>NC_080573.1:119829494-122329494 GCF_029962835.1 Magnolia sinica
TAAAATGTGGCTAAGCCATGGTAACTACGAACTTCAAAGATAGTAGTAGTTGTCAACCAATCAACAATGGCTTCACCTTGGCAGGGTCCACCTCTACACCTTATGACGAGACAATGTACCCTACGAAGACCAAATATGCGCCCATAAAGGTGCACTTTTTAAGGTTGATGTAGAAGCACTCTCGGCGAAGGTCTTCCAAGATAAGGCCTAGATAACTGAGGTGCTCCTTCCTTGACTTACTATAAATAAAAATGTCATCAAAATAGACAATGGCATAGTCGTCCACGTAGTAGGTGTCCTCATTACCGCAATAATAGAGGTTCCTGGCTTGCAAAAACTCATTAGAAAGTGCCATATGTGTTCGTAACGGTAACAATTAACACTCCGCCATTCTCGCCTGAGGAGAGGATTACGATTGGGACATTGCCCTTTGGTGTCATGTCCCTGTTGCACTAGTTGTGATGCAGGACACATGATTTAATGCTAGCATGCAACATGGAGATTATGAAAGAATCCATAAAGTAATTCAATTAATAAAAAATATTAACCTACAAATTAATTAAGAGTAAACAATAGGGAATAAAATCTAATTTAACCTAAATCACATGCCCGTATGCTAAGAAATCATATAAATCAATTAAATCTAAGACAGATGGAATGATATAACTTCCAATTTAGCATAGGCACATTCCACACTCAATGAACAGATTTGCAGGTTTTATAATTATGGTTAGGAAAGGGAAAAATCTGAAATTAGGAAAATTAGGGTTTATGGGAATTGGGGATTTTGGAATTAAGGTTTTTAAAAATTGGAGAAAATAAGAAATCGAAGATCTAGGGTTTAGAAGGTTGTAATGGGAAGGGAAAGAGGAATATAAGAGAAAAAGAAAAATACCTTTCGAAGAAGAGAGATGAAGGATATAAGAAAAAGAGTACCTTTCGAAGATGAGGAAGAAGATGTACCTTGGGGAATCCACCACCAAACAAGTTTGTACCCTTCCACAATTCAATTGGAATGAAGGATTTTTTTTCAAAAAAAAAAAACCCCAAGAAAACAATAAGGAAAATTCATTCACACAAGGGAGCTTCTCTCTTCTTTTTTTCTTCTCAAATCTCCACTGGGGTTGGAACTCCACTCCCCTTATGGTTTTATAATTAAAAAATTCAGAATTAAAATTCAGCATAATTACAACTATGTCACTCACTTAAGTAAAGTAGTCCATCATCCAAAATAAGGAAAATAAAATGTATATTATCAATCTCAACCATCAAATAACTCTTAAAAATAACAAAAACCATAAAGTAAGCAAGATTAGAGTCCATGGGGCTCAAATCTAACAGATTGGTAGCCCGATGGCCTGATCAACAAGATCCAATGGTCTGATCGACACGAAATAGAAATTTTATTACTAAATGATCTCCTAAGCAACTCACATGCATCATCCCAAGGTGGGGTCTTCCTTGTGCACGTCCAATGCATGTGGGATCTTCAAAATGGCTTGGTGGGCCCCATCTGGAACTCGTCTCCCATTCACAAAGAAAGGTGCGCTGACGTGGGTGGTCGTCTCCATCTCTGGTACACCCGTCCTCTGATGTCCCCATCAGGTTGCCTTTGGTATGAGTTTTGCAGCAAAGGCTGTGATGGTCGTACAAGCTAAGTCTACATCTATAGGCGCAACTAAAAAGGGTAAGGAGGTAGTCGATAGCCATGCAGTGGAGTTCAATTAAAAAGTAGATCCGGACCTTTTCTCAAAGAAGGTTCCCCGGCTTAAAAGCCAAAACATCGAAGTGTGTGCCACCGCAACTGTTGTTCAACTCATCGAGCCTTCCGATGAACATCATCGACCGATTCAAAATCATACATGACAATCTCGCATTGGATCTTTTAGTGTAACCCTGCCTAATAACAGTTAATTGTTAAGTGGTCCATCTCCGCAAGCTTATAGCAAATAGAAAACTCATTAAACTTCTCGATATAGTCATTGACCGATAAAGTTCACTGTTTGAATGCAAGGAGCTCTTGGAGAAGAGTATCTATGTAGTATGAAAGAAAATACTTACTTTCCAACTTCTCCCTCATGTTAGCCCACCTGGTGATAGGAGGACGTCCCATGATGAGATTGTTGTCATTAATGCTTTGCCACCATATTCATATTGGGCCCTTCAACTTGATCTTAACAAAGGTCACTCATTAAACATCATCCATGTCATACCATATAAAATAGTCTTCAAGCATTGTAATCCAATCAACAAAAGCCTTTGAATCAAGGTGACCGTGAAGTTCGGAACTCGACCCGTACTTTCTTGGTGATATTGTCTATCTGGGGCGTCTCTATCGAGGCATGATGGAATCTTTCTGCAAAGAGTCGTTGCATGAAGTCATAAGCAGACACCCGAGGACTCGTACTATTTTGATTCACTGAAGGTTCTAGATGGAACTCTTCTTGTGGGTTTGGGTCACCATCGAGAACTCCGATGGGATGAGATTTCCCCCCATTTGGTTCTTCACATAGTTAACAACGGTTTCCAAGCTAGCTGCCCTTGCAAATAGCTTGGTGATGCAATTGTCTCACCATTTATCAGTAAGCTTCCCTCAATAGTTGTGACCACTATGGGTAAACGTCGTATCCGGGGGTGACGTCGGGAGAGTAATGGACAGAATATAGGGCGGTTTTTATTTAGAACAAAAGATTGTTTATGGAATGAGATTCTCTACTTTAATGGGTTGAAACAGCGCTGAATTTGGGACTGTTAATGGTTTAGGATTTTGGACTTTTAATATGTCATAATGTGGGCTAGAATAGGGCGGGCTTTTAGAGTTTTAATGGGCCAGAATGGTGCTGATTTTGGGGGGTTTTAATGGGCTGGAAGGGGGTTGATTTTGGGGGGTTTTAATGGGATAGAGTAGGGATTTTGGGGGGTTTTAATGGGCTGTAATATGAGCTAGATTTGAACTAAAATAAGGCCGATTTTTGGATTGTTATCAGGTTGGATTATGGATGGTGGATGGTTGATTCTTGGGTTGATTTCAGCTGAGTCTCCCCATCTCAATTGGACTTTTGGGTCTTGTAAAAGGGGAAAAAAAAAGTAAATGGGGTAGGATGAATGCAATTAAGGAAAAAAAAAAAATGAAAAAGATGTAGAATTTTATGATTAAAGAACCTGGAAACAAAATATAGAGATCGTTGTTAATCCAGGACTTCAACCCAGCCATTGGGACCTGCTCTGATACCAAGCTGGTGCAACTGGCTGATGAGAAGGATCCACCCAAACGTAGGTACATTCAACTAAGCACAAGAATCACAAGCAAGGCCAAATAATAACTAGAAAATTTCATTCATTTCCAAGGTGCCTTGATACTAATCATGCTAGGCCCTTAAATAAAGTTTTATGCGTACAAATAAGAAAGATTCATAATGTCATTGACAACGAATGACTTATTACAAAAATGAAAAAGTAATAAAGAAATGCCTAAGGGATAAAGAATGCAATTAGGATGATTTGACTGATTGATTATTACATAACTAGCTAATTGATTTTGATAGCTAGCTACCTAAATAGGAGGATTGGGCCTCCTTATTGATGGGCCAGATTTGGGCTTGGGCTTTGTCTTAATGATCCTGGGCCATGGATTGCGAGGCCCCGTTCAGCCCGCATCATAGGTTAAGAAATCGGTTTTCAGTATAACAGCCAAATGAACTGCAACTTTGATGGGATGTTGGTGAAATCTATGTGCAGAGTTTTCAATTTCAAATGAAAGAACCATTTGATTTGATTCAACAATAGAGATTCCACAAATGAAGCGGTTGTAACTGAACAGACCACGCCAGTCAGGGCTGACGAGAAAGTGAAAGTGGATATCCTACTGGCCAACAATCAATGGTTGGGACTAGAGTGAATGGAGCAACCACCCGCGGATTCACCACTTGTTTGTTAGAAGATCCATCATACATCTGGCATTGCATGGTTCCAATTTGCAAAATTCCTTCCACTCTGCAAGAACTATAAATCATTATCTGAGGAGTAGATCAAACAGACAAGGCAAGGCATTCTCAGCATGTAAGAACCAACAAACCAGACAAGGCATTCTCTGCATGTACCAGTTAGACTGTTATTTCATGGAGCACCTTCTAACAAAAGAGTAGATGTCCCAATTTCCAACATCTTTAAAAGGAGAAGCTTGCACAGCAATACAAACCCATAAAAGACCATGAAAGTACAGGGAAAAAGACAAAACAAAACCAAAGTGATGCTTGGAAGCCTTTCATAATATTTCATTGCTTTAAAGCAGTAAATCATACAGACGCTTCATATTCACAGCAATTCATTGTTTTGAACCTTGATGACTCACATATTGAATACCATAGTAAAGGGCACTCCTTACATTGCAGTGAGGACATTTGAATGAAGGAACCCTATTCTAGGGGGGGAAATTTCCTACACTAACCTAGAGTTGCTCTCCTGCTTAACTAATAGGAAGCTAGGTTTCAACAGAAACCAAGTGCCTTAGCTCCAACAGATGTTCATCGTTAGAGATATGAAGCATAAGGCGAAGATTTGTCATCATTGCTTCTTGTTCCCAACTTAAGGGCCCAGAAGCAAATAATGCCTCCATAGTAGAGCGATAGGCATGCAACTCTAACTGATGCACTTCACTTGCCAGAACCTCTTTCCTAGAAAAAGGGTGTTTTCTACCATATTCCTGCCCACTAGAAGATTCGGCATCATCTGAATGACAATCCGAATCTTGACAGGGGTGTGTTGTAAAATGATGGTGTGACACATAGGGACGACAGTTAGTGCTACTACAACTAGCAACAGGGCTTGACCTACTCTCAGCATCACTGTAATCTAAGCTTCCTGGAATGAAACATCTGTCATCAGCATTTGGTATCCCCCTGGCCATATCCATTTCCGAAACTCGAGTCATTCTGTTGTTAAAGGAAGCATGCATGTAGTTGTCACCCAACATTGTTTTTGGGGAAGCAACAGCATCTACCTTTTCCAGAAATGGGGCAGGAAGCGCTGGAAGAAGTCGCTGACATTGACCCTCTTTCTCAACCGCTCTGATTTTTCGACCAACTCCAACATGTGTTTCAGCATGGGACAAGCAACTCTGTGAATTTCTCTTCACGCCTCTAGTGGGGAGCTCCTGGAAATGGTTGCCTCCAGCTCGAACTTTCATCCTTACATCCGGCAGTGGCACTCGGCAGCTAGGCTTCTGATAATACTGTGCTAGTGACAGCTCATTAGCGTCTCTATCTTCACCGCTTCTCGAATCCTGCGTGTACATGGGAAAATAGTTAGCAAATGATGTTCCTAGGCCTCCAGATGATATTTAGAACCCATTATAATAACAAGATCAGGTACTTGCTCCAAGATCATGAACAACAAAACCAAGTAGATCTGATTCAAGATAATGGGCCAATTTTCAAAAGTTTGTGTATAGGATGAGTGGATATTCTCAAAAGCTTCAGGTACATATATAG
This sequence comes from Magnolia sinica, assembly GCF_029962835.1. Taxonomy (NCBI): domain Eukaryota; kingdom Viridiplantae; phylum Streptophyta; class Magnoliopsida; order Magnoliales; family Magnoliaceae; genus Magnolia; species Magnolia sinica. The sequence continues at coordinate 119,834,984 of NC_080573.1, forward strand.
AAGAGCTTTGCTAAGCGCACACATGTGTGCACTAAAGCTCATAGGTGCAAGATCCAATCCATCCATCGGGTTGGTCTGACATTCTACATGCTTTCCCAAAAATTAAATCTGGTTCCCTTCAGCATGTGGGCCCCGATATTGGAAACAGATGACTTCGGCCAAGTTTTTCATTGCTGTACATTGGTCTTGCAAACTGTAACGCCCTGACCAGTGGATCAACCTGATTCTTAGGCTAGGGCATCCATATAGTGGTGCCTTTCTGATGGATGAAATTGGATCTCGGATCTATCACGCCATGCCAGCACGTGTGTAGGATGTACACAAGCTTTATTGCACATGCGTGTGCACTTAGCAAAGCTCTATATAGAATAAGTGCAGAAGAGTTGGAAATTTTAAAACCAAAAACAAAAAAAAAAAGAAAGAAGAAGACAAAAGAATAGAATGAACTTACCTTCCCAATTATGACCCATTGGCCGTCCTTCCATGATTGCCGCACCCTGAGGTGAGACTTGTTGACTCTGAATTCTCGGGAAGATCCGAGGAGCCTGACAAAGAAGCAATTTCCACCAGCGACGTTCACGACTTCCGCAATTTTCCACAAGTGATTATCAAACACCTCAGCAATGTCGCCAGCGACCCAATTCTCCTCACAGCCCAGAGCAGGGGGCCGAGGCCTAATGTCCTTCCTAGGCACCTTTTCAACAACTGGCTCGCCTTGGTCACCCAGTGGACGGTAATACCTAACATCATAATAGTGACCATTTCCATACACGACTTCGCCACACCACCAGGAACCTGAGGGCACCTCCTTTTTGCTCAGCACCTCTACTTTACTCCCCTTTCTGAGCCTCATGACGATAATATTTTGAGAACAACAAGAATTTTTAAACCTGGTATACAAAGAAAGAATACAAATCAATCCAATGCCAAACAGATAAATTCTCCAATCGAAATCCACGTCAAACAAAACAAAATCAAGCACACGTTAAAAATCCGAATCAATGCAAACTAAGAATATTCCAAATCAAAAACAAATTGAGTAAACACACATCAGACAAATTGAGAACCGTTCAATCAAAACAATTTAGGGAATCCATTGCTTCCATAGACACGAAACATTACATGCAAACCCTAATCGAGAAATCAAATCCAGAGAAAGAAATCTTAACATATAGCGGCTTAGGAATCAGATGCCGTATATATACTCATTAGAAGCCGATTCTTCCCTAAGAATCACACATCGCCCTAAAAATCAACAAACACTAATAAAAAATAAAATTTTAAATTTTAAAAAAAAAAAATCACACCAAGAGAAAGCCCTAAACTAACCCCAAATTGCAACAAAATACGTGATATTCCACCAAAAAAATCCCAAAAACAATTTCACAGGCAAATGAAACGAATATTGGCTCCAAAAAAAAAAAAAAAGAAAAGATGAATTTTGATTCCACGAACATACATTTGTGTTAAAAATACAGGGAAAAAAAAAAATCTTGAGGAAAGCGATGAAATTTGAATCTCTACTCCAGAACTAAAGATCGTTCGAATTGCAGGAAAAAAAAAAAAAAAAATTATCACCTACCTTTGTCAGATTTTCGATCTTCCAGCGTTCGATTGCTACTGCTTTGCGCTCTCTCGAGATTTGCAAAAAAAATCCGGAATTTGAAAGCAATTATAAAAAAAGAGATGGAACTATAAAGGACTTTAGGAAAATTATTAAATTTGGTTTTGACGTGATTTTCAAGTCCGTGTTATTTCGACGAAGGAATATGCTCTCTTTTCTTTCCTTGTTTTTTTTTACCGTATCTTTCTAAAAAAGGCTTCGGCGGGTGGGTTTTAGAGTCCGACCTGGACGGGGATCAGTTGGCTAACACCACCCCGAACCGTGGTGTGTCGTTGTGTTGGGCGCTGTGGGGCCCAACCTGGTGTATATTTTTTGTATCCATGCGGTCCATCCGCTTTTATCCCTCATTTTATAGCATATACCCAAAAATGAAGTAGATCTTAAACTCAAGTGGACCATACCACAGGAAAAAGTGGTGATTGAACGCCCACGATTACAAATATCTTGGGACAAAAAAGATTTGGATCGGTCTTATATTTGATATTTTGATTAATCCATGTCTTAGTGACCTTATCAACAGCTTGGATGACAAAGAAACATTAAATTAGGCCCTAGAAAGGTTTCAACGTTTGGTGTCATTAAATCCACTGTTTCCTATGGTGTGGTCCATTTGAGATTCCTATATGCTTCTTCCTTATTTTTTTCCCTAAAATGGTCTAGTAAAACGGATGGACGGCATAGATATAAAATATAAATCTCATATTGGGCCTTACGGTGCCTGACACACCACAGCTAGGGTGGTGTTGGCAAAACCACCTAATCCGCGTATTTCCTTCATATTTGGGGAATCATTTGATACTCTGGATAAGTATGACGCTTGATACTCAGGCACTTTAAATGGTTTACATCGTAGATATTACCTGAAATTAAACCGGATAAATTGTGGGACCCACTGCATCTAAGTCGCAGTCTAGAAACTAGATTAGTTGAATAATCTTAACCTTTGATTCGTGGACACGTTTTTCTGAATGAGAGGATCGGATATTTTTCATTTTTAACTGTCCAATAAAAGTAACGCAACCAAATGAGAATAACTTTTGTTCCTGATATATCCACTGGGACCCATAATTAGACCGTTTAAATTCAATTGCTTGCATGCCAAGCATGGAACTTTTCCTTCCTTGCTTGGGTGGGTCAGTGGATCACTGACTGTGTGGCCCACTGTGACATGCGCTCCTTACATCCACGCCGTTCATTCATTTTGATGGCTCGTTTTAGGGCAGGATCCCAAAATTTAAGAAGATCCAAATCTTAGGTGGACTACACTGAAGGAAACAGTGGTGATTGAATACCCACCGTTAAAAAACTTCTTTGGAACACCGGAATGTTTATTTGCCTTCCAACCAGTTGATAAGGTCACAAAGACCTCGACGACACAAATATCTGCTTGATCCTACACTTGAATTTGGAAAAAATTAGCACCGTAGATGAGTCCGTATAATACTTTTTTTTTGCCGCCCAAGAACTTATCTTGCGGAAGGCGATTCTTAGGGTATAGACGTTGGTTTTTTACAAAAATATCCCAATTAGTTAGGGTAAGCAGCTAGAAAAATCAAGGGTATTTTTATCTTTCTAGGTTTGTCGGTACAACTAGTAATCTACTTTGGTAATTAAGGTTTTTACGATTGGAATGAAATAACGTGGGTAATCCGTCAGGTGTATACTAAAATCGTACCTAAGGCCATGTATCACGATGGACCCCATAGTCCGCGATCTACCAAAGTCGCAAGTAATTTCCAGCTAGTAGATATCAACCATCACTCTCTGCCAGAGTATCAAAGCATTTCTCCACACCTTTGTTTATCATCTGATACTCTGCAAGGGTATGACAGTTGATACTTTATCACTCACATTAAATCAATATTAACCCGACTAAATTTTATAACTCACTATTCCTATGTTACACTCACAAATCAAATTGGTTGAGCAATCTCAACCCCTGGTTTGTTTAAACTAGTTTGTTGAAATAAGACTCTTGATAATTGTTGTTTTTAACTTTTCAATAAGTACCCACTAATTCAGTTTTTGTTTGCGCAATTCACTCAAATACAAAGTCATTTGTGTGATAAGGGGTTTCATGTGTGATTAGAGAGTGCAGGCATAGTAAAGTCATATTCGACTCAATGTTTAATTGAACGATAGTGACCTCACACTAAAATGACCAAGTAAGATCGGATTTGGAAGCCTTCTTGATGGATTCTCTTTGCCTTGCATTAACAACTTTTCTTTCACCACTTATTGCGAGCAATATATTTTTCAAAATAACAAAGTTGAATGGATAAACAAAAAGGAACAAAAATAATATCAATTTGTTAATATATAAATGTGGCTCATTGCAACTAACAAAGTAAAAACAATTAAAGACAATAAAAAAAGATAAATGCCTAATTCGTACATGGGAACAAGCAGTCTAAGCGAATGGTCAGCAAAACATAAGCAGAAAGATTAATCGTCAAAGCAAGGACTCGGTAAATCAGTATCTAGCAACTTGGAGTAGTAGATGTTTAATTTAATCCTACAGCATTGTAGTGAAAAATGTTGCATTTAAAAATAGCATAATCAAAGCCATTTCCACAATTCGTCCCTTCTTATTGTAGAACTGGGGGGGGGGGGTTAGATCCACTTGATTGAGCTTTACCATTCTTTTGATTATGGATCCGTTCTAATGTGATCACCATAAAATCTTCAAACATCTCTGGAAAATTCTCTCAATTTAGCAGGGTTTCCAAAGATAGCTTTACCAAATGTATTATAGCCAAATCTGTGATAGGATTCTTTCCCTCAGTAGGTTTTTATCGATGTGCTAAGTACGCTATCTCATTAAAATGTCACATGAATTATTATTGTTAAGATGAAGAGGATAGTCATCCCCGGTATCTTCAAGGCACTATTAAGGTCCCAAATGAAGGTAGTTCGACTCTGCTGCTCGGATATGTAACCCCGACCCACGAATTTGATAGGAGATCGAAGACATATTGAAAGAAGAACCAGCCATCGCTTGCATAGTACTCAGCTCGGGAAGATCAACGTAGAGCGGCCATGAGTTTGATTCATAAAGTCAGCTCGGATGGTCAACCTCAACCATCAAGTCAACTCGGATGGTTGACCTTGGCCATCAACTTCTTATGTTCTCAAAACTCGACCACTTGATCTTATCAATATCGAGGATCTCAATAAACGGTTATGAAACAACTGTTGAACGCATGCCTATAATTCAGGGAGTGTTTATATCCACGTAATCGACTCTTGATTTATAAATTGATGACTCATCTACAGTGAAAGGTACGCATCAGAAAACCCTTAATTCTAATGGACCTAGGTCGTTTGATCCTAACTTAGGCATCGGAGGGCCTCCTGCTATGGTCAGGGTATCCTTTATTGTCTTTGTGTGCAAGTACTCAGAAGTCCAGAAAGTGTTATCCAAATTTCAACATCAACAATTACCATGTATCATCCACCATTTCACTCTCATAAATGCACGCGTACGGTTCTATGCCACCACATTAATAGTGGAAGACATATTACTAAAGAAACAATGGTAAAAGATATCTTCATATGTGAATATAATTTCTAGCAGCATTAAACCTATAATGTGAGTACGTGGTGACTTCTTATTACTCCATGATGGTGTGTCAAAAATAAATGTAATTAATACTGACATAGATAAATAAGCATAATTTTTTGTTGGGGCTACATTTGAAATGAACCATATTTTGGATAGTTTAATTTGAGTTACTTCTATACCATTGTATGCAATTTCTTAATAATAAGTAAATGCCTAGGTATCATCTCCTTTTTACTTCAGATATATGACACAATGGATGCAAATGGGAATACCCTGACTAGGACCTACTTAGAGACGAACGGTCTTGTCAAGGGTTATGTGGAGCCTACTGTAATGTATGCATTTGATCAATGTCATCCATCCATTTTGACAAATCATTTCAAGCATAAGCTCAAAAAGGAGGTAGATCAAAGGCTTAAGAGGACTACATCACGTAAACAATAAAAATAAAATGTTTATTATTGAAAACATATTGGGGCCAACAGAAGTTTTGAATCAAATTGATATTTATGTTTTCCCTGCATCCAAATCCAGGTGACCTTATGAACCCGTTGGGTGGCAAATAAACACTATACTAGGCCCTACGAAGTTTTAAACTGTAAGAGTTCAATCCCACTGCATCGTGTGGTGTGGTTCACTTGAGTTTTTGATCTATTAATTTTTCGGATTATACGTTGAAGTAATTTGTATGGCATAGACAAAACATATACATCAGGGTGCGCGCCATAGTTCCCCTGGTAGTTAGGTCCTCGTCGGGGTATTATCGGATGCAGATTTCCAGTTATAGCCTTAAACAAGTTGTTCCTGCGTTGGGATGCCACATGGGCCCAATGTGATGTTTTTCAAAAACCCATGCCATCCGTCCCTCTTAAGAGACCATTTTAGCATATGTGATAAAAAAAGAGGTTCATCAAAAACTTAGGTGAGCCACACGAGAGGAAACAGTGAGGGAATCAGTTACCATTCTTCTAAATATGCGTAAGGCCACAAAGCTTCATATCAAGCTAAGTTTCATGTGTTTTCACTTCATCAAGATAAAATAGCCTTATAAACAGTTTGCTGGCATATAAATACCAAAGTAGATCCCAGTAAACTGCTTGGGTTTTGGATTCATCTTATTTTTTAATGAATGCCTTAAAATAACTTCTCACAAACATCAAGTGGCCCCCACCCAGCATTCCATTGCAATAACTTCACGGGAAAGGCTTTGACTGGAAATCCACGTCCGGTATTATCCAATCCGCACCTGGCACGGCAGAGTCATCCATATACGATGTACACGAAAAAGAGTGATTTGTAAAATCGGGTCTACCCAGGTGGAGGACCGTAGCACGTGGATGTTCGCATCCTAATCCTGTACTAAAAGGGGCTTCGTGGGGCCTACTGTGATGGATGTGTTTTATTCATGTTGTCCCTTCATTGTTTCCTATCATTTTAGAGTATGAGCCCAAAGACGAAGCAAATCTAAGCTCAAATGGCTCACACAATCTAGATTTAACGCAAACCATTAAAAACGTGGAAGTTGAAGAAGTTTTAGGCCCTGAAAAGGTTTCAACAGTTCGTTTCATTATCACCACTACTTCCTATGGTGTGGTCCACTTGAGCTTTGGATCTGCTTCTTTTTTGAGCTTATGCCTCAAAATGATCCTGTAAAATGGGTGGACGGTATGGATAAAACATATATATATATATATATATATATATATATATATATATATATATATATATATATAACAGTGACCCCACGGAGCCCTGCAAGGAATGGAGTAGATGGCGGCAAGGACAGTACACGCAACTCTTTCCTTCTAATACGTGGACATTAAAGCGACGGTAGAAAACAAAAGTAGTTTTTTTTTTTAAAAAATAATAATAATAAAATTTAAAAGTAATGGATAGAATTTTGTCATTCATTAAAGCGACGGTAGAAAACAAAAGTAGTTTTTTTTTTTTTTAAATAATAATAAAATTTAAAAGTAATGGATAGAATTTTGTCATTGGTTTTATTTGTAAAGCGTCCTGTCAAGATATGGCTCCACTATATTCGGCTATACGGTATCCTCTTCCTTTTTCAAACTCTAAGGTGCGCCATTGTGCACAATACCACAGGCTTTCAACGAGTACGTAGGAGCTAATTTTTGTGCGGTGTATAGGAAATCTTATCGTTCGAATAATCGGGTGGACCACGTGTGAATGAAAGTAGAGGAACGTTTATAATGAATGATTATTGTCAATTGTTCAGCATCCAAGTGTTAGGATTTTTCATACATGGCTTTGATGTATTAAACGCACGTATATTCTCTGCGTGTAGATGTTCGAGTGGCTTTTAGCAATGCCCGGCTATGCATCTGCACCACTCAAATTGTAGGATACATGGGTAGATTAATCATGTACTGAAATCACGTTGATTAGAAAATCCTGGGCTCTCATTAACAATCTTTTTTTGTTTTTTTCAAATTGGACGGTTTACAACTTCCCATTTTTACATTTCATTAGATGTATATCAACCACTTAGAACCATGGTTTTAGTTTATAGTCAATCTAAAGTGGGTCCCACTACTTTAGCGGTTCGGATTGATGTACATGCCACGTGAGCATATGCAGCCTCACCAACATCACATATGTAAGCGCAAACGGCTTGGCAGTTTTCTGAGAGTTGTCGTATGGAGAGCTATTTGATACTCTGGCAGCGTCTGATGCTTGATACGTAGCCACTTAGAAATGGTATAGGTTTCGTGGAACCATTGTAGCTAATGTTAGTCCGGAAATCAGGTTGAGTGTACAATTCTAGCCTCTGATTTATGGACACTTGCTATAGTTGCTATAAGACCATCGGATGTTATTCATTTTTAACCGTCCATCAGCGGCCAATCAATCTGATTAATCAGGTAATCAAATAATTTGAGCGTTTAATTTGAATAGTGTATTATCCATCACCAACTGTCAGAGCACCAAAGTTATTCTCTGTCTGTCTTTCTTGCGAAGGATGCCATTCTTTGGAAGGAATGGGATTTGATGCTCTCACAGCGTATGACGCTTGATACGCCGACCGCAGGAACGATGCATGTGACACACGCACACTGAAATTAAGACGAAAAAAATTGTGAAAATCACTCCCAAAATAAGATTTTTCATTTTTTTATATTTAACTGTACAATGAATGCCTATTAATCCTATATTTTTAGATTATCAAATAATTGTAATTTCTGATTCTGGTCACATAAATTTGAATAATTTAATTTGGATTACTTGCATGCCACGTTTCAATGGAATGTAAACCGCAGTATGTGGAATGGAAACGAGGCGCGTGAATCACACGTGATCAAAAAACGAAGCAGCTACCAACGGACCAGAATCGTCCACAACGCCTGCTTTCACGCAGTAGCGGAAAACGCACAAGCTTTGTGGGGCCACGACAAATTATCTGTAAATCCACTCCGTCCATCAGGTAAAAACCATTACTTTAAGCGTAATTACTTAATATATTTTAGATAAAAATCTATGATGGGACACACCAATGTTAAAAAAAATGTAAAAGCTGCTACTAAAACCTCGAAGTTCACACGGTTTAGCCATGTTAATATTTATTTCAGATTATTTTTATTTAATTTCACTTCATCCTGGTGATTTACACCTGATTAACGGGTGGATGAAGGATATACAACTTAGTGGCCCCAAATAAAAACCTACGGTTGGCATGCGATCCACATTACTCCCCAGGGTTTGGTCCAGTTGGGTCGTAAATCCAGCTGATTTTTCTTTCAAATCATAGCATCGTGGACAGAACCTGATGAACGGAGTTGATTTTTACACATAGAATATGGTGGCCCCCACAGGTGTGGCTGTCGATTCCGGCCCGGTCATGATTTAATAGCGTTAAGGTGGGAAACGGATTGGCTACTCCCCCTGACACCAGCTCCGGAGCTGGTGGTCGGTGCTCTGTGGGCCCATCATGATGTATATGTTTCATCCCTTCCGTTCATCTATTTTTCTAGATCAATTTATGGTAATATAGAGGTATATCCCAGTCTCAAGTGAACCACATTACACGAAACAGTGTAGAATGAACTTTGACTGTTAAAAACTTTTTGGGGACCATAAAAGTATTGGATCAAGTTGATATTTGTTTTCACCCTTCATCTGGGTCTTTATGACCTAATCAACGGATTGGATGTCAAATAAACAGTACAGCGAGCCTTAGGAGGATTTAAATGATGGATATCCAATCATTATTGTTTTCCTGTGGTGTGATCCACTTGGGATTTATATCCCTCCCATTTTTGGAATAAAGACATAAAATGATATTTAAAAATGGATGAAAGGAACGGATGAAACACACACATCATGTGGAACCCACAGAGCACCGACCACCAGCTCCGGGGCTGGTGTCCTAGGGAGTAGCCAATCCGTTTACCGTAAGCTGCGGTATACCGTACTATGGCACGGGGGCCACTTCCAGAGGGGCGGATTAGGTGTTACCCCTGCCATGGGGCCCACCTTGATGATTTTATGTATATCCACGCCGTCCATCCATTTATCCACGAAAATTTGATCTAAATCCCATCGGGTCCTTACTCTTACCCGGGTGGTAGACTCCCAGGAGTTTTAACACCGGGTCAAGGGTTCGAGTACCCACCGTGGTAAAATCCCACGGCTTGCGTGTGTGCGTGTGCGAAAAAAATTGAAAAAAAGATTTAAATCTCATGTAAATCACACTACAGGAAAGAATGGTGATTGAGTACCTCACCGTCAAAAATTACAAAGTTACGTCGTAAGATTTTCGTAATGCTTTTTTCTTATCTAACCTATTAATAAGGTCAAAAAGACGTTAATGACGAGAAACAGAAAGATTAGGTTAATCCGAAACTTTTCTAGCCCACAAAATATATTTTTATGGTCCTTCATCACTGTTTCAATTGCTACGGCCCACTTGAGACTTTGGAGTATGGGATTAGACGAATTTAAGTGGGATGGAATTATCAAAATGTAATGATTAGGATTGCCGTCTTATCCCATGGCTTGTAGGCCATCCCACATCATGTTAAGAAATGGATTGGCTACTCATCTTGCCACTATCGATCAGTGCTCTATGGGCCCAACCATGATGTGTGTGTTTCATCCATGCTGTCCACCCATTCTTCCGTGCCATTTTATGATATGAGCCCCAAAATGGGTTTAATCCAAATCTCAAGTGGACTTCACAGTTGGCCTTAGGAGGTTTTTAATGGTGCATCTTAAACAATGATCCGAACCGTTCATGGTCTGGATTCGTAGGAGCGGTTCTCATTGAGAAACATTTATTGCTTTAGTAGTTGTTTACGAAGATGAATACTTAATGGCTCATTTTCAAATCCAAGATCCAAAGGCCAGGATAATTGAAGATGAATTATCATCCACATCTTATATACGGTGGTAATGAGCACATGAACGGCTCAGATCAATCTAACGGTGCACTACGGGGCTATAAACTTGCCCCGTACCATCCTAAACTAAGTGGGCCGTGCACCCTATCAAAAGGCACTCCTCCAGCCGTCCCTGGCTATCGTGTAGGCGTGCATAGGCGGGAGCTTAGCTCAGCCTACACGCGTGTAGAAGTCAGCTAATGCACACCCCACCAAACGGCCAGCATGGCTGACAGGTACAACAGAAAAGCCATCCATCATGCCCCCATGTAGATTCTCTATCACAGGATCAAGTCAGTCCATTAATCAATCGGGTGTGTATATATATATATATATATATATATATGATGAAGGTGCTCACCTGCCAACCTTCATCATAAGGCAGTGACGTCTATATGGTGAGGTCCACTAATGGATGACTTAGATATTGCACCTGTCCACCAAATAAGCATATATGACAGGATGTGTGTTAGCTAATTTGTACACTCATGTGGGCCCGCCCCAGAACTAATACAACACTAAGCGGGGAAAACATGTATTAAGTGTGCCGTCACATTTTCACCGTATATCATAGAATAAATCCAATCCAAAAATTAGATGGAGCACACCGCTAAAAACAATGTACAATCATGCCTAAAGTCTAAATTCACCAATGTAACGTTGCCATAATGAATTTAGAATGTTATGATGACTAGGAAATCCATTCATCTTGTGTGAGGAGCTAAATATTAGTGATTTGATGGCATGTATACTATGGTGGGTCCAATAAATGATTTGGATTATTTTAATAGTGGGATTTTTCATCTCAACCATTCTTTATGGTGTAAGCCACCTAATTTTTGAATCCGTCTGATTTTTAGGTTGCTGTCCAAATACAAGGTTGCTCCACTCGAACATATTCACGTGGGCTGCTCCTTCCTCCTTAGCTACCAGCAACACGTTAGCGTGACCATCCTGTTTATGGGGCGAATGACTTTATGTGAATGAGATCAACACCGTCCATCAGGTGTGCCACCTAGTACTTGATGTAAACCTTGAATATCACACTGATCCAAATATCAGGGCAAGCTTCGCCGTAGAAAAGTGTGTAAAATAATGCGTAAGCTTTTAAAATTCATGTGAGCCCACTAAATTTTAAGACATCGTGATATCACTTTATCATGGTGATTGGCGTCATGTGAACGGAATGGATGACATAAATAATCCATGTGGCCCCACACTCAGCTAATGACGGGTGTCCCATTTCAGCTCATCCCCACGTTTTTACATTAGCTGTTGGCTGAACTGGTATTTGGATTCGATGGAGAAAATAAGGCAACCAGTATGACTGGGTAACCGTGGATGCTGGTGGGAGGTTGGCCGGACTGCCTACTACAAGTCAGGGTTAGACAATTTGATGAGTCCAACGATGGATATATAGGTGTGTTGGGAGTGATAGATATATAAAATTAAAATTTATTATAAAAAAAATATATGTTTGAATACCCGACGAGTCATAAAGTATATATCTTTCATAAATGTTGTATGCTCGGTATATAAAGGCCCAATTTCAAAATCCATTTAGATTAAGTAAAATTCATATCTAACACCTTAGTACTTGAAATTCTTAGAAAGGTTAAAAAGAGAAAGTCAATAGTTTTTTGTGTTTTGTTAATATGGGAAAGCTTAGTTCCAAAGTCTATCCAAATTCAATGAAACTCATGGCTAAGACCTTCATATATAAACCTCGTAAATGGGTTGAGAAGAGAAAGTTAATGATTATACATATACCACTCGTAATACCTCATGCAACATGCTCGTATCCATATGTTGATTAGAGTCGCCACTAGCAAAAAAAATGCTCCATAATCCACAATTGGCTAAAATCCATGGAATTGTCTAAAGATTGAGAAAATTGAAGAATTCTCAACTTGAGTGACTCTTCAATTGGTTTGCATCATGGATTCTGGGTAAAAGCTTTGGTTATGAAAAAGGATGAGGTTATATAATATCTTTTCACCCATGTTAAACATGGTATCTAATTTGCCAGGCTGTACACTTTCAAAGGGATTCAATAAACTTTTAATAAAATACAAAGATTTAAATGTCTAACCTACAAAAGATCAACTGATAACGGTAGAAAAATGATTTTTCAATAAAAGTATAGAAAAAAAAGGAACACACAGTTTTTGGTTATTCCTTTAATTCATGTTTTCTAATATAGAAGATCCTTAAGAGAGAAAATTGTAGAGCATACTTTATGTGATGTCGGAGCAGAGCCTACTACCTTACGTATTCAAAGCAGGGGTGTTGAAATATCTAGATTGAATATACAACATTGGCTTTAAAGTTGAAATAAAATAGAAGAAGATTGAAAGAATTGAAGAGACTAAGAATAGAGAGTTTGAGACATTGTTTTTGTGCTCTCTCTTCAAACTCAGCGAGTCTATAAGCTCTCTCACTTTGGAGCTCTCTTGCCTGGAGTTCTTTTGCCTGGAGCTCTCTCGCCATACCCTATTTGTCTTTGGCTCTCTGGATGCCATGGCATTGAAGGCCTCTTACGTCAGACGCCCCTTTACCCTTACTCCCTTCGGAATGCATCTACCTGTTGTCAGATGCCTTAAAGTTGACATTTTTGGGTTGCTCGACCAGTCGAGGGAGCTACACGACCAGTCGTGGCACGCTCTACTCAAAGTCTAGCGACTTGGGATTTTTTGTGTCCGGACTGTTCGACCGGTCAAGGGATGGCTCGACCAGTCGAGGGGGTCCCTCGACTAGTCGAGGACTCGGCTCGACCAGTCGAGGTTACGCAGATTCGAGTCCTGATCTCATGTGGACTACAGAAATCTGAGGAGGTTTCGTAAGGGTGCGAAAGGGAAGTTTCCTAAACTATAAATAGAGGTCCTTAAGGCTATTCTATGAGAAATAATACTAAGGATTCCTAAGAGTATTTTAAAGGGTTCTAGGGTTATCAAAGGGTGTAGCAAGGGTGAGATTCGAGGTTGTTCGAATCAGGTAAGTCCTCTCTCTTTGTAATTAATACTTTCATAGTGGAATTCTGTCGCTTTTTGTCGTGGTTTTTCCCGCAAGGATTTTTCACGTTAAATCTGTGTGTTCTCTTGTATGTGCTTGGTGTCATTGTATTGCTATCTTAGATCTAGATCTGTGTGATTCCGCAGGCCAAAATTCCAACAAGTGGTATCAGAGAAATTGTTGGGGCACAGATCTGAATCTGAGGGATTAGTAATAATAGCGAGTACTAGGTATGATATTGAGAAGTACTTAGGGAAAAATAATTTCGAGTTATGGAAGATCTTGATGATGAGTTCCTTAATCAAGCAAGACGAAGATGGTGCTCTTGAGGTGTAAAAGTCTACTATGACTGATGATGAATGAAATACTTTTGATAAGAAGGCATTATCATTGATCCGTTTGTCTCACGGATGAGGTTCTCTACAACATCATGAGGGAGAAAACTGCGGCTAAGTTATGGGCAAAGTTAGAGGATGTCTATGCGAAAAAATTCTAGAAAAATCGCCTACACTTGAAGCGGCATTAGTATAACTTCAAAATGACAAAGGGTAGAGATCTGGAGGCTCACATCAGCAACTTTAATAAATTAGTTTGTAAATTGCTGGATATGGAGGAAGTGATGAAAGATGGAGAACAAGCATTTATGTTGTTGAATTCTCTTCCGGCGTCGTATGAGTCATTCAAGGACACTATGTGCAACATGAATAAAACTTCGAGTGTCGACACCGTTATTTCAGCCTTTCAATGGAATGCTATGAGAAAATTAAACGGCGACATAGGGACATCTTCTGATGCACTATTTACAAGGGGCAGGAATTCTGAACAAGGTACAGGTTCTAGATCCAAATCCAAGGGCAAGGGCAAAAGAAAGGTAAAGTGCTGGAATTGTGGGAAGGAAGGACATGTGAAGAAGGATTGTGAAAATCCTAAATCGAAGAGAGAAGATTTTGATGCTTCATACAGGGAGGTCAATGCTGCCACGTCAGATGTATCGAGTGAATGCGATGGTAATGTTTTGTCTGTGTCTACGATCAGACGACTATATGATGATCGTAAGGGTGAGTGGATTTTAGACACAGTGACATCTTTTCACATGACTCCCCATCGGAGTTGGTTCACCAGCTATTGGGAGTACGATGGTTGACAGGTATTTATGGACAATGATATTGCCCGTAATATTGTGGCTATTGGTACGGTGCGCATAAGGATGTTTGATGGGGTAGAGCGTACCTTGATTGATATTAGGCACATTCTTAATTTAAAGCAGAATCTGATTTTTTTTGGTGTACTTGAAGCAAAAGGATGCAAGTACACAGGTATTAATAGTGCTCTTAAGGTATCTAAGATAGCACAGGTAATCATGAAAGCGCAACGACTCGGTAACTTGTACAGGTCGATCGGGAGCACTTCAAAAGGTGGAGCTGCAATGGATGTAGCGGATTCTACCTCTGTACGTGTGTGGTATGTTGGGCATGACCACATGAGCGGGCAGGGCAGGAAGGCTGAGAAGCACTGACAGGGATACAGAGCAAGTGGAGCAGCCACCTGTAAGAAGAATCACATGGCATGATTGTAGGATATCGACGAGGTACATAGATGACCCCAATATCGCAGAGGATTCATCTTCTATTCAGATGGCTCTAGGTAAGCCTGGTATTAAGAAGTGAAAGGTGACTATGGGCGATGTGATGGATTCGTTGTACCAGACTGATATATGCGAGCAGATGGAGCTTCCAGTGGGTCAGAGAGTGGTTGGATGCAGGTGGATCTTCAGGAGGATACAAGATAGATACAGGGCGAGGTTGGTAGCGAAGGGTTATGCTCAGAGAGAAGGGATTGACTTCTCAGAGATATTCGTGCTGACGGTATAGCAGGTGTCTATTAAATCTGTGATTGGTGCTGGTTGGCCAATGTGATCTTGAGCTGCAAGGATGGATGTGGAGTCTGCACTTTTGTAAGGAAAAGTGAAGAGCAGATTTACATGAAGCAACTAGAGCGGTTCGAAGTTAAAGGGGCTTAGAAAAGACTTTGCAGGAGGTCGTGGTTCGACTTGTTGCCTAGGCAGTGATTTGATTCCTTCATGGTGAGTCAGTAATTGATGACATGTAGATCGTCAATTATGACATGTTTGAAATCAATGTACTAGAGACTCGGTTAAGTGGGACATTTAAGATGAAAGATCGAGGGGCTACAAAGATGGTTATTGGCATTGAGACTGAAGGAGGAGAAGACTTTGGTAATCACAGTAAGAATACCTTGTGTGTAGGTATTGATCAAGGATATGATGGGCCAGGTAAAGCCAGAGAGCGTTCCCTACGTGTCTCTCCTTAGGTTTTCTTCAGGACATGTCCCAAAATAGATGAGAAAAATCAGAATATCTCATAAGTCTTATTCGAATGCGGTTGGCAGTGTATGCCATGGTCTGGATTAGACTGGTTATTTCATAGGCTATCAGTGTTGTGAGCAAGTACCCCGACAAGCAATATTGGGTAGCGATGAGATGGTAAGAAGACTACATCTTTCCTTTTGAGAAGGCAGGAACAAAGGTGGTTAGGCACGTGGACTCAGATCCGGCAGGCATGTTCACCTAGATCGTTCCTATAGAGAAGTTCAAGTTTTGTATAACTTCTCTGGGCTTGGCGATAATAGAAAATAAGGACGGAGTGTATATGAGAAGTTATGATGTGACGCAGAGATAAGAAAAGAGGTCAAGGAGCTACATAGTTGAAGATTGAAGGCACGGTGGAGATTGTTGTCAGGTGCCTTAAATCTGACATTTTTGGGTTGCTCGACCGATCAAGGGAGCTGCATGACCAGTCGTGGCACGCTCAACTCAAAGTCCAGCGACTTGGGTTTTTTAGTGTCCGGGCTGCTCGACCAGTTGAGGGGATGGCTCGACTGGTCAAGGGGGTCTCTTGACCAGTTGAGGACTTGGCTCGACCAGTCGAGGTTATGCAGATTCGAGTCTGGATCTTGTGCGGACTGCAGAAATCTGCGGAGGTTTCGCAAGGGTACGAAATGGAAGTTTCCTAAACTATAAATAGGGATCCTTAGGGCTATTCTATAGGAAATAATACTAAGGCTTCCTAAATGTATTCTAAAGGGTTCTAGGGTTATCAAAGGGTGTAGCAAGGGTGAGATTCGAGGTTGTTCGAATCGGGTAAGTCCTCTCTATTTGTAATTGATGCTTTCATAGTGGAATTCTGTTCCTTTGTGCTATGGTTTTTTCCTGCAAGGGTTTTCCACATTAAATCTGTGTGTTCTCTTGTATTTGCTTAGTGTCATTGTATTACTATCCTAGATCTAGATCTTCGTGATTCCGCAAGCTAAAATCCCAGCACTACCTCGGCATTTGGAGGGGAGGGGAGGCTATATAGAACACGCCATCCCATGAGTCATGGATGAGCATGGACGATGGTACGAACCATAGTATGGATGATGGCAGGAATGGTGGCGTGGATCATGACATGGAGGATGGCATGGATCATGGCATAAAACAGAGTCGTGTGAGGCTGGCGTGAGCCAAGTCACGTGTCAACGACCGGTTAGAGGGCCAAAACCCTTAACGGCTGTAGCGCTGCTGCTTTTACATTAAAACGGCTATGACTCTGCCGTCTTTGTGTAAAGATAGCGGCAACACCACCATTTTTAGTGGGTGCATGCAGCTACGCCCAATGTGGTTCAACCTATGTGCAAATGGGGGTGTCTACAATAACTACCCAAGCAATTTGATTGTTGGATACTCTGTAGGTAATGACACGTGATAATCATGCATTTGGAAAAATTGCTTTGAATGAGTCATTGTTAAAAAATAACATCGCTTGACAATCCATATCTCCTAGTACCTAACTTAAACGATTATAACTTCTGATTAATTGAGAGATATTTTGTAATTTAGAAAACTAGATATTTCTAACCTCCCAAATGTTCGTATTTTGCTCTCAAGTTTCTATGGTCGGAAGGTATGTGGAGCTCGCAGATATGCCTGTGATGAATCCATTATGTCCATCAGTTTCTAAAGGTCACAATAGGACATGAATCCCAAATTCAAGCAGATACAAAACTCAAGTGGGCCATACCACGAAACAGTGAGAACGGAAACGTTCACCGTTTAAACCTTCTTGGAGTTTTCCATGATGTTTATATGCCATCCAAACCGTTAATAGGGTTTTTACCACTCAAATAAACTCTATACAAAAATATCATCTTTATACAAAACTTTCGAGCCCCACAAAGTTTCCAATGGTGATATTTTAATCCCCGTTGTTTCATGTGGTATGGCCCACTTGTTATTTTATTTGACCAATTTTTGGATTCCTATCTTGTTGTGGTCTTTAAAAAGTGATGGATGGAGTAGATATGCCACATAAATATCTAGGAGTCCCACATACCTTCCGATCACAAGAATTTCTTGACCTGGGAACATAGGTAATAGGAATGCATGAATAATTTTATTTCAATTACTCGTGTGTTACATGTATGACTACTGTCATTGTGTATTCGTTTAGTTGCATTTAGACTTGTTTGCATCTACATCACTTACTTGGATTGTCGATTAGATGCAGAGGATTCTTATAGGTTGACTTAAGGAAATCATATTGATAATGTTTCAAAGCATAAAGCCAGTGCATGACATGCAAAAATGGTTGGACAAAATCATTTGTAAGAAGTTAATTTAGCCATGGCTTTTTTCTAATGTAAATTAATGTTATTTTTATGGTAATATTGGATAAGAGTGGACTAAATACAATGGATGGTTCAGATACGTGATGTGGATACCAACAAGCCCAAGTGTAGATAGTTGTATGGAAATGTTTCAATACACTAAGCCCCCACTGGATCATTTCTCATAATATATCATATAGAGATTTCGTGCATGATAATTCAGGATAGGTATACGTGGGCCCTACTTGTTGATACAAGTCGTTCGTTTGTTGGGCCGAATGTGAATGGAAAATATCCATCATCCAAAAATCACCCTCGTTAGATTATCATAACCATCTGGTAGGATCTTATTAAATGTGGACCATCTAGGAGGACCATTGATGACTTTATTCTAATGGTCTATTCGTGGAAACAACTGTATGACCACCCATTCACTGCCCCTGTGGTTCAACATTTCGGATGCAAATTGCGTCCTGACCCTGCTAGAGCAACCCGATCCTGGTAGGGATTTTGTGGGGCCCACCTTGGTGTATGTGTTTTATCCATGCCGCCCATCCATTTTAATATATCATTTTAAGTTATGAGCCCAAAAAGGATGCAACCAAGTCTCAAGTGGGTCATAACATAAGAAGCAGTGGTGACAATGACACCACTGTTGAAACCTCCTAGGGCCCACTGCGATGTTTGTTTGCCATCCTACCTGTTTCATAATATCACATAGGCCTAATTAAGGGAAAAAAGAAATATCATCTTGGTCAAAAACTTTTGTGGGCCCTAAGAAGTTTTCAATGGTACATGTTCAATCTCCACGTTTTCCTATGGTGTGACCCACTTGAGACTTGGATTTACCTCATTTTTTGCCAAATGCCTTAAAATAATTTGTTAAAATGGATGGATGACTCGGATAAAAACATATACATCACGGTGGCTCCACAGGGCCCCTCCCAAGATTGAGTCCAGCGTGGCAAGGGTAGGACGTAATCCGCACACCAGATCCCACACCGTATATGTGGCACATTTTAAAGATGATCTGAACCACACATCATGTGGGCCTCACCATTAGTTGGCTACTAATTAAAACTCCTAGCCATCTAATAATCCAAAGTCCAGTCACTGAATGCATGACTTTTGTACTCCACCATTTCAACGCTTAGCATTTTCCAAATAGTGAGATTTGGATGATAGCTGATTCACTATTTTAACTATCAAATGAATGGTTTCGATCTAGTTTGTTTTTTCCTTGTTAAGAAATGATATGGACTTTAACCACTACTTTTTAAGCTAAGGGGTATCATACATGTCAATCCACACCATCCAAAGTTATGAGGCTCATTGTAGAGTAGATCATAAAATCCTAGCCGTCCAATTAGAGTCTATCAAATGGATAACTGACAAGAAAATGACCAGCAACCATAGTTCAATGCGCAAAGTTAAATGAATAAGCTTTTCTTTCTTCTTTTATTGTTATTACTTTGAATTTGGGTCTACTATTTGGATGACCTAAATTTGATGTATATTTTCCACTTTTACCACCAAAACTTAAAAATAATGGTCAAGCTTCACCATGGTCTGGCCCTATATTATATATTTATACTATCTTTATTAAGTGGGATGATTCGGTGGAGCAACAAGAATAGAAATATAGTATTGCTGACTCCACATGCTATACATGGAGGGATTGCATATCATTAAGGATTGTCCATTTAATGGCTTTGATGACTAGTGATCTATTGCTCAAATTCAAAAGTAATCATTATTGGCTTCAATTCTAACACATAGTCACATGTATAGTATTTGGTTAAGATTTGATCACGCGTGTTACATATATGTGTGTTGGGTATACCAAAGTTGAATAAGACTTGAATTGAACCGAATACCTTTTGACCCCATGCATCAAAATAAACAGATTAAGAATGAATATGAGAAATTAATTGTTTACTTTGCCATTGATTATAAGAAATCAAGCCATTTGCAAATAAGAGTATTAATCATCCACACAAGTACTTTCTTTTACCTTGGAAGTAAGGATTTTCTATGATAGGTATTGTATAACAACTATACAATATACTTAAAAGAAAGAAATAAAGTCAATTATTAATTTTATTGAATTAATAAAGAATATATTACAATTGGCAAGCAAATAAAAAGGCAGAGAAAAAAATATTATTAACGACAGTCTAAGCAGTCGTTGATGATTGACGGTCATTTGAACTATCGCAGTTTTAAGATGGTCGTTGTTTGGCCAATTGGTCGTGGATTGATGAAATCACTAAGCGAGCATTGAGTGATCTATCATTCGACGACGATGTATGGATCGAGGCCTAAATTAATCCAAACTTATTGGAGTAAGGCATTGGACATGAGTGGATGGAAACTAGCGTTGTGTTGAATAAGATATGTATATTTGGATTGGTGAGGGCATGAAGCTCTTTGTTCTTTGTAGCTTTTATAGGTTTAGATATGTGATAGTTTTGCATGTGATCTCCTTTGGTTATAGGATTAATCGACCAATCAATTAGTAGCCTTAGGTTGCTATGATTCTAATTTAAGATTAGGTTTCGTGAACCTTCTAGAAGTTGGCTAACTTTTATGCCATCATGACCCATTTTATTCCTGATTTAAAATGGTTTTTACTTCCCATTGCATAGCTAATTATCTTATGGACGTGTGCAACCAATCATGTTTTATCATGTGCTAATATAATCAATGCCTTAACATTTCACTCATTTTCACATTATTATAAAATATTTACTTATTTAGGGTTTATCTCCTTAGCCATGTGTCACTGGAAGAATGACTGCCTCTAGCATTTCAATCGTGGTTTCTTCAAATCATTATAAAAGTCATGGCCTCTTAGCTCACTTGATGTATGACGTGTGTCCATGATGAAGATATCTCTCAAACTCATGATTTACTTCTACCAATTTACAAACATGTCGTTCCGATATTACATGTGATGGCATTGACAGGTTATGGCTTATCAATGGTTGAATCTAGATCTGTGATAGTGAGTGTAAACAATTTTATTCAAGTTCAACAATGAATGTCAAACATTAACTTTTTTGAATTATGCCATCTTTTTATGGGACAATTTTTTTTTCCTTCTATTCTTATATATTCGATCAACTTTTATTTTGAAACATTTATCATTCAAAGCAAGAGAAACTAAACAAATGGTCTCAATTAATACACCACACAATGTGTATTAGTGAGAGATGACTCTACCACATTCGAGTTTTTGGTCTGCATGACCTCATAAGTTGACGTTGTTGTGTTAGGAGCCTCATACGGATGAGAATAAAGAATTTTAGCTCTAAAACTACTTTTTCATCCCCCTTTACCACAGTTGCACCTCGTAGCGTGGGCTCTTGCCTCGGGAAGCGAAAGATCTGTTTGAAAGGGGTGTTGGCCCCATCCAAAGCTGAATTTGGCCCACCCCTTAGCCAATCTGATCTATTCATTTTAATTGAAAACCCATGAATATATGAAAGGGATTTCTCAGTTTTTTATTTGAAGGTACCTGTGGCCCACAAATATACTAATTTTGTGCATTAATTCTGAATTATTTACTTCGGTGTGGTCCATCTATGATGAAATTTGCCCTTAAACTTAGGTTGATGACATGAAATTAAAACACCTTACTTATGAATGAGTTGAATTTACTTCAAGACAACCTAGTGGGCCCCACATAAGATGTGGATGGGTTCAAAACATGGGGTCCTTGCCGCACGAGACCATTTGGTCGTTTCCTTTTTCAATTTTCTTCCTTTTCTTTTTACTTCTTGGGACCACATGAAGTCAAAGCTTCTTCAACAATTGGTAGTTGCATGATCAAAGTTAACACTTTACGGGCAACGACAAAAACTCCAGTAAAGTTTTGGCGAACTTCAGACAACTTTCGGAAAAAAATGTTTTTTCAAAAAAAATATTTTCGGTCACAATCGTTGAAGTAAAAGCTATGGTGAGCAGATGTAAGCTTTTTATACTTTTTTTTATTTTGTCTTTATTGGTGGACATAAATGGTATGAGTTTATGAAAGAGATGAGGGTGTGGTGAGAGTTTGTGAAAGGAAATAGGGTGTGATAGTTCCTTTATAGATGTTGTGAATTTTTCTTGTTGTATAAATAATGGAAGTTTGTGAAAGGGAGGAGAGTATGTGGGTCCAAATTTTTTGTTTGGTTGTATGAATTATGGAACCACATGCATCGTTAATATTCACCACTATTCACTGTAAGTGAATCGCCGATATTTATATAAGACCACTAATGTTCACTATGAATCACAGATATTTACATAGGACCGCTGTATTCATCGTGAATTATGTATATTTATAAAGAACCATTGATATTCATTATAAATCACGGGTATTAACAAAGTATCATTGATATTCAATGTGGTTCATAGATATTATCAGCAGTCCTCTGTAAATATATACAATTCATAATGAATATCAGTGGTCCTATATGAATATCAATGATTCACAATGAATATCGACGTTCCTATGTAAATATGCAGCATAGATAGTGTCTTTGGATGAATTGGAATGATTATATTTAAATATAATACTTTTCTTTCATCTACTACATAATCCTTTTGCGAGGCGGGGGAACTTGGCCTTTTCCTAAACTACCACAACATAAAGGTATCCTCGAAGTGCTCGACAACATTTATTTGTATTGTGAAGTACGATTTCAACAATTGCTCTAACAGGAGGGAGATGTTTAGAAAAACCCAATTTGGATATCTTATTGGTTTTAATGAAAAAGTCTGGAGGGCAAATGGACCTTTGATTCATTGCCTAATGCAAAGGTACATTAGATTTGACTTCAATGACACAATTCTTAGCTTCAAAGAGGTAAACTTTGCATTGATTATGTGTTTAAAGTAGAGAATACCACAAGTATCGAAGCAAATCAACAAATGATCATCGTGAAAAAAGAAAAAAAAGTATTATTGATTAATTTTTTAACAATAAGAATCATATTTGAAAGAATGATTTGTTTAAAACATTTGAAAATTTTCATAGGAGTAATCATCATGAAGAGGTCATTAAGCTAGCAATGTTGATATGCATAGTAGAGCATTTACTTATTGGATTGCCCTTGAAGGATGCGTACTCGGATGAGTACTTAGATTTAGTGAATGATTCTAATACATTTGATAATCACCCGTGGGGGAGCGTGACGTATGATACATCAAAAGAAGAAGTGAATGTTGTAATAAAAAAACACATGTCGTACTCATACGATTTTTATGGATGCCCATTGCCTTATAGGTAAATATATTTTTTACTTGAGTTTCCATAAACTATTATGTCAGAATTATTTTCCTATTTTAATATTTGTTGTATCTCTTTTTTAATAGATTTAGGGATATGAAGTTTTCCTTATCCTATTTGGCTCAGATGTGTTTTTCATCAGACATAATTTGATCAAAATTCTTCGCATTTTGAATTAGATGTCGACTATAGTGACAAAATACAAGTGTATGCCTAATTTTTTTAGGAATGTGCATGTGAGTTGAATTATCATTTCAAACTTGGTTTGTTCGTTTCATATTATCGTAATTAATGTTTTTGACATTACATACATATTTTTGTACTTTAGGATTAACAAAGAACTCATCTAAATGACGGATGAAGCAAAAACCGTCATTGTTCAACAACTTGTAAAACTTATTGATGGGAGAAAAGAGAACAGACAGAAGGAGAAGATTGATCCTATAAAGGGAGATTTGGAGAAGAGATGGATGATGAAGGAATGAGGAGTAAGAGGAAGATAGATGTTGAGATGTATATGGGGGAGGAGATTATAACAAAAAAAGAAGAAGACTGAGGATAAAGAGATCCCCTCAATGAGAGAGATAGTGAAGGAGAGTAGGAGGAAAGATAGGAACTATAAGCATCAATTGAGAAGAATGAATATACATATGAAGAATTTATTTGAAATGATCACTATATTAGAAACAAAGAATGAAAGACTATACAACCGAATAGACTTTCTAGAGGTTGAGGTGGAGACGCCGAAGGTATATAAAATTTTAATTGTTATGGTATGCAAGTCATAGTTTATTGAGAACTAATTAATATATGTGATGTTCTTGCAAGTTGCGTGTCCCATGATAGCAGGGGCTGAGGTACATGTCCAACCACAACATGCTATTTATGAGATCAAGGGGGAACGAGGCTGGGAGGCCAGTCCCGATGACCTCCTCGAGGCACATGCTCACTCTGAATATGATGGGGAAGGGAGAGACATTATCATTTGTGATGCCCCTTTAAATTCTAAGTAGGGTGGTAGATAAATATAAAGATATGAACATACGTAACAAACATCTTTCAAGAAGTTATTTTGGGTTGACAAACCTACATTTGTAGACTTGTTGAGAATTATTACCCCTAGCGAGTGCGATATTGTTAAAGTAGCTTATAATAGACGTAATCACGAGTGACTTTCATATCTATGGGAGGATGCATGAGTTGATGATAATGCAAGATTATGTCACAAAAAGTTATTTAAGTGCTTCACTTCATATTATACATGTTTATTGATGATTCAGGAGTAGCGCATGGGTTGATGATAATGCAAGATCATGTCACAAAAGTTATTTAAGTACTTCATTTTATATTATATATATTTATTGATAATTCAGGAGTGACATAAGGGATCAAATAGTATGTGGATTTTTTTACTGATTATTGCCTATAACATCCTGAAGCATATCATCAGGACTAAATGTTCGTGACGGCACACTTTTGGGTAATGTTTATTTGATGACATGTGCATTTAACTTATATTGTAGTCAATATATTTAAAAAAGTTTACCTCCTTTATGATAGTGATTATTTAAGGAAAATGCTAAGTTTCTTCGAGAATATGGTGTCAGAGTACATCAAAATGAAGATAGAGATGAAGTTTTGAATAATATTAATAGTGAAATTCTGACTATTGTTAAAGCAAAATACTTAAAAAAAGAAATGTGAAATTTTAAATGTTTAAGTTTGTCATTTTATTGCCCATAACTTAATCGACTTAACGTCTAAAGTTTAGCTTGAAGAAAACTAGTTCATTTGCTGGATAGCTTTTATAGTGAATGGATAGGGAAGTACGATGATGAAGTGACTGATATTCATTGCGGAACATGGATATTCATAGAGGACCACTGATATTCACTGAGAATCATGTATATTCACAAAGGACTGTTGATATTCACAAAAGACCGTTGATATTCATTGTAAATCATAAATATTCACAGAGGACCACTAGTATTTACTGAGAATCGTAGATATTCACAGTGAATTGATGATATCTCTGTGGATTACCGATATTAACAGCGTACCACATTTAATATCAGTGGTCCACAATTATTATCCGTGACCACAATTAATATCCTCGGTCCACAATTAATATAAGTGGTCCATAGTTAATATCAATAGTGCACAATGAATATTAGTGGTCCTTAGTGAATTTATCCATAAACTTTTACAATGGATGTCGCATCCTCGTTGTATATCTTAGGTGATGATGTATTAGATGGTGCAACCACGACATCACATGAACAGATTAGATCGACCAAGGGCGGGCCTTCTTCTTGCTTTTGTGGGACGAAAATCTCCTTCCAAACCCATTTTCTCATTTTGGGACAATTAACACCGTATGAGGAGCAATTGTCCTAAAGGCTCGAAAAGATGAAAAAGTGTTATAAGGTTGTTATAGGGCCCACTAAGTGATCTCGGGGCACATCCAATCCGTTTACAAGTAAGGAATTTTAATTTCATGTCATCAGGCAAAGATCGAGATTAAATCTCATCACAGATAGATCACATGGAAGGGAAGAATTCAATATTACCGCATAAAGTTAGTGTAGTTGTGGGCTACAGACATCTTACAAAAAAATATTGAGAAGACCCTTCTGTAGGTTCATTGTAGTTCAATTAAAATTAATGGATTAGATCAGCCAAGGGTTGGGCCAAATTTCAGTTTATAATAGAGCCCACGTTGCGTTTTCAAAAGGTCTTTCAGTTTTTGAGACGAGAGCCCATTGTATGTGAGGCATCTGTCGTAGAGGGGAATTTTCTTGGTACAAATAAAATGAAAAAAATAATTTTATGACTAGAATTCCTTATTTCAGTCCTTAGAAGGCTCCTGACACATCGCAGGGCCATGTAGACCAAAACCCCACCCCATTCTACACTTTGCATGAATATTTCATCCTTACCGTCCATACGTGTCCCTACCCAATTTTAACTACAGAGCATGGTTATTTTTAACCATCCATCAGATGGCAGCAATCAAATGGTTAGGATTGTTTGATCAACATAAAATTTGGATCTTGTGTTGTACTCTGCCAATAATTAGAGCTGGGCATCGGTCCGGGTCGGACCGGATCTTGCCTAATCCGATCAGATTCGACATCCTAGTAGCTCAATCCGAACTCGATCCGATCCGGGGCCGAGTCCGGGTCGCCTGACTCGGACAGATCTGATACGTGGCTAACTTGACCCGAACCGAGTTTGACTTGGTCACCCTGCCTGAGTCGGATCGGGTTGGGAAAGATTCGGATAGTTGGAATTTAATCCAATTATTTCATGTGGTGTGGTTTACTTCAGCTTTCAATATACCACACTTTTATGCTCAATGTCTAAAATAATATGTCAAAATTAATGAACGGCTTGGATAAAACATATACATCAAGGTGGGCCTCACATGTATCTGAAAGAGCATATATACAATTACACTAGTGGTGTTATATTATTGACGTGCACTGCACGAAAGTGCAGTGCTGTCTTTTCAGTTTTCACGCAGGGACTCTCTTTTTTTGACGTTAACAAGTTATAGGGGGTGTGATCATGGGATATGTGTTATATCCAAACCGTCCATCCATTTGGTGACCTCGTCTTAAGGCTTAAGACGAAAAATAAGACAGATCTAACTATCATGTGGACCACACGAATCGTTTAATAGTGAAAATTATTCTCTGCTGCTATTTGTGGTGTGGTCCAGATGATCTTTGGATATTATTTATTTTTTGGATAATGCTCTATGATGATCTTTAAAAATACATGAACGGTGTAGATATAATAAATACATCATGGTGGGGCCCATGTAACTTTGATATTCTTTGAACCCTTCATACAACTCGGAGCTCGAGGAGCGTCAGTGCTTAGCTTCGCATGACACGTACCCGCGCCAGCTGCGGGTTGACGGACAGCCATCATGGTGGGTGGGAAATGGACTGGCTACACCACTGACATGGTCGGTGCTATGGGCCCCACCATCACACATGTGTTTCATCCATGCCGTCCATCTATTTGTAGAGATCATTTTACAACATGAGTCCAAAAATGTGGTATAACCAAATCTCAATTCACAACTGGGTCAGCAATTTGGATGGTCTAGATTGACGTAAAGATATGAAAAAATAACATAGTAGAAAAGGTCTGATGGGGTCATTTTGTAATTTTTTTTGTAAAGATTTAATAGGATTGAGGTGAAATGTAAATAAACTTGAGGAGCAACTGCAATGTACCCATGATAAGCAACGTGTTGAAGGATGGCAGAGTAGCAGCTATTGGTGAGACAAAAGCCACGGAAGAAAACCACCATATTCTCCTGCTTCTGTTAGAGTGCTGATTAATAGAGGCTTTGGAGGTGATGAGCTTTCAGGAGCCTCCACAACTTTTACACTCAGCTTCCCTAGTTCAAACACCTCTCTCTCTCTCTCTCTCTCTCTCTCTCTCTATCAGGTGGGAGAGTTTTGGAGAAAAAATAGGTAGGGCAAAAAGAGTTTTAGGTTAGGTTTTGGGTTAAAAAAAGGGTATTTATAGGTATACCCCTCCGGGTCGGGTCTGTTCGGGTCGGTTCGGACCTATTCGGTCCGGGTATTCAGACCGGAACTGTCCGGGTAGAGTGCTATCTGAACCTGACTTGAAATTAAATCAGATCTGGCCGATCAGAATCGATCAGGCCCAATCAGACCGTCGGTTCTGTTTGGAACGGTACCGAGTCAGGTTTGGTCGGGTCGGATCCACCGGATCGGACCCAAATTGCCCACCTCTACCAATAATTCAACAATCTGGAATGATTCACATATATCGCATGTATGGAATGTGCATGTTTGAGTATCATCAATGGACAATGGTGATCCACCAAAGTACCATGTGATTTCTCTTCATGGAAAGATCAACTACGTGGTGCATTTGTTCACCCAACAACATGTGGATATGGTGGGGTCAACGTCCACGAACCAAATCATTTTTATCCTAGGGCCATTATTGCTCAGATATTCCCCCATTATACGATCATAACAGCCAGATTTGGACCAAAATGAATCCAGTCCATTGGTTGTAACTGTCCATTTCAATCGGATGGCTAGGATCATCTGATAGGTGAGATATTAGGGCAAGACTCATGTAATGATGCATCAAGGGAAGCAAACGGCTAAGGTTACCGTGGGGGTCGAGCAACAACGCCTCTATTATACACGCTCACTTGATGGACAGCTCAGATCCTACGCCCATGTGGTGGCGTGTGGGTCCGCTACCTTACACGCATGTGGGCTTGCATATGCCAGAACATCTGATCAACACATGTGACGGCCCTGCAAAGTGAGGAGCGGATTCGGTGACTGTGGGGCCCACTGTGATGTACGTGACTACATCTACTCCGTCCATCCGTATTGAAAGCTCATTTTAGTGCGTAATATAAAAAATTAATCAGTTTCGAATCCCAGATGGATCATAGTATAGGAAGCAGTGGTGATTGACCATTAAAAACTCACCGTGGGCCACAAAAGCTTTGAATCAAGATGATATTTATGTTGTTTCTTCATGTAGGTGTTTGTGACCTTATCAACATCTTGGATGGTAAAAAAACATTCCGGTGGAATCCATTAAGTTTTTAATGACGGGGATTCAATCATGACTGTTTCATGTGGTGTGGCCCACCTAATATTTGAATCAGCTTCCTAGGATCATGCCCTACAATAAACTTTCAAAATGGTTGGACGGTGTGGATTTAAGGCACATACATCACTATTAGCTCCACAGTCAGGGGTCCCACCCACCTTGCAAAGTGCAAAGTGCAAATAAGCAGAGATCCAAGCAGTCCATCAGGTGGGTCCCACTATCTAGATGCTCTTTTTCCCAGTAATGTCTAGAGGCTTTGGTCCTGAAAAGATGACCCGTCTCCTTCTATAGAAAGGTTCTCCAGTAGTGGCTGACACAGGAAAATGATCTCCGGCAGAGAACGACCATGCATACTTCTCATAAAACACGGTATACGTGGCATATATAAAGATCCATCCAAACCGTCAAAATAATGAACCGAACTGTATATGGGCCACACTCCCGACATTAGATTGGTGTAAAATTGCAACATCCAATCGACATTCATCTGTCTGTTGAATCTGAACCTTCTTCCTTAGATATTCCGTTTATATCCACCGATCAGACAGAAAATATCAAGCATTCTATGAGATTTGGGTGGGTTAGGACAATTCATAATGGTCTTACATTTTGAACGGCTTAGATTGAGGTAAATTTCTGCCATTGTACAGCGACATTGTGCATTGGCATAGATCTTTGCACTTTCCCTGCATATTAAACAACCTCCTCGCCGTCTGTCTTTGCCAGCGGTTGGGCCCACCACACCCTTTAAAGGACAAGCCTTAATTCGATCAAGGGAGATGACACGATGGATGGAAGAACTGGAAGATTGTAGAGCCATCTCACCACAGCACAGGTGGCAGAGTGGTTTATCAATCAAGACCGTCCATCTACTTTTCCGTACGTCAATTGGTCGTGTAAGAAATTCGCATTGATTCATGTAGCATCTTGTCCATCTGATCTGTCATCTTCAAACTGACAGTCGTAAACGGACAAAGCTAACGGTCAATACTAAGCGCTAGAAAGTGAAGAAGAGTGACAGACAGGAATGTCTAATATATGTGAACTTTGAATCAAAATACATCCATCACAAGCATCCCTAGATGGACTGATCAGATTGATACATCATCCTGCCAAGTGCCAAGTGTGCTGTGGAAAGATGGCCCTACCTTATCACCTCCCCTCACTCAATGCCCACTCTACCACTGTCTATGTGTCACAATCTAAGAATGATGTCTTCAACAAGCTGAACCTTTAACTTATGAACACTTGTTTGCTGAATCAGGACAATTGAAATTTTTTTTTTATTTAAAACCATCTAATAAATGTCCATCAATCGGTGATCTTATTTACACTTGATTTTAGTATATTCATGCCAACCAATGTGATCCCACCATGTGTAAGCATTATATGCTTAATAATTGATGAATTTTTACTTGTGGTCTGGGTGTTTATAGTTCGCCTAGCAAGACCAGGTAAAACAGTCCAGCAGATGCCACGTGGCATAGTATAAATCGGTTTTCAAAAAAATAAGAGTTATAGAAAGACACGTGCAGGGACATTAAATGGTATATCTTTACAAAATAAGAATCTCATTAGTAAAGCATTAAATGCCAAGTTCTCATTAAAACTAATATGGTTGTAAGCATTTAATGCTAGAGCTTTGATAGAACCCCTATTTATTATATACCAAAGTCAAGTGGTATAAACATTCTAGCAATAATTTTCATGTGAAAATTACGTAACGTGAGTACTCCAACTAACATACGATTTGAATAAGTAAGAGTCTCTATCTTGTATATAAAACATTACGTGATATGTTAGGATTATATAAAGAATAAGGGAGATTTGCACAACTAATCATTTAAATCTCTTACGATATAAAAATTTAAACAAGACCATTGTATCTCTTTATGCCCAAAAAAGTAACACGCAAAAAAGATTTATGAGCCCATGCCAAGCACAATTGAATTACATAGCGTAACATTGTTCTTATTTTATCTTAGTTTTTAGTTTATTTATTTTTGTCCAACCATGTTGCAGAGGTTTTAGGTTAGCTTAGATTACTATTGTCCAGCGCCATCAATGTAGTATGCTTATGAATAATGTAAATATTCACGACATTCCATTGTTGGATCCTGATCAACCGAATCCATACTTTAAAGATCAAATCTATTAGTTATATTATGTTGACCATTTATATTGATTATCTATTCATACTGGTGATTCAGGTATTTATTTTTTGTTTTATTTTTTTACTTTAGTTTATTTTTCTTTTGATTGTACTGATCATTAATTGTATACCAATAAAATCACCATTATTTTTAACCCATTCGATTTTAAATTTATTCATCTCAGTTCTATTAATAACTACAAAGACTACAATTAGTGGTGAAAGAAATGTCCTTAAACACAAGGCAAAAATGATCACTTTGCAAGGATTAACCCCACCCTTTTACAAATCACCTAATTGTTGTAACCATAGGTGGTTGAGAGGGCGGCAGATCCCATGAGTTCAATCTTAATCACTTCATTTCAGCGCGGGCACTAGCGTTCAATCCAACTTTAGTCGAGTATGACTTGAGCACGCCCATCCCATCTGAATCGCACTCAAATATAGGCCCTTGCTAACATGTGAAGCCTCTTGTTTGATTGAATTGCTCAAACAAGTTCATCATACATCTATTGGGACCCATAATTTAGACAGTTTAACTTGAATTAATTGTACGACATATGTGCAATTTCTAAGTAATTTCGAAGTCTCTGTGTATCATCAGTGGCACTCTGCCAGAGCATCAAAGTTTTCCTCTCTTACAATAGATAGCAAACTGCATTGTACTGCTATGTACTGAAAATGGCTTCGAAAACCAAATTGGAAAAGGATGGCAAAATGCATTTAGGGGAAAATGAAATTAGGTTTGGCTAATTTCTGCTAAAAGTTATGAGAACGTACTTCAATTGATTAGCATGGAAGTTTTCCTCAAACTTACAATAGATAACAAACTGCATTGTACTGCTATGCACTAAAAATGGGCTTCAAAAACCAAATTTGCAAAAGATGGCAAAATGCATTTTGGTGAAATTGGGTTTGGGTAATTTCGGCTAAAAGTTATGAGGATGTACTTCAATTGATTAAAAATCTTCAATCTTAAATGTTGGATTTTGGTGTCATGTTAAGAAAAGTAGTTGGATACTCTGGCAGAGTATGATAGATGATAGGCATGACATTACTAAGAAACTAAAAACTTAGCATACAAGTAGTTCAATTAAACAGCCCATGTTATGGGTCCCATTTTAGATGAGCATGAACTGCGGGCTGGGATTGGGTACTACCCCCACTAATACCTAGCTAGAGATGGGCGGTCCTGTCAGGGGCTCTATGGGGCCACTGTGATGTATCTGTTTCATCCGCATTTTCCATCCACTTTGACAAATCATTTTAAGTGACGAGCCCAGATCGAATGCTCAAGTGGACCACACCACCGGAAACAATAAACAGTGAGGGTTGAATGCCTACTGCTTAACACCTCTTGGGAGTTGCAAAAGTTTTAGATCAAGCCGATATTTATGTCTTCCTTCATCCAAGTCCATGTGACCTTATGAATATGTTGGATGGAAAATAAATATTACGGTGGGCCTTCAGTTTCAATTCCAACAAGTAGGGCCAACGGTGTAAGCAATAGTTGTCCAAGATCCCCGTTGATCACAGGGAAATAGATGGTTGCACATATCTTGTAATATGCCGTTAATGTTTAATGGGGTGTTTAGATTATAAGTTACTTTAGATAAGCTATTTATGACATGAGTAGCTTATCTTGGTTTTTACTTAATTAGTAGATAAGTATATTTAATAAATAACGTATCATCAAAAAATTACAAAAACATATTTATTTTTCAACATTAGAAGTAATTATCTTGAAAGTTTGTTTGGTCCCCCTCACATCCACCGTTCATCATGTGGGGCCAACCTTTGATGTGGATCATTCATTGTGCGGGGCCCACCTTTGATGTGGTTCATCCATCATGGGATTACCTTTAATGTGAATGGTTCATTAGATATGTTCCACCTTTGATGTTAATCATCCATCATGTGGGGCCACCATCAATGTTATTGTCCGTCATGTGGGGCCCATCTTCAATATTCACAGCCCATCATGTGGAACCCACCTTTGATGTGGATGGTTCATCATGTGGGCCCACCTTTGATGTGGGTCATCCATCACGAGGGACCGGCCTTAGATATGGGCCATTCATCATTAGGCCGAACTTTCATGTGGATTGTCCATCATGTGGAGCCCACCTTGATGTGGATCATCCATCATGTGGGGTCCTCCATTATTAATTGCCCATCATGTGGAGCTTACCTTTGATGTGGGTTGCCCATCATGTGGGTTCCACCTTAGTGTGGGTTTCCCACGGGGCTTGCCTTGGATGTAGGCCATTCATCACTTGGGGCACGCTTTCAATGTATTGTCTATCGTGTGAGCCCACTTAGATATGGGCCATAATCACGTGGGGACCACTGGATCATCTATCCATTATCATAAACTTAGAAGGGGTTCATATGCATAAAATAGTTCTGCCCATCACGAACCTCTTTTTCATCACATCTCCACGCTCCTCTCTAAAGAGGGAGAGTCCAATGGGCTCCAGACTCCAGTCTCTTCACATACCAAGGAGAAAAATGTATTTTTAGGGCCTGTGATACATGTGTACAATCACAATCTTGTGGGCCCCATTGATTGCTCATTAAATCGATCCAAACTTTTCAAATTCATCATCTTAACACAGTCACACGTAAGCTACCTTAATGAAAAATTTAAAATATGGTTCATCGAGCCATATTATTTGTTTGTTGCGTCCAACCATAGATCAACCATGCCTTAAAGATATCCCAATTGGAAGATCCCGGGCAACCAAACTCAGGCCTTTCAGTTGAGTGTGAGTTATTGTTATATTATTCACCTTAAGGATCTATGTATACACTACAAATCAAAGGTTAGGATTTTCCCATGGAGGAAACATTTTTTATGGTGGGATGCACCAAACCAAAGGTATGGATTACCAGAATATGGCTCCTCTAGTCAAAATTGAAAACCCATCTACACCGTAGAAAGATGCAAGTATGAGTATCATACAATTTAAAAGCATCTTAGTGATTATCTACGAGTAAATTACCAAGAAACAAACCTGGATACGTCTACTTGTTTTTGCCGAGTATCGCAGGCCATGTGATACTTTTCTCTGGTTTCAACCGGACGTAGAGTGGGTTGCTGGCAATTTTATGGCCAAGAGGGACCAAAGAAGGCCCAATCAGAGATGGAAGTGATCCAGACCATTAGAAACTTAAAATGGGCATATCTCACAAACTAGAATGAGTTATCTGATATGCCTTATATGATTTTGGGTAAGAGAAGCTACTTTATCCATCCAACCCTACTATGCCGGGTTGCCCACACCAAATTTGCAATATTCCATCAAATCAATTGTCGAAATTGCATTTTATTTTCATTTTTACTATTTATTGTATGTTTTAGCTTGATTGTAACTCTTCATACATTGGGCTTAAGGAGTTGTGTCCAATATGAAAAGTGCTTAGAAAAATTAGGAGAATAACATGGTTGAGCTAAATAAGACATTTACCATTTTTGGCCGAAAACCATGAGGTCTAGTAGAAATCATGATCTCTGTAAATAGTAAGTTTACTATTTATAGTTAGTCATGGTTTCTGGGTGTTTTAGTTGTAGTTTGATTCTGAAACTTCTTCCTAGGCTCATGTCATTATTTAAGAGGTTATAAACTCATTTTTGATCATTAATCAATTTATTTTGGACTTTATTAGAATTTATTTTTATTTTATCTCTCCTCTTGGATTCAAGGCATCTCTATGATGAGTCCAGATAAGCTCCATGGATTTGGAGTAATTGTCCCTTGAGGAAGACGGTGATCGACCTTATCACGTCCATCCTTGCGTCACAACTACATCTAGAAGGAAAGTCGATTGCCTGTAACCCCAGGCATAGACATTTACCCGTGCTGGGGGCTGTGTGAGGCATGACAAATCCACTCCGTTTATATGTTTTGAAAGACTACAATAGGAGAGGATTCTAAAAATCAAGCAGATCCATAACTATCCAAATCATTCATAGGGTTATTCTGTAGGAACAAATATTGTCCTGATACAAGACTTTTCTCACCACTGGGAGTTTGATCCCCATTGTTTCTTGTGGTATGGCCCACATGAGTTGTGGATCCTCCTGATTTTTATAATATTTAAATATTGTGGTCTTTCAAAACAAATGGACAGATCTATGTAGCCCACATAGCAGGCACATGAATATCTCTATGCTCAGTGTCACGGGTAGAGGTGGACACCAAACAACTTCATCCGGCTAACTCGACTCGTCCGACTCGACTCGAACCGAATGGGTGAGTCAGTCCAAACCGAGTAGGCTTTGCCCAATCCGAACTCAAACCGAGTCAAGTTCGAGTTACCCAGTAACTCGACCCGAAACTCAATCTGGTTATACTCGACTCGATCCGAAACTCAACTCGGCCTGACTCTCTAACCCTACCCGCAGCACCCTACCCCGACCCGATCCAAAACTCTCTCTCTCTCTCTCTCTCTCTCTCTCTCTCTCTCTCTCTCTCCCTCCCTCCTCCTCCTCTTCCAAGCTCGACAACCCACCACCATCACCCTCCTCCTCCTCCTCCTCCTCCTCTCTCCTCTCCACTCCCTCCCTCCCTCATCCTCCTCTTCCAAGCTCAGCAACCACCCACCACCATTACCCTCCTCCTCCTCCTCTCCACTCCCTCCCTCCCTCATCTCTCAATCGACTCGGTGCCAACTCAACCCGAATCGGTTCTTCTGACAGGATCGAACTCGGTCTGGATCAATCCAGGCCAGACCGAACTCGGATCGAGTCAGGTATGTTGGACTTGGTATCGAGTTAGATCGAGTTCGGGTCAAACCTATTTGAAAACCGGATCGAGTCGAGTCAACCCTAACTCGGTCCGACTCGACTCGGTGCTCAGCTCTAGTTACGAGCAATCCGCGTCTTCCATGTACAAGTAGGGGTGTCAATAGGCCGGGTTCGGGCCTGAAAAATCAAAAATTTGAATGAAGTGAAGCAGTTCAAAATCCGGGCCGAGATCTATTCGTGCTCGGCTGATTGACAGCCCTATGTAGAAGTGCATATGCATTTTGGGAGAAGATTAGGAGTGGTCGGGCCTCACCCAAGACTGTGCAGCCCTTACTGTGGGCCTAGCTACCTTGATGTATGTATTCTATATCCACATTGCCCATCCATTTTGTCGGATCATTTTAGGGCATGGTCCCAAAAATGAATAAGATCCAAATCTCAAGTAGACTACACTACATGAAACAATGGTGATTGAATGCCCTACCATGAAAATATTCCTACACTGTAATGTTCCCATAATGTTCATTTAACATCTAACCCATTGATATGGTAACATAAACTTAGATGAAGGGAAATAAAAATATCAGCTTGATCCAAAATTTATGTGGCCCATTACCAGTCAATCACCATTGTTTCCTATGGTATGGTCCATCTAAGATTTGGATCTGCTTCATTTTTGGGCTCATGCCCTAAAATAATCCCAAAAAATGGATGGACAACCTGGATATAGAATAGATACATCAAGACGAGGCTTCATGGTAACGGCGGCACCATCTTGGGTGAGGTCATGCTGCGCTTAAACTACTCATTTTATGGTGGAACATAAAAGGACAAAATATTGTTTGGCTGAATGAATTATTTCATTACTCTTTGTGATATATATATACATACACACATGTTTACAGATTTTCCAGAATCAATCAAATATTATCCTAACTAAATATAGTTACAGATAAGCATGGAAGAGATTTTACAGAATCAATCAAATATTATCCTAACTAAATATAGTTACAGATAAGCATAGAAGAGATTTGTTGCTAGTTGGACTGATTTGCTGTGGTGGACGGAATCTTGGATGGTGTATTCTCTACATACCCCCGTAAGATGTTGCTCCCATTGGAGACGCCAATCTTGGACCGAAGAAGAGATAACCGTTGGCGAGACAGTGGTTTGGTGAGAGCATCGGCAAGCTGATCAGCGGTGGCAACATGAGCAACATGAAGGAGGCCTTGAGATACTTTGTCACGAACAAAGTGAAAGTCGATAGTAATATGTTTCATGTGAGAGTGAAAGACTGGGTTTGCGCACACATAATTTGCCCCCACATTATCACAATAGATGACTGGTGGTTGAGAGACTGGAACTTTGAGTTTATGTAGTAGCGATTGAATCTAAGTGAGTTCAGCAGCAGTGGAGGCTATGGCACGATACTCGGCTTCGGTGGAGGAGCGAGCAACTAAATGTTGTTTGCAGGAACTCCAAGAGATGGCATTTCCACCAAGATAAAAAATATATGCAGTGGTGGATGTGCGATCATCAATATTGCCAGCCCAGTCAGCATTCGAGTAGGCATAGAGAGAGTTGGGCATGTTCCGCCGAAGGAATAAACCATGAAAAATAGTACCTTTGTGATAGCGCAGTAAGTGCTTGGTTGCTGTCCAATGTACATTCGTGGGATTATGCATAAATTGAGAGAGTTTGTTGACGACAAAGCATATGTCCGGACGAGTGAGAGTGAGATATTATAATGCCCCTATGACACTGCGATATTGGGTAGCATCGGCCGGAGGAGAGCCATCACGAAGTGTAAGTGAACCAGTGGTCGGAAGAGGTGTTCTAACGGCCTTGGCTCCATCCATATGAGTCCGAACAAGAAGATCACGGATGTATTTGTGTTGACTAAGGAAAAGACCGTCGGTAGTGTGAGTAACCTCAATCCTGAGAAAGTAGTGAAGTGACCCCAAATCTTTGATAGAGAACCGCTGGGAGAGAGCATCAATGAAGCTAGAGACAAAGCTTGCATTACTACCTGTAACTAGTAGATCATCAACGTATACAAGAAAATTTATGATAGCACCGTTGCAGGTATAAATGAAGAGTGAGGTGTTTGATTTGACATTGGTAAATCTAAAGGAGAACAAAAAGGAACTAAGCTCTTGGTACCAAGCACGTGGGGCTTGCTTGAGGCCATAGATTGCGCGCCGAAGCTTACAAACATGGGAGGGAAGTGTCGGATCAGTGAACCCCGGTGGTAGAGACATATAAACCTCCTCGGAGAGGGAGCCATGAAGGAATGCATTATTCACATCAAGTTGATGTATTTTTTAACTATGGTGAAGGGCAAGGCTAAGTACAATCCGAATAGTAGTGGGTTTTACAACTGGAATGAAAGTCTCAGTGTAGTCAATGCCCGGATGTTAGTGGAAGCCTTTGGCGACGAGGCGAGCTTTGTAGCGATCAATGGAACCATCTAGGAGGTGTTTGATACGAAACACCCATTTGCAGCCAATAAGATTTTTAGAGAAGTGAGAGGGAACAAGATACCACATGCCATTGCGGAGCAGGGCATTAAATTCATCGGACATGACATGTCGCCAGTGGGGTGCACGAAGAGCCTGTGTGATACAAGTGTGTTCAAGCGATTTTGGCATGCTATGCTTGGTGGTGATATCAAGGAACTTGGGATTGGGTTTGAAAATATTGTATTGGGCACTAGTGGTCATGAAATGAGTGTGAGGTGGGGAGAGATAGGGCTCAACCATGGGTTGAGATATGGGTTGAAATAGGGGAGGCTTAGATTCAGGGTGGTTGTATAACGCCCTGAAAATCGGGAGTCGAGTAGAAGTCCGACTCCCGAGTTCTAGCGCATCACTTATGCAAAATATTTAATGATGATTAAATGTTGTGTGTATTGGTGCATAAAACATGAATAAGATTAAGCCAAATCAGCAAAACATAATCCAGGGACAGTTGTAATACGCAAGCGGAAGACTAACTCAAATATGTATAGTGTTATAAATCAGTATAGGTCCCCAAAGTGTGTATGCATTTCCAGGTCAATAATTACATGTATTGTTTCAAATACAAAATGTCAAAAATGTAATAGTCCACTACAAGTATAACCCTAAAGCCCTGCTGATCAGAACGGTCTATATGAACCCGCTAAATACTGCATATATGAGAAAGCATTCTCATTGTCTGCGAAGTCCACCTCTGCCTCATCGGTTGGGTCTCCATTTGCAACTAAGACAAAGTCTGGTTGGTGTTTAAAACACCGTCCCATAACGTGGGAGTGAGTGATCAACTCAGTGGAACAATAAAGCAAAGGTAAACATGTTCTAAATTTAGTCAAGCAGTAATAATAAAACAATACAATCAAATATCCCTAAGTACTCTAATTAATGGAAGAATGGTATGTATAAATGATGCATGCCCTCGCCTGCACTCCCTCTGTGATCTTCATCTAACGGTCGCGCATGTCAGTCACTTCCTTAGTACTCTGCCCAACGCCAAACGACAATGCAGTGCGGTGCATGAACGTGATTATCAAGTTCTTATTAGTCCGTTTCATACAGCAGGATTGGGAAGCTAAGGTACCTCCCTTATAACAATTCTCAAACAATGATCCATTCTAGGGTTGTCAATCCTAGTAAATTTCATACGATGTTACGGTTCTAGGTCGCTACAAAGGGCTCGTCGCGTTATCAGTGTAGGCCTAGTTTGTACTCTTATTGCTACGTAAGGGCTCGTCGCCTCTACGCAGTCTTAGCGTACGCTCGAGGTCACTATAAAGGGCTCGTCACCTTATCAGTGTAGGCCGACAGCTCGAATACAGTGTCCCATACCACCGTATTTGGCTCACGAGGCTGTGTTGCTCACTGGACACTACGGGGAGGCTTGTCACCCCAGCGTAGGCCGACAACTCGATCACGGTGTCCCATACCACCATGCCCGGCTCATGAGTCTTAGCAGATCGTGGTGCCAAGGTTAAAAGGGTTTTCACTGGTGAGTTTGGTACCTTAGATTCAAGCAGTAGCGTCATACATGGTGAACATACATCGGGTCAATCGGGTTACTTGACGAGCTCAACTAGTACGAGCGTACATTGAGTTGATCAACATGAAGTGCGTAAGCACTCTGTGTGGCCTAACCACTGCCAACATCCCAAGTACGGCTCGGATTCATCGATCACGTCCTATGTGGCGAAACAACCTCAGCCACCTATTCAGTGCCTGTTACCGATTGCCTGGACTATACCGTAGTCCCAAACACATTCAATTATAACAGATGATCATATAAGATAATCAAAGCAGTAATGGATCAACAATTCCAATCATACAAGCATGTGAGCATTTGATGGATTTCAACTTAAACATAAATTCACACATATGCAGTCCCTAAGTAAAACAGACAAAGAATATAAGTTACATGGAGGAAATCATACACATCGTTAAGGTAGTTGAGAATCTCATCTCAACGCCCATATAAAGTACAATTTACTACACACTTGTTCATTCAGACATTTCTACAAACACTTAGACTACATATTCCAACATACATGACGTATGTTGGTGATAGCACATATTAGGGCAAATCCTTTCATTAAGAAATTGTCAAGTATACCTCAACCATATGTCTACAACAGTTAATCATGGTAACCCCAACTCTAGATTCCATACTCATACAAACATTTTAACAAACACATGAATGACACTACTTCGATATATTTCATATGTACATGTAAGGCGAAACAGACAACGCATTAGGCATGTGAAATGACACCCATGTCAATAATAAATCATTAGCCGACATTGAAAGCCTTGAAAACCATAACCTATATGTTTATAGTCTGCACCTTTCGCCGGTAGACTCGCAGCGAACTCAATTTTAAAGTTAAGTCTTTGTCTACGGCACCACAATAACCTATAACAGGGAATAGGTTAGCTACTTCATCTATCACGCTAGTCAGAAACCCTAAGACAAGTTAAGGTTAGGTTTTCTTACCCAAGTACGGAGTCGGAATCGCCGGAATAGCGATGTAGAAATGGTAGTTAAACCCGAGGAGCAATGAGATTGAATCTTAGGAGGAATCTCCAATTCACTCTCTCACTTTCTCTCTCTTTCCTTTCCTTTTCCTCTACTCTCTTTCTTAGGGCTTTAGAATTTGTATGAAATATGAGAGAGAGAGTTTAAGGCCCTTATATAGGCCCAGGTCTGATGGAAATGGCCCCAGGGCCAAGGTATACTTAGGTTATATCCAAAGGGCATCTGTTTCAGCCCATCGGAGCACTTCTGGTGGCCCCTTTTCCACGTGCAGTTAGACTTAACATTGGATCTAGGTCAGGCTGAGTTTTCGTTCGATCGGGTTTACAGATTAACCGTGGTGGACCAGTTTCAGTTCAACGGTCATGGTCACTCGATCAGGGCTACAAGTACATGGCCATGTATGAGACATTTTTCCTGATCCGAGGGTGTATTTGGGTCAGATTCTGACGGTCTGAATCCTTCATTTTTAGCCTGTAAGCGACACGACTCAGATTACTTAAATTCGGATTTCATTTCTAAAGATATTCACGTTTCTTACGCACTTTGCTCCGGGCTCAAGTTGTGCGTTTTTAGACACTATTAAGAATTAATTTCCGAGGAGATTGTTAAGTCCAGTAATGTGGTCATAACTGTATAGTTTTGCGGTCATCAGACTTTCGACGTGCGGTCCATGTCCGATACGGAGTTTCGGTGTGCTCCCGAGAGCAACCAGGTTTAGGGATGGATTCTAGATTTCAGGGTAATGTAGCATCAATGATACTGCACGGTTTGGGTCTTGCAGATCATATTTAAAGTGATTAGTGCTAATTTCATAAGTACTCTAGTTTAGCACTTACTAATATTAACCTAATTTCTAAAGGTTTTGGTCCTGGGCGATTTCTGCCTGAGGTGATAATTGGGTCCTTGTACGGATTTTTCCGAGACGTTACAGGTTGAGAGGAGCTGGGTTAGGTGAATCAAGAGGCATTGAGGGTGATGTAGGAGCAACACATGGAGGAGATAAGTCCGCAACACTAATAAGTGGATGTGTGGGGTATGAAGGCATAGAGGTATTAGGGATAGGCAGCCCATAAGTTGAGGAACCATGCAAGACTGGTACACGAATAATAGGTGCTGATGTCATATCATGATGAGGAAGCCAAGCAGTGGATGGAGTTGATGAAGATGAATCCGAGGAAGAAAATGAAGGATATGGAAATACATATTCATCAAAGATGACATGACATGAGATAAATAGGCGGTTGGTGGAAGGATCAAAACATTTATATGCACTTTGAGTGAGAGAATACCCAAGGAACACACATGGGCGAGAACGAGGGTCAAGTTTATGGCGAGAGTAGGGGCGGAGCCATGGATAACATACACAAGTACCAAACACATGCAACTTGCAATAATTGGGAGTGTCACCAAAGAGAGTAGTGAAGGGGGAGTTATTATCAAGAATAGGTGTGGGAAGGTGATTTATTAGGTAGGCTGCAGCTTGAAAAGACCAAAATGAAAGTGGTAGGGAGGAATGATGAAGTAGGGAGAGTTCGGTTTCAACAAGGTGGCAGTGGCGATACTCAGCAGGGCCATTGTGTTGAGGCATGTGGGGTGGAGTAGTTAAGTGCGTGATGCCATAACTAGAGAGAAGAGAGACGAGTTTTTTATACTCACCCCTGCCATCGGAGTAAATGGAGACAATTTTAGTTTTAAAATTATTTTCAACTGTAACTTTAAATGTTGGAAAAAGAGAATAAAGATCCGATTTATTTTTGAGAGAATACAATCACACATATTTGGTAAAATGATCAGCAAAAATAATATAATATTTAAAATTATCCATTGATTCAATCGAAGTTAGTCCCTATACATCAGTGTAAATGAGATCAAGCGGACCACGACTTTTAAGAGAAGATGCATGAAACGAAAGTTTATGGCTCTTAGAACATTGACAGGAGGAACACAAGGTAGAGATAGTAGACGAAGATGCAAGGGTAAAGAAAATTGCTTGACAAGATATTGAAGGGTGCGAGACGACGGATGACCAAGTCGTTTGTGCCAGTCTTGCATGGGAGCCTTGACACCAATCATGGTAAAGGACTGAGCAGTAGAAATGTGCACACTCGTAGGCCATTCATACACATTGTTTTTATTCGGGCCGTAGATGAGAATCTCCTCCGTGCGCAGGTCCTTGACAAAAAAATGAGAGGGAAAAAATTCAATAGATGTAAGATTAGTTTTACAAAATTGAGAGACAAAGATAAGATTATTTTGCATGGAAGGAACACACAATGTATTGGATAAAGTAAAGGATTTGGAAGGACTAGAGAGAGATGTAGATCCAGAGTGAGTAATACGTAAACCTAAGCCATCACCAATAACAATATTGTCGGGTCCATCATAGTGGGAGTGAAGGGATAAATTTTGCAAGTTAGAGGTGACATGGTTTGTTGCAGCAGAGTCGACAAGCCAAGGTTGAGAAGCAGAAAATTCTGTGGCTGTGTAGTTGGCTGTTGGTTCCGGATGGGAGAAATGACGAGCCTGAGGGCATCGTTTGGCAGTGTGGCCCTATTGATCACATAGTTGACAGAACCCTTTGTAGCCACGACCTTGAGAGAGGTTGGTCCGCTGATTTGGATTGTATGAGTTCCCTTGATTGGTATGATGCAAGAAGTGATTGGAAC
The DNA here is from genome assembly GCF_029962835.1 of Magnolia sinica. Taxonomy (NCBI): domain Eukaryota; kingdom Viridiplantae; phylum Streptophyta; class Magnoliopsida; order Magnoliales; family Magnoliaceae; genus Magnolia; species Magnolia sinica. The sequence goes on from NC_080573.1 coordinate 119,878,769, forward strand.
GATTGGAGTTGTATGGAGAGCCTTGATTAGTAGGGAATTGAAATTGTTGGGATCGATCGCGAGTACCACCACGATTGGTGGAAAAATGGCGAGGAGAATTGTTGCTTTTACGGTGAGTTGCATTGGCGGAAAGCATTGGGGATTCATTGTGGGCTTCTTATCATTTGAGATAGGCTTCATAATCAATAAGTTTATCATGTAGATCTTCAAAGGAGATGAGATTTTCCCGAGCATGAATGCCGACAATGATTTCTTTGAATTCATCACCAACTCCATTGAGGATGTGAATAACAAGATCATAATCAAGTACAGGAATATCAATGAGAGTTAACTCATCAGAGATGACCTTGAGGGTTTGCAGGTATTCAGTAATAGACTTACCATCACGGGGTCGAGTGAGTCATTCCTTGAGACTCATAACACGTGAGCGAGAGCGATTCGCATAGAGGCCTTTGAGTTTATCCCACGCTTCTTTGGAGGATTTGCTAGATGCAATTAGGGTCACAATCGAGTCAGAGACTGAGATACGGATAGCATGTAACAGAAGTTGATCTTGGCGCTTCCAAATAATTGATGTGATTGAGTTGGCAGAAGGACATGGTTTTGAGCCATCTATGTAGCCCTATTAGGTCATAACCAATCAAGAGAGAATCAAATTGGGCATGCCATGTTGGATAATTTAAGGGCGTGAGTTTGAGAGGGAGTTGTGCATTAGCAATGGCGATCAACGACGCGTTTGAATCAAAGGAAGCTATAGTGGATGTAACCATGGGAGTTGTGGTGATTGATTCTTGTGCAGCCATTGATGAATGATCAAGGTTTCTCGTTGGAGATGAAGGCTCTGATACCATAAAAGGATTAAATATTGTTTGGCTGAATGAATTATTTCATTACTCTTTGTGATATATATATATATATATATATATATATATATATATATACACACACAAATGTTTACAGATTTTTCAGAATCAATAAAATATTATCCTAACTAAATATAGTTACAGATAAGTATGAAAGAGATTTTATAGAATCAATCAAATATTATCCTAACTAAATATATTTACAGATAAGCATGAAAGAGATTTGTTGCTAGCTGGACTGATTTGTTCTGTAGGACGGAATCTTGGATGGTGTATTCTCTGCAGAACACATATCACTCCAGATTGATAAAATATCATTTTGATGATCTAGTGGACTGCCTGAGAAAAAAATAAATTCATGCCAACAGGATACAATGTGAGATTGGTGACCCATCTCATGTGTAGGCTTCCTACATGAGTAGAATTTTTACATGAGTGAAATATCTCTAGTGTTTTTCTTCTAAATTTTGTAGTAACATATGTTCATCTACCGGTTGCTTCATGCATGCAATGCTTTTCTGAGCTTGCCACTCTCTCTTTTCTGTGTGGGATCTTTAGGTGGCTTTGTGCTCGATTCGCATATATCACACCTTCCACAACTCCTACCTATGCGTATGAAATCCCATGGACAACTTAATAGTTACTAGTTGGAATCTTCAAGTCTCTTCGCCCATTATCTTTACTGCTCAAATATTCCCTAATCACTGAGCCTTCAACGATTTCACATTTTAGCTAATCTTGAAATTCTAAAGCTCATGCACAAGTCTCTATATGATTTCTCTCATAAAATTGTGTTGTTCCGATATCAATTGGTGAGCATCTAAGCTTGTACTTACACTGGAATGTCAGAACTCATTGTGATAATACAATCTCACTGTACACTCTTCCTGCCACAGTAGTTGTAATAAAAGCATAGTTCAACAACAACAACAAAAAATCGTAAAATTGTTGGATATGAGACCATGGTGTTCACTCATGGGTAACCACTTGTGGGTGGATTTCACATGTTCTTACCTCCGTTATATTTTAAAATTCAAAAAATTAAATTTCAAGTTCAATACAAGTAGGCTTATATGAGAGATATATCAGATAAGTTGAGGATAACTTCTCTTTGTGCAATTCAATCAAACACAAGGCCACATGTGTGATCGAGAACCTATATTTAGATTTCATGTACGATTATGATGTACGGGCATGTACGGGTGTGCTAAAGTCGTACTTAACTCAATGTTTAATTGAATGTTGGTACCCCTGCACATAAATGGATGTAGAGGACAAGATTTGGAAATTAAGTTATTGAATCAGTCATCAGTTATGATTAACGATCAGGCGATTTACAAAATGGTAGTGGTTAGTACTTCCTAATGGGTTTTTTTTGCCTTACGACTTCATGATGACTTGTCTTTCAGTAGTAATTGTTTTCAATATTTCTCAAAGCAATGGGGATGAACAAAAAAAACTAAACAATACTGATTTTATTAATATTTGAATATGTGGCTCATTACAATTGATATTGTCAAAATAAATAATGTAGAGAAATAAATGATGGATAAATTCTTGATTCATCTGTAAGAACAGAAGATCGAGGTTGATGGTTAGTAGGATGTGACAAGAAAAATGGTCGCCTAAGTAAGAACTCAGTTGATTAAGATCCGACAACTTATGGTTGGGGACATTTAATCCTATGATATTGTAGTGGTAAAGCTGGACAATAGCGATCTATACTAGAACTAGGTTAGGCTATGCAATGATAGTATAAAAGTAAATATAGATGTAAAAGATAGATAAATTGAGTTTGACGTGGGCATCAAGCTCTTCATCCCTGCTTCTTTTATAGGTTGTCAGGTGGCTAAACCCTTGCTAGGTTTCCTTGCTAATTTTAGATCTTTTGTATTTTTAAGAACATGCTTCCAAATAGGAAGATTATTGTATATCCGGGTTCGTGGCTCTTAGATCTTCACATATATGGTCTTCTGGACAATGCTGCATTTAAAAACAAATCAATTAGGGGAACCTATACCGCTGATCCTGGACCTCAAATTGATTATGTTCATGCATCTTAATGACCCAATCAAACTACCCCTTGCATGATCTTGAACTCTCTCTCCCTTTTGATCGTGGTCTTGGAGGAGTTGGACCGAGCATTGAGCTCTCCCGTTCTTTTAATTTCAATTGATGTACGGACAAGGGTTTGTTTCGCTTGGTGTTCATCCTCTCTTGATTTGGGTTCGATTCACATCCAAATTTTCTTGGACATCGGCCCGATCTTCAAATCTTAGGAATCTTCGTTATCACCATAAATTCTTCAAACGTGTCTGGTCATGTTAAAATTATTATGAGAGATGGCCTCACTAAGTATATCATAACTAGATCCATTATAGGATTCTCTCCCTTAGTGGGTCTTTATAAACATGCTAAGCATGTTGCCTCATTAATTGACTTATTAATTGTGGCCATGTGGCACGTGACATTTTACTCTTCAAAAGGTATGTGTAAGGGCCTGTGCCTTACATTAATATTGGAATGCATATCGCCGAAGATAAGATCAAAAGCGCGAAAGATATCCTCATATGCGATTATGATTTTCATGAGTATCAAATCCATATTGTCAACACAGGGCAACTTGTTGTTAGATCATATTAGAGTGCCAAAAATATGTGTCAACAAATTCTACCTCATCTAAGCTCCTCCCATATCTCTTAAACCCACCTTTCATTAAAAAGGTATTCCCTTGTTCATGATGTCTAAAAATGAGAGAGTATAAGAATAATGATCTTTGTCCATTGAGCCCACCTCTAGATGATATAAGCCATTAATTATAATTGAGAACTATTTAACCGTAGAATCATAAAGGTAATAATACCATTTCTACTCCTATAATAATTAGATAGGCTGCTGGACATATATATATATATACCATCCATCTTCAGCTTTGTATAAAGTCCCAAGATCGAGTTGATACGGTTAAATCTTGCCAGCTCATCCATTTGAACGTTAACAAAAATTATATAAGAAGAAGACTTGGAAAAAAAGCTGCTAAGAAATGAGTTTATTTTAAAAAAAAATTAATTATTATTATTATTTGGAAGAAAAGGCAAACGTATCCCATAGGTACTTTAGTATTTTAGATATGAAATGTATGGTATCATATTCCAACTGCGTCTGCAATGCTTTCCTAAGCTTGGTATTTTCTCTCTTTCGGTGCAACATCTTTACGTGGATTTGTGCTCAATCTACACATCGCCTCTCACAACTCATGTTAAAGTCAATACGACTCCATACACGACTTTTATTTCTTGCATCCTACAACTTGTAGTTGTTGGGCTTCTTTAAGAATGTGAAACGTGATATTCTATCATCTTCACCACTCGAAGATTCTCTTCATATCACCTACGAAATCTTGTGGATGAGGACATCCTAGCCATCCAATAACTTGCCTTTCCACCCGAACTCTCTCTCTCTCTCTCTCTCTCTCTCTCTCTCTCTCTCTCTCTCTCTCTCTCTCTCTCTCTCTCTTATTTTCTATTTGTAGACCACTCGCCCAATGGGGACCCATCAAATGATATGGATCACCAAACCATGGGTGCATCTGGTCACGGATATGTACCTTCCATCTCTCCAAAATTTCAAACATGTAAAATAAACGGTGTGGATTCGATGATCGATTTGATCCGATCCAAAATTTGCTTCAAGTTGGTAATACTAACCGTTGATTCGTGGAACTTAATCCAATTGAATGTGGATATATATGCTGATGATTGTTCAGCTATTAGTTAAAAAGGAATCAGGTGTAGGGTATCTATCATAACTGCCACGTGTCATGATAAGGTAGCCTCTCACTTGGCTTCTACGGCTCTCCATGTATGTTTCCTAACCAAGTTTGTTATCATCGATGGTTAGCAAAACGCCTTTCACACCACTTCTTACGTGGACGCGGCTTGTGTACTTACGAGCTCGCCACGTTATAGCGTGGAGGGGATTCTCTGTGGACCCACCCTGATATATGTTTTTATATCCACTCCGTCCATCAGTTTTTTGAGATCATTATAAGTTATGAGCCCAAAATTGAAGGATATCCAAATCCCAAGTGGACCATACCACAGAAAACAGTGAGATAATGATCTTCACCGTTGAAACCTTTCTAGGGCCCACGGTGATGTTTATTTGTCATCCAACCTGTTCATAAGGTCACACTGACCTGGATGAAGGGAAAACAAGAGTATCAGCTGGGTCCAAAACTTCCGTGGCCACTGTTAAGTTTTCAATGATAGGCGTACAATTACTGCCGTTTCGTGTGGTGCTGTCCACTTGAGCTTTGGATATGCTTCAATTTTAGAATCATGCCCGAAAATGAACTGGAAAAAAGAATGGAGGGCCTAAATAAGATACATACATCACGGTGGGCCCGAACCACGCTATAGCGTGGTGAGGTCCTCACTGCGCAATCCGAGTCCTTTTTACGCACGCTACCGATCCAGCATTACAAATTCTACGTGGCAGCACGAGAGGAATGTCTCATGCAAAAGGAAGATGCGGATTGGCTGGTGTAACACGTCACCAAGTTCTATGGTCCCATCATAACGTATGTGTTATATCCAAAAAGTCCGTACATTTGGCGAGCTTGTCGTCACTCATCAGGGTTAAGCTGAGAAACAACATTGCAAAAAAGTAGAGGGGAATTGAATGTCTACCGTTGAAACCATTAATTTGGGGTCACAGAAGTCGTGAACTTATTAACAAGATTGGATGGAAAATAAACGTTACGATGGCACTACAAATGTTTTAGTGGTGAGAATCATTTTTCCGCTGTTATTTGTGGTATGGCCCATTTCATAGCCAAATGGATGAACGGTATTGATATAATAAATACATCATTGTGGGGCCATGTAACTTTGATTTACTTTTAACCGCTTGTACAACTCTAAATCTTTGGTGGACCACACCACAGGAAACAGTCTTGATTGAATCCTTACCATTAAAAGCTTCATGCATTCCACCGGAATGTTGATTTTCCATCCAACCTGTTGATAAGATCAAAAACACCTAGATGAAGAGACCACATAAATATCATCTTGATCCAAAGCTTTTTTGGCCCACGAGATGTTTTTAATGGTCAATCACCACTATTTCCTGTACTATGGTCCATTTAGGATTTGGAACTGCTTCATTTTTTGAACCATGCTCTAAAATAATCTTTCAATACAGAGGGACGGCGTGGATGTAATGACATTCATCACAACGGTCCCCACAGTCAAGGGTCCCACACCTTGGTGGACCCGGGGTCTCACCTAATCCTCTCCCCATGAGAAAACCATGGGTACTCCGGCACTAGACTGGCCACCCATATGCGCACTAACAGCATGTGGAATGAGGAGTGTACATCAATCCAAACCGTCGGACGACGGGTCCATGTGGATGCCATGTAGGCCCAAAATCAGATTGATTGTGCGAGCATACTGGTCCGTTGAATTTGAAGACTTGACATTTTTTCCCCATTTTAACCATCCAAACAATGAGGCAATTATCATCATCGCATGTATTATATGTTCAATCCACACGTTAGACCCCATGTTTAGTAGGGCTGTCAACGGGCCGGGCCTGGGGTAGGTATTGGCCCGGATTTTGAACTGTTTCCTTCTGCGCCATCGGGCCAGCCCCATTCAAAATTCTGATTTTAAGGCCCGAGACCGGCCCATTGACACCCTAATGTTTAGACGGTTTGGATTTAGGTACACGTATGACAGGTGGGGAATGGCTGCGAGAATGCCCATTGATTGTTCTACTCTGTCAACTTACCAAAATAACTTCCCGTGTCCTCTCGCAGCAAACTGCACACGGCTCTTTTCTTCCCAAGCGAATTTCCTATAGCAGCCGTGGCAGGAAGTCCGTGCAACAAAAGGTTATGTTGGACCACCCTGATGCGTGCGAGACATCAACCCCGTCCATCGTTTGCGCTAGCTCACGCTAACACATGGAAACGTGGCAATAGAACCCCTACCGTTGGAACTTTTTTGGACCCCACCAAAGTTTTGAATCCGGCGGATATTTGATTTTTCCGTTCATTCTCGTGGGACCCACCTTAGATTTTGGATCAGGCTTATAATTGGTTTTCCCTTCATCTTGGTGGGTAGACCACCCAGGTGGACCATGCACAAAAATCTTCAGATTGATATTGGAAACCACCTAGAGAAAGATTATGATTTCCCCACGTCCAGCCACTCTGGGGCCCGTCAGATCCAACGAACTAGATGTCCTCAAAAAACTATCAACAAGCCATTCAAATTCGGCCGAAACCACCATCCATTTTGAAATTCCCATAGACGACGTGTTCAAGCCATACAGGTACCCATTTTGACATTTTCTTATGAGCGGTTGGATTACCAAATACTGTCAATAAGCACGTGACTTTTTTTTTTAATGCTTGATGCTTATATTATATACTTAACAAAGGTGGCACGTGCGATACACATGCAAAGATGACTTGCAAATCGGGTTGGACCGGACCCCACAGGAAACAAAGCGCGTACCCAGTCCGGGTTGTAAAACATTGACCAAAACGAAATGCATGGTATTAGCTCAGTCTTCTGACCAATGGATGATGTTAATGGGCACCACCTGATTCATTGTATTCATGCATGTTCAAAGAAAATAAAATATCCAAGATCACCATACACCAATTGGGAGCCCGTGCAATAATAAATTCGTGAGGTCCACCATGTCTGTGTGACATCCACTCGGTTCATCAGAAGCACCGGCTCACATTAGGACGTGAGCCCAACAATCTGACAGATCCAAGACCCAAGTGGGCCACACCACAGGAAACAGAGGGGATGGGGCATCACACACCACTAAAGCTTTCCCAAGGCCCACCCTGATGTTTATATACCATCCAATGTGTTCACGTGGTGAGTCTCACCAGGATGAAGGGAAATTACAAATATCATTCTGATTCAAAACTTCGGTGGCCGCAAGAAGATTTCAATGGTGGGCCTTCCCATACATCCTAACATGAGATGGTGCAACTGATGAACTGATGAACGAAGTGGATGGCACACAGACATCACAAATGATCCCAGTTTTTTTTTTTTTTTGCAGGACCTCTATGCAAGCAATAAACAAAAAACATCTAATCAATGGTGGTAATGGGCTGATTGATGGGTAATGTGTGACTAAGATGAAATATAGTCAATTATCCAAAAAGAAAAGAATAGAAAAAGTCCATCAAGCAAGAGTTTGGTACAGCCGCCTAATCAATCTGATGTTGGGATGAACTATGTACAGTTGACCACACAATCAGAGCAGTTCAATCCAAGTTATATGCATGTGATTCATACAGCTGCTGGGTGAATGTTAGTAAGTAATTTAGACCAATCAAGGTTATTTTAGTTCACAAACCTCAATTATTTATACCATTTTACAGACAATCACCATCAGAACTACACTCGATCCTCTAATATATGAAACATCCATTTACCTAAATCACAAGAGATTGCCGTGTGGTCAATTGCATTTTGTCAGTTTAGATGGCAGCAGTTTCAAGCTTGATTGATTACCTTTTGTTTCTGGTTTCTAAACTGGGAAGCGTGGCTCTCGTCTTCCTCCAGTTTTCTCCTTAAGCCATTCAAGTCGTTCTCACTCACCAAACCATCCGTCGTGCGGTTCAATGCATATGCAGCCCCCATTTTCCTCCTGCATTCCTTGCTTGCTTTATCATGGTCCACCACTGAAACAATACAAAAAGAAGCTTTTACATTGAAACAGAAATGCAGACTCCATGGATCTTCCCAATGGTTAAAATTATATCAGTGTGAATTGAGCTCAAATTCAAGTCACACGTACAGTTTCTAGTTCTTGATTGAAATGGATGGAATACGTCAGTTAACTTGGAAATGTTTCCCATTCTGATATTTTTGACCGCAATGGTTGTAAACTTGATGAATTTCATGCACTCTGTTCAATAAAATAGTTTCTATGGCTTCTGCCCCATTTGAACTGGTTCGCCTAAGTGTCAACTAAAGGTGGCCTAGTGTGAAATCTATTTCTTTTGTTTATACCACTGTGAAGTTCGAGTCATGAGTCAATCACTATCATTATGGGAACATGTTGATCATGTTGGTCAAAACCATGTGACAAGACTCGTGCCTATCATACAATTTCTTTTGTTAGAAAACTTGTAATATAAAAGATCATTTCAATTGGTTCGTGTGCAATACCTGAAACTTATAAGAAAGGTTCAGATGGGGAAAAAATCATAATACAGAAGAATCAAATTGAATAATTGAATTGGCTCTGTTACTGTGTGCTGTCTGGGATTTCTTAAACGATGGTAATTCATATACATGCATGTGGCTTACAGGTGCCTCAATCCAGCCTATCCAAACTATGGGCCCACTGTGGTTGGAGCAAATGCAAAAAAATTACAGCGATCCACATCTATGAAAAGGGCAGCTAAAAGAATTGACCTGTAGTCTACATTTGATATTTATACGTGTGACCCACCTGATGACAAAACGGGCCTGATTTTCGGCTCAAGGGACATGAACAGTGGGCCCAACTGATTAATGACTCATATTCCATCACCAATGATGTTAGGATAGGATAGATAGACATGAGCAGCTGTACATATGGCTAGGGGTGAAACTTGGGCAGGTTGGGTCAGGTGGAGGATCAACTCAAGCCCAACCAGATCTCAGACTAGTTCAACCCGTGGCCCCACCCAACCCATCTGATACCTAACTCGAGCTTCCCAAACTAAGCCCAACCGTATGTACCATACCCTCAACTGTAGGCCATCTCGGGTTGGTTGGGTTGATTGGGTTAGGCCAGGTCCAAAATATTCAGATAGTACACTCTAATAATAGTAGTAATTTAGTATCATATACTATACGTACACTAAATATAATAATTTATACTATGCAATATAGGGTCAGGTTTAGGTTGGGCTTGATTGTTAGGGTTGGCTCGGGTTGCCCGAGGCCTCAACCAAAGCCCAAACCCCGCACAACCAAAATTTCAAGTTGGCCAGTCAGGTTCAGGTTGAGCCCAACCCAAGCTGCAACCCCACATACAGTTGTACCACATGTCCCAAAACATGCCACATTGACATGATCGAGAAAGAAGGATTCAAGATCCTACTCCCTGAGTAGCCACAACCATAGTTCTTAAACTCACTGAGTAGACCTGAAATTTGGTCCAATCAACTTGGAGAGATTTCGATCTGAGTCACTAGGAAACTTGCTTGTGTAATGACTCAGTTCAGAACCAACAAGACCCATCGAGTTTATTTAAACCAGTGCACTATGAGTTCTAGTGATGTTCATTGCAGCTATTTTTATATATTCAAGAATTAAGAGAACTATTTTAAATATCTGTTACCATAAATATTCTTTACTTCTCTAATTAAATGAGGAATCAAGTCAGGTATAGATTTCGTCGAGTCTTCGAGTTGACCTGACTTGGCTGGAGCTGAATAAAATTTCAGGTTTTTGAACTATGGCCACAATAGGGCCCTGGTTCCCTTACACTGCTACTGAAAGAAGAAGATAAAACTGCTCACTTTTCAAAAATGACTAACCTGGTTTTGGATAATCTTTCCCAATTATGCAATTTGCTTTGGTTTGGATGCTTAATGGAGCAGTCCAGGGCTCATATATATACTCCTTTGGCATATCTGATAATGCCAATAGGCTTCAGCTTGAAACGAGTTCATAAAAACTCAATGCTAGCTGCAATTTCATGAGAGATGAGTGAAAAAACGATACATACCTTTCAGGACAGGGAGAAAGTGCCGGATATAATTGCCATTAGGATCATACTTCTTCCCAAAAGAGGTTGGGGAGTAGATACGGTTATACTGATCAGAAAAGGAAAGAATAAGATGGGAAGATGTCAGCATTCATGTTGCATGGGAACAGTAGAAAAACAGCCAACATTCATCAGTTAAGTGAAAGGAACAGAATGCTCCAAACCTGGTAGAAAAATGATGAACAAGATAGCCACAGCCAATTACCGTTGTTTATGGCCCAATCAGAATCTATCAGCAGTCTCTCAAAAACATCACGCCCCCTTTCCCAGTGAATAAACTATTATTGAAATACACAGAGTTTAGTTAATATCATCACTGATTAAAGAAAGTTCTATCAGTATCATTCGTCAAACAACAAGAAGATGAATATGTATGCAATTTACGAGTATTAGGCTAGAAAGATGCATGTACGTGATAGTTGATACTGTATACAATATCACCGCTCTGGCTGATGTGGAGGAAGTTAAGAGTTTGCCATGCCAAATAGGTTGAAACAAGAGGCAAATAAAATCCCACCAAGATGCAGTCTAGACAACTAGCACTACTGGGGGCTCATTTGCATGCACCTGCCCAAAGGGCGTTGACATTTATGGCTTAAACATCATTTTGATCCAAATGTGCGTTTGGATGCACTTTGCAAACCCCCATCTCATCTCCCGCTCAATAAAATAGGCACTAAAACACCAACTCAGCAAAACCAACCGAAAAGGCAGGCTTAAAATCCCCTTTTGAGGAAGTGTGTCCAAATAGACACAAATGGTTTTAAGCTTCAGATTTATACATTGTTTTGAAAACCAGAACCTCGGACTCTTCTCGGTAAACCACTGAGTCAAGATCCAGATGAGTTAACCTAGTCACCTGATCTAGTCCCATAAATATTGATCAGGTTTATAAAATTATTGAGAAATAAAAAATAGGAAAATATGAAGCATTTTATATTGAAAAAGGAGGAAATCCTTGTTATATTATTTTAAGATTAAAATCTCAAAATTTTAAAATAAATAATATACCTTGAACGATGGGCTAAAGAAGGTGAAGCGAGTCATAATTACTGGAGAAATTATAGGCTCCTGAATCCCGATCCGTCCAGACATAAATAGTGCCCTGAGGTGCTCATTCTGTATAAATGTGGCCATGGACAGAGATATGGACTGTCAACCTTATGCACCCTGCCATGGGTGGTTTTTGCCCCAAAGATGCTCCTACTCTATGAACATAACCATCCGATATTTGGCCTTTTTCCTAGACAATTTTTGTATTTCCTAAATCTCCATAAGCATTTTTAGCTCTCTCATTGAAAAGTACTTAAGAGGCACCCACTATCCTCAATGGGGCTCATTAGATCAAACGATTCTGATCACCAAACATGGCCTCGCTTGAATGTATTAGGCCCTATAATCAGTCAATATTTCTGATTTAGGTTTTTTGTTTGCTTTTTCAATTAGAGATGGGACCTCACCAACCTAGCTATGGATGGGTGGCATATCTATATTACAGATGGCAGACGATAGGGTTTCAAGGACCATCAGTTTGGTAGATCATATGTGAACATGAAACAATTGAATGAGATTGCAGAACAATCTTAGCCCAATGATTGTTACGAATTTTATGAATTAAATGCCCATCATTGCTCAAATCTTTAACCGCTCACATCATGCTATTCATCCGATGGCTATGATTGTCAGTGATTTCTAGATTCAAACCCAACCATAAAGTGGCCCACTAGATCAATCATCCTACATGTTATCCACACATATAGCGGAGATGGTATGGATGGGAGGCTGACTCTGAGCTAATTCATTTTTAGAATTTTGAATCTTGTTTAATTGTACAAGTAAATCAAATTTTATGCATAGCTGTATATTATTTTAGCGGGCAGCAGACCTTCAGTTGTACAACATAGGTGGTGGGTTCCAATCCTCACTTTGTAATATGTCCAATTTTATCTCTATGCAAAACCATCCCAACTTATATATACCTCAGCAGATCAACAGAGTTCGTTCATAACCTGGCCAAGGCTGGGGGAATTGACCAGTTTCTACAATCTGCTCATTTTGATGCTGATCCAAGTCAACTTGGCTGATTCCCAACATGACTCGCCAAGATATTTGAAAGAGATAAATTAGTACAGCAAGCAATTACACCAACAGAAAATGATCTTCCACCATCACATTACAATTCCCTCCCTAGCAAGGGGATCTGCATCAAAACTGGCCTCCCTAAAGTATGAGTTAAAGAAATCAGGGGATTTCTGCAAATGCCCCTTATTTCCTCTATACACCTTTTCAATCTCTGCATATAAATCTAAAAGCTGCTCACCATGATAATATTATTGGAGGAATCACCTCAACCAAAATGGTCTGGAGAACCAAGACAAAAGCTCTTTCACATATTGTAAAAGAACCCTAGTCTCCACAATGCTTAAGAGTGATTTAATTCCATTTAGACCTAAAGAATACTTCACCTATCCCATGTGATTCCTTATGATTCCTCCCACTCCGACCAATCCAATTTCCAAATGAGCAAGCATGAAAGTTGTTCACTACAAATGCATAATGATCAATAGGAGTTGATATTAGTTTGATTATTAACTCCATTGTAAGGATATGCACCTGAATATGCCCTGTTGAGAGGCTTTTATTGATCTGGGAAACAAAATATATTCCAAGTAGTGGTCTGGCACAAGCCATTAATTATATTTCCTAGGGAGAAACCCTTGATTACAAGGTAAAATAGAGAGAACTAGCTTCTTATAGAGGATAGAGTAGCTAATACAAATGATGCATAACGTCCTAATCTATGCTTCTTCTCTTCAGTGTTGGATTTGTGCCTTGGAAAATCAATGTGAGCCTTAATCCACTGGCCATATGGACGTAATAGGTTTGATATCAACCATTGATCTTGATGACCATAGGTCCTTCTGGACATATGCAATATGCCTTTGAATATATTTGATGCTGCCTTAAACTGACTATTGAATGGGTTATGTGAGGATTAAATCCTTTGGTCCCTAGGAACTTGAGATTGGACATAGCACAGTAACTGACCAAGGAGAGTTGTGTTCCATGGATTTCAATACCTTGATGTTCTATGACAAATAAAGATGCTTAGGATACATTTGTGGACATTGATCTTTGAGATGTACGGTCATCTTGTATGTGGGGACTGACTTGGGTTAGGATGGAAGGTCTCCACCATCAGAAGCCAGCTTGGTGTCAGTTATGCCTTTATCATTGCCCTACATGAAAGTGTGAGTGTGCCATGAATACAGGATCTTGGTGTGGACCTTTTGATAGTATTTTAAATAGTGGTAGTGTGTTGCGTAGCGTAAGTTACACGATACATCTATTTTTTAATTTAAAAAATATGATTGGTAAGAAAAAACAAAAAATATAAAAATGCCTAAAAGATGATTCATTTTTTCAAGAATAAGCATGTTCAAGCAAGTTATTAATTATCCTTTATCAAAAGGCAATCCACATATATAAAGTCACAAACCAAAACAAATAATTATCACATCAACAACTTTTTAAGTAAACCGCTTTAATTAATAATGTCTAATTGAAAACCACAAGTCACAACTCACAAGTATGAAAAGAAATAAAAATCCCACAAGTTAAAGAGCATGAAGTACAATATAGATGTCATCTATACAAAGAGGGGTTTTCGAAAACTCATTTTCTTTTATGTTTAGTTTTAAAGGTTTTTTAGCTTGTGAGTTTCACACCAACTTTAACAAAGGATCACCACCATTTTAAGGAAAGCAAACAAATAAATGTTTGGTTTCAACTTTACATTTTAAGTTTTTTATAATGTGAGTTTTACACAATTTTTGACAAACAAAACTTTAAAAAAAAAAAAAAAAAAAAAAAACATTGTAGCGTACGCTACAAATGCTACGTAGCTGTAACGTATTGTACAGGGGATTTACATTATTTAGCTATGCTATGAGCACTATTTGAAACACTGCCTTTTGATACTTATATTGGAAGGATCAAAGTTCAAATCAATAGTCTAGGAGCCCATTTAATTGGGCCATGATTATTTCATCATGGACTTGACAATGCATGAAAGGTGATTAGATACTTAAAACTGAAGGCATGTAAGGATGATAATCTTGACTGAGTGGGTTTGGCTCACTTTACAAGGTCATTGTACTATCACTTAAAGTGAGTGATGCTGGGTACGCCCATCAAGGTACGTCTATCAAAGTTCATTAAATCTTGCACGGGCAAACATGGGATCCACTAAGTTTACCATTGGACTTATGGCTAGATGTATTAGATCTACTATAGGGCCTTGCACTCAAAAGGTTTTAATTGACTTTATTAAAGTTTCCAACCTTTAAAGTTTTGTTTTAACTATTAAAAATGGTTTTATCAAACTTCATGATAACTTGATGGCCCAGATATGATGCTCCACTTGATCAGCATGGGATATGGATCAAATGACAGTGGAGGGATTGGATCACAAGTGCATACATGAATGAAGAATTTTAAGGGGCTTCCCTCACAATAAGGTACAAATAAGTTCATAGGGTAGTGGAGTACCATATCAATGTACAACTTGAACCCCTAAACTCCTTATATAAGATCACATTGTAGAGAGCAGGAATTGCAAGAAAGAAGCACTTGACATCCCTTTTCCTTGGGCGTCACCAATAGAGAGAGAGAGAGAGAGAGAGAGAGAGAGTTGAATGCAAATTCTTCCATTATTTTTCTATTTCCTCTCATCACATGTGAACATGTGGGTCCACTCTTGTGGACGGTGTGAGTTGATCTTGGCCCCTATTGGAGATACAACGTTGGGTTTTTTCATCTCCTCCAACTACAATAGATCGAGGAGACTCCTTCGATTAGGAGAGTGACATCGACAAGATCTTCATCAAGGATCGTTTATGCAATCATTCACGTTTATGTATGATCTAAACCATTCATATGGTTAATCATGTTTAAAATTTTGATGTTATTGCATTCTAGTTGTTCCTGGGGTTCGCTTCATTAAAAACATGAAAACTATGCATATTCGCTATGTTTACACCCAATGGACCCAACATTCAGAGTGACCATATCATAGATTGGGCTAAGGAAAACAATAATAACCTTCGGCATCTAGCGATCTTGTATAAGCTAGCTATGTGTCGGGATATTAAAAAATGATGCGTATCATATATCCTAAGGGGCATCAGCTTCAAATAGTCATCTAGCCTTGCAGGATATACAAGGGCAATCAATCCAGCATTGCTAGGGATCTCATATGCTAGAGATGATAAAGAATGCATCAAACTACATGTTAGCACCTATCATCTAGTGACAGGGTCCCTAGTGCCTAGCACTTAGGGGATTGTGCCTAGCACAGGGAATCAAGCCAAGAAGACTGGTCTTAGAGCATAGCATCTCTCGTCCTTGAACAATGGCTAAAGGAGTGGTATTCTATGTCTGACACAAATGCTATAATAAGTCTGCGCTTAGGAAGAAAGCCCTATCTTTTAGGAGCCTAATGAATGACAAATAAGGCTTCTCCTGGGAGGTCTAGTGCCTGGTGTAAAGCCTTCCCGGTGGGAGTGGGAGTTTTTAGACTAGTGAGGCTCACCAAAATGAGCGTCATGTCTAAAGTCCCGAAGTCAAAGAGTCGTATCGTAAAAGTCTCGTAAATAATGCATTAGGAGGTATTATAGTCCTAGGGAGCTTGATTTCCCACCAAGAATTTGTTACACAGTTATGGACATATGTCAGCATCTCATTGGATGAGCGAAATTGCATTCCATGGAATCTTGAGAACCAAGCAGATCGGTGCCTATCGTAAATAGTGCTAAGCATTTGGTGCTTAAGCATTAGTGCCAGTGCCTTGGCAGATTGGTACTAGGTGCTATGCGCCTGGCACAGTGTTTTTTGAAGGGTCCCTTTGCAGGATGGGCACAAAGGGGAATTTTTAGGCGCTAAGCATCTGTAGTCAACCTAGACAAGCATTAAGGCTCCATTCGATGCGTTTGGGCCTGCTTTAGGGAGTGATGATCTCCATGTCAACAAAAGCTTAAGGAAGCCCATTGGAGGAAGCATCAATCTTGCCACCTACATCTCCCCGTGTACCTCCTTCCACTACTTTGATCCAACCGCTTATGGATCCTCCCTCTTAATAAAAGAAAACACCCTATAAAATGCTACAAAAGCAATAAACCTTCATCTAATTATTTCTTTAAACCTACATGTACTCTCCTTTATCTTGAAAGATTCTATTATTGCATTCTTTGCATATTGAAAAAGTAAACACAAACAGACATGGATTCCGAAGAATTGGTTGTAGTAGTAGAAAGATTCCAAAGAACTGGCCTTTATATAGTTGCACAAAGCATGAAGTGAAGCGATAAAAAATTAGGGTGCGGGTCCTTGCACTTGCTCTGGTGGTAGACTCTTAGGAGTTTCAACACCTGGTCAAGGGTTCGAGTACCCATAGGTGGTGAAATCCCACTACGGCGTAAGTGCGTGGCGGTTTGTGTGCCTGTGTTAAAATAAAATAAAATAAAATAAAAAATAAAAACAAGTTGTAAAGAATGCACCAACAACCGCTGCTTAGTTGCACATAACACACCAATTAGGATTCACATTTTCCCGTTTTGGAGATGATGCATTGTAAGAGCTTTGTTTAAACCTGCAACCTAAAAGAGGGAAATGACTTTGGAAGGACCCAAAATACCCACAACACCCCGATCGAGGCCAAACCCCATACAAAAAATGTATAGCCATACCCAAACACTCCCATTCCCATATTTTCTTATCCCCATCCGTCAAACAGCTGAAGACCCACTAAATGTCCCTAACAACTGGACCAAACTAGCTATCTCCTTGTCCTGAAAATTAGTGCTAAACCTGGGACTCCAAACAACCTGACCACATGCCCTATAAGCACAATCGCTACTATCACCCCCTTTGATTAGGACCAATATTAACCAACTCTCAAAGGAAAGAAAAAAGACTTCCACTACACTAGCCCTCCAAAATCTTACTCCAATACTGGGAGCTACTCTAAGGTCCAGTTTGGATTCTGTGTAAAGCATAAAGCCAAAAAAAAAATCTTCTGACGGCTCATCTGTTTCTGACAAGATTTTTGTCATCCGCCCGGTCCCCCATGATATGCCGAGGAGTAAAGTATTCAGGTTAAAGTTGAATGGAAGATTGTCAACACCCCACTTCATACAGATCCAGATTCCAGACCATTTGCATCAATTGATTCATGAAAGAGGGTCATGTTTTTGTCCTTTGTTCTTGCAGGAATTCAGTTAAGTACCCCAAACCAATCCAATATATTCATTGGATCAGCTGAACTAAGGGTCATGAATAAATATATTTCCAGTCCAGGAGCTCATTCTGTCAGAATTACAACATTAGCTTAATACGAAAATTGTGTACATTCTGAGGAATCACAACTGGAGCATGTCAAACAATAAAAACAGATGACAGACATGTACCATAGCAGAAAGTAAGTATATATAACCAAGAACATACCAGATCTCCACGAGTGAGAAAACAGGCAACTGAATGTCGTGCAAGATGGTGCATCCACCCCCACTTCCGAAGCTATCAACGAAAACATGGACCAGTTTCAGATGTATTGCTTAAAATTGAGACATGGAAATGCAATCAACAATTGTACAGCTGGCTTAATTTTATCTGCAATCAATAGATCCAATTCCAGAAAAGATTCAACAAACCCAACCTGGACCATGATGGCATCAATCCAAGGGTATCCTGTCCGAGCCTCTCTCCAAGCCACAAGCAACTCACTGTCATCATGCCAAGGTATCTACAGTTCCATGTAAACACAAAATATGAAACAAAAAGACCATGTCTCATCTCATGTGAACATCAAAGGAGAAGCACAGAGAAACTTTTGTGCCACATGCATTTTTTCACTCGAGCTGCAATTTTATGATAAAACTCTGTGAAAAGTAAAGATATGGCATGGATCAAATGTGTAAAATGACAAACTTTCCTAAAGACGTCCTAGTCATAAGAAAAGATATAATAAGAATAACTGACCTGCAGCACTGCCCCTTCAACTAACGTAGGTTTCCCAAATGGTTTTTAGATGAACGGCAGGTCGCAAAGAGAAGCCTTGAAAATGCAATTCACGTATATTGCATTTCTATTCAACTGATGTTTGGATGCGTACCTTTCAGTCAGCTTGGAAGTCGAAAATGCATAATGTTTGGCCCCAAATTGAACATAAGGAATGGCTTGGGTAGACTTATTGTTGTCCTATTCCAGAAACTCAAGCTCCTTTGATAACGGGTGTCTATCGGCAGAGATGGAGGTGCTCCGGAAAAGGGAAGCAGAATTGGATGCCATTCTCCAGGATATCAAGCCATGGACGTGGAAGAAGAAGGGAGGGAGTTATCGGAGGAAGAGAAGACTTTGAAAGGGAAGCTCTCGATGGAATATAAAAATCTGATAAAGGAAGAGGAAATTAAATGGCATCAATGGTCTAGAGCCACTTAGCTCAAAGTGGGAGACGAGAACACAATTCTTCCATGGAATTGCTAGTGCCAGAGCTAGGAACAACAAAACCAATAGTATTTTGGTGAATGGGATCAGGGTGGAGGAAAAATCCTAAGTTTGCAATGATGTTTTCCAGTTGCTCAGGGATTTCCTTGGTAGCGAAAGGTGGGTTTGTCCGAGGCTTAACACCAATTCTTTCATGGTTAGCCGCCAGGGCTAGGAACAACACGAGAAATAGTGTTTTGGTGAATGGGTTCAGGGTGGAGGAAAAACCCAATATGTGTGATGTTGTCCAGTTTTACAAGGATCTCCTTGACGGCGAATGGTGGGTTATTTTGAGGCTTGACAACTTGTCTTTTAACACAATCCCTCAACTTGAGGCTGAAGCTCTAGAAAGAGTGGTGTCTGAGGAGGAAATTAAGGTGGCGGCAGATGCCTTGAGGAGAGACGTGCTCGAGCTGGATGGTTTTCCCTTGGCTCCCTTTCAAGTGTTTTGGTAAGTGGTGAAGGGAGATTTGATTGCTTTCATTGTTGAGTTCTTTGATAACGAGCGTCTATTGCTGGAGATGGGTGCATCATTCATAGCCTTTATTCCAAAGAAAGAGGGTGCAGAGTGCTTTAAGGACTTTAGGTTTATTAGTGTGATTGGAGGTCCCTATAAGATACTAGCGAAAATTCTATCTTCAAGATTCCACTCGGTTCTTACATTTGTTAATTTGCGTCCAAAGCACCTTTGTAGTTAGAAGACAAATTCTGGATAGTGTGTTAATTGCATACAAATGCATCAACTCTCGGCATAGGGAAGGTAAAGGGGCCATAATTTGTAAGTTAGATATTGAAAAAGATTACGATCATGAGGATTGGGATTTCCTTGATTACATGTTAAGTCAGTTGGATTGTGAGCAGAGATGGAAAAGGTGTGTTCAAGAATGCATTTGATCAGCTAAATTTTCGATTTTGGTTAATGGATCTCCAAAAGGTTTTTTCAGGGCATCAAGAAGGTTTCAATAGGGGATTTGCTATCTCCCTTTTTATTCGTGTTGCTGACAGAAGCTTTGAGCAAGATGTTGGATAAAGGGCTGGTGGCGGGCCTTATAAGCATATTTAAGGTGGATAAAACAATGTTCCAAATGACTTATCTTCAATTCACCGATGAAACTATCGTTTTTCATGATGCGGAAGAGGTCGAAATGGACAACTTAGGTGCTTTGAGGTGGTGTCTGGCGTGGTGAACATCCTCAAAAGTGAGATGTTGGATGTTGGTATTTTGAAAGAGGTGGAGAAATTGGTGATGGTTTTTGGTTGTAAAGCAGGTTCATTTCCTTTAACATACCTTGGTCTTTCTCTATGTATCAGCAAGCTAGCAAAGCATCTGTAGGATAAGGTGGTAAAGAGAGTTGAGAGAAAGTTGTCAAGGTGGTAGTTGACACCCGAGGCAATCTAATGTCAATTAAAGCTGCATTGTTGAAGCTCCCTCTCTACTTCATGTCTTTATTTAGGTTCTTAGGTCTGTGTTGGATAGGTTGGAGAAGCTCTGACGTGGTTTCCTTTAGCAAGGAGCAAAGAAGAATCATAAGTTTCATTTATTAAAGTGGGACGAGGCTTGCAAGCAGTTTGGGGAAGGGGGTGCACGTATAAAGAAGTTTAAGTTTATGAATGAGGCATTGTTAGGGAAATGGTTACGGAAATTTGGTAAAGAAGAGGGTTGTGGAGAGATGTTAGCTAGGAAGTACGAAGTGAAGGAAGGGGAGTGGTGGACGAAAGACATCTTTTCACATGGCCTTGGTTCTTTGGAAGTCGGTTATCACGTTGGGTAGCAAATTCAAAGAATGGATCATATTTTCTCTAGGCAATAGTAAGAAGATTCAGTTTTGGGAAGATGTCTGGAGTCTGGACAGGTAAAAAGTCACTCCACAACGTGTTTCCGAGGTTATCTTGATCCTGGAAGCAAAAATACCTATTGCAAGGTGGTTCTCAACTTCAGGTGACACAGTGTAGTCTCCTCCTTGTAGATGGAAACTAATGGAGAAGAACAGAAGAGCTAATCAGTCTGTTAGCATGGCTCCAAGGCATTACTAACAATCCAGGCATCAAGAGGCGTATCTCTTTCATCTCTGTCCCCCCACCCTCCATATAAAAAAGTGCTGCCTTGGTTGGTAGGCAGGAATAAGGTTTTTATGGTTGAAAATCTTTAGAAGAGGAAAATGTCGATTACTATGCACTGCCCTTTTGCTAGCACGTGAGTGTTTTCAAGGTCCATTGAAAGCCAATTCCTAGGTCTCTCTGTGCGTGTCAAATCGGATGTAACTTTTTCCAAAACAGTCCTGTGGGTTGGCTTATGGATGTCTAACATTTTCTAACATCATATAGTGGCAGTGCCTATCAGCATTGATACATGCAAATCATCAGGAAGAGTAGCTCATAAGTAGAAAATAACATACTTTGTGCAAAGCAGGACAATCATCACATCTTTCAGGTATACAAAATAATACCTGTTGATACAAGCATCAGATTTTAATTTGATCTTCATTACTTGATTTAGAAAAAGGTTTCAGCTTGACAAATTTATACATAGAACAAGATGCCAGATAATAAAATCAACAAATACAGACAAGGAATTCATTTAATCATATTTAAGGAGATGAAAAAACTCACGTGACTAGAAACTTAGATAACACTGCTACTTATTACCTGTTTGCAAATTCTATTCCCCTTCATCTTATCAAAATTAGGAGTGCCAAAAGCAACGGTGTAGAAGAATTCCCTCCATAATAACTATCAAGAGGTTAAAAGTTCTTGCATTAGGTGGTTTCTATTAGTAGCCAGGATTACTGAAGTGATGGTAAACTGACCTGTCCAGCAAGAGAAACTGGTGGTGAGGAATGCTTTTTGACCTTCTTATAAAGATCATGGACGCATTGATAGAAGTACCTTGAAGAAAGACAACCAAACTGCAAAAGGGAAAGCAACAACCAAATTATGACTAGCAGTAAGTAAATCCCACATCTGCAAATTGTGATCTATAAAAAAGGGTAACGAGAAAAGAGGTAACCCCAAGCTAACTCTTGATTAGGGATGCAACTGGGGCTGGGCTCAACCTGAATCTGATTGGCCCTACCCAAATTTAACTCGGATTGGGTTGGATTCGGGTTGAATTTTTATAACCCAATTTCAATTCAGTCGGGTGCAGGTTCGGTTATAACCCGAACCCACCAACTTGACCCGAATATGCACACTCAACCTCCATCCAAAAGAATTTTAGGTCATCCCCAGTACTTCAAATCAGTGGTCTAGAGGTCTCATTACCTAAACCTAGAAACTTGGGTAGGGATGTAGGATAATATGAAAATGGGAGGGTTGTGTTGAAATTGAGTTGGCTTGGGTAGGGGTTAACAACTGAATTGTTCAGGTTGGGTTTTGGTTGAGTCCAACCCAACCAACCCCACCAGAGTTGCACCCCTCCTGCTGTTTCAACTCACTTTCAAATATGGTGATAGGACAGTCGTTGCTGGATTTAGAAAGGCAGATGGATCGCCCTTCGGTTTCTCAAAATTTGCTACCCAGTCCTGCAACATTAAGAAGGAACTGAAACTGAATATAACCATACAATCCTGCAGAAAGATCAGGCTAACTCAAACAATGGCATAACTAGAAAAAATTTGACAATCTAAAACACATACACCACGCTTTGGTACCTTAAATCACTCACTTCTAGTTACAAGATATGTTCTTAAGAGAGTGAAAAGAAATCCATTTGCTTAAGGGAATCAATCTACCTATCAAAGTAGTACCAAGATGGGAGGTGATAGGGAAACAATTACATAGCTTATAGCAGCAACCACAACCAGAAGTTTCATAACTTCGTAACAAGGTTAACTAAAAACATATGGTCTGACTGAATGTCACAACAATAATCTGGCAAAACTCATGGGAACAGAACAAGTTGTTTTGGAATTATAAGAGTAGCAGATGCAATCCTAACTTGAATCAGTTTCGAAGGTTAAAAGACAGTTATACCTGCTCATTCATCTCTCTCATGGAACTCAGAGAAAAACAAAGATGACTTGACATGTACAACAATCACTTCCACAAGTACAATTTTGATCCTACTCTCTCCACGATTTGGGTCATTCCTCAGGTGGTCTCCACTATATGTGACATGGCACGAAATTAGGGCTGTTTAGCATCAGGTTGGCAAAACATGTAAAGAAAGATGGACACCTGAAAAGATTATCCAATGATCCACATTTGACATACATGTGTGGCCTGCCCAATCTTAGACAAGCCTGATTTTTGGCCCCAGAACATACCTGATGAACATTGAAGTCTCGTAAACACCTACCACATTGGCACATAGGAGAGTCGGACTCAAGTTCATACTCTCATGAGCAGCCATAGCCGGATTCTCTTCCTTAACTCCTTGCCAGGAAATTTGAAAAAAAGGGAGGGGGGGCTAGAAGCCTGGTCCTCTCTCAGATCAAAGACATTCTTTCTGACTATCCCCACTTATCAGACAAATGACCCATGATGGAGATGTTGAGCAGCTCTCAGCCTGAATAACAGGTTTCGTAGAACTCCCCTACTTTGCACACTTGCAGAGCCTATCTGACAATAATTCTTCAGTCTCTCAATGCACCATCAATGCTTGTCTGAGTGCTTAGGCCTCCCTTTTTTGGTCAGTATGTGGATACCAAGGAATAGTGTAGTGTATCAAAATTTTGCAATGAGAAATGCCTATGTACTGTCGGCTTGGCCTCACAAAATTCTCAATTGGATTAAAGGCCTTGAGACCAATCTTATAGAAATTTATGAATTCAACATATAGTACTCTTATAGTAACAGCATTTGGTTTCAACTCATTTGGCATTGATGGATCATGTGTTCCATCAGAGAGTCCAACTTCCATGGCATTCAAATTGAATTATGATATGGTCTAAGTAAGTTGTTTCAATTAACTATCATTCCCCTGTCAAACTTAAAATCGATAACTAAATTAGATGACGGTGGAAATATACACACCAGTGCACACTCGCCCATGAACAGAAACTCATATATATATATGGAGGAATATTTACATCCACTTCAATGGATTTGATGTCCACCTGGGGCACCCATGCCAGCATGCCATTTGTACACAAGATTGGGCCCATCCAAAAGGTGGGATCCACCATGACGAACATGTAGCACAAAAAATCAGGCCAGTCCATTCATTTCGTATAGGGTGGAATGCCCAATGTGTGTCTTGATTTTTGGCCCAGGTGATCTTCATGGTGTGGCCCATCTTGTGAATGACTGAGATGTCATGCACAAGTTGCATCTGAAGTTCACATGCAATGCATTTAGGTGAATATTCCAGGAGTAAGAGAAGTGGACCCCTTGTTTATGCACATGTTGACACAAGTGTTAGGTAAGGAGGCTTTAAAGAATCTCTCTATGTGTGTGAAGGTCTCAAATGCAACCAGTTGGATGATAAATTACTTTGAATGCAACCAGTTGGATGATAAGTTGCTTTCCAATTAGTGTATAACTGTTGACACGTCCATAAAAAATCCAACCTGTCAAAAGGCTCCCCACTATGAAGAACGCCTGATTCAACAACCAAGCCAATCCACTCATCATGTGGGTCACTCAACAGAAAACAGTGGACAGATGCCAATTTGATCCGAAGTACATGTGTGACTGGCCTGATGAGTGGATCATCATGATTTTTGCATCAGGTGCTCTTCATGGTGGGCCAGACCTGCTGAATCAATGTGGACGTCATATATACAAGAAAATTTTGCGATTATGCTAGTTGGACTGCAACTTAGCAGTCCAACTAGTTGCATGTGAGACCTCCTTGCACATATATGTAAATACATGCATGCATGCATATACACATACATGTGTGCGTGATTGTAGAGAAGGTGGCACTAACCTGCTTTCATTTAATAAAAGGGTCCTTTTGTATAAGAAAGTTGTCTTTTTGCATTTATTTTTAGAACTTAATGCAACATGAAAATTTTGGGGATTTTAGATTCACCTTGAATATCCATCTATGTCAATTGGCATCAAAGTGGTTCCTTTTGGGAACCAGGGTTTAATTACTTCTAGTTGATCCAAGGGAGTCGTTACGAAAATTGTCTCTATGGTTGATCATGGTGGAACAAAGGGATTAGGGGACCGTCCAAGGATGATACATGACAAAGAAAGAGTTACATTTAGCGGTTCGTCTCAAGAGGTCTGGAATTTAATCAACAAATCGGAGCTATGCCAAAGTCAAATCAATAGATTCAAGCTTTGCCAGAGTTGATTAGATATATGGAAACAATGGGCTTTTGTAGTGGCAATGAGCCTGTCAAAACACCACAAGAAAATCATTCTATTGCTCTGCATGCAAGCTGAACAACACAGAGAATTTTGAGCCCTAGAATCACTAGTGATCATGACGAGGTACTGAAGATCGTGGCATGGACCGTGAATAGCTGTACAAAATCAAAGCCTCCCAAATTTAACAAAAGAAAGTTGATCAAGGAAGAGCTTCTAAGTCCGTTGGATTTTGGACACCACACTTGACCATGGGAATCAAGCCAAAAAATAACAAATTGTTAGGACTGGATTAGATACTCTGGCGAGATCGATGAATACTCATCACTGACAAAGGAAGTGCCAATGGAAGATCCAAATTTCGAAAGGAGGAACGCAATCATCCTTTGATGGATGCCAAATGGATGATCTGAGAAGCCCAGTGACGTCTGTTACAGTAGCCACTTCCTGGGCTGTTTTCAGAAAATTGGAACTGACAATTACAAATTTTATGCAGTTACTTCTGTATGTTGCATACCTAAAGACTATAGAGACTTGTGCATTTTGGAAGTAATATAGATCTGATGACAAATTAGGTATGCAATTGGGCATAAAAGATGGGTTTGATACATTATGTGATTCAGGAAAGATTATTCCTGGGTGGCAAACTGGAATGGATCATCATTCATCAGAAACTGATATAACATAAAGTGAAATGGAACACAGATGTGCCCATCACATTGATGGTTTAGACCTTGACTTGGGGATGAGTTCTCTTTAACCAGGAGGGATTGATTCAGAAGAAGTCGCTATAAAACTCACATGTTTACATTTGTTTTAGGCCTCAAGGAGGCCTTAATATGGATGTTAGGAGCCAAATGCATAGAGTGGCCTTAACAAATAATGTTTGGGTTGTATAAATGTGTATATGTGTGTGTGTGTTCAAGTTGAAGACTCTAAAAGGCAGTGAGAAGGCCTAAAAGGACATGCATGGAGTTAGTAAGAAAAGACTTGAAGACCTATAGTTTAAATGAGGATATAGTCCGTGATAAAGAGTTATGGCGTAACAGGATTCGTGTAGCTAACCTCAATTAGTTGGCATAAGGTTTAGATGATGATGATGGATGTGCGCGCATGTGTGGAAGTATCTATGTATGCACACTAACAATTCTGGAGAAGCATCATCGAACCCTTATACTAAATGAAATAAGTTTTTGAAGAAGAAAGTTATCTTCTTGATTTTGCCTTTGGAACTCAATCCAATGTGAAATGTATGGGGTTTTGAGATTTCAGATCAGATCTTCTCATCTACACCTAGTCACTCTACAATTCTCCTTCTCCAATACCCATCTACACCGAATCCTCATATATATAATCACATGCATGAGATAATCATCATTCGGAAATGCCATATATAAGATTTAGAAATACCCTACGTGCAGAATCTAAGAAAATTTCACCTTGAAAAGCAAATATTATGTAAACATACCTCGTCCTCAAGTGACTCTTTCAACCTCTTTAGAGCTACTGATTCCCCACCCCGAAAAGGAGAAAATTCTTCCTGCAACAGCTTCTTCTTCTTATAAAGAAATTTAAATTTTAGAAAGAGTGCACATTTCTCTAGGTAAAATCTAGAATTAATGAAGCTTTCAAACCTGACTGATGCCTTCGTAGCCAAGTTCTTTGATAGTCGGAACACTTAGTGCTTCATAGTCTCCAACATTCCCAACTGGAGGAAGCCAAGAAATCATTTCTGCAAGTGGAGATTGGGGTTGCCCGACAAGATTTACAAATGATTGATAAGTCAACGGTGGCTTCCCCCCATTCTTTGGATATTAATCATTGCAGCAGCACAATAGTGGCCCAAAATCAGTTGAAAAATCATACCAAATAATAGATCACAGAAACCAACATGTCCTCGGTCAATAGGAAGCAAGTGATCATCTTCAACTATAAAATAAAAGTCGCAGAGCTTAATAGATTACCTTTTTTATGACATCTGCAGGATTGAAGAGAGTGTGGCTCACAGGAGAAAAGACCTCAATTCCAGATGCAGAAGCATAATCCTGCATAAAGCAATAAAGTTAGTAGACATGAATTTTTTTCGAGGTAAGGATACATATCCTTTGCTAAAGTTGGGTGGCGAATAAGTACAAAGGTAGTGAGATTTGCAAGGCCCACACAGACCTCAACAAGCTGCCACACATGGCCACCTGACATATTCATGGGACACCCAAGCCATGTATTAGAAAGCCCCACTCAATAGATGCCTAGGCCAAAAAAAAAATAAAAATGCCTGTCCAGTCATCAGGTGGACCACACGTATGCAAACGAGGATAGTATAAAAAGTTGCCAAAGGGCACATTGACTGCAAGTGACTTGCCTGGTGACTGAACTGGCAGATTTCGACACCAAGTCTTCAGTGGGTCCCACCTGATGCGTGGCTCGGATGTCCCACACATGTATGCCATGTGTAGTGGTGAGTCTGGGCTCACAAAACTAATAACCTCAATGATTTCATATTCATCCTGAAAGAGCAACCTCAAAAACATATTCCTAGGATTTGTGATCAGTTATAGGAATAGAAATGTGTGAATCGAAGCACAAATGTTTACAAGAAACAAAGATTAGTGATCTCCTTAAAAATTTTGGTGATGATTTTGTTTTATTACAATTGTTTAGAAAAGATTACATCTGCAAGGGACATTGTAATAAAGAATAACGACAGATCACAATTACTATGGTGGTTGTAGATACCTACAATAAGCACCACAACTGTTGAAACTTTGCTGCAAGATTACAGTTCCTATGATATTCCTAAAAGAAAAGGATTAACCTTGACTTGATTATCTCGAACTTGTGAATACGGCTCTGTGTCGAACTCAAAGCAAAGCTTTCCAACATTCCACTACAAGAAACACAAAATACATAAACTAAGGAACATATAGACAAGCTTGGTATCAACACAAATATATACTCCACGGAAAATACTTAGAATGAATGATGATGTAATCTCAATACTAACTTTGTGCAGTTTAATTGCAGAAATCAAAAATAAAATTGGGAAAAAAGTAATAGTTCTTCCCTTTTTGTTTAGTTTTGAGCTTCTAGCATCATAGACTTTTTTTTTAAGGATTCTTGCATCATAGACTTTTTTTTTAAGGATTCTTGCATCATAGACTAACTGATGAGGGCATGGATTAGAGCATGGAAAGGGGCCCAAATACCATCCATAATGGGCCATAATGGGACAAACCAGTAGAGCCATCAATGGACCATGCATTATGGTACCCGTGGTACACTTTCAGGTCCACAAAAGTATCTTTTGGTGGCATGTTTCTTAAGTTACGATTTTAATTTTTTTTGGATTAATTTTAGTTTATTTTTGCTTTGCTTGTGTTTAACTTAAGTGGACAGGGGTAATTTAGTCTTTTCCATTTAAAAATAAAGTTGTAGGGTTGAGATTATAACATCCAACCCATATTCTTTGATGTAAGGCCCAAGTTGGTTCTAGGGCTTTTCTTTTGTCCCCTTTCATGTAAAACTCGATAACAAAAATTGTCTGGCAGCTATTGGGTCATTTTCTTATCTTTTCTACAAGCCTTGGGATAGGATTTGTGCAATTGCATATTGGCACGCGTGGAGCGTATGATCTGGGCCATCAAAATTGGTGAGAGCTTCGATTAGCCGCTAGTTTTTGCATATTTTTCCCTTTCGTTGGTACTAAAAGAATCTCTATCTTGAATTGGATGTGTTTGGGGGGTGATTTGGTCCTAGGGTTCAATACAACTGCATGTGGTTGCCGATTTTCTTCCGTTAGCTACATTAGATTTGGTGGCAAAGCCTCTGTTTCCGCCATTATTTCATTCTTGCGTGAGCTTCTTTTCATACAATGATGTCGCGCAAAGGTAAAGGCCATGGCGTGTGAAGAATGGACAAGGAAGACACATATCCAGTAGAAGATTTGTCATGTTAGAGAGGCAAATGCAGACCATCTCCCAACAACTTGTTACGATATTAACGAGGAATGAACCATTAACTCACGAAAACGACGACAATGAGTCACGCGGGAGTGGCATTAACCTGTTCCATTGCGAAGCTTCATTTGTTGAACCGCAATGAACGGGAAGGAGGGATTATTCTAATCGAAGTAGGGAGTTGGAAGTGAAGGTAGAAGTTCTTGAATATCATGGTAACATGTGTGGGGACAATTTTCTAGATTGGATTGATGTTGTGGAGAGGATCTTTGATCACAAAGATGTCGACAAAGTAAAAAAGTAAAAAATAATCACGATGAAGTTGAAAGGTAGAGCTTCAACGTGGTGGGAAAAAGTTAAGACCACCCAAGAAAGGCGCGGAAAGTCCAACGTGAAAACGTGGGAGAAGATGAAGTCTCTCATGAAGGAGGCCTTTCTACCCATCAACTATGTGCAAACTCTTTTCCAACGATTACAACATATTCAACAAGGGGACAGGATTGTAAAGGAGTACGAGGAAGAGTTCCATCATTTGGTGGCCAGAAACAATTTATTCGAGACCAAAGAGTAGTTGGTTACTCATTTCATGGATGGGTTGTAGCCTATTATTGCACATCAGTAGGGGATTCAACCAATGCTTAGTATTGCAGAAGCATGCGAGCAAGCCACCTTAGTTGAAAAGAGGACTAAAGCTAGGTATGGTCACATGAAAGCATCTAATCAATCCACTGGTGTTTTGAGTATCAGTAAGGGTGTACATCGGGCCGAACTGAGTTGAACTAGGCTTAACCCGGCCCGGCCCGGTCACCTGTCAAACCCAGCCCGAACCCGGCCCGGCCCGGTCACGTGGCCAACATGTCTAGCCCGAACTCGGCCCGGTCAGCAATCGGGCAAGTTCGGGCTGAGTTTGGGCCAATTTCGGGCCTGCTCCATCTACAAAGGGATGGACGGCGTTCTCACTTCTCTATCTCAAATGATTAGGATAAGGATTTATTTATATATATATATATATATATATATATATATATATCTATATATATATATATTTATATATATATATATATATATATAAACGGCCGAGTCGGGTTTCAGACCAAGTCGGGCCGAACTGGGACATGTTTGAACTCGACCCGAACTCAGTTTCAGGCTAAAGAAAATGCCCCGTCCCGCCCTGAACTTAGTTCTGGGTCGGGCCGAGTCGAGCGAGTTAACCGGGCTAGCCCGGTTCGTGTACAGCCCTAAGTATCAGTAATAAGCACAAGTCAAAAAAATATCCGATGTTATAAATGCAACAGAATTGGGCATATTTCCTCTGAATGTAGGCATCGACAAGTCAATTTGGCCGGTAGCTCCAACGCAATTGTGGAAGAACAATCAGTTGACGATGAAGGTGAGACCATAATGCGGATTATGATATTGACAATGGAGATGATGGAATATATGGTGATGGTCCAGAAATGTTGGGGATCCAAAAGGCTCTTCACGCACCAAAGTCACCTAAGGAAGATGATTGGTTGCGGACGAATATCTTCTACATGAGCTACATAGTGAATGACAAAGTCCGTGGGATGATTGTCGATGGTAGCAGCTGTGAAAATGTCATCTTTGAGGAGGTAGTAGAAAAGCTCTAGTTGAGAACCGAAGGGCATCCAGTTCCATATAAACTTGCTTGGTTTAAGCAAGGTAGTGAGGTAAAGGTTTCTCGTTATTGTTTGGTTTCTTTCACAACTAGTAAAACCAATCATGACAATGTGTGGTGTGACGTAGTCCAAGAGATGGATGTGTGCCATATATTATTAAATAGGCCACGACAGTATGGCCGACAAACTATTCACGATGGTTGGAAAAATACATACATCTTCATTAAATATAATCAGAAAATAGTATTGAAACCCATGAGAGAAAGGGTCCAAGAAAAACTTGCAACCACAGGGGATGTCAGCCTTCTATCCCATGCAAGGTTTGCAGCACATAGACGACGTCGAAAGGTGATTTTCGAATAGGGAGAACTAATATGGGTCCACATGCGGAAAGAAAGGTTTACGGCAAGCACTTAAAACAAGTTGAAGCAGAAAAAATTGGCCCATGCAAGATTTTGAGGCAGATTAATGACAAAGCCTATCACATTGAGCTACCACTTGGGAGTGAACACTTCTAATGTATTCAAAGTTGCTGATCTTACATCATACAAGGCAACAAATTGTGGATCGGACTCGAAGTCAAGTCCTTTCCAACCCGGGGAGGATGATGGGGATGTTGACGACATAATATTGATGGATCAGGCTTATTTACCTGCTGATGAGTTTTTGCATGGATTGGAGAATGGAAAGGGGCCCAAATACCTTTCATAATGGGCCAAACCCATAGACCCATCAATGGACCACGTATTATGGTACCCGTGGTACACTTTCGGGTCCACAAAAGTGTCTTTTGGTGGAAATTTTTTTAAAGTTATGATTTTTACCTTATTTTTTGACAAAATTTAGTTTATTTTGCTTTGCTTATGTTTCACTTAAGTAGATTGGGGTAATTTAGTCTTTTCCCTTTAAAATAAAATTGTAGTATAGAGATTATAACATCCAACCCATAGTTATGCTTTGATGTAGGGCCCAAATTAGTTCTAGGGCTTTTCTTTTATTCCCTTTCATATAAAACTCAATAACAAAAATTGTCCAACAACTTTTGGGACATTTTCTTATAATTTCTATAAGCCTTGGGCTAGGGTTTGTGCAATTGCATATTTGCACACATGAGGTGGATGATCCAAGCCATCAAAATTGGTGAGAGTTTTGATTATTCGCTGGTTTTTCATATTTTTTCCTTTCGTTAGTAGTAGAAGAATCTCTATCTTAGATTGAGTATGTTCGGGGCATGATTTGGTCCTAGGGTTTGATACAACCTACGTGTGGTTGCCAACTTTCTTTCGTTAGCTACATCACTAACATTTCACAAATCTAAAACCTTAACACAAGTATTCAAGTATAAAAAGAATAGAAGTAGTGCATTGGATGAGACACAGTGGTAGCGTCAATTACTCGAAAAAGTGATACCTCTCGCATCAAACGACTTTTAATCTTGGCGGGTGGGACGCATTCATCTTAGATGTTCGACTTGGCGCATGCATAATTTTCAAAGCAATCAAAGCCTAACCAAAGTCCAAAGTTGAGAACTAAAAGCATTTTGTGAATTACGATTGACACAAATAGCGAATGGGTGCAAAGCGCTCAGTAGTTTGAATTCAAGAATTAATAGCAAGGTATATAGCTAGTAACTGAGCCAACCGGTACACAGATTATGCATATGAGGAATTATAGGATACGCTACCTAGTACTTTGCATAGCACACGTGGGTTGTTAGTTATATTATAACAAGTGGGGCCATGCTTCAGTAGTCCATTCCATTGTCTTGCGGCATCCTACCATGGATGGACGATGTCCCAAAAATCCCCTAGACTGGAAGACCCTAGACAAGCCACCAACCTTTGGACCATTTTCAATTGAATGTGGCTTTATTTCTCTTCTTAACTATCTGTTGGCCACAAATTGAAAACTCGTGATTGACCTACTGTCCACTAATGATCCTTTGGGCATGATCCATCCAAGATGGAAAGCAACATATCAGTTGTTCAGGATTACTGATATGCCAAACTTTGAAAACACACATATACCATGCAAAGCCTCATTACACATATTGGGTGCGTGTGTGTGTCCTTTTAGAGGCACTATTTTGAATCCTCAGTCTGACTAATTCAAATTCATAGTAGAATTACTTTTTGTTATATATTAAGTCTTTGACTAGATCAGTGTTGGTTTTTCTTAAAACTGCTCTTGAAATCTCTTCTCACATGCTTGTTTCTTATATTTCTTTTAGATTCTTATATATCATTGCTCAAGATGTTTTTCCCCTGATTTTGATTCCATTATTTGACAACAAGCTTGGCTCAAAACTAAAACAAGCACACACCACTTTGTTTGAAGCAAATACTCGATGCTTTGATCAAAATCATTGTTTCAATTACTTATCACACAGTGCTGACTGCTGATTTTCTACTCTCTTTTTTCTAGTTGCTAACAATCGTATATCATTTTTAAAAAAAGGATTATCGTATATCATCAACTCAACTACAAATTATATTGCCTTTGGATTTCTAACAATGGGTAATCAACACCATCTCGAGTTGATGTGCTATATTGGAGATGAATTGAGCAGTGGTCCACCACCCCTTCGGAAATGGTGGTGACTCATTCTCTTTAGACATGGGTCACATGGCACACTTGCATTGCCAACCATACCATCCAAACTGTGAGGCACTCAAAAATCACACTAATTGAGCAATCATAACCATATAATTGGTGGTTATGGAAACCAGTCCTGCGGCACAACACGCATACTCAAATGCATCTCGCGTGTTGTGACTTGGTTTTGGATGGATGTGATATGGACATAAAATAGTGTGTTTGAAAGACAAAGGGTCGCCACTAGCCAATAACGGCCTAGAATCTATGATCGGATAGATTCGTAAAATCGCCTTGTGTTGGGGAATCAGGAACTCCCGAACTAAGATGACTCCTGGATAAGGTCTGCGACCGGAGATTCTAGGCAAGGACCTCGGTGAGGGTGAGGGAAGGGTTGTTGAGGGTCGAATATTGCATATTAAACCCCAATTATTACCTGAATTTATGAACATGATGCCGTTTAACGACCTATTTTAATCGTGTTTATGCTGCAGGGTGAATTTAGGAGCCTGGACTGAAAAAGGATGTTAAAAGCATGGATTTAACGCTCATGAGTCATCAAGGCAAGGGACGAACCCCAGGGGCCCAAGATCGACAGATTTACACGCCAGAGATCCAAAGAAATCGAGAAACTGAAGCGCAAGTAGTCCAAAATTGGTCCAGAATGCAAGATCACAAGGTTCCAACCATCCGTTCGACTCGAAACTTTATATATGGCCTGAAGACCATAAATTAACTGTACACATCAAATTTGAGCCATTGGATCCTTGTGAAAGCGGCCCAACGGATAGATAAGCCCATAAAAACCGGATTCTGGACCCACCTGATCTCTGGATATGCTTCAATTTTTTCTCAATGTATTGAATAAGTTGAAAAAGCGGATGGACGGAGCAGATGTCACATATACATTACAGTGGACCCCATGTACAAGGCGAGAGTGCACTGCACGGTGCACTCCCACGCTGCACCAAAAGCCATACTGGTTTTACCCGAGCCATTGCGCACTGAAACAGCGGACGGACAGCGTCCGTCCGATTTTGGGTTGTGGGGTCCATTCAGGGTTCAAAAGAAAGATCTGGACCGTCCATTAGATCCCCATGGTCCGTCTTACCAAGACCTAGATGACGGAATTTCAAAAGGAAACGAGTATGGGTTCTCAGTTGTTCAAACGCAGGTTGGACGGCGGAGTAAAATATTCTGTGGGCCACACCGAATCCAACTTGAAACCAGCCATTTCTTACTGGTTTTTCGACGTGATTGCAATGGACGAAGTTGATTTTGCAGACACCGAAGGCAGTGGGCCCCACCGACAGCTAGCGCAAGAAGCGTTGGCTCTGTTCGCAGTCTGGAAAAACCGGATGCAACGTGCCGATGTGGGCTGGTTGCTTGACTATGATCATGGCCGGATCATTGATCCAAACCATCCATTTGATCAGGCAAGGGGTTCTTACCCTCACCACATTGGCATATTTCAAGGATGTGAAGTTTCCTCCTCTCAAATTCATTCTAAACGACAATCTGTCTCTGCATTTTCTTGCACAGAAACAGAGGCTGACGTGGGGTCCTGTTGCAAACAGGAATCACAAAGAGAGTCGGTTCGCCGACTCTAGTCACACTCCCAGCCGACCTCCAGCAATTATAAAAGAAAGAGAGAGGAAAGAGCTGGGCTATGGAAGTTTTAACGTGAAGACAGGGAGAGAAAGGAGAAGTCTTTTTTTTTTTCTTTTCCTTATTTTCTTTTCTGTTGTTTTTTTTCTTTTTTCTCTTATGACTCCTAAGGTTATTAGTCCATCCATGAGGGGCTAAACCTCTTAGCTAGGGCTAAGAGGTGAAGCTTGTAGCGTGATGGGGGACTCTTTCACTTGTGTTTTGTATTCATACTGAACTAATACTGATTATGGTTTATTTACGGGAGTGTTTTTAGTTTTTAATGGTCTGTTGTGACTAAAATTATAATGGATCTGCAATGGCTTTGAGCATGTTCCTTCCTTTTATGTTTATGATGTCAGGAAGCCCTGTTGTTCACCATCGTCTCCTGGGCATGGTAGGATGACGGTACCCTTCCTAACCTTCATAGCATGTTGATTGGTTAGTAATTAGTTTAATTCTATTGTTTACTCTGTCTCATGGGCATGGTCTGGTGATGGAATCCATTCTAATTCATATACCTTTCATCTCTTTAAAATTATATCAGAGGAAGTTCAGTTTAATTTCCATGATTCTTGAAGCAGGCATAAGATCTCCCTGATCTCTACAAGTGGATCCTCTGAATCCCTAGTTTCTTATCTCTGATTTCTCTTAAGTTTTACATAATTATTTCACAATTATTCCCTAAATTCCATTCGATTTAGATTTCATCTTAGGCTAGTTCTATTTCTACCTAGTTTCAGGTAACGTACAAGTATCAGTCCCTTGGGATTCGACCTCGATCTCACTGAGTTTATTACTACATCACCACCCTACACTTGGGGAGTGAACAAGGGGTTAGGCACCCTCAACCACCCGCGCTCACACACGATCTCTACTTTACAGGATTTAGGATTTTTTAGGGATTCTCAAGGTTCCCTAAAGCCTTATAGTAATGAACTAACCTAGTTGCTGATAGTGCCAGTGAGCCACTACTAACCCCAAACACCACTAAGGAGATTGCAATGTCTTGACGTAGGCCTCCGAGGAGACTAATACAAACCCGAGGACACTCAGAGCCCCACGGTGGCCGCATTATGTCGACCCAGATCATGGGTCGGCTAGTCACATCATGACTCAACCCTGGTTCGACCGAACGTCTAGGTCGGCCACAAGGCAATCCTTGATCAGCAACTAAGTCGATTCAAGAACAGCGGTGCCCCAGCCGAGTGAGGCTCGACCATTATTAGTCGAGCCTGAAGCGGTCAATGCATATACCGACCGGCACGAGCCACTTGGATAAGTCGAGGCTATGAGAATGATCGACGTATGACCAAGCACCATGTTTGACCCAGGGCCGAGCCTCAAGCTTTCAGCTCGGCTTCAAAGATTTGCCTTCCAAGATCTTCGGAAGATGATTCTTGACCTGGAAATCTAGGAGATCTAAGATCTCAGGATCGTTGCAAATAACAACCAATCCCCTATGAACTAGGGAAGGATTCCGAAACCACGAGATCATATCTCCCCTATAAAAGGGAGGTGCCTCAAGGTGAAAGGTACACACACACTCTCACCCCTAAACTCTTATCAATTAGACCCAAAATCTAGGCCTGACTTTGGCATCGGAGGGTCCCCTGTGCAAGCCAGGGTCTCCTTTGTCCTCTTCCTGTGCAGATATCCAAGCAGTAAAGGGGGTGAGCCGGAAACTGCATTAACACCCTCAAATCACCGCTAGGGAGATGGTGATGTCTCAACCTAGGGTGAGTCCGAGGAGATGATGACTGCTAGGAAAGAAAAACAAATACCTTATGCAGACGATCAAAAGAAAACTAAAAGGAGGTTTGAGCAAAACTTGTCTTCTGATGCACTAGGATCTAAAAATTCAGCAATGTGTAGAGCATACAACCAAAAATCACTTAAACTATGAGCCGTGTATGAGAAGGGAGATGTGCAAAATGTGAATAGAAGAAAATATAAGGGCACGACTGGATTGCCGCCGGTGCATAAGGAAGATATGGGAGAGGGAAAGGAGAGGTATGACACTCCTTTACGAAGAAGATGATTGTAGATCTTGGATCCCAACCCTACTTCGTTGATCTTGGACGGTTGAGATGGCTTAGATGCTAGTGCGGGCTAGATTAGATATTTTGGATGGATGGAGCACACTCTAACACCACTCTCACTCTCACACTCTCTCTCAAGTCTCTCGAGGGCAGCAAGAGTATTGCCAGCTCTCTCTCTCTCTCTCTCTCTCGCTCTCTCTCTCTCTCTCTATGGGTGTATGTGATGTCCCAAGACCCAAGTGTGTAGAAATAAGCAGTTTTCTCGCCATCTTTTCAAAAGGTAGGTGCATTACTTTAAATCATTTAAAAGCGGGCAGATTTCGAATATCAACCAAAACGCAGGCGGCTATCTCTAAATAACCCTTAAAAAATAACATCTTAGGCCAGTAATCCTTTAAAAAAAATAACATCTTAGGTTTTAAGACTCAGACGAGTCCTGTGGGACTCGTTCGAGTCGACTCGGACTTGGTCTGACCCAATCCAGTTCAAAACTGCGAGTCAGAACTGAAAATAGGGGTAGGGTGACTCGGCCCAGCCTAGTCATGACTCCACTCAGGACCGAATGAGTTCGGTCCGAGTCTTAATATGCATCAGCCAAGTGATCCTAACCATGGGATCAGCAGCCTCGAAACTAAGGGAAGAGCAAAATGATAAACGGTCCATCCATCTGTAGTGGGGCCCACCAAACGGATGGTCCACAATCATTCAAAACAGAAAAAGAGGAAGTATAAGAGAACTCTTACTTCCTTCAAAAGCCGAATCACGACCTGGACGGGATCCCCTCTGAACACGAGCAAACGGGATCCGAGCTTCTTCAGGCCGGAATCGAGGTCGACAAGGCTCTCGAGCAGGAACTGGATCCGGTTCAGACCGGACCGGGCCGAGCCGGGCGAGAAAGCGGACGTGTCGG
Organism: Magnolia sinica; assembly: GCF_029962835.1. Lineage (NCBI taxonomy): Eukaryota > Viridiplantae > Streptophyta > Magnoliopsida > Magnoliales > Magnoliaceae > Magnolia > Magnolia sinica. The sequence continues at coordinate 119,917,028 of NC_080573.1, forward strand.
GGTCGAGGAAGTAGGGATCGAGGACGAAGACCGGGTAGAGGTGGGCCGAGCCCCTGCGGGCATGATCGAGGGCTGGATTGTCGTGGATGCGGAGGCCTTTCCGGAACCAAATGAGGGAATTTCGTTTTGAAGTCATGGGAGGCGTTCCTGGGCAGAAGAGGGCGGGATTTTGTGGAAAGGAGCCAGTTCGCATGCTATAAAAAGAACGGACCAGCCGATTCTAACGTGAGCTGGTGGGGTTGGATGGAGCGTCGGGCGAGAGTGACAGCATGGGAGTTCGTTTGTTGAAAGGTTTAATCGGTTGAGGAGAGGGAAGTGCGGTAGGGTTGAGGCCACGTCAGTCATTTTGAGTTGAGAGAGAGAGAGGCAGCTTCCCGCCCTGGAGGACGAGAACATTCTGCTAACGTGCTCCACTGATGTGTTCGCTCCCGGGCGGGGCCAGGCGGTGTGATTCTGGAGCATGGGTCCGGATCCGTTGGATGCTTTTGAAGGTCCGTAGCTACGCGCGCAACTCGGCGTACGTTAGTACATACGCTCCCTGTTGGGACTTGGGGAAGAGCAGCGGACAGGTTGAGGCCACGTCGTTCTGAGAGATGGAAAGTTCTGGGCTTCTTCCCGCCTTAAATGCAACTGAAAAATTAACAGATTATGCTAACGTGCGCTATGACGGGTTAAAGCTCACTTGACAAGAGGTAAGACTCAGTTGCAACTCGTACGGCGAGTTCACGGGAAACTTGGGTGTGCTTGATCTGATAGTTCAGATCGTCTGTCGTTTTCCGACGGATGCCTCTCGCGCAACAGTCAACAAAAAGTCTTTGCAAGATGTTACTACAACGGGATGCTAGGTAGGGCCACCTTGATGTTTGTGAGAAATCCACTCCGTCCATCCGTTTTTCTTGATCATTTTAGCACATTAGACCAAAACTCAGGTGGATCCCATACCAGAGGGAAAACTGGGAAAAGAGTTGCCTACCTTTGAAATCTTCCTGGGCTCCACCTTAATGTTTATATGTCATCCAAACCGTTTATAAGGTCATTCCTACTTGGATAAAGTGAAAACACAAAATACATAGCCTATACGAAACTTTTGTGGCCATAAAAATGTTTCAACGGTGGTCAGTGAATCCCCACTGTTTCCTCTCGTACGGCCGCTTGAGTCTTGGATACGCCTGATTTTTGGTCTCTTCTCGTAAAATTATCCGAAAAAACCGATGAACTGAGTTGATTTCTTAAAAACGTCACCGTTGCCCCCACCTACATACCAGCGCAGGAACTTCATGGAAAGCGTTTGACAGGAAATCCGCGTCCGAAACATAAACATGACCTGATTGCCCGGTGGACCATCACGGTCCAAGTGGTGCCCTTCGAGTGGATGGTTGAGAGGAACTGTCGTGGACGAAATCAGATATTGAAAATTGTTGAGCGAGTACCACAAGGCTGACAAATTTTGGAAGGTCCAGATTGATGTGTGTATGACATCCCCATCCTAACGAGTTGTGAGCTTGTACCATACTTGCATTGTAGTGTACCTGTTTTAATGTGGGCTAGACAAAATTGAAGGGTTAAGATGTTCCAATCTTGGAGATAGTTGGGACAGCACCATAATGCCTATCGGATAAACGGTTTAGATCACTAAGGACACGGATCTACATGCATGAATTGAGAGCTGCTAACCGTACAATTGCTGATCTCTACAGGACCAACCATATAATGGCTAGGAACTTCCAGCGTGGGAAATAACTGGGTGGTCCCATCTATGTTTAGGCCCACTAAAATTAAAGGTCTGCGTAACCTAAACTTGGATCCATACGTGGGATCCGGAAGACTCGTAACTGTTATTTGTCAATGGCATTGTTGATCTCAGCCTGAAGGGCTGCCCAAAAATCCCTAAAGCTGGAAATCCTAACCCTTAGATTTTTTTTTAGCATAAAATTTTTTAAAAAATTATATTAGTTGCCTCTCTTCATCCAATTTAAGCTTTTAACAAAATCAACCCGTTGGCTTTCGGTTTGGTTTGGTCAAGTGTAACTTATGCTGGCATGCAAGAACCGATTTCACGGCTAAATTCAAACTGAACAACTTGACCTTAAGTGTTAAGAATTAAGATAGGCAGAAACATCAAACACGAGTATATATGACAAGACCTGAAAAAATCGGTTACTTATTCAACAACTTACAATATGGTTGTAAGATGATCAGACAATTGTTAGATGTGGCGTTCTTACTGTAAAGATGGGTTGTACATTGCATTCTCTACAAAAGTACTTTTATAAAAAGAAACAGTCAAACAAAAAGAAAATACTTGGTTGATCTCAAGGAGTAACAGTAAGATGCTTTTTTGAAAGATAAAGTAATTTTATTAATACTGAGAACAGTTCAATGTAAAAGCATAGACTTAGATCACAACTAAAGATTACCATATTGGATTATGACTAAGGATTACCGTTACTTTTAGAATAGATCTAACATATGATAAGAAAATATAAGATAAATTTGATTGGTTTATTGGATTAGTATATGAGACAATTTTATTTGTTGAAATTCTTGCTATTTATAGATTTTTTTCTGCACCCTCCAAATGGTTCTCTTTATTCCAATAGTTACGACAGTTAAATCGTTTAGTCTTCCATGTCCTTTCGTCTTTTTTTGACATACCGTTTTTTTCCACTCAACCGCTTTCCACCTCTTGGGCTTCTTGGTTGTACCTCGTCATCAAATGACGTGTATTATCCAGCTCAGCGCTAGTTGTGCTTTTGTGAAAAGCTCTCCAAATATCTCTAGAAATATTTTGCACGCTATATATTTCTCATGCAATGACACATGTTATTTCCTTATTAGTTATTTCAGAAACGATCAAAAATAGGGTACAACATTGCCCTCCATATTACTTTACCTTTAGGCAAAAAGGTGAAAGCAACATTGGCTCCTCTTTCTATGTAATAAATGCACTCGGTCATTAATTTCACCTCTTTGGATGAAAATGCTGCTCCTCGGTCCAAAGTAATCAATTCAGGAATCCCGAATCAGTGGATGATATTGGTTTCGATGAACTTGATAATTTCATTATGGCTAACTCCCTTCATGAGCTGTGCTTCTACCCATTTAGTGTAAATATTTCATGCCCACTATGATGAAACTATCTATTTTCGAAGAGGGGGGATATATTTTACCTATCAAATATATGGTCCATCCTTGAAAAGGCCAAGGTTTAACAATATGATGTAATTCAGTTGTGGGCACTTGCGGTATCGGTTCGTGTTTTTGGCATGCTTCACATCCCTTAATGTATTAGATACAATCGGTTGTCATCTTTGGCTAGAAACATCCATAGCACTGAAGCGTAATTCTCGTCTTTCTGCCAACTTAGTGTGTTTTTCATATTCCTTCATGTACTTCACTCATAGCCAACATTGCCTCTTTTTTGCATAGGCATCACAGTAATACACTATCGGCCCCCCTTCGATATAGTTTGTTCTCGACTGTGACATAATTTATGGTTGATCTTTTAATATTTCGGCTGGTTTTAGCCCGAGGATACTAAAGATAGTTTATGATTTGAGTCCTTTAGTCATCTTCATATATCTCAGCTTGACAGATTTACAGGGTAAGTTTTCTTTTAAAGACCAAAGGTAAAGACTTCTTTCGAATGACTATCAAGTTAAATACGTAGGACGTCATATGCTTGTGTTATCCCTCTAGCAAAATTGCTGACTGTAACTTGGTCAAAATTAGATCATCTGGAGTTTTCTCAATTTTCATCATCATTTCGGCGAAAAGAATATTCATAACTGCTCCGACGTTGACTAGGACCCTAGTAATTGGACATCCCTCTAAATGAACAGATGTATAGTGGCTTCAAATGTTGATTTATAATGTGAATAGGTCTTTCTATCACTATTTTTCCAGAAATCGTGCCTAGTTCAACTGTTACAGTGAACACATTTTTTATTCTCTTCATGATCAAAGGAGTCATGTTGTATGATTATAAGAGGACTAAGTTCCTCTACATCTCCCTCCATCTTGGTGGGTTGAGATGGTTTACCCTAAAAGCTCAATGGTAGAGTGAATATTATTTTATAATCTATTACCATTGGTGGAAGTGATTCAAACTGTATTATCATTTTCACACATTATCCCCCCAGGTGTTTCCAAATTCGATCGTTCTTCAATGTTTCGACCGCAAGTAAACCATGAGGTCTGTTTACTACCAAAACTTCTATTTTTCTATCAAGGTTGGGTGAAGTTTCTTTCAGTGATTGTGCTTTTGTAAGGAACTCCTCAATCAACAAATCATCGCCTGAAAAGCACTTATTGTCAAGATACTCAGTCGATTCCTCATTGTCAGGCTACTAGTTCTCTATGGTTGACTTGTGTGGATCAGATTTCATAATTAAATCCATCTCATTCACATTCATTTGTTCATCTTTTGGCTGCGGAATTGTTGGCGTCAACCGTGATCGCATTGCCATTTTACGAGGTTTATTCTCTACAACGGCCAATTTTCTACGCTTGGCAGCTTGTTGCCTTTGCTAGCGTCATTTTTGGGTGCGAGTCATCATTCTGATAATTTAGGATAACTAACCCTTCTCCATACTCCTTCTTGGGTAGGGAGTGGTTTAACCATCATTCGTCCTAGCATTGGAACTAGTCGATGGTGGTTAATGAGATGTCGAGATCTTTGTTGGTGTGTAAACTATGGTTTGGTTCGACCATTCGGCCGATAAAGTTGTCTATTCGGCTGAATCGGCCGTGCACATATCTCACACAAATTTGACATATGATAGGTAAACTATGTAGCTCTCACTCATTCTTCCATGCTCACAGCTGCTTGTAAAAGTATTTTAGATCATTTTCCAGTTTGTTGTAGCTTGATATGGTCTTCATGGGGCTCAATGCCAACTTTTTGTTGTGGTCGAACCAACTTTTGAGTATCAACCATAGCCATATTAATCTCTATGTTAAATAGAAATGGGTCGTTGTCAATCACCATCACCTCTTTTTCCTTTTCACAAAATTTTGCAGTTCTCGGTCAATGTTGTCTTGAATAACGTTTCTAAAAACCACCATTTTATTAGTGGAATATGACTGAGTTTCATGCCATTTAATACTCGCACTTTTCAATTCTTCATCCATATGTATTTTAATAAATTTATCAGTCAACATTATATCAAAAATTTCATCGGCTCGGGTAATATCGAATGTATATGTCTTTTGAGTTTTTTTTATGACTAGTGCGGTCGCTTCTGTTTTAACTAACACCGAATAGATGAATGGTTGTTTGGCCACTACCACATCATAGTTAGGATCATAATATGTCCCGGTAGATGAATTTTTCTACCTCATTCCTTTCTAAAGAAGAGATTCGTATCGGGATACCTTTCTACTTAAATCATAAAGATCGGCAAACTCCGTTCTGATAAAATTTCTACGAATTTTGAATTTTAGTCCATCTTGGGCTAGCTGGACAAATTTAGCCTTGGTCATGATTACTTTGCATCAGCTTTTAGCTTTTTAAAACTAAGCGATATGATTTTCAACTGATTCTCCAGGCAATTGCCGGAAATGAGCAAGGTTGGCCATAAAAATCTCCTTATCCATATAAAAGAACTGGGCGTGAAATTTCTCATCTATTTCTTATAAAATTCGAATAGAATTCGACAATAAATTAGAATACCAAGTGAAAGCCACTGCAATTAATGAATAGTCAAATAATTACAGTTTATAATAATCATTATTAGTTAATTCTCCATACTGCATGGTAAATCGACCTGTGTTTTATGGTCACTTAACCAAGGTCACATGTAAATGGTGTAAAATCAGGTTGGTATTTTTATGACAATGGATATTACTGATTAACCCATTCAGGATCAGTTTTATGATAAACATGAGTGGTAGTACGGCCAAGAACTTAGCTAGACACCTCTCGAACTAGTTGTAAAACTTGGTTGTGGTGCAAATAGTGCGGTTCGGCCACAGGAAGTGGCTTAGGACCTAGCTACCAAGTATGGTTCTTCTTTGTGAGAAATATTCTTACAAAAAGGCTGCCCCCCGGGTATTCCCTGATTTCTAGCCTTAGGAATTAAATTCTCGTTATCCCATTCAAATCTTTTGAACTCAGCAGGTGGAAGAACATTCCACACTTCCTATGCTGGAATAGGGTGCATGTGTGTTCCATTGTGAAAGAAGTATTGTCGGTGATGGCTGTACATGTGCCAGATTTCCAATATAACTAGTTTCAACAGTTTGCTGAGGCACGACAGGTGCTCTTTCAGCAAAAATTGCCATCATCCGATTTAAACTCTCATTATACTTAGTAATCCACATGTTGAAAGTTTTAGTTTAGATTTTTGATTGCTCAACCTGAGCTCGTGACTGCTTTATAATATGTTTACTTCTCATTTGTATATCACATAATCCATCCGTCATTAACTCAAGAGAATCCATCCAAGATTAAGATGTCATATCTAGGTTTGGTGAATTAGGTTGTGGGTTTTGTTGCGGATTTAATGGCTTAGGCATTGGCTGCACCTGCATTTTTCTCATTTGATGTAGGAGGTTCACTAACCACAAAAGGATTATGAGTACCTCTTCGGCTCATGCTTTCACATGATTATGACAACCAAGTAGTTTTTTATCCCACCAAGCGTGCAAAAAAAATGTTGGCATTCAATTTTATTAGATTACGTGTAACTTGTGCAGGTATGCCAAAACCAATTATGTGGCTCGATTTAAACCAAATAATTTAACAACAAGTACCAAGATAGGCAAATACATTAAACATGAGTGTATATGACCGAGACCTGAGAAGATCAATCGTCTATTCAGTCACTCACAATATTATTGTAAGATGACAAGGTGATTGTCAGAGGGTGGGGTTATTACTCCGAATATGGGTTGCACCTTACCTTTTGTACGAAATATTTTTTAAAAATATAAATAGTCAAATAAAAAGGAAATACTTACGGTCGATCTTAAGGAGTAACAATATAATAATTTTTTAAAAGATAAAGTGATTGTATTGATATCGGGAACAATTCAGCTTAATATAGACTTATATTACAATAAATATGAGTGCTACTGGATTATGACTAATGGCTACTGATACTCTTAGAATATAGCTAAGATATGATTTTTTTATAAAAAGATAAAGATAAAATTAGATTGCTTAGGTGATTGGTATGAGACAATTTGCTTTGGTGAACTTTTTGCTATTTATAGATTTCTTTTGTGCTCTCTAGACAGTTCTCTCTTTATTCCAACGATTATGGCAACTGAATCGTTGCCATGTTTAGTCTTTCATGTCCTTTCGTCTCTTCTTGACATGTGTCCCTTTGACCATTCTTTTTCACTCGACTATTTTCCACTTCTTGGACTTCTTAGTCATGTCTCTTTGTCATCAGACGATGTAGACTATCTAACTCAGCGCTAACTATGATTCCATGAAAAGTACTCCAAATATCTCTAAAAATCTTTTGCACACTATCTTTCTCCATACAATGACACGTGTCATTTTCTCATTGGCTATTTCATGAATGGTTAGAATAATTGTTGGCGTTCAATTTGGTTCGATCACGTGTAACTTGTGCGGGCATGATAAAACCGATTATGTGGTTCAATTTAAACTAAACAACTTGATACCAAACACCATGTAACGCCCTGAAAATCGGGGGTTGAGTAAAAGTCCAACTCCCGAGTTCCAACGCATCACTTATGCAACATATTTAATGATGATTAAATGTTGTCTGTATTAGTGCATAAAACATGAATAAGATTAAGCCAAATCAGTAAAACATAATCCAGGGACAGTTGTAATACGCAAGCGGAAGACTAAAATAAATATGTATAACTTAATAGACTAGTTTATGTCTCCAAAGTATGTATGCATTGCCAGGTCAATAATTACATGTATTGTTTCGAAATACAAAATATCAAAAATGTAACAGTCCACTATAAGTATAACCCCGAAGCCCCGCCGATCATAGCGGTCTATGTAAACTCGCCTGAATAGTGCATATATGAGAATGCCTCCTCATCATCCTTGAAGTCCGGCTCCGCCTCGTAGGCTGCGCCATCGTCTGAACCTACAACAGGTTCTGGTTGGTGTTTAAAATACCGTCTCGTAATGTGGGGGTGAGTGATCAACTCAGTAGAACAATAAAACAAAAGTTAACATGTTATCAATTCAGTCAAGCAGTAATGATAAAGCAATACAATCAAACATCCCTAGATACTCTGATTAATGCAGGATGGTATGAATAAATGATGCATGCTCTCGCCTACACTCCCTTAGCGATCTTCATCTAATAATCGTGCATGTCAGTCACTTCCTCGTGCTCTCTACACATCGCCAAATGGTACATGCAATGTGGTGCATGACCGTGATTACCAAGTTCTTATTAGTCCTTTTCATACAGCAGGATTGTGAAGCTAAGGTACCTCCCTTATGTCAATTCCCAAATGATGATCCAATCCAGGGTCGTCAATCCTAGTAATCTCATACGATGTTATGGTTCTAAGTCGCTGCAAAGGGCTCGTAACCTTATCAGTGCAGGTATAGTGTACTCTTATTGCTACGTAAGGGCTCGTCGCCTCTACGCAGTCTTAGCGTACGCTCGAAGTAACTACAAAGGGCTCGTCACCTTATCAGTGTAGGTCGACAGCTCGAATACAGTGTCACATACCACCGTATTCGGCTCACGAGTCTAGGTTGCTCACTGGTCACTACAGGGAGGCTCGTCACCCCAGCGTAGGCCGACAGCTCGACCACGGTGTCCCATACCACCATGCCCGGCTCAAGAGTCTTAGCGGATCAAGGTACTAAAGTTTTAGAGGGTTTTCACTGGTGAGTTTGGTACCTTAGATTCAAGCAGTAACGTCTATACATAGTGAACATACATCGGGTCAACTCGACTAGTACGAGCGCACATTGAATTGACCGACATGAAGTGCGTAAACACTTCGTGTGGCCTAACCACTGCAGACAACCAAGTTACGACTCGGGTTCATCGAACACGTCCTATGTGGCGAGACAACCTTAGCCACCTATTCAGTACCTGTTACCGATTGCCTGAACTATTCCGTAGTCCCAGACACATTCAATTATAACAGATAATCATACAAGTTAATCAAAACAGTAATGGATTAACAATTCCAATCATACAAGTATGTGAGCATTTGATGGATTTCAACTAAAACATGAATTCATACATATGCAGTGTCTAAGTAAAGCAGATAAAGAATACAACTTACATGGAGGAAATCATACACATCGTTAAGGTAGTTGAGATTCTTATCTCAACACCTATGTAAAGTAGAAATATTACATGCCTGATCATTCAGACATTTCTACAAACACTTAGACTACATATTCCAACATACATAGATTTATTTACTTCAAATGCATATTATAGCAAATCCCTTCACATGGGAGTTGTGACACATACAATAATCATGTATTAACAAACATCTATCACAACAAGTATTAATCATGATTCCATGTTCACTCAGACGTTTCGACAAACACTTAGTCTACACACTTCAACATACATGACGTACATCGGTCATAACATGTATTTGGGTGGATCCTTTCGCCAAGGAGTTGTTACAAATGCAACAATCCCCTATCCATGACAGATAATCGTGGCAAACACAAATCCCAATTCTACACACATTCAATCATTTCAACAAATACCTAAAATACACTATAGTCCATATAGTTCATATATATCTGAAACACGAAACAAAAGATGCATTTGACATGTGAAATGGCATCCACATCAGTAATAAACCATTAACCGACATTGAAAGCCATGAAAACCATAACCTATACGTTTATAGTCTGCACCTTTTGCCGGTAGACTCGTAACGAACTCAGTTTTAAAGCTAAGTCTTTGTTTACGGCAGATTGGCAACCTATAACATAAATTAGGTTAGCTATTTCATAACTTACACTATTTGAAACCCTAAAACAGATTAGGGTTAGGTTTTCTTACCCAAGTATGTTGTCGAAAACGCCGGATTTGTGATACAGAGGGGGTGGCTAAGTGCGTGGAGTAACGGGATCGAATCCCAGGAAGAACTTCCAACTCTCTCTCTCACTTTCTCTCCTTTTCCTTTCCTTTTCCTCTTCTCTCTCTCCTAGGATTTTTAGAATTCGTATGGGGTGAGAGGGAGAGGGTTTAAGGTCCTTATATAGGCCCAAGTTTGATGGGAATGGCCTCAGGGCCAAGGTATACTTAGGTTATATCCAAATATGGACTGTTCCGATCCAACGGAGCACTTCTGGTGGCCCCTTTTCCACGTGCGGTCGGACTTAAGCTCCCTGACCATGGATCTAGGTCAGGCTAAGTTTTCGTTCCCATCGGGTTTGTAAATCAGCCGTGGTGGACCAGTTTCAGTTTAACGGTCACTCGATCAGGGTTAGAAAAATTGTTAGCGTTCAGTTTGGTTCGATCAGGTGTAACTTGTGTGGGCATGCCAAAATCAATTATATGATTTGATTTAAACCAAACAACTTGACAATAAATATCAAGATAAGAAAATACATTAAACATGAGTGTATATGACCGAGACTTAAGAAAATTAATCGCCTATTCAGCCACTCACAATATGCTTGTAAGATGATTATGTGATTTTCGGAGGGTGTGGTTCTTCTTCTGAATATAGATTTCACCTTTCCTTTCATGCAAAATAACTTTTTAAACTAGAAACACTCAAACAAAAAGAAAATACTTTCGGTTAATCTTAGGGAGCAACAATAAAATGTCTTTCTAAAAGATAAAGTGATAGTATTGATATCGGGAACAATCCAACTCAGCTTAGACTTATATTACAGCTAAATATTAGTACTACTAAATTATGGCTAATGACTACTGCTACTCTTAGGATAAAGATAAGATATGATAAGAAAATAAAAAAGATAAAATTAGACTGTTTAGCTGATTGTTATGAGACAATTGCTTTGCTGAACTTCTGCTATTTATAGATTTCTTTTATGCCCTACAGATAGTTCTCTCTTTATTCCAACGGTTATAACAACTAAATCATTGCCATGTTTAGTTTTCTATGTCCTTTCGTTTATTCTTGACATATGTCCCTTTGACCATTTTTTTTCGCTCGACCACTTTCCACCTCTTGAACTTTTCAGTCGGGCCTCCTCATCATCGGAAAATGTGTATTATTTAGCTTAGCGCCAGCTATGCTTTCATGAAAAGCATTCCAAATATATCTAAAAATCTTTTACACGCTATCTATATACGTACAATGACACATGCATTGTCTCATTGACTATTTCATAAATGGTTAGAAAAATTGTTAGCATTCAATTTGGTTCAATCAGGTGTAACTTGTGTGGGCATGCCAAAATCGATTATATGGTTCGATTTAAACCAAACAACTTGACAGTAAGTGTCAAGATAAGAAAATACATTAAACATGAGTGTATATGACCGAGACCTAAGAAAATCGATCGCCTATTCAACCACTCACAATATGCTTGTAAGATGATTAGGTGATTGTCGGAGGGTGGGGTTCTTCCTCTGAATATGGATTTCACCTTTCTTTTCGTACAAAATAACTTTTTGAAATAGAAACACCCAAACAAAAAGGAAATACTTTCAGTCGATCTTAAGGAGCAACAATAAAATGTCTTTCTAAAAGATAAAATGATTATATTGATATTGGGAACAATCCAACTCAGCTTAGACTTATATTACAGATAAATATTAGTGTTACTAGATTATGACTAATGACTACTGCTACTCTTAGGATAAAGTTAAGATATGATAAGAAAATAAAAAGTTAAAATTGGATTGTTTAGTTGATTGATATGAGACAATTTGTCACGCCCCAAACTCGGAAACCGGGCTCACAAAATTCCCGATCGCCGAATCCAGCACCGACAGCCTCCGTAGAACCCCATTCTCGGCTCCCAGCGCCCATTCGTCAGGTTCCGATCCTGGGATGCTACAAGGAGGATTTTCAACATCAGTTTGATTCGTAATAAGCATAACCAAAGGCATAACCCACAACAACAACCAAAAACTTCATCACATTTCCACTATAATAAAAAACTTTACAAGTACAATGAGCATAAGGGAAATACAATGATGATAGATCGAAAGCTCCAAAAAGATCAGCTACGCGCTCAAGCCTCAGCGCTGCTGCGATCCTACGTCACCTGCACGCAACGGTCGTGCATAAGCTTATAGAAAGCTTAGAGGGTGGTGAAAGTGTATGCTCAAGGTAGTAATGCAGCTATGCAATATCAGAGTAATGCGGAACATGCTGATGAATGCCAAGAATACCATTAGCCGTACTAAGGCCATGCGGTGCAAGGAATGATGTCGACCATACCAAGGCCATGCAATGCAAAATGTAACTCAAGCATACAAATCCTCATCTAAGTCCACATGTCAATACAACTCAAAAATCTGGGATATCACCGGGGTCTAGTACACTCCAAGCAAGATTGCCGCCCCATCGCGCGCAATAAAGTGAGTGAAAAAGACCTCACTATCCGCCTGCCAATATCGGGCTCGGCTCGTCAATAGCGGACCCATTCCTCGAGCTGGTGCCCTAACATTGCCCCCTACTCTCGGTAAGGCCGCACCCCCTTCCAATTGACCACGACATAGTGGAAACTGGTATACGGCCCACGCTCGCTCATGCATCCACTCGGCTAGATGTTGGAGCAACCTCCCGGTACCATAAGGGTTTAGGGACTTTCACCGGGATATCTATCGCACCCCATGTAGAACAAGATTTCCGATATCCAATCCCGCCAACCACGATATCGGGGAGGCTACGGCCCGATGTCGCTAGGCTAAATAACCATATCACACAATGCGAATGCATGAATCACACTATTCGGTCATGCAATCTGCGCGTATCGTGCGCTCATGTAGGGCAACACCCCGTGTACGGGAGACAACCCAAGGCATATGCGATGATCAGTCATTTCTCATATCAAGCATACGTATGATGCATATGGTCATGAATCATGAAACTATACATGTTATATAGGATAGATGATAATTATAACAAAGATGGGCTTAGGCGGCCTACACATTAGACGTACGAGCCTAACAATGGGCCTTAGGAAAAGTCATAATGCGGACATTTAATCACACTATACTTGCAATGTGGACGTCAAACCACCATTGCTCCCAAGGCATAGCCCGACGTGAACATCATTACATAAATCATGTTGGGACTGCACATTGCAATGAACCTTAGGTATATCCCATTGGGCCTTCAATACATCAAATGGGCCGTACCATATGGGCCTCATGTTCATCAAGTGAGCCACATCAATGGGCCACACCAATGGGCCTTATGTGCATTGCAATGGGCCATAACCCGTGGGCCTTAGAATGCATCAAATGGGCCTACTCACATGGGCCTTATATATATCAAATGGGCCTCGCCAATCGGGCCCCCATATGTACATCAAATGGGCCTAACCCATAGGCCCCAAAACATTTTTAATGGGCCATAACCCATGGGCCTTAGAATGCATTAAATGGGCCTAATCTCATGGGCCTTATGAGTATCAAATGGATCACACCAATTGGGCCCTATATGTACATCAAGTGGGCCTCAACCCATTGGCCCCATTACATCTTAATGGGCCTCGACCCATTGGCCCCTAATGCATTAAATGGGCCCGGACCCATGGGCCTTGCATATACATTAAAGTGGGCCTCAATCCTAGCCCATAAGTGAACTGAAATGGGCCTTCCCCCACCTTTATATTATATATGATATACTATATAATATGTATACATTACATATAATATTATATATAATATAATATTATATATATGTATATATATATATATATATATATATATTTATATATATATATATAAATACACGCACACGCACCACACACGCACTCACGCACCCACACACGCAAGCACACACCCACAGTCCACGACGGTGGGGTAACAAATACACATCACAGAGGGTTCCACCGTCCAGGCAGACGGTGGTAATGAAACACATGCATCCTTGTGGGCTCCATGTGGGGCCCACCCTAAAGTTTATATTCCATCCCACCCGTTGATAGGGCCACGTAGGCCTAGATGAAGGGTGGACACAAATTTTCACCCTGATCCAAAACTTCTGTGGGCCCAAAAAGAGTTTCAAAGATGGAGGTTTAATCCCACTGTTTCCTACGGTGTGGGCCACCTGAGTCTTGGATCAAGCTGATTTTTGGAATGGTTTAGATAGTATATAAACATCAAGGTGGGGCCCACGGCTACAGCCGTGAGAGGCTGCCCGACCGTCCGTCAGCTGGACGCTGGCGCAGGTAGCGGCAGGCGCTGCCTGCTCTCTGACAACGGCAGCAGCGTTGCTGCTGCCCAAGCTTCTTTTAAAAAAAAAAAAGAGATTTCCTGTGGTTTTTCACAGGTGGGGCCCACGTCCGATAATCCACTCCGTCGAATGGCCCTCCATGGCTCTAGACAACAAAACAAGCCCAATATTGGGCCTATTTCGGCGTATAAAAGCAATAGGGAAGGTTTTAATGGTGAAGACCACCATTTGCTACGGTATGGCCCGCCCGAAGGTCTGATTGGTCCCATATTTTGGCTCAACGCCTAAAAGGTGGTTGGGAAGGGAATAGATGGTATGGATTGAATACATACATTAAGGTGGGACCTACATGAGTGGACCATCCCCAAGCTTGGGAAGAAGCTGCTTTTTTTTGTGTGTTTCTTTCCAGCGAGCGTCCAGGGACGCTGGACGTTCCATACTCCTTGGAGGTGGGCCCTGCTTAGGTGGGCCACCAAGTGATGGATGGCATGGTACTACACATAAAAGGTGGGCCCCACTTATAAATGGTTTGGATAAAATACCTACCTCATGGTGGGGTCCATTCAAGTGGGCCACACAAACTCATTATAAAAAAAATAAAAATAAAATAAAAGAGAGAGGGATAGAGAGATAGAGGGTGAGATCCGCGTGATGGAGGGACCCCGGCACTATGGGCCCTCCCTTGCACTAAATCATACATCAAGTGGGTCCCCTTTACATGTGGGTCCATGGAATTGAAATCCAACGGTGGAGATCCCTTCTCCACTAAAATAGATGGATGAAAGAAAGGAAATAAACATCATGATGGGGTCCATGGAGAATGGCCCCATCATGGAATGATCATGATGATCCAAGTGGGCCATTGGCCACATCTTAGGGTCCAAAGTGAGATCCAAACCATTGATCGGTTGGCCTCACTTGGCCCATCTTAAAAATATCAAAATCTACCCTATCAAGGCACCCACCGCTTGATCTTCTTGCTCCCTTGGCTTCCTTAGCTCCTTGTGCTTCTCTTTGATGGAGGAAGATAAAAAATGGATGGTTGAGATGAGAGATGAAGGGGTAGGAAAGGTGGGCCTCACAAATGAAATTTTCTCACCATGGGAGGACTTATACGTAGGAAGTTTTGTTGCTTAGGAAAGTTGGAAATGAGAGAGACTTGTAAGGGAGAGAGAGAGAGAGGGAGTGATGGGTGATGGAGTGATGGATGGGAGAGAGGGATGGGAGTGTAAGAACTTTTTGACTTTTTTGGCAAAAGTTGTAAGAAAGGGTATGGGTGGTGTAAGAACTTTTTGACTTTGGGGGTTGCTTGGGAAAGGGTGAAAGGTGATGTGTACTTGACATGATAGGATTGATGGGATTGATTGATTGATGTGACACCTTGTAGAGATTCCCTCGAAATTCGCACGCGCGGCGTTTTCTCGCACCGAACGCTGGCCCACAACTCCCGACCAGAGCATCGCATCAGCGCGCGAGTCGCGGCACCGGAACCGCGGCGACGACGCGGTCGCTAAGGTATAAGCCCTGGGTTGAGTCGACTCGGGTTGACGGTATGAGAATCCAGGTCGCGCGCAAATACCGATTAAGGGTCGAAGGTTGCCGGAATCTGACCGGAAAGACCGCGGAAGCCTATGGAACGGTACGATCTAGGATACGGGGCTTACACAATTTGCTTTGTTAAACTTCTGTTATTTATAGATTTCTTTTGTGTCCTCTAGACAGTTCTCTCTTTACTCCAACGTTGATGGCAACTGAATCGTAGCCATGTTTTGTCTTCCATGTCATTTTGTTTCTTCTTGACATATGTCATTTGACCATTCTTTTCTTCTTGACCACTTTCCACCTCTTGAACTTATCGACTGTGCCTCCTCGTCATCAGACGATATATACCATCTAGTTGCGTGTCAACTATGCTTCCATGAAAAACACTCCAAATATCTTTAAAAATCTTTTGCACGTTATCTATTTCCATACAATGACACATGTTATTTTCTCATTAGCTATTTCATGAATTGTTAAAAAAATTGTTGGCGCTCAGTTTGGTTCGATCACGTGTAACTTGTGCGGGCATGCCAAAATCGATTATGTGGCTCGATTTAAACCAAACAACTTGATACCAAGCGTCAAGATAAGAAAATATATTAAACATGAACGTATATGACCGAGAGCTAAGAAGATCGATCCCTTATTCAGTCACTCACAATATGGTTATAAGATGATCAGGTGATTATCAGAGGGTGGGGTTCTTCATCCAAATATGGCTTACACCTTACCTTTTAAACGAAATAATTTTTTTACATAGAAAATACTTACGGTCGGTCTCAGGGAGTAACAATAAAATGTCTTTCTGAAAGATAAAGTGATTATATTGGTACCAAGAACAATCTAGCTCAGTATAGACTTATATTACAGCTACATATTAGTGCTATTAGATTATGATTAATGACTACTGCTACTCTTAGGATAGATCTAAGATATGATAAGAAAAGAAAATGATAAATTTAGATTGTTTAGTTGATTGGTATGAGACAATTTGTTTTGCTAAACTTCTTACTATTTATAGATTTATTTTGTCCCTCCGGACAGTTCTCTCTTTATTCAAACGGTTATGGCAACTGAATTACAGCCATGTTTAATCTTGGACTTAACATGTGTCCATTTTATCATTCTTTTCTGCTCAACCACTTTCCACCTCTTAGACTTATCGGCTGCCTCCTCGTCATCAGACGATGTATACTATCTAGCTCGGTGCCACCTATGCTTCCATGAAAAGCACTCTAAATATTTTTTAAAATCTTTTACACGCTATCATTTTCTATACAATGACACATGTCATTTCCTCATTGGCTATTTCATGTATGGTTAGAAAAATTATTGGCGTTCAGTTTGGTTCAATCACGTGTAACTTGTGTGCTCATGCCAAAATCGATTATATGGTCCGATTTAAACCAAACAACTTGACAGCAAGTGTTAAGATAGAAAAATATATTAAATATGAGCGTATATGGCCAAGACCTAAGAAGATCGATCGCCTATTCAGCCACTCAAAATATGGTTGTAATATGATTAGGTGATTGTCGAAGGGTGGGGTTCTTCATCCAAATATGGGTTTTACATTTCTTTTCGTATAAACTAACTTTTTTAAATAGAAACACTTAAACAAAAAGGAAATACTTTTAGTCGATCTTAGGGAACAACAATAAAATATTTTTTTAAAAAATAAAATGATTGTATTGATATCAGGAACATTCCAACTCAGCATAGACTTATATTACAGCAAAATATTAGTGCTACTGGATTATGACTAATAACTACTACTACTCTTAGGATAGAGTTAAGATATGATAAGAAAATAAATAGATAAAATTGAATTATTTAGTTGATTCATATGAGACATTTTGCTTTATTGAACTTCTACTATTTATAGATTTCTTTTGTGCTCTCTGAACAGTTCTCTCTTTATTCCAATGGTTATGACAACTGAATCGTAACCATATTTAGTCTTCCATGTCATTTTGTCTCTTCTTGACATGTGTCCATTTGACCATTCTTTTTCGCTTGAGCACTTTCCACCTCTTGGACTTATCGGCCGTGCCTCTTCGTCATCAGATGATGTATACTATCTAGCTCGGTGTCAGTTATGTTTCCATGAAAAGCACTCCAGATATCTTTAAAAATCCTTTGCACGGTATTTATTTCCATACAATGACACATGTCATTTCCTCATTGGCTATTTCATGAATGGTTAGAAAAATTGTTGGCGTTCAGTTTGGTTCGATCACATTTAACTTGTGCGAGCATGTCAAAATTGATTATGTGGCTCGATTTAAACCAAACAGCTTGATACCAAGTGTCAAGATAGGAAAATACATTAAACATGAGCATATATGACCGAGACCTAAGAAGATCAATCGCCTATTCAGCCACTCACAATATGGTTGTAAGATGATCAGGTGATTGTCGGAGGGTAGGGTTCTTCCTCTGAATATAGGTTACACCTTGCCTTTTAAACGAAATAACTTTTTTAAATAGAAACAGTTAAATAAAAAGAAAATACTTATGATCAATCTCAGGGAGTAACAATAAAATGTCTTTCTAAAAGTTAAAGTGATTGTATTGATATCGGGAACAGTCTGGCTTAGTATAGATTTATATTACAATTAAATATTAGTGCTACTAGATTATGACTAATGACTACTGCTACTCTTAGGATAGAGCTAAGATATAGTAAGAAAAGAAAAAGATAAATTTGAATTGTTTAGTTGATTGGTATGAAACAATTTGCTTTGCTGAACTTCTTACTATTTATAGATTTCTTTTGCGTCCTCCGGACAGTTGTCTCTTTATTGCAATGGTTATGGCAACTAAATCGTAGCCATGTTTAGTCTTTCATGTCATTTTGTCTCTCCTTGACATGTGTCCATTTGACAATTCTTTTCTGCTCGACCACTTTCCACCACTTGAATTTATCGGTCGTGTTTCCTTGTCATCAGACGATGTATACTATTTAGCTCGGTGTCAGCTATGTTTTCATGAAAAGCACTCCAAATATCTTTTAAAATCTTTTGCAAGCTACCTATTTCCATATAATGACACATGTCATTTTCTCATTGGCTATTTCATGAATGGTTAGAAGAATTGTTGGCATTCAATTTGGTTCGATCATGTGTAACTTGTGCGGACATAGCAAAATTGATTATGTGGTTTGATTTAAACCAAACAACTTAATACTAAGCATCAAGATAGGAAAATACATTAAACATTAGCGTATATGAGCAAGACCTAAGAAAATCGATTGCCTATTCAACCACTCACAATATGGTTGTAAGATGATCAGGTGATTGTCGGACGGTGGGGTTCTTCCTCCAAATATGGGTTACTCCTTGCCTTTTAAACAAAATAACTTTTTTAAATAGAAACAGTCAAAAAAAAAAAAAAAACTTATGATCGATCTCAGGAAGCAACAATAAATTATCTTTCTAAAAGATAAAATGATTATATTGATACCGGGAACAGTCTAGCTCAGCATAAACTTATATTATAGCTAAATATTAGTGTTATTATATTATAACTAATGACTACTGCTACTCTTAGGATAAAGTTAAGATATGACAAGAAAATAAAAAGATAAAATTAGATTGTTTACTTAATTATTATGAGACAATTTGTTTTGCTAAACTTCTGCTATTTATAGATTTCTTTTGTGCCCTACAGACAGTTCTCTCTTTATTCCAACGGTTATAGCAACTAAATCGTTGTCATGTTTAGTCTTCCATGTCCTTTCGTTTATTCTTGACATTTGTCCCTTTGACCATTTTTTCCGCTCGACCACTTTCCATCTCTTGGACTTCTCAGTCGTGCCTTCTCATCATCGGAAGATGTGTACTATCTAGCTTGGCGCCAATTATGTTTTCATGAAAAGCACTCAAAATATATCTAAAAATCTTTTACACGCTATTTATATACGTACCATGACACATGTCATTTATTCATTAGCTATTTTATGAATGGTTAGAAAAATTATTGGCGTTCAATTTGGTTTGATTACGTGTAGCTTGTGAGGGCATGCTAAAATCGATTATTTGGTTCGATTTAAACCAAATAACTTGACAGTAAGTACCAAGATAGAAAAATACATTAAACATAAGCGTATATGACCGAGACTTAAGAAGATCAATTGCCTATTCAGTCACTCACAATATGGTTGTAAGATGATCAAGTGATTGTCGGAGGGTGAGATTCTTCCTCCGAATCTGGGTTTCACCTTTCCTTTCGTACAAAATAACTTTTTTAAATAGAAACACTAAAACAAAAAGGAAATATGTTTAGTTGATCTTAAGGAACAACAATATAATGTCTTTTTAAAAGATAAAATGCTTGTATTGATATCGGGAGCAATTCAACTCAGCATAGACTTATATTACAGTTAAATATTAGTGCTACTGGATTATAACTAATGACTACTTTTACTCTTATGATAGAGCTAAGATATGATAAGAAAATAAAAAAATAAAATTGAATTGTTTAGTTGATTGGTATGAGACAATTTACTTTGTTGAACTTCTGCTATTTATAGATTTCTTTTGTGCCCTCCGGACACTTCTCTATTTATTCCAACAGTTATGACAACTAAATCATAGTCATGTTTAGTCTTTTATGTCATTTTGTCTCTTCTTGACATGTGTCCATTTGACCATTCTTTTCTGCTCAAATGCTTTCCATGTCTTGTACCTATCAGTCATGTCTCCTCGTCATCAGACGATGTATACTATGTAGATTGGTGCAAGCTATGCTTCCATGAAAAGCACTCTAAATATTTTTAAAAATCTTTTACACGCTATCTATTTTCATATAATAACACATGTCATTTCCTCATTGGCTATTTCATGAATGATTAGAAAAATTGTTGGCGTTCAGTTTGGTTCAATCACGTGTAACTTGTGCGGGTATGTCAAAATCGATTATGTGGCTCGATTTAAACCAAACAACTTGATACCAAGCGTCAAGATAGGAAAATACATTAAACATGAGCATATATGACAAGACCTAAGAAGATCGATCGCCTATTCAGTCACTCACAATATGGTTGTAAGATGATCAAGTGATTGTCAGAGGGTGGGGTTCTTCCTTCGAATATGGGTTATACCTTGCCTTTTAAACGAAATAACTTTTTTAAATAGAAATAGTCAAATAAAAAGAAAATACTTACGGTCGATCTCAAGGAGCAACAATAAAATGCCTTTCTAAAAGATAAAGTGATTTTATTGATATCGGGAACAGTTTAGCTCAGGATAACTTATATTACAGATAAATATTAGTGCTACTTGATTATGATTAATGACTACTGCTACTCTTAGGATATAAATAAGATATAATAAAAAAAGAAAAAGATAAATTTGGATTGTTTAGTTGATTGGTATGAGACAATTTATTTTGCTAAACTTCTTGCTATTTATAGATTTCTTTTGTGCCCTTCGGAGAGTTCTCTCTTTATTCCAACGGTTATGTCAACTGAATTGTACACATGTTTAGTCTTTCATGTCATTTTATTTCTTTTTGACATGTGTCCATTAGACCATTATTTTCCACTCGACCACTTTTCACCTATTCGACTTATCGGTTGTGCCTCCTCGTTATCAGACGATGTATACTATCTAGCTCGGTGCCAACTATGCTTCCATGAAAAGCACTCCAAATATCTTTAAAATTTTTTTCCATGCTATCTATTTCCATACAATGACACACGTCATTTCCTCATTGGCTATTTCATAAATGGTTAAAAAAATTGTTAGCGTTCAGTTTGGTTTGATCACGTGTAACTTGTGAGGGCATGTTAAAATTGATTATGTGGCTCGATTTAAATCAAACAACTTGATACTAAGCGTCAATATAGGAAAATACATTAAATATGAGCATATATGACCGAGGCCTAAGAAGATCGATTACCTATTCAACAATTCACAATATGGTTGTAAGATGATCAGGTGATTGTCGGAGGGTAAGGTTCTTCCTCCAAATATGGGTTACACCTTGCTTTTAAACGAAATAACTTTTTTAATAGAAACAGTCAAATAAAAATAAAATACTTATGGCCGATTTTAGGGAGTAATAATAAAATGCATTTCTAAAAGATAAAGGGATTGTATTGATACCGGGAACTGTCTAGCTCAGCATCGATTTATATTATAGCTAAATATTAGTGCTACTAAATTATAACTAATAACTATTGCTACTCTTAGAATAGAGCTAAGATATGATAAGAAAATAAAATGATAAAATTAGACTTTTTTAGTTGATTAGTATGAGATAATTTGCTTTGCTGAACTTCTGTTATTTATATATTTCTTTTGTGCCCTCATGATAGTTCTCTATTTATTCTAATAGTTATGGCAACTAAATAATTGCAATATTTAGTCTTCGACATTTTTTCGCCTATTCTTGACATATGTCCCTTTGACTATTCTTTTCCACTTGACTAGTTTTCACTTCTTGGACTTATCGGTCGTGCCTCCTCGTCATCAGATGATATATACTATCTCACTCGGTGCCAACTATGCTTCCATAAAAAACACTCCAAATATCTTTAAAAATCTTTTGCACGCTATCTATTTCTATACAATGACACATGTCATTTCCTCATTAGCTATTTCATGAATGGTTAGAAAAATCGTTGACGTTCAGTTTAGTTCGATCACGTGTAACTTGTGTGAGAATGTTAAAATTGATTATTTAGTTCGATTTAAACCAAACAACTTGACAGCAAGTGTCAAGATAGAAAAATACATTAAACATGAGCGTATATGACTGAGACCTAAGAAGATCGATCGCCTATTTAGCCACTTACAATATGGTTGTAAGATGATTAGGTGATTGTCGGAGGGTAGGGTTCTTTCTCCGAATACGGGTTTCACCTTTCCTTTCATACAAAATAACTTTTTTAAATAAAAATACTCAAACAAAAAGGAAATACGTTTGGTCGATCTTAGAAAACAACAATAAAATGTCTTTCTAAAAGATAAAGTGATGGTATTGATATCGGGAACAGTGTAACTCAGTATAGACTTATATTACAGCTAAATATTAGTGCTACTGGATTATGATTAATGACCACTGCTATTCTTAGGATAGAGCTAAGATATGATAAGAAAATAAAAAGATAAATTTGGATTGTTTAGTTGATTGGTATGAGACAATTTGCTTTGTTGAACTTCTACTGTTTATAGATTTCTTTTGTGCCCTCCGGACAGTTCTCTCTTTATTCCAACGGTTATGACAAATGAATCATAGCCATGTTTAGTCTTCCATGTCATTTTGTCTCTTTTTGACATGTGTCCATTTGACCATTCTTTTCTGCTCGACTACTTTCCACCTCTTGGACTTATTGGCCGTGCCTCCTCGTCATCAGATGATGTATATTATCTAGCTCGGTGCCAGCTATGTTTCTATGAAAAACATTCCAAATATATCTAAAAATATTTTACACGCTATCTATGTACGTACAATGACACATGTCATTTCCTCATTAGCTATTTCATGAATTGTTAGAAAAATTGTTGGCGTTCATTTCAGTTCGATCACGTGTAACTTGTATGGGTATGCCAAAATCGATTATATGGTTCAATTTAAACCAAATAACTTCTAATATTTATAGATTTTTTTTGTGCCCTCTGGATAGTTCTCTTTTTATTCTAATGGTTATGGCAAATAAATCGTAGCCATGTTTAGTCTTCCATGTCATTTTGTCTCTTCTTGACATGTGTCCATTTGACCATTCTTTTCTGCTCGACTACTTTCCACCTTTTGGACTTATCGGCCGCGCCTCCTCGTCATCAGATGATGTATACTATCTAGCTCGGTGCCAGCTATGCTTCCATAAAAAACACTCCAAATATATCTAAAAATATTTTACACGTTATCTATGTACGTACAATGACACATGTCATTTCCTCATTGGCTATTTCATGAATTGTTAGAAAAATTGTCGGCGTTCATTTCAGTTCGATCACGTGTAACTTGTGCAGGTATGCCAAAATCGATTATATGGTTCAATTTAAACCAAACAACTTGACAGTAAGTGCTAAGATAGAAAAATACATTAAACATGAGTGTTTATGACTAACACCTAAGAAAATCGATCGCCTATTTTGCCACTCACAATATGGTTGTAAGATGATCAGGTGATTGTCGAAGGGTGGTGTTTTTTCTCCAAATATAGTTACACCTTTCCTTTTGAACGAAATAATTTTTTTGAATAGAAGCAGTTAAACGAAAAGAAAATACTTATGATCGATCTCAGTGAGCAATAATGAAATGCCTTTTTAAAGATAAAGTGATTGTATTAATACCGGGACAGTTTAGATCAGCATAAACTTATATTACAGCTAAATATTAGTGCTACTAGATTATGACTAATGACTACTGCTACTTTAAGATAGATCTAAGATATGATAAGAAAAGAAAAAGATAAATTTGAATTGTTTAGTTGATTGGGATGAGACAATTTACTTTGCTAATCTTTTTGCTATTTATAAATTTCTTTTGTGCCCTTTGGACAGTTCTCTCTTTATTTTAACGGTTATGGCAACTGAATTGTTGCCCTGTATATTATCGGATGATGTATACTATCTACCTTGATGCTAACTATGCTTCCATGAAAAACACTCTAAATATATCTAAAAATCTTTTACACGCTATCTATATACGTACAATGACACATATCATCTCCTCATTGGCTATTTCATGAATCGTTAGAAAAATTGTTGGTGTTTAATTTAGTTCGATTACATGTCATTTGTGCGGATATGTTAAAATCGATTACATGTCATTTGTGCAGATAGGAAAATATATTAAACATTAGCTTATACTATCTACCTTAACGCCAACTATGCTTCCATGAAAAGCACTCCAAATATATCTAAAAATCTTTTACACGCTATCTATATACGTATAATGACACATGTCATTTCTTCATTGGCTATTTCATGAATTGTTAGAAAAATTGTTGGTGTTTAATTTAGTTCGATTACATGTCATTTGTGCGGATATGTTAAAATCGATTATATGTTTCAATTTAAACCAAACAACTTGACATCAAGTGCCAAGATAAGAAAATACATTAAACATTAGCTTATATGACCGAGATCTAAGAAGATCGATTGCCTATTCGACCACTCACATTATGGTTGTAAGATGATTAGGTGATTGTCAGAGGGTGGGATTCTTTCTTTGAATATGAGTTATACCTTATTTTTTAAACGAAATAACTTTTTTAAATATAAATAGTCAAATAAAAAGAAAATACTTATGATCGATCTCAGCGAGCAATAATAAAATGTCTTTCTAAAAGAAAAAATGATTATATTAATACCGGGAATAGTCTAGATTAGCATAGACTTATATTACAGTTAAATATTAGTGTTACTAGATTATAACTAATGACTACTGCTACTTTTAGGATAGAGCTAAGATATGATAAGAAAAGAAAAACATAAATTTGGATTGTTTAGTTGATTAGTATGAAAGAATTTGTTTTGCTGAACTTTTTACTATTTATAGATTTCTTTTATGCCCTCTGGAGAGTTCTTTCTTTATTCCAACAGTTATAGCAACTGAATTGTTGTCATGTATATTATCAGATGATGTATACAATCTAACTTGGCGCCAACTATGCTTCCATAAAAAGTACTCCAAATATATTTAAAAATCTTTTACACGTTAATTATATACGTATAATGACACATGTCATTTCCTCTTTGGTTATTTCATGAATTGTTTAAAAAACTATTGGCGTTCAGTTTGGTCGATCACGTGTAACTTGTGCAGATACGCGAAAATCGATTATATGGTTCGATTTGAACCAAACAACTTGACATCAAGTGCCAAGATAGGAAAATACATTAAGCATAAGCGTATATAACCGAGACCTAAGAAGATCGATCGTCTATTTAGCCAGTTAGAATATGGTTGTAAGATGATTGGATGATTATCGAAGGGTGGGCTCTTCCTCCGAATATGAGTTACATATTGCCTTTTCAACAAAGTAACTTTTTTAAATAGAAATAATCAAATAAAAATAAAATACTTACGGTCGATCTCAGTGAGCAACAATAAAATGCATTTGTAAAAGATAAAGTGACTGTATTGATACCGTGAACAGTCCAGATCAATATAGACTTATATTACATGTAAATATTAGTACTACTAGATTGTGACTAATGACTACTGCTATTTTTAGGATAGAATTAAGATGTGATAAGAACAGAAAAAGATAATTTTGGATTGTTTAGTTGATTGGTATGAGACAATTTATTTTACTAAACTTCTTGTTATTTATAGATATCTTTTGTGCCTTCCTGATAGTTCTGTCTTTATTCCAACGGTTATGACAATTGAATTGTTGTCATGTACACTATCAGATAATGTATACTATCTAGCTTGGCACCGATTATGCTTCCATGAAAAGTACTTCAATTATATCTAAAAATATTTTACACGCTATCTATATACGTATAATGACATATGTTATTTCTTCATTGGCTATTTTATGAATTGTTAAAAAAATTGTTGGTGTTCAGTTTAGTTCGATTGCGTGTAACTTGTGCGGATATGCCAAAATCGATTATATGATTCGATTTAAACCAAACAACTTGACAATAAGTGCTAAGATAGAAAAATACATTAAACATGAGTTTATATGACCGAGACCTAAGAAGATCAATTGCCTATTCAGCCACTCATAATATGGTTGTAAGATGATCATGTGATTATCGGAGGGTGGGATTTTTCCTTCGAACATGAGTTACACCTTACCTTTTAAACGAAATAACTTTTTAAAATAGAAACAGTTAAATAAAAAGAAACTACTTACGATCGATATCAGGGAGCAACAATAAAATGCCTTTCTAAAAGATAAAGTGATTGTATTGATACCGGAAACAGTCTAGATCAATATAGATTTATATTACAGCTAAATATTAGTGCTACTAGATTATGACTAATGACTACTGCTACTTTTAGGATAGAGCTAAGATATAATAAGAAAAGAAAAACATAAATTAGGATTGTTTAATTGATTGGTATGAGACAATTTGATTTGCTAAACTTCTTTCTATTTATAGATTTCTTTTGTGTCCTCCGGACAGTTCTCTTTTTTATTCCAACGGTTATGACAACTGAATTGTTGACATGTATACTATTAGATGATGTATAATATCTAACTTGGCGCCAACTATGCTTCCATGAAAAGCACTCCAAATATATCTAAAAATCTTTTACACGCTATCTATATACGTACAATGACACATGTCATTTCCTCATTGGCTATTTCATGAATTGTTAGAAAAATTGTTGGCGTTCAGTTTGGTTCGATCACGTGTAACTTATGCGGCTATACCAAAATCGATTATATGGTTCGATTTAAACCAAACAACTTGACAGCAAGTGTCAAAATAGAAAAATACATTAAACATGAGCGTATATGACCGAGACCTAAGAAGATCGATTGTTTATTCTACCACTCATAATATGGTTGTAAGATGATCAGGTGATTGTCGGAGGGTGGGGTTCTTCCTCCGAATATGAGTTACACCTTGCCTTTTAAACGAAATAATTTTTTTAAATAAAAATAGTCAAATAAAAAGAAAATACTTACGGTCGATCTCAGTGAGTAACAATAAAATGCCTTTCTAAAAGATAAAGTGATTGTATTGATACCGGAAACAGTCTACATCAACATAAACTTATATTACAACTAAATATTTGTTCTACTAGATTATGACTAATGACTACTACTACTTTTATGATAGAGCTAAGATATGATAAGAAAAGAAAAAGATAAATTTAAATTATTTAGTTGATTGATATGAGATAATTTGCTACTGAAGTACTTTTTGCTATTTATAGATTTCTTTTGTGCCCTTCAGACAGTTCTCTTTTTATTCCAATGGTTATGGCAACTGAATTGTTGCCATGTATACTATCAGATGATGTATACTATCTAGCTTGGCGCCAACTATGCTTCTATAAAAAGCATTTCAAATATATCTAAAAATCTTTTACACGCTATTTATATACATACAATGACACATGTCATTTTCTCATTGGCTATTTCATGAATTGTTAGAAAAATTGTTGGCGTTCAGTTTGATTCGATCACGTGTAACTTGTGCGGGTATGTCAAAATTGATTATATGGTTCAATTCAAACCAAAAAAATTGATAGCAAGTGTCAAAATAGAAAAATATATTAAACATGAGTGTATATGACCGAGACCTAAGAAGATCGATCGCTTATTCAGCCACTCACAATATGGTTGTAAGATGATTAGGTGATTGTCGGAGGGTGGGGTTCTTCCTCTGATGGGTTTCACCTTTCCTTTCGTACAAAATAACTTTTTTAAATAGAAACACTCAAACAAAAAGGAAATACTTTCGGTCGATCTTAGAGAACAACAATAAAATGTCTTTCTAAAAGATAAAGTGATTATATTGATATCGGGAACAGTCCAACTCAGCACAGACTTATATTACAGTTAAATATTAATGCTACTGGATTATGACTAATGACTACTGTTACTCTTAGGATAGAGCTAAGATATAATAAGAAAATAAAAAGATAAAATTGGATTGTTTAGTTGATTGGTATGATACAATTTGTTTTGTTGAACTTCTGCTATTTATAGATTTCTTTTGTGCCCTCCAGACAATTCTCTATTTATTCTAACGGTTATGACAACTGAATCGTAGTCATTTTTAGTTTTCCATGTCATTTTGTCTCTTCTTGACATGTGTCCATTTGACCATTCTTTTCCGTTTGACCACTTTCCACCTCTTGGACTTCTCGGCCATGCCTCCTCGTCATCCGACGATGTATACTATCTAACTCAGTGACAGCTATGCTTCCATGAAAAATACTTCAAATATCTTTAAAAATCTTTTGCACGCTATCTATTTCCATATAATGACGCGTGTCATTTTCTCACTGGCTATTTCATGAATTGTTAGAAAAATTATAGGCGTTTAGTTTGGTTCGATCACGTGTAACTTGTGCGGGCATGCCAAAATCGATTATGTTGCTCGATTTAAACCAAACAACTTGACGGCAAGCGTTAAGATAGAAAAATATATTAAACATGAGCATATATGACCGAGACCTAAGAAGATCGATTGCCTATTTAACCACTCACAATATGGTTATAAGATGATGATTGTCGGAGGGTGGGGTTCTTCTTCCGAATATAGGTTACACCTTGCCTTTTAAACGAAATAACTTTTTTAAATAGAAAGAGTCAAATAAAAAGGAAATACTTACGATCGATCTCAAGGAGCAACAATAAAATGTCTTTCTAAAAGATAAAGTGATTGTACTGATACTGAGAACAGTCTAACTCAGCATAGACTTATATTACAGCTAAATATTAGTGCTACTAGATTATGACTAATGACTACTGTTACTTTTAGGATAAAGATAAGATATGATAAGAAAAGAAAAAGATAAATTTGGATTGTTTAGTTGATTGGTATGAGACAATTTTCTTTGATGAACTTTTTGTTATTTATATATTTCTTTTGTGCCCTCCGGACAGTTCTCTCATTATTTCAATAGTTATGGCAACTAAATTGTTGCCATGTTTAGTCTTCCACGTCTTTTTGTTTATTCTTGATATGTGTCCCTTTGACCATTCTTTTCCGTTCGACTACTTTCCACCTCTTAGACTTTTCAGCCATGACTCCTCGTAATTAGATGATGTATACTATTTAGCTCAACGCCAGTATTGCTTTCATGAAAAACACTCTAAATATCTCTAAAAATCTTTTACACGCTATCTATTTCCGTACAATGACACGTGTCATTTCCTCATTGGCTATTTTATGAATGGTTAAAAATAAGGTATAACACAACTAATCAAATGAAAGTAAACAACAAAACCTTTATTGGATTATGGGCGCGGATCTACTGCTAAAGCCTTTAACATGAAGTTAGGTGGGGCCCACCATAATGTTTATTTAGAAATCCACTTTGTCTATCTCTTCTTGCAAGATCATTTTAGAACAAAGAAAAAAAATTAGGTGGATCCAAAAGTAAAGGCATCCATAAGAAAGGAAACAGTGCGGATTTAGTTAACAACGTTGAAACATTTGTATGGCTATAAAAGTTTCATATTAGGCAAAGTTTTTTGTGTTTTCACTTCATCCCCATGGGAATAACGGAACAACGTTATAAATGGTTTTGATGACATATAAACATTAAGGTGGATCCAGGAAGCTTTCAATGGTAGTAAACTCTTTCCCTAGTTTTCCTTATGTATAACTGCCTTTAGTTTTGGTTCTACCTGATTTTTAGTTTGTGTGCCAAAATGATTCAGAAAAATAGATGAACAGTGTGGATTTCGGCTTTAGTTTTGGTTCCACCTGATTTTTAGTTTGTTGTGCCAAAATGATTCAGAAAAATAGATGAACAGTGTGGATTTCTCACAAATATCGTGCTGAGCCCCATCTAGCATCCCAGCGCAAGAACTTCATTCAAAAGGCCTTTTGCAAGAAATCCACATCCAAACATCACGAGGACTTCAGGTATGAGCCAATCTCTAAGTGGGGTCCACCCAAACACTTTCAGCATCCTTATCTCTCTTTATTGACATTCATGTTAGTGGTTGGGCCCACAATGTGATCCATCGACATCTTTGAAATCTGACTCATCAAAGTTGTGTGATGGTTGAATATGTGTTAATTAAATCAGTCATGGCTTATTGAATTGCATTTGAATTGTATAATCTTGAGCTTGATGGAAAATTAATTTAACAAAAATTCAAATGCAATAATATAATATGCTACTCATCTATGACTTCTATTATCTTATTTGATGAACTGAGCAAGCTAAAAATTTAATAAATTATTTGGTTAACTGTAAATGTATGTAAACAAGCAATTACGACTAACACACTGTTTATTTTAGAGCTGAATCTTATTTCATGGAGCAAAACTCAATGTTATAATAAGTGGGGCTATTGTGGTGTATATGTTATATCCACACTTTTCATTTATTTTTTTCATATCATTTGAAGGCATAAGCCCAAGGATGAGGTAGATCATAATTTAAGTGGACCACACCAAAAAAAAAAAAAAAAAACATAAGATTGAAGAACGGCCATTGAAAACTTCTTGGGGCGTGATGAAACACACATCATAATGCATTATACATTATTACTTATTTACCACACTTTACTGCATGTATTCTGTGCTTCCGAATGGGTATAATGATTCTCCATTTTTTATTTTTTTTATTGACGATAAATCTCAACGGTGGAGGCGGATTTTCTGTTAAAGCCTCTTGCAGGAACTTCCTGGGCTGGGAAGTTAGTGGGGGCCCACTGTAATGTTTGTGAGAATCCACCCTATCAATCCGTTTCGAGAACTCATTTTACAACATATGATAACAAATGAGAATGATCCAAGACTCAATTGGGGCACACCAGAGGAAAACTTGGGAAATAATCTCCACCGTTGAAACTTTCATGGGCTCTCCACTGATGTTTATATGCCATTCAAACCCTTTATAATATAATTCTCGGTGGGAAAAATTGAAAACAAAAATAAATAAATAAATAAAAGCCTAATACAAAACTTTTATAGCTATATGAATGTTTCAATGGTGGTCGTCGTTCAATCTCCACTATTTCATCTTACGTCGCTCACATGAGTCTTGGATTTAGCTCTTCTTTTTTTTTGGTAGAATGTTTTAAAATGAGCTCGTAAAATAGACAAATCGGATGGATTAAAAAAAAAAATTTATGGTGACCCACTAAAGGTGGGTTTTACTATGATGTTTATGATAAATTCATCTCCATCATCAGTTTTTGGAACTCATTTTAGGACATTACATACCAAATGAGGCAAATTTAAAATTAGAGTAAGTCACACGGAAGGGAAAGGTAAGAATTCAGTTAAGGGAAAAGTAAGAATTAGGCTAAGTTTTTGTATGTAGACTTCATCCTAATGGGAATGGTCATGTAAACGGTTTGGATGGAAGATAAATATTACGGTGGAGCATAAGAAAGTTTCAATGGTAGTAATTTCTCTCCCCAATTTTCGCTACGTGTGGCACACTTGAGTTCTAGACTCATTTTTAGTGCAGTGTCCTAAAATGAGCTCGAAAAAAGGATGAGCGGTGAATTCTCACAAACATCACAGTGGGCCCCACCTTGCATACTAGCGCAGGAATTTCCTGTGAAGCGTTTCGCAGGACACCACGAATGCAATTTCCATGTGCATGCG
Organism: Magnolia sinica; assembly: GCF_029962835.1. NCBI lineage: Eukaryota > Viridiplantae > Streptophyta > Magnoliopsida > Magnoliales > Magnoliaceae > Magnolia > Magnolia sinica. The sequence goes on from NC_080573.1 coordinate 119,949,118, forward strand.
TATTATCTGTGACCCTCCGCCAGAGTAGCAAAGATTTTGTGCTTTCTTAAACCCCTAAATCCCCTGCCTTCGCCTCTCCGTCACTAAAGTTTGGTAGGGTATTTTAGACCGAGAAAGTCGGAATGAGATTCTCAGCTTCTTCAGCGTTCTCACCATGGCTTCTCCGCTTACGCAAAAATCTCAACCCTCTCTGCTCAACCTCAACCGTCCACCCTTATTCTGCGCACCCTTGCGAGAAAATCTCTCAACACTCAAAACTTCCAAATGAAATCCTCCTCACAATCAGGATTTTCAGAGAAACCCATTTCAGAAACAGGATTTCCAGAAACCCCCATTACAGATACAGAATTTCCAGAGAATCCCATGTCAGAAACTGCAATTCCAGAAACACCCACATCGGAAATTGTATTTCCAGGAGAAATTCATCGTCCCCCAGACCCTGTTCTCACTCAAGATCATGTCATAGAGGTTCTTCTCAACAATCGCCACGATCCCAAATCCGCACTGAGATACTTCCACTGGGCTGAGCAGCAGCGAGGATTCATCCCATGCGTCGATTCCCTGTGCACAATGCTCCAGATCCTGCTACAGTCGGGGAAAATCAACTGTGTTTGTTGGCTTCTGAAACGAAAGCTTTCAGGCAGCTCTAGTCCCAGTCCAACTGTCCTCATCGACCGCCTGATGGAGGTCTCGAGAAGGTGCATTTCCAAAACTCCCTATATATTCCAAGTAATATTGAATAGTTATGTTTGGAATGAGCGGATTGAAGAGGCCATTGAGAGTTTTAATGCGATGGTGAAGAACGACGTCTTCCCCAGCATTATGTCTAGAAACATCCTCTTGGCTGCACTGGTGCGATTGAATATGATTCCAGAAGCTCGGGAGTTGTATACGGTAATACGGGATAGAGGGATGGATTGTAATTGTTTTACTCTCAATGTGATTATGCATGCTTGTTTGAAAGAAGGGAAACCTGAGGAAGCCGAGGAATATTTCTTAGAAGCAAGGTCTCAGGGATCCGAACTCGATGCTGTTACATATAGTACTGCAATTCAGGCAGTTTGCAAGAAACCCAATTCAAAAGGAGCTTGTGAATTGCTGAAAAAGATGAGAGAATTGGGTTGGGTTCCATCTGAGGGTATATACATGAGAGTAATCGATGTTTGTATGAAGCAGGGGAATATGGAAGAGGCGTTGAGATTAAAGGATGAGATGATCAGAAGTGGCATCTCTGAATTTGGTGGTCATAACGAGTCTGATGAAGGGCATTTACAGTGACTTGGATAGTGCTTTGGACATGTTCTGGAAGATGGTTGGGAGTGGGATTGCTTCTAATGATGTTACCTATGGTCCTGATTGAAGTTTGCTTTAGAAATTGAAATATGGAAAAGGCGTTGTAGATTTATGGGCAGATGAAAACTATGGGGGTTTCCCCGAGTGTCTTTACTTTCAATTCGTTGATTTGGGGGTTGTTGGGAAAGAAGTGGGGAGAGTTGTGGAAGTTGTTTGACGATGTGGTTGAATGTTGAGTAGCCAATGTTTTTTACTTATAATGATCTCATATATTGGTTGTGTAATGAGGGTAGAGTGAGGGAAGCTTGCGATTTATGGGAAAGGAGTGGTACTTAGTACCGTTTCATACAATAACTAGATACTTTATGAGAAAGGGAAGCTTGTGATTTATGGGAAAGGAGTGGTACTTAGTACTGTTTCATACAATAACTTGATACTTGAAGAAGGGAATTTGGATGTGGTATCTATCGTATTCTCCCGAATGTGCAAGGAAGGTATCATGCCCAATGTCACTACTCTGATGGATGTGTATTTCAAAAGGGGGGAGTTCGATTGAGCATTCAATCCATGTAACCAAATGTTGGACCTGAGGATTGCTCCTAATATTTCACGTTCTTCAACACTATCATCAACAGGCTCTGTAATGCTGGTTGGACATCTGAGGCAGTCAGTATGCTGAAGAAGTTTGCAAGGAGGGATTTATACCCATCTACATGACTTACAACGGCATCATTGACAGCTTCATAAAAGAGGGCACCATGAACTCAGCCTTGTCAATGTATCACCAAGTGTCTGAAAGTGGGGTGTCCCTAAATGTTGTTACTTTCATGAGTTTCATCAATGGGAGTATAGATCTTGCTCTGAAGATACGGAATGAAATTGGAAAACAAGGGTCTCTAGATGTTGTTGTATATAATGCTCTAATGGATGGGTTTTGCAAGAAAGGAAATATGGATAGTGCACACAAGTTATTCGTAGAACTGGTTGAAGTAGGTTTAGCTCTGAGGGATTGCTGGGTATAGGAATCGAGACAATATGGAGGCAGCATTTGATCTGCACAAGAGAATGTGTGGAGAGGGGATTCCTACAAAGGGAGGTTGGGGCCAGTGCGGGCATACCTAAGAATGTGGGTGGAACCATGAGTCCATTGTTTAGAATTAGAATGTAAAATAACTGGTCCCTAATCCTATGATCATGATGATTGGGATTTTTTACTTTTCTCAAACATCACAGTGGGCCCCACCTTGCATACTAGCGCAGGAATTTCCTGTGAAGCATTTCGCAGGACACCACGAATGCAATTTCTATGTGCATGCGTATTATCTATGACCCTCCGCCAGAGTAGCAAAGATTTTCTGCTTTCCTAAACCCCTAAATCCCCTGCCCTCGCCTCTCCGTCACCAAGTTTGGTAGAGTATTTCAGACCGAGAGAGTCGGAATGCGATTCTCAGCTTCTTCAACGTTCTCACCATGGCTTCTCCGGTCATGCAAAAATCTCTACCCTCTCTGCTCAACCTCAACCGTCCACCCTTATTCTGCGCACCCTTGCGAGAAAATGTCTCAACACTCAAACTTTCAACTGAAATCCTCCTCACAATCAGGATTTTCAGGGAAACCCATTTCAGAAACAGGATATCCAGAAACCCCCATTACAGATACAGAATTTCCAGAGAATCCCACGTCAGAAACTGCAATTCCGGAAACACCCACATCGGAAATTGTATTTCCAGGAGAAATTCATCGTCCCCCAGACCCTGTTCTCACTCAAGATCATGTCATAGAAGTTCTTCTCAACAATCGCCACGATCCCAAATCCGCACTGAGATACTTCCACTGGGCTGAGCAGTAGCGAGGATTCATCCCATGCGTCGATTCCCTGTGCACAATGCTCCAGATCCTGCTATAGTCGGGGCAAATCAACTGTGTTTGCCGGCTTCTAAAACGAACGCTTTCAGGCAGCTCCAGTCCCAGTCCAACTGTCACGCCCCAAACTCGGAAAACGGGCTCACAAAATTCCCGATCGCCGAATCCGTACTGTCCCATTCTCGGATCCCAGCACTCATATACCAGATTCCGATCCTGGGATCCTACAAGGAGGATTTTCAGTATGAATTTTTTTGTAATGGAGCATAACTACAAGCATAACCAAGTCACAAAACAACATCACCACATATCCACTAAATCAAAGACTTTAAGTACAATGCGTATGAAAGGGAAATACAATATAGTAAAAGAAACTCCAGAAGCTCGGCTGCACGCTCCAAGCTCAACGCTGCTGCAACCTAACGCCACCTGCACGCATCTATCGTGCATAAGCTTATAGAAAGCTTAGAGGGTGGTGAAAGTGTGTGTAAGGCGAGTGCCAAGTGTATAATATCAGAGTAATGCGGAAATATGCGGTAAGTCCATGAATGCTATCAGCTATATCAAAGCCATGTGATGGAAGGCATGAATGTTATCGGCCATACTGAGGCCATGCGATGCGAGGCCTATGTAGCCAAATGTCATATGCGAGATGCAAAGCAAGCGTGCCGACTCATCAAGTACACATATCAGTCCATTCCTCTCTGGATATCACCGGGTCTAATACACCTCACACTTACTGCCTCCCTGCACAATCAAGCAAGTGGAAGAGACCACACTATCCGCCGACCAGTAGTCTGCCAATACCTACCGGCTCGTCGATAGTGCACCCATTTACAAGCTGGTCATACTCAGCCTAGCTTATAGCCCCCTCACTCGGGCGGATAAGGCCACACCCCATTCCAACTGACCACGACACAGTGAGAGACACGACCTCATGGTATAGGCACCGGCGCTCATATTCCACTCGGTCTAGACATTGAAGCAGCTCCTAGTACCAAGGAGGTTCTGAGATTTTCACCCAAAGACATCCTAAGTGCCCATAGTGCTAAACTCAAGCATTTCTGGTGTCCCATCTGGCCATCACGATGTGTCTGTGGAGCCACGGCCCTGATGTCGCTAGGGCATGCAGTGATCAAGTCACACATATGCGAGATGCATGAGTCACACCGTACAATCATGCAGCAATCCCGCGCGTACCACGCGATCATGTGGGGCACTCCGTCTCATAATGAGTCCCGTAAATGTCTCAGCCCAACGGCTTATGCTATGATCAAACATTCCTCATCTCAAGCATACATATGATGCATATGGGCATGAATCATGAAAGTGCACTAAGCATGTTATGAACTATCAACAAGTATGGGCCTATCAATGGGCCTTAAGGAGAGTTACAATGCGGACATTTAACCAACATTGTACTTATAATGTGGACATCAAACCAACATTGCTCCCAAGGCATGACCCACCATAAAATATTTACACAAACCATAGGGAATCACACATTGCAATGGACCCTAAGGACATCCCGTTGGGCCTCGACCCATGGGCCTTAGATACATCAAATGGGCCATATCACATGGGCCTTACATTCATCAAATGGGCCGCATTAATGGGCCCCCACCAACGAGCCTTATGTACATTGCAATGGGCCATATCCCATGGGCCTTTGAGAACATCACAATGGGCCTTGCATATATCAGGATGGGCCTCAACAACAGGCCCCAAATACATCAAGGTGGGCCTCCTCAAATGGGCCTTATAAATATCAAGGTGGACCACATCGTATGGGCCATATGCATATCCAATGGGCCACACCCAAATACAAGTGGTGGTAATGATTTCCACCACTAAATTTCTAAGGCCCACACTAATATTTATTCCTCATCCAATCTGATTATAAGGCCTCACATACCTGAATTAAAAGGAAAGACCAATATCATATATGGTCCCAAGCTTAGTAGACCAAGGGTCTTAATGGTGGGCCTTCAAACCCACTGCTTTCTATAATGTGGTCCACCTATTCCTAGATCTATCTCATTTTTTTTGAACTCAGGCTATAAAATGAGCTTTCAACTGGTTGGATGACTTGGATGTAACACATGCATCATGGACCATGGATCTGATTCATTCTTCAGCTCATGCTAAAAAAAATGAGCTTTCTAGATGGTTGGAAGGCTGGACACCACACATGCATCATGATGGACCCCACTGTCATGGGACGGTGTGAATAAAACACATGAAGGGGGGTCCCACCGTCTGCCTGGACGGTGTGACTAAAACACATACATCACCTGTGGGCTCCAACCGTCCACTGCCTGTGGACGGTATGAATAAAATATATGCATCATTGTGGGTCCCATGTGGGGCCCACCGTAATGTTTGTTCACCATCCAATCTGTCCATGTGGTCACATAGACCTGGACGAAGAGTAAAAACAATTTTCAGATTGATCCAAAACTTCTGTGGACCCAAAATGGGTTTCAAAGGTATATGTTCAATCCCATTGTTTCCTTTGATGTGGGCCAACTGAGTTTCAGATTGGGTCGATTTTTGGAGGGGGGCCACTTCAAGCAGGGTCCCACCTAATGGACGGATTGGATGGCAAATATACATCACTGTGGGGCCCACGGCTGGAGCCGTGGGTCCCTGCTGGCCGCCCGCTACACGCAGCAGCGGTCTGCTGCTTCTGACGCAGCAGGCGCTGCCTTGCATTTTTGTTTTTTTTTTTTTTGAAAACCCGTTTTTCAAGGGTTTTTCATACGTGGGGCCCGCATCAGGTAGATCTACCCCAGCCATTGGTCTCTACAGACCATAACAAATCCGTAGAGTCCAATATTGGATATTTTTTGGCATGAAAAAAAGATTCAAGTGAATTTAAACGGTGAAAACCACTGTTTTGAAAGGTATGGCCCACCAGATGCTTGGATCGGCTTCATCTTTTGGCTCAATGCCTAAAGTGATTTGAAAAATGGAATGGACGGTGTGGATTAGTCCCATACATCAAGGTGGGGCCTACATGCACCACCCTCTCCATGGCTTGAGAACCAAGCTAATATTTTTTTTTTGTTTTCCCACTCCACGTCCAGACGCTGGACGTTTTTGGGCATGCAAATATATTTAGGGTGGGCCCTGCTTAGGTGGGCCATCACATGGCTGGGTGGTGTGGAACATACACATACATACAGTGGGCCTCACCTATCAATGACTTGGATCCAATACATGCTTCGTGGTGGGGTCCATTCAAATGGGCCACACGGCCATATCATCGCATACAATAAAAAAAGGAGAGAGGGAGAGAGAGAGAGAGAGAGAGAGGGAGACGGAACACATGTGATGGAGGGACCCCGGCACTATGGGCCCTCCCTTGCATAATTTAAAACATACATCAAGTGGGTCCCAATACATGTGGGCCTACCAAATCAAGGATCAACGGTGGAGATCCCTTCTCCACTCAAATGGACGGTCCAGATGACCTCTTTTCAAGTTAGAAAATAAACATCATGATGGGGTCCATGGAGAATGGCCCCATCATGGAATGATCATGAAGATCAAGATGGGCCATCGGCCACATCTTAGGGTCCAAAGTGAGATCCATACCATTGATCGGTAGGCCTCACTTGGCCCATCATAAAACATGAAAAATCTAGTCTAATAAGCACCCACTGTTGATCTTCTCGGTCCGTTGGAACGCCAATCTCCTTGAGCTTCACTTCAACGGTGGAAAATGGGAAATGAAGGGCTAGGATGGAGGATTTGGGATGGGAAAGTGGGCCACACACATGCACTCTCTCACATGGAGAAGCTTGGACGTGAGCTCTCTCTTTGGTTGCTTGGAATTGATTTGAGAAATGAGAGAGAGAGAGAGAGATGTGATGTAAAGAGAGAGAGTGATGGATGTGAGTGATGGGTGAGGTGATGTGTACTTGACTAGCATGGGTGTGTAAGAGGGAGGGTGAGAAAGGGTTGACTTTGGAGAGAGAAAGCATGGGTTGCTTGTACTTGACATGAGGTGATGGATGGGATTGATTGATGGGATTGATTTGACATATTGTAGAGATTCTCTTGGGATTGCGAACGCGCGGCGTTTTCTTCGAAATAAACGCCGGCTCACATCTTCCTGCCAGGGTATCGGATTGGTGCACGAGTCGCGGCGTTGGAACTGCGGCGACGGTGCGGTCGCAAAGGTACAAGTCTTGAATTAAGCCGACTCAAATCTACAACATACGACTTAGGGTCGATCGCAACGTCGATTATACGTCACAGGATGCCGAAATTCGACAGGAAGGATCGCGGGATTTGACGGAACAGTACGGACTAGGATACGGGTCTTACACCAACTGTCCTCATCGACCGCCTGATGAAGGTCTCGAGAAGGTGCATTTCCAAAACTCCCTATATATTCAACGTATGCGATGGTGAAGAACGACGTCTTCCCCAGCATTATGTCTAGAAACATCCTCTTGGCTGCACTGGTGCGATTGAATATGATTCCAGAAGCTCGGGAGTTGTATATGGTAATACGGGATAGAGGGATGGATTGCGATTGTTTTACTCTCAATGTGATTATGCATGCTTGTTTGAAAGAAGGGAAACCTGAGGAAGCCGAGGAATATTTCGTAGAAGCAAGGTCTCAGGGATCTGAACTCGATGCTGTTACATATAGTACTGCAATTCAGGCAGTTTGCAAGAAACCCAATTCAAAAGGAGCTTGTGAATTGCTGAAAAAGATGAGAGAATTGGGTTGGGTTCCATCTGAGGCTGTATACATGAGTGTAATTGATGTTTGTATGAAGCAGGGGAATATGGAAGAGGCGTTGAGATTAAAGGATGAGATGATCAGAAGTGGCATCTCTGAATTTGGTGGTCGTAACGAGTCTGATGAAGGGCATTTACAGTGACTTGGATAGTGCTTTGGACATGTTCTAGAAGATGGTTGGGAGTGGGATTGCTTCTAATGATGTTACCTATGGTCCTGATTGAAGTTTGCTTTAGAAATTGAAATATGGAAAAGGCGTTGGAGATTTATGGTGAGATGAAAACTAAGGGGGTTTCGCCGAGTGCCTTTACTTTCAATTCGTTGATTCGGGGGTTGTTGGGAAAGAAGAAGTGGGAAGAGTCGTGGAAGTTGTTCGACGAGGTGGTTGAATGTTGAGTAGCCAATGTTTTTTTTAAACTTATAATGATCTCATATATTGGTTGTGTAATGAGGGTAGAATGAGGGAAGCTTGCAATTTATGGGAAAGGAGTCGTACTTAGTACTGTTTCATACAATAACTTGCTACTTGAAAGAAGGGAATATGGATGTGGTATCTATTGTAGTCTCCCGAATGTGTAAGGAAGGCATCATGCCCAATGTCACTACTCTGATGGATGTGTATTTCAAAAAGGGGGAGATCGATTGAGCATTCAATCCATGTAACCAAATGTTGGACCTGAGGATTGCTTCCAATATTTCACATTCTTCAACACTATCATCAACAGGCTCTGTAAAGCGAGTTGGACATCTGAGGCAGTCGATATGCTGAAGAAGTTTGCAAGGAGGGGTTTATTCCCATCTGCATGACCTACAACAGCATCATCGACAGCTTCATAAAAGAGGGCACCATGAACTCGGCCTTGTAGATGTATTGCCAAATGTCTGAAAGTGGGATGTCCCTAAATGTTGTTACCTTCACGAGTTTCATCAATGGGAGTATAGATCTTGCTCTGAAGATACGGAATGAAATGGAAAACAAGGGTCTCTAGATGTTGTTGCATACAATGCTCTAATGGATGGGTTTTGCAAGAAAGGAAATATGGACAGTGCACACAAGCTATTCGTAGAACTGGTTGAAGTAGGTTTGGCTCTGAGGGATTGCTAGGTATAGGAATCGAGACAATATGGAGGCAGCATTTGATCTGCACAAGAGAATGCATGGAGAGGGGATTCCTACAAAGGGAGGTTGGCGCCAGTTCGGGCATACCTAAGAATGTGGGTGGAACCATGAGTCCATTGTTTAGAATTAGAATGTAAAATAACTGGTCCCTAATCCTATGATCATGATGATTGGGATTTTTTACTTTTCTCTCTTGAAAAAATGTGGTTCTGTTATGGATGAGGTTGATTAAAGAAGCATTTCCTTTGCTTAGTTTCCTATTCTTTTAATGAATCTCCACTTGGCTTCTTCTCCAGTTCCAGAGATCTCAGGAAGGGGGGATCCTCTATCTCAATTTCTCTTTTCAACTGTGCAGAAAGTTATCATGATGATGGATAAGGCATTGAAGATTGGTCTAATTCATGGTTTCAGTGTTGGAACCCACCACGTTCAGTCTCCCACCTTCAATTTGCAAACCAAATGTTCTAATTTTCTGATGCCTTGGCAATTCAGAGTCAAAATCTCAGGGGCATCATGAGGTGCCTTGGAGCTATTTCGGGTGTTCGTGTCAACCTGGTAAAAGTAACTTGATGGGTATAAGGGGAAGCAAAGAGATTGTAAGCAGTTTTCCTGTTTAAATGGGATGCAGAAACTCTAAACTCCAATGCACTTAAACTTATGCTGGGATGCTGCTTGGAGGCAATGCTGAAGTGGTGTCATTCTGGAATCCTCTATTGCATGATAATAATAATAAACACTAACCAGGTGGAAAGGTAAGTACTTGTCTTTGGGAGGAGGAATTACACTTACAAAATCAGCCTTCTCCAATATCCCAGCTTATTAGTTACCATTGTTCAGAGTCCTAGCGGCTATTCATACCACGACGGAACAAACTAAAGAAAATTTTCTGTGGAAAAGATACAACACTGATCAATGTATTCCGTAGCTGTTATGATATGCCCGTAAAGGCTGATACGTATAGGTAACGGACATGACTGTTATGCGATACGGGGTGAAATAAGACAATTAATTTTTTGAGACCGTATCAACCGTTATGGTGGCCGCAAAGGCCGTTATGAGGCATAACCGTAATGGTCGAAAAATGGTCACTTTTTTTATCTATTAAATTTTTATTTTTTTCTTTTTAACTTTTCTTATTTCAAAAAGTCTCCTAGATTATTTTACAACAGATTTTAACCACCCTTATAATAACTTTTAAGATTAAAACCGCAGATTGAAGTAATTTGAGTGAATAGAAGCTCCGAGGGCCTTTTTTCAAAAAATTCAAGAAGTAGTTTTTTTTTTTCCTGATTTCTAGTTCTAATGCTTGATTGTGATGTGTAAACATTAGAGACATAATTATATTAAAAAATTCACTAGACAACCCGATACAACACTTTCATCAAAGAGTAGACCATTATGCTATCATAAACATGTTCAAAATGAAAAATGAATACATATTTGAAATTTTTTCATTATTCTTGATTTTTTAAATATTTTGTTTCAGATTTTTTCGAGCAAAAGAAAATTTTCAATCGCTACACGGATCGTAACAGTCATTATGCCCCTGTCTCCTTAACGGCAATATGGAATACCTTGGCACTGATTTCAAATTCAATCATATGAATTGGAAGGAGGTTTAGAAGCCAACGAGGGAAGGGGGTATCAGAATGGAAGGAATTATATATGAAGAGAATTGGGTTTTATTTAGTAAATGTTGGTGGAGATTTGGGGCACAACCCAATGGTGGTTAGTCATCTGGCATGCAGTACAAATAACAGATTTGTCCATGGAGCTTTGAACCAGAAGAGAGAATATAAGAGATTGAAGAGTACGATGAGCCTGATGACCAACGACACGTTTAGAAGCCAACGAGGGAAAGAATGGAAGGAGTTATAATTATGAAGAGAATTGGGCTTTATTTAGTAAATGGTGGTGGAGATTTGGGGCACAACCCAATGGTGGTGAGTTAGTCATCTGGCATGCAGTACAAATAAAAGATTTGTCCATGGAGCCTTGAACCAGAAGAGAGAATATAAGAGATTGAAGAGTACGATGAGCCTGATGACCAAGTCGTTGATGCTAGAGATGACTTGGGAGCTTGTACAGAAAGAAGAGCAGAAGGAGAAGATACAGACTAGAGATGACTTGGAGCTTGTACAGAAAGAAGAGCAGAAGGAGAAGATACAAACTAGAGATGACTTGGAGCTTGTACAGAAGGAGAAGATACAGACTAGAGATGACTTGGAGCTTGTACAGAAAGAAGAGCAGAAGGAGAAGATACAGACTAGAGATGACTTGGAGCTTGTACAGAAAGAAGAGCAGAAGGAGAAGATACAGACTAGAGATGACTTGGAGCTTGTACAGAAAGAAGAGCAGAAGGAGAAGATACAAACTAGAGATGACTTGGAGCTTGTACAGAAAGAAGAGCAGAAGGAGAAGATACAGACTTATCGGTGTGGCGTAAATTAAGTTGAAATGGATATAAATATCATTACTGCTCCATCCATGGCAGAGGGTCTTCCCCGATCGATTATCCTTGACAAGAAATCCATGGTTAGAGAATATAAAATTGCAATCATTATCTTCCGTGAATTGATGAACTAATAAAAGATTACTGATAATGGTTGGGACATGTAAAATATTATTCATATGCATTAAGGAAGAAATTTGGGTAAAGGAAGTGAACTCAACATGAGAGATAGGAAGTTGGTTACCATTACTAACGGCAACACCTTCGGCTCTATGGTAGTCTGAATGGATAGAAAGGTTACCAAGATCCGTCATAATGTGATTGGAAGCACCGGTGTCCAATTAGGAGAATAACATGGTTCGGCCAAATTGGACATTTACTATTTTTGGCTGAAAACCATGAAGTCCAATAGGAATGGAGATTGTATATAACTAGTAAATTCACTATTTATAGTAAATAATGTTTTTAGGGTGTTTGAGTTGGAGTTTGAATCTAAAACTTCGTCCAAGGTTTGAGCTCATTATTTAAAGGATTGTAATTTCATTTATTTTTATCATCAAACAATTTATTTCAAATTTATTAGAAATTATTTCTACTTTTATCTCCCGTGGATTCAAGGAAACTCTATGAAGAGTTCAAAGAGCTCCATGGATTCGGAGTAGATATCCGTGATCAGCTTCATCACGTCCCTCTCTATGTTATTAGCTGATCGTTGAGAGTAGCTGGCTGTACGACCCTTTAAACGTGATTTACGTCTCAATATTGTTTACAGATGTAATTACCAAATGATATTCAGGATTAACACCATTCAAAGCAATGATGATAAGATCACGCTCAGTAACAGGAGAATCAGCAACTTCTAAAGCATCAACAACATTTTTTAGCTTGTCCATATAATTAGTGATGGACATTCCTCCCTGTTTCATTGAATTGAGTTGCTGCTGTAGCTGTTCACCAGATAGTACATGGGTGGTATGGTAGAGTTCAAGACGTGCTGCATTCCCTTAGAATCAGGATTCTCTGTTTGCCATAAGCAAGAATTCTATATGTAGTGCTAACAATGTGAGTGATGATGTAGACCAATCACAATGCAAAAAATTTCTACTCATGGCGAGCAAAGGATCCAGATTCCCTGTGAGGTTAGAAACTTGAATCAAGACAAGTTCAGTGAAGGTGGTGTTAAGCCAACTCAATGGTAGAGTATCAATCTTTATCCAAGCATCATAAGCAAATTGATTTGATCATTGACAACCATATTAGATTACGTGATATTACTTTGATCTTTAAGGGCCCAATCAGAATACTGAGTTACTAAGCATGCTTTTATCATAAACTTTGTTGGCCCAATATGAATGTATGTGGTTTACCCACTCCATTTTTTCAGTTCATTTTAGAGGTTGAGCTCAAAATTGAAGCATGCTCAAAGCTCAAGTGGACCACACCACAGGGAACAGTAGGAATAACGATTTCCACCGTTGAAACCTTGTTAGGGCCGACAATGATGTTTATTTGTCATCCAACTTGTTCATATCATCACACAAACATGGAAGAAGGGAAAAAAACAAAAATAAGCTTGATCCAAAACTTCTATAGCCCCCAAGAATTTTTCAACCATAGGGTAGACCGTACGGTAGACATTAAATTCAAACTCTTTACTGTGGTGTGGTCCACTTAAGTTTTGGGTATGCTTCATTTTTGGGCTCAAGCCTTAAAATTATCTGGTAAAATCGATGGACGGAGCGGATAAAATACATAAGTTATTGTGGACCCCACAGAATTTACTCAGTATGCAATCCGTTTCAGCTTTTGGGGCCAGATATTGAGTGGGCCCAACTAGAATATACTTGTTCAGTTCTGTAAAGTGTTTTATAAGTGCAATGTCGTGTATGTTGGAGGACTTTCAAGAATTTTAGATGGACATTGGAAAAGCCGATCCACATCCAATGTACAATAGTTCTACCGTTAATTCACCTCAAACGGGCATGTGGCACGCGCGTAAGCTATGAATCATTTCTTCAGTCTCTCCTCGCACGAATCGCATTAGTATTTCTGGACGCACATCTGTGATCAGTGGGCGGCCCCTTGTGTGAGGGCGGACAAACGTGTCAGAGTTTCGCGTGTATATAAGGCACACGTGTCATAGATCCGGGCCATTCATCAGGTAGGGAGCATCTGAACATGCCATATAAAAGAGATCAGTAAAGTGAACCAGATATGTTGTCACTCCTAAAAAATTGAAACCCAAGTTGGCCACGCGAACCAGAATTCCAGGACTTTGAGTTATATTTAAACAAAATATATATTGCAATCCACGTTATTTTTATGCATTTTCAAGGCAATTAGAGCAACTAAAAAGATAATAATCTTGTCATTAAATAACATCTATTGATCAATCCTTGAATTTTTAATTACATTGACATAAAAAAATAATAACAAAATGCATTGAATTTCAAGAAATCTTTAAATAAATAGAAGGAAAAGTCTTCAACCCTATCTAATTGATTCTTCAAACACAAATCCTACAAAACAATATATATTCCCATACCTAACGTGAGAAGTGATTCCAATATGATAGACTCCTAATCTTGAATAGTCTCATAGCTATTAAGTATCGTGGCCCATGAATGTGTACACCAAAACTGTTGGTGGCAGGGGGAGTAGCCAATCCGTCTTCTCACCGTCACTCCTGGCCGGTTTGTTACGTTTCAGTTCCGTGCCACGCCTTACCATTATTTTTCGCGTTGGAAAGCATACGGCCATTTGAGAGACGGAAACTGATAACTTACATGCAACTGTACCATCACTTGAGGTACCATGCTTTCTTTATCACCTTTATTTCAACTTTTTGATAAATCAGTACCGTGAAAATCACAGGATCCTCCACCTAGATCAACTTTCTGGAAAATCAGGCTAATCCACTGACTCTGTGGGTCACGCCTGTATGTTGTATCAAACCTCCTGTTTTCCATTGATTCCAAAAGTGTGCCCCACTTAATAAGCTGAGAGATCTGATTTTTCTTTTATTTTATTTTCATTATAGGGCTCACTTCTTTAATAACACTGATGTTCTATATTTGGAATATATGGTCTGCTACCCTACGTTGCATGTAGATGATGAATTAGAAGACGAGTGTTAATCTGAGATACAGGTAAGGCCGTAAGGGTTATTTTCGTACGTGGTTGGTTGGTCCCAACGTCCCAGCAGACGCCAGTTCATCCACAAAGCAAACCTACGTGAGAAAAAGGTTTTGATAGAACGCGGCCTACCCCATCAGAGTTACCATTCGATAGCACACATGTCAGTGATCCGAGCCATATTCATCAGGTATTTTACACTGAATATAGCTTGAACCAAAATTAAACCTTCCTCTATGTGGGCCATTAAAGAAGGATCAATGGTTCTTAATTGTTGAATGAAAAATCCTCATTTTTGGTAACTGATTTTTTCACAATGTGGATTATCTTATGAATAGCCCAGATCCATCACATGCATGCCATAAGATGGTGTGAAGGGCCTGAACTGTGGCATTGAAGGCTGGGCTTGCATTCTATCAAAACCTGCTCATCCTCATTGCATGTATACTTCTCTTCTAACCAGTATTTATGAGCCATGAGCGATCTGATGGAATTTTAAGTGAAAGCCTTTTGCAGGGAGTTCTTGCGTGGGATGCTAGGTGGGTCCCACCGTGATGTTTGTGATAAATCCACTGTCCATCTGTTTTGGGATCTCATTTTAGGACATGCGGCCAAAAATGATTTGTATCTACTGATCAAGTGGACCACACTGCAAAAAACAGTGGGGGTTGAATGTCTACCATTGAAACTCTTTTAAGGTAAAAAAGATTTGATCCTAACCTTGCCTAACCCGACCCGACTCGATTTTCTTGACCAAGTTGAACTCGGTTCGGGTCAGTCAGCAGCGCAACGGATCGGATCGAGTCAAAGGACTCGGACTCGATCTTGAATCGGATCGAGTTCGGGTTGAGTATTGAAAATTTCAGACCGCGTCGAGTTGGGCCAAATCCGGTCCGACTCGACTTGATGCCCACCTTTACTCTTCATACACAAACCTTATAAAATAATCTATACAGGTGTGAGGGTCACATCATTTTCAAAATTGAAATTTCTACATCAGCATGTAACAAATAATAGATAATGAAAGCTCGAATTGTAGTGTATAGTATCACAGAATGTTCGAAATATCGGTATCGCGTTACGTATCGCACCCTTGGGATACAGATACGTATCGGTTATCGCATGAGATATATTAGTTGTATCGGGTAATGTATTGCTGTTGACATGGGGAAACATTGGAAATTGGTCAATTTTTTAATGAAATTTTAATGATTGCTAAAAAAAAAAGACATTAATACACACTTACAAATCAAAACATTACAAAAAATAAGTGCACATGATAAGTTTTCTTTGTATGAGATTCAAATTTAGGTGTTGTCTAACTGAATTGATACAAGTAAATTAAAAGTTTATCCATATAATTTATAAATGTAAGAAGACACGTGGAAACACAAGTAATACATTCAAAAGCAAAAGAAGAATAGCTAGATTAGGTTACATACATGTTTGATTTTGATTGTTTTTCAATTTTCCACAACTTGGTCCTTCTCCTCCAAATCTCGAAATTGAAACTCTCAATCCATGATTTTTCATAAAATCATAGATTTGTAACAATTCGACACTGACTTAACATGATTTATAGAAAAAAGGATCGAATTTTTTTTTTTTTTTTTAAATGCTCACCGGATCGAACATGGGGGATATATTTCATTACTTGTGCGTTTCGTATTGCACAGGTGGGATACAAGATATATAGTGGGATATATTGGTCGATATCGTCGATATTTAAAACATTGGTATCACATGCCGGTAGTGGCCTCGCACTAAAGACCATAAAATCCTGAATAGTCTCATACCTATTGGGTATCGTGGCCCATGAATGTGTGCACCAAAACTATATTTAAGTATCTACAACTTGAATATAAGAGGACATTAATATTCTACTAATAATAAATGAAATTTTAAGAATGAATGTAAGTAAAATAAAATAGCTTTTGATCTGTTTTTGGACTTTGCTAGGGCAGAGCATCCATGCACCCATTTTAAGGATTAATTTAAGGCAGAGTATCGTGACCGTTTTAAACCTCCCAAGGCAGGAAACCATGCATCCAACATTTTAGGGAATCCAGGCAGAGCACCCATATGTACATTCACTTAATCTTAAATATAAAAAAATACAATTTTCATCCTGCGGATCAAATATTTAGATAAATATTTAGATATGACACATCCTAGGACACGGACTAAGGATCGAATATCCACTATTGACCAAATTTAAAATGTGACACAAAATAAACATTATTTTCAGGAATAATCCTGGGCAGAGCACTCGTAATCAAATAACGTGATGATCCTTGCACCCGTAACTTAATCATATTTAAAAGCAGATAGCAAACGGAAAGGGTTGGCGTACTAAGTTAACCCAATGAGTCAACATACTAAAGAGATGGGATAAAATGATATATGGAGCAAGGAGTTCATGAATGGATCTGATTTGAGGAGAAGGAATGCATACAAGTCGTGTTATGATAAAAACGGCCAATGAAAACTTGTGATAATGCAAGTTTTTACGTAACTGTTTGGACGGTTTTATAAAAGGTCTGGTCTTTATAATTGAATGCTAGGGATCTCGTGCAGTTTAGATGACTGTAGATTAACGGTTTTGATTATGAAATCCGTGGCCACACATGATTCTACAGTTGTGGTTTCTTATGAAGAAGATGGCCATCCTCTCATGGTGGATTTGACTCGGATGGTTTTCCTCCTATTTTGATGGTCAATGATGGCTTCGATGGGTCGTAAATAGCATGTGGCCCACTGATTTTGAAGGTTTAGATCAAAATTCTTGGTGGATTTTTGATCAGAAAGTCTTGTGGCTACACGACGTGTTGGGCTTCAATTTGATTGGCGGTTCGACCTAGGATTTTGCTGGATGATCGAGAGTCGCTGGTTGGAGAGGTTTGTTAGGTACTCGGACCGTTGAGATTACATGGAGAGGCTCACGTGGATCGTGACAGTTGTTTAGAGCTAACATTCGGAGAAGGTTTCCGTTTCGAGCGGGATTCTGTAACAGAAGTTGGAAATGCGGGCAGATTTCATAAGGAATAGGTGGGGTCCACAGGGATGGACGGTAAGAAATCTAAGCCATTCATCAGGGTCATCAGGTCAAGTTAGGATAGGAGGTTAAAAATGAGGTTATTCGGCTGATCAAGTAGGCTGCACAAGGAGTTATTAGGTAAAAGATTTCAATGGTTAAGGTTTGTCAAAGGCCAGTCACCGATGAGCAGTGTGGATCGGACCGAGGAGTCCCAACGTGATGGATGGTGTGGCATAGGTGGGTTGAGGTGCAGCTCAAATCGTGCCGAATGAGGAGAGAGATAAGCGGGAGGTGGTTTGGCTATGGCAGTAAAAAATAAAAACACGGTGGGGCCACTTGTGATGTTCTCGAAAATCCACTCCGCACATTAGTTTTTGGCAGACCACGTTGGGACATGAGCCGAAAAATGAGGCTGATCCAAAGTTCAAGTGGGCCACACCAAATAATGCAGTGGAACTTGGAATACCCACTTTATAAATAGTTGGGTTGTTACACATTAGTTGAATTTTTTCTATAGGACTTTTTTCCTAACCGTCCATTTTTTGTCATACAGGGTTCACCTGTGTATTTATCTGATTAAGATTCGTTTTGGTGAATCGGATGATAAAGATGTACCCTACCTGATGAATGGATCGGATCTCTTACAAGTATTCTTTACACGTGGATCTCGGAGACGTATTCTCGCATGAGAGGCTGCTACAGATATGAATGACAGGATTGGAACTTTTTATTTTTATTCTTTTTATTTTTATAACACACGCACACACACCCCCACACACTCACGCTTGTGGAAATTCACGACATATGGGTACTCGAACGCTTTGACAGGGAGTTGAAACGCCTAGAGCCTACCACCCCAGCAAGAGTACAGGGAACTTAGGAACGGACGCGGATTGCGTCCTACCCACGCCCATCTCTAGCCCCGAACGCGCAGTTCTGTGGGCGGGCCCACTGTGATGTATTTGTAAATCCAAGCCGTAAATCTCTTTAATCAGATCATTTCAAGTAATGAAAACAAAATTTAGGCAAATCCAACGCTCAAGTGATTCACACTAAATAATAAGCTTGATTGCATTATATGTATGAAGTATTAAATGCCAGTTAGATTCACCGGTAGTGTGGTCTATTTGAGCGTTGGATCTGACTCATTTTTGCGTTTATGACTTAAAATGGTCCCAGAAAAGGGATGGACGGCTTGGATGTACAGATACGTAACGGCGGGCCTGCACACAGAACTACCCGTTCGGGGCTAGAGACGGGCTGGGGGTAGGACGCCATCCGCGTCCGAAACTTAGAATGACAGCGGAATTTAGTTGTTACCCGGGTAACAACTTAGCGGGTGTTGCTATTACCGTGTGGGTACCATCTTGATAATTATTTTTAATATCCACGCAGGCCATTTGATTTTTCGGATAATTTAAGGACTTATACGAAAAAATAATTAGATCCAATTCTATGATGGACCACACCACTGAAAAAGTGGTGAATGACCATTAAAAGCTTTTTTAGGCCACGCAAGTTTTGGATCAAGATAATCTTTGTATTTTCTATTCATCCAGTTCTTTTTTACCCTATCACAAGGTCGGATGGAAAGATCTGCTTAAAGTGGCCCTTGGGAATTTTTTTAATGGTGAGCGTTCAATCATCACTGTTCCTTGTGGTGTGGTCCACATGAGATTTGGATATGCTTAATTTCGCTGATTTCATACTAAAATGGCATGAAAAAACTAATGGACGGAGTAGATATACAACATATCATTAAGGTGGGCCCTACGGTAAGGTTAACACCCGCTGTTAGCGGTTAACATGTAATCCGCACCGGTTAGAATAGAATCCAGAGTTGCTTTCGTACGGTAACTAACTGAATCATCGGGGGGAGAGAGTCGCTTTCGTACGGATTTCCTGGGAAAGCCTTTAGCAGTAAGTTACTGCGCGAGAAATTCCACCAGGACCTTCCTCGCTAAAGGCTTTCGCAGGAAATCCGCGTCCATACGATTCGCTTCACCGTAAAAGTCGGACGCTCCAAAAACTGAGACCGATCGGACGGGCCACCACAAGGTGTTTTATTATGGTTTCCCATTGTTTTCTACGGTGTGGCCCACCTAATCCTCATGTCAGCCTGATTTTTGGGGAACTCCATCATTACGGCGGGTATAACACAATTCACGGGTTGGATGGCATATAACGATGTGTTGGGACCAACCAATAATCTCGTAATTCAAGGTGTGCAATGATGGTTCGATGGTCCAGTTTTTAAGAGCTTCCAACTTTTATAATGGGCTCACGCAAACGCACGGATTGGATGGCATACGCGCAATGCCAGGGGATCAAACGCTATCACTTTCAGAATCAGCTATAAAGCTTTTCAATTTCTTAGGACTTTGTTAAGGAACGACCTCCTCCTTCGTGAAGATCCTTTGTGGACTTTGAAACTCAAACACCCTTATTAGACTCTGACTCTCTCTCTCTCTCTCTCTCTCTCTCTCTCTGGTCTCCGAGCACGTCTCCAGATCAGAGTTCTTTATCAATGAATCTTACCTAACAAAAGGCTCGTCGGGCATGAAGTTGGCCGAGATCGATCAGCTCCCAACGTATGATCCCCTCTCCGACATTGCCAAGAAGGAATTTTCCCGACTCAAATCGGCCGAGAGCGCCGTCCACCTCATCCCGATCGTAGTCGTCATCTGTGCCATCGTTCTCTGGTTTTTCTCCCATCCTGGTACCTTTCTCTCTGTTTCATGAACTGTTCAAATGAATCTCTGTTCTTTTTCTTCTTTTCCGTTATTGGGCATATGAGCTTGAATTAAGATAGGGCAATATGAGGTTCTTGATATGGAAACTGGGCTTTGAGGGTATGTTTGGTTCAGAAGCCGACTTCATATTGAGAAGCGAGTAGTGATGGGGTTACTGGTCGTTGTTCGGTAGGCCCACTGATGTATATTTTTTTGTTATCCATGCAGACGGTTGATATTGATGCACTTCACCTCCTGTTAGTGATTTATTGAAAAATAAGAGAAGTCATTGGGGCGCTAGTTAAGGCCGGGAACCTCCGAGTAGTTTTCTAGGAGTTGTGTGTCAACAATATGGTGCCACCTGTGGCAATGACATCAAAGTCGTTTCCATCTCATCAAGATTCTACAATGGTGAAAGGAAGAAAGAGAGTTTTGTCCGCCATTGATACAACTACTCATGCGCCAACGAAATAGTCCGCAGACCAAGGAGATCCGCCTTCCCAACTCCAGACTGATTTTGCTCCTACAAGCCCTGTGCAGAGGTCACCTAGCTGGGAAGGTCGACTCGTCTCTCTAGAACATCAAGTCGAAGTCTTGACCAGTTTTATTAAAGAGATAGTGCAGATTTTGAAGAGACAAAACCTATCTCCCAGCTAGGGAATAGATGCACGGGCTAAGCCCTCCCACACTTTGGGAACTTCCACGCCCGCTAATTCCTCTGTCGAGGCTATACTGGAGGAGATTGAGCCACCATTTACCGAAGACATTATGGGAGCCTATCTCCCATCAAAATTCCGAATGCCGCAAATGACCCCCTACTTCGGGTTTGGTGACCCGGCAGAGCACTAGAAATACTTCAGGGTGTGGATGGAACTCAACGGCATGTTGAGCTCTATAATGTGCCGAGCATTCTCCTTGACTTTGTCGGGACCTACACGAAAATGGTTTCGCGCAACTTAGCAAGGTCTTCATCACTGCATTCCTTGCAGGGATGTACAAGCGGAAGCCAGCGATCCACCTCAACACTATAACTCAGAGGGAGGATAAGCTGCTAAAAGACTATGTCATCCGTTTCAACGCTGAAGCTGTCCAGGTTGACAATTATTCTGAGGAGATAACTCTGTTCAACATGATACTCGGCCTTAAACGAGGAAATTTCCTCTTCTCTATTAATAAGAACTCTCCTGCTACCGTCGTTGAACTACTTAACCGAGCTCAAAAATATTCTTATGCTGAGGAGTCCTTTATTTTACGAAGTGCCAAAAGAAAGAAAGAGGACGACCACAACTAATACCATCGCTGAACACTAAGCTAGCGCAGGTACTTCGTCCATTTATGTTTCAAGCTCATTTAAGGGCATGATCCAAAAAATGAGGCAGATCCAAATCTCAGAGAGACCGCACCACAGAAACAGTTGAGCAGCCTCCATTAAAAACTTCATGGGGTCATAAAAGTTTTGGATCAATATCATTTTATTTTTTTTTTTGTTTTCCCCTTCATCCATTTATGTGTGGCCTTATCAATAGGTTGAATGGCAAATAAACATTACAGTCGGTTGTAGAAAGTTTTTAATGGTGGGTGTGCAATCAATGCTGTTTTCCCGTGGTGTGGTCCACCTTAGAATTGGATCTGCCTCATTTTTAGTGTCATCCACTAAAATGATCTGAAAAAAATGGATGGACGGCATCGATAAAGCACATACATCATTGTGGGGCCCACAGAGCACCAACCACTCGCATCGTCCCTGACGCGAATTGACATGAATCTTTATTTCAATCAACTGCAACAATCCAGTTAAAAATTGAAAAAAAATAAAATCAGAAGACGATCTCTTTTCTTCTTCTTTAATCTTGCAGTAGATGTGCTGAATAAGGATGATTCAATCATTGCCAGGGTCGACAGCTTGACAATTGATGGTTATAGCAATCAGACGAGCTCTCCACCTGCCAAGGAAATTGATTTATTGGGTAAACCGGAGCAGATTGCAGTTGATGAAGCTGAAAGATCTACAAAGGAGAAATCCAAATGATGGTTGTTTTGATATTGGTAGCTGGTATTCTGCAGTATATTGATTCTGAAAAGAGCAATTTCCATGGTGGTCGATCCACTAATCTTTGTGATTGAATTCTCACACCTGCCCTTAACAGTATTTCTTCTCTTTGGAAGCTTAAGCCTTGAGAAATCTGTTTAGGAAAATGTGGGTTATTATCTCAATCATGTCAGTAGTTAACATTTTCTTTTTTGTAAATTTGATTATTTCCTGATCATAGATTTAAGTAGACTTTGAATAATAGCTTGTTAGATCTTTGAATGGTAGATGGTAGCATAAATCCCGTTTTGGCTACTCTAATATAACTTGCATGAGAGTATTTGTCTTCCTATTAAGAAAAGAGGAGAGAATCAGTTCATTTTATACATAGCATTGTGGGATTGTGTGTTTGGACTTGTCAAGGGATCCATGGCTTATACGTGCCATCGTCTCACATGTGTGGGAGATCCAATCCAATCATCAGGTGGGTTCCCTACAATGTAACGTAGGGATGGACGTGATGAGGTCGATCATTGTCTTCCTCAGGGGATAATTACTCTTATGAAGGTTTAAGAATCAAACTCCAACTCAAACTCTCTAAAATCATGACTTACTATAAATAGTAAACTTATTATTTATAGAGGTCATGATTTTCAGCCAAAAGTATTAAGGCCCCGTTTGTAAAATCTGAAGTCTAAAGCCTGAATCTGAAATCTGAAGCCTGAATATGAAATCTGAAGTCAAAAAACTTGTTTGGTAATTGTGGTAGAAGTCTGAAAATTAAGTACCAAATTTGAGACAATATGTTTGTTAACAAACATCTGAAATGTCTTAAATACGTTAATTTGACGCATTTGCCCCTATCTCCTGTTTGGAAATGTTTTACGGTATAAAGAAATTACTTTTTATTAAATAAAAATAAAATTATTCTATTTAATTCAAATAAACTATAGTAATTAAGAGGAAATTGAAATATCACTATTCATAAATTAAAAAAAAAAACAGATAAATTTCTTATGAGGAGTATCCAAAACTCATTTTAGGACATTTGACCAAAATGAGGAGTATCCGAAACTCAAGTAGGCCATACAAGATGAAACAATGAGAAAGGAATGCCTACTATTAGAACCTTTCTAGACGAGATGAAGTGAAAACATCATGAACTTAAACTGATACAAAACTTTCATGGCCATATAAATGTTTCAACGGTGGTCACAAAATCTCCATTATTTCCTATTGTGTGGCCCATTTAAGAAAAGAGGAGAGAATCAGTTCATTTTATACATAGCATTGTGGGATTGTGTGTTTGGACTTGTCAAGGGATCCATGGCTTATACGTGCCATCATCTCACATGTGTGGGAGATCCAATCCAATCATCAGGTGGGTTCCCTACAATGTGACGTAGGGATGGACGTGATGAGGTCGATCATTGTCTTCCTCGGGGGATAATTACTCCTATGAAGAAGTTTTGGAATCAAACTCCAACTCGAACTCTCTAAAATCGTGACTTACTATAAATAGTAAACTTATTATTTATAGAGGTCATGATTTTCAGCCAAAAGTATTAAGTGTCCTATTTGGGAAGTTTTGGAATCAAACTCCAACTCGAACTCTCTAAAATCGTGACTTACTATAAATAGTAAACTTATTATTTATAGAGGTCATGATTTTCAGCCAAAAGTATTAAGTGTCCTATTTGGCTTAACCATGTTATTCTCCTAATTTTTTAAAGCATTTTCGTCTATCTGATAGAATCTTGCAAATTTGGCATGGGCAACCCGGTAGGGTTGGTTAGCTAAAGTAGCTTATTCTACCCCCAAAATCATATATGGTACATCAAATAACTCATTCCGGTTTGCAAGATATGCTTGTTTTAAGGTTCTGATGGTCCGGATCACTTCTGCCTCTGATCGGGCCTTCTCTAGTTCATCTTGGCCATGAAATTGTCTGTAATCCACTCTACATCACAGTGTCTATGCCCTGGTCCTAAAATCAGGCCCTTTTTCTCATAAGGTGGGCAAGGGGCATGTGTGAGAGGTCCAAGCTACTCATTAGGTTTTTTCTACATGAGTCCAGGCCAGATCAAATGGGGCTCAAGCTTGGCTGGGCCATTATAGAAATACTTAGCCAACTGATGTTAGATTAGTTGCAGTACCATGCTACAAACTCGCAAGGCCTTTGGGCAGATACAAGCCCCCATGTCTAGTTCATTTAATTATCAGGCCAAAAACTCGGGTCCCAATCCAACCACGGGCTTCAATGCTCATGAGAAGAAGTGGGATGGTTTTCACAAAAGTATTATTGGTTGCAAGATGAGAAGAGGTAGGATGATTTACTGTTTGTTCATTGTATGTGGGCAATGCTTCTATTATAATTAAGCTTGTATTTTTCTTATTTTGCTATTGAAATTATTTGTTGGCGGTATACTATGGAGATAGTCTAACTATACATATCTTGTGTTTCTTTCTCTATTTATTTTCATAAATATTTCAATCAATTGTAATTGTTATCGCTCGAATTTGGTTTGACGCACGAATCCACTCGGAGGTTTATTGAAAACCTGCACCAGTAAAAAAGGATGGACACTGGGAGCGCCAGTCGTGGCCGAGGACCCTCCGATGCCTAATTCAGGTAGACAAGCTTGTAGTAAATGTGGCTGGAGTCGGGATTCCTATGCGTACCTATTTCCTCAAGCGAAGTGATATATTTATAGGTTTTTACGGCAGCTTGCATATCTGAGACACTGATTTTCGATTAGGATCTCATTGGATATATGACGTGAGATTTTCTCCGGATTTTTTTATATTCTAGGGTCTTGTTCAGTATTTGAGGTCGATGTTGGTATCTGAGGTTGACCTCGGTTTAAACAACTTGGTCGAGATGATTAGATCTGTTAATGAATCTTATTACCAAACTCGGTTGATCAGTTCATCTCAGCTTCTCTAGCGGTAGACACTTTAGTGGTTCGGTGTGATTACTCTGCTCATCTTGACCACGTGTCTCATATAGTAGGTCAATCTGATTCCCCCCATAACAGTAATGATTATTTCACATTGTCTTTTCGTTATCAAGTATACATGGTCAAAGGGTTTTATTAAGTGGGAACTTGGTTGGTTTCTCGGCTCGATGATGGTGAGCTCTGGTCTCACAGCCATAGTTTCCTCCATTGTAGTAGTCATGGATAATTGGTGGCGGGAGTGCTCTTTCTAGTTGCATTCATGTCTTGATTACTAAAAAGTTGAGAAAAGAACTGCTCATTTGTACTTCTCCTTCTCTTTTAGAATGGGAGGTTGTTGTCATTTGTCAGTTGGTCTCAAGGGGTTGTAAGGGAGAAATGAGTGCTTTTAACAATTCTCAGGGAAATTTCTCAATTAGAGCTATAGGGCCGGTGCATTCAAGATGGTCTCCAAATTGCAATTATATCACTTTCAAGTTGGTTTTTGAAAGGAATTTAACCGCAATTTGAAAGCTGATACCTCATTGTAAATACTAGGAAGATATCATTAATAATAGATTGGAGTTGGTATTCAATCCAATCGCTTATCGAACAGGAGTTCATACTCCTTTGTAACTATTGTCAGATACCACCTTCCATGATAGATTGGAGTCAATTGACTAGTGTTGCTAAGGACTAGGAGGAGGATCCTTCCTCGGGATTTGTGTGATTCCCATCATAAGAAGGAATTTTGGCTTTCTGTTAGTGGCCTACGATGACTTATCATCCCTCTCTCAACTCCAGTCTCAATTTCTTTTCTAATTTTCTCTGCTCTGATTGGCACTAATTAATAAAATCTTGAGTTATAAAATAAAAATTAAAAATTAAAAAAGGAACTTGTGTACTTCCATTTAATCACGGAGGTTTAGACTAAATTTGGATACCATCAAATTAGTTACTTTTTCTACTTATTCAAGATACTTAAGTTTGGTTTATGATCAATTATAAGTAGCCATTTTTATTTAAAGTTACTTAATCACTTCAGTTTAATACGTAGAAATCAAGATAATCTACTTAAGGCATAATGTAACCATCGATTTCAGGTGGGTTTTTTTAGTGGCCTCTCTCTCTCTCTCTCTCTCTCTCTCTCTCTCTCTCTCTCTCTCTCTACTGAAAATGAGGATCATTTTTTCAAATGGGTTTTTGAGTGGTCTCCCTCATGCAAATGAAGGTATATCTTGTCAATTGGACTTTACAGTCCATGATAATCAGAACTTCCTTTGACAACTCCCATCTGTTTATGAATGTAGAGATTGTTAAAGCCACCCTCTCAGCTTTTATATAATTCTTCCATGGATGGGAAGTGAGGGGCTTCTTCCGTTAACACAAATCCCAAATCAAATCAAGCCCTGATTTTAGTTGATGACTTAGCACAACCCCCATTTTCTTTATTTTCCTGATTGAGATTGGTTTGAAGTCTTTCGTCCTCTTCTTCCCCAAGAGTAATAGGAAATCCTGTTTTCTCTCTGGCATTATTTGGAGTTGGAATGACTAGAGTGGGGCCCACTTGCCATCATCATCTGATCAGGCCAAAGAGATTCACCCTGGCCTGTAGTGAAATTACATGGGGATATGTAAGATGAGCCAATTTCAGTTCGTTGCCCTCATGGCCATAGATGGATGCATTTTGGGAGCCAGTAAAACAGAAAGGTCTGTGGGGCCCACCATGATCCGTCTGTGACTTCTGCTCTGAAACCTTACGGGAGCTCCTGAAGTTTTACATTTGGCTGATATTTGAGTTTTTCCTTTTCTTCCTGAACACAGTGGGCCCCAGGAAGGTTTGGATGGTAACCGACCCCATCACGACTGTTTCCTGTGGTGTGGTCCACTTGGGTTTTGGATCAGCCTGATTTTTGGTCAGCAATTGCAGTTTCTCCAATTTGTGACATTCAAACAGAGGGAAATGAGGGACAGTCAATGGCCCTCCTTCGAAAAGGCCTATTAATTAGAAATCTAGGATCATCCGACTCGTCCCTTGGGCTATCCATGGTAGGGCCCACCGAATGTACGGTCAAGATTCATCAATAAAAGTACAATATCTTGTATGGCGGTGAGTGGCAGTGAACAAAGATCAGTTCACCATATCAGCATCGGATGCATGAATTGGATTGCGTACTGAGTAAACTCTGTTGGGCCCACCTTTAATGTATGTGGTTTATGCACGCCGTCCAACCGTTTTTTCAGATCATTTTAGGGGTTGCACCCAAAATCGAAGCTTATCCAAATCTCAATTGGACCACACCACAGGAAACAGTGGGAATAATGATTTCCACCGTTGAAACCTTCCTAGGGCCTACAGATCCAAAACTTCCATCACCCCCTGGAAATTTTCAACAGTAGACATTCAATTCACACTATTTCCTGTAATGTTGGCCACTTGAGATTTGGATATGTTTCATTTTTTGGCTCAAGCCTAAAATTATCTGGTAAAATGGATGGACAGAGTGGATAAAATACATAAACCACGGTGGGCCCTCACAGAGTTTACTTAACTCCAAGAGCATTAAAGTGCCAGAGGAAACCTTTGATTCTCTGCCAGAGTGTGATGGATGATACCCAGGCACTCAGAAACTTCTAAAAATTTGCATACCTGGAATTCAAGTAAATCAAATTAAACTGTCCAAATTAATTTGTCGTTTTAGATGTATAATGAGCCAAAAGTTAAGCTTATTTAATTGTCTGATGTAAGATTGGTGGACATTTATTGGACGGTTAAAATTGAAAATCATCAAATGGTCCTATTTCCAAAAACGAGTGGCCACAAATCCGAGGTTAGGATTATTAACTCAATTTAGTTTTGGAACTATGACCTATAGCGATAGTCTGTCCAGCCTTATGTAAAATTTCTTAGTGCCTGCATATCAAGTTCTTGCTCTGCCGGACTATCAAATAAAACCGCATCAAACCTATGATCCTCTGGCAGGGAATATGTATGGGGAGCTAGTCAGGAGTAAAGTTTGTAGGAGACGTGCATCTTTGCATGCTATACACGGGTTCTCAGTACTTACAAGTGGGGCCCATTTTTAGGCAATCTAGATCGTTGGATCTCTTGAATCTCAACTGGATGGAACATGGCCCAAAGTTTCCCAAATTGGAAGATCACAGCAGCCAATATTAGTACCTTTTTCTTCAGTTGAATTTGGATGATTAGCTGTCTCTTCTTAATAGTCACACTCTAGGACAAAAACGGAAAGGTTAATATAGTTATATGGATGGATGAGATTTTGAAGCATACTCCATACATGATGAGAAAATAACAGACCAATGGTCTGGATTACAGAACCCTGGGCCCCATTTGTCAGAACACAAAACCCATGTACACAGTGCAAAGATGGAGGCAGCTTGTCATATATTTCCTCTTGTAGAGATGGGCCATGATCCCAAGTGCTCCCAAATGGAGTAACGATCTCTTGCCTACATAAGAAAAGACAACTAAGGAAAAAATGCCAAAGGTTTGACAGCTAGGGTCATCCATGAGGAATATTTTGTGGGCATGGTCCATCAACAGTGGATTCATCTGATCACTGTTCTAGATAACCAAATAGAGGTTATAATGGGCTAGGCCGCCCTGCCCAGACTGGCCCTACAGAGCAAGGGCTTGAGCCCGGCCTGTTTGGAACACGGTATTAAATGATATGGAATTGCATCAAGTAAAATTAACACCATTATTACATGATTAGATGTGTGGAAATACCATGATGTTCCATCCAATCCAACATTTAGGATCAAATTCTTCCTTAGGAAAGACACTCCATTAAGTGAAATTTATATTTGGTGGACTATGGAATTGTAAGCAGTAGACTATATTTCACAACTGATGTTGGTCACCTGCATGCATATGTGACTCATTTGTCATGTGTAAAGGTGGTATATGGATGGATGGCGTTTAAAAAATACATGCATTAACATGAGGCCAACAGGTCTAAGTGTTTTTCAAAATCCACCAGTAATTCCACCATATCTCCTCTGGATGATATGATACCTTAGTTATTCCTAGGTAATCTTATTTATATGGTTAGTTCTTATTTATGATACCTCTATAAAAAAAAAAAAAAAAAACTACTTAATCATATGGAAAGCACGTGTATATAAAGCCACCCCTCACTAGCAGCTTGCTTTAGCAGCACAGTAATAATTGCAAATCAAGTTGTCTAAAATTTAGATCCCAACCGTCCAAATTTTGGATCCCAATTTAGATGTATATGAACCATAAATTACACTTGATTATCTGGCTATAGGATTTTTGGACTTTTTTTTTTTTAGTTAGCTTGTTAGGTACACACCCATGTCAGTACACACACTCCATGTTAGCCACCCCACCAGGGATCGATACCAAGACCTCAAGTGTTGAAACGAGGTAAGAGCCAAAAATATCCAACGGTCCTATTTGAACAAGTGTCCACGGATCAGAGGTTAGGATGGCTCAACTAATCTGATATTAGGACCGCTATTACTTAAAAGGAAGTGGGGTCCATTATTAAGTCGGTTTAACTTGAGATGCTGTAAGCATGTGGACCCACGAATCAAGTGCCGTACTCTGCTGGAGCATCAAATAACTCGAAAACGAATTGGCTACTCCCCTGCGATCAACCTAAGGCTGATGGTCGGTGCTCTGTGGGCCCTACGATGATGTATTTATTTCATCCATACCGTCCATATATTTTTCTAGATCATTTTATGCTATGAGACCAAAAACAAGGTATATCCAAACCTAAAGTGGACCACATTACAGGAAAGAGTGTTGAATGAATGTCAACCATTAAAAACTTTTTGGGGACATAAAAATTTTGAATCAAGATAATCATTGTTTTTTTACCTTCATATGCTTCTTTATGACCTAATCAATCCATATATTTTTCTAGATCATTTTATGCTATGAGACCAAAAACGAGGTATATCCAAATCTAAAGTGGACCACATTACAGGAAAGAGTGTTGAATGAATGTCAACCATTAAAAACTTTTTGGGGACATAAAAATTTTGAATCAAGATAATCATTGTTTTTTTACCTTCATATGCTTCTTTATGACCTAATCAATCCATATATTTTTCTAGATCATTTTATGCTATGAGACCAAAAATGAGGTATATCCAAATCTAAAGTGGACCACATTACAGGAAAGAGTGTTGAATGAATGTCAACCATTAAAAACTTTTTGGGGACATAAAAATTTTGAATCAAGATAATCATTGTTTTTTTACCTTCATATGCTTCTTTATGACCTAATCAACAGATTGGATGTCAAATAAACAGTACAGTGGGCCTTAGCAGGATTTTAATGGTGGATCTCCTATCACTAATATTTTCTTGTGGTGTGGTCCACTTGAGATTTATATCCCTATTATTTTTGTCATAGAGCCCTAAAATGATATTTAAAAATGGATGAACAGAATGGATGAAACACATACATCATGGTGGGGCCCACAGAGCACCGACCACCAGCCACCGGGCTGGTGGCAGGGGGAGTGGCCAATCCGTTTCCAAATAACTCCGCTTTCACATGACTTCTCAAAATGTCCTCGGAGTAACCGTTACAAAACATTGGAACACCCGCCAAAATTCAAAAAAAAAAGGAAGCGAGATCTCTTAGGTAAAAAAAGAAAAAAAAAGGACATGCATCACTTACGAGGCATGACAAAAATGATACCTCCGCGGCGACAGCTGATCGTGAGAACCAACCACTCAATTCTTCCATTATAAGCCATTAGTCTCATCTTAATCCACCACTAGAGAAACCCAACATTCAAAATTTCAAATTAAGGAGAGGAAGGAAATGGGTGATCTCCCAAAAAATCTATTCCCTAATGAGGCCAGTCCCGACTGGATGAACAAAGCCGATAACGCGTGGCAGCTCACCGCAGCGACACTTGTCGGTCTCCAGAGCATCCCAGGCCTGATGATCCTCTACGGTGGAGGAGTAAAGAAGAAGTGGGCCATCAATTCAGCTTTCATGGTCCTCTATGCATTTGCCTGCGTTCTTGTCTGTTGGGTTGGGTGGGGCTATCGAATGTCGTTTGGGGACGGAATGCTGCCTTTCTGGGGGAAACCCATGTTTGCACTTGACCAACAATATCTACTGGGAAAGGCATTCTCAGGGATGTTTCCAACGGCTACGATGGTCTTTTTTCAGTTCGTCTTCGCCGCGATTACTTTGATCTTGATCGCTGGGGCCGTACTAGGCCGGATGAATTTCTATGCGTGGATGCTGTTCGTGCCCTTGTGGTTGACTTTCTCTTACACGTTCGGCGCGTTTAGCCTTTGGTCGCCGAATGGGTTTCTGTTCAAGGCTGGCGTTATTGATTACTCCGGTGGCTACGTCATCCATTTGTCGTCGGGTATCGCAGGGTTCACGGCGGCTTATTGGGTTTGAATGACCGACCGTCTGATCTTTTTGTGTTTATTATTAATGGTGGATCAACGGCTGGATGCGAAATCTGGCACACAACGTGATGGGCCAGTGTTGTATTTGGCCGGTGAATGCTGACCGTCCAATTGGTGGGAATTAATGTTAGTGATTTTCAAATGGGAGTACATGGCCGTGATGAGGTTTACCACCGTCTTCTTGAAGGCAATCACTACTCTTAATTAATCTTTGGAGCTTATATGTACTACTCACGTACATACCTCAAATCCACGAGGAAATTGAGCTAATAGAAATAAATTTTAGAAATTCAAATTTTAATTAATAAATGATAAAATTGAATTTACAATCATATCAAACCAAAGAAAAAAAAATAGAAATAAATTTTAGAAATTCAAATTTTAATTGTTAGATTATAAAAATAAATTTATAACCCTTTAAATAGTAATACCAAAACTTGGAATAAGTTTTCAAACTCGTAACTCAATATTTCTAAATTTCATGACTTACTATAAATAATAAACTTCATTTATAATGGCCATGATTCCTACTAGATTTCATGATTTTCAGTAAAAAATAGTTAAGTGTTGTATTTAGTTTAAACATATTATTCTTCTAAGTTTTCTAAGCACTTTCCACGGGAGGCTATGTGGCTAGATATAATTAAATTAAAACTTCCTATAAATATTAAAAATGAAATTAAAAAAAGATTTTCGACCGAGCTAATTTAGTTTGGGGAACCCAGCATAGTGGGGTTCAAAGTTATATATGGTAGGTCCAATAACTCATTTTGGTTTGTGAGATACGACGGTCCTTATCACCTCTGCTTCCGATTGGGCATTTTCTGGTCCATCTTGGACATGAAAGTGTCCGCGATCTACTCTACATCACATTCAAAGTGGAAAAGTCCATTCATGCAATGGCAGCATCTTAGTAAGCTCACCAGATGGACGGCTAGAATTCACTGGCTCTACAGCCATTGATTCTTAGTGGCGATGGACCAAGCCTAGTTCATCGCGCCA
Organism: Magnolia sinica; assembly: GCF_029962835.1. Taxonomy (NCBI): domain Eukaryota; kingdom Viridiplantae; phylum Streptophyta; class Magnoliopsida; order Magnoliales; family Magnoliaceae; genus Magnolia; species Magnolia sinica. The sequence goes on from NC_080573.1 coordinate 119,981,918, forward strand.
TGGACGGTGGAAGGTCCTCCAACTCGAATGTCTTATAACACTTGGTGCAGGGAGCCCGTGCCATGAAAAGCTCTGTCGGGCCCACCATGAAATTGTTTCGCATCCACTCTGTCCATCAATTGCACCATCTCATGTTCCAAAAAGAGTCCAAAACTCAGTAAGATCTAAAACTCATGTGGACCACACCACACGAGAAGTTGGGATGGTGGCATCCCTCGTATGGATCGGTCGATATTTGTCTTGTCCCTTCGTCCCTCTTGCGGACCACCCGAGAAAGTTTCAATGGTGGGTGCTCCTATCTCCACTATTTCCTATAAGTGTGACCCACTTGAATTTTTTGATAGCCTGATTTTGGACATCACGTCCTAACATAAGCTAGCCCAAATGATGGACGGAGTGGATATCACACAGGCATCACGGGACGTCTGGAGACACATTTCTGTGGCCTAGATTTATCTAAGACTGGAAAATGACTAAATTGCAATCTCAATGTTTTCAGGTGGGCCCTCGCCTAACGAAGGATAGAGAAAGGTTCCCTCCCAACAACATCCTTTTGATGTTAGCTGGGGCAGGCCTACTATGGATGGGCTGGTCAGGCTTCAACGGCGGGGATCCGTATGTGGCCAGCATCGATGCCTCCTTAGCCACCCTTAACACGCACGTGTGTGCTGCGACTAGCTTGCTCGTGTGGCTCCTGCTCGACATCACCTTCTTTGGAAAACCGTCTGTGATCGGTGCCGTACAAGGCATGATCACTGGCCTAGTTTGCATCACCCCAGCAGCTGGTAATATCTCCTCTCTCTCTCTCTCTCTCTCTCTCTCTCTAAAGACACCAATACAATAACTGAGTACGGGCTGGCCCACCATCACAGTATAGAAAAATGCCACGTGGCTTCTTCTCAATGAACTGATCTGAACCATGCATCTTATATTCTCTATTTAGTGACTCAAAAACCGTGTGCTACACTTGTAACATGGGTCCCACTACTTCAGTGTATGTGTGCAATGGGGTCCATGGAATGGACCCAATAAACACATGCATATACGGTTGTTAAAGGAAAAGGTACCATGAGGTCAACCTCATGGGAAGCTTCCCATGAGGACAAGCTCTATGGACCCCCCCGTGATCTATGTGGGCCATCCACCCCATCAGTCAGATGCACCCTTCTATGGTGGACCACGGTCCTTACAAAAAGGAAAATCCATGGCTTATGTGGTCCACACCATAGACAAAAGTTGAGAGTGGATACTCACCCATAGAGACCTTCATGATTGTTTATACAGCCCACTGAGGTGTGATTCAGATATCCAGCCCATCCATTGTGTGTGTCCCACTTGGATGAGGGTTCTTACTGAGTTTCAGTTTTATCCAAATCTCATTGGACCCCACCAAGTGCTTTTAGATGTTTTAGACATGATTTCACACAGTTTCAGATGATATGGCCCATTCGAGTTCCGGATACAGCTGGTTATTGGGATATCCCATAGCCCAAACGGGATCCACCAAATTCATGGTGTGGATGTCCAATACACATCACGGTTTGTTTGTTTCAGGTTTTGGGCCTGGTTCGTCTCGGTCATCATATAAGGTTAAACCCAACCCGGACCCATTTACGTAAGTGGGTCAAATTTTCTAACTCAATCCCAACATGCGGACCGAGTTGATTCATTACGACTAGCCCATTTTATATATTGGACCGAGTTGATTCATTACCACTGGCCCATTTTATATATTGGACGGAGTTGATTCATTACCACTGGCCCATTTTATATATTGGACCGAGTTGATTCATTACCACTGGCCCATTTTATATATTGGACGGAGTTGATTCATTACCACTGGCCCATTTTATGTATTGGACCGAGTTGATTCATTACCACTGGCCATTTTATATATTGGACCGAGTTGATTCATTCCCACTGGCCCATTTTATATATTGGACCTACGTACACAAGCCCAACAGTCCAATCCAACTCATGTACAAGCACACATACATGTCCGAGTATCTAACTCACCTACACATGATACTTATCTCATGCAAAAATACATATGGACCAGGAGTGGTGCAGGGGTGGGCCGCAATAATCATGGGAGTGTGCTCAGGCTCGATCCCATGGTTCACCATGATGGTGGTCCATAAGAAATCCGAGCTCCTCCAAAAGGTGGACGATACGATGGCCGTCCTACACACACATGCAGTGGCTGGTATGCTCGGAGGCATCCTTACCGGGCTCTTCGCAGAGCCAAAGCTAAACCGGATCTTCTTCGGGAGCGATGGTCATTACGTGGGCCTCTTCTATGGGTTCGACATGAACCGGGTCCGGATCGGGTTTCAACAAGTGGGCCTCCAGTTACAGGGAATAGTATTTATTGTTTTACTGAATATTATAAGTACGAGTATCATATGCAATGTGATACGATTCATAGTACCATTGAGGATGTCTAATGAAGATATGGAGATTGGAGATGAAGCAGTTCATGGGGAGGAAGCCTATGCTCTTTGGGATGAGACACGTGAGGTTTCCAAGTATGGGAGTTCTATGTTGGATGTGGAACATCCAGCTCCCAATAAGGTTAGGACTGGCAGGCAGGTTGAAATGAGATAGGAGTTTTGTATGGAGGTAGGATATTTCAAGGAACAATTGCTGGGGAAAATAAGATTGTATTTTATTATATATTTTTCCTTTAATTAATGTGTAATTGTGGTCCAAATACAATGGATGTGGGGTTGGCATCAAAGCCAAAGAAAAAAAATAAGTAAAATGAAATCTCTCTCTCTCTCTCTCTCTCTCTCTCTCTCTCTCTCTCTACAATAGGGGGGAAAGTCGGCAGTACGGTTGAGTCCCAGCCCATGTCCAGCAGCTTACAAGGGTATTTAGGATGAGGCTAGAGGCCTATAGGATAGGCTTGGGAATAGGGTTATAAGGGCCCAATAACTAAATGAACCACCCAACTTGGATATGGAAAAGGACCAAGTTATAGAAGACCGTTTTGATCACTACTTGTCTGTAAGTAGGCTGGGCTGGGCCTCAACCTGTTCATCTAGCTCATAGATCGGATTTGAACAACCTTTCCTAGCCCATTTACTCCCCTAAATAAATATGGGTTTCACAGACTAGCGACTTGACCCGACTCATTAGTCCCTGAGTTGACTCGTGGTTTCAGGATCAGATCCAACTCAGCCCGAGTCGACCCAGGCGAGTCGCATCAGAATAACCAACAACGTAACAACGCACACGTGCAATGTTTCTGGCCCCATTTGCACGTACGCCAGTAGTCAGGATATATTTATGCTCCCAATATCACCGTCGAAGACGCATGCGTCCACAAGCATACGTGCATATGCATACATCTACACAGCCATGCACATTCACATTTACAACACAGCAATCTCAAATGTCCAAATCAGGAGCATATCTTGAAAATCACATTGATGATCTTAACCATCCAATATTTCTCATTGGATTTGGACTGCTGACCATTCTTTTTTTAATCATCCATTTGATAGCCTCCAACAGGAGGTTAGAGCTTTCATGGAGCCATATTCCATCCATGACATGCTGTATAATTTCGACAGTCTAGATCGACTTGCATGTAAGCGTACAGCGAACGAGACATTATGACCTGAAAATGCCTAGTGGACAACCATGAAAACAACAAAGTACGTGCACGTACGTATGACACGAATGTATAAGCAACTGTGCGCTTGCACATGCAAAGGCGACACAATCTCACACGTGCATGCTACAAATTGAGTGTGCAAAATTCACTTCCATTATGTTGGAAGGTTACTTGGTATGCTTATAGTTTCAAGTTACTGGTAGGGTGGTAAGACTGCAACTTGGGTTCAGGTTGATTAGCCCAAACCAAGTTCAGGTCAGGCGAACATGGTCCTTAGGTCAGGTTTAGGTTAGAAAACGCCAACTGAATATAAAATATAGTTGGGCTCGGCGACAAAATTTCGGTTTGGAATAATCATATGTATTCGAGTGTAAAGGAATTTGAGTTTGGTTGGAGTTGGGCACCTCAGGTTGGAATTTAGGTTGGGTGCCTCCTGATGGCGGTTCTAGCTTGGTTGAACCTCAACCCGGCACTACCCACCCAAGTTGCATCCTCAGTTACTCGCGCATATACCACATGCATGTAGGGGCTGTGCAATCATCTCAGATTTTGAACAATTCATGGCCAACATAACTAAAAACTCAGATTTGGCTTTGGTCCCACTCCATTGACATGCAAGGGTATACAAAATATAACTACATGGACATGTAAGACTATGTTTGAGGAGTATTTACCACATCACGTTTACAAGCTCTGTTGAACAAACCTCACTGAAGCCAGTTTGATTAGCACACCTGCTCACAAAAGGCATGCCCCACAATCACTCCAGTGTCTTGTTGTGGGGCAGTGGGCCCTAAAACTATGACCAGAGAAAGAAAAGACATGCATCTATCCACCTTACAATGGGGCAGGACAATCGAAGACCCTCCCATGGACTAAATCCTAGGCCAGACTAGCCCACTAGATGCACCTATGTCAAAGGCAGGCCCAGCCCATTCAGTCCAGTACGGGTTCCAACAGCATTAAAAGTAAATGGGTCAGCATTTACTACTAATACTCTCCTTAAACATTGTTAAGGCATTGTTTAGGATCTCAAAAGAAATGAGAATGCCAATTTGGTAAATCCATGAACTTGTCAAATTCATAATTCGCAGCAGACATGGATTTGGCAAATTCCAAAAACTGCTGTTTGGGAATCAAACTACAAATCCATGTATTTGAAGCTCATCCTCTTTAGGATAAATGATCCCCTTGACCTGAAATGACCTGGCCCATTAGGATTTTTTCCCAATTCAGTGGTCCTTTCAAGGCGATTAAATAGTCTGTTGAGGGTTGGCGGTTTGTTCTCCTTCCCCTTCAAACTCTCATTCATGATGGAACAAGATCCACTTTGCATCATATCTAAGTGATTCCTTGGTTCCAACAGAAGAAGAGCATGTTACAGACAAATAACTCCAAGTCCGCAGTTTTTTTGATCCATGGATTTATGGGGGTGTGGATTTGGGAAATCCATGAATTCAGCAAATCCCCAACAAAAGATCAACATTAAAGATTTTTTTATTTTTTTTAAAACATGGATTTCACAAATCTCTGCCCCAAATCCCTCACCCCAAACAACCCCTAAATTTAATGTGCAAATTACCACTTTATACAGCAGATAATACTAATAATCAGCAAACGATTCGTAAGGACATTTTGCATTTTGCCATTTGCAGGCACACGTGAGCATGTTCTCAACATCTGCAAATTTTCTCTGAGCTTCTTCAAGCCGACATTGTGAGTACAAGAAATCAACTAACGCAGGCAAACCCACATATGCCAGCATGGCAGACAGGTGCAATATCCAAGGCACCCACCAGAAGGGCACCGCTACGCAGATTCCGTATCCCAAGAATCAGGTCCATCCACTAGCCAGGTGGGCGACAATCAACTGAATAAGTGTGTGGTTGTGAAAAATCGACCCAAGTTTTCTATCCTGTCCACTTATTTTTGATATCATGACACCTACTAAGTGGACTGACTTTAGCTTTCGGCAGTAACATCAAGATGGATGGCGTGGTTATTTCACCTGTGTGCCATGCTGGCATAATATAATACCAATATAAAATAACAGGAATCAAAACATCCATCAAAACTACCAAAAGTAATCATCCGAGGGCCATAATAAAACACAACAACAGAAACTGCATTTCCTCACCACAACTGGCTTTTTGAAGATGGAAGTAGTGATATTGAATTCTTTCCACAAGGAGCCATAACACAATCATTTCCCTCTGCAATGAACGCTGAAATTTGCCAAACGGTTCTGGTTAGAGAAGGCTGTTTGTTTGATCACAGAGTAATGCATAGGCATATGCACACACATGCACACATTCATGAATGTTACATTACATTAATTGGCAACATACATTAAGAAGCAGGACATATTTAGATAGCTTTTGATAGCAAGGGATTTTTCATATACTAGTTTTCGATCTCACCCAAAAGATCACAAAGGAAACCCTGCAATCTAGAACTCAACAAAACAAACAAACAAACAAACAAACAAACAAACAAACATTTGTCCATTCCATGTGGAAAATTATTATGACCAAATCATGCTCATTTTTTCCACCAAGGGCCTGCTTAGAAGCAGCAAAAGTTTAGTCCTGTCTAGGTAAGGCCCGTCTTAGTCTTGTCTATTTGGATCATGTTGTCCTGGACTAATTATTTTCCTATTGTTGTCAAGCATTCAAAATAAAATAGGAATATTGGGCACATATGGCGCTCGTGCACATTGAAAAATTGACACATGGCACAAGTGTTTGAAAATGTATAATGGCATATGTGGCACCTGCGGGGTGCTTAAAGATGTACGATGGCACATGTGGCACCTGATGGATGCTTGATGAGGCATGGTGGTATACACATCTAATGCATCACATATACAAGTTGGCACATGTGGTGACTAGCGTTCAAAATATCGGTATCGCATTACGTATCACACCCTTATGATACAGATACGTATCGGTTATCACATGGTATACGTCAGTTGTATTGCATAATGTATCGTTATTGTTGGAAACATTGGGAAATTGCTCGAATTTTTCAATGAAACATTAGTGACTGCTACAAAAGACATCAATACACACTTATAAATCAAAACATTACAAAAAACGAGTGCACATAATAGGTTTTCTTTGTATGGGGTCATAATCTATGCGTTGTCTAATTGAATTGATGCAAGTAGTCTATTCATATAATTTATAAATGTAAGAAGATATATGAAAACACAAGCAATACATTCAAAAGCAAAAGAAGAATCACTAGATTGGGTTACATACACGTTTGATTTTATGTTTAGACACAAAGATTTCAACCAATTTGTGAAGAATTGAATTTTATTTTATTTTTTTCAATTTCCTCCAAATCTCCAAATCGAAGCTCTCAATCCATGATTTTTCATGCAAATTTGTAACAATTTGACACTGATTTAACATGATTTACAGAAAAAAAAAAAAAAAGAAAAAAAAAGAAAAAGAAAAAAAAGACTGAAAATAAAAAATGTTCACTGGATCGAACATGCAGGATATATCACACTACTTGTGCGTTTCATATCGCACAGGTGGGATACAAGATATATCGTGGGATATATAAGCCAATATCGTCGATACTTAAAACATCAGTGGTGACTACAGCACATTGAGGACACTTGACGGTTGAATGTCGCAAAATTGCCATGCTAGAAGATGGATGATGGCACTTTGGCACATGCGGCACACATACATACCACAAGAGATAGTCCAATGTACACCATAACAGGGACAAGTGGTCCTAAGTTTTTTTTAGGAATGACAAAGGCATGCCAACGATAAAAAAAACTTGGACAACTTTTTTTCCTTATTTTTTCATGCATAGTAGTAAGTATGGACAAAAGGCGTGTCCCTAACTAATTAAGGACTTAACTTTTGCTGAGCAGCCCCCAACTGTGAGGCTGTAAAAATGGGGCAAGTCAAATTTGTAGACAATGAGGGTAAATTTTCCTTTGGGGATTGTAAACTGTCAGTAATATTTGTGATTCTATTGCAATTGATAAAAAGAAGTTACTTCTAAGATTGAAAAAGATGTGATTATGAAGGTATTAATACTAATAGTAGCACAATCCATATCAAAAATGTACAGATATGTATCAAACATGTGCGCATGGATGTTGGCATGCATTATGCATGTCTATGGTAATGGGAATTTGATTTCCTAATTCTAGATGATTTGAAGCTGCCAAGCAACATGGATTATTTGAAAGTCATGACGATGGCATTAATGCATATGAAGTATCATATATGCATATATGCTGTTAAACTCCGAAGGCGAGTCATTTACCTGTATGGCTGAATCCAATAAATTCAAATTTCTGATCTGTTGCCTCCCTCATTCTATATAAAACTTGGAAGTGATGGGCGGAAAACACTTCCCAGACGCCTGCCTCATCTCACAGGCAAACTCAACTTCCATCAGACGATGGTTTACTTCAGAGCGATCCATTGAGAAGGAGACTGTCACGTCATCCCCTTCACTAACTCGAAGTGGAGGGTTTAAGAGGAACACCTGTCCAAAGGCACAACAAAAGGAATAAAGGAACATAATAAAGTCAAGAGCAGTGAATGGTTAGCCATCCAAAAGATGGTTTGCAGAAGGGAAAATGAGAATGGCACTTTCTTAATTGACACAAACCCTTGGCCACGGTTTTGCATTTTGATTTTTGAGACGAACAGTCATCAGCTCGTTTTATCATCTGCTAGTTTTCTGTAATGAAGAACATGCCATGCAAAATGGGCACGCCAACTCAAAAACCGCGAAGGATTGACGTGCTGATAAGTCACAGTTTTGGTATCCACTGTTTAGCAAGGTTTAAAAGGAATAGCCAATTCTGACTAGATGAGACTCCAAAACCATTTGACTAGAAACTTGATCAAATACACAAATGCATTACCTTTTCGGGTTTAAAAAAACTCATGTTGTGATTTGATTTTTCGAGACCTAGATGTACTGAACTCAACCAAGTTATCATGGGTTTCTTACAATATGATACACCATGCCTGATGCAATCATACAACCTCTAATTCACTCAATGCGAATTTCCCCTTTTATTCTGAAACACCTAATTATTACATTCTTCCGAAATCAAACCACATCACTACCACTAAGAACAAATTCCACAGGATCAGCCATCCAGGATCACGGAAATCTTGCCTCCAAGCTACCATAAGCTAAATACCATCGTAAACTGATATCACATGTAAAATCTCCTTGTATAATGTATATACCAACTACATGATGTGATAGTGATATCAACAATGTGCTCATAGGATAAGTGCACTTGAAATTAGGATGTTGAGATGGATGAGTGGCAAGACAAGAATAGAATTAGAAATGAATACATTCGAGGAGACTGAGTAGCACCAACAGGTAATAAGATGAGGAAAAGTAGACATAACTGGTTTGGCCATGTGCAACGGAGATCAAGAATTGCACCAATTAGGAGTGAGTTGGTTTGAGTTGAAAGTTCTAAAAGGACAAGGAGAAGGACCAAAAGGACATGGGTGGAGGTAGTAAGGAAGGATTTGATGACCTATGGTTTGATTTGGAATATGGTCCATGATAGAGTGGAATAGAGGAAAAGGATTTGTGTAGCTGACCTCAATTAGGATAAGGCTTAGATGATAATGATGACGACAACGACAATGGCAATGATGATAATGATATCCTGTATTGTACAGCATTTTTCTAAATCTCGATAGCTTATTTGGTTAAGAATATTGCTTGAAGGTGCAAATAATGCCAAGCATGTTATATTGACAGTTTTGTTAAATAAAAATAAGCTATACATGACTGGCCATTGCTCCAGCGCCAATTGTTTGATTTGTTTCAACATTAATCAGAGCTCCATGTCTTTGGATTTAAGGTTTGAATTTGAAATTTCCAATGTTAATTTATTGGCCTTTCTGGTCGTCAACTCTAGATTGAGTGTTAATATCTCAGTTCTAGATCTTCATGTTCACTGAGCTTGACTAGCATTGCTTGCTCTAGAAATCAACTGTTGACAGATTCCCTTTGTGGGTAGTTTGCAGTAATTGAGCTGGGGTGGAGTGCGGGGCTTGACCATGTGGCCATGTAAGTCGTATTTGATAAAAATGTATTGGCAGGGTTCCCTGCTATCCTGCAGCCACCTACTCAAGCATGATCTTGACTATGTGTGGGTGCTTTGTGCTTAGTGGTTTGCCTGTCTTGTCCTCCATGAGCCAACCATAGTTGCACGAAGCATAAATGAAGCAGCAACAGATTCATGTGCAGGAGCAAGGGAAAAGTCTGCTTCAAAATGTTAGCAAGTGTAGATGGCTGGTAAGCCAGAGTTGGAGCGCAATTCAAAGTAGTTGTAGGACCCAATTAGAAGGATTGTGCAACTAAGGACCCAACCTTGCTTGCTCGCCCTTGGGGGCGTGCATGTAATAGTAGGGTTGGCTGTGATATTGGGTGGGACCATGTTAGCATATGAGTTGTATCAATGTGGGCAACCTCTAGAATGACCCAACCTTACTTGCTCGCCCTTGGGGGTGTGCATGTAATAGTTGGTTGGGTGTCAACATTGGGTGGGACCATGTTGGCATATGAGTTGTATCAATGTGGGCAACCTCTGCAATGACTCATTCCAAGAGCCCAGGTAAAAGAGGACGGTTGATGTCCGATTGGTTGTTGATTGTGAAACTTTTTCAATCTTCCATTTAAATGCCAGCCCAAAGATAAAAGCTACGATGATGATGATGATGATGACAATGGCCAATTAATCTCACTTGCGTCTTGATTTTGAACCACCCCAAGGAATTGCCCAAAGTTCTTGATTGTGCTTTCAAGAGTTCTGAAGTAACTATGACTTTTTCACTTTTCTTTTTCTTTCTTTTTTTTAAAAGGAAATGAAATTTTATTAGAAAAGCAAGACGAAGACAAAAATCTACACCTTGAAATTACAAGGACAAAAACCAATCAAAAGAACGAACTGTCTCAGATTGCTTGAGGGATGAAGCCCACGCAATCACATCCATTTTAGCCTTCCTAAAGCATCCAGGAACCGCTTGCTATTGCAGAAACATCTTTCATCGCACTCAGCCCAAATGAACCACAAACCCACCAAAAGGAAGATATGCCAAAACACATTCCTTTTACTCCCATCTCCCTCCATGCTAGACAAAAAGGACCTGATCAATGCCAACATCACCCAAGAGCATTGGAAAAGATTGAGAATTCTCACCCAGATTTCTCAACAAAATGCAATGCATAAACAGATGAGCAACTTGGAAACATAATACAAGTATTGGAATGATCATACTCCTTTTATTAAGGTTATCGACGCTGAGAACCCTGCTCCTGCCCACCAACTAACAAAAAGTCATAACACGAGGGAGGCCCCTACATGACCAGATGTACTCCATAGGCTTCGGGTACTTACCACCAGAACTAGATTGAAGTGCTAAATAAAAAAGGTTGAATGAGAATCTGCCCAATTTCTTTGGCCTCCACACCATCTCTCTTGATTAAAGGCAATCCAACCCTGCAAAAAACCTAAGCAAATCAATCATCTCCTATGACTCCTTATCTATCGAATTCCTTTTGGATGGGGGGGACCAAATAATTTCGCCACCCGAAATAGAGAAACAAAAAGAAAAGGGAACATCCCTCTCTGAGGAAACAAGTGCCAGCCTCGGAAATGAGAAAGGCCTATCCGAACACCAAACGCCTTCCCAAAATCAACTTTGGCTCCCTCACCAACCACAAATATCACTTCCCACTAAAACAGTCCATATTTCTGAAAATTACCTTCTGAAAACGCAAGGTTCGATGTAGAGAAGCGCCATTGGGATACCAACGTCCAACATCAATACCGTACTACTAGCCAACACCTGTTTCCAAAGACCCTCATTTTCCATTCAAATCTCCAAAGCCATTACTTGAAAGAGATTGATTCATAAAATGGAGACTCCAATTTCCACTTTGCCTTTGCACAAAGGTTTGCAAGCCTCACTCCCTTTCAATAAATGGAACTTAATTCTTATTTTCCATACCTTCCCACAACAAGTCCAACTTGATCCTTTCAAGTCTGCTAAGTATGCTAACCGAACATTAGAAGAGCGACATATAATATAAAGGTATGCTTGGTAGTGTCGCCTTTATCAACATGTTTCTTCCTTTGAAAGACATGTACCTGCTCTTTCAACTTGAAAGCTTCGAATCCTCTTGACCACTTTATCCCAGTTTGGTCGGCTCGCGAATGCATAGGGGAATTACCCGTGGAAGACGATGGAAGTGTTCTAATCTTGGATCCATTCCTGCAAGACTCCCAACTTCCTCCTCTGCCATTCTAATCCCAAAATCTCACTCTCATGGACGTTGACCCTGATCCCCAAAACTACATAAAAGCTCCTAGTAGATATATGCAAGTTATCCACCTTGCAAGACAATAAGGTCAATTGTTATCGTCTAAGCCTTACCCAACTACTTAGGGTTAGCTTGCAAAACAATAGGTAAAAATGTGAAGATGAAATATCTAGAAGGATGCATTTACCACTTTAAACCCATTAATTTGGCCAACATGAAGCACTATTTCCATCATCTAATGAGAGCTTCCACCACCACTAGAAGTAAGAAATGTGATAGTCGATAGTGCACCTTGCTGAAGCCCTCTTGTTCCCTTAAAAACTCCTCTAGGGCCTGTTTGGATAGTGGGATGAGAAAATAAAAGAAAAGAAAATTGTAATGATTAGCCAATGATGATTTCTAAGATTTTTCATAAGCATGGATTCCCAGGGATTCCATTTTGAGGACCTTGTTTGCATAACAAGTAGACACTGAAATAAAGCTCTCACAATAGTCCCCTTGAATCTTGTTCATGAGAATTTGACTATGGCGTTTGGGTAATGATTGCCTTTTGAAATCCAAATGTTTCCTTTGCTATGCAAAAATAGTGAAATGTCCCGTCATGGGAAACATCATCCATTTTCTTTGCTTTTCTTTTCTTTTCCCACTATCCAAACAGGCCCTTAGGTGATCCATTCACTAGAACTGAATGCCCAACCGAAGACGCACATTCGTAAATCCATATCCATTTGGTTCCACATCCTAGCCCATGCAGCATGTAGTCGAGGCATTTCCAATCAAAATGATTGAAGGCCTTTCTAAATCTAGCTCGCAAATTATGCCCTACTTCCTTCTTGAATCTCAAATCAATCCATTCATGAGCAATTAAAGCACCATCGAGTGTTTGTCTCCCTTAGATGAAGGCCCCCAATGATTTGGAGATGACCCAACGCAAAATCTTAGGGAACCTAGAGGTGAGGACTTCTGCAAGAATGTACATGGCTCCCTTCAAACTTATAGGCCTAAAATCCCGCAAAACCTTCCGCCCCTTCTTTCTTGGGAATAATAGCAACGAAATAAGCCCCTAGCACCGTAGAGAGGGGCTTTGCTTTCGAGCTTTTCAACTACTTGATTGAGCATTCCCCAGTTGTATAAACCCAAACAGCCATTAACTCAAGTGTTGATTTTGTCAAGATGAAATTTTCGAGCATTCAATCAGGTAACCTCAAAGACAACTCTTTTTTAAACCTTAGGATCATTTGGATCACATAACCAGGTTTCTAGGTCCAGTTTTTTGTTGGACCTGCTGTTAATGCATCAACAACATTCCCATTTTGAGACTTACAGTTGCTAAAAGTCAACTCTCAGTCAATCTTTCAGACTCCGTTTGGGAGTAAAGGTGCCAGAAATGAAGAGAGTAACGAGCTGTCGTTGGACATGCCTTCAAGTCAACTCTTCCCGGGCTTCATTTGGATTTATCCCCTGGACTCTATGACAAACCAAGTCCAAGTCAAATAAAAACTACCTCCTCACAACTCATCAATGACTATAATCTCCACACACACATACTAAAACATCATGCACATGGATGCTCATATGGGGCATCATCCTTTTTGGGTTACTGGATTATGTTATTGACTGCCCTGCAAGGATATTGGAAAGAATGAATGGGTTCAAAAAAGTAAGCCTTTGGCTAATTTGATTCAATGGAGGGATACATCAGCGGTTCTTTCCACTAGGCTCGGGATTCAAGTCCTCAATCAAAGATTTTCAAGTTTTGTAAGATTACATTGCAGTTTCAAGTTGCCTTTCAGAAAAAAAAAAAAAAATAGAGAGAGAGAAGGAAAAAGAAAAAGAAAGAAACAAAATAAAACATTTACTTTCGAGTTCTTTTGATTGGAGATGTTCGACCAAGTTCTGTGAAACAAATGAGTTACCACATGAACTTGAACCTAGCCTTGACTGTGCCAGGTCGACTAAGAGAATCTTTCAACTGCTGGATAGTGTTTTTAAACCTTAGAGCAAGTCTTCTCGGCTCATCAGACAGACCACCTTGGAGTAGATTAGATACCAAGTAAAAGCTGATTCATGACCCAGTTATAGTCCTCAATCTAGTCTTTAGAGTTTAAAAAGCTCACATTCAAGTCCAGTTTTCCAACTATTTTAGCGGAGTTACAAAGAAAATAAAAGGCCACATGAAATCGACCCAAAATTTCATCAAGTCCAAGCTTCTCAGAGAGTTTACTGAACATTTTCATGTTTTTAAACATTGGAATCAAATCTTCTAGGCATTGTCTTGTCGAGATGTTCCAAGTAAACTCATGTTGAGACTCCTTGTCTTGTTGCACTCCTTTATCGCATACAATTGCTTTCATTTTAACAAAACTCTTTGCTCAGAAGAATAAAATGGCTCACAAGGAAAGAAATAAACAAAGCAAGGACAATATGATCAATCTAAGATCTGTTGGATTGTTTTCAGTTGCTGGACATGTAGCCACGCCAACAGTGGCCATTGAAGGGTAAGTAAATGAGGGTCTCACCTACCTGGCCATTTAATGGCCACCATGTGGCTGCCTCATGTCCTGTACTGTCATAGCACTCATAATCTAAACTGAAACTATTGCCACTCCAGAAACTATGGTTGGTGACACAAATGGTCATTATCAATTTAGGGTCTAGTGTGGATAAAAAACCTGTTGGCCCCAATGTGTTGGGTTGTCCGTGCTAGGAGCAGTCGTCAACTCAACCTCTTGTGTTGCTGGATTGCTGCTGCTTCCCTGGAGAAACAACCAAAAGAGATAGTAGGAATCAATATTCTAGTATGTTTCCAGATTGCTGAGGTTGATAGTATCATGTAGACAATTGAATGGGTTTGGGAAGGCTGACATACTCGGAAATGAACATCAAACCACCCTGCAAAACCACAGAGCCTGGTCTTCTCTACAGTGATAGATGACGAAAATTTTGCTTTAACATTAACAATTTCATTCACGGTTGTAGTCAGACAATCAATTTCTTTTATGATAGCAGGAGTGCCTATAACTTGATGTGGATGGAGGTTATTCCACAGTGATGTCTGCAGCAAAATTCAAGAGCAACCTTTTACATGTAAAAGAAAGTAAAGGAGAAAGCTGCAAGCCAGTAGTAGGACAGAAACTGTGTAGATCCAATGTCAAGGCCAGCCAGTGAGCTGACTTGACCCCATGGTCCACCCTGGCCAGCCCAGCTTGTCAAACAAGGACTGAGCACAACAGCGTTCTAATAAGCTGGGCTGGGCCAGGGCAAACTGTCAACCCTTGAGGCAAAAATAGGCCCACTCCCAGGATAAGAGCAGTTTATATGTTGAAAACTTAGAGCAAGAAATAAAACAAATGCAGCTCATAACATTGAAAAAACCAAAGCACCTAATGAACAAAGTAACAAAAGAAATCCATGGATCCAAGCAGTTTTCATTTCCTCTTGATTAGATTCGGAAGAAGATCCTTGTCCCAAAAAAAAAAGTTGGAGAAAAGAAAGGATCAAGTGAACTTAAGGGCCTGTTTGTTTTTTCAAAGAAATGGGAAATACACGGTAAATAGTAATTATTACGATTTCACCATGTTTGAAAATTCATAGGAATTTGTGCCTTTCAAATTGGTTCAAAAGAGATAATTTTAATTCTTGAACTGCAAGGTAATGCATATGATATATCCATTCCGTCCATCTATTTTATTACAATATTTTGGAGCATGAGACAAAAAATGAAGCGGATCCAACACTCAAGTGGCCCACGCCAAAAGAAACAGTGGCCCCACAAAGTTTTTAACAGTAAGTATTCGATTCCCTTTTTGTACGACGTGGTCCACTTGAGTATTGGATATGCCTCAATTTTTTACTCATGCTATGAATTCAACTGGAACAATGGATGAACGGTGTGGATAAGCGAAATGCATCAGTGGGACCCACAGATATTTTGTAATATTCTTGGTTTTCGTGTCAAAAAGTAAGCAGTCAAATCAAATATGCTGTAAATGTATGGGGAAATAATTATTACTTTTTTACACAGTATTTACCACTTCACCGGAAAATCAAACACGCCCTAAAGTAAATCAGGTATTACTCAGCTAAGAGATGACTCGAAAAAGCTAGTCACTCCTGAATCCTGATCCCAACGCAGTGTTTTCATTGCTCTCATTTCCTTAGAGAAGGATTATAATATTACCTAAAAAGGCAACGAACATACAGAAACAAAAAGGGTATAAACACAATTTTTGTTTAATTATGTATATTGACATAGAAAGAGAAACCATATGAGCACATGCACAGAACTCCAAACAATCTCACTGCACATGAATGGTATGTACTAGAACGACAAAAGATCGTGTTATGCAGAAAATCAGTAATTGGAGGGAATACACTCTATTTTGACTTTTGAGCACTTTGGCCATCATATTGTATTAAATAAAATTCTCCATTGCTCCTTGGCTGTTTTTCATTATCTACTGATATACTAGGGCACTATAATGAATAATAATCTCGTTGCTTATCCCAACAAGTTATCATACAAGCAAAGTTCACATGAATACACAACATTGAATGACTTTGGCTGAAGCCTTTATCAGTGATCGAAATATCGATACAATCGGCCGATATTATCGGTATCGCACCACTGCGAGACGAAACTCCTCCGATACGGAAGATATCAAAAATCTAAAACTTCAGATATCGCACCATATTATCGTCGATATCGTTGATATATCGGCCGATATTATCGGTATCGCAGTCCAACGATACAAAACTCGTCGGAAGAAAGTAAGAAATTTTTTTATTGTGCGTAAATGTTTTGAAAAAATCAGAAAAAAATAGGGAAACTTTTAAGAGGGTGGATTTCTGTGCCTGTAGAGGAGATTTCCCTGATTGGAAGCCGCATTTGGTGGGCCATTCGAATCGAAGCTCACCATTCGTAGGTTAGGGTAAAGAAAATCTTCAATTCCTTTTTTTTTTTCTTTCTTTGAATAGATTTTTGCTTGAAAATGGAAGTGATTTTGGAAGAAAATCTGAAAAAAATCAGAGAAATCCGGAGATTTGGGAAGAGAATTTGGGGGTTTTAGCGTTCCGGAAGGCTAGAACCCTCTTTCTGGAACCTCTCTGCAATAAATAAAAAAGATTTTTAAAAAAAGGCTTTCGAACCATTTTTTATTGGGCTAAACGCCCGCGCATGAAGTTTCTGCGTTGGGATGATAGGTGGGGCCCACCGTGTTGTTTGTTAGAAATCCGCCATGTCCATCTGTTTTGCGAGCTCATTTTAAGACATGTGACCGAAAATGAGGTTGATCAAAAGCTCAGGTGGGCGGCACAAGAGGAAACAATAGGGATTCGGTGAGACCGTTGAAACATTTTTATGGCACAACAGTTTAGTATCGGGATAATTTTTTCGTGTTTTCACTTCATCCCAATGGGAATGACCTTATAAAGGGTTTGGATGTTATATAAACATCAAGGTAGAGCCCAGGAAAGTTTCAACAGTAGGAAACTCTTTCCCCAGTTTCTCTCTCGTATGGCCCACTTGATTTTTGGATCTACCTCATTTTCAGTTGCATATCCTAAAATGAGCTTGCGGAATGGATGGACGGGGTGGATTTCTGAAAAACATCACAGTGGGCCCCATCTAGCATCCCAGCTCAGCAACTTCTTGCAAAAGCCTTTCGCAAGAAGAGGCATCCTCACCTACGCATCTAGGCACGTGCGCACCTTTGCACACCTGTCATGGGCCTCCAATCTGAACGGTCCATGTGATGCAGCATCTCATGAAACTTACAAGGACCAATTTTCACCTTGATATAAAACTCTGGTAGGCCATAGCAAAGAAAGATGTAAATCAAGGGAGTAAACTATTTTCTTTTTCCATGGCCAACCAAAGTTTTGGATTAAAGTAAAAGTTGGGACATAGGGGTTTCATGGGGTACTAAATCACGTGGACCGTTCAGATTTTGGAATAGTATCACTTATGATGAATTATTAGAAAGTTCTCATGATAACTCGTGCGCAACTAAGCATTTTGGTTGGCAGGAAATCCGCGTCCGGCACGGATTGGGAGATAGAGACGGATGGCAGTCCAGTCAGGGGCTCTATATGGCCCACCATGATATATGTGTTTTATCTACACCGTCCATCCATTTTTATAGGTATTTTAGTGCATGATCCCAAAATGCAGCCAGATATGTGGCTCAAATGGACCACACCAAAAAAAAGTGGTTTCAATGGTGGCATCTTTATTCCCACTGTTTTGTCGTGATGTGGTCCACTTGTTCTCTGGATCTGCCCCATTTTTTGGCTTATGCTTTAAAATTATCCGAAAAAATGAATGGACAGCATGGATACAATGGATGGGGCCCACACAATCTGCCTCATTTTTTGTGCCAAGACCAATAAAAAAAGTAAAGACGTGTGTATTATAATAATAATAATAATAATGAAGTACATTCAATTATCGAGTGAACCATGCTAAAGGAAAAAGTGGTGATTGACTATTAATAGGCCACGAAAGTTTCGGATCAATCATATATTTGTTTTTTCCTTTCATCCAGCTCATGTGGACTTATCAACATAGTGGATGGTAATTAGCACTACAAAAACATTAAGGTGAGCCGTAAGAAGGTTTTAATGGTAGGGACTTCAATCAATACTCTTTCTTATGGCATGGTCCACTAGATAATTGAATCTGCTTCATTTTTTGGGATGATACCATAGATTAAGGTGGCAAAATAGATGGACGGTGTGGATATACATGTCTTAATACATTTATAAATCTTATGCATTAAATTTGAATATAGTTGCCTTAGTTCAATCAGACAACGCAAACTTAAGATCCTATACAAAGGAAACATGTTGTGTGCACTTGTTTTTAAGATGTTATGATTTAAAAGTGTGTATTAATATGTTTTTTAAGAATACTTAAAGTTTCATTGAAAAATTCAATCATTTTTCCAATGTTTCCCCATGTTTTCCAAAAAGTGCGATAAATTATGCGATACAAACGATATATCTCATGCGATAACCGACATGTATCTGTATCCCAAGGGTTCGATACATTGTGCGATAACAATATTTCGAACACTGGCCTTTATTACTAAAGCCACATAGACATGAAAGATCCTTCAAAGAATTTCAAGCAGGAATATAATATCTCTGGTCAATGAGAATGATAATTCCAACATTCAACACTTAGTCAGGCCTAATAACACCCAGGTCTTGGGGATCTAAATAGTAATCACTTATTTTTTTTATTTTTTATTTTTTTTTAAGTTAACTAGGATTTTATTAAAAGGAGGAAAACAAAAATACAGCGCTGAACTGCCAAGGTGGCGATTCAACTAAGTCCCCAAAAAAAAAAGATTACAACCCTTGATCTTATCAATGGTGGAGGCCCATTCACTAATGAACATTTTAGCCCCCTCTTTCCATTCCAATGCCAGTGGAGGGTGACAGGGGTGGTTCAAAGATTCGTTCTGCCGCCCTGCCCCATCTATCTGAATATCGGCCGGAATGGTGAGAAGTAGGAAGACTTGCGCCCTCCACCGACTTACGAACCCCTCTAAAGCATCTCGCATTCCTTTCTTCCCACACCACCCACCAAATAGCAAACAAGGAGATTCTCCAAAGGATCGTCCTTTCTATTCCCAAGCACACACCATGCCAAGTTTTCAGTAACTAGCCGACTGACCTCAGGAATGCCCACGCCACTTTGAAGCGAGATAATATGTCCCTCCAAATCAAACCAATGAATCAACAATGGACGAACAGATGATCCATTGTTTCCTCATATCTCGTTCTGATGGGTCAATAAAAGCAATTAGGATAGGATCGATCTTGGAACAATTCACGCCATATAACATAAGCAAATATTATGAAGAATCATCGCTCTTTTTGAAAATAATCAATAGTCAACACCTTCTTCCAACCTACCAACCATCCGAAGGCCACTATCTTAGGAGGAAGTTGAAAATGCCAAACATGCTAGGTTAGCACCTCGATTCTTGTCATGGAAGCTTTGCTAAGAAAGGTGTAGAAGGTTCGTACTGAAAATTCACCAGATTTATCATGTCTCCAAGCCATCCTATCCGAAGAGGAAGAATCTGTGAAGTGCAAATGAGTACGATTCAGAAGAGCTATGGAATCTCCTGACCTCCTCTTCGCAAAGATTTCGCCTACAAGGAGGGTTCCACACAACCTATTCCCCTTCATGATAGAAACAATTTGAAAATGCAATGAACAGACTTAGGGCAAGGCAGAATATCTGAGCAAATTTAGATTTCAAAAGGTAATCTCCTATCCAAGCATCTTCCCAAAATCGAACTTTCTGTCATTCCCAACTAAGAACCCAATTCCTTCCAAAAACACTGAATTCGCTAACATCACACCTTCCCATAAAGCGGAAGCTCTATAATAGGATGAATCCCTCATCCACCAACCAACCCCAAAACACCCAAACTTACTTTTAATAACTTCTTTCAAAAGTGCTCTGATGTATGACACGAAATTTGAGTATGAGATGTAAGAATTCAAGCTTAGATCATACCAATTCAGAAACAGTTACACAAATTCCACATCCCACATGGCAATCCAAATCATTCAATTAAAAAGGAGAATCTATGCGGGTCCAGGCCGACACAGGCTAGAATTGGACCAATAAAAATTATAAACCAAACAATGTCAAAGGGAAATAGAAATCAACCACACATGCATAAAAATCAGTCCCTAATCCAAGGGATTCCCCAATTTCAATTCAAGGAACCCTAGGGTGAAAGAAAGAGGTAAATAAATTAGGGCTAATGCAAACTAGGGCTAAGGTTTAAGAAATAGGAATGAAAAGAGGAAAACCTGACTCGGAGAAAGCTTCTACGTGCAGATGGTGGCCCGGGGCTGACGCACGTGCGCGGGTGGGCTGGCCACACGTGTGATGGAAGCCCGCCTCCCCAAAGTGAGACCTACGCCTTGGTCAACCAAGGGAGACCTCCAATCCCTCCAAGTTTGAAGACGATCCGACGTAAGGTCGAGGCGTAGTGCTCCGCCTAAATTTCAGCCCTCCTACAGGTCCAGATTTTGAAAACTGGTTGTAGGGGGATGAATAGCTGCAAAAGCTGAGAAATTCAAAGCAATAATGATGATAGAAGATAAGAGATATGGATGGAAGATGGTAGGGGCGAATGGGGATAGATGTGGCTTCACACCACGGTAGTTAACCCTTCGAAGAAGGGAGGGCTTAGCACCCACTTTTGAATTCTTCCACAACTCACGAAAAGAGCAGAAAAATAAAGCAGAAATTTTTATTAAACTTGAATCAATGAAAAGAACTACAAGGGGTGCTTATTTATAGGGAAAACCCTATACCCCAAAAACTCGCACCATGTGCGCAACCTATTACTTGGCGATGAAGTAAACTAAAATAAAAATCAAACAAAAAAATCTAAAGCGTTCACGATGTTCTAAATAATAACAATAAGAAAAACCTAAAATATGAAATCAATCCGACGAGTGGGCCACGATCATGAGATCCTATGATGGGCTTTTCTTGACTATCGGGCCCACTTTTTTTGAACCAAAACTTGTCTCCTATCTAGAAGGCCCTCCCTGGACGTCGTCATCGAGTCAAATCGATGGTGGGGTCCTCCTACGTACGTACATGCGTAGGGGCGGTGGTGTGCATGCACGTGTGCGCATGTCCCCATCATGCCCCATCTTCCTTCCTGAATTACGACAACCAGTTCTCGAGCTTCAACGCCGTATTCATAGTTTTAAGGTCTTCT
Source organism: Magnolia sinica (assembly GCF_029962835.1). Taxonomy (NCBI): domain Eukaryota; kingdom Viridiplantae; phylum Streptophyta; class Magnoliopsida; order Magnoliales; family Magnoliaceae; genus Magnolia; species Magnolia sinica. The sequence continues at coordinate 120,003,650 of NC_080573.1, forward strand.
ATGCCTACCCACACCTTCTTCATATGAGTGGCAAACATCGCTTCACCCCATAAGGTGAATTTTCTTTTTATCTTCCACACCTTGCTAGAAGAAGTCGCACGCCTTATTTTCTCAGGCCTAGAAAGCACAGAGGCCATACATTTAAAAATGCACAAAATATAAGGGGAGATTCGATAGGACTGCCTTAACGATCGTAATGTGACCATCAAAAGAAAAATATCGACATTTCCATCTCGCAAAGCATTTTTCGAACCTTTCAACTACCTTGTACCAAAGATGAATCATCGGCTTTCCGATGCGAAGGAGAAGACCCACAAATAGAGTTGTACACAAGTCGAGTGAGCTCGGTCAGCTCGCTCAACTCGACTCAAAAAAGCTCAACTCACCTCAGCTCGAAACTGGATTCGGATCGAGTCGAGCTGGTTTTTGAAGCTCGAAAAAATTTCAAGCCGAGCTCGACTCAAAACCCAACCCGAATCGACTCAAATCAAATCGGCTTGGTGACTCGGTCATTTTGATCTTGATGTTGCTCGCCGAGTGTTTGATGAAATGCCTCAACGAATTGTTGTTTCTTGGATTGCCCTCATATCATTGTATTTTTGAAATGGGTATTCGAGGGAAGATTGAAGAAACAAATCCCCACTAAAAAAAAAACATTGCAGGATTGCCCTCATATCTTGATATTGATGTTGCTCATTGAGTGTTTGATGAAATGCCTGCAAAGCACTCTTACTTATTTGCATTTGAAGTGTGGGAGATTGAAGATCCAATCTATGAAATGCCTGCAAAGAGCTCTTACTGATTTGCATTCGAAGTGTGGGAGATTGAAGATGCAATCTATGTGATTGAGAAAATGTCACACGGGTTCGAACTCGGCTCGAGCTGGCCCGAGCTACTGACTAAACCGAGCAAAGCTAATCAGTTAAGCTCGAGGACCAAGTTGAGTCGTGTTCGAGATGGGGTTGGCTGCTGGCCAAGCCGAGCTAAGCTCGACTCGTGTTCAACTCTACCCACAAAAGTGGTCGGAAGCTTCCCAACTGCACACCCGCAAAGATTCACCAATTATTTATTCTCCTCTTCCTCCATACACACCCCAAACATCTTACTTTTCATGATATTGACCTTTAACTCAGACACCACCTCAAAACATCAAATGATCATTCTCAGGTTTTCCGCCTTGACCGGACCGGCATCGCAAAACAACAATGTATCATCCGCAAATTGGAGGTTAGAGATTGGAGGAGCCATACCTTTAATTTTGAAGCGGCTAATAATACCTTCCTCATGTCCTTTATCGAGCATTCTTGCCAAAGCCTCAACAATGACGACAAAGAGAAACGGAGACAGCAGATCACCTTGCCGCAAACCTCTGGAGTTCTTAAAGAAGCCATTATCTGTTGAGCAAAACCGAAAATCAGGATGATCCCACACATTCCCCTATCCATCTCCTCCATTTATCCCCGAACCTAAGACGCTACAACATATAATCGAGGAAACTCCAATCAACATGATCATACGCCTTCTCAAGGTCCAACTTGTAGATGATGCCTTTAACTCTTGATCTATGCCTTGAATCCAAACATTCATGCGTTATTAAAGTATTATCGAGGATTTGACGACTCAACATAAAAGCACTTTGATTAGTGGAGATGATGCCTCCCAACACCCCTTGCACACGAAGCACTAAGACTTTGGCCGAAATCTTATAAGAGCGTCCAATGAGGCTTACAGGCCTAAAGCCTTTCAGAACTTCTGCACATGATGACTTTGGAATCAAAGTAATAAAGGAAGCTCCAATGCCCTTTGACAGACGCCCTCTTTCAAAGAATTCCACTATGAAGTCCATAACATCCGCATTTACAATTTCCCAAAAAACTTGGGAAAACACCATAAGGAACTCATCCAACTCGAGCGCTTTATCTCCTTCCATTGAATCCGCGGCTCTCATCACCTCTTCCACCGAAAATGGCAATTCGAGCAAACCTGCTTCACCATCTAAGAGCCTCTTAAACTGCAGAAGATCCAGACTCAGCATGTTCCATTCCTCCCCACTTAGGAGATCGAGGTAAAATCTTATCACCTCAACTTCTATGTGATCTTTATCTTCCATTTGAACTCCATTAACCATAAGACTGCTAATTTTGTTGATTCTCGCACGAGCACTAGCGATACCATGGAAGAACTTTGTATTTTTATCACCTTCTTTAATCCACATGCTTTGCGACTGCCACCGCCATCTAATTTCATCTTCCAGAATCTGCATCAAATAGATCCGAGTAAGTTGAAGTCTCTTTGCTCTATCTTCTAGGGATATGTCACCTCCTTCTGCCTTCCCATCAAGAGTTTGGATATATTAAAGAATTGTAGCCATATCCATTTCCCTTTTACAGAGTTCATCCTTTTTCCAATTCTTCATTCTATCTTTAAGTAGATTGAGTTTCCGACAAAGCTTGAAACCGACAGACCCCACTACGTCAAATGACGCCCACCAAACTTTGACTAATTGAGAGAAGCCTTCAACATGAAAGGTGAGAGAGAGTTGAAAGGTGAGAGAATATTTGTCTAACCACTTCGGAGATAATAAGAATATATCCAATTTGGACATGGTAGGGTTCAACTGCCCATTCGACCATGTGAATTTTCCCCTTCCATTGGAAGATCAGTTAGCTCATGCCTATCGATCTAATTTGAGAAAGCCCTCGTGCTAGCAATCACCATTTAATCTTTCAGAAGCATAACAAATGATATTAAAATCTCCCTCGATGTACCACAGACTTTTGAACCTAGTTCTCGTCACAAACAACTCTTCCCAGAACTCGATTCTTCTCTCTTCCTTATTTGGACCATAAACTGAAGTAAGAAGCCAGCTAAACCGGGAAGATTGTTCCTTCAAAACCACAAAAGCTGAAAAGACACCTCCCCACCAGTCTAGTTTTGATCAATCTGACAAATCCCACACCACCACACCCACGGACCTGCCCACTGCATCAATGGCTACCCAATCAGCATTCTTGGTTTCCCACAAAGTATCCAAAAGCTTTCTATTAAGATTCTATATTTTCGTTTCTTGAAAGCACACCACCCGGGCTTTGCTTCTTTTACAGACATCTTTAATTTGTCTTCTCCTCCTTGGATCTCACTCCCCTCACGTTCCATGATAATATCTTCATCTAGGAACGGACCTTCCCCTCTTCCCCTGCTTCGCACCTACGACCCTCTCTCCCAAAGTAGCAGTAAGATTCGAAGCAAGGCTGACCAATTCCTTGTTGCTTACTAACGATCTGACAGTCTTTTTGGGGAAGCAACTCATGATCCTATCGTGAGCTTCAACAAATTGGAACAAGGCCACATAATCTTCCAGATGATCATCGAATGAGAGCCCTATCAGTCTTCCCACATGTCCCAAAGCATCCCTGATTGAATGAAAATTATCTTAGTCTATTCTCAGATGCAACTGACATGTTATCCAAAGTTGAAAGGTATTGTCTAAGAAAGATAAGGAGGGTTTGTGCCTACCTGTTGAAGCAGCATTATCTACTTAAACATGCAAACATATTTATTTTGGTTGGTGTGGAATGAACAAGCAAAATCACCGGCTGAACTTGGCAAAAAATAGAGTTGACTTGCCACTAGCCATAAATCTCACAATCTACAGTAGACTAGAATCCCAGAACCAAAATAACCCAATGGTTACGTTTATAGATTTGATTGAATAACTCCCATGATCTAGCTTCCAAAGATTCCAAGCAACAGCCTATGTCGCGGAGAAAGGTGTTATTCACCTCCACTGTCGATACATATTACGGCCTCTACTCAACAAGATTCAAGATTCTAAGGACTATAACTCTAGGCAAAAAATCCTTCGCTTGAACAATAAAATATAAATAAATATGAGCAAAGGGGTGTGAGAGAAAGGAAATGTAGCAAGTGCAAATTGCAGAAAGTTCGTCTAGAAGTTTTCCATAGTTTTAATGAGGGACATGGCCCTTAGAAATAATAGTAGGAAGAACTCTCAAATCCTCTTTCTAGCAATGGTTTGGGAGCCATTTCTCAAAACCCAGAGGTTGAGGACTTGACGATTACGTTAACCAAAGATTTAGCAGTCTTAAATCCATAATCGTCTCCCTCTTCTTGATGTAGTTGCTCCTTTTCTTCTCCTTCACAAGGACGGGTTTCCTAGGATTTCTCTGAAAGAGAAGAGGTGAGTAGTGAGAGAGGGAGGTGTAGAGAGTGTTAAGAGAGAAGAAAATCAGAAGGCATTGGTTCTTAGAGATCTGAGGAAGAAGAAAGAATGCTTAAATCCTCCTATTTAGGAATGGTACGAGAGTCGTTCCTCAACCCAAGAGGTTTGGGCGCACACCCTTGCCGATTGCACAAAGAAGATTCAAGGGGTCTTAAATCCCCAACTCTCCTCTTTCTTGAATATTTGATGGCTCACTCTCTCCTTCTTCACAAGATTGAATCTCTAAGAAAAGGGGTTTCCTATTTATACTCTAGGAGCAAAGGGAGGAAGAGAAAGGGAGAGAATGTAGGGAACATGTAGAGAAAGTCTAAACCAAAGGCCATTTACTTGCAGAGAGGGAGCTTATTTATAGAGGAGGTGGATGGCATTTTGGTGATTTTAGAATGATTTGAGGGTAAGAGGCACATGGCATAAATCCATTTGACTTAAGATGCAAGGGGAAAGATGGCACCTTCTCATGAGGTCTTGAGGTAGGCTTGCAAGGTAAGTATCATCTTCAAGAGTAAAAGTATATGGGTGCCACATGTCAACAAAAAGACAAATGAGACTTAATAGCCCAAAAAAGCAAATGGAATCTTTGGGCCTCATGTTTGGTTGGGGATTTTGAGTGTAATTTATTGTAAATTTGAGGTTCTTTTGTTCTTAGGGGCCATCCCCGGGTCTCCTTCTGCATAGCGCGCACTTTTTGCTCTTTGTCTATAAAATTTATGTTATCTTTCCAAAAAAAATAAAAAAAATTAATAGCACAAAAAGACAGAAGAGCTATAATGGCACAAATGGAAGAGTCTTAATGGCACAAAAAGACAAACAGGGAACATATGGCAACAAGACATAAGGTGACACATGGCAAAAAGTCAAAGAGTCAAATGATTTCATATGGCAAAAAGTCATAAATTCAAAATGAACAAACATTCAAGATTCAAAAGCGTGACACATAAGAAAAAATCAAAGAGAAGCAAAAAGTCAAAAAGTCGAAGCAAGCAAAAAGTTTAGGAAAAAAAAAACAAAAAACAAAGGGAGATAATTGTAAAAGGTCAAAGAATTGAGGCTTCTAGCTCAAATTGGGTAAAGGGTAGGTCTGGCCTAATCTAAGAGTTATGATTCCTTATAAAGTAGGAATCAGGGAGCAACCTCTCCTGATCCGGTCCATTCAGAATGTTCTAAGGACTTCTAGTATCAGCTGGTGTGTCTACAGTTGGTAACAAAAAAATTTATTGGACGGAGAAGAACGAATGCTTAACAATTAAGGAGATGGATACAAGGTTCCAATATGAAGTACCAGTCCCAAGACATCTACCTTGGTGAGAGGCATGCTATATATATAAAGCGCATCCAGCCAAAAGAATGAATACACGAGAGGCCAAAATTCTATGAAGTGCAATCTGTGAACTTGTGGATCGTATCCACTGCATACATGGCGGGATGCATGGTGAATGGGACTACATCTGGCGGTTCACTGGATGATGGGATAGGCCAAACCATAGTGATTGGAACAACTTGGAAATCAGAATGTAATGAGATTCACCTATAGGAAAGCTGTTCGGCTTTCAGTTAAGCAACCCCTTTTAGGCCTACCGATTATGTTATATGACAAGTCTGCTTGCCTATCTGTCTCAGTTATGTGCATTCCACCAAATCAGTGGGATGACCTCCATACGCAAATGCCCACCAAGTGTAGATGTTTTCATGAGTTCTTTATGGAACTCGTAGGGATTCCCCTATTCCAAACATTTATTTCATACCAAAAAAAATACGTGAAGTAGATGTTAACAAGTATCACTAGATATCCTACATGAACAGATTCCTCAAAATCCGATGCAAACACAACAATAAGATAACAACTCTCATTTTGTGGGTCATAGTCCATAGAATACAAACTGTATTTCCATTGTTTATGATGGTACATAATGATTTCACAGTCTCAATGAACAAAAGGATTTAGCACTCACCTGCAGATAGTATTTCTTCTGCTCATCACGAAATGGCTTTGTCAGAACACTCATATCAACACCATAATAGGCTTCAGTGTCATCCAGAAAGCTATGCCAATCACTCATTGATGATTCATAATCATGCATTTTCTGCTCTCCCAACCCAGACCTGATTGGTGCCAGCCACATACGGGCATGACTGGGATACCTGAAGCCACCATAGCTCTTAGAAAAAATACGTTCAACAGATAATAAATAGCAACACTTATTCAACAGAAGCAACCACAGCTCCGAAGATGTTATTTCTTCGATAAATCTTGATGGAAGTACCAACAAGCTCAATTGCAACACAAATGTCATTGTCTCTTCAACAAATTGAGAACTGCATGATCAAATGAGCTAACGAAATTCTGCAAAGGCATGTATTTTCCGATCCCATGCCATACAATTCATACAAAACTCTACCAGTCTAAGCCAACACGTCTTTCCAGCTCCAAGAGTGGTAACCAGGTTTAAAAGATAACCCAGACACATTCACAACAAATTGGCAGTAATTGACTCTTATTCTCATGTTACACATCAATGTAATGCAAAACTCAATGGTATTGAGAGAAACGATTTATCTGGTTTATTAATTTTTTTTCAATGGTAAACTCAAATTATTAATACAAACCACTGTTGTCAAAATCATTATCATATTGCAAATCATAGAAGGGGTTGAATCGCATCGAATCACAAATCGTATCGTAAATCGTAAGATTTTTTCTGATTTTAAAAATATACATATAAAAAACAAATGAAAAAATATAAGTGAATCAGAAAAGATTAAAAACTCATTAATCATCCATTTCCCATCAACATGTACCAAAAAAGCAATACATATCATGATATTATCAAATGAGAAAATGTATATGGTATACATATCATGATATTAAAGGATTCCTGTCTTTTTCCTTTGTCTTCTTTTGTTGTCCTTCGAAAAAAATTACCTTAAAAAACATACAAGACTCCTTTAATAATTTTGTTCTTTTGTACCTTTCTTAAGTGTGGAATCATGTTAGAAAAAAATGGCATTTGATTTCAATGTAAATAGTATTTTGATTTCTTTGTTTTGGGTTTTTGAATATCAAAATCCCCAAATCTCCTCTTGCCTCTCTCTCTCTCTCTCTCTCTCAAGAAAAAGAATGAGGACATATTTAATAGGGGAGGCATTTTTCATGCTTTATGAGAAAAAGAGTACAAAGAAAGAAAAAATGAATAAAAATCAAAAGAATGATTTTTTTAAGTTATTTTTGGGCCCATTTATGCAATCTACGATTATCGTACAATTCGATACAATAATCGTATGATTTGTATGATTATTTGGGATTTGCAATTTGGGTGTACGATTCAAATCGTACACCTATATGGTACAATATGAATCATTCATATTGTACAATTCATATCGTGTATCATACAATTTTGATAACATTGATACAAACAGGAAGAATTACAACAAGGGAAGGCACCTCACTGATGGACATATCCACCTCATCCAGGTAAGAGAATTGACAACATGATATCCTTCCCTAGGAATATGGAAGAAGTGTGCCATAAGGAACATGCAAAGTTCCCTAATCTCCTCACACAAAGTAGCACTTCTCCAATGGAAGCCATCAGAGGACCACACCCATCTGACCACAAGCATAATCCCCTTCAATTATCCCCAGCATCCAGGTCAAATGAGCTAATTCCCTGACCCCCACCTAAAGTGCCCTAAGGTCCGTCCCATGAGAATCCTTATCCCCGATTGGCTTCGAGTAAGCTCTACAAACAACACCTTCATCACGAATAGTCATCATCATCTAAACCTTATCCCAACCATAGTTTGCCAATCAAGACTCGGCTGGGGACTCGGTCAATCACCGGGTACAGGTTGACCCCGAACTCGATGGGTCAACCAAACAGGTCAAAAAATAATTTATTTTTAATCTAAAATATATGAAAAATACAAAAAAAAAAAAATAATAAAGGAAAAATAACTCAAATTTGAAAAACATGCTATAAAATATAAAAATGAAAAAATGTAACCATCTTAATTTTTAAAAAATATAGAAATAACCAGACAAACTAAAAATAAAGAAATAATTAACAAAAAAAGAGCAACGCAATCGAGAAGAAAATAGGAAAAACCAAAAAAAAACTTCTATTAGAGAATAAAAATCTTTAGTAGATGCCTTCTTCTTCTTCTAGAAGAAGAGAAAATAAAAAATTTGTTAACAAAAAAACAAAGAAAAAATGGCTCTCCTATTCTTCTTAAAAATTTAAAAAAAAAAAAAAAAAAAAAAAAAAAAAGCTGAGAGAAATTTAAAAATGACAAGGATAAAAAAATTACCTCTTTTTTACTTCTCTTCCTCCTCTTTGCTCTTCTTCTTCTTCTTCTTCTTCTTTTGAAAGTAGACAAAAAATTTATTAGAAAGCTCGCAAAAACAAGCAAAGAATACAACACCAACTACACCCATCTAGACCCAACTCTCTAAGAATCCAAAGATTCTTCTAACAATCTCCTTAGCCCTAGGCTGGATATTTTGAAGGGACCAACTATTCCTCGCTCTCCAGATAACCCAAAACACCACCAAAATGAGAACTCTCCACCGAGCTTTATCGGTTTTCCTAACTCCTCCCCCCTGCCATGCCCAAATAAGATCTTCTACAGTTTCTGGCATCGCCTAAAGAACATAGAATAATGATAAAAAATGACTCCACACCTCAACAGCAGGGGGCAATGGATCAAGTGATCGATAGTCTCTTCATTTGCCATACACGTGAAGCAAATGTTAGAAAGAATCGTTGCTCTTTTCTGCTAGTTGCCTATCGTAAGAATTCTTTTGCGGCCAACTAACTAAACGAACACCGCTACCTAAGGAAGGGCCCCGTAGTACCAATGATGAAATGGATGTGGAGGAGAACGCTGCCCAGAATTGGAGACCATGCCAAACAACAACTTGATCAAAAAGTTCCCAGATGCGTTTCTGGCCCACACGATGGAATCCTGCCCTTGCAACTCGACCTTGATGTACCTTAGGGCCTCAAGGAGTTTAGAGGATTCCTCAAACTCGGAATCTAACAAATTCCTACAACAAGGAGGCGCCCAGACTACCAAACCCCGCAAGATTGAGAAGCATTCCGCAACCGAGATGTACAGATCGATAGCAAGTCTAGCAATTGTGGGAAACATGGATTGGAGCACTTGGTCACCACACCAAGTATCCACCCAAAATCGAATACGCCACCCGTTGCCTACCGAGAAGGAAATGTCACTACAAACATGATGCTCGATAGTCGCAGCTGCCTTCCAAATAGCGAACACCCGATACAGAGAAGAAGATTCACAAACTAACCACTTTTCTGAGTTCCATACTTACCAGCCACCACATCCCCCCGCAATTTCCCCTCCTCCACCCAGAATCTCCACTCTCAATTGCCAAGCAAAGCCACATTCAGATCCCCCTATGGTTTAATGACTGCTCCACCTTCTTGAATCGGTCTGCAAACCTCTTCCCACTTTAGAAGATGGAACTTGTTCTTCTTCTTTGTCAATGAAAATCACAAGAGGGGGGAAATTGAAACTTCAAAATGTGGAGAAGAGGATAAAGAAGTAGAGGGGAATGAATGAGAGATGCAAAGGGCTGATTTTGGTGTTTTAGGTTAATACTTCTTTTTGAAAATATAAGTATGCCATTCCTAGACTCATTTGACTTGTTTGGACTCGGCCTAACAACCGAGTCACTCTTTGAATTGGGAAACCAGACCTGAGTCTGGTACAGCCTTAGTTCTCCTGACCTTGTGACTGGGCCAGGTTGACTTGGCTGAGTTTTCGAGTCAACTCACCTGGTATGCAAACTAGGATCCCAACTAATTGGGTTCAGCACACCTTCATCACAAATAACATCCCTGATTCCTGTTGATACTGGATTACCGCAAGAGCTATTGTCGGAATTAAATTTTGACACACAGCTCTTTTTCTTTATCTGATGCACCACTCAACGATGGGCTCCAAGCAACATAATTCTAGTAGGAAGACTAACTCATTTCTGCCAAAACAAAATCCTCTAAGAATACACATCTGTTTCTTGGTTAATACATACACCTATAACCATAAAAAGAGTTTTTTTGTCATAAATATCTTATCTTATATGATTCTCCATTAGGACAATCCCCATCCAACTCAAAATTCAACTATATATTCCTCATTGAAAGATTTCAAACTCTAACTCAACTCCAAACAACGTCAGTCCCCAGTCTAAACATTGACACCAAATCATAGATCCCCAAAAGAATTTACAATAAAAATGAAAAGTACAAAATATGAGGGCTTGGTTGAGGGTTCTAAAGTAATTAAGTACATTAGTATTGCATTTATATAACACGATGCGGTTATTTTCATATCTAAGAAATAATTTAAATATTTCTGCTCTTTATCATTATGCAGGAGCTATGGCTCAAAAGAAATAGACGGCTTTTAAGGATGAAGAGTCAAGTCATAGATGATTCCCGAAAAAATCAAGACAAAAATGTTTATTGGCCATCACAAGACATTTTCGCAGCTGATCTCAATAGAAACTGGAGCAACATGATATGGATCAAGCCAGAGCCCACCTGTACCAGAGTACCAGGGTCAGTTGACCTCCCCCCACAGCTAGAAAATGGAAGTTTATTTTTCATGGCATCTGTAGTAGAGCTGCAGGCACCTCTAGCGCATTTATGTGTGTGCGTGGGGATCCTAATGGATGAATGCAGGAAGACTGTTTTCGTTTTCTCAGGCCCAATCTAGCTGGGAACCATCTATTAGGCAGCAAGGTTTCCCTCCTAAGGACAATCCACAAGCAGTATCACAATCTGCAAACCATTGTAGAACGGGTTTCCTCAGACATCATCAATTGGTCTACAGGGGAGATTTTTGTGCCTAGATCTTCATTTTTTGTTTCACGGGAGGTTAGAGCCTTGGCTGCCAGGCTAAACCATTTTTTCCTTGCCCTGGCAGCTGGAGGTGCTATTTCAATTGTTACATATGAAGAACCTTTTACAAGAATAAAAACTAGCACAAATTAAAAGTGATAATAACTACCACTTTTCAACCTACTTTTAAAAGATTATACATAGACATCGATATGAAAAGATGAACAGAGGAGTTATATGCTCTTTCAAGGACGGTGAATAGTCAGAATCAACCAATCTCAATTTAAAAAAAATTACAAATTCATCTAATGCGCTAAAAGCCCAGACCATTGTAGAAGTAGCATTCTCTGAAGAAGGCACCAAAAAATAAATAAATAAACAGCTCACATTGCTCCGTCGGGTTTCAGCCAGCGGTCCCGTGCACATATCACAGAATCAAACATAGATTCCCGCAGAAGAAAATAACCCATCCACTCTGATATAATTATGTCGACTGCCACAACCAAAACCTCATACAAATTATTCGAAAATAATTAACAAAAAAAAGGAATTCAAACCCATCCACATCAACACACCTTTTTCTGGCAACGTAATGTCCTCCATTGAACCCTCAATCACCTCCACAATCCCATCCACCTGATTCGCTTTGGCAAGCTCACGAGCATGATCCGACATCTTCGTCGCCTCAACCGCATACACTTTCCGTGCACCCGCTTTCGCGCACCAGATTGCAAGAATGCCGCTTCCGGTGCCTACGTCCAGTACCGTCTTTTTCCACACGCATTCAATGAAATTGTATCAATATCAGTTTCATTTGGAGCCTATTCGGCTGCACACTACCTCGGAAGTAGTTTGAATATTTCTGATGGCCAAACCGCAATCTGAGGTATACTGTTTTCTCACCTTTTCTGCCCCCAAATCAAGATCAATGCAGGAAAACGCAAGCATTGATTTTGAAGGGAATTTGGGAGAATATTCAAACCTATTGCGATTTGGAGAATAGCCAAACGCGCCGTTTTGTGTGTAATTTTTAATAAGGAGTATGGAATTAGCGTAGTCACCTTTCCAAGGAAATGATTTTGGTTTTGGAAGATGGAGTTGTAGTAGGCGTCCATGCGGACGCGATCCGAGAGCATTTCCTTCTGGTGGTAGAGGAAGGCATAGGTGCAAAAGTAGTTGGCGAAATCCGCGCCTTTGTCGACGGGCCCACTGCCTGGAGCTCTGCTGGCCGTCTGTTCGGCGGGGCCATTGGCAAAGCTTCCCATTGGAAGGTGGTGATGGAGTTGAGAGACGGAGATGGGAGGGAAGGAGGGAAAGGGATTTGGAGTTTAGGGCTCGCTGCTTATATACACCGCGGGTGTTTTGCTTTTTCCTACGAGGGTGCGCAGTACGCTCTTGTTGCTTATGAGTTATATGATACTCGGGCAGTGAATTGAGTTTGATACGCAGGCACTCGGCTATTGTACACATGGAGTGTATTAAACCGAGTAAATTGTGCAACCATTGTCATTAATAAGTCAGATTCACATGAATGATCAATCCTAACCTTTCATTCGTGGATACTTCTTTTACTGAAATATTAGCATTGGATAGTTTTCAATTCTAACCGTCCAATGAATTTTCAACAATCCGTTGGTCCAGTAATCAAATCAGCGTAATTTCTTTTTCATGATGCATCCCAGCTGGGAACCATAATTTAGACAGTTTAATTTACTTGTACGTAATTTATAATTAATATTTTAAGCTCCTGAGTATCATCCATCATGTTCTTCTAGGGTATCCAAGTTTTTCTTAGGATACTGTGTGAATTGAGAAAATGACAACTGTAGACAAAACCTTTTACCCAGCGGTTTTTAGGAAAGAACACAAACTTAAGTTACCAACTTAGACTAGCACGTGCGGACAGCGACGTTGAGGACGAAACTACCCCTCCTTTTCACTTTCACTGCGAGGACGAGCGCTGACGCTCCTCCAACTGAGAGTTGTACGAGCGGCGTAAAAGAGATCAAAGTTACATGGCCCCACAGCTCTGTATTTATTATATCCACAACGTTCATCCATATTTCTAGATCATGTCGGAGCATTATCAAAAAAAATAAATTCATATCCAAAGATCAACTGGGCCACACCACAGAGCAGCAGAAATTTGATTTTCATCATTGAAACTTTTGTAGGGCCCACCATAACATTTATTTTCCATCCAATCTATTCATAAGGTCACAAAGACTTGGATGAAGAGGAAAAACAAATTTCATAATGATCCAAAACTTGTGTGGCCCCTAAAAGGGTTTCAACGCTAGACGTTCAAGCAGAATGGTAATGGCGTATGCAGGATATGGATATAGCTACGTTATAATCCGTAGCCATAGCAGTAACTTGGCGATCAATCCTAAATCTCGCGATTCCACCGCAAGTCACTGTCCCTATTAGCGATTAATCTCGGATCTTGTGACTCCACCCCCTAACCTATGGCTACAGATTATAACCGTAGCTATAACCGTATCCCTGTGCACTTTCTTTTTTCTTTTTTCTTTTTTTTTATTTTTTTTATTTTTTACATGGAAAATTTTATTCTACCTGCATTTTTTTCTAACACATATTTATATAAATATGTAAATATAAGCATATAAAAAAAAATTCTCTTTTTTTCATTTCTTTCTTTATTCATATAACAAGAATATTTTCTAAACAAAAATTAGTTACTTAACGTACCATATATAAATTTAGGGTTGAAAGTTGGGCGGGCTAAACCCGACCAACCTGTGACCAACCCGACATTGGGTTGGGCTTGGTCAGGATGTATCGGGTTTGGTCTTGGGGTTGGGCCATACAAACAGCAACTCGATAAAACTTGGGTTGGGCTTGGGTTGAGGTCTCGGGAATTGCTAGGAAATGCATGGAAATGACCGTGAAATGAAGGGAAATAAAAATGAAGGGAAATGACCGTAAAATGCATGGAAATGACCATGAAATGAAGGGAAATGACCGTGAAATGAAATGGAATCGCCGGGATTGACCGTGAAATACATGGAAATGACCGTGAAGTGGAGGGAAATGATCGTGAAATGCATGGAAATAATCTTCTAAATAGCATTAATTGCTAGTATTTATCATAAAAGCTAACTTTTTACGAATTTCTAAGAAGAGTTTGATGGAAGACTGAGAAAACTACAAATTTCTAGTCTTTTAATAACTACAAAAATCAAAAACTAATCAATAGTAAAAATTATAACCATTCTTAGTCTTGCTTGGATTATCAGAGAACAAAATCAAACCACCTCTTCAAGATGAGTTCTTTCGGTTGGTGTAGTACATTTCCACTAATTTACAGCCTTCCTTTTCTTCATTTTAGTATTCATGGACCAGCACAACACAAAAGTATTCATGGACCAGCACATGCAATATTAAACAGATGTGAGCGCTAGATCCCTTTTTCAAGGGCTAACCTATGGGTCAACTGCTTTGACGACTTCGTTTGGTAGAGGTTTGAAACCAAGCATCCAACCTTCGAACAATACGACCTAAAAAACCATAACACAATCAAAATATTGAACATTGATCATCGTATATATCATACACAGAATCAAAAGGTTATTTTGGGTGTTCTTGAGTGCACTCCCAAATTCACGGTTGGCAGGGCTTCTATGGTAGATGTGTAAGTGTTGGGTGGGGCGGCAGAGAAAACAGAACAACATTGTGAGGGACATATTTTCATGATTTTTCAGTTATTTGCATCTGGAGAACTTGTAGCATGGAGGAATTTCGGAAAGTAGAAATTGAGCGGGCCAAACTGGAAAATGAGCAAGACAAATTGGAAATTGAGCGGGCCAAACTGAAAATTGAGCGGGCCAAACTGGAAATTGAGCGGGCCAAACTAGAATTTTAACGGGCCAAACTGGAAATTGAACGGGCCAAACTGGAAATTGAGCGGGTCTAACTAGAATTTGAGTGGGACAAACTGAAAAATGAGCGGGCCTAACTGGAAATTGAGCGGGACAAACTGGAAATTGAGCATCATTCAAAGCATTCCTCAGAAGATCCATAAAATATTCTTTTGGGACACCTCCATAGTTTAGTAGTGAAATTAAAGTTTTATTTAGGTACGTTTTCCTTGGCTGGTTGCTAAAAAAGGAAGACAAGTAATTTGGATAAACTCTTCACATCACATTTGTAGATAACCCATAACCGTTACATACGAGCACTAAAAGCAAACAAGGTATTGTACTATTATTCACACAACCAATTCGAAGATGGAGAACCCCAACTTCTCACCCTAATAAAATTTCAAATACTCTCAACAAGGATGGAATTTATTCATAGAAGGATTGAAATTCTTCCTACAACATATGATGTATAATTCTAAGAAAAGGTTGGAAACAACACTGGCAAATGAGATGAGGAGTCTTATTAGGACATGGGAGATCGTCAATGTATATAAAATAATCCTCCACGGGTGATACTACAACCAATTTACTACACAATTAACAAAGAAGTGATCACGGATTTATCGATGAACCAATAGGGTTGGTTCATAATGGAGTATCCCAATATTATTCTGATTTTCCATCTGAAAGGATTTGAATCAGAAAAGGTTGGATGTTTGGTCCCTCCAAGACATCCAGCATCAAACTGAGAGACCACTCAGAACTGGTTTCTCAGCAATTAGGAGATATTTTTAGCATTCTGAAGGCATGCAGCCCCAAGAGGATAAGCTAGGATGTTCGCTTTATGAACATTTTCATAAAAATTGAGTAATCTGGTAGATATACCCTGGGTTGTTGGAAACTTATATTAGGCGCATCCCCTATAACTGATGAAGAATCTTGGATATACCCTGGCCCTATAAATGTGGGATCCACCTTAGGTGGTCTAAATAGTTCACATTTTGGCTTCATTGTGCATAGAATATCCCCACAATGTTCTATGTCTTCTACTACAAGTTTTACGTGTTTATATTGAATAACCATTGTTTTTTGTTATGTTTGCAGCTTTTTAGCTTTTCATTGTTTTATGTTCAATTGCCAGTAGTTACACCATCCAGGCATTGCAATGCCTGGTAATTGAAATCTCTAATACATCTAGATGCCCCCAATTCAAATGATCCTGAAGTAATCTCACATAGTTTTGTTTCTTAAAATTCTAAAGACTTACCATTTATAATTGGTAAAATTGGAGAAGTTATATTAGTGGATATTTTGAAAGTGGCTTATTTCCCAGGGTATTCATTATGTCAAAGCACCGTTCTAACGTACCTAAAAAAATGCTATGACCAGTTTGATATTTGTCATGTTTCAGGACTTGCACATTTGTATAAGGACAATGGATTTTCAATCTTTTAGAGTTTATTAACTACTCCGAAGAGCAGTTGAAGTTGGCAAAGCTAGCCCTTCTCTCCTTGTTCAGGTCTATTCATGGCTCTGAAGGTGGCATTTTCCAGTTTGTCCCGCTCAATTTCCAGTTTGACCCGCTCAATTTTGAGTTTGTCCGGCTCATTTCCATGTTTACCCACTCAATTTCCAGTTTGGCCCGCAGAAATTCTAGTTGGTCCCGCTCATTTCCATGTTTGTCCACCCAATTTTCAGTTTGTCCCGCTCAATTTCCCATTTGGCCCGCTCATTTTCCAGTTTGGCCCGCTCATTTTCCAGTTTGTCCCGCTCAATTTTCATTTTGGTCGGCTCAATTTCCAGTTTGGCCCGCTCAATTTCCAGTTTGGCCCGCTCAATTTTTAGTTTGTCTCGCTCATTTCCATGTTTGCTCGCTTAATTTCCAGTTTGTCCCGCTCATTTTCATGTTTGCCCGCTCATTTTCCAGTTTGTCCCACTCAATTTCCAGTTTATCCCATTCAATTTCCAGTTTGGCCCACTCATTTTCCATAAATTTTAATCAAGGGAGTAAGATTTGATTAACAGAGATAACCTTGGCCTCAGAATAGAGGGTTTATATGGTTCTTGTTGTCTTCTAAAGCTCTTTGACCTGTGGAAATTTACAACAGTCGGAGGTATGCATTAATTTTCTTATTTGAAACGAATAAATCATCACTAACCAGCAAAAGCAAAAGAGCATCTTACCATTTTCTTAAGTTGCAAAGCAGATCAGCCAACTGCTTTATAGTTTCATGGAGTAGAGATAATACTTTACCATAGAGCCACAACACTATTTCCGTTTGGTAACAATAGCTCTATTCACATAATCACAGGAGAAACAAAGAAATCAACATATTACGTACAAAAGGGGAAACTGTCCTAGGAGTCAAAAGTGGCATCTTTAGTTGGCATTTGTTAAAGATGGATGGCATGGTCATGAATGCCTAATAAGAGTGATCCGTTGGAATCATATGTAGGGGTTAAAGATGAACAGTCTACATCAATGGATTGGACTAGGTATCCCAAAGCAACTACGTGCACTATAACTTACATTACTCTGAAAGCAATGGAGCATCTCTCCATCTCCTCCACTTTCTCTTCTTTCTTGGCCTCAGCAGCTCCACCACCGGCACTTACAACCACAGCAAAGCCACCACCACTGAACCATTAGGCACTGAAGCAAACTTCTCCCTACATAATGATAATACAAATTAACAAGATCTCACCACCAACATCAGTCCAATTCTTTGGAAAAACTTCCCCTTCATTTAATGGCTCGTTTATTCATAATAATCGAAATACATCAAGAAAGGGGCAACGATTGTTCAATAAAAATAAAGATCTAAGAACATTTTGGTAATGAATTTGTCTTTAAAAAAAAACATTCAATTTGTCTAGAGGCTGAATTACTCTCATCAAACCAGTGTTTTCTAATTGCCATGTTTACTTAATGTCATTATTTCATTGTTGGGTGCCATGAAGAGATAGGAAGTGTAAGACCCGTGTCCTAATTCGTACCATTCCGTTGGCTTCCGCGGTCCTTCCGGTCAAATTTCGGCAACCTTCGCACCGAATTCGGTGTTTGCGCACGATCCTAAGCCAGGTCCCGCGCACCGACGTCGGCTCGATCTGAAACTTATGTCTTGACGATCGCGTCGTCGCCGTGGTTCCAACGCCGTGACTTGCGCACCGAACCGATACCCAGGTAAGAAGATGCCGATCAGCGTTTATTCCGAAGAAACACCGCGCGTTGCGGATTTCGAGGGAATCTCTACACAATTAGTCCCTCTAATTAACCATAAATGCAACCATACCTCAAAGTACTTCACCTATTCCCTCTTTTTCCAAAAGTCCACCATCTTTCCACCTCACCATTCCTCTTTTTCTCATTTTCAACCTCAACCATCCCTCTTCTCCACCAATTTCAAACTAAACCATACCCCTCATCACTTCTTTCTTACAACCATCACTCCACCCATCCCTCCACCCATTATTTCTATCTCTCCCTCTCATTCTCTAGCAAATTTTCCAAATCCCATGAGAAATTTCACTCATCCAACACTCCCTCTCAACTTCAAGTGTGGCCCACCCTCTCATCTCCAATCTCAACCATTCATCCTTCATCAATCTCCATTAAAAGTGAAGGTAAGGAGCTAAGGAGTCCAAGGGAGCAAGGAGAAGGAAGATAAGGTGGGTGTTTTTCCATTAATTTAAATTTTAAGGCCCACTTGTTGGTGGGACCCATTTGGATGTATGTGATCTAATCAAGAGGGCCCATAGTGGCGGGGTTCCTCTATCTCACCGTATATCTCCCTTTATCTCTCTCTTTCTCTCTTTGTAATGGTGTGGATCCCACCAATATGTGTTACATCTTCCCCGTCCATCTACATCAGACGGTGTGGCCTACTCTATTATAGGTGATGATCCGCACCATCCACTGTTTGGATGGGCCCAATACATCTTTATATATATATATATACACATATATGTTATATTTTATATAATACATGTATATAATATATAATATAATATGTATTTATATACATATATAATATAAGGTATATATCATATATATATATATATTTATTTATTTATATTGGTGGGCCACGTCCACGTGGGGCCCACCACAATGAAGTGATTGTGAAGTCATCCAGCGTCCAGGGACGCTGGACGTTTACAACGTAAAGTGCTAATGCTTTAAAAGAAAAGGGAAAGAGAAGAAAGGAGTGGTGGGCCACTCATGCAGGCCCCAACTTGATGTATATGTAAGATCCGAGCCGTCCATGTTGTTCCTCAACTCATTTTAGGCGTTGAGCCGAAAAATGAAGTTGATCCCATTTTCTGGCGGACCGTACCATAGGAAACAGTGTCCGTACCTTTGATTTGCTCCCTGATGCTCCTGTACATCTAAAAAAGCTCAATATTGGACTCTATGGGTTGGTATCAAGCCACAGAGACCAATGGATGGAGTGGATCGTACTGAAGCGGGCCCCACCTAGGAAAAACCGTGAAAAATCTCTTTTTCAAAAAAAAAAAAAAAAGAAAGAAGCAGCAGCGCTGCTGCCGCTGTCAGAAGGCGCAGGCGCGCTGCCTGCGGCTGCGCCAGACCGTCTGACGGACGGACGGCCTGGGCTCACGGCCCCCCAGCTGTGGTCCCACCTTGGTGCATCTCGGCCATCAACACCGTGCATTTGATGGGTCCCCATATTTCAGCCGTCCACCCCAAAATTCAACTGTATATGGAACTCCGGTGGGCCACATCATTGAAAATCATGTGAAGACATACTAAAATATATAAAATCGTTTGGCAGGGCCCACCTGAGTTTTGGATGTTGCTTAAACTTGGTCTGTACCATCATTTAGATGGGACCCACATAATGGATGGGCTGGATTGTGAATCACATCTCGGTGGGCCCCGAAACCAAAAAAAAAAAAAAAAAAATTTAAAACAGCAGCAGCAGCGCTGCTGCTGCTGCAGTGACGGGCGGCCAAGAGGCAGGGACCCACGGCTCCATCCGTGGGCCCCACCATGATGTATATTTTGTATCCACACCGTCCATTTGGTGGGCCACTATTTGACATGGACCCCTCCCCTCAAAATCAGGCCAATCCAGCGCTCGGGCGGCCCACATCACAAGAAACAGTGTGAATTGAACTCTACCATTGAAACCCTTTCTGGGTCCACAGAAGTTTCAGATCAAGCTGAAAATTGTTGTTCCCCTCCTCCCTTGCCCGTGTGACCTTATGAATAGGTTGGATTTCAAATAAATATTATGGTGGGCCCTAGGCCCATGTGGTGGAGCCATATTGATGTATTTCTGGCCGTTGGGGAGGCCCACCTTGATATATATATAAGGCCCATGAGGTTAGGCCCATTCGACGTATTGGTGGCCCGATGTCGAGGCCCACTCTGATATATATAAGGGCCATGTTACAGACCCATTGTGAAGTTTTCAAAGGCTCATGGGTTATGGCCCATTGCAATGTACATAAGGCCCACTAATGCGGCCCACCTGACTTATATAAGGCCCATATGAGATGGCCCATTTGATGTATCTGAGCACTATGGGTCGAGGCCCAATGAGATGTATATTAGTCCATTGCAATGTGTGATTTCCTATGGTTTGTGTAATGGTGCTTTATGGCGGGCTAAGCCTTGGGAACAATGTTGGTTTTACGTCCACATTGTAAGGACAATGTTGGTTAAATGTCCGCATTGTCACACTCCTTAAGGCCACGATAGGTTCATACTTATACTCTGCAAGCCGTCTAGGCCCATTTCTGTGATACGAAGAGACCTTCCATATTTGAATGTTTAGTATAGTTCCTTGTTTCATGATCATTCGTTTAATATGTTTGCATGACGTGAGGAGTGACAGTTCATATCATATGCCTTTGGGCGGACTGTTTATACTCCCTGATAGGCGGAGGTGCCCCATATAAGTGCATGGTACATACAGACTGTTGCATGCCTGATAATGTGACTCATGCACTTGCATTTGTGTGATTATAGTTACTATATGCCCTAGCGACATCAGGGCATGGCCTCCACAGATACATCGTGGATGGCAGGATTGGATACCGGAAATATTTGGTTCTAGCATACGGGCACCATAGATGTCCCTGGTGAAAATCCCTAAACCCGATGGTACCAGAGGATGACTCCAATGTCGAGACCGAGTGGATATATGAGCGCACGAGAGCCAAATACCAGGAGGCCGCGTCTCCCACGTGTCGTGGTCGGTTGGAAAGGAGTGTGGCCTTACTCGCCCGAGGGTAGGGGCAATACTAGTTTGAGTTTGACCAGCTCGCGAATGGGTCCGCTATCGACGTCTCGGGTAGTATTGGCAGACTATTGGTCGGGCGGATAGTGAGGTTTCTTACGCTCATTTGAACTGTGGCTGGGAGAGCGCAGTGCCATTTAGAGTGTATTGAACCCGGTGATTATCAAGAATGAGAACTTATTGATACATGTTGAGGATTGGCATGCTTGAGTTGCATCTTGCATCGCATGGCCGTGTTATGGCCGATAGCATTCATATCTTGCCCGCATAGCCTTGATACGGGTGATTGCATTCATGTGCTCATCATCATGATTCTGCATTACTCGACCTTGCATTTTGAGCACGTCATATTGCGCACACACTTACACCACCCTCTAAGCTTTCCATAGCTTATGCACGATTGATGCGTGCGGTGGCGTCGGACGCGATCGTGACCATAGTCTGGCCATAGTTGGAGCGTGCAGCCGAGCTTCTGGAGTTTTGTTTCTTTTGTTGCATTGTATTTTTCTTTTCTATCGCATTGTACTCAAAAGTTTTTGATCTTAGTGGATTTTGTGGTGGTGTTCTTGTGGTTATTGTTTGTGGGTTATGCTTTTGTTATGCTCATTATGAATCAGACTGATGACTTGAAATCCTCCTTGTAGTATTCCAGGATCGGAACCTGGTGAATGGGTGCCGGGATCCGAAAATGGGGTTCTACGGAGGCTGTCGGCGCCGGATTCGGCGATCGGGAATTTTGTGAGCCCGGTTTCCGAGTTCGGGGCGTGACAGGAAGCCTCCAAAGATATTTTCAAGCTACGACAGCAAAAAAAGGCTAGGATCTTCCAGCCTGGGAGATTTCAGTAAAAATGATATAACTTCAGCAAGCAACATATAAAATGCAAATAACTGAATTTTGAAAGGCATATAATTGAATTTTGAAAGGCATATAACTGAATTGCCAGCAGACTACTTTCTCATGAATACTAGCAAACATTACTAACTTTTTCCATTTCCTCATGATTTAGACAGAGCATTTGCAATTCAAGTCACACGGGTACCCAAAAGCAGACTGAGAAAATTACCATTTGGTTGTTAGGCGAAAATACCGAGTTCTTGCTTGGTCACCTCCTCCTCGTCGCTGTCGACCAGACATCCTTTGATCAGTGCAATCTCCTACACCACAATGGGTACTCGAACCCATGACCTTAGTGTTGAAACTCCTGTGAGTCTACCACTAAGCCATGAGTAGGGACCCAGAACCACTAGAAGAGGTAGTGTGGTTTATAGAGTGGAATAAAATCACTAGGAGGAACAAATATCTGCAAATTTATTTTCAAGTACACTACGACAATAGTTTTGCAATTCCAAATACCAGCTTCTAAATTGAGCAACTTGAATTGCATAAATGATTGAGTGAACACATAGCATGGGAAATAGGAATTGTAGGCATTAGTGAGCAGAAATGAGCTGAAATGAGTAAGAATGAATCAGGCATTTCATCGAACATATGGACTACAATGCATTTCATAAAACATAGCATTTGTAAATCATTTCAAATAAACAGCACAACAAGTGCTTAAGCATAGATCGCAACCCGTGATCATTATCTGGGCCCTCCGGGGCCGATAAAACGGTAACATAGGGTTCAAACTTGTCGGTGGTTTCGAAGTAGGAGTTCGACGCAGGGCGTAAGGATCACTACAATAGACGTATTCTATTAGCAATTGTGGAAAAAGGGCTTCAATAGTCTAGGTTTTTGGGTCGAGGGTCAGATCTCACCTGTTTGTGGTCCCGGTCGCGGCACGAAGTCTTCCCAAGGAAAAGGAGATCAATGTTCCTTGGTTGGATCCCACTTCTTCGAGTTTCCTCTTCTCTTCTCCTTATTTTTCCTTTTGAAATGCCCTAGGAAAACATAGAAAATTCGTGCAAGGTAGAGAGGTGTGAGAAAATGGGGTTATATATAACTCTAGTTTTGATGTAAATGAGCACTTATACTCCCATACTAACCCTATATGGGTCATTTTTGGTCAGTAAGGTCACTAGAAATGCATGGAATCGCCGGGATTGACCATGAAGGGAAGGGAAATGACCGAGAAATGCATAGAAAACGTACCTAAATAAGACTTTAACTTCACTACTAATCTTATTACAATCATTCATTCAATAACTCAGAGAAAAAACTATAAGCAATTGTTTTTCCTACAGGGACTAGCAAATCTCACAAAAGTATATTTTCTGCCATTTAATCCCATCGACAAGCCTTGTACTGTACTGATTTTTTGAAGCATGCATAGTGATTTATGTCAAATGACATGTTTTCATGATTTTTCAGTTATTTGCATCTGGAGAATTTTTAGAATGGAGGAATTTCGGAAAGTAGAAATTGAGGGGGACATGAACTAGAAATTGAGCGGGACAAACTGAAAATTGAGCTTTGCAAACTGGAAATTGAGTGGGACAAACTGGAAATTGAGCGGGACAAACTGGAAACTGAGCGTGTTGAATGAGCGTCGACCATTAAAAACTTTTTGGGGGCCCACTGTGATGTTTGTGAGAAATCCTCCCCGTCTAAGTTCATTCATAGGGTCACAAAGACCTGGATGAAGAAGAAAAACAAATTTCATAATGATCCAAATCTTCTATAACCCCTAAAAAGGTTTCAATGGTAGACGTTCAATTCCCCATTGCCTTTTACAGTGTGGTCTACTTGATAATTAGATCTATCTTATTTTTTGTCTCAAGCCTTAATATGAGCTCGTCAAATAGATGGACGGTTTGGATATAACACAGACCTCATGATAAGACCCACAAAAGGCGGTAGGGATTACAACAGCAGAAAAAAAAATGAAAGAGGAAAGAACCTATGGCTACGGTTTTCTATGGCTACGGATTATAACTGTAGCCATACCCATAGATTGGCAATCCATCACAGCTCCCGCGATTCCACTGCAAGTCGCTGTCCCAATCGGTGATCAATCGCGAATTCGGCGATTCGAATCCCGATCTATGGCTATAGATTATAACCGTAGCTATAACCGTATCCGTATCCTTTTTTTTTACATGGAGAATTTTATTCTACCTACATTTTCTCTAACACATATTTATATAAAAATGTATATATAAGCATATAAAAAAATTTATCTCTTTTTTTCATTTCTTTCTTTATTCATATAATAAGAATATCTTTTAAACCAAAATTAGTTACTTGATGTACTGTATATGATTTTAGGGCTAAAAGTTGGGCGGGCTTAACCTGACCAACCTGTGACCGACACGACATTGGGTTGGGCTTAGGTAGGATGTATCGAGTTTGGTCTTGGGGTTGGGCCATATAAACACTAACCCGATAAAACTTGGGTTGGGCTCGGGTTGAGGTCTCGGGTTGCCTGACCCAACACGAACCTGATTAATATATAAGTTCCTTATAAATTAATTATAATTGAGTGCAGATCATTTGTGTTGAAGGCAAAGGAAATTCTAATGCCTCCCCTCAAGCTAACAAGATATGCCAGATTTCCCTCTCCCAAATAAAATGCTTGATACAAAATACGACTTGTAATGGAGTAGTTGTCCTATATTTTAGCTTGTTTGTTTAGAAAAAAATGCATGGAAATGATCGTGAAGTGAAGGGAATTGACCGTGAAATGAAACAGAATCACCAGAATTGAACGTGAAATGCATGGAAATGGCCGTGAAGTGAAGGGAATTGATAGTCTCTCAAAAAGGTCATTCTCATCTTTGTTGATGATTTAACTAGCGCTCAATCCGTTGGTTGCCTCGCTGAATTTGTACGTTGCCTTGCTGAATTTCTAGGTTCCCTCGCTCAATTTCTAGCTTCCCTGGCTCAATTCTTAAGTTGCCTCGCTAAATTCCTAGGTTCCCTCGCTCAATTTCTAGGTTGCCTCGCTCAATTTCTAGCTTCCCTCACTCAGTTCCTAGATTGCCTCGTTCAATTTATAGGTTACCTCGCTCAATTTCTAGGTTCCTTCCTCAATTTCTAGCCTCCCTCGCTTAATTTCTAGCTTCCTCTATCTTCCCTAGCTCAATTCCTAAGTTTCCTTGCTGAATTTTCATGTTGTCTCGCTCAATTCTTAGGTTGCCTCGCTCAATTTATAGGTTGCCTCGTTGAATTTCTAGGTTCCCTCGCTCAAATTCTAGCTTCCCTCGCTCAATTTCTAACTTCCCTCGCTCAATTCCTAGGTTGCCTAGCTCAAATCTTAGGTTTCCTTGCTGAATTTCTAGGTTCTCTCGCTCAATTCCTAGGTTGCCTCGCTCCAATTTCTACGTTGCCTTGCTCAATTTATAGGTTCCCTCGCTCAATTTCTAGGTTCCCTCACTCAATTTGTAGCTTTCTTCGTCAATTCTTAGGTTCCTTCAATTGCCTCACTCAAATCCTACATTGTCTCGTTGAATTCCTACGTTGCCTCGCTCAAATCAGAGGTTACCTCACTCAATTCCTAGGTTCCCTCACTCAATTTCTAAGTTGCCTTGCTCGATTTCTAGCTTTCCTCAATCAATTCCTAGGTTGCCTCGCTCAATTCCTACCTTGCCTAGCTCAATTCCTACCTTCCCTCTCTCAATTCCTAAGTTGCCTCGCTAAGTTCCTACCTTCCCTCGCTCAATTCCTAGGTTGCCTCACTCAATTCCTAGGTTGCCTCGCTGAATTCCTACCTTGCCTCGCTCAATTCCTAGGTTGTTTCGCTTAATTTCTAGGTTCCCTCGCTCAATTTCTAGCTTCCCTCGTTCAAATCTTAGGTCGCCTCATTCAATTTCTAGCTTCCCTCGTTCAATTCCTAGGTTGCCTCGCTCAAATCCTAGGTTGCCTCGCTTAATTTCTAGCTTCCCCTGTTCAATTCCTAGGTTGCCTCGCTCAAATCCTAGGTTGCCTTGCTCAATTTCTAGGTTCCCACACACAATTTGTAGCTTCCCTCGCCTCGCTCAAATCCTAGGTTGCCTCGCTGAATTTCTAGGTTCCCTTGCTCAATTTCTAGCTTCCCTCGCTCAATTCCTAGAATTCCTCACTGAATTTCTACGTTGCCTCGCCCTACGCTGCCTTGCTCAATTCCTAGGTTGTCTCGCTTTCCCTCGCTGAATTTCTAGGTTCCCTCGCTCAATTCCTAGGATTCCTCGCTAAATTTCTACATTACCTCGCTCAATCCCTACGTTGCCTCGCTCAATTCTTAGGTTGCCTTGCTCAAATCCTAGCTTCCCTCGCTCAATTCCTAGGATTCCTTGCTAAATTTCTACATTGCCTCGCCCAATTCCTAGGTTGCCTTGCTCAATTCCTAGGTTGCCTCGCTCAAATCCTAGGTTGCCTCACTCAATTTCTAGGTTCCCTCGCTCTATTTGTAGCTTCCCTCGCTCAAATCCTAAGTTACCTCGCTGAATTTCTAGGTTCCCTCCTCAATTCCTACATTGCCTCGCTCAATTCCTAGGTTGCCTTGCTCAATTTCTAGCTTCTCTCGCTCAATTTCTAGGTTACCTCGCTCAATTCTTAGATTACCTCGCTGAATTCCCAGGTTGCCTCGCTCAATTCCCAGGTTCCCTCGCTCAATTTCTAGGTTACCTCGCTCAATTCCTAGGTTACTTCGCTGAATTCCTACATTGCCTCGCTTAATTCCTAGGTTCCCTCACTTAATTTTTAGCTTCCCTCGCTCAATTCTTAGGTTTTCTCGCTCAATTGATAGGTTGCTTGTAAAAATTCACTATACATTGGAGGAAGTTGATAGCGTATGATTGTTTATCTGTAACTTGTAAATGATACTTGTCGTAGGCATGAGATGAAAAGGATAATTTTGTGAAATGTTGTATTGAAAGAAAGGCCGAAGCCAAAAGAATACAAACATAAAAGAAAACACATTACAGTTGAGGTGTGAATGCCATTTCCACCCGGTCGACCCCGAACTGCTGTCCAACCAACCCGGTCGACCCTGAACCCCTGTCCAACCTACCCGGTCGACCCCAAACCCTGCATTCAAATCTTTGGGTGGTTGGTTTGTAATTGTTTTAGTTGTGAGAGTATTGAATTTGGGAGTGGAAAAGTTGTTGCTAGTAGTGGTCATGGGGGTTTTTGAGGCCATTGTACTTTCAAAGATTTGAACTTGTAACTGTTTGTAAGTTTTGGGAGATGGTTCTTGTTGGCATTGTTGTGTCATTTGTATGGTGGTGAGAGTATCGGATTAAACAAAAATGGAATCAATGTTGTTTTGTAGTTTAATACTGAACGCGAGAATTGTTTGAGACTTTTGAGTTGGTAGTTATTTTGTTTTTGAATGATTTCTTTTAGAAATTGGAAATCAGCATTTTCTTGGACGTTTTTTTTTTAAAAATTTCTAAGAGATGGGATTTTAACATTTGTTGTTTAATTTGTTTGGGAGTGAGTCTTGGATTTAAGGAATGAGATTTGAAGTTGTTGGTGATTTAATGTTGACCATGGGGATTGTATGTGGTAATTGTTTATCTTGCTTAACCATCAGTGTGAATTGGAACGATTGGAAGAATGTGGTTGAAACCTGCATGTTGGTATCTTTTAGAAGATTTGGGGGATAGATTATGGTCTATAATTGGTCAGCAATGAGTCTTGGGTTTGAGAATGGAACTTGAAGTTGTTAGTGGTTAAGTACTAAACTTGAACTTTCCGAGAAGTGTAAGAAAGTTGTTAGTTGAATTGCTGGAAGTTGGTATTGGTTTGGTGCTTTTTCTTGGAAGTTTTCAGAGAGGGACTTTTAGCCATTCAACGTGTAATTAGTGTCGTACTGAGAAGGATTCATGTTTTTATAAATGGCCTACGTGAGGAAGGCATAAAGAATTTTAATTTTAATAAAGCAAAAACTTTACAAGCGTCGACCGACTTAGAGCTGGAAGTCCAACCCGCTAAATCAATCTTGATTCTCCTTACAACTATACTAACTGAACTATGGAGGTTACAAAAGCAACAATTATTCCTTTCCCCCCAAATAGCCCAAAGTGAAGCCATTGTACCAACCTCACCTAACCTGACCAGAATTCCTGCTGTGTTGTGACTGTGGAAGTTGCAACTTGCTCATTGTCAAATTGCCCTGGGTATACTTCTAAATTCAAATTAGCCATTTGAAACCAGTGAGGTACCAACAGCAACTAGGTTACAGTGCTGAGTTGTAGTCAATGAGTAATAGGAAGTGCAGTAATGTGATTGTTCTAGTATGCTTCCCATATCCACCGATTCATCCTTTTTTTGTTACACTTTTCTTTTTTCTATATAGGTGCAGTTTTTACCAAAGAAAGTGCCATTAGGGCCATTTATATCTCAAATTATCATGCCTAAAAATTCATGAGAGAAACCTAAAAATTCAGCGAGGAAACCTCGGAATAGAGCGAGGAACGTAGTAATTGAGCGAGGCAACCTATAAATTGAGCAAGGAAACTAGGAATTGAGCAGGGAACCTAGAAAATGAGCGAGGAAACCTAGGACTTGAGAAGGAACCTAGAAATTTAGCGAGGAACTTGGGAGTTGAGCGAGGGCGAAGAATTGAGCGAGGTCCGCTCGATTTCTAGTTTATCCCGCTCAAATTTCAGTATGGCCCGCTCAATTTCCATTCGGCCCACTCAATTTCTAGTTTGTCCGCTTAATTTCCATTTTGGCCCGCTCGATTTCTAGTTTGCCCTCTCATTTCCATGTTTGCGCTCGATTTTCGGTTTTGCTGCTTTCGATTTCTAGTTTATCCCATTCAATTTCCAATTTGGCCTGCTGCTGAATTTCCGGTTTGTCCCGCTCAAATTTCTAATTTGGCTCGTTCAATTTCAATTTGTCCCGCTCAATTTCCAATTTGGCCCGCAGAAATTCTAGTTTGTCCCGCTCATTTCCATGTTTGCCGCTCAATTTTCGGTTTGGCCCGCTCAATTTTAATTTGTCACGCTCAATTTCCAATTTGGCCATTGAAATTCTAGTTTGTCTGCTCATTTCCATATTTGTACTCGATTTTCGAGTTTGGCCCTCTCCGAATTTTCGATTTGTTAAAGCTCGATTTCCAATTTGGCTTGAAATTCTAGTTTGTCCGCTCATTTCCATGTTTGCCGCTTAATTTCGATTTGGCTCACTCAATTTCGGTTTGGCGCTTTCGAATTTCCAGTTTATCGTCGATTTCGGTTTGACTGCTCAATTTTCAGTTTGGCACGCTCAATTTCCAGTTTGTCCCGCTCAATTTCCAATTTGGCCCGCTGAAATTCTAGTTTGTCCCGCTCATTTCCATGTTTGCCTGCTCAATTTTCAGTTTGGCCCTCTTCAATTTTCAGTTTGTTCCGCTCAATTTCCATTTTGGCCGGCTGAAATTCTAATTTGTCTCGCTCATTTCCATGTTTGCCCGCTCAATTTCCAGTTTGGCCCGCTCAAATTTCAATTTGGCCCTCTGAAATTCTAGTTTGTCCAGCTCATTTCCATGTTTGCTCGCTCAATTTTCAATTTAGCCCTTTCAATTTCCAGTTTGTTCCACTCAATTTTCAATTTGGCCCGCTGAAATTCTAGTTTGTCCCACTCATTTCCATGTTTGCCCACTCAATTTCCAGTTTGGCCCGCTTAATTTCCAGCTTGGCCCGCTCAATTTCCAGCTTGTCCTACTCAATTTCCAATTTGGCTCTCTGAAATTTTAGTTTTTTCCGCTCATTTCCATGTTTGCCCGCTCAATTTCCAGTTTGGCCCGCTCATTATGAGCTTAGCACAATAGCCCATAATGATGTGTTCTTATCGTGAGTCCCATTATGTTCTAATTTTTTGTTTCTTATCCAAAATTTCAAGATTTTCAAGGTCCTATCATGTTTGGATTTTTAAAATAACCCCCAGTTCAAAGATTTTCAAGGTCATTACTATGCATTTCATGATCAATCCCAGTGATTCTGTTTCTCATTTCACTCTGGAATGGGAAGTCAATGTATATATTGTCCCCAGATGTGATATTGACATGTAGGAGTCTACATGTGAGATGAGTCACCGAAAATGATGTGGACCAATAAAAGCATTTCACGGTCAATTCGCTCCACTTCACGGTTAATCCCGGCGATTCCGTGTTGATTTACGGTCATTTCCATGCATTTCACGGTCAATTCCCTTCACTTCACGGTCATTTCTATGCATTTCACGTTCAATTCCGATGATTCCGTTTCATTTCACGGTCAATTCCCTTCACTTCACGACCATTTCCATGCATTTTTTTCTAAACAAATAAGCTAAAGTATAGGACAACTACTTCATTACAAGTTGTATTTTGTATCAAGCAATTTATTTGGGAAAGGAAAATTCGGCATATCTTGTTAGCTTGAGGGGAGGCATTGGAATTTCTTTTGCCTTCAACACAAATGATCTGCACTCAATTATAATTAATTTATAAGGAACTTGTATATTAATCGGGTTCATGTTGGGTCAGGCAACCTGAGACCTCAACCCGAGCCCAACCCAAGTTTTATAAGGTTGGTGTTTGTATGGCCCAACCCTAAGACCAAACTCGATACACCCTGCCCAAGCCCAACCCAATGTCGGGTCGGTCACAAGTTGGTTGGCTAAAGTAGCTTCTCCTACTCCAAAATAATATATGGTACGTCAAGTAACTAATTTTGGTTTAGAAGATATTCTTGTTATATGAATAAAGAAATAAATGAAAAAAAGAGATAATTTTTTTTTTATATGCTTATATATACATATTTATATAAATATGTGTTAGAGAAAAATGTAGGTAGAATAAAATTCTCCATGTAAAAAAAAATAAAATGCATACGGATACGGTTATAGCTATGGTTATAATCCGTAGCCAAAGATCGGGGGTGGAATCGCGGGATCCGCGATTGATCGCCGATCAGGGCAGCGACTTGCGGTGGAATCGCGGGAGGTGCGATTGATCGCCAAGCTATCGCTATGGCTACGGTTATAATCCGTAGCTATAGAAAACTGTAGCAATAGAAAACCGTAGCAATAGCTTTCGGTTTTTTTTTTTGCTGTTGTAATCCCCACCGGCTTTTGTGGGTCCCATCATAAGGTCTGTGTTATATCCAAATCGTCCATCTATTTGGCGAGCTCATATTCAGGCTTGAGACGAAAAATAAGATAGATATAGCTATCAAGTAGACCACACTATAAAAGGCAATGGGGGATTGAACGTCTACCATTGAAACCATTTTAGGGGTTATAGAAGTTTTGGATCATTATGAAATTTGTTTTTCTTCCTCATCTAGGTCTTTGTATCCCTATGAATGAACTTAGACGGGGAGGATTTCTCACAAACATCACAGTGGGCCCTCAAAAAGTTTTTAATGGTCTACGCTCATTCATCACTGTTTCCTGTAATGTGGTACACTTGAGATTTGGATATACCTGATTTTTGGTCGCATACCATAAAATGATATGGAAAAATATATGGACGGCATGGATGAATAGTATACATCATGGTGGGGCCCACAGACCACAGACCATCCGCCATTGGCCGGTGGCAGGGGGAGTACCCAATCCGTTTCCGTGAAAGGAGGGGTAGTTTCGTCCTCAACGTCGCTGTCCGCACGTGCTAGTCTAAGTTGGTAACTTAAGTTTGTATTCCTTCATAAAAACCGCTGGGTAAAAGGTTTTGCCTACAGTGGTCAGTTTCTCGTGTGTGAATTTGTTACGAGCACGACTTGGCTGGATGCGGTTTGGCCAGTAGCCCCAACACCAACCAACTACCCGATGTCAAAGCTATGTGGGCCCCACTAAAATGTATCTTTTCTATCCACACCGTCCGTTCATGTTTCCAGATCATTTTATGAAATAATCAAAAAAATAGGCAAATCCAAATCTCAGGTGGACCACACAACAAGAAAAAGGTGTTGACTGAATTTCCACCGTTAAAAACTTCCTGGGGTCCACCGTAATGTTTATTTTCCATCCAACCTGTTGATAAGGGAACCCAAACCTGGATGAAAGGAAAACAAAAATATCAGTTTGATCCAAAACTTCTGTTGGCCCCTAAAGGTTTTCAATTGTAAGCATTCAATCCCCACCGTTTCTTGTTGTGTGGTCCACATGAGATTTGGACCTGCCTAGTTTTTGGGTTCATGTAATAAAATAAGATGCAAAATTTGATGGACGGCATGGATAAAAAATATACATCGATATTAG
Source organism: Magnolia sinica (assembly GCF_029962835.1). Taxonomy (NCBI): domain Eukaryota; kingdom Viridiplantae; phylum Streptophyta; class Magnoliopsida; order Magnoliales; family Magnoliaceae; genus Magnolia; species Magnolia sinica. Next base: position 120,036,004 of record NC_080573.1, read on the forward strand.
GGCCAATAGAACTTTTACATCAGCTAGCTAGATGGTGTTGGGGTCATCAGCAAAACGGCTTCCTAATAACTGAGCTCGCACCGTAGGATAGGACTGCGTTAGGCTGGCTCGCGGGCAGGATATACATGTGCCTCTAGCAGTCTACAGAGATGCCATGACAAATCCACTCCGTACATCTGTTTTGAAAGACGACGATGGAACAGGAGTCTGAAAATCAGGCACCTACAAAACTAAAGTGTGCCACTCTAAATGAAATTTTAGGAATGGAAACATTCAACTGTTGAAACATTTCTAGAGCTGACCATGATGTTTGTATTCCATCCAAACCGTTGATAGGATTATTACCATTTAGATAAACGGTAGAAACAAATATCATCGTGATAATTCAAATAAATAAATAAATAACCTTCCGTCATTTCCAGGCGTTCAATCCCCACTGTTTCGCGTGGCATGGCCCAAATTAGTTTTGGATCTGGCTGATTATTATACTTCTGGCCTATTACGGTCCTGAAAAACAGATGGACCAAGTGGTTTTATCCAGGACATTTCTGTGGATCCCACACAGCCCCGAGCAAGAATCTCTCAGGGTCACAGGCAATCCGCTTCCCTGGCTCGCGTACGTACGCAGAGTGCCTGACTTTCGGGACCAAAGCTGCGAACTACGTGAGTCTTATGATTTCGGTTTTTTTTTTGGTTTTTTTGAAGTTCTTTCACCCTGGTGCGACGAGTCAGATGACCGGTTTGGATTGCATGCACACTCCACGGTGGAGCCCACGCACATTTCGGATCATTTTAGCGAGTAACTTCTCACGTGTTTCCCAAGGTGTGGCCCATCTCATCGGTGGGGTACCTGATGGACGGTGTGGATCTCATCACATGAAATTGTACAGTCCACGTCAGCAAAAGTCGCGTCCCCGTCTGGAGACAAGACAAGCAATCGTTTTCAAAAAAGAAGTTTCGCCAACTCGATTGGAGCAATCGCTTTAGGTGGGAAGGACCGTCGACATGCCATGTCTCCTAAATCATGCAGATCTATTCATCAGGTTGGCCACAAATACACGAAGAAAGTGTACGGCTGTACATTAATAGATGATTATCTCTAGTCAACGCACTGGAACAGCCCACTCAATGAGGGTGATTTTTTATTTTTATTATTTATTTTTTTTACACACGCACACACCCCCACACACGCTGTAGTGGGATTTCACCACGTATGGAACCCTTGACTGGGTGTTGAAACTCCTGGAGTCTACCACTGGTATACACTGATTGAACGTAATGATTATATTACACTTTATGTTACAAATACTTTCTTTAATAAATGTCTTTATGCATGTAAAAGCTTATTTGATATGCATAATCATATAATATTAAATTGCATTTGGTGATATATAATTTTTATTAAATGTTGTGAATATATGAGAAAAGTGAATTAATTTAAGTATATGAACTTTTTATTCCAAAAGAAAATACAACTTAATTCCGATGGATTTCAATATATATATATATATATATATTGCATCAGTGAGCCCCATGCCGATGCATGCGTTTCATCACCGTTGTCCATCTGTCATTTGTTCATCCACATGTGCCCTTCACACCTGACACTTGAATTGCACAGCAATATGGGCGACTGACATCATTTGTAAAATCTAGCTCATTTATTATTTTAATGTCCACCAATTGCTGATTTCATATAAAATGATATTTTTTCTATAAAAAGAAACCGATACAAACATAGAATTTGATGGTCAAAATACTATCCAATGGATAAGAATGTTTTTGTTTGCAATGGCACATGTCACTGTTTTAGGTTATATTGCTCATTTGCATAGAGCTATTGAATTGAAGTAGTGCCTTTTTTTAATAAGAATAGGGATCCTAAGTGACGTGTTCATGGAGCCAAACTTAAGGAAATAGCAGGAAAAAAAAAAAGAGGGGTTGGGTGCTTGGGTGGGGAGGCTACCCCGCTTCAATGGGAGGGGGGCGTCAGCTCTGGTTCCCACTACCTGTGTAAATGAATTGACAGCGCCACAAACAGAGAAATCCTTACTGCGAATTCAAAAGTCAAAATCATCATGGATGGGAACACAATTGATGTGCTTATCAGGTTAGTTGAGACCCAGTAGCCACTATGGTAGCCATTTAGATTGCATGATTGGGTCCTACGGAGCAATAATGTATCTTAGGGACATAGGGGCGGAATGGAATTATGCAGGGCCTCCACGTAACCTATGATCTATGCTTCCTCAGCTTTCCCGTCAGGAAGGAAGATAAACGAATTCCTCTATAGTTTCCCTTCTTTCCACCCCGTGGGATACGTCAGTTGGGAAGAAGAATTGTTGTTATATCTCATCTTTATTAATGCTTTGCTATTCAATAAGACAATTTGTGAATCATACTAGGAGAACACTCATAATGTATGCTTTTGAAATTCTCCAATTCCATGGCAAAATAACCTTGGTGCTTCAGCTTGCTCACCATAATGAATGTTAGTCGTGGCCCATCAAGGGTGATTCACACCGAACAGATGGTCTGTATTGCTTGCATGTAGGTTTTGTGTTCTACATTGAAGGTGATGCAGTTTCTTCACTTGAACTATTTGACTTGATTAGTCACCTTGATAACCTAACAAGCATGTTGTAATCGTGCACATTGAGGTATGGCGCATGCAACGCAATGTAAAGGAGGGTATAAATAGAGAAAAGAGGAGATTTGGATAGGTAGGCAGAAAAATGAAAGAAAGGCGAAAGGAGAGATAGAGGCTATAAGCTTGCGCTACAAAAGAAAATAAATCAAAAGGAACGGTTGTTAACCTATCATTGGGTTAGTAACCTTCTTAAATGTTATATTGAGCCAATGCAACATATGTATGAAATATGGATATTATACAATTATTAAGAGAAGCCCACGCACCTTTGCATCATGGTCTCCTTAATGGATTGTTTACATACTGATAGTCTGAAACATGATCTGTAACTTGCTAAATAGCCACATTTTTAATTGTATTTTTACATTCTAACGAGCAAATCCTCTAAAAATAGTTGTAATGATAAAAATGGTCATATATATATATCATAGATGGATATAGATATAAATATTGGCATAAAGTATAGATGGAGGCCGGTCTTTTTGGGCCACACTACTGCTTCTTTGCTGTGCAAAAGGTAGACTTGAAATCCAGTGCATTCATCGCATCGATCACGCCATTGAAAACCAATGCACCGACTATTGTATGACCCACAACATACAAGTGTGGACCACCTAGAACATTCATCGGCCTGATTTTCACAGCAGGTGACGTTCATGGCATGGCCTACCTTTTGCATGGCTGGGATGCGACGTGTGGCAGTATCCAATCATTCCCCTGTGCAACTTGGGCATTCCCTCTTTTAATTAAAAAGGATATTCAAAAGTTCAGACACCCTGTTTATTTCCTTGCGCTGAATGTGCCTTGCAAATGCTGTGAGATCTGGTCCATTCCATCGGGTGGTGGCAGAATGGATGGTTCTCAGGCCACGCATCCAATAGGCCCACCAATGAGAATAGGAAGTTAGATTAGTATCACCAAAGGATGTCATCAGCGGTCCATATTCACCTGCTGAGTGGACCAGATTGATTTTTTGATCTAGGAACCGCTCACTGTGGGGCCTGCCAGTGGAACGTATTTGAACTCGCACATGTATCTCATGTTTGGTTCCCGATTTGATATGGAAACGGATTGGCTCCAATGGCTGATGGTCGGTGCTCTTTGGGCCCGACCATGACGTATGTGTTTCATCCATGCCGTCCATCTATTCTATATCATTTTATGGTATGAGACCAAAAATGAGGTGTATCCCTATCTCAAGTGGACCACGTTATAGTAAATAGCCTTGAATGAATGTCGACCGGTAAAAACATTTTGGGGCCGTAAAAGTTTTGGATCAAGCTGATCTTTGTTTTTTGCCTTCATCTGGGTCTGTATGACCTAATAAACAGATTGGATGTCAAATAAACAGTACATTGGGCCTTAGGAGGATTTTAATGGTGGATATCCAATCAATATTGTTCTCCTGTGGTGTGGTCCACCTGAGATTTATATCCCTCTCATTTTTAGGATCAAGCTCTAAATTGATCTGTAAAAATGTATGAACGGAATGAGTGAAGCACATACATCATGGTGGGGCACACATAGCACCGACGTGGGGCGATTACATTTGATATACTCGTCCGTAGAGCAATGGGACGTTATTGGAAGGAGCTATTATATGATCTGAAGACATGGGGACCGTCCGTCGGGGCCTGATATGTGATACTGATATTTGATACCATTAGTTATACTGGGGATGGCCGTGTACCGAAATCTCCTCAACGCTGGCAACCCAAACGCTTACAATCTATTGCCTGCATAGGCTGCTAGGAAAGAGATAAAGCAACGGCCTACATTCAATGGGCAAAAGGCCTGGACGGCTACGATCTTTCTCCATCTTGAAAGTTGTTGGTGCATGATCTTTCCGCATGGATCTAAACAACGGTCACGACGAGGGACAATGAGTCAAACCATAGGGCCTAAGGGGACGCGGTTTGTCTGGTGACCCCAAAACCAGCCAGCTAGCTGGGGTCAAAGCTCCTTGGCCCTACCCTGATATATGCGTTTTATCCACGCTGTCCATCCATTTTCCAGCTCATTTTAGGGTATGCTTTAAAAAATTGAGGAGATCTAAATCTCATGTGGACCACATCACACGAAACTATGATGAAACTCTTACCATTGAAAACTTCTTAGGGTTATGGATGTTTTAGATCAAGCTGATATTCGTGTTTTTCCTTCATTCAGGGTTAGGTGATCTAGTCGACAGGTTAGATGACAAATAAACATTACAATGGGCTTAGGATGTTCTTAACTGTGGGAGTTCAATCACTGCTTTTTCCTGCATGTGGTCCACCTGAGATTTAGATCTTTTTAGGTTCACGTCCTAAAATTATCTGGCAAAATGAATGGAGGGCGTGGATAAAACACATATATCATGGATACACTACGGTAGGGCCCACGGAGCTTTGACACCTGCAAGCTGGCTGGCGATGCCGTCACTGGTATGCGGGGAACGGATTGGCGACTCTCCCTGCCACCAACCAATGGCTGATAGTCGGTTCTCTTTGGACCCACCATGATGTACGTGCTTCATCCATGCCATCCATCTATTTTTCCAAATCATTTTATGGAATGAGACCAAAATTTATCTATATCCCAATCTCAACAGGAAACAATGTTGAATGAGCATCGCCGTTAAAAACCTTCTGGGGGCCATAAAATTTTTTGATCAAACTGATTTTTATTTTTTCCCTTCATCTGAGCCTGTATGACCTAATCAACAGATTGGATGTCAAATAAAAAGTACAGTGGTCCTTCGGAGGATTTTAATGGTGGATATCCAATTACAATTGTTTTCCTGTGGTGTGGTCCACCTGAGATTTATATCCCTCTAATTTTTTGGATCAATTCCTAAAATGACCTGTAAAAATTGATGAACAGAATGGATGAAATACATACATCGTGGTGGGGCCCACAGAGCACCGGCCACCAGCAACCGGGCTGGTGGTAGGGGGAGTAGCCAATCCGTTTCCTGCTACGCGCGTCGTTAAGCACGACTTTTGGTTCGGTTCAGGAAGGGTGGGTCCCGCACGTGGAATTGGTAGGAAACGGATTGGCTACTTCCCCGCCACCAGCCAATGGCTGGTGTTCGGTGGTCTGTGGGCCCCACCATGATGTATGTGTTTCATCCATGCTGTCCATCTATTTTTATAGGTCATTTTATGATATTACACTGAAAATGAGGTATATCCCAATCTCAAATAGACCACATTACAGGAAACAGTGTTGAATGAACGACGACCATTAAAAACTTTCTGGGGGCCATAAAAGTATCGGATCAAGTTGATCTTTGTTTTTTCCCTTCATCTGGGTATTTATGACCTAATCAACATATTGGATGTCAGATAAACAGTACAGGGGCCTTAGGAGGATTTAAATGATGGATATCCAATCACTATTGTTTTCCTGTGGTGTGGTACACCTAAGATTTATGTCCCTCTTATTTTTAGGATGTAATCCTAAAATGATCTTTAAAAATGGATGAACGGAATGGATGAAACACTTACATCATGGTGGGGCCCACAGACCACCGAACACCAGCCACGGGGCTGGTGCCAGGGGGAGTAGCCAATCCGTTCCCGAATTGGTATGAGCCAGTCAGCCAGATGCGGGCGGCTGTAACGAAATTACCAGCTGACCTTAGAACGCCTGCACGTGCAAACGTAGTCCTCTCACGTGCTGATTTGAGTGAAACCCTCACTCCAATGAATGGAGGGAGAGAGAGAGAGAGAGATTTGGAGTCATTCACCAGAGAGTTTTGGGCGACCTGAGAATTCACTTCCGAGACGATGTGGAGAAGGGTATCTGCTCAGCTTCAGACCCTAGCTGCCGTTTCATGGCGATCTTCTCTAGCTCGATCCAACGGTGGAGATTCCTTTATCAGGAAACGCGCCTTCCCATCCGCATCGTCCTTCTTCTCCACCCATCAGGCCACTTCCCATTCCGGTAATTATCATAACCTGCTCTTATTTGTCTGATTGATCTAGTGGTACGATTGTAGTGAGGTGTGCTCCAGTTGTACCGGTAGACATATGTGGGGCCCACGTGACCTATGCAGGACATCCAATCCGTCCATCAGATGCCTGAGATAGTGTTACCGTTTGGTTCAAAAATCATCCTGATCCAACCCTCAGGTGGGCCACAGCACAGGGAACGAGATGGGAAGGAACACCCACTCTTGATTTGCAAAGGGCCCCACCTAAGTTGCAAAACAGCCTGATTCTCCTTCATCCAGGCTAGGTGAAGGCTATCAATGGCCTGGATTGCGGATGCAGTAGTGTAGGCCCTCTATTCAAATCAATGGCAGGAGTTCACTCTCAACTTGCTCCCCATGGTGTGGCCACCTGAGTCTTCGATTGTGATGATTTTGGGTGGTGGAGCTAATTTGTGGTCGCACCTGATGGACGGTTTGGATGTCATGAATACATCACGTGGGGCCCCATTTCTGTCCGGTACCTGCTGTAAGCTATGGGGGTACCGGTATCATTGGAATGCACCCAGATTGTAACTATGGATGGATTCATGAGCAGATGCTAGTATGTCCAAGGGTAAGATCAGAGTGGAAGATATAATGCCGATTGCCACCGGACATGAACGTGAGGAGCTCGAGGCCGAACTCGAGGTCTGTGAGTTTTTTGGTTTGAAGATTACATGTTGTATTGTCAATAATTTACAGGCAACTAAGGTTGCGTACACATTGGATTTTGTTTTTACAGGGAGCAAGGCGTTTCGACATGGACACTCCGGTTGGTCCCTTTGGCACCAAGGTTAGTCTTGAATACACTTCGCTCGGTAGCAAAATGTAAGGGGGTTTGTTACCTATTTCTGCATTGTGGGGCCTGGTCCGTCACCAGATAGGATGGCAACTATGCCTCTGCCCGCCCCAAATGGGCAGATGAATGGATGCTTATCTGTTTCACCATTGATATCAGATAAAATGTTGATTTGTGTGTACATCCAAATGGGCATAAGATTCATTTGTGGGTTTATCATAACAATGAAATCTTGGAAATTGTAATTGATTCTTGATGTATGATGTGTTATGATTGTGATATTTGTAAGTCCAGTTTTGATCTTCTCATGGGCATCAGATGGTTAATTTGGCTTATTTCAAGTGATGCAAACCAAATCAACTGTTCTTGATGGTTCTGAGTTTATTTTCGAAAAGGGAATGTTTCCAAAGCCAAAAATAAAATGGTCTTAGTGTCCTCAATGACTGTGTTTGTGTGCTTTATTGTTGCTCGATTGTGGAGGAAACAACATGTTGTGCCTTTTATGTGTTATCCAGGTTTTTGTACTAAAATAGAGTACACATTATATAGCTTTATGTTATTGTGTGAATCTTCTGTTTATGGTGCTGTTCTCATTTCAAGTTCTCCCAATTCCTAGATTCTATGGGTCATAAAATGGTTTGTTGCATACTTCTTGGTTCTCCATTGCCCTTTCCCACATTAAGCTTCATGCAGCATGCATGACTAATTCTGTTTAAGGGGAAACCAAAAGACAAATGTAATGATGGCCAAAAAAACAACAAGTTACCTCATCTCTTAGCTAACAAATCATCTCAGAAGACGAGAAAAAAATGAAACACAACCCAGGAGAATGCTAAAGATCCCACACCCAAAGATCTTATCTAATTTCGATATTCTATAACTCACCCTAATCCCCAAAAGATCTGTCATAGAACACCCTCAAAAGTCCTGCCTCAGCAATGTCCAGTCAATAATCACGACCAGAATCCTTTTTGTGGATGCCACTGAGCACTGATGCAACATTATCCCCAAAGACCTGTCCATTCTTCTCTTTCCACAATCCCATAAGAAAGGTTTTAAATATAGGTTACCTACGAAGTTTCAGTTTTCGGTGAAATGTCAATAGATAGTTTAAAGACACATGGCTACATGCTTAGAACTTTAAACATTAGGCCAAAAAAAAAAAAAAAAACACTATGCATTATTGTTTTCCATTGTTTAGGAGAATAAAATTGTTGTTGACTATTCATCCAAATTGAGTTCATACATTCAAATGTCATACGATACAAGCAATACAATACAAGCAACCATTGGCTCACACCAGGGTTAGTATTGAGCCCATATCCTTTTGCTGTCGTTATGGACAAGTTAATGTGGCATTAATAAGATGAGGTCCATGGATTATTTTTTTTTAGATGACATAGTTTTGATTGATGAGATGAGGGAGGAGGTAAACACAAAGCTAGAACTATGAAGGGATACTTTAGAATCTAAAGGTTTTTAAATTAGTTGTAAAATAGTCTATGGAATGGAAACAAGGAATTAATTAGGATGTAGACCAAGAAGTACATAAAAATGACCATTTTGGATATCTTAGGTCAATAGTTCATGAGTGTGGAGAGATCGAAAACGATGTTGTTCATAGAATTAAAGCCAGGTGGATGGAATAGAGATGTGCCTCTGGAGTTTTATGTGATCGCTGCATAGCTAATGAACCCAAGGAAAAATTTATAGGATAGCTATAAGACTATCCATGGTTTTTTAGATAGGATGTGGAGCAATTAAGTAACAACTTGTTCATAGGATGAGCATAGTTGAAATGAGGATTCCAGATGGGTGAGTGGCATACGAGGAAGGATAGAATATAAATGAATGCATTTGTGGGAACTTAGGAGTGATGCCAATAGATAATAGGATGATAGAAGGAAGACTTAGATGATTTGACCATGTGCAATGGTGATTAAGAACTATACTAGTTAGGATTGAGTTTTGTTCAAGTTAGAGCGAATTGGTTCAAGTTGAAGTTGAAGGCTCTAAAAGGGCAAGGGGAAGGCTTAAAAAGGACATTGATGGAGGTAGTAAGAAAAGACTTGATGACCTGCAGTTTAATTATGGTCCTTGATAAAGTGGAATGGTAGAACATGATTCATGTAGTTGATCCCAATTAGTTGGGTTAAGGGTTAAATGATAATGATGAATACAATAAAAAACTAAAAAGAACAAAAAGTATATCTTACATGAGTTAAGGTGCAAAACACAAAGTATTGGTCAATATATCGTCTAATATCGTCAAAACTTTAAGTCATGCCCATAAGACTTTGGTGGTATCCACTTATAAGGCTTTTTTTTTTTCCTTTTCTTTTGTGGTGTGTGTGTGTGTGTGTGAAAACATTTGCACCATATAACATGTCCAACATGTTATCAAATTGGGGAAATGGAAGTGATATTTTATGGTTATTTATTGATGTCTTGGTTATGAATGCATATCCTCCAAGTCCCATCTTTCGTAGGGGTAAGAAGGGCAGGTAGCCAGGTACCATGCATGGGCTTAGGCTTTCCTAGATAAGGCCTTTCTTTAACAACTCTTCAACCGGCCTTTGGAGTTCCGCATGCTCTGTAGGGCTTATGCAGTAGTGGGGCAAGTGTGGTGACATGGCACCTGGCACCAAATCAACTGAGTGTTGGATGTCACGCAGAGGTACTAACCCATTCGGGAGCTATTTGAGTGTAACATTGAAAAATTCTTTCAAGAGTTTCACAATGCATTTGGGTATTTCTCTCATTTCTTCTTTAGGGATATCTTGGGCCACAAGGGGGCATAGACAAGGGTCATCTCTATAGAAGTCTCTTCAAAATATTGTAGGGACAAAAGATTAACATGTTGCTCTTTAGGGACACAAGGATGGATTTCTTTTTAAAGGATTTAACACATACTTTACGCCATTGAGAGAGAGGGAGAATAAACATTTTATCTTCTATCATGATGAATATCTTGCTCATTTTGCCATGGCCCCCCAAGTAATATGTGGCAAGCGTCCATAGGCAAGACATTCAACTAAAGTTTATCGCAATACTTACAAATGGAATTTTTTACCAAATACCTTTCATTAATTGAGACTTCACCTCCCTCTTCGAACCAAGAAATTTTGTATGTATTGAGATGCCTTTCATATTTTAATTGAACTTATTGACCATTCTTTGCAATTATATTTTCACAACTTCCCGAATCAATAAACATTAAACATTTTCAACCATAAGCAGCACAAAAACTGTGAAAAATGTTACCCCATAACTAATGGGCATTTTGTTGGCTTTTAGGGGTGGTTAGGACCTATCTTATTATAAGACTTTTGGCATCCCTATCGGGGTCACATACCTCTCGGTAGGTCTCATTTTCATCTTCATAATCGCAAACAACTCCGTAATCATTTTTAACAATTAGATTCAATCGGTTGTTAACTTTCTTTTGAGGATACTTATAAGCTAAAGGTCTTTTTTCCCACATTGAAAACATATGCTTGATTGGGCTCCATTGTGGTGTCTCTCTTGTGAGGTAGCCATACGTTCCTTAGTTCTCACCCCATCCCATGAATTGGGGAGTTCATTAGATTGTATAACAACATTCTTATCCTTAAAAGTTCCAACACTAAAGGTTTTCTCAAATTGCTTGAAAGAGACCCTACTTAATTTGCCTTCCTCCTTTAAGGCCATTTGGTAGGCTACTTCAAGACCATTTAAATGGTGTAATAGTATTGTGTAATGGATAGATAATTTTAATCCAATCAAATATTTAGCTACAATTGATCACCAGTTTCTTGTAAATCCGCCTGGCTTAAATATCTATAAAATTCTTCGGTGTCATTAGCTACTCTCTTGCCAGAGATGGTGAAACTTTTGGCATAAAGATTGTGAATAATCAAGAGGACGGAATTTATCATCCAATTTGATCTTCATTTCGGCCCAAGTGTTAATTCGTCGATTCCTCCTTCTGCTCACGACTTAGTTGGTATTGTTGCCACCAAATGAAGGTTTAACTTTTGAGTTTTGTTGCAACAAAGTTAGCTTTCCTCTCTTCCAATAATTCTTTTCATTCAAAGAAAGTTTCCAAAGAAGCAACTCAACCACAAGACGATTTAGGATTGAGTTTACCTTTAGGGCAGGCGGCATCCACCCAGATGCCTCTTGTCGGCATTTTCTAGAGCACGTGCAAGTCGCTCTATTGCCCAAGTTGGTTGTGGTGGAGCTTGTCGTGATGGAGCTCTAGTAGAACTTAAAGAGTTGGAGTGTGCTTCTTCATTGAATGTATTGGGAACATTGAATGGTTGACCTGTAGACAGTTCCATTGGGTTGTTCATGAGACTTTTGAGTCGAGAGTCTATGCAAAACCTCCCCCGTCATATGTTAAAGATGGTTGTTAGCTTGTTTCAATTCCTCAACTTCCGCGCATATGGACATTTTCGAGTGGAGCTTTACTGTATGGTGGTGTTGGCCTCGTCCTCGCACCATGAAAATGGATTTTCTTTAATATTGAATTTGAATGATGCCAATCCAACGAATGAAGAAAAAAAGAAGAAGCAATAAGTAGAGAGAAAATGATGATTACTTTGATTGGAAATGGTAGTAAACAATATTGATGGCTTGGGAACTCACTCACCCAAGGTCAAGGATTCACTCACCCAAATATCAATGTCAAAGAGGATCCAAATATCTCACTATGAAAGGAAAAAAAAAAAAACACCAATGGCTTTTCTTCTGTTACAAAATTTACAAAGCTCTGTTATTGAGGGGCCCAAGGTAACCGTTGGGCCCCTCCCTAGGCTGCATCATGTGGGAAAGATGGTCATGACATCATGTAGTGTCGTACAAAATGACGAGGCCGATCAACTGATAAATTAGGAAAAGATCTACCTAGTGAGTGCATTTCATAATTTTGAAATTAAATAGCCTGGTCTCATTTGGGTTAAATTCCTAAGGGTGGCTCTATTTGAATGGTTGATCCACTGGAATGTGCACATGACTGACCCATTTGTTCTAATTACAAATTACCTATGATAAGTTGTTTTAAAGGCTTATGTACCTCTGGTCATGTGTATGTTATCTTGCTTGCCATATGTATACATACAATACCCCTTGCACAACATCTGTGCAACATAAGGAGAACTCATTATTGTTTAGGAAGCATGTGAGTTCTTTTCCATATTCTTTTTCAAGAACAAAGGGAAGAAACCTACAGGTAATGTGACCTCGTGAGGTCTCTGTCAGGCGAGGCCTTTGATTTCTGTATTCAGTAGTCAAAAGTGCCCGAGTTTGCTTGGATTTTTTCAATGCTAATGCATCGGAACTGCGCCGGATGGAGCATGGGTATCTTGGTTCACGAGTCAAGGTGTGGGCTGTCCTCAGCCCATGGATTTTACAATGATAGCGACGTGCTACTTTGCAGGTTTGTTCTTGGGCAAAGCCCTCATATGATGTCAGCTTGATAAATTAAATGTTAACGTTTGTAGTGCAGGGTTTCCGAACATGGATTAGCTAGAAACATAGCGAGGGATCTGCCCTTCTTGAACCTCTTTGCATGTTTTTGGATGCTTTGTCCATGCTCTGTCTTTTGTTTTCTTCTTCCTCTTTTTGACTTTCATTTTTTTTCCCCTTTTTGTTTTTGTTTTGTCATTACAAACTTCAGCTGTAAAACGGATCATTATCAAGTATCTCAAAACATTTTCTTCTATTACAAATATAAAAAAAGGTTTTTTTTTTTTGTCAAGTTTCCAAAAGCCTTGGCCAAAATTCATCTCATTGAAACAAACGTCTTTTGGCAGAAGAAAAAGAACCAGCTTCTTATGATTGGTCCAGTTTAAGGCCATACATTTATTTTTATTCTTGAGTTTGTCCTGATCTGATTCAAATGATTTGGTTCCCTCTATGACTTCTGTTGTGCCAGAAGGCCCCAAACATAGTTGGTATTAGGAAACCATTTATCTTAGTCCTATGAGTTCACAATTACTTGGAATAGTGATCCAAATAACTTATCTCTGTATTATATCATGATTCTATCATTTGCGATGGTTTACATTTCACACTGGCAATCCAAATTCCAAATAGCACCGGTGTAAAATTTATCAAATTATGACAGGCACTCATTGGCATAAATGTGTTTGAGACTATAACAATGCCGATTGTTTTAAGCTTCTCCTTTTCTTTTTTTTTTCCTTTCTATTTTCACATGTCCTATCTTATTTGTAGGAAGCACCTGCTATTGTGAAATCATACTATGACAAGAGAATAGTTGGATGCCCTGGTGGTGAAGGTGGTAAGTTGCTTTCCTTGTTCCTTAAATGTAAATGGTTTCATTGCAGTTTGTTGATTTCATTTTGACCTTCTGTTCATATCCTTATTTCTTGGAATTGTATGGTCTCCAGAGGATGAGCATGATGTTGTGTGGTTTTGGCTGGAGAAAGACAAGCCACATGAATGCCCTGTTTGTTCTCAGCATTTTGTGGTAAGCAGAGATCATTATCAATACTCATGTGCCAAAAGAAAGGAGAGAGAATAAATAAATAAATTGCCCTTAGTTTTGCATTTCTGTTGCCCAAGGTTTCAAATTGGTTCAACCTGGTGGTGGCCAAAGTGGTCCCCACTCTGGATCAGTTGATTGATGATCAAGCGGTGGTTGCATTGGTAGGTGAAGGATCTAGTGCGGAATGCTAATATCTTTGTTATAGAGGACTCAATCTAAGTATATATGGTACATATGTACGAGATCTGGACATATTAATCTACTGGTACCTACTGTGGATGGTCTATATGCTAGAAATTGCAGTGGATTGAGTACTTTTACCTGAAGAATGTTGTTCGTTTATTGAATTTTTTCTAGCTGCCCAATTGTAATCCTCAAAATTCCTCCAATTGGTTGTTAGGATTACCCCAGTGGTTTGAATTTTGGGGAATGCTCCACCTATAGGGCCCAACAGATGAATGGTCTAAACCTCACACGTGCCACATGTATGATGTAGGTAGTTGCATTTTGAGGCGAAGGATCTAGCGTGGAATACTAATATCTTTCTTATCGAGGGCAAATCTAAGAAAAATATCGCATATATCATTTATGTATGTGATTTGGACACATTTATTGGTCCCTACTCCATACCGTGGATGGGCCCATGTGCCAAAAATATAGTGGATCCTAGTCTCCAGTTCGAGGATGTTTACCTGAGGAATGTTGACTGTTGGCTGGATTTGTTTGCTATCTGTCCAATTGTTATCGTAAAAAAATTCATCCAATCAGCCGCTAGGATTACTCCACCAGCATGAATTTTGGGGAATGCACCACCCATGTTGGGGCCCAACAGATGAAGGGTTCAAACCACGCACGTGTGCCACATTTTGCGGAGATTTGAGTGCTTGATAAGTAAGATATTTGTGTTTTGCACCAAATACCTTCCTGCTTTTATGATAATTAGGTTATATCATATATGATCATCATTTTCAGCCACTTCTATTTTGTTCATTTCCTGAAGAATGTGCTATTCATGCTATTTTTACATCGGCAGGAGACGAAGGTTGGGTTATAGGAAAGGTGCATTGGTGGTTGTTTAATTTCAGTTAGTATGGTTGTTTTATTTGTCCACTATACCAATTGTGCTGGTTTTAGATGCCAGATTTTGGTACGTGTGCGCGCGCAAGGGCACACCCACATACTGCTTTTTTCAGATATTTTTCATGATTTTATCAAATGTTTGGCAGCTGGAAGTGATTGGCGAGGGGGGACCTCCGGATGGTCATGGTCATGATGACCACTGATGTGGGGCTGCAAGCTTTTCGGACCAGAATAAAAAAAACTGGTGAGACGACAGTTTCTGTTATACTGTGTAGCAATGAATGATTTACTATCATTTTTTTGGGTGTTTCCATTGCTTTCCTTTGATCGAACTGCTTCCAGGCCCAACAATGTTTGGGTTGGCAAATTTTTTTGGACTGGATTCTTTTAGCTTCTTTCTGATGCATCATCAAAATAACCGATGACCATTTTCTGAATTCTATGTTTTTCTAAACCACCAATTAGGCCGTAATGTGCGACGAACTCCTCTCCCATGATTTGGGCCACCAATTCAATGACCCTGATCAAGGGGAAGTTAGTAAGGATATTTTTGAGAACACACTAACTGTATGTTAGAAGAATCTCAATTTGAATGCATTGTCTTTGATGATCACTAGTCTCAAGCTCCTCATGCTATTTTAGGTGATAAAAATACTCGTGGAATTCAGATCGGACCCTAGAAATTGCTGTGCATGGATGGACTCTTACCTCATTTTCCTCTTTCCGGGTTTCATGTACTCACATGCAGTGAGACAAATATCACTGAGATTTTGAAAATCTTGCAATATTTTCACAAGAAATTAACTGAATGATATTATCATGATTCCAAAATATTGGACGTTTTGACTTTTTCATGAAATTATCCTGAGAATAACATAAAAATTATTTAAAGATTTAATTATTTAATCGTGTAATTATAAATTAAAATATTAAAATTATTTATTCACACACATGCACGCACACACGCACGCACGCCCACAATTTTTTAGCAAGATTTTCCTGGGAGGGTCAGATAGCTGTCATTTATTTAATTCTTCCCTAACCAACCATTTGTAGCCGTCAGAGAGCCTCCAATTGGTTGCTAGGGTCGTTCTGATTTTTGAACTACCTGCATCCATTATAGGATCCAGCCAATATGCGGCCAGCCTGGGAGGTTCTTGAGGTGTCCGCCCTCCATATTCGGTCATGATCCAGGGCCTAATTCACAAATGCTGGGCCTGTTGGATGACAATAGACTGATTTGGGGTGCTGTACTCGTTATTTTTGGTCATGGAATGCGGGCTATCAGTTTTTTTTTTTTTTTTTTGGTCCTCATCAAACCATTCATTTCCAAGCCACTGTTCATATGTCACCACGTTATTGGATAGCCATAACTGCTGCCCTGTTGCCCACCATTTGTTGGCCCATTAGGTCAAACCGTTCCTATCACCATGTACGCTTCCTTCATATTTATCCCGACCATGCCAATTGAAGGAATAGAGGGAAGTGCCAAGGAGACTGGAGGTTTTCAATATGGTGCACATGGCAGCATGGCACACGTGCATGAGATATAGGTCATTCATCGGTTGGGCCCCACCATGAACATGACCAGGCCTGGGGATGGTCCTCTCATCAGCTGTGTTGCACATGTATGTTTATATACTCTGTTAGAATGTTAGTCATATTTTTCAAACGGTGCATTTTTCTCATGCAAGCTAACCCACACACCACATGGGCACTTGAAACCATCACCTCAGTCTTGAAACGAACTGAGCCATGTGTTGGAACCCACCTAATGAATAACCGGGATCTCACATGTCAGTGCATCAACTACCACATCAGATGACCGGAGCATCTGATTTTCTGCCTGGGAAAATGCATGAGCTCACTATTTAATCAATGTCCCGGATCTCACACAAGTGTAACATTGGCACATGTGGAAATCCCTTCACTGTTGCTTGCTCAAAATCGAGATTGGAACCACGAAAAAAAAAAATGCAAAAAATAGAGGACTTCCATCATAATAAAGAAAAAACTTTGAAACACTGGAGTGTGAAGAAGTCTCAGGCATTCACTTGGCCACTGTACATGGCGGAACATTTGTGCTGTCTCTAGACTGTCGACATAATGGGACCCACATTTGATGGGCCTTGACCTAAAAATTACACCGAACAGATCCCCATATGGGTCTAATTGGTGGATCTATACTGGCTGTTCAAGATGTAAAGTGGTCAGCGGTAAAGAGTCGACATGAAAATATCCATTAATTAGGCCTGAAGTGATGTTTGGTAAACTGAAAAATAAAGTCTGAAAATTAATTTATAGTACTGAATTTTATTACTTATTGAAAAATATTTTTGGTAATTTGTCTAAAAAAGGCCGATATCGAAAAAATAATCTCTCTCTTTTTTTTTTTAATACAAAAAACTTGTTTGGTAAACACTGATAAGAAATGTTTGAAAATTGACAATTTGTCATATTTGTCTATATTGTCTTAATTTTTATTTTTTTATCGAGTATGAGACAAACCTTCAATGCCTAATCTAATAAAATTTTATTTTATTATTATTATTTGCATTTCAGTAAGAAAATGACACTCAATTTATAAGTTCGAACCCTTACCATTTTCAGAAGTTTAATGGTGAATTGTGGGTTAGGAAAGATTGAAGGTTAATTAGATGCACATGGGAGTTGGGTCCTTACTCTTGCTCGGGTGGTAGACTCTCAGGAGTTTCAACTCCCGGTCAAGGGTTCGAGTACCCATAGGTGGTGAAATTCCCCTAGCGTGAGTGTGTGGGGGTGTGTGTGCGTGTAAAAAATAATAATAATAAAAAAAAAGAGATGCACATGGGAGATCTGCCTCAGATATCTCATGAATAACTGATATCTAGTAGGTGTTTTATGTCAATCGAGATTGCCCAGATATTGGGCTTGGATATGGGTTGATTGTGATGGGTTATCCTTTGATCTTGCCATGCAACAAATTTAGACATTCATGACCTACATCTTCTTGATTGGACCATCATCTGATCGTTTTGAACCGTGGGTATTCATTGGATTAGAGAACCATTTTCAGCCCAATCTGACCCGAATTGAATCAGATCTATCGAAAACAAAATAAAATGTTCATGATCTGATTCGGTATGGTCTATCTGACCAGACCATCTATAAGAACACATTGAAAAACTCACCTAGACCAAATTTTGTCCAAATTCGATCAGCGAATGAAGACATATGGTGCATTGAAGGAACATACCATCTTGAACATCCATTTCTGTATCGATCCATGCCTTGATAGGGATGGGCATTGATTTCATAGAGCTTGAAGCGTTGAATGTCATGGAAGGCTTGAGTCTCCCAAACGAGACAAAAAATGGGACATAAATAACTGTCGTTAAACTTTGCATTTTTTAAATTTGTTGTAAGCACGTGTGATGAACACAATTTTGTACGTTTAAGATCTCAGCTCAGATTTCCGTTCAAGATGTCTGACAACTCATTTTGAAGCTATAAATGGGTTTTACAGGATGTGCGGTCCACATATTGAAAGGAGACTAGAAACACGTTGAAAATTGGGCCATGGAGTCAAATTGTTATTATCGCACATGTGGCTTGATGTGTAACGACACATCAACTTAGATGTACAAGATCTCAGGGTTCTGATCTTCGTTTGGAATATGTGACTACTTGTTTTGAAACTATTAATGAGTATTGCGAGATGTGCGGTCCACTTAAAAAAAAAAAAAAAGTCTAGAAAAACTTGAAAATTGAGCCACAAAGTCAAATCATTATTACTACACATGTGGCACGGATGTGTAGCGACACACCAACTTTGACATATAAAATCTCAATGCTCCATCTATGTTTGAGACATACGACTACTTGTATGGAAGTTATCAATGAGTACTACAAGATGTGTAGTCCACTTTTGGAAAGGAGTGTAGAAACACCTTGAAATTTGAGCTACAAAGTCACATCATTATTATTGCACATGTGGCTCATATGTACAACGACCCATCAACTTTGACATCCAAGATCTCAACGTTTCTATCCCTGTTATGGGGGAGTGATCACTTATTTTGAAGGATTTAATATGTACTTTGAGATTAGCGGTTTATATATGAGATCAGAACTCACAAGGTGGCCCAAAAGTGCTGTCATTTATTTTATAAGAGGACGGACATTGTTGTCATTTTAAATTATTGATAGGGATCAAAATCTCTTAGGGATCAAAATCTCTTATGCATCCTCGGATGGGTGCTGAAAAAAAACCTATTTTTTTTAGTGAAAATTGAAATTAAACACCTAATTATGTGGATTTACCAAATGCCCTAAATAATGAAAAATCATTAAAAATACCAAAATTCAATGATAAATGTTATGAGTAAGTTTTATCAAATAGGCCCTTAATATCATCCAAACAATCTAATTCTCGGCAGAAAGATCTAATATTGAAAAGCGGATTCGGTCTCACGACCCTTGGATGGATTCCTGAGGGGCCACCATGATATATGGGTTTTATCTACGTTGTCCATCCATTTTCAGATATTTTAGGGCATGAGCCCAAAAATGAGCCAGATCCAAGGCTCAAGTGGATCACATCATACAAAACAATAGTGATAAGGACGTCCATCGTTGAAACCTTCCTGTTGTGGTGTTTATTTGCCATCCAACTTACTCATAAGGTCATATAGACATGGATGAAGGGAAAACATAAATATTAGCTTGATCAAAACTTTTGTTGCTCCCAAGAAGTTTTTAATGGTGGGTTTTCAATCTCTACTATGTAGTCCACTTGAGCCTTGGATTTGCCTCATTTTTTTTATCTCATATCCTAAAATGATTTGGAAAACTGGATGGACAACATGTATAAAACTCATACATCACAGTAGACCTCACATAGCCTGGCCTGGATAGAGCCCGTCCAGGTGGGGGCACGGTGCAATTCACTTTCGTAATTTTGAGGGATGGTGATTAGGTACTAGCCCGTAGAGCCGGGTAAGGGATGACTCGACTCGGCAAACTCGACTCGTCCGACTTGTTTAGACCCAGCTCAATCCGAACCGAGTGGGTGAGTCAATCCGAACTCAAACCGAGTTGAGTTCGGGTCGCCCAATAACTCGACTCGACCGAAATCCAACTCGGAATGGAAGGAAGGAAGACTGTCGATTTAGCTTTGGTACCGCATTAACCACTAGTATCCTATTCATTATTATTATGAACCCTTTCCCCTTTCTATCTACTGTAGGGAGATTAAAGTCCGATGTGACTGTGACTCCTCATAATAGTCAAGTCAACTTACACACACACACACAGATATGACGTTTCAAATCTGAGATGCCATGTAGCTGATGGAGAGTCTGCAATTCTGACAAGTGCACCTAGGTTTTGAGTTGTGGATACCCGCTGCACCCGACCTGACTCGGTACTTGTGACCGGGTCGGACTCGGTCTGGATTAGTCCAGGCTAGACCCGGACTCAGATCAGGTTAGGCATGCTAGATTCGGTTCTAAGTCGGGCCGAGTTTGGGTCAGGTCTATTTCAAAACCAAATTGAGTCGGGTCAGCCCTAACTCGGTTCTGAGTCGGGCTGAGTTTGGGTCAGGTCTATTTCAAAACCAAATCAGTCGGGTCAGCCCTAACTTTGTTTGACTTGACTCGATGCCCAGCTCTACTCGCCTGTCCCAAGCTCGGCACAGGCAGGGGCTTTGAGGGGCCACCGTGATATATGGGTTTTATCTACACCGTCCATCCATTTTTCCATATCATTTTCGGGCATAAACCCAAAAAAGAGGCAGATCCAGGGCTCAAATGGACCCCACAATGGGGATTAAACTCCTACTGCCCGAGTCAACCTGACCCGTGAAAGTACGTTCCCAGATCCAGATTTGCCAACTATGCTATCTCATGAAATGCAATTACAGGGTAAAACCAAGCATCCCCACCATCTACAGTTGAGTCATTGATTTGAATGGTCTAGATTTCGATACAGACATGCCGTCCATATAGTTTAAACGAAATGCCCCACCATCAACAGTTGAATCAGCAAAGTGGACGGCCTGGATTATTGCACAACTATGCCATATTCACAGTTGAAACCCACTATCATAGTCTGAATTGCAGATGGGATCTTTTAGACCGTCGCCCGTCTCCTAATAATGAAACGGCATCGTTCCTAAAGCTTTAAATTTCCTCATAGATGAAAATCTTCTTACAGGAAAAGCCATTAGTTTGTCTCATCAAAGCCATCGGTGGCTTCAAATTCCTTTTCCTCTCAGTAATCATGCTCCAATCCTCAAGCCCCTTCAAAGTCATGGACGAAAATGATGGGTACAACCAATTGTCCATATCTAACAGCTGTCCAATTGGACGGACATGATCATTGGTTGGTTGAGATTTCTTTCTTTATGGCCATTTAGGACGAGTTTTACTCGATACAAGAACTCAATTATGCAATGATTAGAATCATTCTCCACTATGATGGGAATGTCTTGGAATCTTTTTATCACTAATCTCTATGTAAGAGAACAGTGTATATTTAGTAAATGGATTCCGCAAAGTAGCTATTAAGTTTATTTATGATTAGAACTTTTGTGTGTAAAAAATAAATTTACAATTGTGTTCACACCTAATTTGACTGCGTCAGATTTAATGACACTGACGATACCTCGTGGCAATGAAATTTCAATAAAAGACAAATGAAAGATTTTTTTAGTTATTTTGATGTCCGAATGTGATTAAAATTCAAAAAAGTTATGAATAGCCTAAAAACAATTGCTTCATTTGGTTACATGGGACTCCGTGTCATATATCTCACTTACGTAATAGAGTCAACTAATTGCTTTGGTGGCCTTATGGTCAATAATAAGTAATGATTGAAATATTGTCATGGTAAGTAATGGATTCGATCAATATAGTATAACATCATGCAGAAAAGATCCTTGTGATTGAAATTGCTTAGTAGAAAGGAGCTATGAAATCGCACAACAACAATGGTTTGTCAATTTTTACTGTACGTAATGCACATTTAAGTGGAAGATAGGATAATGATTGTCTACACGTGGCAACATACAAAGAATTTTCACCAACATAGTGGACTAAATATGTGCACATGACTATTGACCAACCTAACAAACAATCTATGCACATGACGATGCATCATAGGCCAAAACTACTTACAGGTCCAGGTTCTTATTGACACATCAACAAATGTGAGAAGTGGCTACGAAGATCTTTTTCCAGTAACCACCTATAAATTCTATGAATAGGAAGAAGATTGAAAAGCTCCGAGCTTTTAATAATCCAATACAACTATACAATGCAATGTTGCTTATTGTAGTTTAGTTCTTAATGTATTCCAGTTCATCTACACTGCTACATCTGACTTAGTTTAGTCACAGTATAATCCCATCTGCCTATGCTACTATGCCGAATCGGCTTTAACTTAGTTCTTAGTATAATTTAGTTCACTTACGCTACTACATTGGGTCAAATTTAGCTTATTTCTTAGTATAATCTTGCCTGCCTATATTGTTACACTGGGCCAATTTTAGCTTAGTTTTAGCATAATTTTGTCCGTCTATGTTACTATGCTAGACCAATAATTAATGCAATTTCTTTCATCAACACACTAGTTTTTGGATCAAGGAAGACTATAGCTTTAGAACCCTGCCATATATGCCACAATTGTTGAATCTTTGAGGATATCTCTTTCCAATTTGTATAGTTCTCTTTGATAATATTTATAAAGGTAATTTCTCTTTGTTTTGGTTATTCTCGTGGTGTTTTGTTATCAATTGACTGTTACCATTATGGTTGGAAAAAAAAATTCTTTTAGTTGAAAGATAAAAAAAAAAAAAAAAACTCATTAAAAAGATGAACCCTCACTTCTACAGATCACATTTTTTATTTTACAAGTGGTTGAATAGACAAGCAAACTATTAGGATCTCAGTCCATCTTGACGCTTGCATTCAGTTTGGATCAAGCCACATCACCCTCTGTCATGCCCAACACAACACACATTATATGACCCAATTTGAGTTAAACACCTCATCTAATGAATTTATGATCTAGTCAGCTATTTGAACATGACTCCTTAAATATATAATCCTACTTTCTACTGAACATATGAAAATAATCATGCATGATAATTATAATTTCCATATCCACACACCTTGAAAACATAACAAAATCACAATCATTTCAGTTGTGATTTCCTTTTTTCCGAAATTTCTAATCTAAATTGACCTTTATCTTTAAAAAAAAAATCTCCATCCCACGGTCTGCTTTTTGGATGACTAGCATGACTATTTGAATGATTTGGATGGCTAAAAGGAGGGCCACACTCTCATTTTTTAGCCGAAGAAAATTCTATAATTCCCAATAGAAACGTCACATGCTGTCATGCCAATAAACCCTTCTAAGGTTGTAATCTCAGACATCATGATAACAAGTGACAACAGCTTTTGACATTTCTCAGCAAACAAACAAAGAAAAACATATTCCCTCCAAAGGAACTACAGATTCCTCCGCCCTTAAGAGGCTTTGCACAGTATACACAAGTTTTCAATAATACTAGTAGGGCCCATCATATCGTAATCCAAACCATTGGTCTGTTCCATTACACCGTGAATGGACCAATCCTCAAAATACGATCCTGACCTTTGGTTATTGGCCTAGTTATATACAGTTAAGAAGAGAAGTAGTCAACTAAATCAACAATCCACATTCAACTGGAAAAGGTACCAAGATTGCCTTTCGCAGGAGTTCATGCACTGGGAAGCTATGTGGAGCCCTCTGTGATGTTTGTGACAAATCCACACCGTCCATCCATTTTCTCAGCTCATTTCAGGATATGAGACCAAAAAAGAGAGATCAAAAAATCAAATGGGCCACACGATAGCAATGACCATATAAACCGTTTGGATGACATATAAACATCAAGTTCGATACAAGGAAGTTGAATGTAATAACATTATAAATCGTTTGGATGGCATATAAACATAAAACTCAGCCTGAGAAAGGTTTCAACTGTAGGCATTTCTTTTCTTACTTTTCTCTCTCTTGTGGCCTCCCTAACTCTTGGATTCGCCTCATTTTTTGTATCATGTCTTAAAATGAGCTGGAAAAATGGATGGATGGTGTGGATTTGTCACAAAGATCATGGTGGGCCCCACCTAGATTTCCAGCGCAGGAACTTCCTACGAAAGCCTCATCTATATATTAACGGTCCAGATTATCCATGACCCACTTGGGTCAAGGATCCTTTATCCTCTCCTGCTAACCTTTTTTTTTAAAAAAATAAAAAAATCTTAATGATAATGCCTAATGAAAATTAAGGGAAGGGAATCCACGGCCACTATGAATTTCAATGAGTGGGGGGGTTGACTTACTACATTTGATGCCCTAGGTGCCAAGCTCCTGTTTTTCTTTTATTTTCTTTTGTTGCTTTTTGGAATTTTCTTTTATAAATTAAAGCTATGGATTTCTAAAAGTTATACAGCTCTCGATTGCATTAGGACGATTGGACGGTCCCATCAATCAATCCAGACAGTCCACTAGGTCAAACACACATGTCATGGTCTACCATGAAATGCTCTCACAGATCCAATTATCCAATCCATCTCTGACCCAGCCTTTACTTTTACAGCCATCCGTTTTCCAAGTCATGGATGTTATGATTACCATTGTCTGATAAAAGTCTCTCTTCAGAGAGAAAAGCAATCCATGATGGACCCAACAAATACATCAATCAAATCGTTGATGGAACCTTTCTTCTATATCTGACCGTTCATTTATGAGCCAAAGATCCGATGGTTAGGACTACCCAATCATTGTGATTTTTACATGGTGGAACAAGAAATTTACGTTAGATATGATGGACGGTCCAGATTGTTTTATTAGACAATACAAGTGTCCAAATGCAAGTAGGGGCATTATAACCATGATTATTTTAGTGTGGGTGTGATCGTGTGTCTGCATTTATAATAGATGATGGTCTAGGTGCGACCTACCACTCTTCCATAAAAGGCGAATTTACAAAAGGCATATCAATACTCCTTTCTAACCAAAGAGAGGCAGAATCTCAAATATGCTCCAAATGACCAGATTACCCTTTGTTATTATTTCGTTAGATTTCTGTCATTAGCCGCGCGAGCATACCCAAGCCAGGTAAATCGCGCACTGAGAGCCACGTGGGAGAAATTTTTATAAGATCCACACTGTTCATAGGGTATTTTGTATCAATTTAACGTTGGAAACCAAAAATCACGACCATCCATAACTCTGGTAGGCCATACACTAGGAAAAAGATGGGATGGGATGCTCACCGTTAGTTTTATGTAGGGTTCAGCGTGGTTTTTATGTGCTGTCGAATCCATTAATCTGATGTGACTCATCGGGATGAAAGAGTTACTAAAAATTCGTTATTTCAAAACTTAGGTGGGCCGTTTCATTGAAATTTAGAGATTTTTAGGTATAAGTTTATGAGATGGCCCACCTGAGTGTCGTGTCAGCCTGATCTTTGGGATCAAGGATAAAAAAGGGGTTATGCATCTGATGAACGGCGTGGATTTCATGTGCGTTAAGTTCACCACCTTAGAGAAAGTGGATGATGTACGTCAGCGCTTAGGTGGCGAGGCATGCTACGTCAGCCCCACTTGGGGGGGTGCGGATTGGATACTGACAAGGTCTCGATACTGAAGTGACGTCACCAAAATCTGTGGACCCCACCATGATGCATTTGTTGTATCCATACCGTCCAAACATTTTTAGAGATGATTTTATGGCATTACAAAGAGAATGAGATAGATGTAAATTTCAAGTGGACCCACCACAGAAAACCGTGGGAGCCGTCACATCCAGCATTGAAACATTTATCGGGCCCATAGTGATGTATTTTTGAGTCCATCCTATTCATAAGTTAACATAGAGATAGATTGAAGTGAAAACAAAAATATCAGCTTCATCGGAAACTAACGTGGCCCCTAAGAAGTTTTGAACGGTGGATGTCACTGTCCCCTCTATTTTCCATGGTGGGGTCCACTTGAAGTTTAGATCTGTCTCATTTTCTTTGTAATGCCATAGAACGATCTCTAAAAATGGTTGGACGGTATGGATACAACACATGCATTATGGTGGGGTTCACAGAGCTTAGTGACGTCACTTCAGTAGCGATTTAGCTACTGACCTTGTCAGTATCCAATCCGCACTCCACCTGGGGAATGATCACATGTGTTCGGACGTATCGTTATTGCCATATGGTCCAGCTGTTTGAACCCACCATAATGTTTGAGTGCTATCCAACCCGTCCGTTAGGTGTCTTCCATGTTAGTCCAAAAACCCAAAATACGTCCTGATCCGTACCTCAGGTGGGCCACACGAAAGACGACAATGTGGGAGATGATGATTTACATGATAGACCCGAATCCTCTTCAATACCTGTTGCAGCAGGAAGAGCGTGCAACAAGCGAGCTGTGTGGAACCACAGGTCCACAACCGAGCTGTGTGGGACCACCGTGGTGCCTATTTGAAATCCGCTCCGTTCATCAGTTTTAACACATCAGGTTGGGATGTGAGCCCAAAAATCAGGCTGATTTAGAATGCAGGTGGGCTGCATCACAGGCAAAAGTGGGGATGGGATGCTTACCATAGAAATCTTACTGAGCCACCATGCTATTTTTGTGCCATCCAACTGATTCATCAGCTGCGACACTATCATAAAGAAAAATCTCTAAAATCCCAAAAAGAGGTAAGCCTCACAAGTTGAATTTAAGGCTCATTTGGTACCTTGTAATTGGATTGTGTAGGAATTCATTTCACAGGTACAATGGAATTCAAATTAATTAGAATCTTAGGTGTGTTTGGCAGCTTGTAGAATGCATTTGGAATCTAAAAATTATGTTTGGGAGTTTTAAATTGAAATGCATTAGAATTTTTTAATATGTTTGTAGAAAGCTGATTTTGATTAATTAAATAATTTTAATATCTTCAATTAATGTATATATGCAATATTTTAGAGGAAGATTGTGAAATACTTTTTAAAAAAAGAAGATTGTAAGATGTCCATTAAAATATGTACTTTATCAAAAAATGAGGAAACTCAAATCCTCAACATAAGAATCATGACCCAGTAAGTTGCCAGTGTTTTTTGACCATCTATTTAGATTACCAATGTTTGGATACCTTGAATCATTATATTGGTAAGGTTTTAATGATGTAGCCAATAAGCGTATGAATTAGTAGGTCATCGTGTAACTAACTTTTGACCAATTGCCTTTGCAGCTCGGATAACAGCCCAATTAACCAGGGCTCTAGCCTCATTATAGAGAATGGGTAGAACTATAGATATAGCCAGGGTCTTGAGCGCTCACCTATCTGATGTGGGGTTACCAACAGTTAGAGATATTCTCAAATAGTTGGTGATATTTTCGAACAACCCACAAGTTAAACCCTGGCTCAGATGACAGCCTGATTAACCAGGGTGTTAGACATACCAATTACCTTATGTTCACAACAAACAAAGGGCCTATTTGGAATGCGGGATAAAATGGTACTTGATTGCATTAAGTAAAATTGACATCATTATTAAGTAATGATTATATGTTTAAAACTATTATGATATCTTGGCCTTCCAATTCCATGTTTTTGTATCAAGTGAAAGTTGCATTTAGTGGACCAAGAAATTATAATTAAGAAACCAGATATCACAACTGATGTTGGTCAACTGTGAGCATATGAGTCAATTATCACATGTAAAGGTGTACATGGATGAATGATGTGGATAACCACATGCATCAATGTAAGGCATATAGATGTAATGGATTTCGAAACTCATAAAAAACCCTACTGCATCTTATCTGGGATTTGAATGATATGACATTCAAATCAATCAAATCTTTCTCGTCATATCCACATGCTTAATAGAATCTACATTGGACTAAATATAATTTTATATTACCTAATTTTAGGTTCTAAACAAAATAGGCTAAAATGGATTTCAAAACACATCAAATGTGCCGCATTTAAGTGCATTTCAAATGAATGGTTAGAAAGAGAGGTGTCTAACTGATGTACACATATTTTACACAACTAACATGGTGTGCATGCAGAAGGCAGCTGCGGTGGATGATTCCAGTCTTTTTCAAAATGTGGTAAGCCACTACGGAAAACCGGAAAACTGAACGGTGCAAGACTTTTTCAAAATAGGCAACTTACAGCCATCTGATCGTGATTGAACGAGGACCTGTGGCCATTTAATTCTTATCCGTCCATGTTGATATCGACCTGTTAGCTTGTTAGATCCTCCAATCAGCGTGATTTTCGGGACATGCTCCACGACTACAAACCTGTGAGTATGATGGCTATCAATAGGATTGTTTGTTGGGAAACAGACTGTGTACTGAGTAAACTATGTGGGGCCCACCCTGATGTATGTGTTTCCATACCATTTTAGGGCATTTGCCCAAAATTAAAGTACGTCAAAAGCTCAAGTGAACTAACACCACATAAACCGTGTGAATTGAAAGCCTGCCACTGAAAACTTCGTGGGCTCCATAGAAGTTTTGGATATGCTGATATTTATGTTTTCCCTTCATAGATATCTCTGTGAATTTATGAAAATATCACTGTGGGCATTAGGAAGGTTTTAACGGTGGACATCACTATGCCCATTATTTCCTGTGGTGTGGTCAACTTGAGCATTGGATATACTTAAATTTTGGAATATTGGAATAAAATGATCTGAAAAAACATATAGATGGAATGGATAAGATACATACGTCCACATTGGGCCCACAGAATTTACTCAGTAATCAAATCCACTTCCTGTTTCCCACCGTTTCAGTAAAAACGCTCCGTAGTGTAAAACAGGCAAATGCATGGAAAAGAGCAAAGCAATAGGTAGGCTAGCTGTCATAGATTCAGGAATGCCGCAATATGCTGTCGAGCTAGGACGGTCCACGCGTCCAGCGATGCAACAAAGCATGGTCCACATTAGCCATTTGGTGTCTGACACGTGTACTCTCATTCCATGAGAGCCAAGATGCTCTGTACATGTGGAGACGGAGCACGTGATGCTTGGCTGGAAAGACAGCGTGCAGGACGGCATGATGCACGTGACGTTTGGCGGAATATACTTCGGTCTATGACCTTCATACAGAACGCCACGTGTCCATTAGTTCAACCACTACCTTGTTTTCATCTACCACGTGGCCTGAAAATACGGGCGTTGGATCCCCGACTATGGGGCCCACCTTACATCCACGCCGTTCATCCGTTTTGACAGCTCACTTTAGTGGCTAACTCCAAATACGAGCCAATCCAAACCTCAGTTGGACTACGAGTAGGATTGAATATCCACCATTAATAACTTCTTAGAGGTCACCCAAATGTTTATTTTCCATCCAACTTGTTGAAAAGATCACGATGACCCAGATGAAGGGACCACACAAATATCAGCTTGATCCAAAACTTTTGTGGACCATAAGAAATTTTTAATGGTTATTCATTGTTATGGGAAGATCCGAGTCCCTTCAATTCCGAAGTCCGACACCATCTTAATCCGATTGGATACATAAGACTTAATTTGTAATGGTGAAAACAACTGAAGGGAAGGAAGATTCTCGACTCGGCCACAGTCGCGCTCCTATTTCGAGATAATCGGTTTGGAGCAATCTAAGACTCGGGCAGTCGGTGTGAAGCTCAGACCGAAGCCTACTTGTAAGATCTTGGGTTGCCCCACTACTGCTTGACCAAAGACGGATCGTTCAACCACCCACATTTGCATGTCGCTCGGTACGGGGAAGCTCAACTGAACAAATTAAGTCCACTACCCGCCTCAAATCTTGGAGGGGAAAAGTCAAAAGTATACGATAGATAAGCAGGGCCGAGTCCACCATGAGTCCAGACCGAAGCTCGTCTCGGACTCTGGACATAGTCCTTGCTTAATAACTCAACGGAAAAAGTCCATGTGTATAGTAGTCTAGTTCCGAGGCTTAGAGTCAAGGCCTCTTCAATCTGAGATCCCAAGCTGGGGCCAAGGCCAAATGTGAACATTTCATGCACTAAACTAAGAAACTGCCTTAAGTGAATATTATTGAATATCTCGCCCATAGATACGCCCCTCTAAGGCATGATATGCTAAACAATACCTGGATTACAGACAATATCTCCACGATCATAGTATCGTACTAATTGAGTGAATCGTGCCGAGATTCATGGACCCAGACCGTCCAATAGGCAGGTATAAATACAAGAGGATCTCATTGCTATAGGTATGCAACATCTTTCACTCTCCTACCTTACACAAACTTAAACCTAGATTCCCTTGACCTGACTTAGGCATCGGAGGGTCCCTTGCCTAGACCAGGGTTTCCTTTGCTTATTGCGAGTGTGCAGGTTCAAGACGTTAAAGCAATTCGGAGTTCGTGGATCGGAGCAGGGAGTTGTCCAGATTTAGTCATTAACAATCATTACTGTCTCCTATGGTGTGGTTTGGGGATAATCCCTTATAATGAGCTATCAAAATGAATGGACAGCATGGATCGATGTAAAAAAAATGCATCAAGGTTGGCCCCACAGTTAAGGACCCGTGCTTTGTACCAAATAAAAGTATGTGGGCGCATGCGTGGGCGCAGCAAAGGTCCCAAAAGAGGTTGCAAATGGGCAGCCATTGCTTTAGGCGCACGGTCTCTTAAGTATGTAGTTCTCAGACAAAGGTGGGCGAGCTCGTGGCTCAGCCACTCGTAAGAGTTTGGCTTTACTTGGGATAGTCCACGTGAGGACTTGGCCGTACTCAGACTAAGGTTGGCAAGCTCGGGTTCACACCCACTCCTGAAATTGGCTCAACTCCAGACATGACAGTACACATCGGACACCAGCCAATCACATTTCGGCAGATTGCGTGGTGACCCCAAAAAACGCATGTCCCTGTTGATATAGGACTACGTAGATGTAAGTGTTTTATGTGCTGTCCATTCATTTTCCAAGCTTATTTTATGGCATGAGCTTAGAGCTGATGCATCTCTGAATTTCAAGTGGACCATGTCACATGAAAAATAACGATAACAATGTCCACTGTTGAAACCTTTTTAAGGCCGACAATGATAATTATTAGCCATCCAACCTGTTGATAAAGTCACGTAAACTTGAATGAAGAGAAACTATAAATATCAGTTTGATCCAAAAGGTTTTTTTTGGCTCTGAAGAAGTTTTCAATAGTAGGTATTCAATTCCAATTGTTTCCTGTGATGTGCTTCACTTGAGCTTTGGATATGCTTCAATTTTAACCTCAAAACCCTAAAATGAGCTGGCAAAATGGATGGATGGCATGGATAAAGCACATAAATCACGGTGGGCCCATAGAGTTCTATCATTAGCTATGTCAGTAGTGTTTGGTCACCATGCAATCCACTTTTTAAAAATTGAGGTTACTTGTCTTCAATGATTTGCCTCATTCCCCGTGTTTACACGTATCATGTTTAGACCATCTAAATTATAGGATATAGAAATTGCGTATGGGAGCATATGACTGGAATCAAACTCATCAAGCAATTCTAACCATCCAATAATGTAATGGATGATTAAAACTAAAGTAGTTAGGTGTCCAAAATAGTATGGTTGTTGTCAATCTTTTAGTTATATTTTTAGACTGGCGTAAGTTGTTATATAAGTATATTGTGTGGAATGGTTGAAGAGTAAAAATAAGTTTTAGCCCTGCTTTAATTTATAAATGCATATTAATCATCACATGGTGTCATTTGCAAGTTTAATACATGGATTCATAAATGGTAAACATTGCATGCATTAACCCAAGTGAAACCATTTCATATCATGGGACCCATTGTAGATAGGTTATTACCTAAAAGTTTGGTGGATGAAGCCACCATATCCTTCCATTAATATGTATTTCTTAGTTAAATTCCCACCATTGGCATTTTTCTTTGTAGCACAATGAATATCAACCAATTTGATAGTTGGGAAATCAAATCAATGTCGTTTTGGATTTATGAGCTTTTGATTTATGAACCTTACCATTTCAATGCTTTAATTTTTCTATATGCATAGGTGGAATTTCTTAGTGCTTATGCAAACTATCACACTTTAATGGAATATCAAACTCGCTTTGTTTCTAAAGTTAAATGCAAATTGTCGTTAGCTGTTGTAGAAATAATGAAAGCAAGCATGAAGAAGATGGAAAAAGGAAGAATAGAAGGAAGGAGAGAGAAAAGGAAGAAGGAAGAAGAGAACAAGAAAGGAATAGGTAGAGTATGATGCAACTAGAACCACTGTCCAAATAACTTCATACCAAAATCAAGTACCATTTGATTCCAATGGAACATGAAATATATAAGGATTGTGTACAATAAGTAGAAAGAAGAAAATGAAAAATCGAACCACAAACTCTATAAGAACGCAAGATATACGTGGTTTGTACTAGGACGACATTCACGGACAATCCAATAAAAAAAAATCTACTATAGCAATAAGAGATTATAAAGAATAAGGTTTATAGCACATTTATTAAGAATACAACAAAATCCATTTGAATCCAAACTCAAAAAGAAAAACCCTCGACTATTGCATATGTCAACAATACATGTTTTCACCTTGAAAATCCCAAGAATAATAACTTTAAGCACCTTTTGAAAAAGGCTTGGAATTGTGAATCTTGCATTCAGAAGAAAAATTCCTTATTGAAACTCTCTCTTAAATAGTGAAAAAAAAAAGACCATTTCTATTAAATTTGTAACTTGATTTTTTTTTTTTCAATATAATTTACTTTAGAAGCATCATTTTCATGAGTGAAATACTAAAACACCCCTCCAAAGGTCCACAAATACATGGTATTGATTATACTAAGTATATTATTAGTATGTACCTTATCATGATCATGTATACTAGCATGTTACGTTATCAATCCTAACACATGCACATATATTCTCATTCATGTATACAATGTACATACGTGGTACAACATATATAATTATCAGCCTTAAATGCCTTGATATAAAGAGAATGTGATCCATTTAAGATTTGCATCGGCCCAACGGCCGGGTGCCAAACAAATGTATGGTGGAGATAAAGCATATACATCAAAGCAGATTGATTGCATGGATAAAATCCGTGCATCCATGCAGTGTCCAAAGCATTTGAACCAAGCTAATATTTGTATTTACCTTGCACACAGGTCTGTGTGACCTTTAGAGTTGGTTGGATTGTCAAGTGACGTTACACGGGGTCCCTTGGACCTTTTCGGCGGTAAGCTTTCAATCCTTATTGTTGATTGCAGGGTCCACCTAAGATTAAGATCCGCCCTTCTAAAATGGGCTGAAAAAATGGATGCACATATGAAAGAAATACATACATCATGTGAGTTTGTAGGAAGGTTTCAATGGTGGATGTCACTATCCCCACTATTCCCTATGGTGTGGCCCACCAAAGATTTGGTTCGGCCTTATTTTAGGCTCCAGCCATAAGATGATCTTGAAAAGTTGATAGATGGTGTAGATGAAACGCATCCTTCATGGTGGGTCCTATGACTGGAACCCAACCCCAGTACCCAAGAGGCCGTCTGCCTCTAAACGATGCTGGCGGCGGCATCCTGTGGACGTCGTTGTCCAGTGTGTGTGTGTATGAGTAATGCTCACACATAACTAGTTGGACGGTCCAACTAATTGTCGATTTGAGTGCTAATTAATGCTAATAAATAACAACGGCGAGAAAGTTATTTTGAAGAGTAAACAGTTGTTAGCTTTGGTAGGCCCACCATAGCATTAATGAGAAATCCACTCCAACTATTAGGTGAGTCACACCATGTTAGACCTAGAGACTGGAAATAATCCCTATCCGTAGTTAGGTAGACCACACAATTGAAAATAGAGTACAATGAAAGCTCACCCTCCAAATAGTTTCCCTTAGTATAGCTTAGTGGGAGGGTCAGTTATTAGGGAACCGCCTCCGCCCCGCCAAGCAGCGAAGACATAAAAGCCGAGGTAGTTCGGATTCACGCGCACTTGGTATAAGTGAAGAAATTCGTCGACTGTTAGCGGTGACTGTTCCATCTCAGCCCATAACACCGCACACCCGAATAAGTTCCTCCACCCATTCGGAACTATTTGCCCCGGGACAATCTGAATACGAGATAAAACTCTCCGGACAATGGCCTGAAGGGGCAGACGCAAGCCGCATTGCATCGAGACTTAGTAGATCGCGACCGCCCCAGCAGGAGGATGATCCGACAAGTCATTCGGACGGGGGAGATAAGTGATAACCGATTCGGGGATGTGATACCCGATTCGGATTCTGTCTAAATCCGCCTCAGTTAAAACTGAAGGAACCGGGCCGCTTAGATCATCCCCCGATCCTTCTCCTTCAGACTCAGCGTGTGCCGACTTATCAACATAGCTTAATAATCTAGATCAATATTTCTTCCTCCTCTTCCTCCTCCATGCCCATTGGAAGATTAGGCCTTCCAGCGGGTTATTAAATACGACCCAGCCCACGTTCAGGCTTAACAGGCATTTGCAGCTGCTCACCTGAGCTCAGTGACAATCTCGTAAGAAAAGCGCGTTCGCATCAATCGCTATCTCGCCGTTAGGGAAGCGATTTCGCAACATTCCAAAATGTTGCGCTCGCCTTCATCTCCGTAAACTCCCTCCTGGGGACTTCGAAACCTCTAGTCGCCATTATCACTAAATAAAGAGGAAGGGAAGACTCACGGAGGAAGGAAAACGGAAATGGCGAAAGGAGCCGCTGACAGTTAAGAAAGAGGAAAGGAAGAAGACGAAAGACTGAAAAAGCTCTAAAGGAAATGCAAAGCGGGAATGGCAGTAGAAGTTCGAAATGCGGGACCCCCACCATTTTATAAGATTGCCATGTGGCGGAAGCAATTAATGGAAAAATAATTCGACGCCTGCATCGACTCCCCCACTCGACACGTGACGCACGTCGACTGACGACAATAATGCCCTTGCTACGTGTCCAACCCTCATTGGCGGGGTGAGTGATTTGACGGCTGTCGGCGCATGCGATGTCAGAAACTGAACCGTCCCCCGTCAAAGGTGACACAGAATGCATTAAATGACTACTTATTGTCTCGGACTAAGTCATGAACCGACTCAAAACTCGCTACTCCTAAGTGTCATATGAAACACACGGAGTAAGGGGGCTTACTGTTGGGGACAAAAGATGCAGAGTTTGGAGACTCGGACTTAATGCCTCGGGTCGCCAAAGGATGTGTCAGATCCGAGGCATGGTTCACCAAACCGAGACAGAAGTTAAGTCGGTTCGGACGACACATCAGTGATCCGGGCATGCATCGGACCGATCTTCTTATCAGATCGGCCAACGTAAGATGAAGCCTCATCCCGAATATCTTGGGATAAGATTCCCGACCCCGAAGCTTACGGGATCGGATGAAGACTGGAGATGGGCACGATCCTGTCTCCGTGATACCAGGAGAGGATCCCGCGCACAATATTAGGAGGAGAATCCTCGTACGATTAAATGCTCCAGCAGCTATAAAAGAGGAACCTCCATCGTCTTGTGAGGCAGGCAAAAACTCTTTCTCAAAACCCCTCAATACATTTAGACCTGGAATCCAAGCCTGACTTTGGCATCGGAGGGTCCCCTGCTCAAGCTAGGGTCTCCTTTGTCATCTTTCCGTGCAGGTATACGAAGGTCTAAGAGGACGAACCAGATTTTCGCATCAACAGTATCTACTGGTTGGAGTGAATTTCACATAATCATCATGGTGGGCCCTATAAAAATTAAGGGTGGACATAACTCTCCAAATTATTTCCCTTGGTATAGCTCATTTGAGTCACTGGTTGGCTTTCTATTTTAGCTCATGGAGCATTATGGGATTATACATGTAATGATCAGAGTAGATCACGGATACATATCAATATATATCCCATAAAAAATCAAGGTTAAGTGTACATCCGCAGTCCCTAAGTTCATCCCTAGGGTACCGTAAAAGTGATAAGTTTCAAAGAGAAACATGCGTTTAGTTAAATTAGTTGGGCTATAATCTATTGTTAAGTATATGATAAATTTTAAAGTATTAAGTGCGAATAAAATCTAACCCTTTCAATAGTTTAGTCCCAATATGTGGATCATTTATTACAATGATTGTTATTATTTACCTATTAAGTGGTCCACACCATATAAAACAATAAGTGTATGTTGATAACTGATGACCATACAACTAAATATTAAGGAGTTATGAAAAAAGGTGATTCTATGATGATCAACCTATTAGAGGGTTTAGATGTCATATAAACATAAAAGGTTATAAGTTACTAGTGGTTGAACCTTGATATATAATCCAAACCATTGGACATGAAACTTAAAAAAAAGGACTCGGATTCGGCAATGTTGTTTAATACAGAAGTCAGCACTAGAGGTGCTCTGTGGCCCATTATAATGCATGTGTTTGGTCCACGCAGTCCATCCATTTTTCCATATCATAGTGGAACATGATGCTAAAAATGAATCACATCTACACTCCAAGTGGACCACACCATAAGAAATAGTATTGATTGAACGCTCACCATTGAAAACTTTATAAGGCCCACTACAATGTTTATTTTCCATCCAACCAGCTAATTTAGTCTCACAAACCTGGATGTGAGGAAACACAAACATTGGCTTGATTTTAGAGGATAAATAAAAAAAGAAAGTAAGGCTTTATAGATCATGGTGATCCACTTATGCCTTAGATATGCCTCGTTTGGGTTTATCCCCTAAAATAAAATAACAAAATGGATGGTCAGCTTGCATAAAATCCAAAGATCATGGTGGGCCCCACGTAGCCCTTTCTAGGCTAAAGACTTGATTCGTTTCTATACCTAACGGATAGAGCATTAAACAAGTTTAAAAAAAAAAAGAGCATTAAATGAAGAGAGAGAAAGGAAGAGGAGAAATATTTACAAAGAAAATAGAATGACTAAAGAAGTTGTACACGTGTGATATATTCGGATGATGCGCCACATATCTTAAAAATCCGGTCCGTTAATTAAGTAGGGTCCTTTATAAGAATGTGAATGATAAAATATTATTATTTTTAATGATAATTGCATGATATTATCTACAAGAAAGGCGAGTTGTTAGAAATCTATTCCAATAGTCCAAATTCAACTTACACGTGTGGCTCTAGTAGTGATGATCATTTACTAATTTTTAGTATATAAAATTTTATTAGTGGGCCCTATTTGATGAATAGATTAGATTTATGACACATAATTCTCATCATACTTATGTAAGGCTCAATGTCACGTATCCTTACATGTAGTGCATTCCATGTTAATGAAAATAATAATTTTTTACATTTAATGCACAACTAGTTGGACCAATTTGAATGGTCCAACTAGTTGTGTGTGAGCATCTCTCTCTCTCTCTCTCTCTATATATATATATATATGGAAATGGTTCTATGCGGTTGAGCTCATGGGAACTTTCCATGAGGTCGAGTTGTGTGGGCCCCACCGTGATGCATGTCAAACATCTATCCCATCAGTCAGATGCACCGTTCCATGGCAGGCCTCGGGCTTAAAAATCAAGTCAATCAGTGACTTTTATGGGCCACACCACGTACAAAATTTGAGAGGGGTTATCCTCCCATTAAAACATTTATAATCATTTTTTTGGGCCCACTAAGGTGTGGTTCACAAATCCAGACCATCCATTATATGTTTTCCACTTGGATGAGGGGTCAGACCAAGTTTAAGATGCATCCAAATTTTAGGTGGGTCTCACTAAGTTCTTTTATATGTTTTAGGCATGTCTTCACATGATTTTAGATGGTATGGCCCACCTGAGTTCCTTATACAGCTGATTTTTGGGATATCCCATAATTTAAAAGGGGCCCATCAAATGTACGGTGTTGATGTTCGACACGCATTACAGTAGGGCCCACATAGCTCGACCTCAGGAGAAGTTCCCCTGAGCTCGAGCTCCACCGCATAGAACCAAAGAGCCCTGTTTCGGACAGGTTTGGTGGCGCATACACATCGCAGTGGATTTAAGAAGGTTTCAACTTTGGACGTTCAATCCTACCGTCTCCTATATTAATGGCCCACATGAGGTCTGGATATGTCTAATTTTCTGGTATAGCCATAAAATGATATGACAAATCGGATGGATGGTGCAAATATAATATATGCATCAAGGTAGGTCCCACGAGTATGGCCCTTTCCCAAGCGGCATCTGCCCACTACGGCACTGTCCTTTGGGCATTGTTCATTCAGTGTTTTTTTTTTTTTTAATATATTTTTTCGGGCTGAGTGGGGCCGATTTGGATAATCCGGTCTGTCCATTGTGTTGGCCAGCACAAGGAGAACCTAAAGAGACCTGTTAGCAATTAATTTTGATGAAAATTAAAGTTTAAAATGACCCTGGAGGGTTTCAATGGTGAAAAACTTTATTTTTAGTGGTATGATCCACCTGAGATCTGAATTTTCCTTAGATTTGGGCTCCTAGCTTAAAATGAACTTAAAAAATAGATGGACGGAATGGATATATTTTATACATGATGCTGAGTCAAAAGCAAATCGGTTGGGTGGAAATCAAATCTAAAAAGATTTCAACAGTGGACATCTTTGTCCCTACTGTTCCCAGTAGTGCAGTCCACTTGAGATATGGATCTGCTTTATCTTTTGGCTAACGAAATAAAATGATCTCACAAAATAGGTGGACGGTGTGGATTAAGCACATACATCAAAGTGGGTCTCACGAGTGGGATCTCAACCCATACCTAAAAGTTTAAACAATGGATGTTTAGCCAACTGTTTTGGGTGGTGTGGCCCATTTGAGATTCGGGTATGCTTCCTTTTCAGGCCTGTGGCCTAAAATAATCTAGTAAAACAAGTGGACAAATTGGATTTAATACAAACCTCAAGGTGTTTCTCATAGGTGGGCCACCTGTTCTTCCTATTTTTTTCTTTACGTCAGCAGGTTGGGTGCCAATAAATGCTATGGTACATTTTTGGAAGATTTCAATGGTCAGCATTATTGTCCCCACTATTTCTTACCATGCTTGCCTTAGTTTGACTCGGCTTGGCTTGGTCCTTGAGCTTGATTGGCAAGCTCAGCTCATTCGGTCAGTAGTTCGGACCAATTCGAGCTAAGTTTGCTTACGCAGCATTTCCATAAACACATGTACTGCACTTTCAAAATCCACTTTATGGGAAATAGCAGCAATGGTTTTCAAGGTATTTGATCAAATACCTTCTAAACAACGTAAAAACTAAGAAAAATTGGTATTTATTTCATATACATACCTTCCTTGCCACCGGCCACACTTCGTTGAGTCATTTCATCAAACACTTGGTGAGCAACATCAATATCAAAGCAACTGAGTCACCAAATTGGTTTAATTCGAGTTTGATTTGAGCTGGATTCGATTCGAGTCAAGTCAAGCTGGGGCCAGATCAAACTCGGCTCGAACTCAACTTTGAACCAAGTCGAATCAAGCTTTTTCAAGTCAAGTCAAGCGAGCTAACCGAGCTAGCTCGGTTCGTGTATACCCCTAAAGTCCCGTGAGTACACTTACACCTGTGACCACGGCCCCACCCATTGCAACACATGCATACTTGGATTAGACTTGGCGAGCACATGCATGTGTGGTGTATGACATATATTAGAGCCGATGACATAGCCTCAACATGATCAAATTCACATGCCCCTAAAAAGGAGCTCAAGCTCCAAGGCAAAAATCCATTTAAAATGAAAAGTTGTTTGGGCAAATCTAATATGAGACTAAACCTATAGCACAAAAGGTAACTCAAAATTTAAAATTTGGAGGAAAATAAAATATTCTAAAAACCTCTTTTGAAACACAAACACAACAATAACAGTAACCTATTTCCATGACATACTTACACTTTTATGTAGGATAGGGCATAGGCAAACAAGCTTATTGTTAAACTCGATGATGGAGACATTTTATCATGATTCATCATCAATTTCCTCACATACGATGACCATGTAAGAATGATAGTAATCACATGTTTGTCCTACAACCTATTACCAACAAGATTATGAGATTTATGGCATAGAACTCTCCTTTGACTTGTAACTATTGCGCCAAATCTTCAGTTCTCAAGGACATGCAACTAGATGATTCCTCTCCTTTAGCCTGTCTGCATAAGATTTAAAATATCCCACACGTCTAATTATAACATTAATAGCATGTCCATATGGGACCTATGGTTATCATAATTTACAACCAATTAAGATATTTAATTTGTCAACATATTTATTTTTACAAGCAAATCTCAAGAATAAACCACTTTATAAAAAATTATTTACTTTTAGTCAATGATAAACTTCATAAAGGCAGTCCATGCCGGCCTATTAATTATCCTAATCTTTTTTATTATTATTAATATGAAAGAGATCATTGATGATCTGTAAGTGATTGTATGCTGAATAAATAGCCCCATTTTCCATCCATTGTTTCAATTTTTGCAGGGCATAGAATCCCTGTGGGTAGTGACCTCCACCGTGAATATGACAAGGAGAAAAAAGATAAGCCATCCATCAGCAGCAGCATGGTCAAAATCAATGGAATATGTAATTATAGTACATTGACCTGGGAGGAAACGGATTGGCTACTCCCCTACCACAAGCCAATGGCTGGTGGTTGGTGCTCCTTGGGCCCCACCATGATGTATGTGTTTCATCCATGCCGTCCATCTATTTTCCAGATCATTGTATGGTATCTGACCAAAAATGAGGTATATCCCAATCTCAAGTGGACTACTTTACAGGAAAAAAGTGTTGAATGAGCTTCGGCCATTAAAAACCTTTCGGGGGCCATAAAAGTTTTGGATCAAGCTGATTTTTGTTTTTTCCCCATCATCTAGGCCTGTATGACCTAATCAACAGATTAGATGTCAAATAAACGGTACAGTGGGCCTTAGGAATATTTTAATGGTGGATATCCAATCAATATTGTTTTCCTGTGGTGTGGTCCACCTGAGATTTATACCCTCTCATTTTTTGCATCAAGCCCTAAAATGATCTGTAAAAATGGATGAACGGAATGGATGAAACACATACATCATGGTGGAGCCCACAGAGCACCGACCACCAGCCTAGGGGCTGGTGGCAGCCTGGCAGGGGAGTAGCCAATCCGTTTCCGACCTGGGAAGAATTTCTTGTACTTGACATTTATCCTATTTAGGCGGTAGATTTTTAACCCTTGATCACATCTAAATCCAAACCCTTGGATTATTTCTTTGGAAGTTTTAAAAAATAAAAAAATGTTCGAAATAGCTAGTGCATGTATTCATGAATGTTGCCACAAAAGAGCTTGACTTCACTTCGACTCGGAACCAATGAGGTGGGAGGGATCCTTTGACCGCAGGGCCCACTTCGTTGTATTCATTGTATATCCATACCGTCCAGATGTTTTCTCATATTATTTTAATTTATAATCCAAAAAATTAAGTAGATAAAATTTTCATGGAGCACACGATAGGAAACAATGGTCATTGATCGTTCACCATTAAAAACATCCTAGGGTGCACCGTAGTTTTTACTGACCATCCAACCTATTGATAAGGCCACACGGACTTGGATGAAAGAAAATAAAGAGAAATAAACATCAGCTTGATCCAAAACTTTTGTGGTCTACAAAAGGTTTTTAATGGCCAATAACCTCTGTTTTCTACGGTGTGGTCCACTTGAAATTTGCATCTAATTTAATTTTCACAAATTGGTCTAAAATAATCTGTAAAAACAGATAGACGGCGTGGATATACAAATGCATACTTCTAGATGGACCCTACGGACAGAGTTCCAACCACATCGCTCATTACAGTCCCACCAACGCTATCCGGGCATATTACAATGCGATACGTTTCAGGACTTTAACTGTGGGATATGGGACATCTTCCATGATCCAAGCCATTCACATGGTGGGTCTCACCTTATATGGTGGACAGAATTTATTTATTTATTTATTTTTTTTAAAGCTCTTAAATTGAATTATTTCAACATTTGATAATTTGGCTCTTTTGCTTTGAACATGGACGGTCACTATGATCTTAGTATGATCAAAGGCTTGAAAATTTTAAATTCAAGATTTTTTCTTGGAATTACCCATCCAATGGGAGCCCTGTCACTTAAACGGTTTATGACATTAAAAAAAAATAATAAAAAAAAATCCAATACTTAATCAGGTGGTATTGTAAGATGTCCTTCTTTCTGCATGTAGTCCAGCAAACCTCTCATTGTAAGATGTCCTTCTTTCTGCATGTAGTCCAGCAAACCTCTCATCCACTTTGTAAAATTCCGTGTAAAGATAATCGGTCCTTAGGCACCGTGTGTTGGAGGGGATTTGATAGGTTTCAAACCGGTTATTTGTTTGGGTTATTTGTTTGGTAGCATAAAGTAAGTGGGGGGTTTGAAAACCAATGAGTTTCCAATTCCCCTTTTCGAGGGTTTTTGAATCCAAGGGCGAGAGCTACGCCTAAATTTATTTCAATAGTTGTAGGTATAACATGTGTGTCACTATATACTATTATTCTATTGGGCACATGGATTATTAATGATGATCAACGCTATCCATGTAAATTAGCATCGTCCTAACATTGTCTCACACCATCCAAACATTATCCATGTAAATCAATGATTAAAAATTGTTGGTTAGTCACTTAGACATGATCTTGTGCTCGTGGCCCATCCTAGACTCGAATTTTCATTATTTTCGAGCAAAGCATATATTACAACGAGCTTATTACAACTATTGTGTCAAAAATTACATATCTCACTAATTTGAGATATTAAAGTTAATTGAGTAATTTAAATCAAATCCCTATAAATATCCCATGCATAGGTGCTTCTGGATTAAAGTTGATTCACACTCAAAAATACCAAACAGTGTGGGAGGATTTCAAATCCAGAGGTTTCCAATCCTAAGGGTTCGAATCCAGGGTCCCAAATCCACTCTCCCGAAGAGGCCGTACGTATGAGATTGTCGACTTTGGGAGATCATTTTATACTCGGCAAATGATACCGCTTGATGCGCATGCTTTTAGAAAATGTAAATGTGGCATATATTAGCTTAAATTAAGCATACTAAATAATAGACCCACTTTTGTTAGGTCATATTCCGATTGGTTGAATAATAGTAATCTCTGATTAT
Organism: Magnolia sinica; assembly: GCF_029962835.1. Classification (NCBI taxonomy): domain Eukaryota; kingdom Viridiplantae; phylum Streptophyta; class Magnoliopsida; order Magnoliales; family Magnoliaceae; genus Magnolia; species Magnolia sinica. Next base: position 120,079,116 of record NC_080573.1, read on the forward strand.
TGAACCCTTTTTGTTGAAATAGGACCGTTGATTTTTTATTTTTTATTTTCATTTTTAACCGTTCAGTTAATTGCCAGCAATCCAATAATCACATAGTCAAATAAGCTTGTTTTTTTTTAATTTGTGATACATTTAAAATGGAAAGCCATAGTTTGAACCGTTTTATTTAAATTAACTATGTAACACGTATGTTATTTCTACGTGCCTGAGTATGAATCATCACACTCCCGTGCATCAAAGCCTCTCAATTTACTTTTAACGTGGAGGGCATTACCAACCAATGTTATCATCATCGGCCTTAAATACGACAAGACAGCTGTGTTAGTCAACCACCATTTCGTAAATGTGTGGTGACTCATCGGATGGCGTACACGCACCACAATTCAGAATCTCCAAGTTGTACGGCCCATAAAGGAGCTGAGGATGGGTGCATGGCCCAAAAGTCTCTTATCGAATGATCCCAACCGTCTAACAGGTGGGATAAGGCTTAGATGATGATGAGCATGAAGTGGTGCTGCTGACGATGGGTGCATGGCCCAAAAATCACATATTGGGTGATCCCAACGGTCCAATGGGTGGTCACGATTTACATAAATAAAAATGTCCCGAGTAGGAATTTAATGGTCCAAATCAGATGGTCAACATCGTCCAATCAGTATGAAATTTGGGCTATATTCTATCCACAATAATTCCCAGATTTTTGTTTTCTTGGATAGTCTATATTCCGGGGCATGTATACCACGTTATGCCACGTTGGATGTATCAACGCCAATTGAAACCGTTGCCAATTTGCTGCTACGCAACGAAAAAGTCCTGTGGGGCCCACCGACGTTTGTGACATCCACTCGGTTCTTCATTCACCCCCGGTTCATGTTAGCACGTGAACTGAAAATAAGGCGGGCCCACACCACACGGAGAAGCCAGATGCGAATGCCTATCATTAAAACCATCAGCTGCTTGCGGTAGTTTTGGATCATGCTTATATAAAAATCACCTTATAAACGGGTTTGATAGCATATAAATATCACACGAGTGGGTCAGAAAGGACTAAATGTTACACATATCATGGTGGGTCCCATTGTTAAGGGCACTTAGCCTGAAAATAACAGTGGTTAGCTGTACAATCTTAATTATCTTATTTTCGACCTTTTTTCCCACCGTCCATTTCATTGTCTCTAGTTGGATGGCTATGATCATCTGATCAATGCAATTTTCGTGCTATGCTCCGAAAAAAAAGGCCAACCATTTAGGCAGTCTGCATGCACACTACGTAAGCAGCAGATGGGTTGTCCTAGGGGGGAACGGATTGGCTACCACCCCTGTCACCAGCCAGTGGCTGGTGGTCGGTGCTCTGTGGACCCCTCCATGATATATGTGTTTCATCCATGCTGTCCATCTATTTTTTCATATCATTTTATGGTATGAAACCAAAATTTTGATATATCCCAATCTCAAGTGTACCACATTACAGGAAACAGTGTTGAATGAGCGTCGGCCATTAAAAACCTTTTGGGGGCCATAAAAGTTTTTGATCAAGATGATTTTTATTTTTTCCCTTCATTTGGTCCTGTATGACCTAATCAACAGATTGGATGTCAAATAAAAATTACAGTGGGCCTCATGAGGATTTTAATGGTGGATATCCAATTACTATTGTTTTCCTGTGGTGTGGTCCAACTGAGATTTATATTCCTCTCATTTTTTAGATCAATCAATAAAATGACCTATAAAAATCGATGAACGAAATTGATGAAATACATACTCATGGTGGGGCCCACGGAGCACCGACAACCAGCCGTCGGGTTGGTGGCAGGAGAGTGTGGGCCCATCAATGATGTATTTGTTTCATCCATGCCGTCCATCTATTTTTCTAGATCATTTTATGGTATGATACCAAAAATTATTTATATCCCAATCTTATGTGGACCATATTAAAGGAAATAGTGTTCAATGAAGGTCGGCTGTTGAAAGCTTTTTGGGTGTCATAAAAGTTTTGAATCAAGGTGATAGTTGTTTTTTCCCCTTCATCTGGATTTGTATGACCTGATCAATAGATTTGATGACAAAGCCCTAAAATGATCTTTAAAAATGGATGAACGGAATGGATGAAACACATGCATCATGGTAGGGCTCGCAGAGCACCGACCAACAGCCTCGAGGCTAGAGTAGCCAATCCATTTCCGTCATTTGGGGGGGGGTTACCACGTGGCGCCCACCTTGATCAATGTGTTGTATATCCACGCCGCCCATTCATTGTTTCAGCCATTTTAGAACGTTAAACAGAAAATTAAGAGATCCAAATCTAAGGCGGAGAATACCATTGGAAAAACTGGTAAATGAACATTAAAAAAAAAAAAACCCTTTATATACGTAGAATAGTTTTAGATAAAGCTGATCTTTGTATTTTCCGTTCATCCAGGTCTGATTGACCATATCATAGGGTTTGATGGAAAATAAGCATTACGTATCTTCTTACAGCGGGCCCTAGTAATTTTTAATGGTGGGAGTTAAATCACCATTATTTCATGTGATTTGATCCACATCAGATTTGGATATACCTAATTTTTGGGACCACTAACTAAAATGGGATGAAAAAACAGACGTACGGCGTGGATATACAATGCATTATCAAGGTGGCCCCCACGGTAAGGGTAACACCTCATCCGCTCTCTTCCCACCGGGGCGCGGATTAACAGCTACCCTGCCTGTTCCCAGCTCGGGACATGCAGAGGCTCCGATGGCCACTGAGGGGCCATCGTTATTTATGAGTTTTATCCACACCGTTCATTCATTTTCAAATATCATTTTAGATAATTAAACCAAAAATAGAAAATTTCTAATGCCCAAATGAACCACACAGTAGGAATTAAATTACTACTGTTGAAAACTTCTTAGGAAACACAGAAGTTTTGCATCAAGACTATATTTGTTTTTTTCACTTCATCCAACTGTATATGACCATATCAACAGGTTGGATGGAAAATAATCGACACAGTGGACCTTAAGAAGGTTTCAATGGTGGGCGTCCTTAGTACCGCTGCTTCCAGTGGTGTGGTCCACTTGAGACTTAGATATACTTTATTTTTTTCTTAGAAATTTAAAATTATATGAAAATATAGATGAACGGTGTGGATAAAACTTATAAATCACAGTGACCCCTCAGTGACCCTCAGAGCCTCTGCCTGTCCCGAGCTCGGAACAGGTGGGGGTGGTACCTAATCTGCGCCCTTCCCACCGAACGTGGAGCTGACTGGATATCGACTCTTCCTCCTCGTGAACAAAGAGCGGGGGTATCAAATCGTCCATACGCATGCATCGATTAACTGCATGCATATAACTTAAATATCTTAATCCAAACCGTTATAATGGTTAAGATAATCTCTACACTGGTCAGGATCTGAAATTAGAAAGTAACAAAAAATCCTCACCTCCTATACATTTACCAAATGCTTACAGATTCTTTTAAAACAAATCAATTGATGTATTTTAATTTTATTATTATTAATTTTATTTTTTGTGATTCCAATTAAAAATTGAAGTCCATTATCCGTTAGGATTCATTAAATTTAAATGAATAATGTGGATATGTCTTTGCATGTGTGTGGATCATCATAGTCCGTCAACGTGTCAAATAGCTACTTTAAAACAATCGAGCGGCCGAGGTCCATACGTGGCATTATAGAGAGTGGATTCGGTCAGATCGGGTAACACCGAGTTCGGTCAGGCCGTAACTGTGGGGCTTACCTTGATGTATGTATTACTTATCCACACCGTGCATCCGTTTTTCAATATCATTTTAGTCTATGAGCCCAAAATTAAAATATTTCCAATTCTCAAGTGGACCACACCAGAAGAAACAATGATGATTGAATGACCACCATTATAAACGTCTCAGGCCCAACGTAATGTTTATTTCCCATCCAACCTCTTGATAAAGTCACGAATAACTGGATGAAGGAAGAAACAAATATCAGCTTGATGTAGAACTTTTGTCGCCCACGAGAAGTTTCTAATACTCACTCACCACTGTTTCGTGTGGTGTAGTCCACCTTAGATTTGGATCTGCTTTGTTTTAGGTACTCGCTCTAAAATGAGCTGAAAAAACGGTTGGACGGGGTGGATATACAACACATGCAAGAAAGTGGGCCCAAGCTCACGACCTGACCGAACTTGGTGTTACCCCGACCTAACCGAAACCACTCCTGGAATCACGGTAGCTGAAAACAAGAGCCTGCCCGCGAGAGAGAGAGAGAGAGAGAGAGAGAGGAGAAGGGGCTACAGACAGGGAAGAGATCATATATGCTTTTTGTTGCTGCTGTCCACAAGCAGAGGTATTAAAAATTTTAAAAAGACCAAAAAAAAAACCCAATTCTTCTTTTCCCATTCAATTTCTATTATTGCTTTATTCATGTTGCAATGATTCTTGGATAAACCAAAAAAAAAAAAAAGACAGAGAAAAGGGAAAAAATCTCTATTTTTTGGGTAAATATTCTTGGATTGATATTGGTATTTATTATTATTATTTTTTGGTTTCTTTTGGTCCACTCCCCACAAAGCATTGATTCTTGGAACAGGAAATCTGAACCCTTTATCATTCTTAAGTGGGCCACTATTGTTACTAATGCATGTTACACACAGCCTGCCTGACATGTTTTTTAAAGATTCTCTACCCTCCCCTCACCTCCCTCATCAAAAAAAAGTTCCTTTGCTTTTCAATTCATTCTTTATCTATCCTTTCTGGGTGCCTTTTCTTTTCTAGGCTTTTTCAGTGCCAGTCTGTAGCTGGTGTAAGTAAGCTGGAGTGGATTCAGATTCAATAGAATTGGCTCTTTTTTTTTTTTTTCTTTTTTTCTTTTTCATTATTATTATTTTTTTTTTTACTTCCAAATTTTTTTTTAAAAAAAATCCCTGTGATGAGTATAAATAGAGGGGTCAATGTGGTGTTTCTTCATTGCAGGAAGTGTTTCTAGCCATTTCTAGAGGTGGGGTTTTTTGCGGACTCGGTCATTCGTGGTGCGGCAAAGATGAGCTATGGGAGCAGCTCTCTTGGTTCTGGTTTGACTTTATTTCTTCATTTATTTTTGGCTATTGGGTTTTCAAGTGAATTGTCTATTAATTGGTTATGGTTGGTTTTTCTTTTGTTTGTGTTAGTTGGTTATAGTTGATTTTTCTTTTGTTTTTATTAGTTTTTTTTTTTTTTTGGGTTTGTTACAACTCTTTATTTTGGTCAATTTTTAGGCGTGTAGTTGTCTCTTTGTCATTCATTTGGATTCTATTTTGGGTTTTTTACTGAATAAGGATAATGTGGTTTATTAGATGAATGTACAGTTTTTTGGGTTATATTTTCTTCTTCTTGTTCTTGTTCTTGTTCTTCTTCTTCCTTTTCCCCCCCTTTGATTGTTATTTATATGGTGTTTCTGTTTTTGCATTTTCTATTGTACTTAAGAGATTGGCGATTGATGAATGGTGTAGTTGTGTCTTTCATTGGGTTGTCGTTTTTCATTTTTCCATTTTTGGTTTTATTCTCCTTGTGGTTTTGGAATTTCTTGTTGTGAATTATACTGGAACAATGCAGGTAGTAGAACTTCCAGAGCGACTTTCGAGTATGGGAGGACCCATGTAGTTAAGCCTAAAGGGAGACATCAGGCCACTATCATTTGGCTGCACGGCCTTGGCGATAATGGCTCAAGGTATTTACTAATCTTTTCAGAATTACCATTTGTTCAGTTGTTTGTAGTTTTTTGGTGTCGTTGTTGTTGTTTTGGACTTGCTATGTACTACTTAAGTTTTTCTTTTGATGCATTGCCTGTGGTGTTCATTTATTTGGCTTTTGTTTCAAATGTTCAAGTCCAATGTTCTTCTTAGCAAATTCTCGATTTAGTACCAAGTAGGTTAATGATATGGATTTATTTATTTATTTTGCAGAAAAATGAGATTGAGCATGGAAATATCTTAGGCAGGATTGCTAAAGTCTTCAATTTTACTCAGTGCTTAAACCAAAACCGTTTCTCAAACTCCGGATTCTGGCTCTCAAAACTTAGTATATGCTTCTCTATTTCCATGTCCATCGCCCTTGCTCCAACTCGATTTGGCAGTGGTTACGAAGGGTTATAAATTTCTGTGGTAAAAAACCTATCTAGGGTCAATGTATAAACTGTATCGAGCCGTTGGTTATTCATCGCCACTCGCTACGTAGGTGGAGACTGCAGTGTCAGTAATTCTTTTTATAATTGTATTCTCATGGTGATTCCCTTATTTATTGGAAGTTGTTGTTTTCAAGGCTTCAAGCGTATACCTTGTATGGAATGGTAGACTTCTTGTGCAGAGACGGGAGAAGGGGATCTAGGGGATGTTGAAACCTTGTCCATTTTTTCATAGAGAATAGTTTTGTTATAGTGTAACCATGTGCGGACTTTGCATCCTTTGCATGGAAATCTCACTCAACAGGGACTCAATTGGAGAGAGCACTGGCATCTTGAACTAAAGATCTTATTGTTGTGAATCTATGGTGGATTTGTCCTTTTCTTTTAGTGCTGAGCCTAGGCAAGAGTAGTCCTGATTCAAAACGCGATTTTTCCAGAGGGTTTGATTTTGAAGCAGGGGGACCACTCGTCCACTAGCTCGTTTTCCCATCCAACTGAGCAAGCTATCGATTTTGCCTTGCTTTAGCCTTAAATTAATAGGGCATTGCATTAAGAAAAGCCTATACAGATGCTTGTTTAATTGTTGCGTTACTTGCAGCTTCAGTGGTTTTGTCTAGCTAGAACTGATTTTTTGTTTGTCTTATATGGCGTCATGTTCAATTTAGGTTTGTAATTGTGATTTTATTTTTTCTCTCGAGTAATGCTTGTTATGAATGAGATTTTATAGGCCAACTGCATCATGCTATAGTTGATTGATCCTTATGAGCCAATGAAGGTTTTAGGAACGGGCACCATTTGTAGAAGTTTCCTTTTCTTAGACTTTGTAAAGATGTAAGATGCTTTCACATAAAAGAAATTGTGCAGTTCTAGGAATAATCTTCTTCTCCTTTTCCCCCTCCCCCCTTGTTTTACATCTTAAAATTTTTGGTTAACAATGTCCGAAATTCCAAAAAGAAAAAAGAAAATAAAAAAGAGAGTCCACAACTTGCATAGTGTATACTTGCATTATGCAGTTTGAACATCTTTTTGTCGCCAAGCGATGTTGATTATCCAATCCAATAGAACTTTAAAATCATGGATTATCTCATTTGTGTATTTCGGGTTTTGTTTTGCAGCTGGTCCCAGCTCTTGGAGACCCTTCCTCTTCCTAATGTAAGGCGAAGAAATATATGCATATGTTGGAATAATGTCGTATCTCACTCAGATTATTACATCTATATTGTTGCAACTCTGATTCCCATTCTTTTCCCTGTTGTTTTTAATCAGTTGATATTTTGTTATTTTTTTTCGGGGTGTAGGCTGAGGATCCTTTTTTACTTTAGTTTTTTTTTTTTTTTTTCATTCTTGTACTGTATTTCAATGATGCAGATTAAATGGATATGTCCAACGGCTCCTACTCGACCGGTAGCAGTCTTTGGTGGATTTCCTTGTACTGCTTGTAAGATTACTTGCTTTAAAATAAAATGGTCACCATTTTTTGGGTTGTCGTTTAGTCTACTTTGCTGCAGTTTTCAAAAGTTATTTAGTAATTTGATCCATGCTTCCTTATCTGAGCTCTCAATTCTTTGTATAACAAACAAACATCCTCTAACAATACCATGCAATGGGCATCAGGGTTTGATGTAGGAGATCTTTCGGAGGATGGTCCTGATGATGTGGAGGGTTTGGATGCTTCAGCAGCACATGTCGCTAACCTGTTGTCGACGGAGCCTGCTGATAGTAAGTTTGCAGCAACTGCTAAGATTCTCCACTCCCTTATTTATGGATATCTAATTCTTGAGAGCGCATGGATTATTGTTGATTTAATTGCTCTTTGAGAAGGTCGATGTGTGCTTATTTTGAGAGCCAAAGCTTTTAAACCTAAGAGATTTTAGCAAGTTTCTTGTTGTGGGAACACTCATAGTTAAACTGTTATTGGATCTTATTCTCTGATTCTCTGTTTCTTCATTTGGGTGCTTAGTTCTATGCTATGTAAAAAATTTATTCCAGTTTGCCTTGCTATGTTGGACAAATGTCACTATTAAGGGGAAAAAAAAAAAAAACCCAATTGTTTCTCTACTTTCTATTCATCTAGAGATATTTTCCCACGTCTTTTTTTATGGATCTTCAATCAAAATGATCTTGGGAGGGATATGTTGACAATACATTATGATAATCTTGATATGTATCAGAATTCATCATTCTGATAATCTGGGATTCTGGATGTGTATTGGAATCCAAATGATGGGGGGTATGGTATATAGTGGGCGCTCCTCTTGTTTAGATTTTATATATAGTGTTATATATATATATATATATATATATATATATATATATATATATATATATATATATATATATATATATATATATATATATTTATATATATATATATATTTATATATATATATATATAGTTATAGTTATAGTTATAGTTATAGTTACAGTATGTGTATATAGTGTTTTATTTTTTATTTGTGTGTGTATCATATTATGGGTATGGGAGAGGATCATTGGGAGGGATATGTTAACAATACATTCTGATACTCTTGATTTGTATCATTCGTTAATGAGAGAGAGAGAGAGAGAGAGAGAGAGAGAGAGAGAGAGAGAGAGAGAGAGAGAGAGAGAGAGAGAGAGAGAGAGAGAGAGAGAGAGAGAGAGAGAGAGAGAGAGAGAGAGAGAGAGAGAGATCTTCGGTGCTCATCTTGTGCACCATACCTTTTTGTATTTAGGGTTTTATATATAAAGATATTATGGGCGTGGGAGAGGATCATTGGGAGGGATATGTTTTCAATACATTCCGATCGGAATTCATTAATGATACGGAAGAGAGAGTGCGTATGTTCTTTTGTTTAGTCATGCATGCACAAGATATTTTGAGCTAGTGTCTTTTTAGCTTCCGTTCTTCTCTTGTGCACCCATTACTTTTCTGTATTTAGGGTTGTTATTTGTCAAAATCAATATCGTATGGAAATCACACCTAATTGCAAATAATATCGTAAGCCGTAAATTTTTTAATGATTTTCTTAAAATTTGTAAAAATCTACAAAATTTAGATAAATCAGAAAAAATTAAAGGCTCATCAATCATTAATTTCCCATCAATATGCACCAAGTATACCATCATGATTGTGTTAGAGGATTTTTGTCTTCTTCTTCTTTTTTTTCTTTTTTTTTTTTTTTTTTGTTTTTGTTTTTGTTTTTGTTTTGGTCGTTCAAGAAATTTACATTAAAAAACATACAAGAATCCTTCAACAATTTATTTTCTTTTTATCTTTCTTAAGTGTATAATTACGTTGGAAAAGCAGCTTTTAATTTTGTAGACCGATGAAAAAGAAAACATTTAAATCGCTAACCATCAGTACCACAATACATATAGGTTAACATGATCACAACCATCTATAAAAACATTTCAGATAAGTCATACGTCAATTTGGTGTTTCGAACATTGAAGATGTAAGAAATCATAAGAAAAAATGTTGAAGAGAATACCAATCATGTAGTCTCTTATAAAGAACATAATAAAATAATTGACATCTTCTAAACGATTCTTAAAGCCCCCACCAATTTAAACACATAAATTGCTAGCCGAGTAAAGCTGAAAATAGAAGAGAACAAGTATAGTTTGAATTATAAATCGGGATTTGAATCGTAAATCATAGGATTCAAATAATATAATTGTAGAATTCATCTAAAAAGGGATTCAAGGTGGAATTCAAATTGTTTTGAATAAGATTCAACTCAAATCGTGAATAGTAAATCGTAAATCATAAATCGTAGGATTTGAACAACAATGGACAAGGATATTATGGGTGTGGGAGAAGTTGATTACTGCAATTCAGAGAATAGGTGGTGATTGGGAACATCTGTAGGCTGATGCTTTTGTCTCCACTGCTTGTACACCTGCAATGGCTTGGTTACTGGAAAAGAATCTTGTTCACTAGTATCTATCTGATCCACGGCAACATGATTTATCATGATACGTTCCTGATACGGTTGCACTTGCTAGTAGCATTTGCACCTGCCAGTCCCTAGCGTAGGTGAAACAGGAGGTTGATGTCAGATAAGCAGCCAAATCCCAAAATTTTTCCAAGCTATCATTCCCAAATCATTGGGAGAAGGCTGTGATGATCATGATGATGACATTCCTAATGCAATACAATACATTTCAGTAATTTGTACCTTACTTTCCATAAACTAATAATATAATACTACTAATTTCATAGTCATTGTCATCCACCACCGTTAATATCATAAGACATCTTTTAACATTATCATATGATTATGTCAATGTGTTAGGGTGTTGGTTTCACATGCCTTTATCTGACACCGAAGAACATGTCCATATTGTAGTTTCCTAGGTATATTAATGTTCAAAGCATTCTAAATAAGTTCACTGTTTCGTTGCCTTCTTATCTTCTCCGCTACAGTCAAACTTGGTGTTGGGGGCTTCAGTATGGGTGCAGCTACTGCCCTGTACTCTGCTACATGCTGTGCTAATGGGAAATACGGCAATGGCAATCCATATCCTGTCAACCTAAGTGCAGTTGTTGGTCTAAGTGGCTGGCTTCCTTGTTCAAGGTCTGCCTTCTGGTCCTTCTCAGACCTTTCTATATCTCTCAAGCTTAAACATGTTCATCAATGGCCTTTTTCCATGTTTGCGTCTCGGGTTCTCTGTATCATTGCTCCATAATCAGTCAATTATTATTATTTCTTTCAGGGGCTTGAAGAACAAGATAGAAGGGTCACAAGAGGCTGCAAGGCGTGCTGCATCTCTGCCACTTTTGCTCTGCCATGGCAAAGGTATTTGTGCATGTGTTGATATGCAGATGAGATATGACACCTTAGAAATCTTCCTAATATGCATGCAGAATGCTGTTATATAATGATTGGGATACATATCTTTTCGTGTGCCTAGTGGCAGTAAGAGCAGTCTCCAATTGAGGATGTTTGTTTCTATTGTAGCATTTCTTGTATTTTAGCTTAATGGCTTAGGTCAGGGCACAGTTGGTTGTACTGCCAATGTGCAGTCAATGGGGAAGTTTGATCCAACAGTTAGATTTGTGGTTTTTGGTAACATGATAAACAAAACCTGCATTATTAAGCAGGCTTCTGTTTTCCCACTTTATCTACCCCAGATCAGGATGATACATGGCATGTACGGTAAGTTCCTGAATGTATCTCATCCTTATTTTGGTTCTTAACCTATTGTATCATCCCTGGGAACTGGAAATTTCCAAAAGTGGCCTTAGTTTGCTTTGGCGCTAACCTATCATGTCTGCCTTGGAACTGGAAATTTCCAAAGTAGCCTTAGTTCATGGCACTATGTTGAACTTTCCATCTGAAGTTTGGCGTCCATCTTTGCTTTAAGTGATTTGTAGACTCTATACAAGGCTTTATTTTGATGAATTCAAACTAGCTAGATGCAATCTTATGCAGCTACATGGTGCTAACTGTTGTGATCTTATGCAACTACATGATGCTACATGATGCTACTAGTTTACTCTTAAAACATCAACTGTCGTGATTAGGGCTGTCAATGGGTCGGGTTCAGATTGGGTCTCATTGTACCCGTACCCGGGCTAACTAGGTTGGGGCCTTTGCTGGGTCTGGGTCTAGTTCTTGAAGACCCAGACCCAGATCCATTCAGATTTGGCTATCCGTCGGGTACCTATTGGGTCTTTAGATCTAGGTTTCCAGTTGGGTTTGAGACAAATCAGAGCATTTACATGGTCGTGCCCACTTGATGGATGTGTATTATATCACACAAATGTGCCACTTTGACATGTGCATGGAGTGTAATGGACTTTCTTACATATGTGTGGCTTAGGAAACCTCATTTATTTTGCTAGAATAATCAAGACACATATAATATACTTAATTTTACTATTAAAACTAACCAGACTTGAGCCGAACTGACTTGACTCTAAACGGATCCTTCACATGAACATAACCGGAACCTGACTAGACTCGATTAGTTAAACAGTTCCAAAAGGTGAGACACTAATCCAACCTGATTTGTTAATGGGTACGAGAAATGGGACCCAGACCCACTAAAATCGGGTCAGGTCCATTGGGTACCCATGGGTCTGCATACCCATTGATAGCCCTAGCTGCGATCTTATGCAGCTAAATGGGGCTACTAGTTTACTCTTAAAGCATCAACTGTAATAATGTTTGCCTTTTGTTTCCATAGAGACACACACGGAGGGAGGGAGTATTTTTTCACATGTTTTTTAATATATAATTTTAAAATCAGAAATAAAAAATCTTACGATTTATGAAAAGATTTGCAATTAGATACGATTCAACCCCTTTTGATATGTTGACGATTTTGACAACATTGCTTATTGGTATGAACTTGGTAGACCAGCACCTTATGAATTACTGTTTTCAACTCTTTTAGATGGATAATCATGCACTTCTGCATTCTTCCATGTCTTCAACCACTTCGATATCATGATTAGATACTTCTGTATTGTATGGCATTACTCAATTCTTATGCAAGTATTAAATGCATGAAAAGCTACATATATGCATGTCCCAGAAAAGCAAAAAGAAAAAGTTGTTACTCCTTTTACTGCTAGAGTATTCTGATCTATTATAGGTATGAAGGTTAACTTCTTTTTTCTTGCAGGGGATGATGTGGTCCTTTACAAACACGGAGAGAAATCTGCAAATGTTTTAACGTCGGCTGGATTTCAGAATCTTGGTTTTAAGACCTATGGCGGGTACCTAATTGGTTTTTTTTTTTTTTTTTTTTTTTGCCTTGGAGGAACTGCCGGGTCATGATGCGTCATGATGTCAATATTGTCATGCATTCTGTACAAGCAGGGCCATCCCATGGTTTGGTGGCATGGTTCATTTATTTGATGGGCCCTACTGTGCATGGTGGTGGCCCAGAAATATTCCAGATTCAAAGACTCCACCCAGCCAATCATTAGCCTTTTTCTGTGGACTTTTGATGTTTCTGTTCCCCTTAGCTCTGTATTTGTGGGCCACTGATCAGTGGTGCTAGGATCATTCAATCTGGGAGATGTTGGCACACCCCCTCCACAGCAAGGCCTGTTAGATCAACAGCTTGGATCACCAAACCATGTGCCCCACCTTTATGGACCAGCGCATCAGGACACATTATTCACATCTTGATGCATCATGACTCTGCAACTCCTCTATTCACATCTTGAGATAATTATTTTGTAGAAAGCAATTAGCTGCTTTGTATCGTAGAAAGCAATCTATTCAGAAACAATCCCGAACATGTGCAGGCTCGGACACTACACAGTCCCTGAAGAGATGGATGATGTCTGCAAATGGCTCACGGCAAGGCTGGGGCTTGACGGGTCTTCCTCTTAATGGCATAATTATTTTTTGCTTCCAAATAATAGGTAGGAGGGAGGAATCAAAAATGAAAAAGAAAAAGAAAACTATATTATATTTGTAACGAATAGATATCGTCAAGTAGTTGTGGGTGTGGGGTATATGGTATAGTGTCATTAATCTATCTATTCCCTTTGGTCCTTTTGCCTCTTTATATATATACCAACATTCTAGCCCCTTTTTTTTCTTCTTAAATTGGGTTGTTGGCCCCTAGATGGGATTGGTATTGGGTCTATCAGAAAATTTAATGATGTGGGTGATTCATATGAGATTCTATTACGACCGTGGGGACTGTCTGGTATACCATTTGTGATACACTTGATGTGATTTTCAAATGAATGGTGGGTGATTTAAAATTGGTTCCTCAAAAGGAGTCTGTTGGTGTTTGATCCTTCCATATTTGCTAGAATGGTATAAGAATCTTAATAGATGTAATTTATGCTATTAAATCTAGAATGTTGCAATGCGCTATTGGTTGATTGATGCTCATTTTATGTGGTTTCATTAGATGTGGGAAGAAGGGGGGGCACACCTTCATGGGGATGGTAGCAACATCCCTAAAGCTATTAAATTACACATGCAATGATCAATCTTTGATATGGACTGGCCATTCATTCATTCAAATTGGGGCGACCAGTCGTGCAAAAATCAAACCAGTTGGATGATCCTAAACACCCGATGAATAGCTTGGAAAATGAACAGTCAGGTTTGAACAGGGAAACAAAGCAGGTCCAATAATCTCAAAGCATCTATTCAATTGATCCCACATTGTATTGCTTATGATTCCGAGTAGCACTTTGGTTTGATGATTCTAGAAATTCATTATATGGCTCATAAAAAACTTATAGTTGTAAATGGTCGCATTCAAAGGGTTGGATCATCTGACCAGTGTGAAGTATGAACTTTGCACCATGGCCTGTTCCCAACACTATAATTGAATGGACCCTCCGGATTGATGATTGGATGTCCAACATGTCTTTGAAAAGCTCAAGGGATGTTGCAAAGGACCCCAAAGCCTTAAAATGACATGCGGATGCCCAATCATCAATTGTGATGGTTCATTCTATCGTAGTGTTGGGACCAAGCCATGTCGCAAGAATCATGTCAATCAGATGATCCTAGAACTTTAGATAGGGCCAATTTATTACAATCATTTGTTTTTTACGAGCCCTCGCATGGTTAGAATCATCACACCAAGGTGCTACTTTGAGATCTCTTGAATAAATGTTTGAAGATAGTGGTTGGAGGACCTAATTTGTTTCTCCACTCAATCTTGACTGTCCATTTTCCTGCTATTCATCAAATGTTTAGGATTATCCAATTGGCGTGAATTTTGCACCGTGTCTTGCCCCTATTTGTATGAATAAATGGATGGATTGAATTGACTATTGGTCATCCCATGTGTCATTTGAAAGCTTGGGGGACAGCTAACCTCCTATTAAGATTTGTTGTATTTTTCAACAAGGTAGAATGGTTTATGATGGAGTATGATCTATTTAATTAGCTGACAAACTTGCCAATTGCGGAGCCAAGTTGATTGTAGTATTCCATTGATATGGCATTTTATGCTTCTTGAGTTGTTGCATTTTGTTTTAGAGCATGACTTGGATGTGCCCTGGTAGCACTGAATAGTTGTGCACTCATCTATCTCCAACCATTTAAAGATGGTTGGAACCCGAATCAGCAAGCATTTTGAAATTCGGATTTTTCAAATGTCCGTTTTGATAAGGTGTGTTGAGGATAGATCCCTGACCCCACACATGATTGTTGATTGTTGGATGGTAGGAGAAGCATTTGAAGGTTTGAAGATAGATGTGAAGGAATGAATGGCATTATGTGAAATCACCTTGTTACACAGGCCCCTTGGTCAGCCTTTTTAGGACCAAGTCCTTGGCAATGATGCTATAGATGACATTCTTGGGCCTTACAGGGCAGATTTTCAGCAGATTTGAGGGTGGAAAATTTTCTGGGTACCTGCAAAATATGGGTGTGGTTCTGAGTCTGGGGTATGTGTACTAATACAACCAATGGTTGTGATTCTCAACCGACATTAAATTATCAATCAAATAGAATTGCAGAGGAATACATTTACAACTATCTTTTGTTTTTCAGGTTTTATTTCTTTGATTTTATTCTATGTTAGAGGGGAATAAAGGTCACTAGCATGTCTGTTAAGTGTGCTTTTTTTGTTTTTTATCCCTTCTTTACCATTGTATGTCACTCAAGCCTATCCCATTGAACTTTGAAACAAGAGAAACAGAAATACAGCAATGATCCACATTCAAATGGAAAGAGCCCCAAGATTGATATCCAAGCTGGAATATTTTTTGCATATGGTCCGTTATCCTATCCTGACAGACCGATGGCTTGATTTACCAGACCATGTCAAAACTGAAATCTGCAAAGCATGTTATCATGTAATTACTCGTGATAATTGAGGTTCAATACTAAAGTAATAGAGTGGACATGTGAACTTGTGTGCAGAACGGTCTGGTCAAGGGGAGTTCTAGACCTGATCCGCTCAGCAATTGGGTTCAAGATTTCAGCATCTGACCAATCCATTAGCATTTGCATTGGGTCTGGGACAGTCCCAAGTAGAAAATAATGTAAATATGATGGGTGTTCTGGAAACCTCATTGGATCATGTGTTCTATGGAGACAGCTCAACGATGTTCCAGTAATACCTGGCTCCACTGCATCATCTCTCATTGTAGAAGTCTAAGCGATTCCGATAAACAGGCAGTCCTGTTACAAAATTTGCTTGTAGGTTTTTCAAACCTTCCATTGTTTTTCTCCAAGGGTGGGTTGCCAGATAAGCGGAATGGCCTACCCTTTTCACTGTATAACACTGATCAGACGTCCTACTCATGTTCAAAGTTCCAACACCTTCGTATAAAAATGTGTAGGTAGTAGGCATTGCATGCATGTCTCATTTTACAGGTTCCATCCCACTTAGAAAACCACCTGTTTTCTCAAGTAGAAATGAAATGAAGAGGCACTGTAATGTAAGCTTGACATGCCACACATCCATGTAGGAGACCCAAGCCACGCAAAAGGTTAGCATCATCGTGAGTAATGCCTGGCAAAGAGAGTCATGCCAACCACATTGTTGATTTAATCAACAAAGGGCCAAAGATATGACCAAACATAATATAGGTTCAACTCACTTAATACTCAGGAAGTGAAGATTTTGATCTCTTTAGTTGAATGTGGACGGCTACATTTTCTGTTAGACATCTATTTGCAAGGACCCAATCAGGGATCATGTTCTCTTATGGTGAGGTTCATCAGATAACTACTGCATCTTTACCAGTTGGATGTGGACTGTTGGCTGAACAGCCTACTCCTAAGGCATTAACTGGAAGGTCAATGAATACATTGGAAAAAGATTATTGCATTGCCATCCATTTACAAGGTAGCCTCACCACGTAAGCATTCAACAACACAGGAAAAGAGAGCTGTTTCATTTTGACCAAGCATCGTATAGTTAAATTAAGATAACAGTGGCAACACCCATTTATGACTCGGTGACTCAAAGATCGACTCGCTAGGTCCTACGTCGAGTCAACATGGATGATCTTGGCAGAGTTGCCAATCCAAGATCTTCCTATACATATTTCGGTTTTGTAATTTGTGGTAGAAAAGGTGAGCCAATGCCCGCGTGCTTAATACAGGTTCCATTTTCTTCATGTCAAGCCTTCTTTGATAGGTCACAAATTCATGTAAATGCTATTCACAGTACGTCCAACCCCACCCTAAAACTAGCCATTATGTTCCAAGAATTGGAAGAAAATGATATGGAATAGAATGCTTCACCTCAACTAGGACTCTCTTGCTCTCTTATTACTTCCTTCCGGTTCACTGTCAGGAGTGCGAGGGAATGAAGACATTGATTGTAATATGCTCTTGCAGCCGCTACTCAAACCTGGTGAAGAGCACAATCTCCTCAGCCATCAAAGCTATTTTCTCGAGGATGCACCCGCCCTTGATTTGGAGAACTTGCCTTCACTGCCTTTAGGGGGGGAGTGGGTCTCTTCTTCCTGAATGTTGTACAGCCTGGTGTCAGAACTGGGGTCTGAACCGAACTTGTTCCCACCAAAACGAGGATTTGGAGACATATGAGAACCATGGCGAATATGGGAACTGGGCTTACCGGCTGAGAAATGCACATTCCCATGACATAATTGGGTTTGTGAAGCTTTCAGAAGACATATAGAATCAGATGAGCTCATTGATTGAGGATCTTGTGCCAGTGGCATAACATTGCTTATGTCAGTAAGTGCATCCCATCTGGGTGAAAACGAATCCACCATCTCTGACTCGAGATAATCTGGTCTTGTATCATATGTGATGACATTTCCTTCTATTGTTTTCAAGAACTTGTCATTACTACTAAAATTCCCAGGGGATAAAACAGATATTTCAGATTTGGGTGATGATGCTGGATGCCTTCTTGGAAGATTCCAAGATTGTGGTGTATCCCTTCTTTGGCTGAATTTAGAAATGCAACAGATCAGGTGCCAATAAATATAAATGCTACTTGTAGAAGAAGGCACTGTGAAGTAGTAATCATATTTCGTACTTTGGGTACTGGAATAATAGTGTTGGTGGCACGGCGTCTGAATGGCATTGCACGGGGTGAGAGATGTAGCCCTGATTCTCATGCATACCCATCTTCCCGTCAAAGAGGCGATGGGGATCCCCCCATCGTTCATCTGCAACTTTTCTATGTTCCACTTCTAAGATTTCACCATGTCCTACAGAAAAGCAAACTTTTGTACTCACAAGCACAATGAGAAAATAGGAAAGGCATTACATCTAAGGTCACAAATCATCATGAAAACAATCAAGATTTAAAATATAGTTGCTTTACATTGATGGCAAGTTAATCTTCGTTAATCACAACTTAATTTTGCAGTATAGAAATGTGTCTTGCTTGCAGCAGTTGATAATTCACACCCATCAATGGCTGCCGGTCAAAAACATAAATTCCAGACAGAAAGCTTTAGAAGTACTTTAACAACTATGCTGTAGCATGGGGGCATGATGCATGACCTGACACTAATAACGGTGTATTAGACCTAAGAATTAGTTCTCTCTGCTAGAAGAGAACGAGTCTGATGGAGCTAGGATCCAATTAATAAGATTCTGATACAGATTGTGTTAAGGTGCATCATAACCATATTGAGACTGTGTAGGCGGGGATTCAAGAATTAGATTTTTATTGTTATATAGCAAGTGCGCATGGCAGGCATGGTGGGGAGGGTTTTATATTGTCATCATGCTTCGAACCAACCGGAGCAAACTAAAAATAGGATGTGCTATGAATTCAGTTGACTGCATGAGCCTTGCAGCCATTTGAAGACAGGTTTCAACTCCATTCACTGAAATCTCAGCACAAAATCCTCATGAAGAAGAGAAGACACTCAAACCTGAGGAAAAGGAAAACTTGGCTAACACAGAGAATTAGAAGACCCCTTAAAATCCTATACAAGAATTCTTTCAACCCTCTACACAAGCTCTTGAAGGGGAATCTCTACACCCAAAAAATCTCTAATATATCTCATATGCTGATTGAGGCCTCATAGATAGATCCAAGTGTTAAACACTGGTGCTATGGCAGGACTGCTTGTGATGGTCGGCTCGTGCACGCAGGTTTCTTGTCTAAGAAACAGGAATAAGAAATCCTCTGAAGCTGACAGAAAATGATGACCCTTAAATTTAAATGCACAATCTTTTTACTACTTATCCAATGGAAATTATGCCTTTGTCACAGGTCCAAACCCAAATGGAGGGATGAGTCATATGTCCGATGCTGGGAATGCTCAAACCAAGTCTTCCACACATTCAGCTAGATATAATGTGAAATTGGTCCCTTAAAAAGCCCAATAAATACAAGTCTCCCTCATAGATAATTTGATTAGCAGTATTGGTATGAGATTATGAGCCACCTTAAATCAAAGAAACATACCTTGGTCAAACCAATGTTACAATTGCTCTCTTTAGAAAGGAGCATGTAAGGAAGCAATGCCACCATAAATTTTTTTTTTTTGAAAGGTAAAGAATTGTATTAACAGAAAAGAAGAGACAAATACGCAAAAAGAACCAAAAGGAAAACCAAAAAAACTTGGGACATCCATCAATGAGGGTCCCATTCCTTAATAAAAAAAGGAAACTTTTGAAAGAGCCGAAGACGGAGAACCGATAATATTCCTAAAACAGTGGTTGTTGCGTTCTCCCCAAATGGTCTACAACACTGCTCGTAGAGCTAATCTCCATGTCCATCTCGCACTACTCACCGGCATACCATCGTCCCTAGATAGAGGAGGCTTTCTGAAGAAACAGGCATATCCCAGGATGTGGAAGAATATCAGGATATTGGACCATAAAAAGGAGGCGAAAGGTCAGGATATGAAATGATGACTGACTGATTCTGCATCCTCCTTACAGAGAACACAAATGTTAGGAAGGACCATACTGCGTTTTGAAGATTATCAACGGCGAGAACTTTATTACGACCCACAAGCCACGCAAATGCGGCAACCTTCGTCAGAGCGCCATATGACCAGACATAACTGCAACCTCTGCCGGATATGTTAGGACTTCTATGCCGAATGAAGTGATGCAACAATCTGACTGAAAATAGACCAGACTTGTGGATCGTACAGTCGTACGACACATCCACAGTCATTAACAATGGGGATCTTGGGTAACCCCTTCCTATAACGTTTCATTTAGATGTTCCAAAAAAAACATGCGTATAGGGTACCATGCCCTATTAAGTGTAGTGAGGTAGGTAAACCTGAACAAAAATGACCTCCTACAAGGATCTTCATAAGTATGATGGGGATCTTGGGTAACCCCTTCCTATAACGTTTCATTTAGATGTTCCAAAAAAAACATGCGTATAGGGTACCATGCCCTATTAAGTGTAGTGAGGTAGGTAAACCTGAACAAAAATGACCTCCTACAAGGATCTTCATAAGTATGATGCTCTCTCTCTCTCTCTCTCTCTCTCTCTCTCTCTCTCTCTCTCTCTCTCTCTCTCTCTCTCTCTCTCTCTCTCTCTCTCTCTCTCTCTCTCTCTCTCTCTCTCTCTCTCTCTCTCTCTCTCTCTCTCTCTCTCTCTCTCTCTCTATATATATATATATATATATATATATATCAGCTCTTTTCGTATAGAACACCACAACAAGATGACCCACAACATATTCCTTTGTCTGGATGCCTAGATTTTTCTAAGCATGACTTTTTTCACTACAAACACTGCTACCAGAACTTTGTAAATTTTTGCAGCTTAGCTGCCTCTTATAATGGCTTTTGCCCATACTGAACACTACCCACTGGTTTTCAGCAGTTTGGCCTGATAACCAGCTATCAAGAATAGAGAACTAACTTTTAGTATATCTTGGCATGCTGAGTTAGAAATATTAGCTTTCTTTCGATTATGAGAGAAGAGACTCAAAAGGTAATGAGTGACTAGGGAAAATAAATTCTTACCTTCTTTCTTACCAAAAACATTTTTACATCCCTCACATCGGCATCCATCAGAGCATCCAACACCAGCCTTCAGGAAGGAAAAAAGAACAATGTCCACTTAGAACAAGTTGAAAAGCAAAATTAAATATAAGCCTGAAAAACACAACATGAGGGATAGAATTTAAACCTGATAGCATTCACAATATTTTTTCAGGCACATAGACTTCTTGCAATTACATCCTCTTTTGTGCCTGGCTGAGGCTAGCGTTGTCTGGTTACCATCTTCCTGAAAAACACAGGCCAGAACCACCTCAGAATATATTTCATGATGGTGAAGACACCACGCAAACAGAACAGGTGAAGAATCCTTACGACACAGTTTTGTGGAGATTCCACACGTCGCACAATTTTTGGAGCAAATGCAAGCGGGTTGCGAGACACTATCTGTTGCCGGGTCCCAGAAATTGTATCATCGTATTCAGTTTTGTTGAAGCACTCTTGGCACGAACAAGATTCGGCACAATAAACTCCCGCAGCAAAGCAATCACAATAGCTGCATAAAAGAGTCAAAAGGTGGAGCTTCACTTAGCCCACACACTTGAACAAGTAAGCTTATGCACATTCCACCACATATACCATCATGGCAGACAGGTGGAATATCCAAGACATACATCAGGTGAACTTCACTCTGTAGATGTACCTTGCCCAAGATAAAGGTGGTCCATTCAGTAGGTGAGCCATGATATTAGAAATAAGTCGATGGATTAGAAAACTTCTGCTGAATTTTCAACCGTACATTCATTCAGTTAATTGTGGTCCACATGACTAGTTCACTGACATCATTCTTAGGACAGGGAATCTACATAGTGGTACCCTTCTGATGGATGGCTTGGATAATGCACCTCTTGGCCATGCTGGCATATGTGGTGACGTGTGCATTAGCTGGCTTGTAGACGATGTGCGGCCCTAGCAAAGCTCCAAAAGGTGTAAGGTCACAGCAAGCATCATGCAATGTGATTTAACATGTCAAGGATAAGATATCGTCTTCCACACATTCCAGCGACACTTACAGTTTAAGACATTTTGACTTCTTGCAGCTGCAACGTTTGCATTCATCATTTTCAGTGGGGTATGGTTCCTCCTTCCTGGAAATTCCAAGCCTTCAATTTCAAGTGAAAACAAAATAATTTGAAAGCAGTGCCAAACCATATGATTAAGAGAATGAAAAGTGCACTTGCCTCTTCTTTCTAGGACTCATTTGGCCGAACTTCTCAAAGCTTGAAATATCTTGTGAAGCTATCCTTTTATTTTCACATGGGATCACATGTTGATCAATGAGCAGAGAATTGTCCCAAGGTTTCATTTTTTGTGAAGTCTGAAAACTGCCGGAAGAATTTGCAGTCACTGAAGCCTGACATTCCTGCTGATCCAGTTCAGTGTGTGTACGAACAGAGTAAGGTGATGGAGAGTCCGACTTTGAAGTTAACTTGGCTAAAGAGTTCCCAAAGGCAACCAATGGAACTAACTGACACCTGGAATCTTCTGGTAAATGGCGGTCGCTCCCAGTCAGTGACTTCTCCCTTTGCACACTCAAATGATCCTTTCCAGCTAATTGCGTATGTAGACCACGGTTGACTGTAACAGCATTACCAATATCGTTCAAGTGTAACCCAATACTGGATGGCATCGGAGCTGTTTTAGGAGCAGACCTATCAGCCTTATCAATGTGAGATTCTTGTATTTTAAATGAGCCAATTGGCAATCTGGGTGATGTATGCTGTGGGGAGTTGATCACTTGCTTGTTTCTGGAGGCCATGTTTGGTTCTGCAGTGCATGCATTTGAAGTGTTCAAGCCCACAGGACTGGCAAGTGGCCTTGCACTGAGACCAGCATTTGCACGGTTCCAAGAACTGCTGACAGTTCCAGTAATCTTTGTACGAGCCTCTGCACCCTCGAATTGAAGACGACGTCTATGCATGTCACGTTGGTGTTGATTGGCCTCCTACAATTGACTGACGTAATTAAAAAGAAATCTATAACAAAAAATCAAAGGCCTGCTCATATTGCTGCCATTGAAGTTCTCAAAACACGAGCAAAGAATCATCTCTCTCAGCTAGACAAAGTCATAAAAGATGGATCCCAACCAGTATTCATGCAAATGACTAATATGAGGAATGTAAGTGACAGAAATGGAGGTATCTGGTGTGTGTATATATATATATATATATATATGCCTAAAAATTGATTCATTTTTTCAAGTATAAGCATCTTCAAACAAGTTATTAATTATCATTTATCAAAAGCCAATCCACAAACCAAATCAAATCATTCTCACATCAATAGCTTTCTAAGCAATCCACTCTAATTAATAATGTCTAATTAAAACCACTAGTCACAAGTATGAGAAGAAATGAAAATCCCATAGTTAAAGGTATTAAGTAAAAAATACAAAATACAACTATCACTTATAAAAAAAAGTTGCATAAGTATCATACTCTACTCGTACATCGCACATGCTATGTGTGCGCTATGAACATAGCGTTGTTTGCTAACGCAACATAGCATTTTAGATGTGCTACGCTACGGATGCTATTTGATACACTGACTGGATATCCTCTCAAGCCTATCTAGATATCCTCTCAAGTCACGGAGAGGTAGTTTATATAGAGGTAGTTTTTATATATATATATATATATACAATTTATCATATTTTTGCTATTTTTAAATAAAAAATATAAGTATTGTGTAGGTTATGCTAGGAACGATGCTACTTACACTACACGCTACAGGGGGCTAAACGCTATTCAACATTCTACCGCTATTTAAAACATTGTATCTAGCATCTCTCTAGATAAGTTTGAGAAGATCTCTACTCTTCCCGGTAGATTTGAGAAGCTTATAAATACTATACCTTTGTACTCATCTCCATTTACTCAATAGAGAAAAATAATGCCTATGCTTTAAGGTTCTTTTCATCATGAGAAGACTCCTACCCTCTTCTTCATTCATGTGGCTGATGATCTAATCCTCTAGCATTCACAATCTGTTACTCTCGAATAGTGGCCAACTACTATCATCCTATGGTTTGTCTATGCTCCTTTTGTGTTCTCCAAGATCTCTTCTTCCCTTAAACTATGCTTCCCCAATATCTTTCTTTCCATTCATATTCCCAATCTCTTCCATTCATGAAAAACGAAAAAACTCTTGTAAACTCCAAAAGCCAACCCTAACACCAAATCTTTGTTTCTTAACACAAACCACTCATGAAGAACCCATACACATTAAAGGTCATGACCGAGGTTTTTTTTTTTTTTTCAATGAATGGAGATTCATTTATTGGAGAAGAATATACAGAAGTCAAGCTCCCTGCTAGGGTTGCAAGGCATAAGAAAACAGGGGAGAGGAAACATAATCCATCCCCATCCTAAAAAAGGGATATAATACAAAAACCCAGCTCAAAATCCGCAAACAAATTGATATCCCATACGAGCCCAACCCTCCAATCAATTACATGAGATCTGGCCAACACTCCCCATCTTGGGGTAGATGTGTAGGCGAAAATAGTGAATCTACCTCGTGCTTCTCTTGGGGTAGATGTGTAGGAGACAATAGCATTGGCTCTCAAATCTTTGGCTTCATTCAGATTTGCCAGCCTTTATAGATATGCATCTCCATCAATCAGGAAATTGCATTTCTCAAGACCTCTTCAATGATTGGGATGAAATTATGCTCCACCGCAACTTTGGTTGCATGCAATAAGGTTGTTGCCTCCCCACACTCAAATCCTCAATCTCAACTAGTACGTGGAATTTACACATAGGTCTTCCACTATTTTCCCTCACCAGCACGTCCAAACCCTGCAGGACCTGGATTCCCTCCTAATGCAGGATTGATCATCTAACCTAGAATGATGTAAAGATATTAAATAACAGATTAATTAGAGCAATGAAAACGCAAAGTAAAACTGATCTATCACAAATTTTAAAAATTCAGCTATGTTAACATGTTCAAGTTCAAGCTATCCGACAGTCCCGCAATGTAAATCCAATAAAATATCAATTAAATAGGATTTATGGAAGGCAGAACTTCCATCTAAGCATAGGTACTAATCATCATTCAAGTGAAGTGCTTGACTTTGTTAGGGTTGGTAGGCTTGGGCTGATTTCGAGGTTTAAGTAATTGGGAAATAGGTTTAGATTTTCAGATTTAGGGAAAATAATGTTTGGGAATTAGGATTTGAGGATTTAGGGATAGGATTTTAAGAAACTAGGTTTGGGATTTGGGATTAGGGTTTGAATAGGGTAAACTAGGGATGAAAGGAAGGGGGAAGCTGACCGTATAGACAACCCTACAAGTCTGTCTATATAGTTGTACGGCCAGGTATGGTCGTATGGGTGTACGGTTAGGGGGAGTGGTTGGATGGGAGTTTGAGACGGGTTCGATTACAGGTGTATGGATTAGAAGAAGGAAGAACAAGGATGGAGATGGAGATGGTTGTTGTTGGAGAAAGAAGAAAAGAGAACTAGAAAGAAAGAGAGAGAAAATCATGGAAGAGAATGATAACTTGGATCCACTCTGATGCAGGGCATGAGTTTAAATATGATATGCAAGATTTCAGGCTTAGATCACACCAATTCAGAAACAATCACACAAATTCCACATCTCACATGAAAATCCAAACATTCAATTAAAGGGGAGTCTATGCGGGTCCAAGCCGACACAGCTAGGACTGGACCAATAAAAATTATAAACCAAACGATGTCAAAGGGAAATAAGATCAACTATTCATGCACAAAAAAATCAGTCCCTAATCCAAGGGATTCCCTAATTTCAATTCAAGGAATCCTAATGTGATAAGAAGGGGCAAATCAATTAGGGATCATGTAATCTAGGGTTAGGATTCATGAAAAACGGCTATGAGAGGATAAAAACCTGAGCCAAAAGATGATCCCGCGTGTGCACGGCAACAATGGCCCAGACAGACGTGCGTGTGATCCAGCCCACAAGTGTGTGGGGCCCACTATTCAGAAAAAAGGCCACCTTAGCCCTGGTCGGCCAGGGATGGACTCCAAAACTCCCAAATCTCAGCTCTATCCGATGTACGGTTTGTGCGTGGTGCTCCGCCGAAGTTTCAGCTCACCTGCGAGCCAAAATCTAGAAACCTGCTGTAATGAAGAAATCTGATGCAACAAAAGGACAAATTCGAAGTACGGATGGTGAGGGAAGATGAAAAAAAAGATGATGAAAGATGGGGGTGAATTGGGATCGATGTGGCTTCGCACCACGGTAGTTAGCCCTTCGAAAAGGGAGGGCTTCGCACCCACTTTTGAATTCTTCCACAACTCACGAAGAGAGCAGAAAAATAAAGTAGGAATTTTTTATTAACTTCAATAAATCAAAAGAACTACAAGGGGTGCCTATTTATAGGGAAAATCCTATACTCCAAAACTCGCACCATGTGCGCAACCTGTTACTTGGCGATAAAGTAAACTAAAATAAAAACCAAACAGAGAAATCTAAAGCATTCACAATGTTCTAAATAATAACAATAAGCAAAATCTAAAATATGAAATCAATCCGATGAGTGGGCCACAATCATGAGATCCCATGATGGACTTTTCTTGACTATCAGGCCCACTTTTTTGAACAAAAACTTGTCTTCTAGCTAGGAGGCCCTCCCTGGACGTCGTCATCGAGCCAGATCGATGGTGGGGTCTTCCTTCTGCGTACGTACGTGCATAGGGGGGGTGGTGTGCGGGCGTGCGTGTGCACGATGTCCTCATCAACTCTCCCCGACTGCGAAGATTTCGCCACTGGCAAAATAAAACTCCTGAACCGCTCTAGGATGTCGGGATCAAGTCTCTAAAGCTCCTCCTCAGTGAGCCATACGCTGTCCAAAGCTGGGCGTGACTTCCATTTAACTAAGTATTTCTGAAATCCGCCATCCGACGTGAAAATTATCTCATGGTCCAGGATATCCTCTATTTCCTCTCTAGGTGTGTGAAAGCTAGGTATGGGAGGCAGAGGCTGGGATGAAAAGTCGGGAAGAAGCCATGGATCAAAGGGTAAGGTTGGGACATCAGGATGGGTGGGCGAAGGGCCGGACAAAGTATCAGTGGGTCCCTGAAAAGTAACTAGATCCTCCACATTGAATGTGGAATTAATTCCCATGGAAGGTGGAAGATCTACCTCATACGCATTGAGACCGTTTCGCTTTATAATTTTGAAGGGCCCAGCGCTACGCGCATGTAACTTACGAATGGCCCCTGGAGGGTACCGCTCGGGCCTGATACGGACCATCACGGAGTCCCCAATATTGAACTCTTTGAAACATCTATGTAGGTCTGCAGAAAATTTGTAATGCTCATTACTAATAGTGATCTTTCGCCTGATTTCTTGATGCAATGAATGTATGTGATGCGCAAAAGACTCTACAGACTCTGATGGCCTATGGGACAATGACATGGGGATAAGATCAATAGGTTTCCTAAGCTTATAACCAGTAATGACTTCAAAAGGACTTAGACCTGTGGACCTATTGACAGAACTATTGTATGCAAACTCGGCTATGGGTAGTACGACATCCCATGTCCTGGTATGCTCCCCCACTAAACATCGAAGTAAACTCCCTAGGCTCCTATTAACCACCTCAGTCTGGCCATCGGTCTGAGGGTGGTAGGCAGAAGAAAACTGGAGCCTAGTATTCATCATGTGCCATAGTGTCTTCCAAAAGTAACTCATGAATCTCACGTCACGATCAGACACTATGGTTTTTGGTAACCCATGCAATTTGACAACCTCACTAAAGAACAGCTTGGCAACATGAGAGGCATCAGAGGTCTTAGAACAAGGAATGAAGTAGGCCATTTTAGAGAAACGGTCCACGACAACGAATATAGAGTCATGCTTTCGAATAGTTTTGGGAAGTCCAAGCATGAAGTCCATACTGATGTCCTACCAAGGGATGAATGGGACTGGCAAAGGTGTATATAATCCTGTATTCTGTTTCCTCTGCTTTGCCAGTTGACAAGTATGGCATTGCCCTATAATTTTGGCCACGTCCCGCTTGAAGCTTGGCCAATGAAATCTATCCTCCACTAGGGCAATGGTCTTGTCACGACCGAAATGACCTGCAAACCCCCTGAATGCAACTCCCAGACAAGAAAATCGCGAAGGGAAGTGCGTGGTATGCACAAGCGGTCACTCCTAAACAAATATCCGTCCAAAATCAAATATTCACTGTTAGCTCCTAACGGACTCTCTAATAAAGACATATACACAACCCAAAAATCTGGACACTCAGAATACTCTTCTTTGATGCACTCAAGGCCCGTAACTTCAACGTTCATGGAGTTGAGTAATGCGACTCGACGACTCAACGTGTCGCCAGGCTTATTCTCTACACCGGCCTTGTGCTTAAGCACAAAAGTGTACTCTTGAAGGAATTGAACCCACTTAGCGTGCCTGGGGCTTAATTTCTTTTGAGAGTTCAAGTATCTTAAGGCCTCGTGATCTGAGAACAAGAATTCTTGCGGTAACAGGTAATGTCGCCAATGGCGTAGTGATTGCACTACCGCGTAGAATTCCTTGTCATGGGTGGAATATCTTTGCTTCACCTTATTCAGTTTCTCACTAAAAAAGGCGACAGGGTGCCCTTCCTGGCTAAGTACTCTTATGCCGACTCCTAACGCGTCACATGCGACTTCAAAAGCTTTTGAAAAATTTGTAAGTCGCGTGACTGGAGCTTCGTTCATCTTGACCTTTATCTCCTTGAAGGCCTTCGAGGCGGCCTTTGTCCATTGAAACTCTCCCTTTTTTATGCAGTCCGTGATGGGAGCTACAATGGAACTGAAGCCTCAAATGAACCGCCTATAAAAAGTGGCTAAGCCATGAAAGCTGTGCACCTCATGAATATTGCGGGGTTCAGGCCAATTAACGATGGCCTTGACCTTCTCGGGATCCGCCGATACGCCCTCAACTGACACAATAAACCTAAGAAGATCACACTACTAGACAAGAACACGCACTTCTTTAGGTTTGCGTACAACTTCTCGGCCCTAAGGATCCCACAAACCTGCCTCAAATGGTTGAGGTGTTGCTCCTTAGTCATGCTATAAATCAAGATATCATCAAAGTATACGACTAGGAACTTCCCCATGAAGGGTCTCAACACTTGGGTCATCACACGCATGAAAGTGCTTGGGGCATTAGTTAACCCAAAAGGCATAACTAGCCACTCATATAGCCCATCCTTCGTCTTGAAGGCCGTCTTCCACTCATCACCAGGGCGTATACGGATTTGGTGATACCCACTTTTGAGGTCGATTTTTGAGAAGATAGTAGCATTAGCCATCATATCTAGCATGTCATCAAGACGCGGTATGGGAAATCGATACTTGATTGTGATTTTGTTGATGGCCCTACTATTAACACACATCCTCCATGTGCCATCCTTCTTAGGTGTAAGAAGGGCGGGCATGGCACACAGACTCATGCTCTCTCGAATGAAACCCTTCTCTAGGAGTTCATCAATCTGCCTCTTCAACTCAACGTGCTCCTTCGGGTTTATTCTGCAATGTGGGAGGTTTGGTAGAGTTGCCTCAGGGATTAAATCAATGGCATGCTGTATATCCCTCATAGGGGGAAGCTCATTCGGTAAATCATCAGGAAAAACATTACGAAACTCATGTACTACCTGAATGGCCTCAGTGGGTAACTCTACGCTAGTCTCTGGTACACTCTCCCTAGCCACAAGGGCGTATCATTGAGTCCGCCTCCATTTCTCACTCAAAGTCTTTGGCATTCAAAATATGGAGCGGTTTGGACTTGGACTTCGACTCCTTCACTTCTTTTGGGCCGCTCACACCACTCTGTGTGGTGAACTCTTTTCCAGTTGTATTCTTGGGTGGCAGAGGATTTAGCTTGACCTTCTTTCCCTCAAACCAGAATGTACACATATTTGAACGACCAAATATGGTAACATCCCTGTCATAGAGCCACGGCCTACCCAGAATGACATGACCCACATCCATAGGAACAACATCACACCAAATTGTGTCTTTATAAGATCCAAACTGAATAGGGACAAGACAGCGGTGCGAGACTGGAATGGATGTTTCATCAACCCAGGAAACTCCATAGGGCTAAGGATGGGCTTCCAGCTTCAAGCCCAAACGACTCACAGTGCTAGTCGATGCCACGTTGGCACAACTACCACTATCCACGGTCATCTTACAGCTTTTTTCCCCACATTTTGCATAAGTGTAGAAGATCGTGTTGCGGCGCCAGTCATCAGTGTTCTTGGCTTAAGCCAGGGCGCAACGCACAATTGCGAGAGTCATAGACTCTTGTGCTCCCTCTTCCTCATCACTGGGGGTTCCGACTAGCTCATATTCCTCCTCCTCACTATCACTCTCTGGGGGCACTACTTCTACTTGTCCATCAATAAGGAGTACTTTGGTGCCCTCTCTCGTGCCGCACTGGTGAGCAAAGTGACCAAACCCCTGACACCTAAAACACCTAGTGGCCCCACTTCCACGTGAACTAGACCCGACAATCTCTTTACCCTTATCATCCTTAGGTTTGGGCTGAACATTAGGGGAAGGTTTGTTTTGGAATCCCGTGTTAGGTCTAGCCCCAGAGGGATTGGCCTTAGTGCCGGATTCGCGAAAGTCAAATCGCCTTCCCACAGATGCTTTAAGGTATTGCTCGACATCTAACACTACTTGGTACAACTGTTCGATAGTGTCTATGTCTTTGGCGAGCAATTCTCTCCTAATGTCAGGACGGAGGCCCATTTTAAAACGAGCAAGGGTGAGTACGGGGTCCTCATCAACCTCACAGCGAGTCGAGTACTCTTCGAATTTCTCAATATAGTCAGCAACACTCATGGAACCCTGTCGAAGAGACTGCCACTCCTCAATCAACCGCATGCGATAAGAGAAAGGGAGGTACTTCTCTTTCAGCGTTTCTTTCATTTCTCCCCAATGGACTATTGGGAGTTCCCTCGCTCTTTCTTTTTTTCGCTCAACCATCGCCCAAAACCTCTTTGCTTGACCCACAAGCTTCATCTTGGCGAATCGGACTCGTCGAGCATCCGACATATCATTCACTCAAAATAGTGGTCCATATCCCGCCAACCAATCTAAAAAAGCTTTAGGGTCTAAGTGGCCATCAAAAGTAGGGGCATCTACCCTAACTCCCATGAGGAGTTGTGCATCTGGGTCATATTGACCATGATGTCCCTCACGGGGTGGTGCACAGGTATGCGCCCATGACCAGCTCCTTGGCCGCCTCCATTCCTTGGTCTAACCTCCTGACCAACTGCTTGAGATTGGGCATCCTCCCCAGTGGTGGGGTTTGCCCTGAAGGAGGCCTCTATTTCTTCGAGGCATTTATCTATGTGTTGTTCCAAATGCTTATTCAAGGACTTAACTTGCTGGGCTAACTTGGCCACTGTTTCTTGTAGTTGTTCCATGTTTAGTATGGGGTGCAAACCGAAACCGCAACCCGTACGTGTGGGCATACATTGACTTGCTCAAACTAAGGACCTTCTATGACAACTATATGCGTCTAAAAACTAAATGACCCTACGAGACTCTATATGAAGGATACTACACACTGTTACTAAAATTCAGCTATATATGATGGACTGAATGCATGAAGGACTCAAACAAACTAAACCCTAAATATGTGGTGAATTCCCCTACAAGAACCCTAGGCTCTGATACCAAATTTGATGCAGGACGTGAATTTAAATATGATATGCAAGATTTCAGGCTTAGATCACACCAATTCAGAAACAATAACACAAATTCCACATCCCACATGAAAATCCAAACATTCAATTAAAGGGAAGTCTATGCGGGTCCAAGTCGACACAGCTAGGACTGGACCAATAAAAATTATAAACCAAACGATGTCAAAGGGAAATAAGATCAACTACTCATGCATAAAAAAATCAGTCCCTAATCCAAGGGATTCCCTAATTTCAATTCAAGGAACCCTAAGGTGATAAAAAGAGGCAAATCAATTAGGGATCATGTAATCTAGGGTTATGATTCATGAAAAACGGCTATGAGAAGATAAAAGAGGATAAAAACCTGAGCCAAAAGATGATCCCGCGTGTGCACAACAACAATGGCCCAGACGGACGTGTGTGTGATCCCGGCCGCACGTGTGTGGGGCCCACTATTCAGAAAAAGGCCACCTTGGCCCTGGTCGGCCAGGGATGGACTCCAAAACTCTCAAATCTCAGCTCGATCCGATGTACGGTTTGTGCGTGATGCTCCGCCGAAGTTTCAGCTCGCCTGCGGGCCGAAATCTGGAAACTTGCTGTAATGAAGAAATCTGATGCAACAAAAGGACAAATTCGAAGTACGGATGGTGAGGGAAGATGGAAAAAAAGATGATGGAAGATGGGGGTGAATTGGGATCGATGTGGCTTCGCACCACGGTAGTTAGCCCTTCGAAAATGGAGGGCTTCGCACCCACTTTTGAATTCTTCCACAACTCACGAAGAGAGCAGAAAAATAAAGTAGGAATTTTTTATTAATTTCAATGAATCAAAAGAACTACAAGGGGTGCCTATTTATAGGGAAAATCCTATACCCCAAAACTCGCACCATGTGCGCAACCTGTTACTTGGCGATGAAGTAAACTAAAATAAAAACCAAACAGAGAAATCTAAAACATTCACAATGTTCTAAATAATAACAATAAGCAAAACCTAAAATATGAAATCAATCCGACGAGTGGGCCACAATCATGAAATCCCATGATGGACTTTTCTTGACTATCGGGCCTACTTTTCTGAACCAAAACTTATCTTCTAGCTAGGAGGCCCTCTCTGGACGTCGTCATCGAGCCAGATCGATGGTGGGGTCATCCTTCTGCATACGTACGTGCGTAGGGGTGGTGGTGTGCGGGCGTGCATGTGCACGATGTCCTCATCACACTCCATGGCATCACACCATATCACTCCAATCACAAGAGGTTTTACTTCATCACAAAGCAAAGAGAAAGAAAATTTTTATTTCATATGCTCGATTATGCCCTAGGGTGAGGACACCCAACCCTTATATAGTCTCAAAAAAGATTTTTAATAAAAAGACGCTCTCAGATAAAAAGTTTCACATAAAGATGCTCAATAAAATAAAATTTGTTCTTAACTCCCTAAACTCAGCAGAAATATAAGCTTAGAAAAACAAACATATAAATAACTAAATAAACTAAACTATTTTGTAGGGCTGAAAGTTGGGCGGGTTCAACCCGACCAACCCGTGACTGACCCGACATTGGGTTGGCCTTGGGCAGAGTGTATCGGGTTTGGTCTCGGGCTTGGGCCATACAAACACCAACCCGAAAAAACTTGGGTTATGCTCAGGTTGCCCGACCCAACCCGAACCCGATCAATATACAAGTTCCTTATAAATTAATTATAATTGAGTGCGGATTGTCTATGTTAAAGGCACAAGAAATTCCAATGTTGTTGGGTTTCATTGGTCCACGTCATTTCCGATGACTCAAGCTAACAAGATACGCCGGATTTCTCTCTCCCAAATAGATTGCTTGATACACAATACGACTTTTAAAGGAGTAGTGGTCCTATATTTTAGCTTGTTTGTTTAGAAAAAATGAACTTCTGTATGATAAATAACTACATATATAATTAATAAAATTATAAGTACAAAAAATAAGACGTGTATTGAAAATATAATAGACTAATGTAATAATGAAAATATTAGCATATACCAACCCGGCCAACCCGACTGAGCCCGCTTGGGTTGGGCTTGGGTTGAGAATTCCCGACCCGAGGTTGGGTTGGGTTGGGTTAGGGTTGAGGTATAAAAACCTTGGGTTGGGGTAGGGTTGAGAACCAACCCGACCTAACCCGCCCGACTTTAAACCCTACTATTTCATGGCCCATGATCAAGACATCCAATGACGATGATCCAATAGTCAGAATGGTCCAACTAAGTAGCCCACGTGCATCTTCCAAGTGTGAGGCCTTCAAAGATGCATAATCATGCATGTGGGGTCTTCAACGAGCTAGGCACTCGAATTGGGCCCACGGGGCTCTATGTATGCATCACCTAGCCATAAAGAAATAGCTCTCCTCCTCCTCTGATATACTTTGACTGGTGCTCGGATGTCCTCATCAATTCCTTGGGGAGGATCTGTGAAAATCGATTTATAAACCCCAATTAGAGGCTTCCACTGAATCACTTGATTGCCAAAATTAGAGCTGGGCAAAACGGACCCGATCCGGTGGATCCGACCCGATCAGAACCGAACCGACGGTCTGGATTGGTGTAGATCGGGTAGCCCCATCCAAATCCGAAATATTTCGGGTCGAGTTTGGATTGGCCCTGATCCGACCCGACCCAACCCGAAAACCCGACCCCAATGGACCCGGACTGATCCGATCCTACCTGATCCGAAGTAGTTTTTATTGATTTTTCTACTTTTTCCTGTGGTATGGTCCTCTTGAGCTTTGGATATGCAACAATTTTGGGTTTAACCATTAAAATGATCTGCAAAAATGAATGGACAGCGTGGATAAATCACATGCATTCAAGGTGGGCCCCAACAGAGTTTAGGGTGTACAAGAACAAGTTGATTTGCTGGTGTATCGAACACAACCATGTAGCTGGCTACTGCAGCCTGCAAGCGCTAGCTGTAGGTATCGTGTCGTGCCAAGACGAGCACTGACGCTCCTCGAGCTCTAAGTTGTATGAATGGTTCAAAGGATATCAAAGTTACATGGGCCCCACAGTGATGTATTTATTATATCTACACCGTTCATATATTTTTCGAGACCATTATAGAGCATTGTCTAAAAAATGAATAATATCCAAAGATCATCTGGACCACACCACAAATAGCAGCAGAGAATGATTTTCACCATTAAACAATTTGTGTGGTCCACATGATAGTTAGATCTGTCTTATTTTTAGTCTCCAGCCTTAAACGAGCTCGCCAAATGAATGGACGGTTTGGATATAACACATACCCTACCATCAGACCCATAGAACTTGCTAACCTCAATACAGCAAGTCACGTCCGTGACTTGCGTGAAAAGAAAGTGCCATGCTGTGCACGTCAACATGATAACGTCCAGATAAAGCTTCATGCATTTCTTTCATAGTCATGTGGGGCCCACCTTGATGTATATGTTTTATCGAAGCCATTCATCCATTTTGACGTATCATTTTAGGCGTTGAACACAAAAATATGATATATTGAAGATTGAAGTGGATCACACCATATCAAACGATCCGAATCGTACCTAATCCGATCCGACTCGGTTTCCCTGGCCGAGTCGAACTCGGTTCGGTCCAAGTCAACCAAACATCGGATCGGTCCGAGTCAAGTGATCCGGGCTCGGTCTTGAATCGGATCGGGTTCGGGTCAGACAATTAGAATTTCGGATCGGACCGAATTAGGCCCAATCCGATCCGACCCGGACCGATGCCCAGCTCTAGCCAAAATGACAGCCACAGAAAATAATTAGAGACTGGTTTATGATAATAGAGGAGATAGACTAGTCTTTAAAATCAAGAAGTAATCAGAGAGCCAATGCTCGAGTAGTTGGCTATACAAAAATGTACCAACACTTGAGCAAAAGTGGACATGGCATGCTCAGGTAGTTGGCAGCAGAATAGAGAAGCAGCCCACCAATACATGTTTGCCAAATACTATTCACATGCCATCCCACCCCTCCGCTACAATTGTGTGTCCAACTAGTTATAAGAAAAGGGGGAAAAAAAAAGAGAGAGAAAAACACCTGTCCAGTCAGCCAATTTTGAGAAACAAAACTCTACAACCAATCAATAACAAGGATTTTCCAACAACTACTCTAGAGAGCTTTACAATTATGTTTGTGAGGTTCACTAAGTAATAAAAATCATATAAATAGTAATGAAAAAACCTCTTACAAGTGAAATGCAGTTTATGAGAAAGTTGACAGGTATTAAAAAGATAAGAATGCATTTTTGAACATTCAAAATTTTAGGTTTAGAAAATTAGACCCATTCTTTGTATTTTAATCATTCAAAACCAGTACAGAAAATTGAAATGACAAAGAGGTGATCCAATATGTTCATTTAGTTCTTTTCTAGAAGTAATATGTTCACTCTGTCATTGTAGAGCCATCTCATCCAATGTTTAAAAGGCTGGAGATTAAGTGAATTATGGTTCTAATACAATATCTTCAAGAATATACCCAAGAACTCAAGAATCAAACTATTTAGGTCAACCATGTTAAGAAAATATAACTCTATAGTGATGACAAAAATGTATACACAGACATCCATAGGAAATAAGGTGTGCATCCAAAAGCAACACATAGGAGTCCCCACAATCTTTCCACCAAAATGCGGAGCAGCCTTTGCAAAATCAAGTAATGGCCTACAGGAGCAGTGCTAACTTTCAGACCTAGACGATACACAATTAGGGAAAAACAATTTCCAAATTCCTGGATGTAATAATGAATACTCTAAGAAGCTCAAAAAGCATAACATTCCAACCTACTGGAGGCACTAATTCAAATGATCAAGAAGAGAGTGTGAACAATATAAACAAAAAATAGCATGCCTGTGCCAATAATTACGAATGTCTCTTACCAAAAACAAAAACAGTTTAGTAGAAGTAGGGAGCAAATGGCTAGTTGGCCCATCCTGGCTTGAGTCCAGCCTATTTGGGTTAAGCCATGGCTAAGGAAGAAGAGATCAAATGGAGGCAAAGGTCGCAAGCTACTTGGCTTTAAGAGGAAGATAGGAATGCAAAATTTTCCCATAGTATTTCTAGTGCGAGGGCTAGATGCAATAAAGATAAATAGCATTGTTGCGGAGGGCAACGAAATCAACGAAAAAGATAAGGTGTGCAGTGCAATAGTTTGGTTCTATGAAGAGTTGTTATCAGATGAAAGATGGGAGAGACCCGCCTTAGATAATTTGCATTTTAACTCAATGACAATGGAGGAAGTGGAATTGTTCAAGAAGTTGTTCTCCATTGAAGAGGTCAAGAAAGCTATGGATAGCTTGGGTAGGGACAAAGCGCTGGGGCTGGGTGGTTTTCCATTAGCATTATTTCAAGTTTTTGGGGAGAATGTTTGGGAGGATGTTACGGACTTTATGTGGGAATTCTTTAATCAGGGGAGACTTCCAAAGGAATCAGGGGCCTCCTTCCTTGCTCTAATTCCAAAATTGTCGGGAGCAGAAAACTTGAAAATTACCGGCCCATTAACTTAATTGGGAGTGTCTACAAAATTCTTGCTAAGGTGTTGGCCTTGAGTAATGTTGTCAAAATTGTTATCGTATCGCAAATCATAATAGGGGTTGAATCATATCGAATCACAAATCGTAAGATTTTGTTTAATTTTCTTTAAAAATTGAAAAAATATAAATAAATCACATTTGAAAAAAAAAAACCTCATCAATCATCCCTTTGCCATCAATATGCACCAAGTGATAACATGTCATGATATCATTAAAGGATTCTTCTCTTTCCTTTATTTTTTGTCTTTCAAGAAATTTCCCTTAAAAAACATACTAGGATCCTTGAATAATTTATTTTCATGCTACCTTTCTTGAATGTAGAATCACACTGGAAAAGTGGCATTTAATTATGTAGATTGACAAAAAAAAAAAAAAAAAGGAAAGAGAGAGAAAGATAGATACCTTGATTTCTAACCATCATTCCACAATACATATAAGTCAACATGATCGTAACCATTCATAAAAATAAAAAATAAAAAATAATAAAAAATAAAAAATAAAAAAACATTCCAAATAAGTCATACAACAATTTGGTGTTTGGAGCAGTTAAGAAGTAAGAAATCATAAAAGCTCCATGGTTTAACGTTGAAGAGAATATATGTGTGAGTAATGCTCACACGCAACTAGTTGGACATCCAACTAGTTGGCGTGTGGGGTCCACCATGGTGTTTGTATGACATATTGCCCATTTAGCATGGTTGTCCCACACCATGAAAATGGGATGCTCCAAAAATCAGGTCAATTCAACTATTAGGTGGGGCGCATCATAGAAAATTACGAACAACCACTCAAAAAGCTCTATATTCATGGGGATGCATCTAATGGTTGGATCGACCTGATTTTTGGAGCATCCCATTTTCATGGTGGGACAACCATGCTAAATCAGCAAGATGTCATACAAATACCATGATGGGCCCCACATGCCATCTAGTTGGACGTCCGTCCAACTAGTTGCGTGTGAGCATCTCTCTCTCTCTCTCTCTCTCTCTCTCTCTCTCTCTCTCTCTCTATATATATATATAT
The DNA here is from genome assembly GCF_029962835.1 of Magnolia sinica. NCBI lineage: Eukaryota > Viridiplantae > Streptophyta > Magnoliopsida > Magnoliales > Magnoliaceae > Magnolia > Magnolia sinica. The sequence continues at coordinate 120,117,402 of NC_080573.1, forward strand.
ATATATATATATATATATATATATATATAAAAACATAAAATGTAAGCCAAGTGAAGCTTAAAATAGAAGAGAACAAGTATAATTTGAATAATAAATCAGGATTCATATAAAAGGGATCAAGGCAGGATTCAAATCGTTTTGCTTAAGGTTAGACTCAAATCGTATATAGTAAATCATAAATCGTAGGATTTTGACAACACTGGCTATGAGATTCAAATGGATGCTTACTGGTGTCATTTCTCAGTATCAAGGGGCTTTTGTGAAGGTAGGCAAATTCTTAATAGTGCGCTTATAGCACATGAATGTATTGACTCCAGATTTAAGGAAGGGTTAGGAGGTGTGGTTTGCAAGTTAGATATCAAGAACGCCTATGATCATGTGAAGTGGGGTTTCTTGGACTACATGCTTGGGAGGATTGGTTGTGAAGATAAGCGGAGGGGTGTATGAAAGAATACATTAGGTCTGCGACGTCTGTCAGGTTCTTAGTATTGATCAATGGGTCACAAGGACTAAGGCAAGGGGACCCTCTCTCTCCCCTTCTCTTTGTGGTGATAGTTGAAGCTCTTAGTAAAATGTTAGATCGGGGACAACAAGTAGGTCTCTTCTGTGGGTTCTCGGTTCATAGATCTAGCCCTCCGGTTTCTCATCTTTAGTTCGGCGATGATGTGTTATTATTCTATGGCACAGATGTGGGTATGGTGGAGAAGAAGGGGATGATCATTTGTTGCTTCAAAGTTGTAACGGGGTTAAAGGTTAACATTGCAAAAAATGTGATGTTAGGTGTTTGCTTGTTTAAGAAAACTCTAGAGGGTTTGGCTTCTTTTTTTGGTTGTGAGGAGGGAGAGTTCCCTTCCACGTATCTTGGTTGCCTATCCGTATTGGTAAGCCTCCAAGGCGTTTATGGGATGTCGATGTAGAGAGGGTAGAGAGGAAACTTGCCAAGTGGAAATGCTGGTATTTGTCCCTTGGAGGTCGTACCACCCTTATCAAATATGCTAGAGTATCTTGTGTTGTTATTCCGATGTCTGACATCCATGTTGGAAAAACTGACAAATTGAGGCGGGACTTCTTGTGGCAAGGGGCGGAAGGACCAAATAAGTTTCACTTGCTTATATGGGAGGAGGTTTGTAAAGGGTACAACGAAGGTGGGGCTGGTATTAGAGATTTGGGAGCAATGAACAAGGCATTGTTGGGAAAGTGGCTTTGGCGTTTTGGGACTAAGGAAGATGCATTTTGGAGAACATAATTTCTAGCGAGTATGGGTGTAGTGATGAGGGATATTGCATTAAGGAATCCTCACTGTACATGGCCTCGACAATTTGGAAAGGTTTGTTTTTTGTAAAAACTTTTTTTAACGAAGGGGTAGGTAGGGTATGTGCTTGGGAACAAGGAGAATATTCGGTTTTGGAAAGATGTATGGTTTGGGGAGGAACCTTTGGAGCTACTATTCACGAGAATTGCCCGCCTAGCTATGGATAGTGATGTCTTGATAGCGCTTGGCTTCTCAGGAGATGGTGATTCTGGGGTGTGGGCCCCTCCATGCTGATTACTTCTATCCGATGATGAGATCAATGAATTGATCATGATTTTAAAGACTATCAACGCCATAGGTCGATCATTGGGGAAAGAGAGGTTTTTGAACATTGGTGATATTGTTGCTAGAAGGGAAAGAGATAGGTTTGTTGTGGCGTTGTGATAAATTTGGAAGTTTCTCTGTGTGCTCCTATAATTTGCTGCACAACCACGATTCGGCTGGGGAGAACTGCCCCCCCAAAAATAGAAAAAAAAGTCGCAACTTTTGCTTGGCTCGTTGGTAGGGAAAGGATGCTGATAGTGGATAACCTTTAGAAGTGGGGGATGGTGCTCCCAAATGTCTGTTTGATGTGCATGGTTAGCTTGGGGTCGGTTAATTACCTATTCCTTCATTGCCCATTTGCTAGCAATTTATGGAGCTATTCACTATGCAAGTTCAATGTCTCTTGAGCTTGTCTGAGCTCTATCGGATCCTTCTTTTCATGTTAGCATGAGTTGGAGGTTGCTAAGGAAACGAAAGGCATATGGCAGTTGTGTTTATTGGTGGGTACTTGGAGCAATTTGGGAAGAAATAAGTGGGAAATGTTTCAGAAATTTGTGTCACTCTTTTAAAGTGCGTAATAATGAAAGCAAGGAGCTTAATTTTTTAATTGAGCTTCGTGCTTATTTTATTATTATTATTATTATTATTATTTTGTGGGGGGGGTGGTGATATTAATTGTAATCTTTTTTTGTCTAGATTTCAGCCCCCGTTGTATAGTTTTTGTGTGCCAAAGGCACCTTTGGCTTATAAAATTTTGCCGTTATCTCTCTCTCTCTCTCTCTCTCTCTCTCTCTCTCTCTCTCTCTCTCTAAAAAAAGGCTTGTGGACTTGGGCCCGGGCCTGAGTTTTGGGTCTGCAATTATTTGGGCTGGACCTGGGCTTGCATCTACCTAAAGCTTAAAGATTCAACAAGTAGGCCTGTGCCTACCCAACTTGTTTAACGTTTGTGTGTGAGTATTAGATGGTCGGCCCTACCTGGTCCATTTGCCATGATAATTAGAGGGATGAAGCACTGCATGAAACCATTAAGATAATGAGTATATGCAATCAATACACAAAGAGGGTCTGGACTCCAGAAATGCTTTCCTTTCCAAGCTCAACTGCAAGGGACTTGTCTCTCTCCAAGTCCCAAGTCAGTCACTAATATACCCATATAGCAATTCTGGCCAGTAACTTCATAGTGCAAGACACCATCACAGTCAAGAAGTTTACTCTCCGGCTCATCCGAGTCAATCACAAAGACCCAGATGGCCCAGTAGAATTCTGACACTCACGATTTAAGATGCGATAGAAAAAGCAACAATACAAAATTGCATTTAACAAGCACTCAAGAGAAATTTTGCAGTGTGCAAAACAAATCTATAGTACGGTAAATGATGATTTAAAGCGTTAAATCCTCCAAACCCCTTGGGCACCTGTGTCAGACTGACATGACATCAACATGTCTATGGACCTATGTTAGATATGACTTAGTCGCATTGAACATTTTATTTTAAAAATTATAATTATAAAAATAAAAACATATTTAAAAACTGGTAAACATAGGAAGTAGTTTAATAACAAGAAATTGAAATATATTACATGTACAGATTTGTGCCTCAACCCCAAGATTTGGGAGTAAAACATTTTGGAGGCCTAGATCTGTACTAGGGCTGGCAATGGATCGGGTCAACTGCGGGCCAACCAACCCCAACTTCTTAGAAGATGGGCTCAATTGAGCTTTTGAGTTTCAGGCAAGCTCTGGTTAGAAAACATGGTCCATCTATGCAAGGAGTTGGTCTTGGTTTGAACTTGGCCCGAGTCACAGCAGGGCCTGGGTTAGGAAGCTGTTCATGGGTCGAGCCCGGCCATCTCATCTCAGGTCACAAATCGAGCTCATGGCTGGATAGTGGTTCTATTTAGTAAACAGGACTTCGGTTGACCTTGACACGGCTTCACCTGACCGTCATTGACACCACTAATCGGTGGCTATGTACAGCCATAATTGTACTTGAGTAACACGGTATAAAGCAAGCCCATAGCCTATCTTGAGGGCTTCACTAATTTGGGAAGTGATGGCTACTGCCACAAGTTATTGGACTAGAATCTATAGACCCTGAATCAAAGAAACAATAGTTCTGCTACTCTACACTACAGAAGTTGAACATCTTCCTTGGTGGAGAGGACCTCAAGCATGTAACATTTGAGGTAAAGGGCTCCAGTCTAACATTACATATTAAAAAAAGGGAAAAGAAAACAATAACTCTACAACTCTATGTCAATGGAACCACGTCATTTGTACACAATAATGGAAGCATCAAAGCACAGTTACCTATAAACCAAATTTCAGTTAATAATTCACGTACTGCTCATCTACCACACAAGTATGTTTCTTGGACAGAGATACAGGTGCCGGTGTTCAATACCAGTATGTAGAGTGTCTCATTCACCAAACCCAATTGGGATTCATGGATTTGGAAGCATATTTTAATTAACTAAGAACTAAATGATAAGCATCTAGGGTCTCCGCTCATGGCTCAGTGGTAGACACTGTGTTTCAACTCTAAGGTCATGGGTTCAAGAACCCATGTGTGTGTGGGGTTGTAAGAGCGTGTGTGTGTTCTTACCTTTCAAAAAAATGACAAGCATCTAGCAAACATGTAAAGCCTGGAAAAATCCACAAAATTGGGAGAAAACAAGAAACAAAAAGCTACCTAATACATGGTTTTACTTTTTTTAAGAGCCTTTCCCACAAAACTAGAGTTGCTTTATATTTTAAAGTAGTTTTAGTTTATTTGTAAATCTTTGTCCAATACATATATTCTGTATTTAGGTATCACACAGTTGGATTCAACAAGATTGAATTGGGGTTTCGCTAGAGAAGAATCCTGGAGTGTCACATGCGCATGTAAAAATTGGATTCTACTGACATGCGATACATCTCCTAGTTAGAAGATTCCATGTAACATAGCCATATGGATGGCTTTTTAAAAAAAAATAAAATAAATCTTTTGCATAAAATTGGGAGAAAAGCAAAACGAACCCTAACAATTTATGTTTTAAAGTAGTTTTCATTGATTCAACCTTTCTTTAATAAAAGGATCCAACTAAGAACTGCATGATGAGTAGATCTTTTGTTTAGGTGTCCATACAGTTGGAATCAACAAGACTCAGTTGCATTTCATCTAGGACAATTGATCTAATGCGGATGACTGAGGCACGATGAGAGATTCCTTCTGCAGGTCCTCTTGAAGTCAAAGACTCCAATATGGCAATGGTGAATCCTCTTAGAATATTGTAGATTTTTTTTTCTCCTACCTCCTCTTCCAGTTCACTTGGTGCAATCAGGCAAGTGGATCGCAATGGGATGTCCCCATTGTTTCGAATACCGATTTCAGAGTGTGACTTTCTGGGAGACAGAAACCAGCACTTCTTGCCCAGGCTTGCCCAAATGAGGTCAGAATCCTTCCAACTCAAGCTGTATAAGAGTTTGACTTGGCCAGTCACTCAATTAGTTCTCCACCAATTCCAACTTGACTTGGTTTCAAAAGATACTCTTAGAACCATGGCTGGCCCCATGGAAGTTGGTGGTTATTCTTCTATATGAAACTCTTGATCCACAATAGATAATGCTTGCCTCAGTCCATCACATCCATTAGTAGATGAACAAAATTGCCAACCCTTTGGAGAAATTCAATGTCATATCACTGATTTCTATCCCACTTATTCACAAAAAATGTATAATATGTGTTTTTTCAATCAACTTAAAATAATATTTATTAAAAATAGGGACTTAAAGGCAAGTTAGGAATGCAATGAAAGGATCAATCAGATAACTTTTTGGTTTCGGAATGATAGATAAAATGGAAAGCTTAAGCTAACCCAATTAAAATAGACCTCTATTTGAAAGCAAATGTCCTCTAGCTTTCACACAAGAATATCCACTTCTGCCAAGTATAAGAAAATGTACACCCATTTGAACAACAAAAAGGCTCAATAGCCCAGGGCAGGAAGAGACAGCTCAATGTCTTGTACACTCAAGTAGACAGCCTTTGTTCTCAATTACGCGTGTGACGTCTAACATAAGCATGATTCTAAGAAAAAATAATATCCACTTGAACAACAACCAAGATTTCAGGAGTCTATAGGTGGAGGAGACGACTCAATATCTTATTTACTCAAGTCGACAAACTTGTATTGAGCGCATGCATAATTCTAGAACTTTAGATCTAGAAGCATCCAAGAGAATCATACCATATGTCCCAAGAGATCAATGCATCTCAAGTCCATAGAAACTTTTTCTTTGAAATGTTTTCCACTGTGACATTTAGTTTTAAACTCAAGTTAAAAACTTCAACAGTTTTTCTGCTTCATAGGAATTAAACGGATTATTTACTACGAGAACTGTCAACTAATTCATCTGATAGACTGCATTTTATAGAATTATGAAGCCATGTTCGACAAATGTGCAGGGTGTTCAAGAATCCTAACTTATAAATATTCATCTGTTTTAAACTTGTAATTACCATGATTTACCGAGTGATATGCAGTACCTTAGGAGTGAAAAGTTGCATCACAAGGTGGATTAATATATGGATGGAACAAGCAAGCTAAGTGAGGTAAGGTTGATAGAATATTGATGTCTTTAACTCACAAGAATAATAAAACAGCTAAGAAACCGAAAAATAAAAATGAAAAATGAAAAAATGCCCTCAGCTTTCAATTTATTTATCTTTGTTTTAGATCACAAAAACATATGATCAATTACTCATATTTCCTACAAAACTAAGTAAAATAACAGAGCAATCATCCAACATGTTACCCCATACCTTGCCATCATATCGCATATGGTTCTCAATTGATCGGTTGTATATTATTCTGTCATTCTCAATATGAATGTCTGTTAACTGGGCACTGTCGAAAGATTCAGGCAGCGAACGAGGGGTATGATCACAAATGCCCTGTTGCATACTTTCTTCAGCTTGAAGCTTATCTTGCATTCCATGGTGATGAAATCCTGGCGAAGAAACAAGCATTTCCTTCTCAAATTTCAAAATACCACACTCCTTACTCTTTGGCATTGAAGGGGAAATGTTGGCAGCAGCCTGACTTACTAAATGTTGGTCATGTCGCTTACCAAAAGCAGATTCCATAGACAAATTAGATTCAGTGAGACCACTAGCATTCTCGGAAACCAATTCTGGAAACATAATGTGTGGCTTTTCATCACTCTTTTCTGCCAGTCCGCTTGCCCATTTCCCATCAACCTTACGTATGGGTTTTACAAGGGGAAATGATTTTTTGCTCTCTGGATCATCTCTGGCTTGAGTCTCCATGTCTTTCTGGACATTATCATCAACAAGCACCTTTACAGTAGCTTCTTTGAGGTCAATAGCTTGATTTGAATGTAAATTAGATGAACCACTGGAATTAACACCCACCTTGAGGGGGTCGGCCATGAATTCATCAACACACCCTAAAGGACGTGAGGGTTGCACTTGCACAGAGCCCCTAGTGTCACACACCTTAGTACATGGTGGAATAGATTGAACCCTCGATTGCATTACATGTGGTCGAGAAACACCCTGACCTGAAAGTATCTTGTGTCTAGTATTTTCCTTGAGACATGGTTCTGCATCAGATGAGCTTGGGTGCCGGGGTCTGGAACAAAAAAAAAAAAACAATAAAATGTTGAAAAATTCTAGCCAAGGAAAATACCTACAACCTCCAGCCTGAAAACATTAAGTGCACTGGTTACCTTTGTGCGAAACTTGTTTCTCGTTGGGATTTTTGTGGAGACCCGAACACTCGTTGCAAAGAAGGGGAGCTAAGCTCGAAAATCGGTTGTCCAACATCTTGAGGCTTACATGGCTTTACGGGAGACATATTGCTAATGTCATTGAAGATAGAAGATTCCTACAAATGAAAGAAATCCAATGTCATGTAGAAGAGTCCTAAAATAGAAAGAGTAATAAAAAGAAAATTTGGATCATATTTCTGTGTAGAATGAAAAGCCTATATCAGATTTCTGTACAAAATGCAGAACATGACCGAAATATTACCAGTAGTTCATTCCAAATAGAAGTGATGCACAATACAATGACTATTTCATGTGAGGAAACCTAAAAAATCAACACTCAATATCTGAAATCGACTTGCTACTTTCAGAATGACAACAAAAGGCGGAACAGAAACAAGAAAAACAGCAGAATCTCATGCAAATAAACTACCAAACCAACTGGAAACCCTAAGGGGTCATTTGGATGGTGGTAAATGAGGAAGTTGTAAATAATGGTGTTGGAATACCCTAAAATGTTTGTAACCTTTTCACCCTTTTCATTTGCTAGCAAAAAGCTGGGATTTCATTTGCTAGCAAATGATTTACCAACAAGAAGCCTTCAACGACTTTTTTTTAAGGCGGGGAGATATGCACCTCCCTCTCCATTGTATCTGAGAACTCCAATGTCTCTCTCTCTCTCCAATCTCACAATCTTTCTCCCTCCCTCCCTTTGCCAACGGCAGCAGATCTTGACACCGGCCTTGTAAAAGAGCAGTTGAATTTGTGGGCCCACTTCTAAGGCTCCTCTACTACTATGTGAGGATCAACCCTAAGCATGAGTGAGATGGGCTTAACCCAATAATCCCCTCTAAAATACACTCTTATATGATATTGGAATGTTTTTTAATGAATTACTTCTCTAAACTATCAAAGTACCGCAGGTGTTACAAGATATGAACCATTTACAAGCTATCCAAACACTTAAATCATTTACAACTTAAACCATTTACCACCATCCAAATGGCCCCTACAATTCTAAAATCAACCCAAAGTCTGAAATTGATAAACCCTACAAATACATTTCAGATAATGAAGGAGTAAGAAATAAAATCAACCCCCAACTATAAAAATAAATACTTAGCCCTGTTTTGGTAAACACCTAAAAATGAGTTCATCTCATTTTAGTTAACAAGGATTATGTATTAGAGATCTTGATCTGTAATAATAATAAAATGAGATTGGAACTCATTATGTATCAGAGATCAATACTTCTAACGCGTAATTGCTGTTTATCTTGCCTTACAGAATTACAACGCCAACCAGATGAATGGTTCTGGATATTCTAATTCCCCACCATAAAACACTAAAACCTTAACTTATCCACCCATCACAAAAATATAATTAATAAAATCTATAATAAAAATAAACATGAGTAATTCTCAAGACAAGAACATCAAATGAATTTTAAATAACATTCCAATCTAATTAAAAATACTATCATTAAATGGCGAAAAATCATTTAAAAAAAAAAATCAAATAGTAGATAAATTTACAAAACCTGATTAGACGATAAAGAAGAAGATCGACGGATTCCACCACTACCTTCCTTAGAATCCATGATACAAATCGAAAAATAAGATTTTTTTCTAAAAAATCCATAAAATAAAAACAAAGATGATGAAAAAAAAAAAGAGAGAGTCTTCTCTACCTCTGCTCTTAAATCGTACCCGCATTTCCTGGACTTTAGCAGTAATTTCCTGCGTTGGGAACCTATGTGGGGCCCACCGTGATGTTGGTGAGAAATTCGCCCGTCCATCCGATTTTTAGCTCATTTTAGGTGATTAGGATAAAACTTAGCCGGATCCAATACTAAAGTGGGCCGAAAACGTGAGGATTGAACGTCCACGGATGAAATATTTGTGGTCCACATAAGTTTTGAATCATCCTAATATTTGTATTTTAAGTTAATCCCAGTAGGAATTACGTTATGAACGGTATGGATGGATTGTAAACATCACTATCGACCCAGGGAGGTTTCAACGGTAGGAATTTCACTACCCACATTTTCCTTTAGTGCAGCCCACTTGAGTCTTTTATCCTGCTCGCTTTTCGTCTGGTATACTAAAACGATCTCACAAAACGGATGAACGGGGTGGATTTCTCACAAACATCATGGTGGGCCCCAGTTTGATTTACAAACGCAGGATCTTCTTTTTACAGGAAATCCCGTTTTCTAAATCGGTCAAATGGGCGGGAAAAGAAAGTATCGTGCAACATGAGTGTATTCGATGGTGTGTACTTCACAGCCATCAGACGTGTTATATTAGATACGTATTTAGGATCACATCCGTTCATCATATGGAATTTTTATACATCTTTCAATGAAATGGAAGTTATATCTATACAATAAGTGTAGTAACTATATTTCGGTTTGAAATAGGATGTTCGTTGGTTTCTTTAGCCGTCCATTTATTTTGCGTAGTTATGATACTCATGAGTCCTGATGAGCTGACCCGCCTGTTGTTTGGGGCAGGGCATCTAAAGAACGTTGGTCCAGCGATGAAAGGATTGGATAGTTCGGGAGTGTTCCAGGTTTAGCTGTGAGTATCTGTAGATTGCGTTGCACACATGGCTCAACAGGATAACCGCTGCTCTACGGGGATTGTAGGCGTAGGATGCGGCTTCATGTATTTCCGGGAAGCGGATTGGCTGGCGTAGATACGTGTCGTGCGAAGACGGGGCGCGAATTGGATACTGGTTAGTAGCAAAATAAGTGACGTCACCAAGCTCTGTAGACCCACCATGATGCATGTGTTGTATCCATACCGTCCAACCATTTTTAAAGATCATTTTATGGCATTACAAAGATAATAAGATAGATCTAAAGTTCAAGTGGACCCCACCATAGAAAATAGTGGGGACAGTGACATCCACCGTTCAAAACCTCTTAGGGGCCACGGTAGTTTCCAATCAAGCTGATATTTTTGTTTTCACTTCATCTGTACCTATGTTAACTTATAATATGTTAGATCTTAAAAATACATCACGTTGGGTCCTATAAATGTTTCGACGGTGGGTGTGACTGCTCCCACGGTTTTCTGCAGTGGATCCATTGAACTTTAGATCTATCGCACTCTCTTTGAAACGCTATAAAACGATCTCTAGAAATGGTTATACGGTATAGATATAACAGGTGCATCATGGTTGTATTTATTATATCCACACCGTTCATCCATCTTTTGAGATCATTTTAGAGAATTAGCCAAAAAAATTATCATATGCAAAGCTCAAATGGGCCACACCTAAAATAGCTGCGGGATAGTGATTTTCACCGTTAAAAAATTAGTAAGGCCCATCGTAACGATTATTTTCCATTCAATCCGTTCATAAGGTCAAGAATACCTAGATGAAGATGAATAACAAATTTCATACTGATGTGAAACTTCTATGACCACCAAAAGGGTTTCGATGGTAGGCGTCCAATCTCCCACCACTTTTTGCAGTATGGTCCAGTTGGTCTTTAAATCTGTCTTATTCATTGGAGCAAGCCTTAATATGAGCTCGCAAAATGGATGGACGGTTCAGATATAACAGATACCTCATGATTTGACCCACATAACTTGCTTACCTCGATACACCAGCTATATAGCTGGTGTGTGGTACACCAGCCAATCTTCTTCTGTATTCCCGAAACCACCGAGGTGGGTGGATCCTTGACCGTGGGGTCCTACTTTGACATCCACGCCGTCCATCTGTTTTGACAGGTCATTTTATGACATGAACTTCAAAATTAAATAGATGAAAATTCAGGTGGACCACAGCACAGGAAAGAGTGGTGATTGACCATCAAAAACTCCTTGTGGGCCCCAAGTTTTGGATCAAAATGATATTCATATGATCTCTTCATCCAATTTTCCAGCTCCTTGTAGGGTATGAACCAAAAAATTAAGCAAATCCAAATATTGGGTGGACCATACCATAGAAAACACTACCGATTGAACCCACCATTAAAAACTTCACAGGGCCCACCATAATCCTCAATTGTAATTGTTTGTCAATCCTTACCGTTCAATTAGTGGTCATCGACTTGATAATTAAAACTACTGGTGAATGTTTTAAGATTGGTGGCCAAACCACAAATGGGCCACACTGCAAGAAAGAATGGTGATTGGATGCAAACCATTAAAAACTTGAGGACTACAAAAGTTTTAAGTTTCGGATATGCTTAAATTTTTGGTTCATGTAACTTTCAAATGAATGGACTGGATATGCAATACATACATCAAAGAGGTCTCACGGTCAGTGATGCACGTGTTGGGTGCATGTGGCTAGTGATTCCACCATGCATCGAACTGAGTCGGATTGGATTGGGTCCAACTCGAATCGATCCTAAATTTACATATGTTGACCCGAACTCGATTTGATCCGGGATTGAGTCTGGGATATCTGACTCGAACCGATCCGATGTATGGTTGGCCTAGCCCGAACCGAGCCTGACTCGGTTAAGGAAACCGAGTCAGATCAGATTAGGTATAGTTTGGATCGAGTTGGGGCTATGGATCAATTTTTTTTTTTCAAATGCTCTAAAATGATCATGAAAAATAGATAAACGATATGGATATAATAAATACATCATTATGGGGCCATGTAAATTTGATCTCATTTAGGCCGTTTGTACAACTCGAACTTGAGGCGTCTTTGCACGACAGTATCTACGCACAGCCTGTAATGATGCGGATTTGTTCCTACTCAAAGATGTTGGGTGGGGCCCACCAAAATGTTTTCAGAAATCCATCCCGTCCATCCATTTTATGAGATCAGCTTAGGATGTGCAACCAAAAATGAGATATATCCAACACTCATGTGGGCCATATAAGAGGAAAAAGTGGGAATTCAGTGAGCACTATTGAAGCGTTTTTATTGCCATGAAAGTTTTGTATGAGGTTATAATTTTGGTGTTTTCAACTTCATCCCAATGGTAATAACCTTGTAAAAGGTTTGGATATCATATAAACATCAAGGTGGAGCCTAGTGAGGTTTGAACGGTAGAAATTTCTTTCCCTAATTTTCCTTCTGGTGTGACCTACCCAAGTGTTGTATCCACCTCATTTTTGGTAGAATGTACTAAAACAAGCAACTTGAGTGTTGTATTCATCTCATTACTTTTTTTTGTAGAATGTACTAAAACGAGCTCTAAAAATGGATGGACAAAATGGATTTATAACATACGGTGCAGTGGCCCCACCTAACATCCCTAGGGGAGGAACTTTTTATGAAAGCCTTTAGTAGGAAATCCACGTTCGGAAAGCATCTGTCGTGCACGGCACAAAATTTAAATTTGGATTGTGAAGTGAGTTAGTCAGTGTGCTCTTATGGTACTGAGTAAACTCAGTTGGGCCCACCATGAATATATGTGGTCTATCCATATTTACACCTCATTTAAGGGGTTGGGCCCAAAATTAAAGCATATAAAAGGCTCAAGTGTATCATACCGCAAGCAATAGTGGGAATAATGATTTCCGCCGTTGAAACCCTTCTAAGCCACACAGTGATGTTTATTTGTGATCTAACCTGTTCATAAGATCATAACAACATGGACAAAGGGAAAATAAAAATATAAGCTTGATCCAAAACTCCCATGGCCCCAAGAATTTTTCAATGGTAGACTTTCAATTCACACTTTTTCCTATAGTGTGGTTCATTTGAGATTTGGATATGCTTCATTTTTGGGCTTAAGCCCTAAAATTATATTATAAAATAGATGGAAGGAGTGGATAAAATATATAAATCATGGTGGACCCCATAGAGTTTATTCAGTACGCTTAGCGCAGTGAGTTAATCGGTAACCAATCCGCTTCCCACGAAATTGCACTGGGCTCGTACTGAGTAAACTCTGTTGGGCCCACCGCTAACCAATCCGCTTCCCACAAAATTGCACTGGGCTCGTATTGAGTAAACTCTGTTGGGCCCACCGTTAATGCATGTAGTTTATCTACGTCATATATTCGTTTTTCTATATTATTATAGTGGTTGAACTCAAAATTGATACATATCCAAAGCTCAAGTGGACCATACCACAGGATCCATTCCGTTCAAATCGGTCCGGATTAGCTATGATCCGGACTTGATTCAATGAATGGTGGGATCTAACTGATCCAACTTGAACCACCCTGATCCAGGCTTTCGGATCGGGTCGGATCCACCACTAGCCAAGTTAGCTAGTGTCAAAGCTGTGAGCCGTACCAAGGTGTATTTGTTTTATCCACGCCATTCATCCATTCTGTCAGCTCATTTTAGAATATGAGCCTAAAAATAAGGCAGGTGCATATCTAAACTGTACTATATTAGAGGAAATGGTGGGATTGGACGATTGCCGTTGAAAACTTTTCGGGCTGCAAAAGTTTTGGATTAGTTCAAATTTGTTCTCACCCTTCATCCAAGTAGTTCGACGGCAAATAAACAGCATGGTTGCCTTTATAAAGGTTTCAGCGGTTGGCATCATTATCACAACTTCTTCCTATGGTGTAGTCAATCTGTGCTTTGGATCTGCCTTAATTTTGAGATCATACCTTAAAATGATTTGAAAATTTTAAATGAATGGCATGGATAAACTCATATATTAGTATGGACCCCACATAGCCCTGCACCGATTTCCATGCAGCAAGTGCATAGGCAATATGCTTCTCTTATGCGCCTGTATGAAGCCGATTTCATGGGGAAGGCGACTTCCGCGGGCGTACCGTGGACGGTTTGTTAGAAATACACTCAGAACTTCCGTCTCTTGAGCTCATTTCAGAACATGCGACTAAATATGAGGTACATCCATGGTCGAAACTTTCTAGGCTTCACCTTGATATTTATATGCCATCCCAGCCATTATTTTCTTGAAATGAAAATACAAAAAGCTGTAGCTTGATGTAAAACTTTTGTAGTCGTACCAATGTTTCAACAGGATTCATGAAGTATTTCTCACAAACGTCACTGTAGCTTTGACCTAGCATCCTAGCACACTTCCTATGGAAGAAATCGGATTGCGTACTGAGTTACTTAAGTATGCTTTTGTAGTACTGAGGAAACTCAATTATGGCCACTATGAATGTAGGTGTTTTGTCCACACCGTCCATCCATTTTTCCTGCTAATTTTAGGAGTTGATCTGAAAATTGAAATAAATCCAAAGGTCAAGTAGACCATGCCACAGGAAACAGTGTAGAATAATGATTTCCACAGTTGAAACCTTCCTAAGGCCTACAGTAATACTTATTTGTCATTCAACCTGTTCATAATATGAAAAAGACATGGATGAAGAGAAACCACAAACATCAGCTTGATCGGAAACTTCTGTGGCCACCAAGAACTTTTTGATGGTATAAGTTCAATTAAACTTTTTCCAGTGGTGTGGTCTACTTGTGCTTTGGATATGCTTCCGTTTTGGGCTCAACCCTAAAATTATCTGTTATAATTGATGAACAGAGTGGATAAAATAAATAAATAACGGTGGACCCCACAGAGTTTACTCAGTACGCTTAAGGGTACTGAGTTACTCAGTACGCAATCCGCTTCCCCTGTAGAAGGCTTTAGAGGCCTAGGCTTACCTTGATACGTAAATCTCTAACTTTTAGCAAACTTGGATGCGGTTTGAATGCAGTGCTTGTGAGCCGCACCATGATATATGTTTTATTCGCATGGTCCATTCATTTTACCATATTATCTTATGAGTTAAAATGACAAAGATCTAAATGTCAGTTGGCCCACACCATAAGAATCAGTGGTGATTCAACGCCCACCATTAAAAACTTCTTTAGAGATAAGTTTTGGATCAACCTGAAATTTGTGTTTTCCCTTCATTCATGTATGTGTGACCTAATCAACAGGTTTAAGGCTGGATAGAAAATAAACATTACGGTGGGCCCAAGTTAGTTTTTAATGGTGGGTATTCAATCACCACTGTTTCCTAGGCGTGGTCAACCTGAGATTTATACATGCCTCATTTCTGAGCTCATGCCCTGAAATGGTCTCAAAAATTGGATGGACGGTGTGGATAAAACACATACATCATGATGGGACCCACAGCAGCCACCAGTAGCCACGTCCCTATTCAAGATGCGTGGAATTTTTTAATTTTAAAATTACAGCTCATTGATGATAATTAGCAACCTTTTCCATTTTCCTACGCATCTTCAGGTGGGCATTTTTGTAAATTAACGGAAGGTACCTTTGACAGAAACGTACTTAAATTCTTTAAAAAGCCACTGGATGTAAATACCATATTAATAATGGAAGCGGATTGCGTACCGAGTAAAACAGTATGCTTAGCGTACTGAGTAAACTCTTCGAGGTTCACCATGATTTATATATTTAATCCACTCCGTCAACCCTTTTTATCTGATATTTTTAGTGCTTGAGACAAAATATGAATCATATCCAACGCTTGAATTGACCACACCATAGGAAACAGTGTAAATTGAGCGTCCACCGTTGAAAAAATTCTTGTGGGCCACAGAAGTTTTTTTTATCAAGGTTATATTATTTCTTTTTCCTTTCATCCATGTCTGTAAGATCTTATGAACAGGTTGGATGGCAAGTAAACATCACCGTGGGGCCTAGAAAGGTTTCAACGGTGAAAAATCATTACTACCACTGTTTCCTGTGGTATGATACACTTGAGGTTTGGAAGAATCCTAACCTTTGAATAACTCAGTACGCAATCCGATTTCATAAATAAGGTATTATTTTGTAAAAGTAAATACCATGTTAATAAGGTATTATTTTGTAAATTTTATTTTTTGAAAACTAAACCGCCCCTATATTGTCGTATGTATTCTATATCTCATTCATTAGTTTTTCCAAATCTATATGAGTCCCAAAGTGAAACATATCTAAATCTCACATGAACCGTAGGAAGCACTGTAATTAAATGTCGTACCATTATAAACTTCCTAAGACCCACTTAAATGTTTATTATCCATCTAACCTGTTGATAAGGTTATGCAAACCGAGATAAAAGAAGGAAGAAAAAATAAATATTATCTTGATCCAAAACTTTTGTGGCCCACAAGAAGTTTTAAATTGTCAATCACAACTGCTTCCTATGGTATGGTCCACCTTAGATTTGGATCTGATTCATTTTGCGTTTACGCCCTAAAATGATCTGGCAAAACAGAAGGACGGTGAGGATGTGTAAAACATACATCAAGGTGGGGCCCTATTGTAAGGCTGCATCAGCTTGGGTGAGGCCGGGCCGCACCTAATCCACTCCCTTAGATGTTCAGGTTATAATCCATCTATTGTGGGGTCCCACTAATTGGGTGGTTCAGATTTGAAATGCAACGCATGTGATGATCTGGTCCGTGATGCAACCAATGCCCAACGGAAGAGAATATTGAAGGCAGCTCAGTGGCAGATTAGGCTCTAAGAGAAAGGAGGAGGATCTGATGAAGATGGAATTATCAATAATGAGATATCCTAATCTGATCCCATATGATTCTGAATTATCTTATTCAAATTGAAACCTCATGTTTATCATGAAAAGATGTGGGTCATATATCATAAGATCCCTTTAATATGCAGTCAATGGGCCGTCTGTACAAACCGAGGTGTTTGATGCTAAACACCATTTATTTGTAAATCCTGTTTCATCCACACCATTGAATCCGGATCCTTAATGTAACAATACTGACGATGTTAGTGATATTTGAGACTGTGGACCAATCACAATGCAGGAAAACATGAATTCATTTTTCTACAAAATCAGGCCAATCTACTGACTAGGTCGATCACATCTGTATGTTGTGTAAAACCGTCTGTTGTCCGGTCATCTTTTCATCTAAATCTCCTAGTAATTGTGATTTTCTTAAAACTTCTAACTTTCAAATGGGTTCGAGCTTTGATTGATGTAGTTTCATTTTAAAAAAAACTCGGCTCTGATTTTCAAGTGGGTTCGAGCTTTCATTGACGTAGTTTCACTTTTAAACTCCTCTCCCCTCAGCCACTGACCCGGTTTTACAGTGACCCGGCCATTTGAGTATAATAATAGTTCACATCTAAACCAGTTTTTTTTTTTTGGTGAGTTTATGTACCAGTCTTGAAAAATATGGCACCATTCACTCAAGATTGGAAGAATCCCAACCGTTGAATAGATGGTTAACCAATACATTTGGAAGATCCAGGCCGTTGAATAATGCACCTTTAATTGTTTCAATAGGAGCCGATCTCTGAAATTTTCTTTATTGGCAACCAATTGCAAGGTTTCAGATTTTTACAAATGGGGAGAGGTATTTTGCAACCTCCACGACAGGGCATCTGAAAGGGAAGGTGGTCCCCACCTCTGAAATGATCGAATGGCTCCCAATTGAAAACAGGTGGGTCCAAGGCTGTTTTCCTCGTTAGCAGGAGAGATGCATTAGTTTAGGGAACCAGGTCTCATTTTTAGGAGGGAAGAAATTGGGCAGAGTGTTATATTGTAAATTATTTTAAAACAAATTATTGTTTCAAAATTTTCGTCGGGACAGGCTGTGGCCGTGGCCATAGGGACGCATATTACGTCCTACCCATGCCCAGACGGTAATTGGTCCGGGCAGGGCTTTGTGGGGCCCACCGTGATGTAAATGTTTTATCCATACCGTTCATCGCTTTTCGCGGATCATTGTAAGGCATGATCCTAAAAATGAGGCAGGTCCACAGCTCCAGTGGACCACACCAAAAGAAGCTGCAATGATAATGACACCCACTGTTGAAACCTTTATAAGGGACACCGTGATGTGTTTTTACCATCCATCCTATTAACAAGGTCATGTAGACGTGGATGAAGTGAAAAAACAAATATCAGAATGATCCGAAACTTCTCCAGCTCCCAAGAAGTTTTTAATGGTGGAAGTTCGATCCCTAATTTGTGGTCTACATAATACTTGGAACTGCCTATTTTTTGGATCATATCTTAAAATTATCTGAGAAAATCATATCTTAAAATTATCTGAGAAAAACTATGAACGGGGTGGATAAAACACTTACATCACAATGGGCCCCACAGAGCCCTGCTTGTGCGATTACCGTCC
This sequence comes from Magnolia sinica, assembly GCF_029962835.1. NCBI lineage: Eukaryota > Viridiplantae > Streptophyta > Magnoliopsida > Magnoliales > Magnoliaceae > Magnolia > Magnolia sinica. Next base: position 120,135,788 of record NC_080573.1, read on the forward strand.
GAGCAGGGGTATAGCGTCCATGTCCGTGGCCATAGTTGAATACAAGTCTGAAAGGTTGCACCTTTCATATTTTGTTTTGAAAAGTTGTGTCTTATTAAATCTAACCGTCGTACCAATTGAGTTTAAACCCAATACTCATAACCCTTTTTTTAAAAATGTCTCTACACCCACAAAGTCAGGCCTAAAGAAGCTGTATCAGTTTTCTAGGCCACAAGGCCAGGATCAGGCCTAAAGAAGCTGTATCAGTTTTGATGGTTTTCCCGTGATGCCTGCCTGCAAGCTAAGGGTGCAACTCGGGCAGGTTGGGTCAGGTTGAGGGGCAACCTGAGCCCAAACCCAACCTCAAAAGGACTGAACCTGCAGCCCAACCCAACCCAACCCAACCTGAATTCCAACCCAAGGTGCCCACCCAATGCCAACTCGAATTCCTATATACTTGACCCAACCCAAGTCATGTGATCGTTTCCAACCCAACCTAACCCAGCTCGATTTTGCTCAACCAAAACCCAAACCGACCTCAAACGGACCCAATGCGCAGCCAACTTGAATTCCAACTAAAGGTGCCCACCCGAACCCAACCAAAATTACAATATACTTCATCAACCCAACTCATATGGTAATTTCCAACCCAGACCAATTTTGCTCAACCCAAATCCTACCCCCGGACCTTGACAACCCAACCTGAACTCAGGCTGGGTCAATTGGGTTCAAGACCCGAACCCAAGTTACAGCCCTACTGTCAGCACAAACCCCAATAACAGTCATGAAATAAGAAGTTAAGATCAATTATTTTAGAACTGACGGCCCTAATATGATGTTTGGGAATGTGAATAACCCTGCAAATGAAATTAAGTTCTCAGCAAAAACACACTTTCCTCTGTTTGGGTGGAAAAAAAAATAGTTTTATAAACCGAATTCTATTTCTCAGCTTGTCCTCAAAAACTAGATATTCAGTAGCCCAAAAATGTGTTAAATGGAATTCCCGGGGCAGAGACAAGAAATTACGGGGTGACCATAGGTAGAATCCATGTAAAACTGAAATCCATAATAAATGATGGAAGATAATCCATGGTTTTCCACAAGGATTCCAGGTTACGGAAAATCCACATTTTAATTTTCCTCCATCCAAAACTCAAGTGGAGACGCATTCAATCCATCCTGTAGTCATGGGTATTATTATGAATTACCTTTTTTACCATACATCAAAAGAACTATCCAGTTCGGCTGTCCACATTCCAATCATAATGAAGAGAACTATAACACTCACATTTCCACTCACCTGAAAACAATATAGACCCCAAGACTTGAAGAAAATTTTCAATGAAGACATGCAAATGAAACTAGCATGTTTTGATTTTCCAAGGGAAGCACATGTGTGTGTGGGATACATGCCAGATTCCAAGCTATTCGGTTAGAGAATCAAGCTGATCTGCTTATCGGGTGGGTCGCATGTAAATTGAGAATAGAACATTGATCAAATGACTATTCGATTTTGTTTAATTCTGTGCATGCGTGCAAACCCCACTCAATCGGCAGGCTGAACTGATTTTCAAGCTTCATGGCTTGAAAACATGCTCCAACATTCACAGGTCTCGCCTGAGTCCCTTGGCAAGTTCAAACACAAATCCAGATAATAAATGTCACATGAATATGGTAGCTAAAGGTAGAAGAACTCACTGCTTGAAACAGAAGTTCACAACACTAACAAAGGCCCTCACAATGCAAACAGTTTGAACTTGCTTGCTACCATCATGGCTCGTTGTCTGGCATTCTATGTCATTGACCCCTATCACGATGGTACCATATGCCTGACACGTCTTCCGATCCATCATCCTCACCTCTTGTAGAAGTGCTAGGCTCACCGTCATACATCTCCCCCCATAGTGATCCTCTCCTTCGGCTCCTTGACAGCCCCCGAAACCTTGATGGTACTGACCAGTTGATGCTAGAATCTTGTGGGAGAACTCGGATAAGGAGAAGTACAGTCAGCAAGCTTCCCTCGTCGAAAGAAATATGGCCTTCCTCAACCCTATCCTCACTGAATGACATTCGGCCCCCCTCAACCCTATCCTCATTGAACACTGACTGGAACGTGCTGAGCACATCTCCTAGATCACGTTGTCGCTCCAACCTCCTCCAATCCCGCTGCCGCTCTGGGTCTGCCTCTGACGGCCGCACCAGTGGGTGCTCCAGTCTCGCATGCTTCCTTATTTCATAATATGTCCCACTGAACATGCAAGCCTCCCTGGCACAGCTCCTCACTTTCGCATTCATGAACTGGCGAGCTGGCTCCACTACGATCCAATCCTTTATCTTGCCCCGACAAAGGGGACACAACAGTTTCGATTGCTCCTGGCCCACATTAGGAGCAGGCTGTGGGGCATGTCCATCACTATCTTGGTTCAACGGCGTATGCTGCTGTTCCTGTGCTGGGTGGGTGACATCACTTAAAATTGTTGATTCTTGCAGCATCTGTGCTGAGGGGGTTTCAGAGAATGCTTTACAGAACTGGTCAAGGCAATTCGAGTGACGGTAGCTTGTGTCACACATGTAAGGACGGCAGCCCTTGTCGTAGGAGGAACAAACGAGGAGGATGGCATTGTGAGGATGTTCCATGCACACAGGGCACCTGGCATCTTCCCATTCCTTCACATCCTCTGCGGTTTCTGAGGAGTTTATGCATGAAGACCACTTGGGGTGGCTGGAGCTGGAAGGGAAAGGTGATGCCCGAGATCTGTCGAATGACACAGAACGCTCTCTTCTTTCCTTTGGCATTTTATCGCTGAATGGAAAAACGAGGTCTGTCGATGCAACAGGGGGGTAAAACACAAAGTTTCACCAATTACTGCCGCCGGAGACAGTCTACATGAAACTTTGTATTAGCGACAATGATAAATAACTGGAATGACAATAAAAACCCCAATTCCTAACAAATCAGAAGAATACATTTGAAGCAAAAGTGCTAGTAATCTGTGACAATGATAAACGGAATATAATAAATAATCGGAACAACAATCAAAATCCCAATTCCATATCATGGAAGACTTAGAAATCAGACATGCCAAGTTACATAACACTCCCTTCCTCCCCCACCAGGTTTCATAGATGGCAACCTCAGAAATCTGACATGCCAAAAAGACTGACCAATTACGTGTCCTCTCCCACCCTTAACCTCATAAATCCAACATGCTAGAAAGTCTGACCAATTACATGTCCCCTACCTCCCCACCTCCCTACCTCAACCTCAGAAATCCGACATGCCAAAAACTCTGACCAAACGGCCACATTACGGCATTGCAGGCCAGGAATTGCCTTCACTAAGCGCGATCCCAGAGGAAGCAAAGAAAACATGCCAACGCTTCTCATAACACCAAAGCTTCCGTCTCATTAGAGGCCACGTTGCCACAAGGCAATGAATAACCAATCACAACCTCTCCCAATCATTTCCTAGCACAACACAGATGGAGAGCTGAGTTTCCAAGGGCACACCCAGCTTTTGGTTGGCTTGCTGGTAGAAAAAGAGTTCTGAGCATAAACAATCTTCAAAGATGATTTTTGGTCCTCCCCAACATGTGTGCTATGCGTAGTGGACACTAAGTCAGTCAACTACCACTTTGGGAGATGTGGAGTTGCTTTCTCAGACTTTTTGAGAGGTTATACAAGAGTTGATTGAGGAGCTGCTCTGAGTTGGCACAGTGTGGGGATTTGAATTTGGGAGGCAAAAGACAACTATTTCGAAATTGGCTAAGTTAGCCACCTGGTGGGCGATTTGGGGGAAAGAAATGGGAGGTGTTTTGGCAACAGTTCTTGTAAGGAGGTGGAGGTGTTCTTGCAATAGTTCTTGTAAGGAGGTGGAGGTGTTCTTGACGGCAAAGATTTTTGTAATGGAATGGGCCTCTTATATAAATTCCTTGGAAGATTGTAATTTAGTAACCAAAGGAGCTTTTCCATGATTGGTAACTTGTAGGAAGGTAACGAGTAGAAATAGCTGCATGGATATCACAGTTTAAGAAGCCGTGAACATTTTAGGTCCGATTAAAAATCATGAATGGGTCTGAATGTGGGTGGAAAGAATTTGCAAATAAGCAGCAACACTGTATACTAAGATTAACAATTCAAATCTTAGGGTGTGTTTGGATGCCATCTATTTTTTCATTTCCAATTAAATCTGCAATTGCTCTGTACATTTGTTGGGAAATCTGCTCCCTCCCAGTACCTTTAAAGTCAGTTTGGTGAGGCTGTGTTTGACTGCCTCTCACACAAATGCTCACAAGTGCCATGCGCTCGAAAATACGAACCATTTGTCATGCTCGCCATCATGAAAAAACCATTCCAGTGAAATTTCAGGCCCGTTTGATACCTAGATGAGCCACAATTTTAGGCTTCATATCCTTCGGAGGGGGGAAACAAACCTTAGGCTTCATTCCAGCTGCGGAATGCTTAGAACAGGTGTTCACACTCAAGTCAGAGCTTGTTGTGGTAGAAAGCACATTAAAATGCATTTTTAGAGGTGCCCAAACACACCCTTAGGTTTATGTTGAATCCCATGAAAGCAACTCTTATATCAAGTTGGATCCCAAAGTGGAATGCTGCATAAATGGCATCTAAAAGAGGAATAGCTTTGCTTTTAATAAAAGATGGATATTACTCTTACAGTTGCCTTCCCCAAGCTCTATTAAGATCCTGTGTTTTTATTTACTACAATGATATGTTTGTGGGAGTTCTCTATGTACAGGAATCAGCACATTACATTCATCTTCTATTTAATACATTGTTTCTTTGATGCCTTTAGAGGACATACATCTCAAACTAACATGAGATATTGCAGAAAGGATTACTTTCTAAAACAGTAACCTTAAAATGGATGACAAAACACAGGAGTTTTAAATCAGTGGATCAGGTATCTTATCATCCACCACCATTGCAGCCCAGTCGGCCCTGTATACTGTCCCGTATCGCCCTTCCATCGATCTGTTTCATGTCAATAAAGCCATATTACTCATGGGCGATACCGTACGTATCACTTCAGATGATCCTTTAAACCTTGGTTATAAGTTTACCATTCTAAACCATCATCGGAATAGCATGCCATGTGTGTGGTACATCAGAGCCGTCCAAAAGATGGGACCAATCATAAAGTTCATCTGTAGGGAAAAGAATCATGCTGATCCACTCATCTGATGGACCACACCATGAAACCCAATTGATGAGTCTATCAGCATGATTTTTGCACCAGATGGTCTATATTATGGGCCCCACCTTTTGCACGGCATGGATGTCCTGCACAAAGGACCAGTTAGCGGTAAAATCGGTGCAGCGTGGTAAGCTATGCATGCTGGGAACTGTATTTGATGATTCCCCCAAGGAAGAAGAACAACGCAAGAAACCAATCATCTTGTGCCGTTCTTTTAATCAAAAGAACCAATTACAAAACTCTCTACCCCAAAATCGTTATTTCCATCGAGAAATGAAAATTTAAGAGCAGAAAATCAAGATACAGCATCCAATCCCAACGAAACTAACAGATAAACGAAAACCTCACGAAACACCGATAAAAGCTAGAAAGTGCAGGAAAACGTAGAAACGCACCCGATCCGGCTCGAATTCGAACCAGAAAAGGGGAGCTGGGGTTTCTGTTGAGAAATTTACCGGAGTTTCGAGATCGGAGATAGATTGAAGGAGATGATCTCGTGCGTTAATTTTCGATTTCTCAGTGATCGGATGATGGCCGGCTAGAAATAGGAAGAGAAAGGAGAGGAAGGGATGAAGAAGCCGCTTCTTTCCACCTTCCCTTCACAGACAGAGCATGGAAATGATGAGGCAAGAGCAGTGCTTGAAATGGTATTGATGCTTAGCTAGCAGTCTGACGTGGCCAAGTGGGGTTTTCAAAGCTTCTTTCGTTTTCCGTTTGTCGCGACTCAGTGTCTACAATGTGTCGCCATGGATTATTTTAACCATCCATATTCTCGTTATTTCTGATTATAAGCTATTATGGTATACCATTTTTCAGTAACATTCCTAGCCTTTGATTTCCTAGAGTTAAATACAACCCATTGAAAATTTCCCTTTTTCTAAATTCATCCATGCAGAGTGATGGACGCAATCATCGATTCCGAATACGTTTAGTATTATCAACTGCATTCATTATAATCCACAAGATGGACGGTTTAAATCATCTAACCATCTCAGCATGTCGGCCCGAGTTGGTAGCAAATACACGTTGGTTTGTGAGTCGCGACAGATACAAAACAAACTCCTCGAGGTTCCCAGACGAGAAATGAGGAGAGGATCTGGGATCCGCCTCGCGAAGGCTCCTCGCCGAAGTTGAAAATCGAATCATACCCTCGCAAGTACTAAACTTGGCAGGTGTCTGAGATCCGTGCCGTTCATCGGAAGGGATCCACTGTTTATATTGTGTGGAATAAATAAATAGGAACTGCAACAAATGGACGGCCAGCGTATGTACCAAGTATTTTAATAAACAAATGGATGATGATGGTTAACTGGAAAAGACCAAATGTCACTGCCCAAGTAATTAGGAAGCCACCTGATGTGTAGATCTGACTGTTTATGGGCCACACCACATAGACGGGAGGCCCACCTGATGAAAAAAAGTCGTCTAGAGAGAGTAGGATTCCATGTTCGGTGGAGGCCCGAATGATACACGAGCCTGACTTGACCTGCCCGGTTAGTTTCAGCTAACGGGGGACGCGGATTTCCTGCTTAAGCCTTTGGCACGAACTTATGCACTAAGAAGCTAGGTGGGGCCCACCGTGATGTTTGTGAGAAATCCACTCCGTCCATCGGTTTTGAGAGCTCATTTTATGATGTAATAACAAAATTGAACATGATATAATCTTCAACTGGGCCACACGAGAGGAAAAATTGGAGGAAGAAATTGCTACCATTGAAACTTCTTCGGCTCCGCTTACGTTTATATGCTATCCAAACCGTTTATAAGGTAATTCACACTGGGATAAACTTATATATATATATATATATATATATATATATATATATATATATATATATATATATAGCCTGAATAGAAAACTTATATAGTGCGAGTGTTCCAATGTGATCGTTCCATCCTCACTTGGGGGGCGGAGGAGTGGATCAGCAGTTAGCCGGGAAAAATATCAGTGGGTGTTACCCTAACCATGTGGAGCCACCTTGTTGTATTTTTTTACATCCACGCTGTTAATTTGTTTTTCCATTTCATTTTAGGACACATCCCAAACCTTACGAAGATTCAAATCCTAGGTGAACCACGTTTGTAGAAACAGTGATGAATAATCATTAAAAACTGTTCATGGGCCACAATAGTTTTGGATCAAGCTGATGTTTATATTTTCCCTTCATCCAGGTTTTCTTAACATGGCAAATAAACATTACGCAAACCTCACGATGGGCCTTTGAAATTTTTAATGGTGAGGCACTCAATCAACACTATTTCGTGTGGTGTGGTCCATCTGAGATTTGGATATGCTTAATTTGCTTAATTTTTGGTACTGTCTTAAAATTGTCCGAGAAAGTGGTGTAGTCCATTTGAGATTTGGATGTGCTTAAATTTTGGTACTGTCTTAAAATGGTTCCAGAAATGATGGACGAAGTGGAAATAGGAGACATCTTCAAGGTTGGCCCATGGTAAGGGTGGCGCCCATTAAGCTGTTACCTTGGTAACAATTAATCCTCTCCATAGATGCAGCTCAATTTTAGTGGAATTGTTGGCTCTCAATTTGTTTTCGTTCACGTGTGGTGTGTGTGAGCGTGCTAGAACCGATGGTGCAATTCAATTCAAATTGTACAACTTTGACCTCAAGTTCTAAGATAGGCAGATACGTTGAATGCGACCATATAATGATCAAGCAGCTATTGGAGTATGGGGTTCTTCCTCTGAAGATGAGTTGCACTTTGACTTCTGTACGAAAGAACTTTTGTTATACCACGCAATTAGAAACAATCACACAGAAAAAGAAAACTTACAATCAACTGCAAGACGACACTACACTATAAGGAGCCTTTCTGAACGAAGAACTGTTTGAATTGGAACAAAAATAGTCCAGTGTGAGAGCGTAGACTTAGATTATAGCTAAAGATTACCACAAAAAATTATCGTTACTCCTAATAAGAAAAGATAAATTGATTAGTTTGTTTTGTTGGTATCAGACTGATTTATTCTATTGATTTTTCCTTTTATTTATAAGCTTTCTTACTGTGCAGATACTCTGTATCTGTTTATGTTATTTAGTTTAGTCGTTATGGCAGCTGAATCGTTGCCACATCTGTTTTCCGGATCCTTCTACCTCTTTTTATTCATCTAATCGTTCATCTCCTCTCGACTGCTTTTATGTCTCTTGAACTTCTCAGTTGTGTCTTGTCATCAAATAACGTGTACTATCCAACTCAACACTTTAAGGATCGTACCGCATGTTATAATTTCTTTGTGCAATAACATATGTTATTCCTTGATTGGTTATTCCAAGAATGACCAAAAATATGGTGTAACATTGCCCCTAACGTCGCTTCGACTTTGGGCAAAAAGAGAAAAGTGATGTTAGCTCGTAATCCTATGTAATAAATGTGGTCTCCCGCTCATTCCACGTAGCAACTCCCCATCGATTATGCCTGTCTGTAACAAAAATTGAATGATGGTTTTGCATTTGCCCTACGGTTGTCATCGTGACACGTAGCACACAATCATATCGTATGAGAGGTCATGATTATCATCTCATTAATGCATACGCTCCTAACCGATATATACGTCATTTCAAACTAATTTTGCTCTTTACATGACCCATGCTCTTCTTCTTCCTAAGCTCTTTCCGATTGAAATTGCTACTATCATGTCTGTGTGTTCTTCATTTGGCCCTACAACCTTCCTATTAGGAAGATGTAATAAGAGAGTTGGTGAGGCTCTTTCGTCCGAGATTTTGGACAACATTATCTTCTCCACCCCTATGATGAAGATAGAGCATGTCTCACGCTTGGTTTGGCATTTTACTATGAGATCTCCCCTTGATCGGGTATAATTGTTAGATCAATTCTTCTCCTATTGTCCAAGAGAACAACTCTTTATCTAGTCTGACTCTCTTCCAGATCTTCCAAATACTTTTAAAACCTTGAGATCTTGACCAAGAGTGTTAAAAGGATGGCCAAAATGGGTTGCCCGTGTATCTCAATAACATGACAATACATGGAGACAGGTTGACATCTATAAATGCATTAGCCATTCTCTGCATGGATATGCGGTTGACACATCTTTTCTTATTGTGGCTTCGCACATTTGGAGCCAATCGATTAATACCTTTCACTTCAGATGCAGTACCATGAGTCTCACGATCATGGATATTTGCGCATTCGTCCACATTCTTCCTTTTGGCCATCCAGTCTACCCCAATTTCGCACAGGGCAGGCAACACTACTCCCTTCCAAATAAGAGTGGCAAGGTTTATTCCAACTTCATGTTGCTCCATCGCAAAACACATGCCATTGTTGATGATCAGGAACATATGGCATTTCTGTTGATGTGGATCTATCGTTATTTACTTTGCATGAGCACTGTGCAAATTACGAAACAGTATTTCATTTGGCTGAGGTGCTCACGCAAGGTCAACAACTAGCCCTTGCCTCGTTCATGCTCAGTCACCTTTATCGCAGCATGTTCTAGGCAACCACCAAAGGTTTTTACCACAATAGAGGACCATTGTGGCTTATTTAAATGTGACTTTTTGAAAATTTCAGAACTATATTTGTAAATCATATCCCTCCTCTAGATTCTTTCACTTCTTTCAGCCATTGAAATATAAATTTTTCCTAGAGTCACTCATTCTTTTGCAAATATATGACTTTCTTCATCTTTCTTAACTTGGAAAAATATAATCATTCTTATTGCCCTTTTAACAATAAAGAGTTCGGTCCAGCCTAATTCACAAAGGATTACCGGGCTCAGAGACAAGGCTTGGGAGAGCCACCTCATCTGTAAAGATCTACCTTATGACAGCACCGTGGAGACATGCGTGAATGCTAAGGTCGGGGTCGAGCAATACTGTTTGAATCTCCTTACTCGCCAATTTGGATGAACTCAATGCATTTCATGCCCCTTCATTCATAGAACCTATAATCTGCCCCCGAACTAATGCTCAATCATGAATTTAGTCAGTGCCTACCAAATCCTTCACGATAATTTTACAGTAATATGTGCTACTTTCAATGCTCTCTTCTTTCCCAGTTGTCCCTGCCATATGCTCTCTTTTTTCAACTGGTGGAAGAAGTATTATGTAAGATTAGTCACTGGGTCCACAAATGTCCTCATCACCAGACTTTTCTCGTCAACCAATAAGATAGATAAACCTACGGTTGAGAAGAAGAAATTAACCGGAGAAAAAAGAAGCCGTTGACAACAAAATCAGATGTGTCTCCTGGTCAGAGAAAGGCCCAGTCGCAAAGAATAACCTCGACTACTTCGACTGTCCCTCTATCAACAATAAAGACAGTTGATCCAATTCCCCCTCAGCCAAAGTGCCAAATGGTTACAACTACAGGTCTGCTTGGTCAAGCACAACATCTCAATTGGCCCACACATCTGTAACTCCGCATGTACTAAGGAAGATTATAGAACTTGGACCACTTCCAAGTCCTCCCCCTGTTGAACATGAAGTACCCGCTATTCTGGCCATTCCAATAAGAGTTGTTCTAGTAGCACAAACCAATCGAGCTATAAGAAAAATCATAGGTATTTCTCACGCTTCTAAGGTTGTTTCTACTTTCGAAACATATTATAAAATCAAGTTTTGGTCGAGACTCTTTCCCTCAGATTATTCATAACAGATGGAAGAGGCTTATAAGAGACATGAAAAAGCTCATTTCAATAAAGCCTTTAATAAATGGTAAAAAGAAATATAGAGGTTGAACGATCCCAATCTTCCTTTTGATTGGTATTTGATACTTTATCAACCTAATCCACCACATTTTCCTTATGATGTTTGTCCCTTTACAATAGCCATCAATGATCCCACCAAAGTGTAATCAATTATCGATTGATACTCCACTATTATTGTTCGCTCTGACTTAGGTGAATGTTTTCTCTTTTGTTGATTTTATTACTCGATTGCTTGATAATTCCTTACTTTATTTGATATCTTTTATCTATACAGTAACCAGAGAGCTTTTAGCCGCGGAGAAACAATCTTCATAGCTCGAGTCAATCCATGTTGTTACTACAGTCTCTGAGACCCGAACTCCTACAAAAAACCTCGATGACTCGGATTCTGAGGAAACCATGAGCGATGTCCCTTGGCTAGAAGATCAAGCTCGAGAGGAAATAGAGATTGTACAACCAATGGACTCTCTCCATATCTCTGTCCATTCTGAGGCATTAACCATTGCTCTTGATGAAGATGTGGATGAACCTCTTGTTGCAACCCCATATAGTTCCTAAAAAGCTACGTGTCTTCTCACTTTACAACAGCATCGACCAACCAATCTGCACCACCCTTGGATTGAATTGAACAAAAAGTTTATGGTTCGGCCAGCAGGCATAGAGTACTTGTTTTAGAAAAAGAAGAAGATGAAGTTCTTCGGCCAACTAGGCTTTTAAGAACTGGCCATTTATAGGATTCTTCATAACCTTTCCTTGCATATTGCGAAGAATGTATGATCTACCTTGGGGAACTTTGTCGACCGTAAATGGTCCCTCTCAAGTGAGTGACCATTTTTCCCCTAAGGCATTCTCTTTTGCTCCTAAAGGCAACACAATATTTCAAACTTTAGCTCCATCTTCGAAAGCTTTGCCTTTTACTCTTTTGTTATATGCTCGCGAGACTTTAGCTTTATTAGCGATTAGGGAAACTAGAGCTTTTAACCACATCTCATCTAGTGGGGGTGGCTAACAGTGAAGTGTGAACTAACAGTGGGTGTACTAACAAGCTAACCAAATAATAATAATAATAATAATAATTAATAAATAAATAACCAATTTCATCTAGTCCTTCTAACTTGATCAGCATTGCTTTTGTGAACTAGGCCGGAGTTGAGCCATTTTATTACGCAACTTCTAAAGATGGCAGAATAACCTCAAAGGGTAATACTATATCATGACTGAAAGTCAATGTAAAAGGAATTGTCACGCCCCGAACTCGGAAACCGGGCTCACAAAATTTTCGATCGCCGAATCCGGCGCCGACAGCCTCCATAGAACCCCATTCTCGACCCCCGGTACCCATTTACCAGGTTCCAATCATGGGATCCCACAATGAGGATTTCTAATATCATTTGATTCATAATGAGCATAACCAAAAGCATAACCCACGAACAATAAACACAAGAACACCATCACAAAATCCACTATGATAAAAAACTTTAAGTACAATACGTCTGAAGGGAAATACAAGATAATGCGAATAACAAAACTCCAAAGGCTCGACTGCACACTCCTGCTACTGCTATGCTACAGCTGCGACCTGGTGTCACCTGCACGCATCAATCGTGCATAAGCTTATAGAAAGCTCAGAGGGTGGTGTAAGTGTGTGCGCAATATGAGCGTGCTCAGGATGCAAGGTCAAAGAAATGCGGGATCATGTTGATGGACATATGTATGCAATCAGCCATAGCAAGGCCATGCGGTGCAAAACATGAATGCGGTCGGCCACATCAAAGCCATGCGATGCAGAATGCAAGTCAAGCATGTCAATCCTCATCCACATATCAATACAGCTCCTCACTAGAGCATCAAATCAGTGCGGTTCTCAGTATGGATAATCACCGGGGTCAAGTACACTCTACGTCAGCTTGCCGCCCCTATCTGGACGTACATTTGAGAGGGTGGAAGAGACCTCACTATCCGCCTGCCAATATCAGGCCCGGCTCGTCAATAGCGGACCGATTCCTCAAGCTGGTCAAATTCAACTTAGAAATTGCCCCTCACTCAAGCGGGTAAGGTCACACCCCTTTCCAACCGACCACGACACAGTGTGAGACGCGGCCTACTGGTGTACGGCCCTCGCGCGCTCGTGTATCCACTCGGTCTCGACGTTGGAGTCATCCTCTGGTACCATCGGGTTTAGGAATTTTCACCCAGGGACATCTATGGCGCCCGTATGCTAGAACCAAATATTTTCGGTATCCAATCCTGCCATCCACGATGTGTCTATGTAGGCTATGACCCTGATGTCGTGTAATGACCCAAAAAATTTTGTGCCAAGACCCGAGTACTACCTCTATTTTCCTTAGGAGCTTATTGGGGTAATTAGCGCTAAACTTGATTGCTTGTGAAATTTGCATCAATCACTTTAAATTGAATCTGCATAACTCAAAATCTGTAAAATAGTTAGCGCTAGTTTACTCTGAAATCTGGGATTCATCACTAAATCCAGTTGCTCTTGAAAATTTTTAGAAACTTTGGATCGGACCTGGACCGCGCATCGTAAGTCCGATAGCGATGATCTTAGGTTGTTTTGGTCACCATGTTGGACTTGGCCATCACCTCAAAAATCAAGTCCAGATGATGTTCTGAGTCGATTTGATTGAGTTCGGAGTGAAGAGTGTGAGAATGGTGAGAAATTAAATAAGATTTTATGAAATCTGAGTCGTGTCGCTTGCGCGAAGATTTTAAGCAATCTGACCGTTGGATTCTGACCCAATTTCACCCTCTGATCAGGAAAGATGGCCCAGGCATGTCCTTGTGCTTGTGGTCCTGATCGAGTTTCGGTGACCGTTGAATTGAGTATGGTCCGTCACGGCTGATCTGAAGATCCGATCGGTACGAAAACTCAGCTTGACCTAGATCCATGGTCAGTGAGCTTAAGTCCGACCTCTCATGGAAAAAGGCCTACCGGAAGTGCTCCGTTGAATTAAGAGAAGCCTGTTTTGGTTATAACCTAAGTATACCTTGGCCCTGGGGTTATTTTCATCAATGTTAGGCCTATATATAGACCTTAAAACCCTAACTCTCTTTTCCATACGAATTTTCTAACCCTAGCTAAGAAAGAGAGGGGAAAAGAGAGAGAAAGTGAAAGAGAAGTTGGTGAATCATCTTAGATTCTTTCCTGTTCTTCTTTATCCTTAAACCATCACTTTTGAATCGTTATTCCGGCGATTCTAGGTTCCTTCTTTGGGTAAGTTAACCTAACCCTAATCTGTTTTAGAGCTTAGAATAGTTTGTGTTGTTGTAGCTCATTTCTATTCTTGTCTTAGGTTATCTAGTCGCCGTTGACGAAGACATATCGTCTGAATCAGTTCGGTGTTCTATTTCTGTTTTAAGGCGGACTTTAATCATATAGGTTATAGTTTTCAAGGCTTTCAATGCCAGTAAATGGTTTATTCTTGTTATGGATGAGATTTCACATGCCAAATGTTATGTTTATTTTGCGTTCCTGATATGCATGTGTTACATTGAGATTTGTGTATTTTATGTATATGTAGGAAGTACTGTATGCGTATAAAATATGAACATGTGATTGCCATGATTAACTGTCATGTATTTATGCTAGATGTATGTGTGTCAACTCCTTGGCAAAAGGAATTGTCTAAATACGTGTATTTCAACATGCATCATGTATGTTGAACTATGTATTCTAAGTGTTTGTAGAAATGTCTGAATGGCTTAAAGTGTGATATATTAACCTAATTACGGGCGTTGAGAAGCGATTCTCAACACTCCTATTGATGTGTATGATTTCGTACATGCAAGTCATATTCCTTATTGTTTAACTTCCAGTATTACTTGTGTGTAAATCCATGTTAAGTTGACATTCTTCAAATGCTCATATACTACATGATTTGAGTTGTTGTTCCATTACTATTCTGAATTGTTGATATCAATACCTGTTGTGGTGGAATGTGTTTGGAACTATGAATAGTCCAGAAAATCGGTAATCGACCTTGAGATCGTGGCTGAGGTTGCTTTCACCACGAAGGACGTGATTAGACAAACCCGAGTCGTATTAGAGTTGTCGGCAGTGGTTTGGCCACGCGGAGTATTTGCGCACTCTATGTCGTTTAACCCAATATGCGCTCGTGCTAGTCGAGTTCGTCAAGTAATCCGATTGTCCGATGTTTGTTCACCATGTATGGATGTTATTGTTTGAATCTAGGGTACCAAACTTACCGATGAAATCCTATTAACCATTGTACCTTAATCCGCTAAGACTTATGAACCGGACATGGTGGTATGGGACACTGTGGTCGAGCTGTCGGCCTACGCTGGGGTGACGAGCCTCCCCGTAGTGACCAGTGAGCAACTAAACTCGTGAGCGATTATGGTGGTATGGGAAACTATATTCGTACTGTCGACCTACATTGATTGGTGACGAATCCTTTGTAGTGACCTCAAGCATGCCTGGATACCGCATTGAGGTGACGAGCCTTATTGTGGTAACGAAGGTATGATAGGCATGCATTGATTGGTGACGAGCCCTTTGCAACGACCTAAAACTATATGATCGTATGAGATGTCTAGGACTGATGACCCTAGAATGGATCACTGTTTGGATGGTGATATGAGGAAGGTACCTTAGCTTCCCAATCCTGCTGTATGAAAAGGACTAATAACAACTTGATAATCATGTTCATGCACCGCATTTGCATGTGCCTGGAAGAGGTGGCACACTTTGAGGCGATGTCATGCATAACGTAAGATGAAGACGCTAAGGGTGTACGCGCGAGGGCACGCATCATTCTTTATACATCCTTGCATTAACAAGAGTAGTTAGGACATGTTTGATTGTTCTGCTTTATCATTACTGCTTGATTGAATTGATAACATGTTAACCTTTGCTTTATTGTTCCACTGAGTTGATCACTCACTCCCACGTTCTGGGGCGGTGTTAAACACCCACCAGACTCTATCTTAGTTGCAGATGTTGATGAGACCTCTGAGGCAGAGCAGGAGATCGAGGATGATGAGGCTGCATTTTCTTTCATGCAGTTTTTAGGCGGGTTCTAGTGAGCCTTGTTCTGATGCGTGGGATTCTGAGATTTCTTTTGAGATTAAATGATGTAATTTGATACTTGTAATTTTGATAGCAACACTTGTAATACGACCTGGTATATATATGTATTTCAGGGATTTGCACATGTACACATATATTTCTTTAAGTCTTCTGCTTGCGTTCTTTACTTATCCCTGAATTATATTTGCAATTTGGCTTAATCTATTCCATGTTTTATACACTCATACAGACAACATACATCCATCATTCAATATATTGCATAAGTGATGTTTTGAAACTCGGGAGCTGAGTTATGCTCGACCCCCGAATTTCAGGGCGTTACATGTCGCTAGGGCATATAGTAACTACAATCACACAAATGCAAGTGCATGAGTCACACTATCAGTCATGCAACAGTTCTGCGTATACCATGCACTTATATGAGGCAACTCCGCCTATCAGGGAGCCCATAAACAGTCCGCCCGAAGGCATATGCTATAATGGTCACTCCTCACATCAGGCATACATATGATGCGAATGATCATGAATCATGGATCTATACTAAACATGTATAAAGAGATGGGCTCTGTGTATAACGGAGATTGGCCTAGACGGCCTACTTACCACAAGTATGGGCCTATCAGTGGGCCTTAGGGAGAGTTATAATGTTGACATTTAACCAACATTATCCATTCAATATGAACGTCAAACCAGCATTGCTCTCAAAGCGTGGCCCGTTATGAATGTCAATACATATGCTATGGTGGAGTCACACTACAAGGGACATTATGTACGTCCTATTGGACCTCGACACATGGGCCTCTAAAACATCAAATGGCCTCATACATGGGTCTCACACACACACACACACACACACACACACATATATATCAAGGTGGGCCTCAACGACGGGTCACAAAGGCATCAAGATGGGCCTTGCATACATCATAATGGGCCTCATAATACGGGCCTTATACAAATCAAGGTGGGCCTAGTATGTATCAAGGTGGGCCTCAACGGACCGCCCACAAACACACTAAGATGGGCCTTATCACACGGCCTTAAAATATTTTCCAAAATGATTGGACGGTTGGATGAATCATATGCATCATGGTAGGGCCCACACTAATGGAGGGTGTGGATCACAATATATACTTAAGTGGGTCCCAAGTGGGGGCCTACCATAATGTTTATTTTCCACCCAACCTAGGGCCCAACATAAGGTTTATTTCCCACCCAAACTAGAGCCCAACCTAAGGTTTATGTTCCACCCAACTGATCATAAGGCCACGTGGACCTTGGGTAGGGCCCACTGTAATATTTATTTGCAATACAACCTATTCATAAGGTCACGTGGACCTTGGGTAGGGCCCACTATGATGTTTGTTTACCATCCAAACTGTTCACGGGTCACGTGGACCATGGGCCCATGGTAATGTTTATTGCCATCTAATTGTTGATAAAGTCACGTGGACCAGGGGGGCCCAGTGGAATGCGGTCCCTGAATCCAGTCCACCCATTATGTGTGTCCCACTGGACTGACGGTTCAGACCAAGTTTCAGCCGCATCCAAATTTCAGGTAGGCCCCACCAAATGATTTTATATGTTTAGGCATGTCTTCACATGATTTTAGATGGTATGGCCCACCTGAGTTCCGTTTACGGTTGATTTTTGGGGACGTCCCGTGGACAAAGGGGACCCATCAAATGCAAGGTGTTGATGTTCGAAACGCATCACGTAGGGCCCACAGCTGGAGCCGTGAGGCCTAGCCGGTCCGTCCGTCAGGCAGCCAACGCAGGCGCTGCCTGCACCTTCTGTCAGTGGCAGCAGTTGCTACTGTTAATTTTTTTGAAAAGAATGAAATTCTGTGGTTTTTCCCCTGCAGGGCCCACATCAGATGAATCCACTCTAGCCATTAGATTCCACAGTCCAAGACTGACCAATAAGTCCAATATACGGCCTGTTCTAGGTGAATAGAAGCTTCAAGGTGTGTTTTAATGGTATACACTACTAATCCCTATGGTATGGCCCGCCTGAGAATCGGATTAGTCTCAAATTTCTGCTCAACGCCTAAAAACATGAGAGGAATGGAATGGACGGCGTAGATTGGATTCATGTATCAAAGTGGGGCCTGCAGGGGCAGCCCACCCTAAAAGTTAATTTTTTTTTAGCTTGTCAGTACACACCCATGGTAGTACGCACTCCATGTTACCCAGGCGTCCAATGTCTCTGGACGTTGGACAGCCTGATACACATCATTGTGGTGGGTCCCACATGCTCGTGTCCCACACATCAAGGTGGGTCCCACGTGAACGTGGCCCATCTGATTTGCATCAAGCTAATATTTGTATTTTTCCTTCATCTCAGCCCGCTAATGGGTTGTTTGGCGTAGATCCCACATTCATCCAATAGGTCCCACATGAACTATATGATTCATGGTGGGCCACACTTACCCCCCTTTATCATCATTACCATTCAATGAGAGAGAGAGAGATACGGTGAGACAGAGGGACCCCGCCACTATGGGCCCCTCTTGATTAAATCACATACAACAAAATGGGTCCCACCAACAAGTGGGCCCTAAGTTAAGAAATAACGGTGAATCACCGACCTTATCTTCCTTCTTCTTTCTTCTTGGTCCCTTAGACTCCAATGCTCCTTAGCTTGCCTTTTGATGGAGGTTGATGGGAGATTGATGGTGTGGATGAAAGATAAGAGGGTGTAGATGGAAAATGAGAAGGTGGACCACACTTGTGGTTTGGGAGAGAGGGGTTGGACGTGTGAAATTTTTTGTTGTTTGGGAGATTTAAGAAATGAGAGAGAGAGAGAGAGAGAGAGAGAGAGAGAGAGAGAAGTGATGGGTGATAAGAGGTGATGGAGTGATGGGTGATGTAAGGAGAGGTGATGGGAGGTGTGGTTTGGTTTGAAAATTTGTAAAAGAGGGATGGGTAGGGAGAGAGAGAGTTGACTTATGGAAAAGAGAGAGATGAGTTGCATGTACTTGACTTGTACTTGAGGTATGGAGTGTACTTGATTGATTGATTGATTGATTGATGGGACATGTGGTACAGATTTCCTCGTAATTTGCAACACGCGGCGTTTCTTAAGAATGAACGCAGGTCTACATCTCCTGGTCTGGGTATCGGTTCGGTGCGCAAGTTACGGCGTTGGAACCGCGGCGATGGCGCGGTCGCTATGATACAAGTTTCAGTTCGAGTCGACTTCGATATGCAGGACCTGACTTAGGATCGCGCGCAATCGTCGGATACGGTGTGAAGGTTGCGGGAATTTGACCAGAAGGACTGCGGAAGCTAACGGAACGGTACAGACTAGGATACGGGTCTTACAGGAATCATCCCAATACTAATTTGAGGCAAATTCCTATAAGCCCAAAGAACTTTAGACAGTTTGGTATACCATTCTCGAGGATTGTTGTCGATCATCTTCCTTAAAATGTTCCTGATAACCTTATTACTAGCCTTGGCCTGGCCATTAGCATGTGCGTAGTAAGTGTTGAATGCAACAACCTGATTTTATATTGCTCAACCATGACTTTTACCTCTTTAAATGAGAATGATACACCTCTGTCTAAGATAATTGATTAAGGAATTCCAAATCAATGGATAATATGTGTTTCAATAAAGTCAATTATTTCATTGTGGTCGGTTCCCATCGTGGGATGTACTTCTACCTACTTAGTGAAATAATCGGTGGCCACAATGATAAAATTATCCATTTTTATGAAGGTGGGTGAATCTATCATATTATATCAATGACCCATCCTCGAAAAGGCTAGGGTTTGACAATAAGATACAACTCGATTGTGTGCATGTGTTGTATTGACCTATGTTTTTAACATACTTCACATCCCTTGGCGTATTGGATACAATCGATTGCCATCTTCGGCCATAAATATCCATAGCACTGAATGTGAGCCTTATTTTTCTTCCATCTTGATGTGCTTCATATACTTCTTCATGTACTTCGCCCGTAGCCATCATTGCTTTTTTTTTTTTGCATAGGCATCGTAATAATACAAAATCGGCCCCTTTATGATATAATTTACTTTCGACTATTACATAATTTATGGTCGTTCTTCTGATATCCTGAGTGGTCTTGGTCTGAGGAGATTGGAGATAGTTAATAATTGGATTCCTCCAGTCATATTCATCCATCTCGACCTGACAGATCTCCAAAATTGGTTTTCTCTGAAAGACCGAAAGCAAAATCCTTTTAAGAATGACTATCATTATTTCGGTCGATTATTAGACTATCTAAAGTCGTCTTACCAATTGTGTCATTTCATTGGTATCAATGTTATTTTCCTTAGTAACATACCTTAGTTCGACCTCATTGAAATTGTCTATTAACTGGCTTGCTGAGGCATAGTATAGCAGTAATGCAATATTGGTACATTTGAACAAACCTGCTACTTAGTTTATCACCAATTGCAAATCACCCATCACAGATATTTTCTAGCACCTAATTCCATTAACATTTCCAGACTGATTATCAAAGCCTCATATTTGGCATGGTTGTTAGTGCATACAAATTTCAACTGCAATGCAAATTCTTACTTCTTATCATTTGGGGTGATCCATATGATTCCTGCACCAGTTGATTTGTCAGTCCTATAATCATTAAATATCAATTTTTAGGGTGACAGATGTATTATATATAAGTCCATTACTTTCGGAAGAAGTTGTTTCTCAATGTTCAATGGATGGTCGGTCAAGAAATTGGCTATGGTTTGGCCTTTCACTGATCATTAAGGCATATACTTAAGATCAAACTCAGATAGTGCTAATACTCATTTTCCATTTCGGTCATTCGGAATAGGCTGATTCAACATATATTTGATTAAATCAGTTATGAAAATTACATTGACTGATTCGACCAATAAATATTACTGTAATTTAGTATTCCGGAAACACAATGATAAACGTGACTTTTCTATCGCCGAATATTGTCTTTTAGTATCTAACAAAGTTTGACTAATATGGTAAACAATACGTTCCTTCCGATCATCATTGTCTTGTGCTAGTAGGACACCAATTGACTCTTCAATAGCCACGACATACGGCTTGAGCGGTTGACCTTTAACTTGAAATTGCGGTGAAGACCGCTTTAGTTGAAGGAGTATGCCAATAGTCTTAGAGGGGGGTGAATGGGACTTTTTAAATATTTTATGCTTATTAAAAATCCTATTAATCTAATCCTGAGTGAATAGGCATGAAAGGCATCAGGATATCATCAGAGTAACTCAAATGGCTTCCAAGCAAAATTGAGGATCCAATCACAAAACTATTGAATGATAAACATGAAACAGTTCAGAGTTTATGATGGATGTGACTATGTGTGAAGTGTGATCAAGTATGCGAGCATTTAAAGAAATTACATAAATAATAGGAAACAAATAACAATCACAAACACAGTCATTTTTATAATGGTTCGACTACTTGTCTACTCTACTCCCGGCAGATGCACTCAACCCTTGAGTGTGCCGGATTCACTAAGGAGGTTTCCCATGGTTCACCCCAAACCCAAGGTTTAAATTAGGTTCACATTTAACCTTTACAACTTACACTTAGGCTGTCTGTTTATGCTCTCACGAGCAAGGGTCAACACATAGCATCCACTTTTAGGCACACTGGCTAAGGATCTTCCACAAGACCCTAACTAAGGTTTCATACGGTTCACCTCGAACCCAAGGTTTTATACAGGTTCACCTTTAACCAGAAGTTTATGCTTTCCACAGAAAAAGGGTCAACACATAGCACCCACCATGTACACTCTTGCCGGAGGCCTCCTACGAGGGCTTGAAGGGGTGACAAACACCTTAGACCTAATTCTAAAAAGGAATGATCACAAATGTCCTCTGAACTCTAATAATTAACAGATAAGTGGATGAGTCTCATTCAGCACGTTGTCGAAGATCTCCTCCTTTGTTGACGAAAAATCTTCTGCTTCCTTAATCCGCAACACAGATAATGTACCAATACAAGGCTTCGGGTTGGGTCAAGGTGAAGATGGAATCCTACTCTATAAAATGTTTTCCTATAAGGAAGATAGAGTGATTCCAGTCATCTATGCATTCAAGGCATCCCAGCTTAATGATTTTCCATTAAGGTAGTAGCTGGAGGATCCTTGAATGCGGAAGTTCATTCCCCAATCTACTCTATTGAATATCAATGATAAGGGTGGATTGGAGGGCTTTGGGTAAATGATCTAAGGTTAAACACTCAAAAGCACTCTCTTCTTTTTCTACCAGCAATAATAGACAAGTCCTCTTTATATAGGCAAAAGGTTCCAACGGATATAAAACGGTCACATTTATGACAGAGTTCGATATCATCGAGCGTATACTCTCGATATCATCGACGGTCCGCTCGATGACATAAACTCAAATGTCATACGCTTTTGAAACCTACTGCCAGTTGATCGAGTAAATCAAAATATGTGTCAATGTCATCGGATTTTGAACTCCGATTTTATCAATGCGAGGTTCGATTTCTCGACATTTGAAAATGATAGAGACTTGTTATAAAATATTTCAGGTTTACAAGAATGATCGAGGGACCTTCGAGATCATCAGAATTTAAATGTTGATGATATCGATAACTGTGTCGAGGCATCGATAAATCCAGGGGATTTTCGTTTAAGCTTGCTGGACAGTTTCTGTTCCTGTTCGATGCCATCGAAACCATACCGATATCATCGATCTTTGAATATCGATTCTATGGAGTGACCCTCGATCATAGATAAACTATCCTGAAATATTTTGCTAAAAAACTTCGTGCCCATGACTGATATCATCGAGATCCTTACGATATCATCGAGATTTGAACTTCGAAGGTATCGAGGGGGCTTCGATATATCGATGCACATATAATATTCTTAAGTGAAAACAGGGGCACCGGAGATCTGCCTGTCGATATTATCGAGTCACATTTGATGGACATGAGATTCAAATATCGATGATATCGATAGGTATATTGATACATCGATACATCCGTCTAAAGATATATTTGATTGCTCGACACTTTTGTCCTCATTCCAATGGAATCGATTTGCCATTGAGGACATCGACAGCGCAGGTCGATATATCGAGCAATGTATCGACAAAATCGACAAAGCAAGAAAACTTAGAGATTTTCTGATTTTGAAAAAGTTTTCTTAACTTAAAAACCCTATGATGTTCTAACTTGTTTTAAGGGTTTAAATACCTGGTGTTTTGGGACATGGGATGTGAGGCTTAGATTTACCTGTGGCAATCTTGCACACATCCGGTTGAGGTAGATGCTTTGAATTGATCTTCCTATGAGGCTTTATAGTCTAGTTGACTCAACACTTATGCTAATTGACAAACCAGGACACTTTTATAACTGATAGCATTAACACTAGTGGCTTCATCAAGTAGTTCTTGATTTTCTTGAAAGCCGATTGATATTCTGCTCCTCATTTAAATTCAACTTGTTTCAGCTTCACCAACTAAAAAAATATGTTAGTTTTTTCTTCATAATTAGAAATGAACATACGTATAAAGTTAACTTGACCGAGAAAGCGTTGCAATTCTATTTTATTTCTCAACGGTTAGGCGTTAATTATTGCACGAGCCTTGTTTTGGTATATTTCAATTCCTCGCCGATTTACCAGAAATTCTAAGAAATTTTTTGTCGAAACCTCAAAGGCACACTTGGGGGTTTCATCTTCAACTTATGGATCCTCATTTGCTCAAATGATTCATGTAAATGAGTGAAATGCTCTACCACATCGGTCAAATTGACCACAACATCGTTGATGTATACTTTCATAAAGTGGCTGAGCATATCATGGAAAATCGCATTCATGGCCCGTTGGTAAGTAGCCCATGCATTTTTAAGTCCAAACGACATTACTATCCAACAGAAAGTCTCCAATGGCCTTGGACATATAAATGCCATTTTTTGTACATCATCGAATGCAATACTTATTTGGTTATACTGCGAACGGTCGTCCATAAAGGAAACCATTATATCAAGTTGCTCGGTTGATCAATTAATCAGCAATGGCATTGGGTATTCATTCTTAGATATGACTCGGTTTAAATTCCTAAAATCAATACAGACTCAGAGCTTACCGTTTTTCTTGATGAACGATACTACGTTGGAAATGTACTCGTATATTTAATGCGTCTAATAAATCCTGCATTTAACAACCTTCGATTTTTTCTTATATTTTTTAAGTAACTTTGGTTGTCATTCGTTTATGCAGTTGTTTATGTGATCGATCTCATTCTTTTAGGGGTTGTTTGATTTTTAATTTCCCTGGTAAATGCATGGAATTACTTGATTATTACTTACTACACCTGTTTGAAAGTAGCCAGGATTTACGTTTCGAAAATCGACTACACCTGTTTGAAAGTAGCCAGGATTTACGTTTCGAAAATCGACTACACCTGTTTGAAAGTCACCAGGATTTACGTTTCGAAAATCGACTACACCTGTTTGAAAGTCGCCAGGATTTACATTTCGAAAATTGATCCATACAAACGTTGTTATTACTAATTTAAATATGTGGGCCCCACCATGATATATATGAGTTATCCACACCATCTATCCTTTTAAAAAATACATTTTAAGGCATGAACCCAAAAACGAGGAAAATCAAAAGCTCAAGTGGACCACACCTTAGGAAACAATGATCATTAAAACGTCAATGGTTGAAAGTTGTTTTCTCCTTAGGGCCCACAATGATGTTTATTTGTCATCCAACCTGTTAATAAGGTCACACAGTCATGGATAAAGTGGAAACAAAAATATCAGTTTGATCCAAAACTTGTGGGGCCCTCAAGAAGCTTTCAATGGTAAGAGTTCGATTCCCATTGTTTCTAGTGGTGTGGTCCACTTGATCTTTTGATCTGACTCTTTTTTTGGTTCATGTAAAGGGATGGACGGTGTGGATAATACACAAACATCAAGGTGGGCCCCACAATTTAACTTTTCTCAAATCACCTTGGAAATCCATCCGGAAATATAGGGGTAAATAATTATTACCCGTTTACCTTGAATCACCTCCGTAGTTAAAAAATCAAATAGGCCCTCATTGGTAACTCGTACTCGACCAAATTTCAATCCAACCCAGGTATCTTATGATAATCCCAAGCAAAATGGTCAATAAACTCTTTGAAAAAAATCAGTAAGTTTCGGCCTCTAATTGTGATAAAAATTTTATACTAAAAATAAGAATTAAATGGCAAAGATACCGTGGCATTTCCAAGTATGCAATCATCGTAAAATAATAATATTAATCCCACCTAATGCAATTTCATATCATTGAATCCCACGTACCATCCAGGTGAGCTTAGGTTGGTCGCGGATTAGGTACTCGGGCACGCACCCTCAGGGGGTGGTGTGGTGCCGGCGAGATATGATATGACCAATGAGGCCGTACAGTGTCCGAGATAGGTCGAGTCTCCGCTTAGCCGTAAATCTTTAAGGCCCGTGCACACTGTTGACAGCCTGCTACCCCACCAATTACGTCTCGTCACATCACCACACCACTGTTGCGGGCCTGACTACCTAATCCGCATACGTATTGGTGGGTTTTGAATTTTCTTGGCTGCAACTAAAAATTAGGTGGGAAGTAACCCATCTGTGCTTGCACCTGGCATCACGTGCATATGCCATGTGATGTTTTCAAAGGCAATCCAAGAGCCTCAAGAAGGAAAAAAAAAAACACAGTGGATGAGATTTATTGCCTGAAGATTAGTTTATGCGCCTTACTTTTGAAAATTGTCACCGAGGCATGTTTGGTCGGCGGAATTAAATTGCGTTGAATTATAGTAGATGAGATTAATACTTTTATTGCATAATGATTGCATGTCTGAAAATTCCTACCTATGTTGGCCATTCAATCCCATCTTTGTGATAAAATTCTTCTAAAAAACACCATAGAATTGTAATCAACGAACCAAATTCATACAGATGGACGGCATGGATACACGCATGCATCAATGTGGGCACATATGTGTAGTGAATTTTAAAATCCCAAATGTCAAATGGAATTTGCATGAGCTAGATACAATTCTATCCCACCTAATCCCATCTAATGCCATTGCCAAATGCACCCTAAACATTGAACTTGCATGATGCACGACCTAGATGTCTTTTTTATGTTATAAAATCCAATAATTTTAAGTTAAATGGTGATATTTCTTTTAAATTTCAAATCATAAATAATTTAATGATGCATTAGAATCCAATTTGCACCCAGCACTCTAATATATATGGGTGCCCTTTAAGGCAAGGTTCACATGGCAAACATGTAGTGATTGGGACCCGTTGATCTTGTGGGCTAATTAAGTGATTTTCTATAGGCCAAAAAACACAGTGATTGGATAAATCTAGCCATCAAATTTTAATGATTAAATGCAGTCCGTTGCTATAAGAACCACTCATTTTTTCAGGTAAATAGCGGATGCTATGACTCACCTTGATTTTGGGATATCGGCTGTCCATCTGATGGGCCACTAGAATCACAGTTCCATTTATTACATGCTTGGTTGTACGGGAGGAACTCACGGTACTCCCTATCTCCTAATAAACACGTCACAGAGGGAAGGTAAAACGGGGAACAGATTAGGTGCGGCCCTTACCAATTACCATAGGGCCGACCTTGATATATGTATTATAAATCCATGCGGTCCATTCGTTCGGCAGATCATTTTAGGACATGAAACTAAAAATGAAGCAGATTGAATTCTCAGTTGGACCATACCATAGTAAACGGTGGTGATTGATCATGAATGAACCATAAGCATTTGGTAACAAGCTGATATTTGGTTTTTTTTTTTCCTACATCCAGGTTTTGTGATCTTATCAACAGGTTAGATTGCAAATAAACATTACGGGCCCTAGGAAGCACTTAATGGTATGGCCTTCAATCACCAATGTTTCACAAAGTATGGTCCACTGAAATTTGGATGTTCTTCATTTTTGGGTTCGGCGCTTAAATGGTCAGGAAAAACGGCATGGATAGAGAATACATACATCAAGGTGGGCCCCGCAGTAAGGGCCGCACTGTCTTCGCTCCTGGTAAAATGAGGACGGCCCATCAGGAGTCTTGTATCATGGACGGCCGAGAATGCAAAAGGCACAGTAATATAACAATATTATTGGACGCGGATTGCGTCCTACCCCCAACGTGATGCAAGTGTTTTATCCACGCCGTTCATCGCTTTTCTCAGATCATTTTAGGGTATGATCCTAAAAATTAAGTAGGTCCACAACTCCAGTGGACCACACTAAAGAAAGTTGCACAAATAATGACACCCACCGTGGAAACCTTTCTAAGGGCCACGGTGATGTTTTTTTTTTACCATCCAACCTATTCATAAGGTCATGTAGACGTGGATGAAGTGAAAAAAATAAATATCAGCTTGATCTGAAACTTCTCCAGCTCCCAAGAAGTTTTTAATGGTGGACGTTCAATCCCCACTTTGCGGTCCACTGGAGCTGTGGACCTGATTCATTTTTAGAATCGTACCTTAATATGATCTGAGAAAAGCGATGAACCACGTGGATAAAACACTTACATCACGTTGGGCCCCACAGAGCCCTGCCCCGACAGATTACCATCCAGGGCGGGGGTAGGGCGCAATCCGCGTCCAATATTATTGCTTCTCTTAATGACTGTCACAGGTTGACAAGTGTCTGCCAACCATCCATTTAGAGAACACCGTGGAATGGCTCTAATCTTCTGATTACTCTACTTTTGGTATGACCACTGGATGGATCGTCCTTATCTAGATGCCCCTTTGCCCACTTCACAAGAAGAGACAACTTGCAAGGAAGTCACCAAGGAGCTTCCGTGAATGAGAGAGAGAGAGAGAGAGAGAGGGTTTTGAAAGGGAGTTTCCATGCAACTGAAAGGACAGTTCCATCTACATTTCCAAGAATGGCAATGGGAATCTCAAGCATCTAAACTAGGGGTGGCTAGGGCCTAGTCTAGGTCAAGCCAGGCCAAGGCCGGCATATAAAGTTACAACATTTATGCAACGTGTACAAGTGGTGAATGTTTATATAATGCTCTTTCAGAGAATCAACCATCCACTGGGCCCTAATAAGGAATGTTCCGAGTTCAACACTCATATCCATTGCTTTTATCATCTTTCTGCATGAGCAGAAAGATTAATTTTAAAAAAGATAATACATGGGCTGTGTTAATCATCAATCATGTCCATCCATCTAATTGGGGGTCCTAGTAGGGATGCCTTCACACACGTGTTAGACAATCATATCCAACAAGTTTATTATATTTTTTCTTCTCAGTTTTTGACCGCTAACCCTTTTCGTTTTCGTTTTCTACCGTCTCTATAATAGCCACGGATCAAACAAACAATAGGTATTGTTTTCCTCCTACATACTTTATTCATGTTAGGGCTTACTATATGGAGAAACCCGATTGGACCCGATTAGTGCATTCTATACATGCAATGCATAGAATTTAGAGATGCCTCTCTCTCTCTCTCTCTCTCTCTCTCTCTCTCTCTCTCTATATATATATATATATATAGGGAAAAGGTACCATGTGCTCGACCTTGCAATAAGCTCCCGTGAGGTCGAGCTGTGTGGGCCCCACCGTGATGCGTGTCGACCATCAACATCGTGCATTTGATGGGTCCCCTCTAAATTATGGGATATCCCAAAAATCAGTCGTATACAGAACTCAGGTTGGCCATACCATCTAAAATCATGTGAAGACACCGTTAAAACATATAAAAGCACTTGGTGGGGCCCACTTGAGTTTGGAATGCTGCTAAAACTCGGTCTGAACCCTCATCCAAGTGGGACACACACAATGGATGGGCTGGATTTGCAAACCACATCTCGGTGGGCCCAAAAAATGATTATGAATGTTTTAATGGTGCACGGCCCCTCCCCACTTCTGTATGTGGTGTGGCCCACAAAAGTCATAGATTGACTTGATTTTTGAGACCTAGGCCCACAATGGAATGGTGCATCTGACTAATGGGGTACATGTTCGAAACGCATCATGGTGGGGCCCACACATCTCGACCTTATGGGACGGACTCGTGAGGTCAAGTGCATAGTACCTTTTCCCACACACACACACACACACACACACACACACATATATATATATATATATATGTGTGTGTGTGTGTGTGTGCACCTTTGCACATGTGTCCTAGACACAAAATCTGAACGGACCATGTGATGCAGCAACCCATGAAACCCTTAGGGCCCAACTTTCACCCTGATCCAAAACTATGGTGGGCCATAGCAAAGAGAGAGGAGAAATTAAGGGAGGAAACTATTTACTTTTGCCATGGTCCACCAAAGTTTTGGATCAAAGTGAAAGTTGGGCACATCATAGACAACAGTTGATAGTGGATGTCCATCCATTGAAACCTTCCTAATTGTATATAGGGCCTAGTGAGATATGATTTAGACATCCAACTCATCCATGGGGTGCGTCCCACTTCTCATCACACCAAATTTCAGGCCATTGAAAAACTCAGGTGGACCCCACCAATGGTTTTAGATATTTAAAGCATGATTTGTCATGGTTTTAGATGGTATGGCTCACCTTAGTTCCAAATACGGTTGGTTTTTTGCACCATCCCATGCCCTAGAGGGAACCTCCAAATGCACGGCGTGGATGTCCATCCCACATCACGGTGGGGCCACAGAGCTCGACCTCATGGGAAGCTCCCATGAGGTTGACCTCATAGTGTGTGTGTGTGTGTGTGTATAAGGTTGGCCTCATCTTGAAAATCACCATGTAGAAGTTGTATCCACTCATCTAGAGGGCCATACTTATATTTTGCTATTTATCAATGTCTAGACATTGTTTTCTATGGTGAGGTCCACCTATTGTAGATGGGGCTGATTTTTGCAATAGGCGATCCCCATTGTGGGGGCCAACCTATTGGAAGGGTTGGATGTCACATGCACTTAATAGGTTGGGAGTTATCCGCTGAGTAGACCGAAACTTGTGGCACAACCAGTTGGACTCGAGACCTCCGTTTTTTTCCGCTTTTGGGTGTGTTGGTTGAAAGCAAAGGACAATATCACTGAAAGACGGTAAAGATCGTCAAGCCAATGGGACCACCAGGATACGGTGGATCCATCTCTACACTGTACAGTTGAGTTGGTATGATGATGTATATATCCAGACCATGAAGACAAGGAATTACCATAGCATGTTGTGTCTCAAAATCTGCAGAGGCAACGGACCATTACCCTAGTTCTAGGTGAGGAGCATTTTCGAAATGACAAAATGATCACCTTTGCATGCTAGATGAGGGGCATCATTTTAGGGGGAAGATAGTTTTTGACTTGTATTCCTATGTAAAGGTATATTATAAAAGGTAAAGAGATGACATTTTCTTTTGGAGCCTAAAAGGTTTGGAGAGAAGAAATAGAGGGTTTCTCTCAGGAGAAAACTCTCTCCAAGCCATCTCTTGAAAGGGTTTTCTCGAGGACCCAAACTGTTCATGGGCTAGGGCTAATCAAAGGGTTGAAGTAATCCAATTGAGAGCTTAGGTTTGTTGTCTACACCACACAAAGTGAGCCTAATCGCATAAATAATTCAGATCATGTAAGTTGACCCATATTTGAAGGCTATAGTCCCGACATATCATATTGCAACATATGAGGATGTATTGGAGAAAATTCTTCCATCAGTGGCATTTGAAACTTGAAATCTAAAACACATTAAAAATGATGACTGGATCCTGAAAACTAATAGTTCATGACAGAAAACAACCTGGACTTTTGGATTCGGATGGGAGGAGCTTTTTTATCCAGCTGATGAATGGTTTTGATCACGACATACAGCCATGTGTACGAGGAGATTAAGAGCAAAAGTCCAGTTCTGGCTGTCCTAGAACAGTTCAAGGTCATGTCACTGAGAACATTGACTCCACCTTGGATGAGGATTCCCTGCAATCACCCAGATTCAAGGCCCTTCGATCACTGGTCTATTTTTCCACTGAATATGGACCCACCCAAATTAAAGCCCTTTGATCATTGGTCTTTTAATATGGATCATTACTATACTTTCTCGTTAACTGGCCAATTCTAGGCTGTCAATTGAAAGTCGAGATCTTCCCATCTGGAAGCTTTTCAAGGCATGCCCCATCTAAGGTGTGCACCATCAAATCAACAGTTTGGATATGCCGAGTCCTGCCAGTCGGCAAAACAAAATTCCTAGTGTCCAACTCACATGTACACAAAACTACAAGGAGAAACTCAACTGGCCAATATCTTAATTCATTAAAAAAGAAAAGAAAAACCAACATCAATCAAAATAGAATGCAGACAATGAAACCACCCAACAGGACCAGCAATGATATATAATCCAAGTTGATTTTGCAGAGCATCAATAAGGATGGGTGTGTTTGGATGCACTGTCAAATTTACTTGCAATTTTTAGTCCCATGAAATGAAAATATCCAAAGCATGAATCGTGTTTCCCTTCATTCATATTGAGTGCGTAGGCTCCAACTTGCAATTGCATCATTTCTTAGGGCCTGTTTGATTTTCCAGTGCACTGGTAAATACCGGGTAAAAGATTAATAATTATTTCCCCGTGTATTTACAACATACCTGATTTGACTACTTACTTTTTTGACACGAAACCGAAAACATTACAAAATATATATGGGTCCCACTGTGATGCATTTCGCTTATCCACACCATTCATCCATTATGCCATTTGAATTTATAGTATGAACAAAAAAATGAGGTATATCCAAAACTCAAGTGGACCACCCCATACGAAAAAGGGAATCGAATACTTACCATTAAAAAGTTTGTGGGGCCACTGTTTTTTTTGGTGTGGGCCACCTGAGTGTTGTATCTGCTTCATTTTTTGTCCCGTGCTTCAAAATATTGTAGTAAAATAGATGGACGGAACGGATATATCATATACATTACCGTACCATTCAAAAATTAAAATTCTCTCTTTTGAACTAGTTTCAATGGCACAAATACCTATGAATTTTCAAACACAGTAAACCGTAATAATTACCTATTTCCAGTGTATTTACACTGGCTTTGAAAAAACAAACAGGCCCTTAGTTGGATTTGGAAGTAACTACCCACAATTTGGGAGTTACTTCCTCATTATGAATACTGGGAGACATGATTAATTTGTGCCATTTGCTCTTTATTCAACTGGATGTTTGTAATTCATCTCACTTGGGCATCTAATCACAACTCAAAAGATGATTCAAAAAAATAATAATCTATCTTCTACCAGAACTCATAGCACAGCATCTAGCCACAGAAAAAGGAAAAAGGCCTAACCTCCCACATCAACTCGTGGCTTTCTATTTTAGCAGACAGCTCTCTCATGCCTTTTTCATTGCTTGGTTTCGACAGTGATATCCTTGAGCTTCTCCTTCAATTCTCCAGTCTGTGAATAGACAGAAGATCATGTCATCATCATAGCCTTGTCCCAGCTATTTGGGGACAGCTTCAAAGGGGCAAAAGATAAAAGGAAGAAATGTTGAACAAAACCAATCAATATATAGAGCTTCGTCAAGCCCATGCGCATCTACATGCAATCACAATTGCCTACCTGGCAACCATGTGGGACAACATCCAAGTGGTGTGCAGCAGGAGGGCCCTACTGCGTTTTAGATGGCCTGTTGAAAACTCTTGCTGCGCAGCTCATCAGGTGGGCCACACGTGTATGAAAACAATGCAGTTCTTAAACAATCGCCATTGATCCACATTAAACATGCACACGTGGCCACCTGATGAGTGCACCAACCATAATTTTTCGGCCAGGTCATATCAACTGGGGTGCACCTGATGCCTGGCTCAGATGGCACAAATAAATGTGACGGCACGTAGAGGTGAGTGTCGGCTTATGGAACTCTTTATACAAATTTCACAAGAAATTACCTGGTGCATGTTGAGAATAATATCAGACCCTCCAATAAACTCTCCCTTAATGAATATTTGAGGAAATGTGGGCCAGTTGCTGCACAAATAAACATCGGGGCTTCAGAATAATTATATTAAATTTAGCAGCTTCTTCAAATGGATAACAGTAATTTCATTCAAAGGCAGAAACTGGAACAAAAACAAGTACAAGAAATGAGTTGGCCGTGCATAAATCCTTACTTAGCATACTTGTGGATTTGATCAACGGATCCAAGTTGTCAGTTAAACAAAAAAAGAAGATCAGAGTTGTACAGTGGAAGGCAAGACTGGTTGAGTTTATGGCAACGATTTGCATTTTAGAAATGCTTCTCCTATCCTAAAAATCAGGCTGTCCCACTCATCAAGTGAGTGACATGTGCACACTAAATCTAGATTTGTGACTATAATTTTCTAGCCTCCATTTATTTTTGCATGTGTGACAAACCTGATAAATACTTGCCAGATCTTTAAGCTTGTGAAGATTAACCATTTGGGAACACTGTAAATGGCCTGGATCTTGCACAAATGCACCACATCGGCACATGGGAGACAGCTAGAAATCGCATTCCTCTTCTAAATGATATATCCTCATGAATTCACCATCCACTTTGAGAAATGATGGTTAAACTCTTTTTTTTTTTTTTTTTGGAGGCCGGATCCAATACAAACGGTTCTACATTAATTTTAGAATACAAATCGATGTGTGGGGCCCACTGTGATGTTTCAATGACGTCCAATCCATCCATCATGTGTGCCCCCTCCTATTCTCCTTGGATGCCAAAACTTAGGTTGATCCAAAACTCAGGTGGGGCACACTACTTAAATTCATGCCTAAAACCTCTAAAATCACGTGTTGTGGCCCAGCTGACCTTTTGGAATGGCCTGATTATGTGGGTATCCATTCATCCTTGTCGGATGCATCTTCTAAATGGATCAGATGGAATGCACAAAACCCAGCAAGCCAGCCCAACATACAATCTCCAAGGTGTTTAATTTTGCACATTCCCATCCCAACTATTCTTTGTGGCGTGGCCCCCCTGTTCTTTGGATCAGCCAGATCTTTGGGTGCTTAGGAGAAGGATGGGAGGCGCAAATGATTGGTGGATTGGAGTCACTAAAACATCAAGTTGGGACCCACATGTCATTGTGTACATTTAAGTTTAACATAGAAACCTTGTATTGGAGCCAACTTCTTTTTATTGCTACCTATGGTGTTGATTTTATTTTATTTTATTTTTTGGGCAAGATAAATTCAATATTGTAGTACTTTCATGCATACTAATCATTTATGTATATTTAGGTTGGGAGCTGATCCGGTGCCTATGCTGGCACAGGAGTTACACTGCATCCACACCATCTTCTGTACATGTGGCATAAATGGAAGAGATATGGGGCATGCATTGGGTTCAATCATGAAGAGGACAGACAAAAAGTCATTTTGAACAGAAAAACCCAACCCCATTCAATTAGAGTGTGCACATTGACACTAAAAGACATGGCTCACATCCAATGAGACAACCATTAACTGATTAGATGGTTAAGATTGTGCATCCACATTGTCTGCTCTACAAGTTGCATGGATGGGATCTGGACCATACATTCAATGGGTTCAAAGTGAAAGGGGAAAATCAGAAAATCATAACCACTCAATCAAAAGTGCATGCGTCGACACTAGAAGTGAGGGTTCACGTTCAATTGAAAAAAGATTAACGGGTTGGATAGCAAGCGTTGTCCTATAAATGAAATATTTTGGTTACTGGACAACCAATGGGGGCGCCCAAGGAATGAGTACTATGGATCCCATCCATTTATGCTACATGTACAGAAACCAATGTGGAGGATGGTCACTCCTGAAACACTATAAGCATTTGATCAGCTCTCATTAGCCTGTCCATGTCCATGGTCTTTCTAATTCTTGTTCAGGTAAATATTTCATAAACATCTGCAACTCTCACAAGTTGGGGTGCCTTTCCATAATTAAAATCATTGCAGGACTTGACCACACCAATTTAGTTGTGCATTGACACTAGAGGAATTTAAACATGGTATTGATCAAAGAAATTATATATCAGTGGCCTAAGTATTAATATACGAAAAGAGTAGGTTCACCTGAACGATTTTACACCATTTTTTAGCTCAGGGTCTTCTAATATGTTTCTGGCACTGATAGGAACACCTGCAAGCAATATATGTTATGCAAGAGTACAATAGACTCGAGTTCCTTTATATATATATATATATATATATATATATATATATATATATAGAAAATACCAAATTACTGATTGAGCACAAGAACATAACATGTAATACCAAGTTTACCAATTTGATTCCTAATCATGCTCCCAGTCCTGGGATGCTTGAGAAGAAACAGCTGGATAAGCAGTATAAACAAAAAGGTTCTTTAGATACTTCGATGATTCAGCTTATGTTGGATAACCCGTACGTGCACCTGAGTTCTAGAAAACAACAGCTTATTCGCTAGAGTTGAAATGATAATTCCTTAACATTCTTTCTTTCTTTATTTATTTATTATTTATTTTTTTTTTAATTCATGATTTGTTGCGGCCACTTGCCAGTAATGTCAGAATTCAGGCATCAGCCACCCATATATAAGTGTATAAATTATATAGCGTATTAGTGTATATGTTTGTAAGTTTACAACAAGCTATTAATGAGAACACTCCACATTTTAAAAAATTGCTGTGTAAGACACGTGCCAGTGTTGGACACAATAACACAGCAGTTAGTAAAAAGCAGCCAGACTGGATGGGACAATAGGACTGGAACTGGGCAAAAAAGACAGTTGTGTGACTAAAAATTGGGGTCATGATGTTCGTTAAAAAAAGGGTTAAGAATGTAAGATGCATCCGTTACAAGCCAAACTGACAATCTAAAGTAGGGGAAGTGGAAATCTATCCACTGCGCTACAGGTGATTTGCTATTTTATATGCTTTATTGGAGGGAAGTTCAAATTCAGAAGTTTCCAAATTTTACAGTGGTTCATCTACGACTCTCCAGACACCCATACTCAAACCCGAACACAAACGCAGCACACTTGGCCAACTTGGCATGTGTCTGCAGGATCCAAGATTGACCATAAGGCAGTTCCAATGGTGCAGGTCCTGTATACTTGGGGGGGGGGGGGGGGGGTGTATGTGTGGGGTTGGTTGGTTGGTTGGTTATAGTTATATCTTGCACCCTCTTTAAATGATGATGGCTCATCCAAGATACACGTGGCATATGGCAATTCAGAGCATGCAAATATTTGATCTCTGCCCATTTTATTCTTAACCACCCATGTGATGGACGCTAAATCAAAGGTTAGGATTTTTCGATCAAATATGATTTTTGGCATATACTCCATCCACAATGAGCCAAACAATGTGAATGGTTCAGAGTTTGTTACATGTACGCCGTGTGTAAGATGGATGAGGTACTACCATTTTGAAACAAGGCAAGCTAATTCCCAATACTCCCAAGTGCTGAACACAATGCACCACAAATGCCAACTTGGAAAATATAAACAAAACTGCAAAAAATATGCCAATGTAGAAAATTTGTGCAGAACCCCAGTTGATCATATGATGTTCATCACAGTGCATGTCTGCTATTATGCTATATTAGAAGTTCACTAATTAGATAAGCAACACATGGAAGTTGAACATATATCATTGGTCATCATATTTCTACATTTATTTGTATGTGTAGCCACATGACAAACAGCCCACCCAGATTTATGGTCTACAGAACATGCACCATTGGGAATCACCTTATGACTGTCTTGGATCTTGAACATGTGTGCCAAGTTGGCCTGTGTGGTGCATTTTTGGCTGAGGTTTGAGGATGGAGCATCTGGGTTTGGAGTTCATCTTTTGAAATGCAGTGAACTATCACCAGCCGCCCCTTCCTCGTTTCCCTCATGGTGAGAAATCCCCATGTACAAATCAAGACACAACAGACAGTGATATGCTCTCTCCATTTGACACGCGTCAATGGGTGGCTCCATCAGGTGGATCCTACCATGAATCCTTCCCCCAGGAACAGGTGATGGCTTTTCCAACCGGACAATTTCAGTTTGACTCATTGTACCACCGTGTCTTATGGATGCTTGGCAGGCTTCCTGATGCACAACGGAAGCCCCAGTTATACAGACAAAAATTCAAAAAATCTGAGCGATGGATTCTACCTCCTCATCTCTTAAGTGAATCCCCAGGATTTCACATTTAAGGAGATTGATCTTTAATCTCGTTACCATCTTAAAGCATCTCAGAATCTTACATAGGTTGTTGACTCGGTCTCTATTTGCTTCACAAAACAAGATTGGTGGACAATACACTACTGCTAAAATTGGAAGGCAAGATTCTAGACATATTGGAAATAGGGACCATTTCGACAACAAAGATCTGTAACATGTACCTTGTACAATTTGAGAGTAGGTCAACAAGCCAAAATACATGGATCAAGAAGGCAAAGGACTGTTTAAACGTAGAGGCATTAACCCAACATAGGCAAGTTATCTCCAACCTGGTAAAAAGCAGTAAAAGCCATGGGGATGCTATCACAACAAAAAATTGGTTTAAAAGAGAAGTGAAAATGGTTGAACAAATCTCAAAATGTTATGCCATTCTAATGTCAACATGCTGATGTTAGCTTTTGGCCCCTTTTATGGGGGGATTTAAGAAGGATCATTTTGGGAAATATTATGAATGATTTGTTACAACCTAGAAAAATTAAAACCCGGCAACCCGTGCAATTAAGGAAGAGGCCAACACCTCCCTCTTTGATTGCTCAAATCCTACTGGCCCAAAGAAGGTGAGTTAGCCCCGTACTCATTTGTTAGAAGCCCACCTACACTGAAATTCCCAGAATTCCCTATGCATCTCCTATCAACATCAAATTCCAACAGCCTGGGGGAGGGGGCTTCCAGAGTGAAGCCTCAGTGGAAGGTTGCCGAAAGTCACATATTACCAATTTCCACTCAAGAAGGTCCGAAACAGGGATCAGCTTAAAGGCTTCTGAACCTTAATCACTGATATTACCAATTTGGTAGCTTTTTTAAAAGAGAAGTGTTTGTATTAGCAGTGGAATGGGATGATAAAAATTATGTAACCTCAGACATGGATATATACATCCTTTTCAAACTCACACAATGTCATATCAGACTGAATGACTGGAAAATAAGCCAAGCTGAGGTGCCTTTACAGTCACATGATAATACCAACAGATGCGATTATATAGTATCAAGCTCATAGAAGCACAAGATATACTAGATAAAATTTAAAAACTCAACTCAACTCCCCCAAGTCGCCTCCATTCGATTAGATATCATCAAAACTAGAATCAACTCAATGTGGTCAAGACTCAAGAAAAACTAGGGTCGACGTGACAAAACTTGGAAGAAAAAGAACCCAGGTAAAAGTCAATGAATATCAACAAAGTTTGGACGCTCCAAGACTATAGAATATTTGTATATATTTTAAACATTAAATCTTTATTGAGTCACAGTGTTAAAGACTCGAAAAATCGACAAAGTTACTTGACCCAACTCGACTTAACAGATCCGTAAGTTCCAAAATGTTAAACCGTGAGATAAATAGATGTACATATATAAATAATACCAAAACGCAACTTCTTCTTCTTCTTCTTCTTTTTCTTCTTCTTCTTTTTTAAGTTCATGTCAAAGTGCATATAACATGCTTGACCACAACAATTTCATCTCTCAGTAAACCTCAAGATACAGACAGAGAACACAGCTACTTACCATATTCCTTTAGGACTCTCACTGCGAGTGCACTGAATCCACATCGAGGGGCATCAGGAACTCCCTTCATATAAATCATGACAGGCTTTTCCTTGACATCCTACACCAGAAACTAACCACAATTATTAAATGAGGAACAACAAGAATGTCAGCATTTTCCTTGCTGCCAGCCGGACAAAGGAAGAGTTCAAAAATATTCTTTAACTGAGACTATGACACTGTATAACTATTTCCCACTAACGGATAACAGCCGTAACCTGCTTAACGACATCATGTGTGGAAAGGCCGGAATTCGCAAGTTTGTTGGTGGGTTGAAAATCTTCATGTGTATCAGGATCACCGGTCACTGTTGTTAAATGTCCCATGCCATGTTGGTAATATGATCCTGATATTACCTACAACAATTTTGATCAGACCAAAAAGAAAGATCATCTACATGGTTGAAAAGTTAAACATCAAAGCACATTGACAACTGTAGATAACCAGAAAGCATAGGAACTGGAATCCAATAAAAAATAGCAAAGAAATCATAATAAACTGATGACTTTGAAGGTGGCCACTTCTCACAACAAAAAAAAAAAGAAGGTAACAGCCATTTATTAGAGAAAGTGCCGAGATAGCCTCATCATGAAATACATATATGAAGCTTGTTGTAAGAAATCTATTAACTGCTAAATTCTAATCTGAGTGAATAAGACAATCAGTATTTTCGTTTGTTTTTTTTTCTTTCTTGGGGGGATTTAGCCTATCATGTGTTGAGAGGAGAGGAGTCAGTGGCCCGTGTGCAGTGGCTTCCTCAATGTTTTTGGCACCACTTGGCCATTAAGAGAGAAGCTCAGGGAGACATTGATCAGTTGGGAAATGACCTGTTCAAGGAAAGGGGAAAGGTCCAACATCAATTACTCTCCTTCGCGCTTTGTTGGGAGATTTGGAAGGAAAGGAACACAATCAAACCTTCAAGGATGAGTCTACATCAACTATTAGGTTCTATGAAAAAATTAAGGTAAGCATCATAATTTGGGTCCTCAGTTCCCCAATTTTCAGGAGCATTAACGCTTCCCACTCATACAGATATTGATCAAATATCTCAACGAGTATGGAAATTCAAATTTTCTGGCGACTCCATAGGCAATCCCTGCTCAAAGGTGTTGATCATGTTGCAGAAGGTGGAAGCTCTGTCATTAAGGGAACCTTTTTGTACCTTTAACAGAAAGTTCCAACAAAAGTTTATTGTGAAGGAGAGACATCAAATGTCATAAAGTGGGCAAAACAAGCAAGGATGGAACCTTAGGATTTGGGTTTTGTTTTTTTAATGAAAGTAGATCTCTTGCCTCTAGGTGAAACATATCATTTAGTCATGTGGGGAGAGAGGCTAATTCTATTGCCGATGGGTTGGCTAAGGAGGGTGTGGACCATTTCGCTTTGTGGATTGACAACACTCCAAACCTACTAACACTCTAACAGAATAACTATTGGATTCTGCAGCTTTTCATTTCTTGAGGACTCCATATGGGTTTTCCATGTCCATGTTTTGGATTCTCCCTATCCGAACATGACCTAGTTTAATTATTGCTTGATAAAAAGTCCGTTTTTTTAGAGGAACATGACCTAGCTTTTCATTTCTTGAGGACTCCACTGACTTTTTTTATTTATAAAAAGTCAGTTATCTTCTCCAGAAAACCACTGCCAAAATAGGGAAAAGAAATAGTTGTTTGGGTGAGCAATCGAGAAAAGAGGATGAATCTCAAACTTCACTACCCAATTTTGGACAGCCCCATCTCTATATTCTATATCCAATTTTGATCGATCTCCTTTATAGTCTCCTGCAGAATGGTGAGAAGCTGATGAGGAAGAAACAGTTGAATGTGCAGAGGAAGCAATCTCATTCAATTATTTTTTGGGTTGGACATTCATAGGTTCATATACCACCACTAACAACAAAAGCAGGCCAACAAAGACATCTTCAAATAACGTCAAGTGTTTCCGCTCTTGTTCCGCATGTAGTAGAAGGCTTTCTTCTGCTGCCGTTCTTTCATTTGGTGAAGAATCAGACTAATCACACAAGAAAAATCGAAGCAGCTCAGGAAAAAGCTTTTAGTTCCACAAAGCAGTGCAGGAGTACGGAAGCGTTGGTTTCAAAATGTTAGCAAAGTATAAACAATTAGGAAGTGGGAGAGGGGGTGCATAGCCAAAGCATGATTCATTGCAGGAGCAGGACCTGGTTAGAAGGATCATGCAACTAAGAAAAAAGCTATGCATAAACGATAGGATAGCTATCCCATAGCAAACGGATTAGTACTTTCTTCCCATCTCAATCTCATCTCCGACCCTTTCTCAAGCATAGTTCTCCACTGCGCAGCTTGACTGCATCCATAGTTCAAAAACCCGAAATCTCCACTCAACTCGATGTTCAGTTGGGTCTGGTCGACTCAACCAAATCTACTCGATATTTAATTATGATAAATTTTATATATATAAAAAAAAGAAGGGCAACAGATATTTCAAATAGTTATGCTTATGATAAGTAACAAAAAATAGAAAGCTAAGCAGCACCACAACACTTGCCTTGCTGGAAATTTGGCATTCAAATCTCACTACTACTGCCAGTTTATATATTTTAAAAAAACAACTTCATGACATGAATGACTCAGTTGGAATCATGTCAAGTTGCATCAAGTCGACAGAGTCAGCGAGTCAACTCGACGAGTCTTCCCAAGTTGGCACCAAGTCTATTCCAGTACCAACTCTCTTAGCAACTCGGATCGAAATCTCACCAAATCGAGTTGATTCAACTGAGTTTTGAGTCAAGTTAGCAAGTTATTGGACTATGAGACCCTCGGAATGGTAAGAGAGGACCATCCACCTTACCTTCGTACTCCAATCCCACCACTGTTACCACTTACCAATAATCTTGACTCTTACATCACATCTCTCCAACAGCAACATCAGAAAGAATTTCACCCACCCTTTCCACCATCCTTATTGTTCGACATTTTCCAAAAGAGTCCATCGGTTGGGGAGGGAATTCAAGACTAGAAAGCATTCAACTCAATTCTCTTGAAATAGAGTAAGATTTGAATCTTTCCGTTCCATTTATTTGGGGCTTTTATCCTTAAAGCTTGGAACTTGGAAGTCTGAAAACATGTTTTCCTTTTCTTTTTTTTTTAGGAACAATAAACAATGTGTTACAGTATTGTCTTGATGTTTTGCAAACATCTTAATCTGGTATGATATAACAAAGACGATTTTTTCAAAACCCCCTTTTTATAGTTTTTAGCTTTTTCTCATATTAGATTTTTTACATCATCATCATAACCATGTCCCAACTGTTCGATGGTCGGCCCTACAAATATTGTTTCCCAATAAATCAAAATAGGGCTTTCATGATTTGTTTGGCAAAGATTTCATGATCAGCTCCCACATGACATCAAAACCTTCCTTTATCCAGTTGCTTGCTCACGATCGTGCATACAACTTTCTCCTCACGATCTCAAACGCCTTTTGATTATATGACTTTTGAACATGGCATTGTAGGATTTGTTTTTATTTTTTATCGTTTCCTTTCAGAGATTCTTGGAAGGCTTTGGCTATTGTTACCCCTAGTTGCTTGCTCTTTTACTAAGACAACAATAAGAAACAAGGTTCTCATATCTAACCAACTTCTGTGTTGTGACTTGTGAACTACTTAACCAACTACTCGAATAAGATGGATGTCAGTGGAAGTGCATCCATTATCCAATGTTTAAATTTAAAAGGGCATCCACCTCATATGGTCAAACGACACATAAATCTCCCGTTGAACCTGGCAGTGGAAACCTTTTGCAAATCAACCATGCTCACCCACCTAAAAGGACTATGGTAGAGATCCAATATCTTAACTAAATTGCATGAATTACACGCCTTTTCAAAAAAACCAAGCCACTTTCCTTAAGAGGACTACCAAGGAAATTGTTGAAAAACTGCTACACATTATCAAGGGGATTCGTGATGATCAGACTATTTATATCTAAAGATAAGCTTATTCTTCAAGCAATATTTTGGCTAATCCCGGGGTCAAGCATCCTCACGGGAAAAAGAAGGCATTGGATTGGGAGTTGGGACTTGGGACCATATACTTATTTCGGTCAACAAGGTTATAGTCACGCTACAATGTAATGGACGTACAGACTTATCAGGAAATAAAAAAGATAAAGATAAAACCATTGAAGTCCTTGTTCTTACCGTTGTTCTCCAAGAACGAGTTGCTGGCAATCCTGCTATGCCCTTCAAGATTATACTGGATAATGACCTGGCCATGCTATTAGAGATGGAAACCAAAAGGTGTAAGGGTCACAGTTATGATAACATGAAATGTCTATATCAAAGAAATTTCAGCAGCATAATGTAACCAATACAGTGTGGCTGTGTAAGTTCCCATGAAAATATATTACAGAAAAATGCTAGCAAGTCAGTGAAAGAAGAATATAGGTGGGTTTGGAATCCTAGCAA
This sequence comes from Magnolia sinica, assembly GCF_029962835.1. Classification (NCBI taxonomy): domain Eukaryota; kingdom Viridiplantae; phylum Streptophyta; class Magnoliopsida; order Magnoliales; family Magnoliaceae; genus Magnolia; species Magnolia sinica. Next base: position 120,178,912 of record NC_080573.1, read on the forward strand.
GTCTAAGGGCTTTTCAGTCAAGTCTTTCTATTTGGTTCTCCAAAATGTGTCCGAGCCATGAGCCAAGGACCCTATCTGTCACATGTGGAAAATATCTGGGATCTTTGCAGGTGGTGGCCTTCACTTGGTGGGCAAGAACAAAATTCTTACTCTTGATAACTTGAGGAAAAGGCATATAATCCCTCCTAAAGGATGAATATTGTTCTCGCATGATGAGGAAACGATGGACCATCTTTTCATCCTCTGTGAGTTCACACGGTGATTAGGGAGAAATTCCTCATGTCGTTTGATGCCTCAAAGGTGAGGGATCAGTTAGTCATGTGGCACTTCACTTGGTCAGGAAGGAAGAAAAAGTTGATATGGCACCTCTCTCTAATTCCCATTCTATGGGTGACTTGGCTGGAACACAACAACAGGACTTTTTTAAGGACAAATCGCATCTTTGGAGCAGGTGTTCCCCTAGATGGCTAGTTGTTGAATGGCAAGAGCTACTAATGGATTTAATGGTGGCCCGTGGAGTTATTTCAGGGTAGCTGGGGGTATCTTTCTTCTTTGCATTAGCAGGATGATTCTTCATCATCCTTTTTGTATCTTTGTTCTCCACTCGCTTGATAAAATTTTGAGTTACTCTTCAAAAAATAAAAAATAAAAAATACTAGACCATATAAAAAACACCAAATATTATAGTCATGCTCATTAAAAGTAACTGCTGTGCATGATAAAGGCAACATTAACCTAACATTTTGCAGTTTCTTGAAAACAATCTGAAACTATTATTGGAAAAAAAAAAAAAAAGAAAAGAAAGAAAGAAAGAAAGAAAGAAACCCATGCCTCTAACTGCAAACATGTAATGATCTTTCTAACTTTGAGTTCACATATTAGATTGAGAATTCATTATCTTCCAATCAACAAGCATGAAAGCATAATCTAGAAACATGACCTCAATCCAGCAATGCAAGTGCCTAATGTGTCCAACTAGGAGCTTACATCCATGGCGCACTCGCATTCTTATGTGGGGTGGGGCAAAGGCACATTGTTGTCATGCATGATGGTAGAGGCATTCCATCCTAACTCGTTATCAACCCCCCAACACAGGATGACCACACATAAAGTAATAACCACATGTTCATCCTATAACCTGCCAAGTAGTCATGGTATAAGTATAATAGAGTACTAAGATCCATGGCCCACAACTCTCACTTGGTCAATGATCATTATATCCACTCTCAAGTGCCCAAGGGCAGCCAGAGGAATCCTTCTCTTTTAACCCATGTCTATGCACATTTGAGATACTCCTACATATTAACCATGGCATAATTATATGTCCATCTAGGACCTATGGTCATCATGATCTATGGTCAAGATCATCAATATCACTGGATATCACCCGTGTCATCAATGAAGATTCATATTGGTTTTCAAGGGCATTGTACAACTCCAACACAGGATGTATTTAAGCAAACCTATTTTGGAAGACTCCATTTTTCTCTCTCCTACTCTCTTCACATGCTTTACACATGCCACACCCCCTAGTTTTATTCAACCATAATCACATATTGGAGATTAATTTTTTGGTAGAGATTAAAAATGTAACCAACAACTTGCATAAACTATTATCTCTAATATGTAATTGTTATTAACTAAAATGAGCTGATCCCATTTTCAAGTGGCAACCAAACATTCTTCAAGAGAATTACCATTTAGCTTTTCCACTTTATTAGGTTAGTAATTACAATTCAATTGGTTAATGCATCCACACGCCCCCTGAGCGTATAAAAACAAGATGGCAGTCTCCAAACACAGAATAGAGCGGACCAGAATCCTCTGTAACACCTATCTTACGCAGAGCATAAAACAATAAAGCTATGTTGGCCCACCATCTTATCCGTGGGACATCCACTCCATCCATCAGGTGCACCCCTCAATGCTAGGCCCTGATGACAAAAACCAACAGGATTCACAACTCGGGTGGGACACACCATAGGGAACAATGGGAATGGGACACGAACTATATAGGTTTGTGTGAAAAGCCACCATCTTCTCTATATTCCATCAAACCTCTTCATCGGGTATGAAGGGTCCTCATCTGATGGACGGAATAGATGTCACAAATAAAACATGGCCCCACAGAGCTTGGGTGTTGTGCGCAATGCGTAAAACAGGGGTTGTAGACGATTCCCGTCCGAATAAAGCTGACCATCGAGACCGTACGATCGAATGTGCTAAGAAAAATCACGACTTGGCTTGTTTCAACTTTATCGGGTTAGTAATTGCAATACAATTCGATATTACATCCAAACGCGTCCTCAGATTTGAAGCAAGATTACAGTCTCCAAACAGCAAAAAGAAACAAATAGATGGAAAACAACAGTTGGAGACGTAGAAACGGGTCCGGCCTGACTCGAATTTGAACTGAAAACAGAGTTAGGATTTCGAGCGGCGACTTACCGTGGATTTCGAATTAGCAGTGGATTGAAGCAGAAGATAGGGGCGTTGAGTTCTCTGACGAGCAAACGATCGACTGTAAAAGGAGAGGGGGCGTTGGAAGCTGCTGGTTTTTATAGTGTTTGCAAATGCGTAGGGGCTACCCGACTGGCCTTTCGGTTTCATCTCTCCTCTCTTTGATGCGGAGTTATTTGATACTCTGCCAGACTATGACGCTTGATACGCAGCCACTTGGAAGCTGAGCACGTGAGACACATCAGCTCAAATTAAACCGACTAAGTTGTACAAGACATTCGTATAAGTACCCAAACCTAAAGTTCTGATTCGTGGACGCTTGTTTGTTAAAATAGGACATTAGAGTGTAAATTTTGGCTCATGACACATCCAAATTTAAGATTAAAAAAATATGCAAGTGATAAATAAATTATGATAATTGAATTACATGTGCAAATTATTTATGGTTTATCATATTTAGCTTTAAGCTAAAATTTACGTTATATAAATAGATGTTTGTGTTTGGATAATTTGTAAATTACCTATAATTTATAACTGAGTATTTATATTGAATATTTTAGAAAGGTAAATTATGACAAAATCTTTAAATGATATATAGGGGTTTAATTTAAAATGGATCATTGAATTAAATCCAAATGCAATAAAGTCCAGAGCTGATTTATATATTAAACCAAGCATTATGTGTATCACATAAGTGTGCTCACTAATTTAAATGTCATTTTATGAACTAAGCTTGATAAAGCCTTTTAAAGAAAATTGGAGGAAGGGGAGATGAGGGAAAAGGAAGTTGTAATTTATATGTATTTAAAAAAAATAAAAATAAAAATTGTTAGCTTGCCAGTACACCCACTATCAGATCACACTTCACTGTTAGCCACCCCCACTAGGGATTCGATGCCAAGACCTCGGTGTTGAAACGTGGTATGTTTCACTTAGTCTACCACTTGAGCAATGGATCTGGGTATGTAATTTATATGTATTTAGAAAGAAGGAAAGAATAATAACTATTGAGACTTGGGAGAAGGGAAGACAGGGGACAAGAGAGACACATCACTTCAAAAAAATAAAATAAAATAAAATGGCCCTTAGGCTAAATCCCATTTGTAAATAAATGAAAACATAATTAAAAATCAGGATCTAAGTTTCAGGTAAAAGTTGTAAATGATTTATAGCCTATAAATTTACAAATCATTTGCAGCTTGCGAATTTTACAGGCATCCAAACGACCCCCAAGTAAATTCTAAGTGCCCAAAAATCTTCCATCACATCATAAGAGTATCAAAGTTTTTCTCCTCTTTTATAGTGCATGTAGCACTCACAATTCCAAAGTATATGCAGAAACTTCAAATCTGCCAAGTGGGCCCATAGTTCCCTAACCGTGGGTGAATTATGACCCAATATTTTCCTTGATGGAGATAATATTAACTTATCTTACAGGTAATGGTCTTAATAATATCGGTGGCGACGATTTTCCAATATGCAATGTTTTGGGGGAATCATTCATCTACGGTGGGACTCAGACGACCATCCATTTTGATTACGGAACCATGGACCCCATTTGTCAGACCATTAGTTTGTTGAATCCCACGGTGGATGAGGAAATCTGATCTCTTTAGATCAGAACATCCTAGCCCACCAGTACTAGAACCCTTATCAGTTGAAAGCGGATCAATATTGCTGTAATTTTGTTCTTAATTCTAAATTAAGAAATAAAAGAGACAACATCTACCAGCAAGCCGCAAAATGTTTGTGCTTTAGATTGCCCTTTTATTAACTCATTGTTCTAAATTTATATTATTAGACAGATAATATTCTTAATTTAATTATTAAACATTGAGTCAAGTCTACTAAATCTAGTTAGATATCTATATCGAGTCAAGCCTTCATGTTTTATAACTAGGCAAAGACCTGTTCGGGTACCAATATTTGAGGGTGTATTGGTCAGGAAAAAATAACATTTTGTGCAATGTATAATAATATGTCAATGTGTCTTTTTGGAAGAAAAATATAAGAAAATTTACTGTTAAATTCATATTCAGAATTTACCAAATAATGACTCTATAAACTCGGGGTCGTTAGGATGCCTATAAAATTTTAAGTTGTAAACACTTTACACTGAAAAAAAGTTTTATACATATGCTAGTTATATGTTATCCTGTTTGGCTTTTAGTGGTAATTAGTTTATAGGCAAATTTTGATGTGTTTGCACCTGTTGTTGTACTGTTGTGTAGACTCTTTGGAGTTTCAACACAAGGTCAAGCATCCCTTGTGGTGTAAGTGCATGAGAGTGTGTGGGGTTGTGAATGCGTGAGTGTGTGGGGAGGGGTGTGAGTATGCGCGAAAAAAAATAGTCATGTGTTTGACTAACTTGTAAAGTGTTAATAATATATAAAGTAGGTATTTGCACCGTATAGATATTTGAAGGTAAATCCTACCAAAATTGACAAATTACATAAAAATGACTTGATTTTTTTAGAGGGGGCTTATGACAACATCAAAGCATGTATGCACTGGATGATTGGATGCCCTCCACCCATTATAGTGGACTCCAAATTTAATCTGCAAGTTTTTAATGGTGAACATCCCATCCTTCCCTATCATGTGGTCCTTTTGATAATCAACCAATCTATTTTTTGAGAGCCATGTGAGAGCATTAAGGGAAGCATATGATAGGCAAATTGGATCGATGTATCTTATACATTACAATGGGCCTCACATATCACAAGTGTGTATCAATCAGTATATTTAGTTATGTATAATGTCTTTTTAGCCTCAAAGCTTTTATCTATAATCTGAAACATGATTTTCTGTTGAAGTTTATATTATAGTTAAAAATTATAATGTATTTACAGCCTATGAAACATTGCCACTCTAATTTGATTATTTGTAATTCCTTTACAGCATAAAGATTTTATAGGCGTTCGAACTCCTTTACAACATAAAGATTTTATAGGCATTCGAACGGTCCCTAAACACTGTTTTTTTTTTTTCCTTTAAAAGTGTTGAGTTGAGATTTGGGGCCCACGAGGTATATGTTTGACATCTAACTCGTCCACCAGATGCACCACAAAATGATTATTACCCACAACAAAATCTGATAAATGCAATGATAAGATGGGTCAAATCATAAAAGCTCACACACACTACTCAAAAACATCCAAATTCATCTCTAGCTCATCTGGTAATGGGCTAGATTTTTGGTTTGTGAGAACACCATGCCAGGTTCATAAGTTAGGCCGGATGTTATATGATGGGCTCCACAATTCTCAATTTCTCTACCTTTTAAGAATGTTTGAGAGCATTTTGATACTTCCTCATCCTAAAAGCATCTCCTTGGAATTTTGTGTAGTATGCGCATTCTCCAGTAAAATAGAAATTTCAAGAATTTTGCACATGCATGTGTGTATATCCGAAATAAAAAATTAAAAAGAAAAAAAAAATTGGCATTTCAAGAATGTCTTTTTTATTTTCTTTTATTTATTTATTTATTTTTGTTATACATCCAATGTTCCATCAATCCTTTTTTTTGAAAGGATGATGCCTGATGTTTCATAAGTCCTTTTTTTAATAATGTATATGTTATATTAGAAGGTGATTGTTTTGAGCCTTTTGCCTCCACATTTATCGCTAAAGCCCTCTATAATTAAAATGTTCTTTGTTTGGTCATTATTTCTCATGGAAAATCATGGGAATCCGTCTAGATTATCTAGAGCTAAAATATATGTGACCACGAATTATAGACATCGTCTTGAAATCTCTACTACATATAATGTCAACCACTTTGAACATTTCTACCCTCACAATTAATTAGTCTTCAAACATGGGTTAAGAGAAGGTAAGTTCACAATAAAATTTAGTTGTTTGGCAAGGAGCTACTGAGATTTTACCAAACAAGCGATGACCTAGATTGAAGTGACTCTTTTCACTTCTTTTAATACATGTAAACCCCATAAAAAGGAGAAAGTGAGAACGCCTATAAGGTTTACCACGTTGTATAATCTATTCTATCCATTAGGTAAGAACTATTATTTAAAACATATAAAATAAAAGCCCTAATAAAAACTCACATGGGTCACACTAATGGGAGCAATGAAAAATGGTTACCAAAATCACAAAAGTACATATGACATGGCCCACTTGAGTTTTTGACCAGGCTGATTTGAAATTTTTCTCTTCACCTTTGTGTGCTGAGCTGATTTTTGTATCAGTTTCTTGAATGATGAACCATGTGGTGGTCTGCATACAAACCTACAGACGCCATCCCTTTTCCACCAGTTGCACGCGGTGTGGCTCAAATGAGTTTTGGATCTAGATGATTTTTTACTTTATTACGTAACATCAAGCATAGAACTCAATGGTCATAATGAATTGTACATTTAAAACATGGTAGGCCCCATGGACAATGAGTAAAACTGGTGTTCTAAAGGGTTGTGATTTCTCCGCCTCTCTTCTTTTTCTTCTCTCCCCTACAAATCCATCTCCCTTTTCTCTCTTTATCCCCTCCTCGATACAATGAACATCATAACATTGCAAATAATTAATTGCTTGTTGGTTTACCCCTTTTTCCAGCTCTGCATGAGATGGTCCATTCCATTTGGATCATTGAAATGGACTTTGTGTTTTGATCTCCAAAATAAGCATAGATCTAGCTGAAATTGAGTTGTAAAGCCTCTCCTGCGTGAAATGAATGGAAGAAAATAGAAAACAAAAGATATACAAACAGCTCGTTTTAATAGCATCTCAACTTTCAACACACAACTGATTTTTGAAATTGCTCATTTACCATTACAGATCTAACGGTAGTATGACATACTCCCGTATCATTCATTACAGCACCGAGAGTTATGGTACAGACATTTTGTAATGCCCGTGCTAACGAAAATTGTGGTTAATAATCCATCCATGGTGGGACAACAACATGCCCACAGCCTGGATTATTGAACCATGGGCCTATAAGTCAGAATTGTAGAAGTCATGTACATTGCAAAAAGCTTTGTATATTGCACTAAGTGCCCTTTGAAGGGACTTGAGCAAGTTCTTGTGGAACAGTGCTGTATGGGTGCATGGTTCGTCAGCTTTGCCTGAGGTAATGAGAAAATCGGCATTGAAAATGGTTCAGAAAATCTGAAATTTTCAATGTTCGAGAAATGATTCGGTCTGGTTGGAACATGACTGAGTCAACTCAGTTTTAATTGGGTCTTGGCCTCCGGGTACCTTAGCCTAAAACCCAATCTTTCACAAGTCACTGAGTCTTCTTTGAATACTCTGAGCTCAAGCAAGTTCTTGTAAATCAGCGCTTATGGGCGCATGATTCATCAGCTTTGCCTGAGGTAATGAGAAAACTGGCATTGAAAAAGGTTCAGAAAATCCTAATTTTTTAATGTTCAAGAAATGATTCGGTCTGGTTGGAACATGACTGAGTCAACTCAGTTTTAATTGGGTCTCGGCCTCCAGGTACCTTAGTCCAAAACCCAACCTTTCACAAGTCACCGAGTCTTCTTTGCATACTCTGCGCTCCGGCAAGTTTTTGTAAATCAGCGCTTATGGGCGCATGGTTCATCAGCTTTGCTAGAGGTAATGAGAAAATTGGCATTGAAAAAGGTTCAGAAAATCCGAAATTATCAATGTTTGAGAAATGATTTGGTCTGGTCGAAACATGACTGAGTCAACTCAGTTTTAATTGGGTCTTGGCCTCCAGGTACCGTATTCCAAAACCCAACCTTTCACAAGTCATTCTTCTTTGCACTCTGCGCTTGAGCAAGTTCTTGTAAATCAGCACTTACGGGCGCATGGTTCATCAGCTTTGCCTGAGGTAATGAGAAAACTGGCATTGAAAAAGGTTCAGAAAATCCGAAATTTTCAATGTTCCAGAAAAGATTCGGTCTGGTTGGAACATGACTGAGTCAACTCAGTTTTAATTGGGTCTCAGCCTCTAGGTACCCGAGTCCAAAACCCAACCTTCCAAAAGTCACCGAGTCTTCTTTGCATAGTCTGCACTTGGGCAAGTTATTTTGAATCAGAACTGCATGGGTACATGGTTCACTAGCTTTGCCCAAGGTAGTGAGAAAATTGGCATTGAAAAAGGTTCAGAAAATCCAAATTTTCCAATGTTTGAGATGACCGAGTCAACTCAGTTTCAGTGGGGTCTCGGCCTCCCAAGTAACTGAGTCGAAAACCCAACCTTTAAAAAGTCACCGAGTCTTTTGCATACCCTGTTGAGTGAGCCAAGCTCCATTCACTGTATGTAATTATGACCCTTGCCTTGACGGCATCCACAGTACTCTCAGGTCGTTTGTACAAGTTGATCCCATGATTAGTTGATCCAGACCATTGATCTGATGGGCATCACGAGTTTCTCCTCAATGAGAAAATCCTAGCTCTTATAAGCAGTCTGCAGATAGATGGTTTATTAAGAAGAAATGAAGATCGGTCCGCATTCAACTGAAGAAAAAAAGAAAGAAAAAAAGGGCAGATCAGATGGCTTGGATCATCGAATCCGGACCTGGTTTAAAGGGTGGGGACGTCAGATGTAAGATATGGATTGCTATAACATGGGACCAATCCACATTGATAATTACGTGGAAAAACTTCAAATTGCAAATCGAAATTTCAACACCCAAAACAGTCAGTATGAGAAACGGAATAGGAAGTGTCCATACAAAGAGTGCAAGGCCAGTGGCCGCAAGCTTCTCCCTGGCCACTACAATTCCTACCAAACATGTATCACTGCGATCGCAAATCCCAACCCTCAGATTATTTCCAACAACATAACAGCTTCTGGTAAAAAGTTCCCTACACTAACCAAATGCCGTTGTCAGATGGCATTCCACCTTCGGATCCCGTTGCGACAGCAAAAAAAGAAAAACCGCCCACATACTCTGTACTGATGTCGACATTACCATCCCCCCAATCGATGGTCTATCTTCTGAGTGAATTCAACACACCGGACGGCAGAATTGATCAACATCCCGGCATGGTTTTGCTACTCGTTGCATATCTACAATGTGGGGTTTGTTTCCTAGACTCTTTTAACTGGTTTAATAAGCAGTTTACCGGCTTCCAATCTTCACCTCTCATCAGGCAAGTCACTTGATGTTCATCGACGCCGAAATGGCACGTAGCTCCTTGGCAATCTCAGAGAAGGATGGCCTCGAGTCAGGATCAGATGACCAACACCTCTCCATCAATGATCTCCATGCCGGGTCGCACCAATTAGGGATCTCTGGCCGCAGATCACCCTTGATTATACCAGCTGAAAACAGTGGAAGTAGATATGATCAATGAAAATGACATGAATCATTTGATTTATATATCTATACATGACCATGAATTTGTGTGGTTTTCTGTTAAGTAAGATATCATCTGACAGAGACCATGTTATCAATTTTCAATTAGTTCCATAGAATAAATGATTTATGCCCAAAACAAGTATAGGTGCATTTTATGAGAATCATAAACAACCAGTTTCTTTCTTTACTGTTGCCATTAAATAGTTTCATGTTCTTTGCATCATCACTAAAACGATAGGATCTGCGTATGGATCCTGTGGAACATATTCTACGTCTCAACTTGAATTGTATTTGGACAAGGGATTGAGGTTTTCCTTTGTGCCACATGTATCCAGGCCATTTGCCAGGCAGGGCCAACCATGAACATGCACTAGCCCAAAAAACCAGGCTGGTCCAATTATTAGGCATGCAACATGCATATGCGAAGACAGATGGTTAGAGAGATGACCAATGATCCATATTCAACACACATGTAACTTGCCTGATGCAGTGATTGGCATGATTTCTCACACGATCAATGTTCATGATGGGCCCCACCTGAAGAATACCGCCTGGGACATGAGCCATGTTTTTGCTGTGAAGAAAAAACTCTGTTTCACAGGGGCAAGTCCTGTTCACATTCTTGGATTGTTGGCATTTGAAAATTGAGCTTAGGCTGAAAGGTGATGAAATGAATTCTGGTTTCACACTCCGTCCAAGAAGCATAAGAAATTATGGGAGCTATGCTTTGTCTGTTTTATGGGCAACATGGAAGGAACGTAACAGTCACACATTCAATGGAATCTGTGCTCCGGTCTAGCATGTTATTATTAGCGTCAAACAGCTTGTCTGTTCTTGAGCATGGGTTTGCCCATCTTTGTTGTTCAGCTTGTGGTCGCTTTCTGGTTGTATCTTAGCCTCAGGCTTCTCTTTTGTTAATAAAAACTTTATTTTCCGATCAAAAGAATAAATAAATTATGCCACTAATACTGTTAAGAGCTTTGCGAACAAACCATAGTTACCAGAAATGCCAAGAATTGGAAACACGAGAACATAGAAAATAACAATTTTTTGTCACCAGAAGTGTATAGGAATCGTGAGATCATGAAATGGGAGTTGCATTCAATGTAGAGTGTTCATGCAGATTTTTTTTTAAAAAAAAGTGATATTATATGGATAATGACAGGGACATGGATAAAAGAACAAGGAAATAACGCTGCATTTCTCAAAAATCTGATATGGATTTGGATTTGGATATGGGTATCCTATTTGTAATATGATTTTTATATCTAGTTTTATGAAGAAATATTGGACGCATCTATTTACTCTTAGTTCTACTAAACAAGCTGTTGCTTTTTAATGTTTCGAACATGTGAAAATTTATCAGAATTGTAAATGTTTACTGTTTTTACAGCATACAAGACAAATTATTTCATGTTTGATGATTGTCAAAATATCTTAAAGTGACTAATGAACTGCACAGGATACCAATATCCTAGAGTATCCATTTACCAAATTTGGTATCATGTCGTGCACAACACAATGCGTTAAGCATATGCAGGCATCTGGGTATCAAAAACAAAAAGTTATCTCCTATGGTTGAGTTGGAGCTTTACAAATACCACTTTCCTCCAAAGGGCTAATGCCTAATAGCAAGAAACATTTAAATATGAAATGTAACTACATAAAGCAGAAGAAAAAAAAATCATCTCAGTTAAAGAAAGCTCTTTATAAAATTTCTCCACCTCCAGCAATAAGGCAGTGGCATTAATGGCTGATCATAATACATTATAAAGTAGAGGGATATCTTTAACATGACATGCATACCTATTATTTCCTCAGAACGCATGTCTGTATAGGGTTCCTCCCCAGTTAAAAGTTCCCACATGACTATACCAAAGGAGTAGACATCAACCTAGAGAAAAGGGCATACGATGGCTATGTCAGCTCTAGTTGCAACCAGCAGCCAGGAAAAAAAAAAAGGAAGAAGAAACAAAAACAGAGAAAAGAAAGGAAAAATAAAAGGACTGCAGCATATTCTCCAATAGTTTCAAAACAAAGATAACCTTTTCTGTCACCATGCCACTTTTACTCGTCAAAAGCTCGGGGGCCATCCATGGCAGGGTTCCCCGTACACCTCCTGATACTAGTGTCTTTTGTTTCACCTTGGACAAGCCTAAATCCCCGATCTGAAGACAAAAGAATTGCCATGAGAAATCTCAAATAGAAATCACTTGAGTGAAGCTTAAACTGCTGAAAATATTGGAGTCGGCTGCTCTGGTTGCCAAATAAATAAAGAAGAAAATACAAAGTTCAGTCGGGAAAAAAAATTCTTGGCCCAACATACTGTACTTGTTAGGGCCATTCTGTTGGTGATGCAGGGCACATATGGTGGGCTCAAGGTGGATAGGAATATCTCAAATTTCTACATAATTGGATGAACCTAACCATCCGGTAAATTCCCCCCATTAAATGTAAACCATTGGCTGTAAATGTCCATTTGCAAGCAACCACTTGAATGGCCTGGTAGATTAATGGCTTGTATTACCAAAAGGTGTGCCCACATGCACCATTGCTGGTTAGACAAAAGACGTGGTTTCTTTCGATCAAGTATCATATAACGTCTCATAATTAAATGTTAAGGGTGAAATGTTAAAAGTGCCTACAACATGGGACCAAGATAAGAAATGCTCGCATGAACTAAAAAGAGGCAATGGATATTCTTGTTTTGATTACCTTACACACTGGTTTTTGAGGGTCCCGCATATTCACCAGGAAGTTATGGGACTTCAGATCAAAGTGGACAATATTTTTCTCATGTAGATATTCCATACCAAATGCTGCATCCATGGCTATGATTAGCCTCTTTCTACGATCAATGGTTCTGTCAAACCAAGAAGTGCATGTGTTAGAAAAATAATAGATGACAATAATAAGATTCCATTTGAGGAGAGACTTATACAGACAGATACAGAAAAGATGTGTTCTTCTCATATCAGAGCAAGTTTCACATCAGAATCAGTATCATGTCAGCATGATACTTTGGCAGGTCATGAATGTCTGGGTGCCATAGGCCAGTATAAGATAAAGACAAACGGCATGCACTGCATGGATTCATGGCTTCTAAAGAACTGGCTCAGTAGAGGACAGGGAGACTTTTGAATCATGACCATTTATGAAAATGAGCAGTGACGCCAGAATTTCAAATAAACATCAAAGCAAAAGTCCATACCGATCTTTTCTCCGAAGAACTTGCTTGAGGGAACCATTCACCATGTACTCTGTGACTGTTGCTAAATTCATTGAAGGTCCATCTGTAACTACTCCATAGAATGCCACAACATTTGGATGGTGAAGCTGACCTAGCAGGTGGGCTTCCTTCCAGAAGTCTGCAATCTACAAGGAAATAAACAGATGAAGATCAGTAGATAAATTAATCAGGTCACTCATATACATGAATACAAAGTTTATAAACCAATATCCATGTAAATGTACACCTGCATGTAAGTCAGTGTAGGACACAGATACAGGTTGTGGGTGAGTGATTTCTAGAAAGCCCAATTCACTGACAAATACATTAATATATTAACGTATTATATTTCTAACAGTATAATGTAATTATTGGTATTTAAAAATCTGGAAAAATACTATACCTAAAAGGAAAATTAATTATATGAAGAAAATCCCCAAAATACAAATAATAATTAAACAAAATTATATATTCAATGATATCTAGGACTGCTGGATATGTGTGTACGTCCACAGATGCTGAAACAGCACCATTTCTAATGTACTGTGTCCTTGTTACAGAGAGTCTAATAAGTGATTGCTGAGCATGACGTATAAATAGCAATTTTCATATTTTTATCAACCTGGAACTTGACCGAGTCAACTGGTTTGGCCAGTCTCTGAGAAACTAAATCCAAAATCTGATTTATATATACGAAGGATGGCCAAACCAATTACTGGCTCACCTGTATCCTACAAGTAAGCAACTTTATAATTGAATTTGTTGAGTTCAACTAAGAAAAAGAAAGATCCCAAGTTCAATCCAGGTTCTGGTAAATGGCCAGAAAGAAGAATACCAATCGATCCTCCCCGAGTTCATCTTGACTGAAGCAACTTGGTTTGATCCTCTTGATAGCAACATCAGAACCCTTCCATTTTCCGTAGAAAACAGTTCCATATGTACCCGATCCCAGTTCTCGTATTTCTTCCAAATCTGAATTCTTTATGGTCTGCAGGCAATATAAAAAGCTCAGAACCAGCTAAATGGGGGAAAAAAGACATTTTCTGCACCATCTGCTTTTCATTCTTGGAGACATAAAAGAATATGATTTGCAGAGACAAGGAAAATGTAAGATCAAATACCTGGAGTTCTCTAGTTGCTAAATGAGCATAAAACGCCACAAGTTTGCTAGTGCTTTCACCAACTACCTGAGACGTGAAACCAGATCCTTTTACATTAGCATGCAAAACTAATTAGTTAACCTTCTTTTTTTTCTTTTTCTTTTTCTTTTGTTTTTGGTGGTAATAACTAATTATCTAGCATTAAATTTGGTGGTGCTTGGAAGAATGAATTGCAATTACTAGTTCAATCCAGTAGAAATGACCAAATCTTAATTAGCTTAGGGCCTATTTGGCTTTGCTAAAAAAGCTTTTTTTTTTTTTTGCAATTTCAATTCTGAAAATCACTTTTTTAGGCTTTAAGTATGTTTGGTTAGCCACTTAATTAATCAATTTTAGAAAAACAAATTTTCAAATTTGCGCTTTTCCGTAGCGCCTAGCCCCCCATTTCCTATAGTCGTTTCTGCTTCTACAAACATGTGAAAAGCACTCATAAAATACCTTTCTTTTTTTCTTTTTTTTTCTAAAAAGCACTCATAAAATCAAAAAGATCTCCCTTGTTGTAAAGTTTGTTAATTGCACATGAGTGTAGAATGTAGATTGTAGAGCCTTACACCTCCACAAACATGCCATCATGGCATGCAGGTCCGAGATCAGATCCATCAGCTGGTTGGTCAGACCATGTTTTTCCTAAAATTAATCCGGTCCACTCAGAAGGCGGGCCCTGATATTGGAAACAGGTGGATGGGTTAGAAAATTTCATCCAAGTGTTTTAGAGCCATGCATTTGTTTTGCAAACTATGGAACTCGACCAAAGGATCAACCTAACTCTTGCGCTAGGCATCAATATAGTGGTGTCTTTCTAATGGATAGATTGGATCTCGGATCTATATGCCATGATGGCAAACATGTGGCATGTACATGAGTTGTATTGCACACACGCATGAGCTTAGCAAATCTCATCTATGAAGAAGCCAAACGGACACAACTTTCCTATAACCCCTGCCTGCAGCAGTGTGGGGCCCACTGTGATGGCCGTTAGGCATCCACTCTGTCCATCTGTTTCACCATGTCATGTTAGGGTACGACTTCAAAAATGAGATAGATCCAAGACTTAAGTGGACCACGCCACAGGAAACAATGGGAAGTCAATGCTCACCATTGAAACCTTCATGGGGAATTTGTTTTTCTTATGCATATTTATGAATATGCACCTTTTCACATAAGCAATTCTCAAGAAAAAATTCAATCAATTCTGCATTTGCTAGAAGCAACATCAAAAAGGCCCTAAGTATCATAATAAGGAAGTAATCCTCAAATTACAGTTACCTTCCATTCAAATCCAACTTGAATGGAATGCAAATGCACTTTGGAGCCTATTCCTTCAATACGAGTGCTATGGAAGGTGATTGTGGTTTGATCGTTCCAAAATAATTGAACTAAATCTTGCAATTTGATTCCAAACACAGCCTTATCTATCAAAAGTTTTCTGATGCAATTACCTTTTCTTCAGTGTTGAAACTGGATAGAGTACTTTTCTGGTTCTCCTCTTCATGAGCAAGGTCTTTTCCTGAGCTGAAAGACACATGGGCCACAGCCAGAGATGATGGTCCTGATAGTTTCATTGATGACCCCAGCTCAGTAGCAGCCTTGATGGAGGTATCAGAAGTACCATTAGGATAATCAGCATCCCTTTTGTGAGTGTCAGCTTCAGGCAAGTGTTCAATGAGCGACCCCGCACTATGGGCCCCGTTGTCCATGTTATCTAACTGATTAAATTGAGGCGACATTTCACATCTGGGTGAGACATCATCACGAGCTGATATATTGGCAGTATTCGTCGCACTCTGATGACACATGAGCAAATATTCATCTGTTCCCAATTCATCACTAATAGAAACGGAGGAGCAAACTGTCGGTGGGGCAACTTCTGTGGATGATGACAATGAAAGGTTATGCACAGAAAGAACCACTGACATCTTATCTTGGAGATCATGGTCATTGCTTGATTCCTTAACAGCTTCCTCGAGAGTTTCACATAATTGGCCTGCTTGAATTTTCTGATCATATGGAGGGCATAGATCAGCATTTATTATGGGATACTGAGAGCTAACCTCACATTGTTTGCTGAAATGAAGAGCATTACTGAAAGGATTGTTGAACATGAATGAAGACTGAGTTTCACATTTTGCAACATTTTGATTGCATCGATGATCCTCCCTGGAAGTAGTAGCCCCAAAACATGGAACTGGATTCTTGATTACATCATGGACCAAGCAAGAATCATAGCTCAAATCATTACTTTGTTTTTTGGCCTCCAAGAGACCACGGTGTGCCCGATAAAAATATAAACAATTTTCATGAACCTTTGAGTTTCTAAACTCTTCTAGAAGACCATTCTGTCCACAAAAACGACTTGCTGAAGTTCTCCCATAGCTTGGCGGCACAACCCGCTCTCTCAATATTCTGCTATTTTCATGATCAAACAAAGACCGAGTCCCCTTCCTAGAAACCCCCATGTTTCCTATTCCCGCCACAAAATGCTCATGGGTACCACACGAGATCTTTCCCAAATGGGCCTGGCGTAATCTTCCTTCCCCAACATTCGAAATGTTCAACCTCGGCTTAAGCCCAGTGCAGCACCCCCCATAACAAGGCTTCTGACCAAACCCAGAATCTTGATTGTTCCCAATGTCATGCAAGCCACTCCTGCGGTTTCTGAAGTCGTTCGCACCCATTCGAATGTTTTTTACCCTACAAGGAGGATGGCCTGAAAGTCCATCATTTCCAACAAGATAATTCAATGGAAAGACCTCTCTACCCAACTGATTGTTGCATGAAGCAGGCCATAAACGACTCTTCACCAGACCATGGCCAACATTCCATGGCATAATATTTTCTCTATTCAAATATACATGATTGGATTTTCTCACTCCCGGACACTGTTTAGAGTGATATCCTTGAAATGGAAATCGGACCGTTCTAACTGATTCATCACAGTTTTGGAAACTGAACCGATCCTTAGCCAAACCTTCACTAAATCTACTCAAAAAAGATTCCGGCTGAAATTCCGGACTGTCCATGTAACCTGTCGGCATTTCGGGTCCAGACATGGTTCTGCAACACAAACAAAAAAAAATAAAAATAAAAATTCTAATTCACACGGGGCTTTGAAATTTGGGGTTGTGCCACTTGGATAAACAGAGAATCATAACTCCGGGTATCCGCAATGTGGGTAGCACAAATTTCAGGTTGTGAAGCAATTGAGACGATGGAATTGCAGTAATTTTCAATTTTAGCCACCTGGGTCATCGAAACTTGCAGTCTATCTGCCATTGGGCTGAATAAACCATCCAAATTTCGGATTCCAATGAAACTAGTAGTTTTAATATTAGGTTCTGAGAGGGTTAATGCAAAGAAATCACCGGAATTACGAATTCCACTAAAATGGGTCATCGTGATTTTGTCCCCAAACGCTTTTTCTTTCCTAATAAAACTACCACCTACATCGGAATTCTTGAAAGAACAAAACCCATTAAAAGAAGAATCCAAGTTCAATCCTACGTACCCATTGAAATTGCATACAAAGATCCTCAACCGTGCACTCTCCATATACTCCGCGACCTTGTCGTACTCATCTATCATGCACCATACATCGTCGTCGGTGTCGATGGACACCAGAGGCAGGTCGCTGGTGAGGCCGTCCTCATCAGAATCCGGAAGCCGGTATTTTAGAGACATGGAGGGGTGTTTTGGGCAAAACTCCGATATCTTCGACAAGAGGTGGGAGATTCCAATGTCCCGACCGACAGAGACGATGCGGGTCTCGCCACCTACGTACCGGAGCTTTCCGGAAGCGGGGCGGGGGAGGAAGGAGCCATTGACGCTGCAGAGGAGCTTGATCTTCTGTACGGACGGTGGTTTCCTTTGGCGGGAAGGACGGGAAGATTCTTTCATGAGTGTGTGAGAGTTGCAAAAGGAAATTCCTCAGAAAAGAGTCTGAAATTGCCGGGAGTGTTTTGCAGAGAGATGTCATTTATAGTGTTATGTGGCGGAGGAGAAACTTTAGGATCCTGATGCATCAGGACGTTAGAAATCCAGAAAGTTTCCTCAAGTGGACATTGTTAGGTGATCCTCACCGTTGAGTCATTCAGACCGGAAGATCCCATCCATCCAGTATTACTTATGCGCAGTCTGCTGTGGCCGGAATCCTCTCCTGCTTAAAGCTGCGTGTAAAACACTCAGGTTATGTGGGGTCCACCAGTTGTAAATGTAAGATCTAGTCCGTCCATCGGGTTCTGTTCTCCATTTTAGTTTTTAGAAAGAAAAATTATCTAGATCCACAACTCATGTGGGCCACACCATGGAAAGAATGGGAATAAAATGCCAACCATAGGTTTGCGTGTGAGTCTGACTCACCGGGGGTGTATCTTTCATCAACCTCCTGATTAATAGAAGATCCAAAACTCAGGCAGGCCACGCGCATGAATTTAGAGGTTTAGGAGCAATTTTACTTCTTCTTTTTTTTTTCATTGGTGTGGCCCACAGGACAATCTTATCCGTCTGATCTTTTTGATGAACGTATCAAATAATGATTCCCACCTGATGGACGGAGTAGATAGCTTGGGTGTTTCACCAAAAATACCCCTGGCATTTTTACTACCATTCTCGTTGCCCCACCGTAGTTCTGTAATCCACACGGTTGATGTGATGAACCTCAGTAAGAATAGAGAATGCAGCAACAATCATCCAAGATTAGAAGATCCTGGCCTTCCAAGTGGACAGATTTCCATCAAAGGTGGAAGATTGCTATATTTCCACCCATCTTTGACCCTTTTCTCGTTGAACGTGGAGAAGTCATTGCATTTTTCTCAACCGTGCAATTTTTGGGCCATCGTTTGAAGGGTTGAGATGGTCCCTCGGAGGAGTATCTGATAAATCGTCTAATCAAGTGCTTCAAAGCCATATCAATGAGGATAATTCGGTTTAGTTCTATTCACAGGAATATCTGAGGTAGTATCCATTTCATTTGCAGGAATATCTGAGGACTCGTCTAATCAGGTGCCGCAAAGGCATATCAGTAAGGATAATTCGATTATTTTAGTTTTTTATTAGATATTCTAGTTCTCAAATTGTGTCTTTTCCTTTGAACTTAGAAAAGTCAAGTTTTATTCTCAGGAATATCTGATGAAGCATCAAATCTGCTTCAAAGGCATATCGATGAGGATAATTCAGTTATTCTAGTGTTTTATTTTTCAGCTTAGCAAATTAGAAAATGAGTTTAGTTCACAAAATAATTTTAGTATTTATTAAGAATCATATTTCTCAATTTAAAAGAACAATTTTTAAAAAGAAAACTTGGGAAATCAAAATAAAACTTTAGACATTTTTTAAGTTCACAATAATGTCACTGTATCCATCAATGTCAATGGACTAAGTTCAATTATAGGCATAACCTAGCTTGGGATAATGATTTTCAACATTAAAACATTCATAAGGTCTATCATAATATTCATTTTCCAATCAATTTATTCATAAGGTCACAAAGGCTTGTGTCAAAAAGAAAAATAAATACCATATTGATCCAAAAGTTTCATGTCTCTAAAAGGGTTTTACTGGCAATCTCTCACTGTTTTTTGCAGTGTGGTCCACTTCACATTTATATCTGTCTTAATTTTAGTCTCAAGGCTTAAAGACTGGTTCGTCAAATGGATGAAAGGTCTGGATATAACACATAACTCATGATATGCATACTCAGTTATCGGGCCTAAGGCCCCAAATATGACAAAAAGTCCAAATGGGTCGCTGAAATTTTTAAAGTCATGATCCATCATCCGTAAGGCTCAACGAACCAATGGTCTAGATTAGAGAGACTTGGCCCCACTAATCAGATTCGAGAACACGTGTATGTATTATACTATTCCCGTTGAGGCATCTGATGCTTTTTACAGTTGAAGTGGTATTTCAGATGTTTCGAAATACTGCAGGGGCATTTCTTTCGTGCATGGGAGGCGCTTTCCAATCCTATAGTAACGTGATAGACTTGTATTTGTCCTTTTACCCAAAATAGACTGGAGTTGGTTTCCCCTCTGTCGCGACTCAGGTTGAAGCGTCTGTCACTGCCGCTGGGGCCCACATGCAGAGTGGTCCAATGATCTAAACCATAAGAAACTAAATATGAACGGATTCGATAGTGACCATCGCCATCTCTAGTTGAATTTATAGAAGCGAGAAGAAAATGGCTGGTTATCGACTATAAAAATCAAAGGTGGGATCCTGATTGAATGTTGTTAGAGTACAATAGCTATTTTATCTGAGTGTGAACGGTTCAGATCATCGGAACATCTTAGCATGTGAGATGGTAATTACAAAGCCCTCCAATCCCTCAACAGTTTCCGCGGGACAGCGAACTCCGTATTTGGCCTAAACCAAATTACAAATCAATTTGCCCCGCTTTTACCGGATACGCGGGTTTCCCGCGAAAACCTTCCGCAGGGAGTTTATGCGCTGGGAAGCTAGGTGGGCCCCACCTTGATGTTTTCGAAAAATCATCTCCGTCCATACGTTTTTTGAGCTCATTTTAGGATGATCTACCAAAAAATAGGTGGATCCAAAACTCAAGTGGGCCACAAAAGTGAAGCAGTGGGGATTGAATGA
The DNA here is from genome assembly GCF_029962835.1 of Magnolia sinica. Taxonomy (NCBI): domain Eukaryota; kingdom Viridiplantae; phylum Streptophyta; class Magnoliopsida; order Magnoliales; family Magnoliaceae; genus Magnolia; species Magnolia sinica. The sequence continues at coordinate 120,199,644 of NC_080573.1, forward strand.
ACACCGTTGAAACATTCATGTGGCCACAAATGTTTTGCATTGAGCTATGATTTTCTGTGTTTTCAGTTCATCCTAATGGGAATAACCTTATAAACGGTTTGGATGACATATAAGCATCAAGGTGGAGCTCAAAAAGGTTTCAACGGTAGGCATTTCTTTCCCAATTTTCCCCTCTTGTGTAGCCCACTTGACCTTTGTATCCGGCTCATTTTTTCTCTCATTCAGTAAAATGAGCCTGTAAAATGGATGGACGGGATGAATTTCTTTCGAACATTACGGTTGGCCCCACTTAGATTACCAGTGCAGTTACTTCCTGCGAAATCCAGACGCGGATCGGCAGGTGACGTGGCCCAGTAGCCAACCAGCCAATCGGCTACTGGCCGGTGCTCTATGGGCCCACCATGAAGTCTGTGCTCATTAAAAATTTTCAAATCATTTTATTTTGTGAGACTAGTAAATGAAGCATATCTTAATATTACATGAATCACCTTATAGGAAATAGTGTGATTGAACTCTTACCGTTAAAAACACCGTGAGGCTACGAAAGTTTTGAACTGTGGACATTCAATTGCAATTGTTTTCCAATGATGTGGTCCACTTGAGATTTAGATCTTCCACGTTTTTGGAATCAAGCTCTAAAATGATATGAAAAAACGGATGGACAGCCTGGATAAAGCACATCTATTGTAGTACTTTTTCCGTTATAGAAAACGTTAGATAGCCAACAACAAGTACGGGTGGGCTTTTCATGTTCAAGATTATTATTTTTTTAAATGTTTTTCTTGCTTTTGATGGAAAATTACCCCAATGCTAATGCAAGAATGATCTAAAATTAAAATAATAATAATAATAATTTGTTTGCTTAATTATATATATAAACTATGAAATTATTTATTAATTTATAACAAATATTTTAATTTTTAGCAAGATTCTCGTAACAATATCTCAACAGAAACTTCAAAACTTTAAAATCTCTGACAAATCCTACTGTGGGAATTTGTAACCACAAGATTTGTCATCACGAACTGAACGTAAACGGATGGTCCACATATGTCATGTGGATGAAAACACTTGTTACAAGTCGGCATGCAGCTAAGTGCATGGAAAGGTCTCTATATCAGCACAAGTGCATGGCTGGATGAGAAAAGCTGAGCACGTGGCTGTGGTAATGTAGCATGCGTTTTCAAACTGTAAAATTTCAAATGCCCATTTGAAAATGCATCATTAAGCTATGCATGGCAGTCTGAAATTTTAATCTTGAAAAGTCTACAAATAATATTTGACAGCATGATCTGTAATTAAACCAGACCTTACAAGAAGTAGAAGAGAGAGAAATTATGATATTTGGGGCCCGTTTGGATACCACCAAATAAATTACTTTTTTCCACACTTATGGTAGTAGATAAGTGACTTATTTCAAATAATTAAATTTGGTTTATGATTAGTTATAAGTAATTTTTTTACTCAAAAGTACATAATCACTTCAGTTAAATCCTTTTTTAGCTTTTCTACTTTTCATTAGTTACTGAAGAGAGGCATAAGGAGAGCTGACAAAAAAAGAGTAGCGGATAAGTATGTTGTTTGCCGGACACACTTATCTTGTTAATAACTAGAAACTAAGATAGGCTACTTGTGAAATAAGTAGCTTATCTTAAGAAACTTATGATGAATTACTTATGCCATAAGTAACTTATCTTAGTTACTACTTACTAAGAAGATAAGTATTTTTGGTAAATAAGATACTTATCACTTTTTCCTCTCCTGGGTCTCTCCTAGGCCTCTTTTTTGTAATTTATGAAAAATTAAAAAACTAAAAGAAATTTAACTGAAGTGATTATAAGTAAAAAAAAGTTACTTATAACTAATCATAAACCTAACTTACTTATATGGAATAATTTACTTGGGCCTGATTGGAAACCACCAAAAAAGTTACTTTTTCTACTTACAACAATAGATAAGTATCTTATTTTAGATAAGTAAGTTTGGTTTAAGATCAATTATAAGTAACATTTTTACTTAAGTTACTTCATTACTTTAGCATAATAAGTAAAAACCAGTATAAACTACTTGAGGCATAAGCAATTTATCTTAAGTAACTTAAGATTTGGATTGTAAGTTACTTAAGATAAGCTACTTATGCCTTAATTACTTATCTTGATTTATACTTATTAAACTAAAGTGATTAAGTAACTTTAAATTAAAAAACTACTTGTAATTGATCATAAACCAAACTTACTTATCTCAATTAAGTTGTTTATTTACTGTTGTAAGTAGAAAAAGTAATTTATTTGGTGGTATCCATGCGGGCCCTTCAAGACGATCGAAAATTCAGAATTTTGCATTCTACCTTTTTTCTTGGATTTTAGATGAACCATTCTGAGAATTTTTATTATAAGATGATTCAATATTTAGGGGATATAAAGACACCTCACCCCGAGCTGATAAGCTAATTGAGTTTAAACTGATGGATGGAAGATCAAAGTCCAATCCTAAAACATTAACCCTAGAAGCCTAAACTCTACAAATCCTGATCTTAAACCCTAAACTCAACTCATTTAACCTTGTAAACCCAGTCAACCCAATCAGCCTAACCCTAAACCCCAGGAACCTAAAACCCTAGAACCATGAGTTAGCTCGGTAAGTTAACTCACCCAGTCAGCCTACCCAATCCAACAACTCAATCAACTCACCTGGTTAAGCCCAAAACCAAGACCAAACCCAAGCCCAAAAGTCAGCCTAATCGGATAAAAAAATGCAAAACCTTAAAATAACAACCCTCGCAGTAGAGCCTTCACACTCTTGTAAGGGGCAGCCTGCCAAAGCAAGAAGTCCAAGTGGGGACCGGCGACAACTAGGTTGCCGCCGGCTACGTGGTACTCCCCCACTTTAAGGTGGCATCCCTCAAGCATGTGGAGTTCCCATTTTTCAAACCCCAAGTATGCGACTCTTTAAGGTGGCATCCCTCAAGCATGTGGAGTTCCCAATTTTCAAACTCCAAGTATACGATTGAAGTGTGTGTGTGTGTGTGTCTATATATATATATATATATATATATACACACACTCCGATGCCCATCTCCTTATCTAAAATTATCCTTTTATCACCTTATTCAACCCATGAGATGATGCGATGTGGCAATCTCTAATCCTAACTTTTCAACCACCTTTTGTTCTTAGGATCACCAGGATTTATAAGAAAATCGAGTTTGAAGGCTATAAATAGCCCCCTCCCCTTCTCATTTCAGACACCCACTACATGTAGAAGCATCAGGAATTCAGGAGTCCCCCGCTACATCTAGTAGATCCCTGTCCATTCCTCCACCAATGAGAGTGAGAGAGAGAGAGAGAGAGCCCAACCCTGATCTAGCCTAACCTACCTAGAGTCCAATCATCTTGAGTCACCTAAGTTCAAATCTAAGCCACTCAATCTAGCCTTACGATACTACTGTTCATTTAGTCATTCAAGTTTCAATTAGTTTCATCAAACCATAGCATTGGTATCATGTAACGTTCATTCACTTATCAACCCCCTTACTCCTCATGTACATCAGCATTACATTGCATTTCATCGTTTTCTCGAATCTAACTGGCAGGCGTATGTTCTAAGGCCCGTCGTAATAATCGAGTCCTGCCCACCAGAAACTTTAGCCAGAGTGGACACTGGAAATTAACACCCATGCTGATTTAAAAAATGTTTGTGAATTTGGTTGGAGTAAGTGGGAGTTAGTTGGTTGATTTGTGAATGTTGGAGTTGCCACTAGCCAATTAATCTCATAATCTTGCATTCGGCTAGAACCTGCGAAATATATATAAGGTTGGAGAAATTTGAAAAATCTCCTCCCTTAGATTGACTCCTGGTCTATGATCCGAGATTCCGGGTAAGGGACCTCGGTAACAAAGAAAGAAGGTGTTAGGCACCCTCTTTGCCTGTACAAATGTACGGTCTCTACTTGGTGTGGTAAAACAATCTCAAGGGATGATGTATGCTGTGATTGAGATGAGACTAGGCACACACGCGAATTTCTGATGCAACAAGATATAAGATTTCGGCAAGCCACAAAGCATACGTTCAACAGCGTGTCTAGAAGGCGGACGTGATGATGCTTATACAAAGAGATAAGGAAAATTAGACTAGATTGCTAGGATTTTCTGATGTGACAGGACGCGGTACACGGTAAGTCATAGAGCATACGTTCACTAGAAATCTAGAGGAGCAGGGGGTTGAGAAGGGAATGAATGTCATGATGAATGCTTATGTATAGATGAATGGATCTTTGGCTTGAACTTGAATAGGATAAGACATAGACCGAGGCATGACCATTTTGGGTCGGGTCTAAGTGTTGAGATGGTTGAGGTGAGGCTAGGAGGTGGCTGAAAAAAATCTAGAATTTAAGGCTTTGGAGCTCCTCATCACCCTCGCTCCTACTCTCTTCTCTTCTCTCCCTCTCTTTCTCTCACACTTGGAAAGTGAAGTGGTTGTTTTTAAAATGTGAAGAGGAGAGGGCTATTTATAGCCTTCTCCAATGGTCTTATGGTAAATATGGGGTTTAGGAGGGGTAAAAGCTGATGTGGCAAGTTGTGAGTGGTTGAGGGGAGAGATACGCCACGTAGCGCATTCCTATTGGCTCTTGGGTTTAGTAAAATAGAAAATAAGGTTGAGTGGGGGGTCAAAGTTGATTTTCGGGTGCTGGGCCAGTTGTTGCTTGGAGGACACACGTGCCCCGCGAGCGGTGGTAATCGGAGTACCGCCGGCGGTAGTCAAACTACTGCCCGGGCCGGGCTCGAGCTTATGGGCCTCGTTTGGTGCACTAGTTTGTTTGATAGTCTTCTTTTGAGCTTCTGGGTTCGAATGGGGTGGGTTTTTGTGTTGATCTAGCTCTAATGGGTCAGGTTGTGGGGTTTTGGGGTTTAAGGTTTGGATTAGGATTTTGGGTTTTAGATTAGGGTTCAAGGTTTGGGTATTGATCATGGTCTAAATTGTCCTTACCTTTTCAAGATGTTAGCCTGGGGGTGTCTACAGCTAGTTAGTTGTTGTTTTGACATATATATCACATTCCATCGTTATCACATTCCATCGTTTTCTCGTTCTGACTGGTGGGTATATGCTGAGGCTTGCCGATATAATCGGAGCAAGTCCACTAGAAACCTTAGCTAGTTAGCCGTCATTTTATCACAAGTATCAATACAACATCAAGCATCTCATACATCACATTTCTATATACTTTACACCCTATACTCGATCGTTTTGAACGTATGCTATGCGGTTTGCCGATATAATTGGATCCTGCTTATCAGAAATTCAGATCGATCATCATTGTCATTGCATTGCATTATAATTTTTTGCATGTGAGAAGTAGTCACATTCCTAAAAAATTAATCAGATCTTGTGAAGTAAAGAATGCATATCCGTACGGGCAGAGTGGGTGCCTAATACATTCCCTCTCTATAACCATCGTCCCTTACTCGAAATCTCTGGAACACAAGTCACGAGTCATCTTAGGGTTAAGAATCATCCCTCCAGCATCCCCTCGAGAAATCCTCCCTCCAGTGTCCTCTCGGTGGGAGTAGTACTCAATCCGTGTCTCTAATGCTATAAAATGATCTCTTTGATTACAAGTGGGAGTTAAGTCTTCCCATGACACGTACCGATATCACCCTGTTGGTGGTGTGTGGTACACCTGTAAATCCGCTTCCGCATATTATGCCGCGGCCCTATCCTCCAAATGGACCACTAAATTCGGGAAACGGATTGGCTACTCCCCTTGCCACCAACCAACCAATGGCTAGTGGTCAGTGCTCTATGGGCCCCACCATGATGTATGTGTTTCATCCATGCCGTCCATCTATTTTTCCATATCATTTTATGGTATGAGACCAAAAATGAGGTATATCCCAATCTTAGGTGGACTACATTACATGAAACAGTGTTGAATGAGCGTCGACCATTAAAAACCTATTGGGGGCCATAAAAGTTTTGGATTAAGTTGATTTTTGTTTTTTCCCTACATCTGGGCCTGTATGACCTAATTAATAGATTGGATGTCAAATAAACAGTACAGTGGACCTTAGGAGGATTTTAATGGTGGATATCCAATCACTATTATTTTTCTGTGGTGTGATCCACCTGAGATTTATATCCCTCTTAATTTTGGAATTAAGCCCTAAAATGATATGTAAAAATGAATGAACAGAATGGATGAAATGCATACATTATAGTGGGGCCCACAGTGTACCTACCACTAGCCATCAGGCTGGTGGCAAGGGGAGTAGCCAGTCCGTTTCCTAAACTTGTCTTTTCCGCGAGTATAGGAAAGGGATTGGCTACTCCCCGGCCACCTACTAATAGCTAGTGGTCGGTGCTTTGTGAGCCGCACTATAATGTATGTGTTATATCCATGCCATCCATCTATTTTACCAGATCACTTTATAATATGAGACCAAAAATGAGATATATCCCAATCTCAAGTAGACCACATTACACGAAACAGTGTTGAATGAGCGTCGACCATAAAAAACCTTTTGGGGCTATAAAAGTTTTGGATAAATCTTATCTTTGTTTTTTTTTTTTTCCTTTCACCTGGGGCTTTATGACCTAATCAACAGATTGGATGTCAAATAAACAGTACAGTGGGCCTTAGGAAGATTTAAATGGTGGATATCTAATCATTATTGTTTTCCTGTGGTGTGGTCCACCTGATATTTATATCCCTATCATTTTTGGCATAAAGACCTAAAATGATCGGTAAAAAATGGATGAAGGGAATGGATGAAACACATACATCATGTTGGGGCCCACAGAGCACCGACCACCAGCCAGGGAGCTGGTGGCAGGGGGAGTAGCCAATCCGTTTCCATCGACTCTTGCCTTTTGTTTCACTCCCTTGGTTCATTGGCAGCGCTTATTGGGCCCCTTGGGAGAGCGGATTAAGTGAGACCCCGACGTCACGCTAGGCGGCGCAGCCCATACCGTGGGGCCCACCTTGATGTATGTATTATATATCCACGCCGTCATCCGTTTTTCCAAATCATTGTAGAGCAATACAAAATAAAAGAAGCATATCAAATTATCAAGCGGACCATACTAAAAGAAACAGTGGTGATTGATCGTCCTATCATTAAAAACTTCTTAGGGCTCACATTAACATTTCCAATGTGTTTATTTATCATCCAATCTGTTGATAAGGCCACGCAAGCCTGGATTAAGTGAAAAAAACAAATATCGTCTTAATCCAAAACTTTTGTGGCCCGTTAATGGTCAATCACCACTATTTGTTACGGTATGGTATAATTAAATCTCCTTCATTTTTGGTATAATAGTCTAAAATGATATGAAAAAACGAATGAACGGCGTGGATACATATTACATGCATCAAGGTGGACCCCACGGTAAGGGCCGCACCGTCTCGGTTGAGACCGGGGTCTCACCTAATCCGCTCTCGTCCTTGTGTGGGACCCACGTAACCAGATGCGTGCCAAGTAAGAAGACAGCCTCCTTACGCATGCCACGTCACATAGTGCTGTCCTCGTTGGATTTGCGCTGTGGGTCCCACTCTCTGTCCATAACACGTGGCAGTACCGAGTCCTTTCGGTGGCCGCAGATGTCCCAGTCAATAGAGAAAACGGTTCGTCTTACGGTCGCTTTCAAATATCCAAGGATTCCAAACCCACTTATTAAGGAAGAATATGGATAATGACCTTCTCGTGTCCTCACTTCTCCTGAGTGGGGCCGACCGTCTGATGATACATCATGCCGACTATCGGCTTTCTTGTTATGTACATGGCCCAAAATATCTACTCAAAAAGGAATCCCAACCTTTCGGTTGATGATATGTACATGGACGGTACAAAGAAAACCAATATTCCATGTCTAAATGACAAAATGTAGAAAGATTTGGAGAAATTTACGACTGTGGACCCCACCTTTTATCAGTTTGTGATTTTATTTTATTTTTTACTATGTTGCTTTTGTGGGTCCCATCATAAGGTCTGTGTTATATCTAAACCGTCCATCTATTTGGCGAGCTCATATTAAGGCTTAAGACAAAAAATAAGACAGATCTAACCATCAATGGACCACACTGTAAAAGGAAGTGGGGAATTGAACGTCCACCATTGAAACCCTTTTAGGGGTTACAGAAGTTTTGGATCATTATGAAATTTGTTTTTACTCTTCATCCAGGTCTTTGTGACCCTATGAATGAACTTAGATGGGGAGGATTTCTCACAAACATCACAGTGGGCCCCACTTGAGTTTCTAACGGTTGAAGCTCATTCAACACTGTTTCGAGTAATGTGGTACACTTGAGATTTGGATATACCTCATTTTTGTTCTTATGCTATAAAATGATCTGGAAAAATATATGGACGGCGTGGATGAAAATCATACATCATTGTGGGGCCCACAGACCACCGACGATCCGCCATTGGCGGGTGGCAGGGGGAGTAGCCGATCCGTTTCCCTGAAAAGGGGGGGTATTTTCGTCCTGGAATTTGTCGACCGTACGAGGAGGTCTAAGTTCGGAAGTTAAGTTTGTATTGCTTCAAGAATATCCGATGGATAAAAAGTGGGGTCCACAGTCGTAAATTTCTCAACGATTAGTTGGCTAGGATTTTTTAAATTCGGAAGAATTCTTGAAGATTATCCCATCTTCTGAGGGTCCCATCTGATCATACCGGGTTCCATCTGATCAACGGTATGGATCACTTGGGCATGATCCCCACTTGATCATTCCTTAAAAATTTGAATGGATTGAGAGAAGAATCAATTGATCCGCGTCAAACGAACAGACGGTGCAAAAGGGATGGCCCACCATTACCAATGTTTCATTGGCCCACTATTAAGTAGGGCTGTAAATGGTCAGGTTGGGGCAAGTTCATCCAAAACTAGACTCACTCATTTACTAAATAAGTTTGGATCTAAATTTTAAACGGAGGCCCTTTTACTAAATTGATGGTCTGGGGAATTCATTTATAAATGGGTCCGGGTGTAATGAAATCTGATCGACCTATACCCGGTTATAAATAGATCGGGTCTAATGGATCTGGTTAAGGGATGTCTAGACCCAAAGCAAACCCACTGATAAACGGGTCTAACGGTTCTGATCAGGTCTAATGGGCCTGAGTCATCTTGATTTTATATCAAAATGGACGGACAGGCAAATTTCTCATAGATGACACAGCGGGGCCCACTTCGCATCTCTGCATAGTAACCTTTTACAAAATCCTTTTACATGCGATTCACATACATATCAATTCAATAATCTCATCATCTTCAGCGTATCAATTCAGATTCCACGGTGTCTCCTGCTCTTAGCTAGATATGGGGTGAAATTCTCATTTTCCAAACTGTCCGGGATACAGTGCTCAATAAATTGACATCATTAGTAAACATTTTGTCCAGTATATAATATATTGGATTTCAAATCTAATTCAAATGGAAGTTAATATATTATTTTAAAATAAAACATTATAATATGTTCTGGGCCTGTGATCCAAACACGCTCTTAATGAGTTCGTGTTGAGCTTAATATAAAGGAAACAAGATATAGACCCATTTAGCAATTGAGTTTATTCTTGGACAAACCCTTAACCATTTAACAAACAGGTCAGGTTAATCTAAATACCCTATCGGGTCAACTGACCCTTTTGTAGCCCTGCTATCAAGACATCATTGTATCTATGGGGCTGGTAATTGAATGGCTTAAAGCTTAACCTCATGGATTGTTAGAACGGATGGATTTAATTTCTTTCCCGACTTCATTTACAGGCAACCAAACAAGGCCTTAGTGCACCGCTTCACCATCAAATCAAGGAATACTGATAGTGGGTTGGCCCCGGTTGAGCCTAATTAGTCCTCCACCCAGGCTGTGCTTGTCTTAACTCGAGTCCTTATTAACCCGTTTGGATGCAAACAAAGTAGTGTTCCGCACAATCTATTTAAATCATGCTATTTAATGGACAACTCAAGCCATGCTATCTTTGATTTGTTTGCCAAATATCAACAATAACAATTAAAAATGACACATGGCACATGTGAAATGTGGAGAGCTTGAGATGGTTGGCATTGCATACATTATAATAAGTGGTATATGTAAGTCAATTAAAGATTGATAGTGACACATGTGCCACATATAGGATGCTTGATCATTACCACATGTATCACGTTTGATATATATGATGCTTATGCACGGAACATCACGTTCATGCATGTGTCTTTGGTAGATATGTTGTCCTTTTACACACTTTAATTACACATCGTTTTTTGCATGCACAATTGTCATATACTAGCCATATTCCCGATATTCGTATACACTGAGCATTCTGTGTATGCCACATCACCATCCATTAGCAACACGTGGCCCATGGCATGGGCTGTATTTGGCTCGGTGGTGAATGGTTCATGCATGAAATGTTCGGTGTAGAATCTGTAGATGCTGTTGGCTAGTTGTATATTTAAACTTGGGTGGGGAAGCGGATTAGGTGGGACCTCGGCCTCACTCAAGATGGTGCGGCCCTTACTGTGGGCCCACCTTGATGTATTATGTATGCACCCCGTCTATCCATTTCTTTTAATTATTACAGGACATTATTCCAAAAATGAAGTAGACCCAGTTATCGGGTGGACCCTACCATAAGAAACAGGGGTGATTGACCATTAATGGGTCACAAAAGTTTTGGATCAAGATGATATTTCTTTTTTATCCTTCATCTAGGCTTATGTGACCTTATCAACGGATTGGATGGTAAATAAACAGTAAGAAACACTAAGGCGTGCCGCAAGAAGATTTTAATGGTAAAATGTTCAATCACAACTGTTTCCTAAGGTATGGTCCACCTGATAATTGGATCTTCTTCATTTTTTGGTTCATCTCCTAAAATGATATGGAAAAATGGATGGACGAGGTGGATCCAGAAAATACACATCAATGTAGGCCCCACATTAAGGGCGGCACCGTCTTGGGTGAGGCCGGGGTCTCACCCAATCCGCTCCCTATACTTGAGGGGCTAGCACAGGTAGGCAGTCTTTGTCATTATCTTCTTGTGGCACATGGTTTTGGACTTGGATAGAGGGTTGCCCTCAAAAGGTTTGAGATTTGTGGGGAAGGGTGGAAGCATTTAGGAATAAACACCACTTGAAAAGTGGGGCGGGATTCCCTCTGCATGTGCTCGGTTGGTAATGTGTGGAATAAGACCCGTCGTTTGTTGGGTTTTATTATAGGTGGTCCATCTCTAAAGTTTATAGTTAGGTTGGCAGGGAATTTATCCTTTTAATTTCATTGTTGCGTGGAATTATTTATGCTAACCATTGGTTAGAATTATTTTTATTTATTTTAGTAATCATCAACTTTTATAATTGATGGCAGTCAAATTTATAATCGGTCATGTGAAAATATCGGGAGTGTGATTCTGTGGGCCATTTCGCACATAATCGATATCTTCGCCCATAGGGAAGGGACTTACTATTCATGAAAAACTAAAAATTTTATGAGCTTTAACTCATTGTGTTTAAGAAATCTAATGTGATCATAAGTTGAGTAACTTAATTTTAAGCATATGCATCAATGGCCAATCTCATCCGCCCTTTAAATTGTTTCCCTTGGTGTGACCCACCTGAATTAAAGTTTTTTTTATTTTTATTTTTGTACCTTACAAATATATGGAATTTAATGTTTGGAGTGAATTTCTTATAGTAAATATGGAATCTAATGTTTGGAGTGGATTTCTTATAGTTATTATGGTGGTCCTATAAAAATTGATGGTAGACTTCTCTCCTAACTCTTTCTTTTGTTGTAGCCAATCTAATTCACACATCAGCTTGATTCTTTAGCATTGTGCTTAATGTGGGATTATACATCTAATGATATATTGTGTGAGTGTGAGGGTGTATGCCTAAAAAAACTGAATTCCCAAAGTGGATTAAATGAGATCCCAAACGGGCCGAGACGGTGCAGCCCTTGTTGAAATAAATTAATTTTTAATATATATATATATATATATATATATATATATATATATATATATATATATATAATGTTTTAAAAAAATATTTTTTCTTGTATTTTGGGAATAATCCCACATTGGAAAAAGAGAAGAAGAATTTTGAGAATATATGAGAATAGTGGAGTATTGTAATGTTTACCCACCTAGTTTGAGGAATATCGGGTTTGCGTGTTCTAGTGCTCGCACTTGGGCTCGGGCACGGTCACGAGCTCGGTGCGAGGGTGTGGGCATGAAAGGCACTAGTGGCGCACTTTGCACTTTGTACGTCCGCATCGTGTCGTTCATTCGCGACCTTACGTGAACTGGCGCAAGACGAGTGCGAGTCACGGTGCGACAAAGAGGTAAGGCGGATGACTGGCTGGAAATCTAGAGGACTGAATGAACTCCCTTGAATTATATAGAGGTTGAAAAAGAGCTGTCGCATTGAGGTGTAACTCCTCATGCAATTGATTGTTGACCATGCAAAAACTGCTGCGTGTGGCTAACCGAACAACTAGAAACAGCTAGTCAATGTCTCACAAAAGTCAGAAATAGCTGCATACAGTAACCATTACACTACATGCATAACAGTTAGAAACAGCTAAAAACGGCTAGTTTCTCCCAACAACTAGAAAACAGTCATATGGATTAATTTCCCTGAACTAAAACTGCCAGCCACCATTGCCTATAATCATACAAACTAAGTCCTCTCCTACAACCAGAAATTCCATCAAGACAGCAATGTTCATCTGAACCATTGCCTGAAGAACAGACCAGCGATGTGGTCTAGAACGGTTCATTTGAACCATTAGCTGAAGAACAGACCAGTGCAGTTGTCTAACTCATATTTATTCTTCTCATTTTTCTGAGATTTTTTTCCTTTTATTTTTTGCCAGAAATTGTGTAACAAAGTTCTATTAATGGGTCCTCATGTTTGCTGAACGCGGATCCACACCAGGCTCATCATATCCTATGAGCAATTTGCCTGTAAACTTTCAGCATACTCAATTCACTTGAATACAGATAAATAACGCTTTAAGGACAACGTCTCATACGTGCTTCAACCTGTCCTGATTTCAAATTATTTTCAGTTTTTATATTTTATAGAAAATATTATTTCTATATAATTTCTCAACAACCCTTGCCGTGGAGTCCACCTTGATGTATATATTTTATATCCATGTTGTCCATCCGTTTTTTCAAATCATTTTAAGGCGATGTATATATTTTATATATCCATATTGTCCATCTATTTTTCCAGATCATGTTAAGGCAGAAAAGGAAACACATCCAATTAAATTATTAGGTGGACCATACCTAGGAAATAGTGGTGATATTTGCCCATTAATGGACCACACAAGTTTTGGATCAAGTAAATAATTTTTTTTTCCCATCATCCAAGCTAGCATGATCTTATCAAGAGATTGGATGGCAAATAAATACTACGAAAATATTAAGATGCGCACTCCTCATTCGCAACCGTACGTGAACCGGCGCAAGACGAGTGCGAGTCGCGGTGCGACAAAGAGGTAAGGCGGATGACTGGCTATGAATCTAGAGGACTGAATGAACACCCTTGAATTATATAGAGGTTGAAAAAGAGCTGTCGCATCGAGGTGTAACTCCACATGCAATTGATTGTTAACTAGGTAGAAAATGCTACATGTGGCTAACCGAACAGCTAGAAACGGCTAGTCAGTGTCTCACAACGGTCAGAAACAACTGCATACAGTAACCATTACACTACATGCACAACAGTCAGAAACGGCTAATAACGGCTAGTTTCTCCCAACAACTAGAAAACGGTCATATGGATTAATTTCCCTGAACTAAAATTGCCAACCACCATTGCCTAATCATACAAACTAAGTCCTCTTCTACAACTAGAAATTCCATCAAAACAGCAATGTTCATCTGAACCATTGCCTGAAAAACAGACCAGCGATGTGGTCTAGAACGGTTCATTTGAATCATTAGCTGAAGAACAGACCAGTGCAATGGTCTAACTCATATTTATTCTTCTCATTTTTCTGAGATTTTTTCCTTTTATTTTCTGCCAGAAATTGTGTAACAAAGTTCTATTAGTGGGTCCTCATGTTTGTTGAATGCAGATCCACACCAGGCTCATCATATCTTATGAGCAATTAGCTTGTAACTTTTCAGCATACTCAATTTACTTGAGTACAGACAAATAACGCTTTAAGGACAACGTTCTCATGCGTGCTTCAACCTATCCTGATTTCAGATTATTTTCAGTTTTTATATTTTATAGAAAATATTATTTCTATATAATTTCTCAACAGCCCTTGCCGTGGAGTCCACCTTGATGTATATATTTTATATCCATGTTGTTCATCCGTTTTTTCAAATCATTTTAAAGTGATGTATATATTTTATATCCATATTGTCCATCTATTTTTTCAGATCATTTTAAGGCAGAAAAAGAAACACATCCAATTAAATTATCAGGTGGACCATACCTAGGAAATAATGGTGATATTTGCCCATTAATGGACCACACAAGTTTTTGATCAAGTAAATATTTATTTTTTTCCTATCATCCAAAATAGCATGATCTTATTAAGAGATTGGATGGCAAATAAATACTATGGAAATATTAAGATGCGCACTCGTCATTCGTGACCTTACGTGAACCGGCGCAAGACGAGTGCGAGTCGCGGTGCGACAAAGAGGTAAGGCGGATGACTGGTTGTGAATTTAGAGGACTGAATGAACTCCCTTGAATTATATAGAGGTTGAAAAAGAGCTGTCGCATGAGGTGTAACTCCTCATGCAATTGATTGTTGACCATGTAGAAACTGCTGCATGTGGTTAACTGAACAGCTAGAAACGGCTAGTCAGTGTCTCACCAACGGTCAGAAACAGCTGCATACAGTAACCATTACACTACATACACAACAGTCAGAAACTGCTAATAACGGCTAGTTTCTCCCAACAACTAGAAAACATTCATATGGATTAATTTCCCTGAACTAAAACTGCCAACCACCATTGCCTATAATCATACAAACTAAGTCCTCTCCTACAACCAGAAATTTCATTAAGACAGCAATGTTCATATGAACCATTGCCTGAAGAACAGACCAACGATGTGGTCTAGAACGGTTCATTTGAACCATTAGCTGAAGAACAGACCAGTGCAGCGGTCTAACTCATATTTATTCTTCTCATTTTTCTGAGATTTTTTCCTTTTATTTTCTGCCAAAAATTGTGTAACAAAGTTCTATAGTGGGTCCTCATGTTTGCTGAACGTGGATCCACACCAGGCTCATCATACCCTATGAGCAATTTGCCTATAACTTTTCAGCATACTCATTTTACTTGAGTACGGACAAATAACGCTTTAAGGACAACGTTCTCATACATGCTTCAACCTGTCCTGATTTTAGATTATTTTCAGTTTTTATATTTTATAGAAAACATTATTTCTATATAATTTCTCAACAGCCCTTGCCGTGGAGTCCACCTTGATGTATATATTTTATATCCATGTTGTCCATCTGTTTTTTCAAATTATTTTAAGGCGATGTATATATTTTATATCCATATTATCCATTTATTTTTTCAGATCATTTTAAGGCAGAAAAAGAAACACCACCATTAAAACCTTTCTAGGACCCACTATAATGTTTGTTTTCCATACAACTTATTCATGAGGAGACTTTAATGAAGGGAAAATATAAGAGTCCGGATCCTCTGCCTCCAGGAGGCAGAGAGTCTCTGCCTCCCGCAATATCATTGATCCATCTCACCGCACCTGCCACGTAGGACTAGCAAATCCGTTTCCGTTTCATATTTAAAAAAAAAAAGAAAAAAGAAAATCTCTCTGTCGTCTTCCCTAATGGCAACGACACCACGAGAAAATCTCTCCGCCGTCTTCCCTAACGGCAACGGCACCACGAACGGCACTTTCCATTTCCAGTTCGCAGTGATTTTTTAGAGATTTCTTCTCCCCTCGTTTCTAATTTCAAATTCTTTCCGTTTACAGATGGATTTCATCAAAGCGGAAGAAAAAGAGGGGTTTTTTCTTTTGAAGATCGGTGGCCCTCTTTCCCCAATCTCTCACAATCCCTCTTGCCCATTTTCCCTCGGGCAGTCGATAGCCGATTTCTGCTATTTCTTCTATTCATGCATCAAAGATCCACCCCACCTCACAGGTATTTTAATTTTTTAACATAATTTTTTACAGATTATTTATTTATTTATTTTTTCCTCCATTCAAAATCCTTTTTTTTTCAAGGCTATTTTCTGTGATCTGCAATGGACCCACTGAATGAATGGTTCAGATACCAGATTTTTAAATGAGGAACATTGGATGTTGTTTTTGAATTGCCTGTATGCATGTAGACTAATAGGAGATTTTCAGGATTATTCAGATTTACTTACAGATAGAAGTGTCCTGAATAAACACTCCTACCATCAAAATTTAACAAATTCAATGAAAAATATCATGCAATTCGACGCCACTGCCTCTCGTTTGGTAGACAGCCTGAAAATGAGTTGAGCACTCCTCTCCCTCCAATATTAGTGGACATGAATCTAAAAGATCCATATCGAAATGGGTAATTGAAATTTGTATATTGAATGGTCAGGATCTTCTAAGCCCATTTTGAGGAGCATTAGACAAATAATCTGGATCACCAAACAAGGGGACCCACAAGTATCTAAATAAAAGCATTAGGACCACCAGTCCCATTTGTTTTTTTTATACATGCAGCCCAGCAGATTCTTGAAACAGTGTTTTTGACCCATTTACATAGGAAGCTTACTTGATGACAATACATGTTTATGGTCAAGCACAATGCCAAATCCCCATGTAATAAACATCCCTAACTACAAATCTCCCTCAGCTAAAAGTACAAATCTAGAAGTTCTTGGGCGAAGCCTATGGATTTTGAATTCTTCCAGCGGGCCAATTCAAAATTTTGATTTTGCCTAGCTTAAACCCACCCTATTAACATCCCTATGAGTAACAAACTTGCATGGTTATGTATCTATTTAGAAATTGGAAAATATTTTAGATCTTGAATTAAATCAAAGAGAAACATTAATACTTTATATGAGTGATATAAAAGTAATTAACATTAAGCTGAGTTATGAGTCCTTGATTCTAACAATCAAAATTCTATAGGAAAATCCACAACTGGCCCATATGCATAACGTACGACAACTGCTGAGTTCGACCACAGTTAAACTTAATTAACTTGTTGAAATAATACCATAGAAACATTAAGCTAGTTAAAAGACTTGAAAGTTTTTAGCATATAGTAATCAGAATTTACATACGGGACCCATGATAACAGTTGATTTCTTTGCAACCCCCTTGTGGACATGGATACCTTAAAAAAGATAACCGAAAAAATATCCTCAGATTTGGCCTTAGCTTTAGCTACAAAATATTGACATTTCCACCACTGTTAGTTTTCATGTTATTTTGCCACTATACAATAATTTGTAGTTAGAACTAAAAATTAATATGCCATGTGTATGCATAAATTGATTAGATTATTGTTGTAAAGTAGGTCATTTATTTTTAAACACTATTTTTGCCTTTCATGTCAATGGAAAGTACTATTTTCTTCAAATATGCACACCACGTGAGGTGGAGGACGTGTCTCAATCACAACCTCATATACACATTGAATCAGAAAATGATATAAATGAATTAAGAAGCTCTAATGTATATACAAGTGATTTAGGCATAGATGAAAATGCATCTAATTTGAAAATTGGTGATGAATTTGAAGTAGAGAAAGATGCATATAAGTTTTACAATAGTATGCATACAAATAAATTTAGTTGGGTTTTGTTGCTTCTAAATGATCTTTAACAAATGAAGATTTCAGAAGATGCAACCCCAATTAGCAGTCTATCGGATCCCTCCAAACCTAAGTAAGGTAAGTAGGAGCCATCTGTGATTTGGGGAACAAAAGGAGGAATTCTACCAAATACAAGGTGGGTTCCTTCTGTGCTTGACTTTTGGAATCCATGTCCGTATTTGGTAGTGCTTCTCGGCAGGCCTACGATTTCGTCCCAGTAATAGTATATGCATACAATGTCCACTGCCCTCTGTCTTAATAGTCAAGTAGTTTAGAGCAGATACGATCTGGGGCATGACTTGTGGCAGTGTCTGATTTCGTAAGGTGGTGGGCCATGAAACTCTGAAAGATGAAGAAATGGAGTGATCTATCGTGAATTCTATTCAAATGATGCCTCAACTGATTCCCATTTGCCCTTTTCCAACTTGAAAAATCTCTATAATCTTTACATTAGTTCTATTGCCCTTCTTTGTAAGGTGTCCATAATAAGTGTTTCTTTTCCATGCTATCAAAAGGTGATGAAGATACAGTCCAATCTACACTGGTAGAGTGGACTGGACAACGGACCGTCCCAAATGTGTTCATAAACGGAAAGCATATCGATGGATGCAACAGTATGCCCTTGCCCCCCCAATTGTCATTCTTTTTTCTTTTATCATCTATGGTCAAATGCTGGTTTTTCTTATATGTTGGATTTGGTTTGATGCAGATGTAACAATGAAACACAATGACAGGAAGCTGGTGCCATTACTAACTGAAGCAGCTGCTATTGCCAATGCCTCCTCTTAGCACACTCTAGTATGTTGGATATTATGTTTAGTATATAGCCTAATGACTGAGAAAATGTGGAAAGAGAAATAAATGGTAGAAGTCGTAATAGTGCTTGAATGTGTTATCAAGCTGCTGCTTTTAAGTATGTGAAAGAGAAATAAGGGCAGAAGTTATAATAGTGCTTGAATGTGTTATCATCTTCTCTTTGGAAA
The DNA here is from genome assembly GCF_029962835.1 of Magnolia sinica. Classification (NCBI taxonomy): domain Eukaryota; kingdom Viridiplantae; phylum Streptophyta; class Magnoliopsida; order Magnoliales; family Magnoliaceae; genus Magnolia; species Magnolia sinica. Next base: position 120,218,445 of record NC_080573.1, read on the forward strand.
GAGATAGCCTCTTCGAATATAAGATTTCCACAATGAGGGTAAACAAACAAGACATACTTAGAACGTACATGTGCCATAGAAATCAATATATCATCATCAATATAAAACCATATAAAATAAAAACTGAAGAAATCTATCACCAACCACGTTACCTATCTTTATAACACATTAAACAATGCATAAGTGGAAATAACTTGAAACATAAAAAATTCGGATTCGCCATAGGAAGAATCCTGAAAATCTCCTATTAGTCTACATGCATACAGGCAATTCAAAAACAGCATCCAATGTTCCTCATTTAAAAATCTGGTATCTGAACCATTCATTCAGTGGGTCCATTGCAGATCACAGAAAATAGCCTTGAAAAAAAAAGGATTTTGAATGGAGGAAAAAATAAATAAATAAATAATCTGTAAAAAATTATATTAAAAAATTAAAATACCTATGAGGTGGGGTGGATCTTCGATGGATGAATGGAAGAAATAGCAGAAATCGGCTATCGGCTACCCGAGGGAAAATTGGCAAGAGGGATTGTAAAAGATTGGGGAAAGAGGGCCTCTGATCTTCAAAAGAAAAAACTCCTCCTTTTCTTCCGCTTTGATGAAATCCATCTGTAAACGGAAAGAATTTGAAATTAGAAACGAGGGGAGAAGAAATCTCTGAAAAATCACCGCGAACCGGAAATGGAAAGTGCCGTTCATGGTACCGTTGCCGTTAGGGAAGACGGCGGAGAGATTTTCTCGTGGTGTCGTTGCCGTTAGGGAAGATGGCAGAGAGATTTATTTATTTTTTATATGAAATGGAAACGGATTTGCTAGTCCTACGTGGCAGCTGCGTCGAGATGGACCAATGATATTGCGGGAGGTAGAGGATCCGGACTCAAAATATAAATATTAGGTTGATCAAAAACTTTTGTGGACTTCAGAGACTGACTTGACTTCCTGTTAAAATCTCATAAAAATAATTCAGAATCTCAAACACAATTTCCGAATTTCAAAAGATTGAAAATTTAGACTGCCTAATATATTTAAAATAATTAAAATCTCAGAAAAATAAAAAAATCCAAATCCCAAGCTCCAAATCCAAATACAATTAAAATAATTAAAATAATTGAATATTTAGACTGCCTAAGTCAAAATCCAAATCCTAAACGATCCCAAATGCTATATAGGGGATGATATAGTCTGAAAAAGTGAATCACTTGCCTTGGTAGCAGGTTTGCAAATTCAGGTCATGTATGCTCTCTCCGTGTTAAAACTTGGCTGGTCCACACGTAAGGTTGGGTCCATGTGTATGGTTTGCTTACTACGGTCTTGATAGGGCATGGACCACCCTATATGGTGGCAGATTTCAGGATTTCGTCCTTAGAATAATATGAAATGTTCATGTTCTCATCCCCAGATTGCACCCTTACAATCATACGAACCATTCGTGTTTTCATTCTATGGTCTTATAATCAATGATCTTTATCTTTCAATCTTATATTTGAATTATAGCCATTAGACCTTTAGCTTCATACACAATTACCTGTTTAACAAATGTTGTTTATGATGGCCCTCTAATCATCATCTAGGTGAATCAAAACCCTGATTGCTGTCTACCATTAATTTTCGCATGAGCGGGCCCAGCAGAGATTTGAGTGTGGCCCACCTATTGAGTAGATTGTCATGGATCTACTCATGATTCATGTGTTAAAGCACCAAGAGATTACTCGCTACGTTAGGCCCACTGTAATGCCTGACAGGGACGTGATTCTAGGTCTCGAGTGTAACCCCACGTTATTAATGTTTTTGTTATCCACTTTCTTCATATGGTTCTCTGGTTCGCCAGATCATTTTAGGTCAGCAGCCCATCAATTTATGACAGGAGCCGAAAAAACATAAGATCTGAAACTCAAGCGGGCAAAGTTAGAATCTTTCTAGAAACGGAATCCCAACCATAAATTTGTGTGTGGTGTCTTGAAGCCATCTTTCATCGAATACCTAACCTAAATTTGAAATAAAGATATAAATAAATAAATAAATAACTACCGGACCTTTTTCTTTTTCTTTTTTAAAGCCTTGTACAGAACTCAGGCAGACACCCAACATAGCTTGTGTGCGAAAACAGACTAATCTATGACAACATTGACCAGTTGATAAGAAATGGAAATCTCGTGTTCCAATCACGGGTAGGAATGTCATGTTCCTACTTAAAAAAGGAGTGGATTATTCCTAGCTAATTTCATAAGTAGAAATCTCTTTTCTCATCGCATCAATTCACCTAATTTCTTATGCCAAACTTCCAAAATATGAAAAAGTGCAGGTGGTTATACGGGAATCCACGTGTAATTCATTAGACGTGAATCCAATCTTTCGGATGTCCGCTCTTTTCTTTGTTGTCCAATGAAAAGATATTATGTCATGAAAGGAAACCTTTTTTCCTTTTCTGCTGTTTGGCATGGAAACCATGCATGGCCTTCTATAGCTGAAAGATCACTAGCTGTCATCCATTTGGTATAGCCATATATTAATGATAAGGATTTCTTGATCAAAGTGATTTAGTTGCATGCTCATTCCTAGAGGACGCGGATTAGCTACTGTCAGGAAGTGACGTCACTGAGATCTATGGGTCCCACCATGATGTGTGTTTTATATCACACCGTCCATCCATTTGGAGAGATTAAAACATCACACCGTCCATCCATTTAGAGAGATTATTTTAGGGCATGAGCCAAAGAATGAGTTGGAACCAAAGCTCCTGTGGACCCCACGACAGTGGAGAGAGTGACGCCCACCATTAAAAACTTTCAAGGTCCACGAAAGTTTTAGATCGAAGCTAATATTTGTGTTTTCCCTTCTTTGGTATCTGTGTTAGCTTAAAGCTGATATTTGTGTTTTCCCTTCTTTCGTATCTGTGTTAACTTATGAACAGGTTGGATCTCAAATAAACATTATGGTGGACCTTAGCATGGTTTCAACGGTAAGCTTTGGTGTGGTCCACTCCAGATTTGGATCTGTCTCTTTATTTGGCTCATGCCTTAAAATGATCTCTTAAAATGGATGGACAGTGTGGATATAACATATACATTATGGTAGCCATATAACATATACATCATGGTAGCCCCAGGGAACTTGGTCACGTCACTTCAGTAGTAAGTCCCGCTACTCAAACCTGTCAGTAGCTAATCCGCGTCCATTCCAAGATGGGGATAGCATTGATGGTCTGGATTTATATAATGCTAACCCAAGTATATAATTAGTTGGGGTTGCATGCTCATTCCAATATAGGGCCTACAGTATCTATGGTCAGGATTTATAAAATGCAAGCCCATATAGAATTAGTTGAAGCAACGAGCCACCCATGAAATCGTTTTGGCTCGATTGATGGACCATGCCAGCAATGGCAGCGAGCTAGCCCAAGAATGAGGATAAGACCCAAAGGCAAGCCCAACCCAGCCCAAAATTGAAAAGACCCACCTATTTGACGGTCTGCATGGTTCTCCCACCAAACAAGTGGACCAAACATGATCGAAGGAATGGATGATTCGTAAACACGTAAATAGGAACGAAACTCAGTTGTTTACATGCAAAACGGACGTGTTGCCTTGATGTTGTCTTGGAATAAGATATTTCTGGAATATCAATACATGAGTATCCCGAATCAGTCAGGCAGGGGACCTGGCCAAGATGACTTGAGCCCAAGCCCAGGCCAAAGTATGTGCCAGGCCGAAGTCCAGTGGTCCAAGCCCGGCTCACCATGGCAATGGTTCCCTCAACTCGTTCGGGTTGGAGTTGGATTTGGAGTTGGGTTTGAAACAGCGTGCCGAGTTGGGTTGAATCAGCACGAATCCCTCAACTTGAACAGACTCATTCAGGTCGAGTCAAGACTCGGACTGAGTTGGGATTGAATCAGTGTAGACTAGGACTGAGTTGGGGTTGAATCAGTGAAAGCCACAGGTCAGACGAGTGAGGTCAAGTCAGGACGTGGGCGAGCCAGGGTTAAATCAGCGTGACGCTCGACTCAAACCAACTCATTGAGGCCCGATGAGTCAGGGTCGAGTCAAGACTCCGTCAAGTTACGATTGAATCAACAACTCACCTGAGTCAAACCAACTCAGCTAGGCCAACCGAGTTGGGGTCGAGTCAGGACTTCATGGGTGGAACCGTCCTGACTCGAGACGGCCAATGAGTCTCATGAATCAGAGACGACGAGTCATCAACCCATGCCCCTAGCCACGGACGCCGTTTGGCTGGTTACGCCGCCATCAGCCAGGTGGCTAGTGGCCGATGCTATGTGGACCCTACCATGATGTATGTGTTTTATCTACGCCGTCAATCCATTTGGAAAGATAATTTGAGGGCTTAATCCCAAAAATTAGGTAGATATAAATCTCAAGTGGACCACGCCATGGGAAACAGTAGTGATTGAATTTTCACCATTAAAAACCTCGTAGGGCCCACTGTAATGGTTATTAGACATATAACCTGTTGATTAGGTTATAAAGACTTGGATGAAGGGAATATAGACTTGGTTATTAGTACGTACGAACTGGTTCGCAGGTGAGCGTTTCCGTATATGTGTGTGTGTATATATATATATATATATATATATATATATATATATAGCAATCTTGATCCAAAACTTGTGGCCCGAGAAGTTTTTAATGGTGGGCGATCAATCAACACTGTGCCGTCCACTTGAGATTTTGATCAACTTCATTTTTTGGGCTCATACCATAAAATGATCTAGAAAAATAGATGGATGGCATGGATGAAACACATACATCATGGTGGGGACCACAGAGCACCAACCACTAGCCATTGGCTAGTGGCAGGGTGAGTAGCCGATCCGTTTCCCCTAGCCACGCCTCTTCAGCCCTGGCCATGTATCTGACTAACCCAATGCAAATATAAATATGACTGCATCTCATGTGGGACCCACAAAAAGATCATACTTTTGTAATTTCTGTATCCTTAACGAAGTCAAATAACATTAAAAAAAAAAAAAGAAAAAAAGGGCCCCACTATATAGGACGGCCCACTTCATAGCTTACATGATGAAAGGATAAAAAGAAACGAAGCGTCTAAGAAAAAGCACACATCTAGCATCTTCTCATATCTAATCCTTGTTGGTTGTGGTAGTGGTATTTTTGTTATTATCGCCCATGCCAAGCGTATTCTTCACAGCATCAGTAGCCCCTTGTGCCATGTTCGTCACCTTCTCTCCCGTCTGCGCAAAACCCACACATTCCAAATCAGCTCCCAACATATACAAAAACAAAAAAGAAGAAGAAGAAGAAGAAGAAGAAGAAGAAGTTGGGCCCACCAAATGGACGAACATGATCAAAGATCAATGCATCATCACCTGTTGAAGGAGGCCGCCCGTTTTCTCCTTTCCCGCTTGAGCAGTGTCACGGGCAGACTGGGCAGTTTCCGACGACTTCTGTTTAGCTGCTTCTGTCTTCTCCTTGAGGAGGCTGCCCGTTTCCTCCTTGCCCTCCTGGGTTCGGTCTCGGGCAGATTGGGCGGACTCCGAAGCTCTGTCTTTCGCCGTGTTAGCCTTTTCCTTCATCGTTTCCGTCGCTTCTCTTCCCTTCTCCGTCATTTGATTCTTTTTCTCCTATTCACCATTGAAAGATGATGTTATTTACATGCAATGCTACAACCATGATACATGCAACATCATCCCATGCATCCACCAGCACTAGAATGTAATCATTCATGACCATGCATATTGCATCACTACCCACATGATCTTCATCATGCAAGATAATCAATCTCACAGAATCACCGGTATTAAAATGCAACCATGAGCATGGAAAGGTCTATGCATGCAACATCAGCACCATCACATACATCACCCACCATATCTCTGAGATTTAAGGTTCTAGGCCATCCACCTACATGATACATGCATGGGAAGAATGATGAGATGCATACGGGAGTTTGGTAATGAAAGTCTCACCTGAGCTTGGCCTTTGGTCTCACCAGCTTTGTGGCTTTGATCTTGGGACGCCATTTTTCTTTTCTTCAAACAACACTGGAAATTGCGTAGATAAGAGATACTTCGTATGGCATGGTTGCATGCTTTTTATAACTATCGCTGCATATCCACTGTCAGACACGTGTACTGGTACTGCGGTTTTTACGGACACGTGTCTAACACTTGTCAAGCGAACTTCGAACAGACGTCTACGGGAACCGACAGGAAAGACTTCATTGCCTACGCCGCGAGTGAGGATTTCTAGCGTGCGTCACGCTCTGTTCGGCCTACGTGTGAAAATGGGTTGAAGATCTGAACCGTCCATGTCGTGATCCAGATTGGACCTAGTTCGGCCTACGTGTGAAAATGGGTTGAAAATCTGAACCGTCCATGTCGTGATCCAGATTTCTAGCGTGCGTCACGCTCTGTTCGGTCTACGTGTGAAACTGGGTTGAAGATCTGAACCGTCCATGTCGTGATCCAGATTGGACCTTGTGTGAAACGAATGATAAATGGATAATTCTAATAATATATATTTGTAGCCCCATGTAGGCCATCTGCAAAGGTTTTCAATGACTTAGATTCAAATCTAAGAATCGGTTGTACGTTCAGGCGTAAACGTGGGGATTGAAGGTTGGAAATAGTGCCCTTTGAATGGAAAGTGAATATCATTCACCCATCTCTACAAACGTGGGCATTATATAGACACATGGATAGGGTTAGTAAGAGTAAGCGCTCGTGCATGGATTTTTAAATCCCAACCGTTGAGATCCTCTTTCGATGCGTGGGAAGTCCTGAGGACCTGGATATTTTGTGTTTGAATGACAAATGGGGAGTTTTCGTTTTTTTGTTTTGGTTTTGCTTACATGTTCTAGAACAGTCCAACGTGTTGGAGATAGACCATGGACTGAGAATCCTGCAAATTGGTTGTCTTTTTAGCCACCGATAATAATAAAAGATTAGGCTATTTTTTCATAAAGAGAGGTTGATCTTTCCAATAAGTTCTTTTTTTTTTGTTAAATTAAAATTACTTTCAATCAAAATGTGGACAACTACCAAAAAGATAAAAAATATTTTAAAAAAAAATAGAATTACATTAATAATATTTAAAACTTATAATTAGCTTATTATAATAATAATTCCTTCAACACTTGATAGATATTAAGTTCATAGGTAGAATGGTTGTTTGGTGTGAGAATTGTCTGTTCAACACTTAGCAAGAGCCAAGCTCATAAGTAAGATGGTCTATAAAATCTAACAACAGCTAAGCCCTTAGTGGCCTGTCATGGATAAAGGGTTATAAACCTAAAGAAAACTATTGTTCAAGTTAAGAGTAATGCTACACCCGGATCCATAGCTCAATTGGCAGACTGAGTGGAGATACCTCGTTTCAACACTTCAGGTCTTGGTATCGATCCCTAGCGGGGTTGGCTAACATGGAGTGTGTGTACTAACATGGGTGTGTACTAACAAGCTAACCCCCAAACAAAAAAAAAAAAAAAAAAAAAAAAACTAGAAGAGAAATAAGAGCAAAGCTAAGAGTAATGCTACGCTGGTGAGCTATTTAAAAGAGTTTCATTGAACTAAAGATAGCTGACTATGAGGACAAGAATAACAGCGTTGCGCTATTTTGATTTGATTGAGTTGACGAGGGACCTAGAGATCTTCACTTTTAGCTCTTTTATAGACAAAATGAAGTGGTTATTGGAATGATTGACCTCAAGTAACTGTTTCGTCACCTACTCTGATTTGCGCGTCCAGACATTTAGGCCACCAAATGATTGTAGTGTATCATGTCTAACCATGTATAGATGTTAGTTATTGCCAGTTAGTCATTCATTGTGCACACTCTTTCAAGCTACAAAGTGATTGGAGCCTCTTAGTCTTGTCATGTGTAAATGGCAATTATTTGCTCTACTGTTTGATTGTATGACACATCTCCCACCACTAAGGCTATCTTAACTTGGTCTTTTCCAGATTTCCTACTATCTTCCTTCCAATTGTATCGGTCGTAAAGATTTCATCTTTATAATGCTATCAAATGTTAACTTTTAGGTTGTTTTATCTAACATTGTCCAATCAGGTGTAAGTAGATTCATTGTTGATGAAACTGTTAAAGCAAAAAGTGTCACTTATAGCTACTCTGAACCGTCCATTAAATAACACAGGGCCATCTAACCATGGTCGAGATGATTACATTCCATCAAATCTAAATCTCATATCCTGGAATCTAGAGGCAGGAAAACTACATGGCATAACTTCTCCATGAGAACCATTCCAAGTCCATGATGAATTTGGTTAATTACCCTCAATGGCATTGACCCTTTGCCATCAATCAAGTTTTTGTTTACAATTTTATTAGCATTTCCTTCACCCGTTTCCATAGGCATCGATGCTTGATGGGCAATAACAAAAGTGGATACCCCCACCTAGGGAGTAGGGGCTTAATTATTGAAGTATGGCACTGCGTGGAGTTGGAGTCTACTATATTTTTTTCTGACATCACAAAGTCAATAATATAACTCCATCATACAACATGTGTTTCACTATGTTGTGTCTGAGTGTAATATGTCTACTCTTTTTCATTGTATATTTTACTCTTACTTTTACTATAGTTGCTTAACAATTACAATGAATAGACATGACTGATATACGCTTTAGGTACAATGGTGGTATATCAGCCAAGAGATTTCTAAGTCATTTGGCTTTTGATCCAGCATTTTATAAAGTAATAAACTCGGATTTTATAGTTGATTGAGCGATACACGTCTGTTTCGTAAACTTCCAAGAGACTGCTTTTCCACTTAAAGTGAAGACATATCTGCCAGTGAATTTTATCTCATATGAATCAATGATTCAATTAGCATCACTATATCATTCTAATACAGAATAATAACCACTATAATATAAACCATAGAAAATATTGCCTTTTAGGTATCTCAAAATTCTAGACAAGGCATTTCAATGCTCTTCTCCAGAGTTATGTGTATATTTACTTAACCATTCCTACTACGAAAGTTATTTTGGTCTAGTGCAGTTTGTCAGATACACTAGGCTACCAATTATCATGTAATATTCCAATTGAAATATACTATTACTTGTATTTTTCATGAGAGTCACATTGTAATCATAAGGTGTATTGATGGGTAAACAGTCAAAATAGTCAAACTTTCTCAATAATTTCTCAATGTAACGAAATTGTGACAATACAAGATTGGTTCCTGAATTACTTCAATACGTAAGATTATACTAGCATATCCTAACTCTTTCATGTTAAATTTAGATGAGAATTTCTAAATCACATTAACTAATTTAATATTAGTTCCAAAAATAAGTATGTCGTCGACATAGATGTAGATAGTATACTATTATTTTTAAAAATTTTATTATATACACATCTATCTGCATCATTTATATAATAATCATTTGATTTTAAAATACCATCAAATTTTTTATGCCATTGTTTATGATCTTGTTTTAGACTATATAGTGACTTAATTAGTATATACACTTTATTTTCTTTACCTGATATCTTATAACCATCATGTTGCTCTATATATATTTCATTTTCTAAGTCTCCATTTAAGAAAGTCATCTTAACATCCATCTAGTGTACCACTAGTTTATATATGGAAGTTATTACTATTATGTAAAACCCCATACTTTGAGTACTCGGGTGTTACCATTAAACCGTAGGTAGTATTTAGGCGCGTGGGAATACAGGATATTATCATCAAATAATTCACAAAGAGACCACCTTTGTAAACCACGAACAACTCCAGAAAATTTCATTAGTTACAACTCTCATCGAGTCAGTTCTAAGATCACTCCAAGAGTCCATTGAAACTCAAGACAAATCCAACTCACCAACCACTTTATAAAATAAGAAAATATAAAACAAACCAGTAATCCGATATCTACATCATAGTGTGCACATCTACCTAGCAAGATCACAATCCAACCATTAACCCTTGCTAATAATAAATCAAACCAATCGGCCGTTTAGACCATTAATCCAACTGACCTCTCAACCAAAAGCAACTAATCAACTCACAAAGACCAATGGACGATGCAGATTTCACCGATCTTCACGGGGACCCCACCTTTTTATCCACGCACGTACACAAACCTGTGTACACCCGCCACACATGGGATGAGATAAAGTCGGAGGAAGGGAATTTTAGTCGTTTTCCCGCGATTTAAAATTCAAACATACCAAGACCGTCCTTGTCCTAAAATGGCCCACCATCATGGGTCATATTCACAATCAGAACCGTCTATCGTGATCATTGGAGCCCATCGACCATAGACACGTTCGGCTTACACGTGTTGGTACACGCTCACATGCACGATGATCCACCTCACGCAGCTTCACACGAAAATCCCCGCTGGAAACAAAACCACGTCACCACGACTCCTTGCTGGAAGATCCGTTCGTCCAGAGGATTCAGAGTACTCCCACGCACCACACCAGTGTCCTAGTCACGCTTACCATTTCCGAAAATATCCACCTATCCGGTGAAAGGGGGAAGGAATCTCATCATTTTAAGAAAAAAACCATCCCAGCCGTTTTCCATCTTCCAGACGCTTCCCACGAAAGATCTGAGACATAGAATATTAGGGCTCTTAAAAATATCATAGCTAAACGAGAAACCCACGAGAAGTTGGCAAGTAGGCAAGTCGGCGCAAACCGCCTCTGTGCGGCTAATCGTGTTTGATCTACGGCCTTATGTCCACGATTGGATGGGCCACACATACTCCCTTGACATCATCCAAACCCTTTGATCACACTAGATCAGTAGATTGGTTGGTCATTGTAAAACCGCCATTACCGAGATGTCATCTTCCCCGATTGAACCGTATATACCACATTTCGAAAGGACGATCTTTTCTCAACCCACCCCCTCTAATATCTATCAGTATTTAACTCTGAGGCTCATGCTCAAGATCCGACAGATGGGGAGACCCTGATGACAAGCCATTCTTGTCTAATACGCGTTATGTCTGCACTAATCTTCGTGATTAGCTGAGGAACTATCCAGAAATGGGAAGGCTATAAATAGCCGCATGTTAGGGCAGATCCCAAGGAAAGAAAAAGAGAAGAAATAGTAAAGAAGAGATAGAGAGAATGAGAGAGCGCAGCCGAGTGAGTTGCATGCCTCTGTAGTAACTTGACTCAGTCGCCTCAGTGAGCGAGTTTGAGTCAGATTCCGACTTACTCTACCCTTAGAAAAAGAAGAGTCGTAGGCAAGGGTTTGTCGCAAAATGCTGCCGGTGCGCACCCATCTCTCCCGCACTAGCTAAGTCGTCGCTGGGCTAAACCGCCGCTCCAGACACACCCGTCCTCCCTAATAGGTAAAATCGTCATTTCCATACTCCCAGTTCAATAGAGTTTCTAACGACAATCACTAATCGGGTCACTAAATCACAGACTCGGTCTGAAAATCAGACTCGAACTTGATTCAGACCATCAGTCTCCTACATCAACAGCGGGTCATGTTCATATCAGCCCGACACAACTGCTCTACGCCTTCACGCCGATCAGCTCTAACCGCATCTATCAGGAGCTGATCGAGAAGATTCAACCAATACATAGAACCTCCTCGACCAGCTCACATTACAAGTATCTGATCACTGTTTCAATCAGACATCGAGCCTGAGTTGTTAGCGAGTCACTGTCCGATTGACTCAACCAATCCCTGTTTTGTAGAGGATGGGGTCCCGATGTAGTGAAACCTACCTGAATCCGCTTCACTCTACCGATTGTAGTAGACGCTACTCAGGTATGAGACTAAACCCAACTGCCTACACTAGCATCTGCCCAAATTTAATAGCAAGTTGACTCACCCAGTTCCCTAGTTGGGTTGGGATCTAAGTTGACCTCAATTGAGTATTTGAGGCCATTACTAGAAGTCTAAAATGCCATTATAGATCTTGGAAACCAATAATCGAATGCCACAACTAGCGGTTTCCCAGAAAAAATCACAATCTCAACTAGTTTCTTGGTTGGGAGTTCCTACTGAGTTAACTCAGTAACGCCTTATAGAAACCCTGGAATGACTCATCCAGTACCACTTTCAGCAGCCCCCCTTTGAGGAACAATTGTTCCTTCAACTAGTCTTGAAACAAGCAAACCACCTACGGCCATACCCAACTAGTTGAGAGTTGAGGTGTCAAGCCGAGTTAACTTAGTCGTGACTCGTTGGAGTCTTGTAGCATCTTAATGAGGGCTATTTACAACTGAAATCCTAAAAGGATAATTACCTTCTATCAATTTCAAATTAATTAAATGAAGAAGATTTCAAATCACCCATAGTCCATGCATGAACTAGAATAGTATTTGATTTTCATTGCTTTAATTTAAGAAATCATAAACTCACCTTATAGGAAGGATCAAATCAAGAGAAACATTCATTCAAGGTGAGGGATAGCCCACATGGTTTCCTCATTTCATGGAATTCTAAGACAGTTTAAATTTAAATATATAATGACATTGTAATTGTGTGAATAGTAGTTATGTTTCTTTTAATTTACATTAATGATCATGTGAGAATGCCTTAAATCATGTGGCTCTAATCCATCTTATAAGAATTATGTCACACTCATTATACTACACTTGGAATTGCTCGTGTCCATGTACACTTCTACTAGTTACATTAAGAGGTAAGAGATCTTGTTTTCATTCGAATGATAAATTGCTACATTACTCCTTTATCCATGTTAGATTAGTCTTAGAATATCAAAAATATTAAGTTAGTGCTTAGTTTCTTATTTGGATGAAATAAATGTGAGTTTTACATCAACTTATATCATTTGTGTCCTACAAATGTCCTACAATTAATAACTACGTGTTTAAGAGTTAGCCTTACATTCTCTATGTTTTTCTAGTAATGGTTTGATTTGGATATAGCCTTGTTTGAGATGAAAAGAGACATGATGCTTCCATTTCTTTTATCTCACAAGTGGTGCAAAGAATGTCAAGGGTGGACTATCACCTTTTTTTAAGAAGAGTGGATGTTATCAATTTAGTATGTTTGAAATGTTAATTTAGTTATGTTTCTTTTAATTTATATTGAGATTATATTTGAATGCTAGATATCCCATTAAAAGACCACAAGTCTTGATCATGCTTATGAGAGTAATATTGTTAATCTTATGGAATGTGCATGAGCATCATGGTACATGACATTCGTGTATGACATATGAGCTTTTCTGAGTGCTCAATGTAAGCCATACTCTGTTCGATTTACTGAAAATTCTAACACTTTAGTTTAACTCACAGAACCTATGTATTTGGGTTACTTTTGGTGCTTTTCTTTACATGAGGCTTATCCAGGATTAGACAGTCCTTGGGCGTACCCATGTATTTTTTCAGGAGATATCCTTGGGTGCACTCACCTGTATAGTCTTTTCCGGGTGGCTAGTTCTCCTTGGGCGTACCTATGAATATTTTTTTCTGGGTGACTAATTAGCCTTGAGTGACCCCTTTATTTTGACAGCTAGATGTGCATCCCTAGACTACGACTTCAGCATGCATTCATACCTCCATACGTCACATGTAAGTTCATATTCTTCTCATTATAATTTAATATATTAGTTTAAACTATGTTGGAATAACTTGATATGCACGAATCCTTGCGGGAAATTCGTACTCAATTTTCACTCACCCAATCGTGCTGTTGCACCAAATAGACAAAGGTACGATGAACCGGTGAAGACCTCTATGATGGGACCTTAGGGATGACTGAGGTGGAGTTTGTCGAGGAAGAACTTTATGTGAATGTTGTTGAGCCGTTGAAGCTCAATTAATATCTTAGGATTTTACTTACTTTCATATCCTACACTTTAAGTTTTGTTTGAACTGTAATAACAATTCCCCTGCTAAGGGATTCCATGTTGCTTTCATTTTACTTGTATTAAACTTTCTTTGTGTTATTCTTGATATTCTAATTTACATGGTAGTTGCCTTGTTTTACGTCATGAAATTTTCTGGTGATTAGATATAAAGTTGTTTACTTCGTAATGTAATACTCAGGTTCTCATACTCGAGTGATCGTCCTCGGGTTATGAGAACCAGAGTGTTATATATTAAGACCATGATAGTTTTAATGCTAGTTATAGGAGAATACGTATTAAAATAACCTCTTCCTTCCTTTTTGTTTAAGGCATTTTACTATCAACCTAACCTTAAACTTATCAATAATCTCATCTAGTTTTAATTTCTTTCTAAACACCCATTTATATCCCATTGGTTTGTTTTTATGTGGTAAGTTTATAAGTTACAAGTGTTATTAGATATAATAAATTTCGACTCATCATTTATTGCTTCCTTGCGAAAAGTTGAATCTTGAAAGTTAATCACTTCTGTATTTGTTGTAAGATGATCATCTTCTATTAAAAGATGAAAAAACTATCTCTTAAGTTAATTTCTCTTTTAATACTAGTATTTTTTTCTTGGTTATATCTCTTATACTACCCATTTGTAAGCACCTCTATTAGTAAACTTGATATTTGATTTACTAACTTATTCTATTGTTGTAGATTTAAATTTCATAGGGAATATATTATCAAATAATTCTACATCTCTAACTTATATAATCGTATTATGATATAAAATATTATCCTTAATCTTTAGAATTAGAAACCTGCAGGTTGCACTATTTTATGCGTACTCTATAAATACACAGTTGGTCATTTTTGGATCTCTCTTCATTTTTTTAGTTTCAGGCAATTCTACCTTCGTAAGGCACCCACACACTTTAAGATATTTATAAGTAGGAACATAATTCTTCCAAATTTCATATGGTATTTGTTTAAAAGATTTAAAATGAATTTTGTTTAGGATATAACAAGCTGACAGAATTGTTTTCCCACATATTTGAGGGTAAGCCTGAACTGTTTAATATAACATTTATCATCTTCTTAAGAGTTCTATTCTTACCCTCTGATATTTTATTATTTTATGGTGTGTAAGGAGCTGTAGTTTCATGAACTATCCAACTCTTTTCACACAATTCTCTAAATTGAGAATATTTATATTTTACTCATCTATCTGTTTTAAGTCTTTTAATTTATATATTTAACTAATTTTCAACCCCAAATTTATACTTAGAAAAAGTTTCAAAAGTTTCATATTTGTTCTTTAACAGATAAACCATAGTGAATCTACAGTAGTCATGTACAAAGGTTATATAATATTTTTTTTCATCTCTAAATATGTAATTTTAGAAATCACATAAGTCTATGTGTTCAACTCTAATAAAATAAAAGACCGTTCTATTCATTTAAAGGGTTTTCTTATGAATTTTGATTTTACTCATGTTTCATATTTATCGATTTCATCATTTGATATATTATGTAATAAACCTAATCTTTTCATTTTTTTTAAAGATGCTACGTTCACATGACTCAATTTACAATGCTATAGATAAAAAATTTCAACGATATGAACAAAACCAAATGTCTTATTATTATTATCATTGGATATATTTATAATGAATAAACCATAACTACAGTATCCATTACCAACAAAAGTTCCATTTTTAGTCAATACAAGTTTGTCTGAATCAAATACTAACTTAACACCAACTTTATCGAGAAGCAAATCAGAGACCAAGTTTCTAATAATGTCATGCACATGTAGGAAATCATTTAACATCATTGTCTTTCCAAGAGTGAGTTTCATAAGTAATTTCCCCACAACTGGAAAAGTCCTAGCATTAGCCATGAACACTTGTTCGCTATCTCCTGATACTTAGTAGGAGGCAAACATGTTACGATCTTTGCACAAGTGCCGAGTTGTACTAATATCTAGCGCCCACTCCAAGTTATTTATAAGAAAGACTTCTTACACCATAGCTACTACCATATTAAACTCTTTGCCTGTTTTTTTAAAGATTAGCCTGGGCTTATTTTTATTTTTCTTATGCCTCCGGGTTTTAATGTGATGCGACTGATGCCCATGCTTTCCATAATCATAATAGTTTCATTTTTTCTTAAATTGATTGTTTGCATTTTTCTTTTTGAGCATGCATTCATTGGTATAATGTTCATGATTGCCATAGTTATTACATTTTTCTATTTTCTTCTTATCATTTTCCTTATTAGATTCCACAAGATTGTTTTTAAATCTATCTCATTCAAATGTTCATTTTGGTTCATATTTCTATTAACATCCTTTATTTGTACGTATATGATTGTAGTTTCTAATGAGACACCGTTATTTTTATGTTTCATTATATTCTCATATTCTTTATAGGATAACGGTAGCTTTTCTATTAGCGTTATTAATAGAAACACTTCATTCAATTTAATTTCTTCTGATGACAGTTCATGAACTATATTTTGAAAATTATGAATCTGATTTATGATAGGTCTATCATCTGTCATTTTATAGTGAAGAAAATTAACAATTGCATGTTTCTTAACCCTTGTATCTTCCAAAATATACTTCTTTTCTAAAACAGTTTCCATCTCCTTAGTATATTCATAAAAAACATACATATCATATAACTTGTTCAACAAATAGTTTAGAATATAATTTTTACAATTATTTTCATTCGCTTTGATTTGTTGGATCTATAATAAATGATTCAGACATTATGTATAAAACTTTAGGGGTGGTCAGTGTGAATATAAGCTTATGTTTCCACTGTTTAAAGTGTTGTCCAGTGAATGATTCGATTTTGGTTAACTTGGTGGAAGTATTAACTGTTACGGTAGCTATAGTTTATTTAATTCAACAAATTTGATTTTAAGATTGTTGGAATATTTAGTTAAGTCAAATATACTACTGAAAATTGAAAAAATAAAATAAAATAAGATAAAATAAAATAAATGAGATAGAAGACTTATAAAGTTAAGTGGAGTCGAGGCGTGACGTGAATCACTCAGCTTGAAATCGAATTTGCTTCACTTGGACAACGTCTTAAGTGCAACATATTTCTAGAGTAATCGACCTCTAGGATACAACGATTATAACCCGATGCTAGTGGTGCACTCATTGTATGTAGGATCGAACCACTTACAGTTTAACCCAAAAGTACTAAGTTAACTCAGCGACGAACTCAGTAACCAAAACTCATAAAACAGAAAAGGAGCATAAAGAGTATAATTTTTTTTCGTGTTTTTCAAAATAGAATATAAGTCCTTATATTGACTTCAAAGTGGTGCATTAAGCAAACCGGACACATTTCTTTGGTTCAAAATGAAAAGACGCAAGTGCAAGTACACTTTCACATAAAATAAAGTTTCGAGAGTACCCCCACACACACACCCGCACCCCCGGCCTGTCACGCACACGCATATAGACTCGGACTCGGTGCGGCACAGCTTGGCGCACGCGCATGTGGTAACTCACATAGATTACAACTATTGGCATAGCCGCCCTACATGACCAAATTCACATGCCTTCTAATGAGGCTCAAGCTCTAAAGCAAAAATCCTATCTTATATATAACAAAATTTTCTTAACCAAATTCGATGTGGGACTAAATCTATAACTCAATAGCAATATAAATTTCAAATTTGAAAGGAAATCAAAATATTTGATTTTTTTTTTTTAAATATAAATTTTGAAACAAAATACAACACTTGACAATTACTTAATCTTATCCGGAGATAGCTTAAACATTAAGATAAATATGCAAAAATGATCTGCCCTCCATATTTTTAGCACATTCTCTAAATATTTTCTATGCCATGCAGCTCACTCTGCACTGTTAGTTTGATTTATTAGATTTTAATACAAATAAATATGTAATTCAATATCACACTCTATTCGCCAAACTAGACCATGCAATGCAAAAGGAGAAGTTGGGCACATGCCAGCCGCGATGTTCACACCATATTATTATGTTAATCCAAAAATGATAGAGATCCAAAGTTAAAATTGGTTGCCCATCATTCACCCTGGACTCTTTCTCATTTCATGTATACGTGCCTATATGCAGTATCACCCGTTCTCTTCGCTACACAAACACAAACACAAACACACACACACACACCCTCTCTCTCCCCTTCCTTTAATATCTCTTCCTTATTTTCTTTACTTGCGTTGCACCTGCCACAACCACTAGCATATGACCACTTGTATGCTACATCATAATTTCAACCGCCCAAAGTTGGAAGTCTCAATCCAAACCTAGCTAAATTCAATTTCTTATGTCCAAAGCCCATCTGTATGGATATAAAAAATGGACTTGGACCTACGTAGGATACTTTGGGTACAAAAAACATTCTACCCACTACAGGTGGCAATGGACTAAGCAGCCCAGCCCTGAAAGGCTATGGCTTGGGCCCTAAACTTAGCCCCCAAGGCTAGGCCGGACAAATCTATGGCATCAGGGTCGGCCTGGACCAAGCCCATGACCAAAAAGCCCAGCCAAGCTTAGTCCTTCAGCACAAATACATATGATAGGTATGGTTTATGATCTCAATGTAGTGCATATATTAGTAGTAATACTTTGGAAAAACTTGACATTTTATCAAAATTAATATTAATATTTTCATTTTTATTCACTTTGCCCTACATGTGTTTTTTGGGTTTCACTTTAATTTATAGGGCCAGCCCAACAATGCCTTGGCCTTAGTCCAGTTCCTAACCTAGATACCTCAAGATCTATAGCTAGTGCCAGAGCCCCTAGTCCTCTAGGGCCAGGCCAGGCTCGGCCAACCTCAGGCTGGCCCGTTGCCACACTGCTAGCTATCTACCATTCTTAGTGGGCAAGAGAGAAAAGCTAACACTTCCGTATACTTTAGGAAAAAAATGTTGATGCTTTGACAGAGTATGGCAATCCATACATACGCAAGCAATCAACTAACACATGAAATGCATGTTTGCTGAACCAAATCATATAAACAGCAAACCAATGTAGACATTTTTAAATAACAGAAAAATTACATTGAATTAATGATCCAAGCCTGTCTATGGCAGACATGCTATGGACGGCTAAAAGAAAAATTAGTCAGCAATCAGATCAATCTTTTTTGGGCCACCATTGGCCATCCAAAATGGGTTTAGAGTGCTTGAATAGTGCCTAAGGGGAGTGGATTAAGTGTGGCCCCAGCCTCATCAAAGACAATGCGGCCCTAACTGAGGCCCTTGTATGGATTTTATATGTATTATATGAGAGGAAGTAGCGGTGATTGACTATTAAAAACTTACCAGGAACTATAAAAGTTTTGGATCAATTTAATATTTGTTTTTTTTTTGAATTTATCTATTTACCTTTTATCAAGGTTTATGCGACCTTATTAATAGGCTGGATTTTAAATAAACATCACTAAAATCCACACAGCAGGCCCTAGGATGTTTTTAATGGTCGAGCATGATTATCACTGTTTTCTACACACTATGGTTTAGTTGAGATTTGGATGTACTTTGTTAGGCTCATAGCGTAAAACGATCTGATAAAATGGATGGACAGCGTGAATTTTGATTACATAGATGGCAGCGAGCAAAATGGTAAGGGCGGCACCTCACCCAAAGGCCGCATCTAATCCCCTCCCAGGCATGAATTTTTATTTATTTTAATTT
Organism: Magnolia sinica; assembly: GCF_029962835.1. NCBI lineage: Eukaryota > Viridiplantae > Streptophyta > Magnoliopsida > Magnoliales > Magnoliaceae > Magnolia > Magnolia sinica. The sequence continues at coordinate 120,237,946 of NC_080573.1, forward strand.
TTAATTTTACTTTTTAAGATGCCTTAGTGCGTTGGACTCCGTTTGGCTAGTGACGTCAGCACCAGCCAGCTAGCACTCTCGAAGATACATGGGACCCAACATAACATATATACTTTATCCACATTCTTCATATATATATATATATATATATATATATATATATATATATATATATATATATATATATATATCTTTTAAGTTTATTTTAGGCCATGAGCCTAAAATTGAGACCTATCCTACTTATAGGTAAACCACACCACAAAAAAATAAATAATATTAATTGAACTTCCTTAATTTAAAACCTTATAGGATTAGGGTCTGTTTGCTAACATTGAAATTTTTTAATTAATGCAGAATTTGAAAAGCACTTATGTGAGTGGTGTTTGTTACTGCTGAATGAGAAAAGCACCCCATCTTTTTATACTGAAAATTTTCAGCAACCCATGTGTAACTTAATGGTGAATCCATGAAGTTTTCGAAAGAAGGTATTAAATCACGATTGTTTCGTATAAGTAAATGTCAAATTAACATACTTGAAATATTTCATACGTTAGCTAACAAACCTGTCGTCCTAAATTCAATATTAGTTTTCTTATTTCAAATTCAAACTTTTAAGATCAGATTTCAATTACAAACTTTGAATTTCAAATTTAACAAATTAACCTTTAGTGTTTTCTATTTCTCATACAGCCTATTCATAAGATGACAAAGACATGAATGAAAGTAAGAGCAAATATCAGTTTGATCCAAAACTTCTATAACTCTAAAAAGTTTCAGGTACTACGCATTCAGTTCTAATGCTCTACCCCATTTTAGATTTGGATCTACTATATTTTTTTTTTTAAAGCTAAGTATACGGGCAGGTTGGATGAAACGCAATCATCACGTGGGTTCCGTAGAGCCAAACTGCGTCGGCTCCGCTCGTTATTATTCATCGAGTGATAATTAATCACCTGCAGCTAAGTGCATGTTAACTCAGCATGCAGCTCATCGTTCCCGCCAATGTGCCAACCTTGTACTACATCCTATCCGATTAAACGGTGGACCTCACCATCAATTTTACCTGGCAGGGAACTACGGCAAGTCTAGGCATTAGGGAGGCCATACGTAAGAAATCAAAGAACGTCCGATGGTTTGGATTATAATAGATACATGGATAACCTACTGAGTGGATCAGTCTGATTTTTGAGATTAATCATCTTCATGATGGAGATGACCGTTTTCATGGACCGGATGATTTAATGAGTGGCTATTTGGAGGGAAACATGGGGCAGCGTTCTAGATCCTAATTTAGCCATATAGCATGGAACCAGCAGTCAGTTCTCAAGGCTGCATGTAAGATCTCAGTACAGCCGTTTCTTTCACGATTTTTTATCAGATGTGTGTAAAATCTAATCCGATAAAATAGTTTTACACATGATGATAATGATGAGATACGAAAAATTAGCCAGATCCACTCAAAGATGGGTGAAAAAACACTAAAATCATTAGATTGCCAATGGTTTGACTCAGTGCAGTGTGATGGCCCAAAAAATAATTTAATCTGACTTATTTCATAAATAAGTGATCATTATAGTGGGGCCCACAGTCTTCACAGATCAGATATTCTGCATATATGACACATACATGGGAGGAAATAGCTATTTGTAGAAGTTAAGATACAGCCGCTGCATGAGATCATTTCTCTCAAATAACTACTCCATGCTGTAGGTTGTTGGTGACTCTCCGAGATCGAAAGCAGCCCCAAAACCCCTCTCTTTCTCTCTCATTCACAGAAAAAGAAGTCTAAAATCATCTGAGAAAAGAGAAAGAAGTGGATCGAAAATGTCACTTACAGGGGTGAAAATGTCAGAAGAAGTGTGGCTGACATGCCTCACCCATTCTTTGTCTACAGAGACTGAAGAGATCATGGGCCTCCTCCTCGGTGACATCCAGGTCTGATTGTAATTCTGACAAAAACCATGGGATTTTTTCTATCTAATTTCCTTTTTAAAAAAATAATCTTTTGATTGATGGCTGGGATTCTCTGTACCTTCTAGTGAGATTTTGAGAGGTTTTTATGGGTTTTGTTTTGGGTGGAGTTCTGATGTTTGGAATTTGGATGGAATGAGGTTGGAAGAGTTTTGAGTCTGTGGGTCTTTTTTTTTTTTTTCCTTTCTAAAATGGGATTATTTATTTATTTGTGGTGGGTGTTGTATTGCTTCAGATGAGATGGATTGAATTGAACTGAATTGTTTATTATTATTATTATTATTTTTAAAGTAAGAATTTTGGGTTTTGGTTTCTTGGAATGGGGTGTTTGGAATTACCAGAGGAATGGAGTTTGAAGAGTTTTGGTTATTTTGAGAATCGGGTTTTCTTTTCCTAGTGTTTGTTTGGATTTTTTTTTTTTTTTTACTGAATATTGTGTTGGTAGAACTTGATTGCGCGATTGTCTATTGCTTATGTGATTTTGGATCTTTTTTTACTTCCCCGTCTTGAACGTTATGTGTTTGAGTTCTACAGCTTTAATTTATAGTAGGAATGGCGTTGACAGAATTAAATTTCAAGAAATTGGTTATCTTATGAAAAAAAGAAGAGAGAAGAGAATGATAAAATGCTTATGCATGTCATGCATCTGCATCCTTCCAATGCAGTTTCTCCATATGCAGACACACATGCACAAGATCTTGGCTGCCAACCACACATGTTGGTTATGTTCCTCATTCCTCGTCTAACAGAAGCTAATTGAGGTCTGTCTGATCTCCCGGAAGTGAAAGCTGAATCAGTTGCAGGCTATAATGTAGAATATGCGCGGGAATTTTGCATTTGACATAACTTTCCAAAAAAAAAATAAATCGCATTTGACATGAAACTGTGACCCAATAAGTATCTTATGGGAACTTCAAATGTTGAATGTGACATGTTGGTTATCCTTTTTCAACAGTCCGTCTTTTGGTACATGATTGACTCACCTACTGCTCCACTTTCTGTTTTTCGGTCTGGGGCACATTGCTTTGGAGCCTGCCTGATGAACGGTCCAGCTCTCGCCTGTGTGTGGCAAATAGGCTTGGCGATGCAATGTGCAACTTGCCTCAGCATTCATCTTTATGAAATGATCTCTACTGCTGTCTAAATTATTATAAATTTTGTGATGGCTGTTTCATTTCTTGAGATGAGTTGAATTTCCGGACATAGGTCATGTAGACTTAAGCTATTTCTACATTTTTTTTTTCTTTCCTATTGGTGAATGGAACTGAAAGAGTCATGCATCCATGACATTGGGTTGTCTATTGAATTGAGATACTCTTTGCACCATTTGGGTAGATTTTGTGTTAGGGATTGTGTTGGTTGTTTTGGAGGAAGAAGTACTTGAATTTTGGCCCTTATGTGATTCTTGGAGAGCGGAATGCACAAATTCTTAGGGTGTTGCCCTTTCCATTCTATTACTTCGCCTTCCTTTCTTAATAAAATTTCATATTAGAGAAATTGTATTAATGGATATCTCATACCCATTTTCTTGCTTGTTTTGATGTTGCAATTTCAGTACTCGAGTAATGGGAATGCCACCGCTCTAATCTGGGGTGCATCGCCTCAGACACGGTCTGATCGTCGCAAGGACCGTGTTGAGACCAATCCTGAGCAGTTGGCAGCAGCATCACATCAGGCCGAGATATCCATTTTTTTAGTTCGTTTTGTTGTCCTTTTTTTTTATTTTTTTATTTGGGGCTTTGTTGCTTTATTTATTCTAATTTTGTTAAATTTGAAAATTTGGTTGAACTAATTAATCAAGGGTTGTTGTTGAAGATGCTTAACTTAATTGAATAGCACAGAATGACACTGACAACAGGAATAACAACAAGAGTGATTGGGTGGTATCATTCACACCCACACATTACAGTGCTGCCTTCTCATGTTGGTAAGTATGATTTATGATACTTGTTGCTAATATGTCTCATCAGCATTGCTTTTGAAGTTTGATCATGACCAGGGTTGTTTCTCAAACATACACAGTTTTTTAATTAAATAACAAAGAGAACTTTTCACAGGCAACTAGTTGTTGATGAGAAGTGTGTGCAAGTAGTTCTGTTTGGGGCCCACCATGGTGTGTATGTGGTATCCAACCTATCTAGCAGGGTTGCCACCATGAAAATCGAACGCGTCAAAAATCAGATTGATCTAAGCCCACGCGAATTGGAAGTTTTTCGGTTGTTTTGCATTGTTTTCTATGGTCTGACCCACCTGACGGTTGGATTAGCCTGATTTTTTGGGTGTCCTATTTTCATGCTGGGCGGGGCTGGATGCCATACGTATACCATTAGGGGCCTTTCAGGCAATTAGTTGCACGGGCTTTTAATCTACAGCTAGTTGCATTTGAGATGTTCTCAATTCCAATTCCTCTCTTCAGTGCTTTTAATCCTTTTCCCGCTTGGCAGATGCGTTGTTTATGTCTTCCTTTAATCCTATTTATTTGCTTGAAAGGAAAAAAAAAGATTGGAGGAAAATGTATAAGTATATACTTCAGTTACAAGATCACAAATTTCTAAAGTATATCTTTCAAAATAAAAAATAAAAATCAGAATTATTGCATTAGACCTTGAAATTGTGAATGCTTTCGACCTTTTTCTCCAATAAAACCCAAATGGATCTTTTAGGAGTAAACCTGAGAGATTGTATTAGAAAATGGAGTTGTAGTTGTTGAGAAAAAATATGAAGGATAACGTTTGGGAAGGATCCTTACAGCGGGTCTCATCAAGCAAACTTTCATCATAAATTCTAGGGTTAAACATTGGGCTGGCAGGTCCTGGAGGTGTTTCTTAGACTCGACGCTGTTTGCACTTTTATGGTGTAATTAGAATTAAATATTCATGTGAAGCAGAGGCAAGGGCTGTACGCCAAGGGTGAAAATGCTCAAAGTCTTTGGAGGGGCGGCTAACAGTAGAAGCGATTCTCTAAATGCTAAATCATGGACACTTTAGAAAAATTCAGTTGGAGAGTAGCATATGTCATAGAATTTTGATTGAGGGTTAAAGAGAATTTTACTAAAAAAGCCTACCCACAAATGCGGGGCAGGAAAGGAATACAAAGAAAAGAAAACATAGCAACAATCCCAAAAACTGTCTCAAGCGGCAACCCCAAAAGAGAAACTATCGAGAGACAACCCTCGAAATAGCCACTTTGACCACCTCTACTACCGCTTCGATTGACGTAGAGGCATTCCGAATAGTCCTCCTATTTCTCTCCTCCCGAACAACCCACCACACAAATGGCAAGGAGAGGTGCCATGTGGCCTGATCGATCTTCCCTCTTATGCTCCCATGCCAAGCCCAAAGAAGTTTTGAAATGCATCTCGGCATGACCCGCGACACCTCATACTTTACAAGAAGATTCCCCCACACCTTGGATGAGAAAGGGCATGAGATAAACAAATGATCAACAGTTTCCGCATCTTGCAAACATAAACAACACGTGTTTGGAATAGGCATCAATCGCTTTGGGAGATTATTTATAGTTAAGACCCATTTCCTTCCCTTGAGCCATGTGAATGTAGTCTCCTTGGGCAGGGCTCCGTAGGACTAGAAATGAAAGGCATGCTTCATTTGAGTAGCAACATCTCCCTTAGAGTCACGAATCAACTTGTATAGCAATTTGATAGAAAAACGCCCTGACCTATGCGCACTCCAAAACATAGAATCTTGGTCTGTTGATGGAGTAACATACTGAAGATGGCATAAGGCCCAAGAGCAGGAGAGCCCACTTCTAGAGTAGAAGTCCCTTACGCATGTAGTAGAAGATGGAGCAAGAAGAGCCAAGCTTGGGAAATCTTGCCTGAAAGGAGTATCTCCGCACCAGGAATCCTCCCAAAAATGAATTCTGGAGCCGTCCCCTAATGAGAAGGAACTCGCTTGACAGAACACTGAGTGTTGAGCTACAATACACTTCTAGATGTGAGAGGCCTGATAGAGCGATGATTTCTTAGTCTCCCATCCCAGTTCTTAGAGGCCATACTTGCTTGCCACCAACTCGCATCAAAAGCTTCCCACCTTCGTACCGAAACGCCATAACCACTTGCTTAGAAGGGCGTCATTCATGCCACAAAGCTCTCACTCCCGCACTTCCTTGGTCCACTGGCTTACAAACCTCTTCCCATTTGAGAAGGTGGAATTTGAACTCTTCATTAGATACCCTCCAAAAGAAGTCTCTATGAAGTTTGTCTAGTTTCTCGCGCACCGATGTGGGACACTTGAAAATCGACATGAACTAAGTAGGCATGCTGGAGAAATCAAACTTGATGAGCGTAAGCCGACCACCTAGGGATGGATATTGACTCTTCTACGAAGATAATTTTCTTTTCAATTCTCTTAATCTTCTTGTCCCACGGGTGCTTGGTGGGTTTTTCAATGCACAACGACAACCCCAAATAGGTAGAGGGAAACGACCCAACTCTGCATCCAAATGGGGACGCCATCCTCACAGTTTCGGCTTTGGAAAGGTGAAAACCTAGCATCTCACTCTTGCCCACATTGATCTTCAAACCAGAGACTGCTTTGAGGCAGATAACAACTTCCTTTAAATTATCAAACCATAGAAGGGTCCGCTTCACTGGAAATTATAGTGCCATCAGCAAACTGGAGATGCGACACCCGATCACCCAACTTAGATATCCTGAATCTATTGAAAATCTCAGTTTCTTGGCCTTTTGCTAGCAACCGGCTGAAGGCTTCGACAACAATTATAAATAAATGAGGGGAGAGTGGATCCCCTTGTCTAAGACCCCTGGAAGGTTTGAAAAAGCCTTTTGGAGACCTGTTCACTAACATTGAAAAAACAAGGGAGCTCATGCATGCTGTCGTCCACTTCATTTTTATCCATAACCCAATCTTGCGAGCATATAGACCAAGAACTCCCATTCAACATGGTTGTAAGCCTTCTCCATGTTAACTTGCAAATAATGTTAGCCTTCTTTTCATGAAAGTGGGAGTTGTTGCACCCGTGGGCTATAAGAACAAAGTCCAAAATTTGGTATCCTCCCACAAAGGCCCTCTCATTAGGGGAAATGATGGTTTCCAACACTCCTCTAAATCTAAATCTGGAGGCAAGAACTTTGGCTAGTATTTTATACGAACTCCCGATGATACTAATAGGCCTAAAGTCCTTTAAGCCTTCGAATCCTTCTATTTTGGGTATTATAGTAATAAAGGAGGCTCCTAACTCGGGGGAGAGTTCCATTTACGAAGAATTCCTTAATAAAGTTGGCTACGCTTACTTTCACAATGTTCCAGAAAACTTGCAAAAAGGCGAGCAGAAATCCATTGGGCCGAGGGGCCTTGTCACGACCCAGACTGTCCACAATTGCTTTGATTTCTAATTCAGTAATTGGACTTTCCAAGACGCATCTGCATCTTCTGATAAAATATTAAACCATAAATAATTTGTGGGCCCAGGGGCCTTGTCACGACCCAGACTGTCCACAACATATGTCATGGATGAGATTATGAACCATTTAAATTCTATGGGTAATGCATTGGCAGACAAATTATGTGGCGGATGCTCAACCAAGGAAGGGCATTTTTAGGGCTGGAAATGGCTGGCTTGGGCCAGGCAAAATCAATATTTAAAATAGGCTGGACGTTGCTGGCCCGCCCTGAGTAGTTCAAAATCCAGGACCGAATTAGCCCTGGGCTTGCCCATTGTGATGCAGGACAATTAACCACTTGCTCTAAAAGCTTGAATTGATAGAGCATGACGAATTAATCCCTATATCTCATGGCCCAGGCCCCAAATACATGGATTAGGTCCTCGGCCGAACCCTCCTTGTGGGCCCCAAATCCATGGGTTCCGTAGGCTGCCCACTCTGAGTGTGCCCCCGTATTCCACAGCCACCCCACTCGAGTCCGATGTGAAAATGCATCCGCATTAATCACCCATGGTGAGGAGTCTCGAACACGAGACCTCCCACTCTAACACCAATTTGATGCAAGACAATTAACCAATTGCTCTAAAAGCTCGAACTGATAGAGCATGGCGAATTAACCCCTTTATCTCATAGCCTAGGCCCCAAATCCATGGTTTAGGTCCTCGGTCGAAACCTCCTTGTGGGTCCCAAATCCATGGGTTCTGCCTCACACGAGCCACCCGCTTCACACGGTCCTCAAATCACATGGGTTCCACGGGATTTCTTATATAGGGTTAGAAGAAAGATGAACCTAATATCTGCTTTATCTGCTTTTATTCGGGCTGCTCTAGGAATACTTGTTTTTGAATTCTCAAGCTTCTCTTTTTTGCTTCATGCTTAATAAAATGAAGTTGCTTATTGGTAATTCTTTCTTGGAGATCGAGCACTAATCCCCTATCTTTTTTTTTTTTTTTTTTTTTGAAACTGCGACTAATCCCCTAGCTTTCACTTTGAGACTTCTAATTTCCTTAGCGGAATGTTTGATATGATTTCATGTAACCCACTTGAAGTGAAATTTATCCCTTGAATGTACAATATGCAGATGTGCGAACTCAGGCAATGTATCAACTTCTGGATGCGGGGTTCATCGGATTGATATTTTCTTGTTTCAGTGAAGATGCCCAAAAGGTGTGTATGAGAATATGAGAATGACCTGAGTGCACAGAGTACCAAGCATCACTGCATGCATTATTGTCTCCCATCATTAGAGACGGTGGGAATCTAATGGGCATTTGAAATGGTGAATTTTCAATTGCCAATTTTTCACCATTTCAAGATGCATGTTAAGATTCTAGCTCACCATCATTGGACAGTTGGAGATATGTGCTCATCGACTCTTGGTGCACACTGTGCTCACACAATCTTTCCTCATGGTGTACTTTATTCAACTGTTTAGTTCGTATGATAAGGAGTATTGTTAAGCCATACACGCCTCTACTAGTGGCCACACATGCTGATGTGGCATGTGTAGGATATCTGAGCCGTGAATTAGGTGGGCCATGTGGCAAACACCTTGGCTCGATAATCAAGCCAGTCAACTCATCAGGTGGGCTGCACATGCATGCAAAACCCAATGACTCGTTTAAAGAAAATTGTGAAAGGCCTGCATTCAATTTATAGACATGGCCCATCTGATTGGGGAACCAGCCTGATCATTGTCCATGTCATGTACTTGATGCATAGCTTGGTAGTCCCACACAATGCCAGGTTTGCATTGTTTGGCCGAATCTAGAGGTGCATGTGGGTTTGGCAAAAACTTCATAATATGCACAACTCTGACATTTTGGGTATCATTTCAGGTTGGAAGAATCCAGGTCATTGCTTTCCAGTCACTAGATGGGAAACAGAAGCACATGCCAAGACCTGTACCCGTACCTCCAGTTACAAACAGTTCAATCATAGAGGTCGAATCATCTTGGAGCTCCTCAGAGAATGCGTTGTCGACATCAGGGTCTGCAAGGGGGGAAAGCTTTGAACAGGACACTGGTGATTCGAGATCAACTTCCAAAGCCACTAAGGTATTTTCAATCTATATTTGTGATTCATCTAGTGTTGACAGTGATCTTCCAGATCCAGTGGTATCAGACTCAGAAAGTTGTGATTTGTGACCTGTCAGCTGTGACCTCAGTCATGTTGGCAAAGCTCACCAGTCCAACATTTCCTCCCAATTTCTAGCGATGAAAAGAAATTCATGTCTGAATAAATTCTCCATTAATGGTCCACCATGTAATTGCTTTCTATCATGCAAAGGACATTTTCACACTGGAAGATACCATCGTCAATTCAAACTTTTTGGTTGAAGAAATTGCAGTGTAATCTCATAGAAGTTATCCTGGAGCTCAATGGTAACTTCATATTATAATGCAAGAGTTCTTGCTACTATTATCTGTGATTAAACTTTTTCATTCGCTTTTCTAAAAAAAAAAAACCATTCTTTAAAGTAAGCATCTTCAACTTATCAGATGGCCTCACAAGTATGTTAATCAACATCTATGACACTTCTGTGGTTAATATGGACATTGATATATAGACATAACGGGCAATGGGGATACCCTGCGTTTCTGACCCAAAAGGAAGTTAAAGTGCTAAACGATGAATCTGTGTTCACTATCCATGGAGTGGAGTGATTCCTTGTCTCTTCCCTGTCTCCCCCCTTTTGATTATTATTATTATTATTTTTTTCCTTTATCTCTGGTAGGGAATCGATTTCGTGTATTATATCATTCATAGGCTCTCTTCCTAATTTGATAATGAGATGGGATAAGACCCATCCGTGCATATGTGCACCTGTTCACAAGACACTATTTATATTTAGTTTTATGTTTTTATTTGAAGGACTTTACTCAATCCACTATTTTTATGTTCACAAAACACTATTTATGTTTTTATGTTTTTAAGTAAAATATTGTGATGCAGGATGGTCTAAACTAGAATGCATGTGTGAGCACAAAAATTATCTAGCGAAATAAACTAAGCAAATCAATTGAAATGTTCACATTCCACATCATAGTAAAGATAATAATAAAGGGAACATGCAATGGTTGCAGACCATCATCACAATCCTGCGGTACCGTATTCAAATCATGTGTGGATTGGATCCGGCGAGGGATGAGACCTCCCGATCTTGTGTGGTTTCAATCCAACAATCAATGCAGCTTCCTTGGTCCAGGAAATCAAAGGATTTCTGGAATAGGGACGACTGGAAAATCTGAGAGAGAGTTGGGATCAATTCTCAAAATTTCAGGGTCAATAGCAATAAAGAAAAAGACTAGACATAGAAAGAGAAGAAGAAGGTTGGAGGGTTAGAAATAAAAGTTAAAAGAAGAGAAGAGATTAGGGGAAGAGAAGAATTTACCACAGAGAGAGGGGAAGGAGGCACCAAGCTTTCATTAAAAAACATTATTAGGTTTAAGGTAGAAAGCACTCTATTTATAAAATTTGGATTGAAAAGAAAATGACTAAACTACCCCTATAACAAAAGAAAAAAAAACACCCAAAACAAAGCTTTCTAAAAAAATAATAATAATTCTGCGTAACAGTCAGTCTTCTAACTTATCCTACACGTGTGTCCTCCTAATGTGGGGCCTTCAATTAATCTAAGGACACGTGTAACGTCTTCAAAATCCTCATTGGTTGTGCCACGAACCATCATCGAGTCATAAAGATGTATTCGTTGGCCGCCTTCGTATTTGATAAACTTTGAAGGGTTTGATGTCCTCATCAACTCCCCTTGGGTGAGAAAAACTTGGCTTTGACGAGTTAAAACACTTGCGCGTCTCGAGAAGGTTCAGATCAATCCGCTGCAGTTTCGCTTCTGTAAGCCACGTGGAATCGGATGGTGGCTTGTTTTCCCTTTGACAAGGTACCATTGGAAGCCCCCATCTCATGTGGAAACAATCTCCTCATCCACTATCCCTTCAAACTCTTCCTTACGGTGGAAGCGGTGGAGTAGGTTGAGAAGTAAAGTCAGAAAGTGGTCAAGGGTGGGAAGAAGAAACAATTGAAGGGTTAGGACAGAGGACTATATCTTCCACATTAATCGTCGGATTTATTCCCATTTCAGGTGGAAGGTCTACCCTGTATGCATTAGACTCAATTTTACGCAATACTTTGAATGGTCCAGTATTGCGAGCTTGTAATTTCTTAGCGGAACCTGGAAGTAACCGCTCTGGTTTAATCCTAACTATTATATAATCCTCTTCATTAAATTTTGTCCACCTATGATGTTGGTCAGCTGAACATTTATAATTATCATTACTCGCATTTATTTGCTGTTTAACATATGCATGCAAGTCATGAATGTGTCGTGCAAATGCATCGGCTGACTCAGAAGATCTTTGGGTAACTGACATGGATAACAAGTCTATGGGGTAACTGACATGGGTAACAAGTCTATGGACAACCGAGGTTCATACCCACTAACAATTTTAAATGGACTCAACCCTGTAGATCTATTGACTAAACTATTGTAGGCAAACTCGACTATAGGTAGAATCAAATCCCAAGTTTCACATGTTCGCCCACTAAACATCATAAGAGGTTTCCACGGCTGCGGTTAACCACCTCAGTTTGGCCATCAGTTTGGGGATGGTATGCAGTAGAAAACTGCAAACATGTTCCCATCATGTGCCATAGTGTCTTCCAAAAATAGCTGGTAAATTTGACATCACGGTCAGACACTATAGTCTTAGGTAACTATGGAGACGGACCACACACACTATCGAAAAAGACCTTAGCAATATTAGACGCATCCGAAGTTTTAGAACACGGGTTGAAATGCGCCATCTTAGAGAAGCAGTTCACAACAAAAATGGAATTGTGCTTTTTAATCGTCTTAGGAAGCCCAAGCACACGTTTTGTTGCTTCGCCATCTGACACGTTCTACATTGTCCTAAAATTTTGGCGACATCTCGCTTGAGACTTGGCGAGTAGAAATGATCATCTACGAGGGCATTAGTCTTATCGCGGCTAAAGTGGCCAGCTATCCCTCCCGAATGAAGCTTCCAGACGAGGAATTCACTGAGGGACGTACGCGGAATACATAAACGATTTCCTTTAAAAAGGAATCCATCTCTCAATACGAAACTCCCCGCACTTTGTTGATCACTCAAAAGTGACATATACGTACCCCCCAAAATATGGACATGTGAGGTACTCATCTCTCAGTTGCTCAAAGCCGACAACCCCTACACTTAAAGAATTAAGCAACACCACTTTACGGCTAAGGGCATCGACTGGTTTATTATCTACTCCGGCCTTGTGTTTCAAGACAAACGAATATTCTTGAAGGAACGCAACCCACTTAGCATGTCTTGGGTTAAGTTTCTTCTGGGAGTGAAGATAACGTAAGGCCTCATGATCAGAGAATAAGACAAATCCTGTGGTAGGAGGTAGTTGCGCTAATGTCTCAAAGACTGCACTGCCGCATAAAATTCATTATCATAGGTATAGTATTTTTGTTTTGCCTCATTCAATTTCTCACTGAAATAGGCAACAGGATGACCCTCTTGACTCAAGACTCCACATATACCAACATCAAATGCATCACACGTAACTTCAAAGACTTTAGAAAAGTCGGGAAGGCGCATGACGGGACCTTTGACTATCTTGCCCTTAATTTCTTTGAAAGCATTAACCGCGGCTTTCGACTACACGAATTCTCTCTTCTTCATACACTCTGTAATGGGAGCCATAATCGTGCTAAAACTCCTAATGAATCGACGATAGAATGTGGCCAAGCCATGGAAACTTCACACTTCATGGATATTCCTCGGTTCAGGCCAATCAACTATGGCCTTGACTTTCTCTGGGTCTGCACGCATCCCTTCTGCTGGCACGATAAACCCTAAGAACACAACCTGATTGGACATGAACGAACACTTTTTAAAGTTAGCGTATAATTTCTTCGCCCTAAGGACGTTATAGACCAATTTCAAATGTTCAAGGTGTGATTCTTTAGTGGTGCTATCGATCAGGATATCGTCGAAGTACACCACTAAGAATTTCTTCATGAACGGTTTCAATACGTGGATCATCACCCGCATGAAAGTGCTGGGTGCGTTAGTTAAGCCAAAATACATGACCAACCACTCATATAGCCCATTCTTTGTTTTGAAGGCTCTCTTCCATTCATCATCGGGACGTATACGGATTTGGTGATACCCACTCTTGAGATCTATTTTGAAGAAAATGGTGGATTTAGCTATCATGTCTAACATGTCATCAAGCTTAGGTATGAGAAACCTATACTTGACCATGATTTTGTTAATGGCTCTATTGTCCACACACATGTGCCAAGTGCCGTCTTTCTTAGGTGTCAGTAAAGCGGGTACGAAATACGGGCTCATGCTCTCCTGTATGAAACCCTTTCGCAGGAGCTCATCTACCTGCTTCTTCAACTCTACATGCTTTGCAGGGTTTCATCCTATAGTGAGGAAGGTTTGGTAGAGTCGACCCAGAGACAAGATCAATGGCATGCTAGATATCCCCCATGGGTGGCAACTCATCCAGCAAATCCTTAGGGAATACATCTCTGTACTCCTCTAAGACCGGGGCTACCTCGTGGGGTAACTCTACTGGTACTTCTGGTGTAGCCTCTCTAGCCCCTAAGGCATACATCGTCCAATCCTCCTCGGTCTCTCTTTCAAACTCTTTAGCTGTGATGATGTGGAGAGACTTGGGTGTGGATTTCCTCACTTCTTTAGGCTCACTAGCCTTCTCACCTTTCTTCTGTGCAGTGTTTTGTGGTGGTATAGGATTAATTTTGATCTTCTTGCCGTTATGCATGAAGGTACACGCATTAGAACGGCCGTAGATCATAACATCATTATCGAATAGCCATAGTTTGCCTAGGATGATGTGACCTTTATCCATGGGCAACACATCACACCACAGAGACTCCTTATGACGCAGGACAACCCTAATTATGATGCATGCTCATGAACATAATTAAACAGCGGAAATAAAAGGAATAAATGATCTAAAATTCTAACAGTAATCATCATAACTGAGAAAATCATAAAGGAAACATGCAATGGAGCGGGCCATCACTACAACCATGGGTTATGGAATTCAATTACTACTTAGGTTGGATCCGGCGAGGGATGAGACCTCCCGATCTTGCATGGTCACAACCAATCGATCAATGAAGATCACTAGTCCGAAGAACCAAGAAGTTTCTCGGATTAGGGATTTGAGAATTTGGGGTTTAGGGTTTAGATTGGTTCTCAAGATTTTGATCGAAGAAGGATTAGCCAAAACTGGAAAATAGAAGGAAGAAAATTATTACCTTGAAGAAGTTGGAGGGGCACAAGAAGAAATTAGAAGAAGAAGATCGAGGGAAGAGAAGAAGCACCATTAGAGAGAAGAGAGGAAGGAGGCAACCAAAAGGTTTGCTTTTCATTAATCAATAGTTGAAATTCGTGTTTAGGGCTTTAGCCCACTTAAATAAGCAAATAAAGACATAAAATTACTAAAATACCCCTAAGTCCAAAACGCGCAAATAACATAAGTACGGGAAAGTTTAGGCGCTCGGTCTTCTTTCTCCAATCTTCCTTCACATGTGTCTTCCCTGAGTGGGGTCTTCTATATGTCCAATCACATGTGAAAGGTCTTCAGCTCCTCAATAGTCGCCTATCCACAAGGACGACACTTGTGGTTGACGCTTTCTTCGTTAGTATACCTTGAATGCGCTTGTGTCCGCATCAATTCCCCTCGAGTGAGAAAAACTCGACTCCGACGAGTTGAAACTTTTGTAGCGCTCGAGTAGATCTGGATCAATACCTTGCAATGCGTCGCCCGACAGCCACGGAGATTCAGACGATGGTTTGTTCTTCCATTTGACAAGATACCTTTGGAAACCCCCATCTCTCGTGGATACTATCTCGTCATCCAAGATTTCCTCAATTGCTTCTTTATGGGTAATGGGTGGAGGAGGGGGTGGAAGGGGTTGGGTAGCAAACTCAGAAAAAGGCCATGAAAGGGACGATGTATCAACAATGGGAGTATGGGCACAGACTAGATCTTCCACATTAAAAGTTGGATTAATGCTCATTTCAGGTGGAAGGTCAACCCGATACGCATTGGACTCAACCTTTTGTAATATCTTGAATGGTCCAGCACTACGCGCTTGTAATTTCTTTGCAGATCCTTGAGATAATCGCTCTGGCCTTATTCGCACCATTACATAGTCCCCTTCTTGAAATTCTTGCACTCTACGATGAGAATCAGCTGAAACTTTATAATCATCATTGCTTTTATTTAACCGCTGTCTAATATTATGCAAATCATGAATATGGCGTGCAAATGCATCGGCTGACTCAGAAGACCTTTGGGTAACAGACATAGGTAAGAGATCTATGGGCATTCTAGGTTTATAACCACTTCCAATTTCAAAAGGACTCAACCCTGTAGATCTATTAACTGACCCATTATAAGCAAGTTCATCAGTTGGTAAAATTAGGTCCCAAGTCTTAACATGTTCACCCACTAGACAACGTAGAAGATTTCCAAGGCTACGGTTTACCACTTCAGTTTGACCATCTGTTTGTGGGTGGTAAGCAGTAGAAAATTGCAAACGAGTTCCCATAATGTGCCACAGTGTCTTCCAAAAATAGCTAGTAAATCGAACATCACGATCAGACACTATGGTTTTAGGTAACCTATGGAGACGCACCACACCATCAAAAAAGAGACGAGCAACATGAGACGCATCTGATGTCTTTGAACATGGGAGGAAATGCGCCATTTTAGAAAAACGGTCCACAACGACAAAAACGGAATCGTGCTTTTTTATAGTCTTGGGAAGCCCGAGCACGAAGTCCATACTAATGTCCTGCTACGGAGCATGTGGCACTGGCAATGGCGTGTACAACTCAGTATTTTGTTTTCTTTGCTTTGCCAGCTGACATGTTCGACACTGCCCTAAAACTTTGGCTACGTCTCGCTTGAGGCTTGGCCAATAGAAACAATCTTCCACAAGGGCAATGGTCTTATCACGACCAAAATGGCCAGCTATCCCTCCTGAATGAAGCTCCCAGATGAGGAATTCACGAAGGGACATACGGGGAATACAAAGTCTGTCTCCCTTGAAAAGAAAGTCATCTTTAAGAACATATTCACCCATAATATGCTGGTCACTAGAGAGCGACGCGTAAGTACCCCCAAAATCAGGACACATGGGGTATTCATCTTTTAGTTGCTCAAATCCAACTACCTCTACACTCAAGGAGTTGAGCAACACCACTTTCCTACTAAGGGCATCTGCTGGTTTGTTTTCAACCCTGGCCTTGTGTTTCAAAACAAACGAATATTCCTGAAGAAACGCTACCCACTTGGTATGCCTTGGGTTGAGTTTTTTCTGAGAATGCAAATATCTCAAAGCCTCATGGTCAGAAAACAAAATGAATTCTTGCGGTAGGAGGTAGTGTCGCCAATGTCTCAGGGATTGCACTATCGCATAAAATTCTTTGTCGTAAGTCGAGTAATTTTGTTTTGCCTCATTCAGTTTCTCACTGAAATAAGCCACTGGGTGTCCTTCTTGACTCAACACTCCACCTATACCGACACCAGACGCATCGCACGTTACTACAAAGACTTTAAAAAAGTCAGGTAGACGCATGACAGGAGCTTCCACCATCTTGCCCTTAATTTCTTTAAAAGCCTTGACGGCGGCTTTAGACCACACGAACTCTCCCTTTTTCATGCACTCGGTAATGGGAGCCATGATCGTGCTAAAACCCCTAATGAACCGACGATAAAAAGTTGCTAGGCCGTGAAAACTTCGCACCTCATGAATGTTCCTTGGTTCTGGCCACTTAACTATGGCCCTGACTTTTTCAGGGTTTGCGCGCATCCCTTCAGATGATACTATAAATCCTAAGAACATAACTTGGCTAGACATGAATGCACATTTCTTAAGATTAGCGTACAACTTTTCCTTCCTAAGGACACTACAGACCTTCTTTAAATGTTCAAGGTGTGATTCCTTAGTGGTACTATAAATAAGAATATTGTCAAAGTACACCACTAGGAATTTTTCCATGAACGGCCTCAAAGCTTGTGTCATCACCCGCATAAAAGTACTGGGTGCGTTAGTCAAGCCGAAGGGCATGGCCAACCACTCATACAGCCCATCTTTCGTCCTAAACGCTGTCTGCCACTCATCTCCTGGGCGTATACGGATTTGGTGATATCCACTCTTGAGGTCTATCTTAGAGAATATAGTGGACCTAGCCAACATGTCAAGCATATCATCAAGTCTAGGTATAGGGAACCTATACTTGACAGTAATTTTGTTTATGGCACGACTGTCCACACACATGCGCCACGTGCCGTCTTTATTTGGCATCAACAATGCAGGCACGGCACACGGGCTCATACTCTCTTGAATGAAACCTTTTTGCAGAAGCTCATCAACTTGCTTCTTCAACTTTGCATGCGCTGCAGGGTTCATCCTGTAGTGAGGAAGGTTCGGTAGAGTAGACCCTGGGACAAGATCAATAGCATGCTGTATGTCCCTCATAGGTGGCAACTCATTTGGTAAGTCTTCAGGAAATACATCACTGTATTCCTTCAGGACCGAGGTCACCTCACAGGGCAACTCTGATGGAACCTCAGGTGTAATTTCTCTAGCCACAAGGGCATACACCATAGAATCCTCCTTAGCCTCTTTTTCAAACTCTCTTGCGCTGATTATATGTGAAGACTTAGGTTTGGATTTCCCCATTTCTCTAGGCTCACTTGCCTTCTCATCCTTCTTCTTCCCTAGTGTATTCTCAGGTGGCATGGGATTAAGTTTGATCTTTTTACCATTATACATAAAAGTACAAGCATTCGAACGGCCAAAGATCGTGACATCATTATCGAATAGCCACGGTCTACCTAGGATAACATGTCCCACATCCATAGGTAAAACATCACACCACAGGGACTCTTTGTATGACCCAAACTTGATGGGGACTAGACATTGCTGGGTAACAGGTAGGGATGTCTTGTCAATCCAAAAAACTTTATACGGGTCTGGATGAGGTGTGGATTTCAGCTTTAAGCGATCTAAGGTGCTAGTGGAAATCACATTTTGACAACTTCCACTGTCTACTATCACCTTACAATTCTTTTCACCACATTTGGCAATAGTGTAGAAGATAGTGCTTCGACGCCAGTCAGCACTACTTCTAGACTGAGCTAACACACGCCTGACTACTGCAAGCGTTGCTTCTCCATCCACTTCTTCTTCATCAGTAAGTCCTCCTTCAGGGTGATACTCTTCAACTTCATAATCACCCTGGTCATCTCCACCCTCGTGGGACTCGCCTATAACTAAGGCTCTCCCACGGCTCTTCGTAGGACATTGATTAGACATGTGGCCAAGGTTGCCACACTCATAGCACCTCACTTGGCTCATGTTACTAGGACCGGCACCAAGAACCCCTTTGCCCTTGTCCTCCCTAGGCCTAGGCGGAATGGTCGCCTGTGCCCTAGGTTGATTACCAATATTAGGTCTAGTTCCTTGGAAACTAGATCTAGCACTGGAGTCTCGGGACTCAAAATGACGAACGACAGGAACCTTCAGATATTGCTCTAACTCTTGCACGACTTGATATGCTTCATCTAAGTCCGTTAAGGGCCGAGTAATAAGCTCGCGCTGAAGATCCGCACAAAGGCCCGTCTTAAAACGCGAGAGCGTTACTAGAGGGTCTTCTCGGATATCACATCGCATCACATACTCTTCAAATTTAGCGATGTAGTCAGCGGCAGGCATTGACCCTTGGCGTAAGGATTGCCATTGGTCAAGGAGCTTCTGACGGTATGAGAGAGGAAGGTACTTCTCCTTCAACTTCTCTTTCATCTCATACCAATGTGTGATAGGGGCTCTACCAACTCTCTCTATCCTACGCTCGGTGTTGGTCCAGAAGAGCTTGGCTTGACCCACAAGCTTTATCTTAGCAAACCGCATTTGACGGTTTTCCGACATGCCATACCACTCAAAGTAGTGGTCCATGTCAGCAACCCAGTCAAGGAATGCCTTGGGATCCAAGCGCCAATCAAAACTCGGGGCCTCAACTCTCATACTCTTCATCGCACGCTCATCTGGATCATAGCGGTCTTGATGACCACATGTGGCTCGTGCCTCTCGCACTACACCACGACCGTTACCACGATCTCTATCCTCGTTACCACCACGTGTGGCAGCACGTTCTTCAATGATTCCTTCCACTTGGGAGTGCGCATCTTCCCCTACAGCGGGGTTTTCCTTTTGGGACGCCTCTAGTTGCTCCACTTTAGTCATGGTAGTGGTAATTTGGTTCTCAAGGCGGACAAACTCACGCCTTTGACCCGCTTCTAGGGCGGTTATCTTTTGTATCAATTGAGCAAGTTGCTCAGATAACTGCTCGTTATTCATGGTAGGTTGAAGTCCGAAACCTCTACCTCTTCTCGTGGGCATACAATGAAGACTTGAACCAAACTCTACCTAACTAGACTACTAAGTGTTATGACTTTCAAGATGAATGCGATGAATGCAAAACTACTATGAACTGACACAATTAAGTTGACACAGGAAACAACTCAAATATGGAAATTTTCCAGATTAGGAACTTTCTAAAATTGGAAAGTTTCTAAAATTGAAAAATTTCTAAACCTGGCACTTTCCTAAGTTAAACCTAAAAATCACAACCCTAATTTGATAACTCGATCTAGACAAAAACCATGCAAACCTGGCTTTGATACCAAAATTGACGCAGGACAGCCCTAATTATGATGCAAGCTCATGGACATAATTAAACAGCGGAAATAAAAGGAATAAATGATCTAAAATTCTAACAGTAATCATCAAAACTGAGAAAATCATAAAGGAAACATGCAATGGAGCGGGCCATTACTACAACCATGGGATATGGAATTCAATTACTACTTAGGTTGGATCCGGCGAGGGATGAGACCTCCCGATCTTGCATGGTCACAACCAATCGATCAATGAAGATCACTAGTCCGAAGAACCAAGAAGTTTCTCGGATTAGGGATTAGAGAATTTGGGGTTTAGGGTTTAGATCGGTTCTCAAGATTTTGATTGAAGAAGGATTAGCCAAAACTGGAAAATAGAAGGAAGAAAATTATTACCTTGAAGAAGTTGGAGGGGCACAAGAAGAAATTAGAAGAAGAAGATCAAGGGAAGAGAAGAAGCACCATTAGAGAGAAGAGAGGAAGGAGGCAACCAAAAGGTTTGCTTTTCATTAATCAATAGTTGAAATTCGTGTTTAGGGCTTTAGCCCACTTAAATAAGCAAATAAAGACATAAAATTACTAAAATACCCCTAGAATAAGCAAAAAAAGACATAAAATTACTAAAAGACCCCTAACTAAGTCAAAAACGCGCAAATAACATAAGTACGGTAAAGTTTAGGCGCTCGGTCTTCTTTCTCCAATCTTCCTTCACATGTGTCTTCCCTGAGTGGGGTCTTCTATATGTCCAATT
Source organism: Magnolia sinica (assembly GCF_029962835.1). Classification (NCBI taxonomy): domain Eukaryota; kingdom Viridiplantae; phylum Streptophyta; class Magnoliopsida; order Magnoliales; family Magnoliaceae; genus Magnolia; species Magnolia sinica. Next base: position 120,258,855 of record NC_080573.1, read on the forward strand.
ACATGTGAAAGGTCTTCAGCTCCTCAATAGTCGCCTATCCACAAGGACGACACTTGTGGTTGACGCTTTCTTCGTTGGTACACCTTGAATACGCTTGTGTCCGCATCACCTTACAAGATTCGAACATGATGGGTACAAGACATCAATCGATGAGTGACAGGAAGGGAAGTCTTGTCTACCCATGAGACTTCGTACGGTCAGGATAAGGGGTGGCCTCTAACTTTAGACGGCTTAAGGTGCTAGTGGAAATTACATTCTGACAACTCCCACTCTCCACCATCACCTTACAATTTTTCTCGCCACACTTGGTGATCGTGTAGAAGATAGTGTTGCGACGTCAGTCAACACTACTTCTAGTCTGGGCTAGCACACACCTGACAACTGCTAGTGTGGCATCATCACCCACCTCATCCTCATCACTCAATGATCCTACGGACTGATATTCTTTGACTTTAGAGTCGCCCTGATCATACTCGCTATCCTGCGAATCGCCTATGACTAAGGCTTTTTCTTTGCTCTTAGTAGGACACTGAGTTGCAAAATGGCTAATATTCCTACATTCGTAGCATTGCACATTCTGTCCTTCACCTAGACCAGCACCAAGGACGCCTTTTTCCTTGTCATACCTAGGCCTAGGTGGAACATTCGCTTGTGCCCTGGGTTGATTACCAATGTTGAGTCTAGTTCACTGAGAACCAATCTTAACATTAGAGTCTTGGGAATCGAATCGTCTTGTGACAGGAGTCTTCAAATGTTGTTCTAATTCCTGCACCACTTGGTAAATCTCGTCCAAATCTGTCATGGGATGAGCGCAAAGCTCACGCTGAAGATCCGATTGAAGGCCCGTCTTGAAACGCATGAGCGTTACTAGAGGGTCTTTCTCAATGTCACACCGCATCATGAATTCTTCAAATTTTGCAATGTATTCCGTGACAGGCATGGATCCTTGGCGTAAAGATTGTTATTGTTACAGGAGCTTCTGTCGATAAGAGAGAGGGAGGTACTTCTCTCTTAGCATAGTTTTCATCTCGCTCCATTGGGTAATTGGAGCTCCTCCCACCCGTTCAATCCTACACTCTTTATTGGTCCAATACATTTTCGCTTGCCCCACAAGCTTCATTTTGGCAAACCGCAGTTGTCGGTTCTCTGACATCTCATGCCACTCAAAATAGTGGTTCATGTCAGCTAACTAATTAAGGAATGCCTTGGGGTCAAAGTGACCATCAAAGCTCGGGGCATCAATCTTGACATTCTTTGTGGTCTTCTTGTCAGGATTAAAGCGGTTCTGATGTGCCCGTTCTCTACCCACATGCCCGCCATTGGTGGGGGTTTGTCTAAGGGCTAGCTCCTCACCAACACCACTTGCCTGCGACTGCACATCTCCCCCAACAGTGGGGTTCTCCCTTTGGGATGCCTCTAATTGCTCAAGTCTAGCTTTGGTGGTGGTTAGTTTTCATTTGATATTTTTGTTGGATGTCTCTATGACAGTTATCTTTTGCAGTAATTGAGCGAGGTGATCGCTTAATTGCTCGTTACTCATGATGGGGTGTTGGCCAAAACCCTTACCACTTCTAGTGGGCATACACCAAAAATTCGAACTCGATTTTCCTAAGCTTGACTCTAAGGTTTGAACAGACCTCAATATGGATGTATGATCCTATTTCTATATGATGTATGAATGTTACAGATTTTCAGATTTAACTATAATGAAAACATAAATCTGGAAATTTAGATTTATATCTCACAGGACTGAATATGAAAAATCAGGTTCGCAATTTCTGTGGGATGTAGATCTGGAATTATCTAGACAATCCTAGATGAGAAAATAGATGATCCTAAGTTCAGATAACTCAATCTAACAAAAACCATGCAAAACCTAAAGCTTTGATACCAAATTTTATGCAGGACGGTCTAAACTAGAATGCATGTGTGAGCACAAAAATTATCCAGCGAAATAAACTAAACAAATCAATTGAAATATTTACATTCCACATCATAGTAAAAATAATAATAAAGGGAACATGCAATGGTTGCAAACCATCATTACAATCCTGTGGTACCGTATTCAAATCATGTGTGGATTGGATCCGGCGAGGGATGTGACCTTTCGATCTTGCATGGTTTCAATCCAACAATCAATGCAACTTCTCTAGTCTAGGAAATCAAATGATTTCTGGAATAGAGATGGCTGAAAAATCTGAGAGAGGGTTGAGATCAATTCTCAGATTTTCAGGGTCAATAGCAATAAAGAAAAAGACTAGGCATAGAAAGAGAAGAAGAAGGTTGGAGGGTTAGAAATAGAAGTTAGAAGAAGAGGAGATTACGGAAGAGAAGAACTTACCACAGAGAGAGAAAGGAAGGAGGCACCAAGCTTTCATTAAAAAACATTATTAGGTTTAGGGTAGATAGCACCCTATTTATAAAATTCGGATTTAAAAGAAAATGACCAAACTACCCCTATAACAAAAGAAAAAAAAAACGTGCAAAACAAAGCTTTAAAAAAAAATAAAAAAAATCCTGTGTAACAGATCAGTCTTCTAACTCGTCCTACATGTGTCCTCCTAATGTGGGGCCTTCAATTAATCCAGAGACATGTGTAAGGTCTTCAAAATCCTCATTTGTTGTGCCACAAACTATCATCGAGCCATAAAGATGTATTCGTCGGCCGCCTTCGTCTTTGATAAACTTTGAAGGGTCTGATGTCCTCATCACTTTCCTTGGGCAGTAAGTTACAGTAAGTTAAATCTCATAAAAGTGACAATGTCAAATCTCCCATTGTACTTCATGTTGTTATTTAAATGTCCAAAATCGGTGATCGATAGATTGGAAAAGCTGAGGAGATATTTCTTATGGCATAGGGGAGAAGACAAGCGCAAATTCCATTTGATAAAGTGGGAGGAGGTTTGCAAGCCATGCGGTCAAGGGGGAGTGGGTATTCGGAGTTTGGTGGTTATGAATTCGGCTCTTCTAGGTAAATGGGTTTGGATATTTGGGCATGAGGTGGGTTCATTGTGGTGGGAGGTGCTTCAGAGCAAATATGGGGTTGACTCTAGAGGGAGGTGGACGAGATTGTCTTCGTCATATAGGGCTTCATATCTTTGGAGAGTGGTGGCTTTATTGGCAGGGAAAGTATGGGAATGTGTAGGGTTTTATTTGGGAAATGGGAAGGATATAAGTTTTTGGGAGGACGTTTGGGCGGGGAATAAAAAACTAATGGATTTATTTTTGTGTTTAGTGAATATCGCGCATGATAGAGGAATAACCGTCGATAAATGCTTCTCATTTCAAGGGGAGCACGTCATTTGGGCTCCGCATTGCAAGAGGCATCCGGATGAGGATGAGTTTCTTGAGCTCTCTTCTTTGCTTCATATGTTGTCCATTGTCCGTCTGGATGCCTCTGAAACGAATTCTATGAAATGGTAGTACGATATATCCGGTAGATTCTTGGTCAAGTCTTTGTTCAAGGTATTGAGTGGCGGTAACTTACGGGTTGAGGCTTGTCCAACAATGCATTTTTGGCACTACAACGCTCCTCCGAAGGTTGCGGTGTTTGCATGGATAGTAGGTTGCAAGAATGTTCTTATAATCGATAATCTCCAAAAAAGGAAGATGGTCCTCCCGAACGTGTGTATTATGTGTTATCAAAATGCGGAATTAGTGGATCATCTTTTTCTTCATTTTCTCCTTTGCGGGCAAGATTTGTGAGGATTTCTTCAATCTATTTGGAGTGTCCTGGGTGAATCCAAATTCAATTGATAGTTTCTTCTTGGCGTGGCGGGGTGGGGGAAGAGGAAAGGTAGGGAAATTTGCTTGGCATATGTCGTTGCTAGCAGGCTTATGGTGTATATGGTTAGAAACGAACAACCGCTGCTTTAGGAATAAGCAAAGGAAGGTGCAAGCAATCTTTCTGAATGCAAATTCCCTAATCAAGGAATGGGTTTATGTGTCCAAGTCAGTCGATTAGTTTCCTCAAAGTTGGGTTGAGTTGTAATTTTCTGTTTTTGTTTCTGTTTGGCTGTGGCCGTTTAATAAAATTATCATCGTTAAAGAAAAAAGACTCTCGCATCATTAAAGGGCAAACCATTGGAAAGCTATGTTCTGCAACAGTACTGTCTCATCATTAAAGGGCAAACCATTGGAAAGCTATGTTCTGCAATGGTACTGCCATATCGTGAGTTAAGACCCCAATTTTGATATGGGAAGGAAGTCCTTTTCTAGTATTTTGTTTCCTTTTTGATGAGCTTCAAAGGTTTATTTTACTTGATATCTTGACTATGGCTTTTGCTTATTCTGTGGCATTTTCTAATTTTCACTCTGTAAAATAATATCACTTTATTGGATAGGTTGGGGGGAAATCTTCGGACTTGGAGGAGTTCTTTTCTCATGCCGACGTCAACTATTCAGGAAGAGAAAAAAGAGGAGACTCAAAGAACCCAATTGTTGATGTAGATCCAATGGATATGTCCGCAAGTATGCAGGAGGCCATGCATCGTTCGAATTTGGACATGAGGTATTTCATGAGTACGTACTTGATCACTTGGTAGCTATTTCCATTTTTCCTAGTTTCTTTTACAAACTAAAGTTGCAAATTTTATAACATGAAAATAGGCTAACGTTTGAAGAAACAAAAATGGTTGCATCTTATTTCAAAAAAAGAGAGAGAAATAAAAGAAAAAGAAAGAAAGAAATGGAAAAAAAAAAGAAAGAAAAAGAAAAAGGAAAAGGAAAAGAAAAAGAATTCATTGCATCTCATGGTTATTGGTTAGTGTTACAATTTAACATGGGTTTGAATATTGAAGCTTAAATATGATTGATTAGGTCCGACTTTCTCATCTCAGACATAGATTGCGGTTTTAGAATTAGTTCTTATTAATAGCAATTTGTTCGTTTTGGTAGAGTTCCATGGCCACCGTCTCACTGAAATGCAGAAATGTCCTCAGATAACTCAAACCAGGTCATGTCTTGAAATCATATGTGCTGTAACTTGACTACAGAGCTTGAGGCGTAGCAAAGATATTTCTCTTAGTACATTGTGAATGTTTGTGAATTTGAATCAATGACAAATCGATGTTGGCTCACAGTACTTTAATCAGGATATTGCTTCTTCTTGAGGGACACAAGTTTGCTTGCTACCGATAGGCAAATTTTTGGAAAGAGATGGTACTATTTCTGAGGATAGTTAACTCTCCTGATGGTTCAACTTACAGATCCTATTTAATTACTAGAAAACTTCTTCAGGTTAGTTTGCCCTCCTTTTTTCACACCTATAAGAGTTGGCTCTTCACCTTCAGTTACAAACCCATCAGGAAATTTATTGCTATTTTATTTTTTATTATATTGGTATAAAATAACTGCTAGTGTACATGATTAGATCCATCGGTGTATTTTGTTTGTGGATGACGCAATATTGTTTGAAATGACTAGAAGGGGCAAATACTAAATTGAAGTTTTAGAGTATAGTTGCACGAAGTGTGGAGCGAAGTGGCAACAAATTTGGGTGCAGGAGCAGGGAAGCATCTCTTTCAACATGTGAACAAGTATAAATAAATGGGAAGCGGGAGCTGGAGCGAGTCTCTGAAGCAGGAGTGGCACCTAGTTAGAAGGATCCTGCAGCTAAGTTTAGAGGATGGGTCTAGTTAGCAGAACCTGGATAGAGTACTTGGAATGCAACTTTAGTAGAAAAACTATAGGGGCAAGGCTTCAGTTAAAATCAGTAGTAATGAGATTGCTCAAAGCAACTGGTATGTTCCTTTCCCTTTTGGTTTAATAAAATCTCAGTCACCCTTAAAAGAAACAAAGGAATGAATTTCTCAAAGCAGTTTGTTTTGTTACCTCGGCTCTATTGTTCTAAAGCGTGCGGAGATTGACGAGGCTTTGGAATTGGGTGGGTGGGTGGGTGGGTGGGTGGAGGGACGGAGGGATGGCTCAAAGCAATTTTCTTTTCTTTTTTTATTACCTTGACTATTATTCTAAAGCATGACGAGATTTATGAGGGTGTTACTAGTAAAGTTGGAGTTGGGCAGATGAAGTGGAGAAGTGCCTCTCCAGTGTTGAGTGATTGTTGCATGCCTATGGAACTTAGGAAAAAGTTTATAAGATAGCTATTTGGTCGGCCGTGCTCCAGGGGCAAAGTGGCAGTTAGAAAGCAGCATGTGCATACATTGAGTGTTGAAGAGATGATGATGTTGAGGCAGATTAGGGGAGACTGGTAAGGGTGGAAGTAAAAAACATCCGAAGCAGCCTGGGAATAAAAGATAACATGATGGATAGCATATTGAGATGGTTTGGTCATGTGCAACACAGGCTAGAGACAGCTCTGGTAAGAAGGGAATGATGATGAGGGTTTGAAAAGAGTATGGGAAGAAGATCAAAAAGGACTTAGATTGAGGTGGTGAGAAGGAATATGAAGGATTATTCACTTCTAAGGGATAGGGACTGGATGGGCTTTTCCACCACATCAGTTACAGGTAATGGATGAGCTGGATACTTGGATCTAGGCTGGCCATTGGCAGCCCTATATCTAGTGCAACGAGCCCTTGATGCATGGCTTCCATCATTGAGCCTAAGTTTTACCTGCCAAAAATTTTAAACCCAACTTGGCCTAGCTTCCCAAACACTTTTGACCACCATTGCTACCGGCAACAGAACCTGATCTGCATTAGTTGGCCTTAGAGCCCATTGCTTTGTCTAGACCATTGACAGCCCCAATCATATGACATGAACATATCCATGGTTCAACCTTTTTGCCATTGCTTCACAGCTGTTCTACAAAGTTGAAATAAAAATTTCTGCCTTGGATGATTTCTTTTGCTAGGAGGGTGCTTTTGGATTTTTTGTTTTCGTTTTGGAGAATGGCAACATCATTTACATGTTGGGTGAATGAAACTCTATAAAATTTTATTCATATTCCTTATGTTTACTGATTTTTCATTTTTTTTAAAAATTCTGTTTACTAAATAGTCTTAATGCGGGTCCCTACTCATGGCTTAGTGGTAGACTCACATGAGTTTCAACACTAAGGTCATGGGTTCGACTACCCATTGTGGTGTGTGTGGGTGTGAGGGTGTGTACATAAAAAAGGAGGAAAAGAAAAGTAGTTTTAATACACTAGTATTAAATTATTATGTAACTATTTTTTTTTGAAGATTATTATGTAACTATTTCTTCTAATTTTAAGATTTTAAATCTACTACATTTTTACAACTACTACTACAGTTTAAAAAAAAAAATACTGCTCTGCTAAACTATATACATTTATCAACAATTGTATAAAATTAATTAAAGTCTACAACTTTTGCATTTTTGTTTGCTTTTCACTTTTCTAACGGAAATGAAATATGAAATGCTCATCCCAATTGACGTCATCTTTTACTTGCTCCCGCATGCCTTAAAAATGGAGTTCCACCTTTCAGTGATCTACACTTTTCAAATAGTGGTCTTCTCCAGATTGCGAATCCTGCAAAAATTTCCCCTTTGGACAATAGTAGACATCTTAATGCCTGTCTGCAAATGGATGCTATGAAATATAGCCAGTGGTCTATAACACTGTTTGATTTCCCCAATTGCAAAGGTAATTTAAGGTAAATGGATAATAATTATTTACCTTTGAATTTTCAGCTGCATTTTTGAGGTGACATTGACCGCGGCCTTCATTTATAGCACTCTCATGCCACCCGAGGAAAAAATCATTATATTTGTGGGGTCCACCATGATATGTGTCTTATCCACACCATTCATCCCTAACTCATTTTAGCACATGAGCCGAAAAATGAGGCAGATCTAAAGCTCAAGTGGACCACACTGTAGGAAACAATGTGAATTGAGCTCCTACCATTGAAAGCTTTTTGAAGGCCCTAGAAGTTTTGGATCAAGCTGATAATTTTGTTTTCCCTCTGTCCATGGCTCTATGACCTTATGAACATGTTGGATGACAAATAAACATCAATGTGGGCCCTAGGGAGAAAATAGCTTTCAACCATTGACGCCTTTACAATTACTATTTCTTAAGGTGTGGCCCACTTGACCTTGGGATTTGCCTCATTTTTGGACTCATATCCTAAAATATGCTGTTAAAAACATTGGATGGTGTGGATAAGTCACATGATGGGGCTCACAAGTTTAAATCAGTAATAACATTGTTTTTGTGGATCGATTTTCGAGATGTAATTCCTCACATATTTCAAACAGGTGAAATTAGTCATAATTACTATTTACATGTATTTATCTTGATTTACTGCTACAGTTAGAAAATCAAACAGCCCCTATAAGTAAATCTAAAAATTGGATGGTTGGGATTATCCAAATCCCCAACCACATTGTTAGGGCTGTGGACAGTGTAGATACTCAATTTTGCTGTCCATCCTACTGAGTATAAAATATCTATTAGACCTTGCCTTTTTTCATATTTAAGCATAATTTAACTAAAAAGTTATTGATATTTTTCACTCCTTAATTACTACTATATCCTTTGAATGCATTACCTCATTTAACCATGCATCATTTTAAGCCTTAGAATGCATCAAGGAAAGTACCCTCTGAGATGACAATTGAGTATGAGGTCAAAATGTGGACTGCAATTTAGGCCTTCAAATGGTCCATGAACTGAACTGTAGCCTTTAGGTCTCTGATCACAGCAACTGGAAGCACTCCCATGGAGGGAAATGAACACACCAGTGGCGACACTGTCACTACCTTTGTGCTCTTAATGTGCTGAAATGACCAGGTAGGTAGTGAAATTGTCATTGCCGCCCTTGCCAAAAATACAAGGTGGGGTTTACTTGATCGGAGCGTGATCCCATGGCCAAGATTTAGTGGAAATGGAAAATATACCGTGTGGGTGGCAACATGGTCACCCTTTCTGTGGTTTAGTGTCAAAAGAGGGGCTGTATCAGGCATATGTGGGTTAAACTGGTCAAAAGTAATCATGCTGGCTGCAACCATCTAACTGCCACACTGGTTATTACATTTGGGTCATTTAGAAGTGGTTCTAGAACCTTTTACGTACTGTTTCTCCCCCTTCCACCGACCTTTGGGCCTCTGTACAAGCTTATTTATCCTATCTTTAAGAATCGGATGAGTCCCATGCGACTCGTCCAAGTTGACTCAGACTCAGTCTGACCTGTTCCGGTTCAAAACCATGAGTCACCTGGACAAGTCACCTCTGACTTGGGTGAGTTACGACTGAATTTGAGATTGGACGAGTTGGTCAGAACCGCTGACTCTTTTAACCATGGTTGGATACCCCTGTTACCCCTCTTTTTCGCCCATAACTCACTTATGCTCAAATCCCTCACATACACTTCCCCTAAAAAATTCTTAGTAATTTTTAGAGATGGATGAGGAGCTGCATGAGTTTGTTTGGATTCTTAAGCATCTTCATGGATTTCACCCCTTGCTGGAGGGGAAGGATGCCTTGCTTTGGAGAAAAGATAGGTCGAGCCACTTTACTGTGCAATCCTTCTACAGATTGCTTGTTCAAGTTTGCCAGATGTGTGCTCGAATTGTACGGCTCGTGTTTGTCATTACAGAGCTCCCCCTAAAGTTGTGGCTTTCGTGTGGTTGTTGGGAAGGGACAAAGTCCTTATCGTCGATATTCCCAACGTGTGCCCTATGTACTTGCAGGATATGGAATCAGTAAACCACTTGTTTATCCCATTGTTCATTTGGGAAATCGGCTTGGGAGAGGTTCTTTGACCTTTTTCACATTCATTGGGTGTTGCCAGGGTCCATTGGTGGCTTGTTTTTGTCTTGGCTTGGGGCTGGTCTTGGGAAAAAAGGCAACATTTTGTGGAGGTTAGCTTTGCTAGCTGGGTTATTGGCCATTTGGGGGGCAGAAACAGTTTGTGCTTGTGAGATAAGTGTGGATTAGCGTCTAAGGTTTTTTGGTGGTCGAAGTCAGAAGCGTTGGATTGGGCATTGTATTGACGGGTTCCGATTGATCCTCTTTACTCATCTTGGGGTTGGTTGTTGTTGTAAGCCTTCTGCCGCCTTTTGGCATTTCTTCTAATAAAATTTTGTTATTTTTCAAAAAAAGAAAAACAAAAAAAAATCTACGTTAAAAAATTAGTTTAGCATGGACTTCGAAAACCCTAGGAACCTTAAGCAATGGAAAAGATAAAGATCGAAGGGTTAGTGAAGAAAGTGGCCTGCTTTAAGATTTTCTTTTTTCTTCCAATTCTTGTCAATTTATTTCTATTATGGCATTATGTTTAATTTAGTTTTCAGTTTTATGATTCTAGTTCTAGTTCCAAATTGATTTTAATCATAGCATCATGGCAGTTTTAACTTTGGATATGATCAATGTTGTCAGATGGCATAAGTGAACGCATGTGACCCAAAGGGGTTTTACATGCTATCGATATGTGATTGCACAACCCAAAATCTTTTTAAAAATAAAATAAAATAAAAAGAACAGAAAAAATCAAGGAAAAATGGAAAGATTATAAAAAATTCTGTAAAAATACTACAAGTGTCAGCAATTGTTTTCCTTTTTATAGTTTTATTACCAATTTCGTTAAAATTTTGTTACATCTATTAGACCATAACAAGTCAACTAACAAGCACCCAAATGAATGAGTATACTAAAATGTGAAAAAAAACAACAAGAGAGAGAGAGAGAAAGGGAGGGAGCCCAAAAACATGAAAAGCGGCCTAAAAACGGCCTTTCATATAGTATTGTCGCTCTTCTTTTTCTTCATTGAATGCTTAGTTTTGACCTTTTCCGGTGATTCTAGTGACTTCAGTCTGTCCCATATTTTAGTAAACTACATTCAAATGTAGTGGAAAAGTGGAAAAAAAAGTTTTTGCTTTCTTTGTTAGGGCATCAGGGCCACTGTCTCCAAACACTATTGGCATGTTTTCGCCTATCATGATGATTTTCCAAATATGATAATTCATATTCAATTCCCTCTATGAGAATTTATTTTTGAGTTTCAAATGTAGTTTCTCCATCTATAGCTCTGATTGGAAATCCTGGCCTACAGCGGTGCAGAGTATGTCAGGAAGGAAATTCCTCTTCAAGTTTTGCCCGCCAGATCCTTGCTAAAGATTGATTCACCTTTGACCTCATTCACTCAACTGCAACAAGTTTTGTTTGAGGAGGAGCGGGCTGCATATAATCAAGCCATCTCAGAGAATATGCGGTAAACCCACAATACCCGACCCACCTGCCGATCATTCACAAGGTGAATCTTCCATGCTTATTTTAGTAATTTAATGACATTCAGTCATTTGATGTTTTTTTTTTTCCTTGGCTACATTTACCTTTTATTTAGGGATGGAAAAACACACCCTTTTGCTTTCATCCATCACACATCAACCTACCAGGCTTCTATGTGCAAGTTAATGGAATATTGGTAAGAAAAAACTCATGCCATTTTTCATTTTCTGGGTGACAACGACTTGAAATAAGATTTTCTTTCCTATCCTGTTTCATGTTTTTTGCAGTTTAAGCCCTGCTATAAATGCTCTCCATGACCGCTTGAAGGAAAATGAAATTAGGGTAATTAAGCAATGCATTTCTCGCTTGCAATTTTTGGGTTGTGTTTGCCATTAAACTGACCTTCCGATGTTGTGAAAAAATAGCTAGCCATGCTGATGGAGGAAGCCAAGGTTTTGGAGGCTGAAGCGTTCGGTAAAGGGAACGAGTCGAGTTTGGAGTCCCCCCGACATTTCCCGTCTCATGGATATCGAGGCAGTTTTGCAAGTGGTCAGAGAGACCCACATGCTTCGGCAGAAAATGCCAGCATAAGGAGCCCATCTGGTATTGGTAGTCGGAGCAGAAAGGCATCCTAGTTTGTATAGACTGCAGCATAATCTCAGCCCAAGCATTTTGTAAGTGTTGCTTCTCTGGCCCCCTTTTCTTGTGGAAACTTGATGCAATTTTGGCTGTGTGGTGTATGATATTTGGATGACGATAGGATGCTGAAACGTGCTTCTTTACCTCTCCTATATATAACAAGCGGAGAAGACAGGGTTGCAAGGGAAAAAAATTGCACACAATTAGCATTCAGTGTTGTTAAGACTATTATTTTTTAAAGGACATGGGAAGGGTTTTAAACAAAATTAAAGGGCATTTAGGTAATTGAAGGTCAGTGTTAAGTATGTACTTGCATATTGTTGTAGAATAAGTCGGGACTTCAGTCTGGAGTCATGTTTGGTGATCGAAGTTGTTGATCTGTTGAGAATACAGTTGATAGTGGCTGCCTTGGAAATCCCAAGTATTGAAAGAGTCTAGACTTCCTATAAGTTGCTTACAAAGATGATCTGTATTTAAAGATAGTTTTAAATGATCAAAGGATCGAACTAGTCCAATTTGAGAGCTATGTTCAAATAAATCATATAAACGGTTCAAATCATTCAAACATCACCTCAAGTCCAATGACTATGGTCTCGGCATATCCCACAAGAATGTGGAGTATCCCACAAGAACGTTGAGGCATACTGTAGTAAACCTCCTATCCTTCCCTTGCCCCCACATATTGCAACAGCTTTCTCCGTGTTGCACCTGCCATAACCAATGTTTTAAGTATCAACGATATTGGCCGATATATCCCACGATATATCTTGTATCCCACCTATGTGATATGAAACACACTAGTAGTGGGATGTATCTCACATGTTCGATCTGGTAAGCATTTTCGATTTTCGATCATTTTTTCTTCTTCTGTAAATCATGTTAAATTAGTGTATAAATCTATGATTTTTAATGTTTTGCATGAAAAATCATGGATTGGGAGCTTCAATTTCTAGATTTGGAGGAGACAGGCCGAACTGCTGAAAATTGAAAAACAAATAAAAAATTTCCAATTTCTTGCAAATCTGTTGCAATCTTTGTGTCCAAACATAGACGTAAAATCAAACATGTATGTAACCTAATTTAGTGACTCTTCTTTTGCTTTTGAATGTGTTGCTTGTGTTTCCACGTCTTCTTACGTTTATAAATTTATATGAATAAACTTTGAATATATTTGCATCAATTCAGTTAGACAACCCATAGATTAGGACCCCATACAAAGAAAACCTATTATATGCATTTGTTTTTTTTTTTTTTTGGTGATGTTTTGATTTATAAGTGTACATTGATGTCTTTTTTAACAATCACAAAAGTTTCATTGAAAAATTCGACTCTAATATCTCCCATGTTTTCAACAACAACGGTACATTACGTGATACAACAGATATATCCCATGCGATAACCGATATGTATCCGTATCCCAAGGGTGCGATACGTAACGCGATTACCAATATTTCGAACACTGGCCATAACTACTTGTAACACTTAGGCAACGTTTGGATCGTAAGGTATTTAAGCTACCTATGCCTTAAGTTGCTTATCTTGATTTCTACTTATTAAACTGAAGTGATTAAGTAACTTCAAATAAAAAAGCTACTTATAATTGGTCATAAACAAACTTATCTCAAATAAGTTACTTATCTACCGCTGTAAGTAGAAAACGCAACATATTTGGTGGTATCCAAACGGGCCCTTAATAATAGCTGTAATTGAATAATTTCTGAATTCACATGATGGATGTAACTGATGTCTGTATAATGGCACATCTCTTATGATATGATATGATGGGACACCTTGTGTGGGGCACTTTCAATGCTGGAAACATGTTGATTTCCAAGTCAATCTAGAAGCATCCTCCCTTGTACAGTTTTTTTTTTTTTTTTTTAAATTTTTTATTTTAATACGTTTTAATTGCTAAGTTCAATTTTGTACGGGTGAAAATGGGTTGGGCACTTGACCTCAGTTTCCTTGCAATGAGCTTCCTCCAGGGGCGATTCTCCACAAACTGAGTGTTTCCAGAGATTGATTTTGTCCCCTGTTCCATCCACCCAGGTGGTGATTGAATTTGCCCAGGCTTTGGCTTTTGTCAATGCCTGCCCATTTCCTGTTGTGGGCTGGGTTGTCAGGAAGTGAGCCCGAAAGGGGTGTCCAGACTCAGTCACTGGACCTGAACCAACCAAAATTTAGACCCATGGCTGGGTCTGGGTCCGGGTCCAGAAGTTAAAACTTCAAGTTGAATTCCTAAATGGGTTGGGTTTAGGTCCTCTCAAAATCAAATTGACCCCAACCCAGACCCAAGGAGGGTTTTTTCAGTTTTTGTTTTTTTAACAGAAAGGTTAGGTGAGGAGCACACCACCTGTAACAACCCAAGAAGTAGCTTATTAAGCATGTGCCGTTTCTTTTTTATTCCTTTTTTCTTTTTGGTGGACCCCAATGGTTTGGCAACTTTTTCTACTCATCCGCTAGTGACAATGTGGACTGCAAATAAGGGGCCCGTTGTTAATAGGGAAAGTTTCAAAAATCACACTAATTCAATTACCTTGACCATTTGACTTCATCCGTTGAATTTGTGACTGCTAGACATTTATAATTTACGTTCAAAATTAATAGTCACTGCCAATTTTGATTGTTTTGGAACATTCTCTATATGAAAACTTCAATTGTATTTTCAATCTCTCTCTCTCTCTCTCTCTCTCTCTCTCTCTCTCTCTCTCTCTCTCTCTGTTTTTGTTTTGTTTTGTTTTTGGTTTTTGAGTTGGACCTGATCTGACCAGTATTTAAATGGGTTGGGTCAGGGTATAAAACTATGGAGTCTGGATCCTCTGTTATCTGGTCAACCGGGATTTCCCGTTACCCTAATGGTTTGGCGTCCGAAGCTTTGTTTTTAAAATTTTTTTTTTTTTTTTTTTTTTTTCTTTTAAGTGAATGGTGATGTGGACCAATGAGGATTAGGGTAACAGGAAATCCCTGTTGACCAGATAACAGAGGATCCCGACTCAAAACTATGACTCTATTCTTAAGTGCATCTGGCCTGGGTCAGCCTTGTCAAGTCCCATTTGCACCCTGGGTTTGTTAGGGAATAAAAGGATCGGCTTGCAATAGTACCAGTGCTGGGCATTGTCCTTGCCCCGATCTGCACCCGTAGTTTGTAATTAGGATGTTAACATGCATTTGTGTTTAACTATTTGTGTGCACTCATTTACTAGTAAGATGTTCCGGCCAGACATCGGTGGGCTCCAACAGTGTATATGACTGACGATCCTAGGCTGGGCCATCAGGCCAGGTGCACATGTATGAAGACATTGAAAATTGTACTAATCTGATCTGCTAATTGGGAGTTATGTGGACATTTAATGGACCACTGAAACGAATGGTCTGAAGTTAAATAAATTCAGGAATTCAACAGAAATTCCATGAACAATAGGTTAGGATCCTTAACCTGATTTTTGGCTGATGATGTATGCGCAGTTTGGAGGGTTTATTGAGTTCAGTCATGCCGTGTGCACCATTTCTCAGTGCCTGCTTTTCCACCATCACACTCTAAAGATTATCAAAATGGCTCATCATTAAAAACATAGAAAACATAAAAAAAAAAACGAAGAGGAAAAAAAACTTGGAAGTTAAATCAAAATTTAAATTGATAATGTATTTACCAAGAGATGAACAAATATCAATGCTTCCCTCCTTCCATTTTAAAGAAGTACGATATTGATCAAGCACTCTACCCATGCTAAAATCCGATTATGAAGAAACTGTTGATATAGGAATCGCCATAATATTGTGGGCCATGCGGGAGAGAATAGGATACCGCAAGTGGTTTGATTTCCTGTAATCCAAACTTTTTATCATCTAAATATAAAAGCATTATGATGCCTAATCATCATCATCATTTTCAACCATGACATTACCAACATTGCTCAAAAATATTAATCTTATTGCCATTGCTACAATGAGTCTTCATTTGATTTGATTGAGACAATCCCAAATACTCATTGAAAAGCATAACAAGACATTCACTAACATGCATAATGTAGAAGCTTGCTTCATTTTGATTAATTTTTGAAAACCAATACTCCACATTCACCTTGTAATGAGGATCCATGACTAATACAATTGACAAAATCGAGCTATAATTTCTCTAATATTTGTCAAACTATTCCTTCATCTTCTTTGCCAAGTTACTTATAACTGCATTTCGATAATTCTGCAAATTTTCAATTAGAAACATTTGAATCTTCAGATACCCCTTGAAAATATAAAATTGCGGTTGGATACTGCATTCCTTGGAAAATGTTTGTTACGTATCATTAAAAACTTGTAGAAACTTCCAAATAATTTCAACACGTTCCTTTGGTGCATCATGATAGTTCGAATCCTAGGCTTCTAGTTAAAATAAAAAAAACACTTACAAAACTCCAAGGCTGTTTCTAACATCAAGTTCGTCGAGTTCCATCTTGCGGTTAAGTCAAGATCATAATAGCAATTGCAAGAGCCTCTCAACATCAGGAATAAATGCAAAATTCTTGACATCAAAACCGACATCAGTAGAAGCCGTTTGAGCTGATAGAAGCTGTTCGACTCATATCAACGTTCTTCCGTTTTAACACAGCTTTTCAAACTTTTTCCAAGGTTTGGATCTATCCGGATGTCCGTCCATTGAAGTTCCTATGTCAACCAAGTTAATGACTGTGTCTGCATTTGGCTTTTCACACGCCCTTCTTCCATTTTCAGTCTTGTGAAATCCTCCCACACGCTAGATATCGAAAATATACTCTTCACACGCCCATGTCTATGTGATCTTATCAACGGGTTGGATGGCAAATAAAAATTATGGTGCGCCCTAGGAAAATTTAAAAGGTAGGAATTCAACAACTACTGCTTCCTGTGGTGTGGTCCACTTGAGATTTGGATCTGCTTTATTTTTGGAATAATGCCCTAAAATGAGCTGGAGAAACAGATGGACTGCGTGGATATACAACACATACTTCAAGATGGGCCCCACGGTCAGGGAAACACCTGATCCGCTCCCGGACAATCCTAGTCATCTGTAACCGTTCAATTTGGATCGCTGACCATTTCCCTATTAACTTTGCTTTGGAGAGCCACAGCGGAAAGGACAATTGAAAAGGCACAATGAGAGAGAGAGAGAGAGAGAGAGAGAGAGAGAGAGAGAGAGAGAGAGAGCCTAGACCGTCCAATTCATTGAACTAGGCAGATCATTAGGTTTAATCCATCTAATTGTTTACGATTCTGAAGGATCAAGTTGGCAGGGCATTCCTAACGATCCCATACATGGATTGGATCATCTGACGAGTGCAATATTTCATGATAGCACATGAAATGTGTTCTTGATTTGATGTAGAATTCAGATTGATCGATTGGACTTTGCAGGCAAATCAGAACCGGACAGCGACCATTCTTGTGTTTCCTTTCTCTTTCTAATAGCAGGGAATACTCTGCAGCCCCTACAACCTTTGTGGAATATGTTTATTCTACTTAACATTGCATGTGGTTGCCCACTACGAAAGTGAGGATGCCCAATCAGGTTAATCCAATCATCATGTGGGCGACCACGTCCATTTGGAGTTGTGGGTGCTGGTCCACTTTTTTGTAGAGCATGGCCTACTTAATGACTGGACGTTTACCACCGTTGAAGTCTGCTATGTTTATTTGTCATCCAACCTGTTTATAAGGTCACTCAAACCTGGATAAATGGAAAACACAAATATCAGCTTGATCAAAACTTCCGTGACCCCTGAGATGTTTTCAACGGTAAGTGTTCAATCTCTAACATTTCCTGTGGTGTGGCTCACTTGAGCTTTGGATCTGCCTCATTTTTGGGCTCACGCCCTAAAATGAGCAGGCAAAATGGATGGACAGAGTGGATAAAACACATACATCATGGTGAGGCCCACGTAGCTTTGACATCAGCTAGCTGGATGGTATTGGATCAATAGCCAAACCGCGTCCCATCAGTTCTCGTCATTACCATCCCCCATTCGGGTAAATTTCATACGGCGCGATTGCGCGGTGACCATGAGCGGATTGGGTATACTACCCCCGCCCCTCCTGAGCGGCCACCGTGATGTATGGGTTCATCCACACGGTCCATTCGTTTTTTCATGTCATCTTAAAGTCTAACCCCAAAAATGAGGCAGATCCAAGGCCCAAGTGGACCACACAGTGGGGATTAAACACATACAGTTGAAAACTTCTTGGGGGCCACGGAAGTTTTGAATAATCTAATATCTGTATTTTCCCTTCATCCATTTTTTATGTGACCTTATGAACAGGTTAGAAAGGCAATTAACCATCAAGGTAGGCCCTAAGAAGGCTTCAATTGCGGGTGTCATTACCACCACTGTTTCCTGTGGTGTGGTCCACTTGAGCCTTTGAATCTGTGTCATTTTTGGCCTTCTACTCCAAAATGATATGTTAAAATGGATGGGCGGTGTGGATAAAACCGACACATCATGATGGCCTTTCATAGCCCCTTCCCTGCTGAGGCCGGGAGGGGGAAGTACCCGATCCGCATCCGTGACCCTGCCACCACCGTCCAATTTTATATCGCTGTTTCATAATCAGTGTGGTATGTCAGGTGGGCCATGTTTCTCGTTTCTGCAGAAATTGTTCTTAAATCAGCCTGAAATCCCAACCGCTCTTCTACTGGGCACATAGCATGTACCCCAGGTCAATAGAGTAGTTGGGCCACTGTGGATTGGTCATACCCGGTAATCATACAGATTTGACAGTCCTGACCCTTGATAATACATAGTTGATGGATGCCGTAGTAATCAGATCAAACCGAACCGAACTGGATCTGACCCAGGTCCCCGGTTGTGGGTTCATACCTGGCGCATAGATCAATCAGAGCCATTGACAGCACTGATCAATTGCTCCAAAATTAATTTAAACTTTAAAAAAAAGGCATAGGAACAAAATCTATAAATATATTAAGGGCTTATCTAGGAGCTTGGATTTTTCAAAAATTTGGATCTTAAAAATTGTGCTTAGGAGCTTGAATTTTTATTTTTGAACACTTGAAATTATTTCGTAACATGCATTGCTAATATCCGGATGCATTACAAACTATCCAAATTTGGTTAAATGTGTCTAATTAAAAATAGTGATGGGGGCATGTCAGAGTTGTATTTGTCTTGAATTGATTAAACACTTGTGATCTTTAGTTCCAAACTAGTCAAATTAGACACCCTGATCCATAGCTCAAGTAGTAGACTGAGTGAAAGATACCTCATTTCGAACACCGAGGTCTTGGTATCCATCCCTAGCGGGGGTGGCTAACAGTGAAGTGTGAACTTACGGCGGGGTGTATTAACAAGCTAACAATTATTATTATTATTATTTTTAAGTTCCAAACTAGTCAAAATAGAATTGTGACCCAAGTGTCAAACTAGCCGAATTAGGATAGACCTATAAAAGTTGTTTTGATTGTCCAACCACCGATGTCATAGTGAGCAGGTGATTTAGAAGGAGATTGCTAATTCTTCAAAATGAGATATTTTTGTCATATACTAAAGACTTTTCTTTCAACGATGATATCATTTGTTTGGTTTCTTAGTAATTTGGTGGTAGATGAATAAAATCTAAAATTAAGATTAAATTGTTGATTTAATTAATTAAGAAAAATAAATAGTACAATCAATGAAGAAAAAATAAATTAAGCAGTGAAACAAAAATAATTACCTACTACTACCTATGTAGACAGAACAATCGAGGTATTATACTGGACAATAATGAATTTAAGCTAAACTACGGATTTCAAACTTACTACAGTGTGGTCGAATATAAATATAATGTAAAAGCTAAGAAGCTAAAACTAAGATAAATAACGTCGTACTGTAGAGATTGATTGTTGTTTGTGTGGCAAAGACATAAAGCTTTTCATCAAATGTTGTTTTTATAGGTTTGGAGAAGCGGTGGTTGTATTGAGGTTGTTGATTCTCAGATGTGATTGACCTTTTCTTATTAAAATTTAGATTCTTTGTACTATCGTAATATGATTTACTTTTAATTTTGGATGGACACTTCTGTTAATTTTTTTAATCCTTTGAAAAAGTATTAATCTCCTGTTATTATTATTATTATTATTTTTTGGTATGATTGTGTGAGACAATCTTGTCATGTGTATACTTGATTGTAAGATATTTGGCATCGGTGGGGATTTAAATAGCTTCTGCCATAGGCTACAAGTTATATGAGCCACTCATATAATGATCACGTGCCATTCAAGCTGTGTCTCTATTTTCTTGATCGTAAATGTGTGTATGACTTTGAGATATTCTGCTTTTCATAGTCTACGTGTTGTTGAAGGATATAAATTGGAGATTTCTTGAGGTGCGAGTATGATTTGCCTTCTATCATTCTTGAGGGGCAACATGTGGTGGCATCTCATTGAGCAATGTAGATTGTATTAAGCTAGGTGTAAACAATATGTTCATGCAGTAATGATACAATGGATTAAGTGCTCTTAAATATTCTAAAAATATGTGTGCAACACAAACAATCATTTCTCTAAGTTCATTGTAAAACAATATGGATGAAAATATAAAGCAATTCCAAACTTTTGATGACTTACAAAATGGGCCCACTAATTTTATGGTTAAACAAACTCTTATACTTTTGTTTGGAGTATTGGCTTTTTGTGCACGTGGCCTCTGGATGATTGCATAGGTTTGATTCTTGTAGTATGAATGAATATAAATACATTGAGGGCTTATTTGGATTATTAATTGGAAAAGAAAAGAAAAGGAAACTCAACTGATTTTCTTTTGTTTGGACCCTTTTGTTGTTGTTTGGATATCAAAATGAAATACTAATATTGCTGTTAGTAATCATTGGCATTTTCTATAGTTAAATGTGTATATTTTGATGATTCAAATCATTTATGCGATTTATTGTGAATGGAAGATATACATTTTAAAAAAAAAAAGGAAAAAAAGAAGAGGGAGAAGAAGAATGAAATTGGACTTACAAAAGCCTTGTAGAAGCCTTTAACGGCTTAGCCACCGCCCAGTCCTAGCCCAACAGGACTACCGAAAGTGCCAAGGCATTTCCAGCTGTTAATAATTGAGCTGGGTTAAGTTCAGGGTTTAGGAATTTGGGTTGACCCACTGCGACTCCTAAATTATCCTGCTCACTTTTGATCTCAACTCTTAAAATGAGCTCACAAAATGGACATGGTGGATTTCTGACAAACATCACGGTGGGCTCGCTTAGGTTTCCAGTGCAGTAACTTCTTGTGAAAGGCTTTAGCAGGAAATCCACAATGTTATCGTCCACTCAGTAGATAACTTCTAACTTACTAAGTGTACTGCAAACCTTGAAACTCTTTTGTTAAAAAATCAAAATAATTAATAGATAGAAGAAAATCCATAAATGGAATATACTATTTTTGGAATTTGAAACATAAGCCATCCTCATTACGTCTCAGTAGATTTGTGGACTGGATTGATAGTTCATCCAGCCATGCATACTGCACCTGGTCCGTATTAGTTTTGTATAAAATTACAGTTTTCAAACATTGCTTCGCTGGTACGAGCGTGGATGCACGAGCCACGTGTAAATGGGGTCACATGTCTGGAGAGGTTTACCCAAGAAAGGGTACCTACTCATGTGGGGTGGAAGTTAATGCGGCACGGGTGCTGCATGCACCGTAACTTTCTAACAGTTACTGCCATGAGTTATTTGATACTCCGGCATCGTGTGTGGTTCATACGCAGGTACTAATAAATTGTACACGTGTCATATTAACTCAAATTAAAACAATTCAATTTCTGGGACCCACTGTAGATAGGCTGTAACCTCAAAATGAGATTGGTTTAAAGATTTTAAGCTCTCATACATGCTCGCTGAATTAGGACCGTTGGATATTTTCGTTCTGTCCATACGATACACGTGCTCTAATTTAATAGTTAGGTGACCAAACTAGGATAAACTTTGCTTTATGATCCATCTACATCGGGGCTCGAGTGGTTGGCTCAATTTAAGTATGTGCCATATGCACAATTTCTTAATGCCCGAGTATGATCCATCACGCTCTCCCAGAGTATCAAAGTTTTCCTCTACATTTGAAGGAAATAAATGATCCAGTGACAAACGGGCCGGACTGGCTGTCTACAGTCCGCATGGTTTACGTTAGGTTTGGTCTAAGGCTAGAAAGGCC
The DNA here is from genome assembly GCF_029962835.1 of Magnolia sinica. NCBI lineage: Eukaryota > Viridiplantae > Streptophyta > Magnoliopsida > Magnoliales > Magnoliaceae > Magnolia > Magnolia sinica. The sequence continues at coordinate 120,280,832 of NC_080573.1, forward strand.
CATAGACTATTGGGTCGGGCCGTAGCATGAACTATGAGCCAGGTAGCTCGTTGGATTAGACCTGGGCCGCAGCATGCATAGAGGTACATGAACTGGCTCGGCCCACTTGGGTTGGCACTTGTTATGTGGTTGGGTTGGCCTGGTCTAGTTACCTTAGTAGAGTTGGGCATGGGACGACTTGATTCACCTGACTTGACTTGTCCAACTCGTTTAGACTCACTCGACCCAAACCGAATGGGTGAGTCGGTTCGAACTGAGTAGGCTTCGCCCAATCTAAACTCAAATTGATTCGAGTTCGAGTTACCTAGTAACTCAACATGACTTGACCCGAAACTCAATCCGGTTAGACTCGACTCAAATTTGGGTATATATATAATAAAAAACCCTAATTTTTAAGTATCTTTAACCTATATACTGCACTTAGACCCCGATCCCATCCTTATTCCAAATTCTCTCTCTCCCTCCCTCATCTTCCTCCTCCTTCTCCTCCTCCTCTCTCTCTCTCCTCTCCACTCTCTCCCTCGTCTTTCAAACCCGGTAGCCACCCACCACCCTCTTCTCTCTCTCTCTCTCTCTCTCTCTCTCTCTCTCTCTCATCTCTCGATCTGAATCGGTGCCAACTCGAATGGACTCGGTACTTTTGACCAGGTCAGACTCGGTCTAAATTAGTCAAGGCTAAACCCGACTTTGATCGGTTTAGGCATGTTGGCCTCGGTACCGAGTCAAGTCAAGTTCGGGTCAGGCCTATTTCAAAATCGGATCGAGTTGGGTCAGCCCTAACTTGGTCCGAATCGACTGGACACCCAGCTCTATTGCCTAGCTAGTAGGCTGGATTGGGATCCATCATGGGTATTTTAGTTTATGAATTGGCAACTGATGGGCCTGGCCCAGTTCAGTCCAGCCCATTGCACTACCCAGCAAAAAGCTCCGTGGGGCCTACCGAGGTGTCTTTGTAACATCCACTCCGTTCATAAGCTGCACCGGGCCCAGATATCGGTCAGATCCAAAATTAAAGTGGGCCACACCAAAGGAAACAGCAGGGACAATAACACCCACCATCGGAACCTTCCTGAGCTCACCTGAATGTTAATGTGCCATCCAACCCGTTCACAGGGTGGGTCATACCAAGATGAATGCAAAACACAAATACCAACCTGATCCAAAACTTCAGTCAGCTCCAAGAAGGTTTAAAATTAGGGTGTCCTCATCCCCACCGATTCCCGTGTCTGGTCCACTTCATCTTTGGATCCACCTGACTTTTGTGCTCACAACCTAATCTGATGGACGGAGTGGATGTCAAATATACATCACGGTGGTGGGTCCCACATAACTTTTTGTAACACAGGCTAAAATTGGCCTACAGTCACAGATACCTATCAAAGTTACATCTGTCTTTTATCCAAACGGGTTTTTTTTTTTTAAAAAAAAAAAAAATTTTATTTATATCCAAACAGTAAAATGCAATGGCATTCTAAATCATGGGCAATTTGGTAATTTCCGTGGTTAAGTAGATTTCCCTCAACACTCGAAAAATAATCATGTGTTAGCTCACTGCAGGGCCTATATAAAAGCCTCAACAACGTTCCTGCAACTCTCACATGTCGCCTAGCCATGTATACCAGCCATGGAGAATCCGACTACAACAGCAGTTGTTCTTCGATCACGACCCATGATTCCGGCCACAGATCGATCAGCGACGTTAGTTTTGGGAGCTCAAGTTCTCTCTCCACATGTTCATATGGAGAAAGCAGCATCACATCTTGTAGTCACAGGCCACACAAGGCGCACCACCCGGCCTGGGAGGCCATAAGGTCCGTCCGAAGTGAGAACGGCCACATTGGTCTCCACCATTTCCAGCTCTTGCGTCGCCTTGGAAGTGGCGACATTGGAAATGTATACTTGTGTAGGCTTAAGAATCCGACATTAAGGCCGTCCGGGTGCATGTATGCTATGAAAGTGGTTGATAGAGAAGCGCTCATCATAAGGAAGAAATTACGGCGGGCCGAGATGGAGAAGGAGATATTAGGGATGCTCGACCACCCATTCCTTCCGACGCTTTATGCCCATTTCGACGCGTCCCACTACTCGTGCCTTGTCATGGAGTTCTGTAGTGGTGGTGACCTGCACACCGTGCGGCAACGCCAGCCTCACAAGCGATTTAATGTTTCTTCTGTTAAGTAAGTTCCTATTTTAGATATCTTTATATGGGTGTTTACAGTTGTCCCCTCTTTATTTAAGAACTGTTGAAAAAGTAAGTAGAGATTTCCATTCATGGCGGAGATTTTTATTCACATTCAAAGTGGGGTAGTGGTTCCATCACAATTTATTGTAGAGCGGGTGATGGAGACTTTCACACCGTGCGGCAACGCCAGCCTCACAAGCGATTTAATGTTTCTTCTGTTAAGTAAGTTCCTATTTTAGATATCTTTATATGGGTGTTTACAGTTGCCCCCTCTTTATTTAAGAACTGTTGAAAAAGTAAGTAGAGATTTCCATTCATGGCGGAGATTTTTATTCACATTCAAAGTGGGGTACTGGTTCCATCACAATTTATTGTAGAGCGGGTGATGGAGACTTTCATGTCCAATTTGCGAGATTCCATTGGATTGATGGTTGAAAATTCTTTTTTATTTTCATTTTTTCTATTTATAGTAAGTTTTAATTTGATCATAACTCTTCATCCTTTGAGTTTAAGAGTTGTGTTCAAAATAAAAAAGGCTTAGAAAAATTAGGAGAATAAATATGACACTTACTATTTTTGGCTAAAAACCACAAAGTTTAGTAGGAATCATGATCCTTTATAAATAGTAAGTTTATTATTTATAGTCAGTCAGGAGTTGGAGTTTGATTTTTAAACTTTTTCCTTAAGTTTTCTAGGATTGTAATTTTATTATTATTATTATTATTATTATTTAATATCATTAATCAATCAATTTTTGAATTTCTTAGAATTTATTTTTATTTTCTTATTTTTTCTTATGGATTCGAGGTATCTTTGTGAGGAGTATAGAGAAGTTCCATAGGTTCAGAGTAGTTATCCCCTTTGAGGAAGATGGTGATCGACCTCATCACGTTCATTCCTGCATTGATAACCTCGCTTTCATAGTAATTATTATTGTGCTCGCTTTCTAAATTTTATTATTTTGATTTTTGTTAGATGTATTTTATAGATTGAGGACTCCACTGGAGAATTAATAACTCATTTATAAAAATAGGTTTTATGCTGCGGAGATACTCTTAGCTCTGGAGTACTTGCACATGATGGGGGTGATTTACCGGGACCTGAAGCCGGAGAACGTTCTCCTCCGAGAAGATGGCCACATCATGCTCACTGACTTTGATCTCTCCCTCAAATGCGACGTTGTCCCTAAGCTCGTCAAAACCCGGCCCGACTTTGGGATTACTACTGCAAACAACATGAAGAAGCGTTCAACTGCTTCATGTGTGCCGCCCATGCAACCAGTGCTCTCGTGTTTCTCAACGTCGAAAGACGCTGCGAGGAGTCATGAGAAGACACCCACAATGACAACCACTTCAATGAAGATTGAATTGCAGGAGCTAAACCCCGAGTTGGTGGCTGAACCTATCGACGCTCAAGCAAGGTCCTTTGTGGGCACACACGAGTACCTTGCGCCGGAGGTTATCGTGGGGTCCGGTCATGGGAGCGCTGTTGATTGGTGGACATTTGGGTTGTTGTTGTTTGAGCTTGTGTATGGGAGAACACCATTCAAAGGCCAAACCAATGATAAGACACTCATGAACATTATGAAGAAGCCTTTGAATTTCCCTTGGATTGAAACTAGTAGTAGTAGGGATTTAGAAGAGTTGGTGAAGATTCAAGATCTTATAAAGAGACTCTTAGTGAAGAATCCCAAGAGGAGGATTGGGAGCTTGATGGGGTCTGTTGAAATTAAGAGGCATGAGTTCTTTAAAGGTGTGAATTGGGCTTTGATTAGGACTGTGAGACCTCCTGAGGTTCCTAAAGACATAGAGAAGGTTCGGAAGAGAGCTGTTGGTACTACTACAGAGCTATACAAGAAAGATAACGATGCCACATACCACATTCCTCAGCATTTTGCCTATTTCTAGGACTGTAGATAAGGTGGGAAAAAAATAATCATGTGATGACCCTAAAAAGGAAGTGATCTAACTAGGAAATTGCTATTGCTATATGTTTCTCGAGGGCGGGCCTGTTCATTGGATGGTCCGGATGTATCCGAGGTGCGCCTACCTCACTGACAGCCGCATTATGGCATTGGTGGGCTCCACAAGATAGATGTTGAAGTAGTACTACTAGATTTTAAAAGCTTACTACGGAGTATTTTGTTGATTTACTTCCTTGGGCATTCATTGGTGGGGGAGGAAATATACTTAGGTTCATTCTCATTGGCAGGTTGAACCTTGTCTGATCGTTGGTGGGAATGGCCCAGAAATCTCCCACATTAAAGGATCTCAGCCCTTTGATATTGTGACCTGCAAATGCACGGTTGGAGATTTTTTTAAAAACAGGGCAATGCTCCAAATTCAATGGAGAAAAAGGTCGAAGTACCAAAGTGTTATGATATTTCATAGATTTCCCGGGTATTCCTCATGTATGGTGAGGCCCACCATACCCCCCATTTGGGTCAGCAAAAGGTGGGCCCACATGCAAGAAATCTCCTCATCTGCAAATTATACATTTGGTGATGAGAAAGACAAGGGCTAATGGTATTTTTGAGATATGTTAACGTTCATAGTACCATGTCATCCATTAGATGCATCCTGCCTACATTAAAAAATATGGCCTGATCGATAACTCAGGTGGACGGTGGACCACACCAGAGGGAACACTGGGAGAGACTGGGGAAGGGAAAACCACCTTAGCAACATCCAGATGGAATGCGGGTCCACAGTGTTGTGTAATGTCACCCAACACAGTCCTTAGGTGTGTCCCATCAGGATCAAGTGACAAACTGAAATTCAAGACATTCCAAAATTTAGGTGGGCCACAACAAGTAAATATATTGGATGTAGGCATGATTGTCATTGCTTCCTGTGCTGCTGTTACGGTTCAGATCTGATACATGCTCCCTTTGATTAATAGTGGCAATGATTCGTTGCACTGCCAGTGTTCGGTGTTCCCCATCTCTATCCCTCCATCTCTAGCCCACAATCCATATATCTGTACCATTCAATGGATGATCTATCTCTTGAATGGGCCACAGTCCATATTTGACACCAATATAGTGATCTCAATTGCCAAATCTTATGGACTATGAGAATCACCTAATAAGTTAGGCAACTAATTGGGTGGTTACAATCATCCGATGATCATCCGCATACTAAAAATTATGGCTAGATGAAAATTGAAGAGGTGTCCCATTACTTAATGGCCTAGATGGAGTAGCACGTATGCCCGTTATGTCCAGCGAAGATTATAATACAGTTCATCCACATGGTGGACATCAAACAAAATGGCGTTGCAAATTAACGGTTAATCTAGAATAATTTGATACGATCGTCCACTAATTACAAGCTATGTCGAAATCAAGAAAATCTACAAATGCTGCAGCCGACGATTACTCCAAATGGTCACGAGAACTGGTTTAATGATCTTTGAACTTACAATATCTTACACTCTTTAAGTAGTTTGGGGTGGGTTTTTTATACATGTTCCACCTGAAGCTTCTCTTCCGTGGTAATGGCATTGTACATCAGAATTCCGCAATTAAGCATGCTTGGACGAGCAGTAGTAAGAGAATGGCCTATTGTATTTCAAGATTGAAGTCTTGAGCTCAAGCTAGCTTAATTATCAAGAAGAAAAGTGAAGAAGGGAGAAATCTTCGACTCTAGCTCTAGAGAAAACTTCAAATATGCCATGATCAAGAAAAGAAAAAAAGGAAGAAGCTTGAACTCTTTTACCCTCCAGAGAAAACTTCAGATATTAGCAAGTGTCATCCACAACGTAAAATGCTCATAATACTATCTACTTGCACCACTCCAAGATAATTTAAAAGGAAAATGCGTGACTGATTAAGCAAAACGGTAGTTAGTATTTCATTAGCAAGATCTTCTTTGTAAGAATAACACCATGGGAGTTGTGCTTTCAATGCCCGTCTCAAACCTAGATAAAGGGAGAGGGTTTTGTCAGGTTGATAGTCAATGTGAAACTCTTGCTACAAGTTTATAGTAGATCTTAACATGGTTGGCAAAATAGGATTCTGTTGAAGTAATTAAGTCCATTGATATACATTGATACATCACACTCTGACAACTTAAGCTTTTGGAGTAACTGGTTGTTTGACATGGTATCAAAGCAGAAGGTCTTATGTTCGAATCTCGAGAGCAGCAAATATGCCTTGCTAATATATTATTCTCCCATGGGGGGTCAGGAAAATCAGGTCCTGCCCAGGGACCGGGAAATTAAGTCCGGCCTATTTATGGTGTGAGTGTCCCTCCACCTTCGTCAATATGTTCCCGTGCGAAGTTCTCACCCCGCACGTGTGAGGGGGTGTTGAAGTAATTAAGTCCATTGATATACATTGATACACCACACTCTGACAACTTGAGCTTTTGGAGTAAATGGTTGTTTGACAGATTCATCATGTCCTTTATTAAATTAGTTGAGATAAGGCTTAAATGATAATGATGATGGTCTTCCTTGATCAAGTCTACTTTTGGGTGCCACTTAAAAATAAGTTCATCTCATTTTAGTTCATCATAATTTTTGTACTAGGTATGGCGTCATTGTTGTGTGTGGAAGAGCCAATGTCCTATGCGAGTGGTGGTGGCGGCTTTGCTGCGCGCGTGCAGCATGAGAGGCTGAGATTTGACATTGAGCTAGTGTTTTAACAGATCTCAAACTAATTTGGGCATTGGGACATCAGAGATGGTGGACGATGGCTAGACGGAGTGACGAGAAGAGTTGTTGTCATGATGTGTGAGGAAAAAAAAATAGAGATAAGCTAGGGTTTTCTTAGGCTTTGATACCACGTTGTTCTTCTTCTCTTTTATTTTTTATTTTTTATTTTTTTGGTTGAGATGATCTCTTCTCTTTTCATTTGATTAATTTATAATAAGTGAAATTGTACAAAAATGGTAATAACACAAGCAAATATAGAAAATAATATAAGGTGATTTGCAGAAGCACATAAATATCTATACTTATATTTGCTTGTATACTTATCTTTTTTGTATAATTTCATTTATTATAAATTAGTGAAATAAGGGAAGAAAAGATCATCTCAAAATTCTCTACACAATATAGTATTTTGATGATAATGTTGGTATTCGATAAAACACGAGGCCACATATGTTAATAGACAACTCGTATTTAGTTAAATGTGTATGGTTAGAATAGTGTGGGCATGCGAGAGTCATATTCAACTTAAGTTCAATTGAACTCTTATAACCCTAGGCACCAAACCAGCCATCAGATAAAACCTATGAAAGTTGATCTGACTATCCAACCATCAATGTTGCAACAATCAGGAAATTTAGAAAGGGAGGATTAGTCATTTTGAATGGATTTTTTAAATAATTTATAACCTTGAGCCAATGAATTTTCTTTTAATGGTGATTACAAGCCTTATGTTTTTTTAATAATGTAATAAAGGAAGAGAAATTTAAAAAGTAAAGGTGGAATCACCGATTTTATTGATTTATAAATAAAGCTCCGTACATCAACAAAGAGACAAAACAAGTAGAGAAATAAATAAAATGAGGAATATCTAAGGCTGCATGTATGGATAAACAATCAAGGCAGGTGGTTAACAAAATGTGACCGGAGTGTGATCTTCCAAGTTAAGACTTAGTTGGTCGGGGATCTGACAGTGGTAGGTCATAAATATTTACACTACTCTTGCTGTATTGCATTGATGGCGCTGGACAATAATGATCTAAGCTATCTTAAAATCCAGAAGTTCTGTAGTGGGGCCAAACAGAAGTGGAGGAACTAAATTTAAAACTAAGATAAGTAGCGTTGTGCTATGTAAAGAGATTGTGTTTAGCGTGGGCCTTGAGTGCTTCATTAGGTGCTCCTCATATATATAGATATGGGAGGGTGATCGTCTAGATCAGGATTTCCTTGCCAGCATGACTGCAGAGATCCGTAAAAGTTTTGAGATTAGTTTGTATCCTAATCAGACTCAGATTCCTCATTATGTCTTTTGATTTCTTTCCATTTTAAGAGGAATTGGCTTCTCGAACCTTCGTAATCACTGTAAAAGCATTGATTGTGTCTAAAAAGTATTTCCATTTTAGTAGGAATGTGTGAGATGACCTTGCCGAGCATATCCAGATTGCGATAAGGTTCCTATTTCGAGAGGTCTTTATAAGCTTACGGAGTACACTGCTTCAACCACACGTGTGAGAGCTGCATATCCTTCATTGTAGTATCTTATCTGCAAATATGTATACAACTCTGTGTTGTTTTCCTTTTGCAGGTGACATGTTGCCGGAGAATATAAGACGAAAAATATCCTCGAGTCATGAGTGAGATTTCATCCTTAGTTACTATGTGATGCCGACACACGGTGGCATTTTATTGATTTGGGTGCATGCATCAGGACGGGTGTAAACAGAAAGGTCACATCCATGAGCAGTTGAGAAACTTGCTGGGAATGTTAAAACGTGGCAATATATGCACTTCAAGACCATGGTGAGCATCTCCGTATGGAACAAATCCTAATTGAAGTGAGAAAATGCAATCCCACCCAATTGAAAACTGCCTTATTTCAAGCCCTAATCAGGCCATTCCAAGTGTCCAAACCTTAGTAGGTAAAATCAATATCCCAGCTACTATTTTGTTGCCTACAGTACCTTTTATTGAATTGAGAAAAAGACCTTTTTGTTAGTTTGCATGCACTTTTATTGCATGCCTATAGGTATATACTCTTAGGCACATATGTTGAGAAATTTCTAGGCCATTCCAAGAGCAAAGAGAGTTATAAAGACATGGAAATGCATGATGTGTGAATTACATGAGCTTATATTATTAGGTAGAAGATGTGGTCAGGAGAAATACATGGAGACTGTTTTCTCCTTAGACAGATGAATGGTATTGAAAGAGGCCTCAATCAATGCTAGTTGGTTTTTTATGTCAACAAGCAACCATTTCCATAACATTCCAACGCACTTTTCCGCTACTGACGTGGCAGAGTTGTCAGCCCATGTTGGGACAGTGGATGTATAATTCAGATTGACCCTTCTCCTATGGCCCACTTGATTAATGGATGGACACGACTACTGGAAGAATGGATATGGTTTCATGACAAATGGACTAAAGTAATAACTTACCATTGAATCCGCGTAAGTGCGATGCATTGGCACGTGCATCGGTTTACAGTAAATCACCACCTCCCCAAACAATTATTTAGGGGCGAAAACACATGGGAGATGATAAGGTAGAGCTTATCTAGCTAGAATAACGTAGAGCCATCTCTCATAGCATATGTGGCAAAGGTCACTTAACAATCAGACCATCGCTACAGTTTTTCCCTATATTGGATGGCAAATGGTTCAAAATACACATGAGTAAGATTTCAAAACCATATGATTAGTTTGTTATAGAAAAACACCACATGTTATCGGTGCAAGTAAAGCAAAACCATAAAAAAGAGTCATACTAAAACTCAAAGGCAAATAGAAAAAAAATAAAATACGAAAAATCATAAAATACAAGGATCACTCTCCACCCATACACGGAATCACTCACCAAAGAAAACCCCACAAGATGCACACGATTTCTACATATGTTCGCATTGTACATACAACACAACCTAAACAATTAGGCTTCAGTCGTGAATAGGAGAGAAGAGAGTGAGAAAGGAAATATGTTTTCTATTTGGAGAGTATGATGCTCCACTGCCTCCACACAATGGTCTATTATGAGAAATGTGGTGTATTTCAAAAATAAAAAGTAGAGTGTTAGAAAAACAAAAGTTATACCATTTGATTTTTTTTTTTTTTAAAAAAAGCTTTTTGTGAAATTATTTAATCCCACATGACAGAGTGTGAGTACCTAGTGGGGAAATCTGGCTCAGTGGATACATCTCAAAGACAATGACTAGGTGTTAATCAATGACAACTTAGAATCATCATTAGTTGCAGATCACCATCGATAGGTTAAATGGTAGCCCGTCGTTTCAACAATGAAGTCTTGGTCACTCATTCTACCACTTGAGCTGTGGATTGGTGTGTTCCATTTTCATTGCTATAGATCATTATTGGGGTTCTCCCAACACTCTTTGAGGTATATATTACTTTATCTTATAGTTTATTGCACTTCATAATATTGGATATTTAAACTATTTTTGTATCCTACTTTTACTTTAATGGCCACAACTTAGGTAGATAGGATTGTCTGGTAGGTTTGATTTTTGAGAGAAACCATCCATGATAGGGCTTTGCATATGGAAGGACCTGAATTTTCATGTCACTCCATGTGTAAGGTAAAGCTACCATATTTCCCTAGTGCTAGCTCCACCATATTTCCATGTGATCACGCCTTCGAAATGTTGGAACCCTCGTGTGAGTTACAGATGTTTAGCTGTACCATTTCCCTTGATACTGGTAGCAACATCCTTGGAGCCCATATTTGTGATCAGAGCCATTAATCAACTGGTGAGTTAGGCATGGATGGCCCAAGGCCCAAAAGTTCATCATTCGGGATGAGCTCGTTAACCCAGCTAAAAGACATCTCAAAATAGAATGTGAACGGTTGATCATGGTTCAAATATGGTTCCTGAGATGTGGTTAATGAATCAAATTGTTACTCATAAAACTGGTTGTAGATAAAAAAAGTTTGTATGACTAGTCGAGTGGGACCCATTATGGTCTGTATGACATCCAACCTGCTGGTGGGCCTCACATGAATTTGAGGTTTTTGGGTCGTTTTCCATTATTTTTTCAATGGTGTCTCTATGTGTGTGTGTGTGTGGGAAAAAAAAAAACAAAAGAGACTATCCCCAACCTGGCCTGGCCCTGCCCGGCCTAATGGCCCAAGGTCCAAGCCTGAACCATCATAGGTCTAACACAACGGGCTCAAACCGAGCCCAAGAAATGGTTGCACCTGGGTCAACCATCCCGGGCTGCAGAATTGATAAAACCCCCTATTTCCCACTTGAATGTTCCTAATCCATTAGTTAATCAAGCTGACCACATATGCACATAGAAATAGATACTTAAAGGAACGAAACTGACGGTCTACAATGTTTGGGATGGCATATTTGCAAGATGTAACACATGAACATATGAACTGGACTGGGACAACTGGGTTGAAAGGATTTGAGCTGAGCCCAAGCCCAGCCATGAAATTGATGGGTCATGCTTGCTAGGTTCAGGCCGGATGCCCATGGGCCAAGGTTGTAAATTGAAGCCGATTTCAAGCAATGGTACGCTAGAGCATGGCCATGGTGTTCTGGGGCGTGCCATGTGGTACTTGAGACATATCTCACGTTCGTTTTACCTCTGTCATGATTCCAGATGGATAACACCCATCGTTCCATTGGGCCCACTTGATGAGATAACCGTCCATATCATGGATACTATTATGTACGTACCATTCTAATGAATTATTCTAGCTCACATTCACTCCAATCAATATCAACGTCACGATTCAATTCACGTGTGCATCCAAACGCTGGCATCAGGATAGATGGATTATTTACAAATAAAATCCATGATTCAATTGCATCCATTACTTTTTCTACAGTTTATCCCACTTTTTCTATATATGGACAGACTCAATTTGCAGATAACCTTAATAGGTGTAGATGAATCTTCATCTAGAGTCTGACATTGGTGGTCTTAGTATGGAAAAGGTGTAAATGGGCCTAACTAATGCCAAATCCAGCCCACCTATATTTATTATTACTTACTATAGGTAGGAACCGTCGTAATAGGTTTTTGTGTCCGAGCCCAAGTAAGGCCACCAGCTTAACGGTTGGCATGAGACGTTTATTTGCCTTTTTGAAAATAATATTACCTTATTGCAACTTTGTCACTTAACATCCAGTAATACAAACACGAGATTCATCTATTAGACTAGCATGCTTGCATTGGCAACTAAATTAGAATTAATCATTTGCTTGTAGGCAATTGGTTTAATAACAAATCATACATCATGAAAGATCAAGCGCTTGTCGTCTATACAATGGTATCATCATGTGATATTCATTTAATTAACTAATAATTAATTCTCAAGGTAATATATAGGCTTGCACAATCTAGCTAAGTATAAAGTCAATATATTAAATTTTGTGAGATCTCATTTTGATCATCTTATAAATCAAGGCCAAGTTCTATCTCACATGTACGTGTATCTGAATATGTATCATTTCTATGCATTGCACAATGGTCCACAGGACCTTATCACTTAGCATGGAATAACAAGGATATAAGAGCCACCTACAGGACTAGTACATTCACACTAACAACTGAAATGGAATTGACCCACTACTTGTAGACAATTAATCTTGCCGCACATGTGACTCAATTAATCATACATTATGAGTGATAAAACATATATCGTCTATACAATTATTCATCCAATTAATTAATGATCCATTCACGGTGTAACGATTAGTCTTACAATATCTGATTGAGTTGAAAGTCATAATACTGATCATCTCTATGAGTTCTGTTTTGATCATCTCACACATATATATATATATATATATATATATATATATATATAGAGAGAGAGAGAGAGAGAGAGAGAGAGAGAGAGAGAGAGAGAGAGAGAGAGAGAGAGAGAGGCATGCTTACCTATGCACCTGCGCATTTCCCGTGAAAGCCTTTAGCAGTGAGTGAGTTCTTGCGTAAGGAATCTAAGTGGGGCCCACTATGATGTTTATGATAAATACAACCCGTCCATCCGTTTTTCAAAATCATTTTAGGACATATGAGGAGGATCTAAAACTTAAATGGGCCACGTAAGAGGAAACTGAGGAGATTTAGTGACCACCGTTGAAACATTTATATTGCCACAAAAGTTTTGGATCGGTTTAAGTTCTTATTTTTTTCACTTCATCTCAGTGAAAATGACCTTATAAACGGTTTGGATGGAATATAAACAACAAGATGGAGCCTTCGAAAGTTTCGAAGGTAGGCATTCCTTTCCCCACTGTTTCATCTCGGATGGCCCATTGAAGTTTTGGATCCTTCTCATTTTTGGTCGGATGTCTTAAAATGAGCTCGAAAAAAGGATGGACGGTTTGGATTTATTACAAACATTATAGTGGGCCCCACCCAGAATCCTTGAGCAGGAGCCTTTGGCAGGAAATCCACCTCCTACGCTCACACCGAGACTTCTACGCTAGACTTCTATCTTTGCACGGAAATCGGATTGCGTTCCGAGTTAAACTCTGTTGGGCCCACCGTGAATGTATGTGGTTTATCCAAACCGTCCATCCGTTTTCCCAGCTCATTTAAGTGGTCGAAACCAAAATTGCACATACAAAGATCAAGTGTACCATAGCACACGAAACAGTAGGAGTAATGATTTCCACTGTTGAAACCTTGCTAGGCCCCACGGTGATGTTTATTTATCATCAAACCCGTTCATAAAAGGGAAAAAAACAAATATAATCTTAATCCAAAATTTCAGTGGCCCTCGAGAAATTTTCAACGGTAGATGTTTAATTCACACTGTTTCATGGTGTGGTCCATCTGATATTTTGATATGCTTCATTTTTGGGCTTAAGCCGTAAAATTATCTGGTAATATGAATGGAAGGAGTGGATTAAATATATAAATCATGGTGGACCCCAAAGAGTTTAATCCATTCCGTTCATCCATTTTTAAAGATCATTTTAGGGCTTGACAAAAAATGAGAGGAATATAAATCTCAGGTGGACCACACCATTGGCTATCCACCATTAAAATCATCCTAAGGCCCACTGTACTGTTTATTTGACATCTAATCTGTTGATTAGGTCATATAGACCCATAAGAAGGGAAAAAACAAAGAAGCTTGATCCGAAACTTTTATGGGCCCCCAAAAGTTTTTAATGGTAGAGGTCCATTCAACACTGTTTCCTGTAATGTGGTCCACTTGAGATTGGGATATACCCCATTTTTGGTCTCATACCATAAAATGATCTAGAAAAACATATGGATGACATAGATGAAACACATACATCATGGTGGGGCCCACATAACATTGACTACCTGCCATTGGCAGGTGGCAGGGGTATCATCCAATTCGTTTTCCAATTCCATGGGACACGGATTTCTTGCTAAAGCCTTTCCCATGAAGATCTTACGCAAGGATTCTCCCACGAAGATCTTACGCAAGGATTCTGTGTGGGGCCCACTATGATGTTGGTGTGAAATTCAATTAGTCCATTCATTTTTAGAAATCATTTTAAGACATTATACCAAAAATGAGGAGGATCCAAAATTCAAGTGGGCCATATGAGATGAAATAGTAGGGAAATGAATGCCTACCGTCGAAACCTTCCTAGGCTCCACCTTGATGTTTAGATTCCATCCAAACCATTTATAAGGTCATTTTCACTGAGATGAAATGAAAACACCAAGAACTTAAACCGATACAAAACTTTTATAGCTATATGAATGTTTCAACGGTGGTCCACTAAATCCCCACCGTTTCTTTTCGTGAGGCCCATTTAAGTTTTGGATACACTTTGTTTTTGGTCAAAAGTCCTAAAATGATTTAAAAAAATGGATGGATGGAGTGGCTTCCTCACAAACATCACAATGGGCCCCACACGGAATCCTTGCGCAGGAGCGGGAAAGCCGCTTGCAATTCGAGTAAGTGTAGGTGAGTCTTTTTTTAAGACTCTCTCTCAATGCATTGAATCTCAGCCGTTCTCCTCATCTTAAGGCCATCATGAAAGCTCGCATATAAACTCCTTGAAATACAGTGACGTCTCTCTCTCTCTCTCTCTCTCTCTCTCTCTCTCTCTATATATATATATATATAGCGCCGGTCTCTTACGAACTGTACCGCACATAATTTATGTGCGAACCTTCATGTACGCCGTAGGATGAGGAGAGTGGTTGGGATTCTACTACGTTGAGAAGAGAGTCTTCGAAAAAGACTCTCCTGCACTCACGCCACGCCAAGGGAGGCGGATTAGCTACTGCCAAGTTGAGTAGCGAGACTTGAGGGCCCACCTTGATGTATTTGTTGTATCCACACCGTCCATCCAGTTTTAGAGATCATTTTAGGACATGAGAAAAAGAATGAGCATATCGAAAGCTGGAGTGGACCCCATAGAAAACAATAGGGAGAGAGACACCTACCGTTGAAACCTTCCTAAGGTCCACTTTGATGTTTATTTAAGATCTAACCTGTTCATCAGTTAACTTAGTCATTAAAGAATGAAAAACACTAATATTAGCTTGATCGAAAACTTTTGTGGCCCTTAAAAGTTTTTAATGGTGAGCGTCACTCTCTCCACTATTTTCTGTGGTGGGGTCCACTCAAGCTTTTGATCTGATTCATTCTTTGGCTCATGCCATAAAATGATCTCTACAAATGAATGGACGGTGTGGATACAACACATACGTCATAGTGAGGCCCACATAATTAGGTGATGTCACTTTAGTAGCAAGTCTACTCAACCAGTCAGTTTTGGACGAGGATTGCGTCCTACCCCCGCCCAGATGGGCAACGCTCTGCGAGGTGGACAATAATGTTTACATGCCATTTGTAGCCCTGTGATCGACAATAATGTTTAAATGACATCCGCACCGTTTATGACATCATTTCCACTGAGATAACTAAAAACAAAAATATTATCTTGATTCACAACTTATGTGACCCTATGAATATTTAAACCGTGGACATTCAATCCTCATGTTTTCGGTACACTTGAGTATTGAATCCAGCTCATTTTTTACCCCATGTCCTAACATGATCTCAAAAAATGGATGAATGAGATGGATTTCTCAAAAACATCACGGTGCACCCCACCTAAGTTCTAGCGTAGGAACTTCATCCAAAAGGCTTTGGCTGGAAATCAGGAAACAGATTGGCCGGTAACCGGCTAGCCAATGGCTAATGGTCGATGTTCCGTGAGCCCCACCATGATATGTGTGTTTCATCCATTCAGTCCACCCATTCTTTTATATCATTTTATGGGATGAGCCTAAAAATGAGGTTGATCCAAATCTCAAGTGGATCGCAAAGTGTTGATTGAATGCCCACCATTAAAAACTTCTTGGGGTGACAAAAGTTTTGGATCAATCTGATTTATAGTTTTTCACTTCTTCCAAGTTTGTATAACCTAATCAATAGGTTAGATGTCAAATAACCATTACAGAGGCTTAGGAGATTTTTAATGGTGGATTTTCAATCAAATTTCTTTTCCATGGTGTGGTCCACCTGAGATTTGGATCCACCTCAATTTTGGTATTAAGATATAAAATTATCTTTAAAAATGGATGGACGGCGTGGATAAAACTCATACATCATGTTGGGGTCCACATAGAACCGACCACTAGCCACTTGGCTAGTGGCAGTGTACTAGCCAAACCATGTCCAGGAGTCTGGATTGGAAGCGGATTGCGTACTGAGTAACTCTGTACCCTAAGTGTACTAAGTAAAATCTGTGGGCCCACCATGATTTATTTATTTTATCCACTCCGTCCATCCATTTTATCATATAATTCTATTGTATGAGTTCAAAACTTAAGCCTATAAAAATATTAAGTGGACCACATCATAGGAAACAATATGAATTGAACATCTACCATTGAAAAATTCTGGGAGGCCACGGAAGTTTTGGATCAAGTTGATATTTTAGTTTTCCCTTCATCCATGTATTTGTGATCTTATGAACGGGTTGAATGACAAATAAACATCACTATGGGCCATAGCAAGATTTCAACGGTGGAAATCATTATTCCCACTGTTTCTTGTGGTGTGGTCCACTTGAGCTTTGGATATGCTTCAATTTTGAGCTCAACCACTGTAATGATCTGGAAAAACAGATCGACTGTGTGGATAAACCAAATACATTCACTGTGGGCCCAACAATAAGAGTTACTAAGTAACTAATCCGATTTCGTCTCGATCAGATGTTGTACCACACGCGAGGGGAAAAGGATTGGCTATCCCTGCCAATAGCCATGTGGGCTCCACTATGAAGTATGTCTTTTATCTATGCCCTTCACCCATTTTTAAAGATCATTTTAGAGCTTAATACAAAAAATGAGACTGATATAAATCTAAGTTGGACCACACCACAAGAAACCAATAGTGATTAGATATCCACCATTAAAATCCTACTAAGGCCCACTGTGTTATTTATTTGACATCCAATCTGTTGATTAGGTCATAAAAACCTGGATGAAGGGAAAAAAACAAAGATCAACTTGATCCAAAACTTTTATGGCCTCCACAAAGTTTTTAATAGTCGACACTCAATCAACACTGTTTCAATCTCTCCTTATTGTTTTTTGTGGTGGGGTCCACTCCAACTTTCGATATGCTCATTCTTTTTCTCATGTCCTAAAATGATTTCTCAAACTGGATGGACGGTGTGGATACAACAAATACATCAAGGGAGGCCCACAAAACTTGGTGACG
This sequence comes from Magnolia sinica, assembly GCF_029962835.1. Taxonomy (NCBI): domain Eukaryota; kingdom Viridiplantae; phylum Streptophyta; class Magnoliopsida; order Magnoliales; family Magnoliaceae; genus Magnolia; species Magnolia sinica. The sequence continues at coordinate 120,298,374 of NC_080573.1, forward strand.
TCACTTCAAATCTCTCTACTCAATTTTGCAGTAGCTAATCCGCCTCTCTTGGCGTGAGTGCAGGAGAGAGTTTTTTTTTCGAAGACTCTCTCTTTCTCAATGCAGTGGAATCGCAACCGCTCTCCTCATCATATGGCCACATGAAGGAGCCCACATAAATTCCGTGCGATACCGTTTGTATAGACCAGCTCTCTCTCTCTCTCTCTCTCTCTCTCTCTCTCTCTCTCTCTCTCTCTCTATATATATATATATATATATATATATATATATATATATATATATATAGTAAAAGAAGTGGACTAAAATAAATCAAGCACATCTATGCATACGAGCACAAATGCAGGAAAATCTCAACAATATCTAGATAAAAATAAACATGTGTCAGTAAGAGTCCCAGGGGCCACAAGAAGTCTAGTATTATAAACGTTTCAATCCCACACACGTCACATGTACTGTTGTTGGCCGCACGAAGTCTAACATTATACACTTCTTAGATCCCACGTGTGTTATGCGTACAGTACATTTGTTGGTGGTACAAAGTGTAACATGATAAACGTCTCAGATCCCACACACGTGTCACGTGTGCTACGTTTGTTGGGCCACACAAGGTCTAAGATTAAAGCTAATCACATCCCACGTACATGTCACGAGCAGTGCGTTTGTTTGTAGATGTAGCACTGCCGAACGGATTGGCTGCTGTGGGCCCAAAATGATGTATGTGTTTCATCCATGCCGTCCACCCATTCTTCCAGATCATTTTATGGTATGACCTCAAAAATTAGATTGATCCAAATCTCAAATGGACCACACAGTGTTGATTGAACGGTCACCACTAAAAACTTCTTGAGGTTATAAAAGTTTTGGATGAAGCTGATATATATATTTTTCCTTTCATCCAAGTCTGCATGACCTAATCAACAGGTTAGATATCAAATAACCATTACAATGGTCCCCAGGAGGATTTTAATGGTGGAAATTCAATCACTACTGTTTTCCTATGGTGTGGTCCACCTGAGATTTAGATCTGCCTCATTTTTGGTAACAAGCCCTAAAATTATCTTTAAAAATGTATGGACGGCGTGGATAAAACACATACATAATAATGGGTCCACCTAGCACCGACCACTAGCCACCTGGCTGATGGCAGCGTCACTAGCCAAACTGCGTCCGCCAAACCATTTGCTCCCCCCACTGAAAAATAGCGAAAACAGAAACCACTGCACTTTCTCTCAGTTAGGTGGAAATCTAGAGAAATGATGTCATTTTCTCTGGGCCGTCCGATTGTGGACACGTGTCCCTATCTCAGAGATGCTAACGCTAATGGGTACCCACCGTTTTTATCCGTACCTTCATTCAATTTCCTAATCAATGGCTTCCACTAGAGAAAGGTGAAGATATTTTATTCATTTTCCTGTCAGTGAAAAACATGGCAAGCCAATCTTAAAGGCCACTACTTTTCACAGAAATTACAAAAGAAACTACTGCCTCTGCCCGAGGGCAATGGCACGCTTATTTGATTGTCTGACCATTCGATCAGTAGACATTTATTGGACGGTTAAAAATAATAACATCCCCTTTGTTTTATTTTAACAAGTGTCCACCGATCAGAGGTTAAGATTATGATCGCAATCTTGTTTTTGGACGGTAACTTGGAAAACGTAGGTTTAATTTGAGTTCATGAACGGCACGTGTACCCTTTCCGAGTGCATGCGTATCAAGCATCACGGGCAGCCTGAGTATCAAGTAGATCCCCTCTGACAATAGTATCCCTTCCAACTCATCAAATTGAATTCCACAGTCCATTTGCGGACTTATTCAAAGTGAATAACATCTATCAATATAACAATTACTAAAGTTCATATCCAACACTTTTCAAATAAATTAAATAACATTTTAAGAAAAAAAAGTAGTCTAAGGCAACTAACTCAGTCAAATATGGCCACATATTCCATGGGTCGTTCACTGGCTCCTTACTTCTTACCATATTTTTGCCAATGACCTAGTCTTAGTAATATCTGTACGGATTTTTTTCAACTGACCAAACTTAATGAGAATTCCTGACATGGTATTACATCAAATCAAAATAGATCAATAAACAACCATTTAACAATATAGATGCATAACGTAAATTTTGTATAAATGCATGAATACTGAAAATACTTCCACTTGCCTAAGTGGAAACCTGTTAACTTGCAACTGCGCCTTGGTACGCTTCTATAATTTTGGTAGGCATGGGCAAGGCTTACATTTACCCCTTGTGCAGGCTTCTACCAGTATGGTAGGCATCCGGTAGCAATTCTATCAGGTGCACCATCTAAGAAGATCCTAAGGGAATTCAGTTATGTATTGTGTATGCAAGAAATAAATACACAATTACAGCAATATAGTTGTAACCCGTGGATTGTATATATCACTCCGATTCTCAAATTAATATTAACATGATTTCATGTGATCTAATAACATCCATATAGTAAATCAATATTAATAAGTTATATTAATGCAAGAATGAAATCCTGAATCTAAGCATTGTTACTTTTACATTATTATAACAATCAAAATCATGAATCCAATCAAATCTACTAAGAGAAAATAACAACAACATCAAAGTAATCATTCAAACATATCAAACAACCAAACTCCTTTAATTTAAATTGAGAGGAAACATGTTGGGATCACTCATATATATTCGGTGAAAATGATTCTGTAGAATACGCATATTGGATCAAATTTGAACTCCCTAATAATCATATAAATGAAATTAAGTATTGAACATACATATAAACATGGTAGGACCCAACTTTGATTAACCAATCTCCCACAGTGGGGTCCAAAAGAAGAATTACTTACTATCAAACTTAAATTTCCTTCAGATCCAACCCTTAATTATTACACGGTTTACATTCATTACTATTAATGTGGGGCCCGCTTAGCCACATAAAAGTGGTTGTCCACTTCTGGCAACCCATAAATGGTCTAATATATGTTAAATTGTAAGAAATTTAAGTTTATTAATCCAATTATTAAGGTTTAGAATTAAATAGATCTGTCCATGTGTTTGTTGATCGGATTGAGGTTCAATCGAAGGTCCTTTGACTCGATTTGTGTGTCAATCAAATGGACTTGAATCGATGATCTGTTGATCGAATCAAGGTTCAATCGAAGGTCCTTTGATCGAATCGAAAAACTTTTAAATTACGAATTTTAATCTTTGAACACTTTTTGACGTTGTTGATCGAATCGACATCAATCATTGATCGATCGAAGGTCGTCGATTTCGATGATCTGACTTAAATTCTGGATTTTATTTAATCTTTAGATTTAAGGATTAAGTACTCATATGGATCAGATTTAAAGAGTCAATTGACTTCCAAAAAATCGATTTAAGGATTAACTAATAAATCGTTTAGATCTAGACAATCCATAGTTTCTTTTATTAAAAGCTATATAATTTTTAATAATCATCATCATTCAATTGGTGCGCCCCACCAAGTAGTTAGATCGATGTAGAAATCCTAAACGTAGTCTAATCCTAAGATTTAAATAAACAATCTAGATTATATTAGATCTCAACCATCCCAATTGATGTAGCCCATTCAATGGTCTAATTGATCTGAATTTTGAAATACTAATATATTCAGATCTTATGAATATATTGATTGGTGTGGATCTAACCACACAACTTATAATAGCCCAATATGATTCTTTACACCAAGTCATGAAAATACTTGCACAGAAAATTATATCCTAAATTATCCACAAATAAGAGAAATATTTGGATATCTGTCGATAAATATGATCCATCAGATAATCAGATTGGTCTAATCCTTGAGATATCCTAACATATTTTTATCTTAGAGAATTGAAGGATCGCGTCGATTGATTCATCCATGCGTAAATTACAAGAGAGAATCTCCTGTGCCATGTGTCGAAGATCCTTATGCACGAAAATCTAAAAATTTGTACGACAATCAAAATTTTTATATGACAATCACACGTGTCGAAGATCCTTACACAGGAAAATCCAAATTTCTATATGCATTTCTTAATTATAATCGAATAGATCAATGCAATGAACATGTGGCCAATTCAACCCATTCATTACATAGATCTAGTAAAAATACTTTAAATTAACATAAATAAAATACAATAGCCATATAAAACTCATTGAATTTGAGCTTTTCTCCAAAGAATTTCTCTCTCTAGCTTTTTAATGATATCTTATAATTATAATTCTGATAAGAGATTACAAAATTAATGTAACATCCTGGATTTTCATTGTTTTAGATTTCTAAAAACCCTTAAAAAATTTTAATATAATTAATTTATGTTATTACTTGCTGACCATTAACACTCGATATTAGTTTATACGCGGGTGGTACCAGTAAAGAATCATACAAACCCAATTAAGTAGCTATAGTAAGCTAACAAATCCGCCTGACCACTTAAACATCAATTCTAGCTTGATGATTTGTTAATCTAGGGCCCAAATTTACCCGACCCATCACTGACTAATCGAGATAATCGTAACTAAATAAAGATCTATCCAAAGCCGAGACAAGTAGGAGCCAGATCTTAATTAACAAACCAAATTGACCCAGTTATCCTTTTAACCTAAGAACCAACAGTTTATGGTGATTATGATCGAATTATCATTTTCGCTAGTTATAAATAGACCACACTATTAACTTACTTAATCCAAATCTTAATCATTATACACAAGAAATCTCGATACTTAATTCATTTAAGAAATGCCCAGATTATCCAAACAAGCTCTAGACCGCTTATTAATGTGCCATTAAACCTGATGCTATAGAAATATGTTCGTCTAAGTGGGCTTGACGTCCATCACGGGACATCGAGCCAAGATCGCATCTCGAATCATTTAACTTGGACTAGCAAGGCGAGTGCTTGAGTTATGTGAATACTTTATATGAAAATTTATAACTTAAGTGAAACTAGCCACTTTGTTCGTTTACGAAGTTGTAGCTTTTGGACTATCGATTTATGACCAAAGTTAGGGTACCGATTGAAGATATTTCTCCACACATATTTGTATAACCACGGCCCCGATTGATCATCAGTGACCATCGATCTAAGTTACGGCCTTCTCGGTTGATTGGTACACCTAATCATCTTATATTTATATCCAAACAAAGATTGCATTGTTGGACACATATTCCATGACTTAGATTGACCCGTATGCCTTTCATTGGGTCCCATTAGTGGGAAACAATTTCTCTTAGTGTTAGAATAATGAACAAAGGGTCATTAGGACCATTTATACCACATCTAGCACTATAAATACCCATTTATTTCACACCCCCTCTCCCCATACAATTTTTACCTTAGAAAGGGAGAAGAGAAAGAGGAGAAAGGAGGAGAGAGAGATAGAGAAAGCTTGGGGTGTGAGTGTTGGTGCACCTCCACATTCTTATCTCCTCTTTAGCCGCCTCGCCGTAGCCAAAGTCGTCGTCGGAGCTTTCCCAACAATTGTTGGAGGTAAGTGTTGAATCTTACATATAATTTAGGGTTTTAATCATTGTTTATCTCTAAACTCATAAGCTTGTATAATTGTTTAGGTCTTTCAATAATTTTCTCTAAAAAAAATCTAACCTTAGGAGCGTCGTGAATCCGGTGAATCGTCACAAGGTGCTGACCATTATTTCTAGGTTGTTTTTTATCGACCATTGAGGGTATTAGTTATGATTAGTGCTTATAAATAAATTTGTGCATGCTAATATATTAATATTTTGATTTTTCTATAATATATGTTATTGGTTGGATATAGATGCTTACATGTTTGATATAATGTCTAGGTCATTGAATGTGTTATTTTATGGATGCTCATATGCTTGATTGAATGCTGAATTGAATGTATTATTTTGTTGATGCCCACATATTTGATAAAATGCCTAAGTAGATGTTTTGTTTCATTGATGCTTACATGTTTGATAAAATGCTTAAGCAGGTGTGCTGCTTCCATTGATGCCCACATGTTTGATGAAATGCCTAAGTGGTTGTATAGTAGAACATATGTTATTATTGCATGATGTAGTGTTTAGTTCATAACGATACTTAAGATTTCTACGATATTGGGCCGGTTGGTAAATCGCCAAAATCAAGGGGAAGCCCAAGTTAGGGCGGCCACCCAAGGTTTGTTTAATCGAATCGGGTGTACACGGACGACCGACAGTAGCTGGACTACATGAGATGCTTACAACCAATGCCGGTTACGCCACGGCTCTCCAAGGTTAATCAAATTAGTCCACTAGCCGACTAATCATATATGTTCAAAATATATGATACGACCAAATTGAATATATGATATCCCGTTCCCATTAGATGGTCTATTCATAATCGTTAGTGCGATATGATTCCACTAAGACTCATTAGTCGGGCATGGTGGTATAGGACACCGTGTGTAATACCCTGTACTTTTCAGTACTCGAGTGTTACCGTGTAACCTAATTTGATATAAATACAAACCTAGGTTAAGCAAATGTTCATGTTCATTCTAGTCTACATCCAACCAGTAGGAGGATCTTCATTTGTAGATCGAGCCATCTGGCCCTCTAAGCATAGGACTAGTGGTTAGATCTCTACTTATAGGGTCTTTAGGGCACATAAAATTAGTGAGGAGAGTGTCTGAAACACTTGTGTTTTTGGATCTCAAAATTTGACCGTTGGAATTATAGATCAATTACGGGATTCGAGGTAGATCATTCGATTTAGGCCTCGCATCATGCAATGATGGATCTAATCATCAAAACTAGTCATTAAATCCATCCAAGTTACTCTTGGACCATTGATAAACTGTTCTAAGATAATCCATCCGTTCAAACCCATGATCGTTCATTCAATTGAAATGTATGGACCATTAATTGTAGAAATAATTATTGAATTTTCCCTAAATCGAGTTACAAACCAGTAGGCATGTTGATGATCAGATCTAGAATAATCTAACCATCAGGTGATCAGGAACCACAATCTAAACCCAAGAATAGATGATGTATGGCCCATCTATACAAGATGACATCAATTTAAAATAGAGAGAGTGGCCTTGGGTGGCCCACAAGTTAGATGAGTGACGCAAATTTCATGATTGGGCCATATAACATTCTCAGGTCGATAAAGATCCAAAATTAAAGTTTGAGATTTTAAAACCATGACCCACTTAAACCTTGGATCAGTCTGATCACTGGCCCGACGTCTCAAATGAGACCCTCAAAGAGAATAGACAGTTGGATTTCCCATAAACATCACGGTGGACCCCACACAAATGTCGCATGTGCACTAGGGGTGGTGCACTCGCTGTGCACCAGCCTGGGGAACTCGGTCATAGCGGGCTGACCCGTAATTTCTCTAAAAAGAGAGATTTCTCTCTCTCTCTCTCTCTCTTTGGTTTTTAACAGTGGACGAATGAACATCTGTTCCCTTGATCGGTGGCCCACCATCTAGCCCCGTTAGGACGATCCAAACCGTCCATCAAATTCAGAGCGTGGCTTTGACCAAAACTAAGGGAGTTTCGCACAGTTCAACACGTGTGCATGCACACGATCCTTGCTGCAAGCGAGTCTTACAAACACAACATTCCAAAAATGGAAACCTGCTGCTGCCAACTTGGTGATTTGCGTGAGGAGAAATCCTAGCCCTCCATTCAGGTCTATCTCAGCCGTCAATTCTAGTAGTGGTTTAGGGTTTTTCTTCCACAACAAAACCAAACTGGCTGTTTTCTTCTCCATTCGAACCCATAAGCCCGACCTCCTTTAACCTTCGAAATCTCTATTCCACAAGCTCCTCTAAGCCCATCCGAACCACCAGCACCTCCAGATCGAAAGAAGGAACTTCTGTTTGGAATCCGCCATTAGAGCCGACCATCTTCTTCATCGTGTCAAATAGAGTCGGACCCTGTCTAGTTGAGATGTTTTCGGACTCTCATTGCCTGGAGGTATCCCTGATGCTGGGAGAAAGATAAAGGAGAAGAAAAGAAGAAGAAATATAGAGGGAGAGATGGAGACTGAAACTGAGTCCCGCAACTGCACTACATCGTGCAGTCGAGTTCCTGAAGTGGGTCGCACTGAGTCGGGCAAGTTCACTTGCGAGCTGGGTTGAGTTTTACTGAGTCTAGATATTTCTAAACCTCTCTAAGAGAAAGGAAGAAAAAAGAGAGGAAAATCAGAAAATAAAGGGGAGGAGAGGGCATGAACACTGCCCTACTGCATTGAGTCGATACAATCGATGACTCGAGCTGAGATGAGGCCCTGTGCTAGAAACAGAGAAAGAAAGGAGGGGTCCTTGCTGCAAACCCAAGGCCACACCACAACGCCTGACTCGTTGGAGGAGCAACTGGCTGGTCTGCCGGTTCACGGCAATAACCTGGGTTGGGTCAGCCCTTCGAGTCGCAGAGTCGAGCCTCAGCTTAGCCCTGTTTAAGTTCTAGAAGGTACAGAGGCTGAGAGAGTGGATAGGCCATCCCGCGAGTGAAGCTAACTCATGTCCGTTCACGACAGCAAACTCTCCGCCCACACCAGGAAAACCTCGGACCTAGGCCAGCTCTACCCGCTGGGTGTGCTTCAGCCAGCCAGACGAATAGTTGGTATAGCTTCTGCTGATTACATCCAAATTTCATTGTTACAAGGTCATCCACAGCTGGTAGATCAGCCCCGACTATCGACTTTCTCGGGCTAAATCCTAACACAAACTACTCTCTTCAGGTAATTCTCCTAACCGAATTCAAACCAACTGAGTTGATTCCCTTCTTACCTAGTTGTTTCCAGATAGACCTTAGTATTGCCTATAGTCAGTTGGTGTTGGTCATTCTCTAAGAAAGCTAACTTATCTTTGATAGGATTTAACCATTGCACCTAGTTGCACCGAGTTGACTCGCCAAGACAAACGAATAAGCGTTACATGATTCTTAGAAAAGATAAGGGATAATCGACTCACAAAGTGAATCGTTTAATTTATTATTATAATTGGTTTTACTATTGTTATTGGGACTATTAATCATGTTTAGCTATTAGCGGGTTATATATGCTAGTATGAGTTATTATAAACAAATTACAACTATTAGATGTTAGATAATAATACTTATTTATCATTCCTAGATATTATCATTGATAATAGATCATACTATTTATTAATATTATAATGATCATTATTATCATGATAGTTAATAATTGATTACATCAGTAATGTTAATGACAGTTTTGTGGTTAACATTGCGACTCATCGTACATCAACTAGCATTCAAATCCTAAATATCTAAGTTTGGAATTAAACTCTAGGATGAAGCTCTAAACCTAGGTAATCTAAACCTTAAGTTGGATGGTAGGTAAAGGTCTACTAGATAATATAATTAAGATTCTAACGTTAAAACGTTACTGTAGATAGTTTGTAAACCTTAATCTAACCATACGGTTCGCAATTCATGATAGGATTTGATTCTTAAGGCGTGTGCGCTCCTTAGCAACACTATCTAGCGAACCAGGTTGTAAGGTGATGATTTCTTCCCCTTAAGCTTTCCATTTCCAAATTGGTTAAGTAATAGTCTTTATCAGAATCACACATGTTATCTTATCGGGTGTGATCTCTTCCATTAGTCATAAACTCTTAAGCCATGACTTATATTTGATTTATGATTGCATGCAATAATTATTTACATGATGACTTACATTTAAATTTCAATTCATGATATTTGCGATTATTATGTATCGAGTGCTTCACATACATTTGGCATACTATATTTATATGCTTTCACATGAATTGTTGTAAGTCGCTTATGAATCTCTATTCGCTACACTTACTAGTGGGTAATTCCCTCTTGTGTACATGAACCCATACTTAGGATGTAACAAGATGGGTTGTGGTAAGAAATGAGCCCTCGATTTAAAAAATATATGGGATATGAAACATTAATGTGGGATTTACCATCCATAGGGTATATGGCTTGAGTGGCTTATAAATGATCTCTTTTAACTGCTCTGATTTAGCCTTGCTTGACCCTTTTTGCCGATTGATTTGATGTTCCGTGTACTCTTTTTGCCGCTGTGATATTTTGAGGTTTGCCCGATGTGGCTTCAATGGCTTATACAATGCGATGGTAATCCCTAATTACTGAATTTGATTGGCCATTGGTTGACGGGCATCTATTAAGCATCCCAAGGTGAGGAAATTTCATGAGCCAGGGTGGTGGTCATGGGACACTATGCCCGAGCTGTTGGCCTATGCTGGGTGACGAGCCCCCTGTAGTGACCACTGAGTTACTCAAACTAGCTAATTGTAATTGGAATAATAATCGTTTGGCTAATCATGCATTCATAGCATATTGGCGATGACGGGTGACTAATTTTGAATTTTTTAGCACGTGCCCTTAGTTCTAGTAAGGTATCGTTTCGCTAGCTCCCAAACTATCGACTATCGACCTATTTTGATGACTTGGCACCATACTGTACGAAATATGCTATGCTGGTGACAAGTCTTATGCATGGGTAATGAGCCCAAGTCTAACTGGATGAGCATTCCCCGGTCGATGTGCATTTACGCATCTATGCATTTAAAAAGACTGCATCATATATTGTTTCGAATGCCTTGTTGTTTTCAACTATGCTTAACTAGGGCGGTAGTGTGTAATCTTGAGAAAAAATCACACTAAGTTGGCCACTCATCCATCAATATATAACCATACTGGTAGTACAGGTGCCTTAAGTGATATTCAGGTTCAGACTGATGAGGAGTCGGGCACAAGTGCCAGGGACGTATAGTTGTATTGCTAAGAGAAGCTGCGCGATCTTGCGGCTCAAATTTATATGTATTCTATTATTTATCTTGTGTAATTTATGTAATTCTTGTATTGGTTATTTTAGAGACATTGGTTTGTATAAGTCTTTATGGGCAGCCTCTTGTATATTCCAAATATAAATACAAATTTTCCTTTATGTTGATTGTCCATTCTACACTAAACTGCTAATTTTGAAAGATAAAGAAAAAATATATATACGGAATTTGACTCTTTATAAGTTAACACTTGGGTTTTTAGGAGACGAGTCATATACTCGGGTCTTGAAAACTCAGGGCATTACATTGTGTCCAAGTTATCGGCCTATGTTGGAGTGATGAACCTCCCCGTAATGACCAGTGAGCACTAATGGAGGTAATAGACTATTGTTCGAACGACCCCGTCAAATTACACGGCCGATGGTTGCATGCTAAAGTACAGTTCGAACGAATCGAGCATGAATGAAATTGAATGACAAGCCCTTTTCTTTGTGGTAGTTTAGTTTTATGTGACAAGCACGCACCTCAGAACTGAGTGATCATATCCAGTGTTTGGGTTACGACCCATACTAGGTTGATCCTCATACCTTTGGGTATTATATTGTACTTTTGAAATTGTTGATTAGTGAGATAAACAGGGGATACCTAAAGTTAGATCAAGGGACACTGGTAAGGAGCCCCTACGTGTGACAACGAGCCACGTGATCCGGATAAGGACTCATGATACAATGTCTGTATCTTAGTGTCGTCAATATGCTAGATAAATGGAATTTATTAATTATTCGGCTAATATACACATCAATTGCATTGCACTCGATAGGATGTGGCTATTTGGTGTTTGAGTCGCGTGATGAGGGAGTGTTGATATTTTCGAAATACGTGTTGAAGTCGCTTGTGAGGGAGTGTTGGATTGTGAGGTGCATGTATCATTTCATAATTTCATTCATACATTTAATAAGAGTATTTAGGAAATATTTGATGTCATGTTTAGAACAAATAGAACCATGAGTTATCTACTCACTATCACTCGGGATGGTGTTTTAAAATATCAACCAGGCATATCATTGATGCAGGTACTAGTGAGACCTTAAACGGGTTTGCTTAGATCGTCTTGTGCACCGTCTGTCTTGGAAGATTTGGAGTAAACTGAAAACTCCACACTTTAACCATCTTGGATATGTATATTGTGGCTTGTATAATCTCTATTTGGGCGGACATCACTTGTACTTTAACTATTTGCCATATATTTATTGATTTTTATTATCTCTACCTCGCTTTGGTTCCATTAAATTGAATTGTGCAACTTTGATTATTCGTGTGTTGAATAAATGTGAATCTAAACTGAGTCACATATGCATTTTCATTTAGTTAACACCCGGGAAGTCGAGATTAAAGTCTATGTACTTGGGTGCTAATTTTTGGGGCATTACAATTAAAATTTATTAAGTGTTAATATTTTTTTACCCTGACAACGTATTTCCTTTTCATTCCAGCCGTTCATCAAGTCACGGCCATTCTTGTGTCCGTCAATCACACATCCATTAACATGAACGATTGGCTTTGTTTGTATGCCTATTTGTTCGCAAGGTATTGAAGGGATAGTTATGATAGTTAAATAAATGTAACAGGTCCTAATAAATTGTGGTCTTAAATTGTTCATTGAGCTTATTTTATATAAACAATCCTAACCATCCATCTTACTACTCTCTCCAATCAGATGGCTAGAAACATCCAGCCAGTGTGATTTTGCAGGGTAGCCAATGGAATGAATGCTAGACCAAATAGATGAGTCGGATCAATCCATTGGAATTTATAAGTGTTCTGATGAATGTAGGAGCACCAAACCTTATAATAGTCCTAGAGAGTACTGGATCATTTCTCCATTAAAACAAAACTGACAAAATAAGAAAGGGCATTATGGTCAATTAACCCGAAACCAAGTAGAGGAAACTTACTAGTTAGGTAAAAACCCCAAATCTCCTGCATTCAGCTGAGGCAGAGGAGAAACAAGCGACTTTTCCGACCTTAGAATTCCAGAAAACCATCAAACACATTCAACTTCCACACCTCTCTCCAACTCCTATAAATCCCACTCACCCAAACAAACAGCCTTCCAATGCAAAAGACGAATTGCAATCCTATTCAACTGCATTTTTCTCCTTACATTCCCTTTTCCACTCAAACACAAATGGCGTTTGGCTCTCCTTCATCTTCTTCCTCCAATACCCGTCTTAATCCAAAGGCCAAGGTTGTGACACCTTCACCACTGGAGAGAAATGGGTTGGCTTCTTTAGACCAAAAGCTGGCCATGGCAAAGCGATGTTCTCATGGTATGCATGTTTCTCTACTCCTTTTTCTTCTTGTTTAACTTTCTGGGAAGTCAAATGGTTTTGGGGCCCACATGGTGTGAGTATAACATCCAACCCATCCCAAATGTTCATCCCACCATGATGATCAGACCAACTAAAATTCAGGCCAATCCAATCATCGGTTGGGCCACACGTGGATTTTGACATTTTGGTGGCCGTTCGCTGTTTCTATTGCATGGCCCGCTCGATGACTGGATGACCTTAACTTCAGCAAGTCCGATCATAATGGTGGGTTGCACCTGTTGGACGTTTTGGATGTCATAGAACACACGCAAGAGTATTGGACGGTGGGAAACAAGCCCAATCCGAACAACTTAGATAATGGGCTGGACTTGGGCCCGGCCCATTTCCTACCTCAGTCCTTGCCTTATCATATCAGATTACACTATTTACTCTGTGTATATGCATCTCAACTATGTTAGATCATGATCTGACGGTGGGATTGGTTCCTAATCAGTCAACGTACGGCTGCTTGGAGGGCCCCTCATCCCTAGGACCTTCTATTCATGATCTCACTGTTGCCATTTTAGTAAACACTAAAATGAATATGCTACGTATAGGACCATTGTTATGAAAAACATCATAATAGATGAGGGAATAGGCAAACCAATCCTGACGATCCAAATTATGGGTCCCAGTGTGGTCTGAAAAATGCAAAGATCAAACTATCTGAACCTTCCAATTAATGACTGTTGAATGGATGGTAGGAAAGATAACTATTGTCCCATATTCAAAGGTGTCGATCATCTGATTAGCAACGGGGCTGTTAATGGGCCGATCTGGAATAAAGGCTGACAAGCTAAGCACGACAGGATTGGCTTGGGCTGCGTATAAGGCCCGTATTCTGGTCCTGGGCCTATTATGGCCTTCGTGGGCTGGGCATGGGCTTTGATATTAGCCTATGTAAACGAACACCAAAAGAGGGGTTTTTTTTTTTTTTTTTTTTTTTGTTGTTGTTGAATTAGTAACTTTTCATTAGTTAAAATAAAAGACCATGTTTTAATATATGCACTTGCAGAGGGTGTTGTTGCTGGGGCAAAGGCGGCCATTCTTGCAAGCATTGCAACCGCCGTTCCAACTGTAAGTGTTCTTCTTTTCTAACATTTGTTGGGCGCCTCCTCTTTTATAACATTTGCTGGGCCCCATGGGTACAGAGAACTGCCATGGGCTGTTATTGGGAGCATTTTAAGATCCATGGATCGGGCCCATTCCTAAATGGCCTGCACGCCACTCTGATTAATAAATGGGCCGGAACCATTATGCGCCTGGGGATTTATTTCATACTCTGGGCAGCGATGACAGTTGATACACCGACTAAATTGAGTTACACAATAAGTCAGTCTCACAATCTGATTGGTTAAACAATCATAATTTCTGTTTCGTGAATACTTGTTTGTTGGGATAGGACTACATGGGTATTTTTCATTTTAAGCTGTCCAATAAATGTGTACAGATCTGATACAAATAAACTTACTTCGTGGTATATGATAAAAAACTGGGACCAATGATTTGGACAGTTTACTTGGAGTATGCCACCTATGCTATTTCTCAGTAAATTTTAAGCGCCTGTGTATCATCCATCATACTGTCCCAGAGTATCAAAGTGTACCCTTTTGTATTTTTGTTTTTTAAAAAATGGTAACCTGAAAAATTCCAATACCTCATGTTGCATGTGATGTTTCCCATGCAGCTAGCTAGTGTGAGGATGCTGCCTTGGGCAAGATCCTACCTCAACCATACAGCTCAAGCTCTCATAATTTCTACAGGTTTATTGCTGGTGCTGGTGCTATTGTTTTTGTTGTTGATGATGATGATGTTTGCATTATCATAATCAATAATGCAATTGAGTGTTCTTGATTGCAGTTGCAGGGGCTGCGTATTTCATAGTTGCGGACAAGGCCGTATTGGCATCGGCAAGGAAGAATTCTTTCAATCAGGTCCAGCAATCAGACATCAGAGCATGATTTCATATCATCGCAGAAGAATCATTTACCTTGTATACGCCCAAAATGAAAAAAATAATATAATGGATTATGGTTGAGTGTGGTGAGGCAGAGGGAAAATTTACAAGATGTACTTGTTTGGTAACCTATGTACTAGTAAAAATTATTTATAGAAAACCAAATTTCTAAGGAAGAGATTCTACTGATCATATTTGGAAATTGGGATTGTAATAGATTCTGTGGAATATGAAAATTGTGTTTAGGCATTGGAGAGAATCTATATTTTTAGAATTTGCATGCCTGCCTTTGGCCATGAATGCAGTTTTCTTGAGAACTGGATTCTAGTTGGAATCCATTTTTCACTCTTTTCCAAGGGCTCTAACTCAAGAAATTGCTCCTATTTAAGGATTCTATTGCTAGCCCGGGTTACTGACTTGCTATTTTTACCATCCATGCATAGTGAAAAGTCACATTGCAAGAAAAGCATTTACTTTCTTGTCTGTCTTTTTATTTTTTATTTTGTTTCTCTTAATCCAAATGAGCTTTAAATCTACTTGCATTAAAATATTTATAGAATGCTTGATTAGAAAACAAGGATAAAATCTACTTGGATTGTCCCATTTTTTTTTATAATAAGCTTCGGTACATCCTGAGTAAGTGACACTCATGTTCATCTATTTGATCATTGGATCATGGCGCGCCCATCTACAATGCTAACCAAAATATGAATGGTTCTAATTATCTGGACATCTCCACGCGTGGGGACCCATGCCACAATCATACCCTGGGAGCTCTAACTTGTGAATTTAAGCGATATGAGCTCTCTAAACGGATCACATTAACGCTGGAAAATTAGAGGGGAAGTCTCACCTAGAGAGGAACGACTAGCTTCTCACCTACCAATATGGAAACTTGTTTGAGATCATGACAATTCATCACGTAGGGTGCACTGAGAACTCCCTAGACCCAAAATCAGATGGGCCCACTACAGGATTAAAAACAATGTGTACATGGAAACTCTCATTCTTTAAATTGTTTCCATTGGTACACAAGCATGTAAGGAAGATATTTAGTTGAAAGAGTTGCTAAGAATCCAAATAAAAAGTGGCTGTGATTTAATGTCACAGTCAGAGTTCATTACACTGGACTATATGAGAATATAATATTTTATATTTGAACCAAGTACGTGAATGTTTGCTATCACTTATTCGTGGTGTTGATTTATCTTGTTACAAAAGATTTACACTAATTAACTGAAACCTATTATAAGGAAGAATTATTTGGTGCATAATTTTCTTAAGCTTGTTGTTATCAAGTGGTTTGTGACGTTTGGATAGATATTATAAAGTATTTTTTACACTATTAGAAAAATTAGTCTTTTAAGTGAGAGAATGTAAGGCAAATAGTAATTTTAATATCTCTTCTAATGTGATTTCCTGTTAGGAAACATCTCATCCATCTTACTTATGTACATACGTTTGTATATGTAAGGCCAAGTTTCAGGTCTGACTCCATGGCTCAGTCGTAGATAGACTTTATTTCAACACTAAGATTACGGGATTGAGTGCCCATGTGGCATGGTTATGTTTGTTTAAAAAATGTAAAGCCTAGTTTCTCTAGATCTTTTTGTTGTGTTCTTTCTTGTATGGTCTACATACGGAGCATAAGGAAAAGTGAATTTTTTAAATTGTTCCTTTGTAAGAGAGTTTTGTGCAAATGAAGAGTGAGAAAAATGTAAGCTTTGTATTCATGGATGTGGATATACTGTCTAACAAAGTAAATTTCTATGCCTTTTGTCTCTTATTTATGCTTTTGACTTTAATTTTTGGTTTAATTCTTTTTCTTTTATGGTTTTGCTTTACTTGCATTAGTCATGTGTCAGTGTTTTTTTCACAACAAAGCCATCATATTCCGGTCTAGCCAGCTCCATCATATATACCTTAGCTCCATCATATATATCTTATTTGGCCTTAGAAATATTAGAACCCTGGTGGGAGTTAAACATGTTTGGCTGCCATCTCCCTTGGAGTACAGGCAGGAACATACTTGGAGCCCACTCTTGTGAACAGAACCATTCAACTAGTGAGTCTGGCATGGATGGCCTAAGGTACAAAAGTTCATCGGTTGGGATGAACCCATTCACCCAGCTAAAGGACATCTGACAATAAAATGAGAACAGTTTATTATTGTTAACTTTTATATGTCATTCAGTACCCATAGAGGGAGCAACCATCTAGTCAGCTAGGATTTTTAACAATTAGAGGTCATCTATGGTGGGCCAAAAGATGAGTTGTTCTAATTATGGGAGCTGAACATTGTAGGATTGGAAATCAGCTCTGATACCTCTTGTAAGTTATAGGAACCTCTAATTAACTTTCTCAAGTATACAACACAAACGCCAAAGATTAAAAATTATGGAACCTTAGTAAGACCTTATAATTCTTTTTAAGTCACTTTAATTGGCATACACCAAAGTCTTTTAGGTGGGCGCGAATGGTTGGGATGGCTCAATTGGCATGGAAATCCATGTGCCACTAGTTCAAATATGGTTTCCTAATTGATGTGGGGAAGGGTGTGAGGAGGAAAATGGTAGTCTACCTCAAGTATGCAAAACCTTGAATCCATCAAATTATTCTTGAATTCGTAAAATAAAAAGGAAAATTTAAAATTTCATTATTAAATAATGCTCATACCTCCTAATTACATCACTTATAAAGAAAATGTAAAAACCCTAACTAGGAAGTTTAATTAAACTAAAATAGAATTTATCCAAAAAAATATTTTTGTACTAAAAGTAGAAAGTTCTAATTTAATCATGCTAAATAATTCCTAACATGATTAGAAGCAATTCGTAAAAGGACGATATATATATATACTAAAACTCAATGAGATATGTTCAAATTAAAATTTATTAAAGATAATAAGGTTTTTGTAAAATTATAATTTTGAATTGGAAAGAAGCATGTTCTTTTTTTTTTTTTTTTTTGGTGAAATGGACCAACACGTACATACCATAACGATACTCGATCAAAAGTTATGGTTGATTTATAGTTCACACTTCGAACAACAATTTTCCCTTATCCGGAATGAATTTCTTGGATTTGGACGAGCCTGGGTTCAGTTACATCATGCCCTATGTAGGACTGGGCCCGGATCTAACGGACTACGTCTGCTTCCGTTTGTACTTCTTTTGGTCCAGTTGTGCCAAGAATAAGTCTGCGGCTGGCTCTATGTCACTAACAGTGGTTAACGCATCAAATGGATACTTGTAAACTCAATGTAGGTAGAAAGTTTGTACAACTAATTGAGTGGACATATCATGGTCTATGTGACATCTAACTTGCTGGTACCCAACAGAATCATTCCATTGTAAAAATGAGAAAGTCCAAAAACCAAAAATCATGTCCATCTAACTATCTAATGGGCCTCACGTGAATTTGGAGGGTTTTGGGTCTTTTTCATTATTTTCTAAGGTGCCCATTGGATGGTTGGATCACCTGGTTTTTTTTTTTTCCGTCTCATTTTCAAAGTAGGGCAGACCTATTGAATGAGTTGGATGCAAGAGAGAGACTACACCCACAACTAGTTGCATGTACATTTTATCTATGACTAGTTGCATGTGAGACACTCTTGAAAAAGGCAAAATGATTGTTAAAAATAAAAATAAAAAGAAGAAGAAGAAGAAGCAGGCAAACTTCTAAATTAAAAATGCATTAAAGGAGACTGCATGCAACCATAGCTTGTTGAAATCTATCATATCTACATCTAGGGGTAGGAATGGATTGGGTTTGGGCCAGGCCAGTTGGGGGATGTAGAGGGTCAAATATTATATATTAGACCCCAGTTATTACCTGATTTTATGAACCTGATACTGTTTAACGGCTTATTTTAATCGTGTTTGTGTCGCAAAGTGTATTTAGGAGCCGAGATTGAAAAAGGCCACTAAAAGCATGAATTTAACACTCATAAATCTCCAAGGTAATGGACGGACTTTAGGGGACCGAGATTGAAGAATTTACATGCCGGAGATCCGAGAAAATCACTCCACTCACATTAAACGGGCCTGAAAATCATCCAGAATGCGAGATCACAGTGTTGCCACCATCCGTTCAGCTTAAAACTTTATATATGGCCTGAGGACCATAAACTAACTGTATACGTTAAATTTCAGCCATTGGATCCTTATGTAAGTGATCCAACGGATAAATCAGCCCATAAATCATCAATCCGGGCACACTTGATCTCTGGATATGCCTCAATTTTGGACTCAATCATTTAAATTGGACGGGGAAGTGGATGAATGGAACGGATTCCCAAGATACATTACTATGGACCCCACATGTACATTGCATATACAGAGGGTACATGTGCACAAGATGTGCACCAGACGGAGAATCCGGTCAAACAAAAGGGTTGACCGAGCTTGCCCGAGCCAGCGTCTGCGCAAGAATAGCGTCTGCAAGGTGTGGATGCTGCGACTCTGTTTGGGCCACCATATTAGCCCAGATGATTGATCTGGACCGTCCATTCGATCCATAGGTGGTCATGACCCTCTTTTAGGTGCCTTTTTGACCCAATGCAAACGTATACACATGGATCGTCAGAAAATGGGGGATGAACGATGAGTTGGTTTAATACAGTGGACCGAAAAAAACCAGATAAAAACCACTCTTTCCTAACTGGTTTTTCACCAGTAATCCAATGAATGGGGTGGATTTCTCTTAATACATCAGTATGGGGCGCAACGAACACATCAGCGTAGCTCCTGGGTTGATTTTACACACGGACGAGCGTCCGGACGTCACCCAACTTCTCCAGCCGTTATGTGATCTTGATGATGGTCGAATCAGTGATCCAGACCGTCCGAACTCATCAACAGGGGACCACATCCATCACCAAGAAGGCCAAAATGAAGATGGGATGACCATCTGTCCCAAAACTCC
Organism: Magnolia sinica; assembly: GCF_029962835.1. Lineage (NCBI taxonomy): Eukaryota > Viridiplantae > Streptophyta > Magnoliopsida > Magnoliales > Magnoliaceae > Magnolia > Magnolia sinica. The sequence goes on from NC_080573.1 coordinate 120,318,405, forward strand.
CATCCAAATGCAACTTGTTTGCGTTTCTCGTAGCTGCATACGCTTTAGCTGCGTAAAAGCTCTTAGCCACTGACTTCTAGCCTTTGAACCAACCTCCCTTGCCTATATAAAAGAGAGAGAAAGAGAGAGAAGGATTCTTCTTGAATCTTGGGCAACCGTGGAGGCCATGACGTGAGCACGAGGGAGAAAGAGAGAAGCGTGTAGCCGGCATCAGCTTTTCTTCCTTTTTCTGTTTTTCTTCCTTTGTTTATGTCTTTCCTTAAGAGTTTTAGCATAATCATGTCAGGCTAAGCCTCTTAGTTAGGGCTAAGAGGTGAAGCTTGTAGCGTGATTAGGATGGTAGCTTTGTTTTGATTCATGGTTATTGAACTCTTATGGATTCTAGCTTGATTATTAAGGAATACTTATAGTTTTTAATGGTTTATTGTTACTCAAATTACAGTGGATCTGCAATAGCTTTGAGTATGTTCTTTTCATTATGAGATTGTGAACTTAGGATGCCCTGTTGTTCACCATTGTCTCTTAGGCATGATTGGGTGAAGGAACCCTTCCTAACTTTCACAATTCTCTTATGATTGGCTGTGAGATTGGTAAATTGCTGTTATTTGTCATAGTCTCCTGGACATGCTTCAGTGACGAAATCACTTTCAAATCTTCACCATTTTTATCTATTGATGATTAGATCCATGAGAAGTTCAGAGATCTGACAAATCTTTTCTTACCAACTGGATAAGATAGGATTTCAATTCCAATTGTGTCCTTGAATTATGCAAGGTAGCTTCCCAATTGCTACAAGTGGATCCTTGGTACCCTAGTTCTTACCTTTATTTTTATTAATTTTTAATTAATCTATTAATAATTATTCTCTTAATTTTCTCTAATTTAGATTACATCTTCGCCTAGTTCTAATTCAAGTTACTTTCAGACTATGTAGAAGGGTCAGTCCTTATAGATTCGACTTCGGTCTTACCGAGATTATTGTGCTGACCCGCTCTCACGCTGATATCTCTTTGGAAAGGCCGTTCAATTTCCTCATTGGGTACTATCTTTCCATCACTTCTCTTTTACTTTCGTTGTCCCATGTGCATTGCATGCTCATATCTTTTACATTGAGGACAACGTAGATTTCAGGTTGGGGGTGGGAGATTAGGTTACCTAATCAGTGTTTTTTTCGGTCTTGAGCAAAAATTGTGATTGTGAAAATTTTTAAATTTTTTCTGGACTTTCTTGTGAATTCGAAGTGATTTTGAAGGATAGTCGTAATTTAAGAAGTATAAGATACAGAATGTTGGTGATTTACGTCTCTTGGATTTAATTATTTGATAGATTTCATAGTTGAGTTCGAATTATTAATCTATGATTAGAAGTTGTAAACATTGATTGAATCATGGTTTCACATGTCCCGTCTCACTTAGGCATGGACGTTTCAGTTCGATATTGAAGGATTAACTTGGTAATCACTAAGCATGAAAGGAACCAGCCTGAGAAATTTGCCCATCATGCTCATAAAGAAGAATTGAAGAAAAAGAAAAAATAAATAAATAAAGAAAAACAATTGCCTTTGAAAAGGGTTAGGCGAATGGTCTTCACCATAGGTTTGCTCCCTATAGGTGAAGGTTCAATTTCCCAAGGTTGACATTCGGAAAGGGTTAGGCGTTACTTTTAATGGAAAAATCAAAAGCTATAAGAATTAAAAGATGATCTGTAAGGCAAGTTTTGGTTTAGGTTTTGGTTGTCATGAATTCTCTTGTTCGTTAACAATGATATTGTGAACTAGAGAAGTGAATCTTAATATTGATAAGCCGAGATTACACTATACACCAATGGATCTTAATGTTTAGAAGTTTTCTAATTGGTGGATTAATACCTTGAACTTGACTATGAAGTTTACTGTGCGCCTGAGTTTAGGAGAAAATAATACCCAACATTCATGAATCTTAGAATTCTCGTATCTGGATTATTTTGCAAAATTCACTCGATTATATAGAAATTATCCTATAGTTCTCAACTTATCTTTCGTATACTTTGCTTGGGACTAGCAAAATGCTAGTTGGGGGTTGTGTTGAGGGTGAAATATTGCATATCAGACCCTAGTTATTACTTGATTTTACGAACCTGATACCGTTTAACGGCCTATTTTAATTGTGTTTGTGTTGCAAGGTGTATTTAGGAGCCGAGATTGAAAAAGGCCACTAAAAGCATGAATTTAATGCTTATAAATTGCTAAGGCAAGGGACGGACTCCAGGGACCAAGATTGAAGAATTTACATGCCAGAGATCTGAGAAATTCACGCCACTCACGTTAAACGGGCCCGAAAATTATCCAGAATGCAAGATCACAGTGTTCCCATAATCTGTTCGGCTTAAAACTTTATATATGGCCTGAGGATCATAAATTAACTGTACTATCAAATTTCAGCAATTTTATACTTGTGGAACTGGTCCAATGGATAAATCATCCCATAAATCATCAATCTGGGGCCCACCTGATCTCTGGATATGCCTCAATTTTGGACTCAACCATTTAAATTGGACGGGGAAGTGGATGAATAGAACGGATTCCAAAGATACATCACGATGGACCCCACATGTACATTACATGTACAGAGGTACACGTGCACAAGATGTGCACCGGACGGAGAGTCCGGTCAAACCAAAGGGCTGGTCGAGCCCTCCCGAGCCAGCGTCCGCAAGGTGCGGACGCTGCGACTCTCTGTGGGCCACCATCTTGGATCAGATGATTGATCTGAACCGTTCATTCGATCTAGAGGTAAGGATTAACCCACTTCTAGGTGTTATTTTGACCCAATGCAAACGTATAGACGTGGATCGTCAGAAAACGTGGGATGAACGGTGAGTTGGTTTAATACAGTGGACCGCACAAAAACCCAATAAAAACCACTCATTCCCGACTTTTTTTTGCCATAAATCCAATTAACAGGGTGGATTTCTCTGAAGACATCAGTGTGGGGCCCACCGAACACATCAGCGTAACTCCTGGGTTGATTTTACGCACGAACGAGCATCCGGACGTCACCCGGCTTCTCCAGCCGTTGTGTGATCTTGATGATGGTCGGATCAGTGATCCAGACCATTCGAACTCATCAACGGGGGGCCACATCCATCACCAAGAAGGCCAAAATGAAGATGGGATGACCATCCGTCCCAAAACTCCCATCCAAACGCAACTTGTTTGTGTTTCCCGTCGCTGCATACGCTTTAGCTGCGTAAAAGCTCCCAGACACCGACTTCTAACCTCCAAACCGACCTCCCTTGCCTATATAAAAGATAGAGAAAGAGAGAGAAGGATTCTTCTTAAATTTTGGGCAACTGTGGAGGCCAGGATGTGAGCACGAGGGAGAAAGAGAGAAGCATGTAGCCGGCATCAACTCTTCTTCCTTCCTTTTTTCTGTTTTTCTTCCTTTGTTTATGTCTTTCCTTAAGAGTTTTAGCATAATCATGTCAGGCTAAGCCTCTTAGCTAGGGCTAAGAGGTGAAGCTTGTAGTGTGATTAGGATGGTAGCTTTGCTTTGATTCATGGTTATTGAACTCTTATGGATTCTAGCTTGATTATTAAGGAATACTTATAGTTTTTAATGGTTTATTGTGACTCAAATTACAGTAAATTTGTAATAGCTTTGAATATGTTTTTTTCATTATGAGATTGTGAGCTTAGGAGGCCCTGTTGTTCACCATTGTCTCTTGGGCATGTTTGGGTGATGGAACCCTTCGTAACTTTCAAAATTCTCTTATGATTGGCTGTGAGATTGGTAAATTGCTATTGTTTGCCATAGTCTCCTGGACATAGTTCATGGAATCACTTTCAAATCTTCACCATTCTTATCTATTGATGATTAGATCCATGAGAATTTTAGAGATATGACAAATCTCTTCTTACCAACTGAATAAGATAGGACTCCGATTCCAGTTGTGTCCTTGAATTATATAAGTTAGCTTTCCAATTGCTACAAGTGGATCCTTAGTACCCTATTTCTCACCTTTATTTTTATTAGTTTGTAATTAATCTATTCACTATTATCTTAATTTTCTCTGATTTAAATTACATCTTCACCTAGTTCTAATTCAAGTTACTTTTAGATTACGTAGAAGGTCCAGTCCCTGTGGATTTAACCTCGGTCTTACCGAGATTATTACTACATTACAACCCTATACTTGGGGTGTGAATAGGGGACCACATAAGCACATGGAGTAGAAGTAAATGGAAATAATTCAGTCACACCAAGCAAAGGAAAAAACCATAGCAGTGATAGATGATCACTATGAAGTAGAAATTACAAGGAAGAGAGCTTACTTTATTCGAACAACCTCAAATCAAACCCCATGCTACACCCTTAAAACCCTTTGGACAAATTAGAAACCCTAGCAATACCTCAAAATCCCATTTACACCCACATATATAGCCCCGGGAAGAATCCTAAATTAAATCGGAAACAAATACCACAGATTCGCAAATCCGTGAAATTCGGCGCGATTCGATTAATGGCATCGAACACACTTCAATGTCATCGACACTAAACCTTTGATGACATCGAACTAATGTCAAAACAATCCAGAAATAGCACATGGAATTCCAGTTTCCTTTGATTGCATCGACCCAGTTTCAATGGCATCGAACTTGATTTCGATGACATCGAACACTCCTGGATGTCATTGAAAAATGACACCTATATGTCCAAAAACCAACTGGAGAAAATCTAAAAAATCTCAATGGGATCGAGCATTATTCGATGCCATCGAAAGTGACATCGTACAGTCTATTAATGGCATCGACAGGCCCCGTATCCGACTTGATTTAAGACATCAAATACAACAATCTCCACCATATCTTCAATCATCAAATGTACGTGTAACTTCTTATCCTGTTCTCTTATCTCTACCTTGCATCATAGCTCCACCATTGCTTCTCGTACATACTACGTCCTCCTTTTATGCCATCATCAAGACCAGAGAAGTCGCAAAGAACTTGAACTTCTTTATAGGGACTACCTTAGTAAGCATGTCTGCCGAATTCACGTTGGTGTGAACCTTCTCCAGAGTTACGCTTCCTTTCTCAAATACCTTCATGCCATGCTCACTCATTTGGCCCATACGAGCATGCTACATACTTGTAGACATGGAATCTTCTACCTTCGTTGCAGCTCCACCTATTAATGTGTTCCCGATCAACCTATAAAGGTTTTCGTGCCTCTGCACTCTCATGATCACGAGTGCCCCCTTTGATACTTTAAGGACACCATCAACTTTGATGAACTTGTACCCTATAGCTTTGAGTGCACCGAGAGAAATCAAACTGTTCTTCATGTCAGGAACGTGCCTCAACTTAGTCAGGGTATGCTTTGTCCCATCGAGCATCTTGATGCACATCATACCAATAGCCACAACGTTACAAGCATTGTCATTGCTCATAAACACTTATCCACTATTGAACTCTCTGTAGCTGGCGAACCAACTCCGATGAGGAGTCATGTGATAAGATGCCCCTTTGTCTAGAATCCACTTGTCCCTACGATTAGCGTATAAGTGTCTGATCACAGACACTTATAATACATCACCTTCGCTTGTACCTTCATCAGACATGCTAGTGTTGGCCTCCGTGAAAGAAGCCTCTGAATTTTCTTTCTTCGTTTTAGGATTTGTGCAATCTTTCTTCATGTGTCTAGTCATCTCATAATTCTAACACTTTAACTTGCCCTTGGATTTGGATCTTGACTGAGAAGATTATGTATCTCGCTCATTATTCATGCCTCTCGTAAGCAGTGCATCAGTAGAGGCCCCATGCTACCATTTTTCTTTCTCATGACCTTTCCTTGAAGGACTGAGATAACGGTGTTTACACACAGGGACGAATTACCGATGCAAAAGGAGTCTCTGAAAGACTCATACGATGTCGGAAACGAGTTCAACAAAATACATGCCTAATCTTCATCTTTAACCACTTCCTCCATGTCCAGCAACTTGTAAATTAATTTGTTAAAATTACTGATGTGAGCCTCCACATCTCCACCCTCTGCCATCCTAAAGTTGAACAACTGTAACTCCAAGTGTAGACGATTTTCCAAGGACTTCTTTGTATAAACGTTCTCTAATTTCGCCCACAACTCCACTGCAGTTTTCCCCTTCATGACATTGTAGAGAACCTCATTCATTAGACACAAACGGATTGAGGATTTAACTTTCTTATATAGAATTCTCCATTCATCATTATCCATATATGTACGTCGCTCCTCAAGAGCCTCATTCAGCTCTTGCTAAGTTAATAGACTAATCATCTTAATCTTTCATAACTCAAAGTTATTTTTTCCTGAGTACTTCTTAATATCACACTTAGGATTTCTAGCCATTGATACTTCTCTTTACAAATTCAAGTCGGCGCCCTAACAATAGTTCTGATACCACTTGTTGGGGGACCGCGGAAGCACACAGAGTAGAATTAGAAGGAAGTAATCTAATTGCATCAAGCAAACACAAAGAGCACACAACGATTTTAACGTGGGAAAACCTTTTCGGGAAAAAACCATGGCACAAAGCAATAGATGATCACTATAAAAGTAAAAATTACAAGGAAGAGAACTTCCCTGATTCGAACAATCTTAATCAAACCCTTTGGATGAATTAGAAACCCTAGCACATAATAGGAAAGCCTTGCAGGCTTTCATTCAAAACTAAGTATCTTTCTTGTGATCCAGCGATATGTCGTGGATGAAGGGGGAGAAATAAATTAAGGACTAACTATGAGCCCCATGCTCTGAGCAGCGATGGGGGCTACAATTAAACTAACATAAAATAAAATGATAAATGTCTATTCTGGACAAAAAAAATAAAGAGTTGGTTGATTGTAATGGCGTGAGGCCTCAAGCTCTTCTTCGATTGATGTTTTAATAGGCTTGCAGAATCTCTAGCATTGTGAAAGATCTGGACGTTCGCCTACGCAAATCTCTTTGATTCTTCCACATCAGGGTAGCCTATCACGTATATCCATGCATATGAGAGAGACTTTCACTCCAAATTGTGCATTGGTTGGAGTCTTCGAGTCTCTAGACTCCCATAGTAGAAAGTTGTTGGATTCTTACGTCACTTAGTTGTGGCAATGAGTTACTTTTGACATAGCTCTAGCATTTAATGCTAGATAAAAATCTTATTTGATAGAATTCTAGCATTTAATAATTGGAGAGAGATAGACTTGCTAGACGACGAATGTATAATCGATTCACGACCATCTTACCATGTACTTGGTTCCAACCAAAACCATGAACAAGCTGTCACATCATCGGCCATCTTGCCACGAATCTTAGTCCGACCGAGTAACAAACAAATTGTCGGAAATCCACCATCCTTTGGACATCTCACCACGAGGCCTAGTTTCGACCAAGCGACGAACATATAACCATCCAATACATCACGACCATCCCACTACGAAGCTCAATCCCAATTGAGCAATAAATGGATCGTTGTCCCTCAAATTGATCATGAGGGCCATTATTGTAAAAATATTAGTATAAAAATACTTAACTTTTATCTATTTTCTCCATTATTTTCACTATTAAACTACAATAGTGAATCCCGATGGAAGAAAAAGTACTTATATTTGTAAACTAACGTTTATTTTCACAAGACAAAAAGAACCTATGTCTTATTTAATTACTTCCACCAATCACTTTAACGGAGCACAATATCAATGGTCAAGAGGCCTGGATCTTGTGTGTAGTCTCCAGTATATCCATATCCGTGCAGGGACACCAATAATTCAATCAAAACTCAATCCAGGCCCTCATCCATGTGTGTGGACGGTTTGATTGAACTGAGTGCACCACACATGACGTCACTTGTGGTGCATTTGTTGGGCCACACAAAGTATAACACTATCAATGTCTCAGACCCCACAAACACGTCACATGTAGTGCACTTGTCGGCCCTACACAAAAGTCTAACATTATAAATGTCTCAGATCCCACGCACTTGTCATGCGACGTGCGTTTGTTCGAAGATCAGTTTATCATGTGCGGCTGCAGCCTCACCGAACACGGTGTTGCTCTAACAGTGTTCCCACATTGATTTATTTGTAGTATATCCACACCGTCCACCCATTTTTCCAGCTCCTTTTAGTGCATGAGCCTAAAAATGAAAATGATACAAATCTCAGGTGGACCACGCTACAAGAAACAGCGTTGATTGACCATTAAAAACTTCTTATGGGCAACAAAAGTTTTGGATCAAGTCTGATATTCATGTTTTCCCTTCGTTCAGGTATTCGTGACCTTATCAACAGCTTGGATGGAAAACAAACGTTACTGTAGTCTCTAGGAAGTTTTTAATGGTGGATGTTCAATCACCACTATTTTTTATAACGTGGTCCATCTGAGATTTGGATCTGCTTCATTTTTTAGATCATGGCCTCAAATCATCTGAAAACGCGTATAGACAGCCTAGATATACTACACATACATCAAGGTGGTCCCACCTTCAGGGCCGCACCATGTTAGGTGAGGCCGGGGTCGCACCTAATCAGCTCCCGCGTAGAGGTAGCACTGCCTTCAGAGTCAGTGCCAAACCATTTGCTCCCCCACTGAAAAATAGCAAAAAGGGAAACCACTACACTTTCTTTCGGAGGTTGGTGGGAACCAGAAGATCTAATGTCATTTGTTACAGGCCGTCCGATCATGGACACGCGTCCCTACCTCAGAGATGCTAACGTTACCCACCGTTTTATCTGTACCTTCTTACAAAATTCCAAATCAATGACCAGAACTTAAGAAAGGTGAAAATATTATATTCATTATCCTATCAGTGAAAAACGTGAGAAGCCGCCCCTACTTCTCTCAGGAATTACTAAAGAAACCACTGCCTGTGGATCCTGATTTGACTGGAGAAAAAAAAATGAATAGATAGTCTGGCAGAGTGCGATGGATGATACGCATACTGCTTTTAAATAACCTAAATAATACCTTACTCCGAATGACCGCATAACTGCATATGGAGGGGTATTTAGGCAAAAATCCCAAAGATTCTCGTGTACTCAACAGAACCCAAATAGAAACAAGCGACTCTCCAGACCTTAGAATTCCAGAAAACCATCAAACGACTTTCAACTACCACTCCTCTCTCCAACTCCTATAAATCCAACTCGCCCAAACAAACAGCCTTCCAATGCAAAAGACCAATTGCAATCCTATTCGACTCTATTTTTCTCCCTACATTCTCTTTTCTACTCAAATACAAATGGCGTTTGGATCTCCCTCATCTTCTTCCTCCAATGCCCGTCTTAATCCAACGGCCAAGATTGTGACACCTTCACCACTGGAGAGAAATGGGTTGGCTTCTTTAGAACAAAAGCTGGCCATGGCAAAGCGATGTTCTCATGGTATGTATGTTTCTCTACTCCTTTTTCTTCTTGTATAACTTTCTGGGAAGTCAAATGGTTGTGGGGCCCACATGGTGTGAGTATAACATCCAACCCATCCCAAATGTTCATCCCACCATGATGATCAGACCAACTAAAATTCAGGCTAATCAAATCATCGGTTGGGCCTCACGTGTATATTGAGATTTCTATTGTGTGGCCCACTTGATGATTGGATTATCTGAATTTCAGTACGTCTGATCATCATGGTGGGGTGCACCTGTTGGACGTTTTGGATGTCATAGAACACACGTAAGGGTATTTGGACGGTGGAGACAAGCCCAAGCCCAATAACTTTGATCATGGGCTGGATTTAAGCCTGGCCCATTTTCCACCTCAATCCTTGTCTTATCATATAGGATATACACCATTTATGGGTAATCCAATCCTGACCATCGAAATTATGGATGGACTGCGGCCTGAAAAATGCAAATATCAAACTATCCGAAACTTCCAATTAAGGACCGTTGAATGGATGGGGAGAAAGGTAACAATTGGGCTATAATCATCGGTGTCAATCATCTGGCCAGTAGAAGGGCCGTAATGGGCCGAGCTGGAATGAAGGCCCACAGCTAAAGGGTTCCATTTCAGGCCCAGTAAATAAACGGTTCTCAGGTCGAGGCCCATTTATGGCCATTGTGGGCTGGCTTGGGCATGAATTTTAGGCCCATGGGAATAAACAGAATGAAAAGAGACTAAAACTTATATATTTTTGAAAATTAGTAATACGTTGTTGTGATTTTAGTTAAAGTAAATGAGCATGTTTCATCATATGCACTTGCAGAGGGGGTTATTGCAGGGGCAAAGGCAGCCGTTCTTGCGAGCATTGCGACCGCCGTTCCAACTGTAAGTATTCTTATTTTCTACCATTTGTTGGACCTATGTGTACAGAGAATCAATCATGGCCAGGTCTGGTCCATTAGAACATAACAAGACATGGCCCCATATTGGGCCTATGAGTTAAATGCAGGCTTGCCTGTAGATCAGGTGGGCCGCCTCAAATTGCAATGGGTGAGCTGGCTTGTGAGCCTTTGAATAAGCTTTTTTGGGCAAAGAATTATGATTTACAGTAAGAAATTGTGTGAGGGCCGGGCTGGCCTGAATGCTCCTTGCAAATCTGCCATGTGCTGCCATTGCGTCCATTTTAAATTTAAAGTTGTACATGAGTTGAACCGAGTTCAGCTTGGCTCAGCTTGGTCAACAACTTGGGCCAGCTCGGGCTTGATATTTCGAGCTGTGTTCATGTCTGAGCCTACGAGCTTAATTTGAACACACACACACACACAAAATATTTATATTAAGTTAACCCAATCCTGAGTTGAATCGATTCAAATTGAGTTAAGTTTCGAGCCAGTAGTGTTGAGTTCGGTCTAGCTTGGACTGAAAAAAACAGCTCGACTCGGCTCAAACCCAATTTCTAGCTGATCGGGCTTTTCCAAGTTGAGTCAAGTGAGCTAACCGAGCTAACTCAATTCACGTACAGCTGTAATTTTAATGTCCATGGATCGTCACTTGTGTCTAATAAATGGGCCGGAACTATTTTGCGCCGGGGAACTTATTATTTGATACTCTGGGCAGCAATGACACTTCATATGCAAGCACTCTAGAACTTAATTTGGACAATTTTTTGAGTGTTCACGGATATGTTTACCAAATAAACGTACTTTTTGGTCCACGACACAGCTGAAAACTAGCACCTATAATTTGGACAGTTTACTTTGAATTACTTGCATGCCTTGTACGCAATTTCTCAGTAACTTTTAAGCGCCTGTGTATCATCCATCACACTGTGCCAGAGTATCAGTACCATTTTCTATTTTTGTTATTAAAAAAAAAAAAAAAAACCAAGGCAACCTGAAAAAACCCAATACCTTATCAAATCATTAGGAAAGATCTATTTAAGTGTAATTTCATCATTCCTCATGTTGCATGTGATGTTTCCCATGCAGCTAGCTAGTGTGAGGATGCTGCCGTGGGCAAGATCCTACCTCAACCATTCAGCTCAAGCTCTCATAATTTCTACAGGTTTGTTGTTTTTGCTGCTGCTGCAGTCGTTATTATCGTTGTAGTTAGCCGACTCTCATTAATTGGGTATAGGCATAGATGATGATAAAAATGATGTTAGTATTATCATAATTAATAATGCTATTGAGTGGTCTTGATTGCAGCTGCCGGGGCCGCCTATTTCATCGTCGCCGACAAGACCATACTGGCATCGGCTAGGAGGAATTCCTTCAATCAGACCCAACAGTCGAACATCAGAGCATGATTTCATATCATCACCAAAGAATCGATTATCCTGTCTCTCCTTAATTGAGTAATTTGCATGTAGAACCCAAAATACATCAATAATATAATGGGTTATGTTTGGGAGCTGGGATTGTAATGGATTCCATGGAATATATTTTCTTTCTCTTCTTTTGCTTTTTTTTTTTTTCAATCTAAATAGGCTCTAAATATATTTAGATTTAAAATTTCTAAAATGTGTAGGTAGAAAAATGGATAAAAATCTTTATGATTGTCTTTTTTTCTTTTTTTTTCAATAAGAAGCTTCGGCCCATTCTAAGTGACAAGTAATGTTCATTTATCAAGTGTTTGTTTGAGGCCGTTGCACAAAACCTTAGGATATAGCCTCCCAAAACACACCAGAATTATGAGATAATAAAGTAATGAAATAAATCAAAGCATAAACCACACGACACAAGAGATTTTTATTTGGAAAACCCTCAAAGAGGTAAAAACCATGGGACCTCGTCCGGATCAACAATCCACTATGAAGTAGAACGTTACAACCGATCATAAGCAAACCTCGCTTGGATCAAACCTTCTTCACTCACACAAGAGTGGATAAACAATGAGAGAATAAAAAAACGGAGCGATGTCACCGATCACAAGGACGTAAAAGCGCTGAGATGTTGAATGCACAGTAGATCACCTCTACGAGCAGAACCTCCATTCCATAAGCTTCCCCTCTCTCTCTCTCTCACATACATACCTTTGATAGCCCTAAACCCTTTAGCAAACTCTTGCAAAGCTTTAGGAAACTCTCTTGCATATCCTAAAATAGCCCTAAGGACCCTTATTTATAGTTTAGGCAACTCCCTTTTGTACCTCTGTGAAAACTGCCACAAATTTACTTAGTCCGCACAAAATATGTATTGAATCTTGGTAACCTTGACTACTCGAGCAGGGTCCTCGACCGGTCGAGCAGCCCACTCGACAGGTCGAGTACCTCCCTCGACTGGTCAAGTACCTCGAAATTTTAAAATAAATTGTTCGTTAGACTTTGAGTCGAGCATTACTCGACTGGTCAAGCACCACCCTTGACCGGTCGTTCGAGGCACTCGACCGGTCGAGTCTGAGGAGAAAATTTTCATCAAATCTCTCCCTTTTTGACTCAGGAGGAATTCACCTTCTTCAAGCCAGCCAAGTTTCTAGAAACCTCAAACTTGCCCTTGAGCAATGCCTTGGTCAACATGTCTGACCTGTTATCATCCGTGTGGATCTTGTCAAGCTATAACACCTTCTTTTTCAAAGTATCCCTAATCCAGTAATACCAAATTTCTATGTGCTTCGTCTTGGAGTGCTGACTTGGATTCTTGCTCAAGTGTATAGCACTTTGACTATCGTAATAGACCATGTGCTGCTCTTGCTTCAGGCTAAGTTCCTGTAGGAATCTCTTCATCTAAAGCATCTCTTTACATGCCTCTGTGACTGCAATGTACTCTGCCTATGTCGTCGACAATGTTACGACCTTCTGTAGCTTGCTCTGCCAAGAGAATGTTCCTCCTGCAAATGTGAACATAAATCCTGACGTAGACTTTCTGGAGTCTATGTCACCTGCCATATCTACATCTGTGTAGCCTTCTAACATAGGTTTTTCATCACCATAGCATAGGCTTAACCTGGATGAGCCTCTTAGATACCGCGGTATCCATTTCACCGCTGCCCAATGTTCTTTGTCAGGATTAACATGATATCGGCTAACAACACCAACTGCATATGCTATGTCTGGGCATGTACACACTATAACATACATTAAACTTCCTATTGCTAATGCATAAGGTATCTTCCTCATCCCATCCACCTCTGCATTCGTCTTGAGACACTGCTTGTCGCTCAATTTGAAGTGACCATCCAGTGGAGTACCGACCGACTTCGCTGCATTCATATTGAATCGCTCTAGGACTTTCTCAATATACCGCTTTTGTGATAACCAAAGCTTTCTGCTGCTTTTGTTATAGGTTATCTCCATTCCTAGGATCTGCTTAACTGGGCCCAAGTCTTTTATCGCGAATGACTTGCCCAACTCCTGTTCAGCCTATCAATCTTCTTGATGTCTTTTCACATGATGAGTATGTCATCAACGTATAACAACAAAACTAAGAAATCACCATTTGAGAACTTACACATGAACACATGGTGGTCCAACTCCGTTCTGTCATATCCATACTTTAATATGAACGAGTCAAACTTCTTGTACCATTGCTGTGGAGCTTGTTTCAGCCCATACAAGCTCTTCTTTAGCCTACACACCATATGCTCTTTGCCTTTGACTTCGAACCCCTCTAGTTGATGCATGTAGATCTCTTCATTTAGGTCACCATGGAGAAAGGCAATTTTAATATCTAAATGCTCTATCTTCAGATCCATGCTAGCCGCCAACCTAAGTAACACCCATATGGATGTCATCTTCACCATTGGTGAGAATATCTCCTCGAAGTCTATGCCTTTCCTCTGACCAAACCCTTTCACTACAAGTCTATCCTTGAACCTCGTTTGTGAATTCTTTTGCTCAATCTTCTTTCTGAACACCCACTTGTTGCTCAGAGCTTTCTGATCCTTAGGCAGTTTTACCATATCATAGGTGTGGTTCTTATGCAAGGATTCCACTCCTCTTGCATAGCTTTTAATCACTCCTGGTTATGCTCGTCGGGTAGGGCCTTAAAATAATCTTCTGGCTCTCCCTCATCAATAAGTATAATGTACTCATGCGGCGAGTACCTCTTGGACGACTGTCTGTCCCTAGATGACCGCCTCACTTGTAGCTCAACAGGTGGATCATGTTGGGGGCTGCTCCCCCGGTCCATGTTCTGTAAGAATTCCCTCGTCCTCAGCACCTTGATGTACTCCATCATCGGGCACAATGGGAGGAATAACCAAATCCATGTCCTTTAGCTCACTTGCACTAGGCTGGCTCTTTTCTGGCTTACAAATATCTTCTATACATTGATCTTTAAAGAATACCACATCTTTGCTCCCGGCGAGCTTCTTCTCAATCGAATCCCACAATCTGTAACCGAACTTTTCATCACCATACCCTAAGACACACATTGCCTGATCTTCATATTGAGCTTGGACCTCTCATCTTTTAGTACGTGAACGGATGCCCTGCATCCAAACACCCTGAGATGACTGTATGATGGATCATGTACAGTCCACACCTTCTCAGGTACTTCTCCATTCAACGGGGCTGATGGAGACCTGTTTATCAAATACACTGCCATGTGCATTGCTTCTCCCCAGAACGTCTTAGACAACTTCGCATGGGATAACATGTATTTGATTCTCTCTACAATGGTACAATTCATTTACCTAGCCACACCATTATGCTGGGGGGGTCTTGGGAACCATCTGTTCATACCGTATAACCAGGGACTTACAATACTCATGAAAGTCACCGATGTATTCACTATCATTGTCAGTGAGGATGCACTTCAATGATCTGCCTATCTCTCTCTCGACTATAGCATGAAACAATTTAAACACACCAAAGACCTCGTCCTTGGATTTCAAAGCATAAGTCCAAACCCTCCTAGATGTATCATCTATAAAAGTGACAAAATACGATGCCCCACCTAAAGTTTTTGTCCTCATAGGACCATAAATATTAGAATAAGCCAAATCTAATGTATGCAATTTATTAACATGAGAAGCAGATTTAACAAATGAAACTCTATGTTGTTTCCCTAATAAACAGTCAATACATGTTTTGAGAGGTATACCTGTCATGTCTGAAAGGAGCTGCTTCTTTGCTAGTAGATGAAGCCATTTTTCACTCATGTGGCCTAAACGCTTGTGCCACATGTCAATAGTTGAATCTTCCGCCACGTTTAACCCACCCTTGCACACACTGACACTTGCCTTATAAAAGGTGCAACACTTCTTTCTTCTGGCCGCGATCAATGAACCTTTAATGAGCTTCCAATGCCCACCAACAAATCGGCTTTCATAGTCATCATCATTTAACCTTCCCGTCAACATCAAGTTTAGGCGAAGGTCTGGAATATGCCTCACATCCCTGAGAACCAATGTGCAACCCACATCGGTCTTCGCACAAATATCATCGACCCTTACGATCTTTGATATGATAGAATTTTTCATATTCATGGTCCCAAAGTCACCTGACTTGTAATTTGTAAAGAAATTCTTACGTGGAGTCGCATGAAACGAGGCTCCTAAGTCTATCACCCAGTCAGTGTCTTGACTTGTAACCATGAGACAAACATCGTGATCTGCTAAAAGAATAACTACAACAGCGCCATCTGAAGTGACCGCAGTGGAGTCTGATTCATCTTCCTTCTCCTTTCATTTTCCTTTCTTGTCGTTCTTCTTATTACGACATTCATGCTTGTAGTGGCCCCTCTTGCCACAATTCCAGCATTCAACATTCTTTATGACGCTCGACTTGCCTCTTGATTTATCTCGGGCCTTCCCACCTTTTCTGTTCTTTCCTCTCCCCCGTTCTTGTGTCATAAGAGCCTCTTGCTGAGTAGACTACTAAGACTCCTTCTTTATCTCCTCATTTTAAAGACAACTGGTTACCTGCTCCATGGACACCTTTCCGTCTGGCGCGGAGTTACTCAGAGACACCACTAATGTCTCCCAATTATCAGGCAATGAGCTAAGTAATAGCAAAGCCTGTAATTTATCATCCAGAACCATCTTCATAGTGGATAGCTGGTTCAATATATTGTTGACCTCATTCATGTGCTCAATCATAAAACCACCATCTTTGAACTTGAGATTCACAAGTCATCTTATCAGAAAAATCTTATTACCGGCTGTTTTCCTCTCATACAACCCTTGCAATTTCAGCCATAGGCTAGCAGCTGAGGTCTCCATAGACACATGGTGGAATACGGAATCGTCTAACCATTGTCTAATAAACCCCACCGCCTTCCGGTGCAATTTCTTCCAATCATCATCTGTCATATCCTTTGTTTTTGCTGATATGCTTAAGATTGGAAGCATACAAATCCTTATAATAAAGCAAGTCTTCCATCTTAGCCTTCCATATGGTCCAGTTAGAACCATTGAGACTGATCATCCTTGATGAGTTACCTTCCATAATTCAGAACCGATCCGACTCCGTTCAACCAACCTGAACTCTCTGATACCACTTTGTTGGAGGCCGTTGCATAAAACCTTAGGATCTAGCCTCCAAAAACACACCAGAATTATGGGATAATAAAGCAATGAAATAAATCAAAGTATAAACTACACGACATAAGAGATTTTTACGTGGAAACCCCTCAAAGAGGTAAAAACTATGGGACCTCGTCCGGATCAACAATCCACCATGAAGTAGAATGTTACAACTGATCACAAGCACACCTCGCTTAGATCAAACCTTCTTCACTCACGCAAGAGTGGATAAACAATGAGAGAATAAAAAATGGAGTGATCTCACCGATCACGAGGACGTAGAAGCGCTGGGATGTTGAGTGTATAGTAGATCACCTCTACGAGCAGAACCTTCCTTCCACAAGCTTCCTCTCTCTCTCTCTCTCACACACCGTTAATAACCCTAAACCCTTTAACAAACATTTGCAAAGCTTTAGGAAACTCCCTTGCATACCCTAGAATAGCCCTAGGGACCCATATTTATAGTTTAGGCAACTCCCTTTCGCACCTCTGTGAAAACTGCCTCAAATTTACACAGTCCGAATTTTGTGCGGACTGCGTAAATTTGAGGCAGTTTTCACAGAGGTGCGAAAGGGAGTTGCCTAAACTATAAATATGGGTCCCTAGGGCTATTCTAGGGTATGCAAGGGAGTTTCCTAAAGGACTGAATCTACGTAACCTCGACTAGTCGAGCACCTCGGAATTCTAAAACAAATTGCTCGCTGGACTTTGAGTCAAGCACCACTCTCGACCGGTCATGCGAGACATTCAACCGGTTGAGCCTGAGGAGAAAATCCCCATCAGTGTTGATCATTGGATCATGACCTATCTACAATACTAATCAAAAGATGAATGGTTCTGATTATTTGGACATCTCCACATGTGGGGACCTATTCTACAATGTGCCTTAGTTGTAGGACTTCTATTTGATGAGCCTTACATGATCATCAGACTAAATCATATGATTAGATTACTATAATGAGCATACAAATGGGCCTCACAATGAGATTACTATAATGAGCATACAAATGGGCCTCACTATGTACGAAACTGGAGTCCTATCAAAATGATTTCCTTATACATATGAGGTGGGAAGATCTAAGCAATTTTTCTATGGCTTTCCAATAAAAAATGTTCATTTGATTTATGGTTATAATATAAACTATATGCGGAATTGCAAATAACGTTGCCATGCATCGATTATGGAGATCAAATAACATGAATAAACAACTTGATTGGGATGTCATTGTCATAGGCTCGATGCTAAATACCTCTGCAACTTACACCCTAAGAGAAGTACCGGGATGGGGGTCTTTACTCTTGCTCGGGTGGTAGGCTCCTAAGAGTTTCAACACCTAGTCGAGGGTTTGAGTACCCATAGGTGGTGAAATTCCACTAGGCGTGAGTGTGTGGGAGTGTGTGTGCATGTGTAATAATAATAATAATAATAATAATAACAATAATAAGTACCGGGATGGGAATAATCGATCAATCTATTGAAACTCTTCTCCCTATAGGCTCCACACGAATTTGGTAATCCTAGTCCAACTAAGATTAAGATCATTATGTGTGTGACACAGTTGTAATGCACCACCCCTTACATGATTTTAGATGAATTACAACTGAGTGGGGTCCACTGGTACTCTCAATCATACTATCCAACGCTTAGGGCAATCCAGACCATTGATCAATAAAGCCCACCTTATAGAATTCTTACATACAGTCCATCCAATCTCCATCACTGATGCATATATCATTCCTTTACTTCCGCATTATAATTTAACATTGGGAGCTCTAATTAACTTGTGAATTTTAGCAATACGAACTCCCTTCACACAGATTACTTAACTGTAGAAAATTGGAAGGGAAGTCTCGCCTGGAGAGTAAAAACTAAAACAGGCTTTGGGACATTGCAACATGGAAAGTTGTTTGAGATCAAGACTATTAATCAGGTAGGGTGCACTGAGCGCACCCTAGACCTAACATCAGACAAGCATACTCATCAAGTTACGTGAGTATATATATGTTGATCACATGGATCGAGGATCTCTTTCTTCTACCTGTCCATTTCTACATTACCATTACGCCAGCCCAATAAGTGGACTAATCTAGTTTTGGTTAAGGAGATGATGATAGTGTCCTACAGATGAATGGACCTGATAATGTATTCTTTTCGATTTTGGCACATGTACAGTGACGCTCACTTTGCATTCACCTTTCCAACTAAGGAATTTTACATAAAGCTACGTATTTAATATAGAATTTATATTCCGATACCTTTTTTGGGGCAATGCCAACAAGAGGTCAGCCACTCAAGGTGGGCCCCAACATGATGTTTACATGAAATCCACCTAAAATATAGGTGTGTCACCTCATGTTAGGTCTAGGGCTCAAAGATCAACTTCATCCCTAATTTGTGTGAACCATATGATTGAAAATAATATACAAGGCAATGTTTCCATTCAATTAACACAATCCAATTGTTCTGAGCCAATGAAGTTATTTATAATGTCATCGATGAGACGATTACCGCAGGCTTATGGACGAAGATAGAGAGCATCTACATGACGAGTCCTTCATCAATCGTATCTGAAGAGATAGTTTTACACTCTGAAGATGGCGGAAGGGTCGAATCTCTTTGAGGACATTAACATCTTCAATAAGCTAGTTTGCAAGTTGACAAGCATGAATGTGAAGATCATTGAAGAAGACAAAGCCCTAGTTTTGTTGACGTCTCTCTTATACTCCTATAAGTATCTTGTTAATATTTTGTGCTTTGGTAGGGATATCCTATACATCGAGACCATTATATCATCCATTTAGTCAAAGCAATTGAGAAAGAAGAGCGGAGGCGAATGTACTTCTACGGATGCATTGTTTGCTCAAGGAAGATCATTTGAGCGAGAGAATGAGATCTAAATCCAAGTTGAAATGCAAAGGCAAGTTGAAGTGTTAGAATTGTCAGAGGGTGGGACATATGTAGAAGGACCTTAAATATCCCAAAATCCATAAGAATGAGAAATCAGATGATTCACTGAATGAAGCTAATTTAGTGAAGTCGGGTGAAGGATTTGATAGTTGTGACGTGTTGTTAGTGTCCAAGACTGGTTGCTTCTATCAAGAGTGAATCTTGGATATGGCAGCATCATACCATGTGTCCTCATTAGAGTTGGTTCACCACATATAACGAGTATGATGGTGGTCCGATTCTTATAGGCAATGATCATACTTGTAAGTTCGTCGAAATTGGTTTAGTTTGCATTAGGATGATTGATGGGGTGGAACATATTTTGATCGATGTGAGGCATGTTTCGGATTTGAAGAAAAATTTGATATATCTAGGAACTCTAGATGAACTCGGGTGCAAGTTCACCGGTTATAAAAGGTATCCTGAAGGTTTCAAAGGGCACTCAAATTATGAAAGCACAGAAGCTCATCAACTATCTAGACCATTCATTAGATCCAGTCCACACGTCATCCACCACTCAAAAATTTTTACATTAGTGTGAGTCTTAAACACCCGGGACTAGGCCAATATCCTGCAAACGATCTTGTTTGTTCGCTTTCACATTACTATGATCTTACGGTTTTGGATCATCCGATCATTATGATTTTTGAAAAGAAGCCAATGAAGAGTAGATTGGATCTAATGGGTAGTCCAAATGGATGATGTTGATGCAAACGAGTCCAAATCCAACTACTACAAAAGGAAGATTTGTGATGGTAAAGAATACAAAAGCAACAACGAAACCCTAACGAGAGTTTTACCGCCTTGACAATCTATTAAAGGAGTAATCGAAAAAGAGCTCATAGTCCCACACCAAACACATCAGTCTATCTTTTATGTATCTTTTCATTTTCTTAGCTTAGTTTACTTACTTCCTAGTGGAACTTACTTCCTAGTGGCTCTCATTGCAATACTTTAGCAATAGAGTTAGTTTAGATCATGATTCTTTCGTGTTTCAATTTGGTTGGTCACACCTGCCTCGATTTGTCTATTTCGATAAGCGTTTCAATTATTTATCCATTTTTATTTTGTTTATTCATTTGGTCGTCTCGTAAGTTGTCGGCTGTAATAAACATTTATTTTACAATACTTAAATGAAATTGGCAACATTTAACCTTTATTTAATTTGAATGTGTATCCCTATTCATTTGAAAAGTATTTTGAACTTAAAGTGTTAGTGAAAAAATAAGTCCTTAAGACTATAGACCCACGTATATTATCATAAGGTAAAAAGAATTCATTTAAAAGGATTGGCCTCATTTCATTTCACTAATCACTTAAATGGAGCATGCTTTTGGTGGCTAAGAGGACTCTGAATCATTGATCCCAAACTCTAATCTGTCCATCTTGGTGAAGGGGACACCAACAATTCAATCAACCCGTGAGTTAGGGAGACTCTGGCACACCCGCACATCCTACTCACACACACATGTATCCAATCTACACCCTCGATCACATGAGTGATTTTGTTTGATTGAATTGGTTATAGTGTATCTGACCACTTAAAAACAATGCCTAATGATCCATATTCATCCAACCTATGCAATTTATCTATTTTCCCATATCATTTTAGGGCATGAGCCCAAAATTAGACACGGATTACATACTAACACTGCTATTAGAGCTGGGCAGGACCCGACTCGATCCGGCAGATCCGACTCAACCCGAATCGAATGCCAGAGTTGAGTTTAGATCGAGTAGACCCAGCTGAATCCGAATCCCGATCGAGTCGAGTTCAGGTCACATGATGACCTGATCCGACTCGAACCAAAACTCGATCCGATCAGATCCGAATCGATCTGGAACCCAACTCGATCCATGGTGGGGCCTGCGTTCTACACTTTTCTATGGTCCAATGGACTATTAAAAATAGTCTTTGAAAATGACTTTATCGACAACTCTCCTCCGTTTGCCCCCTTTCAATCCTCGCCTTCTGTAACGGATCACTCTCTTTTTTGACCCTCGTTGATCCAACGGAGCCCTTCTCTAGTACATTCTTCCCCTCTATTTTCTGCTATTTTTAGAAACCCAATACGAAGAAGATGAAATCTCCACATGAAATGCTTGATTCTTGTGTGGAGAGAAAATGTTTTTTTTTTTTTTCGATTTTTCAGTAATCTGCGGATCTTTTCTTGCTTAAAGTGTGTGATTTCTCCACAAATCATAAAAAAGAAAAAAATCAAAAATTTTCTATCTTTTGATGATCTAAACCGTATCCAACTTGATCTGAATCGATATCTCTAACTAAGTCAGACTCGTTCGGATTAGCCCAGCTAAGATCCGGTCCGGATCGAGTTAGGCCTACCGGAGTCAGTCCCGAGTTGGATCAAGTTCGGGTCATGGATTTTACAATATCATATCGGTGTACCACATACCACCGATATAGCTGGTGTGTTCACGTCACCAAGTTCTGTGGGTCCCATCAGAAGGTATGTGTTATATCAAAACCGTCCATCCATTTTTCTAGCTCATGGTGAGGCTTTAACTTTAAAATAGGGCAGATCTAAAGATAAAGGGGACCACACTGCAAAAAGCGAGCATTGAAATCCTTTTCGAGTCACAGAAGCCCTTACCAAGGCATTGTATATAAAATAAATGCTATGGTGGCCCTAGGAATGCTTTAACAGTGAGAATCATTGTCCCACTTCTATTTTGATGTGGTCGCCTGAAGTTTTGGATATGAATCATTTCCAGTATCATGCTCTAAAATGATCTAACAAAATTAATGGACGGTGTGAATATAATAAATACATCATTTTCGGCCATGTAACTTTGATCTCCTTTGAACCGTTCGTACAACTCGGAGCTCGAGGAGCTGCAACGCTCGTCTTCCCACGACACGTGTGTGGTACACCAGCCAATCCGCTTCCCAAAAAGTGACGCGTATAAAATCTGAGGTGGGCGAGACGCTGGCGGGTATGTCGGCACATCGATATGGCGCCATTTCATTCTCCTAAAGATTCTGTCAGCGCGGCGCTATCACCTTTCACAGGTCGAGTTTTCCTACTGGACCCACAGGCATCTTCATGCCAATGATAAATCGCCACGTCATCTTAGTCGGTGTTACTCAGGTAACACCTAATCCGCTCCCCCGCGACAAAACGGCAACGAAAAGAAAGAAGAGTGACAGAGGATAAAAGGAAAAGCCATCGGAACCGTTGATGAGTTGTGATCGTGGTCATGCATGGAAGCATTCCAAAGGAGAGAATCGAATCTGTTCTTCTCTTTTTGCTGTTTTTACAGTTTGCCCACCGCCCTTTGTCGATACTCAAGAAAAATGGTTGGCACATCATCTTTTGGTTTGACTACCTAGTCGACCACCGTTTTTACTTTATGCTGTGGTGTCTCGTCTGCTCTACAATCGGCAGATATGTGGCAAGATCTGTACCGTCCAAATTGTGGCCCACACGGTTGATGGACTATAGCGATAAATATATACTTGTTGGGAAAGCTTAACCATCTGATTTTGCTAGTTGAACTTAAACCACTGATCACGAAATAGATGGCTTTGATCGTGTGGGTGGTGTGGTTTCTGGTTCATGGTCCATCCAAAACGGTCCTTTTGGTGGGAGCGGATTAGGTGTTGCCCGGGTAAAAACCTTATTGGGTATTACCCTTACTGTGTGG
Source organism: Magnolia sinica (assembly GCF_029962835.1). Classification (NCBI taxonomy): domain Eukaryota; kingdom Viridiplantae; phylum Streptophyta; class Magnoliopsida; order Magnoliales; family Magnoliaceae; genus Magnolia; species Magnolia sinica. The sequence continues at coordinate 120,341,864 of NC_080573.1, forward strand.
TGCCCACCTTGATGATTATTCTGTATATCCACGCTCCCCATCCGTTTTTTCAGATAACTTTAGGTTGTTATCCTAAAAATTAAGCAGATCCAAATCTCCAGTGGACCACACCAGTGGAAAATATGGTGAATGAGCATTAAAAACTTTTTGTAGGCCACAGAAGTTTTATATCAAGATGATATTTGTATTTTCCTTTCATCCAGGTCTGGTTGACCTCATCAACGGGTTGGATGAAAAATAAACATTAAGGATCTTCCAACAGGGGGCGTTCAATCATACCTGTTTCCTGTGGTGTCGTCCACTTGAGATTTGGATCTACTTAATTTTTTAGATAATGTCGTAGAATAGACTGAAAAAACGGATGGGCGGAGTGGATATACAACATATCATCAAGGTGGGGGCCACGGTGAGGGTAACACCCGCTAAGGTGTTTGTTACTCGGGTGCTGCCCATCCAAAACGGTCCTTTTGATAGAAAAGAGAGGTGGGACCGTTCTCGTTTTTTCCCGTGTGCATGCAAGAAAAGCAAAAGCAAGCCATTCAAAACATATATTGTATGGTCAGAGAAAGGGGCCAGAAAGGTTTTTATTTTTATTTTTATTTTTAAGGAGAATGCTTCATTGCACTAGCTCGAGTGCACTTTGAAGTTGAACTCGCCTCACACGTGGAGACGAGAAGCACGTGTGAGCTGCTGGAGCTGCTCATCGTGCAATCCGCTCTATGTAGAATCCATATCTCAAAAATTGGGCTGATCTGATCAGTAGGTGGCCACTACTTGACCATTGGTTATAACCATTCATTTATTTTGTTAACATCTGGTCCACTGATGATCAGATTGATTTGATTTTCGACAAATGTCATTTAATCACTGGAGATCGCCTGATGAACGGTTTCAATCATTTACAAGTGCTCTTAGTTCTACTTGTGAGGGAGGGCACTTACCATTCATCAAAGAAAATGAGAGAACTAGGGGGATATACGGTAGATCTCTCATCAGTATACGTGACAGATTGATGCACAAATCAGAACCGTCATTTCATGATAGCGATCATGGATGACCTATTTTGAGATGTAGACAAACCTGTCCATCAATTTTCTTCACTTTCCTGCTTCGAATCTTGGCCGTTAACAGTTTTCGTTTATCACCGTCACTTTGATGGCCACTTATAAGAGGGCTAGGATCATCTGATGAGTTCCTATGTAGAACCATCTTCCAACCACAGCATCTAAAACTAGATGGACAGTCACGATTTACATGTCATCCTGCCACGTGAGATTGCTTTGCCATCCTCGCGATTGGATTTGGTGTTACCCGGGAAAAACCGTAGTGCGTATTTCCCTGACCGTGTGTTCCACCTTCATGTATATTTTTTATATCCACGCCGTCCATCAGTTTTTTAAAGATCACTTTATGGCATTATCCCATAAATGAATCATATCCAAATCAAAAGTAGACACAAATTGTTGATTGAATTTCTTCCATTAAAAACTTTTTTAGTGGCCACAAAAGTTTTGGATCAAGCTGATATTTGTGTTTTCACTACATTGAGATCTGTGTGACCTTATCAAAATATTGGATGGAAAATAAACATTATGGTGAGCCCTGGGAAGTTTTCAATGGTGGGCGTTCAATTACCACTGTTTCCTGTGGTGTGGTCCACTTGAGATTTGGATCTACTTCAATTTTTGTACTATACTATAGAATGAGTGAAAAAAACTGATGGACGGCATGGAAATACAACAGATACATCAAGTTGGGCCCACGGTCCGGGAAACACCTGCTACGGTGTTATCCGGTAACACCTGATCCGCTCCCAGTCCCAGCCATGCTCGGGTGGAACCGGATATACTGTATCGCCTCTCTCCGAAAGAAGCGAAAGTAAAGAATGGTCGAAAACGTCCTCGAAGAATTCCATAATCAGCAGTTTTCTTCGTTCTTTTATCGAAATTCTCAATCTTTTGAAGATTGAGTAAAACTTTCGTACCCGTGCACATGTGATGACAGGAAGGCAATCAGATATTTAACACGTGACATATGTTTAAATTAAATTAAACCGTTCAAATAGTGGGGCCCACGTCACCTGTGTCATTATAAGAAAAATTATACTGAAATTGCTAATGGACAGTTAACATGAAAAGAATCAGTGGTTGGAATTTAACAAACATATTTTCTTGAATCAGAGATTAACATCATTCAATTAAAATTATTTTAGATTTATAAACTACCTACAGTGGGCTCAATGATCTGGACGGTTAATTTGAACTGTATATGTGCCACGTGTAAAAATGCTAGTGCGTGTGTATCATCCTTTTAACTCCTCTTTGAAGTTTCTACAAGTGCATAAACACAACCAAAGTCACAGTTTCAAGACGGAAAAAAAAAAAAAAAACTAAGAAAAGGTTCGGATTTTTATGGCATAATTCCTCACCTGATCTTACCAAATAATGCTTCGAGCACTGTTATTCCTCTTGATTTATTTATTTATCTTTCCTTTATAAAGTGGAGAATATAACTTTGTAGGGTCCAGATATATGATATGTGTTCGACATCTAACCCTCCAATAGATAAATCCATCTAGCAAACTAAAAATACTATGGATGCATCCAAACTCAAGTGTAGCTCATATGATGATGTCATCAGCCTGATTTTTTCTTCATGCAATCAACATGGTGGGGTGCATATGTTGGATGGCTTGGATATCATACACATACAAAGTGGCCCCCACAAGTGACAATATTCACAATTCTTAAAGAAAAAGTTAAATGAAGCTATATTTGTAATTCATCTTAAAAAAACACCTCCCTTGGTTTCTAATGATGCAGGCATTATTTGATAAAATGCGATCCTCAGCACTTTAGCAGTAAAATTCTCAAAACATAAATAATTGAAAAAATTATTGCCGAATACATCCAAATATATTATACTAAGATACGAAATGACACTGCTTTTTCTTTTTTCATTTTTCTTTTTTTTTTTTAACCCACACCTTCTCACATGGGTAATTGAACCCATGTCCTCGGTGTTGACAACCGCAGGGTCTACCACCGGGCCATGCGTAGGGACTCTATTATGCCATGTCTCTTACTGTTGGATTTGAGCCTTTTTCAATGCAGTAACTGTTTTTTTGTAGGGCTTACCTTGCATGGGATGTCCAAAAAATAAATAAACAGTGCAGAATGGTCTGTTGTTATGTGACCATCAGACCATATGATTTGGGCCTTTTATGTACAACCCAGGGCAAATGGACCTGGTTGATGCAAGGATGAATGTGATTATGTCGATCACCATCTTCCTCAAGGGAATAACTACTCCGAATCCACGGGATGCCTCAAATCTACGAGGAAAATAAGAAAATAGAAATAAATGCTAATTTTTTTTAAAAAAATTGATCGATGATTGAAATAGACGAGCTTACTACCCTTGAAATATGGATACTAAACCTTAGATGAAGTTTCGGAATTAAACTACAACTAAAACTCCTAGAAATTGTGATTTACTGTAAATAGTAAACTTACTATTTATAGATGGTTGTGATTCCTTCTAGACATCACAGTTTTCGATTAAAAATAGTAAGTGTCCTATTTGGCTTAACCATGTTATTATCCTAATTATTCTAAGCACTTTTCATGTTAGACACAAATGCTAAAGCATAACCGATGAAGAGTTATAATCAAACTAAAACTTACTATAAATAGTAAAAAAAGAAATAAATGGAATTTTGACTGTTGATCTGTTGGAATCTTGCAAATTTGGCATGGGCAATCCGACGTAACAAGGTTGGGTGGCTAAAGTAGCTCGTCCTACCCCAAAATTATATACGGTACATCGGGTAACTTATTCTGGTTTGCGAGATACGTCCGTTTTAAGGTGTTGATGGTCCGGATCACTTCTACTTCCGATCAGGCCTTTTCTGGTCCATCTTGGCCATGAAATAGTCCGCGATCCGCTCTGCATCACTAGTTTAGGCCACTCAGCTTTGTAGTCTAGCTTTTTCAGGACTTATCAAGTTGTGGGATGGTTTAGCCGGAGAATGAAGTGCGATAAGTGAATTGGTCAGAGTTGGTCAGAGCTTAACCTAATCTACCTTGTTTATAAGAAGCTTAACATGGATTTATGTTAACAATCAAGCACTGTATCTCTGTGCATGATGTATCTAGACTTTTCATTTACTAGGCCAGAATCTCATACCAGTGGAAAGATCCTAGCTAGATTGGAAAACTTATGATCATCAAAATGGAAGGTAAATCTTCCGAGTATGTCCCATCCATGGTAGGGTCCAGAATATGAGTAGCCAGCATCTTTTACATTGCCTAAGATGGAGTGCTTGGGGCGGCAATGAGTCAGGCTAGAGCTTCGTTGGGGTTGGACCTAGCCCAGCCTAGCTCTACTCAGGCCAAAAAGGTTTCACCCTTGCTTAGTCTCCACAAGGAAAAAAATTAAGTCATTAAAAGTTTGAAATATATATATATTGTTGGGGGGGCCGCGGAAGCACGCAGAGATGAATCAAGGATAACAATCCAATAGCACTAAGCAAACATAAAGAGAACACAGCAATTTAATGTGAAAAAATTCCTTCAGAAAAAAACCACGACACAAAGCAACAAATGATCACTATGAAAGCAGAAATTATAAAGAGAAGAGCTTACCCGATTCGAACAACCTCAAATCTCATCATTTCTACACCCTTTAAAACCCTATGACGATTTAGAAACCCTTAGAATACCTCTGAATCCCGTTTACACTCATATATATAGCCTTGGAAAGAATTCCAAACGAAATCGAAAAATAATCACGCAAGTTTGCAGCTTTGCAAAAAATCTACACAGAATCTGTCGATGACATCGAACACTCATAGATGACATTGAAACTAATCCTTTAATGGCATCGAACACTCATCGATGTCATCAAACTAACACCTCAACTGTCCAAAAATAAAACATGATTTTTCAAAAATTCTCGATGGCATCGAACACTCATCGATGCATAAAAAATGTGCCCAGTTACTCTAGCAACCAACTAAAGAAAATTCAGAAATTATCAATGGGATTGAGAATTGTTCGATGTTATCAAATGTGACATCGAACAGACTGCCGATGACATCGACAGACCCTGTATCTTACTTGATTTAAGACATCAAATACAACAATCTCTACCATGTCTTCAATCATCAAACATATAGCTTCTTGTCCTCTTCTCTTATCTATATCTTACATCATAACTCCATTAACACTTCTCGTGTACACTTCATCTTCCTTTTACATTATCGCCAAGCCCAGAGAAGTCACACAGAACTTAAACTTTTCTGAAGGAACCACCTTGGTGAGCAAGTCCGCCAGATTCACACTCGTGTGAATCTTCTCCAGAGTCATGCCTCCTTCTTTAAGCACATGTCGAATAAAGTGGTAACGAACAACAATGTTTTTAGTACGTGAGTAATTAACATAATTTTTATCCAAATTGATAGCGATCCCACTGTCACAATTAACCGGCATGCCCTCCCGTTGAAACCCCAACTGATTTATTATATCTCTCAACCAAACACATTCCTTAAACGCTTCCGTCATTGTCATATACTCTGCTTCAGTCATGGAAAGAGCTACCACGGACTGAAGTTTCGACATCCAACTAATTACTCCACCCGCTAGCACAAACGAGTAAACTGAAGTTAACTTTCTGGAATCCATATTGCTTGTGTAGTATGAATCCACATACCCTACCAACTTTACCCATGTCTTCTTAAAAGTTAAGACGTAGTTTTTTGTACCTCGAATGTATCAAAGTACTTATTTCACTGCTTTCCATTATTGTTTGCCGAGGTTTGACATGTATCTGCTCACAATACTGACTGCCTGTGAAATATCTGGCCTCGTACAGACCATGACATATATTAAACTACCAACAATGTTTGAATAAGGCACATGAGACATAACCTTCTTTTCTTCATTTGATTTAGGGCATTATTTTGAGGAAAGCTTGAAGTGAGCCGCATGAGGAACGTTCATCGGCTTTCATTGGTCCATCGCATACTTGATCAACACATTTTTAAAATATTCTGTCTGAGATAACCAAAGCCTACTCCTCTTCCTATCTCTATGAATAGCTATGCCGAAGACCCTCTTTCCAACTATCAGATCTTTCATCTTGAATGTCTCTGATAACTGAGTATTTAGTACATCGATTTCAGACATATCATGACTATCGATCAACATATCATCAACATACAATACTAGAATGATGAATTTGTCATCAATTAGTGTCTTATAATAGACATAATGATCATATTCGCTCTTGATAAATTTTTGACTCAATATGAAAGAATCAAATTTTTTATACCACTGCCTAGGCGACTGTTTCAGGCCGTACAATGACCACATTAACCTACAAACTTTGTTCTTAGGCCCTTTAACTTCGTAGCCCTCTGGTTGCTTCATATAGATCTGCTCTTCTAACTCCCCATGCAAGAATGCAGTATTAACATCCATCTGTTCTAGCTCGAGATCGTATTAGGCAACCAGCGCCAACACGAATTCAATAGTTACTTGTTTAATCATCGACGCGAATATCTCTGTGAAGTCAATTCCTTCTCTCTAAGAATAACCCTTTGCTAACAGTTTCGCTTTGTATATATCATTTTCTTTTTGAATAATCACTTGCATACGATCGCTTGTCAACCCACTAGAAGCTCCACTAGCTCTCATGTGTTATTTTTGTGCAACGAGTCCATCTCATCATCCATAATTACCTTACACTTTTCTATATCAGGCTCATCAAGAGCCTCTTGAATAATAGACGCGTCTCCCTTATATGTAATAAGGGCATATGCAATATTAGAGTCGTCCCTATCTTGCCGGTAACATGTGATTATCCGGTGGGTTTCTTATTACACGTGACTGTGTCACCTGCTCCTGTATCTCTGTCAGTGCATCTGTCTCGACCTTCATGCCTTGCTTACTTATGTGGCCCAAACGAGCATGTCACATATGAGCATAAGTGGAATCCGCTACAACCACTGCAGCTCCACCTGTTAAAGTGCTCTTGATCAACCTGTAAATGTTTCCGAGCCTCTACGCTTTCATGATTATAAGTGCCCCCTTAGATACTTTAAGGGAACCATCAAATCCGGTGAACTTGTATCCTATTGCCTCAAGTACACTGAAGAAATCAGACTCTTCTTCATGTCAGGAACGTGTCTCACCTCAGTCAGGGTACTCTTTATCCTATCAAATATCTTGATGTGCATTGTACCAATAGCCACAACGTTGCAAGCAATGTCATTGCCCATAAACACCTATCCACCATCATACTCTCTGTAGCTGGCAAACCAATTCCGATGAGGAGTCATGTGATATGACGCCCCTGTGTCAAAGATCCACTCTTCTTTAGATCATCGTATAAGTGTCTGATCATAGACACAGACAAGACATCACCTTCACATCCACTTGTACATTCATCAGACGTGGTAGCGTTAGCATCCCTGGAAGAAGCCTCAGAGTCTTCTCTATTCAATTTAGGATTTGTGCAATCCTTCTTCATGTGTCATGTCATCTCACAGTTCCGGCGCTTTAACTTGCCTTTGCCATTGCCCTTAGATTTGAATCTAAACCTTAAAGATCATGTATCTCGCTCAATATTCTTACCTCTATTAATTTGTGCATCAGAAGAGGTCCCTATGCTACCATATATCTTTCTTATAGCATTCCCCTGAAGGGATGAGATAACGGCATCCACACTAAGAGACGATTTACCAGTGCACAATGAGTACTTAAATGACTCATACGACACTGGAAGATAATTCAACAAAATACATGCTTGATCTTCATCTTTAATCACTTCATGTCTAGCAACTTGCAAATCAACCTATTAAAACTACTGATGTGGGCCTCCACATCTCCACCCTCTACCATCCCGAACTTGAACAACTGCAGCTTCAAGTGTAGGCGATTCTCAATGGACCTTTTCACATAAATGTCCTCTAACTTTACCCATAAACTCGTTGTGATTTTCTCCATCAAAACATTGTAGAAAACCTCATCCATGAGATACAATTGGATAGAGGATTTGACCTTCTTATTAAGAGTTATCCAATCATCGTCACTCATAAACGGTCAACGCTCCTCAAGAGCCCCATCTTCGCCTTGCTTAGTTAATAGGCTAATCATCTTAACCTTCCATAACTCAAAATTATTTTTGCATGAATACTTCTCAATATCATACTTAGTATTTCCCATTGATACTAATCCTTTAAATTCAAGCTTGTGCCCCAACGTTAGCTTTGATACCACTTATTGGGGGACCGTGGAAGCACACAGAGATGAATCAAGGATAGCAATCTAATAGCACTAAGCAAACACAAAAGAGGACACAATAATTTAATGTGGAAAAACCCTTTCAGGAAAAGGTCACTTCATAAAGTGACAGATGATCACTATGAAAGCATAAATTACAAAGAGAAAGAGCTTACCCGATTCGAACAACCTTGAATCTCACCCTTGCTATGCCCTTTGAAACCCGATGACAATTTTAAAACACTTAAAATACCCCCAAATCCCATTTACACCTATATATATAGCCTTGGAAAGAATCCCTAATGAAATCGGAAACAAATCCCCCAAATTCACAGCTTTGCAAAAAATCTGCGCAGAATCTGTCGATGGCATCGAACACTCATAGATGACATTGAAACTAATCATTCAATGACATCGAACACTCATTGATGACATCGAACTAACACCTCAACTGTCTAGAGTCAAAACATGATTTTTTGAAAATTCTCGATGGCATCGAACACTCATCAATGGCATCGTCCAATGATCAACTGAAGAAAACCCATAAAATATCGATGGGATCGAGAACTGTTCGATATCATCGAAGGCGACATCAAACATACTATCGATGGCATCGACATACGTTGTATCTGATTCGATTTAAGACATCAAATACAACATATATATATATATATATATATATATAGAGAGAGAGAGAGAGAGAGAGAGAGAGAGAGAGAATGCTAGCAGCGCACTAGTTCTCACAGGTTCTCGTGAGAAATTTTTGAAAACTTATTTCCAATGATATAAGCTCAAAATCTAAATCATCCACCTAATGCAGCAACCCATGAAACCCTTAGAGTCTAACTTTTATCTTGATCCAACACTTTTGTGGGCCATGACGAAAGAGAGAGGCAAATCAAGGGAGGAAACTATTCCCTTTCTCCATGGTCCACCAAAGTTTTGGATCAGAGTAAATGTTGGGCCTTGAGAGCTTCATGGGGTGTTGCATCAATTGGACGGTGTAAATTTTGGGCTTATATCATTGGAAATGAGTTCTTAAAAAATTTGTACGAGAACTATGCAAACTAGTATGCAGGTAGCAATCCTATATATGTATATATGAGGTCGAGGTCCATGGGCCTGCTGTAATTTATGTCCAACATCCATCCCATCAGTCAAATGCACCCTTCCATGGTAGGTCATAGGCTTAAAAATCAGTTCAATCCATGACTTAGGTGGACCACGCCATAGACAACCAATGGGGGTGAATATCTATATAACAGTTTAGAGTGGATATCCACCCGTTGAAACTTTCATGATAGTTTATAGGGCCACTGAGATGTGGTTCAAAAATCTAGACCATCTATTGTGTGTGTTCCACTTAGATGAGCAGTCACATCAAGTTTCAGCCGTGTCCGAAACTTAAGTGGCCCCAACAAGTGTTTCTAGAGGTTTTAGGCATGATTTCGTACAATTTCAGATGGTCTGACACACTTAAGTTTTAGATAAGACTGATTTTTAGCATATCCCATACCTTAGAGGGACCCATGAAATGCAGGGTATGGATGTCTGATACACATCATGATGGAGCCCACACAGTTCAACCTCATAATGCCATTATATTGGAATTTACTATGAATGGCAGGTGTTTTATATATACACGCACACATACATGGTGTTATAAGGTCAACCACATGGGAAGTTTCCAAGAGTTGAGCTGTGTGGCCCCACCATTATGTGTGTCAAAAATCAACACCATGCATTTGATGGGTCCCCTTAGGTTATGGGATATAACCAAAAATCAGTCATATATGGAACTCAGGTGGGCCTACCATCTAAAACCATGTGAATACATGCCTTGTCACGCCCCAAACCCGGAAATCGGATTCACAGGAATCCCGATCGCCGAATCCGGTGCCGACAGCCTCCATAGTATCCCATTCTCGGCTCCTAGCGTCCATACGCCAGATTCCGATCCTGGGATCCTACAAGGAGGATTTTTTTTTTGTACATTTAACTCGTAATAAGCATAACCACAAGATTACCCAATTCACAAAGGCAACATCATCATCACATATCCACTAATATAATTATATGAGTACAATGTTAAAAGGAACATTCATCAATCAAAAATCAAGATCCAGAAGACTGCTGCACGCTCCAAGCTCAACACTGCTGCAACCTAACATCACCTGCACGCATCTATCGTGCATAAGCTTATAGAAAGCTTAGAGGGTGGTGTAAGTGTGTGCACAAGGTAAGTGTCAAGTATTCAATATAATGCCATCATCATATAATATCGAAATAAGCGCAAGGTCCTGAATCATATGTTATCAGAGTAAGCGAAAATACTAACAAGTCCATGAGTTAAACAATATCAGAATACGCAATACAAATCAACTATACAAATAAGGAACAGTATCAGAATACGCGATACAGATCAACTATATAAATGAGGAATCATAAAGAGTCAAATATCAGATACCATATCTAAACCATATAAATGCAGAAACACAGGTAACCCAAAATGCCATATGTCGTGAATGCAATGCAATATGCGGTGCAAATGGAATGACCATGCTGAAGTGTGAAGTCGGGATGATAGTACGTAGTATCGCAGGCTATAGGGTCCATCACAAGGGACTTCTATCCAAACCAGTCCCATACCTAAATTTGGATAGTCGGACTCAATGTGGTAAACCCCTGATCTCAGGTTAGTCGCGCGCCTCAACCGAAATCTTGGCCATTGCAAAGGTACACGTAACAAATAGTTGCGCACCACCAGCCCGAGTGGATGGTGAGTGAAATGAATGCATGAGTATGCAACTCCTACTCAATAAGTCCACATATCAGTACGGTTCCTCTCTGGGAAATCACCGGGGTCTATTACACTCCAAACCAGATTGCCGCCCCATCGCGCGCAACAAGGTGAGTGGAAGAGACCTCACTATCCGCCTGCCAATATCGGGCTCGGCTCGTCGATAGCGGACCCATTCCTCGAGCTGGCCAGACTCAGCCTAGCATTGCCCCCTCCTCTCGGGCAGGTAAGGCCATACCCCCTTCCAACCGACCACGACACAGTGGGAGACGCGGCCTAACGGTATACGGCCCTCATGCGCTCATGCATCCACTCGGTCTAGACGTTGAAGCAACCTCTGGAACCAAGAGAGTTTAGGAACTTTCACCCAGGGATATCTATGGCACCCCATGTAGAATAGATTTCCGGTGTCCCATCTGGCCATCCACGAAATACCTGTGGAGGCTACGGCCCTGATGTCGCTAGGGCGTACAATAATCACAACACACAATGCAAGATGCATGAGTCATACAATACAGTTATGCATCAATTCTGTGTATACCGTGCGCTCATGTGAATAACCTCCGCCTATCAGGGAGTCTCATAACAGCCTGCCCAATAACGTATGCAATGGTCAACCACATCTCATAACAAACATGCAGATGATGCGTATGGGCATGTATCATGATGCTATGTTGTCACATACTCATAAATCGGTATCAATAACCGGCATTGACAATCGACCTCCATAATGTGGACATTTAACCAACATTGCCTCCAAGGAAGGGCCCACATAGAGCTTAACATATAGTGGACCCATGACCTCACACAAGGACCTAATATACAACACAATGGGCCTTGCTCAAGGCCACATATACACAGCAGGTGGGCCCTGCTCATGGCGAATACATCAAGTGGGCCATGCCTCATGGGCCTATTACATATCACAATGAACCTCGCCCATAGGCCACGAATACATCACAATGGGCCTTGCCCATGGACCTCAAGTACATCACAATGGGCCCCATCACATAGACCTCCTACTCATCACATTAGGTCTTAAACATGGGCTGCACATACATTATACAGGCCGAATACGCATCTCAATGGGCCTCAACTACAGGTTGCATATACATTATATAGGTCTCAACAATAGGCCTTGGCAATCGAAATCGGCCTTGATACTTGGCCTTGGCAATCAGGATCAACCTCGACAATCAGAATCAGCCTATACAATCGGCCTCGACAAATCGGAATCGGCCACGATACTCGGCCTCGACAATCAGAATCGGCAATCGGTCACGACAATCGGAATCGATCGATAATCAGAATCGACAAATCGATCACGTTAATCGAAATCGGCAATTGGTCATGATAATCAGAATCGGTGCGAGTGGTCCTAATCAAGGCCTAAGGGAAGGTCACAATGTGGACGTTCGACCATCATTGCTCATCAATGTGGACATTCAACAAACATTGCTCCCAAGGAGTGGCCCACACATAGGGCTAAACGTACAGTGGGCCCACGGTCTCACACAAGAGCCTAATGTACATCATCATGGGCCTCACTCAAGGGCCCATTATACCTCATACTGGGCTATAAATACATCCCATCGGGCCTCATCAATGGCCACGATTGCATCAAGGTGGGCCCCATATAATCTCAATGGGCCACCTGCAATCATGATGGACCACATACAATCTCAATGGTCCTTACACAAGGGTCTCATACATCAAGCGGGCCACATCACATGGGCCTTATACATCACATTGGGCCTCCTCATATGAGCCTATATATACATCACATCGGGCCTCTTCATATGGGCCTATATATACATCACATCGGGCCGCATTACATGGACCTACTACACATCACTATGGCCTTGCCCATGGGCCTCAGATTCAAGCAGGTTGGCCCATCATATGGGCCTTAAATACAAGGCAGGTGAGCCCTATCATATGGACCTCAAATATACATCATGATGGGCCTCAAGTACATCAAATGGGGTCGCACGACATGGGTTGCACAAATATCATATTGGGCAATGTATATGGGCCAAGAATACATCAAAATGGGTCTCGTGGATGGGCCACACCCATGGGCCTCAAGTGAGAGCTTGGATTACACCAAAAGTCACTTTAATAGTTGTAGGTGTAACATGTGTGTCACTGTACACTATCATTCTATGGGCACATGGCTCACTAATGACGATCAACACTGCTCAAACATTACCATGTAAATCAGGACTGTCCAAACATTGTCCAGCACCGTCCAACACAATCTGGACGGTGTGGATATAATAAATACACTAAGGTGGGTCCCACGCCCTTGATGATGGACGAACAGGATAAAATACATATACCATGATGGTCCCACGTCCCACGTGGATGGCAGGGGTGAAACACGCACATTATGGTGGCTCCCACGCTGGGTGCAGCACGTCAGCAAGAGAATCCCAGCGTCTTAGATTGCTAGGCGGTGGGGATAAGACCCATATATGACAAGGTAGGTCCACGTTGGTGTGGCCCACCAGATATTTGAATCTGCTCCATTATATTTTATTTTTTATTTCTATCTCAAGCCTGAGAACGAGCTCACCAATTGGATGAACAGCATAAACAAAATACTTACATTATGGTGTAGCCCCACCGTCCAGTAGTCTAGACGGTGGAGATAAAACACATATATCATGGTGTGGTCCACTGCAAGGATGGTGCAGATGGAGCCCATGCATCATCGGCTGGTCCCACTAGTGTTGTTGGATTAAGACCAGCAACCTTGAGCTGCATGGGACCCAACCGTCTGGATGGACGGTCTAATACAAAATCAAGGTGGGTCACACCCCTGACACATGTGCAGGGTGGGTCCCACGTAAACCATGATCACCCAAATGGCTGAACGGTATGGATTTAACGCATACCACATGACAGGGCCCACAGAATTTGATGACGCAAGTACAGCCGCCATTTGCTGCTGTAAGATGGATGGACGGCATGGCTCCATACGTCAGGTGGAGTCCCACCCTGGGATGGACGGTGCGGATCCAATACAGCAATGTGTGTCCCACCGTTTGGAAAAAGTTGAACGGTGTGGATAAATCACGTACGTCAGGTGGGGTTCCACCGTCCACAGCTGTGGACGGTGTAAATGAAACACATACATCAATGAAAGCTCCACCGTCCACAGCCGTGGACGGTGTGAACAAAACACATAATTCATGGTGGGTTTCATGTGGGGCCCACCACAATGTCTATTTACAATCCAGCCCGTTAATAGGATCACACGGGCCTGGATAAGAAAGAGAAACAAATTTTATATTAATCCAAAACTTTTGTAATACCCAAACAGGGTGAAAATGGCTGATCTTCAATCCTGCCGTTTCCTATGATGTGGGCCACCTGAACTCCAGGTACGGCTGAGTTTTGAGGTGGAGCTCACAGCAAAAGGGGCCCACCTTATGCACGGTGGGGATGTCCAACACACACCATGGTGGGCCCACGTATGGGACCCACGTCCCTGCCCGTCTGCGTCCAGTGAAGGACGGTGCTGCGTCCTGACGTTAGCAGCAGAGGTTCTGCTTGCTTCATTTTTTTTATTTTTTATTTTTATTTTTAAAGGAGTTTTTCTAAGGTTTTTCATAGGTGGGGCCCGCATCAACAAAATCCACCCTGTCCATTGGTTCTTACTGGTCAAGACAGACCAAACGAGTCCAATATTGAGCATGTTTCGGGGTACAGAAACAGTAGGGTGATTTTCAATGGTAACGGAACTTTTTGTTATACTATGGTCCGCCAGAATCTCGGATCGACTCCATGTTTTAGCTCAATGCCTATAATGAGGTAGGAAAGGGGGTGGACGGCTTAGATTGAAAATATATATCAAGGGGGCCTACACAAGTGGCCCACCCAAATCTCCCTTTTTTTTTTTGTTCGGAGCATCAACTGTTAGCTCACACTTGACTGTGAAGCCCATCCAGCGTCCAGGGGGATGCTGGAAGGCTGCATATAACACATTTAAGGTGGGTCCCACCCATAGACGTGCTACTAGGGTGGGCCACCAAATGTTTGGATGGTGTGCATAAGACACACATCAAGGTGGGGTCCATTTGATGAACAGTTTGGACGTCTCACAACTCATTAAGTGGGCCACACAATTACATCTTTACACACAAAACAAATAAGAAAGAGATGGAGAGAGAGAGAGAGAGAGAAGCACCCACCATAGGATCTTCTCTTCCTTCTTCCGCCAACACGATCTAGAGCTCCAAGGGGTAGATTTTAACGGTCGAGATTAAGTTTGGAAGATGGGATCAGTTGGTAGGGAGTGGGCCACACCAAGTTTCTCCATGGAAGCCATGGACGTTGGAGCTCTTGGGATTGCTTTTGGAGAATGAAAGAGATGAGAAAGAGTGATGTAAAAGAAGTGATGGGAGAGAGAGGGATGGTGAGGTGATAGGAAAGTTGACTTTTGGGAGTTGCCTTTGTACTTGGGAATGGGGAAAGTAAGGGGTTGAGTGATGGGTGTACTTTTGACAAGTGAGATGATTGATGTGATGGATTCTCTCGGGATTTGCAACGCGCGGCGTTTTCTTCGAACTGAATGCGGGTCCACATCTCCTGGATAGGGTATCGCATCAGTGTGCAAGACGCGGCATAGGAACCGCGGCAACGGCGCGATCGCAAGAATACGAGTCTCGGTTCGAGTCGACTCAGATATAAGGGACATGACTCAGGACCGCGCGCAAATGCCGATAACAGGTCGAGGGTTGCCGAAATTTGACCAAGAGTACCGCGAAAGCCTACGGAATGATACGGTCTAGGATACGGGGCTTACATGCCTAAAACATATAAAAGCACTTGGCGGGGCCCATCTGATTTTTGGATGCGGCTGAAACTTAGTCCGATCTCTCATCCAAGTGGGACACACACAATGGATGGGCTGAATTTGTGAACCACATCTTAGTGGGCCTGATAAATAATTGTAAATGTTTTAATGGGAGGGTAACCCTGCCTCTCAACCATTGTATGTGGTGTGGCCTACCCAAGTCATGGAGTGACTTGATTTTTAAACCCGTGGCCTACCATGAAATGGTGCATTTGGCTGATGGGGTAGATGTCTAACATGTGTGATGGGGCCCACATAGCTCGACCTTATGGGAAGTTCTACTTATACACACACACACGTGTGTATCCCCGAATGCTCAGCCTCGCACCAATTTGCACCGAACTCGTACAAACTTTTTTGAGAACTCATCATATGTGATGCGACTTCAAAATCTAAACGGTCCATGTGAAGCACCACCTCATGAAACCCTCCCGCACAATGTTTACTTTGATCCAAAACTTTGGTGGGCCATGAAAAATGAAAACAGTTTCCTCCCTTGGTTTGTATTTGTCTTTGCTATGGCCCACCAGAATTTTAGATCAGGGGGTTTCACGGGATTCTGCATCATATGGACCGTTGGAATTAAATGCCCATGCCACATGTGCAAAGGTGTGCACGTCCATAGGTGCGCCAGTAAGCATGACACACTCTCTCTCTCTCTCTCTCTCTCTCTCTCTCTCTCTCTCTCTCTATATATATATATATATATATATATATATATAACACCTGACATCACAATAAATTCCAATATATATAGACGGTTTTGATCATTGAAACGTAATCCCACTGTATTGACTGTTTTTAAACTACATATGTATATGTGAAATGGAAATCATTAATGATCGTTTTAAATGTTTTTAAATCAATCATTATTGCAGTGCGACACCTGATGACTGGATCAGGCCAACGGCATTTTAGCTAAAGCGACTTGTCTTGAAAAAAATGGAGCGTGCAATGTCATGAGCAAAGGAGAATATTCAAAACAATGAAAGCAACAGCTATCTTTCACTGATAGTGACCGTTATTTTGTCATGGACTGTGGAAGTGTGCACACTATACATAGCTTCACAAAGCCTGCATGCTTGTACATGTATACACCACACGTACCGGAACTGTACATTTGTTGGTGCTCAATCTAAACCATAGGAATACCCACCCAAAAATATTCCTTGTCAACATCAATGACAACATTGGTCAACGCATCACGTGAGCTAGGATTGCTTGAAAGGTCTGAATGGATAGGCACACAAGATCTGATGATATCTTTACGATCTCAAGATCTATTGCAGAAAGTCAAAAATGGACAGCCTACATTTAATAGCCTACCTTACTTAGAAGGAAGAGAGGATATGATCATCCCATTGATTTTAAAATCGAACACAAGTTTAGATTATTCAGAGACAACCCTAATAGAAAAGTGGTATTTCTTCTCTTCGTATTTTCCTTTTGAAAATTCTGTTAAATGGAGTGCCTTTAATGAGAATATGCTTTCTTTCTTTTTTTTCTCTTTTTTTCCCTTTTTTATTTTTTATTTATTTTATTTTTTTATTTTTTAAAGGAGAGAACGACATGATATGAGACAAGTTTGGATAGGGCGCTTATTCCTATCACGTTCAATGTTTCTTTTATCCTAAGGGTGCCCATGAGCTCTAATTTATGCCAAGAACCACACACACACACACCGGGCTAGGCCGTGGCACGGTGCGGTGCGGTGTGGTGTGCACACATATACTTGCAGGCCTAATTACAACGATTATTTGTTTAGGGGGGGAGGGTGCACTATGCCATTAGCTCTAATCTATACCAAGAACCATGTGCATGCCGGGCCAGGTTGTGACGCAGTGCAGTGTGGTGTGCATGCGTATACTTTCAAGCCTACTTGCAACGATTATTTATTTTGTATTTTCAAACAGAGCCAGAAAACAAAAAGGCTTCTTCTTAAATTAAAAATTAAAAATTTAAATAATAATTTTAAAAAAAAAAACAGTCATGACCGTTAGCATGGGTGCGTACACACCCACTCAAGGCAACCTTTGAAGTTTATATAATGGACTTCTCTATTTCTAAATTTTTAATCAAGTTTAATCTTTCAGCTCTCTCTCTTACTCAAAATCTCTGCAATGATTTTATCCAGTTCAGTCTTCAGGTTAGACATACAGTGACGGTTCAAGTCTTCTTATATCGAGTGTGCTAGTGTAACAAGACAACATTCTACAGTATCCTTGAGATTGATTGTCCAGTATTCCTATTGCACTACGGATATCTTCCAAAGGAGTTCGAGCTAAGTGACTTTTGTCGCACCTCAAATTATAAGTGACTTTTGTCGCACCTCAAATTAACTAAGTTTTCTAAATTCTTCTTTATTCAAATTTTTAATTTTCTTTTAATTTTTTTAAATTTTGAATTTTCATAAACGAATTTACATATCCAAAAATTACACCCACTGTCAGTTCACACTTCACTGTTAGCCAACCCCACAAGGGAATCGATACCAAGACCCACGTGTGTGGGCTTCGCAATATAAGAAGTAGAGAAAAAACTTTAATACTCCTTTTATTTTTTACTTCTTTTTTTTTTTTTAAAACGCACACACACAAACCCCACGCACTCTCGCTAGTGGAATTTCACCACCTATGTATACTCGAAACCTTGACCGAGTGTTAAAACTCCTGAGAGTCCACCACCCAACCAAGAGTAAGGATTCGGATGATACACATGCACTTTTTTTTTTTTTTTTGTTAGCTTGTTAGATTAAACTGTCCAAATTATATTTTTCCGGTCTAGATGTAACGTGAATAAAGAATTACACATATTCAATTATCTGACTATCGGATTGGTGGAAATCTATTGGACCGTTAAAACTGAAAAATATCAAGGGGTCATATTTGAACAATCAAGTATCCACCAATAAGAAGTTTGGATGGTTCAAACAATCTGATTTCAGTCATGCCACTAAGAGAAAGTGGTCTCACGATTTAACCTGTTTAAATTAAGTTAATATATGCCACGTGTACAATTACTTGTGCCTGCGTATCAATCGTCCTATTCTGGCCAAGTATTATAGAACTCCTCGAAAAAGAAAGTGACCGGAGATGGAAACGAGATAAATCGCATGGTATTCTGCCAGAGTATTGGATACTTTACGCATGCACATGGCCTCTTTATCCATAACATGAATTATATATCTACAATCTGAACGATTGAGCTTGATCCACTGAGAAGGGAAAAAATTATAGGGAAATTGACCATACTTGTCTCGAAGTTTGGGCAAATTACCTAGAACGCTACGACACTCCATATATCCTTATAAAGGCCTTCTGACAGCTTTTGGAGATTGTTTCGGATGAAAATACCTCTGACCTTGGATCAGTAGTTGCACGGTTTTCTAGGGACTAAGAAGTTATGTTGTATTTAATGCCAATAAAGTGTTGTGTACAGAACCCTTTTTGCGCGTGGGCAAGGACTAAACTCGTGGGGCCGATATTGATGTATGTGTATAATTCATGCAGTCCATCCTTTTTACCGTGTCATTTTAGGGCAAGGGCCCAAATATCAGCCTGATCCAGAGCTCATGTGGGTCACATAATAGAAAATAATGGTGATAATGGAACCCGCTGTTGAAACTTTTCAGGCTCACCGTGATGTTTGTTAGAAGTGGACATTGCCTAAGTCAGGACTTTTTGGGCCCATGCCGAGCTGGCTGACAAGGTGGACGGAACGAATCTCCCCATTGTTGGCCTCAGGCGGCATGGATTATTCACATACATCAATGTAGGCCCCACTAGATAGTCATTGCCAAGGCCTATCAAAATGAAGACTTTGACCTGTATAAGAAGTGAATACGTTGCAAACTACGAACCATGCAACATGACAACCACAACCCATATAACATGGCAACTACGACCCATGCAAACCACGACTCAAATAGGCCCACATTGATGTATGTGAATAATCCATGCCACCCATCCTTTTTTTTGTGTCATTTTAAGGGTAGAGTCAAATATCAACTACGACCCTTTGTGGATGAAAACCACGATCTATTGTGCATGTGAACCACGACCCTTCAAATGAATCGTGGTTGTCATGTAGCAAGGGTCGTGGTTTTCATCCGGGTCGTGGTTGTCACGGGTCGTAGTTATCATGTTATATGGGTCGTGGTTGTCATGTTATATAAGTCGTAGTTGATATAGGTCGTGATTGTCATGTTATATGGGTCATAGTTGTCATATTATAGGAGTCGTGGTTGTCATCCGGGTCATGGTTGTCATGAGTCGTAATTATCATGTTATATGGGTAGTGGTTGTAATGTGGTAAGGGTCGTGGTTGTAATGTGATAAGGGTCGTGGTTGTCATATTATATGAATCGTGGTTGTCATGTTATATGGGTCGTGGTTGTCGTGGGTCGTAGTTATTATGTTATATGGGTTGTGGTGGGTCGTAGTTATCGTGTTATATGGTTCGTGGTTCTCATGTGATGCTTGTTAGAAGTGGATAATGCCCAAGTCAGGACTTTTTGAGTCCACAGCGAGCTAGCCGACAAGGTAGATGGATCGGATCACCCAATTGTAGGCCTTAAGCTATGGTACCAATGGTTTGGTACAAAAGGAAGTGAATACGTTGCAAACCACGAACCATTCAACATGACAACCACGACCCATATAACATGGCAACTACGACCCATGCAAACCACGACCCAAATGGGCCCACATTGATGTATGTGAATAATCCATGCCGCCCATCCTTTTTGTTGTGTCATTTTAGGGGTAGGGTTAAATATCAACCACGACCCTTTGTGGATAAAAACCACGATCCATTGTGCATGTGAACCACAACCCTTCGAATGGATCGTGGTTGTCATGTAGCAAGGGTCGAGGTTGTCATATTATATGGGTCGTGGTTGTGAAGTTATATGGGTCGTGGTTGTCATTTATATGGGTCGTGATTGTCATGGGTCATAGTTGTAAGTTATATGGGGTCATGGTTGTGAGTCGTAGTTGTCATGTTATATGGGTCGTGGTTGTCATGTTATATGGATCATAGTTGTCATGGGTCATAGTTATCATGTTATATGGGTCATAGTTGTCATGTTATGTGGGTCGTGGTTGATATAAGTCGTGGTTGTCATGCCCCAAAAGGTTTTCAATAGTAGGTTTTCAATTTCACTGCTTTCTATGGTGTGGTCCACATGAGCCTTTGATATGCCTCATTTTTTGGCTCATTCCTTAAAATGATCTTTCAAAATGAATGGACGGCATGGATAAAAATATATACATCACAATGGGCCCAATAAGACCATTCATCTCTACATATATTGGGATGCGTAAGTCGAGTAATGTGACTTACTAAAATAGTCTTCCTGAGGTCTTTGGAATATGAACTCCTTGAAGACTCCTATAGCTACACGTAAGTCGAATAACTTCTAATCCACGTCGAAAGCCGAAGCGGATTGGCTGGTGTACCACCGTGAATGTTTGAGGTCTATCCGCGCCGTCCATCCATTTTTCCATCTTATTTTAGCAATTAGATCCAAAATTTAATCATACCCAAAGATCAAGTGGACGTTACCATAGGAAACAGTTGGAATAATGATTTCCACCATTAAAACCTTTTTATATGATCACAAGGACATGGATGAAAGGGAAAAAATAAATATAAGCTTAATCCAACATTTCTGTAGTGTGGTCCAGTTTATCTTTAGATTTGTCTTATTTTTCGACTCAAACCTTACGATGAGCTCGCAAAATGGATGGACGGTTTAGATATAACAAATTCGTCATCGGACCCACAAAACTTGCTGATGTCAATACACCAACCAATCCTCTTCCCAATCCCATCCCAGCCCATGCACGTGGATTTCCTGAAGTGACGTCATCAAGTGATGTGGGCCCCACCATGATGTATATTTTATATCCACACCGTCCATCCATTTTGAGAGATCATAGTAAGCCATGTTACAAAGAATGACTCAGATCCAAAGCTCGGGAGGATCCCACTACAGAAAATAGTGGGGAGAGTGACGCCCACCATTAAAAAGTTTTAAGGGCCAGGAAAGTTTTCGATCAAGCTAATATTCTTGTTTTCCCTTCTTTCATGTCTGCATTAACACATAAATAGGTTAGATCTCAAATAAACATAATGGTGGAGCTTTGGAAGGTTTCAACGGTGGGTGTTATTCTGCCCACTGTTTTCTGTACTAGGGTCCACCCCAACCTTGGATCTGTCTTATTCTTTGGACCATGCCCTAAAATGATCTCTCCAAATGTATGGACAGTGTGGATACAACACATACATCATGGTGGGACCCACATAACTTGGTGATGCCACTTCAGTTGCGAATCTCGCTACTCAACCTGTTAGTATCCGATACGCGTCCCTGTAGGTACGTGTTGTGCAAGGATTGCTAAAGGTAAGTGTCGTGCGATGACTGACGCTCCAGCTCCGAGTTCCACGAACGGTTCAGAGTAGATCAAAGTTACATGGCCCACAGTGATGTATTTGTTATATATACTACACCGTTCATCTATTTTTAGAGATCATTTTAGACCACTATCCAAAAAATGAATAATATCCAAAGATCATCTGGACCACACCACAAATAGCATCAGAGATTATGATTTTCACCGTTAAACAATTTGTAGGGCCCACCATAAAATTTATTTTCCATCAAATATGTTCATAAGGTCACAAAAACCTGAATGAAGAGGAAAAACAAATTTCATATGGATCCAAAACTTCTGTGACCCCAAAAAGGGTTTGGATGGTAAATGTTCAATCTCCCACTGCTTTTTGCAGTGTGGTCCACTTGATAGTTATATCTGTCTTATTTTTCATATCAAGCCTTAAGACGAACTCGCCAAATGGATGGACGGTTTGGATATAACATATACCTCGTGATCAGACACACATAACTTGCTGACTTCAATACAGCAGCTATATAGCTGGTGTGAGGTACACCAGCCAATCCGCTTCCTCTGATCCACGTCCGTATCCGGGTTGGCTACTCCCGCTGCTAACAGCCCCGTGGCTGGTGGTCGGTGCTCTGTGGGCCCACTATGATGTATGTGTTACATCCATTCCGTTCATCCATTTTTATAGATTATTTTAGAGTTTTATACCAAAAATGAGAAGGATATAAATCTCAAGTGGACCACACCACGGGAAAACAATGGTGATTGGATAACCACTACCCATGAAAACCACGACCCATATAACCGGACAACTGCGACCCATATCACATGACAACTGCGATCCATACAACCGCGACCCATATAACAGGACAACTGCGACCCGAATAACAGGACAACTACGACCGCAACCCATATAACAGGATAATTGTGACCCATATAGCATGACAACTGCGATCCATACAACTGCGACCCATATAACAGGACAACTGCGACCCAAAAACAAGACAACTGCGACCGTGACCCATATAACAGGATAACTGTGACCCATATAACATGACAACTATGATCCATATAACTGCGACCCATATAACAGGATAACTGCGACCCAAATAATAGGACAACTGTGACCACGACCCATATAACAGGATAACTGTAACCCATATAACAGAACAACTACAATCTATATAACTGCGAACCATATAATAGGACAACTGCGACCGCGACCCTTATAACAGGATAACTGCGACCCATATAATAGGACAACTGTGATCCATATAACAGGACAACTAAGACCCATATAACATGAAAACTACAATCCGTACAACTGCGGCCCATTTGCATGGGTCGTAGTTGCCATGTTATATGAGTTGGTTGTTATATTATATGGATCGTGGTTTTCAACGTGTTCAATTTCTTTTTTATCAAACCATTGGTATCATAGCTTAAGGCCCACAATAGGGTGATCTAATCCATCCACCTTGTCAGCCAGCTCGACGTGGGCCCAAAAAGTCCTAACTTGGGTAATGTCCACTTCTAACAAACATCACAGTGAGCCTAGAAACTTTCAATTATGATGTGGGCCACACGAGCACTGGATCGAGCTGATATTTGGGCCCTAGTCCTAAAATGACATGGCAAGAAGGATGGGCAGCATGGATAAAACACATACATGGTAGTGGGTCATAGTTGTCATGTTGTATGAGTCGTGGTTCTCATGTTATATGAGTCATGATTGTCATATTATATGGGTTATGGTTTCATTTATATGGATCATGGTTGTCATAAGGTATGGGTCGTGCTTGTCATGCAATTTGAGAGTAGGAAATGAGAACCACGATCCATATCACACATACGAGAACCACGACCCATATAAGATAAGAGCCAGAGATATCCTGTGATACACAACCCAATCAACTCTGTAGCTCAATAACAGAAATGGTACTCCCCTAGTCATCAATATATGGGTCGTGCTTAGGGGTGTACACAAACCGGGCTAGCCCGGTTAGCTCGCTTGACTCGGCCTGATCCGGAATTGAATTCGGGTCAGGATGTGCCAATTTTCTCAACCCGAAACTGAGTTCAGGCCGAGTTCGGATATGACCCAGTTCGGCCCGACTCGGTCCGAAACCTGACTCGACCCTGCCCGACTTGGCCTGGCCCGACTCGTATATATACCTGTTAAAAAAAACCCTATCTATCGCTTTCCACTTTCCCTTTTACTGAAAACGCCCGAACCCACCGTCCCCACCAAACCCTCTCCTCCCCTGCTCGCTCCCTCCTTGCCCGACCCCACCAAATCTCTCTCTCTCTCTCGTCCGACCAGCGGACCTCTCTCTCTTGTCCGACCTGCAGAGGTCGTCTGCCTCTCTCTACTCATCCGTCCGTGCAACCACCAGAGGTCGTCCGCCTCTCTCTGCTTGTCCTTCCGTGCAACCACCAGAGGACCTCTGCCTCTCTCTGCTCATCCGTCTGTCCAACCACTAGAGGACCTCCGCCTCTCTACTCGTCTTGTCGTCCGACTAGCAGAGCTCACTCGTCCCTCCGTCCAACCGCAACTAGTATGATTTCTCTCTCTCTCTCTCTCTCTCTCTCTCTCTCTCTCTCTCTCTCTCTCTCTTTCAGTGTATGATTCCTCTTTCAGTAGATCTGTGTAGATTAGAGATTTTTTATTATTGATCTTCAGTTTAGATTTGCTCTTAGTGTTATTGCTAGCTATGGATCAATTTTTCCTCTCCTACTTTTATATATATATATATATATATATATATATATTCTCGGCAGTTGTTATGGATTTTTAGCAGTTGAGGGCTTAAGTTGTACTCAAACTCAGCCCATGTTGCTGAACAAACCAAACCGAGTTAGCCAGTCAGGCTTTTAGTTCAGCTCAATGTCCAGCTCTGTGTAAATGTGATATGGACAGATGACTCAAATGCATTAGTATTTTACTTTGTAACTTAACAAGGGTATCATTAAAAACCTTCACATATAAGAGAGGCCTAAAAAACTTTCACCTCTTAAAAATGCACCAATAAATGCCTCAATTAAACACGTCTCAAGTTTATAGTTTTCTAGATGTCTAGGATAAGATAGCTCCAAATTGAACTACTAGAAAAGCATAAACACTAGCTCTAACAAATGTTGGAGATTGTCTTTGTTATCAAATGTTGTGCTAATAATTGACATTTGTACCAAAAGACCCAAAAACAAGAATTTATACATGGTGAATTAAATTAGGAAAAGTATATATGCAGATACAATACTGTATGGTCAGAGTTTAGATGTATATTTCATGCACTTTGATGGCTACAGAAAACATCCCATGGTCTTGATATTGTTTACATGTGATAAATGAGTAACATGTGTACATACATGTTGCTAGTGTATTGGAAAATGAGTCCTCATCTACTTTTCCTGTGTCATGGTATGCATGCACAGCAATATCTGGGCATCGTATCCTATCCAGAAACCTAAGTTCAATGTATCTGCTACGTCTTTAGACTTGGGCACTTTGGATGATGAAGTCGATTTTCAATATATGAGAAGAATGAGAGGAAATGATGCCTAAATATGTACATTCAGACACTTGGTTCTATTCCTCATCTTTCAACAGTCCTCTAGTATGAGACGGCATGGTTGATTAAAATGCTTCAACATTGAACTGAGACATAAACAACATAGAACTTTCAGGGTCATTGACATGCATGTGACAGTTAAAATGGTCTTGAAATACTGAAAAAAGATAAGAAGGTATTGCTCTTTATGTGCTTACATGTGTGCTTGGACACACCCACATACATGGACGTCGGTATAATTGAAGTACCTACACATAATATTTTATAAAATGTCATGGTTTACGCTAGAGGCACCAAATCTGGCTACACTATTTCACAATTCTACAACTAACCATGTTTATAGGTATGTCTTTTGCATTTGATACCGACTGTAAGTAGTCCACCTCACATTCCATGTATCTTAAACTAGGTGGGTAACTTTTAATTTTTTAACGGTATATCATATTATGGTGCATGATCCAACTATTGTGAGTACGTCTAGATTTTTTAACGATATATCATATCTGTCAAGGGTCTTTGCGTGGAACTAGCATATCTGCCATTTGACTTTAAAAGAGACACAATATTTTCTATTTTTGTTAGTTAGCCTTAATTTATGCTTATACTAATTGCATATTAGATATATTTTTATTCTTTTGCTCTTGTTGTTGTGGTATAGGATAATCAGTTGCCCATTTGAGAATTTTTATGTTGCCAGACATAAATTGAGTGTGTTCATGGATGCATAGAAATTCTCAAATTATCCCTTTTTGGACAGTTCAATGTTGGATAGATATTAATATTTTCATTTATTCTAATTTAAATGCACATGCTTGTTTTAGTTCGTCTCTCCTAATTATCTCTGGATATATTTCTTGCATTTACTTCCTCATCAAATATCCACACTTTGTGTGGATAGTTGACGTGTGAATCAAATCCAAGATTAATATATTCTAGAGAGATAAGGGGAGATGCTGCCGAAATTTTGACGTGCATTTAAATTGAACAATGAAAGCATTACTATCTATTCAACATTGAATGGGTAACTGATTTAATTATTTTTATGTTGTTATAGTATAAGATAATCAGTTACCCATTTCAGGATTTATATGTTGCCAGACATAGATTGAGTGTGTTTATGGATGCATAGAAATTCTCAAATTGTCCCTTTTTGGACAGTTCAATGTTGGATAGATATTAATGTTTTCATTTATTCTAATTTAAATGCACATGCTTGTTTCGGTTCGTCTCTCCTAATTCTCTCTGGATATATTTCTTACATTTACTTCCTCATCAAATATCCACACTTTGTGTGGATAGTTAACGTGTGAATCAAATCCAAGATTAATATATTCTGGAGAGATAAGGGGAGATGCTGCAGAAATTTTGGCGTGGCATTTAAATTGAATAATGAAAACATTACTATCTATCTAGCATTGAATGGGTAACTGATTTATCTGCTTAGAAATTTCTTTACTAGGGTCCAAGGATAAATGAAATTGTTTCATATCTTTAGATATGGCTAGTGAGGATAAATCTCAACTACCCCTAGTACCGGTGCCAGTGCGTCAGCCACATCACCACTTGTTGTTGAGGAAGAGGGGTCTTCAGCTGCAAATAAAGGAAAGAAACGATCAGCTGTCTGGAATGATTTTAAAGAAGTAATAGTTAACAATGTCCCCAAGATCAGATGTATACACTGTAAAAGTCTATACACCAAAAGTGTCGAGAGATCGACGTCTCATTTAAACAGACATAAACAAAGTTGTGCAAGGAGACCTAGACTTTCACGTTCAGGCCAACAATTGCTATCGTTTACAAAGTCTAAAGGATCTGCTTCTAAAAGTACACTTACTACTCATAAGTTTGAAAAGGAGAAGCTGAAGGAGTGGTTTGCAAAACTTATTATCATTGATGAGCAACCATTTAAGATGGTAGAGAGTGAAATATTTATGGGATACAGTAAATTCATTAATCCTCAATTTGATAAGGTCTCCCGTATTACTGTAAAGAGGGAGTGCATGAAGATGTATGACAGTGAGAAAATGAAGCTGAAAGCAGTTTTATATTCGGTTTCAAGGGTAAGTTTGACGTCTGATATGTGGATGGCACAAAATTAAAGAAAGGGTTACCTTTCATTGACTGCACACTATGTTGATGAAAATTGGAAACTCTGCAAGAGAATATTAAACTTTCGCCACCTTCCACCTCCCCATTCCGGTTTGGTTATTTCAGATTGCATTTACAACTGTCTACGAGATTGGGACATTGAAAAAAAAGTCAGTTCATTAACTTTAGATAATGCTTCAATAAATGACAGTGTCATATCATTCTTATGTAACCAGTTCAAGGCAACCGACAATTTATTTTTTGAGGAAAAAATATTTCATGTTCGGTGTTGTGCACACATTCTCAACTTAATTGTACAAGAAGAGTTGAAATCAATTGACCAAACTATAAAGAATGTGAGGGAGAGTGTGAAGTACATAAGAGGCTCACCGTCAATATTGAGTATATAGAATGATATCATCCAACGTTTGAATTTGAAGTCTCCAAAAATGTTGAAGCTAGATGTATTACCGCGTTGGAATTCAACTTTTGAGATGTTGAATTCAGCCCTGGAATTGGAACATGCTTTTCCAGAATATGCAGCGCGTGATAAAACATATGCTTGGTTGTCTACTGAAGACGATTGGAGCAAAGCGAAAGAAGTTCATAAATTTTTGAAGGTTTTTTATGACTGTACGAAAATATTTTCTGACAACAAGTTTCATACAACAAATATGTTTCTTCCAGCTGTGTGGAAGATCAAGGATACCCTGAAGAAAGCTGCTAATGACGGTCCATTTTTTCTCCAAATCATGACAGGTGGTATACAAATGAAGTTCGATAAGTACTGATATGATTATCATTTAATAATGTTCTTAGCTGTTATTCTTGATCTTCGGTGCAGGATGAGTTACATTAAGTACATCTTCACGAGGATTTATCCTAATGAAAAGGTAATATCTGAAACCTCGAAGGTTCGCGATGCAATTGAAGCATTGTACAAGTCGTACACAACCACAGTGTCCACACCAAGTGCTTCTGAAGTTAGATCTTATGTTGCTTCAAGCTTCGATGATGATTACATGTCTTTCTTATCAAAAGAAAATACAGACACAGATACAAAAGAATTAGAGTTAGATATTTTGGAGTGGTGAAAATTGAGAGTTAGTGAAGGAAAGTACCTTACACTATCGACGATGACACGAGATATTTTGTCAGTTCCTATTTCAACCGTGACATCGGAATCTGCGTTTAGCACAGGGAGTAGGGTCGTGAGCAAGACTAGAAGTTCCTTTACACTAGATACAGTGGAAGCATTAATTTGTACACAAGATTGGTTGCGTCCGAGTCTAGGAGGTTATGATCTGGATGGGGAAGAGGAGGAGAATGTGAATGAAGCCGCAACACATGAAACAACAGCAATATAATGGATGTTTGGGATGGATGTTTTAATCTTGTTAGTTTATTTGAATTTACAAATGTTGTAATGGGTACTTTTTTTACTTTTATTTTTATTTATCTGTTATGTTGATGGATGTTATGCAAGTTGCGCAATGTATTAATGACTCCTTTTTTATCCATAAATTGCTTTTATTTTATGTCGGTATTTCATTATTGTTAAAAATCTTAAAATACTTTTCCAACGCAAAATGTAGATGTCTTCAAGTGAACCATCGATTAACATTTGGGACTATGGTTCCTTAGTCCATTCTCCAAAGTTTGAAAAGTTAAAGATTTTGTGTAATTTGTGTGAAGCCAAGTTTGTTAACAAAACTAATCGGCTCAAATTACACTTATCCTGTCGGGTCGGAGATGCAAAACCGTGTCATAAAGTCTCAAAAGAAATTCAAGTTCTTTTCTAAGCAGTTCTTGACTCAAACAAAAAAGATTCTACTCCCCAATCCAAACTTTCTGAGGCAGAGAAGTAAGCTAAATTATTAGCGTTGAAAGAAGAACAATTCCAACTTGCCTTAAAGCACAGTATGAAAGAGGCATCTACACATCAGGGATGTCCTCCAAGACCACATGATGTCAAAGCAGGTTCAAGCTGCACGGGTAAAAAGAAGAATAGTAAGAATTCAGCTAAGTTTCTCTCCAGTCTGGGTGCATTTTACAGGACGTTAGAAACTACGTATAAATCTTCTCACAAAAATAGTTTGAAAAATCTAATTCAAACTATGCAAGAGGAGGGCGATAAAAAGTTATCTCCACCTTCTGAAGAGGGAGAGGTGAATGAGTACATATATGAAGATTTAGATAGCAGCTCG
The DNA here is from genome assembly GCF_029962835.1 of Magnolia sinica. NCBI lineage: Eukaryota > Viridiplantae > Streptophyta > Magnoliopsida > Magnoliales > Magnoliaceae > Magnolia > Magnolia sinica. The sequence goes on from NC_080573.1 coordinate 120,372,087, forward strand.
GGCTCAGCAGATGAATTTTCTCAACAATAGTCAGTAGTATATGACTGTATTTATATAGTTTGTATAAAATGTTTTATTTTATGCTTTGTCAAATATATGTAAATGTATGTAAATCTCCTGACTAGTTAGATTTTTTGTGGAGTCTATAGTTTAACTATCTAAACCGTTGATCGAGGGCCTTATAATGGGACGCGAATTACCTATCAAAGCTCTTCCTATAAACTTGCTGTAAGGTTCAAAACTGGCCCGAACTCGGCCCGAACTCGCCCAATTGCTACCGGGCCGGGTTCAGGCTGGAGATGTTGGCCCGGTGACCGGGCCGGGCCGGGTTCAGGCCTGGTGTGGCTGTTGAACGGGCCTGGCCGGGTTGAGCCCAGTTCAACTTTGCCCGACTCGTGTACACCCCTAGTCGTGGTTGTCATGAGGTAAGAGTCATGGTTGACACGACAAAAAGGATGGGCGGCATAAATTATTCACAAATATCAATTTAGGCCCCACTAGTTGGTCCATGCCAAGGCCTATAAAATGAAGACTACAACCCGTATAGCATGACAACTACACTCTTACCTCATGACAACCATGACCCTTTCCTCATAAAAACTACGACCCATATAACATGGCAACCACGACCCATATATACTTGGGTCGTGGTTGTAATGTGGTAAGGATCGTGATTGTAATATAGTAAGGGTTGTAGTTATCATATTATATGGGTTGTCGTTGTCATGGGTCGTAGTTTTCCCAGGTCGCGGTTGTTACATGTTCACTTCCTTTACTACCAAAGAAAAGGATAGCCATTAGTACAATAGCCTTAGGCCAATTATGGGGAGATCCGTTCTGTCCACCTTGTCGGTTAGCTTGGTGTGGGCCCAAAAAGTGCTGACTTGGGCAATGTCCACTTCTAACAAACATCACAGTGAGCCTAGAAAGTTTCAATAGCGGGTTCCATTGTCACCATTATTTTCTATTATGTGACCCACACGAGCTCTGGATCAGGCTGATATTTGGGCCCTAGCCCTAAAATGACACAGTAAAAAGGATGGATGGCATGGATTATACACATACATCAATATGGGCCCCGTGAGTTTAGTCCTTGCCCACGCGCAACAAGGATTCCGTATACATCACTTTATTGGCATTAAATACGACGTAACTTCTTAGTTCCTAGAAAATCATGCAATTACTGAACCAAGGTCAAGGGCATTTTCGTCCGAAACAATCTCCAAAAGATGTCAAAAGGCCCTTTTAAGGATATATGGAATCACGTAGCGTTCTAGGTAATTTGCCCAAACTTCAAGGTAAGTACGGTCAATTTCCCAAAATCATAAAATACACTGATTGGCTGACCATAACAATGAAAATTTTCTTGTTGAATTCCAACCGTAGAATTGTTTTCATTTTAACCCTTCGTTTTAGGGTATCCGAACGGATAGTTTAAGATAATCCGGTACTGTTATATTTGGGTTAACCTTCTGGACATTTGGATTGGGGTACATGCAAGACAAGTGCTCAAAGGAATGTATGCATGAGTATGATATCCCATACTCCGGCAGATTAGTGTACAATTGTGATGAGAATCAGCTATGGGCCTTTGACTGAGGTTTTCAAGTATGGAACATTCATTTTCCCCGGTGAGAGGATGGTGGCTCGGTTCCTTCTTATCCAATCCAGTCCCAACATGCAAACACGTGTTCAACGTGGGCCCACGTGGAAGGGGAATCCTGTTGCCACGTCACTAGGGTGGGACCCTCAGATCAGAGTCAAAGGTATGTCCTGAGGTCCATTGGCCACATGATTGAGTAGATAACGTCATCCCGGATGAGGTCTGCTCCAACGAGAGGTCGCAATCTAATGTTGGATTGGAGGAATGATAATCTCACATGCGTATTATCACTCATGGTGCACGTGTTAGAGATCTTAGCATTACATATCGCAAGACCACACTTTGGATGTGACCATATCAAAAAATCAGACTAGTCCAAAGAAATTCAACCACTAGTTTAAGGTAAAATATGGACGGATGGAGAAAAGATTACATACGGTCTACATTCAATGCAAATTTTAGAAATTGGGAAAGTTAGACTCTGCTGATTTCGGGATTTAGATAAATCCTCAGTGGTCCCACATGATGAACGGCTTGGATCTGCACTTATGTGCCCATAAGTGTCTGAGTGAGGCGCAGGACTGAAATTAGAATTCCTGCGGACATCTTCACACATTGTATGTTTGCGAAAAGTTTATGCGCGCAGAGGGGGGCGGATTAGGTGCAGCCCCGGCCTTACCCAAGCCGGTGCAGCCCTTAAAGTGGGGCCCACCTTGATGTATGTATTCTAAATTCATACCGTCCATCCGCTTTAATTCCCATATCATTTTATCAATGATTTCAAACATGAAGCAGATCGAAATCTTAGATGGACCATACCATAGAAACAATGTTGATTGAATGTACTACCATTAAAAACTTCCCATGCGCCTCCGTAATATTTGTTTACCATCCAACCTATTGATAATTTCATAAAAACTTAGATAAAGGGAAAAAAATAAATATCATCTTGATCCAAAACTTCTGTGGGCCACAAAAATCTTTTAATGGTCAACCACCATTGTTTCCTATGGAATGGTCCACCTGACATTTATATCTGTATAACTTTTAGTCTCATCCCCTAAAATAATCTAAAAAACAGATTAACAGTGTGGATACAGATTACATACATCAAAGTGAGCCCAACGATAAGGGGCGCACCTAATCTGCTCCATGCGCGTACATATCTTACCATCCAACAATGGTGAGCGGGCGGGAACATTAACATGCATTTAAAAAATAAAAATAAACTCTGAAATTCTCGTTAGATTCCCGCCAACCTAGTTTAAACGGTGGAATATAAGTGTACACCCAATCTGGGTGCTCCCAGTGCGCATTGAAATCCCATCCAACAGAACCATGTTCACCAAGCAACGCTTTGAAAGCTATAGAAGACTAGTTGAATTATAGGTAAAAAACAAATAGAGTAAAGGGAGAATCAATATCAGTATGGATTGGGATGTAAGGGAATAAATTCACAGGTGTTTTCTCAGATGCAACGGTCCATGTCTAACCGGGCTCAGGTGTAGCTGAACCATGTGAGCCTAAAATGTAGAGTTACTCGGGGAAGGCAGATCCCCTTGATGGCTTCCAAGTGGAATATGAGTGGCCACAAGAATCCACCATATCTACATGTCTAATTCACAATGACTTCATTTTGTGAGATAGCTACGTGGACGGCGCATGCTAGGGCGAGCATCAGCACACATGAATGTGTGGCGAATCGGTGCAATTGGGTCGTGTTATTAACTCCCCATAGCTATAGATTTTTGCATCAATGAGCTAATTAAAATCATGGCACATGGTGGTTTAATTATCAACATTTTCTCATTGCAATTTGGAAAATTAGAAGAAAAGAAGAAAAAAAAAAAAAAAAAAAAAGGATTCTAGGGCGAGCATTGGCACACATGAACGTGTGGCGAATCGGTGCACTTGGGTTGTGTTATTAACTCTCCATAACTATAGATTTTTTGCGTCAATGAGCTAATTAAAATAATGGCACGTGGTGGTTTATTAATGTTTCTCATTGTAATTTGGAAAATAGAAGAAAAGAAGAAGAAAAAAGGATTCTAGTAGCATGAAGATATAAGAAAGGAATAGTTTGATATTTTAGTAGAGTGTGATAGATGATACACAGGTGGTTATAATTGTGGCATATAACTGATTTAAAATAAACTATACAAATTGTGAACCAAAAAGTATTCTTATTTTATTATTGAAATATTAGACTCTTGGACATTTATTAAATGGCTAGAAATTAAAAAATAAAAAATAAAAATCCAATGTTCTTATTTTAGAAAACAAGTGTTCAGGAATCAAAGGATAGGATTCTTCAAGCAACTTGATTTTTATACTGTTAAGTTAATGAGAGTGGGTTCCACTTTAATTGGGTAATTTTGAGTTAATATATGCCACATACTATTTCTACCAGCCAGAGTATCAAATGACTCTAGCAGAACAAATACTAGTAACTGCTTTAATTGCATGCATTTCCTTTGATGTGTGCCGTTTGGCTGATGAGATTTAGATGCACAAAGTCGATCTTGTTAAGTATTCATATTTTAAATGAGCCGGATTTTCTTTGAATTTGTGCCACCAGATTTTCTTTTTAAGTATCCTTATTTTAAATACAAGTGCAATCTCCTTGATTAGTGGACCCATATTAGTTTTTTTGGTAGAAAGATGAGAGATGTTGACAATGTACACTAACTAATAAATGGCTCACATCTCTAACATGCACGCCATCCAATTTGAGAACCAAGCATGGTATGGTACAGTGATGTTAGGCCCAGCATTCTATCAAAATCAATAAAGATGGTCAAAATTCAGATGTGAAATATTTGTGTGTATGTATTCGCATACACTCTCTCCCAAGAACATGTTCCAAAAGAGAAGTTTGCTAATTCCATACATCTATAAGAATCTCTCACATTCCCACTGGGATGCATGAGATCTGAACTTGCCATCAGGGGAGGCCATTTCAGCCCTTAAAGTGGGCCACAACATATGAAAACAATAAAAAATAAAAAATAAAAACTCACCATCAATTCACTTTGTACATTGTGACTCACATGAAGAAAGAAACTGAGTGAACTTTTATGTAGAAGATCAAACCTTTATTTTTCAAAATTATGGAATGCTCAGATCAAACACAAGTATTTCATACTTGGATGTACAGAGTCCCACACGCGTGTGGAATTAGCTATCTCTACAAAAGAAGCATAGCAACTTTTTCTTATTTTAATTTAATCTGATTTTCTGTCTGAGAATCCTTGCCAAATTCCTTTTTCTCTTTTTTTCTTTTTTAGATTATTGGGATTCCTTTCTCCAAAGGAGGTAAGGTGATCACTAATCACCAAAAGAAGAATAACAAAACGGCCCTCCACAGAAAACCTTGATTCCCGACTATAAAAACCAGTCCAAACCACACTCCAAAGCGTCCAAACACAACACCTCTTCGACTCTATCTTTCACCCCTTCGTTTCTTCCTTCCGTTTCCTTAAGGTAAGCTCCCAACACACCTTCTTCAATCACTTCTCCATGTCTATTGATTTGTAGTTGAAAGTTATAGTGACCCTTTTCGGGTGAGTGATAGCCGTTGGATCTAAATGGCCACACGTGTTTCCAATTAAGCTAATGCACATGCCACCACATATGCCAGCGTGGTATACGTGTACAATATCCAAGCCATCCATCAGTAAGAGTATGTTGTGGCCCACTTGAAGAGAGAAATTGTTCTGTCTTTTTAAGGTAGACAACTAAGTATTATTTCCAACCTTCCCGGAGCTTAGATATTACACACAAGTGTTTTATATTTGCATGCGTGTCACGTGTGGATGTATAGACCTCTATACTCACGCGTGTGGAATTAAAAAACCTCTATTATAGAAGCATAGGATACGGTGAGATTGTAACGTTTCCTCGCATGGTATATCAAGCAAAGCGGCGGTCACTTGTCCACCGTACACGTGGCATAGATGTATGGCAATCCGAAATGTGTCCCAATGTTGGATGGAGCATGTCAAATCACACTGAGGGAACAATAGAAACCATTGAATTTAGACTACCTGCTATATTTTCTTTGATAGATACCAATTGGATGGTTAGGATTGCCTGATCAGCATGATTTTCAACCTTTGATCCATCCATATTGTGCCCCACAATTTGGATGGTCTGGATACCGTGATGTGTGCCACACTTAAGGATGGTGGCCCACCACTATTTTGAAAATGTTGGTAGTTGACTGCTCGGGTCCACTACCTCGACGTGTCCATGTGGGGCAATGTGGCTGACGTGGCTGGGCAGTCAGATAATCCAATCTGTCTGTCTTCTGGGTCATAAGGTTGATGGGCCACCCATGAATGCCACACCAACTGGGGAATCCTAGACACACGATTTTTCCCTATGGAAAACATAGACCGTTGCTGATTTTTTGTGTCCTATGGATTCATTTGAAGGTAGTGACCCTCTGAGCAAGATTGTCATTGCCCATCTACTGCAGGGCCCATCAGATGAACGGCTGCGATCATCGGTCCAGACAGTCATGTGGGCCCTATCATGGATTGGCCAATCAAGCATCTATGAAGCCAGAATACCACCATAGAAGAAACACTGATATCATGTGGTCCATTGATTATTTTTATTTTTTTAAATGGTCAGTTTGAGAAAGATGAGCATGAAGCCAGGAGATTGGAAGTGCAAATCATGCCAGCACTTGAATTTCAGCCGTAGGGATTTGTGCCAGCGATGCAGCTGGCCTAGACCAGACCATGGAAATCTTGGTGGTAGGGATGGATGCGGCTTCAACGGTCCGGATGTGCGGGTCGGTGATTGGTACTGCCTGGCCAGTAACTGTGGAGCCCACAACTTCGCCAGCCGATTAAACTGCTTCAAATGTGGAGCTTTGAAGGATGATTCGGATGGCACCTATAATGCAGGCTATTACGGGTCCACCAGCGGCGGCCATGTGTGGAAATCGGGCGATTGGATGTGCACCAGGTAATTTTTCGGCCCACTAAATAAACGGTTCTTATGCATACACGTCCACCCGCAGTTAATAGTATGATACACCATGGTGTTTGTTGGTTGGATATATACACACTTTCATGCACGAGCTAAAATTTGGTAGTGACTCATCTTCTTCAAGTGGCATTGATGTACAGTTATTGACGGAGCATATTTTTAGAATCACATTGATTAATTAATCTTGACCATCCATTAATGGCCATGAATGGATGGTTAAGAGTAAAATAATGAGTGGTCCAGATTCAGAAGGAAAATCATGTAGATAATATTATCTTCTCAGTGCAATTTTTAGGTTATGATCCATCCGCAGTTGGTTCAGTGGTTTGAACGGTCTGGATTGCTGTACAACTATACCATTTGATGCTCTAGTAGAATGCGATGGGTTGATGCACATGCACTAAGACATTGTACACTTGCCATACAATTAACTCAATTAAACCGTCCACAATTTGGGTGGACCATGAACCAAAACTTATATACTAACTCCACTGCCTAAATAGCCAATTGATGGACATTTAATGAACGGTTGAGATGAAAATAACCAATGGTCTGAATTCAGCAAGCATGCAATAACCAGAGTTAAGATTGATCAACGTTCTTGGTTTTGATGATGGCCCATCTAAGTGGTGCCCCCATTTCAGATGGTTTATTTTGAGTTAGCATATATGACGTTTACAATTTTTTGAGTACATGTGTATCAACCGTCAACCTATGCCAGAGTATCAAATATCTCCCCTTGATTCTAAGTTTCTAACCTTATTATTTCATGTGTATTTTTAAAGGAATGGATGCAACGAGCACAACTTCGCAAGCAGGATGGAATGCTACAAATGCAATGCACCCAGGGGCTCTGCCACCTAATCTTCACATACAACCTTGGCTTTCGTTTTTGAGTACAAGCTCTACCTTTTCCTATTATAGACCTGAAATGTTCCTTTCTTCTTCTTTTTTCTTCCATTTTCTCAATGGGGGAATGATAACATACTGTTCAAATGATGGTTGTATCCTTATAGCATGCATGGCTTCAATTGCAGGCACTGCAGTACAAGCACAAAGCTGAGGAGATCATATCATATGATAGTATTCCCAAGTTACTTCTTTTTGGACTCCTAAAGTGGGCCATGGTTGAAGACCCATCTTCCACATGGGGCCCATTTCTTCTTTTTCATATCTATGTAGCTGTATCATGCATGCTTGAGATGCATGGTATCTTTCACAAAAGCTAATGAAAGTTATTTCTCTTTTCTATTAGTAAAGATATCATATTCTATTATATTGTCTTGAAAAATGTTTGAATTTGAGTTTGAAATTACTTCCTATGCTGGTTGGCCAAGTGATGCTGGTACATCTTCACATTGGGGCAGGGTGGACCACGAGGTGGGGCCCGTAAGATGCAGAAGGGCCACAGGGTGGATCCCATTATGGAACTTGTGAGATGGGGGTAGCTCATGGGGAGATCTTGGTTGGTTTTCCTAGAGGATGTAGATAAAAAAGGATATTATGGAGCTTTCCCAACTGCTCTGAAACTTTTAGTGCATTGACCGATACTCCCTACATTAAGTGGTATCAGAGGAGGAGACTAGTGTTTGAAACTCCTTACCAGTGTAGGTGGATGATGCAGGTGCATTCCACATTAGGGGTATCAAGTATCATACTCTGCCAGTGTATAAAATAACTCCGCATGATATGCTAGTGAAACAAATATGATGAACCCAATTGTTCCATCATCTGATTTTGGCGCTGTGCCCCATTTACATTGGGATTGGGATCCATATCATGGATGGATTGGATTGATTTACATATGTGCATCTATGTATAGTGTATGGATGATCATACTCTCTCAAAGAAATTACATCTCCCTCGATAACAGTAGCCTTTCAATCTCTAGGTCACAACATGCATAATTCAACATTGCTTTTATGGGTGGGCCATGGAATGTTTCAAAAGTACTTTTAATTTTCAAAGGATGTCAATCAAAGTAGCTCATTTTACAAAGTGACTTAAAAAAGATATGCAAATGGGCCACACCATATAGAGCTTTGGGTTCAACCAATGCAAAAGAAATGATCCACGTTTCTGCATAGTCTAGCAACATTGGATTTTGGACCATTGGGATTTTCAATCCTGAATTTTGAATTCATGTCGCATTTGGAAGATTTCAAATCCATCTAGGATTAAGAACCCTTAGAAAGGACTTGTTTATTTTCTTCCTAAAAAGATGATTTGCAAAATTCGAGTATTTTCAGTCCTTTTGAAATGTCACAGCAGCATTCTTCTCCCTATGAAGTGGCTTTTATGAAAACTCATAACGTTACAAATTTTAAATTTTACAGAATTAAAAATCTAAGTCTCTATATATAATTTTAAATTCCACATGATTGAAAATCTTGTAGCTTGATTTTGGGGTTTTTCATATGTATAACACGTGTCCTCAAGAACTAACGTGCAAAATGTCTGCCCTTGATATTCCTCCCACTCAAGCAGGTTGATTTTATCATTTTAAATATTGGGCTTGAAATGGCCCAAAGTGGCTGGTGGGCCTGAAACTTAGGCCTATATATGATCGGCCCATAGTGTATATAAATTACCAAATCAGAGTGAGATTGGACCCGGCCCCGACTCAAATATTAGAGGATGCCAGATTTAAACCCGGACACACCATCCACGTGTCAAAAGGGCAAGCGACTGTGTGATCTAATCCATCATCAGGTGGTTCTGAGAATGTAAAAAATGCCATTATTTGACCCGGACGTGCTTGGACCCGATCAGAACACGACTCTTAACAAAGATCCATAGGCCCGATGGACACCCGAACCTAATCGGATCCGGGGTCCTCAGAAACAGACCCGCACGAAATACAGGTGCTGCAGAACCCCACCCATCAGCCGGGGCTGCAGCATCAACGGTGTGATTTCTCCTTCTGAGTGGCGGAGACTCATCCGTGGTTCTGTGGCGTGCATGTAGATAGGGCGATCCGTACCACACATATCACGCCCTATGCGAATAGATTAAAATCTTGAAAATTATAATGGTCGGATTACCGTCCAATCGGTGGTCATCAGATGGATGGTTAAGAATAAAATGATCAGTAGTCTAGTTTCAACGGCCTGATCAATGTAATCTAGAAAGAGGAAATATAAGATGGACGATCCAACCTTTGCTCAGAATATCCGGCTTTTCACATCTGGCAAATGGGGCCATTCTTATGTAATCCCTATCCAAGCCGTTATTTTGTTGTTCCATCCATTGATGGACTATGCTGCAAAAAATATTCTAGATTGGGAAATCCTAGCCATCAATCTGTGGATTTTTCATTGACACAACAGGATTCATGAACCGGACCCTAATTAAAGGTTTAGATGATGATGATGGGTTGCTTGTGAACTATTTCCGGGTGTGCGATTATCTAGGTCCGGTTCGGCCTAAGCCCGCCTATTCACTAAACGGGTCCACAAGAAACTAACTTACGGTTGGACGCATCTCCTCGTTGTCGAGTTGGGTCCAATGGCCCGTTAGTTGGCCGACCCGTTTCCACCCCTGTATGCGTTTGGAATCCTACACCTTTATCAGATGATCTCCACCGCTAATTTTCCTTGGTAGAAAATATTGTTGGCCCATTTATCAGGTGGGCCATGCATGTAAGAAATATGTGGTTAGAATAATGATAGCCATTCTACATTGAACTCCCACGCATATCTCATGATGAGTGGGTTTGTAAGGTGGGATAAATTCATCAGAGATCGTCCAATGAATGTCCTAAATTTCACACAAATGTTTCCTTAGTTTAAGATTGAGAATCCGAAGATCATTAACTCTAAGATGATTCATAAGTTCACATTCTAAATATTTCAAGTAAGGGACCGTGGTTACAGGGAGGAATGGGGTTAGGCACCCACTTTGCCTGTATGAATGTACGGTCTTTACTTTACAAGATCTGACTAATTTCTAAAGAATAAAGATAGTTCTCACGTGCTAAAATAAAATGCGATGCAATGATATATGCTAGTGATTGATCGAACTGATTTTCTAATAGGTATGATCCGACTATTTTCGGCAAGCCGCAAAGCATATGTTCGAAATGATCAAGTGTAAGACGCGAAGTGTGTGTGTGGGATGCTCGATGTTATATGGATGCTTATGACAAACGACGGACAACCGACTAAGGTTTCTGATGGACCTACTGCAATTATATTCGAAGGTCTCAGAGCATACATCGGCCAATTAAATATGATGGAAAAACGATGAAATGCAAGGTATATGCTAAAATGACGGTTAATTGGCTAAGTTTTGTAGTTGCCAAGATTCAATTATATCAACAAATCATAGAATATACACCCACCAATCATATGTGTGAAAATGATAAAATGCACTATGATGCTAATGTATATGAGGAGTAGGGGGTTAAGAATGGAATGAATGTTGCACGATACTAATGCGTTGGTTTGATTAAATTAATAGAAGATTGAATGGTTAGATGAACAATAATGTTGCAAGGTTAGATTAAGTGGTTCGGATTTGAACTTGGGTGGCTCAAGAGGTTAAGACTCTGGCTAGGCTAGACCAAACCAGGGCTGGGCTCTCTCTCTCTCTCTCTCTCTCTCTCTCTCTCTCTCTCTCTCATGTTGGAAGGATGGTTAAAAGGATAAGGCTAAGGGACTTCTGGGTGAGAAGGAATGGTTTTCTAGATCTTAATGGGTGTTTCAAATAAGAAGGGGAGGGAGCTATTTATAATCTTCGACCCTAGTTTTCTGGTAATTCCTTATGATCATAGGGGCAAGATATATATGGTTGAATGGCCGGGATTAGAGATTGTCACATGGCATCATCTCATAAGTTAGCTGAGTTGGTAAAATGGTAATTTTGGGTAAGGAGATGAGCATCGGAATAAATGCACTTCAACTGCACACTTAAGATTCAAAAAAGGAGCAATCCACATGCTTAAGATGCTTAAGGGTTGTTGTCTGAAAGAAGGGGAGTGCCACGTAGCCGGCGGCAACCTAGCTGTTACCTGTCCCCACTTGGACTCCCTGCTTTGGCAGGCAGCATCCTTCAAACATGTGGAGGCTTTGCTGTGATGATTGATGCTTTAAGGTTTCGACCATTTCTCCAAATGGGTTTGGGTTCGGGATTGGTTGTAAGCTTAAGTAGGTGATTTGACTGGGTTAGGTAGGCTAACTGGGTGAGTTAACTTGTTGAGTTGACTCAAGGCTGTCTGGGTTGACTAGGTTGAATAGGCTGAGTTTAGGATTTAGGACTGAGATTCATAGGGTTTAGGATTGGAGTTTGGTTGTCCATCCATCCGTTCAAACTCAATTAGTTATCAACCCTAAGGTGGGGTGTCTACATCTACATGTTTGATAGTTGCGTCTTCCCGCGAGACACGGAATCTTACTCAAGTTGATCTCTTATGCATGTATTTTGCATACATCGGTGCGAAATAAGGATTTTGAACCCACATATCTCTTCTGTCATTACGACGGATGCTATACAAGCCGAGATGCTACTAAAATCACTATTAGACTATTTGCTTTTCTTTCCATTATATTGATCAAATGTACTTTGTTTTACAATCAAAGAAAACGGGAGAGATGTAATAAGAATTCAGATTAATAAATTTAAGTAATGATGTTTGTTCTTCGATTTTTCTTTGTTTATTATTGAATATAGATATTCCAATCCCTGATACTTATTTCTTGTTAAAACAATTGAAATGCAAATGTCGGAGACGAGCAGGGGGGTTGAGAAGGGAATGTGTATTACACAGTACTAATATATGAAATACGCGGGGCTAATTAAAAGTTGGACGGCATGATGAATTGTAATGTCGCAAGGATCAAGTTGAGTAGCTTGAATTGATGCTTTGGTTACTCAAGCTACTAAGGTTATGGGATGGACTACGCTGACCTGGATTGAACTTTGTCCTATTGCTCTCTCCTTTCCTTAGTAGAGGGATGAAATGGCTAAGTTAAGGAGTTTTTCCTTAATTGGAGAAGGCTTAAGTTTTCCGAGATGAGGTGTCAGTGTCTTGGATTTCCTGGGATTGTTGAAATAAGAAGGGGGAGGAGGCTATTTATAGCCCTCAAGCTCAGTTTTCTAGTAACTCTTAATAAGTCCAAGGTTAGAAAGTGTCTGGATGGCCTATATTTGAGATATTCACATGGCATGATCTCGAGAGTTGGATTGGATGACGTGGATCATAATTTTGGTGTAAGGGAGGAGTACTGGAGTCTTTTTACATAGCTACATGATTGGAGCTTGCAAAACGGGAGTTTTCACTTATATGTTGGGGTTCTCTTGCTAGACAGGGGACTTGTCAGCACGTAGCGGGGTGGCTCCCTACTTTGGCAGGTGAATTTCCCAAAACATGGGGGTGCCCTATTAGTGTCTTCTTGATTTTCCATGGCCCTTGGAGTTTGGGCTTCGCCTTGTTTTGACCTTAGGCTTGACTGGATGGGTGAGTTGACTCAGTGAACTGATTGGTTGAGTCGACTTGGCAAGTCGGGTGTTGGGATTTATAGGATTTAAGTTTATAGGGCTCAAGTTTCCAGAGTTAAGGCTAAGTTTAGATCCTGGCTTAGGTTCATGGTTTCGGGTTTAGTTTAGAATTAGGTTCAAATTTAGAGTTAGGTGGAGTTGACTCGGTCCAACGTAAACAACTTGTTAGCCTACGGTGTATGTTTACAATTACATAGTCAATGTCTACAACTACATAATCTACGCCTAGAAAGGAGTGCCTTCCTTTTACTCTTAAATATTGGCCCACCATTTGTGGGAACAACTTGGATCCCTAAATGTGGGGCCCACCATGTACATCTGTGTTGTCCATATGTTATGACAATTCATTTTAGAGCATGATGCCAATAGTGAAGTAGATCCAAATATTAAGTTTTAAGTTTGACCATACCACAAGAAACAACGTGATTGAATATCCAACATTAAAAACTTTTTAGGGTCCATTGGAATGCTTATCTGCCATCTAACCTATTGATAAGGTCATAGAGTCTTGGATGAGGGGATCACACAGATATCAGCTTGATCTCAAACTTTTGAAGGCCCGCAACAAGTTTTAATAGCCGATCACCATTGTTTCCTGTGGTATAGTCTACCTGATATTTATATCTGTTCCATTTTTGGGCTATGCCTTAAAATGAGCCGTTAAAATATACACTAGGGGATCCAAAACGCCGCCCCACCATTTGAGCTAACCTTTCGGGAATTTCAACGTGCACAAGCGAACCATTTTAAGGAACTAAGGTACAAAAATACCGTATGAAATTTTTCTTTAAAATCAGCTAAACTCAAGACTGTAGACCCACACGAAATGTATATAACATCTAATCCGTTAAACAAATACACCATACCATGGTTATAACAAGAGCATAACATCATGTTAATCAGATCATTAGATGGACTACATTTGAATTGGGATATTTTGAATGGTGTAACTTTTTTTTTTATGAAGTGGCCCACTTCATGATTGGATTTGCCATAATTTTTGTTCTTTTAATAATAGTGTTGGCGTGTCTCTGTTGGACAGGTTAGACGTGAGACGCATACCCGTGTGGGCCATAACTTTAAATAAGGGCAGGAAAGTAATTCTAGTTAGCCTTATATGTTGCGCACGTGTGCCATCATACCCCGGGGGCCATTGAGTTGCAGAACAGCTCTCTGTGGACGCAGATTGCATGCTGATCAGTTACTCAATACGCTATGAGTACTGAATAAACTCTGTGGGGTCCATACATGTTTTATCCATGTCGTCCATCCCTTTTTTCAGCTCATTTAAGGACATGTACCCAAAATTGCATGCTGTCCATCCATTTTTCCAGCCCATTTAAGGGCATGGACCCAATTGGGGAGCGGATTAGGTGCACCCAGACTCACCCAAGATGGTGCGGCCCTTACCATGGGGCCGTCTTAATGAATTTATTCTACATCCCGCTGTCGATCTGCTTTCATAAATTATTTTAGGTCATTAAATGAAAAATGAACCAGATCAAAATCTCAAGTGGACCATAGGAAAAAGTGGTTATTGATTATTAAAATTTTAATGGGGTTTACAAAAGTTTTGGATCAAGCTGATATTTATTTTTTCCTTTTTATATGAGGTTTTGTGATCTTATAAACAGGTTGAATGTCAAATAAATAAGATGGGAACATCTTGGTAGACCTTAGGGTGTTTTTTAATGGTGGAGCATTCAATCACCACTGTTTCTTATAGTATGGTTCACCTGATATTTGGATCAGCTTCATTTTTGGGAGAAGGCCTTCAAAATGATACGAGAAAATAAATGGACTGCATGAATGTATAATACATACATCAAGGTAGGCCCCAAGAAACAGTAGGGGGTAATGACGTCCACCACGGTTGAAACCATCTTACATCTCACAGTGATTTTTATTTTTCTTATAACCCGCTTATAACGTCACATAGACATCGATGAAGGGAAAACACAGATATAAGCTTGATTCAAAACTTATGCGGCTCTAAAAAGATTTCAACAATAGGTGCACGATTTCCAATGTATCATGTAGTGTGGTCCATTTGTGATTTTTACATGCTTCAATTTTGAGATGATGCATTTAAAGGAGGTTGAAAAACGGATTGACAGAATTGATGATACACTTAACGGTGGGCCCACCAACTTTACTCACCGCACTGAGTATCTCAGTGCGCAATCCGCGTCGGCTTTCTGTCGGGCACCAGGAAGTGGGTGGATCCCTGACTGTGGGGCCCACCGATGTATTTTTCTTACATCCACTCAGTCCATACGATTTAAAATCTCATTTTAGTAGATGATATCGTATATGAAGAAGATCCAAATTCAGGTGGACCACACCACAGGAGACAGTGGTGAATGACCATTAAAAGATTTTTGCGGGTCACAAAAGTTTTGGATCAAGCTGATATTCTTGTGGTCCCTTCATCCAGGTCTTTGTGACCTTATCAACCGGTTGGATGGAAAATAAAATTTCCAGTGGCCCCCAAGAAGTTTTGAATGGTGGGAATTCAATAAAAAATTGTTTCCTGTGGTGTGGTACATATAAGATTTGATCTGCTTCATTTTCAGTATCGTATGCTCTAAAATGAGCTTTCAAAACGTATGGGCGGCATGGATGTAAGACAGATACATCAAGGTGGGCCCCACAGTCAGGAAGGTACCCGCGAAAATCAAGGGTGAGAGTGCCGTCTCAAACTTTCCCCTGTTCTGTGGCCCACCTGAGTTTCATTTTGGTCTCTTCATTAGTTTTCAAAGTAAAGTGAGGCGAAGAATCTGATGGACGGGTCGGATGCTGTTAATACATCACGTGGGGACCACTTCTACACGTAGCTGACGGTGGTAGCGGTACCACCGGAGCGCATCGCTGATAGAAACGTCCGTCTGCTTGGATCTGCTTCTTGGGGCATCGGAATGAGTTTATAAGCTGGGAGAAAAGAAAAAAAGAAGAAGAAAAGATTGCAATCCATGGCATCTCATCTCTCAATTTCTCTTCTTCTGTTGGCGTTTTTGTTTCCTCTTAGAAGCTTTTCTGCAAGAAGGTAAAAAGATTTTCTTCTTTCTCTTCAATGTAATTTTCTTAGTTGATTTGGAATTCTGTTGATGGGGTTTTCCATTGTTTCAATATAGAATATTCAGATTTTTATTTTTTTTTCTGATGTGGGTTTATTTTTGTAATATTCATAACCTTTTTGGTTTTGGGTTTTTGTTGGAATGCCATGAAATGTCCTTTTAAAAAAAGAAAGAAAGAAAGAGAGATTTGTCTTGTTTTGTGTAGAAAAGGATGGATTTCTTGTGGTTAGTTATGTTGGTTAGAGAGATCGATATCATGGATTTCCTGACGAGTAGGTTTCAGTTGCAACCACTGGTAGGTTGACTTAAGCTTCAACCTGTCTCAATTTCCATGTATCATGGATTTCCTGACTCAAGCAAACTGCAGGCCCCACCATGAAGATCATCAGGAGTACGTTGGGTCGGTTGGCTGTATGTAAACAGTCCACTGTTTTAATCAGACCTGCTAAAGATCTGGTTCATTGTATACATGTGGCCCGCCTGGTGATTTGGACCAAGGGGTGGCAATGGTTCGGGTTGGGTTGGTTTCAGGTCATAACAATGATTGGTCCAACCTAGACCCTTCCTATTTATTAAATATGTTAAAAATCTCAACCCCAGCCTAAGGGGTCGTTTGGATGCCTGTACAGTCATTAAGTTGTAATCCGATTACAGGTATAAAGTGTTTACAAGTGATTTTGTTTGGCTTTAAGCTGCAATGTGATTACGGGGAAGCGGTTGTTTGTGCTTGGATAACTTAAAATCTGTTTACAGCTTGTATTTACGTATTCACTCACAATAGAGCTTGGAGTGGTAAATCCTTTCAAAATAATTAAAGGACATATAAAGTTTTTATATAAGATAGATAATTGGGATAAGCCCAACTCAATAAAGCCTGTGGCCGATTTTTACGGTAAACAAATCATTTGGTGGGCCACAAAAGTGTGCCCACCAATTCATACATAGTACTAACTTTTGACAACATCTTAACATATGAGAAGTTTCAACCCTAGCAATAGAGAGAGAGAGAGAGAGAGAGAGAGAGAGAGAGAGAGAGAGAGAGAGATTTGTCTTCTTTTTCTTCTTCTTTTGCTTTGGGTCCTTGTAACCGTTGGAAGATGATCTGCAAATCTCCTTGCCTTGAAAATTTTCAAAAATTATAGCTGTTGCCTAAAATCTCTTTACCTGTAATCCGAAACATGACTTTTTCTCATCTTTCAGATTATAACTAAAAGCTGTAATTGGATTACAGCCTACAATCTGACTACAAGCAGATGTAGCCATCCAAATGGCCCATGTAATCTGATTCCCTGTAAACAGATTCCTACTTAAGGACTTTACAAGCATCCAAATGACCCCTAATGCATATATTAATGGGTCAACCCAAACCCAACCCACCTGACCATTTAGTTAAAAAAATATAAAAATATTGTCATTTTGTATAGAAAATATAGAAATATCAACTACATAATTAGAACTCTTAATTAATATAAAATCAAACCCCTACTATAATCCAAATTACAACCATCATAACCAAGATGACATTTAAAACAAAAAACTCACACACACACACACACACACACATGTTTGTTTGCATCTATATAATTTTATTAAAAGAACCTCCAAAGCAAAAAACTAAGGCAGGGAAATTACGACCCAAACAAAACTAGTATATTACAAATATCCACAACCTTAAAGCCGGGTGCCCAACCCAAAACATCAAGCTTTACTCTCTTGATGGCATCTTCAACCAAAGCTCTTCTATTATGAAAGCAATGATTATTCTTTTTCCCCACATAGCCCAGAGCACTACCATTAGGAGTAGCTGCCAAATTGATTTTCCTTCATTCCCAGCTCCGCTGTGTCAACTACGTGGAGATTATCGATGGATTCCTGCATTGCCCAAGCTACAAGGATTATACATATATACATTACATATATGTACATAATAAGGATTTGCTAGCGTCCCACCTTCTTGGGATGTTAGCAACTTTAAAAAGCTTTTAAGTGACACAAGGGATGCCCAATCATCAATCTGGACCGTCCAGTCATTCATACAATTAGGGACAAGTCATGGTAAAAAAAAATTGTCAATCGGATGATCCTAAGCAAATGTGGAAAATGAACAGTCAAGATTGAGAGAAGAAACGAAATATATCCAATCATCATCTTGAATTATCAATTCAATAGATTGCACTTTGCATTGCTTATGATTCCGAGTTGCACTTTGGTTTGATAAACCATGCAATCAGTGTGATTCTTGTACCAGTGCTTGCTACCAATGGTACTATTGAATGAATGGTCTGGATTGATGATTGGGCATCCCATGTATACACACACATGTTTTTTGTATGCATATATGTATATACATGTGTCTTTGGCCAAGCAAAGGGGGCAAAGGGGTGGACCATATTCATAACCCGGTGGGTCCAGCATAGCAAACCCATACTCACCTCATTTAATTTCAAGTTGATAAAACATAAACCCGAACCCAATCCATATGGGAAATGGGTCGACCTGAAACCCGACTTTTCAAGTTGGATATGGGTTTGTGTAAGAGAGAGAGCAAGGAGGTAAGTGGCAGACCATATTCATGACCTGCCTGGTCCAACCCAACAAACCCAAACCCACCTTTTATAATTTCAAGTAGACAGAAACTCAAACTCAAACCCAAACCCAACCACCCATATGGGAAATGGGTCAACTCAAACCCAACCCATATAGGAAATGGGTCGACCCGGACCCTGATTTTATGGGTTGGGTCAAGCTTGCACCCCTGTTTGAGCCGATGTGATTTTACACCCAGTGATCTCCATGGTGGGACCACCTCTTACATGGCTTAGGTGTTCTAAATGCTTGACACATTGGCATGTATGACTGGTTGTAGCTTAAGGGCAACCTACTACCTGTTGCAGGTAACTATTCTATTGATGTGAGATGTTGTTGGAATCCCATGGAGGGAGATGATACGGTAGATTCAGAAGAATCAGATTGATAACGATATCTCTAGATTACACGTGGATGGGTTAGCTGTCAATTTGAACTGTCCAACTAGCGGGCCTCATTATGGATGGACGACGTTTCGAAATAAAAAGGATCCATTTTCACATGAGATCTTAGTTTGTGTAAAAGATTAACTTACATCCTTTTTTATTTTTTGGATGCGTGTTTTGGTATGTTTTTTTTGCAATGCTAGGAAAGATGTTTTTAGAATAGATAGGTTTTAGCTTGTTGGATAATCAAATTCCATGCGATTTCTAATGCTACTTTTCCATGGGCAAGCTACTATATGATGCTTGGTCGCGCTTTCCTAATGTGGCTTTTCCATGGGCAGGATTGATGTTTAGATAAGATAAGAGTTTGTGTTGGAAAATCAAATTTAATGCCATTTCTTATGTGCCTTTTCCATGGGGAAGCTACCATATGATTCTTGTCCGGGCTTTTGTTTAGGGTCTAGCCCGGGGATCAATTGGTGCCTAGGTGGGCTTAGTTTTGGTTGATCATAACTTGTTAATCTGGTGGGATTCACCCTTTGCAAAATTATCTGTCATTGACAGATCATTTCCGTGCTAATGGTTGCTTGCAAAATATTGGGCAGCGAAGATACATGCAATGGTTCACATTTAACAGGAAAGTGCACCCTTTGGACAGTTAGATTCATTCTTTTTTGTTTTGAGAGATAACAAAGAATTTTAATAAGAAGCCCAAAGGCAAAGAATACAAACACACCCACACGTAGGAACACCCCTACCACTCAAGGAGCCCACTCCCTAAGAAACAAGAGGGCCCTACTGACGACACCCGAAAGGCAACCTCTGTGGTTTCTGAAAGACACCCCTTAGGGTCATTCCCTGGGCATGGAAATGACTCATCCATAATGGGCCTCAGTATATGAATGGTTTGGATCACCTAAAAGGGGGTGCATCTATTAGTCCTACACAAAAGAAAAAGGATTGTTTTTCTCAACCCAGCGTTGTAAGCTTCCTTTTCATGGAGCATGATAAATGATTAGCTTTTCATATTAGGTTTACTTTGTGCAAAAGAGCATTGAGCCCCTTTTTGCAATGTGGGATTTGGTTGGAATGCCAAAATTTGTTGATTTTTGGATTTCTACCATATGGGATTTTGTTAGGATGCCAAAAACTGTTGATTTTTGGACAATCGGGATCATTCATTAGGGTATATGTTTGGAAATGACTCATCTATTATGGGCCTCAATAAAATGGTTTGGATTACCTAAGAAGGTGGTGCTTTTGTCAGTTGTTGGGTCCAACGAAGAAGAATAACATTGTTTTGCTTGGCCAAGCATCGTGCGTTTCCTTTTCATGGAGCACGATAAACAGTTGGTTTTCATATTAGGTTTACTTCGTGAAGAGAGCATTAAAGCCCCTTTTTACTATGTGGGATTTTGTTGGAATGCCAAAAACTATTGATTTTTGGATGCTTTAAGGACTGTTATAGGGGATGTGTTTGGAAATGACTCATCCATAATCGGCCCTAGTATGTGAATGGTCTCGATCACCTAAACTGGTGGTGTGTCCATCGGTTATTGGGTCCAAAAAAAAAAAAAAAAACATTGCTTTGCTTGGCCAAGCATTGCAAATTTCCTTTTCATGGAGCATGATAAATGGTCGTTTTCATATTATGTCTACTTCGTGGAGAAAGAGCATTGAAGTCCCTTTTTACCATGTGAGGATTTTGTTTGAAATTGGAATGCCAAAAACTATTGATTTTCGGATGATGTGGGGCATCTTGTGTCACACCTCGAAATTCGGAACCTGAGTATGATGACCCTGATCCCAAGTTCTAGGCAAACTAAATTTCATGCATGCATTCATCATATTTACATTCAATTCATTACACATCCAAAATCCAACCATTATTAGATTGTCCAAACCATAATATTTAAACTCAAATTTAAAGTAAACTTTATGAATCCAAAATCCAACTCATCTATTGCTAGTAGTTCTCTCTCATAATTCTTCACTTTAAATTTATTACAAAATTTTAATAAATAAAAATAAACCTAAGGACTAAACTTTAATGGAAATAACTATCCATGTATCCATTGCTCCTCTTTCATCCTATAAACCTGTAAGAGTCGTCAAATTGGGTGAGCTAAAAGCACAGTGAGATCATATCCACCACAGGTTTGAAATAGACTTGACGATAGCCAAGTAGCCATGATTCAATACATAACAAGATACAATGCCAGGATGCATGAATTGTTCATTATGTAATAAGTATGATGCCATGATGCATGAGTCATCCAAGACATATAGTCAAGGGAATCCCCTCTCAATAATCCCACCAATAATGCATTGCATCCTTGACACGAGGTCAATGGGAACCCTCTTGATAATCCCACCAATGCAAATAATCCTCACCATGAAGACAAGGGAACCCCCCACCCAATAATCCCACCAATGCAATAAATCCAAATTCAAATTATTCTATGACGAGGCAAGCAATTCACTCTCCAAGCATTTCGTGATGACAATGCAATCAAGTAAACCCAAGCAATCACGTTTCAGGCATTCCCAAATCATGATGCATGTAAAATGTCAATCTTGACGAATAATGCATACTCAAATATAATTTTCAAGGGGAATAACAATGCAACGAAAGATATGCATGTTAGATTACATTCATGATCCAAGAAAATAAATGAGGTGTAGATGCGTAGGATAAATTCGTGAAAGGTTGCAACACGGTTAATGATTCAAAGATAAATAATAAAAGGGCTATCATTAATGAAAATTAACATAGAGAGAACAAATCAAAACCTTATAAATCAAGCATGAGACAAAGAAAAGGAAAACAAGCTTATTCCCAAAGCAAAAGGGGTAAACCCAATGCGAAAGGGCTAGACCTAAATAATAAAATTTTCTTCCAAATAGAACATGAAGGCTTAACTTGAGAGTAAGGGAGATCCCTTACCTAAGATCTTTGATCACATAACAAAGGAAGTGATGCAGGATGGGTGGCCTAGCCTAGAATGATGCAATGAGATCATCAACGTATTAACTAGACCAATAAAACACAAAATAATGCTAACCAATCACAAGCTTAAGGACTTCAAGTATTTATCTATGCTCAAATTCAAAACTAAATCATAAACCCGTTAGCTAGATCTTATAAAACATGATTATATTAGGACTTATGGAAGGTAGGACTTCCATCTAGCATAGGAATTGATCCAAGTCTAAAGGGAATCTCTTGGTTTGTTAAAGGGTTGAAGAATTAGGGTTTTAGGATTTGGAGATTTTAGATTTCAGGGTTAGGATTTTAGGAAACTAGGTTTGGGATTTGAGATTTTAGGGTTTTGAGATTTAGGATGATTTAGGGTAAGGGTTTAAGGTTAGGGTTTTGGGAAATCTAGGTTTTAGGATTGGACTTGAGGATTTTAGGCTTAGGGTTATGGATTTTAGAGAGAAAGGAGCAAGGATTAGAGAGGGAGGAGATGGGTTGGCCATACGAATGGCGGTACGGTTGTACGGTCACGTATGGAGGTCCGTACGATGGTACAGTGTAAGTAGGCCTAGGTTTAGATGGGTTTTGGAGGAGATTGGGGATGAATTTTAGGGAAAATAAAGGAGTAGAGAAGGATTAAGAGAGATCGAGGAAAGTGGAAGGAGAAAAAGGGAAGAAAAAAATGTATACATATTACCTTGAAAGAATTAAGCTAAGAGAGATGGATAAGATGGAATCACTCCATGACTTCACACGCTCTGATTATAGGAGGTTTTACTTCATCACAAAGCAAAGAGAGAGATTTTTTTAATATTTCATATGCAATAATGGGCTAGGGTGTGGACATCCAAGCCTTACATAGTTTTAGAAAAGACTTTACAAAAAGACGTTCTTCGATAAAAAAAAAAAAGTTTCACATAGAGACGCTCAATAAAATAAAATTTATTCCTAACTCCCTGAACTCAACAAACCAAAAAAATAATAAAGATATAAACAACTAATAAATTGAACTATTTCGTGACTCCTAGGCTCCACGATCAAGATGTCCAATGATGAGATCCAACGGTCAAAATGGTTCATGATCGAAATCCAATGGTCCAAATGATCAAACTAAGTAACCCACACACATCTTCCCGGTGTGGGGCTTTCAAAGATGCATAATCATGCATGTGAGGTATTCAATGGGCTAAGCACTCGAATTGGGTCCATGGGGCCCTATGTATGCATCACTTAGACATAAAGAAATAGGAGCTCTCCTCCCCTCCCCCCCCCCTCACGAATACACACTTTGATATCTTATGTTGTGTACTCCTTGGTTGTACAAAGTGTTTCTTTATATAATCGAGCATCCCACCCACTCTCTGATTCACACATATGGGGCAAAGCAATGTGACACCCGTGCTAAAAGAAAAGTTCTCTCTCCGAACGGTGGAGTTAAAATCTTCTTAGCGCTAGATGTTTTATGATAACTCCTCCGACGTAGTGGGGCGATCCGATTTTTTCATTATCATTGTCAGATGGTCCCGCGGGCGATCTAGACGACGGACGGTTTGAATCCTTAGTTGGCTCCTATGATTCATGGTGAAACGGTATGGATTACCTAAGAAGGTGGTGCTTTTGTCAGTTGTTGGGTCCAACAAAGAAGAATAACATTGTTTTGCTTGGCCAAGCATCGTGCGTTTCCTTTTCATGGAGCACGATAAACAGTTGGTTTTCATATTAGGTTTACTTCGTGAAGAGAGCATTAAAGCCCCTTTTTACTATGTGGGATTTTGTTGGAATGCCAAAAACTATTGATTTTTGGATGCTTTAAGGACTGTTATAGGAGATGTGTTTGGAAATGACTCATCCATAATGGGCCCTAGTATGTGAATGGTCTCGATCACCTAAACTGGTGGGTGTGTCCATCGGTTACTAGGTCCAAAAAAAAAAAAAAAAAAAAAACATCGCTTTGCTTGGCCAAGCATTGCAAATTTCCTTTTTATGGAGCATGATAAATGGTCATTTTCATATTATGTCTACTTCGTGGAGAAAGAGCATCGAAGTCCCTTTTTACCTTGTGAGGATTTTGTTTGAAATTAGAATGCCAAAAACTATTGATTTTCAGATGATGTGGGGCATCTTGTGTCACACCTTGAAATTTGGAACCTGAGTATGACAACCCTGATCCCAAGTTCTAGGCAAACTAAATTTCATGCATGCATTCATCATATTCACATTCAATTCATTACACATCCAAAATCCAACCATTATTAGATTGTCCAAACCATAATATTTAAACTCAAATTTAAAGTAAACTTTATGAATCCAAAATCCAACTCATCTAGTGCTAGTAGTTCTCTCTCATAATTCTTCACTTTAAATTTATTACAAATTTTTAATAAATAAAAATAAACCTAAGGACTAAACTTTAATAGAAATAACTATCCATGTATCCATTGCTCCTCTTTCATCCTATAAACCTGTAAGAGTAGTCAAATTGGGTGAGCTAAAAGCACAATGAGATCATTTCCACCACAAGTTTGAAATAGACTCGACGATAGCCAAGTAGCCATGATTCAATACATAACAAGATACAATGCCAGGATGCATGAATCATTCATTATGTAATAAGTATGATGCCATGATGCATGAGTCATCCAAGACATATAGTCAAGGGAATCCCCGCTCAATAATCCCACCAATAATGCATTGTATCCTTGACACGAGGTCAAGGGAACCCTCTCGATAATCCCACCAATGCAAATAATCCTCACCATGAAGACAAGGGAACCCCCCACCCAATAATCCCACCAATGCAATAAATCAAAATTCAAATTATTCTATGACGAGGCAAGCAATTCACTCTCCAAGCATTCCGTGATGACAATGCAATCAAGTAAACCCAAGCAATCAAGTTTCAGGCATTCCCAAATCATGATGCATGTAAAATGTCAATCTTGACGAATAATGCATACTCAAATATAATTTTCATGGGGAAAAACAATGCAACGAAGGATACGCATGTTAGATTACATTCATGATCCAAGAAAATAAATGAGGTGTAGAGGCGTAGGATAAATTCGAGAAAGGTTGCAACACGGTTAATGATTCAAAGATAAATAATAAAAGGGCTATCATTAATGAAAATTAACATAGAGAGAACAAATCAAAACCTTATAAATCAAGCATGAGACAAAGAAAAGGAAAACAAGCTTATTCCCAAAGCAAAAGGGGTAAACCCAATGCAAAAGGGCTAGACCTAAATAATAAAATTTTATTCCAAATAGAACATGAAGGCTTAACTTGAGAGTAAGGGAGATCCCTTACCTAAGATCTTTGATCACATAACAAAGGAAGTGATGCAGGATGGGTGGCCTAGCCTATAATGATGCAATGAGATCATCAACGTATTAACTAGACCAATTTAAAACACAAAATAATGCTAACCAATCACAAGCTTAAGGACTTCAAGTATTTATCTATGCTCAAATTCAAAACTAAATCATAAACCCGTTAGCTAGATCTTATGAAACATGATTATATTAGGACTTATGGAAGGTAGGACTTCCATCTAGCATAGGAATTGATCTAAGTCTAAAGGGAATCTCTTGGTTTGTTAAAGGGTTAAAGAATTAGGGTTTTAAGATTTGAAGATTTTAGATTTCAGGGTTAGGATTTTAGGAAACTAGGTTTGGGATTTGGGATTTTAGGGTTTGAGATTTAGGGTAAGGGTTTAAGATTAGGGTTTTGGGATATCTAGGTTTTAGGATTGGACTTGAGGATTTTAGGCTTAGGGTTATGGATTTTAGAGAGAAGGGAGCAAGGATCAGAGAGGGAGGAGATGGGTTGGCCATACGGATGGCGGTACGGTTGTACGGTCACGTATGGAGGTCCGTACGATGGTACAGTGTAAGTAGGCCTAGGTTTAGATGGGTTTTGGAGGAGATTGGGGATGAGTTTTAGGGAAAATAAAGGAGTAGAGAAGGATTAAGAGAGATCGAGGAAAGTGGAAGGAGAAAAAAGGGAAGAAAAAAATGTATACATATTACCTTGAAAGAATAAGATAAGAGAGATGGATAAGATGGAATCACTCCATGACTTCACACACTCTGATTATAGGAGGTTTTACTTCATCACAAAGCAAAGAGAGATTTTTTTAATATTTCATATGCAATAATGGGCTAGGGTGTGGACATCCAAGCCTTAAATAGTTTGGAAAAGACTTTACAAAAAGACATTCTTCGATATAAAAAAAGTTTCACATAGAGACGCTCAATAAAATAAAATTTATTCCTAACTCCCTGAACTCAACAAACCAAAAAAATAATAAAGATATAAACAACTAAATAAACTAAACTATTTCTGGACTCCTAGGGTCCACGATCAAGATGTCCAATGATGAGATCCAACAGTTAAAATGGTTCATGATCGAAATCCAATGGTCCAAATGATCAAACTAAGTAACCCACACACATCTTCCCGGTGTGGGGCCTTCAAAGATGCATAATCATGCATGTGAGGTATTCAATGGGCTAGGCACTCGAATTGGGTCCATGGGGCCCTATGTATGCATCACCTAGACATAAAGAAATAGGAGCTCTCCTCCTCCTCTGGTATACTCTGATTGGTGCTCGGATGTCTTCATAAGGAAGAATTCGAGAACTAAAATTAAGAAGGAAATTCAAACTTAAATGGAGGATCATTCACACCAGCACATGAATACACACTTTGATATCTTATGTTGTGTACTCCTTGGTTGTACAAGGTGTTTCTTTATATAATCGAGCATCCCACCCACTCTTTGCTTCACACATACGGGGCAAAGCAACGTGATACCCTTGCTGAAAGAGAAGTTCTCTCTCCGAACGGTAGAGTTAAAATCTTCTTAGCGCTAGATGTTTTATGATAACTCCTCCGACGTAGTGGGGCGATCCGATTTTTTCATTATCATTGTGAGATGGTTCGGCGGGCAATCTAGACGACGGACGGTTTGAATCCCTAGTTGGCTGCCTATGATTCATGGTGAAACGGTATGGATTTTCTGGCTGGACACAATAATTTTTGGACGATCTGGATTAGAAGGTTGTACGGTTCGTGTTTTAAACAAAGGTATTGGTTTCATGGTTTGATTTGGGCCAATGTTCAAATAGTCCAAATCTATGGTCACTGTGCATTGATTGAACAAATTTCACGAACCACATGAACGACGTTACTCTGCACACTATCCATTTGATGTACTCCTTGTTAGAAGGGGACACATAATCTCAGTGGAACATATATGTGGAAACCTACTGCGGCAAGAGATTATCTAGGGCCCACTATGATGTTGTAAGAAAATTTCCCTGGCCATATGATTCTTTAGATCATGCCAAAGCATGAGCTCTAAGATGGGGCATATCCAAGACTTAGGTGGGCCACCTAATGTAAGGTGGTTGAGTTCGATGGGTCTGGAACCCACCTCGAACTACGGTGGAGAAGGAGATGTCAAAGGGAGAGGTTTCTGGCTAGGTTCTTGGCAACGTAAGATGCACCATCTTCTGATTCTTTCTTTTTTAAAACAAATAATGGGATCCACTACAATGCTGGCAAGAATTCATCCTGACCATCCGTTTCTCTAGATGCCAGGACATGGGCCCTACGTTGTGACAGATCCGAATCTTAGGTGGGCCACACGTTGGAGGAAAAATGGGTATTGAAATATCCACTGTTGAAAATTACCTAGGGTCTCTCCACACCTTCTTTCCTTGTGTTTTTTATATTATATTTTATATCAATTAAGTCCATAACAAGGACGTCACTGGACAATCCTATGGCTTTCGGTTTTCCATTCTCTGCCTGAAACTCTCGCCACGTATAGACTTTGACTACACCGTCCGATTAAGATGAAATTCAGTCGTGGCTTGCTATTTTATATGCTCTTTCCAATGAGCCTAATATGGACCTTGATCTCTCCATGGTGAAAAAAGATATGTTTTAATTGCTTATGTTGATACGTGTTCCAAACAACGCATGTACGTGTCTAATGTGAAAGCTAGCCAGTAGATTTGATGTATATTCTACGAGCTTCAAAATGAATGGTTAACTTTGTCATTTGAACGGCCTAGTTGATGGATACAAGTGTGATGGATGGTTGGATGATGTGGTTAGGACCCTAATCATGTATATGGTTATTGTACGGTTGGTTTCGTAAACGGATACACGCATAGTGGGTATTTGGATGAATTGGTTATGACCCATTGAATGAACGGCTTGAATTAATGTTTAGATCATTACTTCTACAATCATATACTTGAATAAATAGTTGAGTAATCATATACATTGACCTTGTACGTGGTGGATGATTGAGTGGGAAAAACAAATGGTTGTATGGCTGGATGGTCTCTCACATACCTACATGTGCGAAAATTTTCAGGTTATTACACCCAGTGTTCGCATTGTCAACGAAATGTCGATAATATCGCCGATAATATCGGTGTCGCTAGTCTAGTGACACCGAAACCCCCATTTTTCGTTTCTCTCTGGATTATCGGCGAAATATCGGCGATATCTTCGATAATCTTTGATTTTTTCCGACAAAATAGGTAAAAATGGAAAATTAAACCTTTGATTTCGGTAATACCTGGTTTATGGTTGATCGGAACTCGGAAGCAAAGAATTTCATGGGCAGCAATCGACAGCGCTCGTCTCGTGTGACTCACAGACACATGATTTCGGCGAAAAATCAGAGATTTAGGGAGATTGCTTGAAACCTTGTCGAAAATCGCCCCTCTTCGCTGGAAAACCTTCTTCGCAGACAAAACCCTTTTTTTTTTCTATTGTTTTTTTTTTTTTTTTTTTTTTTGCTTTTATGCTTCAACGGAAGCAAACAGGCGCACGGTGCGCTTTAGCGTACTGAGTAAACTTTCTGGGCCCACCGTGAATGTATGTGATTTATCCACGCCGTCCATTCATTTTTCTAGTTTATTTTAGGGGTAAATCCCAAAATTAAAGCATATCCACAGCTCCAGTGGACCACACCACAAGAAACAATAAGAATAATGATTATCACCGTTGAAACCTTCTTAGGCCCCACAGTGATGTTTATTTGTCATCAAACCTTTTTTTAAATATAAAAAGGCATGGATGAAGGGTTAAAATAAATATCAGCTTGATTCAAAATTTCTGTGGCCACCAAGAAGTTTTTAATGATATGCGTTCAATTCACAAAGTTTCTTGTGGTGTGGTCCATTGAAGATTTGAATCTGGTTCATTTTTTATATCACACACTAAAATAAGCCTTCATATATAATGGACGGTGCAGATGTAAGGTACATAGTTCATAATGGGCCCCACAGTTAGGGTTCCATCAGAAGCGGATGGGCTACTGTACCTCACACCAGCTATATAGCTGCTGTAGGTACGTGTCGTGCGAAGTCCAGCACTGACGCTCCTCGAGCTCCGAGTTGTACGAACGGTTCAAAGGAGATCAAAGTTACGTTGGCCCCACAGTGATGTATTTATTATATCTACACCGTTCATCTGTTTTTAGAGTTCATTTTAGAGCATTATCCAAAAAATGAATCATATCCAAAGATTATATGGACCGCACCATAGATAGCAGCAGAGATAATGATTTTTACCGTTAAACAATTTGTAGGGCCCACTATAACGTTTATTTTGCATCCAATCTGTTCGTAAAAATACAAACATCTGAATGAAGTGGAAAAACAATTTTCATATTGATCCAAAACTTTTGTGACCTCAAAAAGAATTTCAATGGTAGACGTTCAATCCCCCACTCGTTTTTGCAGTGTGGTCCACTTCATAGTTATTTGTCTTATTTTTCGTCTAAAGGCTTAAGGCGAGCTCTTCAAATGGATTAACGGTTTGGATATAACACACACCTCATGATCAGACCCATATCACTTGCTGATGTCAATAGCTGGTACGAGGTGCACCTGCCAATTCGCTTCGGACTGCGCCGGAACGAAGTGAATTGCACACTGAGTAAAATATAGGCCCATAGTAATTGTGTATTTGATCCAACTCAGTCCATCCATTTTATTAGATGATTTTAAGGCACAAGCAAAAAAATGAAGCATATCCAAAGCTTAGGTGGACCACACCAAACTGTGTGAATTGAATGTTTACCATTGAAAAAGCATCCCACCCACTCTTTGCTTCACACATACGGGGCAAAGCAATGTGACACCCGTGCTAAAAGAAAAGTTCTCTCTCCGAACGGTGGAGTTAAAATCTTCTTAGCGCTAGATGTTTTATGATAACTCCTCCGACGTAGTGGGGCGATCCGATTTTTTCATTATCATTGTCAGATGGTCCCGCGGGCGATCTAGACGACGGACGGTTTGAATCCTTAGTTGGCTCCTATGATTCATGGTGAAACGGTATGGATTTTCTGGCTGGACACAATAATTGTTGGACGATCTGGATTAGAAGGTTGT
This sequence comes from Magnolia sinica, assembly GCF_029962835.1. NCBI lineage: Eukaryota > Viridiplantae > Streptophyta > Magnoliopsida > Magnoliales > Magnoliaceae > Magnolia > Magnolia sinica. Next base: position 120,402,641 of record NC_080573.1, read on the forward strand.
ACGGTTCGTGTTTTAAACGAAGGTATTGGTTTCACGGTTTGATTTGGGCCAATGTTCAAATAGTCCAAATCTATGGTCACTGTGCATTGATTGAACAAATTTCACGAACCAGATGAACGACGTTACTCTGCACACTATCCATTTGATGTACTCCTTGTTAGAAGGGGACACATAATCTCAGTGGAACATATATGTGGAAACCTACTGCGGCAAGAGATTATCTGGGGCCCACTATGATGTTGTAAGAAAATTTCCCGGGCCATATGATTCTTTAGATCATGCCAAAGCATGAGCTCTAAGATGGGGCATATCCAAGACTTAGGTGGGCCACCTAATGTAAGGTGGTTGAGTTCGGTGGGTCTGGAACCCACCTCGAACTACGACGGAGAAGTAGATTTCAAAGGGAAAGGTTTCTTGCTAGGTTCTTGGCAACGTAAGATGCACCATCTTCTGATTCTTTCTTTTTTAAAACAAATAATGGGATCCACCACAATGCTGGCAAGAATTCATCCTGACCATCCGTTTCTCTAGATCATGCCAGGACATGGGCCCTACGTTGTGACAGATCCGAATCTTAGGTGGGCCACACGTCGGAGGAAAAATGGGTATTGAAATATCCACCTTTGAAAATTACCTAAGGTCTCTCCACACCTTCTTTTCTTGTGTTTTTTATATTGTATTTTATATCAATTAAGTCCATAACAAGGACATCACTTGACAATCCTATGGCTTTCGGTTTTCCATTCTCTGCCTGAAACTCTCGCCACGTATAGACTCTGACTACATCGTCTGATTAAGATGAAATTCAGTCGTGGCTTGCCATTTTATGTGCTCTTTCCAATGAGCCTAATATGGACCTTGATCTCTCCATGGTGAAAAAAGATATGTTTTAATTGCTTATGCTGATACGTGGTCCAAACAACGCATGTATGTGTCTAATGTGAAAGCTAGCCAGTAGATTTGATGTATATTCTACGAGCTTCGAAATGAATAGTTAACTTTGTCATTTGAATGGCCTAGTTGATGGATACAAGTGTGATGGATGGTTGGATGATGTGGTTAGGACCCTAATCATGTATATGGTTATTGTACAGTCGGTTTCGTAAATGGATACACGCATGGTGGGTATTTGGATGAATTGGTTATGGCCCATTGAATGAACGGCTTGAATTAATGTTTAGATCATTACTTCTACAATCATATACTTAAATAAATAGTTGAGTAATCATATACATTGACCTTGTATGTGGTGGATGATTGAGTGGGAAAAACAAATGGTTGTATGGCTGGATGGTCTCTCGCATACCTACATGTGCGAAAATTTTCAGGTTATTACACCTCAACTTAGTTACGTAGAGAGTTGAAAAAATTGTAATACCCAGCTTTTATATTTGTTTGATTTTCAGACAAAATGTATAATTGCCTGCAAAGAAAGATGGATTCTTATCAATTCATCACTAGTTTTTGTTTTCATTGCAATGTTGTAGGCTTAATGAAGTAGGACAACTAACCACTTGCTCTAAAAGCTTGAACTGATAGAGCGTGGCGAATCAATCCCAGGCCCCACATCCCATTGATTAAGTCTTTGGCCAAACCCCTCTCGTGGGCCCCACATCACATGGGTTTTTGCCTCACATGAGTTACCCGCCCCACATGGGCCGTCCACCCTAAGTGTGCCCCTGCATCCCATAGGCCACCCCACTTGAACCTTGTGTGAAAATGCCCTTGCATTAATCACCCCCGGTGAGGAGTCTCGAACACAAGACCTCCCGTCCTGACATCACTTTGAAGCAGGACAACTAACCACTTGCTCTAAAAGCTTGAACTGATAAAGTATAGCGAATCAATCCTTTTATTTTATAGCCCAGTCCCCACATCTCATGGGTTAGGTGCTCGGTTGAACCCCTCTCGTGGTCCCCACATCACATGGGTTCCGCCTCACATGAGCCACCTGCCTCACACGAGCCACCCATCTCAAGTGTGCCCCTACATCCCACAGGCCACCCCACTCGAGGCCAGTGTGAAAATGCCCCTACATCCCACAGGCCACCCCACTCGAGCCTAGTGTGAAAATGCCCCTACATTACTTAATCTTTGGGTGAGATTCATATTAAGTGAAATTTAGCTAGATTTTATATATGGATTTTTGTGAGAATCCCATAAAATTTAGGATTCATTTGATGTTCCTATATTAGGTGGGCATTAGATGGAGTATATAATGATATTACCATTGATTAAAATGGAAGCCAGAGCTCCATTACACTCAATTGCAATTTTGAGGCATTTTGACAGAATTCACATGGCGAGCATGCTTCTTGAAGTGACCTTCACGCTTCCCAGACACGGCACTTTTGTTGGGGACCTTTGAGAAGAAAAGGCAGCTTTTGTCGGGGGTATTTGATGGGCAGTGAATTCACCTAAATGCCTGTCTTGCAAAAGTCGTGGAGGATCTAAACCTTGTCAACATAGTTTTCTCAATTTCTAAGGATAATTAGATTTGGGTTCTCTTCTTCTTCTTCTTTTTGAGATTGTTAATGAAGGTGCTCTGTGTTCATTGCCTTTTAAGATCCATAGAACAAGAGTACCTTATTTTAACTGTTTCTTTTATCAACTACATGGATACAGTTATAGGCCAGACATGAGAACTAAGGATGCAGACCGTGAACCTGTACTAGAATTGGGACATTCAACTCTATCCATTGGATTCAATCCTTCACGTGCCGTCCAACTCTCAAGGCGTCCAAGGTCAGTTACTTTTAACTAATTTGCTGGCCTGAAACTATAGTCAGCGTGGATAAGGGGAGTGTATGTATGTTTTTGGTTGTATATGCTTCATCGATGAAAACCATTTTGTTTTCTTTTAAACAAATATGGATCCCTGGACTGCATTTCTATTCAATTCATTTATTTTGCTTGAGCATTTGACATGTGAAATACAATACACAGAATTTCATAGAATGATTTTTTATTTTTTATTTTTTCCAGAAATATCAAGGTTTTCAAGAGAGAACTTTGAGAGATGGGGTTCTCCGGTGGTAACGCTACCACTGTAAGCTATGGTGGTACTAGGCAAAAGTGGGGTCCACGTGATGTATCCACTACAACCAATCTGTCCATCAGATGTGTTTGCCTTACATTAAACCCAAGGCCCCAAAAAAAGCTCATACGGAAACTGAGGCAGGCAACAGAACAGGGGACAAGTTGTGGGGCAATGCCCACCTTTGACTTGCGCTGGGCCCAATGTTGTGTATACAGAATCAAGGCTGTCCAGAACCTTAATCTGCCATAGATAAAGGATTAGGACAAAATCAGGCTGTTCTGCAGTTCAAGTGGGCTCCAATGAGAATCAAGGGTGGGCGTTCCCTCCCACCCTGGATGTAACCTGAGGCGGCGCATCTGATGGACAGGTTGGATGTGTATCAAACACCATGCGGGCCCCACATCTTCCTGGTTCTGCCATCAGCTTAACATGGAACCAGTAACACTGGAGCACTCCTCTTAACTCTTGAGAGATGGATTAAACTCTGAACTGTATTAGCTAACCTTGAGATTCGTGTTTAACAGTGTTATCACTTATCATATGCAACTGCATATGCCATAGTAGCATATGCGGTTTTATGACAATTGGGCATTATGCTATGGCATATGCAATGGTTTATGCGATTATGCCATCACTTGTGTGATTAAAAAAGTGTAAATTTTTTAGGAGATTGTGCGATGGCATATGTGATTATGCGATCATATATGCACACAGCCCCCTTGGTTTGCATACGCTTGCTTGTGCTATTTGACAACCACGGTATTTATTCATTGTCTTATTTGCTTGACCATTTGCTACCGCGTTTCTTGAGATAGGGCCTTCTTGTATGAAGGTTTTCTCTCTGATGAGGAATGTGAACACCTCATTTCTTTGGTAATTCCTTCCCTCATAACTTGTTGATTGAAACCATTCTATGGTCTCACATCGTTTCTCAAAATCTTATCTTTGGGGCACAGGCTCATGGTAAGCTTGAAAAATCGATGGTGGTGGACCGTGATACAGGGAAGAGTGTTGTGACCCCATATCGTACAAGCTCAGGGATGTTCTTGGCTAAAGATCAAGTGAGTGAGTTTTCTCGCTTTCTACTCTGTAAATGTAGCTCAGGACTTTGCATATATGCTATGGAGTTTGCTTATGATAGAGCAATGATGCCATGTGTCTATAAGTTCTCATTGTGAATGTTTCACAATTAATTAGGCTTATGATAATTAGATTCTTCAAAACCTGGAAAGAGTTTCATGCTTGTATACTTGGTTGAGGTTAAGGGATCTACTGAGATTTTGAACACCACACCAGTCCTAATTGTCATTTAGAATTTACAGTGAATGGTACCAATTTGCTACATCTGGTATCATGTTTTTGAATATCAGCCGCTTTGTAACAGTATCAGTCCACCCCGTCACACGTTATTGGGGGTGAACCAGTCCGTTAGCGCCCCCCCCCCCCCCCCCAAAAAAAAATAATAAATAAATAAATCTCTCATTTTGGCTTTAAAAACAAATCTCTTCTTTCTTCCCCTTTCTTCATTTCAACCATCTTAGAAACTAAATTTAGACTAGATCTAGGCCTATTTTGAAGATCAAAATATAAGATATGGGGGAATTCAATGAATTGAAGTGGAATGGACCATTTTAGGAAATATTGGAAGAAGGGGGTAAGTTATCACTTCCTTTCCCATTTCTTCATCTCCGTTTTGTTGTATTCATATGTAATGGACCATGATCCACAAAATCATGCTTGATCTGTGTTCGATTATGACCTATTTGGTTAACGTTCAGCAGGTCAAGCTGACTAACAGCATTCTTGTCAATAAATAGTCTGATTCAATATTAAATATATGTTAAAAATGCAAAAATAATAGATACTAATGTCTCGCATTTTTTTCTTCATATTTTCTCACTTTTTTTTTTCACAATATTTTGTGCTAAAAAAACTTTGGCTGCTACGGCCTGTATCAAATTTGGTCTCAGACGATGCTGTTAGTTGACTTTCATCAGGTCAAACTGACAGACAACATTCTTATCAATGAATGGTCTGATACACTATTAAATGCATGTTGAAAACACAAGGATGATTGCTTCTAATGTCTTGCATTTTTCATATTTTCTCATCATTTTTCAAAATATTGTGAGCTAAAATAGTTTTGGTCACTTCGGGCCCATATTGTTCGATACAAGTCCAATATGCCTCATCCCTCATATCATATTGTTTTTGGGCCTGGATGATACACACACCAATATCATTATTCAAAATCTCACCTGGTAGTTAGATTTACTATGAATCATACCAAATGGGATTTTAGCTAAACTTTTGATATTGTTCGGGAAACTTAAATGGGCCAATTCAGAGTATGAAGGGACTTGGAGAAGAGAACAGCATTACTTTTGATGGGATTAGGAACCTTTCACGAGGTTGCTTCTTGTCTCAACCAATCATGTTCTTCTATATCTTTGCTTAGGGGGAGGAGTGAATCACCTGCTTCTTGTTATAAATCCACACCCCCACAACCCCCCCCCCCCCCCCCCCCCCAACCACACACACACACAGAGTGAATTCAGATTTAGAGGATCCACTGTACATGATCCATCCATATGCTTGAAACCCCAAGCCATACTTGGATAACATAGCAATTTTATTGTCTGTATGGTTACTTTCTTAACTGTACTTTGACGTTGGTTAAGAGACATTTGAGGCCTCCTTTTTTTTAAAGGACAAATCTGGATGGTTGCCTTTTTTTTCCCGTACCTAAGAAAAATGCATAGCTTGCAATGGATACAAATTCTCAACTGACTCTGAGATGTTAAATATGTATTCTGGATACATATTACATGCAGTCATATGTCATATACAGTTTTTTATGGTTTACAACATTTACACAAAGTACTGTCCCAAGCTGGCCTGGTTGAATTCTTTTTGTTTTTGTTGGAATTTACTATTTTAGCACGAGTTCTTATAAGGGAATTTGCATGGCATATGTGCAATCATGGCACATGTTTGAGATTTGGGCTTTTCATGTAGGGGGTCCCACTGTGAACATGCTATGGTGCAAGAATAAACCAATCTACTCATCAGTTTCACCTGGAGTATGATTAAAATAGTCAGAAGAAATAAATTGAACCTCCCACCTGGTGACCTGCGTTTTACGGTCCTGGGTATGTTGACAGTGGGACCTGCCTGATGAACAGACCGGACCTTGCACACGTGCTAGAAAGAGGAGGATGGCCTATCCTTTCCACACCAACATCCTCTGCATTTCTCATTTACATATTGATATTTACATCATTTCTGTTTTCCGTGTTTAGTTACTAGTAGATATGGCACACCCAATGTGTGTGGAGAAGGGAAGTATGTTTTTTTGGAGAGTGGGAGCAGAAGCTGTTGTAAAAGTGGAGTTATTTGATACTTCGGCAGAGTGTGAGGGCCAATGTTCAGGCACCCTGAAATTTTATGCATGGCATACATTAACTCAATTAAACTGTCCAAGTTGTGGGACCCACTTTAAATAGGTCACCGTTCAAAATTCAGATTGTTTCAAGGATCCTGACGTCGTATTCACAAGCATTTGTTTGTTGAATTTGAACCATTGATTTCGATTAGGACAGATTATTGTTTTCATTTTGATCTGCAGAATGCCTCTGTAATCTTTTTCATTTTGCTTTGCCTCTGTTTTTGCTTTCGCTGCCCTTGTGGCTTTAATAAAGTGCAGTACTTTCAAAAGAAGAAGAGAAAAAAATTCCATTGAATGGCCACCGATCAGCCAGTTGGAAAATTAAGTCTTTAGGTAATTTTCTGTTTAAGATACTTCCAAATTAAGGTGCATGCTTTGGATGGTTAATTTTGAGCTAATTAAACAAGTAGATATGTCATGCACAATGCACACAGAGAGAGGAAGTAAACGCCAGATGTGGGAAATGGATGGAGCAACAGTCTTAAATGCAAATTGTTGTTAGATACACTAGCACAATCTGATGTTTGATAATTGGGCACTTTGAAATTGTATATGTGGAATACACTAACTTGATCTAACCACCCTGGTTGTCAGACCTGCTTTAGATAATTCATCACTAAAAATAGTGTCGTTGTCGTCATCACCATGTAAGCCTTATCCCAAGTAATTGTGGTTAGCTACACAAATCTTGCTCTGCCATTCCACTCTATCAAGGATCATACCTTTAGTTATACCAGAGGTCACCATGTCTTTTCGTATGACCTCCACCCATGGCCCTTTGGGCCTTAAAAGTGGCTTTTTAGAGCGTTGAACTTGAATCAACTCAACTGATGCAGTTGTTGGTCTCTGTTGAACGTGGCCAAACCACCCATGGTGTGCTGTAACAGCATTACAGGGCCATAAAAGCAACAGTGGCAACCGTTACGCGTTATAGGTTTGTAATGGCCATTATGATAACAATGACTCTTAACTGCCATTACGCCCCTGTAACGGCCCGTTATGCCTCCTATAAAGGCCAAAATGTCCCTGTAACAGTTCGTTCCAGGGCAGATACAGTTTTTTTTTTTCAATAAAAAAAAAGAGACTAACAACCGTTGCGGTCTGTATCATAAAGGTAATGCTGGCCACCATTGCTGTTACGGAATACCTTGAAACCACCCAAGTCTACTTTCCTTCATCTTATTACCCACTGGTGCTACTCCTAAGTTCCCTCGAACGTGTTCATTTCTAATTCTATCATTGTCTTGCCTCCATCGATCTCAACATCCTCATTTCAACTACGCTCATCCTATTAACATGTCATTCCTTGACCACCCCACATTCTGTCACATAAAGCATGTCTGGTTTTATAGCTATCTCATAAAATTTTCCCTTCAGTTTCTAATTCATCATTAAAATTTTAAATTGATTTAAGTCACTTCACCTCTGATATTAAGCCTTTGTTTCTTGAATCCGTACCATTGATTGTTTTCACCTCAACAGTCTGCTAAATGGCCATCAATCAGCCGGCTTGGAATTTTAACCAGTGCAGTTTTTTGCCTAAGATTCATCCAAGTTAGGGCCCCATTATTGTACACTTTATTTGAGTTCATTTTATACTGTGGTTACAAATTTATTAATGTTTGCCAATCGACCATCACTCTGCCAGAGAATTGACATTTTTCTCATTGTAAACGGAAAGAAATGGTTATCCAACAGCCATGTGGCCATACGATTTTACCAAATTACCTAAATATCTAAAACCCTTCTTTTTTGAGCATTTATTTAAAACCCTTCTTGTACCTTCAATAACCCCACTTACCTTTTCAAAGTCAAATCTTATGATGATTCACCTACCTGTTCTTATTTTTATTTATGTTTGCAAGGATGAGATTGTTGCAAGGATTGAAGATCGAATTTCTGCTTGGACCTTTCTTCCAAAAGGTAATTGTTCTTAATCACAATCCATTTTGGTTTCTACACGTCACTGTACATTGTGAGAGCTATGCTAAGCCCACAGGCGGCAGCACTTGCCAATCTGGCATATCTGTGGGACACCCAAAGCCTGAATCAGATGGACTGCACCGTGTGGATGACTTGGGCCAAATTTCAGGCAAGTAGGCTCATTCAGTGTGCCAGACATGTGCATTAAATGTGGACAGTTGGCAGTTGTTTTAAACCATCTTCTGTTCTCATGTGTGTGTGCCCTGCCTGGGGAGTTGACAAACCTGATTTCTGGTTGAGGTCATCTACTAGCTGGGGCCACTGAAGTCGCGGCACGTGCCAGGTTGGAAAGTCTGACCACAGGTAGAGGTGCATTTAGGTGTAGAAATCACTGCATGTCGTCATATTCAGACATCTTAATTTTACAATTGACTTTTTTCCATCTTCAGAAAATGGTGAGCCTATGCAGCTACTGCGTTATGGGATCGGAGAGAAGTATGACCCTCATCACGACTACTATCTAGACAAATCCAGATTAGCATTTGGGGGGGCATCGGATCGCCACAGTTCTGATGTATCTGTCTAATGTCACCTTTGGGGGTGAGACCATCTTCCCCAACTCGGAGGTGAGGGTGCTTGTTCATCTCGATCCCTTTTACAACTCTTGGCTAGTCTAATCCGATAGCTGCTAGTGAAAGTAGGTTTACAGATTCTACTCTCCCCCCATCTGGTGGGCCCCACAATCATAGTTCTAAAACTTGGTGGGTTGACTCAATATGGCTCAGAATGACTCGAACAAGTCATGACCCCAATCAGTGTTGCATGTTGCCAGAATCAAAGGAGTTACCTCATCTATCAAAGCAGGTGGATGCTACTGCTGCACCACACTGCACCATTACATCCTATTTGGGTATTTTAATTACTTTTCCTGTTTTGAAACCATTTGAAATCATTAAATAATAAAAATTTAATTATTAAAATATCTAGTGGAGTCTATTAAAGACTTGGTGGGGTCTTCGAGTTGAGCTGACCTGGCTAGACATCGAGTTAAGTCGAGTTTTCGAACTTATGCCCAAAATAAACATGCTGTGGCCCGAAAATCAGGCCGGTCTGCTCATCTGGTGAGTCACACATGTATGACGGAATGGATGGTTAGAAAAGATTGGCAACTGGTCTACATTCGTTGTACTAGTGTTTCCCACCTGATTATTAGCCAGGTTGTTTCTCAAGCAACTGCACGTGTACTGTGGGGCCTACAAGATGAATGGCCTATATCTTGTATAGGGAGAAGAGGATTCAAAATCCTACTCTTGGGTCGCCATAGCTTGGCTATTTTTGCGTACTATCTACTGATGTTGAGGATTGTCAATCAACCAAACAGTACCAAGACCCCCAAGTGAAAGACAGTACATGGTCCTACTGCGCGACGACTGCTGCCTATGCAGTGAAGCCCATTAAAGGAAATGCTGTTCTCTTCTTCAGTCTCCATCCTAATGTGACGGTCGATGAGAGCAGCCTTCATGGAGGGTGTCCTGTGATCGAAGGAGAGAAGTGGTCCGCAACCAAATGGATTCATGTAAAATCCATTGATAGGACACATTCATTGGATGATGGTGAGTGCACAGATGAAGACGACAATTGTGTAGAGTGGGCTGCGCTCGGGGAGTGCGAAAAGAATCCTTTGTACATGGTTGGGAGTCCTGATTATTATGGGACATGTCGGAAGAGTTGTAACATCTGCTGAGGGTTTCAGGTTGTACATCCTTCATCAACCACCACGCATAAGAGGTTTGCAGGTCCAAAACTGTTTTCTCCTTTTAAGCTTTGCTGTCGGTTAAGATTCAACGTCTAGGTAAAGATTAATCAGGTGGTGTGTGTGGGATCTGGACTGTTCATCAGGTGGTCTCCTCTATGAATGTGCTATGGCACGAAGATCAAGCCAGTCTGGCCATCAGCTAGGCTAGAGCTTACATTGAATGCGGATGGCCTTTGTAGCCATCCATCTTTACATTGTGAGACCACCTGGTGATCTGATTAGCATAGTTTTTTTCCGCAGCACATTTCCATACCTGCCACTTGGTACTGGATGTAGGGGTGGCAATGGGCAAGCAGCCTCGTGCTGCCCGCCTAAGAGCGGGGCTTTGGATCTATTAACTTGTTGTGTGGGCAGGGCTTCCACGTGAGTCATTTTAGACTGACCCTGTCCAGGCCGGCCCTACCTCATTTGTCCGTGTTTTATCCTGCAAATGCAAATATGCAGTTCCAATCCTTGGTTAGGCAGCATATGCATCTTGCATGTAGACTGTTGATTTCATTTTTCTAATATATATATATATATATATATATATATATATATATATATATATATATAATGTGCAGCTCATTTGATCAACACGATTAAGAACATTCAGCATGGGAAATAGGGATTTGATCAATTTCAGGCTAGGTTGGGTCGAACTTGGGCCCAACCAAATTTTTTGGGCTTGTACTGAAACCCCCAGCATATTGCCACCCCTACATCCAAATTGGAATTCATTTCATCTGCGGAATTGAAGTTTTTGCACAATTTACTTTTGATCTCCATAGAGCCACTCAGAATCAAAGCCCCTTTCACAGTAGAAGACAAGATGGTTAATATTTATACTAGAGTGAATGGGTATGTTGATCAGTTACAGATTGGTAGTTAAGAAATTTCTTGTTTAGTTAACTTCAATTCCAAGAAACCATTCTACCATGGCATTCATCAAGCAAGCAGAAGGCCTTTTGAAGGAAGCCACATTCATTGAAGCAGACGCCCTTTTGAAGGAAGTTACTTTGGAATTAGATAGAACTATTTGTACTTTATGAACAAACATAAAGAAATTGATCACCCATGGTACAAGAGGAATAATTTATCTCTAGTTTGAATAATTCAAGATATGTTTCTTGGCATAGCAATCCACTAAAATAGATGGAAATACATTGTTTTCCTGTCTCTTATTCAAATAAAAGAATTTGGATTTATGTGTGAGTTTTTAGGTAATGAAAATGCATATCCAAATCAATGATGCAAGAATCATAATAATTTATATGAAATGGGTAGGGAAAATCGAACCTAGAAGGGGCGGGGATTACCCGATGCACGTGGTTGGTGGGTGATTGTGTGTATCCACAAGGGATAGTCTCGCCTTAAAGGCCAGGACACCTTGTTGTCATCAAAAAAGGAAAAAGAAAAAAAATAAAAAATAAATAAAGGAACATGGAAGCAAATCTTTCTTGTTACTTCATTCCTTATTTCTACTCTTGGAAAATACTAAAGAAAATAATTTTCTTTCCATGGAGCTGAAACGATACGTCGGCCAGTGGTTCTAGTAAACCAAATTCATCATTTAATAGCTATTTGGCTCTGATCTCTCCCTAAGAAAAAAGGTAAGAACTTGTTGCGAATTGAAATGCATTTTTGTATATTCGTCTGCAGAATTTTTGCATAATTCAATAAAAATTGGTTGAATTTCTACTTGACAGATAGAAATCTATAGAAGGTGTATTCTCCATCTAATGTGACATACAGTGGAGGGTAGTCCACAAGAAACCAATAACCACTGATGTTATGTGGAATAATGCTATGTCATAATTCCACAGCTATGGGTGGCTTGGATTGTCATTTCCTATCTTCTTTTGCAGTGTGGAAAGGATGGAATGAGGTCTTGATTGGGAATAGAAGTGGGCCATCCTCATCAATTTACTCAGTCCTGAGTTGAGTTGGACCTAATTTAAGTGGTGATTTGTGGTGCCAAGTTGCATTGGATTATACAGAGTGCGATTTACTTAGACATGTTGGCCTAACTGTCAATCCATGGTATGTGTTCCACAGTTCAGTCATTGCTGTTTATACTTAGACCGTTGGGAGGAGATGATTGATGTTCAAGGCCGGCTTTCGACAGTTGGGGCCAACCATTTTTGAATGGTCATCCATCAGTGTAGCTCTGTATCAGGGACACAGACCTTCCAGGCGGGATGTGACTAGGTCTGCATGGTATTCTCAAGCCTTGTGTTTGTATACGTTGGCATTGTTTATGTGATCCAGACTGTTAATCCGATGGCTCCACCTTGATAGGGGATCCTGAGAAATCTTCCAGATTGGGAAGTTAGTGTTGTTGTTCAAACTCTGGCCTTTTTTAATACTGAATTATAGACCGTTGCTGTTTTTCTTTTCAATAGTCTCTTTTTCAGGTCACTAACTGAAGTCATGCGGAGAATTTATGGGAATCTTCCTCCATGTTGGGTCCTTCACATCAATGGTTCTAAGCTCACTCTCACTTTTTGCTCATTTCCCATTGGATGTGTTTGGTTTTAGAATTACAAAACAAATTGTAAGTAAAGGATATTGGAAGGGGCCGTTTGATTTTCTAATTACAGTAGTAATTCAAGGTAAATGGGTAATAATTATTTCCCTTCGTATTTCCCTTGGATTTCCTAAGTGATGTTGAGAGCCACCTTCATTTATAGCACTCATGGCACCCGGATGAGAAAAATGTTAAATTAGGGGGCCCACCATGATCTATGTGTCTTATCCACACCGTCCATCCCTTTAGCCAGCTCATTTTAGGGCATAGGACCCAGAAGTTTTGGATCAAGCTAATATTTTTGTTTCCCCTTTAACTTTGTGACCTTATGACCAGGTTGGATGACAAATAAACATCAATGTTGGCCCTAGGGAGAACAACTTTCAACTGTCGACATCTTTAGGATCATTGTTTCCTAAAGTGTGGTCCACTTGAGCTTTGGATTTGCCTCAGTTTTGGGCTCATATGTTAAAATGTTCTGTTAAAAAGGATGGATGGTGTGGGTAAGTCACACATATCATAATGAGGCCCACATATTTAAATCGGCAATAACATGGTTTTTATGACCGATTTTCAAAATGTAATTCCTGGCCAATTTCAATCAGGTGTGGTCCACTTGAGCTTATTTGCCTTATTTTTGGGCTCATGTCTTAAAATGTTCTGTTAAAAAGGATGGATGGTGTGGATAAACATATATCATAATGAGGCCCACATATTTAAATCGGCAATAACATGGTTTTTATGACCGATTTTCAAAATGTAATTCCTGGCCAATTTCAATCAGGTGGAGTAAGTCATAATTACTTATTTCTTTGTATGTACGAGGGAAGTTAAAAATCAAACAGCCCCTAATCATTACATTTTTACATTATAAAGTAATGGTAGCAAACTCATAATCGCAATCAAATGTAAATGCAAATAATGCATCATTGTAGTTAAATGCAAGTGATGTTACCTTACAATTACAAATGTAATTATCACCTATTTTCAACCATTTACCCTAACAAACACCCACTTAGGGGCTGTTTGGATGGGAGTAAATGTAGGTAAATAGCGTTTGAGGTATGTTTGGATGAGAGTAAATGCACAAAAATGAAATGAAATTGGAGTTAATGGGCTGAAGAAATGAAATTTAGGTGAAATATATTTTTGAGCTCCCTTTAAGAGTGGCATGAGTAAACAAAGGTGCCGCTACGCTCACGTCCGCAATACATGTGGCACATTGATGATGCTTTGAAACAATCCAATTGTTAGCTACATCACTAAAATCACATTAGTAGAATGATCCAAATCGTTTGAAGGTTGGTCATCTAAATGAATGATTAAAAAACATTGGCAAATTGCTTGTTTGTGATCATTGCATTTGTGGCCCACCCAGGGCTCAACATTTCCTCGTTTTTTTAGAAGCATATATTTCAATGGGCTTATTATAATCATTCTATTAAATATCAAATATGGACATTAATTTGGGATATTAAACCTGATTTAAAATATCACACATGTTTTTGTGAGTATAACGAAAAACTATAATGCATTCCAATTGGACGCTGATTACGTCCTACTCTCACTTGTGATGCAGGGATGGACGTGATGAGGTCAATCACTGTCTTCCGCGAGGGATAACTACTCTGAATCAACTGATCTTCTCCGAACTCCTCACTAATATACTTTGAATCCAGAGAGAAAATAAGAAAATAGAAATAAATTTTAGAAATTAAGAAATTGATTGATTGATGAGAAAAATGAATTATTTACTACCCTTTAAAATTTGTGACTTATTATAAATAGTAAACTTACTATTTATAAATGGTCATGATTTCCACTAGACTTCATGGTTTTTGGCCAAAAATAGTGTCCTATTTGGCTTAACCTATTTGGCTTAATCATGTTTTTCTCCTAATTTTTCTAAGTACTTTTCATGTTGGACACAACTCCTAAAGCGCAAAGGATGAATAGTAATAATCAAACTAAAAATTACTATAAATAATAAAAATGAAAATAAAATAGATTTTTGACCATCAACCCGATGGAATCTCGCAAATTTGGCGTGGGCAACCTAACATATCAAGGTTGGGTGGCTAAAGTAGCTTCTCCTACTCCAAAATCATATATGGTATGTCGAATAACTCTCCGATTTGCGAGATACGCCTATTTCAAAGTTCTAACGGTCCAGATCACTTCCGCCTCCGATTGGGTCTTCTCTGGTCCATCTTAGACATGAAAGTGTCGGCGACCCACTCTACATCAGCCTGTCTCTAGCCACTAAAGAGTAGATTTGTGTGGAGGCCCACCATGAGGTATCAGTTTATTCATGTTGTCTATCCATTTTGTTAATCATTTTAAAGTATGAGCCCACAAATGCCGTAGGTCCAACACTTAAGTGTACCACACCACGGCTGACTCTTGTATGTAATGATTTGTGCATTTAATGCAACCCAACTATTTGGTGTGGTTCACTTGAGCATTGGATTGCTTCATTTTTGGGCTCATACTTTAAAATGATACAAGAAAAATGAGGGACATCGTGGATAAACTAAGCCCGTATATATTTCTTTTCAATGTTAGGTTTGAACTAAGACTTAAGGCTCATGGATTGGAGTGACTTGCTAGTAGATGGCTAGGAAAGGATATAGAGTTATGGTCCATGCTCAACTGAGAAAAAATGTTTTTTTTTTTTTTAATAATTGTATGATTGTTAGACAGCATCTTCCTGATGGGTTTTTCCTCCTCAGAAAGAGGAGAGAACACGCTCACTCGACTGGTTGAGTGGTGCTTGACTCAAAGTCTAGTGAGCAAATTGGTTTGGGACTCCGAGGTGCTCAACCAGTCGAGGGAGGTGCTCGACCAGTCGAGGACCCTGCTTGACCAGTCGAGGTTACGCAGTTTTGATTCCGGATTTTGTGTGGACTATGGAAATTTAAGACGGTTTCACAAGAGGTGCGAAAGGGAATTGTCAAACTATAAATAGGGGTTCCTAGGGCTTTTTTAAGTAATGCAAGAGAGTTTCCTAAAGCTTTGCAAGGGTTTGCTAAAGGATTTAGGGTTATCAAAGGTGTGAGAGAGAGAGAAGAGAAAGAGAGAGAGGAAGCTTATGGAAGGGAGGTTCTGCTCGTAGAGGTGATCTATTGTGCACTCGACATCTCAACGCTTTTACGTCCTCGTGATCGGTGAGATCTCTCCTTTTTTCTTATTTTCTTATTTTTTATCCACTCCTGAATGAGTGAAGAAGGTTTGATCCGCAGTGTGTGCTTGTGATCGGTTGTAACGTTCTACTTCATAGTGGATTGTTGTTCTCGACGAGGTCTCGTGGTTTTTACCTCTTTGAGGATTTTTCATGTAAAAATCTCTTGTGTCATGTGGTTTGTGCTTTGATTTATTTCATTGCTTTATTATCCTATAATTCTGGTATTTTTTGTGAGGCTAGATCCTAAGGTTTTATGCAACGACCCCCAACAAAGTGGTATCAGAGAGTTCAAGTTGGTTGAACGGAGTGGGATCGGTTTTGAATTATAGAAGGTGGCTCATCAAGGATGATTAGTCTCAATGGTTCTAACTGGACCATATGGAAGGCTAAGATGGAGGGCTTGCTTTATTAGAAGGACTTGTATTCTCCAATTCAAGGCATATCAGCAAAGTCAAAGGATATATCAGATGATGATTGGAAGAAGTTGGACCGGAATGTTGTGGGGTTTATTAGACAGTGGCTGAAAGATTCCGTATTCCACCATATGTGTCTACAGAAACCTCAGCTGCTAGCCTATAGCTGAAACCGCAAGGGCTGTATGAGAGGAAGACAATCAGCAATAAAATTTTTCTGATAAGACGACTTGTGAATCTCAAGTTCAAATATGGTGGTTCTGTGGCTGAGCACATGAATGAAGTCAGCAATATATTGAACCAGCTCTCCACTATGAAGATGGTCCCGAATGATGAATGACAGGCTTTGCTATTGCTTAGTTCATTGCCTGATAGTTGGGAAACATTGGTGGTGTCTCTAAGTAACTTCGCGCGAAAAGGAAAGGTGTCCATGGAATAAGTAACTAGTTGTCTCTTCAATGAGGAGATAAAGAAGAAGTCTCAGGGGTCTACTCAGCAAGAGACCTTTGTGACACAAGAACGGGGGAGAGGAAAGAACAGAAAGGGCGAAAAGGCCCGAGATAAATCAAGAGGCAAGTTGAGTACTAGAAAGGATGTTGAATACTTGAATTGTGGCAAGAAAGGCCACTACAAGTATGATTGTCGTAATAAGAAGAACGACAAGAAAGGAAAAGAAAAGGAGATGAAAGATGAATCAGATTCCACTGCAGTCGCTTCAAATGATGACGTTGTAATTATTCTTTCAGTAGATCACGATGTATGTCTCACGGCTATGAGTCAAGACATCGACTAGGTGATAGACTCAGGAGCCTCGTTTCATGCAACTTCACGCATGGATTTCTTCACAAACTATAAGTCAGGTGACTTTGGGACCGTGAAGATGGAAAATTCCGGCGTATCGAAGATCGTAAGGGTCGGTAATATTTGTGTGAAAATCGATGTGGGCTGCACATTGGTTCTCAGGGATGTGAGGCACATTCCAGACTTTCACCTCAACTTAATGTCGACGGGAAGGTTGGATGATGATAGCTATGAAAGTCGTTTTGCTAGTAGGCGTTGAAAGCTTATCAAGGGTTCGTTATTGCAGCCAGAGGAAAGAAGTATTGCACCATTTACAAAGCAAGTGTCAGTGTGTGCAAGGGTGAGTTGAACACAGTGGAAGATTCAGCTATTGACATGTAGCACAAGCGTCTAGGCCTTATGAGTGAAAAGGGGCTTCAACTATTAGCGAGGAAATGACTCCTTCCAGACATGACAGGTATACCTCTCGAAACCTGTATTGATTGTTTATCAGGAAAACAATATAGAGTTTCATTTATTAAATCTGTTTCTCATGTTAATAAAGTGCGTGCATTAGATTTGATTTATTCTGATGTTTGTGGTCTTATGAGGACAAAAACCTTGGGTAGGGCATTATATTTTGTCACTTTTATAGATGATGCATATAGGAGGGTTTGAGTTTATGCTTTGAAATCTAAGGACGAGGTCTTTGGTGTGTTTAAATTGTTTCATGTTATGGTCGAGAGAGACACAGGTAGATCATTGAAGTGCATCCGCACTGACAATGGTGGTGAATACATCGATGAGTTTCATGAGTATTGTAAGTCCCTAAGTATACGGCATGAACAGACGGTTCCTAAGACCCCCAGCATAATGGTGTGACTGAGCGTATGAATCGTACCATTATAGAGAGAATCAGATGCATGTTATCCCATGCAAAGTTGCCCAAGATGTTCTGGGGAGAAGCAATGCACACGGCAGTACATTTAATAAACAGGTCTTTATCAGCCCCATTGAATGGAGAAGTACTCGAGAAGGTGTAGTGTAAAGCCCGTATCCTACACCGTACCATTCCGTAGGCTTCTGCAGCCCTCCCGGTCGAATTCCGGTGACCCGCGATTTGTTACCGGCATTTGCGCCCGATCTTGAGTCATATCCCGTATATCAGAGTCGGCGCGACCCTAGACTTGTACCCTAATGACCGCGCCTTCGCCGCGGTTCCAACGCCACATATTAGAGCCGAGGCGATACCCGGGCCAGGAGATGTGCCCGCGATCAGTTCGAGAAAATACCGCGTATTTGCAATTCCAAGAGAATCTCTACAACATGTCAAATCAATTTCGTCAATCAATCCCATCAATCACCTCTCATGTCAAGTACAAAACCCCATCCCCAAGCAACCCCAAAGTCAAAGCAACTCATCCCTCACATGTCAAAGTACACATCACGCATCACTCACTTTTTCACCCATCACCCTCTTACATTACTCACACCTCTCTCTCTCTCTCTCTCTCTCTCTCTCTCTCTCATTTCCCCATTTTCAAGCAAGCAACCCAACGTCCATGAGAGCTCCATGAGAGAGCTTTGTGTGGCCCACTCCCTACCTCCCATCTCCACCATCCAAAGAACATCTCGACCGTTGAAATCGTCCCCTTGGAGCTCTAGATCGTGTTGGCGGAAGAAGGAAGAGGAGATCAAAGATTGGTGCTTTTATTTGTTGATTTTGTGATTTGAGGGCCCACATATATAGGACCCATCTTGATGTATTCATGTATAGGGAGGGCCCATAGTGGTGGGGTCCCTCCCCTCTCATGATCATCTCACCTCCCTCCCCCCCCCCTCTCTCTCTCTCTCTCTCTTTATGTTACTTTCCTTGTGTGATGGTCCACCTTAATGGATGGTGCTAAGGACCCCACCTATGATGTATGCATTTTATCCAGGCCACTGTCCAATTAGCGGACCGCATTTGCTGTCCAAATCAGGGGCCTACCTTGCTACCGCATCCAACTAGGGCCTACCCTTGTTGTCCGTTTGAACCGACCCTAATGAAGGGAAATCACACATATCAGTTTGATTTGTGGGCCCCACCATGGTTTCCGTATGATGCCAACATCGTCCAGTGACTGGACATGGGGCCCACATAATACAAATGTTTGTCCAGGCCGCCCTTCCAGGGGCCTGGACGTGGATGTATTTTATATAATACATATATATAAATAAATATATATAATGGTATATTATGGTGGGCCCCACATGGGACCCACCTTTACTTCATGTATTCCTTCCATCCGTGGATCCCATCCACGTGGATCTTACCCTGATGAATGGTTACATCTAGACCGTCCGTCCATTTTGAAATGGGACGAGGCCCACTATCACGCATGTGTTTTATTCAAACCGGCCAGCCATCTGGAGGATGGGGCCCACCCCTGCACGTGTGGGTGGGACCCACATTGACGAATATAGCATATATCCACACCATCCATTTTTGGACAGTGCAGACGGGCCACCGAGATGTATACAACCGTCCATCCGTTGCCAGTTGTTGTGGCACCAACGTGACGTGTGTATTTTATATACAAACCGTCCTTCCATTTGGAGGTGTGGCCCACCCCACACGTGTGGCACGTGTGGGGTGGGACCACCTTGGTGAATGCATTGTATATCCCCTAGCCGTCCATCTGTCCTTTGGTGCGGACACCACCTTAATGCATGTGTTTATACACACCGTCCAGCCATGTTTTCAGATCGTGTGGGGTCTTTACTGCACGTGGGGGATGGGGCCCACCTTGATGTACGTGCCTTACATCCAAGTCGTCCATTTGTTTGGGAACGGTGGGACCCCCCTGCAATGTGTGTGTGTTGTGTAGCGCACACCTTGATGTATGATTGTGTTCACCACGTTGTCCATCCATTTTTCTGGGATGAGACTCACCTGTGTATGTGTTGTTTGGCCTGATGTGATGTATGCGCTTCATCCCACCGTCCAGCTGGTGGGAAGGTGGGTAAATCCAGCCCGTCCAGTCTCACACGTGGTGTGGGGCCCAATTGATATATGTGTTTTATCAAGAAAGTCCATCCAGCAGCAGATAGCTGCTGGACTGACGTCAGCAAGTTCTGTGGGTCCCATATAATGTATGTGCTATATCCAACTGTCCATTGTATGGACGTCAGTAAGATGTGGGTCTAATCATGGGTAGTGTTATATCCCTACCGTCCATCTGTTTCGACATCAGCAAATTCTCTGGCCCAATCATGGAGTATGTGTTTATCCAACCGCCCACCTGGCAGCAGGTGGGGCCCATCTTAATGTATGTATTTTGTATCTGGGCCCTCCGTATGCTGGACAGCCAGCAGTTTTTGCTGCCACTGCAGTTGACATCAGCAAGTTCTGTAGCCCACCATTGATGCATGTGATGTATATCCTAGCCGTCCATTCAGATATGCATGGGGCCCACCTAGGATGTATGTACTGTAGCCGCACCGTTCGTCTGAGGACGTGGGCCCTAATGTATGGGTTTTACCCTCACTGTCCATAAGATGGTGGAAACCACCCTGATGTAAGTGTTTTATCTACGCCATCCGTGGACCACACCATGATGTAGGTGTTGTATCCACACACTCCACCAATTCTAGATCATTTTAAGGCCTGGGCCTCAACAGCCAGGCCCAGATATGCAGTCAACAGGGTCATATGATGCGGCCTAATATGAGGCCCAATGTGACCTATATGATGCCCACTTGATGTATATGAGGCCCATTAGTGCGGCCCATTGATGCAGCCCACTTGATGTGTATGATGCCCATGTGCAGGGCCCACCTGTTATGTATATTAGGCCCATGTATAGGGCTCACCTATTGTGTATTTGAAGCCCATGGGCGAGGCCCAATGTGATGTATTCGAGGTCCATGTGATGCGGCCCATAGTAATGTGTATGTGTCCCTTGTATGAGGCTCATTGCGATGTGTATTAGGCCTTTGTGTGAGGTCATGGGCCCACTATATGTTTAACCCTATGTGGGCCACTCCTTGGGAGCAATGTTGGTTGAATGTCCACATTAATGAGCAATGATGGTTGGATGTCCATATTGTGACCTTCCCTTAAGCCTTGTTAGGCTCATTCCAATTCCGATTGTCGATTTCAATTGACGAGGCCGAGTTTGATTGACGAGGGCGATTCCGTTAGTCGAGGCTAATTTCGATCGACGTGACTGATTTGCCATTCTGATTATTGATTGATTCCGATTGTCGTGACCGGTTGCCGATTTCGATCAACGTGACTGATTTGTCATTCTGATTATCGATTGATTCCAATTGTCTTGACCGATTACCGATTTCGATCGACGTGACTGATTTGTATTCTGATTATCGATTGATTCCAATTATCGTGACCAATTGCCGATTTCGATCGACGTGATCGATTTGTCATTCTGATTATCGATTGATTCCGATTGTCATGACTAATTACCGATTCCGATTGATGTGATCGATTTGCCAATTCCGATTATCGATTGATTGCGATTGTCGTGACCGATTGCCGATTCCGATTGACGTGACCAATTTGCCGATTCTGATTATTGATTAATTCCGATTGTCGTGACCGATTGCCTATTCCGATTGACGTGACCAATTTACCGATTCTGATTATTGATTGATTTCGATTGTCGTGACCGATTGCCGATTCCGATTGACGCAACCGATTTACCATTCTGATTATCGTTTGATTCTGATTGTTGTGACCGATTGTCGATTCCGATTGACATGACCGATTTGTCGATTCTGATTATCGATCGATTTCGATTGTCATGACCGATTGCCGATTCCAATCAACGTGACCGATTTGCCATTTTGATTATCGATTGATTCTGATTGTCGTGACCGATTGCCGATTCTGATCGACGTGACCAATTTGCCATTTTGATTATCGATTAATTCTGATTGTCGTGACCGATTACCGATTTCGATCGACGTGACCGATTTGTCATTCTGATTATCAATTGATTCCGATTGTCGTGACCGATTGCCGATTGCCGATTGATGTGAGCGATTTGCTGATTCTGATTATCGATTGATTATGATTGTCGTGACCGATTGCCGATTTCGATTGACGTGACTGATTTGCCGATTCTGATTATCGATTGATTCCGATTGCCGATTCCGATCGACGTGACCAATTTACCATTCTGATTATCGATTAATTCCGATGGTCGTGACCGATTGCTGATTCCGATTGACGTGACCGATTTGCCGATTCTGATTATTGACCGATTCTAATAATCGAGGCTAATTCTGATTGTCGAGACCAATTCCGATTTGTCGAGGCTGAGTATCGAGGCCGATTTTGATTGGTCGAGGCCGATTGTATAGGCTGATTTCGATTATCAAAGCCGATTCTGATTTGTCGAGGCCGATTGTATAGGTCGATTCCGAATGTCGAGGCCGATTCCAAGTGTCGATTCTGATCGTTGAGACCGATTTCGTTTATCGAGGTCGATTTTGATTGCCGAGGCCGATTGTCGAGGCCCATTGTGATGCATTTGAGGGTCAGGTGATGGAGCCCATTGTGATGTATGTTAGGCCCGTGTGAAAGGCCCATTATGATGTGTATTAAGCTCTTGAATGAGGCTCATGGTGTTGTATATCAGGCCCTTTGTGAGGCCATGAGTCCACTATATGTGAGGCTCTATGTGGGCCACTCCTTGGGGGTAATGTTGGTTAAATGTCCACAGTGTCGAGGCCGATTATCAATGCTGATTGTCGGTGTCAGTCATTGATACCGATTATGAGTATGTGACAGCATAGCATCATGATACATACCCATACGCATCATCTGCTGTTTGTTATGAGATGTGGTTGACCATTACATCGGGCATGTTGTTATAAGACTCCCTGATAGGCGGAGATTGTCTCAAATGAGTACACGGTATGCGCAGGATTGATGCATGACTGAATTGTATGACTCATGCATCTTGTATTGTGTGTTGTGATTACTATACGCCCTAGCGACATCAGGGGCGTAGCCTCCACAGGTATTTCGTGGATGGCCAGATGGGACACCGAAAATCTGTTCTACATGGGGTGCTATAGATATCCCTATGTGAAAGTTCATAAACCCTCTTGGTTCCAGAGGTTGCTCCAACGTTTAGACCGAGTTGATGCATAAGCGCATGAGGACGGTATACCGTTAGGCCGCATCTCCCACTGTGTCGTGGTCAGTTGGAAGGGGGGTACGGCCTTACCTGCCCGAGAGGAGGGGGCAATGCTAGGCTGAGTCTGACCAGCTCGTGAAATGGGTCCTCTATCGACAAGTCGGGCTCGATATTGGCAGGCGGATAGTGAGGTCTCTTCCACTCACATTGTTGCGCGCTATGGGGGGGCAACCTAGTTTGGAGTATAATAGACCCCGATGATTTCCTACAGAGGAACCATACTAATACGTGGACTTACTGGCTAGGAGTTTGCATTCATTTCATTCATTATCCACTCGGACTGGTGGTAGGCAATTATTTATTGTGTACCTTCACATGGTCAGGATTTCGGTTGGGCGCACGACTAACCTAAGATCATGAGTTTACCACATTGAATCTGACTATCCAAATTTAGGTATAGGACTGGTTTGGATAAAAGTCCCTTGTGGTGGAACCCGTAGCCTGCGATAATACGTACTATCATCCCGACTTCACATTCCAGCTTGGTCATTTCATTCGCATCGCATATTGCATCGCATCCTCGGCACATAGTATTTGACTTACTATTTCCGCATTGCATAACTGATTTACATTGCTTCCTCAGTATATAATATTGGTTTATTATATTTTTGCATCGCATAGCCTGGATAAGGCTGATGGTATTTATGGGCCTATCAGCATGTTTTCTCATTATTATGATATTGTATGATTATGGGCTTATCAGTATTTCCGCTTACTCTGATTACTCTGATATTACTTACTTGGCACTTACCTTGTGCACACACTTTCACCACCCACTAAGCTTTCTATAAGCTTATACACGATAGATGCGTGTAGGTGGCGTTAGGTTGTAGCAGCGTTGAGCTTGGAGCATGTAGTGGATCTCTGGAGCTTTGATTTTCTATTTATGTATTTCCCTTTCAGCATTGTATTCAAATGATTATATTAGTGGATATGTGATGATAATGTTGCCTCTGTGAATTGGGTAATCTTGTGGTTATACTTATTACGAGTTAAATGCATTAAAAAAAAAATCTTCCTTATAAGATCTCAGGATCGGAATCTGGCATATGGATGCTAGGAGCCGAGAATGGGGTACTACGAGGCTATCGGCACCAGATTCGGCGATCGAGATTCCTTTGAATTCAATTTCCGGGTTTGGGGCGTGACATGTGGACTGGACAAGATCCATCGTACAGTCATCTTAAGGTATTTGGATGCAGGGCATTCATTCACGTACTAAAGGACGAGAGGTCCAAGCTGAATATAAAGATCAGGCAGTGTGTGTTCTTAGGGTATGGTGATGAAAAGTTTAGTTATACATTATGGGATCCGACTGAGAAGAAGCTCGTCAGGAGCACAGATGTGGTATTCTTTGAAGATCAATGTATAGAAGACATTTGTAAGCCAGAGAAAAACCAACCTAGTTCAGGTGAGCTAGAGGACATGGATTCGGTTATTCCTCCCGTGGTGCCTGATGACGAGGGAGTACAGAAAGGTATAGAGGACGAGGAAGTTCCTGCAGAAGATGGATCGGGGGAGCAGCCCCCACCTGATCCACCTGTAGAGCCATAGGTAAGGAGGTCATCTAGGGACAAATAGCCGTCCAAGAGGTACTCACTACATGAGTACATTATGCTGACTAATGGAGGAGAGCCAAAAGATTATTCTGAGGCCCAGGTCGATGAGCATAAGGGGGAGTGGTTGAAAGTTATGCAAAATTTGATGGAATCTTTGCATAAGAACCACACCTATGATATGGTGAAATTGCCTAAGGACAAGAAAGCTTTGAGCAACAAGTGGGTGTTTAGAAAGAAGGTTGAGCAGAAGAATTCATAGACAAGGTTCAAGGCCAGACTTGTGGTGAAAGGGTTTGGTCAGAAGAAAGGTATAGACTTCGAGAAGATATTCTTACCGGTGGTGAAGATAACATCCATATAGGTGTTGCTTGGGTTGACGGCTAGCATGGATCTGAAGATAAAGCAGTTAGATATTAAAAATGACTTTCTCCATGGTGACCTGGAAGAAGAGAGGGGTTCGAAGTTAAAGGCAAAGAGCATATGGTGTGTAGGCTAAGGAAGAGCTTGTATGGGCTGAAAGAAGCTCCAAAGCAATGGTACAAGAAGTTCGACTCATTTATGTTAAGGCATGGATATGACAGAACGGAGTCGGATCATTGTGCGTTCACACACAAGTTCTCAAATGGTGATTTCTTAGTTCTGCTGTTATACGTTGATGACATGCTTATCATGAGAAAAGACATCAAGAAGATTAACAGACTGAAACAAGATTTGGGCAAGTCGTTTGCGATAAAAGACTTGGGCCCGACTAAACAGATCGTAGGAATGGAGATAACCCATGACAGAAGCAACAGGAAGCTTTGTTGTCACAAGAGCAGTATATTGAAAAATTTCTATAGTAGTTCAATATGAATGCGGGAAAGCCGGTCAGTACTCCACTGGATGGTCACTTTAGATTGAGCGACAGGCAGTGTCCCAAGACAAATGCAAAGGTGGATGAGATGTAGAATATACCATACGCGTCAGCAGTAGAAAGTTTGATGTATGCTATGGTGTGTACGTGCCCAGACATAATATATGCAGTTGGTGTTGTCAGCCGGTATCTTGCCAATCCTGGCAAAGAATATTGGGCAGCGGTGAAATGGATACTGCGGTATCTAATAGGCTCAATCTATGGTGACGAAAAACCTGTGTTAGAGGGCTACACATGCAGATATGGCAGATGACATAAACTCCAGGAAGTCTACATCGAGGTTCATGTTCACGTTTGCAGGGAGAGCGGTCTTTTGGCAGAGCAAGCTACAGAAGGTTATAGCATTGTCGACGACAGAGGTCGAGTAAATTGCAGTCAAAGAGGCATGTAAAGATATGCTTTGGATGAAGAGGTTTCTACAGAAACTTAGCCTGAAGCAGAAGCAGCACGTGGTCTATTGCGATAGTCAAAGTGCTATACACTTGAGCAAGATTCCAAGTCAATACTCCAAGTCGAAGCACATAGAGATTCAGTATTACTGGATTAGGGATACTTTGGAACAAAAAGTGTTACAGCTTGAGAAGGTCCACACGGCTGACAATGGGTCAGACATGATGGCCAAGGCATTGCTCAAGTGCAAGTTTGAAGTTTGTAGAAACCGGGCTGGCTCGAAGAAGGCGAATTCCTCCTTAGTCGGAAAGGGAGAGATTTGATGGATTTTTTCTCCTCAAAAAGAGGAGAGAACGCGCTCACTCGATTGGTCTAGTGGTGCTCGACTCAAAGTCCAGTGAGCAAATTGGTTTGGGACTCCGAGGTACTTAACCAGTCGAGGGAGGTACTCGACCAGTCGAGGACCCTGCTTGACCAGTCGAGGTTACGCAGATTTGAGTCCAGATTTTGTGTGGACTGCGGAAATTTGAGGCGGTTTCACAAGAGGTGTGAAAGGGAGTTGCCTAAACTATAAATAGGGACTTCTAAGGCTTTTCTAAGTGATGCAAGAGAGTTTCTTAAAGCTTTGCAAGGGTTTGCCAAAAGGTTTAGGGCTATCAAAGGTATGAGAGAGAGAAGAGAAAGAGAGAGAGGAAACTTGTGGAAAGGAGGTTCTGCTCATAGAGGTGATTTACTTTGCACTCGATATATCAGCGCTTCTACGTCCTCGTGATCGGTGAGATATCTCCATTCTTCTTATTCTCTTATTATTTATCCACTCCTGCGTAAGTGAAGAAGGTTTGATCCGCAGTGTGTGCTTGTGATCGGTTGTAACGTTCTACTTCATAGTGGATTGTTGCTCTGGACGAGGTCCCGTGGTTTTTACCTCTTCGAGGGTTTTTCACGTAAAAATCTCTTGTGTCGTGTGGATTATCCTTTGATTTATTTCATTGTTTTATTATTCCATAATTCTGGTGTTTTTTGGGAGGCTAGATCCTAAGATTTTGTGCAACGGCTCCGAACACTTCCCATCTTAGAGATTTTTGGGTCATGACCCAACAACTACTGGATAAGAAAGACCAATGGTTTAGATTACTAAATGATAGCCCCTTTTGCATAACTGAAAACCTGGGTATACAAGAAAAGCATCCTCAAGTCGATCCTGTCTACCATTGAGTTTCGGGCAATGAGTCGCAATCATGGTTAAAAGATCTCAGCTACTGGACCAATTTGTTCAGTCCTAAGCAGAGTCGGGACTTGCCTGAATTGGGGCCGAATTGTGGGATGACTCGTGCTATCGAACTCAACTGGGTCCCACCATCGACTCAGATGCGTTACATCCGAGCTGTCCATGTCTTAAAACCATGGTCGCAATCCACTTGCCAAAGTGGTATTGCTAACATTAGTTAACGCTATAATAATTGCTTAGTTGAATGAAAGGCTGTCATTAAGATCATTATCAGTTTCCTGCCCAGAACTCTATATTTCCCACTCAATTCAATAGTTCAAGCCCGCGTTTGGATGCACCAACCAACTGAATTGCAATTGGAAATGATCAAATTGTAGCTATCTCTTCAAATTTATTTGAAGATTGCGCTCCAAATCAACTTGATGCTGACTCTGAGACCTCAATGTTCGAACGCATCCCTGCGAATACCATTGAGACATGTGCTCAAACCTGACCGATTGCTAGCCATTTTCCAAAGTGGTATTTCTATCATTAGCTCATATGACAATGATGGCTTAGCTAAATGAAAGAGTACTATTAATTAGTGTCATTGTAAGTTCCCTGCTCATAACTCCATACTTCCCACTCAATTGAATGATTTGATCATGTGTTTGGATGCACCATCCAATTAAATTGCAATTTGAAATAGCCAAATTGTAGTTACCTCACTTAATAATATTGAAGGATTGGGCTCCAATTAACTTGATGCCTACTTCCACATTTTATACATCAGCAAGCAGCATTATAACACTTGGACGATTATTTGCTGTTCAATGCATCTACAGAGACTTAAGAGGGTAGCCTGAAACTGTGTTTGGGTTGGGCCAATGGAAGAGTAGTTTGTGAATTTTGGGATTCTCTTTTAGTGGAAATTTCAATATTAGTCAAATGATGCTGATTTTGACCTGATGAATATCTTTTTAAAGTGATACCATGAAAGTACATATGTCTTAAGTAAATCATTTTTCACCCCTTTCAAATGGGAATTGCGTCCAACAAAGTGTTGGACAAATGAACAAGCGTCATATGTATGTGACAGGTGTGGGACTGACGGTTAAAAGAATAAAATGCTCATTTAGTTAGGAATTTTTACTTTTTCATTGTGGCACCATGCAAGTATGCCCATGTGATGCTTTTTCATTGGTGTTAGATGGAGCGCGCAAGTGGCACATTGGACGCACTTCCATCTCAACTTAGAGCACCTCACATGCTTGTTAAAAACAAGAATTTTGATGTGCTACATATGCCAACATGGTCAAATGGCTTAGATTCGACCCAACAAAAGAAGAATTTTGTTGTATTTCATGTTTCAAATGAATAAAATTGTTATTTTAAATGGAAAGAAAAAGTTTTCTTCAAAAATGATTTTATAGATCAACCAATTTTTGTTTTGCAGTATTGTGGGTTTAATCCCATATTGAATTGACAAAATAAGAACTTTAAATATACGGTAAAAAGATTTTGCATTGGGCTTAAGCTCCTTTCAAGAAGCATATGAATTTGATTGTATGGAGAGTTATGCCATTAGTATCATACTATACTTTGAACCATATGTATGCTCGTGGGGACATGGCGTTGTGTGGTGTTTGCGTGTGCGAGTAATCTTGTCAAAGGTAACTTTTTGTTGCCTTTTAAAATTACGGCCAACCACGATGGTTAGTAGGAGTGCTTCTACACCCTTTCATGGCAATATTGAACTCTTTAACAAGGTTTTTTCTAGTTCATTTTTAGAATGCTTTTGGATATCTCTATCATTTGTTTTCCGCAATTGTAAAATATTATTTTCTTCAATTCCAAACACTAATTTTGAGCTAGTCATGCATTGGTGGTTCGAGTCTTTGTACATCAAATTCATTAGTGTGATGAAACATTAGTTAAAGGTATCTTAAGATTGATTGTCCACGCTCCTGTTTCACCACGAACATCGTATGAAGAAACAAAAAAACCAACTTCAAGCTGAATAATCTAATAACATCTCA
Organism: Magnolia sinica; assembly: GCF_029962835.1. Classification (NCBI taxonomy): domain Eukaryota; kingdom Viridiplantae; phylum Streptophyta; class Magnoliopsida; order Magnoliales; family Magnoliaceae; genus Magnolia; species Magnolia sinica. Next base: position 120,432,071 of record NC_080573.1, read on the forward strand.
ACTTTCAATGAGTTTTCTCATTCCTTCTACTTGAATTTTCTTCTTTTCTTTTCTTGCCATTGGTGCTTTCAAATTCAAAATTATAAATTCACAAACGCCAAATTTCCATTTGACTCTTTCTAAGTTGACTCAAATGAGCTTATTTGAGTCTTAAAATCACATATGCCAATGTTGTGAGTCTATATGCAGAATAGCAAGGACCGTGTTATGCATCGGGTATGGCGATCTGAAGGGCTATATGGCTTACCTTGTTGGGACGTCATCACTGAAGATAGGATCGCTAGAATCTTCCTCTCCTTATACTCTTTAAAGAAGCTGTAATGGGGCTGTAACTTTTGTTGGTGGTGTTGAATTGGAAACCGCCCTGTTTTATAATGCAGAGGCAGAGGAATTTAAAATCCATCAAAACTCCTCTCCCAATGGCTCCACACGAATTTGACAATCCTAGTTCCTCTAAAATATTGTGTGTATTTGTAGCACCTCACCCTTTACACAAATTCCTGAATGTATCACAACTTAGTGGAACCCACTGGTATACTCGATCACATTATCTAACCCTTAGGACAAATCTAGACCATTGACCAATAAGGCCTACTTTATAGAATTCTTACAAATGTGTTAATTATATATACTTGTGTGTACCTCCAAAGCTCTACATGTGGCAACATGACACCGTGCATCTTCATGCACCCACATGCGCTGGGTGTGCCAACATCTATCCTCAGATTTTTCTATCCATGCGACATGCACTATCATTCGCTTTTAAGCAGGCCACATGTGCGATCATACATCTTAAAATCTTTTTAAGCGTCGGAAGCATCTCAACTATCACATGCCAACGAAACAAAAATACTGCTTTTTCTAACGCAGACGCGGCGACATTGATGAGTGGTGGGCCAGCGAGGCCAGAGCATGATCTACGTGGCTCCAATCATGCGAATATGTATTCGAAGTCCCTGGAAAGAGATTTGAATAACGTGAGAACTAATCTCGCGCTACCATTGGCAGAAGCGTCGGGCCGCCTAAGATGTGATGGGATGGCGTGTTGCGTGTGGCCCCTAGCTACAACAGACAATGGGCTGCCGTTGTCCGCTCAAATATTTCGGGCGCGGCTTCGGTGAATCCCTGGTTCCACCGATTTGGGTGGATCCCTGAACACGGGGTCCGACGTGACATATCTTACTTACTTCCACGCCGTTCATCCGTTTTGGCATCTCATTCTATGGCATCATCTTATAAATCAAGAATATCCAAATCTCAGGTCGACCACACAACAGAAAACAGGAGTGATTGACCACTAATAACTTATTGTGGGCCTTACGAGTTTTGGATCAAGCTGATTTTTTTTATATTCCCTTTATCAAGTTATTTTTGTCCTTACCAACAGGTTAGATGGAAAATAAACATTCCTCTAGCCCCAATATGTTTTTAATGGTGAGTATTCAATCACCGCTGTTTCTGTAGTGTGGTCCAATTAAAATTTATATCTGCCTCATTTTTTTTTATAGTAGCTTAAAATTATATTTCAAAACGGATGGAAGGAATTGATATAAGTCACATGCATCAAGTTAGGCCCCACCGTCAGGGATCCATCGAAGCCGTACCCAAATATTCCCTGCCCTTTCGCCTCTTCGAAGAACCACTCTCTTTGCCTTACTAAATTGCTAAAACATTCGCGCGAGGAGATGTTAAAAGGACAACGTTTCAACTTCGTACACGTGCGAGATATCCTGGCTACTCATCAGGTGAGGCCCACTGTAAACATAAAATGTCCAACGTTACTCATTTTCTGTTCTAACCATCCATATTCTCATACATGAATGGCCCACCTTATAATAAGAACTGACCTCATGTTTAGTGACGGTGGACCCCATCAGATTAATGGTCTGGATCTAACACGGATGCGCCTTGTTGGCAAGGATGCTGCGAGTCGTCCTTCCGGGTTTCCTCGGGAACATCACCTTCGTGTACTCGGACGCGGATTGCGTACTAACCCCGCCCGTCCCAAGCTCCGAACGGGCAGTTCTCTGGGCCGGCCCACCGTGATGTATCTGTAAATCAAAGCCGTCAATCTCTTTTCTTAGATTATTTTAAAGCATGAGGACAAAAATGATGCAGATCCAACGCTCAAGTGGCCACACCAAATAATAAGCTCGATTGCATTAAAATGCACAAAAGCATTAAATGTCAGTTACATTAAATGCAAAAGTCATCTGTGATGTGGTCCATTTGACTGTTTGATCTATTTCAATTTTGTTTTGATGCCTTAAAATAATCTGATAAAAGAGATTGATGGCTTGGATGTACAGATACATCACGGTGGACTCTCCCACAGAACTGCCCGTTCGGAGAGAGGGACGGGCGAGGGTAGTACGCGATCCGCGTCCTTGATACTCGCTAAAAAAATTAAAATGCGAAGGGGAGATATTACATATCCGGAAAAAATCTACGATCCACACACATGCACTCACAAATCATAAACACTGAGGATATGTAACTCAAATCCAACCGTCCAAATTTTGAGACACACCGAATCTAGATCAGTAGCCTGAAATCAGATATATCTATCCATTGTAACCGCTGATTAATGTACGTTGAGTTGGAACATTAATGTCCACCGATCGAGCTAGTTACAACGTCATATCTATTATTCGTTAGAACAGGCCAAAAATGCTTTCCTATATTTCAACGGTTTGATTTGAGTTACAAGTATGAGTAGTATACAGTTTCCAAGCGCAGGAGTATGAACCATAACACGTCTTCCAGAGTACCAGGGTTTCTCTCAAAAGCCTCTGCAGAAAGTAAACTGTAAAAAAATAGCCCATTCACATGCGGTTCGAGTACAATCACATGTGGGCCAGATATTGTTTAAACGTCTGGCTCATATCCCAACCCAGAACCATCCAATAATTCACACTCCAATAATTGCAAATGCCACTTGCAGGATACTAGGTTTGTTAGTTCCACACGCGTGTAGAGCCCTGCCCATCCACAGGAGCCACACGTGCCAATGTGAAACATGTACTTGAAATCTGAGCTTTCCATCTGGTTTAAAATAATAATTAGATCATTTACTACAAAAGCTGGTCTCTTTCACTCTCAGGTGAGTTACAATGCACAAACTAAACTGACAGTTAAAATACTTCTTTCATGGCCGTCCATTTTCTATACATGATGTGGCCCACCTGAGAAGTAAAATAGTCTGATTTATAGGGTAGGATAACTAAGAAGTGGGACCCACATTATGGAAAGCTCAGATCTTGTATACGTGCTCCATATTTATATACTTAGCTGCGTGTGTATGGAAAGAGCACGCACACGCGAGTGGAATTAGCAAGCATTTGATATATATACGGTCCAAAAATCCAACGGCATCCACCTTCCCACCATCTTTCCTCTTCAACCACAATTCCGCAGCATTCCACATGTGGAATCACCTCCCCTTTGATCTGCTTGCCCACATCTTCTCCTTCCTCCCTCCAGACTCCTTGGCACGTGCCACATCAGCATGCAAGCACTGGCACACGTGTGCCAAGACGTGCCCCGTCAGTGCAGTCTCTTTGGCGACGGGGCCCCACCGTCACCCTCCATGGTTCCTGGCCATACAAGCACGTGATCGGAGCGGCTCTTGTTACGCCTACAACCCAGCTCTGGATCGATGGCACGTGCTACCCCTCGACTTCGTTCCTGATCCAATTCGACCGGTGGGCCCGATCGGTGGCCTCCTCCTCTGTAGGCCAGCGATCGCATGTTCCGTACACCTGATCATATGTAACCCGTTCACTAGACGTTATCGGCTACTTCCACCGTTGATCACCGCACGTGCCAATCCTGCGATAGGCGTGATCAGCTTCGGCGATCAGCACGTTCCTTCTTTCCAGGTCTACGTCGCCGGTGGCATGTCAGACATTTCATGCGGCGGCGGGGCCTCCTATGAGCCCACATTGGAGATGTACGACCCCAAATCCGACACGTGGCTCAATCTCGGTGCGATGCCGGTGGAATTTGCGGTCAGGCTGACAGTTTGGACACCGAACGAGAGTGTGTATGCCGACGGCGCCTTGTATTGGATGACATCCGCACGTGCCTATAGTGTGATGGGGTTCGAGGTGCGATCTCGCACGTGGAGGGAAGTAAAAGCCCCGATGGCTGATCAGCTAGAGTGTGCGGCGATCGTGCGACGCATGGGACGGTTGGCTATTTTCGGAGGCACGTGTGGAGGTGGGGCATGTATATGGGAGCTTGGTGTGGGGGATGAGTGGACACTGATTGAAGTGGTCCCAAATGAATTGGGTAGGAGGTTTCTGGGGGTTAAGGGTAGCTGGGGTAGTACTAAATGTGTAGGGTGTGATGAGGCCATGTATTTGTATAAAGACCTTGGGTGGGGCATGTTGGTTTGGAGGGAGGTCCCACATAAGGCGAGGTGGGAATGGTTTTGGGTTGATGGGTGTACTGAGGTTAAGAGAGTGGGTGCGCCCAAAGTCCCATTCAAGGGGGTGATACTTCACCCAACCCTAGCTCCTCTTTTACATGCTTCATAAATGAGAAAGGTTACAATGGCCTGTTTGGGTGTTACCTAAAATGTAGAGCTGTACATGAACCCAGTTAGCTCGGTTAGCCTGCTCGACTCAACTAGAAAAAGCTCGATTCGACTCGGTTTGAAGCCAGTTCGAGCCGAGTCAAGCTGATTTTTTTAGCACGAAAAATTTTCAAGCCAAGTTCAATCTTGCCTGAGCCCAACTTGGCTCGGATCGAGCCCTAACTTGAATCGAACTCAGATCAAACCAGTTCAGTGACTCTCTTATTTAGATATTGATGTTGCTCAGTAAGTGTTTGATTAAATGACTCAACAAAGTGTTGGCTGATGGCAAAGAACTTATGGATATGAAACAAATATCTTGCATCTTGATTTTTAAGTTGCCTATGGAGTGTTCGATGAAATACCTATAAACAGATGTTATTGCTTTAAATTTGGTAAGAAATTAAAGTTGCACTCCATGTGTTTGGGAAAATGCAGCAGAGGCTCGATTTTGGCTCGAACTCACCTCGAGCTGGCCCGAGCTACCACCGAACTGAGCCAATCCGGCTAGTTAGGCTCGAGGACCGAGCCGAGCCGACTTCAAGCTGGAATCAGCTAGTGGCTGCCGACTCGGTTCAACCCGTGTACACCTCTACTAAAATGAGAATGTTGTGCATTTACCAGATGTTTCTCAAAAAGTGGTGCCCACTGGGATACGTTTTGAACCATCTGATTAAAATGGGTTTTTGCAATCTGACAAGTGGGGTCCACATCTTATTAGTGGTTTCCAAATAAGGTGGGCCTCACGTGGTCACGGTGGGATGAATTAGATGGTCACGCCAAAATGAGAATGTGGTTGTAACGGGTCAGATCTGTTGTCAGTCTCATTCTCACTCTGGTTGGTGTGTTCGGGCGCACACAATCAGCATTTTCTGGTGCGCCCAGACCAGCCTTATTATCACAAATAATCTTGCGTGTTTGGGAGAAAGAGATGCAAATGTAAAAAGCGTGCCATTTCTGTCAACCAAGAAATAATTTGATTCCTTTCTAGGTATTTTCGTACAGCTTCTTTCTAGTGTTGCTTAGCTACCAACCGTTTGTCACACCCCTCCAAACGTGCGTTTGTGGCCTCAGCGGCATCAACGGCATTTATATATATATATATATCTATATATATATATATATATATATATATATATATATATATATAAAAAGCAGGAATTTTAGCCTGTTTCGATGAACTTTGCAAATTCTTATTCACCTTCTGCTGGACAAGATAGATAGGGCGGATTTGGTCCGTGGAATAAAATGGTATTGAATTGTAATCAACAGACCAAAGTCAGAATGGATGTTGTTCACTTGTACACATATATAACCAGAACGTCACGTGTGAATGGATGGACGGCGTGTATAAATGCATGCATCAATGTAGAGCCCACATGTGTAGTGGATTTCAAATTCGTGGAAATTCTAGATGGGACCAAATTCAATTCCATGGGACCAAATGTAATTCCATCCCTCCTAATCCCAACCTTTTCCATCCTCCCCAAATGCTGAATAGAATTTACATGGGACCAAATGCAATTCTATCCCACCTAATCCCATCTAATACCCCACGCCAAAGCCCCCCTAAAATGCTAACAGGATGAGAATTGATTGGGTTTATTTTCCCGAACTTAACTAAAAAAGAGCCCAAATGCCAAACCTACCTTTTTTGCAAGAGCATCCAAAAGAGCCCAAATGCAAACTGCCCTGCCTGACGAGCGTGACCCAGCTTTGGACTTGTTAGCATGGCACATGGGCTGGGCTTGGGCTATATCCATTACCCAATCAACTTTTGAGCCCAACTTGGGTTCATGTCATTTTAGGCCACCACGCAAACTTCACAAGTACCTGTCTTACATACTATTGATGTCCCATGCATCTCCAAATTGTTGATTTCGCTGAAGTGTCTATTTATGTGTGCATGAGCGGCTCAATAGCTTAACAAGTACATTAAAAACATTCAACAACCTTACATTAGAAGTGGGTTGAGCAGGTTGACCCATTGGGTTGGCCGATTGCCATTGCTAATTATTCAACAATCGAGTGTTTGCATGGTTAATACTTTTTATTTGTTGGTTTTGAAATTGCACGTGATATATGATACTACGGCTACGCACGGAAGCTTGACGAAATTATAAAATGAAGATTATGTCCTAGAGTGAGGAGTGATTAGGACCAATCACATAGATCACAAAAAATATACTATTCAAGCAACTAGTTTATATATGATAGTGTACATGTATGTGTGTGATGTGCTACTTATTAACTCCTAGCATTCATATAATTACACATACATATAATTCACTAATCGATCATATAAGCATAATTAAATAAGTGTTCAAAAGACAATCATAAATATAAGCATGTATAGTATTTCGGTTTCCTTACTTCACTCTTTGTGGACGCACTTAACCCATGAGTGTACTTGATTTCATTATTGGATGTTTTAAATTAGGTTCACCTCAAACCTTTACAACCCTACACAAGGACCGTGATCCTACACAAAAATCTATCTAGCATACACTCCCATTGGAGGCTTCCGTAAGAGACTTTAGTTTATTTTCAATCGGCTAATCAATAACATCGGTCATAGTCCAAGGATTTACGTTTACTCCCGTCGAAGGCTTTCATAGATACTAACATATACACACCTGTGTCTAATGAATTCAGCCCTTCACAAGAGCCTAAGTACAATACACGAACCTATCAAGTTTAGGTTATAAACTCTTACCATCAATCCTATACAAGGAAAGAAAGTATCGACTTACTAAATGATACTTACTTGGCGAATTGAGCTTATTTAATGCGTCGTGCTTGAATTAACTTTTCAATTACTAACATGACCGTTGATGCTGATGCGTTACCAATGCTTTAGCTCCTACAGTCGTTTTTTCATATGAAGTGCTAATGAAGTGACCAAGGCAAGAGAGGTTAGGCGAATCTCATACAACTCATGGGAATGTTGTAATCTTAAGGGATTCACTTAGAAAGCTCTTCTGGAGAGTTTAGACAAGGATTTGACTATAAGTAAAATATCTAATATTTAGAAATATGAGAGTTCATTCATATCTTCAAATAGGAGCATGGAATGCTCATTAAAGTGAAGAATTACAAGAAGATTAGTATGAAACTCTTTGAATGAAAGTCTATGATGTATAATATGAGTGGGAAAATATGTCATTTATAAAAGAACTAAATTCCAACGATTAAAAAAAAGGACAAAAAACGGCCTAACCGAGCAATCAAGCGATGCCCTCGATCAATTAAACTCCTCTTTGATGGCATCGAAGGGTTACTTGATGGCATTGACAAAATTCAGAAAATATGTGTTTTATTGATGGACGTTTCTTACCACATTCGATCGTTCGAGCCCGAGCGATCGAGATTGATCGAGGATTGCTCGATGAGATCGAGAATCCAACGAAAACTTCTATTTTAGGTTTGGAATCTTTACAACAGTTTAACATCTCTTTTAACCTTACTTAATATGTTCCAATTGAGCTTCTAAGACTAAAAGAGGATCATCAAAGGTTTACCTATTAAGTTTAAGATCATCTAGAGGTATGGATTGTTTTGGGTCAAGAGTTAGGGTCACCAAGGCATCTCATATACATGTTCTTCACTCCTCGATGCTCATGTCCTTTACTCATCGATGCTCATATCCTCTTATATCTTCGATCTTTAGCTTCCAACAGCTCAACCAACTACATGACACATGGATTCACATGATTAATAAATAAGGTACAAAATTCAATGCACTAACAAATTTCATTATTACAAAGCTACTCCAAAATTAGCTTGGTTTAAAAAAAGCAGGGCTAATTTAGAATCACGGATTAGCATACTAGGTCCATCAATATTAAATTTGCAAGAAGTAGATGATTACCAATGATCACATACTGAAAATAGTGGGGTTTGAGTACGATGGGCCCACTTTATGTGCGTCTAGCATCTCCACACGAGAGAGTAGGGTTTAATTGCTGCTCTGACGAGTCATCCACACAAGATGTGATAACGAGCTTCATTTATTCTTGGGTGCAACTTGGATTGTATTAATCCAAACTTGATTGGCCCAATCTAAACTTTACGGTTAGGCTAGGCTTGAGCCGAAAACTTGACCGTGTTTGTTTGGATTTGGGTTCAAGGCCCTGGGCATCTGGCCCAACCTGATAACATACCTTATATGCCATTACAACTAATATGCATGGTATGAAACCATGGCTTGCATAGAAAATAAGGTTCAAAATTGGAGCTTTTGACCCTATGCTATATAATCCATGATAAGAAATGTCTATGAGTAGAAAATAGGATTCATTATTGGAGCTGACTTAGGGCAGTGTTTCATGATTGGAATTGCCATGTTGTGGACTATATTTCTTTGATATTATTGGTTTATAAGTAGTGACGGTAGAAAAAAGGGAGAAAAGAATACTGATTGTACTATGTTTTTTACTAGTTTATTAGTAGTGATTATAGAAAATGGAAAAATAAAAAAGAAGAAGAAGAGAGAATAATAAATGTAGACTCCTTTTACTAGTATTATTTAGGTGGTTATAGTCTTATTTTAATGATGTTATTCAATGGTTAAATGTTTGATTTTATTTGTAGTTTACTAGTTGCATTAATCCGACCTTGTTGTTCTAACTTGATTTCATTTAAACTGCATTTGTGTAGAACATTCAATAGCTTGGGTTGGGCTGTGTGTCATGGGTTCGAATACTCATATGGTGTGTGTTACAAAAAGAAAAAAAAAAAAAAAAAAGAAATTAAGAAAGAAAGGACCCACGCTCAGGCAACTGATCCAACACACTTAAAATTCACTAAGCCTGAGGCTGACGCAAACCTACTCCTTGAATTGTATTCAAGTCACATCTAAGAGTAACTCAGCCCATCTGAAATGGACTAAGAATTTTGGCACTGTCACTGAGCTAGAAGCATTGTATCAAGGCTTGGTGAGTCCCGTGTCGAGTTGTGCAAGTCGACTCAGATTCATTTGAACCCAATCCAGGTGGATACCATGAGCCTCCAAATAAGGAGAGTGATTCCTGACTCCAGCGAGTCTTGACTTGAGTCAGGATTAGATGAGTCGGTCAGTCTCAAGTCTTGTATCAATGGGTACATGAGGCAAGAAAGTGTTAAAATCTTCAATCAAAATTCTATTCTAATAACTAGTTTTGAACCGTGGATGTATCTGGTCATTGGGCAAAACCCATTGGTGACCTATGTAGGAGCGGTTCTGATCAGGTCTGGTCAGGTACGGCCCACGCACCACCGTTTATTTAAATAAGCCACGTTACCTAGCTAAGCCAGACCCGGGCCAACAGTGGCTATGGTCATTTGACCCATTGCCAACAGATAATGGTGAGCCAAAATATTCAAGTTATAATGATGGGACAATCAAGTCAATGGATTGGATCATTGGAATCATTAACCCAGTTTACAACTAGAAGGTGGGGCCCACACAATGGATAGTCAACATCAAAGGTGGGGCCCACGTGATGGACAATCCACATCAAAGGCGGGCCTCACATTATGGATAACCCACACCATGGGGAGCCCACGTAATGGATTGTCCACATCAAAGGTACGCCCATAATAATAAATAGTTCACATCCAAAGCTGTTGACACATGAGGGATGACCTACATTGAAGATGGGGTCCACACGATGGACGGTCCATCAAAGGTGAGCTCCACATGAGAGGCGATGGATATTGAAGGTGGCCCCACATGATGGGCAACCACATTGAAGGTGTGCCCACATAATGGACGATGGCATTGAAGGTAGGCCCCACATGATGGATGGCGCACATTAAGATGGGCCTCACATAATAGATGATCCACATCAAATGTCAGCCCCTAATGATGAATGACCCCATCCGAGCGGGACCCGCATGATGGATGGCCCACATCGAAGGTGAGACCTACATGATGGATGACTCACATCGAAGGTGAGGCCCACACGATGGATGGTCCACATCAAAGGTGGGCTCTATATGATTGGCGGTGGAAATTAAAGGTGAGCCTATTTGTGTAAATAATATTGACCGTCCAAATTAAAGAGCATTGATCAAATGGTTAATATTTGTTAAGTTCATGTAATGTTTGCATTATAGCCCTTCAAATTTGTGCCGGGTCTAACCAATAGTCTGGATGAATGGATTGGACTGTCTAAGTGTCCCATTATAACTAGGAGCACCATAACTTCGTGTGCTGTCAGAGCACTGGAACATTTCTCTTTATTAATACTATCTGGCTTCTATTTACGTTAATTGCATGTCGAAGTAATAACATAAGACTCTAAGGCGATTCGCTGTGCACGTGCCAACCTGACTAATGAATAGGGGATCTCAGCCATTCATCAGGAAGGGTCCACCATGGAGATTCTTTGTCCATAATATAAGTCAGCAATCCAGGCATGTACATGGCACACCTGATGAGCTGACCAGCTTGATTTCGGGAACCGTGGCAACCAGCTGATATATGATCCAGATCTCACGCGTGGGGCCCATTTCTTAAGAAATTCCAGTTATCATACATGGGCAGATGTATGGTCGAGATGTATGGGCAGATAAAGGGGAAATACTACCAGGTGCTTTGCGGGTCAACCTCAATTGGTGTTCCTTTTTTTTTTATTACTTGAATTCCATACATACGGTTTACGCATCGGACCATTGAATCATTGATTATGATCTTTTAGCAGCATGGTCCACCGTACTGGGGTTCAGCATACTTACGTGAGTGGAAACATGTACGGTGTAGATTAGATTAGTAAGAAGCAACGATCAAGATGGACCCGTGGACAAAGGAATGACCAAAATGGGCTGGGTTCTAGTACCCTGCAGGCCCTAGGCGCATTAGGGCTTCCACCCAGTACTGGAGCTCAAATTCAACGGCTGCGGCTCTTCGTTTCAACGTTTTAGGTCTAAGAGTGGGCCCCATCTTAGATAATCAAATAACGGATGATGGGTCATGTTTCAATGAATGACCCTCGTGGGAATAAGTGTCAGAGATATGTACATAGAGAACATTGTCAGAGATCCGGGCCATTCATCAAGTTGGCCACATGGTAAACATGCCATGTACCAAAATGCAAGATAGTACAGCCATTAGGTGGGCCACACATGTACTTTATTGTTATTGTTAGACTTTTTATTCTAAATGCCCATTGTTTGACACCCAAGTTCTGATCTACCCCAGACCAACATTATTTTTATCATTTTATTGTGTAGCTGGTCAACAAGTAGATTAAGATTGGAAAAATGCGATTCAATTCGGTGGCTAAATTCTAATCTAAATCTTAAAACTAAGTCCTAATCCAAAACCCTGGACCCCTATAAACCTAAACCCTAATTATTTCATAACCTCACACGCTGAGTGAAACTCACAAGTTAAAACATTCTAAGTCAACTCAATGAGTGAAACCAGTCAAATCACCTAGTCAACCCAACCCCTAAACCAGCATAATAGCAAGCCAAGACCTCAGCCCATAAGCCCCACAGTGATCCGTAACCTGAAGAACATGGAAACCTTATGATAGCTGAAACCTCCTCGCATGTGTGGAAAACCCTCTGCCAAAGCAAGAGGCAACTCCTGGCTTAGGCGGTGGACTGGTCGCCGTCCTGACACGTGACACCTCCCCTGCTTTGGCAGAGAACTCCCCATGAGTGCTTGATCTCCCTTTGCAACCCTTATTTGTGTTTGTTTGTATAAATACTTCTATACCCCTAATTTGGCAATAGGGAATCTAAGCTATCCAGTAGAGCTGGGCGTCGGAACAAGTCCAATCGAATTAGGTCCAACTCGACTCTATTCGAGTTTTGAATGGCCTAACGCGAACTCGGTCTAATCCGGGACCGAGTCTGGACCATTTGACCCAATCTGATCCCAACCCATGCTAGGTTGAACCGATCCGAGTCCGACTTGGTCAGGAAAACCGAGTCGGATCAGATTTGACTAGGTCCGGATCGGTTGTGGTTCAAATGGTCATCTATTCCAGCTCATATTCGCAGTCCTAAGGTGCAAATCATTGTACTGGATTTGGTGAGTCTAAACATCGATTTCTACCATCCATCATGTCGGAAATACCATACAATTATACTGGATTTGGCGAGCCGATAGGCCGATCCTAGATTCAAATACCATACAATTCCTAGAGATTTATAATTAAAAAATAAAAAAGATATAATACCTCGTCATAGTCTTTCTTTTCTCCCTTGGGTTGTTTCAGGGGCTTTGCTTTTCCACCTGCACCAGCAAAGGGAAAAGAAGATGATACAACGAGACATACTAAATATGCAAGTCTTTCTTTCGATTATCGTGAATACACAGCTAGAAAGATCTCGGTTTCAATTTACAGTGTATACAAGAGCGAGACGTACCTTTCTAATGTGATCGTGTTGCATGTGTTGCTGCTCTGCTCAGGATCACCATAGCCTTTTGTTCCATGGGCCATGCAAAGATCTCGGTTTCGATTTTCAGTGTATACGAGAGAGAGAGAGAGAGAGAGAGAGAGAGAGAGAGAGAGAGAAACGTACCATCCATCCTACGGGTACTATTATAGATGGCGATACAGAAACTAACATACTGATCCTAAAAATGCAGCTGCATTTCCATCTAGAAAATCGATTAAAACGACTAGTTTAAATTTTTGGACCCCACCATGATATATATGATATATCTGCGCCGTCCATCAATTTTACCTTAACATTTTGAGAGATTAGGCAAAAAATGAGCCTTATACAACACTCAAGTGGCCCACACTAAAAGAAATAGTGACACTGATGTGTTTTTAACGGTAAATGTTCAATTCCATAAATCTTGTGGTGTGGTCCACTAGAGCTTTGTATCAGCCTCATTTTTTTTTGTCAAGCCTTAAATTCAATTATCATAATAGATGGACGGTGTGGATGAGACGTAGACATAACGATGAGCCTCACAAATATTTCACAATGTCGTCGATTGTAAAGCTTGAAATAGTAAGTGTCAAATCCAGCATTGATAACCATAGTATGATTACACAATGAAGTAATTATTACTCATTTCAAACGTATTTACCAAAGCTCTAGAAGATCAAACACGCCCCAAAAGTTTCCTTTCAACGTTCCGATTTTTCTAGAAACAGCAGTGGTAAAATTTGTCCATTTAGCATAAATTTTTTACTTCTATCATAGATAACATGAGAAAAATCGATGGTTTTGATCATCCAAAACTATAGTATAAGCATATCATTGGTGGAGTACGCATGTTACATACACTTGCACATGGGGATTACTGTAAGCATATCATTGACAGATCTGGGAAAGCAGAAAGATGATCTGATCCCGTGAATATGAGGAAGCGATTCTGTACGATTCTTTGGTCAATTTCAGGGTGCAATTTCGTCTATGGGGCCCGAGATTGTTAACCTATGACAAATGAAGACCATTGGATAGAGTGGATCCACACCTTGGATGGATTCTGACTTTAAAAATTACCATGATTGGATGGTTAGATTCATCGGAATATGGGCATGCAAAGCAGATGGCTACAATAAAATGGTCGCAGCATCCATTTTTTTGGGCTCTTAAAGTCTGTAATAATCCTATGGAGATATTTCTCGGGTATATACCTCCAATCCGAAGGTCTACGTTGATTGTAGGTGGGCTCACTTGGGGCCCACTGTTGAATGTGCACCGTAATAAGGTAAGACACTCCCACTGGATCCTCTCTCTCTCTCTACACTGAAATCTCTCCGGCTTTATTTCCTAGCTGCCTCTGCACGCTGACGCCGCCCTATCCGATCCGTCAAACCAACGAAACCATCGTCATGACAGATTTCGCAGTGAGTTCACTGCCACCTAAAAAAACAAACACGCCTCATTAACGGTAGAAGATATACATATAGGTAAGCAGTAAATTTATAATTACGTGTTACTAACTACACCTGGTTCTATTCGAATCTGATCAGATTGGTTCTAAACGGATCAAATTTCAGATCGGTCCAGTCGGAGTTACTATTGACCCGAACCCGATCTGATTAACGGTCGGATCCACTTGATCGTACTCGAACCTGCCCGATCCAAGCCATTGGTTTTGTTCGAATCGGGTCGGATCAGGTCCATTATGCCCACCCCTACTATCCAACCATGTGGATTATGCCACATGGCGATCCGGAATCTAAGCTATCCAATCCTGTTTCAGCCTTAGACTTACTAGGAATTACAAAAAATAAAATAAAATAAAATTAGGTTTGGGAGTTATAAATAGATCTCAAACCTTCCATTTGAATCATGGAATGAAACCAACAAGCCCCCTTAGCCATCTAAGCAATCATATCTCTCCATCAAGGCGAGTGAGAGTGCAAGAAAGAGTCTACCCTTGGTTTGATTTAGCCCAGCCTCAACCTAGCCTCTTGAGCCAAATAAATCCGATCCTAGCCACTCAATCTTATCCTTGCGACACATCCATCCATTCAATCATCCAATCCCTAATCCGCTTCGTCCAACCCAGTATTAACATTGTACAACACTTATTCCCTTTTCAACCCCCTGCTCGTCAGATTCATTAACTTAACATAGCACCACATCTTACACCTAATCGATTTGGGCATATGCTCTATGGCCTGCCGATATAATTGGATCCCACCTATCAGAAACTCTTGTTGATTAGTTCATGCTTTGACAAGTAGAGGAGTTAGGGCAGATTTTTCTAGCCTATACCGACGCCTGTCATAGACATTGCATTTGACACCGCATAGCACATACTCCTTTACATCATAAGCATCGCAGCGCATGCATAAGCACCCCTGCACCTAATCAGTACAAACATACACTCTGTAACTTGTTGACAAAGTCAAATCTTGCTCATCAGAAAGTTATATTGATTTGCATTATACACAGCTACATCATCAATGTGCAAGAATCAAATTAATCCTCAAAGATAGTTTAATGAGAAATTTAGGACTGTGGACCCCACCTTTTATCCAGCAGTTTTTATGGAGCAATACAAACTTTCTTTTGGAACTTAGACCTGCATGTGCAAAGACCGAATTCCAAGATGAAAATACCCCTCCTTTTCACTGTTGTGGCTTTTCCTCTCCCTTTCAATTGTTTACTTTTCCTCTCCCTTTCCACTGCTGCTTCATTGCCGTTGCTTTCACCCCCATTCCTCACCTAGTTAGAAAGACCAAAAAAACCCTTTTTACGGGCCCCCCTTATCAACATTTCGTCTTCTTTTAAAAACGGTCGGTCCAGTGAAGAAAGCACGAACCACAGGTATATTTTAAACTCAGTTGGGCCCACATTGAATGTATGTAGTA
The DNA here is from genome assembly GCF_029962835.1 of Magnolia sinica. NCBI lineage: Eukaryota > Viridiplantae > Streptophyta > Magnoliopsida > Magnoliales > Magnoliaceae > Magnolia > Magnolia sinica. Next base: position 120,447,932 of record NC_080573.1, read on the forward strand.
TAGGAAACTGATTGGCTACTCCCCCTGACACCAGCCCCGTGGTTGGTGGTCGGTGCTCCGTGGGCCCCACCATGATGTACGTGGCTAGTGGTCGGTGCTCTGTGGGCCCCACCATGATGTATGTGTTTCATCTATTCTGTTCATCCATTTTTAAAGTTTATTTCAAGGATTTAACCTAAAAATAAGAGGGATATAAATCTTAGATGTACCACAATACAGGAAAACAATATTGATTGGATATCCATCATTTAAATCCTTTTGAGGCCCACTGTACTATTTATCTGAAATTCAATCTGTTTATTACATCATAAAGACCCAGATGAATGCTAAAAACAGAGATCATCTTGATCCAATACTTTTATGGCCACCAAAAAGCTTTTAATGGTCGATGTTCATTAAACACTATTTCTTGTAATGTGGTCCAATTGAGATCAGGATATACCTCATTTTTTGTATAATATCATAAAATGATCTATAAAAATAGATGGACGACATGGTTGAAACACATACATCATGATGGGGCCCACAGAGCATCGAACACCAGCCATTGGCTGGTGGCAGGGGGAGTAGCCAATCTGTTTCATGTAGTATATCCACGCCGTCCATCCGTTCTTCCATCTAATTTAAGCAGTTTAGCCCCAAATTGAATCATATCAAAAGATCAAGTGGATCATATCACGGGAAATGGTGGGCATAATGATTTCCACCGTTGAAACCATAGTGGGCCCAACAGTGATGTTTGTTTATTATCACATCTTACTTTTTTAAGAATTATGTGAATGAACCGCTTCAAACATAGAATAAGTAGCCTAACGTACTTTTTTATTGTCTATATAAATTGGCCTACCTAATCACTATTTGTGAACAAAAAAAGAGTCTATATTCTTTAGCACACATATAAATATCATGATCAAGTATACCCTTCAAATGATGCAAAATCTTTTTCCCTACTTGTAGATGAATCTAACTTAGAAATTTCATGTGGTAGTTAAGTAATTCCACAATATATAAGATGTTTAGGGTAGTATGAGTCAAGTATTTAAAACTTCTAATCGACAACTTGAAGCCCTTTAGGATCTATTAGATTGTTTTTCTTGTCGTTGCTCAATTTCAACGTAATTTCCATGAGTATACACACTAATTTAGAATTTTTCATCTCAAAGATTTTTAGAGTTTCATGAATATACGTGTTCTCAAATATAAAAATTACATCATCTATTTAATTTATTATGATTCAAGATAATATGGCATAAGACCCACATTTGTCATTTCAAATTTATGAACTAGCCTTTATAAACTCATCAACCATAACACTATCATTGTCTGTGAATATTAGATCACCACTGCATAAGGATGTCAATAACATATCACCATAGTCATTGTGTTAACATGAATAACATGCTCATTGGGATAACTTGTTTGTTTGTTATCAAACCTATTCATAAGATCATACATACATTATTTTCAATTATATCTGATTTTGTCCACTATGTTTATCTTGTGAATTTTATGTTTGATATGTTTTTCAATTCATCTCTACAGGCGACGAATATTCTGTCGTAATCTCCAACCCAATATCTAGGTATACACTGACATGGTGGTTTGACAAGGTGAAGGGTGGAGTGGAGAAGCACGATAGTCGGCTAAATTTGTTTAAGCAATCCCATTTTTCATTTCTATTGCATATTACATCCTTTAGATTTATAGGGGCTCTATTTCACCTTCTTTTTGTAAGATACAAAGGTGATCTAATATTTGAGATCAGGGGGAGGCGATTGTAGTTTACCAAGATGGACTTCGCCCTCATTACCGGTCTTAAGACTGGAGATCTTACTATACCAAAGATTTCTTACACTACGAGTACATTAAGAGATAAATACTTCAAAGAATATCCAGTATTAAAGAAGCACCTAATGAACATGTTTAAGAGATTGGTTGACACCAATAAGCATGAGGACGTCGTGAAAGTTGCCCTACTTCTAACTGTGGAGTACTTTCTTAGGAGAACCGAACCGAAAACTAGGTGCAACATAGATTATATTCACCTGGTGGACTCGCTAGATAATTTCTATAGGTATCCCTAGGGTAGTTTGGGATACAATACAATGTCGCAAGAAATCGAATCTGCTATTACCACATCAAGTTCTCATCGGTACACTGTATATGGTTACGTCCTTCCTCTACAAGTAAGAACACCTTTTATTTTCTACATATTTTCCCTCTATAGTCAATTTTAGATTTTTAACTTGGTGCAATTTCATTCTAACAGGTATGGGCAATAAAGATATTACTAGCCCTATAAGAGTGTGTTGTTTCGTATGTTCCCCATCAAATTTCACGCTTCATTCAATATCGAGGCTGGAAGGGTTGGAGGTATAAGAGAATACATGTTATTTTCGAGAGTAGAGTTGTAAGTTTATATATATCTCTTCCATTTACTTTGCTTAGGCGGTAGTGCCGCCGAACCGACTGTAGTACCACCGCAGTCTGTTGAACCGGGTGGTGGTGAAGCCCGTGTGCGGTAGTGCCGCCCAGCCCCTTATTTTTTTTATAAATTTTGGTGGGTCCCATCGTGGGTCCCACATAAAGAGCTTATATAATGCCCCCCACATGCCCAAACCCTCATTTTCCACACCCTTCTTCATCTCCCTTCCCCTTTCTTCATCTTCCTTCACAAAAACCCTCACTTTTTCTAATCTTTCAACTTCCAAACCCTCTATCCACATCTTCCACAACCATCATTTCCATCTTTCAAACCCTCATCTCCCCAAGTTCCAAATCCTCTCTCTTCATCTTCCACAACCATCTTTTCATCTTTAAAACACATTTCTCTTCATATTCTAAACCCTCATCTCCTCAAGTTCCAACTCTCTCAATATTCATCTCTCATTTTCCACATCTCTTCATCTTCCCAACTTTTAAACACATCTCGGTCATGGGTAAGAAGAGGGTGGTTGAAGCGGGTCCATCATCCGGGCGGATCTTAAGAAGCACGAGGTAAGACGATGCGGATGACGCGAGTCCATCATCACCACCCGTTCGAAGAAATATGAGGACGGACAATGTTCGTGCAACGAGTTCTTCACCACCACCTCGTGAGAGGAGGTCGAAGAGGAGTCACGATCAAAATGCACGAACATTGGATACGGGCCCATATTGCGATCGGGAAGTGGTTTTCGAAGTCACAGTGGGGGACCGACTATTTGCCGAAAATGACGTGCTAGATTGACTCTTGCATCAAGGGTGGGGACCTATTTTTTAAAGTAATTTTTCGAGCCAATGAGGGTGATGTACGGTTTTTCTACTCTCAAATTGTTAATGCAAGTCTCAACCCACTCGAATTTGACATTTCATATGGAGACATGGTGCGTCCCATCGGTGTACAACAAATCGCGAACATACTTGGCGTGTCACTGGGAACGGTCTATATCCCCACAAACACAAAGAACTTGAATACATCGCAGCACAAGAGTGAGCTGAGCAGGAGTTTGTATGGCCACCTCGTGGAGTGGATGAGAGATAGTAGTTTCAAAAACAAAGAAATGATTCCAACTTATAGACTGCTACACTACATCTTCCTACACAATTTATATACGAGATCAGGAAACAGCACAAAGATTTCTGTCTATCATGCAGAGATAATGCACCAGATAAGGCGTGGGGAGAATATGTGTCTGCCCTCCATTATCCTTTACCATATAGTGAAGGCCATGAGGACAAGAAGAGGTAATCTCTCCCTCCCATTTGGCCTCCTAATTTTCAAGCTAGCCCGAGATAATGGGTTTAGGGCATCCATCAGCCCCTCACATCCAAAGAGAGTGATAACCGAAGACACCTTAAATCGCATGCAATGTGGCCCTAGACAAGAAGCAAGGCGATTGGAAGAAGTTGGAGATGAGGTAGCTGAAGATGAAGAAGAAGAGGAAGAAGGCAGCGAAGAGGATAAGGCTGAAGAAGAAGAAGAGGGTGATGATACAGGTGATGTGCTCGATGCACGTCTGGGTTTAAATGAGCATTTACGTGCGATTAAAGCTAGTATATCTGAGATTAAGAAGGAGGAAGCATATCTAAAGCGTAAGATGAAGAGTATACATCGAACAATAAAGGCGGTGTTGTGTTGTGTACAGAAGGAGGGAGTGCCCCCTCCCTCACCGGACTCGGTATCACAGTAGGAAGATGTGATTCATATGGACTCCTTCACTTTTGTTAAGCCATGTTAGTGGTTATGTGCTTTGTGTTTACTGTACAGTAAGAAGTGGATCATTTCCACCTAGTAGTGTAATAGTTAGTAGTTGGGTTATTTATGTTTTTCACTTGGTTAGGTATGTATGGGGAACAATGTACTAACTCAGATTTTAAATAAAATTGTTTCCACTTTAGTTTTATCACCATATACAGTAGTGTTTGGATGTTCTCATTTTATCACTCTTAATCCCCTTCATCATGCAGCTCGGATTAATCATGGGGCCTTCACAATCATCACTAATTCTATCATTCCTCATCCTAGGCATAAAATTTCAATGGGGCAAACATGGAATTGAGCAGGACAAACTAAAATTTCAGTGGGCCAAACTGGAAATTGAGCGGGTCAAACTGGAAATTGAGCAGGACAAACTAGAAATTGAGCGGGCCAAACTGGAAAATGAGCGGTCTAAACTGGAAATTGAGCGGGCTTGAATTGAGAGCCTGATGGGTTGGTCCCTACCAGTGATGGCCCTAATTATTTCTAAATCAGCTAATTGTGCACCTCCTCGAGTAGGGATTTTATAATTAGAGGTACCTTAAGGGCCTGTTTGTTTTTGAGAATTACACTGCAAATAGGTGTAAATGAGTCATAATTACTTTAAAATGATGTTTGGAAAAGAGGGAAATACCTCTCCTAAATGCGCCTCGAAAAACCATGCATGCATGAAATGGACCGGGATTGCCTAGTGGTAAAATTTGTGGGTCCCGCAATAATGTATGTGTCTGATCCACGTTGTCCATTCATTTTACTATCTCACTTTAGGGCACGGCCCAAAAAATGAGGTAGATTGTAAGCTCAAGTGGATCACACCAGAGGAAACAAGGGGTGAGCTATAAAATGATGCATGAAATGAGCTTCAGATCTGCTCATGCCCTAAAATGAGCAGGTAAAACAGATGGACGGCATAGATCAGACATGCATACTAGTGGACCCCACAAAATTTAGTGGATTTGTATGATCTTTTCCTTGGTTTTAGCGTCATAACTTCCAAATATGAGCAGCTGTCAACTTCAAGGGAAAGTAAATGAAATTGAGCGGGACAAACTGAAAATTGAGCGGGTCAAACTGGAAATTGAGCGGAACAAACTAGAATTTCAGCGGGCCAACCTGGAAATTGAGCAGGACAAACTGAAAATTGAGCGGGCCAAACTGAAAATTGAGCGGGACAAACTGGAAATTGAGCGGGCCAAACTGGAAATTGAGCGGGCAAACATAGAAATGAGCGGGACAAACTAGAATTTCAGCGGGGCAAACATGAAATTTACCTTGAAAAATTTTTGAATTTTGTTGAATTTGTCGAAAGAGAGATGTTTATAATAGTTCATTCTTTTATATGCTTTTTCACCTCATTCCTCTCTTTTGGTAGATACCTGCTTTATTTGCTACTCATTGGACAATGCATTCGAAGTTAATACGCACGGCGGTAACTGTCCCTGGGTTGGCCTTCCTCAACTCATGCAAATACAAAGGGAGTTGATTATAGGAGTCTTCGTAAGACCCCATCATGTGATTAATTGCAAGCTCCCTAGCTTTCCATGCCTTCCAATAACCGATACAAATATTATATTTCTCCTGCATGGCGAAGATAATATCACGTGGCCTCAATCCTAGGCGTTGTTTAATGCGGCTAATAACCAAATCATACGCTAACTTACTGCTGGCTTGCTAGTAATCGCTCTTCATCCATGCCATACCGCACGTGTGTTTTGATGTATAAGTCCGTATTTTGAATATCCTTGTATCATTCACCCCAGATGCATGGACCCTCCATTCCAATGCTTCTTCGAAGCACCCCACGGTAAATCTCTTAGAATTTGAGTATATTACTCTATACTTGAAATTATTCTGAATTGCAAATTTTGTCAAAACATCCTGGCACTGACTCTTGTCCTTAAATGTTTACCCAACAGCTATATCGATCGGTTCACATAACGAATCAGTATCTTATAGCATTTTTGCATTAGTGAGTGCAGTATCATCAAACGGCGCGAGAACTTGACGAGTCATGAGGTTTGATGTTTCGGGAAGGTCTCGGAGCGAAATGTCGCTTACACGTACAGATGGGATGGTGGATGATGATGGCAGATCTGTTGTTGATGCTAACGGCGGTGTCACGTATTCATAATTACTATTAATGTCAACTGCACCACTGACTTGGCTAGTCACGACGTTTGATGTTTACGGCGGCTTGGGCAATTGATTATTGCTTAATACCACTTGTAATGGAGAAGGATTGTATTTAAATTCCACGCCATACTTCTCAGCCACAATGTCCACATATGTTGTAGTATTGATTTGTTGCATTGTTTCGATGACTAACGGGATGAATTTATCCGAATGCTCAAACTGGTAAGACAAGAACTCTCTGACGTCATCGTCGTCTTCAATTTCGATTGGAGGCATTAATTCGTTAGTGCAATGATTCAATACTTTCATCCTAATATCACAATCTTCTGGCCTACTCTGAATAATCTTGTAAATTCTAAATCGAAGCTCCTCGTACGTAGTCTCGAGACGTAGCGTCATTTGTTTTGAAATTCCACCCGTGTACGAGTATCGCTTGTTTTCAAATTCTAACTCTCCGCCAAAAGAGCACATGATTCTTGCAGCCATTATCTAAAAACCAATACCATGACACATTATCAATGAATCGTAAATCAATGGAACCTTGCCATAAGACAAAACTCGATTAAATAATTGAGCGGGGGCAAACATGAAAATTGAGCGAGGCAAACATGAAATTAAGCATGGCAAATTGAAAAATTCAGCAGGAAAATTCGAAACATTAACGCAGTAAGCATGAAATTGAATGGTGCAAACTGAAAATTGAGCGGGACAAAGTATAAATTCAGTTATGCAAGCAAACATTAAATCGAGAGAGCATAACATGATATTGAGCTGGGCAAACGATAAATCGAGCAAGCATATCATGATATTGAGTGGGCAAACGATATTTCGAGCGAGCATAGCGTGATATTGAGTTGGGCAAACATTTCTTCGAGCGAGCATAGCATGATATTGACCGGTGCAAACATTAAATTGAGTGAGCATTGCATGCATATTGAATGGGCAAATTGTAAATTGAGCAAGCATAGGATAATATTGAGCTAGGCAAACATTAAATTGAGCGATCCTGCATGAAGTTAAGCTGGGCAAACATTAAATTGACCTTATCTACCATGAAATTAAGCTGGGCAAACATTAAATTGAGCGATCCTAGCATGATATTTATCAAGGCAAACATTAAATTGACCTTATCTACCTTGAAATTAAGCTGGGCAAACATTAAATTGAGTGATACTAGTTTGAAATTGAGCAGGGTAAACATGGAATTCAGCGAGCCTAGCATGAGATCAAGTGATCCCTAACATGGAATTGAGTGCGCTTCAAATTGAATTGAGCGAGTTTAACATGGATTTGATCGATCAATGCATAAAATTAACTAAGCCTGACGCATGAAATTGACTAAGCCTAACACATGGAGTTGACCGAACTTTGCATGCAATGGCATTGTACGAATGTAGCGTTTTTTTTCAAGATCTGTACCTCCGACTGCCGCAGTACCGGCCAAATGCAGGTTGAAGAGAGGTGCTTTGGAGTGAGGGAATATTTTGAACCTTTTCAAGGAGATGCAACCAATTCGTGGGATTTCATGTAACCCAAGCCAAGATGAAAAATGGCAAATGTAGAATGATGATATCTAGATGATTCACAGAGATTTCAGTCAGGAAAATGAGAAGAAAATCTTTCGTACTTCAGTTCTTCGTTCCAAGAGAGTGTAGAGCTGAAAGCACCTGTTTTTACGTTAAAGGGAGTGAAAGTAATGCTGAAAGCAATGCAGTAAAAAAAGTATCGAGAAAGGAGGGGTATTTTCATCCTGAAATTCAGTATCCACATGTGCAGGTCTAAGTTTCAAAAGAAAGTTTGTATTGTTTCATAAAAACAGCTTAATAAAAGGTAGGGTCCACAGTCCTAAATTTCCCTAGTTTAATCTTACGAAGTAAAGATTGCACTGTTATACGAGGCTGATTACAAAATCGGAGTAATTAACTAATGATGACTCCAATCATATATAACACCCTTCTCAAGCATCCACCACAAAAAGTCATCGACACGGGCACCCATGGTAGATCGAGTCGGTCTCCTCCCGGGATCCAGTGTCCACGGTACCTTACAGGTTGAACGGCCTACCGACACGTGCCATGCGCACCAATCTGTGCCATATTCGATACGTGCCACATATTCAGTCCGCTCACTGAGCCAGGACCCATGGATAAATAAAAGAAGAAAGAGACGTGTGATGGATGACACGCAAGCATTACCAACTCCAAAGAAAATCTACGGGAGTAATGATCAAGTGGGCCTATGTTTTGTGCAAAATCACTATAATTGAATGGACGAATTATCTCATCCATCCACCTTTGCATGTCATCGAATTAATGCTTTGGATCATCTGATCATTAGGATTTTTTAAGGACAACCTATGAAAAACTAAAGACACCAAATGGATGGCTCAGGTCAGTGATGCAGATGCCAACAAATCCAAATGCAACTAGGCGCATGGAAGGTTCCCCTACGCTGAATACACTGAACCCACTAGATAAATTCACCGCCACTGGCATTCAAGTAATTTATTCACATCAACCGGGCCACAACATATTAAACTGTCCAAATCATGCGTCCTTCTTTCGAAAGTAAAGATTATTTTATTATCTACCCCACTTGCGGACATTTATTAGACGGTTGAAAATGAACAATCTCAAGTAGTCTTATAATTTCAATGAACAACCGTCAATCAATCAGAGGTTAGGATTGCACAACCGATCTGATTTTGGGACTGTAATTTAATGGCGGTGGGTCCACAATTTAGTCATTTTAATTTGAGTTAATGTTTGCCGCATGTAATTTCAGCTGTGTATCAAGTCTTGTACGCTGCTAGAGTATCTAATAACTCCCTTTAAATATAGGGGATGCGATCGGCACAAAGTTATTTTTGCATCAAGAGTCTAAAAATCAGGCAGATCTAAAACTCATGTGTGCCATGGATTGAACGCTTGAAGTTGGCAGAAGTTTTGTATCAAAATGATATTTGTGCCTACACTTAATCTGAGTGGTAATAACCTTAGGAATGGTTTGGATGGCATGTAAACATCAAGGCCATCTCCGTTTCAATAGTGGACATTTCCATACTTATTGTTTCATTTGTTGTGGCCCACCTGAGCTTTGGATTTGACTGTTTTCTAGTATCCCATTCCATTGTGGTCTCTAAAAACATATTGACAGAGTGGATTTATCACAGACATCTCCATTTGAACTAGAATTTTTAGTCTAATTGTATAGCATCTTTATTAATATGAGCTAATTTGTAAAAAGTAAGCTTTTATTTTAAAAATATATCATTTATTACATTTTTAATTTTATTGTTTCATATTTTAGAAACTAATAAAAAAATTCTTAAACAGTAAATAATGAAAAATGGTGGGCCTTACTTGAAGGATGACCTAGTGGGCCCCACATAATGGATTGTCCACATCAAAGGTCAGTCCTTAATGACAAATGGTCTGCATTCAAGACAGCCCTCATATGATAGATGACCTACATCAAGGTGAGCTCCACATAATGGACAGTCCATGTTAAAGGTCAACCCCTAGTGATAAATGGTTCACATTTAAGATAACCCTCACATGATGGATGACCAACTTTGAAGGTTCAGCTTACATGATGAACAATCCACGCCAAAAGTGGGCTTAATACAATGGAACAATCCATATCTAATGTCCGACGTAATAAGATGGCCTAAATGTCTTAAAACTTAAGGATTATAGTTATCCAATCATTTGCCATTTGGGGTACCATGAATCTATGGCATGATTCACCAAAACAATGGTATAGATTGCTCTCACGGCCGTGTTGTTGTAATATTCAAAATAACATCAACTATCCTTTGAAAAAAAAAAAAAACTCTTATTTAAATATTTTACTAAATATTCTTATTTCAAATAAAAACTTATATGAATTTTGAAAACAATGATTATATCAAATGAGTTTATTTAAAACATGAGTTAAAATAAAAAAGACTTTATTAAAATAGCTCTTATTTGAAAAGTTCTTATTAAATTAGACTAGATATGCCAAACAAGCTGGAGACCACCTTATGGCTCGTGTGATCTCCACCATACGTGGACCCTACTCGTTGGTGATTGTAACCACAACACGACTTGGATCATGACAATTTATTGAGGGCCAAAGAAGTTTTATATCAAGCTGATATTTGTGTTTTACCTTCATCCATGTCCGTCTGATCTCATGAACAGGTTGGATGACAAATAAACATCACTGGGAGCTGTAGAAAGTTTTCAACCGTTGAAATCAATACTTCTACTTTTTCCCATGGTATGGCTCACTTGAGCTTTGAATATCCATTAATTTTGGGTTAAAAACGAATGGACGGCGAAACGAATGGACGGCTTGGATAAACCAGATGCATTCACGGTAGGCCCAACAAAGTTTACTCGGGACGATAAGAACCTACCGAGGCAATCCGATTTGAGAAATTTCCTACTGTACGACCCACATATAGCCCACGAACCTTTTTAAGCCCACTTGCTTTTTAGCTTCCCAAAAAAATAAGCCCCAGATGTACGGCCACATTTCTCTGGTCGAAAACGACCCTGCTTTTTCAGTTTTTAATTTCTGAAAGCTGGGGTTCCTAAGGCTACGGATTATAACCATAGCCATAACCTTAGTGCCACAGCAATCAATAAACCTTCTTTTTTTTTACATGGAGAACTTTATTCTACCTACATTTTTCTCTAATACATATTTATATAAATATGTATATATATGAGCATATATATATATATATATAAAATTCTCTCTTTTTTTTTTTCATTTATTTCTTTATTCATTTAACAAGAATATCTTCTAAACCAAAATTAGTTACTTGATGTATCATATATGATTTTGGGGTAGGAGAAGCTACTTTAGCCAACCAACTTAGTTCTTTTCCAACATTTCATCAGGTCGATGGTCGAAAATCCATTTCATTCACTTCGCAGTCAATTTCATTCATTTCATTCACTTCCCGGTCAATTTCATTAACTTCACGGTGAATTTCATTAACTTCGCGGCCAATTTCATTCACTTCGCAATCAATTTCAATCACTTTACGATCAATTCCCTTCATTTCACCATCAATTCCATGCATTTCACGATCAATTCCGGCAATTCCCCTTCACTGCACGGTCAATTTCATGCATTTCATGGTTAATTCCAGCAATTCCTCTTCACTTCACGGTAAATTCAATTCATTTCACGGTCAATTTCCTTCACTTCATGGTCAATTCAATTCATTTCACGGTCAATTTCGGCGATTCCCCTTCACTTTACTGTCAATTCAATTCATTTCACGGTCAATTCCCTTCACTTCATAGTCAATTTAATTCATTTCACGGTTAATTGCCTTTATTTCATAATCAATTCCATCCATTTCACGATCAATTCCCCTTCACTTCATGGTCAATTCAATTCATTTCACGGTTAATTCCCTTCACTTCATAGTCAATTCCATGCATTTCACGGTCAATTTCGGCAATTTCCCTTCACATCATGGTCAACTCAATTCATTTCACGGACAATTCCTTTCACTTCATGGTGAATTCCATGCATTTGGGGATCAATTCCCTTCACTTCACGGTCAATTCCATGCATTTCACGGTCATTTTCGTGCATTTCATGGTCAATTCACTTCACTTCACGGTCAATTCCATGTATTTCACGGTCAATTTCGGCGATTCCCCATCACTTCACAGTCAATTCCATGCATTTCACGGTCAATTCCCTTTACTTCACGGTCAATTCCATGCATTTCACGATCAATCCCTTCACTTCATGGTCAATTCCCTTCACTTCACGGTCATTTCCATGCATTTCACGGTCAATTCCGGCAATTCCCCTTCACTTCACGGTCAATTCCCTTCACTTCACGGTCATTTCCATTCATTTTACGGTCAATTCTGGCGATTCCCCTTCACTTCACGGTCAATTCCATGCATTTCACGGTCAATTCCCTTCACTTTACGGTCATTTCCATTCATTTCACAGTCAATTCCATGCACTTCACAGTCAATCCCCTTCATTTCACAGTCACGATAACATTTATTTTCCATCCAATCTATTCATAAGGTCACAAAGACCTAGATGAAGAGGAAAAACAAATTTCATAATGATCCAAAACTTCTGTGACCCCTAAAAGGGTTTCAATGGTAAACGTTCAATCCTCCACTGCCTTTTACAATGTGGTCCACTTGGTAACTAGATCTATCTTATTTTTCATATCAAGCCTTAATACGAGTTCGCCAAATAGATGGACAGTTTGGATATAACACACCTCATAATGGGACCCACAAAAAGCGGTGGGGATAACAGCAGGGAAAAAAAACAGCCAGCGAGTTGGGGTTAACCATTTCACGGTTGGCTGGCTTGTTGGCTGGCTTGTTTTTTTCCATGTTGTAATCCCCACCGCTTTTCATGGGTCCCATTATGAGGTATGTGTTATATCCAAACCGTCCATCTATTTGGCGAACTCGTATTAAGGCTTGAGAAGAAAAATAAGATAGATATAGCTATCAAGTGGACCACACTGTAAAAGGCAGTGGAGGATTGAACATCTACCATTGAAACCCTTTTAGGGGTCACAAAAGTTTTAGATCATTATAAAATTTGTTCTTCCTCTTCATCCAGGTCTTTGTAACCTTATGAATAGATTGGATGGAAAATAAATGTTATGGTGACCGTGAAATGAAGGGGATTAATCGTGAAATGGAATTGACCATGAAGTGAAGGGAATTGACTGTGAAATGAATAGAAATGACCATGAAGTGAAGGGAATTGACCGTGAAGTGAAGGGGAATTGCCAAAATTGACCGTGAAATGAATGGAAATGGTCGTGAAGTGAAGGGAATTGATCGTGAAATGCATGGTTTTGACTGTGAAGTGAAGGAGAATCATTGGAAATGACCGTGAAGTCAAGGGAATTGACCATGAAATGCAAGAAATTGACTGTGAAGCGAAGGGGAATCACCAGAATTGACCATAAAATGAATGGAAATGATCATGAAGTGAAGGGGATTGACCGTGAAATGCATGGAATTGACCGTGAAGTGAAGGGAATTGACTGTGAAATGCATGGAATTGACCATGAAGTGAAGGGGAATTGTCGGAATTGACCGTGAAATGAATGGAAATGACCGTGAAGTGAAGGGAATTGACCGTGAAATGCATGAAATTGACCGTGAAGCGAAGGGGAATCACCGGAATTGACCATGAAATGAATGGAAATGATCATGAAGTGAAGGGAATTGACTGTGAAATGCATTGAATTGATCGTGAAGTAAAGGGAATTGACCATGAAATGCATGGAATTGACCGTGAAGGGGAATTGCCGGAATTGACCGTGAAATGAATGGAATTGACCGTGAAGTGAAGCGAATTGACCATGAAATGCACGGAAATGACCATGAAGTGAAGGGAATTGATCGTGAAGTGAAGGGAATTGACCGTGAAATAGATCGAATTGACCATGAAGTGAAGGGGAATCGCCGAAATTGACCGTGAAATGCATGGAATTGACCGTGAGGTGAAGGGAATTGACCGCGAAATGAATGAAATTCACCGTGAAGTGAAGGGAATTGACCATGAAATGAATTGAGTTGACTGTGAAGTGAAGAAAAATTGTCGGAATTGACCGTGAAATGCATGGAATGGACCGTGAAGTGAAGGGAATTAACCGTGAAATGAATTGAATTGATCGTGAAGTGAAGGGGAATCGCTGGAATTGATCGTGAAATGCATGGAATTGACCGTGAAATGAAGGGAATTAACCGTGAAATGAATTGAATTAACCGTGAAGTGAAGGGAATTGACCGTGAAATGAATTAAATTGACCGTGAAGTGAAGGGGAATCGTTGGAATTGACCGTAAAATGCATGGAATTGACCGTGAAGTGAAGGGAATTGACCGCGAAATGCATGGAATTCACTGTGAAGTGAAGGGAATTGACCGTGAAATGAATTGAATTGACCATGAAGTGAAGGGGAATCGCTGGAATTAACTATGAAATGCATGGAATTGACAGTGAAATGAAGGGAATTGACCGTGAAGTGATTGAAATTGACCACGAAGTTAATGAAATTCACCGCGAACTGATTGAAATTGACCGCAAAGTGAATGAAATTGACCACAAAGTTAATGAAATTGACCACAAACTGATTGAACTTGACCGCAAAGTGAATGAAATGGATTTTTGACCTGATGGAATTTTGAAAAATAGCTGGGTTGGTTGGCTAAAGTAGCTTCTCCTACCCCAAAATCATATATAGTACAATAAGTAACTAATTTTGGTTTAAAAGATATTCTTATTAAATGAATAAAGAATGAAATGAAAAAAAAAAAAACAGACAGAGAGAGAAATTTTTTTTTATATGCTTATATATACATATTTATATAAATATGTATTAGAGAAAAATGTAGGTAGAATAAATTTCTCTGTCTAAATTTTTTTTTAAAAAAAAGTATACATGTTGCCGCGGCACTATGGTTATGGCTACGGTTATAATCTGTAGCCACTAAACCAGTTGCTCGCCACACAACATGGTCAACCCCAACTCACTGGCTGTTTTTTTTTTTCCCGTTGTAATCCCCACCACTTTTTGTGGGTCCCATTATGAGGTATGTGTTATATCCAACCGTTCATCTCTTTGGCGAACTCATATTAAAGCTTGAGACGAAAAATAAGACAGATTGTAAAATGCAGTGGAGGATTGAACGTCTACATTTGAAACCCTTTTAGGTGTCACAAAAGTTTTGGATCATTTTGAAATTTATTTTTCCTCTTCATCTAGTTCCTTGTGACCTTATAAATAGATTGGATGGAAGCCCTACAAAATTTTTAACGATGAAAATCAATTTTACCGCTGCTCTTTGTGGTGTGGTCCAGTTGATCTTTGGATATGATTTTTATTTTTGTATATAATAATACTCCGAAGTTTTCTTGAAATATGGATGAACGTTGTGGATATAATAAGTACATAACTGTTGGGCCATGTAACTTTGATATCTTTTGAACCATTCGTACAACTCGGAGTTCGAAGAGCGTCTGCGCTCGTCTTCGAGCACCATGCGATCCGCTTCCGGAAGGAAAAAGGAGGGGCATTTTCGACCTGAGAAATGGGGCCGTACAGCTGGGCTCATTGTTGGGAGGTAAAAACAAGTGGTATCAAAAAGGTTGGTGTGCCATATATGGGTCGTGCAGTAGGAAATTTCTCATCCGATTTCCCCCGTTTGAACATAAGCTGGAGTTTGTTGAACAGTAACGGTGGAACGCTCCACCAGTCAACTGTTCCCTTTTAAGTACCCATCGTACAAAACAGCCCGACCGTGCAACAAACAGTTCTGTGGGGCCCAACGTGATGTTTCTATTGCATCAGCTCCGTCCATCATTTGTATTAACTTATCATGCACTACGAGCTCAAAAATCAATAAGATCCAATACTCACGTGAGCCACAAGGCAAGAAAGAATTAGGATGGGACATCCACCATTGAAACCACCTTCACGGGCATGTATGCCGTCCAATCAAAGTGGTGTGGCCTACTTGAGTCTTGGATCTGCCTTAATTTGTGTTCACGCCCTTGCGTTAGCTGACCAAACCAAACGATGGACGGACTGGATTTCACACAGACATCATGGTGGCCCAGAGAGTTTTTTGTTGCACGCGCTCCCTACAACGGGTCGTTTTCCCGTTAGGTGCGCCGCCGATGCTTTTAGGCATGTGGAAAGGCCAAATCATTGATCTGGACCGTCCATTTTACATTCTTCACGGTCCACCATGGAAAATTCACGTGATCAGAGCAACTTCTCTATCCGACCGTTGCCAAAAATAATAGACGGTTGGGATCATGTAAAATAGAAAAAAGGTCAAATGATTAATGAAAGGGAGAAAAAAGAAGAAGAAAAAAAGAATAGAAAACCGACATGAAAAGGTCAACTTTGGAAAGCAACCGCCCCAAAGAATCATCTTGACCATTCCACATGCAGCTTGAAAATCCGACGGTTAGAAAGGACACTACAATATTTGAAACGTCAGGATTAGCTCATCAATATAATTATTTCTTGCTGGGCCATGAAGAGTGACTAGGATCTTGTAGGCGATCCAGACCAATGGTTAGATGGTCCACCTACCAAAACGGACCGATGTGTACTTAGAAGCTTAAAGTGCAACCAGGTGCACTTGCTTCCCTGTCTCTCTCTTGACCCTTTTTATTTGTCGTTGGAAAGCAATTCCTCTGTATTGATTTTTTTTTTTTCTCTCTCATTATCTCATGCTTGCATGAATCTTACTATCTGAGTCCCAGATAAGATGATCTGAGCTCAAATTTTCCCAAGTTGGTGTAATTCCATTTTGAATTTCGAAGAGCTGATCGGTGGTTCCGTAGGTGGTTTTTGTAATCTTGAGAAATGGGGTTTTGAATTTTTCATGTTTGAATAGATATTGGATTTTGATTTGATGGATTTTTGAGTAGTGGGGTTTTCATCGATTATCATTTTATTTAGAGATTTTGATGGGTTTTTCGGATTTCCTTATATTGGAAATGGGTTTTGATTTTTACTGATCAAATCTCAGTACTTTTCGAGGAATTAGCTTTTGATTTTTTACTTACTTTTTGAGGATTTCGGGTATGATTGGTATGGATTGTTTGGTGGAAATCGATGGGTTTCATGGATTTCCATCTAGAAGAAAATGGGCTTTGATGTTTATGGATAATCCAGCAGTTATTCAATAATTTGGGGCTTGATTGTCATGGATTATACGATGGAAATCGATGCATTTCTTGTGATTTCTGGTTCTAGAAAGTGGGTTTTCGGCGTAGCAGATAATTCAGTAGATACCAATGTTCATACCCCCTTTTCAGTCTGGAGGAATTGGGTTTTTGCTAGTGTCATGGCTTCTGATTGCAAACCAGGCGAGGAATCGATTATTGATTTCTGTTTATTAACTTGTAAAAAGACGGGCTTTAAGAATTTTTCCCCTATATAGAACGCTTCGGATTGTTGCCGGTGAACATCTGATTTGAAGTCAGAATCATCGGTAGTTACTGTTAGCCAGTTGGATGGATGCTTTGCAAGTAGTTTCTTCTGCTACCCAAATAGTAGCTAGTATGGTTGGAGCGGTGGGTGCATTAGAAGCAGCCTCGAGGAACCTTGATGAAGCTCCGAAGAAAATCCGAAGCCTTGAGGAGTTTGTATCCGAGCTTGAGAATTTGACACGGCGCGTTAAGCAGAAGCATGTCTACAAGCTTCATAACCCACAACTAGAGCGTCAGATTCAGAGCTTGAATGGGCTGATTGAGCGGTTGCATCCCAATATTACTAAGGCAAGGAAAATTGTGTCCAAGAGCAGAGCTAAGAACTTCGCTAAGGTTGTATGGAGTTCTGTGGTCGGAGATCCGCTCTCAAAGTTGGTCCAATCAATCAGGGGTGATTTGAACTGGTGGCTCGAATCACAGAAGTTGTCCCATGATGTGGAGAAAGTTATAGAGTCTACAGCTAAAGATGTTCCTGTCCTGTTGAGAATCAATTCGGAACGAGGCTACCCAATTTCAAAAAAGTGTCACTATGTGAGAAGGTTATTAGAGCAAGAGGAGTCTAATCGGGTCATCCTGATTGTTGGTTTATCAGGTATTGGAAAATCGTGCTTGGCCCGCCAAGTAGCGTCTGACCCACCGAAGAGGTTCCTGCATGGTGCGGTTGAGCTCACGCTTGGGCAGTGGTGTAGTAGAGTTGTGTGCAATGGAAGTAAAGTTGAATACCATAAGCGCTTAGCGAAGAAAATCTGTAGATTTTTGGTGCAGATTGGTTTCAGGAAGAAGATTGGGGATGACATGGGTGGAGATCTTGAAGACATTTGCTGCTTGCTTCAAGAGGCATTGGTTGGTAAAAGCATTTTGATTCTTCTTGATGATGTGTGGGAGCAAGACATTGTCGAGCGGTTCGCCAAGCTGTATGATAATGATTGTAGGTTCTTGGTGACCACGAGAAATGAAGCCGTTTATGAAATAACAGAGGCTGAAAAGGTTGAAATATGCAAAGATGATATAATGGAAATAAGCAAGGCGATTCTCCTCTACCACAGCCTACTTAGCAATGATGAGTTGCCGGTATGAAAATCAGCAATCTGGTCAATATCTATTTCATTTCTTAAAAGTTGATACTTGCTTCTTTTTTTTTGCTTTGGTAAAATCATGAGTTCTTCTGCAAAGGCATAACACAGCATATTCCACTTTATAACATCTTTAGCAAAATAATGAAGTGTATACTTAGGACATGTTTGGATGCCACTTAAAAATGGAGTTCATCTCATTTTAGTTAATCGTAATTATGTACTAGAGATCTTCTTCTTCTTTTTGGTAAGCATTAAAAACAATCTTGATAACCAACAATGATGATCTCTAATACATTTTTACAATTAACCAAAATGAGATGAACTCATTTTTTAAGTGGAACCCAAACAGGCCCTTAGTGATTACTACTGCTCTTGTGCATCTATATTTAAGAGGCTGAGTTCTATATTCGTTGCAAACAGGTAACTTCCTCGCTCGGTTCCTAATATGTACATGTTTGACCCGTGGTTTTTCATCCCATTGATTGCTTCGATGGTCCCCAACCATGGGCCCCACATGTACAGATTAGGTACCAAACAGGGAAGTTCCCTGTTCATTACGAACAAGAAACTTGGTCTCCTATATTCTACATCTTAAATCTATAATTTTCTGATTCTTCAAATGGCTTTTTCATTGATTGAATGTAGAAGGATTGGATAGTTTGGTTTCCAAGTGTATAAATTGCATCATATGCCAGTGTAGTTCAAAACCAGATTAGTATAGAATTAGCTAACCTTTCATTCGGCGAGAAGTGATAGACGCGTATACAAATCCGCACATACACATATGTGCCTAATGTATTGTTATTTGGCATAAATTGTCATAGACAACTAACGAATATCCTACCATTAAGTACCCATAAAGGATATGCTAGGTAAAATTACACCGCATATGGCATATTTTAATAACATGAGTTGTAGTTGGTCTGACGAACTGAACAAAATTATCTTGTGTGCAATTTGGTATGCTGACGTCCTCTTGAATGATTATTTAGCTCTGCAAAACTGCAAATAGTTGTTCTCTTTGATTTTTTTTATTTTTTATTTTTTATTTTTTTAAAATGGAGTGCGTGCTCTCGCAATTTAATCACTTCTACAACAACCTCTTTCTTGTGTTGTAAATTAGCAAAAGAAGAGGAAACCTAATCATGGGAGAGCAGTAATGCGCACATTCGATATTTGGGTATCAAATATGATAATGTGTTCATGTCATATCGTGTCCAATACTTCAATTTTCTGGTGTAAAATCCATACCTTGACCATTTCCAGTCATATTTGTGGTTTACTCATTCCATATCTGGATATCTTATATGGCAATAATATATCAGATCGTTCCCCTACAAGTATTATTATGGTGCAGTATTATCTCATAGTGAATTTCATCTTTGTCACTGCTAAGCTATTTGCTTTTGCTGCCAAACAAATCAAAGCTACCCTCAGGAAAGATTATGGTCCAACTCCATGGCTTCTGTTCAATCTATTTTCTGCACAATGTATACCTATATATTCTTGAAATGTTTGTCCAGAGATCTCTTTGTGACCTGCAAGTCATCGTCAGTTTAGGCCGTGTTTGAATGAACTGTAGAATCGAATTGTGTAAATGGTTCGATAGAGTGGAAATGACCAACTCCCAATTTCCTTTTCCAGCATTCATATTGATGAACTAGGCTCCAAATTTCAATTATGTTACTTTCAAGTTGGACATGGGAAGAATATTGCTACAACTTGAAGACTACTTCCTCATATGATTCCAAGGGAATGTAATTGCAATTTGATAGTTTCTTGTATATTGAACTAATTATTACAATTTGATTCATCCAAACGTAGTATTAATCCAATGATGGTATCATGCAATTGGAACTGCCCAAACGACACTGGTTCAACACGTTATTTTCAGCATGACTAGTCAACAGATTGTCTTGACTAGATCCGCCGGGTATGGCACTGAGTGCCAATTCCTGATCCTATGCCTATCAAGAATCCAGATATTTGTAGCTGGGACTTCTACGCAGGTTCTGCTCTCATTTTAAAATTTTACTCCTGCTTTGGAATCTCCTCGCCCTCCATCTCTAGTTATTGCTCCCACAATTCCTTCAAATCAAACCAAAAACTGACTGACATGTTTGTACACTTTTGCAGTTTCCAAATTCTAGATATTTATCAAATCAAAATTTGAATTGATAGAGCTTTGATGAAGTGTTAACTTCATAACCTTTTTAAAAATGTGAAATTAAGCAAAGCACAATGCCCAAATTTCCTTATCTGATGCATTGTGGTCAAGTTGGACCCTGTCACCAAAGTCTATGCTGCACACCGTCTTTGGGCGGGTCCCACCATGGATGGACCACTGCCCATGAATCACAAAGATTTGATGATACCACCCATCTGATCGGTGGAGCTTCTGTGTTCAATGCTGACAGTCATTGATTCTTTGCTACTGACCTTTTTATACAGTCAATGTTCGGATGGTTAAGATCGTCCCATGAGCAAGATCTTTCTGCTGTTGCCAATCACTTTGGGACCCAGTTAATGAACTGTCTTGATCAAGAACCATGGTGCCATGTGTCCAACTTCCCGTGGTGCATTGACTACCCATTTCTACTCCCAAATCAACACCAACTCACATGCCCATTCTTGCTTTGTGCAACATAGTTCGACATATGGTCTATCCTTCTGGTACTTGAACATCATGATGATATAATGTTCAACACAAATGTCTATTGATCAATAAGATTGATATTGGTCTGATTACTAAATCCATTTCAAGAATATACATTGAAACATGCCTCGTTGAGAGGCTTTTAATGATTTGGGAAACAAAGTACATTTCACATTGTGGTCTAGCATAGGCCCTTGATTACATTCACTGGGGAAACAAATCCATAGTTAAAAGGTAAAAACCAAAGAAATTTTGTTTGTTACATGATACAAAGTAGAGAGATGCAAATGATGCAAATAACTCCTAATCTATGGTCCTTCGTATTCAGAGTGTCCAAATCATTGATCAAGCTGGGGAAGCCAGAGATGGCCTTCGGTGTGTAGCTATCTCATATAGCTAGTTGGGCATTGGGATACTAGCAAATGATGTGTATCATCTATCTTGAGAGGCATCAACTTCAGATAGTCATATAGCCTTATAGCGTACAAAACCATGAATCATTTTAACATTATCAGGGATCTCATATGCCAAAGATGATGGGGAGAAAGCATCAAATTACATGTTAGTGCTTGCCATCTAGTAACACGGTCCTTAGCATCTAGTGCTTAGGGGTCTTTGCTTGGCACAGGAAGTCAGGCTGAATAAAGAACTAGTCTCAGATCATGACACCTATTATCCTTGAACAATGGCTGAGGGAGTCGTACTGTGTCTGACACAGATGTTGCAATACGCTGGTGCAATGTCTGTCCAGTGGGAATGGGAGTTTTCATACTAGTGAAGCTCACTTGTATAAGTTTTAGTGTTTATCCCAAGATGCAAAGTAAAAAAGTTGTAAAGAGTTGAAGATTCCACAAATGATGCATTTAGAGGTATTCATAGTCCCTGGAGGTCCTAATTACCCTCCAAAATGTAGTTACATGGTTATGGACAAGTGGCAACCTCCCATTGGACGAGAGGAAGTGCATTAAATAGAATCATGAGAACCAGGTAGACTGGTGCCTATTGTAAAAGAGGTTAAGTGTCTGGTGCTTAGGTGCTAGCGCCTATACCTTGACAGACTGGTGCTAGGAGCTCTATGCCTAGCCCAAAGGCTTTTCTGAAGAATCCTTTCGCCAGATAAGTGTAGAGGAAGATTTTTAGGTGCTAGGCACCTAGAGTTGACCTAGATAGGCGCTAGGGCTCCAATGGATTCATCTAGGCTCATTTTAGGGTGTGACAAACTCCATGTCACCATGTAATTACCCAAATAGGATTGTTTGAAGAACCTTTTACCAATCATAGGCCATTTCTTGTAAATTAGAAGTGAACCAACTCCCTCATTGCTCTTTCTTTTATTGTGTATGCTTGTATAAACGGAACCCCCAATGGTATTTCCCCATAGGGACTTGTTTTCTGATTTTCCATCTCGTGCTCCATCACTGACTGGTAGAGTGAATGACTTATGGTTGCTTTTGGATGCACTAGTGAATTGAACTGCTTGGTTTATTCAAGAGAAAATGACAAACTTCAATGATTTTCCAAGCATTCATAGTCAGGAAGAAGACCTCAATTTTCAGTTACGATTCTTTAAAGTCCAACACGGAACTAACATAGTGATGAGGACATCACATCACGTACACCTTTGCACACGTATTAGAGGAGGGGACGGGCCCCAGTCTCTCATGGCTACGCATGTATCCATGTTGAAGACCCCATAGTACATGTACGAGCATCTAGAAGACCCCATACTAGGAATATGCACATAGGTTGCTTTAGGGAGTGATTTGGACCGTTGGATTTGATGGATGCAACGATCGGACCGTTGGATCTCATGGAGTATATGATCGAGCGGTTGATCGTGGACCTTTTTTATCATAGGACATATATATGTTTTAGGATATAGTTTTATATTTGATTTATGCTTTTGGACACTTTATGAGTGATTTTATATGTTTTCCTTAGACTAGGGTTATTTTGGCTAAAAGACAAAAGCATGGACTATTTTGTAATTTTCTTAAAGTGTATGAGACTATTAAAGGGGGGAGGTGACCTCTTTTATGTGTGTTTTTGCTCATTAAAATAAAAAAATAAAAAATAAAAAAAAATAAAAAATAAAAAATCTTTCTTTTCTCTAATATGGGGAGGGTGACCTCTTTTATGTGTGTTTTTGCTCATTTAAAAATAATAATAATAATAATAAAATATCTTCCTTTTCTCTAATATTCATGAGATGTAAGGAAGTCTTCCATGTGATTTGGAAGAGAGATTGGTGCGAGGCCGATATTCCATCAACAAGAGCGTGAGGTTCTCATCTATCCTTTTTGAGTTTATTCTTTACTAGGTATTTGTCACAACTTTTGATTTCTCCCATTCAGATTCTTCATAACCCCTTCTAATCCTTCTTCATCGTTCCCACATCAAACCCAACCTTGGGACCCAAAACCCTACCATATCAAACCCACTCGTGCGACCGTATTCCCTTTTCTTTCCTTCTCTTTTTCCATCAAAACCCTCTCCATTTCCCCATCCAAACCCAAACCCTAATACCTGATTCCAAAAATCCCCAATTTCAACAAATTTTCCAAACCCTAATTCCTAAATTTCCCTTATTCATCTCAAATCCCTAGCCACCAACTATCCAAAACTCTAATTCCCCCCTTAGTTAAAACCTAAATAACCAATCCATTTACCCAAGTTTCCCAATTAAACCCTAATTTCAAGTTTCCCCCAATTTCCCGAAACCCTAGCCTTACCCACACCCAAATCTAGATAGCCCTAGGTAGTTTTAGATTTTCCCCTTTAAGTTAGGATAATCCCTAGTTATTTGGATGTTCCTACATCCATTAGATCATAGTTTCATGTATGTCATGCGGGATGTATGCTTGTTAATTTAGGCTTGAACTTTTCATAATTTCTTCTTAGAATGAGGGAATGTGAGATGGTATTTAGTATGCTTGTGATTTTTACTTATTTAAATTAATTTGCTGATTGATCTCCATTCATTATTTAGTTTCATACATCGGTCCTGTATTAAGTAGTTGCAATTTCAAGTCCAGATCTGCAGCATGTATGCTAAGGCAGGAAATTGCAATTTTGTTGCAATTTTGGTTGTTTACACTTCATTAGATTTGTAATTGAAATTTAATTCAGTACTCGTCTCCTCAATTAGCTGACAAGTCGTAAGTTTTATCTTGTAGAGCACTGCGGAGAGCTTACTGGAACGATGTGGCCACCACCCTCTTACTGTTGCTGTCATGGGCAAGGCTCTCCGGAAAGAAACCCTGGCTGAGAAATGGGAGAAGGCCATTCTCAATCTTTCCACCTATGCCACGTGTGCACCAGGCCCGGTTTCATACGTGAACGAGAAAGAATCCGAAAATACACTAACCATCTTTGGGTCATTCGAGTTCAGCTTGGAAGCCATGCCCGAACACTCCCAGCGGCTTTTTTTTGTCCTCGCAGCATTGTCATGGGCGGAACCCATTCCAGAAGCCTGTCTCGAAGCTCTATGGTCGGTGCTCGGTCAGGACAGCATGTTCCCCCTTGTAGTCTGCAAGCTTGTCGAAGGCTCTCTACTTATCAAAACCGAGGCCTATCCGATGTACCATGTGCACGACATGGTCTCCCTCTACCTCGATGGTAAAATCAACAATGCTGTTGAAATGCTGCTATTGGAATCTTCTGCCGAAGCCACCGCGTCTGTCACTCCGTGGCTCTTCATTTTCGGGAAGGAAACAGTTAAATTGGTTGCTGAGCAGAAGATGAGGTATTTCATTGACGGTTTAGAAGAAAAGCAGGTTGTGGTAACCTTAGATGCTGTCATCCAAGCTCTCATGACTTGTAAGTCCATTTCGGAACTTGAAGCTAGCAGCGCAAGTTTCAGTTGTATATTGGGCCCTCAAATTGCCAATCTGATTTCGGAGGGTTCACCCAATCTCATAGCTGCAGCTGCAAGGGCCTTGAACATATTCAATAAGGATGATTATTGCAAATACATTCAATCTCTTGAAAGCACGGGTGCGGTCGACAAGCTCCTAAGTCTATTAGGAGACTGTAATGATCCCGTCATTCAGACCAATGTCTCTATCGTCGTCGCAAAGATGGCAGAACACGGAAGCCCAGAAACCGTTGACAAAGTCCTCCAAAGTGCATGCATTAGCCAGCTGGCAGATTTGCTCAATCCTGGTGCTGAAGAGTGCCACGAGAGCGTGTTTGCTACTCTGATGTCATTGATAAAGGCTGCCAAGTTGAAGGCAGTGGAGCAGATGTTCGCTGCCGGCATTGATAAGAAGCTCATAGGACTTCTCGAGAATGGATCTGATGTGGCCCAACATTACGCAATTGTCATATTGAAGACATTCCACGAGTTGGGTGGGCCGCTGATGCACGAGTCACTCCGTCCCGGGACATTGAGCCTCCTGCCTTGGCATGCGAGGCATAGCTTGGAGAGATTCATCTTGTCAGACAGAAACATCCCGTTATCGCCAAAGCCTCAGACATTTGAGGATCTCATCCACAAGATCCTCGAAAGAGATAACAGGCGGGTATTGGAGGCGATGCAGGACCTCATTCCAATCATCGAGAAGGCGGGCGACCCGCGGGTCCGAGACATGATACTGCACAGCCCATTGGTGGAAAGACTAGCAGCTCTGTTACAATACACGCATTCTGAACAAAACCGAATGCGATCAGAATCTGCCTTTGTGCTAATGAAGCTTGCCTGCTCAGGCGGAGAACTGTGCATTCGGAAATTCATGGAATTCGACGTCATTCCTGAACTAGTTAAGATGATGCAGTGCCACGCAGTGGAGTTACAGGATTCTGCCTACACAGCCCTCCATGAGATGCTGTCCGGGAATGGTGGGACCCTTGTTTCAAACCGAATGCTTCAGATGGACCTTATAGAAAGACTGGCCCACTTCCTTGACAACAAATCGATCAAAACCAGGGAAGTGAGTGCCCATTGCCTTTTAGACCTTGTCGAGGTGGGCAGCAAGGCGGCTGTGGAACGGATATTCTCCCCGCAGATTGTGGAGAAGCTTGTGGCGCTTGAGAAGATTGGCGGGGATTTCAGCAACACAGTTGTGAGGTTCCTCAAAGGGATGGATAAGTGTAAGCATCTGTCAACTGCTGAACGGAGAGTGATGAAGCTACAGGTGATCAGGAAAGTGCGTGCTGCTGTGAAAGGCCACAAGCTTGAAGCTCATATCATAGCTGCAGTAGAAGCTTGCGTCTCGGAAGGATCAAGAGGAGCAAGTACAAGTAAGCAAAGGAAGTAGCAGCTTACGTTTTTACACTTGTTCGAATACAGTGAAATGTGTAATCTTCAGGCGGAGTACTAAATGAAAACCAGTTCATCAGACAGCACGGTATGGATGGTTCATGCCTGAATTTTGCACGGGACTTGTATCGAATCAACATGAGATTTTCACTCATTATATTGAAATGCGACATGGTGCACAATGCATTTTGCTACATTGGATGTAGGTGTTTGATCGGCATTTGAATTTTTCTAGAGAATGTTGATGTGGGGGCCTTCTTCTGAAGTTTGGAAATAGCATTCAGAGCTCAAGATTGGAGCAGGAGCTGAGGGAGACCACCCGCCCGTTAAGTGATGTTATCAGGCGGTTCGCCATGCAACTGGTTTGAGTGGGGTGCACCGGAAGGCGGACGGCAGTCCGGCAGTCCTGCAGTTCTTGCCCTGAAGGAATTTGGACAGTGAAACCTGTAAGTGGAGTGGAATTTTTGTTTTAGCTGTCCATTTGTTTTGTATAGTGTGACTCACCTGAGAGGTGAAATGGCCTGATTTTTATGCCAAAAGATCTAAACAATGTGGTGGGCCCCAGGAATGAAATGACCTGATTTAGATTGTCGCCCATCTGATGGAAAGCTTATATGTGACATATTAGTATGTGTGAATGTGCGTGGGTCGACAGCAAGTGAAGATTAGAAAACCTCAGGGAAATCATCTTATCAAAGACCCCTCAAGCAGGGCATGCATTTTGTGGGACCAATCACCACCACTGGATTGCCTATGGCCAGAAAAAAAGAAAAAAAAGAAAAAGAAAAAAACGTTTGATTGGACAAATCCAACCGTTGTTTTTTGTGTTTGTTCAACCAATGGATGTGGTTCTTTGCCTTTTCACCGTCCATTTCTATGATTTTTACCTGATGGTTATGATTGTTGGACTAGAATAATTTTGGGCAACCTCGCTCAAATCTCATGTCTATGTTTGAATGGGCTTTGAAGTTAATGTCCAACTAGTGCCTACGTGCAAGAGCGTTTAGTGTGTCCAATGACACCCTGTGGCAGGAAGTTCCTGCGCTCAGAAGCTAGGTGGGGCCCACCATGATGTTTGTGAGAAATCTACCCCGTTCATCCATTTTTGCCGTATCAGATTAGGACATGAGCCCAAAATTGAGGCAGGCCCAAAACTCAAGTGGGCCACACGACTAGAAAACAGTGAGAATTGAACTTCCAGTGTTGAAACATTCATGGAGCCACAGAGGTTTTGGACTAGGTTGATATTTTTGTGATTTCAGTTCATCCCGATAGGAATGACCTTACGAACGGTTTGGATAGTATATAATCATCATGGTGGACCCCAGGGAGGTTTCAACTGTGGACATTTCTCTACCCACTTTTTCCTGTCGTGTGGCCCACTTGAGTTTTGGATCGACCTCATTTTTGGGCTCATCTCCCACGATGAATATGGTAAAATGGAAGGATGGGGTGGATTTCTCACAAATATTACAGTGGGCCCCACCTAGCTTCTGAGAACAGGGAACTTCCACCGATACCCTGACGAAGGCAATCCAAATCCGTGTGCAATATCAAAACCGTCCAAAGGATTGGTGCCATCAGGAATGGCACATAATACAAGAATCAGGCCTGTCCGTCATCATGTTGGTCACACCATAGTAAACAACGTTAAACTGCTGATCTTATCCAACGTAAAATGTGGCCCTATTCAACGAATGGATTAATCTAATTTTTGTACTAGATGATTTTCATAGTGGGGCCTGCAATTTGAACGGGTTGGATGTCATTCGGAAATGAGAGATTGCTGATCAGGCACTGTATGATCCAACTAGTTGCTTGTGAGATCACTGAAAAAATAATTCTTTCTTCTCATTGTTTAATCCATAACTACACTGATCTCAGCTTTCCAATTGGTGGCCAACAAATGAATGGTTAGAAATATCCGGTAAGTAAAAGGGCTGTCCAATCAATCTGATATTTTGTACATACCCATCTACACTGCGGCAAACAATTTGAATAGTTCGGATTATATTGATCTACAGTGGAGCTGACAATTTGAACGGTTTAGATTTCATTACCTATATGCAGCTTCTACAGTTGTGGTGTGCATTAGAATTTTATATTATGCAGTGAGAGGCACCTTTTAAATAAAAGCATTAAGTGTAACGAAAATGTCTAAGTTATGTAAGTCATATGTTGAATTGACACTTTTTTTTATTAGTGCCATGTCATTTCTAGATGAATGCATCTAACCTCCTGATACATGCAATCACACCCATGTCATCAACATCAATGGAAAAGTCCATGTGCGTGTGTCATACGTTGGACTGACACTCTTTCATTAGTACCATGTCATCATTGGATGAGTGCATCTAATATCTTGTTATAAAGAAAAATGAGCAAGATGCGTTAAGAAAAAATATATACTGATGTGCGCTGGTAGAATATGAAACATATATTAAAAAATAAAAAATAATAATAATTCTATCATTTTCAATGTTGGTCCGTATTTCACATTTACACATGATGCTACATCATGGCTGCATGTCTGTCTAGCCCGGTGCACACGCAATTCGTGTCCGCCAAGATTTCATGAATAGCCTCAGCATTTGTAATTAATTTCCGCAAAGTCTACAGTGGTTAGAGTCTATGTCATTGTCTAATGAGTTGTGAAGTGCTCGGTAGTTTTAGGTTTTGACAAGTGGGGCCCAAGCTTTGGTAATCTAGACCATTGGTCTGTTACATTCCATTAAGGATGAATCATGACCCAATAGTCTTTTGGATAGGATAATAACTAGCCTTCTGTTTTGTGGCCTTCAATTAGACAGCCAAGGAGAGAAAATCACATTCTATTTAAGAAATTGGAGGATATGTTGCTAGGGTCTTTTTTTTTTCTTTCTTATTCTTTTTTTTTTTCTTTTTCTATTTTTTTGTTAGCTTGTTAGTACACCCCACTGTCAGTTCACACTACACTCTTAGCCACCCTCGCTAAGGATCAATACCAAGACCTCAATGTTGCTAGGGTCTTTTATTTATGCAAGTGGTTCCTCATGTTCTATCACGTAAAGATATGGCTCCGGTTGCAGTCAGGTAGGCCTGGGCATAAACTCAACTCCAACCCAGCTTGGTGTGAGGTTGAGGATTTGGAGCTCAACCTAACCCAACTTGGCATGATCTAAATCTTGGGTTGACCCAGTCAGGTTTCGGTTGAGCTCAGCACAACTTTCACCTATGTCTAAAATTATACGAAAAAAATGGATGGACGGTGTGGATAAGACCCATGCATGACGGTGGCCACTCAAAGCTCCTGACCGTTTCAGCTAGAGACGGGCGGGGGTAGGACGCATTCCGCGTTCGCTAACTACCGTCAATGCGGAAATGGATTGGCTACTAACCCTACCACCAGCCAATGGCTGTGGTCGGTGCTCTGTGGGCCCACCATGATATATGTGTTTCATCCATGCTGTCCATCTATTTTTCTAGATCATTTTATTTTATGAGACCAAAAATTAGCTATATCCCAATCTCGAGTGGACCACATTACTGGAAACAGTGTTGAATGAACGTCGACCATTAAAAACTTTTTGGGAGGCGTAAAAGTTTTGGATCAAGCTAGTATTTGTTTTTTCCCTTCATCTGGGTATGTATGACCTAATCAACAGATTGGATGTCAAATAAAAAGTACAGTTGGCCTTAAGATGATTTTAATGGTGGATATCCTATCAATATTGTTTTCCTGTGGTGTGATCCATTTGAGATTTATATCCATCTCATTTTTTGGAGGGTAACATAAAATGATCTTTAAAAATGGATGAACGGAATGGATGAAACACATACATCATGGTGGGGTCCACAGGGCACCGATCACCAGCCACCGGGCTGGTGGCAGGGGGAGTAGCTAATCCGCGTCCCGTCGTTGCTCAGAAATTTCGTGCGACGGCGGCTTATTTTATTTATTTATTTCAAAAGAAAGAAATGTAGACCACAGAACTGACCGGACGAGGCTCGAATACCCAGTCAAATCAAAATGCCTGACACAGCTAAAAGAAGCCTCACATGCAACTACTTGGACAGCCCAACAAGTACAAAACTGCCAACGTGTCATTTTTCTATGACATCTAACCTGTCCAAGATCAGATCTAGAAGACGTTCAGGGACGGAGCGCACAGATCCACTCATCAAGTGGGACGCACGAGTACTTTACATCAGATCAACGTCTTCCCACTGTTTTCTTCTCTGTGGCCCAGTTGATAAGTGGTTCATCCTGAATTTTTCATCAGGTGTTCTTCATGGTGGTTCCAACAGTTTGGATGAATCGGATGGTGCATACACTCGATAATCTGATACTTGAAATCTAGTCGGATAGTACTCGTTGTCCAACTAGCTGCATGTTAAACAAACTCATTAAAAATTCTTAAATATTAGAAAATAATACAAAATTTAATAATATTATATGGATAAACTCCACCGAACCCGCTCTTTCCTTTCATTCCTACCCCCAAAGATACCACCAAATGACTTTATTTGAGATTACCAATAGACCATGTCCTGATACAGCATCCTCGAAGTGGGCCCATATTTCATTGATCTAGACCGTTGATCTTTGGTATCCACTACATATGGCTATGACCCAAGAATCTTCAACATTACAAAAACGCATACATCAAACACTTGAACTTTTCCTGAACCGTTACCATATCTTTTCAGAACCGTGCATTTGTGGGAAACTGATCAAAGGGTTATAACCAAGAATTTTCGGATGCATTTAGTAAATACCCATCCATAGTAAGGGTCGTTAGATCAACGGTGTAGGCGACCGTACCATTGTCCCTCCTCACAGTAACGGTCCATCGGGACTTTGTATTTATATATATAATTACACCCAGCATTCTTCACATGCCGACTTCTCTCTCCTCTATATATAAACGAAGAAAAAGTCTACACCAAAACAAGTAGACTTGAATTTCGTAAGTAGAGAGAAAGAGAGAGAGACAGAGAGAGAGGGAGAGGGAGAGGGAGAGAGAGAGAGAGAGAATGGCTGGTTTGCAAAGATCTTCGGTTTCATTCAGGAGGCAAGGCTCATCTGGGCTTATATGGGAAGATAGGCTCCTTTCAGGAGATTTGAATCAGATGAAGAAGAGACAAGAAGAAGCTGAAGGCGGTGTGGAATATAGAGAGCTGAGGACTTCTCAGAGCGTCGGATCGATTGGGCTGACGGGACGTAGTAGGTCGGGGGGAGGGCGTGCTTGGGGAGCTGCTAAGGTCTCCCCAGCCATCGAACCACCTTCACCTAAGGTGTCTGGGTGCGGGTTTTGCGGCATGCTAGGGAGATCGGCAAGCACTAAACAGCCCAAATCACGAAAGCACTAGGCCTGCTGCATGTACACGTTTTTTTTTTTTTTTTTTTTTTGAGCTTGATTTTCTAGCCGTCGATATTGAATAGATTGAACTATTTTTTATATTTTTATTTTTTCTCAATACTTTAAATATATTGTTTGGTGTTTTGGTTGGTAAATTTAGAAGGAAATCATTGAATTGCTGCTGTATTACGTTGTGTTTTGGTTGAGTTTTTGGCAATAATTTTGATGCTATGTGGGGCCCACGTATGATGAATGAATAATATTGTTGGATGGATGGATCCATTATCACATGACCCAAAAACAACTATGATTGGATGATCACACCCATGCTATCAAGGGCATGCAACATGGACGGTGGGAATGAAAATGGTTGCTGTTGATTTTGTAGGCCTTTATTTGAATGGCTGTGATCATCCAATCAAAGTGATTTTCACGCCATGTTCAATCCGCGGTGGACCCACCATGTTCTATGGCTGTGATCATCTCTCTCTCTCTCTCTCTCTCTCTCTCTGCTTATCATGAGCCAGACAATCTACACCGCTGGATCCAAAACCTCTGTTGCTAGGTGACCAAATCAAGGCCGGAGATGAATGACTAATAGCCTGAGATGAAAGACTTTTCTGTGTCAGTACAAAACGCAGTAGCGGCTTACTTGTTCCTTCCTCATGCCTCAGTGGGGGCGCGGATTAGATACTGACAGGTTGAGTAGCGAGACTCGCTACTGAAGTGACGTCACCAAGTTCCGTGGGCCCCACCATAATGTATGTTTTGTATCCACACCTTCCATCCATTTGTAGAGATCATTTTAGGGCAATACCCAAAGAATGAGTTAAATCCAAAGCTCCAGTGGACCCCAGCACAGAAAACAGTGGGGACAGTGACGGCCACCATTAAAAACTTCTAAAGGCCACAAAAGTTTTAGATCAAGATGATATTTCTGTTTTATCTTATTTCATGTCTTTTTTAACTTTTGAACGGGTTGGATTTCAAATAAAAATAATGGTGGGCCTTAGGACAGTTTCAACGGTGAGAATCACTCTCTCCACCGTTTTCTGTGGTGGGATCCACTACATATTTTTATCTCACTCATTCTTTGGCTCATGCCCTAAAATAATATCTAAAAATGGATGGACGGTGTGGACACAACACATACATCATAGTGGGGCCCACAGAACTTAGTGACGTCACTTCAGAAGCCGACTCGCTACTCAACCTGTCAGTATCTAATCCGCGTCAGCCTCAGTGGTAGGGAGCTATCAAAAAGCGTGTGAGTGCACTGTGGTGTGAGTGCGTGTGTAAAAAAACAAAAAACAAAATAGCAGCTTGCTACTCCACTCGCACGTTTAATCGCTGCCAACGTGCCAACTGGTGACTGCGACATCCGAACGAATCATAAAGTGTGCTGGTCACCACTCATCAGGTAGGCCACATCCTTACAAAAAAAGGACTGTCTAGATCAAAATAACCAGTGGTCCACATTCTACAAGCCTGCCTGATTAATGGACCGGCGTGATTTTTGCACATGGTCATCTTTATGACGTGGAACTGCCTTATGTACGGCTCAGATGTTCCACACGGCTGGCACGTGTGCTTCGTGGGAGCTTGGTCTTATATGGTACGTTGACGTGCATACTCTCACAGACCTTGTCGACATCATGATTCAACGCTTATCCTCTCATATTTATGGCTCAATAATAGAGTTTGTTGAGCTGCCGTCCAATACCTTGATTGTTTGGAGAAAATAATGCTACGTACACATACAGAAAGAAACTGTACACGTTGCATATATGTACCTGAAATCAAACCGTCCAAATAGTCTTCCCCACTATTGGGATTAAAATTACACTGAATATATAATCCTAACGGGATGATTGGTCTAATGGACTGTTAGAATGTAATATTTTCAGTGGTCCAAATTCAAAAAGGAAATATTCATCAATCAGAGGTTTCGTAATTCTAACCAGTATGATTTTGGGCGTATGGTCCATCCATAGCATGTTCCACCATTTGAACGACTTAACTTGATTCTTATATGTATGATAGGTATACAATTTCCATGTACATGGGCATGAACCATCACGCTCTGCCAGAGTATCGAATGACTCCTCTGTTCTTTTTTAGTGTCCCACCTGAGCTTATGATGAGGTGGAGGATCCAATGTTTATAATCCCTTGTTTTTGTTTTTTAAGTGTTTTTAATGAGATAGGAGAATGAACGCAACGGATGGCTAGTACGAATGGTTCGAGCTGTTTGGGGCCTACCCGTGACGTGAATGTCGAATCCAAACCGTGCATATGGTGTTCGTCCTCTATTTCACTGTACATCTCCAGAATCAAACTAATCCAACACTTAGGTGGAACACATCATGGCGATCAATGTACAATTACTCCTGGTGTCTCCCTTCATCCTTTTAAATGCTTGATTATCGGTGTATCTCTTAATACTCGTAGGGCACACCTGATGAGTGGATTGGATGACATATACACAACAAGTGGACCCTACATTTCATTTGGAAGTTTCTATGGTGGGCGTCCCCACCCAATATCTCTTCATACTCATGGGGCCCACCTGATGAGTGGACGGGTTGGATGGCACTATGTATCAAGGTCGGCTCCAATGTATGGTAATTACCGTAATCATTCCCCATCGGATACATATGGCACACGCCAGTAAGATCCGGAATTTTGTCTTATGAGCCCTTCCCATGGATTGGCCAAACTGCATAGTGCTCAGATTCGAGGGATTTTGACCATTGATTCCAAGACCGTTGCTTGAATGTTTCCTCTGGCGGTCCATCTGTAATCATAAAAAGTTCTCTGATTGGTGGCTAGGATCGTACAACCAGCGACAT
This sequence comes from Magnolia sinica, assembly GCF_029962835.1. Lineage (NCBI taxonomy): Eukaryota > Viridiplantae > Streptophyta > Magnoliopsida > Magnoliales > Magnoliaceae > Magnolia > Magnolia sinica. The sequence goes on from NC_080573.1 coordinate 120,482,507, forward strand.
TATTGAGGCGTGGTCCACCCCATCAGAAGTAGCAGCCTGTGGTCCAGATTTCATACTTGTGTGCACCAATGGATCATTGTTTTTCCATGTGTACTGGCGTATGCTGAATGGAAGCATGAAAAGAGGATTTACTGGCACATGGAGCTGGGCATCGAGTCAAGTCGGATTGAGTTAGGGCTGACCTGACTCGATCTAGTTTTGAAATAGGCCTAACCCGATGTTGACCCGGCTCTGTACTGAGTCGAGCATTCCTGACCCAATCCAAGTCCGGGTCTAACCTGGACTAATCTATACCAAGTCTGACCTGGTCAAAAGTACCAAGTCGGGTCAAGTTAGCACCGAATCGAATCGAGAGATGCAGGAAGGAGAGAGAGAGAGAGAGAGAGAGAGAGAGAGGAGAAGGGTGGTGATGGTGGTGGGTAGCTATCGGGCTTGGAAGAGGAGGATGAGGGAGGAAGAGAGAGAGAGAGTTTGGGATTAGGTTGGTGGGTAGAGTTAGAGATGCTTAGAAATTAGAATTTTTTATTATATATATACTTAAATCCGAGTTGAGTCAGGTTTCAGATCTAGCTAAGTTTGACTGGATCGTGTTTCAGCCTTCAGGTAGAGTCGGTCAAGTTTCTAGATAACTCGGACTCGACTTGGTTCGAGTTCGAATTGGGCGAAGCCTGCTCGATTCGGACCAACTCACCCATTCGGTTCAGATCGAGTCGGGTCTGAATGAGCCGTCTCATGGCAGCTCTACCAGCACGTGCATTGCACGTTCAGATGGGAGAACATGAGTACCTAGAGAACTGATCACCTACAACCGCTTGTAGGCTAACACAACCTGCAAGTAATGAGCCAATGATCGACTGTAGTGAGCTGTGAGCAGTAACGTTCTTTAGGCCGGATCCACTACAAATCCTTGTCATTTCAGCTTAACTTCTTATGCAGTCTACGTGATCTGTGGGGCCATGGTGATGTGTGCATTACATCAGATCGGTCCAACATATCCATTCCGTCATAGTTGCATTGGTTCCCAAAAATGTAAAATCATGCTAAGGAAGTGGTGTGGTCCACCTGAGTTTCCGAATGACCTGATTCTTGGTGCAACATTCATCCTAATGGGAAACACCTTCTGAATGCATGCATGGGATGGAATATACAAAATATGATATGGTGGACCACACACGCATAATGTGAAAAAACTTAATGGTGCCCATCCCCTTCCCACTTCTTCCCCGGTGTGGCCCACTTGAGCTTTGGACCCAAATGACTTTTGGCTGTGGAAGGAGAACATCATGACCGGTTGTAGATAGATAATCAATCCTGACTTTTTCTCGAACAGGACGGCATCAACGTGTGTGAAGCCATTACACGGTCCACTAAGTGAATGGACAGTTCCAGGCCGTTCACGTGAGGCCCGCCACTATCACAGCTTTACTGAACAACCCATGCACCGATTTAGTTGGCCCAAGTGCATGAGACGACTGGATGGTAACACTACTTCACGAGTGGAATGCCTTGAAAGTATAGTGAGAGGTGATGTGCCTGTAACATGAAAAAGTATATACATGCTGAACTGTAATGTCGACATCCCTCAGAAATCAGGTTTATCTACTTAGTAACTAATTATAGAGCCAGACTATTGGTTGTCCATTGATTATAATGGGTAACCGAAGCTAGATTTTTGTGCTAGATAATCATCATGGTCAGGCCTACCATTTTCATGATATTGATGTCACAGCAGCAGGGAAAACGGTATAGTATTATGAGTCATTGGCCATATAAGTAGGTGAACATGAGATCTTTTTATTATTATTATTATCAAATATTGAATCGAAAATGGCAGCCACACTTAGATTGCAATTCTAGTCATTGTTGTTGCCTATTTTCTTAAGAACCTAACCAACAGGCCAAAAGCACTAGGACTGATGGAAGGTATCAATTTAGGCTCTTTAGACCATTTTCATGGTAACATTTAACTATACCTTGTAACTGATGTCCACTTGATGACTGCACTCTAGCATCTTTTCAAGTAGTCATTTATAGGGCATGGTAGCTGCACTCTACTCATCTAGGTAGTTCCACTTGGCAATTGCACTCAGGTAGCCCATTTCATGCCAGGGCAGCTTTCACCCTATTTCATAGGATGTTCTTTTCACAATTCTATCTTTTCGTGCTGTAACAACTTTCACTTTGGTTCGAGCTATCCTCTCTACAAGATGCCTCTTCCATGACTCAAGCACTGGACATAATATTAACTTTGATAGCAATTGTTAAAAACCTAACTAATATGTGAAATCCCTAGGACTAATGAAATGTGTTAAGTTAGACTCTTTAAATTATTGAGATCATAGCATACCATAATGGTGTGCTTGGTTTTCCAATTTCGCACATAAATAACATACGAAAAGCCCTAGGACTAATGGATGCTCAATCTTCCACACCTCTTTCACTCAATAGCATGTTTGGTTTTCTAATTTCAAGTAAATGAGTTGTGTTTAAAAAAGAACTATGACCCATGAATTGAAATTTCTAAAATGGAAAAGGAAACGATGGTAATAATTAAATTCATCATTGTAATCAAATAAAGATGATATCACCATATAAAGTTAAGGAATCATTACTCATTTCCATCTATTTACTATGATAATTGAAAAACCAAACGCGCCCTAATATTGCCAAAGATAATAAGAAAATGCGAGAATTCAAGATTAGGTACCAAGACATAATTGTATGGTTAAAAGATGAGAGTCCCTACCTATGAAAGTTCTCTCTTGATAGACTCTACGCTTTCAATAAATTAACAACATACTCACTGAGACAGTATTGCTATTTCAATCATGTTTATATAACCATCAATGGTTGAACCCCATAAGCACGACCATAAACTAAATAATTCAACTGGCAATCCAATCTGATCAAAACCATTAATTGATAATGGCACACCAAACACAAGTCTTGCTATGGGTTTTCTATTTGTTGAGGATGGATTTGAGAAAGACAAATGACACTGATTTCATATTTAATTGATGATATGCATTCTAATATTCTTCAATAACAACCCCAAAACTTTATTTACATTAGGCTGTAAAACTGTCCAAGCCCGATCCACAAAGTAGAATTGGGTCTGAGCCATGACGGGCCAAAACAATCAAGCTTGACCCTAGCATGTGATGATGGTCTTAAATATAATGTATGGGCCATAGCTCGGGCCTGATGTTTCAGCTCAAGCCAAGGACAAAGCGGTAAACACCCGAAATCCCAACGGGCCAGCCCGGCCCATTGACAGCCCTTACACAAACTAGTGTGATCACAAACATTGATCTGGTGGGCCACCCCATGTAAGAGAATATCTTACAAAATTTCCATGAGGGTCCATACTCAATGGGAAATTTTTGCAACATCCCACGGCCAGGATTGTGCAATCACCTCCACTCTCGGCCTCTCAGCCGTAAACTTGGTGGTCCACCAGATCAACGGTCTGAATTTAATTACGGTAGTTTCGAGGTGGACTTGAAAAGGATTGTGACTCCAATTCATGGGTTCTGCCTCAGCATCAATTCCAGAAAGCGTACTCACTAAAATTGGTCAATTGGCTAATTCCTCTTGTTTAATTATCAAACTGGCAAATCGCAATTTAATTGGCTTGTGCATCCAAACGCAGTCTAACCCAGGAATTATAGGGAATAGAGGAATCAGATACTCTAAAGAAACTACAACAGATAAGGTTAAGTTGTGATGGAAAAAAGATGGATCACATCAAGTATACATACATAGGAAGCTTGGTAGAAAAATATGGTACATTGCCCTGCATCTTTGAACAGAATACATGGATTTTTTTTTTAATTCTAACAAGTGGGGCCCATTAATCATAATCCGGATGGTTGGTCCGTTAATCCCACTGTGGAAGAACTAGGCTTAAGATATCTTCATGATAGAAAATCTTAATATATTTTTATTTATTTCTGCATTAAAGATAGATGGCTAGGGAGAGAAATCCAATGACTGTCCACATGGTCGTTGCAATCTTCCAATCTTCAAAATCTCTTTAGCCATATTAACATTATGGACCGGCCCAATAGACCAATGGTCTAGATTACCAGATCATAGGGTTCACTTGTCGGAATTGAAAACGTGAGTGTACCGTGCAAAGATGCACGCCACGTAGCATACAATACCTCTCCTTCATGCGTGGGGTGGGGATATTTAGGACAGTGGAAAGGAACAAAACAAGACTTGGCCCATGGGCCAAAAATAGGGGTGTTATTTCATACTCTGCAAGAATGTTATGGTTCGTACACATGCACCCAAAACTGAACACTTGGAAAAAAAAAAAGGTAATTAAAATTAAACCGTCCAAATCAATGGACCCACTGTAGATAGGTCATAACCCCAAAATCAGATTGATTCATGGATCCTCTCCTCTGATTAATGGACATCCGTTTGATGAAGTTAGAGTGTTAACCCAACACTAGATATCGGGTTAATGTAATAATTGGTTAAGCGACCTATCTAAAGTGGATCCCACAATTCGAACGGTTAGATTTCCATTACATCAATGGCACATAAACAATCTCTAGGTGCACGTGTATGGAGCCTTAAACTCTGCCAGACATCGAAGCATTGTCGTAAAGATTAAAGGGTTTTGATGGCTTTAGGGACCACAGAAGAAGAGCAACTTAGCTTCAGTAGAAACTATGCTTTTGTTAGCAAAATCCAACTTGCTTGTATTTTGAGAAAAAATGGCAAAAGCATTGAATTTCCTGACATGGGTTTGTTTTTCTTTTAATTCTTTTCTGATTTCTCACATATCTATATTAGCTGATGCATGGTGTGAAACATTCCTCTATGCTTTGGGTCGGCTTGAATTCTTAACTTTGAGCCATTGCTGAGCCCACTCCAGACCCTGGGTTTGGTTAAAAGACTCACCGACTCGACCCAACTCCTTCAGCCCTGAGTCAAGTCGTGGTTCGGGCGATTCGGGTCTTAATTGGCTGAGTAGTCCGAGTCAGTGGTGACTCGTGGTATAGAACTAGATTGGGGCCAATCGAGTCTGAGTCGAATCCAATGAGTCACATTCTACTCATCTGAGTCATTAGTTAAGTCACAACCCATGTGGGCCTGAGCTCGACCCAGGGCTTGAGCCGAGCCATGCATTTTCTAACCCATATACCATAAGTGGCTAAAACCTCCCTTTCAACCCTCTACAAAAGCAAAACAAAAGGAGAGTGAAAAAGAGCCTCCTTCCACACTGGCACTAGTTATATTCGTTGCAAATGCATGCCTCTCTCTCTCTCTCTCTCTCTCTCTCTCTCTCTCACATTCATATGGGCTCTTGGGGAGAAGAAAATTGTAGAAATGGCGGTTCCTTTCAGGCCAAAACAATTCATGATCTTGTTATCAGCTGTTTTGGACTGAAGGGAGCTCCTAATTCTTCTCTTTTCCTTGTGTTCTCAACATTTTCCGACGTTGGCATCAACAGATATTTCGTATTTCAGCAATCGACGGCCTTTATGGAGTTGGGCCCACCTTGGTAAGTTTATATAGCCCACTGACCTCATACTTAGAAAAAACGGAAGCTCAAGAAAACGTTGTCTTGGTATGTAGCTCGTGTTTAGATCTGTTGATGGGCCAGGACTAAATGAGCACCAGGCCCAGCCCATTAACAGTGTCTTGAAATCCTAGCAAGAGGTGATTTGAGCCTCTGCTTTTTTATTCACGAGGCATTTGTGTGTGCTGATCGTGACCGTTGATTTGGTGGGTGGAAAAGTGGATGGCTTATAACCCATAAACTAATGTGATCCAATGGTGATAGCCATCGATTAGGACCTGAAAAAGAGACCTTATCGCATGGTTAGAGTTGTTGAATCAGAACCATATTCATCCATAGCCATCCACATGGTAGGCCACAAGATCAATGGTCCTGATCACCATACATGCTTGGTGCGTGTATGATGAGGACGGCACTTCATTCTTCCTTGAGGTACGCATTTAATATTATTTTCCGACTAGATTTCATTTGCGTAGTCATTTGATACTCTGGCTGCACGTGACGCTTGATACGCAGGCACTTAGAACGGTCTTTATTGCGGGAAAATGAGTTAACCATCCCATCGATCATTAGGAAAATGAGTCTACCATCAATCTACACCATCCATTATGTGGGCTCCACTTCTGATTGCATGTGATTCTCAAGAATCTCTCATCTTAACCATCGGATTAATTGCTAGGAAAATGGACGCTTGAGTTTTCTTAGGAAGATGGATCTGATCATCAATCTATATCGTCTGTCTTTTGGCCCCCCTTCTGATTGCAACTGTTCCTCAAAAATGGCTGCGAACCATCTTAACCATCCAAAAAATAAAGTACGAAAAATGGATTATCTAGATTTATTATATCCAGACTACCATCATGTGGGCCGTACCTTCTATCGTACGTGATCTTCAAGAATCACTTTGATCAAACCATTCCATGCATCAGATCAACCGCTAGTAAAATGGATGGTGCATATTGCATGTAGAAAGAATGGATATATTCATCAATCTCGACCATGCATCGTGTGGACCATACTTTTATTTGCATGTGTTCTCCGTGGATCGCTTTGTCATATTGTCCCGACCATTATTTGATTGCTAGGATTGCAGAATTAGGAAAATATGTTTGATTATTAATTTAGATCATTCATTGTATATCTAGATTTTTATATATTATAAGAAACATATTAAATAGCATATATAAACAAGAGTAGCCTCGTGGAGTTTCCATCACAACGCTTTCCTAGGATGCGGCATACAAAAAAAAAAAAAAAATGTACAACTGCATGATGGGGTAGGCTTATATATATATATATATATATATATATATATATAACAATGGTTTCAACAGGTGGACAACTCATCTCTACATTTTTATTTTTATTTTTATTTTTTTTTAAGTTCCACCACCTACTCTAATTTTAGAGCAGCTCCATATTTTTATACTAACATGTGAGGGTGGCAATGGCTGGGTAGCTTGCCAGTGTCACGATAGGTCTAAGCTTTGGGCTGGGCTTGAAATTACTAGCTTGGCCTGGGGAGAAGTTTAGGGCATTACATGAATAGCCCGACCAATTTTGTAGTTGGGTAACTCGTTTATCTTGACTAGAGACATTTGGTTCCATTCCTCTAAAATTTCAAATTATGCATTGGTGGCCCACTTGATCAATGGATGGATTAGAAACATTAAAATGAAAACGAGGATCTTATCAATTTGTTGCATTGCTTCACAACTATTTGGGCTTGGGTATAGACCTATGGTGCTAGCCCCACACCAAACTTAGGCAAGATTCAAGCCATCGGTCTTAAGTGTTTTGTTTCTTTTTCTTTTTCTTTTTTCTTTGTAGTTTAAAGAAGTTGATAACTAGGCCTGGGCTTAAGCCAACTAAATCCGGCTCATTGACGCCTATAATAACATTATAGCATGAGGGATGCAACAAATATATAAAGTAATTATATGGTACCATCACTCTGTTGGGAGCATGTCGAGCAAGCCTCGAATGGTCGAGTAGCTTCCTTCGACCGGTCAAGAAGTCCACTTGACCGGTCGAGCAGCACAATGAAAGATATCTATTTTACAACTAGATGCACTATCTCTCCTCTAAACTGAGAAGGAAAATCCCATTACACTTATCACTACAATGCAACCTTGTCATACAAGCTCCCTGGTAATAAATGTGAATTGGACTGCATACCCAAATACTAGAATATGTGGGAGAAAGTATGACAAAAAAAGCCCTCCAGTCGAAGAGCTGGCATATCCAAAATTTTCTTTTAAAAGAAGTTAACATCACTAGAGTGATTCATTGTAAGGGTTATTTTGGCTAAAATCATTGTCATTATATACAACACGGAGTGGAAATGATCACTTCCACTTGGAGTAGTTGCCTTCTTATACAAAAACCTATTTTTCCCACCAATATGTCACATCCGTAGAATATCCAAACCATACAAAAGGTGGGCCACACATGATGAAACCTGTTACGAAAATCAGACCAATCTACTCATTGGGTGGACCACACCGGTAAATTAAATTCATACCATTGGCTACCGATTGATTGTGACGAGGGTCCATGTCTCGCAAATCAAGGTTATTGGGCTGTGGTAATCATCTGATCAGTGGGCTGCAGAGGAATGGCTTTGGCAACGGTCCACATTGAACCAGCAAAAACTTGAAATAAATGTGTGGTGACAGTTGCGAGCATATCACTGAGATCTCTCACTTATGGCCTATCCACCTTAATCTCTCATAAAGAGATCATATTCAAAGGAGATGAGCTGGAGCATGGTAAAGCCATCTGTGTGCCGTACACGTGGCAGGAATGTGCCAATCATGTCCATCCATCTACTGTCCTTGAACCTTATCAAGAATGGCTTATGTTTGAAAATCCAAGCCCACCAGGGTCCATTTAGGCCCATGATTTAGTCTGATTCTGATTTTGCTAAGCCACCTGGGATTTGTCTTGCTATAGTGGTGGGATCCCTGACTGTGGGGCTCACCATGATGTTTGTTCCTTACATTCATTCCGTCCATCCGTTTTAAGAGCTCATTTTAGAGCATGATCTAAAAAATGAAGTAGATCCAAATCTCACGTGGACCACACCATAGGAAAAGGTGGTGATTGACCATTGAAAACTTTTTTGTTGGCCACAAAACTTATGGATAAGGCTGATATTTTTTTTTTCCTTCATCCATGATTTTTTGACCTTATCAACGGATTGGATGGTAAATAAACATTACGGTGGCCCCCAAGAAGTTTTTAATGGTGGGTATTCAATCACTACTGTTTCCTGTGGTGTGGTACACATAAGATTTGGATCTGATTCATTTTTTTGTTCATGCCCTAAAATGATCTTTCGAAACGGATGGACAGCGTGGATGTGAGTCACATACATCAAGGTGGGCCCCACAGTCAGGGATCCACCGATGCCGCACCCCTTCTCAGGGTTAGACTTTCTGGTGATTACCTTAAGCCAATGCCATCACTTCCTTTCAATCTTGGTCTCCAACACTCAGTCTAAGGCCCATCAAATAATCATTGATACACAACACGTGTGCATTTTTAAACCATTTATCATCCACATAAGAAATAATCGAATGGACGATCCTGATTGTTACATTGCTCTGCCACACAACGGGCCGGATTTACCCCTGGCCAGCTCGTGACTATAAAGCTCAAGGTCCGGTCATTGACCTGGGCCCCACCCAGCAATGCCCGAAAGGTTTGGCCCGGTCCAAGGCTAGGTGGGCCGTTGCCAACCTACTCCACAGATATTCCCGAGATTTTCAAAATCTCACAGATTTTTTTATTTTTTATTTTTATTTTGCAGTAAATCTATAAAATGATATTACCTTGAAAATATCAAGAGATTTTCGAAATCTCAACAGCTTTTAATTTCAATAAATTATGGTGGGCCTACCTAACGACAAACAAACTGATTGGATGGACCAAATTGTCTGGTTATCCAAAACACGGGTATAAGATGTACGGTTCCGATCTACCTTGTTTGCCACGTGTACAGTTAGAGGTAGCTTGTATTACACTTCTCAATCGAGTGTTGAGCCACTCACAGGGCAGCACCTGATGCATGTGTAACCGCCTCCGCGTGATATCTCTTAAATGAGTCGTACTCCTCTTAAATATATTTTGAGAAATTCTTGGATGGTCTAGCAGAGCATCAGGGATAATACACAGGCGCTTAGAAATTACTTTTAAATCACATATGTGGCATAAGATTAATCTAAATATATTGACCTAATAATAGTTCATACTTCCTAATTTTGATGTATGATGAACCAAAAATCATGCTTATTTGGTTATCTAATTGAATTAATGGACATTTATTGAACGTTTGAAAATGAAATATCCGGTCCGATTTCATCAAAGAAATAAAAAAGTGTTCTCTAATCAAACACTAAGACCATGCTCACGTGGCATAATTTAGTCCACATGGGCCAATGAGAGGGTCAGTACACTCATATGAATGACCCCAGAAAAGCGTACTCACGCCAAATAAAATTATGTGTGCTTATTTCCCAACTAGCGTGTCAAGAGGAACACGCTTGACGTCATGTGCACGTCTATACTCTAAAAATTGATCATTAGCAGCAGGGCATATGGGCAACATACGCCACACATGTGGACAAATGAAGTTTTCAATGATAGTTGATACTAGAATTTTCATAATCCAACTTATGCATGGCCATTGTATCAATTTGAAAAGGAAAATTTTCTCAGAAATGTTTAGCACTTTTTCAGAGACAGCAAGAAATCTAGAATGATTTTACGAAAGCGGTTTAAAATTAGAAACATTTCACATATGATGTCATTATTCAAAGTAAGGATTTCAAATCTTACAAAGATACAATTGTTGCCTAATCAGAAGACTCACGTGGAAATCATGAGATTTATACGTGGTCACCGCCTCTCAAGAGCTTATAAAAGAAACGTTTGAAGAAGAAATTCAGGCCCTCGCTACAAATAATCAATCTCTCCATAACTTAATGTTGCGTTTATTTTTTAACCCCCATGAATGTTTATTAATTTAGCTTTTTAGCTTCTTACATTAGTGTCAGGACCTAGATTTCGAGTAGGTAGCGTATACTTTGAATTCGAGATCAATGTCATCACTTGTACACTAAGTATACTTAAACTATTATATATGCTTATACAAATTTGCCTAGCTAATAGTTCTACTATAAATTTAAGTTTCATTTATACGCAGCCACATCACATGAACAAGAAATTGATCATCAATTCCAATCATCATTTATAAACATAATTAATGACCCTTCCATTCAAGGTCTTATGCAATAAAATAAATTTTGTCTAACAACTTGAAAAAATTAATTAATAATCCAATAACATCAAATATAATTAAAGTGATAATCATGGTTGGTTTATGGCAACAACTTCATCCTCTATCAAGTAGGGTCATGTGTCCCTTAAGTCCTTTTTGGCTTGACCATATACTCTTGTTCTTGAGTTACTGGCTCACCTTCAATCACATCTGTACGATTTTACATCAACACAAGATAAGCTGGTGAAGCCTAGTAAGAAGTCCCGGCATTGTTTTTCACATCAAATTAGAATAGAGTAACAATAATCATACACAATATAAGTTCAAGAGGAAAATTCAAATATTATGCGATGCATGAATGTATAAAGTAAAAATTCATCCACTTGCTTGAGTTGGAAACCCGTCAACCCACATCTGTCCATTGGCAGGCTTCTACCAATTAGTAGACACAAGCAATGCCTGCATACACTCCTTGAGTAGGCTTTCACTAGTATAGTGAGCTTCTGATAACGATTTTACAAGATATACCATCCAGAGAGGTCCCACAGGAATTTAGCACGTATTGTGCATGCAAATGATAAATGAACAAAGCATATAAGTAGTTGTGAATCATGCATTGTATAAATCGTTTCAATTTTCAGATTTGAATCAACACGGTCCCATACTATCCAATAATATCATTATATCATTTAATTCATGTCCAATCAGTAATTCAGTATATAGGTTTCATCAATATAGTAAATCAGATCATTTATTATACTAACACATTAATCAAAACCATATCATTATTACTACATTAATACAAAAATTATATATTCATCTAAATCAAATAAGAGTACATGACAACTATATCATGGTAAGTATACAAAATATCAAATAATCAATCTATTTTAACTTAGTGGAAGGAAAATACGTTGGGATTACTCACCTTTATGCGGTAAAGATGATTTCGTAAACCAATGGTTTGATTTGAATTAGAATTTTCTAAAATCACATAAATGAAAATTATTTTTTTATCTTAATAGTTCACATGGTGGGGCTCACCTTTGATTGATCTAAATTCATTTAAGATGTCTCATTTAAAATGAATTCATAAATTAGAAAATAATATTTCAAACATTGATGTGTTGTTAGAATTAGTTTTCTATAATTTCTGCATATTCAAGTTGTTTTCAGTAACAATCTTGGAAATTGATTTTTCTGAAAATTTGGACGACATTCAGTAATATTCTGAAATATTATGCCGAGGTTTCCCTGTTCACAACCCCAAGTGTAGGGTCGTGATGTAGTAATAACTTGGTGAGACCGAGGTCGAATCCACAGAGACTTGAATCAAATCCAACTCGAATCGAACTCAGATCGAACCAGTTTGGTGACTCGATGACTTTGCTATTGATGTTGCTCACTAAGTGTTTGATGAAATGACTCAACGAAGTGTGGCTGGTGGCAAGGAAGGTATGTACATGAAACAAATACTCTTTTTTTCTTAGTTTTTATGTTGCCTAGAAGGTGCTTGATAAAAGAGTCGGGATCCTCTGTTATCTGTTCAACAGGGATTTCCTATTACCCTAATCCTCATTGGTCCACGTCACCACTCACTTTTAAAAAAATAATAATAAATAAAGCTTCGGACGCCAAACCATTAGGGTAACAGGAAATCCCAGTTGACCAAATAACAGAGGATTCAGACTCTTGATAAAATACTTGTAAAATCATTGCTTCTGTTTGTAAAACAATGGGATTTTAAAGTTACAGTCCAGGTGTTCGTGAAAATGCATCAATGGCGAACTCGGCTCGATCTTGGCTCGAACTTGGCCCGAGCTGCTGACCAAACCGAGTCGAGCTAGCCAGTCAGGCTCGAGGATCAAGCCAAGGCGAGTTCAAATTGAAATGCAGTCAGTTCGACTAGATGTACACCGCAAATCAGGGGTTTGAAAGCCAAGGTTAGACGTAAAATCATTCGCATAGTTGCATGTGTAACATGTGTATGTGTATTACTTGACTATTAATCTATTGGACTAATGGCTCACTAATGATATCCTTAAATAATTAGATTATTAATTGCATCACTATAATTACCTTAAAACGATGATCAACATTGTCCAAACATTGTCCATATAAATCAATGGTTAAAAATCATTAGTTAGTCACTCAGACATGATCTTGTGCTTGTGGCTTATTTTAGACTTAGAATTTCATCATTTTTTGGCAAAGTATATATTTCAGCAGGTTTATTATAACCAGCTTATTATAACCATTGTATCAAAAATTACATAAGTCCACTAATTAGAGATATTAAAATTGTTTTAGTAATTAAATTCAAACCCACATGAATATACTATCAATAACAACTTTTAGATTAAAGTTAGTCTCATGCCCAACCCAAGAAGAAGATTTCAAATCCACGCTCCCCACACAGGCCCTAAATGCAACACGTGTCATTCCAAAATATCCGTCGGATTTCGATTCTGATTTTAGGCCAGTAGTTTCATATCTGGACCATTGTTCTCGTACCGACCGCCGTGAATCGATTTTGCTCCGAAAATATCCTCAATTACCCAATCTCAACCCTTCGATTTGTTGCTTCGTGATGGATAATTAGAAGAGAAATAGATCAACGGTCCACATCCAACTAAAAGATAAGTCATCAAATCGGTCACTGGGATCTTTCAACCTTAGGAGATTTTCTGGGCATCATCCGTCAACGGTGGGATGCAACAAATCAATGATTTGGACACACGTTATAACCGTCCATATCTAAGTCTGGTATCAAATAATCACAAGCGTCCCGACACAACTTACCCTTCTCACCAATCCAGTGGCGTCGTTGTTATTTGGTGAAACAACAAGGGCATTTCTGTAATCTCGAGAACAACAGCGCGAAACCTTACCGAGGAATTTTACTATACCTGGCCCGCATCTTTACGTAGTATATCGTCTCAAGTGGTTCACACGGTTCGGTAATCAAGACCGTTCGTTTGTTCTGTCCCACCATGGATGGGCCATGTGTTAAAGTAGTATTTGATAGTACGGAGAACATTTTTGTCTGTGTCCTGCAGAAATATTGGCAGACAGTCAAGAAGAGAAATACAACAACGGTCCATATTCAAATAAATATATAATATGATTCTTAAATTCTGAAATTTCTTTATTTTTAGGTTACTCTTCATACATATCGTGATCCAATAGACCAACGGTCTGGATTACAGAAATTGGGTCCCTTTTATCGAAATATAGAAAAGCGTGTATACCGTACAAATATGCCTGGGACGTATTATATAATTACTCTCCATCCAGATCCTTCCTTTTCTACAAATATCCCAGCTCGCCTCTATTCATTGCACGCACCTTACCCGCCGTCAGATTTCTTTTTCAAATCCAACGGTTGAAAGCAGCCCACGTTCCATGTCTCTACGCCTTTGGATTGAACAGTCTCCTTTATGGCTCCAGAGCGACCACGCTCACCACTTAAACACCGTCCGATGAAACGAAATACAACGGCTGTGATTTCTTCTTCATACTACCTTTGACTGAACAGTCGTAAAATAAACGCGCCCTTTCTCGCCTTCTCAAACTTACACAAAACAAAATATCTCTCTCTCTCTTTCTCTCTCTGCAGCAGAAAAATGCAAGATCAAGCTACAAATTCGCTGCCCTCGAGCAGCGAGAGATCTTCGAGCTCCGCTCTTCAGATGGAAATGAAAGAAGGTCGGATTTTCTCATCTGCGTTTTTTTTCTTCTCAGCCAAAATGGTGGTTTTTTCGTTGAAATCGGTACTTTTCTCCTTTTTTAGGAGCAGACGAGATTTTCTTCATTTGGGTTTTTCTTTTAATCCCTGGAATAATGATTTTTTTAATTATAAACGTTTTATTTTTGTGAGTTTAGATGGAATAGAAGTTTCTAGTCTTTAAAAAAAAAAAAAAAAAAAAAAAAAAATTTGCTGCCGAAAATAATAAATTTGATTAAATTTGTGATTTTCCGTTTGGTTTTGGGGATTATGATATAAATCGAGATTTTTCATTTGGTTTTTTTCTCCTCAGCCGAAGAATGCAAATTTCTTTTAAAATTCGAAAAAATGAATCTGGATTTCTTTTTTTTCCGTACTTTATTTTATGGGATATGGAGAATGTATGATTTCTTTTTCCATTTGGGCTATTTTCTGTTGCAAAAAAAAAAAAAAAAAGATTATTTCTTTCTAAATCCATTTTATTAATTTATCAAAATATGTAATTATTTATTTTATTTTATTTTTTACAGGAGAAGGGCTCGAAAGCGACGACGAGATAAGAAGAGTGCCGGAAATCGGCAGCGAACAAGCCGGTCCGTCGACGTCCGGCCGGGAAGCCGGTTCGGTTGCTGGGACGGACCGGGCACAGGCCTCAACCGAACCGGGCCAAAGAAAGAGGGGGAGAACCCCAGCTGACAAGGAACACAAGCGCTTGAAAAGGTATGCGCCTGAATCCGGCAGATCCCGTCATTTTCCGGTTGATATTCGCTGTTAATCTGACCAATGGCATTTTCGTAAATTTCTTTACTCCCAAGGCTGCTTAGGAACAGAGTCTCAGCTCAGCAAGCGAGGGAAAGAAAGAAGGCCTACTTAAATGAGCTGGAGGTGAAGGTTAAGGACTTAGAGACCAAGAACTCTGAGCTTGAAGAGAGACTCTCCACGTTGCAAAATGAGAACCAGATGCTTAGACATGTATGCATCTATCCTCCCATCACCATCATCATCATCATAACATGCCCACATCACCATAATCATCATCATAGAATGTTCTTTTTTGGTGGGCCATGGCCTAAATGCCATATAATATCTACAATGTAGAGGGGTATTTTGGGTATTCTTAATTTCTTCATGGCATGCTGTTGGTTGGGGTCTTTATCTTGATTTGGTTGTTAATGGTGTTTATTCATGTGTATGTTTGAACATGTATGCATATATATTGATTTCCATCATGGTTTGTTCTCATCATCATCATCACCATCATCAATCTTGGAATTTCTATTTAGTTGAATGTGGATCGTTAATGCATTTCTTCTAGACCATCTATTTGTAAATGGTAGATTGATAGGTTTTGATTTACTGTTGATGAGATTTTTGGGGGTGTCCCATTCAAATTAGGGTTGGACCCTGTTATTAGAATTGAAGACCTTTGTACATTTCTTCCCTCATGATTGTTACCATTAATGATGCATGCTCACTAAATGCTTAATGCGGGCTATGTGGGGCCCACTGTGATGTATGGGTTTTATCCACACCGTCTATCCATTTTTTTTAGATCATTTTTAGTGTATGAGTGTAAAAATTAGGCAGGTCCCACGCTCAAGTGAACCGCACCAGGGAAGCGCAATGGTGAGTTGAAACTCACCATTGAAACCTTACTAGGGGCCACCGTGATGTTTATTTGCCATCCAACCTGTTCATAAGGCCATATAGACCTGGATGAAGGAAAAACACAAATATCAGACTGATCCAAAACTTCTGCCGCGCACAAGAAGTTTTTAATGTGGGAATTAAATTCCCACTGTGTGGTCCACTTGCGCCTTGGATCTACATCATTTTTAGGTTCACATACTAAAATGATATGAAAAATTGCTGGACGGTGTAGATAAAACCCATACATCACAGTGGGCCCCACAAAGCCCTGCCTGGATGGATTAACGTCCAGGCTGGGGCAGGACGCAATCCACTTCCTCACTAAACCCATAACCATAAGTTATAATAAGGTCGAGCCATGCGGGCCCCACTGCGATGTGTATGTGGCATGTAAACTGTGCATATGGTGATTGCGATTGCCCTCTTAAACATTGGGAAATCAGCCATATCCAAAACTCAATTGGGCCACATCATGTGGAATATTGTAAAATCATGCCTTGAACATCTAAAATCACTGTGGGGCCACTTGAGTTTTGGAATGGCCTGAAAGTTGGTGAAACCCCTTATCTAGGTGGGACATGTGCAATGAGCGGGCCGGATGTCTAAACCACATCTTCGGTGGGACCCACAAACAATCAGGGGTTTTCATGGGTTGATGTTGACTCCGAGACTCTCAACTGTTTCCTGTGATGTGGCCCACGTAAGTCATGGATCAGGCTAGATTTTGGGCTCTAGGCCTAAGCGGGGGTGTTGCATCTGATGAACCAGGGTGGATGTCCAACACATCATGGTGGGTCCCACATCACTTGACCTTACCATAGCATAAATAGGAACATTTCCCATTGCTTGTATTATCCATAGAGATGGTGCACACCCATCACCATCACTATCACAATGTGAATGTCTCTATTAATTTGCCCTTCTGATTAATCATTGCTATTGCCAGTGGTGCAGTTTGGTAGGCCCATTACAATTGCATTGATATTTATTTTCTTTCTTTCATGTATGTACATTGCTTCCTATTCATTGCCATTATCATTGCTGTCACCATCATCCTCTTTGTCTTTATTGTCGTCATCCTAACCGTTTTTGCTAATTTCCGTTGTGGCTTCTTAAGCTAGAAGATGGTCTGAGGTATTTGTGATACAATGTTGGTTTGGGTTTTTTTTTTTTTTATAATGTGTCAATGAGCTTGTGACCTGCTATGGGTCTGCCCTGGCCAAAGATACTCTTAAGACTAACCAACTTTTAAATTGGAGGAAGAAAGGGAAGTAGACCGGTGATCCACGTTCTACACTTTAATGGTTATGATCATGTAACCTGTTTTTCGCAAATCCATGGTACTGCCCAACTAATAAGCTGCCTGGATCTTGTACATGTCCACATTTACGAATGTGTGGTGACTATGCACCATTGAGTCAATTCCATTTCTATCTTCTAGGAGATCAGGACCATTTTCGCAGGATAATGTGAGTTAATCGATCCTACCGTTGTTATGAATGCGCTTAGCTAGACCATACCATTCATTGATTTTATTTTGTTTGGGATCCAATACTGTTTGGTAACTGGTGTTGACCTTGCAAATCCTCAATTGGTGCACTTTGGTGATGGATGTGGACTGCCCATTTTGTTTTCTACATTTTGGACAGGCTATAGCCCATAAAACACACTGATTAGTCCATAATTATCCAATCCATCGCCCATTATGGACACTCACAAAAAGTTAAGAGCAGCGTCCCAGAAAGGTCTATAGATCTAGTGGCTAGAAATTACCGAACATTGAAGTTAGTTTACTGTTGGCACATCCATGAGATGGGCTATTGGTTTTCGGCTCAGAATTTCGACTCATTCACTGATCTTATCGTTTCTAGGGTTATTGCATTTAAGAAATGCCATTGGATTATGTGGAATTGTTTCTGTTGATGCTTGGTGCCTGGGACATTTTTTAACCTATTTTTATCCTGTTTTAAGCTGCAAGCAGGTGGTTGTAGATCCTTCTTTGGGAAGTTCTCTTGATTACTATGATTTTCCGTAATTATGTTTTGATGGACAGGATCATAATCGAGATCATTGTTTGTAGTGAATGGTGATGGATTTGGATCTGCAAATCACCACAACCCATTTAAGTTTTATCAATTCTTATATTGTTACATTCATGCAAGGGTGCTTTTGGTTGCACCAAATTTCTTAAGAAGTCATGAAAATTTTCACCAAAAGACTGATTAATCATGATGTGTCAAGAAATTTCATGATTACTTGGCGCAACCAAACACACCCTAAACCTGTATAAGTACATAACAGTTGTCATCATGGCATGACATGATTGCATCACCACCACCATCTTCGGATGTTCGTTTCTATTGCCTTTATGAGGTCATTTCTGTTATGATGTACATCCCATTTTAGGTTACATTGAAATTTTTATTTCTTTTGCTGATGTGCTTTATTAGTCTTGTAGTGCCACCCATTGCCAGCATGTCATGATGTTGATGATGATGATAATGATCATCATAATCTTCGTCATCGTTATCAATGTTCTTCTTAACCTTCTTCCACTTGGAAATTACGCCTTGGTAACATTCGCATATGGGTAGTCCGTCGGTGTGGAAAATTTCAACATTGTATTTGAGAAACTAGTTACATGGATGTCGCACTTCCTGCCATATATTATGCATTAATGCCCGAAGCTATATGACCCATGTTTGTTTTGAAATTTTAGTTTGTTTTTTATAGATGCATCAGCAGACATCATCATCACATATGCCCATCACCAACTGACACCGCCCTCAATCATCCTTTTTTAAACTGATCATCCATCACCTGAGTGGACCGTTAATTGTTTTGAAGTAGGATTGATATTCTTACTTATTTTTACTTTAATGGTATATCCTTTTCTGTAGATATTGAAGAATACTACAGTTAGTAGGAGAGGAGGAACTAGCAGTGCCAATGAAGCGTCCATGTGAAAAAGAGACCCCACCTGAGCTTTGTGTTAGATGGAAAGAATTTTGTGAAAATTGTGTTAGAAAATTGTAGCAATCTGTCTCAAAAAAGGCAAGAAAAAAAAATATATATCTTAGGATAAATGGGTTTATATGGAATGGTTCTTACAGATATTTGGTATCTTTTTTTATTTTTTCTGGGATGAATCTTTGGATTTTGGTGAGGCAAACAAACGCTTGTGCATTTGGGATGATTGGAAACATGTCCGTAGTGACCAACATGATGGCCCACCATGGAAAGCGGCATGGATTGGGCGGAGCCCAAGTTTAAAATTATGGAGCCTGTCATATGGTGGGGTCCATCTGATGAATGGTCTGGATCTTTATGGGAGGGCTTGTAGAGTAATGAAGATTGTTCAGTTGACAGGAGTGGGGCCCATGATTCGGTAATGCGGGACACTAGATTTGTCAGTACATGGGCCAGCTAAAATTTGAAGATGCTGACCGCCTATCTTTGGCCTTTATTCAGGAGCGTGATGTGAATTTGGCTGTATCTCTTCTCTGACTGTATGCTTGCGTGCCGCGGAATGGCTCTAGTTGTACCAGTACAACCATTGTCGGTGGTTGTAAAGAGCGATTGTGGGGCCCAGGTGATGAGTGCATGATATTTAACCCATCCAACAGGTGCAGCGGACCTTGTGTGCGTACAACATAAAAATCAGGCCAATCCGCCAATCATCAGTTGGGCCACACTAAAGAAAGCAATGTGCAACCACTTGAAAACCATTTAGTGGTGGGACCCACCTGGTAGGTGTATGGCTGCCATCCCATCGAACGGTGTTGGCCCACCATGATGATGGGATGCCCTGTATATCTGACAATCAAATCATTAGTTGCGATTCACAGTGTGGCTTTTATGAGATTTACTTTTATTTTTTATTTTTTTTTAATCCATTGTTTTCTCTGTAGTGGCCCATTAATGGTTGGATTTATATGGACGCGGATTTCCTGCGAAAGCGTTTCGCAGGAAGTTCCTGCGCAAGGATTCTGGATGGGGACCATTGTGATGTTTTTGAGAAATCTAACCCATCCGTTTTTTGAGCTCATTTTAGGACATGAGACCGAAAATGATTAGGATCCAAAACTCATGTGGGCCATACCAGATGAAACAGTGGGGAAAGGAATTCCTACCGTTGAAACCTTCTTAGGATCCACTTGATGTTTATATTCCATCCAAACCGTTTATAAGGTCATTTTCACTGAGATTAAGTGAAAAAGCCAAGAAATTAAACTGATACAAAACTTTTGTAGCCATATAAATGTTTCAACGGTGGTCACTAAATCCCCACTATTTCCTCTTGTGTGGCTCACTTGAGTTTTTGATCATCCTCATTTTTGGTCAAATGTCCTGAAATGAACTCGTAAAACGGATGAACGGAGTGACTTTCTAAAAAACATCGTAGTGGGCCTCACACAGAATCTTGCGCAGGAACTTCCTGCGAAAGGCTTTCGCAGGAAATCTGCGTACGATTTATTTACGACATTGGGCTCAGAACAGCCCATTGGCACCGTTGCTCGCAATCCTTAAAATTTAGGGCTGAAAGTAGAGTGGGTTGGGTTGGGTTGGGTTGGGTTGGGTCGGGTTGGTGCTCAACCCTAACCCAACCCCAGGTTCCTATACCTCAACCCTAACCCAACCCAAACCAATCTTGGGTTGGGAATTCTCAACCCAAGCCTAATCCAAGCGGGCTCGGTTGGGTCGGTCGGGTATATATGTGCTAATATTTTTATTATTACATTAATTTATTATATTTTAATATATGACTGATTTTTTGTATCTATAATTTTATTAATTATATATGTGATAATTCATTATAAAGAACTTCATTTTTTCCTTTAAAAAATAAGCTAAAATATAACACAATTACTCTTTTAAAAGTCATGTAGCATAGCATGAAGTCTATTTAGGAGAGAGAAATTTGGCATATCTTGTTAGCTTGAGTCCTTAGAAATAACTTATATATTGATCGGGTTCAGGTTGGGCCGGGCAACCTGAGACCTCAACTCGAGCCCAACCCTTTTATCAGGTTGGTGTTTGTATAGCCCAAGCTTAAGACCCGAAATATCCTGCCCGAGCCCAACCCAATGATGGGTCGGTTGCGTTGAACCCGCCCAACTTTCAGCCCTACTAAAAATGCTGCGAATGAAAGGCTTGGATTGCCCGAGGGAAATTTTGCAGCATTGCCCTTTCTTTGTAACGGTGCAATTGATCGCTGCTACCTTGATTTTTGGGGCCTTCACTCATCTACTCGGTGACCCACTAGGTTAATGGTCCAGATCATTACGGACAGACGTAACATGTACGGTGGAGATTTAAGTGTGAGGGATAGCAAAAGGCAAGTATGGACGATGACAGAATAGAGCATCCAGTACCTAAAAAGGTGAAGCACCCATTAAACGGGCTAGTGGGCTACCGTGATTGGGAACCGGATTGCGTGCTAAGTCTGTACCCTTACAGTACTGAGTAAACTTTGTGGGGTCCACCGTTATTTATTTATTTCATCCACTCCGTTCATCCATATTAACAGATAATTTTAGTAATTGAGCCCAAAATGAAAGCATATCCAAAGCTCGAGTGGGCCACACCACAGGAAACAGTGTGATTGAACCTCTACCATTGACAAATTATCGGACGCCACAGAAGTTTTGGATCTAGCTGATGTTTGTTTTTTCTCTTCATCCATGTCTTTTTTATCTCATGAACAGGTTGGATGACAAATAAACATTACTGTGAGCCCTAGGAAGGTTTCAACGGTGGAAATCATTATTCCACACTGTTTCCTGTGGCATGGTCCACTTGAGCCTTGGATTTACTTCAATTTTGGAATCAGCCTCTAAAATTAGCAGTAAAAATGGATGGACGGTGTGGATAAACCACATACATTCACAGTGGGCTCAACTGAGTTTACTCAGTACGATCAAAGCGTCATGAATAACTCAGTACGCAATCCGATTTCCCGTGAGTGGTGACCTACCCTAACACAGTTCACCGTACGGACGCGGATTTCCTGCGAAAGCCTTTCGCAGGAAGTTCCTGCCAAAGGATGCTGTGTGGGGCCCACTACTATGTTTTTGGGAAATGTATTCCGTTCATCCGTTTGGTGAGCTCATTTTAGGAAAATCGACCGAAAACGAGGTGGATCCAAAACTAAAGTAGGCCACGCGAGAGGAAAAATTGGGGAAAGAAATACCTACCGTTGAAACCTTTTTGGGCTCCATCTTGATGTTTATATGCC
The DNA here is from genome assembly GCF_029962835.1 of Magnolia sinica. Classification (NCBI taxonomy): domain Eukaryota; kingdom Viridiplantae; phylum Streptophyta; class Magnoliopsida; order Magnoliales; family Magnoliaceae; genus Magnolia; species Magnolia sinica. The sequence goes on from NC_080573.1 coordinate 120,504,945, forward strand.
ATCCAAACCGTTTATAAGGTTATTAACACAGAGATGAAGTGAAAATACAAAAAAAAATTAGCCTGAAAGAAAGCTTTTATGGTCTTGAGAATGTTTCAACGGTTCTAACTGAATCCCTAATGTTTCCTCTCGTGTGGCCCACTTGAGTCTCGGATCCACCTCGTTTTTTGTAGATTGTCCTAAAATTATCTTGCAAAACGGATGAACGGAGTATATTTCCCAAAAACAATGGTGGTGGCCCCACCCAGCATCCTTGCGCAGGAACTTCCTGCGAAAGCCCATACGATACATTATGGAAACGGATTGGCTACTCCCCCTGACACCAGCCAATGGCTGGTGGTCGGTGATCTGTGGGCCCCACTATGATGTATGTGTTTCATCCATGCTGTCCATCTATTTTTTCAGATCATTCTACAGTATGAGACCAAAAATGAGTTATATTCCAATCTCAAGTGGTCCACATAACAGGAAACAGTGTTGAATGAGCATCGACCATTACAAACATTTTGGGGGCCATAAAAGCTTTGGATCAAGCTGATTTTTTTTTTCCCTTCATCTGGGCCTGTATGACCTAATCAACAGATTGGATATTAAATACATAGTACAGTGGGCCTTAGGAGGATTTTAATGGTGGATATCCAATCACTATTGTTTTCATGTGATGTGCACCACCTGAGATTTATATACTTCTAATTTTTATTTAGCCGAAAATGATCTTTAAAAATGTATGAAAGGAATGGATGAAACACATACATCATGGTAGGGCCCACAGAGCACAGACCACCAGCCGCGGGACTGGTGCCAGGTAGAGTGGCCAATCCGTTTCCATACATTATGCCCTAATGTAACGTGTAAGCCACCAATCCAATCCAGATGCGGTTTGGCTGCTGACCCGAACACCATCCGCTGGTGTCAGAGCTCTAGGAGGGCCACCATGATGTATGTGTTTTATCCACACCGTCTATCCATTTTTTCGGTTGATTTTAGGGCATGAGCCCATGAATGAGGCAGATCCAAAGCTTAAGTGGATCACACCACATAGCTGGTGTCAAAGCAATGTGGTCCACTTGAGCTCTGGATCTGCCTCGTTTTTGGGCTCCTACCCTAAAATTAGCTTGCAAAATAGATGGACGTCATGGTGGGCCCACATATCTTTGACACCAGCTAGCTGGCTGTTGTTGGGTCACCAGCCAAACCGCGTCAATCCAGGAGGGCCACAAGAAAATAAAATGAATTTTCAAAACTTTTTATGTTTTTTTATTATTTTTAATCTCCTTTTGGGATTTTTTCTTAAAAAAAATCCAGGATGGTCTATTCGATCACTTCTCTTTAGATATTTTTTTTTTTGGGAAATTATTATTCTTAAAAGTGCTTTTTTTTGGGACCCACATGAAGTACTCTGATTGGTGCTCTACCCTATTATGGTACAGCATACTCTACTATATGATATATCATCACCTACTGGTAGGTTGATTTGATTCGTGGTGTGTAGCATGATTGGTGGGCCACATGATTCAAACGGGACAGAGACTGATGCATTCTTTTCCCAAAGCTTTCATTAATGGTCGTGAATCATCCACCTTACACGTGGCATATACTAGTACCAATCTGGACAATCTAAATTATGGTCCCATTGACGATGGGGTAGATCTCAAAAAATCACCCTGGCCAGACAATCTTAACGGTTAGATCTCATTCATCAAGATTGATGAGAGTTATCTCCTTAGTCCTCCATCTGAAATATTAGGATCTTTTTCTCTGAGTGTGATTTTCAGGCAATACTCCATCCACACTGGCCCATAATTTGAACCTGCTGCAAATGTAGGAGTGGCAATGGAACGGACTGACCCGTTCGGGTCTGGGCCCATAAACTTAGCCCAATGGACCTGCAGCCCAATAATAGACTGGGATATCATTTACATTTATTTATTTTTCTTTTTATGGCCCAGAAATGAGGAGTATCCAAAAATCAAGTGGGCCACATGAGATGAAACAGTGGGAAACGAATGCCTACCGTTAAAACCTTCCTAGGCTCCATCTTGATGTTTATATGCCATCCAAACCGTTTATAAGGTCATTTTCAATGGGATGAAGTGAAAACACCAAAAACTTAAATTGATACAAAACTTTTGTAGCCATATAAATGTTTCAATGGTTGTCACTAGATCCCCACTTTTTCCTCTCGTGTGGCCCATTTGAGTTTTGTATCTACCTTATTTTTGGTCTTACATCTAAAATGAGCTCAAAAAACGGATGAACAGGTGGGATTTCTCACAAACATCTCAATGTGCCCCACCCAGAATCCTTGCGCAGAACCGAAAGAAGCCAGATGAACCCTTCTTCAGCTTTGGGAGTTCACCGCCGGACCACGAATCGATTGTTCGAAGTCCATCCCCTCCACTTTCATTGAAGCCTTGGTAATTTTCTACTCAAATTCGAATTTGAGATAGATCCAAATCAAATGGAAATAAATTGAGAAAGCATTCCTGGAAACACAGTTCTGTCACTTAGACTTATGGAGTCTTGTCTTATATAGAATATCAAAATGGATCCAATTTCTACCTATTATTAGGATATTACGATAAGATTGGTACCATAAATGGATTCAGAATTTGATCCGTTCTCTATGAATGAGATAGAGACAGAATAATCAGGAAATAGGTTTTTTAGCCAGAAACAAGCCTATTTTTTGTTATGGGGCCAAAATTAGGCCGGGTAAGGTCCGGCAAGCCCAGCCCAGTTGAGATCCTAGTGCTACATGAGTTGCCACAGTTTAGTGAGTGGCAGCAGACGCACATTGTAGTCTATCTCTTATTAATTTGATTTTGAAGAGTAACGTTGCTGGAAAAAAGCTGGCAATCAAGGTGGGCCATCCAACCTCTTTGCATTTGAGGATTTTTTAAAAGAACACACGACCTCACGAGGAGTTATTTCATAATCTGGAAGAGTGTGGTGGATGATGCAGAGGCACTCAGAAACTGTACATGTGGCACACATTCAGATCAAATCAAACCGTCCAGATCATGAAGCTTGCTGCAGATGGATAGTAGACCTGAAATAGTAGTAATAAGATTGTTGAAATATCCAATTTATAAATATTTGTTTATTGAATTCCAACCGTTGATTATTTCTAAATGTAGTGCATCAATAGACATCTCAACCAATTAACCACTCAAGCCACTATTTCAGCACGATTATTGTTTTATAAACCATGTACAGTAGGGCCCACCATGAAGACGGTTTAACTTGAGTTACGCATATGCCACGTGTACATTATCTGGGTGCCCGTGTATCATCCATCAATATGCCATAGTAATATCAGTCTCTCTCCTCTCTCTCTTTTTCAATGAGAAGAAAATGACAGTCAGCCTAACACATTGCAATCTTCAACACTTTCCAAGATTAGGAATTATATGCTCGTGATTATTGGCAAACGATCCGTTGGCCGACGTTAATGCTTCCATGCATGCAATGATCCTAACCATTTATATGATGGGCCCCATGTGTGGATCACCTAGAATATCTCTGCATTTAAATATTTCAATCCATTGGGCATTGAACTATTTCCATTTTGATACGGATTGTCTCATAAAAATCTTTTCGTAGGCACTTCATAGAAATGCAAAGATCTTAGGATCAACGGTTTGGATCATCTAACATGACCCTAGATGTACCAATCCCGCAGGTGCGGCAAATTGCAGGTTGGCCTAAATAGACAGCATAACCACTTGCTTGAAAGTCCACGGTAGAGAATACAATAAAGCCAGAAAGGAATCACAAGAAAATCGCAATAAAGAAATTAACCATCAATTTATTAAAAATTACAAAAATACCTGGCACTGGCGCCACATTACAACTGTAGAGCGGGGCATGCAGTCTAGTCGGACCGAGCTAGGGCTGACCCCACTTGATCTGGTTTTGAAATAGGCCTAACCCAAACTCGAACAAGCTCGGTACTGAGTCCCGCATGCCTGACCCGCTCCGAGTCTGAGTCTGACCCGGATTAATCCAAACCGAGTCTGACCTGGTCACAAGTACCGAGTCAGGTTGAGTCGACACCGAGTTGAGTCAAGTGCAATAGGTATTCAGGGGCTGAAATCACCACCCACAGCCTAGATTCACTTGCTAGAATTACAGCCTCTCCATCAACTACACAACATCTGAGATTTGAAACGTCATATATATATATATATATAAAGTCAAGTTTCGAATCAAGTCAAGTCAGTACCGAGTTAGATTTTGGGTCGGCTCGAGTTACTGGATGACTCGAACTTGACTCGTTTGAGTTTGGTGGACAAAGTCAACTCGATTCAGAGCGACTTTCTCACTCGTTTTGGATCGAGTTAGATCTGAACAAGTTAGATGAGTCAAGTTGTCCCATGCTTAGCTCTAATTACAAGGCCCTGTTTGCATTGCTCCTAGCTACTTTAGAATTATTTTTTGAGAATTGCTTGTTTGAAAAGGTGCATGAGGGAAATAATTTCCCCAACCCACTATTTGCACTTTAGTCTTGGATCTACTTCATTTTTGGAGTCATCCAGTAGTTTGACATGATGAAGTGGATGGACGGAGTAGATGTGGCATGGTCATTTACAATGGACCCCACAAGCTACAGCAAGGGGCAAGGAATCACGTCTGTCCCACTTTCCCAAAGATGAGAATTGCTAAGCCAATGTGTGCAATTCAACTCATGTTCATACTACATGTTAGCCAAGCCTAGCATATAGGTCCAAGATCCAATCCATCCATTAGAAGGGCACCATTATATTGATGTGCTAGTTTAAAAATTATGTTGATCTATTATTTAGGTGGGCCACAGTTTGCCGAAACAAATGTGCAATTCTAAAATAGTTGGCTAGAGTTTTCTAACCTATCCACCTATTTTCAGTTTTGGAGTCTACCTTCTAACTAGAACAAATTAAATTTAGGGCTGTTTGTATTGAGGATTACATCCATAATTTAGTGTAATTTGGCAATTTATTAATTTTTCACCGTTGGTTGGAAAAAGTGCGTTTACAAGGTCATTTGACCGTTGAATTCCTTGGAATTCCCAGGATTTCAATCTCCTAAATTCGACATGGATATTGCTATATTCAAATTAGCCTTTGGGGGTTCCTTGCTCATGCCTCGCTGGTGGATTCAAAAGAGTTTCAACAAGAGGTCATAGTTCAAGTAGCCATTGAGGTGAAATCCCACTGTGGTGTGAGTGCATTGGTGAGTGTGTATAGAAAATAAATAAATAAAAATATTTTAAAAAAAACTTTGGTAAAAACATATGATGGCAATTTACAGCTCAATGTATGCATGCGTTCCTCTTTAAACTCCCCATTGCATATTTGAATGCAATTGCCTCTGTTGAAATTGGGTGCCTTTAATCTATCTTGAAACATGGGTTCTTAATTGATCAACTATCCAGGTTGATTGATCGAAAATTTTCAAATTCTCTAGTTTGCTCGTTGGATAATTTTGGTCATGTTCGATTGAACATGGAGACTCGATTGATTGAAGGTTGCTTGATCAATGGCTAGATCGAACGTGTATGATTTTGCGTAATTGTACAATTTATTTCCTATTCCGAGTTAATTTAGCCCAACTAATAAGTGCAACTGAAGTAATATTCAGTGCCACCAAAGGTAGGTTCGATGCTACCAAATATAGACATAAAATTCAAACATGTTTTGAAGAAATTCGGCTATAGCCAAAGAAGTTTTGGTTAGATTCGATGTGACCGAAGGCCCACTTCGGCACCATCGAAATGTAATAAAATTACAGAAAACTGAAGTTGATGCGGAATTTTTTTGCTATTCGAAGGGGTGTTTTAGGCCATTTTAAGAACGAATTAGAGCTTGGAAGAGAAAGCAAGAAGTGGCGGAGCTTCTAAAGAGTCGTGTTCTTCTTCTCCGTTCTAGTTTGTCTTTTATGTTTTTCTTTTACGTTTGTTCTATGATATTATTAGCCAAGGTTAACGGATGAAGCTTGTAGTTAATTACGGTATTTAGTTTATTTGATTCAATAATAATTGTTTAAATGATGATATTAGAGTGAATTGATTTGAATTTTACTTTAAAGCGTTTAAGTTGTTTATTTTTGAATTTGTTATGAACTATGGTTATAATGAATACTTCGATTTAATAGTTGCTTAGCTTGATTAGAGAAGAAATCAATCTGTATAATTCATTAATCTATTGTAGACCCTGGATACAATAGATGACCTGATTTCCTGCGATTGAGATCTGAATGCTTCATAAGATAATCGTTCAATTGAATTCATATTTATTTGGTGTTGAATATTGATTTACTATAATTATTTTTCGATTAAATATGATAGAATTTCGATTTCAATTAAGTTATAAAAATTGAATAAGTGAATTAGATATTGTAATTTCTATAAGTGAATTCTTAGATCTTTTGTCTTTTATTACTTGTTTAAACTTTTTTTCACTTCCCTAGACTAAAAATTCAGAAAAATTGTTTTTTGACTACTTATAGCTGTGTTTCCCATTCCTTATGGATCAACCTCGGTTTCACTGAGTTATTACTGCATCGCAACCCTTCACTTGAAATTGTCAACCCTTGGATTTGATCAGTATGTTAGGTATTGAATAATTAGCACATCCTACACACAATATCAACATCTTGATTCAAAGACTAGTTATTATATTATTGCATATTTTGTAGTTTATATTATTAGACTCACTTTGGCTTGAAAGCTTTAGTGTCAATTTACCTTTACGTTTTAATTGGTAAATTAGTTTAAATTAATCAAAAATATATATTTAGTCATACTCACCCCCTGTAAGACTTAGTCATAATTTCATAGCTTCACCAAGCTTCTACACACGTTATGATAGACTATCCCACACAATTTCAGATCTATTGAAAAAAACAAGATGAATACAATACCAAACTAGTAGCAAAGGATTATGTATAGAAGGAATGTATTGACTTCAGTGAGATGTTCGCACCAATTGTCAGGCTGGTATCTATCAGATTTATGTTGGTGCTGGTTGCCCAATATAATTTAGAACTGAAACAAATGGATGTGAAGATCATTTCCTACATGAAAACTAAAAGACCGGATTTACATGAAGCAACCAGATGAGTTCGAAATATAAGAGTTAAAGAATAAAGTTTGTAGGTTAAGGAGGTCGTTGTATGGCTTGAAACAGTCACATAAGCAGTGATACAATAAATTTGAATATTTTATGGTAAGTCAACGGTTTATCAGGAGCAATTCGATTATTGTGTCTACTTCAGAGCACTAAGTGATGAAGAATTCATTATATAGATATTATATGTGGATGATATGTTTATTGTCATCCAAAGCATGTCTAAGATCAATATATTAGTTATCAAGGACATTCGAGATAAAAGATCTGAAGATTTTAAAGAGGATTCTCGGCATTGATATACATAAAGACAAGAAGATGAACATGTTATGGTTGTCTCAAGTAAAATACCTTGAAAAGGTCATGCTCAAGTTTGGGATAGACAATGCTAAACCGATTAGCACACCTCATACTGCTCATTTTCGACTTTCTTTAGAGCAATGTCCTACTACAGATGAAGCAAAACAGTTTATGTTTGGCAGTCCGATATATATCATGGTCTTTATGAGACCGGATATTGCATATGTAGTGGGTGTTGTGAGCAGATATATGTCAAACTTCGGTAAGCAATACTAAAAGTCTGTAAAATGGCTACTTCGATATTTGTGAGGTAGGAAGGACTACATCTTGATATTTAAGAAATTATAGGAAAAACTTGTAGGTTATGTAGATTCGAATTATGCTGAAAACGTGGACAATAGAACGTCAACTTCTAGTTAGTCGTTTGTGATAATAGGTGAAACGATCAATTAGATGTCGAAGCTTTAGTCTATAGTGGCTCTTTATACAATCGAAGCTAAATATATGGCGGTGACAAGGGTATTAAAGGAAGTTGTTTGGTTGAGAGGAATTGTGAATGAATTGAGTCTTCAACAAAAAGCCGTGCTGGTGAATTGTGAGAGCAAAAACGTGATCAATTTAATAAAGAATTCTATATACCATTCCCGTACTAAACATATTAATGTGCATCATCATTTTCATCCAATAGGTGCTTAAGAAATGTGTTCTTACTCTTGAAATGATCCACACGAGTGTGAACTCAACTGATATGCTTACGAAGGTTATTCATATAGAGAAGTTTAAATTTTATTCGACTTCTCTGAGCTTAGCATTGAAGGAATGAAGACGGAATATGCATGAAAAGCGACGATAGTAGAGCTATGATGGAGATGATTAGAGATAGAGGATGGAGCTTGGAGCAGTGGAGCATGAAGATTAAAGTCATGATAGAGATTGTTGAAATTGGGTGTCTTTAATATATGCTTAAACAAAAGTCCTCAATCGATCGACTACTTAGATCGATAGATCGAAATTCCTCGAATTTTTTAGTTTGCTCGCTGGACAATTTTGGCTATGTTCAATCGATCAAACATGGATGCTCAATCGATTGAGGGTTGCTTGATCGATGTCATTCGATTAATGTTTAGTTCAATGGCGTGTACAATTTTGCGTAATTGTGCGATTTGTTTCCTATTTTGGGTGTAACACTATATATATGGGTGTTAAATGTGATTAGGGTAATAAAGAACTTGTCTTAAAGGAAAGTTAGGGTTTTGAAAAATGATTTTTTCTTTGTTTTTCACATCTGTAAGTAAATCTCACCTCTTATACTTTCGTTTTCATGGTGGATCATTTGTAACTTTGTGCCATGGTTTTTTTCCAGAAGCATTTTCCATGTAAAATCGTGTATTATCTGTGTTACTTTGTTTGTATTTGTTTCTCGCTTGCTTGATTAAACTTGGTGCTTGCTTCCGCGGTTCCCCAATATTTTCATCCGCCCTTCCTCAAGTTGTCATTAAAGCAACCAACTTCTCTCGTATGCCAAAACCTCCATCTCTAACTCCTACATTGATTAAGCTCTCTCCCTTGAGAAAACCCCTTCCATATGCTGATCGAATGGAGCTATAGCTTGGCATATAGATACCCTCTTAAAGACGTGGTAGGCGATCAAAAGGTTTACCACACTGATTTAATATACTGCCTTTGTCCATTAAAAACGTTCACAACAAAAAGATAAGTACTCATTCTCTAGGCAATATATTCTTCCTCCCTTCCAACTTGTTCGGATAAGTCATATCTTTGAGTTTATCAATCTCTTCGAGATTATTGATCTCTCTTGGTCCTATTATGGACTAAGCTTGGAAAGAAGATAACCCATCTTGGATCATGTGTATATGTTGCTTGTAATGGGTTGCAACTGCATACCCAATTGAGATTATTATATAGTTTATCCTAGGGGGCATTTGGATTGTAAGTTACTTAGGACAAGCTACTTATGCCATGAGTAACTTATCTTGCTTTCTACTTGTTCAGCAGATAAGTATGCTTGATAAACAACATACTTATTAGTCAAAAATTAGAAAAACAAGTTTGGTTTCCAACACCATAAGCAATTATCCTTTAAGTCTATTTGGTTCCCCTCACATTCCCCATCTATCACGTGGGGCCAACTTTTGATGTGGACCATTCACTTGTGTGGGCTCCACATTTGATGTAGGTTATCCATTATGTGGGGCCCACCTTAGATGTGGGGCATTCGTTATTAGGGGTCGATCTTTAATGTGCACCATTCATTATGTAGGGCCCACCTTTGATGTTAGTCATCCATCATGTGGGGCCCACCATCAATGTTATTGTCCATCATATGAAGCCCACTTTTGATGTGAACCATCCATCTTGTGGGCCCCACCTCTGATGTGGGTTATCCATCATGCGGGCCCCACCTCGGATATGGGGCATTCATAATTAGGGGCCGACCTTTGATGTGGATCGTCCATTATATAGGGCTCGCCTTGATGTGGATCATTCATCATGTAGGGCCCACTATTATTAATTGTCTATCATGTAGATCTGATGTCAACCATCCATCGTGTAGGTATCACCTTTGAAGTGAGTCGTTCAACATATCAGCCCACTTTGGATGTGGGTTATTTATCAGTATGGTCTAACCTCTGATGTGGACCATTCATTACATGGGCCTACACTACTATGTGGTCATCTATCATGTAGGGCCTACCTTTGATGTAGGTTGTCCTTCGTGTAAGCCACACCTTCAATGTGGACAATCCATCATGTGGAGCTTCCTTTAACATGGACTGCAAGAGAGAGCCTTCTTTGACATGGATGACATGGATGGTGAGAACTTTTTAAGATCTTATTTCATGTGATGTGAGGCTAAAATATGAACAATAATGGTTACCAAACTATTTAAGTGAGAAAAGTAACTTAATCACACCTAGATCCATAGCTCAACTGGCAGACTGAGTGGAGATACCTCGTTTCAACACTTGAGGTCTTGGTATCGATCCCTAACGGGGGTGGCTAACATGGAGTGTGTGTACTAACAAGCTAACCCACAACAACAACAATAATAATAATAATAATAATAAAGTAACTTAATCACTTAACATAAGTTAAAAAAGCAACTTATTTGGTGGTATCTAAATAGCTCCTTGTAGTTCATTCCTTGTTCACTTTAAAGAATCATAGTTATGATTACGGTATGCATGGTGCATATCCATTTTGGATGGTTGGAAAAGAAAATTAAAATAATAATAATAATAATAATAATAATTTTTCATTCCTTGGACCATTCATGTTGCTCTCTTCCCATAATTTTCCATTCTTTGAACGGTTCAAAGGAGATCAAAGTTATATGGGCCCCACGGTGATGTATTTATTATATCTACGCCGTTCATATATTTTTAGAGATTATTATAAAGCATTATCCAAAAAATGAATAATATCCAAAGATCATCTGGACCACACCACAAATAGCAGCAGAGATAATGATTTTCACCGTTAAACAATTCGTGAGATCCACTTGATAGTTAGATCTGTCTTATTTTTCATCTCAAGCCTTAAGACGAGCTCGCTAATTGGATGGACAGTTTGGATATAACACATACCCCATATTAGACACACAGAACTTGCTAACGTCAATACAGCAATGCACTCACGTCACTGCACTTTCTTGCACAGCACGCAACACTACACAACTGTGTAGATACGTGTTGTGCAAAGGCGAGTGGAGACGCGCCTTGAGCTCCGAGTTGTATGAACGACTCAGATGAGATCAAAATTACACGGGCCTCGCAATGATGTATTTATTATATCCATACCGTTTATCCATTTTTCGTGTTCAGGTCAACCTATGTAGATTTCGGACCGAATCGAGTTAGACCCAATCCGATCCGGCTCGGTCCGATGCCCAGCTCTACTAGCGCTGGTGTGTCAATGTGTCAGGCGTTGTGGGGCCCAATGTGATGTATGTGTTTTATATCCATGCCGTCCATCCGTTTTGCCCACTCATTTTAGGGCATGAACCCCATCCGATGCTCAAAGGAACCACACCTAATCAAACAACGGTGATTGAACGACCACCATTAAAAACTTCTTGGAGGCCACAAAAGTTTTGGATCAGACTAATATTTGTGTTTTCCCTTCATCCAGGTCTGAGTTGGATGACAAATAAACATTAAGGTGGGCCCTAGAAGAGTTTCAACGGTGGGTGTCATTATACCCACCTTTTCCAGTGGGGTAGACCACCTGAGCTTCAGATCTGCTTCATTTTTTGGGTTCTCCCCTAAAATGACGGGAGAAAACGGATGGACGGCGTGGATATAAAATATATACATCACGTTCGGGCCCACAGCACAACACACGATGGGCAGTGAGGCGTTGAAAACACCCCCTAATCCGCGTCCCACAGCTACTACGTCGCTGGAGTAACCCTGGAATTTCCTCACATGGCACATTTGAAATTTTAAGCAACACCGACTGCAAAAGGAAAATAAGTCCGGAATTCACTACGTGCAATCGCTCGAGAACACCTATTGCGAACTCGCCCTAACGAGTGGAATAACAAGTGTGAGAGATCACAGCCGTTCATTAGCATCCCCATCGGTCATTGATAAGTGTGGAATACAGCCGTTCGTTGTATGAAACCCGGACATATAGGCTTTCATTTGATGGACGCGGATTTCCTGAAAAAGCCTTTCGCAGGAAGTTCCACCGTAAGATGCTGGGTGGGGCCCACCACCATGTTTGTAGGAAATCTACCCCGTCCATCCGTTTTTTGATCTCATTTTACGGCATACAACAAAAAATTAGTTGGATTCAAAACTACAGTGGGACACACGAGATGGAAAATTAGGGAAAGAAATACCTTCCGTTGAAATTTTCCTTGATGTTTATATTCCATCCAAACCGTTTATAAGGTCATTACCACTAGGATGAAGTGAAAAAAAAAAAAAAAAAAAAGCCTGTAACAAAACTTTTATGGCCACAAGAATGTTTCAACGGTTCTCATTGAATCCCCACTGTTTCCTCTCGTGTGGCCCACTTGAGTTCTGGATCCACCTCAGTTTTTTTTTACATGAACTAAAATAATCTCTCAAAACGTATGGACGGAGTAGATTTCTCAAAAATATGGCGGTGTGACCCGCATCCTTGTGCAGAAAGACTTTAGTAGGAAATGCGCGTGATGGGGCAGGTCATCCCAGATGGACCGGAACTGTCTTACAAGCGTGTAAAACACGGGAGCGGATTAGCTGTTACCCGGGTAAGACCTTAGTGGGTGTTACCGTAACAGTGTGGGGCCCACCTTGATATATTTTTTTGTATATCCACACCGTCCATCACTTTATCGTATCATTTCAAAACTCCATCCCAAATCTTAAGTACATCCAACTCTCAAGTGGACCACAACAATAGAAAAAAGTGACGAATGATCATTAAAATATTTTCGTGGACCACCAAAGTTTTGGATCAATCTGATCACTGTATTTACCCTTCATCCACGTCATATTGATATTTTCAACAGCTTGGATGGAAAATAAACATTAAGAAAACTTTACAATGGGCCCTTTGAAAATTTTAATGGCGATGCACTCAAACAACACTCTTTTTTATGACGTGATTCACCTGATACTTGGATCTGCTTAGTTTTTGGTATCACGTGCTAAAATGGCTTGAAAACACGGATGGACGGCTCGGATATATAACATATCATCAATAATGGCCCCACGGTAAGGTAACACGCACTAAAGTGTTACTCGGGTAACACCTAGTCCGCTCCCTAAAACACGCTGCCTCTTTGCGTCACCGAAATCAGATTGTCTTGAGTTACTTTTTGTTTTTTTTGTTAGCCGGATAGTACACCCTCCTCCTGTTAGTTCACACTCACCGCTAGCCACCCTCAGGGATCAATGCCAAGACCTCAGTGTCGAGACGAGGTATCTTTCACTCAGTCTGCAACGTGAGCTATGGATCAGGGTGCGTGTCTTGAGTTACATAGTACACTTTATCTTTATCAGACTTAGTAAACTCTGTGGGGCCCACCCTGAATGTATGTGATTAATCCTCCCCATCCATCTATTTTTCGAACTAATTTTATGGGTTGAACCCAAACTTGAAGCATATCCAAAGCTCAAGTAGACCACACCACTAGGAATAATTATTTCCACTGTTGAAAACTTTCTAGGGCCCACATTGATGTTTATTTATCATCCAACCTGTTCACAGGATCACACAGACAGGGATGAAGGGAAAACACAAATATCAGCTCCATCCCAAACTTCTGTATCCCCCAATAATTTTTCAACGGTAGAAATTAAATTAACACTGTTTCCTCTAATGTGGTTTACTTGAGGTTTGGGCCTAATTCATTTTTCTATTCCAAGCAATAAAGTTATATATGAACAGACTGAATAAAATACATGATTATGGTGGGTCCACAGAATTTACTTAGTATGCAATCCACTTCCGGGGGGTAGAGCTAGGCATCGATTCAAATCAGATTGGGTTCAACTCGATCCGATCCAAAATGTCAATAGTTTGACGCGAACTTGATCCGATCCGGGACTGAGTCTAGTCACCTGGCTCGAACCGATCCGATATATGGTTGGCCTGACCCGAACCGAGTCGGATCGAGTTGGGTACGATTCGAATCGTATGAATTTAATCCAACTGTTTTATATAATGCGGTCCACTTCAGCCTTTAATATATTGCCTTTTGTGCTCGAGTTTTAAAATGATATGTCAAAATAAATAAACGGCTTAGATAAAACATATACATCAAGGTAGGCCCCACATGGATCTGAAAGAGCCTTCCATCTACCATATTCACGTTTTTATCGAACCGTTGATGTCCACTATACAAAATTGCATGACTTGCTTTTCACACAAGCACTGCTTGCACAACGTGAGTTTGTATTGACATTAGCAAGTTCTGTGGGTCTAATTATGGGGGTATGTGTTATATCCAAACCGTCCATTCATTTGGCGAGCTCGTATTAAGGCTTGAGACGAAAAATAAGATACATCTAACTATCAAGTGGATCACACGAATTATTTAACAGTAAAAATCATTCTCTGCTACTATTTGTGGTGTGGTCGAGATGATCTTTGGATATTATTCATTTTTTGGATAATGTTCTATAATGATCTCTAAAAATATATGAACGGTGTAGATATAATAAATACATCATTGTGGGGCCCATATAACTTTCATCTCCTTTGAACTGTTCGTACAACTCGGAGCTTGAGGAGTGATAGACGCCGCCCGTACTGAAACGAATGAGCTACTCCTCCTACCACTAGCCAATGGACGATGGTCGGTGCTCTATGGGCCCCACCGTGATGTATGCATTTCATCCATGCCCTCCATCTATTTTTATAGATCATTTTATGTTATGAGGAAAAAAAAATGAGGTATATAGAAATCTCAAGTGGACCACATTATAGGAAACAATGTTGAATGAACGTTGGCCATTAAAAACGTTTTGAAGGCTATAAAAGTTTTTGATAAAGCTGATATTTATTGTTTCCCTTCATCTGGGTCTTTATGACCTAATCGACAGATTAGATGTCAAATAAACAGTGCAGTGGGCCTTAGGAGGATTATAATGGTAGATATCCAGTCATTATTGTTTTTCTGTGGTGTGGTCCACCTAATATTTATATCACTATCATTTTTTTGTATGAAGCCCTAAAATGATATGCCCTAAGATGATTTGTAAAATAGATGAACGGAATGGATGAAACACATACATCATGATGGGAGCGGGTCGGGTCGGATCGGACTATGGATTGAATCGGTCCGAGTAAGTATGGATCCAAACTCGATTTGAAAATCTTTCGGATTTGGACTGCCCTACTCGATTCGCACCGATCCAGGCCATCGGATCGGGTCGGATCCACCGAATCGGGTTAGGATTGCTCAGCTCTATCTGGGGGTCACCATATCGTACATGTGACATCCACTCTGTATATCAGGCCATGACCTTAATTTAACCGTATAAACAAAAGATCATCCCTGATGAAAAGTTCAGATGGGCCACACCAAGTCCAACAATGTAAAAAATGGGGCACGGCTTCAGTGGATCCCCAAATCCATCGACGTGTGTGAGACTCTAACTGTAGGGCCCACCTTGATGTATGTGCATACATCCACGCCGTCCATCCATATTGAAAACTCATTTTAGGGCATGAGCCAAAAAATGAAGTAGATCCACATCTAAGATGGACCCAAACAATAGTATTCAACCATTAGACCCAGATCGATAGCTCCGGTAGACTGATACCTCATTTCAACACTTGAGGTCTTGGTATGATCCCTAGTGGAGGGGTGGCTAACATGGAGTTTGTGTACTGACATGGGTGTGTATTAACAAGCTCACCCAAAAAAAGAAAAAGAAAAAAACTTCATGTGGGCCACGAAAGCTTTCAATTGAGATGATATTTGTGTGGTCTTTTCATATCCGTGGCTTTATCAACACGTTGGATGGCTAATAAAAATTCCGACGCACTCCATGAAGCTTTAAATGGTGGGGATTCAATGACGACTATTTCTATGGTGTGGTCGTCCTAAGATCTAGGCATGCTTCATTTTTTGGATCCTATCTTAAAATAAGCTTTGAAAATGGTTGGATGGTGTGGATTTAAGGTACATACATCACTGTGAGCCCCACAGTCAGGGTTCCCACCCACCTTGGTGGACCCGGGTCTCACCAAATCCGCTCCGTAAAAATTCGCCCAAAAGCTATGAGTTCATGCGTTGGGCCCACCTGATTTTTGGATCAGACTAATTATTATATCGACCCTTCATCCTCGTGAGTCATATCGTGATGAACGGGTCTGATTAACGATAGACTTCATGGTGGACCCCACAAAAACTATGATTGGTTTCCTATCCCATTATTCCCTGTGGTGTGGCCCACATGAGATGTGTATCAGTCTAATTTTCCGTACCAAGCCCTTGCATCGAATAGCGAACATGACGGACGGAGTGGATTTCACATATAAAATATGGAGGGCCAAAAGAGCATGAGCCTTTTTTTGGGGGGCTACGTGATGATTATATCTAGCAGATCTTGTCCATTCATGACATCTCCCGTCAGATGAACGGATCATGAATTTCACACGCGTCTCTCTTTAACACGTGTAAAGTACGAGACCTGCAAACCTGCACTTAGCATCTGCTCAAAAAAGTCCACCGACAGATCTAGTCGAACTGCCGGTCTCTACCGACGGGTGACATCACCTATTACCGGCAATTCTCGGTATCCAACTGGGTACAGGCTGTTACCAGCCAGCGACTTCCGATAATTTAAATTTCTTATCGTATTATTACAGGAATTTATATTTACACCCTCTTATTTTAATGAATACACCACATTCTTTTGTCACTTGCCTCCCAGGCCGAAAAGGATGAGAAACGGAAGGACCCATTTCTATGCTCTATTCTCTTAAGTTACACATCAATATTCAATCTTGGTCATATCTACAGATATACGAGTTTAAGACCGTCCATTTTTTGGACCCCACCATAGATGGGCCATGAGACAAATATTTTTTAATTTAGTTTAAAATAGAAGCTGATCAAGAGAATTTTGAATCTTGAATGTTAACCATTGGTTGGATTTTTTCCCATATGTATCCTTGTAATCTTCACGAATAGCCAGCCATGGTAGGTCCCAACAGATGAACCGTCCAGATATGTTATGACATCCCATCATATTGACATGGACGGCTTGATAACCGTGTTAGATTGGGCTGTTAGGATTGGATGGCCTGCTGGACTGACATTGGGAATATCACGAAGGAAACGTTGCATGCTACGCCCATACACGTGTACACGTGTGGAAGATCTTAGCCCATTATCAGATGGGACCCATTGTACTTGAAATTAAACTGATCAGATGGTGGGACCCACCGTTGATGGGGCATTGGCCCAGAATCGGATGGACTGGATGATCCAGAGATATCAAAATTGAAGGACATGATTTTGTTGAATTGGTCCGCTGAATTTCTGTTTTAATCGTCCATTAGATGTCCACCGATCAGCCAGATTCCTACGGTGGATTATGATCCGGACCGTCTAGTATTTATATCTCACCTGTAGAATTAATGCGTGCGTTCGTGTGGTGCATAGCACTCGTCGGGTAGTTCCTGCCGTCCGAAGCTAGGAGGAGCCCGCCGTGAAGTTTGTGAGAAATCCATCCCATCCATCCGTTTTTCTAGATCACTTTCAGACAGGAACCAAGCAATGAGGCAGATCCAAAAAGCAAGAGGGCCACACAGCAGGAAAAAGTGAAGATTGAATGCCTACCGCTGAAACATTCGTGAGACCATAGGAGTTATGGATCAGGCAAATGTTTTGTGATTTCAATTCATCCCAGCGGAAATGAACTTATGAACGGTTTGGATTAACGGTGTAAATTTCTCACAAACATCAGGTGGGCCCCACGTATCTTCCGACTGCAGGAAGGCGATCCGCATCCCCGTCTCATCCACCTTCGCTGATACAATAGCACCATTGCACTATCGTGTGTCCAGAAAGCAGAATAAAAGGGTCTATCCATCAACCAATTTGGTATAAATATCAATTATCACGAAACAACGTGCGAGTCCACTTCCATTTTTATAATGTGGCAACCTGCGAACCATACATGTGGGACACAAGGCAGTCAATCGGGATCGTCCAAATTCCGGACCCAAATCTACACAAAGCATCGCACAAAATCAAAATGATATTATTTAAATAATCACTAAAAAGATTTTAAATTTTAAAATAATTTGATATATAATTTTAATTTTATATTTGGTTTGAAAATTTTTCTCACGTTTAAAGAAAAAATCTACAATTTTGATTCGGAGAATGAGACTTGCCACCGTGACCACAATATGACATGATTATCATCCTTGCCATTGTCATCGTCATCTAAGTCTTATCTCAATTAGTTAGGTCTGATTATATAATATGTTGATAAATATTGTATAAATTCTGGAGAATTTTTTAAAATTTAAACTTTTCTTTATTTATTATAGACAAAATTCTATAAAAAATATAAGAATATACTTCAAAGATTTAATTTTATATGGTTGGTCCCGTTAAGTTTTGATTTTCTATGGTGCTTATTAATATTGATTATATGATAAGTACAACCTTTTTTTTTTTTTTTGGTGAAAAAATTAGCCAAAGTTGTATAATCGATAAAGACTTTGGAATAAAAGTATATCTCCATAACTTATTAATCCATTTTACATAAAAATTTAGGATCTTTAGGCAAGCACTTTAATACACATCATTATGAAACATGAATTTCTTGTCTTGGCTAAAGAGGTGGAACCCTTGTTAATTATTGGAAAAGATTCGCCGGGAACCTATCCCGCCAAGTTGGTGTTGCCCTGAGCATGGGCCTCACCTTGATATAAGTATTTTATATCCACGTCATTGATAATTTGTACATATCATTTTAAGACATAAGCCAAAAAAAAAAAGAAAAAAAAAAAAGAATAATCAATTATTGGGCAAACCATATTACAGGATACTGTGTTGATTGGCCATTAATCAACCACAAAAGTCTTAAATCAAGTTGATATTTGTTTCTCCTCGTCTGGGTTGTGTGACCATAATAACAAATTAGATGGCAAATAAATATTAATGAAACATTAGGGTGAGCTTGGGAAAATTTTTAATGATAAGGCGTTTAATTACCATTATTTCCTTAGCACATAACCCACCTAAGATTTGGACCTTATAAATTTTTGGGTTCATGCCTTAAAATAATATGAAAAAATGGATGGACTAAAAAAAAAAGGATGGTCGGTGTGGCTATAAAATGCATACATCAACATGGGTCCATGATAAGGGTCACACCATCTTGAGTGAGGCCTGGTTACACGTATTCCACTTCTATTAAATGTAACTTATAATTTAATGTATATAAGAAACATTCTTATCCATGCACACGCATAACATGTTTTAATAGATTATGTGTTTGACAGTTTAAATTCATAAACCTTATTTGTGCACACATGGATTTATGACTCTTCAAGCATAAAAATATAGCATAGATGTTAATGTGCGCTCTCAATATCAAGTTCCTTCTAAGTACTAATCCATGCCTTTTTGGGCTGTTTGGATACTACCAAATAAGTTACTTTTTCTACTTACAACACTAGATAGTAACGTATTTGAGATAAGTATGTTTTATTTAAGATAGATTATAAGTAACATTTTTACTTTGATTTAATCACTTTAGGGGTGTTTGGCACCATTGATTTGGGGAGATTTTAAGTTACTTGGTTGCTTGACATCATAAGGTGACCGTGGGTTTAAAATCCAAGGGGTTTCAAATCCCTTCAAAGAGAGCTGGGGTTTTGAAATCCTCATTGAGAGCCTGGATTACATTTAAAATCAATCTAAGAATTGCATATGTAATATGTGTCACTAAATTATTAAACTATCACTCACATGGCCAACTAATGATACCTCAAAATAACTAGATTATCAATTGCATTAATATAATTACTTTACTATGATGACCTAGGTCATCCAAAGATTGTCCGTTTAAATAAACACTTAAGAATCGTCGGTTAGCCACTCGGACATGATCTTATGCCCGTAGCCCATTCAGACTTAGAATTTTATCATTTTCAGACAAAGTATATATTTCAACGGACTTATTACAACCATTGTGTCAGACATTACATACATTTATTAATTAAAGATATTAAGGTTGATTTAGTAATTAAATTTAAACCCAATAACTATACCATGCATAGCTATTTTTGGATTAAAGTCCACTGTGCTAAACGCAAAGGAGGGATTTCAAATCCAAGGGGTTCCAAATCCACACTCCCAAATGAGCAGTTAGTTTAATAAGTAGAAATCGAGATAAGTTATTAAGTCTTAAGTATCTCATGTTAAATAACTTGAAGATTGAAACGCCCCTTTACCGTTCCAAGGTGTTTGACAAATAAGGAAATAACAATGAAAATTATGATACGAATGCATGAAACCGTTGGAAACCGACACTGAACCAATCGGTGGACCTAAACCAAAGTCATGGATGAAGATGCAATAGTTTCGTCGAAAGCAGCGGAAGGTGAAAAATACCGGAGATTTTGAAAATATCGCGACATTAATACGATAATACCACTTGGTTGCTATTTTAAGAAGATATAGCGAGATTCTAAAACTGTCGGCGATATTTCTCACTTCCAACAGTGGTCTGAGCAACAGCCGAGCTATAGTCCCTGAAGAGGGGTGGGGCCCAGGTTACCGGTTTAGCCGGTAATAATAGTTTTTTTCTTCTAAAAGAATACAACAGACAGAAAAAGAGATAAAAGAATACAGAGAGGGGGACAGTCGAGAAGGAGATGGGCTGGGAGAGAGTGGAAAAGGCCCATCATCTTCTCATTTAGCTTTTTAGCTCGGAGTTTGAGGGGAAATCCGAGCCGTGGATCTTCGATTGGGGAGATGCTTTTCTGATTTTCAGCGTCTCCATCTTCAAAGATCAAAATCCTAGAAAAAAAGAGAATTTTTTTCGCCCTTCTTGCAAGCAATGGAGGCGAAAGCTGGAATGGTGGCCGGTTCTCACAAACGAAACGAGTTCGTGATGATTCGACACGAAGGAGAAGTCGGGGTCTGTTTTTTTCTCCTACCCATTTGGTTTCTCACCTCAAAGATCCATTTTTTCCCCTTTGGCAGTCATGTTTTTTTTTTTCCTTCTCTTTTTTGATATGATGTAGTGAGCCTTGTGTTTGAATTTGGATTTTTTTTTTTTCATGAATCTGGATAATGGGTTTTGTTTTTTCGGTGTTTTTTTTTTTTTTTTTTTTTTTTTAAAATAAAATTATATAAGCTGTTTGATTTTTAAATTCCAAAGATAGAAAATTTCTCACATTTTGATTCATGGTTTTGTTTTTTGTTTTTTTGTTTTTTTTTGTTTTTTTTTTTTTGTTTTTTATTATCTTAGCTTGTGAGTTCTGAGTATGAATTTGGAGGTTTTTCGTGAAATTCGAAAATGTGTTTGTTACCCTTTTATAATTTTTCTAATCTTTCTGATCTGTTGGTTCAAAGATTGAATTTTGTCTTTTGATTCATGGGTTTCATGGTTGGATCTGATTATGGACTGTATGTTACTAGTTTTAGAGTTTAAATTTGTGTATTTCGTGAATTTGGATGGTGGATTGTACATCCTTCTTCTCAATATATTTTCTCACACATTTGATTTTGAGATTCCATGGGTGTTGGGGTTTGGATCTGATTGTTTACTCTAAGATAGTGAATTTTGGCTTTGGCTTAAAAAAAAAAATATTATGGAATTGGAGAATGCTTATTATTTCTTTACTATTATTATTGTTATTATTTTTTTTCAGATAAAAGATTTTATCTTTTTCTATTTTTTAATCCATGGGTTCCGGAGTTTGGATCTGATCATGGCCTTTTGGCAGTGGATTTTGAGTTTGAATCTGGGATTATTCATGGAATTGGATGATGGGTGCATTGATAAGATTGATTGGGCGGAGACATTCACCTTTTGGCGTTCTGTCGGGGTTTTAGGGGGTTTCAGCTGAGATCTGGTCTCAGCATTGGGTTTTATGTGCGATTAATGGAATTACCAGCATTTTCAGTTTGATTTTTTTTAAGAATATGATGGTGTCAAAATGGGTTTTGATGCTTTGTAAAGAGGAGGTGGCAGTTTTGATCTTTTCTTGCTGAAGCCTGATTGTTTTCTTTTTCTTTTTCTAGTTTTTTTAATGTGTAACTGTTAAATTTCGAAAATTTTCTTCTCGGTTCTCTTTGTTTGTAATATGGATGAATCAGATCTCGGTTACAGGCATTCTGTTTGTTGAAAGTTGTGGTTTTCAGGACTTCATTTGCTTAGATCTGCTTGTGCTCTTTGAGTATGAATGTGTCGAGTTCATGGTGTGCCGTAAAGGCCGTTACGGGACCGTAAAGGCTGTTACGTAAAGGTAACGGTGGCGACCGTTACACGTTACGACCCCGTAACGGCTGTGACAACCTTTATGGAAAAAAGTGACCCGTAATTGCCATTAACAGCACGTTACACGCCCTATAAAGGCCATAATAGCCCCATAATGGTCTATTACGGGACATATATAGGTTTTTCATACTTTTTAATCAACATTACGGGGCAGAAACAGGTTTTTCGGGGGTTTTTTCAATAAATAAAAATATAAAAAAGAGAAACGGTAGCGGCCGTTACGCCCCGTAACAGCCGTTATGCCCCTTATCATAAAGGTAACGGTGGTGGCCGTTACGGCCACTGTTACCGTTACAGAACACCTCGAGTTGGAGATGTTTATGAGAATTTTTCCCTCTGGGGCAGTGGTTTGTTTTGTTGAACTCGTGGTTTTTATTTTATTTTATTTTATTTTTTTGAAATTTAACACGATTATGAATTGAACCCTGGATCACTCACACACACTACAGTCTCTACCAGCTCACCTAATGAGCAAGACTTTTCTACTTTTTCATTTCTTTACTGAGTTTTTAATGGAGTGTCTATGTGACACAGTGGATAGTTTTGATGGTGCTGTTTATGGGCATTCGGGATTAAATGGAATTCATCTTCTCAGATCTGGTTGCAGTTCTTGAGCTGATATCTTGATGTCCTGTTCTTAAAAATTCGTAGTTTTCTGAGTCTTCCATCAGACTCTGCTTGCAGCTGCTGAGAATGTGTTTTTAGTTGTACCTTATTGGGGCATTTCATAGATGTAGATTGGAGATTGGAGTGTTTCGTAGTTGTACCTTATTCATTTTATGTGTCAATGTAGACCCTAGCATTTTTTCCCCCATGAATACTAGTAGTCTTTTCAGTGATTCTCTGTGCTGGATGCAATTGCTTTGGATCCTGTTGCATTGTGGGTATTTTTTAAATGGGGTTTTAAGTTTCTGAACAGGTCTTTGGTGTTTTCCTATTTTTTTTTATTCTCCTCTCTTGCTGATTGGGTCATTTTTCCACCTGTGATGGCTCTGTAGAATAATCGGTCGATGTTGAGTTGGTTCAATTTCGTGTGACTGATCTTGGCATTCTTAAAATGTCTATTTTAACAATTGTTTGCCTCATTTGTCGTCAGAAATGAATTCTTTTGTTACATTTTTGGGATCCTAACTGGATTTTTCCTTTGAATAATGCAGCCTAAGCCTCTTAAACATTTGAATGGCCAAGTATGTCAGATCTGTGGAGATACTGTCGGGCTTACGGCCACGGGTGATGTCTTTGTCGCTTGCAATGAGTGTGCCTTCCCGGTTTGCCGGGCTTGTTATGAATACGAGCGGAAGGACGGGAACCGCTCTTGCCCTCAGTGCAAGACTAGATACAAAAGACACAGAGGTTAGCTTTAGCTGTTTCCAGTTCTTTTGTATTATACCATTTCGGTGAGTTGTACAATAGTTAGCCGTTGCTTTCAACACCCGATTTGATTTTATAGCTATTGGGTTTGTGATGGTATAGGCACCATGTTAATTGCATGTCTAAAATTTCAGGAAGTCCTCGAGTGGAGGGTGACGATGAAGAGGATGATGTTGATGACTTGGAGAATGAGTTCAATTACACACATGGCAATGGAAAGGCGGTGCGTCAGTGGCAGATGCAGGGGCAGGGAGAAGATGTTGATCTGTCGTCTTCATCAAGGCACGATTCTCAACACCCGATTCCACTTCTCACGAATGGGCAATCGGTAAGCTAAAAAGAACCAAATCTTGGTCATACCCATTTAGACTGTGTTTGCCAATTGAAAATGTTCTGTTTGGTCAAAAGAGGAAGAAATGACTAAAAGGATAATGATGTTCCTAACTCAAAGCTCAAATTACATTTATATCTTCAAGTTCAACTTGAAAATAATGTCTTGCAATGCTTAGGAAGGAAATCACAACTTGGTAATTTCCACTTCATTATATAACTAGTTGTGATTCAATTCAATTGTGCATCCAAACATACCATTAAACTTGGTGGTCAATTTTCCATCTGCGAACATATGATGCATGAGTATCATGCCTAGATTCATTAATCGTCTCTTCTTGAATTACATGACATTTGGGATACTGGAAGAACAAAGTACTTGACTAATAAACAGATTATTCTACCATATATCTTTCAGCAAATCAGAATGGGTATCTTTTGGTTTCGTGGTTAAGCTCTTTTATAATTTTCTTCCCTGAATTTGATCAAATCTTGCATACTTATGATTCTGGTGACCTGGATGCTTATATTTCCATCTCTCTCTCTCAACACACACACACACACACACACACACACACACACACACACACACATGATCATTTGGTCCACCATCTCCTTTTTGTTTTGGTGCTTTTCCTTTTAGGAATATCTTATTTGTAAGGGAAGCTCAAACAACCAAGAAATGTTGCAAATCTTGTTCTTTTTTCCATTTTGCTTCAAAATTTTTCAAAAAACAAGATAGGAGGTAGTTTGGGTGCTGAAATGGCTTCTATCCAGGGAAATGTCTCCCAAAGTCTCAATCAATAGGTTCATTAAGATCTGTCTTCATATTGTTCTTTTATTATTATTATTATTACCCTTTTTTCATATCCAATGTCTTTTTTTTTTACGTGCGAAAAAAAAAGAAAGATTCCAATATTTATAAATGTATGGATGGAATCTATCTGGATGTCATATTCTGTTTATAGATGTGGTTGTGCCAGTTACTAATGGTAAAGACTTGCTTGTTAACTCAGCACTCGGTCTAGTCAATGATAGACTCAACCAATTTTTATAAAGCCACTCTCTGTTGAGTTGGCCGAGTCAGATTGGAAAAAAAAACTGGTTTTACTCAAGCCTGTGATTTTTAGCATTCAGGCATCCCTTTGAAAACATAGAATATTGAAACTAAGCTGGCATATTTTATTGATAAGAATTAAAAAGAACGAAGTCTGCCATTTTTTTCCTAGTTGTTCATCCTTCATATTCACAAGAATCATTGAAGACAGAAACCAGGCCTACTTTAGGAAATAGGGACGTTGACTGCTAAATTGTTGGACATGGTTCTTCATGGCAATAGTTTGGTTGTCGGCACATAGAAGGGAGGTTATAGCCTGGCTAGGTGCTATTTTGCCTTATCATTTACCATATTTAGCTGGATAACTTACTTTCTCTAATGATGTTAGGAAGAGTTATTCAGTCATTAAAAAAAATTCATTGCATCATCTAAGTTTTGGGTAAACCAAATTCCCAACTTTTTCAGGTTCAGATACTTTCTGATGAAATGGTTAAAAGAAAAAAAAACCTTTCAGATGGAAAATCTGAGAAGCTATATTCATATGATGCTCTGGGTTATACTGGCTACTACTATGGAGCTATAATTGGTCATATGAATGCAATTTCATCTTTTTGATGAAAAACATTTCTTCAGAAAAAGGGTGGACCTTGCAGATGTGAATTTTGTACCATGTCATATTTTAGATGAACTCAAAAAAATGGTCAGAAGTGTCGTATCAGAGTTCGAATGTGCCCGACATGGGTCTTGTTTATTTAACGGAGTGAGCAACATAGGCATGAAATTTTTACTAGGAAAGATTTCAAAGGATTTTGGCTGAATGCCTGTATTTGGCAATGAAATATCATTTCCCCCCATTTTCACGTCTAAATCAATTTTCTTTTTCTTTTTTAAGGTGTCTGGGGAAATACCTGATGCTACGCCTGACAATCAGTCTGTGAGAACTACATCTGGTCCATTAGGGTCTGGAGAAAAACGTGCCCATTCACTTCCTTACACTGATCCAAGCTTGCCAGGTATCGTTAAACTTGTGTTTTCTCATTCATAACTGAAGAATTTCCCATACAATCTTCTCTTTACGCTATTCGTTCTTCTCTGACCTATCCTTTTACTGCATTTGTCTGGCACAATAACAGTTCCAGTGAGGATTGTGGACCCCTCAAAGGACCTGAATTCTTATGGGCTTGGAAATGTTGACTGGAAGGAGAGAGTTGAAGGTTGGAAACTTAAACAAGAGAAAAATATGATGCAAATGACTAGCCGATACACTGATGGTAAAGGTGATATGGAAGGGACTGGTTCGAATGGTGAAGATCTGCAGATGTATGTACCAGCATTTCCCAGTATTACTTCTATTTTATCTCGTCTGATGCGCTTAGCTTTCTTCATCTTCTTTATCATGTATGAACTGATGGAACTTGCTGAACTGATGTTCAAAAATTTATGGATTGACATGGAACTGACTTTACTTGATTTGACCTGAGTTCTGATTCCAACTCGGCATTTCTTTCTTTTTATGTTGAATCCAAGCTTTTGACATGAGGTAACATATGATTCTTGATTGAAAGAAGTGGTGTTTATTTCGTTCTACCTAGAAAATGGTGTTAAGTATGCCGTCGGTCTTAGGGGGCCAATCACAGAATGATCCAGACTCTAATATCTCCCATCTGATGGTCCTAACTATTAAAAAAATGGACCCTTACAACTGATGCTCCACATTTAATGGAGGCGCAGTCGAACAGTCCAGATCTGGTGGTCCCCATCATTGAACCAGCCATGCCTTAATAATCCCTTCAGGTGATCTTAATGGGCAATCGCAATCAATGGTCCGCATTTAACAGGAGCCAAATTGAACAGTTAGAATAATCAGATAGGGATATTTTTGGGGTGTCTTCCACAAAGGGGCCCATCATATGAACAACTTGGATCACTGAGAACTGGGTTCCACATGTAGAAATTGTTGGCACAAACAAATGCTCAATTGAATGTTGTTTAAAACCTACATGCAAATCTCTTGTTTGATTATTTTATGAGTAATTGCAATCATACAAATTGCCACTGAAAAATGTAATGAAATGTTTTCATCGTCTTCATGTAGGGCTGATGATGCCCGTCAACCTTTGAGCCGAATAGTGCCTATTGCTTCTTCCTACCTTACCCCTTATCGGGTTGTGATCATACTTCGGCTTATCATCTTAGGCTTCTTTCTCCAGTACCGTGTGACCCACCCTGTGGATGATGCATATCCATTGTGGCTAACGTCTGTTATATGCGAGATCTGGTTTGCTCTGTCTTGGCTATTGGATCAATTCCCAAAATGGTCTCCCATCAATCGTGAAACCTACCTCGACAGGCTTGCACTGAGGTTAGTTGTATTGCTGTTGTGCTGGATATTGATTTTTTCATCAGTCATATGTGGGATGTGATGGCTACTTATGTGAGTAGACATCAAAATCCTACTTCCCCATTTGACAAGAGTGTGCTAGAACTCGGTGGTTCACCTGGTAGGACCTTGCCATTATGTGCTGTGGCCCAAAATTCAGGTTACGCCAGTCATCAGGTGGGCGGCACGTGCATGATGAAATGGATAACTAAAAGAATTTGACCAACATCCACACTCAACACACACCCACATGACAACCAGACTGTCTTAATTTTCATCCCATGGCAAACATTTGGTGGGGCCCACCTGATGAATTAACCCAGTTCATACGTACCACATTGGTAAGAGTGGGAGCATAGCATCTGGATGGTGATTTATGTGAGTAGCCATGGCATGACTTGTTAGATTTTGCTTCTATGAGGACTCGGAATTTACTAGTTTTGATTGAAATTTCCGTATCACAGATTTGATCGGGAGGGGGAGCCTTCTCAGTTAGCTCCTATTGATATCTTTGTTAGTACAGTGGATCCTCTCAAAGAGCCTCCTCTTGTGACAGCCAACACTGTGCTGTCCATCCTCGCTGTGGACTACCCTGTCGACAAAGTCTCATGCTATGTTTCTGATGATGGGTCCGCCATGTTAACTTTTGAAGCCCTCTCAGAGACTTCGGAGTTTGCTAGGAAGTGGGTTCCATTTTGCAAGAAGCACAATATTGAGCCTAGGGCTCCGGAATTTTACTTTGCTCAGAAGATAGATTACTTGAAGGATAAAATACAGCCTTCTTTTGTGAAAGAGCGAAGGGCAATGAAGGTAAGAATTGAACTTAACATTTAGATTACTGATAAAAGCATGCTGAACTGATTCAACTTGAATGAAATGGGGATCCTGGTTAGGGGGAAATCTTTCCATAGTATCTGAGAGAATTCGTTGGGTACTTGAAGACTGCACAAGCTTTTTTCTGTTAAAACAGCTCTATTGGGTTTGAGTCAACTCAGTCTCTGGCCTTCATATTGAGTCTAAGGTTGCTTTCTAGTTTTGTAAACAAGGATTTAAATCATGACTTTGGAGTACGACTTGCTCATGGAACAAGAAATTGGAGGCACAGTGGCCCAAACTGGGTAATAGAAACTGGTGGAAACTAGTTGAATTCGACCAAAATGGCCTAATCATAGTCGTAAAGGCCAAGAGCTGAAACCGAGTCAGCGAGGTTCTATTCCTTGAGGGATTTGAGTCAAGTTGGATTCGGGCCCACTCTAAGGTGGCCTTCCATTTTTGAAACCAAGGAATTAAATTGCTATTTTGGAGTCTGCCCGTAGCCAAAAAAGAAGGCACTACGGTTGAAACTAGGACGTGGAAACTGGCTGATACAAATTTTAATTGACCAAAATTGTTGACTCATAAGTCTTGAAAGGCAAAATGGAGACTGAATTGACTCAGTTTGAGTGAGTTCTGTTTCTTTGTCCGAAAAAAACCTTTTCAAATAAGTGATGGAAATAATTTCCCTTCTCTGCTCTATTTTCACAACTTACCAATGTGGGAATTGCTTGTTTCCTCAGAGGGAATATGAAGAGTTCAAAGTACGAGTCAATGCTCTTGTTGCCAAAGCACAAAAGACACCTGAAGAGGGCTGGACAATGCAGGATGGCACTCCTTGGCCCGGAAACAATCCTAGAGATCATCCTGGCATGATCCAGGTGATACCTAGTCCAAGGCATTTTCATGTCATCTTTTTGGTTCTCTATCTTCCTTCATTGTCTTATTCTTTTGTTGTTCGATGAAGGTGTTCTTGGGCCACAGCGGAGGGCTTGATACAGATGGCAATGAGTTACCTCGACTTGTTTATGTGTCCCGTGAGAAGCGGCCGGGCTTCCAGCATCACAAGAAAGCTGGAGCAATGAATGCACTGGTATGTTATCCTTCAATCCACTACTCAGTTTGGCAGTGCAACCCACACTGGGCCAGGGGTCGAAATAGTTATGGCTCGTATGATTTTGTTGAAACCAACAAGCTACAGAGTGACTCATTCAGAGCATATAAATTTATCCTGGTCTGATTTGATTTGTTTTCTAGTGAAAACGAGTTGAATCGGCTGTAGCGAGTTCTAGAACATATTGGATCTCTTTGATTGTACATTTTTCTGTTTGTTTTGGTATATTTGAAGGTGGCATTTATGTTGTTTTGGTGTTTTTCAGATACGGGTATCGGCTGTCTTGACCAACGGTGCCTATCTTCTGAATGTCGATTGTGATCATTACTTCAATAACAGCAAAGCTCTCCGTGAAGCAATGTGTTTCATGATGGATCCTGCCCTGGGAAAGAAAACGTGCTATGTTCAGTTCCCTCAGCGATTTGACGGCATTGATATGCACGATCGTTATGCTAACCGCAACATTGTCTTTTTTGATGTATGTTCTTTTGTTGAGTAACATCAATTGCAGACAAGTGCTGTGATGGCTGCTTGTGGGAGTAGGATTTGAAAAACCTACTATGCCCAATCCAGGCTATTTGTCAGGTGGACCATGGATCTCACCATGAATGTTCCATGGCCCTCAATATTGGCCCAATCATATCATTAGGTGATCATGTGGCTACGTTGAATTATGGCCTCTGGTCAGTTCTTTTTTACCGTGATCAGCCTGATTTTCAAGTCATACATGGTGGTGCCCAAGTGATGAACATCCTGGACTGGGGATGGCAGGATCCCACTCCAGAGGTTGGGCCTGCATTTATCCACTGTACAATGTTCATCTTTCTTTCTATGAAGCTTATATTTTTGCTAATATAATTGTTTTTTACCGATGGTGCTTTTTGTAGATCAACTTGAAAGGCCTGGATGGCATCCAGGGTCCAGTGTATGTGGGTACGGGATGCTGTTTCAACAGGCAAGCATTGTATGGGTATGATCCGGTCCTAACTGAGGCTGACCTGGAACCCAACATCATTGTCAAGAGCTGTTGTGGTTCGAGAAAGAAGGGAAGGAACGGGAACAAGAAATACATTGATAAAAAGCGGGCAATGAGAAGAACCGAATCAACTGTTCCCATCTTCAACATGGAAGACATTGAGGAGGGGGTTGAAGGTAGGAGTTTGTCTTATGAATCCATGTTTTCTTTTGAAGTAATAAAATGGGCCATGTCTTTAAACTAGAATGTAGAATAAACAGATGATGTTTGTAGATCAACTTGAAAGGCCTGGATGGCATCCAGGGTCCAGTGTATGTGGGTACGGGATGCTGTTTCAACAGGCAAGCATTGTATGGGTATGACCTGTCCTCAGCCCTGAGGCTGACCTGGGAACCCAACATCATTGTCAAGAGCTGTTGTGGTTCAAGAAAGAAGGGAAGGAACGGGAACAAGAAATACATTGATAAAAAGCGGGCAATGAGAAGAACCGAATCAACTGTTCCCATCTTCAACATGGAAGACATTGAGGAGGGGGTTGAAGGTAGGAGTTTGTCTTATGAATCCATGTTTTCTTTTGAAGTAATAAAATGGGCCATGTCTTTAAACTGTGGTGCAGGAGTATTAGCTTGCCTGCTTCCCTATGTAACAACTTGGTTTCTGCTCCGAATTGTAGTGAGATAAAACGACTCCTACCTGTTCTTATATCACGTGCACTTTGGCAGAAATCAGGCAGTTGCAGGTAGGGACTTGGGTACATCTCATGGTGTGCCGTAAAGGCCGTTACGTAAAGGTAACGGTGGCAACCGTTACTCGTTACGGGGTCGTAATGGCCGTAACAGCTTGATGCAGGACAATTAACCACTTGCTCTAAAAGTTCGAACTGTTAGAGTATGGCGAATTAATCCTTTTATCTTGTAGCCCAGGCCCCACATCGCATGGGTTAAGACCCCGGCCGAACCCCCTACGTGGGCCCCAAATCACATGGGCCGCCCACCCCGAGTGTGTCCCCGCATCTCACGGGCTACCCCACTCGAGTCTGGTGTGAAATGCGCATTAATCACCCCTGGTGAGGAGTCTCAAACACGAGACTTCCTCCGTAGGCCGCACCCACCCTGAGTGTGCCCCTGCATCCCACAAGCGACCCCACTCAAGCCCGGTGTGAAAATGCCCCTGCATTACAGCCATTATGGAAAAAAAAGACCCATAATTGCTGTTAATGGCACGTTACATCCCCTATAAAGGCCATAATAGCTCCGTAATGGTCTATTATGAGGCAGATACAGGTTTTTCATACTTTCTAATCAACATTATAGGGCATATACAGGTTTTTTGAGGTTTTTTCAATAATAAAAAAAAGAGACTGTAACGGCTGTTACGGGGCCGTAACAGCCGTTATGCCCCGTATCGTAAAGGTAACGATGGTGGCCGTTACAGCCACCGTTACCGTTACGGAACACCTACTACATCTATATATACTGTAATGTTTATCTCATGGTGGTTGTGTATCCTGTTAGTTTTGTAATAACCTTAGCCTACCACTCAACCTACTGAAAATTACCATTTTTTTTTTTTGAAATGGGTTCTCTTATAGTTGAAAATTTCATCTTATAAGAGTATTTTTATTCGCATGTTCACACACACATGCTTGCTTGCACTGCGAAAAAGGCACACCAGCACTCCCCCTCGTGTGCTCGTCTAGATAGGACGTTGCTTCTGCTTAGAAATCTCTCCTATAAGCTTCAGGCCATAAAATAGCTCATCGTCTACTCTCTCTCTCTCTCTCTCTCTCTCTCTCTCTCTCTCTCTTTGGCACTTTCTGCTACCTCCGTTAACTAAGATCTCAACTAGAGATTTGCTCGAATACATTCCAACATATTGCAGTGTGATACGTCACGACTTTATTCTTTGAATCTGGATCTTCTTCGAATGATCCAAACTGTTTATACGATGAGTCTCAATTTGTATGGTGTATATACAACAAATAAGATCTCTTAAATGGTTTTATTTCAACCATTTGAAATTTGATTCGTTTGCTTTTAAAATGGATGGTCACAATAACCTTTTTGTAGTCAAAGGGTAGAAATATCCAATCTCATCAAATTTTCAGGCATCCCGCATTCAAGGGGTGACCTACCACTTAAACGGTTTGGGTCATTGGAAAAACCAATTCCAATGGCTACACGCCTGACGTATCACAATATGATACATCAGGACTTATTTGAGCAGACCTCTCTCGACTATGTGTATGTATAGGGGCATGCATATGCCCAGGTGCACGTACATCAGGAGATGGCAGTTGTTCTTGTTTATGGTAATGTCACACTTCTCCATTGGCTCAAGATACATGCTAACCTAATCTGTTATTTCCAGGCTTTGAGGACGAGAGGTCGCTGCTTATGTCTCAGAAAAGTCTAGAAAAGCGATTTGGCCAGTCTCCAGTTTTCATTTCGTCAACCTTCATGGAACAGGGAGGGATACCACAGTCCACTAATCCAGCATCACTGCTGAAAGAAGCCATCCATGTCATCAGCTGCGGTTATGAGGACAAGACTGAGTGGGGAAAAGAGGTGAGTGAAAATGAGACATTACATGATGCTGAGATCAAAGAAACTGGTTTTTTGTCCAATAAATGATACAGGTGGTGCTTACCTTTCTGTAATCCAACCCGTTGATCTGGCAGGCCAATCATTGGGTGGGGGACACCCCAATATCTTCCGGATCAGATGATCCTTGCCTATAATGAAAATGTGGAATTGCGTCCAATGGCCCACCATTAATGATGGTCAATTGGATGATTAGACATTCGGATTCTGATGGTGGGTGCCTACCTTTGCCGTGGGATCATTCATACCAACAATATGGAATCCTCAAATGTAGGCCCTGCATGTACGGGTTATTGTACCAAGCACCCAAAATACAATAGTAATCAGCGATATCTGGTTTCTTTAGAAGTATCAGAATCTTACACAATGTGACCCTTTTTTTTTCCGCCCGTGCAATCAGATTGGGTGGATTTATGGTTCTGTGACAGAAGATATTCTTACTGGTTTTAAAATGCATGCTCGGGGATGGATATCAATATACTGCATGCCTCCGCGCCCTGCGTTCAAGGGATCTGCTCCAATCAATCTTTCTGATCGTCTGAACCAAGTCCTTCGATGGGCTTTGGGATCAATTGAGATCTTGCTGAGTAGGCATTGCCCCATTTGGTATGGTTACAGTGGAAGGTTGAAGCTGTTGGAGAGGCTTGCTTACATCAACACTATAGTTTATCCTCTCACCTCCATCCCACTGCTTGCATATTGCACACTTCCAGCCGTCTGTCTTCTTACGGGGAAATTCATCATTCCTGAGGTGAGCAACAATTCTTTGAAAACATATTATATATGCATATTTCTTCTCTCTCTATTGGAATTTCGGAACTTTTGCATCTATATAGATATACATGTCTGGGAATGAATGAATTCATGTACAGTGCCTTCTTGTATCGTTATTCATTCGTTATCGTATACTTGCATGTCGTGTCTATGCACTTCCCTTCATCTTTGTGTTTGATTTGGGGCCTGGTTTTGAATGCATTTCCTCAAAAGGGGGTTTCAAGCCTGCTTTTTTCGGTTTCTGAAGAAGGGGTTTTTGCTGGGTCGGTGTTTTAGGGCCTATTTTGTTCAGGGGGAGATGAGACCGAGGGGTTTGCAAAGTGCATCCAAACACACAACACCAACTGCTATTTGGAACAAAATGGTGTTTAGGCCTCAAATGTCCCTTTAGAGGCTGCGTCAGATCCTTTATTTCCTTCACCTTTAGGGCCTGTTTGATTTTTCAAATTCATTGTAAATGCCCTGTAAATACCAGCTTATTACAATTTCACCCTGTTTGGAAATAGGTAGGTACTTCTGCTTGGGAAAACAGTCCAAAAGGATTAACTTAAATTTGCGGGCACCAACATGATGTATATGACATATCCGCGTCGTCCATCTGCTTTACCATGACATTTTGAGGCATGAGCCGAAAAATGAGGCAGATCCAACATTGAAGTGGCCCACACCAAAGTAAACGGTGGCCCCAAGAAGTTTTTAATGGTGGGTGTTTGATTACCTTTTTCATGTGGTGTGGTCCACTTGAAATTTAAATCTGGCTCATTTTTTGGGTCAAGCCCTAAATTCAGTTGGCATAATGGATGGATGGTGTGGATAATCCACATACATCACGGTGGGCCCCCACAAATATTTAGCAGCATCCTTGATTTTAGCGTTGAAAAAAGTAACAGTCAAATCAATCCTCGAAAACAATGCGGTTATTACCTATGGAAATAATCATTACGTATTTACAATGCAATTACGTTTACCTTAGAAAATCAAACAGGCCCTTACAGGACCTTAGTGAGTTTGGAGCTCAATATTTTATACTATGTATAAACATACACAAGCATGTCTTGGAATGTGAGCATGCCTATGTTTTGTAAGATATTTCTTCACATATGTACGTTCTGTGTATAAACAGTTTTTCTTCCTGACAATTTCTGAAACTTCGAATGTTTGGACTTAACAATTTTGTGTATATATGAACAAACACGTGTCTGGATTTTCTTATATGCATGCATTATATATTTATTTATTGACAATTTGTTATTTGTATGCTCTTTTGCTGTTTTGGAACTATTAGTTTGAGTTTGTCTGCCTGTGTACGTTGTACATGGTATCAATTGTATGGAGGTTGCATTATACACTTCTCTTCCATTTATTTTACTTTGCCATTGCTGATACTTGGGTGGTATTGTTTACTCTGTGTGTGGGTATGGAACTATTTGTATTTTGAGGGGATATGGAACTATTTATGTATGGCTATATTCCCATTAAACTAATGTAGGTATGTAAGTTGCCGATACATGAAAATTTTAATCTTCCTTAATCAGTATTTGCCAATCTCGAGCCTTTGGGTTCAAGATTGAGGTGAAGCTCCTCACCATATCATAGGATGGGAAGAGATTGGTGTGTGTGCGCTTTTTAATTTGAGAGATGATCTAGTGCTCTGAGAGCACCATTAAGTTGTAGTGTTCGTAGTTGCTTAATTTCAGTTAAACAGTCCAGTGAATTGATCTGAACTGTCCATTAAGTCCAAGAACATATATACCATGCAAAAATTGCATTGATTAGATGATCCAATCCATCCTTAATTTGGCCTCATTTTTCTATTGCCATCATTTTTGCATTCCATGGATGGGATGCTACAATTGCTTAAAATAATTCTTTAGAATCATAAGCAATCCACAGTGGTCTCTAATAAATAGAAGGATCAAGTTGTTGATTGGACCTATTTTGATGCAAGTGATGTTAGCTGTCCATATTAAAGACCACTCATTGAATGGTTAATATTTCTCAGATTGGTGCAATGCTTGCGTTTGTGCCTATAAAATGTGCGTTGGACCTAATGAACGGTCCAGGTCAATAGATTGGACAGTCCAAGTGCCCCGATGCAACTAAATGCAACCGGGAGCACTGTAACTTATGGTGCTCTGAGCATTTCTTTTCAGATTTATGTATTAATGTAGACCATGTATGTCTGTACGTATTTTTGCATGCACACTATGTATCTTTGTATTAATCTAGACATGCTTCTGACCATTTAAAAATAATAATTTCTGGACCATGACTGAAATCTCACACTACTGAACCACCGTTCACGTGCAGATAAGCAACTTTGCCAGCATGTGGTTCATTCTGCTGTTTATTTCCATTTTTGCAACTGGGATTCTAGAGCTCAGATGGAGTGGGGTTGGGATCGATGACTGGTGGAGGAACGAACAGTTCTGGGTGATTGGTGGTACATCAGCCCATCTGTTTGCCGTTTTCCAAGGATTGCTAAAAGTTCTTGCTGGGATCGATACCAACTTCACTGTCACATCCAAAGCATCTGATGAAGATGGGGATTTTGCGGAGCTGTACGTTTTCAAGTGGACCTCACTTCTTATCCCTCCTACCACTGTCCTCGTGGTGAACATGGTGGGTATAGTGGCTGGCGTTTCGTATGCCATAAACAGCGGGTACCAGTCGTGGGGCCCTCTGTTTGGAAAGCTATTCTTTGCCATATGGGTCATTGTCCATCTATACCCTTTCCTCAAAGGTCTGCTGGGCCGGCAAAATCGCACTCCCACCATCGTTATTGTCTGGTCAATTCTCCTCGCTTCCATTTTCTCTTTGCTGTGGGTGCGGATCGATCCTTTCACGTCGTCTACGCAAAAAGCAGCGGCGGCAGGCCAATGTGGCATCAACTGCTAAGTCCTCCAAAACTATTTTATCAGGTAACCCATCACGCCGTTCCTCCTCGTGTAAATAACAAATCAACTAAAAGGATCAGTCAAAAGGAGTTAGAGAGATGGGGCCATGGGCTTTTTTTTTTTAATGTTCTTTTAGCTATTTATCGTTCTTTTGCGTTCTTCCGCAAGTGTTTACGCCGACATTTGATTTATTTTTGTTGTGCAGTATGTGATGATTGTACCTGTTAAGAACATCTATATGAACATTGGTGGGTTCAAAAAACATTTCCAGGAATCTACAATCTTGCTGTGCTTTTAAGTTACACGTTACAATCATTGTGCTATTTAATTCAATTAAATTCCCATGCAAAATGCATCATGACTAATATGATTTTATTTCACAGAAAGTCATGTATATGCGTCCCAGTTAGTTTTGTCTTGTCAATCAGATGGTGATGAAATTGAATTGCATGTAGCATCAGCTAAGGTAGTGTTTGGCTGCCCCCAAATTGCCATATGGGAAATTTGCCTTGGTTGCAGCAGTAAACAACTGCATTCTGGAAGGGGATGAATATGATTTTCTTCACAAGTTTCCCGAAATCGCCTAGTGAAAGACTTCACTGAGTTATCCCTGATGATAGGTACGAACTTACAACTTCTGCGATCTTTTGTGCTTGGGCTATCCATGATGAGGCCACATTGCTATCAACAGGTCTGATCATGGACCCAGGATTTGAAGGGTTCAAACTAGTCAATCTTTGTCAACCATCCATTTTTCTCACGAAGCCGTGGCCCTGATAATAAAGCTGACCGACTAGATATTCAATCCATTTTTCTTGAAACAATCTTCATTGATTATATTTCGTAGTTATTGAAGTTCTTCCCTTTGACTCATACCTGGGGCGAGTTGGAACTCGTTATGTAGGTGATGGGCTGGGTGATGGTTCAAACTCAGGCTACTCATTTGGGTCCTTTTTACATTGGTTATGCTGAGAGTTTGAATGGTACATGGTTCAGTTTCAGACCGTTGATATCATGGGACCCACCTTGGATGCCTGTGTACTGGAAAACTCTCCACATTGGGAAAACATCAAAATTTGTGGTGGGTGAATAGGATGGTACATGAGAGAAACAATTAAAAAACTCTACATGGGGAAAAATCTCCATATCTGGTGAGTGAATAGGCTAACATAAGGGAAACACAACAATTATTCTCATCTTGTTGAGAAAAGGTGGAATGACCAATGGGTAGGATATCTCCCAACCTTGGGATTTTTGGTCCATGAACCATGCAATCGAATGAACGGTTTGAATGGCGTAACTATAAGCCTCAATTTGCAGCACCCTTTACCGCACGCCAACGACAAGGGGGCTATAATATTTTATAAGTAGAGTAGAATGATGATCCCATTAAAAAATGGTCCACTGATCGCCAGCCAACCTAAGCTACACACATATGCTTGCCGAACTTGTTGGGTTTGGGTTAGAAAATGTGGGCCATTTGAGTAATCGGGCCGCTTAGGTTGATCTTGCCAGACCCGAACCGCCACATTTGCCATGTTTACTGGTAAATAAATGATCAATGCTCAACATTTGTGTTGCAGAAATGCCTGCTTGTTGTAGTCGTGCCCTGGAAAACTAATGTGAGCTCAATCCCCTTGCCATGTAAGATCTCAGCTATAGATCATGATGATCAAGCATCATTGGTGGATAAAATTCTATGCCTTGATTAATATGTAATATCACCTTAAACAAATATGACTATGAGCTGATGAGTGATTCTTTTGGATGTCCTTACGAACTCAAGACTAAACATAATAATTATTGACTAGGGGAGGGTTGTGGTATATGGATTTCAGTACTCTGTTGTGCATAATAATCACATGATGAGATAAATGATCTTCTA
Source organism: Magnolia sinica (assembly GCF_029962835.1). Classification (NCBI taxonomy): domain Eukaryota; kingdom Viridiplantae; phylum Streptophyta; class Magnoliopsida; order Magnoliales; family Magnoliaceae; genus Magnolia; species Magnolia sinica. The sequence goes on from NC_080573.1 coordinate 120,543,553, forward strand.
TTATGAGGGAACTGACTTAGGTTAAGATAAACCGTCTACACCATTGAGGGCCAACTTGGTATTTGTATAGCCTTTGCTCTATACATCATGGGAGTGTGAATTTGTAATAGATACAAGATCTTGCTGGACCCTTGGGAACTTACATTAATGGATCGACATTAAGTATTACCTTAGACTTTGATAAGACTTGATGTTGTATGAGAAGTTGATTCATTCTTAACCCGGAAGACATGTAACAAGTCATTTGGGATCCCCATTTTGGAAGTGTTTGGGGTTTAATGGATTCCTCATGGATGCTATTGTCATTTGGTGCCGATTTATTTGAAGGTAATTGGAATCAAAGGTATATGAAATACAAAGACAGGTGTGTTTTGAAATTTAATATTTTTATGTGATTTTGGTGTAATTGGAATTAAATGTATTTTTTGGCTCTCTTTTTAAAGGCAGAAGAGTCACACATTTAACAAATGTGTTGCAAGGTTACTATTCACCCCCACACGTGGTACACTATCCATTGCAACACTAAAATCACATCAATAGAATGATTTAAATTGTCACAGTGAGCCATTCGTTTGTGATCGTTATGTTTGTGGCCCACTTGAGGCACGAAATTTTATCAATTTTGGCCGAAGTATATATTTCAATGGGCTTATTATAACCATTCCATCAAATAACACACACACGCGCGCATGCGCGCGCGCACACACACACACACATATATATAATTTGAGATATTAAAGTCAATTTGGTTAATTAAATTCAGGTTTATGTGAATATACTAAAGAATTCCAATAAATTTCAATTACAAGCATCTAAACACAAATTTTGAATTCTAATGCATCCCAATTACAAGTTGCGAAACATAATTAAAGATTAAGAATGACCCTGATTCTAGTGTAATTATGATTTGGATTCTGATGTATTCCAAATACAAGTTCCCAAATGAGTCCTAAGGGTCACAATTCTATTTAAATGCCATTAGCTCTCTTTACAAGGCTACCACATGGCTGTTAACATTGGGTTTGTTTTGCCTTTTTCAGTCCCTTGTATCCTTGTTGTAATTATTAGGGCTTTTGGCCTCCTAATTAGTAATAATTTTTTTTTTTTTTAAAAACCTTAAAATAAGTGGGTGTGACTGAGTATATTAATCAAGGTCTATTATTATTATTTGCATGAGCCAATAAAGGATTCATTGGTTTATCTAGGAACGTGTTTTGACAAAATATACTAGATCAGATTCATGTATTTTTTCTATTGGCCTTAAAATTTAAAAGAATTTAATATGTTTTTTTGGAGGTTTTCAACCGTTGATGTATTTTAACTGCTAAAACTATTTTAATTGCACTTGATGATGATTTAATAGTCTAGATATGATTATTCACTATTTGATTAGCAAAGATATAGATCACTGGTGGATGGTTATGAAAGTTGAATGATTGAATCATAAGTACATGCAAAGATAAGATGTTATAGGTCATCATTCGCATGTAGAAGATGTGAGGAATGTGTAGGGTGGCACATCCATTGCACTCTTGAAATCCTAACACCCCCCCTTATAAAATAGATACTATTCTATAAAGAAGTATAGTGCAGAGAACCCTGGACGCTTCCCTTAGGTGTCACCTAGAGAGAGAGATAGATAAATCATTCTCTCCTCTTCTTTGTTCCACCTTGTGAATAGTTTGGACAAGATCTGACATACATTCAACCATGTGGTAGGCACGATATCTTCACCATGTGTGCCAAATATACGGAAGACAACTCATTAGTGACTAGGTCTTCGAAAAGTCGGAATGCTTGTGTAACTTTTGGATAAAAAACGATGAATCGTTAGGGTTGTGTCAGCATCGAGACATGTTCGAAAACTGAATATAGTGATGAGGATGCATTTGGCGAAGGAAAAACATGATCAATTAAAGGCAACCATCATTTTACATATGGCAATATACGATGTCGCCACATAAGCAATGGTTATTCTTACGATGTCGTTTGAAAGTTTATAAATAACAAAGGAGAACGCGAAGCAAAATGAGCCCAAACAAAATCCAAAAACATCAACACTTAAACTAAATTCTAGTCTACTTATCCAGCCCTTCGGGATACTTATCATCTCCGTTGCTCATCAGCGTGGAACCCTTAGCTTCCAAAAAGTAGTTCAGTTCGTCCCTACTTTATGTCAGACTAACTTAGTCGTAACTAGTAGTTGTAGTTCTCTTTTGTCTGTGCATGTGTGTCAGATTTAAAGGAAAACCATAGTTTTTTGGAACCGTTTACCTATGCTCACATGTTAGGTCAACAATAGCTTGTAGTCTCTACATTGCTTGTTGTTCGGTTAAGCACCTTGCTGCTCTTAGCCAAGACGATGGTCCCGTTTTAGTGGTAAGTTTTGCTTTTCCACTTTCATCTTCAGTTTTCGTTCGATCAAACATTTGCTGCACATTTGGAAGTCCTTGATTCCTAAGGAAAAAAAAAACTTATTGGGAGAAGAACCTCAACCTCCACAAATCACCTGATAAACACACTTCACAGTTGGTAGAATAGACGGTTGGTCTTCCGACCATTTGATTATGCACCACTCTATCTTGATGCTAGGGGTCAATGGCGTTCGCTTTGAATCGGACTACAAATCGGTTCTAGTATGCCCGCAAATCACACACTTGTATCAAGTGGCTGAATTCCAAACCAACAAGTGCATTATCTCAGTCTTACCTTGAGGCATTGACACGAGCTCTGAACTCTCCTTCCATACACGATATATTGAGTAGAGACCTCTTAGGTTTGAGGAGCAACATTGAGATATGGAGAAACTCTATATCACCATCACATCATTCTAAAGTATGATTTACACCATATATTATAGGTTTAAATGTTTAAAAATTTGAGATTATCAAAAGAGGAGATCGTAAGGTCAACTAACTGAATTGAATATTTGAAAAACAATTAAATTCCATTGCATTTTTATGAACATTGTGGAGCGCATGCCCATGATTCCCCTAGCTTTTGCAAGTTCGGTTAGGTAAATGGGGTGTGTTATTGACTTAGATATTGAATATTTTTAGATTGAATTCGCCACTAACCAAATGAAATTTTAGAATCTACGGTTGACTAGAAACCGTATACTTGTCTGTGGGTCGGGGAATAACGAGATTCTTCCACTCATATGACTCCTATGATTGATTTGCTTTGTCTATTCCGGGTAAGATCCTTGATTACAGAAAAGGAAAGGGTTAGACACTATTTTCTGCCCACACTACATGCTGCCTCTACTTACAAGATTTTATGGTTATTTGTGGATCTGACGGAGTTTTAACACTACTACATCAGGCCATATTTTGCAGGGTGGCAGGACACCAGGTAGGCAGAAATAAAAAGAAAAGTGGAGAAATTAGAGAAGATAGGAGTGTATAAGTAGTTTGTATATGTGATTGAGTGTTGTAGGTGTCTTGTGACGCGTGATGTGGAGCACATGTTAATTTTAGATGTGAGAAGAAAAATGTAAAACTACACATCATTTTCTTGCAAAAGGGATGGTTGGACATCTTCGATTTTAACTTTACTCTTTTGACTTTAGTAACTTATTCTGCTTTAACTTTTCACACTTTTTAGTTGGCCAAGTTCTTTGGAGGGAGGCTATCATTACATTGGCGGGGTGTTGTTTTTAATAAACGGTGCCTCAGCAGGTACCTGCTATGGAGTTTTGTCATTTTCAACTCTTTAGACACCGTGTTCAGGAGTTCCCGGGGGTGTATCTTTCACCATACCTGAGAATCGCATGATCTGAAGATTGTTTTCAAAAGGTGCTGATAAGCCATTCAACTTGACTCTCATGGATTTTTGGTACCGTCGAACTTTGCTAGATGTGACTTGATTGAAATTCTGCTAATCTGTAACTCCTGGATATCTTGAATAATTGATCGGCATATGATTTAAACATGTTGTGAACTTACCAAATTGACCCGTTAATCATCTCCAAGTTGTGCTAATTACTCTTTTCAATTGTTCCATTTGAAATTTTATGGTTTGTTGGGCCTACTGGATGTGGCTTTATCAAAATGATGTGTGCTTGGCTTTGAGAGAGTCTTAGCAATTTGATCGGAATTAGATTGGTCGGCCCCTCATTCTTTTTTTATTTTATTTTTGTTAGCTTTTTAGTACACCCACTGTCAGTTCACACTTCACTGTTAACCACCCCCACTATGGAATCGATGCCAAGACCTCAGTGCTGAAACGATGTATCTTTCACTCAGTTTACCACTCGAGCTATGGATCAGGGTGTGGTCAGCCCCTTAATCTGCCAATCTGGTCCACCAACTATTCATGAAGCTTGCCTGAGATGCATATTGCCTAGCTCATGTAGTCTTTTGATGGGTGTCAAGTCTTACATAAATGTTGTTATTGAAGCTTATTAAAAGCGAAGAGTAATTTTAATCTCATTTTTGAATGGGGTGTCTATAATTGAACCAGTTTGACAATTTTATTTTTTATTTTTTTAAATTTTTACAAACACACACCCTTACACACGTGGTAAGTGGTGATTCACCACCTAGGGCACTTGAACCCTTGACCGGGTGTTGAAACTCTTGAGAGTCTACCAGAGTCCACCACCGGAGCAAGAGTGAGGACCCACGTTAAGCCCCTTGTAATCGTTTGTCTAGTTGCATTCACACGTGTCTAATTAGATACACTTGGATGCATTTAAATGTACTTATTAGTGTGGAGCCTTCAAAAAATGATAGAGTTTGTGATGGGTCAAATCAGTAGTCATGTGATCGTTTTATGTAGGTAACAAATATTTTTATGTCTCCTCGTGTGTTTAGATTCATTGATGCAAGAGATTTAAAAATATGATAAAATTTATGATGGGTCGAAATTTTATTCCTCAATTTTTAATAATTCATTAATATTTTTTGGCACTAGTACTGACATTTTAGCTTCAATTATCATTCATCAGTGCCTCTTAGTGCACACTTCTTCCTCAATTATCACGTGATTTCAACATAATTATAAATTTTGATTTCAATTTCTACTTTAACCCGAGTGGTTAAGTTGCTTGATTTTCACCTGAAAGACTAAGGTGTGGGCAGTGGTAGACGGTGGATATAGATTGTTTTCATCCATGGGCCATCTGATGATCAATACCGACGAAATGGACTGTCTGGATCCATAATCCGACGTGGCATAATCAGTGGTTGACGGACTCGACTTCAATCCCTGGGCTAATCTTTTCATAAAGGAAGAAAAAAGACAAGAAACATTTGTAAAGCACCCATATGACAGATGAGACCCACCCTGGCGTGAGATGCGCCGATGCACAGTCACCCATCAGTGGCTGCAAAACAGCTCTCGAACTCATTGTTGGGAGCTCTTCACACGGTGAATTATCAATCCAGATCGTCCATCATGTTTCTCCTACTGTGTTACCAAATGGTTCAAAGCCCAGATACATCCGACTATCCTAACCATCCGATCAGTGGTCTTCAAAGCATTGACAAAAGGCAAAAATTATTAAAGGCCGACATCCATTGTTGCAAAGTAAAGAAAACCAACGTGTAAGATTGTCTGATAGGTCTGATTTTTCAAACACATCCCATCCATGATAGGTCACATTAAATGGACAGTCCAGATTCTGACCACGTGTACACTATGGAGATATTGCTCTACCATATTCCAATTCTCCATGTTCCACCAGATCATCTTTCGGCATCATTTCCTATTGAGAAATTTCCTACTGTACGACCCATTTATGGCCCACCAGCCATTTGAAGCCCACCTCTTTTTAAGCTTCCAAGAATACTCCCCTGTGTACGGCCGACTTTTCAAGGGACCAAAATACCCCCGTCATTCATTCCTTCCGGAGGCCGATTGGCTGGGGTGCGAAGACGAGCGCTGACGCTCGTCGACATGGGCCCCACAATGATGTATTTATTATATCCACACCGTTCATCCATATTTCGAGATCATTTCAGAGCATTATCGGAAAAAAGAATCATATCCAAAGATCAACTGGACCACACCACAAATAGCAGCGGGAAACTTGATTTTCACTGTTAAAAATTTCATAGGGCCCACCTTAACATATATTTTCCATCCAATCTATTCATAAGGTCACAAAGACCTGGATGAAGAGGAAAAAAAAATCATATTGATCTAAAACTTCTGTGACCACTGAAAGGATTTCAATGGTAGACATTCAATCCTCCACTGCCTTTTACGGTGTGGTCCATTTGATAGCTAGATCTGTCTTATTTTTCGACTCAAGCCTTAATACGAGTTCGAAAAATAGATGGACGGTTTGGATATAACACATACATCATAATGGGACCCACAAAAAGCGGTCGGGATTACAACAGCAAAAATTAAAAAATTAAAAAAATTAAAAAATAAAAAAACCAGGAAGTGAAGGCTACGGGTTTTCTATAGCGACGAATTATAACCGTAGCTACAGCTGTACTATCTGCCTCTCGATGAAATTTTATTTATTTTTTATTTTTTTACATGGAGAACTTTATTCTGCCTACAATTTTCTCTAATACATACATATATATATATATATATATATATATATATATATAAGCATATAAATTTTTTACTCTCTTTTTTTTCATTTCTTTCTTTATTCATTTAACAAGCATATCTTATAAACCAAAATTAGTTACTTGGCATACCCTATATGAATTTGGGGTAGGAGAAGCTACTTTTGCCAACCAACCTGGTTAATTTTCAAGATTCCATCATGCCGATGGTCAAAAATTCATTTCATTCACTTCGCGGTCAATTTCAATCCGGTCGCGGTCAATTTCGTTCATTTCATTTACTTCACGATCAGTTTTATGCATTTCATGGTCATTCCCAAAGATTCTATGTTGATTCATAGTCATTTTCACGCATTTTACAGTCAATTCCCTTCCCTTCACGGTCATTTCCATGCATTTCACAGTCAATTCGCTTCATTTCACGGCCATTTCCAAGCATTTCACGATCAATTCTCTTTACTTCACCGCCATTTCCATCCATTTCACGGTCATATCCGGCAATTCCGTTTACGTTCATGGTCATTTCGACGCACTTCACGGTCAATTCACTTCACTTAATGGCCATTTCCAAGCATTTCACGATCAATTCTCTTCACTTCAAGGCCATTTTCATGCATTTCACGATCATATCTGGCAATTTCGTTTACGTTCACGGTCATTTCGACACGCTTCATGGTCAATTCACTTCACTTCACGGCCATTTCCAAGCATTTCACGATCAATTCTCTTCACTTCACGGCCATTTCCATGCATTTCACGGTCATATCCGGCAATTCTGTGTTCATTCAAGGTCAATTCGACGCACTTCACGGTCAATTCACTTCACTTCGTGGCCATTTCGAAGCATTTCACGAGCAATTCTCTTCACTTCACAGCCATTTCCATGCATTTCACGGTCATATCCGGCAATTCCGTTTACGTTCACAGTCATTTTGATGCACTTCACGGTCAATTCGCTTCACTACACGGCCATTTCGACGCACTTCACGGGCAATTCACTTCACTTCACCATCATTTCCATGCATTTCACGGTCATTCCCGGCGATTTCATGTTCATTCATAGTCAATTCGATGCACTTCACGGTCAATTCACTTCACTTCATGGCCATTTCCACACACTTCGCGGTCAATTCACTTAACTTCACCGTCATTTCCATGCATTTCACGGTCATTCCCGGCAATTCCGTGTTCATTCACAATCAATTCGACGCACTTCACGGTCAATTCACTTCACTTCACGGCCATTTCTACACACTTTGCGGTCAATTCACTTAACTTTACCATCATTTCCATGCATTTCACGGTCATTCCCGGCGATTCCGTGTTCATTCACGGTCAATTCACTTCAGTTCATGGTCATTTCCACGCACTTCGCGGTCAATTCACTTCACTTCACCGCATTTTCGTGCATTTCACGATCATTCCCGACGATTCTGTGTACATTCACGGTCAATTCGATGCACTTCACGGTCAATTCACTTCACTACATGGCCATTTCGACGCACTTCGTGGTCAATTCACTTCACTTCACCGTCATTTCCATGCATTTCACGATCATTCCTGGCGATTCCGTGTTCATTCACAGTCAATTCGACTCACTTCACGATCAATTAACTTCACTTCACGACCATTTCCACATACTTCGCGGTCAATTCACTTAACTTCACCGTCATTTCCATGCATTTCACGGTCATTCCCGGTGATTTCGTGTTCATTCATGGTCAATTCGACGCACTTCACGGTCAATTCACTTCACTTCACAGCCATTTCGACGCACTTCGCGGTCAATTCACTTCACTTCACCGTCATTTCCATGCATTTCACTGTCATTCCCGATGATTTCGTGTTCATTCAAGGCCAATTCGACGCACTTCACGGTCAATTCACTTCACTTCATGGCCATTTCGACGCACTTTGCGGTCAATGCACTTCACTTCACCATCATTTCCATGCATTTCACGATCATTCCCGGCGATTCCGTGTTCATTCACAGTCAATTCGATGCACTTCACGGTCAATTCACTTCACTTCACAGCCATTTCCACGCGCTTCGCGGTCAATTCACTTAACTTCACCGTCATTTCCATGCATTTCACGGTCATTCCTGGCGATTCCGTGTTCATTTATGGTCAATTCGACGCACTTCACTATCAATTCACTTCACTTCACGACCATTTCCACACACTTCGTAGTCAATTCACTTCACTTTACCGTCATATCCATGCATTTCACAGTCATTCCCGACGATTCCGTGTTCATTCACAGTCAATTTAACCCACTTCACGGTCAATTCACTTCACTTCACGGCCATTTCGACGCACTTCGCGGTCAATTCACTTTACTTCACCGTCATTTCCATGCATTTCATGGTCATTCCCGGCGATTCCGTGTTCATTCACGGTCAATTCGACGCACTTCATGGTCAATTCACTTCACTTCAAGGCCATTTCCATGCACTTCACGGTCAATTCACTTAATTTCACCGTCATTTCCATGCATTTCACGGTCATTCCCGGCGATTCCGTGTTCATTCATGGTCAATTCGACGCACTTCACGGTCAATTCACTTCACTTCACGACCATTTCGACACACTTTGCGGTCAATTCACTTCACTTCACCGTCATTTCCATGCATTTCACAGTCATTTTTCTTCACTTCACGGTCATTTTCATGCATTTCACGGTCATTTCTAGCGATTCTGTTTAGATTCACGGTCATTTCGATGCACTTCATCGCAATTCCTTTCACTTCACAGCCATTTCCATGCATTTCACGGTCAATTCGCTTCACTTCATGGACATTTCGATTCACTTCACGGTCAATTCCCTCCAATACAACACACTTAAACCAAATCACTCCCTCTAAAATTCCCGCGACCTTCACGCTCATTTTCATGCTGTTCATTCATTTCTTTAAATGATTTACGATCATGAACTAAAAAATTAAGTACATCAGAAGCTCAAGTGGGCCACGTAATAGAAAACAATGGAAATAAAATAGTCGGGGTCAATCGGGTCATACTCGGTCGACCCCAACTCGCTGTACATATACCCAGTCGACCGTGTTGTGACCCGGTCGACCCCATTTCCCTACAATTCACGTAAGTGCGGTTGACCAGGTAACTATACAGGGAGTTGGGGTCAACCGGGTCTGACCCAGTCGACCCCGACCGTTTTCTCTGGCAGGCATTCAATCTGCACTGTTTTCTATCATGTTGCTCACTTGGGCTTCTTATTTAAATTCAATTCATTCACGCCCATTTCCATGCATTTCACAGTCATTCCCAACAATTCCGTGTTGATTTACAGTCAATTCGACGCACTTCACGGTCAATTCACTTCACTTCACGTCCATTTCCACGCACTTCGCGGTCAATTCACTTAACTTCACCGTCATTTCCATGCATTTCATGGTCATTCCCGGCGATTCAGTGTTGATTCATGACGATTCACCAATTCACTTCACTTCACTCACATTTCCATTTCACCGTTAATTCACTTCACTTCACCGCATTTTCGTGCATTTCACGGTATTCTCGGCAATTCCGTGTTCATTCACGGCCAATTCGACATTCATAGTCAATTCACTTCACTTTACGCCCATTTCCTCAATTATCTTCACTTCACCGTCATTTCCATGCATTTCACGATCATTCTCGGTGATTTTGTGTTGATTCACGATGACCATGGACAACAACCAATTTCACTTCACGCCATTTTCATGAATTGACCGTGAAGTGCGCGAATTGACCGTGAATCATACGCAATCGCCGGAATGATCGTGAAATGCATGGAAATGACAAAGAAGTGAAGGGAATTGCGCTAAGTGTGTGGAAATGGCCGTGAAGTGAAGTGAATTGACCGTGAAGTGCGCCAATGACCGTGAATCAACACGTAATCGCCGGAATGACCATGAAATGCATAGAAATGACGGTGAAGTTAAGTGAGTTGACCGCTAGCGCGTGGAAATGGCCGTGAAGTGAAGTGAATGACCGTGAAATGCACAGTGAATCAATACGCAATCGCCGGAATGATCGTGAAATGCATGGAAATGGGCATGAAGTGAAGTGAATTGACCGCGAAGTGTGTGGAAATGGCCGTGAAGTGAAGCGAATTGACCGTGAAGTGCGTCGAATTGACCGTGAATGAACACGGAATCGCCAGGAATGACCGTGAAATGCATGGAAATTGCAGTGAAGTGAAGTGAATTGACCGCGAAGTGCGTGGAAATGGCCGTGAAGTGAAGTGAATTGACCGTGAAGTGCGTCAAATTGACCGTGAATCAACACGGAATCGCCGGGAATGACCGTGAAATGCATGGAAATGACGGTGAAGTGAAGTGAATTGACCGTGAAGTGCGTTGAATTGACCGTGAATCAACACGGAATTACTGGGAATGATCGTGAAATGCATGGAAATGGGCGTGAAGTGAAGTGAATTGACCGTGAAGTGCGTGGAAATGGCCGTGAAGTGAAGTGAATTGACAGTGAAGTGCGTCGAATTGACTGTGAATGAACACGGAATCTCCGGGAATGACCGTGAAATGCATGGAAATGACGTGAAGTGAAGTGAATTGACTGCGAAGTGCGTGGAAATGGCCGTGAATTGACCGTGAAGTGCGGCGAATTGACCGTGAATGAACACGGAATCGCCGAGAATGACCGTGAAATGCATGAAAATGGGCGTGAAGTGAAGTGAATTGACCGCAAAGTACATGGAAATGGCCGTGAAGTGAAGTGAATTGATCGTGAAGTGCGTCGAATTGACAGTGAATCAACACGGAATTGCCGGGAATGACCATGAAATTCATGGAAATGGGCATGAAGTGAAGTGAATTGACCGCGAAGTGCGTGAAAATGGCCGTGAATTGAAGTGAATTGACCGTGAAGTGCATCGAATTGACCGTGAATGAACACGGAATCGCCGAGAATGACCGTGAAATGCATGAAAATGGGCGTGAAGTGAAGTAAATTGACCACGAAGTGCATAGAAATGGCCATGAAGTGAAGTGATTTGACCGGGAAGTGCGTCGAATTGACAGTGAATCAACACGGAATTGCCGGGAATGACCATGAAATTCATGGAAATGGGCGTGAAGTGAAGTGAATTGACCGTGAAGTGTGTGGAAATGGCCATGAAGTGAAGTGAATTGACAGTGAAGTGCGTCGAATTGACCGTGAATCAACACGGAATCGCCGGGAATGACTGTGAAATGCATGGAAATAATGGCGAAGTAAAGTAAAATGACTGCGAAGTGCGTGGAAATGGCCGTGAAGTGAAGTAAATTGATCGTGAAGTGCGTCGAATTGACCGTGAATCAACACTGAATTGCCGGGAATGGCCGTGAAATGCATGGAAATGACGGTGAAGTGAAGTGAATTGACCACGAAGTGCATGGAAATGGCCGTGAAGTGAAGTGAATTGACTGTGGGGTGGATTTTTAACCATCGACCCGATGGATTCTTAGAAAATTACTATGTTGGTTGGCTAAATTAGCTTCTCCTACCCCAAAATCATATATATTACATTAAGTAACTCATACTAGTTTAGGAGATATGCTTGTTAAATAAATAGACAAAGAAATGAATTAAGAGATAGAAAAATAGTATTTGAGAAAAATGTAAAGGAGAAAAAGTTCCCCGCGTTAAAAAAATAAAAATAAAAATACAAAGTGAAACAGCGAATTGGGTCGACTAGGTTTGGACCCGGTCGCCCGGGTCAGTGGGACAGTGAGTCGGGGTCGACGACCCGGTCGACCGCATCAAGGCTAGTTTTTTTTTTCCCGTTGTAATCCTATCGCTGTTTATGGGTCCCATTATGATGTATGTATTATATCCAAACCGTCCATCTATTTGGCGAACTCGTATTAAGGCTTGAGATGAAAAATAAGTCAGATCTAGCTATCAAGTGGACCACACCGTAAAAGGCAGTGGAGGATTGAACGTCTACCATTGAAATCCTTTCATGGGTCACATAAGTTTTGGATCATTATGAAATTTGTGTTTTTCCTCTTCATCCAGGTATTTGTGACCTTATGAATAGATTGGATGGAAAATATATGTTATGGTGGGCCCTAGAAAATTTTTAACGGTGAAAATCAATTTTCCCGCAGCTCATTTTGGTGTGGTCCAGTTGATCTTTGGGTATATTCTTTTTTTTTTTATAATGCTCCGAAATGATCTCGAAATATGGATGAACGTTGTGGATATAATAAATACATAACTGTGGGGCCCATGCAACGTTGATATCTTTTGAACCGTTCGTACAACTCGGAGTTCGAGGAGCGTAAGCGCTCGTCTTCGAGCACCAGGCGATCCGGCTCAGGAAGGAAAGCAGGGGTATTTTCGACCTGAGAAATGGGGCCGTACGGCCGGGGAGTATTCTTGGAAGGTAAAAAGCGAGTGGACTTAAAAAGGTTGTGGGCCATATACTGTTTGCACAGTTGGAAATTTCTCTTACATATTCCTTGGTTTGGTATTAGGTAGACCGCCTGCGTGTAAAGATCTATCCGAGCATTTTCTCAGGCGCACGTTTTCCATTGACTTGTTGACTCCACATGCGTGTGGGCCTTTAATTCGGCAAGGCATCTCCTTCCTTTGTTCCCAATGCTCTCCCTTTCACACGTTTGAAATTAGAATATTCGAAGACAAATGCTCCAGTGCTCTCCGAGCATTGTAGGTTATAGTGCACCTAGTTTCGTTTGGACACATACAGAATCCAATCCATTGATCCAGACTGTTCATTCGGTCCATCATATATTTTATGGTCTATTCTGAAACAATGACAAATATTAGACGTTTGATCAATTAGATTTTTATGCAGACGGTCAAGATCATTTACAAGGAATTAGGTCCAATCAGAAATTTGATCCATCTACTTGTTAGGAAAAGTCTTAGATTGCTTATGATTCTAAAGAATCAGTCCTGTTAGGAAATTGTAACCATCCCATCTATAGCGTGGAAAAAGGATGGCTACAGAAAATAAGGTAAAATCAAGGATAGAATGGATCACCCGATCCATGTAATTTTTTCAATGTACGCCATTAAACATGTTCTGAACCTAACAGACGGTTCAGATCAACTGATTGAAGTATCCAATTGAACTGATACAGCTAAAAGCACTGTAACTTACAGTGCTGACCCCACCCTCTGTGAGAGCACTGGAGCATTTGACCCTTATATAGTTAGTTGCATTGACAAATGAGGTTTCCCACAAACATCACCCCACGTGCCAACGCTGCGAGTGTGCGGTAAATGGCCCCAAGACCGAAGATGGTCATGCATAAAAGTCAGGTTGGTCCACTCATCAGGTGGGCCATTTAGGAGAACTTACTGACGGTCCACATTTAAAATACACGTGGACCATCTAATGGGTATTCCAATCCGAATCATATTCTTTTTATATATTCATCTGAATGGTAGGATCTACCTTAGGCGCCGCTGGGGTCTCTGGACGGCTGTCAGCTGTCACGTTTCCCGCGTGTAAAGCTGCGTATGGAAGGTTGCGCGTGGGGCCCGCAAAGCAATTGATATAAAAGTACCTCTCTCTTCAATTACAAGCATAGTGTAATTCATCTAATCTCTGAGCTATCAGAGAAGATAAAATCTTAGAGAGGGAGAGATTCTACATCCTTTTGTGTCTGATTATCAAGAGGAGATGAAGAAAAGCTCTCTGTCCCCTCTACATCCAAAGCATGGAGAACCGTCCAATTCTGGTACGTCCCATGCTAGAGATCATGTTGTTAGGCATGAGTGGGCCCACCCCAGAATTGAAGAAGAAGCATCCAAGCATGATAGGTCCCATGCTAGAGATCACATGGTTAATCATGAGTTGGGCCATGTTAGGGACACCAAGCCTGTTGTGAAGAGGACGGAGCCGCGGGCTGACGACATCAACGAGTGCGCCGAGGCGTTCATCCAACGATTCAGGCAGGATCTCCATATCCAACGGCTGGAATCGATCGAGAATTATGAACAGATGCTGGCCAGAGGTCTCTGATTCTACCTTCCATGCAACTTATATATAAATTAATTTGTGTGTGACCATTGTTTGAATTCCTCCTTTGAAATTCAAACTGTATTATGGTGAAATGTTTGGATTGTGGAGGAATCTGCACTACGATGAAAATATTTCCATTATGGTAGAAAATATGAATTGGGTTTGTAAGTTTGTGTGTGCTTTATGGTTATTAATAAATTCGTGATGGTTTGTTTGATTTTTAGAGCTCTTGTGTTGGATTGGAAAGAAAGAGCTCTTTGGTGTGTCCACACCAGTATCATTTCATGATTTTTGAAAATTCTACTAATGGGTCATTTGGAAACAAGAATCTAAAATTTTGTGAAATTTAATGGATTTTAAAACCTGTAGAATCAAGAGGTGGGAATGCAAAAAGGGTTTCTTTTACGGGATTTTGGAGGAATCAAAATCAAAATCCTTAAAAGTCTGCGGGACCAAACCTCCCAAAGGACTGAAATCCCATGAATCCCTCCGAATCAATGTTGTCAAATGACTCCTATGAGTAAAAATCCCTAAAAGCCATGGAGCCAAACACTACCTAAGTTGTAATATAGATTTTGAAGTTCTTAGAACCTCAAGATGTCTTTCAATAATACCAAGATTATCCACAAGTGTTATGGGGGAATGCATGCATGGTTGCCACAAAAAATGAATTTTAATGTGTTTTTGTCATGCCATGCACTTACACGGTTTCAAGAAGGATACCTAAAGCTAGGATTCAAGTCAATATCGTAGCCCACCTAATTTGAAATTTCACTAGAAAATTTTTCATGCATTAGTGAGTTTGATGTACAGCTTGGATGTTCAACCATGGCAAGTGTGTGAGAGATGGTCTACTATCAACATATATACAGTGATTTGCAGATTTAAAAGTCACAACATATGCAAATTGAATCGGGAATATTGGTAGAAATCTTGATTGTTTTGGAATAACCTGCCTAATGGATTAGGCCGAGGTCCAAATCCAATCACAACTTAATCGAATAATTGAGTGTGCAATCATCAATTGATTGGATAGACTCCCTTTACACCCAAAGAATCGTAAGTTTGGATTAATTATGGCTATTTTGGCTCTAGTGGTTACATTCAATTCATGGTAAGCTTTGGATGTCTTTAATAATCTAATGTAAGAATTGAATTGATGAAAGAATTAAAGTATTTAGGTTTAACCTTGGTGGTAAATACTAATGCAGATGTAAAAAATTAAGAATCAAGAGTTACTAGATGCTTGTATGAGCACAACATCGTCACTCAATATACATACTTGATACGCCCGGGTAAAAATGGTCTAGTTGAGAAATGAAGTAGGCCCTTAAGACAGGGTATGATAAATGATAAAAAAAAAACCCTAGAATCATCAATAATAACTTCATTGTCTACCCTAAAAGGATTGAAAGGATTTGGATTCCTTTGTCCTTAGAAAAGTGTACAGATAATTAAAATAGAGAATATAAAGTTTTTAAAAGGATGGCAAAAGCTATGATATAACACAACCTAGAAACTTTATCTTCGAAAGAAAAGAGTGACTTCTTCTGTGTTAGTCACACAAAAATACCTCATTCCTCAACTAATAAATAAGGGGAATCGTGAAAGATTAATCAAAGGTTCCTCAAAACATTCCTGTTAAGAAAAACACCTAAATGAATACTATGAAATGAGGACATATACTACAACAAAGCTTTTGTTACCCAAGGGGTTAAAATTTTAGAGTGCAAAGAAGTCCTGCAGTTTAAGGTAAGCATCATATTGGTGATACTTGAGATTTCATTAGGTGATTTTTTCTATTTGATTTTAAAGAAAATATTGCATGTTGGTATATAACAATGAAAATAAATTTCTTGCTTTTGTATGTTGGTAATGGCTTAGGTCTGCACTGTGTCTAATAAAGTTCATAAAGTAGAAATGTTTGGAAAATATATGTTGAATTCAAATATAAATCCATAGAAGTTGACAAAAGGTAATGTGATATTTGTAAATGATTGTCATTTTCTTCAATTCCGATAGAACATCCCGTTGGAGCCAATTGGATATACAGTTTTGGACTATGCTGAATGCCTTATTAGTAAGAAGTACAAATTAAGATATATTTTTATGTTTGTTGAGTTATTTTATAGAAAAGTGCAATGCAAACACTTAAGTAATAAAAATGGCTTATTTACGTCAAAAAGTATTAACTTAATGATATTTTCTTTTGAAATAAATGATTGAGAATCATCAGGTGTTTGTGGATCTTTACCAATCTGGTTCCTTCACATAAAATGTTTGATTAGTGGGAGTTCTATACACATTATAGTTATATACACATTCTAATATGTTCAAGTTTAGTTAACAATTTTGATTCTATGTGATTATATTCATTTAATGCATTATGTGTATACACAGCATGAATGTACATAATAATTTGGGTTTTACTTGAGGCATACGGCATCTCTTCATAGAGATGGTGGAATCATTTGAAAATTAGCCTGAAAGGTGACATATGGCATTATATTCATTTAATGCATTATGCGTATACATAATGTGAATGTACATAACAATTTGATTTTTACTTGAGGCATACGGCATCTCTTCCTAGGGATGGTGAAATCATTTGAAAATTAGCCCACATGGCCACATATGGCATTATATTCATCTAATGCATTATGTGTATACATAACGTGAATGTACATAATAATTTGGGCTTTACTTGAGGCGTACGGCATCTCTTCATAGAGATGGTCAAATTGTTTGAAAATTAGCTTTTATGACCACATATGGCATTATATTCATTTAATGCGTTATGTGTATACACAATGTGAATGTACATGACAATTTGGGTTTTACTTAAGGCATACGGCATCTCTTTATAGAATGATGGAATTGTTTGAAAATTAGCCAGCATGGCCACATATGGCATTATATTCATTTAATGCATTATTTGTATACATAAGGTGAATGTACAAAACAATTTGGGTTTTACTTGAGGCATACGGCATCTCCTTATAGAGATAGTGGAATCGTTTGAAAATTAGCCCGCATGGCCACATTTGGCATGCATGTAATTTTTGTACCGTCTATCCAAGTGAAAGGATCTCATCATTGGAAGTGCTCATATCTTTGATCATTCTCGGTCCATTGTAATAAATGTACCAACGATTGCCATTGTTTTGCATCACTGGTTTTAGTGGATCGGATTATATAGAGTCCTGCTTATGAATCCATATTAAATATTTAGTAAGTGTTTGAGCCTGTAAAGCTCATGCTAGATAATATTTAGATAATGCCACATGTGACCAATGTGGGAAAATGTTAGGACTTTCTTATAAAAAGGTGGGCCACACATGACATCTTAATCTAGATGATGGATTTGAATGGCATGGATCAATAACATGAACAAATAAATGAGGCCAATGGCATGTGTTGTGCACATGTTATTTTAAACTCTTGGAGCACCGATTTTATACATGGGAGGAGTCATGAGGTCTTATAAAGTCTATTACCATACCAAAGTGTTGGGACAGTGGTTAGATGAGGAGATGGTTAATGAATAGAATTACTCTACGACTATAATAGAAGTTAGGGGCATTGGAAATTTCTTTTTAGAAAATCATTTTAAGGTAAGATTTTTAATATTCTTTTAAAACCATGATACCATCCACATCTGTAGTTTTATTTAGATGGGACGTTTTCCTTTCAAAATCTACTTTTAGAACAGCAATTTGCTATCAAGGCATGCATTAATTGAATAGCTACCGTTGTTTGATTAAACCCCTTAGGATATGGTCCATTGGTATGATGAGCCACTAAATCACCGGTCCTTACCAGAGTTCACAGTTGTCCCATTTACAAGGGCCCTAAAACATCTGGGGATTTAATTGATACTCTGGATGAGCATGACACTTGATACATAGGCATTAGTACAAGTGGCATACAACTGAAATTAAATTGAATAAATTGTGAAATCCACTGTTGCTAAATCACAATGCCAAAATCTGATTGGTTGAACCATCCTAACCACAGATTTGCGTCCACTGGAGTAGGATAAATGGGGTATGTTTTATTTTTAACTGTCCCATAAACATCCACCAATTCAATAAATAAATTATCAAATGACATTTCTTTTAAATGAAGATCAATAATTTAGAATTAAGATAAGTTGATCTCTCGTGAAGAATTAGGTAATCAATTGTAAGAACTAAAAGACTATAGGCTCACCATGGTGTGTGTGACATCAACTCTGCCCTTCATTTGGGTAAGCTCATCTTAATCTTGATCCTAAAAATCAAGTTAATCCAATGGAGATGCTACCGCTGAAACATTTATAGGGCATCACGGTGGGCCAGGAAGATTACAATGGTGGGTCTCTAAATCCCCACTTTTCCTTGTGCGGGTATTGGATCCGCTTGGCTAACAAGGTAACATGAGCTGTGGTAAGTGATGAATAGAATGGATGTCACAAATACATTATAATTTTCTGTTTGTTACAATGTGATTGGGCCACATTATCACAGACTACATTTAATGCATCAGTGCTGACAATATCAGTTATAGTGATTATGTGGACCAATCACAACAGTGAATTCCTATTTGTGGCAAGTAGATAATCCAGATTTGGCCACATATTTCCTGCAAAAGCCTTTCATAGCAAGTTTCTGTGCTGAAAACCTAGTAAAGGCCTACTGTGGTGTTTCTATTTGTTTTTTTAAGACCATTTTAGGACATGGGGTCAAAAATGAGCTAGATCCAAGACTCAAGTGGGCTGAAAAATTGAGAATTGTTCGACCACATTTAAAATACTCATGGGGCCACAGAAGTTTTGTATCAGGCTAATATTTGTGTCTTCAGTTCATCTCAGTAATAATGAAGTTACAAACATAATGGCGGTATATAAACATTACTGTCGACCCAAGGAGGTTTCAACTGTAGGAATTTCCCTACCCAACTTTTCCTACTTGAGTCTTGGTCTCAAGTCCTAAAATGATCTCACAAAACGGATGATCGGGGTAAATTTCTCAGGAACTTCATGGGAAAGCTTTTGGTGCAATGCCTGACCTCATGTTGTCCAAATTGCCTACATGAGTTCATTCGGACAAGCTGGGCCGAGTCACCCTTTGTGGGCCCGACATCCACTCCATCCATCCGATAGGTTCCTTAATACCAAATTAGGGCAAAAAATCATCCAGTTAGACAAATTAATGGGCCAAATACCCCAACCATAGGTTTATATCTGTGGGTACCATGGAATGCATTTCTCATCAAACCCGTTCATCAGCTGTGGCCCACAAGGATGAAGGTGAGATACAAAAATCAACCAGTTCCAAAACTAAGTCAAGCCACAACACACGAACTTCAGAGGTTTTATGCCCAAATTTACATTGTTCCCGTTGATGTTGCCCATTTTGAATTTTCTATCAAAGTGATTTTGTTTTTTGGACGGTTGATATCAAACATACGATAACAAGCCACGCATGTATGTTGAACATGACCATTGATCATTTCTCCTTTTCATCCATTCCCTTCTTACAAGTGTGGGTGCTGTGTCTATGGTGCGACCTTCCTATGGATTGGCCTGGATCTCTCACGTGTTTCATGATCGCAGGTGTGCCAAATGGCCCACCTTTTAATTTTGGGCCAGCAACTGAATACCTTGTGGGGAGAAATATCAATTAAGTCGTCCATAGGGTGGCACCTAGGACTGCCAATGGTTTGGGTTCTTGGGCCTGGCCCACCTAGAGCCAGGTTTGTACTGGAATATTGGGGCTCGGCCTATAACATAAGTCTCCCATCAGCTTTGAAGTCAACTGCATCTAGCGACCTGACAGCATAAAATTTTGTAGGGTGTACAACAATGTCCTGTCTCATCAGTTTCTCCCGCTCTTGTTAAGATGTCAGTCCAAAAATGAGATAAATTAAAAAATAAGGTGAACTACAACACAGGAAAGAGCAGGTATTGAACGCTTGGGGTCCAAGAAATCTTAGATCAAGCAGATAAGTGTGTTTTCACTTCATCCCATTAGGAATCACCTTGTGAACAGGTTGGATGGCATATAAATATCATGGTGGGCTTAATAATGTTTCAATGGTGGACATCCGATACTACTGTTTCTCATGGTGTGCTGCCCTGAGTCTTGGATCTGCCTCAGTTTTGGACCACAAAGTACTAACATGAGCTCAAGAAACTGATGTATGAAAGATCCTAGCCATCAACAGATCAGTGATGTGTTTCACTTATTAACTGTTGTTTATAGACCTATCTAACCATCATGTGAGCTATTGCGGAAATTCCTAAGGTTTTTCTACTCCGTACGTGGCTTCTCTAATGATTTTATTGGTCTAATTTTTTAGACATGGTATCATGACAATAGGGATTATGTAATGACCGGTTTGGATGGTATATACACAATATGGTGAGCCCCACCATAGAAAATAAGTTAAAACCATCTACAAACCTCCCCATTCACCTTGCCCATGGTTTAATGATCCAGACCACGTACTGATGTGCTAGTCACTAGAAACTATCAGATGGGCTCCAAAGTGGATGGACCATCCAATCTTTGGTTTCTGTATGTTGGTGGATTCTCTTCTAGGCAATGTGTTAAACACTAGATGGTCTACGACTGTCCAATCAAGGAGATTTGGGGGTATCCACCGTCCAGATGGGGTCCCTCAGATAGATTGGACCAATGGGCTCAGCTTGTCCAAACCTAAAAAGCATGTTTGCGTGCCACTTAAAAATGAGTTCAGTTCATTTTAATTAATCATAGCTATGTTTGAGAAATTACATTTCTTTTTAGTAAGGATTACAAATTATCTTGATAAAGACTGTTTATGAGTGCCCAATCAAGGGGATTTTGTGGATCCACCATCCGGTTGGAGGACTTGATTTTCAGGACCCCTCATGAGAAAATACAGTAATCAGGCATATTTGTTGTTCTTAGGATTCGAACATAAGATCTTTCACTTTGATACCATATTAAACAATTATTTTCTCTAAAAGCTCGAGATCGACCATGGAGGATGTTGTATGATCAATGCATATCAAGGGACTTTACACTCCATTACTTTTTCCAAGCCATGGATGGTATGGTTATACTACCTTACAAAAGTGATTCTTTAGAATCATAAGCAATCCATGATAGGTCCTACCTAACAAAAAAATATAAAGAATTTATTTATTTTTTATTAAATGAAAATAAAATCATTAAGTTAACATTCATTTAATTCAAATAAACTAAAATACAAAATAGAAAATTAAATTATCATTGTTCATAAAAATATAGTACAAAAAAATTAATGATTTGTATGTTTAAGTATAATAGCAATTTCTTCTCTCATAGACATAATGGTTTGTTCAAAGTTTCCGAATACTTCTTCCACTTCAGGCATATCATCATCTGATTCAACATTCATCTTCAAAAGAATATTTTCATCATTGTATTGTTGGAAGAGTGGATCAAAGATGAATTCTTTCTGATGTAGTTGTGTAGTGTTATGCAAGCAATAATTATGTCTCTTTGCGTTTGGAAGGAATATGGTGTCATTTGCTTCAAAATTGCAAAGTGCTCCTTTAACATGCCAAAGGCCATTTCAATTTTATTCCATAACTTTGCATGCATGTGATTGAAAATCTCATTTTTACTAGTAGGTCACCCACTACTATAAAAGTCACCCGACCAATACTGAACATTGCGGTACAATGCCATAAACCCTCGTGTGTGAGTGTAAGCAGCTTCAATTATATAATATTTATCTGTATAAAAACAAATGAGATTTTTTTTAAAACCATATTTTCAAGTTACAATTTTACCAAATTATATATAAAAAAAACATAATAAATATTACTAGGAGGGGACAACAGAATTTTTTTGTTGGATTAAGTATAACATTCATAAAAACCCTTGAATCATGCACATTCATTCCCATCGAAGTATGACATATGTAAAAATCATATTAAAGTCACAAATGGCCATAACTTTCTGAGCGCATTCATCCATTCCTCTTCCCCTGTAGGGTATTTATTTATCTGTCAGGATACATGTAGGATAAAGGTCTTACTTAATGCACCAATGCTGCCCTAAACATTAAAGGTCAATGTTAACTCTTGAGTAAGATGATTAAATTAGAAGTAAATAAATTTATACTTTTATATGGAGTTTTACTTTGAATATTTGCTGAAGATGTTGGTGTGTTATGATTTCTTGAATATTTTAATCAATTAATGAAGGAATGCCAATTATTTTATTGACAAATTTTAATATAACTAATAATACCTCATGAAAATACTTGTGCACCATTTGTGTTGAATATTAGAATCAATTTCTTACTAATTTGTTCCAAACGTTATGACTAATCGTCGTTATAAACATGATAATCTTCTCCTTGAGTGATAGATACCTATTATCCGACAACCAACCTCTAACGCGAATCAAGTTACACAAAGTAATGAATGTATCTATCTTCATTCTAAACAATTCATAGTAAACTAAAGAAGGACTGAAAAGGCCTAGCTATATGTCCTGGGGGGGGGGGGAGGGGGGGGGGGTGAATAGGACAATGCCAAATAAAACTTATAATAACGGAATTAAAAAGAATATGATAGCCAAAATAAATCACAATGCAAGAAAGTAAAATAACCTCAAAATTCAGATCTTGAGAGGTTGATACAAATGTTGTTCTAAGGACAACCTTACACCAAAAACCAGAGTTTATGGTAGGACAACCTTATTTCTAGAAAGTTCTTTGTATCAAATCTCAAACCAAAGAGGAATATAGAAATAAATACAAACTGAATTGAAATAAATTGTAATCACAAATGTATTGTTCTAGGGACAACCATACACCATAAAAATGGCAGGGCAACCTTGCTGGAATAATTTTTAAAGGAAATTGAATATCAAGCTGATAAAGGAATAGCAGAAAATAAATTCTAAACTATTACAAAATTCTCACAATGCTTGAATTAAATGATTACAACATTCACCACCATACATACATCCCACAAAAGAATAATTAAATATCAGAAGTATAAATCATTCAACCACAACACAAGGGATTATAGTGGTTCGCCTGTGTGTTCACCAACTGTTAAACAACAGCCACACAGAATGCTACTCCACTCCTAATATCCTCACACAGGGAATATTAGCGTTCACTAACAAAATAGGTTTTCCCAGGTTCACCCAAAACCTTTACAATTGTGTCTTTGTCTGTGGGCTTATACAATTAAAAAAACCCCACTTCTGAGTTTTCCTGGCTCTCCTCAGATAACCAATACAACAAGATTTTTCTGGCAAATCTTGAAAGAAACCAAAACAGAAAGGAATTTACAATTAAATGTAAAATACCTGATTATCTCCTTCGTTGTAGCAGCCCAGTAGAACCAAATCAGAGTAGATGATTGAATGTCCAAGTTCAATGTCCAGTACTCAATTACAATGGTTCTAATTCTAATAGATTTTAAATTAAACCAAATAGGGCTTGCCTTAATTGATTTTGATTTCAAAGAAAGGGAATAACAATTCCTCTTATCAAATTAGATTGGAATAGGAGAAAAAAAATCAATTAAATAAAGCTAAGGAAAGAGAATTTAAATAAGCACACTTAGCTTAGATGGAGCACAGAATTATCTCTCAGAAGTTCGACGAAGATTGGCTTGAATGGATTAATTAATTCGATGATTTCTTCTGAGATTCGTGCACTATTTATAGGTGAGCAGATCGCGTCTTCGACTGGTCTAGGGAGCTCTTCGACTAGTCGAAGCAATAATAGATATTTGAAAGATCCGGCGAGATAAGCTTTGACCGTTCTACGACTGGTCGAAGGTCTCTTTCGACTGGTCATAGGTCACCTTCGACTGGTCGAAGAACCTGAAAAACAACGCTGGATTTTGAGTCGAAGATGCAGTCGACACTGTTCCTTCGACTGGTCGAACAGATTCCTGGACTAGTCGAAGCCTAACAGATTTTATCCGAAAATTGTAACAAACTCACGACTGATCGAGGAATTTCTTAGACTGGTCGAAGCAACTCTAGGACTAGTCGAAGAGGACCTAGGACTAGTCGAAGAACAGACCAAACTTATGTAACATAAACATTCGATTTATGTATTCAAAATGACCTACTTCTAAGGTCAACCTAAGGTCAGTTAAACCTCAACCATGAAGTAAGGACATTGAAACATTAGGAACTAGTGACCTTGAAGTATGAGCCTTGAAGTCTTGATGTAGTTCAATCTTAAAATCTTGACGTAGCTCAATCTTGAAATCTTGATGCAGCTCAATCTTGAAAGTGTCTTGAGTTCTTTACAAACTGCCTTGTACTCTTCTTGAAGTCTTGCAGCTTGAGTCTTGTCTTGTGAGCAGTTCTTGCATTCAAAATTGATCCTTGTACTTGTGAGCTTTGCTTGTTGTGAGCTTAGCTTGTTCATGAAAGTATAACAGAGATTTTGGCACCACAAATTTGACAACAGACAGGGATATAAACTATAACACTTACAAGGACCATCTAGTAATTCTTTTATAAAATATGATCCAAGCAACACAAAAGAACTTGCTTGTTCTCTATTAGTAGATGTGAGACCCGACCCGAGTTCGCAGGTGTGCATATGTGTATGTGAGTATGCATTCCGTCCATCTTGATCCTGCGATCCTACCGGTCGAATCACGGCGACCCGTAACCCTTGGATAGTGTTTGCGGTCATCCGTGAGCCCAGTCGTGAAGACCCGACTCGGATCGAGTTGAGACCTATGTCATTGTGACCGCATCGTCCCCGCGGTTCCAACGATGCGTCTTGTGTGTCCATCCGATGTGTGGATCATAAGTTATGTGCATCTCATTTGTAGCCTTTGAGGATGATCATGTGGCCCACTTAGTGTGGAGGGCACATTTTTCAAGGTGGCCACCCTCTTTTGTGCAAATTCCAACACACACTACCTAAACCCCCAAATCCTACACCACCCACCACCCACACACTACCCATCCTTACTCTAGCCTAGCAACATAGTTTATATCATCATAGGCTATGATGATTTTTCTCTTATCTAGGAGAGAGAGTGATGATTACTTTTCCTCTCTCTTTTCTAGCAAATTTTCATACTCTCCCTCTCATTTCTCTCTACTCTCTTCTCTCTTTCTTTCTCTCTTAGAAAAAAATCCAGCCCTATTTTCCCTCTTCTCCAGCCCCTTCTCCCTCAAATCTCCTCCCATCTAACCTTCAATAATCCATCTTACCCATTGAAATATGTCCCTTGGAGCATAAAGAGAAGATTGATGTAACTTTGGAGTGGGATCCATTAAGGTGGGTGATTATAATTTCTAATCTTGTTTTCTACCCTTTGATCTTATTTTTCTTCCTAGATGGATCATGTGGGACCCACCAATCCATGGTGGGGATCCCATTTGATCCCATGGATGTGGCCCTTTGGCCCATCCTACATGCATGTCATGATCCATGATGGGGCCATTCTCCATGGACCCCATCATGATGTATTTAATGATCCACTCCATCTTAAGGTCATCTAGACCCTAAGGATCATGTTAGGATGGCATCCCAACCATCCATAACAATTATAGATCATGCATGTAGTGATTTTATGTTGCATGTACAATCAATGTAGTTGTATGGGTATGATTCACTCTTGGGAGGGCCCATTAGTGGCGGGGCCCTACTCCCATGGCTGGATTACTCTCTTTTCTTCTTCTCTTTTCTCTGATGTATGGATGATAATGTGTGTGTGACCCATTTAGTGGGCCTTGGATGTCCCAAAATAAATAAAAATAAAAATTCAGCAAGGTGAGATGCCCTTACCATCTAACTCCATGATCATTGGACACCTTAATCAATGCATGCAAGTGTCCTAGTCCTAGTATATGATCTGGACTTATGTGGGGCCCACTGAGGAAGGCCACATACCCTTTTTATGGCTGAGATTATTGAAACATAGGCTGATGTGTCCAGCTATGTATTGTTATCCAAAAACCTGGACTATTGCATGGATTGTCATGTTCAATCTTTGGCATGGATTTTGGATCATGATTACCATTATTTTCTTTATAAGTATGGGGTGCAATAAGAAGGTGTGGACCTCACCATAAGGTATGATGGGTCATACCTCAGATGGCCCATGATATGGTACCCAAAACGGAGGCCCATAGGGGTGGACGGTCCACCTTGTTGGGCTGTCTAACCCACATGTATGGAGGGAAAACATACACTTCAACTTGGTTTCTCTAAGGGATGGGCCACTTTTATGGATCCCACCTTACCTTATTTTATGAAAAAAATACTAAACCTCCATTTTCCCCCACTTGGATGAAGGTTGGGCCCACCTTATTGGGTAAACAATGCATGGACAGCAACATCTCTTCCTGGACAGATTGAAATTCCTAATTTAATTAAAATATTTATGAGTGTCCAAAAATTATAAAATTTTACAGAGGGGTGTTTCACTCATGTTAGGACCCACGTACAAAATTTGGGGGCCAATGGACACCTGTACACACCATGGTGGTGGCTGGACTGGCCCATTACAATATGGTGTCCATATCAGTCCGATTTTCTGGACAGTCTGTTTCATTTAAATAAATTAAAATATTTTTAAGTGTTCAAAAATTCTGAAATTTTGTGGGGATGTGACCCACCTATAGAAGTGTCACTCTACAAAATTTTAGGCCCAACGGACAATCGAGCTGACTGTGGTGTAGCCTGCAAATTCGGGTCAGTTTGGGCCAAATACCCAGGCCCATATGGGACGCCCCATGTGGGCTACCTGCTGGACTTTGGTCTAGCAGTGTGGCCCACCTACTCCCTTGTGTAGTATGATGTAACCCTATGTGGTGAGGTCCTTTGACTTGATAGCTGGACCACTTGGGCTGATGTCATAATCAAAAATAACAATTACTGGACTCCAATAAGCCCATAAACCTATTGGGTTAAAAATCCAGCAACTTGTTATAATTATGATTGGCCTTTGGGCTGAAATTTTGAGGAGTGGGGCCCACCACATTGTGAAGATCTTAGAGAGAATAATTTATACCTTTGGTTCCTTCAATGTTAGGCTTGATAAATGCACTTTTGAGGCCCACCACAGTTGAATTTAATCGGGTCCATGGATGTAGCTGGTTGTTGAATTCTTTAGGCCCAATTGGGCTAGAACTTTCCAGATAGGTCCATTGAACTCTTGGGCCATTTTTACCATACTATTGTGTTGGGTTAGTGGGCTGGATTACACAAGTAGATGGGCCCTTGGTTGCCCACCAAATCAACTTTAATACTTGGGCCGGGTTGTAGGCCCAACTTACTTGACTAAGAGCATGACATTTGCCCATGTGGTTTGAGCAATGGGTTGCCCACTAGGCCACCACAATATATGGGATTAGTGGCCTTTATGTTGGGCCCTAACCTTTCCCCTATGGGTCCATAGCGACATATATAGGTTGGGCTATGTGTGTTTCCCTTAGACCCATGTTGTAGATAGGCCTTGGGCCGCCTTTCTGAAGCCCAACATGAGTATTTGTGATATGATTATGGCTGCCTATTTCTTATTTCTGATGTTGTGTGGGCCTTGGGCATTGATCCATGATCAATTAGAGATGGGCTATCTCTTGGGGACCAATTGTGGTTGGATGTCCACATTGGTGGCCCTAAGGTAGGCCCACGGGCTTCTATAGGTGGTTAAAGGTCCACCATAGACCCTTGCTAGGCCCGTTTCATCTATTTAGGCCATACCATTGTTCTCCTTAGTCTCGTGGGCTACGCCAGGTGTATGGGCCCCCATTAGAGGTTGTATTCCTTATGAGGAATTGGTTAAGTACCTAGACCCTTCATGGTTAGGTAGAGAGTTCATCTTCACCTCATTGGCACCCCTATTCATCTTCATGGCCCACTCTCATACGCATCATATGCATGCTTGGTTGAGGTATGATTGGCTATGGCTGTGTCATTGTGTAGGACATGTTGCTATCTCCTCGAGAGATGGATGCTTAGAATTGATGCATGGGTGATTGTGTGATTCATGCATTTGGCATTGCATAGCTTGTGGATATCCGCTCTTACTTCATCAGGGCCTTGCCTCCACAGGGGTATTCGTGGATGGCCGTATGTGTGGACACCGAAAATATTAGTTGAGCATACCGGGTGCATAGGATGCCCATGGGTGAAATTTTCAAAACTTCCATGGTACCAAGGATCTGCTCCAACGCCGTGACCGTGTGGAATACATGAGCGCACGAGGGCATTATACCGTTAGGCCGCGACTCCCACTATCATGTAGTCGGTTGGATAGGGGTGTGGCCTTACCTGCCTGATGTGAGGAGGCATTGCTAGGCTGAGTCTGATCAGCTCGTAAATGGGTCCGCTACCTTCAGGCCTTGTTGGTGATTGGTTGTCCACAGGTGGGTAGTAAGGTCTCTTACGCTCGTTTGACTGTGCGGGGTCTGCAGAGCGGCAGTCATTCAGCAGTGTAATGGACTCCGGTGATTTCCTTATGATTGAAAATGTACTTGACTTATGGTTTGGATATGAGCACTGACATTCCTTGCATCGCATTAGTATTGGCTGTACAAGCCCCCCCTTTCATACATTGCCTTGGTATGACACCCATTACTTATTGCCTCGCATTCATGGTAAGCCTTGGTAAGACTAGTGATATGTTCATTGATTATGCTTCTCTCCTTATACCTCCTACTATTCTTCTGTGCACCATTGTCACACTCTTACATCACCCTCTAAGCTTCTATAAGCTTATGCACGATTGATGCGTGCAGGAGACTCTAGGTAGGCGCCATAGCAGCAGAGCATGGAGTAGAGTTGAGCAGTGAGGACTCCAGTGTTGCTGATTTCTCTCTCTTTTCCTTTTATTCTCATGTATGTCCTTTTGGACCTTTTGGATGATTGTAAAAGTTCAAATTTTTAGTGGATTTTGTGATGTGTGCCTTTGTTATTCTCAGATGTACTTGCTGTGATCTTGGATATGCTCGCATTGGAAATGATTATATTGTTATGAAAATCCTCCTTGTAGGATTTCAGGATCGGAACTTACCTCAGGAGCCGAAAATGGGGTACTACGGAGGCTGTTGCGGCCAGAACTGGCCATCGGGTTCCTTGTGAGTCCGGTTACTGAGTCTGGGGTGTGACAGTAGACATTTCTAAATAATTATATAGGAGCTTTAAGATAATATCCTTCAATAATATCCGTTGTTCTTTTGTTAATGCCATAATTCTATCAATATTAAAAGTCAACACTTTAATTAGATGTTGTAGACAGTTAAATAGTTTTGGATGAAACTGATATTTGTGTTTGTCCCTTCATCTAGGCCCATGTGACCTAATCAACAGGTTGGATGGTAAATAAACATTATGGTGGGCCCTAGGAAGTTTTTAATGGTGGACATTCAATCACCACTGTTTTCCTGTGGTGTGGTCCACTTGAGATTTAGATCTATCTCGTTTTTAAGCATGTGCATTAAAATGACCAAGAAAAATAGATGAACAGTGTACATAAAACACATATATCATGATGGGGCACACAAAACACCGTCTACTAGCCTCCTCGCTGCTGGCAGCGTCATTGGGTAATATGCATGGGATCCTCTAAAGCGACATCTAGGGCTCTAGATGGACAGCCCTATCAGGGGCTCTGTGGGGCCTACCGTGATGTATATGTTTCATCCACACTGTCCATCCATTTTTCCATATCCTTTTGGGGGCATAAGACAAAAAAAAATGAGGTAGATGTAAGGCTCAAGTGGGGCACATTGCAGAAATTAATGGGAATTGGGCGTTTACCATTGAAAACTTCTTAGGGCTACATAAGGCTCTGATGAAGTTGATATTTGTGTTTTCCCTTCATCTAGGTTTGTGTGACCCTATGAAGAGGTTAAATGGTAAATAAACCTCACATTGGATTCTAGGAAGGTTGCAATAGTAGTGATTTAATTCCTACTGATTTTTATGGTGTGGTCCACTTGAGCTCTATGTGCCTTATTTTTGGGCTCAAGCCTAGAATGATATGAAAAGGTTGATGGACAGTGTGGATCTAATGCATAAATCATGGTGGTGCCAAAGAAGTTCCACGTGGGTTGTGGATTACGCAATCTATGAAGGAGAGAAAAACTCCATGGCAACGCGAGGAAGGGTAATTTTGAAAGCATTTTTTTGGAGAAGAACCCACATAGCGCATTCTATGTGAGTGAACTAACATCAATCAATGGTCCCAATGCTGATATCATGATTGGTTTATGCGGCTTTTTGTCCATTGAAAAACTTCATAAAAATAAATCAAAGGGAATATTAACAAATCAACTATGTTCATATAGCAACGATGCTGGTAGGTGGATTAAATTGATACAGACTCAATTCCAATAAACATATTAAATGTTCCTATTAGGGAGGCATACGCAAGCTGGAATTGAACCAGCCAATATGTCATTGTGTTGCGCTCTTTGACCATGAAGCAATAGATGCTTTATCCCAACCTTGCGGCCCACACCAAAACAGTGCTTGTCCTAGGTTCGACTGGCATTTCACCCCTAACCACAACTCATCTAACTCTCTAAGCAATGACGGTTGCCTTATAAAGACTAGCTTTCACTCTGACTCTGATGGGTTCCTTAACCAAGCCAATCATCTTATATGAGAACAATAAAATTCCAATTAAGATAAAAGATATGGAATTAATGATCGAATCACCACATCAACTCAAATCCCGAATTGTAGAATTGAGGGAGATGGACCAACAACCCCATAATTGATAAGATGGGTGATTAGATGTTTCTAATAACTCACTTTATAGACTTTTTTGTACACTTTCTTTAAAAGCATCGACCACCCAAAAGTGAGGGTTTTGATATGGATCATTGAAGAGGTCATCCGCTGATTGGAGACAATCGATCGGTTGTCTTATCAAGTGAATGGTCCACATTTAACGAATACGTGACCACAAATCAAAAAATTCCAAGCACAAAATGTCATTCCTCATAAAATAGATTGTGACACGTGAACCACTTTCTCATACATGCATATGGATGATAGGATGCAATATTACATTTTCAATCTTACTTTTATCCTCTTATGATAAGGGCTTATTTGGCATTGCCTATTTAACTGCTTCTATGAAATTTTAATGTTTAAAAACATTAATTTCAGTAAGGATGCATTTGGATTCATCAAATATCTTTGTTTTTCATTATTAATCAAATCTAATTTGATATAAAATATTATAAAAGTTCATTAAACCAAATACATCCCTAAAACTTTTGGTTTGAAGGACATGTTCATTTCTTATTAAAAAGCAACTAAAGAATGCCTTTTCACATTAGTTATTAAAAAGATTTTTTTATTTAGAAGTGAAGTTGAGTTGAAGCGTAGTTTATATAGAATCCTTCCTTTATAGGTATTGCTTAAGGGCCTGTTTGATTTTTATTGTTTCACTGGGAAACGGTAAATACCCTGGGAATGGGTGATTACTTAAGAATCTACTATGATGATAATAGTCTAGCTGAGGTGTGAAGTATAAAATGTGCATGCATGCATTATAGGGCAGCTGAGGCACATTGTGGCGCACTTAGTACTTAGAATGTGTACGTCGCAGCGAGACTGAGCTGTGCTATTGGGTCTGCATCATTACCCAACCTTATTGTAGATATGGACCAATATATATATTTCCTCCATCCCAAAACATCCAAATTCAGGTGCAGTACATTTGATGATTTGATGGGCAAAATATTTATTCATGTAGTCATCATCATCACAGGGTTCGCATGTTGAATGGGTTGCATGTCATAAATTCTCACACGTCTCAACTTCATTAATTAAGAGAATTTTGGAAATTTCTTTCCTAATAAAGCACCTCCCACAAATGTTTATTTTAGGATATTGTTCTGAAACTTGAGCAAATACAAATTTCAAGTTGACCTCACCACAGGAAACAGTGGTCATTAAACACTCACCCTTAAAACTTCCTAGCGTCCACCGTAATGTTTTTTAACCATCCAACCTAGTGAAAAGGTCACATGGATCTGGATGAAAAGGAAAAAAGAAAAAAAGAAAAACAAATATCAGTTTGATCCAAAACTTTTGTGGCCCACAAAAGGTTTTTAATGGTCAATAATCACTATTTCTTGAGGTGTGGTCGTCCTAAGATTTTTATCTACCTTGTTTTGGGACCATGGCCTAAAATAAGCTAGAAAAACAGATGAACATCACAGACATACAATGCATACTTTGAGCTAGCCCCCTACGGTCAGGGTCTCACCCACATGGCTGGTTCCCACACAGCCGAGTCATGCTCATGTAGCAACCGACATGGCATACATGTCATCCAGCACCTCTGTTTCCTATGGGAAAATCAGATAGGTGCACAGAGAGCCGGTACTGACACATCTTCACTACCCATGGGCTTGTAATTTGGATGCCAATTAAAATAAGTTCATCTCATTTTATGTAATTATATTTATATATTATAAAATTATTTTTTTTAAGAATTAAAATATAACCAACAATTTATATAAACTGTTATCTCTAGTACATAGTCAATGTTAACTAAAATGAGATAAAATCCAGCACAGCTCTGCAGCACTTCTCGAGCAGCAATTCGAGATACCACGAGCATCAGTCCAGCTAGAGTGAAATCTACTAAGTCCCAAGGGAAAAGATAAGCAAAAAAGACTGGCAGCCAAACACATCTATCTTAGTATTTTAATAATGAAGGGCCGAAATTTTAGGGTTCGTTTAGGTAGGGAAGTCACA
Source organism: Magnolia sinica (assembly GCF_029962835.1). NCBI lineage: Eukaryota > Viridiplantae > Streptophyta > Magnoliopsida > Magnoliales > Magnoliaceae > Magnolia > Magnolia sinica. The sequence continues at coordinate 120,576,825 of NC_080573.1, forward strand.
TGCCCTCCACATAGGATTCTTCACTCTAGATCAGCACTTCTCTCTTGCTTTCGTAGGAAATTTTAGAAAAACCAAAAACACCACTAATTGCTTTTATGCTGAGGAATGTACTTGTGTTTAAGTGCAGCGAATCCTATGTGGAGGGCATTTTACTTTGACTTAGGACGCGTCTGTTATTTCTAAATAGTTTTCAAGAGCCCATCTGTCATCTTCCCCACCCCCAACACACACACACACACATATATATATATATATATGGTACTAGTCAGATGTACCATTCCATGGTGGGACATAGGCTTGAAAATCAAGTCAATCCATGACTTGGATGGGCCACACCACATGTAACAGTTGAGAGGAGTTACCCTCCCATTAAAATTAACATTCATAATAATTTATTGGACACACTGAGATGTGGTTCACAAATCCAGCCCATCCATTGTGTGTGTCCCACTTGGATGAGGGGTCAGACCAAGTTTCAACCGCATCCAAAACTCAGGTGGGCCCCACAAAGTTCTTTTATATGTTTTAGGCATGTTTCACATAGCTTTAGATGGTATGGCCCACCTGACTTCCGTGTATTGTTGATTTTTGGTATATCCCATAACCTAAAGGGACCCATCAAATTTACGGTGTTGATGTTCGACAAACATCACAGTGGGTCCCACACAGCCCGACCTCATGGGAAGTTCCCATGAGGTCGACCCCATAGTATCATCTCTCTCTCTCTCTCTCTCTCTCTCTCACACGCACACACACATTAACACATAGGTTCGATCTCATGGGAGCTTCTATTGAAGTTGAGCTTTGTAGGCTCCGTTATAAAGTTTGTTAGATATCCGCACCATCAATTAGATGCACTCTTTCATGGTAGACCATGGGCCTAAAATTAGTTGAATCCATAATTTGGGTGGGCCACATCATAGACAAAATTAAGAGTGGATCCTCCGAAGCCTTCCTGATTGTTTGTAGAGCTGACTGATATGTGATTCAGAAATCCAATCCATCCATTGTGTGTGTTCCACTTGAAAGAGGGGTCACACCATATTTCAAGCCATTCCAACACTTAGGTGGGCTCCACCAAGTGCTTTTAGATGTTTAAGGAATAATTTCACATAGTTTTAGATTGTGTGGCCCACCTGAGTTCCAGATACGGCTGATTTGTAAAACATTCCATAACCCAACGGAGACCACCAAATGCACGGTGTGGATGTCTAGCAAACATCGTGGTGAGGCCCACAGAAGCTCCCATGATGTCATCATCTGTGTGTGGTTAGTACAGCCAATCTGATCATGGGACTTTTGAGTTCAAGATATGGAATTACGTACATAAATTAATCAGTTTTGTTGGTAGATCATTCAAGGTATCCTAAAAGTACAACCAAATAAGACAAATCATAATATTAAAAAAAATCATGATTGCATTATTAAAATGTAAAACCTTTCTCTATCCTCAGCTTATATCAAGGTTAGACCACTCATATTTAGTTTAATGGAGATGTTGGAACTTGGAAAGGAGTTGTAAGAGCCAAACCTCACAGGTGGGTCAAGGAAAAGAAATATTTCTCAAATATAAATGGATGTTCACCTTTTTCCAATACATAAATGATGCCTAATGTCCAATATAAAACCACTAGAGTGAATGCACATAAAAGCATGGGTCCACTTGTATAAAATGAGTGAGATGCATGTAGTTGCATGAATAGAGCTTTTAACACGTGATGTATGAGAAAAGGCTATTTAATAAATGAAACCACCGTAATAAATATGTGGACATGTGCATTAACAAATTGAATTAGGGTCCCACCAGATACACATGGACACAATACATGATGTGCTTAGTATTTCACGTGGACATGCACTTAATGTCAATGTAGTGTCACACGTAATAAATTTTCTTTAAATTACAATATGGTGCATGCATATCAAGCATTCATTGGAAGAGTATCAAATCTGCATCCAACGTTCCATGTGTGCGATAGATGCAGCCATTTCTTCCCCACCAACACCTTTTGTTTTTCCCTAATTACATATGATATATATGAGTACAAAAATGGGAAATGGTACCATGAGGCTTACCTTGTGGGAGCGATCAATGTTGGACATCCACACCATGCATTTGGTGGGTCCTCTCTATGTCGTGGGATATCTCAAAAATCAGTTGTATCAGAACTTAAGTAGGCCATACAATCTGAAATCATGTGAAATTGTGCCTAAAACATCTAAAACTAGTTTGTGGGACCCACTATAGTTTCTGATATGGCTGAAATTTAGTGTGATCCCTCATCCAATTGGAACACACAGTGGATGAAATGGATTTCTGAACCATATTTCAATGGGGGCCCTACAAACGATCATGAAGGTTTCAATGGGCAGGTATCTACTATCAACTGTTATTTGTGGTGTCCCACCTAAGTCAATGATTGGCTTGATTTTTAAGCCTGTGGCTCACATTGGAAGGGTGCATATGATTAATTGAGTAGATGTCCAGCATAGATAATGGTGGGCTCATAGAACTCGACGTGGTGGGAGTCTTCCACAAGGTGGAACTCTTAGTACCATTTCCCTACAAAAATTAGGCTCATCCTCCTGCAAAACACAAATCCAATGACAGTTAGGGCCTATTTTTGGGGGGATGTATTTTTGAGAATTGCGGGATATTTTACACTTTTTAAGCATTAATTACATACCAGGGAATGGGTGGTGGCAGGAATGTTGTATGACACTAGCAGCAGCAACTTTTAGTTACCAAAAATGACATAGCATCTATGATCCCGCGATGATGTATATGTTTTAGGATATGCCTCTAAAAATGAGACAAATCCAAAGCTCAAGTGGACCATATTATGGGAAGAACATTTAAATAGTTATCGTTCAAGCTCCAATATTTTATGTAGTATGGTCAACTTAATCTTTGAATCTGCTTCATTTTTAGGCCCATGCCCTAAAATGATATGTACTAATGAATAGATGGAGTATAACACATATTTCATGGTAGGGCCACTAATCTTTGACTTCAAATTATCATGAAATATCATGGGAGGAAATTTCTCTTAACTTTCAAACACGTGATGTTGTTTGATGTATACATTAAATGCTGATCTGAGTGAAATTATATGAAAATTAATACATGTAATCACATGAAATCAAACATACCCTTAATGAAATGGCTCAATGTAACGGTGTGGTAGTTGTTTCAGACATTTTCTTCTTCATCTTTTATTTTTTTTTCTTCGGTTGTAACATTTTTTTTATACTTAAAATAGTGAAGAACCTTTGCTTCATGAGATCACTATTTATTGGAAACAGTTACTTAGCTGATATCATCTTTTTTTTTTAAATGTGTGAAGTTTGGATGATTGTTAACTTCTTTGGTTTGACTTACGTGAACTTTCAATACGAACAATCTGATCCGTACAATAGGTGGGCCACTTCTTGATGATCACTTGATATGAAAATCATGACTGTCCAATCATTGTAGGGGACACAACATTAAAACCAATGAACAACAGATGATAGGTCTCAGTGCGCTGGCATGGTTCAGTGGGGATTTTCATACCCCAACGATGGCAATGGTGTGTCCCACCTTTTTCACGCAATGGATACTCTACACGTACGGGACGCCGGCTCGGAAGAGATGCATGTGGTAGAAGTCCACACACACAAATGAGAGCGGATTAGAAAGTGAGTGTTTCCCTGACAGTGGGCCCACCTTGATGTACGTGTTGTGCATCCACCCGTCCATCAGTTTTTCCAATCATTTTTGAGCATGTTCCCAGAGATGAAGAAGATCCAATTCTCAAGTGGACCATTCCACAAGAAACATTGGTTATTGAACACCCACCATTAAAAACTTCCCAGGGCCCACCGTAATGTTTATTTTCCATCCAACCCGTTGATAAGATCACGTAGACCTACATGAAGGAAACCACAAATATCAGCTTGATCCAAACCTTTTGTGGCCCACAAAAAAGTTTCTAGTGATAAATCACCACTCTTTTCTGTGAGGTGGTCCACCTAAGACTTGTATCTGCTTATTTTTGGGCTCCTGACCTGAAAGGAGCTGGAAAAAAGAATAGCTTAGATATACAACACATACATCAAGGTGGGCCCCACGGTCTAACACCACATCCGCTCCCCCACAGAAATTGTACACGTACCATGCACATAACTTCAACGAATCCACGTCGGATTTATAATAGAAGTTGTAAACAAACATATAGTCTACAATAAAAGCTGCAAACTGTAAAGATTTTGAAGGAATTATTTTCTGATCACACGCATAACTACAAGGACCGCCTGCAATATGTAAAAGTCCGAATAAGATAAAAGTTGCGATTTGAAAATGTTTGGGCATTGAAAAATTGAAGTCAGTCATTTGAAGGAATCTGAAGCGATTGGGTTAAAACAGGAGACTGCTGCTTTTGGTGTGGTCCAACATTTTGGATGGCTCAATTTGAACAACAATCGAAGTTCTCAGAAAGTTCCAAGTTATTTTATCCTTGGCCCTTGATAATGGACGGAAGCACCTTTTAAGTGATCCAAGCCGTTCATCTGTCAATCCCAGACCAATAATGTTTGAGTGATTCTAACACACTATTGAGACCCAGCTGTCGGTGATCCAAAAGGATCTTCTGGCTACACTTAAAATCTACGGTATGATTTCCGTACTGTCCTGTTAGACATGGGACGCGGATTAGCTACTGACAGATTGAGCAAAGAGACTCGCTATTGAAGTGACGTCTGGGACCCATGATGTATATGTTGTATCCACACCGTCCATCCATTTGGAAAGATCATTTTAGGGCATGATCCAAAGGATGAGGCAGATCCAAAGCTGGAGGGCACCACACCATATAAAACAGTAGGGAGAGTGACGCTTACTGTTGAAACCTTCCAAAGGTCCATCATGTTGTTTATTTGAGATCCAACCTGTTCATGTGTTAACTCAGACATGAAAGAAGGGAAAACACAAATATCAGCTTGGATCGAAAACTTTTGTGGCCTTCAGATGTTTTTAACGGTGGGCGTCAGTCTCCCACTGTTTTCTGTGGCGGGGTCCATTCTAGATTTGGATCTCATTCATTCTTTGGCTCATGCTCTGATATCGTATTTGCGAATGGATGAACGGTGTGGATACAAAACATACATCATGGTAGGGTCCACAGAACTTGGTGACGTCACTTCAGTAGCGATTCTCGCTAACCTGTCAGTAGAAAATCCGCGTCCGTAGACAAGTGCCAGTTGCACTCACGGCTCGCGCATGCACGTTCTACCCACGTGCCGACGCCTCCACGTGTCTCCTGCAGATGGCCACGTGTGTTTTGGCTTGGCATACACGTGTAAGTAGAATACTTGCCACGTTCATCTGTGTGCCCCACGTATGGTGCCGTTGCATAAAACCAAAGGAGAAAAAGACACAGCGTAAAACTCACGTACGGAAGAACAACCATTTTTATGGTGGTGTGCACGTGCACACGACATTCATCCCTTGTATTTCACACGTGTGGCTCGCCTGTAAATTGAACCTGTCCGATCATGCGCTACAGGCTGGCGTGCCTGAATTGTGGGCCACCACTTATTGGATGGTTACGATATAGACGAGGAGGAGTCGAAGGTTTGCAAAACAAAAACCAATCTGCCCATCCAAAACTAACCAACGGGTTAGATCAGACCGTTGATCTCATCTATTGCTTGAACGGTCTGGATGAATTGCTCATATTTAGAAGAAAAATAAAATTGTAGTAGACAATTAGAATATTTTTAATATCCATTCATGACCTTGCATTATTTAAAATGAGAATAGCTACAAAGTTCCTCGTACGAGAAGCTTTTGTACAGTCACGACACACCGAAAGATGATACATCACCATCTTTCCAAGAATACCCCTGCCTCATTTCATGCACAAGGGATACTCTTCCTTCACATGGATGGTGGGGATGCACTGCATCGTCTGGGGTTGCTGCTGGGGCTGGTGATTCTTGAATCCGACCCGTCCACACATCCGGACCGACTCTCCGACGAGTGGGATAACGGGCAGATTGTCGCAGTTGCAGATCTCGATCATGAATCCATCTGGGTCGTGGAAGAATAACTGATCGACGGATATGCCGCCTTCTTCGACTGTCCTCTGGATGTGTTCAATCCTCATCTCCTTCAACTTCCTTTCCACGGCTTTCATGCTCTCACACTGCATGGGTAATTCCGTCATTTTCGCATTCAAGGGTATTTTGGGTATTTCAACTCATGCATGGCTCACGTGAGTGTCACACTACGAGGCTCTTCTGTTATCTTACCCATCGGGCTCAAATCGGTGGTCCGCCAGACTATGAGAAATTGTGGAACTTGGACAGATAACCATCCACAAAACCAACTGGTTGGATGGTAATCATGCAAGCCCTATCTGGCCTAAAAAGCTAGGGCCCACTCACTAGACGGCTAGGATTTCCATGTAGGCCATCAATAGAGCCGACCCACCAAATGCAATTGGAAATTTAGAGAGAGAGAGAGAGAGAGAGAGAGAGAGAGAATTACCTGGAAGGAGATATGATTATCTTTGGGATTAATCTCAGTCTTCTCAGGCATGGCTTCTGGATTCTCAGATTGCAATAGATGTATGCCAATTCCATAACTAAATAGCCTACCAAGCACCATAGAAAACAAGAAAAATCAATCACAAGAACATATAAATAAAAAATAATAAAAAAAGGAAAATCTATTTTTTAATTTTCCAATATGGGTTTTCTTTATTTATTTTTTTCAATTTTTTTTAGGGTGTGTGCGTGTGTGTTTAGTACCATGCTCCATCAAAATCAAAAGAACCAGGTCTCCTCACAGGGAAAAACCCAAGAACGTTTTGATAAAAATCAAGAGATTTCTCCACAGATTTGCAAACAAGGGAGATGTGATTCAAGGAAGTGAGAGGCAATGAACCTCTTGCGTTCTCAAACATCTTTGCAGATTCAACGGCCACAAAGAAGAGAGAGAAAGAGAGACGGTACTCTTCAATTGGGTCGCAGGAGGGGAGCTTTTATAGAAGTACTCAAGAGACTCCGTATGCGACACGTGTCAGAGACAGCTACGATGACACGTAGATGCCACCTTACCCTAATTGAAAGCTATCTGCAAATGGTGATTCTAGATTTTACCAGAGCCGTCCGTTTAGATAGTGGACGTGCTGTCTTACGGCACCAGCAAGGTCTCGACTCTCTTGAATAGGACGGGAATCGTCTCCAAACGCAGCATGCTCTGTGGGGCCCACGGAGTTGTATATGTAAATCCACTCCGTCCATCAGGTCGGACCCGTATTTGAACCTTACATTTTTTTAAAAATCATATGTGTCGCAGTAATGGGAATCTGTTGACGCGTGGTGGCCCGGATGAGTTCTGGATCGGACTGATTTTTGTATCTTCACTTCATCATAGTGAGTTACACCTGATTAACGGTTGTGATGAAAGATAAACACTACGGTCATCCAACATAAGCCTACGGTTGGCATGTGAATCCTGATGATTTTTACTCACATGGCCTACAATCGAGGATACAACCACATGGATAGAATTGATTTTTAACAACTGGTGGGCCCCACAGATTGGATGTTCCGTAAAACAGGTTGTCGAGGATTCAGTCCCTCTGAATAGAGAGGCAGACAGGAAAGTGATTCGTGGGATTCATCTCGATTCTCCACTGAGCTTTCCTTTCGGGAGAGCGGCTTCCTCTGCCATAGGAAGCGCATACTTCGACCGTGGGGCTCACCTTCCTGTATTTGTTGCATATCCATGCCGTCCATCCGTTTCTCTAGATCATTACAGGGCATGAATCAAAAAATGAAAAAGATCCAAATCTCATGTGTACCACGCCACTGAAAATAGTGGTGATTGAACACCCACTGTTAAAAAATTCCTTCAGCCGCCCGAACTGTATATTTGCAATCCAACCAGTTGATTAGGTCACACAGAACTAAATGTTAAAAAGCAAAAAAAAAAAAACAGTTTAATTCAAGACTTTTATGGCTCACCAAAAAAGTTTTAATAATGGCCGTTCAATCACCACTGTTTCTTGTGGTGTGGTCCACCTGAGATTTGGACGATTGCGACATATGCATCAAAATAGGCCCGACGGTCAGTCTAAGTCGGTGTTTTCAGGGCTGACCGAATCTGAACTAACATACACGTGGCAATGTGGCATGGTGCATGCGATGTCCATTAGTAGCTCTTATCTACCGATCAGACAATCCTAGCCATTACCCACTTTTATACGCTAATTGTACACCTTTCGGTTAAGAGACTGATGGATGGCTAGAACTGTCCAATCGGACAAAATGGTTTTCTCAGTACTTGCCACGTGTATGGTGGAAATTGGCTTGATGGAGTATCCAGCGCATCATTTGGAAATCGGACTGAATAAACTCTGTTGGGCCCACCGTGAATGCATGTGGTTTATCCACGCCGTCCATTCGTTTTTCCAGATCATTTTAGTAGTTCAACCCAAATTTCATGCCTATGCAAAGCTCAAGTGGACCAAACCACATGAAAAAGTGTAACTATTGATTTCCACCATTGAAAACTTTCTAAGGCCCCAATGATGTTTATTTCTCATCCAACTTGTTCATACGATCAGATAGACATGGATGAAGTTAAAACACAAATATCAGCTTGATCTAAAACTTTGGTTGCCCCAAAGAAATTTTCAACGGTGGATGTCCAATTCACACTGTTTCCGGTGGTGTGGTCCACTTGAGGTTTGGATATGCTCTATTTTTGGGATAAAGCCCTAAAATTATGCGGTAAAAGAGATGCATGGAGTATATACAGTGCATGAATGACAATAGGGCTTACAGAGTTTACTCAGTAAGCGTACTGAGTTACTCAGTACGCAGCCCGCTTCACATCGTATCCTTTTGGGTACCACGAAAAGTGTGGCACCAATGTAACAGAAGGCTCAATGGGGTCTTATCTTAGAATACGGATCCTCTGTTTGCTTGTTGCAATCTAATTGGACCGAAGGAGGAAAAAGAGCAGAAAAGTCGTGATTTTGGCAAAAGAGGATCCGGACTCCTTATCTTATGCATGTGTAAAAGCGTGTAACCTTGCACCACCAGCCGGGGAGCTGGTGGAAAAGCTGTGGCCCCATAATGATGTTTGTGATTTATCTACGCCATCTATCCATTTTGCCAACTCAGCATTGAGATTGAATGAAATAAAACATTGCGTGGCGTTTAAAAAGTTTTCATTAGTACACATTCAATCTGAACTATGAGCTTTGGATCTGCTTCATTTTTTGAATCATGCCTTAAATTGGGCTTACAAAATGAATGGACATCATTCGTGAAACACAGACATCAAGATAATGCCCGCGGATCTTTTCTACCGTCTAACTAGATGGTGTAGGGATAAGAAATATGTGATTGATGGGCTTTTTGTTTTTTTTTATTTTTATTTTGGTACGTTAGCTTGTTAGTACACACCCTACTGTGAGTCCACCCTCCACTGTTAGCCACCCTCACTAGGGATTCGGTACCATGACCTCAGGTGTTGAAGCGAAGTATCTTCTCTTACACCTTGATCCATAGCTCAAGTGGTAGATTGAGTGAAAGATACCCCGTTTCAAAACTGAAGTCTTGGTATCAATCTCCAGTACTAGTGGAGGTGGGTAACAGTGAAGTGTGAACTGACAATGAAGTGTACTAACAAGCTAACAAAAATAAAAGAAAACAAAACATGGTATCTTCTCTTGATGGGCTAAATCAATAAATCTTGTATAACTTAGAACCACATTAGTTGATTTTAAAGGTTTGAGGCATGATTTTAAATGGTGTGGCTCATCCAAGTTTTTAAATTGGCTTATTTTCGGGCTATAAATAGAACATGTGGGGCTACACATTATGAGCAAATTTGATGTAATGCATGTATCATGGAGTCAATACACATCACATTGGAATATGATATTTGATATATATCTAGAAAGGAACATCGGTCAAGGGTACTTAGAAAAATTTCAATTTGTGCATGCTTATTCATGGATGCTCATGTTTGACTTGCTATGCATCAATGAGTGCGTTGATTTTAAGCATGCTGGGGCATTCCTCCCTTTTTTTCGTATAAAAGTCAACACACTTTCCTCACATTTCTCATTCATAACTTATCTCACATTTCTTGTTCATAACTTACACCCAACCTCTCTTCCGCTCTCACACGAACTTAGCCTGCACTTTTTCTCAACCTTCCATGAGCATAGCCCGCACCCTCTTACTCTCTTCAACTCTAGCATGCTCACTAAAGTCGCTGCATATGATAACTCACGAATAACATCGAATTGGACATGACCCATGTTTCAATCAAATGAAATAAGCTTTAATCTTAGGCATAGAAATATACAAGTTTTTCAGTGAGTAGATCTTATTTTTAGGTGATCCAAACCATCTACTATATATGATCCGTGCAACAAAAATCTCCTAGAAGAGAAAATCAGAATTAACAGACGGCTAGTAAGAAAATAGTTGCAAAAGAAAATTTAATAACCATTGTTTTGAACTAATAAAAGGTCAAATATTCTATTGACAGGATCTTCAAGTCTTGGAGATGTTTATACAAAGACCTTTGTGCATCCTATTGCATTAACATATTTTGCAATCAAGCTGTGGACCCCACTTACCTAAACCATGGCGTTGAATATATTAAATTGGATGACGCTAGCTTGATACTCAGGCACTCATAAAACTTAGCTTCGGCATATTAATGCAAGTTAAACTGACTAAATTGTGGGGCTTATTGTCATGAAGCAACAATCCCAAGTTTAGAATGGTTGAAAACTTCTAACTTTGCATTCATAGACATTTGTTTGTGGAAATAAGATTATTGGATTTTTCATTTTTAACGGTTCAATAAATGCCACCCAATCTGATAATCAGATGATCAAATAAGTGTAAACTTTTGGTCTATGTCTTATAAATTGGACAGTTAAATTTCATTTAATTGTATGCCAAGAATGCAATTTCAAAGTAATTTTCAATCACATGCATGTCATGGACCACACCATGTTGGATTATAAATATTTTCTGTTTCCAGAGCATTCTTTCGAACCCAAAAAATAATGTTAATGTTATGTCTTCAGTGCATGGTCACATCAATCCGACCTGTTTTTGTCATGCCAAGTCCACTTGCTACGTGCCATTACACTACTGTAGTTGAGTTCCTAGATCCAAGCCTCTCAACAGGTGGGCCCCACGTATGTAGAAGATTTCCTGGGCCAAATATCAGGACAGCTGCTTATCTGGTGGGCTACACTTCTAAAAGAAACAAATCATCAACCTGCGGTTCATATTCAATTTACTTGTGTGGACAGATAAAATGGCCTGATTTTTTGTCCGGGTAAGTAAACTACAGTGGCCCGTCTGATGAGTTACTTGGATCATGTTTGATGGTATGTAGGCAGCGAGCTACCCTAGCGAGTGTATATAGAAATTGTAGTCATGTGGGTGCACGTTGCATTTTTCATAAGCCTAAGTGGAACATGACTCAGCACCTACCTGGCTAACTTTTCATTTTATATTTTTAATTGGTTTGATTGGACGGGTCGCCCCATCTGAAAACGGTAGAGTTAAAAAAAGTTTTAACGTACTAATGGAGTATGGCAGGTGAAATGCACATGCAGATGGTCTTGTTCGGCGCTTTGTGGGGCCGCCATGACATATATATAATGCGCGTGCAGAGAAAAGTAGTAGCTTGAAGGGGTGCGGATTCTGGTGATACCCTCGTTGAGGCGGACATAAATTGACAACAATCCCCACTAGAACCTAACTAGAGACGGGCGCTTTGTGGGGCTACCATGACATATACATGCATACACGTATATGTAAGTATATGTATATAGATGAATGCTCAACTAGGCGCCATTTTACATGATCACCCATGTGTACCTTTGCACATGTGTCATGGGCACATAATCTAAATGGTGGGTGTGATGTAGCACTCCTTAAAATTTCAAGGGTCCAACTTTCAGCCTGATACAAAACTCCGGTGAGCCACATAAAAAGAAACAGTTTCCTTGATTGATTCGCATTTCTCTTTGTTATGGCCCACTGGAGTTTTGTATCAAGCTGAAAGTTGGATAGTTTCAAGGGGTGCCGCATCATGTGGACCATTCAGATTATGTGTCCATGACACGTGTGCAAAGGTGTGCACAGGCGCTCACGTAAGAAGAAGGTGAGCAGTCTAGCTCAATAACCGATGTGCACCAGTTCCCGTGAGTTCCCGTGAGAACTTTTTTAAAACTCAACAAATGTGATGTGAGCCCAAAATTTGAACGGTCCACGTAATGTAGCACCCCATGAAACCCCTAGGGCTCAACTTGTACTCTCGTCCAAAACTTTAGTGGGCCATGAAAAAATAAAACAGTTTCCTCCTTTGATTTGGATCTCTCTTTGTTATGGCTCACCATAGTTTTGGGGTCAATGAAGGTTTCACTAAGTGCTGCATCACATGGATCGTTTGAATTTTGCAAAGGTGCGCTGGTGAGCATGCCCTCCCCCTCCCGAGAAATTTACGACTGTGGACCCCACCTTTTATCCAGTGGTTTTTACAAAGCAATACAAACTTAACATACACACTTAGACCTCCTTGTACGGACATCGAATTTGAGGACGAAAATACCCCTACCTTCCTCATGCTGGCGTGCAGAGATAAGTGCTGACGGACAGTCCGGCAATGGGAACTCAAGTGGGGCCCACTGTGATGTTTATGAGAAATCCTCCTCGTCTAAGTTCATTCATAGGGTCACAAAGACTTGGATGAAAAGGAAAAGCAAATTTCATAATGATCCAAAACTTCTGTAACACCTAAAAGGGTTTCAATGGTAGACATTCAATTCCCCACTGCCTTTTACATTGTGGTCCACTTGATAGTTAGATCTATCTTATTTTTTGTCTCAAGCCTTAATATGAGCTCACCAAATAGATGGACGGTTTGGATATAACACAGACCTTATGATGGGACCCACGAAAGCAACTTAGCAAAAAAAAAAAAAAAGAAGCATAGACAGCCGCGGCACTACCACCGGTTCGATGGCAGTGCTGCAGCTGTCTGGCAGATTTTTTTCTTTTATAGAAAGAACTTTTTCTCTCTTACATTTTTCTCTAATACATAATTACGTAAATACGTATATATAAGTATATAAAAATATTTTTCTATCTTTTAATTCATTTCTTTGTCTATTTATTTAACAAGCATATCTCTTAAATTAGAATGTTTTTTTTTCTTTTTTTTTACACACGCACACACACCCCCATGCACTCACACTAGTGGAATTTCACCACATATGGATACTCGAATGCTTGACCGGGTATTGAAACTCCTAAGAGTATACCACCCGAGCAAGAGTAAGAATCCTAAACTAGAATGATTTACATACAGGGAAAAATTTGGTTCATGGTGCGACCCATTAGATGACTGGCTTGGATCACCAATTGGGAGCAGAAAGAAAGATTCAAACCCAAAAAACTCCAAAACAAAAGTTTCATCCAAACAAGGAAACTATGTGGTTTATATATGACGAAATCACCCATGAAAATTAGCGGGGCAAGCATGAAAATAAGTGAGGGAAACTAGAAAATGAGTGGGGCAAATTGAAATATAAGTGAGGTAAACTAGAGAAATAGCAGGGCAAACTGAAATATGATCCGGGCAAACTAGAAAAACAGCGGGGCAAATTAAAATATGAGCGGGGCAAACTAGAAAAACAACAGCGGGGCAAACTGAAGTATGATCGGGGCAAACTAGAAAAACAGCGGGGCCAACTGAAGTATGAGCGGGGCAAACTGAAATATGAGCGAGGCAAACTAGAAAAACAGCAGGGCAAACTAGAAAAACAGCGAGGGAAACTGAAGTATGAGCGGGGCAAACTAGAAAAACAGCGGGGTAAATTGAAATATGAGCGGGGCAAACTAGAAAATGAGTGAGGGAAACATTAAAATGAGCGGGGCAAACTAGAAAATGAGCGGGGGAAACATGAAAATCAGCGGGGCAAGCATAAAAATGAGCGGAGAAAACTAGAAAATTAGCGGGGTAAACTGAAATATGAGCGGGGCAAACTAGAAAATGAGTGGGTCAAGCATATGAATCGTCATTTTTGTAAACACAATTTTGCTATTTGCCTGTGTCATATATAATTGCTACACCTGCATATGAATCGCCATGTTGACAGTGTGTAAAAATAAAGCCCATTTCCTCTTCTTTTTTAGTGCAAAGCTGACTAAAAAATGAAGGAAATTCTTCCACCGTATACGGCATACCTGCAGTTTGCCTCGCTATTTTTCTAGTTTGCCCCGCTCATACTTAAGTTTGCCCCGTTGTTTTTCTAAACTAAGCCCATTCATCTAAACTAAAAAATGAGTTTAAGCTTTAAAGTATTGTCTTCTAATGTCATCCATCAACCATACGACTCATTTCATCCCATATCATCCTGAAAAGCCTGATACAAGGCGACATATGTTGTTGATGTCTCAAATCTTTCAACAATAGGGTCAGTCGATGCCATCGACAGACCATTTGATGCCATTAAGAGCTATTCAATGCCATTAACAGTTGTTCAATGCCAGCGGAAAAATACGGAAATCTCACGATTTGTTACTGAATACTTTTGGTGTCCTGCTCAAAGCTTTCAAAAGAGGTTCGATGCCATCGACAAACCGTTGATGACATCAAAGTCCCATCGAAGTGCCATCGAGAAAATTCGAAAAATACATGTTTAGTCACTAGAACATTTTGGTTAATTCGATATCATCGAAGATGTTCGATGCCATCGAAGTGTTATCGAATGTTTCATTGAACGATCATACAAAGTCACAAAATTGCATAAGTGCGGGATTTATTTCCTATTTCGATTGCGATTCACCTAGATGCCATGCATATATATGGGTATAATCGGGAATAGGGGGTATCAAGAGCTTTCTAATTCGTTCGTAGGGTTTCAAGCATATAGCTTAGGTGATTCAAGACTTGTTCAAATCGGGTAATCTCTATCTCTTGTAATTTTATTCTTTTATAGTGAATATATGTCACTTTGTACCTTAATACATCCTCAGTGGAAGTCAACTGACCAATGAATTGTTCTGCATCACCCAAAAATGTCTCCCACTTGTGAAAATTAAAAACTATGCATTCTGTGCAAAGATGTGGACCACTGTAATCAAACTATTGTACAAGGACACCAAAAAAGTTGATAGTCAAACACTATAGTTTGAACTCTTTTCACTACAGTACAACTCATACACATGATAAGGACACTACCCTATTTCACGTGTATACCAACATCTAATATATAAGGAAAGGACTACATCTCAAACACATGCATCATGAATTTCTCCATCTTCTCTTGTTCTAAGGCCATCCATACATTGACACCTCCTCCTCTCCTCACCCCAATACCATCAGAGAGCAATAACACAAACTCATCAATTCCACTCACAACTGGGCCACAATAGGTGGGCTTCCCATACCTAAAATCCAGCTCATGGAAGGGCAGCTTCCATCAAGCTGACACATAAAAATTCTCATCTAAAGTGGAAGGGACCCCTCTATAAACCTCCAACCAATCCACTACTGATTTCACATACTTATCTGCCACCATCTCTATTGCTTCCTTCACCTTCTCAACACAAAACCCCAAAGACTCCTTATTCAAATCCACCACCTTTGCACTTGCACAAGCTGTTACAACTGCATTCCCAACAAACCCATGTGCAAGGGTGGAGTTATCTTGCTCCTAATGTCCACAACAAAGAGTACTGATGAAACCCCACATAGGTCTTCAAAGACAGCCCTTGTCCTTGATTTCCACAAGTGGGCCTCAAAAGTTGAGCACTTGGATCATGGCCTTGTTTTTTAGGGTGGTGATCATTTCAGGTGTGAAGTGGAAAAGTTTGTGGCTGTGATTGTGTAATACTTTTAAGAGGGATTGGGGTGGGAAAGGTTGGTTGGGTGATTTGAATGAGGTGGGAATGTTAGTTATTTCAGTTAGCTTTGTGTATTCCTTGTGTGGGTATTTGATCTGAGGTGGGATTCTTGTTTTGATACATGTCCTGTCATTGTTGAGAACATGGGTCTTGAGGCCTTCACCCCTGCAGATGGAGGCCAGGTTGTGGAACATCTCAGCCGCTGATTTCCCATCAAGTATGCTGTGGTTGATCACAAACCCAATTGAGAATCCTCCACATTTGAATCTTGTGACTTGAAAACATAAATAGATTTTATTTTTAGTTTTTTTTTTTTTTTTTAAAAGATCAGAATCTTGTTGTAATTGCTGATTGATCACATAGTGTTTTTTCTTCTTCTTATTTTTTTTTTATTTTTTTAATATCAAGAAGATGGGAGGAATTATCTCATCCATGCATTGTACCATGGTCCATACATTTGAGCCCATGGTCGACCAATCTTTGCTGTTGATACTATGGGGCCTACATTATATCTGGATTTTCCAAACCCCCCCCCCCCCCCCCAATCAGAATGCAGTAGGTCATCAATACGCGGCCCACAAATAGACGGCTGAGAAAAAAACATAGCAATTCACCACGTGTCTAAAAACTGAGACAAATATTTGGATGGCTGTTATCATTCAATCAGGGAGATTTTTAAGGAAATTCACATCCATGGTAGACTGGATCAGATCAATGGGTCTGGATCACCACACGATGACCATTGATCAGATAACTCCATAACAAGGAAGTAACAACATTGCCTGAATTGTAAAAAGGGAAAATTTCTTGAGACTCATACTTAAGTTTGCCCCGCTCATATTTCAGTTTGCCCTACTCATAATTTAGTTTGCCCCGCTATTTTTCTAGTTTGCCCCGCTCATAATGCAGTTTGCCCCGCTGTTTTTCTAGTTTGTCCCGCTTATATTTCAGTTTGCCCCGCTGTTTTTCTAGTTTGCCCCGCTCATAATGCAGTTTGCCCCGCTCATAATTCAGTTTGCCCCGCTGTTTTTCTAGTTTGCCCCACTCATATTTCAGTTTGCCCCGCTGTTTCTCTAGTTTGTCCCGCTCATACTTAAGTTTGCCCCGTTGTTTTTCTAGTTTATTCCGCTCATACTTAAGTTTGCCCTGCTCATATTTCAGTTTGCCCCGCTGTTTTTTTAGTTTGCCCCGCTGTTTTTCTAGTTTGCCCCGCTCATAATGCTGTTTGCCTCGCTCATATTTCAATTTGCCCCGCTGTTTTTCTAGTTTACCCCGCTCATATTTCATTTTGCCCCGTTGTTTTTTTAGTTTGCCCCGCTTGGGTGGTAGACTCTTAGGAGTTTCAACACCCGGTCAAGCGTTCGAGTATCCGTAGGTGGTGAAATTCCACTAGTGTGAGTGTGTGTAAAAAAAAAATCATTCTAGTTTAGGAGATATGCTTGTTAAATACGTAGACAAAGAAATGAATTAAAAGATAGGAAAATATTTTTATATACTTATATATACATATTTACATAATTATGTATTAGAGAAAAATGTAAGGGAGAAAAAGTTCTCCCTGTATTAAATAAAAAAGTAAAAAATATCTGCCAGACTGTCGCGGCACTGCCGCCGAACCGGCGATAGTGCTGCGACAGTCTGTGTTTTTTTTTTTTTTTTTATAACTATGTTGCTTTTGTGGGTCCAAACCGTCCATCTATTTGACGGGCTCATATTAAGGCTTGAGACGAAAAATAAGATAGATCTAACTATCAAGTGGACCACACTGTAAAAGGTAGTGGGGAATTGAATGTCTACCATTGAAACCCTTTTAGGGTTTACAGAAGTTTTGGATCATTATGAAATTTGTTTTTCCTCTTCATCCAGGTCTTTGTGACCCTATGAATGAACTTAGATGGGGAGGATTTCTCACAAACATCACAGTGGGCTCCACCTGAGTTTCTAATGGTTGACGCTCATTCAACACTGTTTCCTGTAATGTGGTACACTTGAGATTTGGATATACCTCATTTCTGGTCTCATACCATAAAATGATCTGGAAAAATATATGGACGGCATAGATGAAAAGAATACATCATGGTGGGGCCCACAGACCACCGACGATCTGCCATGGGGATTGGGTAATATATCAGCCTAATGCAATACTTCTGCTGCCTCGAAAAGTTTTCAATGGTAGGCATTCAATTCCCACTGTCATCTAGAGTAGTCCACTTGAGCACTTTATCTACCTGTGTTTCAGTCCCACCATCTAAATTTATCTGTCAAAATGTGTCAAAATGGATGGACAGTATGGATAAAACACATACATCGCGTTGGGCAATAGATCTCCTCCCAGATCCATCAGTCTCTAAGTAGGTCCCGGTGGGGGTAGTACCCAATCCGTAAGCCCTAGTGGGGGTAGTACTCAATCTCTAGATAGGTCCTCGATTGGAGCGGGTAGACATTTGATACGGTGCAGCCTTTACTGTGGCCCACCTTAATGTATGTATTTACATCCACGCCGTCCATTCGTTTTTCCAGGTTAGGTCCACCTGAGATTTGGATCTTCTTCGTTTTTTGTCTTGTTCCCTAAAATGATCTGATAAAACGGATGGACGGTGTGGATATAGGATACATACATCAAGGTCGGCCCCAAGGTAAGGGCCGCACCATCTTGGGTTAAGCCGGGGATGCGTCTAATCCGCTACCATTCGATACTATGGCAGCGTGCGAGGGCCGACGTTCCAGCATCTTTAAATTCTAACATTAGTCCAACTGAAGCATTCCAGCTGTGAGAATCACATCAGACGGATTTGGTTCTATACTTAATGTAAGTTAATGGTATGAATATTCTATCAAATATTTATTTTGTTGAATTTGAATTATTAATTATTTTCATTTGGCCTTTTATGATGAATGGCCTATTTGGATACTCTCTAATAATTAACTTATTTAATAAGTTAATAAATTACATTTTTAAAGAGGCTCTTGGATCTAAAGTACAAAAGTATGTTTGGTTTCTAACATCAAATACATATTTATATCTCAAGTTTGTTCAATCCTAATTTAATATCCACCATCTATTGTGTGGCCCAATCGTTAATGTGGACCATTCATTATATCGGGCCCGCCTTAACTGTGTCTTCGATGCGAACTGTCCATCACGTGGGCCTTACCTTCAATGTGAAGCATCCACCTTGCGAGGCCCACATTCAATGTGAGCTATCCATCATGTGGGGCCCACCTTGGATGTGGGTAGTCCATCAAGACCTTCGATGTGAACATCCTTATGTGGGGCCCACCTTGATATGGGTCGTCTATCATGTGGGGCCCACCATCAATGCTATTGTCAATCATGTGTGGCCCACTTTTAAAATCCACCGCCTATCATACAATGCCCACCTTTGTTGTGGATTCTCCATTATATGAGACCCACCTTAATGTAGATCATCCATCATATGGGGCCCACCTTCAATGTTATTGCCCGTCATGTGGGGCCACCTTCAATTTCCACCATCCCTCATGTGGAGCTCACATTTGATATGGATTGTCCATCATGTAGGCCCCACCTTCAATGCGGGTCATCCATCATGCGAAGCCCGCTTTGGATGCGAACCATACATTATTAAGGGATTACCTTTGATGTGGACAATCCATTTTGTGAGCTCATCTTGATGTGGGTCATCCATACTATGGGGACCACCTTTGATGTGGACGGTCTACCATGTGACTCCACCTTTGATGAGGACAGCCCATCATGTTGAGCCTCCTTTGTCATGGACCCTCCATGAGAGAGAGGTAAGAGAACTCAAAAGTTGAAAAGCAAAAAACAAAATACAAAAAACTTAACAAGTAACTTTCACTGCGTAAGTTAATTTTACAGTAGTCCTTACTAAACTAACTTAAGTTAAAATGTACTTATTAATCTTGCATAAGTTAAAAAATTACTGACTATTTGTTTTCTAAACGGACCCTTCAAAGTTTCATTGTAAAAGTAACTTCCTCAAATTTTCTTTTTTTTTTTTTCCTTTTCAACTTCCTAGTTTTCTACTTCTCTCACTCATCTCTCCATGTGATGGATTGTCCATGTCAAAGGAGGCCTCGCATGATGGACAATTAGCATCGAAGGTGGGCCAACATAATGGATAGTCCAACATGATGGATGACACATATTAAATGAGCTCATATTATAAATGGTCCACATCAAAGGTTGACTCCTAATGATAAATGGCCCATATCCAAGGTGAGCACCTCATGATAGATGAGCCACATCAAAGTGAGCCCCATATAATGGGCGGTCCACATCAAAGGTTGGCCCCCGATGATGAATGGGGATAGCTTGCATTGAAGGTGGGGCCCACACGATCAACGACCCACATCAAGGGTCTGCTTCACATGATGGGTAATGATATTGAAGGTAAGCCTCACATGATGGATGACCCACGTTAAGGTGGGCCCCATATAATAGATTGTCCACATCAAAGGTTGGACCCTAATGATGAATGACCCACATCTAGGGCGGACCCTTCATGATAGACGACTCACATTGAACTAGGCCAATACGATGGATGGTTCACATCAAAGGTGGGCTCAACGTGATGAATGGTGGATATTGAAGGTGGACCTCACATGATGGACACTAACACTGATGGTAGGCCTCACATGATGGATGATCCATACTGAACCCATACGAGGACAGTTCACATGCATCGAAGGTCCCTAATGATGAATGACCAACATCCAAGGTGGGTCTCACATAACGTACAACCGAATTTGAAGTTGGACTCCACGTGATGGATGACCCACATCCAATGTCCAACATGATGGACGACCCATATCTAATGTTACCCCACATATTGGATAGCCCATATCGAAGATGAGCTTCACAAGGTGGATGGTACACATTGAAAGTTGGCCCCATACGATGGATGATTCACACTAAAGACTAGACCTAACATAATAAGCTGTCCACATCAAACATTGGCCCACATGATGGACAGAGGATATATATCATGGATGTACCCAACAAAATTAAGGGATAAATACTTATATAATATTGAAAATGAAAAGTTACTTCCTACCATTTGGCTGATAAAATGTGTCATTTACCAAACATACTTGTCTACTTGCAAAAACCAAAATAAGCTATTTAAAGTATTTAGTAGCTTATTGAAAGTAACTCACGATCCTCGTCCTAAATATTCACTAATCATCGATTCAAAAAATCAAATCAATGTATTTTTTATACAAATTCATCTGAATCAAAACCTATGATTCCACAGTGTAACTTTATTTCATTGTCCGGCTTAATGCAATGATAGATAATGAGAGATTCATTGACAAAATAGCCAGATAGCTTGCTTCAACCAGTACCTTCTTAGATCAGTCACAACAGCTGTCTAACTCTGTTAAAAGCTATAGTGAACGAACTGCAACCCGACCCAATTGATAATATATTTTTAAATTAGCCACATACCATTTTTTTGTTAAAAATTTTCTCATTTTTTTCTTAAATAAATTAGCAAAGTTATACCTCATCCAAAAAATAATTGTGTGGTTACATTGCCCAAAAAATACTTGTATTATATATAGTAGAGATTAGTAGATATAGCACAGCAACGCATAAGGAGAGAAGTGGTTCATAAGAATTGTAGAAAGGAATGGCTTAGTTGTTGACTGAAAAGGGAAACTTTTTTGATATTCTATCATAGTGAGATGGCTAACTACTGAGAAACATTGAAACTGTGCGCATGCATATACTAACTGATCAATCTCTCTTCGCTAAGTTTTACAATCATTCTAAATTGATTAATAAGCATGCGTACATTAAATTTGGACCTAGATTGTTTACATTTTGACCGTCCATTGATATCCACCAATCAGCTAGGTTTCCTAATTGATCATTGTAATTTTTGATGTATGGTTGCTTTAAGTCTTTCATATGGGATGTGAACAATATTTCAGTGCCTGGGAAAGTAGGTGCATGGGGCCATGGATATTTTAGATGATGCTAATGTTTGTGTTTTTCCATCATCCTGGTCGGAATCTCCTTATGAATCAGTTAGATGTCATAAAAACTTCATGGGGCAGTAAGGTTTCAATGGCAGAACTTTTCATCACCACTTTTTCCTGTGGTGTGGCCCACTTGAGTTTTGAATCTATTTCATTTTTTAGCTTATGTCACACAAACATCAATGTAGGTGTTACAAAGCTTTTGATTACCTATGCTCTCTATAGCAAGGTATTTCAAAATTTGTTTGAGAGGAAGAGCACAATAAGGGCATGTTTGGATACCACCAAATAAGTTATTTTTTCTACTTACAACAATAGATAAGCAACTTATTTGAGATAAGTAAGTTTAGTTTAAGATCAATTATAAATAACTTTCATACTAAAAGTTACTTAATCACTTCCGCCTAATAAGTAGAAACCACTTGAGGCATGAGTAGATTATCTTAAGTAACTTACAATCCAAATGCTCCATAAGTGGCACATGTGTGAATGAGGAAGGGACCATTGCATTGCATGCATGTGCATGGGAAAGAGGCAAGGTAGAGGATTCAATGCCTACAAATACACCTCTACCTACAAGCCACTACCAACTTGCCATTTGTGTGGAACATCTCATAGTTGCATGAAGCAGTTATAGTCCTTTGATATACATTGATACACCGTCATACAGTCCGCTTAAGCGTTTTAAAGAAATTGATTATTTAGCAGAATGTATTGTATTCAAATTCAGATAACAGCAAATATGACTCTTTAATATATTCTCTCACCAGAATAGCAAATATTGATCCCCAATCAGGACTGTTCAAATAACTGGCAAAAAGTGAGCACGTGTTTAATTAGTAAGATACGAGTTTGTGGGGCCCACTGTGATTTCTGTGTGATATCCACCCGTCTATCAATTCTTCTTATGTTAGGACGCTATCCTTAGAAATGAGTAAAATCCAAAACTCAAGTGAGCCACAACACAAGAAACAGTAAAGATTGAAAACCCACCATTTGATACGTTGGTTCTACCTACTGTAATATTTATATGCCATCTAACTCATTCAGAAGGTGAGCATGCCCTCCCCCTCCCGAGAAATTTACAACTGTGGACCCCACCTTTTATCCAGTGGTTTTTACAAAGCAATACAAACTTAACATACACACTTAGACCTCCTTGTACGGACATCGAATTTGAGGACGAAAATAACCCTACCTTCCTCATGCTGGCGTGCAGAGATGAGTGCTGACGGACAGTCCGGCAATGGGAACTCAAGTGGGGCCCACTGTGATGTTTATGAGAAATCCTCCTCGTCTAAGTTCATTCATAGGGTCACAAAGACTTCGATGAAAAGGAAAAACAAATTTCATAATGATCCAAAACTTCTATAACACCTAAAAGGGTTTCAATGGTAGACATTCAATTCCCCACTGCCTTTTACAGTGTGGTCCACTTGATAGTTAGATCTATCTTATTTTTTGTCTCAAGCCTTAATATGAGCTCACCAAATAGATGGACGGTTTGGATATAACACAGACCTTATGATGGGACCCACGAAAGCAACTTAGCAAAAAAAAAAAAAAAGAAGCACAGACAGCCGCGGCACTACCACCGGTTCGATGGCAGTGCTGCAGCTGTCTGGCAGATTTTTTTCTTTTATAGAAAGAACTTTTTCTCTCTTACATTTTTCTCTAATACATAATTACGTAAATACGTATATATAAGTATATAAAAATATTTTTCTATCTTTTAATTCATTTCTTTGTCTATTTATTTAACAAGCATATCTCTTAAATTAGAATGTTTTTTTTTCTTTTTTTTTACACACGCACACACACCCCCATGCACTCACACTAGTGGAATTTCACCACATATGGATACTCGAATGCTTGACCGGGTGTTGAAACTCCTAAGAGTATACCACCCGAGCAAGAGTAAGAATCCTAAACTAGAATGATTTACATACAGGGAAAAATTTGGTTCATGGTGCGACTCATTAGATGACTGGCTTGGATCACCAATTGGGAGCAGAAAGAAAGATTCAAACCCAAAAAACTCGAAAACAAAAGTTTCATCCAAACAAGGAAACTATGTGGTTTATATATGACGAAATCACTCATGAAAATTAGCGGGGCAAGCATGAAAATAAGTGAGGGAAACTAGAAAATGAGTGGGGCAAACTGAAATATCAGTGAGGTAAACTAGAAAAATAGCAGGGCAAACTGAAGTATGATCCGGGCAAACTAGAAAAACAGCGGGGCAAATTGAAATATGAGCGGGGCAAACTAGAAAAACAACAGCGGGGCAAACTGAAGTATGAGCGGGGCAAACTAGAAAAATAGCGGGGCAAACTGAAGTATGAACGGGGCAAATTAGAAAAACAACGGGGCAAATTGAAATATGAGCGGGGCAAACTAGAAAAACAGCAGGGCAAACTGAAGTATGAGCGGGGCAAACTAGAAAAACAGCGGGGTAAATTGAAATATGAGTGGGGTAAACTAGAAAATGAGTGAGAGAAACATTAAAATGAGCGGGGCAAACTAGAAAATGAGCGGGGGAAACATGAAAATCAGCGGGGCAAGCATAAAAATGAGCGGAGCAAACTAGAAAATTAGCGGGGTAAACTGAAATATGAGCGGGGCAAACTAGAAAATGAGTGGGTCAAGCATATGAATCGTCATTTTTGCAAACACAATTTTGCTATTTGCCTGTGTCATATATAATTGCTACACCTGCATATGAATCGCCATGTTGACAGTGTGTAACAATAAAGCCCATTTTCTCTTCTTTTTTAGTGCAAAACTGACTAAAAAATGAAGGAAATTCTTCCACCGTATACGGCATACCTGCAGTTTGCCTCGCTATTTTTCTAGTTTGCCCAGCTATTTTTCTAGTTTGCCCCACTCATACTTAAGTTTGCCCTGTTGTTTTTCTAAACTAAGCCCATTCATCTAAACTAAAAAATGAGTTTAAGCTTTAAAGTATTGTCTTCTAATGTCATCCATCAACCATACGACTCATATCATCCCATATCATCCTGAAAAGCCTGATACAAGGCGACATATGTTGTTGATGTCTCAAATCTTTCAACAATAGGGTCAGTCGATGCCATCGACAGACCATTTGATGCCATTAAGAGCTATTCAATGCCATTAACAGTTGTTCAATGCCAGCGGAAAAATACGAAAATCTCACGATTTGTTACTGAATACTTTTGGTGTCCTGCTCAAAGCTTTCAAAAGAGGTTCGATGCCATCGATAAACCGTTGATGACATCAAAGTCTCATCGAAGTGCCATCGAGAAAATTTGAAAAATACATATTTAGTCACTAGAACATTTTGGTTAATTCGATAACATCGAAGATGTTCGATGTCATCGAAGTGTTATCGAATGTTTCATTGAACGATCATACAAAGTCACAAAATTGCATAAGTGCGGGATTTATTTCCTATTTCGATTGCGATTCACCTAGATGCCATGCATATATATGGGTATAATCGGGAATAGGGGGTATCAAGAGCTTTCTAATTCGTTCGTAGGGTTTCAAGCTTATAGCTTAGGTGATTCAAGACTTGTTCGAATCGGGTAATCTCTATCTCTTGTAATTTTATTCTTTTATAGTGAATATATGTCAGTTCGTACCTTAATACATCCTCAGTGGAAGTCAATTGACCAATGAATTGTTCTGCATCACCCAAAAATGTCTCCCACTTGTGAAAATTAAAAACAATGCATTCTGTGCAAAGATGTGGACCACTGTAATCAAACTATTGTATAAGGACACCAAAAAAGTTGATAGTCAAACACTATAGTTTGAACTCTTTTCACTACAATACAACTCATACACATGATAAGGACACTACCCTATTTCACGTGTATACCAACATCTAATATATAAGGAAAGGACTACATCTCAAACACATGCATCATGAATTTCTCCATCTTCTCTTGTTCTAAGGCTAGCCATACATTGACACCTCCACCTCTCCTCACCCCAATACCATCAGAGAGCAATAACACAAACTCATCAATTCCACTCACAACTGGGCCACAATAGGTGGGCTTCCCATACCTAAAATCCAGCTCATGGAAGGGCAGCTTCCATCAAGCTGACACATAAAAATTCCCATCTAAAGTGGAAGGGACCCCTCTGTAAACCTCCAACCAATCCACTACTGATTTCACATACTTATCTGCCACCATCTCTATTGCTTCCTTCACCTTCTCAACACAAAACCCCAAAGACTCCTTATTCAAATCCACCACCTTTGCACTTGCACAAGCTGTTACAACTGCATTCCCAACAAACCCATGTGCAAGGGTGGAGTTATCTTGCTCCTAATGTCCACAACAAAGAGTACTGATGAAACCCCACATAGGTCTTCAAAGACAGCCCTTGTCCTTGATTTCCACAAGTGGGCCTCAAAAGTTGAGCACTTGATCATGGCCTTGTTTTTTAGGGTGGTGATCATTTCAGGTGTGAAGTGGAAAAGTTTGTGGCTGTGATTGTGTAATACTTTTAAGAGGGATTGGGGTGGGGAAGGTTGGTTGGGTGATTTGAATGAGGTGGGAATGTTAGTTATTTCAGTTAGCTTTGTGTATTCCTTGTGTGGGTATTTGATCTGAGGTGGGATTCTTGTTTTGATACATGTCCTGTCATTGTTGAGAACATGGGTCTTGAGGCCTTCACCCCTGCAGATGGAGGCCAGGTTGTGGAACATCTCAGCCGCTGATTTCCCATCAAGTATGCTGTGGTTGATCACAAACCCAATTGAGAATCCTCCACATTTGAATCTTGTGACCTGAAAACATAAATAGATTTTATTTTTAGTTATTATTATTTTTTTTTAAAGATCAGAATCTCGTTGTAATTGCTGATTGATCACATAGTGTTTTTTCTTCTTCTTATTTTTTATTTTTTTTATATATTTTTTATTTTTTTAATATCAAGAAGATGGGAGGAATTATCTCATCCATGCATTGTACCATGGTCCATACATTTGAGCCCATGGTCGACCAATCTTTGCTGTTGATACTATGAGGCCTACATTATCAATTTGGATTTTCCAAAAACCTCCCCAATCAGAATGCAATAGGTCATCAATATGCGGCCCACAAATAGACGGTTGAGAAAAAAACATAGCAATTCACCACGTGTCTAAAAACTGGGACAAATATTTGGATGGCTGTTATCATTCAATCAGGGAGATTTTTAAGGAAATTCACATCCATGGTAGACTGGATCAGATCAATGGGTCTGGATCACCACACGATGACCATTGATCAGATAACTCCATAACAAGGAAGTAACAACATTACCTGAATTGTAAAAAGGGAAAATTTCTTGAGACTCATACTTAAGTTTGCCCCGCTCATATTTCAGTTTGCCCTGCTCATAATTTAGTTTGCCCCGCTCATAATGCAGTTTGCCCCGCTATTTTTCTAGTTTGCCCCGCTCATATTTCAGTTTACCCCGCTGTTTTTCTAGTTTGCCCCGCTCATAATGTAGTTTGCCCCGCTCATAATTCAGTTTGCCCCGCTGTTTTTCTAGTTTGCCCCGCTGTTTCTCTAGTTTGTCCCCCTCATACTTAAGTTTGCCCCTTTGTTTTTCTAGTTTATTCCGCTCATACTTAAGTTTGCCCCGCCCATATTTCAGTTTGCCCCGCTGTTTTTTTAGTTTGCCCCGCTGTTTTTCTAGTTTGCCCCGCTCATAATGCTGTTTGCCTCGCTCATATTTCAATTTGCCCCGCTGTTTTTCTAGTTTACCCCGCTCATATTTCATTTTGCCCCGTTGTTTTTTTAGTTTGCCCCGCTCGGGTGGTAGACTCTTAGGAGTTTCAACACCCGGTCAAGCGTTCGAGTATCCGTAGGTGGTGAAATTCCACTAGTGTGAGTGTGTGGGGGTGTGTGTAAAAAAAAAATCATTCTAGTTTAGGAGATATGCTTGTTAAATACGTAGACAAAGAAATGAATTAAAAGATAGGAAAATATTTTTATATACTTATATATACATATTTACATAATTATGTATTAGAGAAAAATGTAAGGGAGAAAAAGTTCTCCCTGTAAAAAAAATAACAAATAAATAAATAAATAAATCTGCCAGACTGCCACGACACTGCCGCTTTTTTTTTTTTTTTCTATAACTATGTTGCTTTTGTGGGTCCAAACCGTCCATCTATTTGACGAGCTCATATTAAGGCTTGAGACGAAAAATAAGATAGATCTAACTATCAAGTGGGCCACACTGTAAAAGGCAGTGGGGAATTGAACGTCTACCATTGAAACCCTTTTAGGGTTTACAGAAGTTTTGGATCATTATGAAATTTGTTTTTCCTCTTCATCCAGGTCTTTGTGACCCTATGAATGAACTTAGATGGGGAGGATTTCTCACAAACATCACAGTGGGCTCCACCTGAGTTTCTAATGGTTGACGCTCATTCAACACTG
Source organism: Magnolia sinica (assembly GCF_029962835.1). Classification (NCBI taxonomy): domain Eukaryota; kingdom Viridiplantae; phylum Streptophyta; class Magnoliopsida; order Magnoliales; family Magnoliaceae; genus Magnolia; species Magnolia sinica. The sequence goes on from NC_080573.1 coordinate 120,605,198, forward strand.
TTTCCTGTAATGTGGTACACTTGAGATTTGGATATACCTCATTTCTGGTCTCATACCATAAAATGATATGGAAAAATATATGGACGGCATAGATGAAAAGAATACATCATGGTGGGGCCCACAGACCACCGACGATCTGCCATGGGGATTGGGTAATATATCAGCCTAATGCAATACTTCTGCTGCCTCGAAAAGTTTTCAATGGTAGGCATTCAATTCCCACTGTCATCTAGAGTAGTCCACTTGAGCACTTTATCTACCTGTGTTTCAGTCCCACCATCTAAATTTATCTGTCAAAATGTGTCAAAATGGATGGACAGCATGGATAAAACACATACATGGCGTTGGGCAATAGATCTCCTCCCAGATCCGTCAGTCTCTAAGTAGGTCCCGGTGGGGGTAGTACCCAATCCGTAAGTCCTAGTGGGGGTAGTACTCAATCTCTAGATAGGTCCTCGATTGGAACGGGTAGACATTTGATACGGTGCAGCCTTTACTGTGGCCCACCTTATTGTATGTATTTACATCCACGCCGTCCATTCGTTTTTCCAGGTCAGGTCCACCTGAGATTTGGATCTTCTTCGTTTTTTGTCTCGTTCCCTAAAATGATCTGATAAAACGGATGGACGGTGTGGATACATACATCAAGGTCGGCCCCAAGGTAAGGGCCGCACCATCTTGGGTTAAGCCGGGGATGCGTCTAATCCGCTACCATTCGATACTATGGCAGCGTGCGAGGGCCGACGTTCCAGCATCTTTAAATTCTAACATTAGTCCAACTGAAGCATTCCAGCTGTGAGAATCACATCGGACGGATTTGGTTCTATACTTAATGTAAGTTAATAGTATGAATATTCTATCAAATATTTATTTTGTTGAATTTGAATTATTAATTATTTTCATTTGGCCTTTTATGATGAATGGCCTATTTGGATACTCTCTAATAATTAACTTATTTAATAAGTTAATAAATTACATTTTTAAAGAGGCTCTTGGATCTAAAGTACAAAAGTATGTTTGTTTTCTAACATCAAATACATATTTATATCTCAAGTTTGTTCAATCCTAATTTAATATCCACCATCTATTGTGTGGCCCAATCGTTAATGTGGACCATTCATTATATCGGGCCCGCCTTAACTGTGTCTTCGATGCGAACTGTCCATCACGTGGGGCTTACCTTCAATGTGAAGCATCCACCTTGCGAGGCCCACATTCAATGTGAGCTATCCATCATGTGGGGCCCACCTTGGATGTGGGTAGTCCATCAAGACCTTCGATGTGAACATCCTTATGTGGGGCCCACCTTGATATGGGTCGTCTATCATGTGGGGTCCACCATCAATGCTATTGTCAATCATGTGTGGCCCACTTTTAAAATCCACCGCCTATCATACAATGCCCACCTTTGTTGTGGATTCTCCATTATATGAGACCCACCTTAATGTAGATCATCCATCATATGGGGCCCACCTTCAATGTTATTGTCCGTCATGTGGGGCCACCTTCAATTTCCACCATCCCTCATGTGGAGCTCACATTTGATATGGATTGTCCATCATGTAGGCCCCACCTTCAATGCGGGTCATCCATCATGCGAAGCCCGCTTTGGATGCGAACCATACATTATTAAGGGATTACCTTTGATGTGGACAATCCATTTTGTGAGCTCATCTTGATGTGGGTCATCCATACTATGGGGACCACCTTTGATGTGGACGGTCTACCATGTGACTCCACCTTTGATGAGGACAGCCCATCATGTTGAGCCTCCTTTGTCATGGACCCTCCATGAGAGAGAGGTAAGAGAGCTCAAAAGTTGAAAAGCAAAAAACAAAATACAAAAAACTTAACTAGTAACTTTCAGTGCGTAAGTTAATTTTACAGTAGTCCTTACTAAACTAACTTAAGTTAAAATGTACTTATTAATCTTGCATAAGTTAAAAAATTACCGACTATTTGTTTTCCAAACGGACCCTTCAAAGTTTCATTGTAAAAGTAACTCCCTCAAATTTTCTTTTTTTCCTTCCTTTTCAACTTCCTAGTTTTCTACTTCTCTCACTCATCTCTCCATGTGATGGATTGTCCATATCAAAGGAGGCCTCGCATGATGGACAATTAGCATCGAAGGTGGGCCAACATAATGGATAGTCCAACATGATAGATGACACATATTAAATGAGCTCATATTATAAATGGTCCACATCAAAGGTTGACTCCTAATGATAAATGGCCCATATCCAAGGTGAGCACCTCATGATAGATGAGCCACATCAAAGTGAGCCCCATATAATGGGCGGTCCACATCAAAGGTTGGCCCCCGATGATGAATGGGGACAACTTGCATTGAAGGTGGGGCCCACACGATCAACGACCCACATCAAGGGTCTGCTTCACATGATGGGTAATGATATTGAAGGTAAGCCTCACATGATGGATGACCCACGTCAAGGTGGGCCCCATATAATAGACTGTTCACATCAAAGGTTGGACCCTAATGATGAATGACCCACATCTAGGGCGGACCCTTCATGATAGACGACTCACATTGAACTAGGCCAATACGATGGATGGTTCACATCAAAGGTGGGCTCAACGTGATGAATGGTGGATATTGAAGGTGGACCTCACATGATGGACACTAACACTGATGGTAGGCCTCACATGATGGATGATCCATACTGAACCCACACGAGGACAGTTCACATGCATCGAAGGTCCCTAATGATGAATGACCAACATCCAAGGTAGGTCTCACATAATGTACAACCTAATTTGAAGTTGGACTCCACGTGATGGATGACCCACATCCAATGTCCAACATGATGGACGACCCATATCTAATGTTACCCCACATGTTGGATAGCCCATATCGAAGATGAGCTTCACAAGGTGGATGGTACACATTGAAAGCTGGCCCCATACGATGGATGATTCACACTAAAGACTAGACCTAACATAATAAGCTGTCCACATCAAACATTGGCCCACATGATGGACAGAGGATATATATCATGGATGTACCCAACAAAATTAAGGAATAAATACTTATATAATATTGAAAATGAAAAGTTACTTCCTACCATTTGGCTGATAAAATGTGTCATTTACCAAACATACTTGTCTACTTGTAAAAACCAAAATAAGCAATTTAAAGTATTTAGTAGCTTATTGAAAGTAACTCACGATCCTCGTCCTAAATATTCACTAATCATCGATTCAAAAAATCAAATCAATGTATTTTTTATACAAATTCATCTGAATCAAAACCTATGATTCCACAGTGTAACTTTATTTCATTGTCCGGCTTAATGCAATGATAGATAATGAGAGATTCATTGACAAAATAGCCAGATAGCTTGCTTCAACCAGTACCTTCTTAGATCAGTCACAACAGCTGTCTAACTCTGTTAAAAGCTATAGTGAACGAACCGCAACCCGACCCAATTGATAATATATTTTAAATTAGCCACATACCATTTTTTTGTTAAAAATTTTCTCATTTTTTTCTTAAATAAATTAGCAAAGTTATACCTCATCCAAAAAATAATTGTGTGGTTACATTGCCCAAAAAATACTTGTATTATATATAGTAGAGATTAGTAGATATAGCACAGCAACGCATAAGGAGAGAAGTGGTTCATAAGAATGGTAGAAAGGAATGGCTTAGTTGTTGACTGAAAAGGGAAACTTTTTTGATATTCTATCATAGTGAGATGGCTAACTACTGAGAAACATTGAAACTGTGCGCATGCATATACTAACTGATCAATCTCTCTTCTCTAAGTTTTACAATGATTCTAAATTGATTAATAAGCATGCGTATATTAAATTTGGACCTAGATTGTTTAATTACATTTTGACCGTCCATTGATATCCACCAATCAGCTTGGTTTCCTAATTGATCATTGTAATTTTTGATGTATGGTTGCTTTAAGTCTTTCATATGGGATGTGAACAATATTTCAGTGCCTGGGAAAGTAGGTGCATGGGGCCATGGATATTTTAGATGATGCTAATGTTTGTGTTTTTCCATCATCCTGGTCGGAATCTCCTTATGAATCAGTTAGATGTCATAAAAACTTCATGGGGCTGTAAGGTTTCAATGGCAGAACTTTTCATCACCACTTTTTCCTGTGGTGTGGCCCACTTGAGTTTTGAATCTATTTCATTTTTTAGCTTATGTCACACAAACATCATTGTAGGTGTTACAAAGCTTTTGATTACCTATGCTCTCTATAGCAAGGTATTCCAAAATTTGTTTGAGAGGAAGAGCACAATAAGGGCATGTTTGGATACCACCAAATAAGTTATTTTTTCTACTTACAACAATAGATAAGCAACTTATTTGAGATAAGTAAGTTTAGTTTAAGATCAATTATAAGTAACTTTCATACTAAAAGTTACTTAATCACTTCAGCCTAATAAGTAGAAACCACTTGAGGCATGAGTAGATTATCTTAAGTAACTTACAATCCAAACGCTCCATAAGTGGCACGTGTGAATGAGGAAGGGACCATTGCATTGCATGCATGTGCATGGGAAAGAGGCAAGGTAGAGGATTCAATGCCTACATATACACCTGTACCCACAAGCCACTACCAACTTGACATTCGTGTGGAACATCTCATAGTTGCAAGAAGCTGTTATAGTCCTTTGATATACATTGATACACCGTCATATAGTCCGCTTAAGCTTTTTAAAGAAATTGATTATTTAGCAGAATGTATTGTATTCAAATTCAGATAACAGCAAATATGACTCTTTAATATATTCTCTCACCAGAATAGCAAATATTGATCCCCAATCAGGACTGTTCAAATAACTGGCAATGGAAAAGTGAGCACGTGTTTAATTAGTAAGACACGAGTTTGTGAGGCCCACTGTGATTTCTGTGTGATATCCGCCTGCCTGACAATTCTCCTTATGTTAGGACGTTATCCTTAGAAATGAGTAAAATCCAAAACTCAAGTGAGCCACAACACAAGAAACAGTAAAGATTGAAAACCCACCATTTGAAACGTTGGTTCGCCTACTGTGATATTTATATGCCACCTAACTCATTCAGAAGGTGCTTTTCACTTGGATGATGGGAAAGCAGAAATATCTGTCTTCACGAAACTGATAGATCGAGTGGATGTCTCACGAATGTCTAGTGCATATGTGCCAGCCTAATACAAAGTTACGTCACTCCTCTTATCAGGTGGGCCACAATATTGAAATCAATGGACAACAATTGGTCGGACTCAACATACAAGTGAGGTCCATCTAGTGATAAAAGTCAGCTTTATTTTTAAAAGAGTGAACATACACATGTGTGACTGTAGCGGATGCAGATGAACCTTGCCGAACACGTGTGTAATTTGCTTAGTGCCCAAATTTGATAGGCCCGCACATGTATTGACTATAAGCTCCAGAGATGCAGTTGTTCATGGCCCACTGACCAGAAGTTCTAATTAAGTGGCTGAAAAGCAAGGACGCTGATAGGGTACTGTTCCTTTGATGTGGGGGATTTGATTGAAGGAAGACTAGCCTTAGAGTTGGGGCCCAATCAAAGCATGTTTGAAAGTTGTCTAATCAAGTATGCACTCGACATCCTCACTCCTGACACGACTTATGATCCAGTCAAATCTCGCAGGGCAATACCTAATTCATGAGCTTGATGAGATCATGTAAACACCAAAGTTAGGTAAGGCCATCTTATGGTAGGATTTAATTAAGTCATGTGCCACGGTCAAAGAAGTAGTCCTGCAAAGCATGTTTGAAAAGTAGTTTGGTGTAATACATACTCAACTAATGTCAAAGCATGTGGCACAATCAAATCTCAGTATGTCAAGGCCTCTCCGGCCTCAGTGTTTTCCCAGCGTCACCCAATGTGGATCCCCTAAGTCATGCCAAGTAGTAGAATCGCAGGACGCGAAGATGCAACTACGACGATTGGACGTGGATGGAATTTTTAAAAAGATGGTCATACTCTATTTATGTACAAAAATAATGGAATGTACAACCATCATACAGCTTCACATCATAACTAAACTTACATAGTTTTATTCTAGATAATTTTATAAATTTATTTTAATTTTTTTCCTTTTAATAAAACAAAGTTTTAGTCGTCCAAAGAACAAATTGCGTAGAGAATTTTGCCCCTACCTGTTGGAGCTACAAGACGGGTAATCTACCATCCATGTAGTATCCTACCGAAAATGCAACACATGGAAGAAATCTCATGTATATGAAGATCTTAGGCACCAGTATTTGGACCTTCTTGCTGTTGAATGTGGACCGTTGATGTGTTTCCTCATTTTCAACCTTTGGACGCGTTTGTCTCTTTCAATGATATTTCTTGGAAGTGGTCCATCCACAGTGGAGTGCGACGGCAGCATTGGATACCGTGGATATCCTAATCGGACCCGTATCTGCAGTTCACCCACGTGCACGAATGTCTGTATGTAGACGCAGATATTAGAGATTTCTCGACGGACCACGACCTAATTAGGTTTAGATTTTGATCGTGGCCGTTCAATTCTCAACTGTCTCTTGTGGTGTGGCAAATTTGAGTTCCAGACTAATGAAGAGCAGGTTGCGGACGCTTTCATGTTCAAGATGGACCAGAAAAGGTCCAATCGGAAGCGGAAGTGATCGGGCCGTCAGAACCTTAAAACAAGCTTATCTCTCAAACTGAAATGAATTATTTGACGTGCCATGTATGATTTTGAAGTAGGAGAAGCTACTTTAGCCATCCAACCCTACTATGCTGTGTAAAGTCCTTTTTAATTCTATTTTTACTATTTATAGTAAGTTTTAATTCGATTATAACTTTTGAACCATTGAATTTTAGGAGTTGTGTCTAACATAAAAAGTGTTTGGTTAAGCCAAATAGGACACTTAAGGCCTATTTGTTAATGATGAATTTTTGTACTTAACGCAGAATTTCGAAAATGTTCCATGTTTAGTGGTGTTTGTTAATACAGAGGAAAAAAAGCGCTCTACCATTTTATGTTGAAATTTTACGATGATGGGAGTCCTTTATGTTGAAAATTTTCAGTGATGAGTAGCTTAATGGGGAATGAAGAAGCTCTCTGATTATTATTATTTTCAATCCAAAATTGTCCTTGCGAGAGGGATTTTCTCCCTTGCATTATATGCATCCCAACTTTTAACAGGGAACACTTCTCCGAGCCAACCATGATGTATATGTTTCATCCCTTTTTAAAGATCATTTTAGGGCTTGATACAAAAAAATGAGAGATATAAATCTAAGGTGGACCATGCCACAGGAAAACAATAGTGATTGGATATCCACCATTAAAATTCTCCAAAGGCCCAATGTACGGTTTATTTGACATCCAATCCGTTGATTAGGTCATATAGACCTAGATGAATGGAAAAAAAAAAAAAAACAAAGATCAGCTTGATCCAAAACTTTTATGGCCTCCAAAAAGTTTTTAATGGTCGACGTTCATTCAACACTATTTTCCTGTAATGTGGTCCACCTAAGATTGGGATATACCTCATTTTTGGTTCATACCATAAATTGATCTAGGAACATAGATGGATGGCATGGATGAAACACATACATCATGGTAGGGTCCGCATAGCACCAACCATCGGCCATTGGCTGGTGGCAGGGGAGTAGCCAATCCATTTTCGCGGACGCAGCTTGATACTTACAGGTTGAGTAGCTAGACTTGCCATTGAAGTTATGTCACCAAGTTACGTGGGCCCCATCATGATGTATATTTTGTATCCACGCCGTCCATCCATTTGAAAATATAATTTTAGGTAAAGATCCAAAGAATGAGTCAAATCCAAAGCTCCAGTGGACCTCACCACAGAAAACAGTTGGGAGAGTGACGCCCACCATTAAAAACTTAAATAGGCCACAATAGTTTTTGATCAAGTTGATATTTGTTTTTTCGCTTCTTTCATGTCTGTGTTAACTTGTGAACAGGTTGGATTTCAAATAAAAATCATGGTGAGCCTTAGTGAGGTTTCAACGGTCAACATCAATCTCCCTGCTGTTTTTTGTGGTGGGGTCAAATACGTATTCATCTACCTAATTCTTTAACTCATGCCTTAAAATTATATCTCCAAGTAGATGGATGGTGTAGATAAAACACATACATCATAGTGGGGCCCACGTACATCATAGTGGGCCCACCGAACTTGGTGACGTCACTTCGGTAGCAAATCTCGGGGAAACGGATTGGCTACTTCCCCTGCCACCGGCCAATGGCTGGTGGTCAGTGCTTTGTGGGCCCCACCATGATGTATGTGTTTCATCCATGCCGTCCATCTATTTTTCTAAATCATTTTATGGTATGAGAACAAAAATGAGTTATATCTCAATCTCAAGTGGACCACATTACAGGAAACAGGATTGAATGAACATAGACCATTAAAAATTTTTTGGGGGCCATAAAAGTTTTGGATCAAGATGATCTTTGTTTCTTCCTTCATCTAGGTTTGTATGACCTAATCAAGAGATTGGATGTCAAATAAACGATACAGTGGGCCTTAGGAAAATTTTAATGGTGGATATCCAATCACTATTGTTTTCCTATGGTGTGGTCCACCTGAGATTTATATCCCTCTAATTTTTTGGGATGATGCCATAAAATGAGCTGTAAAAATGGATGAACAGAATGGATGAAACACATACATCATGGTGGGGTCCACAGAGCACCGACCACCAGCCCCGGGGCTGGTGGCAAGGGGAGTAGTCAATCCGTTTTGGACGGAGATGGACGCGGATTGCGTAGTGAGTAGCGTATTGAGTTAACCCCGTGAGGTCGCAGCTCGGGCCGAGTTCGAGCCAAGATAGAGCTGAGTTAATCATTGAGACATTTCCACAAACACCTGAACTGCAACTTCAAAAACCCACTGTTTTACAAACAGAGGCAATGGTTATACAGGTGTTTTATTAAACACATTCTAAGTAACATTAAAAAAAGAAAAAAGAAAAAGGGCATTTATTTAATGTACATACCTCGCCTACCACCGGTCAAATCTTCTTTGCCACCAGCCACATTGTAACGCCTCGTGTTTTCAGGACCTGATTATATGATCCGTTTTCCAAGAACGCGAGTGTTAACTTAAAAAGAGTCAAATTACATATATAATCTTTTTCTTTTATCAAAGTTACCAGATAAACGTAGAATGGACAAGTCAGCATAAAGGAAAATTTTTATTTATATTTTAAGTATACAAGAGTTTACCCATAATGACTTATACAAACTAATGTCTTTACACTATCAATTACAAGATTACATATATGAGAAATTTAACGTATATAAACATATAAACGAAAGCCGCAAGGTCGCATGGCTTCCTTGACAGGTGCAACCATGCATCCTTGACCACCACAACGGCTCCCCGTCTGTCTGAACCTGCAAATTACTTAAGTCACCTGTGCTACCTGTATAGTTATATATTTGATGGATGAGTGGCCAACTCAATGTGAATTTCCCTCAAGATTACACATCACCGCCTTAGCTAAGCATAGTTAAAACGACAAGGCAATCAAAACAATACATGATCCAGTCTTTATATGCATGGATGTGTGAATGCACATCGACCTGGGGATGCACATCCAATCGGACTTGGGCTCGCACCTATGCAATCATCGACCTAGGAATAATCATCCAGTCGGAACAAAGGGTCGATAGTTGGTGGTCTGGGAGCTAGCGAAACGATACCCCAACAATTCTAGGGCGCGTGCTACAACATCCAGAATTAACCACCCGTCATCGTCAATATGCTATGAATGCATGATTAGCCAAACCATTATTATTCCAATTATAATCAGCCAATTTAAGTAAACTTAATGGTCACTACAGGAGGGTTCGTCACTGAGCGTAGGCCTACAGCTCGGGCATAGTGTCCCATGACCACCATCCCCGGCTCATGAGATTTTTCCCACCTTAGGATGCTTAATGAAGCTCATCGATCTGTGGCCAATCAAATTCAATAAGTAGGGATTTCCATCGCATGGTATAGGTCATCAAAGACACACAAGAAAATCATCAAAACATGGGACATGTGTTAAATCGCAGTGGTAAAAGAATGCTCGGAATACTAATCAAGACGACAAGGGTCAAGTAAGATTAAATTAGAGCAGTTAAAGAGGTCATTTCAAGTCATTCAAGCCGTATAACCTATGGATGGTAAATCCTACATTAATATTCCATGTCCCACATAACCTCCAATCGAGGGTCCATTCCATTCCACACTCCATCATCGTACATCCTAAGTATGGGTCCACATCTACAAGAGGGCTTACCTACTAATAAGTGTAGTGAATATAGGTTCATAATGACTTACAACAATTCATGTGAGAATATACTACTATAGCATGACAGACATATATTAAGCATAATAATCATAATAGGTCATGATGTGAACTAAAAATTAAAATGAGAGCTGTTATGTAAGTAACTATCGCATGCAATCATGTTTCACAATTATCAACCGTAAATCAGATATAAATCATGTAAGAGATCGCATGCTATGAATTAACAATTTTGATTCTTAATAAAGACTATAACTTAAACTAATTTGGAGCTGGAAAGCTTAAAGGGAAGAATCATCACCTTATGTTTTGAACCGCCTACGTCATCACTAAGTAGTGCGTGAGCCCATAGACTTTGACCCAAGCCATAAATCATGGGATTGTACCATTATATCCAAACTTAATTTACTATTTACATTTTACGTATTGACTTAGGGTTTAGATTACTTAGGTCTAGGGTTTCACCCTAGAGTTTAGGTTTAGGCTTAGGCTCCAGATTTTTGTAATGGAATTTGAACTCTTATTTTGTGTGGTCATTAATGATATTATCAAATGGAATAATAAGTGAATAAAATTAATCAAATAAATTAGTTATTAATTTAGGAATATTAACCATGGCTACTATTATATTTAATTACCTAACAACAACCCACTATGAATAATAATACTAGTACTTCCAAAACAATTATTAATATTAACCATGTCCTTAATATTAGCTAACGTAACACTAATAATCATTTGATGAGAATTAAATAGTGTGCTCTACTATTAGTGATAATATGAGAAATAAAACGCTTATATTGAGATTTTGTCTATAATAACTAATTTTAGTATATATGAAATTTACTAATGGTTAATTATATCTAACTTTAATAATCCAAAAATTGGTAACAACAGTAACAATGATAATTGAAATAATTTAAATTTGGGAAGTGAATGTGGGCTCACCTAGCCGACTCGGTTCGTGTCGAGATGACCCGGCTCAACACCTCCACCAACACCACTCCTCTCCTTCTTTTCCTCTTCTCCACCTTTTTCTTCCTCTTCTTTCTTTCCCCTCTTTTATCTCCTTTCTGCTAGAACCCCAGTTGGCTTGACCCAACCCAACTCGAATGGGCCACCCCCTGAGTTAGACTTGGTATGGTTTGAACTGGTGCAACGACGCACCCCTTTCTCTCACCCGTTTTCTTCTTCATTTCTGCTTCTCTTTCTTTTCTTCTTCTTTTTTCTTTCTGCAACCCGCATTGCTGAAATGTCCAACAAAACAGGGACCCACCCGGCAAACTCGGTCCGTTTTTGGGCCTGAGTCACAACCGTGACTCGGTTTAGATCAAACGGGTGCATCAACGCAACCGCCCCTTTCACTGCTTCACCTTGCTCCTTCCTCTCCCTTCCTACTTCTCTTTTATTTATTTATTAATTTATTCTTTCTTCATAGCTAGGCCATCAAGGAGATTAGATCGGATCCAACACAACCCTATTCTACCAGACTCAGTCCTGGTCGAATCGAGTCAACTTAGTGCGGCAGGAACCGGCAGCGAGACAGCAGCCATTCCCTCACCCTCTGTTTTCTTTCTTCCTTCTTCCTCTCTCCTCTTTGCCTTTTTCTCACCTCAGCGAGATCGCTGGGCTGAAACTCTGATAGCAACTCGCACCAGCGTGAGTAGAGTGAAGTGGTGCAATGGCCGCACCCACCTCCTCTTCTCCGTTTACTATATATGGTTTCTTCTTCCTTTCCACTATCTGCTTCTAGCAATGCCTAGAGTGAGTTGTCCCGACTTGAGCTAGTGCAACAGGAGGTCGAACAACAACCCCCAACTCAGTGCGGCCCGGTGCAGCTCGAATAGGGAAGGAGGTCGGACAATTATGGCGGATTGCTATCAGGCAGGATTTTCTCCAAAGCGAGGTAGGTGGATGTCTTGGATCGGCCTTGTAACGACCTTGGAATTTTTGTGCTAATCTTTCCTTAAGTAGTTGTTTTGGGGTAATTAACGCTTTACTCGATTGCTTGTGAAATTCGCATCAATCACTTTAAATTGTATTTGCATGGCTCTAAACGTGTAGATTAGTGAGCGCTACGTTACTCTGAAATCTGGGATCCATCGCTAAATCCAGTTGTTCTGGGGATTTTTTGGAAGATCTGGATCGGACCTAGACCGCGCGTCGAAAGTCCGATGGCTAGGCTGTTGCGGTCACTGAGTTGGGCTTGGTCTTCACCTCGAAAATCAAGTCGATCTGATGTTCTGGGTCGATTTGGTTGAGTTCGGAGTGAAGAGTGTGAGAACGGTTGGAATTTAATAAGCTTTTTATGAAATCTGAGTCGTGTCGCCGATGATTTTAAGCTATCGACCGTTGGATTCGACCCAATTTCACCCTCCGATCAGGATGTTGGCCCAGGCATATCCGAGTGCTTGTGGACCTGATCCCGTTCAGTGGCCGTGAAGATGTTGTCCGCCCTGGCTATCTGAAGAGTCGGTCGGTACGAAAACTCACCGACCTAGATCCATGATCGGTGAGCTTAAGTCCGACCTTTCGTGGTTATAGGCCCACCGAAGTGCTTCGTTGGATCGAGAAAGGCGTGCTTTGGTTATAACCTAAGTATACCTTGACCATGGGTTATTTCCATCATTTTAAGGTCTATATATAGTCCTTAAACCATAGCTCTCATTTCCATACGAATTTTCTCTAACCCTAGCTTGGAAAGAGAGTGGAAAAGAGAGAGTTAGTGAGAGAGATTGGTTGGTGAATCATCTTGATTCTTCCTTGTTCTTCTTCACCTTTGAACCTTCACTTTGAATCGTTCCTCTGACGATTTTGAGTTCTTTTGGGGGTAAGTTAACCTAACCCTAATTTGTGTTAGAGCTTAGACTAGACTTGGTGTTGTTGTATCTCATTTCTATCCTTATTTTAGGGTATTCTTGCGCCGTTGACGAAGACAACTCGTCTAAATGAGTTCGGCGGTTCTTTCTTTGCTTAAGGTGCGGACTTTAAGTGTATAGGTTATGGTTTTCAAGGCTTTCAATCCCGTTAGTGATTTATTCTTGTTATGGATGAGATTTCACATGTCAAATGTTATGTTTACATTGCTTTCGATATGCATGCGCTATATTGAGATTTGTGTATTTTAAGTGTATTTATAAAGTACCGTATACGTATAAAATACGCACTTGTGTTTGCCATGATTTTTGGTCATGTATGTATGCTAGATGCATGTATGACAACTCCTTGGGAAAAGGAATTGTCTAAGTGCACGTATTTCAACATGCGTCATGTATGTTGTTCCATGTATGCTAAGTGTTTGTAGAAATGCATGAATGATCTAAGTGTAACTGATTACACTAATTGTGGGCGTTGAGAAGTGATTCTCAATACTCCTATCGATGCGCATGATTTTCTTTATGCAATTTACATTTCAAGTCATTTAAATTCAAGCATTCCCATGCTTACATTTATATTAAGTTGATTATTCTTCAGATGTGTATGTAACATGATTTGAGTTGTTGATCCATTACTGTTTTACATTCCATATGAATACCTGTCGTAGTGTAGGATGTTTGGGACTATGCCTTAGTCCAGGAAATCGGTAATTGACCCTATGGTCGTGGTTGAGATTGCTTTCGCCATGTGAGACGCATTAAACGAACCCGAGTCGTATTAGAGTTGTCGGCAGTGGTTCGACCACGCGGAGTGTTTGCGCACTCCATGTCGTTCAATTCAACGTGCGCTCGTGCTAGTCGAGTTCGTCAAATAACCCGATTGTCCAGTGTATGTTAACCATGTATGGACGCTACTGCTTGAATCTAGGGTACCGAACTTACCAGTGAAATCCTAATAACCATGGTACCTGATCCGCTAAGACTCATGAGCCGGACATGGTGGTATGGGACACCGTGTTCGAGCTGTCGGCCTACGCTGGGGTGACGAGCCTCCCCGTAGTGACCAGTGAGCAACTAAACTCGTGAGCCGATTATGGTGGTATGGGACACTATATTCGTGCTGTCGGCCTACATTGATTGGTGATGAGCCCTTTGTAGTGACCTCGAGCATACCTGGATACCGCAAGGAGGTGACGAGCCGATCTGTGGTAGTAAAGGCATGAAAGGCGTGCATTGATTGGTGACGAGCCCTTTGCTACGACCTCAACTATATGATCGTATGCAATGTCTAGGATTGACGACCCTAGTATAGATCACTGTTTGGATGGTGATATGAGGAAGGTATCTTAGCTTCCCAATCCTGTTGTATGAATTGGACTAATAACAACTTGGTAATCATATCCATGCACCGCATTTGCATGTGCTTTGTAGATGTGGCGCACTTTGAGGCGATGTCATGCGTAACGTAAGATGAAGACGCTGAGGGTGTACGTGTGAGGGCACGCATCATATTGCATTCATACCTGCATTAATAAGAGTACTTAGGCTTTATTTAAGTGTTCTGCTTTATCATTACTGTTTGATTGAACTGATAACATGTTAACCTTGCCTTATTGTTCCACCGAGTTGATCACTCACTCCCACGTTTCGGGCGGTGTTACACACCCACCGGACTCGTCTTAGGCCCTGATGTTGCAGATGTGGATGCGACGTCTGAGGCAGAGCGGGAGCTGGATGACGACGAGGCTGCCTTCTCCTATATGCAGTTTTCAGACGGGTTCTAGCGAGCCTCGGTCTGTTGCGCGGGATCTATGGGATTACTATTTTGGGAACTGAAATGATGTAACTTGTACTTATAATTTTGATAAATAACACTTTTACACAATCTGGTTGTATATGTAATTCAGGGACTTTCACTTGTACACATATTTTACTATAAGTCTTCCGCTTGCTTTATTCACTTATCCCTGAATCATATCTGCGTTTTGGCTTAATCTATCCCATGTTTATGTGCTAATACAGTCAACATACATCATTCATTAATTATGTTGCATAAGTGATGTTTTGGAACTCGGGAGCTGAGTTATGCTCGACCCCCGAATTTCAGGGCGTTACAGGCCTCTAGAAGCTTGCAGGAGCAAAAGAATGGAGGTCCTTCAAAATCCCATTGTTTGTAAAACAACAGTAAAGGTTGTTTAGGCATTTTATCAAATACCTTCCAAGTAACATAAAAAAATCCAAAAAAAAAGGGTATTTGTTTCATATATATACCTTCCTTGCCATCAGCCACACTTCGTTGAGTCATTTCATCAAACACTTGGTAAACAACATCAATATCAAAGTAACCGAGTCACTAAACTAGTTTGATCCAAGTTCGATTCGAGCTGGGTCGATCCGAGTTGAGTCGAGTTGGGCCCAGCTCGAACTCAGCTCAATCTCATTTTCGAGCTAAAAAAATCAACTCGACTTGGCTTGAACTCAGCTTCAAACTGAGTCGAATCGAGCTTTTTGGAGTTAAGTGGAGCGAGCTAACCGAGCTAGCTCGGTTCGTGCACACCCCTAGGGACGCAGATTTCCTGCGAAAGCCTTTTGTGGGGAGTTCCTGCGCTAGGAACTTAGGTGGGGCCCACTGTGATGTTTGTCAGGAATCCACTCCGTCCATCCATTTTGTGAGCTAATTTTAGGAGATTAGAGCAAAATTGAACAGGATCTAATACTTAAGTGGGCCGTACTAAAGGAAAAGGTAGTTAGGAAAATTCCTACCGTTGAAACTTCCTTGGGTTCGACAGTGATGTTTACATGTCATTCATACTGTTAATAATGTCATTCCTACTGGGATGAACTGAAAACACAAATATAAGAATGATTCAAAACTTATGTGGTCCCACAAATATTTCAACTGTGGACGTTCAATTATCACGTTTTTATCCCACTTGAGCATTGTATACAGTTCATTTTTGGCCTCATGTACTAAAATGAACCCACAAAATGGATGGACGGTAAGGATTTCTCACAACCATCCCAGCAGGCCCCACTTGCATTCCCAGCGCAGGAACTTCCTGCCTTGCGTAGGAAATCTGCGTTGGCTATATAGAGGGTGTGTGGTACACCAGCCAATCTGCTTCCGTCCAAGTAGTACTTGGACGCGGATTTCTTGCTAAAGGCAAACTTCTTGCGCAATGATGTTGGGTGGGGTCCATGAGATGTTTTTGAGAAATTCACCCCGATCCATCCGTTTTGCGAGGTCATTTAAGGACGTGTGACAAAAATTGAAGTTTTTCAAATACTTAAGTGTGCCATACAAGAGGAAACAATGGGCATTCAGTGAGCACCATTGAAGCATTTTTATGGCCATAAAAGTTTTGTATCAAACTATATTTTAAGTGTTTTCACTTCATCTAATTGGGAATGACCTTGTAAACAGTTCGGATAATATAAACATCAGGTTGGAGCCTAAGAAAGTTTCAACTGTATGAACTTCTTTTCCTAAGTTTCCCTCTTGTGTGACCCATTTGAGTTTTGTATGCAACTCGTTTTTTTGTTGAATGTTCTAAAATGAGCTTGAAAAATGGATTGATGGAATGGATTTCTCACATACATTCCAGTGGACCCCACCTAACATCCTTGCGCAGGAACTTCTTGGGAAAGGCTTTAGCAAGGTATCTGCGTTCGTTGTATCCAATCAGACACGGATTTCAGGCTTTCGAAGTTCCTGCGCTGGGAACCATTGTGGGGCCCACCATGATGTTTTTGATAAATCAACAACGTCCATTTGTTTTTTGAGCTCATTTTAGGATAAAAATCGAAAAATAAGCCGGATCCAAGACTTAAGTGGGCCGTCGTAAAGGAAAAGGTGGGCCGGCAGGGAAATTCCTACTGTTGAAACCTCCCTAGGGTCGACAGTGATGCTTACATGCCATCAATACCGTTCATAATGGGATGAACTGAAAACGAATATACTAGCCTGATTCAAAACTTCTGTGGCCCCATGAATATTTCAACTGTGGATGTTCAATTCTAACATTTTTGACCCAATTGACTATTGGATCCGGCTCATTTTTGGTCTCTTCTCCTAAAATGAACTCACGAAACGGATGGACGTGGTGGATTTATCAAAAACATCATGGTGGGCCCCACATAGGTTCTCAGCGCAAGAGCTTCCTGCGAAAGCCTTTTCCAGGAAATCCACGTCCTACCCAATCCGCATGCATCCGGATGCACCCAAGATGCACCATTGTCTCACCAATTTTGTGGGCCTTATTTGAAGGTTTTGTTGCTACTGATGCTCAAGCCTACACGACACATAGTGACAATCTTCCCACTAAGAGGAATTAAAGACCTTATGAATAATGATGTTTTAGTCTTCTAATAAGTATTTTAGTTTATTTGAATTAAATATAATGATTTTATTTTCATTTAATAAAAAATAATTTCGTTGTTTCAAATTCAGTGCTTAATTTTCAGACTTCAATCATAATTATCAAACAAGTTTTTTAACTTCGGATTTCAGATTTGAACTTCAGATTTCAGGATTCAAGCTTTAGATTTCAGATTCAGTCTTTAGACTTCAAATTTAACAAACGGGACCTTACTATTTTTGGCCCAAAACCATAAGGTATAGTAGAAATCATAACAATCTATTTATAGTAGTTTTGAGTTGTATTTTGATCCCAAAATTTATTCCAAAGATTGGTATCACTGTTTACAGGGTTGTAGACTCTTTTATTTTTATTATTTTTATTTTTATTTTATTTTTATTTTTTTATCATCAATCAATTTACTTCCAATTTATTTACAAATTCAGAGTAGTTGTCCCTTCAAAGAAGACGGTGATCGACCTCATCACACCATCCTTGCGTCGCAGACCTCCGTAGTTTTTTTAGGGTCACATCCTAACATAAGATGGAGAAATTGATGGACGGAATAGATGTCACACAAACATATCAGTAGGCCCCACAAAGTTTTGTGCTGTACGGTAGCATTAAGACTGAAGCGGATTGGTCCTGCCGCCGCCTGTGCCGATGTTGGTCCAGGTGGGGCTCTGTGGATTCCACAGCCACGTATGGTCTTCATCGATGCCGTTCATCAAATTTCCCATATCATTTTATGGTATGGATCCGAGGCTTAGGTGGACCCATCACGGTATGATAGCTTGATCCAAAACTTCCGCTGCCCCTAAGAAGTTTTTAACGGTTAGCGTTCAATCCACATTGTATGGACTACTTAGGCCCTGGATCTGTCTCAATTTCATAACCAAAAATAATATGAAAAAATGGATGAACGGTGTGGATAAAACACATACATTATAGTGGGTCCCACAGAGCCCTGCCTGGACCAATTCATTCAAGACGGGAGCAGGACGCAATCCACTTCCCATTAAGACTGCAGCATGATTCCTCTTGCCTATGAGTCCACCAAACAAAAAGTCGGGACGTGGAACCTTGTCACGTACGTGAAAAAGAATAAAGGAAAGACGGGGAAGCTGACAATCTAGTGCGTTATGGTTAGGAAAAAGTGCATCTGATGGATACTAACAGCGACAGGTAACTTGTAAAATTATCAAATGAGCAAGCAATGCAAGTTGCCCAAAGCCAACAATGCTTGAGCCTGGCTGGACTCATTTGTCTACTTGTCATTGTCTCTACATGCTCATTCCAGATTCATACAAGACGTGATCAGTCATTATGATAGTGGGTATCGCATGTGCAATGCAACTCAAGAGAGAGCATGGTTTTGAGACTTGGATGAGTCCCTTGCAACTCGACTGAGTTGGCTCGGAGTTGATACTGTCTAACACCCCGATGTAAGAACTCTATTTAGTGGCCTCACTGATCAACAGTCTGGATTGTCATTCAGTTGGACTGGATGATTGAGTAGACCGGTGGGCCCCACTTCAGGTGATGCACTGCGAAGTCTATCTGCGCAGCTTTGCGTACTAGGGTTGGAATGCTATAGCTGTCTTATGCAGACAGCAATTTGAGTTGCACTAGGTTGCTACAATGTGGAGCGTGGGAGAGAGAGTTGTGATGGGTTTCAAACTTTCTTTCCACAGATTCTATAAAAGAGAGTTAGGTCCCCGATTCTACACCACAGTAGAAATTCGAGTCCCATCTACTGATTTGCAGAAAGGGTGTTAAGGAGAGGAACATCCTGAGCTCTAAAGGAATTCTGGTATTCTACTGTTCTTATCCAGTTTCCATGGCGGCGTCTCAGCTAGGTAAGCTATCTGAACCCCTGATCGCTATGTCCCATGCACAGACAGATCTGTGGGCCTATTCCACGTATAGATTAAGTCCCACAGTTGGTATCAAAGCTTCCTGTGCATAGGTATGGATGATCGCATCCAGCTATTTCAGATCAAATTAGGGATTTTGAATTCCTGAAACAGATCTGCATCAGGGATTTTCGAATTCCTGAAACAGTTGTGATCAGGGATTTCCGAGTCCCTGAATCCGGAAATATTAAGATCAGGGATTTGAATTTCGAAAACCTTAAAGACAAATAAAGCAATTAGGAATTTCAATTTCCACATCCAGAATTAGGGATTTCGAATTCGAATCCCTAAATTCAGATATCAATTGGGGTTTTTCAATTCGGAATCCCCAAATTTTGCAATTAGGGATTTTAATCCCAAATACAGCAATTAGGGATTTTGAATCCCAAATCCCAAATTGGGAATTTCAGATTCCCATCCCCAAAATTCATAGTAGATTAGGGGCTTCAATTTTCAATCCCTAAAATTAGATTTTCAGATTAGGGATTTGGATTCAAAACCCTAAATTCAGAGTTTCAAATCACAAAATTTGGATTTGAAATCCTAAATACAGAAACCCATATTAGGAATTTTGAAAATTCCTAAATCCAGATTTTCAGATTAGGGATTTCCGATTCCCAAATCAGAAATTAGGGATTTCAATTCCATAACCCCAGATTCAGTAAATATTAGGGATTTTGATCCCATCGGACCTCATCAATCTAGTCTCTTACCTTGACCTGATGGATCGACGGCCATTGACGAACAGCGTCACAGCTAGACGAAGGTGATGGCTCACAACCATCTTTCTCCCTCTTTCCGAAGCCATTACCAGCGTCTCGAGCTTTCATGTTCACCAATGGCAGCCGCAGCCACCGCTATTTCCGACACCGTTTACAGTGCCGTGTTGCTGTGACTGCAAGAAATCCTGAAAAATAAGAGGAGCTTGATCTTTACTTATCGCGTCGGGCGGACTTCCTGATCGATTCTCTCGTTCTCTCTCTCTCTCTCTCTCTCGGTGAGAAATTTTCGGAGATGGCCTCGAGAAGAGTCTAGGGCATCCTACCCTGTTGAGAATATAATAGTCGGGTCTGCAATATAGGACTCGAACTGGATCGTTTTTGGTTACAGACTATTGATTGATGGGCCCTGATATCTTTCTAGGCCCATTAATTCAAGTGTCTGGTTCACTCAATAACATTAAGTTTTATTTTGGTATAAACCATTTACGTGTTCAATCACGAGCATTTAGTCTGCCACATTCAGGAGGTTATGAGCTGTCTATTTTGATATGGGCTGCCTATTTAATCATGAACTTCCATCTATAATTAGACTTTGAGTTGATCTGTTCAACTCATGTACAACCATACATGAATCTGCCCATCAGATTATATAGTTCATCTATCATTAGAATGACAGTAGCATGATTTAGTTTCGCTCATTTGAACTAGCACAGATCAAATAATAGTTTTGATTTGGCCCTATAGTTGGCCCATCACCCATCTTTAAGTATTGATATGGACCGTTGGAATATAAGGTATGAAACCTATTTATATGTTTCACTTTAAGGATTTTCAAAAGGTCAAAATCAACTAACTTATGGACCGCATCAGACTATTAAGATATAATTCATGGAAAGGCAGGATTATGATCGCAATCTTGAGTCTGTCTTTGTGGTGTTGGATTCGGTTGTGTTAGCCACTATAGCGACCTCAATCGATGAAAACTTTACAAGTACAGACTTGTAACATTGGGATCAGAAAGATTACATACAGTTACGTTCACGTTTTCATGCTTACGGTAACGAAAACACAGACGATTATCGTTTGGCAGTCAAGTGAACAAGTGAAGTAAATGGTGCTAGTAATATAAAGCTGAAAGACTCATCTCACCCACAGGTGTTGAGTGTCTCAGATTTACATGACTTACATCACTCAGCTTCATGTTCAGGAGGATCACTAACATGTTGTTATTACCTCCCACAGGAGGAATGATGATGATGTAACAGATTCTCACTAAGATGTGATGGTTGGGCCCATCTTCATCTTGGATGATTCAGTCAATGCCTCCCTTAGCAATTGAATCAGTTATGCCTCCCTTATCAACTGAATCAATTATCTTTTGTGAAATAATGAACTAATGTGAGTATATGTGTATCTCTTATATTTCAGTCTCAATTCCAACTAATACGCATCAAGTCCCTGTCTTAAATGGGTCTAATTATACTCAATGGAAGAACGCCATTGAAGTTGTACTGGGCTGTCTTCAATTAGATCTTGCCCTGATAATACCAGAACCGCCAAAGCCATCTGATAATGCCACTGAAGCTTAATATAATAGATGGGTTGTATGGTTTAGATCAAATGATACATGCCTGAAAGTCATTAAGTATTCAATTTCTGAATCGATGAAGGGTGCCATGCCTGAAACAGATAAGGCCAAAGTTTTCCTGACTGAAATGGGAAAACGATTCAAGAAATCTGATAAATCTGAAGTGGGCATTCTTCTGAATAAATTGACTCACTCGTCCTACGATAGAAAAGGCAACATCCATGAATACATTGTAGAGCAGATCGAAGTTGTTTCTAAGATCCGTGCTTTAGGGCTTGTACTCACTGATGATCAACTGGTTCATTTGATCATGAACAACCTACCTCCCCAATTCGGCACGTTCCTGGTAAACTATAACACTCTGAAGGACATGTGGACATTGGATGAACTCATCACTCAGTGCGTCCAAGAAGAAGACAGGATCAGACAGATGATAAAAGTTCAAAATGTTAATATGGTGACTTCAGGACAAGGGCATGGGCAAGGGAATAAAGGTAGAAGGAAGAGGAAACAAGGTTCTAATAATGGATTCTCTGGTCCTCCATCTGGAAACCATGAGAATCAATCTGAAAATGGATCTAAACGCAAACGGGTTAAAGGCAAACCGTGCTACTTTTGTAAAAAGACGGGTCATCTAAAGAAAGACTGCGAAGGTTTTAAGGATTGGCTCATAAAGAAAGGTAATCATTCTGTTCTTGTCTGTTTTGAATCTAATCTGACCGATGTGTCAGTGGATTCCTGGTGGATAGATTCAGGAACTACTATTCACATATGCACTTCTATGCAGGAATTACTACAGGCCAGGCCACCAACTGATGCGGAGCGCTCAGTATACGTAGGCAATGGTGTCAAAGTTGACGTGGAGGCAATAGGAGTCTATAGGCTTAAGTTGAAGACTGGTCATTTTTTGAATTTAGTAAATACATTCTGTGTGCCGTCTATAAGGTGCAATTTAGTTTCAATTTCCTGTTTGGATAAGTTGGGATATTTGTTCCACTTTGGAAATAAAAGTTTTAGTATTTACTTTAATTTGATTAAAGTTGGAACCGGCTCTTTAGTAAACAACTTATACCAGTTAGACTTGATTGCCTCTCACGTTTATAATATTAATACCTTGCATGGAAATGTAGTGGGATCCAAGCGAAGACTAGACTATGAGAATTTCTCCATGTTGTAGCACAGGCGGCTATGCCATATATCTCGTGAGAGATTAGACAGGCTTGTGCGAGAAGGAATTTTACATTCTCTAGACTTCTCTGACTATAAAGTATGCATTGATTGCATAAAAGAGAAACAGACTAGAACGAGAAAGAAATGTGCAACCAGGAGTGTAGATCTATTAGAAGTTATACATACAGATATCTGTGGACCATTCCCTACAGCCTCATGGAGTGGCCACAAATATTTCATCACCTTTATAGATGACTACTCTCGCTTTGGGTACCTATACCTTATCAGTGAGAAATCAGATGCCCTGGATGCTTTTAAAATCTATAAGGCCGAGGTTGAAAATCAACTCGATAAGAGAATTAAAGTTATCAGATCTGATCGTGGTGGTGAATACTATGGCAGATATGACGAATCAGGACGTAATCCAGGGCCATTCGCTAAATACCTGCAGGATTGTGGCATTGTTGCTCAGTATACTATGCCTGGTACTCTAGAGCAGAATGGAGTTGCTGAGAGACGTAATTGCACCCTTATGGATATGGTGCGAAGTATGGTCAGCAATTCACATTGCCAGAATCTCTGTGGGGTGATGCGATTAAAACTGCAGTTCATATATTAAATAGGGTTCCCAGCAAAGCAGTAAGCAAAACTCCTTTTGAGTTGTGAAATGGGAGAAAACCAAGTCTTCGATATCTACATGTTTGGGGTTGTTCTGCTGAGGCCAAAATTTATAACCCGCATGAAAAGAAGCTTGATCCTAGAACGATAAGTTGTTTCTTCATTGGATACCCAGAAAGATCAAAAGGCTATCGATTATACTGTCCTTCCCGCTCCATCAGGATTGTTGAGACTGGGAATGCCAGATTCATTGAGGACACTGAAAACAGTGGGAGCACGAACATAAGAAATTTTGTATTTGAGGAACAAAGGACTATGACTCCTGTCATAGTCAATCCAGATCACGTGGACATTAATGATGCAGTCGATTCTGCAGTCACTGCAGAGCACCACGAAGAACCTCATATACAAATCACTGATGAAAAAAATCAAGATCAAACCCAACAAGCTGAACCATTAAGAAGATCTGAAAGAGAGAGAAGGCCTGTAAATCGAGACGATTACATCGTATACTTACAGGAACACGACTTTGACATAGGGGTGGAAAAGGATTCTGAATCTTTTACACAAGTCAAACAAAGTGCTGATCTTTCTCGTTGGTTTAATGCCATGAAAGATGAGTTGAAATCCATGCAGGACAATAAAGTGTGGGATCTTGTAGAGTTATCCACTGGAATAAGGCCGATTGGTTGTAAATGGATATTTAAAACCAAACGGGACTCCAAAGGTAATGTCGAATGATATAAAGCCAAACTTATTGCCAAGGGTTTTAACCAACGTGAGGGCATTGACTTTAAGGAGACTTTCTCACCAGTATCTAAGAAAGACTCATTCAGGAACATAATGGCTCTTGTA
Source organism: Magnolia sinica (assembly GCF_029962835.1). NCBI lineage: Eukaryota > Viridiplantae > Streptophyta > Magnoliopsida > Magnoliales > Magnoliaceae > Magnolia > Magnolia sinica. Next base: position 120,629,592 of record NC_080573.1, read on the forward strand.
GCTCATATGGATTTGGAGTTACATCAGATGGATGTAAAGACTGCATTTCTCAATGGGGATCTAAATGAGAATATGTACATGTTGCAGCCTGAAGGCTTTGTAGCTACTGGCTTAGAACATTTGGTTTGCAAACTTAAGAAGTCTATTTATGGGTTGAAACAAGTATCGCGGCAGTGGTACCTTAAGTTTCATGAAGTAATTTCTTCATATGGCTTTGTAGAAAACACTGCAGATGAATGCATCTACATCAAAATCAGTGGGAGTAAGTTCGTTAGGATGATTTTGTATGTTGATGACATTTTGTTAGCTAGCAGTGATGCCAGGATGTTGAGCGACATCAAGAAATTTTTATCTCAAAGGTTTGAAATGAAAGACCTTGGTGAAGCTTCTTACGTTATCGGCATTGAGATTCGCCGTTACAGAACACTTGGACTGCTCAGCTTGTCACAGAGGGCCTATATTACTAGGGTACTCGAAAGGTATGGCATGCAAAATTGTGCTTCAGGAAAGTCGTCCAGTGTGAAGGGCGATAAATTTGGTTTATTTCAGTGTCCAAAGAATGATTTAGAAAAGAATCGAATGAAAGAATTTTCGTACGCATCAGTAGTAGGGAGCATCATGTATGCTCAAGTCTGTACGCTACCGGACATTGCCTTTGTCACTGGAATGTTGGGAAGATATCTATCTAATCTAGGAATACAACATTGGATAGCTGCAAAGAAAGTATTACGGTATCTTCAGAGAACGAAAGACTTCGGACTCACATATAGAAGGTCTGATCAGTTGGAGTTGATCGGATATTCAGATGCAGACTTTGCAGGCTGCGTCGATACTAAGAAGTCTACTTCAGGATACATCTTCATGATGGTGGGAGAGCTGTGTCGTGGAAAAGCGTGAAATAATCTACCACAGCCTCATCCACTATGAAAGATAAATTTATTACTTGCCATGAGGCATCTAATTAGGCACTATGGTTACAGAGTTTCTTCTCAGGTTTGCGGGTACTGGAGCGTATCCCGAAACCGTTGAGAATATTTTACAATAATTCGGCTGTTATTTCCTTCTCTAGTAACAACGAGCATTCGTCAAGGTCGAGGCATATTGACATCAAGTATTTTGTTGTAAAAGAAAGAGTTCAGAATCATCAAGTATCCGTAGAATTCATCGGCACTAAGCAGATGATTGCAGATCCGCTCACTAAAGGGCTCCCTATCACGCCATTTCAGGAGCCTGTAATATCCATGGGAGTCATTGATCCCACAGATGTTTTCAGTTAGTGGGAGCTGAGCGTACTTTGTTTGGATGATTTTGATATAAATATTTATTTCTGCTTATTTATATATATGCGCAAATTTTGAATAAGTGGAACTACAGTTGTGTCTCGTTGGAGACATGAAAAAGCTTCAGGACCTCTTAAGGATAGACACATATTATCACACTAAAGTGTGTAATCCTTATACCACATTTCCTAGTTCGTGATCTATGTCGTTAAGATTGAAAGTATTTGTGATCGCGCTTAGACTCACTTCGCCAAAATTAAATGTTGTGATGACTACAGCGTTTCGATACTGACTGTCTTAATGGACTAGATTGAATAGCATTACTCATATTATCTAACTATTTTCATTGTTTAACCATTTAGATATTTTCTTAAAATATCAAAACTTGTTTACAAAATTATTATATATGTGACCATCATTGACATTTCTCAATGAGGCCCAAGTGGGAGAATGTAAGAACTCTATTTAGTGGGCCTTACTGATCAACGGTCTGGATTGTCATTCAGTTGGACTGGATGATTGAGTAAACCGGTGGGCCCCACTTCAGGTGATGCACTGCGCAGTCTATCTGCGCAGCTTTGCGTAGTAGGGCTGGAATGCTATAGCTGTCTTACGCAGACAGCAATTTGAGTTGCACTAGGTTGCTACAATGTGGAGCGTGGGAGAGAGAGTTGTGATGGGTTTCAAACTCTCTTTCCACAGATTCTATAAAAGAGAGCTGGGTCCCCAATCCTACACCACAACAGAAATTCGAGTCCCATCTACTGATTTGCAGAAAGGGTGTGAAGGAGAGGAAGATCCTGAGCTCTAAAGGAATTCTGGTATTCTAGTGTTCTTATCCGGCTTCCATAGCGGCGTCTCAGCTAGGTAAGCTATCTGAACCCTTGATCGCCATGTCCCATGCACAGATAGATCCGTGGGCCTATTCCGCATATAGATTAAGTCCCACACCCGAGTCACCCATAGGTTTGTAGGGCCCGCTTGTGGGCAATCATCAGTAGATGGGTCTATTTTCTATTTTCGTTTGAAGTTGAATTAAACGAAAATCCACTAGCGTGAGTGTGTGGGGTGTGTGTGTGTAAGAAAAAAAGAAAAAAGGATAAGACCAGATAAGCTCTGGTCTCATCCAAACTTTCGATTCTTCCCAAAAAATAGAAAGAGTTCATCTCATGAAAATCATACACAGAGAAAATTGAGACCATTAGATCCTGATGGCCCACTGTTCCAGACAAACTTTCACAACTTAGGTGTGTCATGACTCAACTCAAGTTCAGATGAGTTCACCCAAGATGGGAGACCTTATGAATATTACACATAGATCATCTCATTTATAGGATTTTTGCATAAATGGGTTGGAATATGCATGGCTATCAATAGTAAAACTAGAACAATCATCCCATCCATGCCAATGTTTTTGGATAGTCTACGAAAGTTCTGACCTGATGAATAGGTAGAGCTTTGTATAGAGTATTAGATCCGTGGGGAATTGAGATAATGGAAAGAGTACTTAAACCTTAAAAAGGTATATCTCTCACCTGACATGCTAAAAAGCACTTTTAAAAAAATTCATATGATAATAATATAATATCAAACCATTAAAATTGCGGACCCATCTTTGAGTGGATAATAACCACACCCTTAGATTAGATAACCGGTCATAATGCCCATTTGGTGAAACATCTAACAGATGGTTAAAATAAATATGAATTTGGCAAATAAATATCCATTGTTCATCGTAGGTTAAGATGTACGCATGGCTATCTGCAATAAGTTCTTACTGCTTAGAAGGTTCGAATACTGACATGTGTGTGTCGCATACGATGTATGCAGATAGGATAATAGTGAGCATGCCATGAATCAAAAATAATGTTGGTCCAATAATCTCTAATCAAGCCAGTCAAAAGGATGGTTAGAAAAAATGGTCCAACAATAGAATTTCAACATGCACATGCTCACTAATCAAGTATACTGCCCTTATTTTAGATATATTGCACGTTTATAGTGCACCTTACCTTATGAATGGCTGAGATTTCGGACATGTGTGCCACGCGGGATCTCCGCTGCATATTTTGACTCCTCACGTGAGATGCAGGCTAGTTGGCGGCCAGGCAGCTACGTTGAAATTAATGGACAGCGGATGGCCTGACGGGTGTAGCCCACCTAATAAGTGAAAATGGCCTGTTTTCACATCATTTGATCTTTACGGTGCAACCCACGTTTTGTGGGGCCCATATGTTATGCAAAAGTTGTTTGAGACTGCGGAAGCACATGGAATTGAATCGAGTGAAGTAATCCGGTCGTACCAAGCAAGCATAACGCCAACACTCAGGATTTCATGTGGAAAAATCCTTTTGAGAAAAAACTACGGCACAAAATGACAGTAAACACTATGAAATCAGAAGTTACAAGGGAAAGAGAATACCTGATTCAAACAAACCTCAAATTTTCCTTACAAGTCCTTTGAAACCCTAGTAACGAATTACAAGGCTTAAGATGCATCCCAATCCGGATTATACTCCTATATATAGCATTTTGGAGAATCCTAATCAAAATTGAAAACAAATCCTATAAATTTACAAATCTACGTAACTTTACGATATGCTCGACGACACATTCGATGAGGCTTCGATGTCATCAAATTACATCGAACCCACTTCAATAGCATCGAGATAATACCAAAACGTTCCAGCGACTAGACATGGAAAATTCGAATTTTACCTATGGCATCAAACAGCCTTCGATGACATCGAAACTTACTTTGATGGCATCAAACAGGCTGCAATGGCATCGAGCAAAACACCAAAAGTATCCAACAACTAAACATATAAATTATGAATTTTACCGATGGCATTGAGCCAACTTTGATGACATCAACGCCGGCTCGATGGCATCAAACTTGTCATCGACAGATAGATTTAAAACATTTATCAACAAAAGTTACATGTTGGAGGTTTTATATATATATATATAAGCCTTGGTATTTGTTGTATGTGAACATTGGGAGGAAAGAAGGATCTACAAAATTCATAATTTGTTAAATCCCAGGAATTCCTAATTCCTTAATTACGACAGCCAATCAATAAACTTTCTAGATAAACAGATTTAGATGGTCCAAACAGGCTTTTAATGTTAATTTAGAGAGTTTATGATAATATGCACTATCTCAATACTAAAGGGAGAAAATATGCGGTAGACATGCTAGCCAAGAGATGATATCTGTAACCGTTCATGCTGATGCGTCAAGCCTTCTTGTTCTAGCGGTGAACATGCACCCGACATCGCTGTTTCTCACGCAGGCAGGCTGCCTCACTCTTCAGACTGGCCACATGTGCATTTAATGTAGACCATTGATTATTCTTTATCTATCCATCCATCTTTGTAACACATGTGGCCCATTTGATCAGCTTACTGACTAGATATTGTTCCAGGAACATTCACCATGGCCCACCTAGTAAACTCCATGGGTGTGATGCATATGCCACATCAGCAAGTGAGGAATGTTTAAATATGGCTGTCTTCTGGATGAGTTACTGCCATAACTAGGCTCCGTTTGAGGAGGGCCACAAGAGTGGTGGGCCCCATGCCCATTGAAATCACTGCACTAAAGTAGCAGTTTTCTCAACTCAGCTGTGATTGTAGAAGTGTTTATTTGTTGATTTTTACTTCCAAAGTCATAATGGAAATGCCACGTGGTTTTTGGGAAATGCTACTGTAGGTCATGTTGTACCATAATAGGGTAATATATACCAAGTAGCGATCAGTGGTATTTCATGGAAGAGCTGTGAAATGGACAACTGCGAGACAATCATTCCCATTCAGTCCAAGAAAGCGATCCATGTGTTTTGTTTTTAAAATAAAAAAATACATTTTAAAAATAAAAAATTATTTTAATAAATATATATATATATTGATAATTAAAATTTTTCATAAATAGAATTTGTAGTCCAGAATGGATTTTTGCTTCTGCAACCAGAGTAACCTCCATTGTGTACAAGATTCTTTAATTTCTAACACCATACACGATAGAAGTTGCACCAATGGGACAATCCCAGCCGCTCAATAATCAAATATGGACACAACGGCAATTTTCTTTTCTTTGGACTGTCCATTTGAAGGATATAATCACATGGTTGACATATTTTAACTCTTACGACATTTGTAAAGTTGTCCATCGATCCACAAGTGCCAATCGATGTATTCTCCGTCAGTACAGATAAGAGTCGGCATCTTAGCCAACGTTTTAGAAAAAAGAAAACTAAACATGCAGCAGTTGACGTATAGCCTTTTTCTTGACTGCCAATGCGTCACATATGTTTGATATTCCAAATGTTAAAATCCTGGTGAGAAAATCAACACAAACCTGCATTGAATTGAACCGGATACAATGTTTAGGGCCTGTTTGGGTTGAGAATTATATGATTTAAAAAAACGTCATTGTTATGGTTTTACTATTGTGAAACCAAACATGATAATCTTTAGTCAAATGTAAGTGTTTTCAGGAGACTGACTGAATAAATTTATAATCATTACATTTTTTAATTGCACTATTGGGAAATCCTAAAATTTAAACGGACACATTAGTATGTATAGATTTGATAATCTGGCATTAAAATAAAGAAAAAGGTGTTATCATGATTATTATATTGTCAATAAACTAAGTAATCCCTGGTCAAATGCAGATTTTTTAGGAGATCAGCCAGTTCTGTTTGATGTAAATGCTTATAAACAGTGGTAAAAACATAATTATAATGAATCTTGATCTTCAGCTTACCAAAAGTAAGGATATCCAGTTTGTTGCAATGTGATTGGTTCACATCATCATTGCTGCGTTGATTATAACATGTGTTTGTAGCAAATAAAGAATCCTGGCTCGATTATAACGTGTACAAGCTGTTTTAAATAAAGTCTTAATACCTGAAAAAGCAAGAAACTCTCAACCTTATAATAGATGGGGGCCTCCATGATGCACGTATTATATCCATGCCATTTATTCATTCTTGCAGATCATTTTACGGCATGAGTCTCAAAATGGGGTGGATCCAAAGCTCAAGTGAGCCATGTCATAAAAAATAGTGAGAATTGAACACTTGCCATTGAAAACTTGACGGGGCTATGGAAGTTTGGATCAACCTCATTTTTAGGATCATGACCTAAAATGATATGAAAAAAATGAAAAAGTCAATGTGGATATATTACACATTATGGTTGGCCCATAGAGAATCGGTGACCCAATTCAGGTCTCTTTTCAATCATTACTAGTATGGAAATATATAAAAGTAAATCATTATTACATATTTATCACTAGTTTACATGCATTTAGAGCTAACCAAATAAGCACTAAAGGAATTAGAAATATTTTTTTTCCACACGAACCCAGGCCTGTACACTCATACATCACATGAAGCGGATTGTCTGGTGTACCACGAGCTGCGAGCTTCAACGTTTAAGACAAATAATGGTGATGGTGATGGTGATGGTGCCTCCCCTCATGAATAGCAAGCCCGCCCCTCTAGACACGTGAAGGTGGATTGGGCTTTGGGGTAGCTTCAACTTTAGCACTTTCATTCTGTGGAACGTGGAATCAATCAAATGGCATAGTATAGGGGGGCTTTCCTTTATAAGAAATTCAAAGAAAAAAAAAAATGATTGAACTTTAAAAGAAATGCAACATGAGAAAGAGCTTCTTCAGAATTGGCGGGAGCCTCGGAGGGTTTTGGTGATATAGCTCTTGTGGATAAGTGTTGTGTGAAGCCGAGTGCCTCGAGCTCTGTTCAAAGGAGGTCAAAGTTATTTGGGCTCCAAAATGATGTATTTATTATATCCACACCATTCATCCATTTTTTTTAGATCGTTTAGAGCATGAGCCAAAAAATGAATCATAGCGAAAGCTTAAATGGACCACACCACAAATAGCAGGAGGGTAATGATTTTCATCGTTAAAACACTCGTAGGGCCCACCATAACATTTATTTTCCATCCAATCTATTAGTAAGGTCACAAAGACCTGAATGAAGAGGAAAAACAAATATCATATTGATCCAAAACTTTTGTGACCCCAAAAGGGTTTGAATGGTAGACGTTCGATCCCCCACTGCCTTTTGCAGTGTGGTCCACTTGATGTTTAGATATGTCTTATTTTTCGGCTCAAGCCTTATGACAATCTCACCAAATGGATGGACGGTTTGTATATAACACATACCTCATGATGGGACCCACAGAACTTGCTGACCTCAGCGCACCTTATATTGCTGGTGTGTGGTTCCCACATGGGCACTCCATCCTTGGTATTAGTGTTGAAACATAGTCTGTCTGCCATTGAACTAATGAGCCAATTTCCTCTTTTACATTACATTATCATGGTAATCATAAATCATAAATCATTTGAAATTAGATCATGCCATTGCTCAAAGGACAAGTACTGATGGCATTGCTGGAATTATAGGTGACCCACAACCTTTACCCTGCCCATAGCTCAAATATCCTGTCACGCACTGGGGAAAGGAAGTAAATTCTGTGGGATCCACCGTGATTTATCTATTTTATTCCCTCCATCTATCTATTTTACTAGATAATTTTAGACCTTTAGCTTAAAAATGAAGCACAGCCAAAGTTCAAGTGGACCACACTACAGTAAACAATGCGAATTGAATGTCTGCCGGTGAAAATTTCTTGGGGGCAGCCGATATTTGATTTTTCCCTTCATTTATGCCTTTGCGATCTTATGAACAGGTTAGATGACAAATAAACATCACCGTGGGCCCTAGGAAGGTTTCAACAGTGGGAATCACTATTCTCACTCTTTCATTTGGTATGGTTCACTTGAGTTGGATATGCTTCAATTTTGGGCTCAACTCCTCAAATGAGCTGAAAAAATGGATGGACGGAGTGAATAAGCCACGTACATTCAAGATGGGCCCATCAGAGTTTACTCGGTATGATAAGAGCCTGCTGAATAACTCAGTAGTACGCAATCCGATTTCTTGGGAAAAATAAAAGACTATAAGGGCCCGTTTGGCCGGTCGGATTGGAAGGTATTGGAGGGTATTGGAAGGGATTGGAAGTCAAATCCCGGGATTGGCCGGGCGTGCCAAACAGAGTCGGTGATCTGATCCCAATCCCACGGGTCTTGAGACAATCCACTGACGACAGCATCATTACCTTTAAATCCCATCCAATCCACCTTAATCCATACAAATTTGCCTGAAACGTGTTTGGTTTGAGGGATTCAATGGGATGGGAAGGTTTAATCCCGGGATTGGCCGGGCGTGCCAAACAGACTAGATATAGCAATCCAGGGCAGTAGCAATCCCATGTATCTCAAGACAATCCACTGACAACACCATCATTACCTCGAAATCCATGCCATCCACCCTAATACCATTCAATCCCTTTCAATCCACCTGGCCAAACGGGTCCTAACTGACATCCCACGTTCCACCACTGCACATGATCACTCAGGTTGATGATGGTGATGAGAAAGATACTCAATAAAAGATAGTATAAACATAACAATATATAGCTGTATAGGAGTATATTTTAGGTAGATTGTCATAATTAGGTACATATCCATGTATGCACATACTCCTCACATATACCATGTATATTATCTACTTATTGAAGAAATGTATACAAGCATCTATCACTATGATTGTGTTGAAAGCTAATTTTAGAATATAATCCGAAAATAAAGCAGATCCAAATATCAGATGGACCATAGTACAGGAAACAGTGGTAATTGACAATTAAAAACTTCTTAGGCCACAAAAGCTTTGGATCAAGATGAAATTTTTGTGTCCTCTTCATCTAGGTCTGTGACCTTTTCAACAAGTTGGATGGTAAATAAACATTCCGGTGGAATCCAAGAATTTTTTACAAGTGATGATTCAATCACAATTGTTTCCCATGGTATGATCCACTTAAGATTTGGGTCAGCCTCATTTTTAGGATCATGCACTAAAATAAGCTTTCAAAATGGTTGCACAGTGTGGATTTAAGGCACATACATCATGGGGAGCCCCACAGATAGGGTCCCACCCACCTCGGTAAGTCGCGGCCGACGGTATCTATTCAATTTAAATTCATGTATGATATATATACACGTTAGCTATCCACTGGCATAAGCACGTGTATGCTCAAGAAAACAAAATGGCCCGAATAACCCATGACAACAGTTGTACGCACTGTAGCTGTATGGGGCCACTATGTTTTCTTACTAAAGTTTGTTCCGCCTGTCATGTGCGCTTCCTTATCTTCACCGTACATCTAGAAAGTTTGCCCAGTTCAATGCTTAGGTGTGCCATGTTGATTTGATTGTATGTTTTTTTTAAACAAAAGATAGAGAGGATGAGGAAAAGTGCTATGAACTTTTTAGTTTTTTGCTTGTGGGAATAGTCACGTATTTGAGAGAACAGAAGACTTTTTCTCATTTGCATATAGTAGCATAAAAATAGCTTGTGTTGAGCTCTTGAGCATGCTAGGTCTTGGACCATGCACATGCGCACTCGCTCCCCGTGTCGTGTCTGCCGAGCACGAGCTACATAATACCTTTTATTTTTTTCAGAAATGTTTTTCCTTTTGACCGAGTCTCTCACTTCAACACGTTGCATATATTTACAATGATGTTGTGATCATTTGTAAAATTGATGTTTACATTGGCTAACAAATCCCCCTTTATTTGTTATTTTAATCTTGCCTAGCGATATATTAAGCATCATCTACTTGGTGGTACGGCCGGCCACTTTTTGCTGATTGGTGGTTGTATACCAATGGCTTTCGTTGTTGGACATCTGTATCGTTCATTTAGGTTGAGAAATGAGTGCGAATAGTCTTTAGGAAAGCAACATAGTTTCACACCTCCATTAAGTTCGTTGTGATTATTTCTTAAATCTGTCTACTCTTTCATTGATCCAAGTGCATTCACTCTTAATTAAGTTCCATTTAACTTAGATTCCTTTATCTGTCGAGTTGCGACCCTAACTAAAGCTTGAATTGATAATTTATATGCGCTCAAAACAACAATATGAAGACTAATTGATAAGTGTACATAGATTATTTATATGTCTAGATCCGTCTAGATCTTTTTTTTTCTTTGGCTCAAATATGTACAAATCTTTTTTCTATTTCCCAGATTTGTTCCATTATAATTTTCCAGAGATCTATTTCATCATTTTATAGATCTGGTTTATAATACAGATCGCTAGCATAATCCAGTACATATCTAATTATCTGAATGATCAATTATTTAGATTTGTTATTTATTTTGCATCCATTTCTTATATCATGATATTATATTTTACTGCATCTGTTTGTTAGATCAACTTTTTCATATTGCAGATCACTCTAATTAACTATGATTTTACATATCATTATTTTTATCAAATTCATTTGATTTTTCAGATCCATCTTATTTTATTAATCATGCTGAGGTCATATTCATCTGATCTGTCAAATTTACTTAATTTTTTATATCTAACTGATATGACAAATTAATTATATGTGTTATTAAATCTGCCTGAGTATAAAAGATTGTTCTTTACTTGATAGTTAAATTAGTCCATCATTTGTGTGGTAACGTTGATATAATTTCTGCATATCTTTTTATTTGAGTAAGTTGATGTCCTCCTCAAAGAATCACTCTCTCTCCTCTGTGATCATAGATCTATTTGACGTATCGAATTTTAAGAGATAGGAGAAGAAAATTGAATTTCTCTTGAGATATGTTGGGTTGGATATATTATGGTTTAACACCAATGAACCGTCCCAGCATCACTAGATTATCCATATGGCTAACACAACAATTGCTAAAGTCAATAAAAAAGGGAATGTGACACTCAACTTCACTTCTAAGTGAGAACTCACTTTGAAAGATGTAATGCATGTCCCGGAACTAAGGAAGAATTTAGTGTCTTGTCACTTATTGAATGAGGCTGGCATTAAGGCCGTAACTGAATGTTGGCAAGTTGTATTTTCTAATTATGGAAAGTTTGTAGTGAAGGCTTATAAAGTAAATGAAATGCACAAGCTATCTATTAACTTAAATAAAGCTACCTCTACTTACTTTATTAGTGTCCATGATGTGAATGTATGGCATAATAGATTCTGTCACATCAATCCTAAATATGTAAAAATGATGGGTGCCTTAACCTAATTCCTAAGTTAAGTGATATGTTCTCATATGACAAGTGTGTGCATTGTAGTATGGAAAAGTCTATCAAGAAACATTTTCAATATGTCGATAAAAATGCTACTCCTAGGCCTAATCCGTTTTGATATTTATGACTTGAAGGAAATTCAAAGCAGAGAAGGTAAAATATATTTTATTACTTTTATAGATGACAACTCTAGGTTTTATTATATGTACCTCATTATGTCTAGGTTTTAGTGAGTTTTGTAAATCCCAATGGATTATTCATCAATTCACTGCGCCCTATATTCCTCAGCAAAATGGAGTTGGTAAGAGGAAAAATAGAATATTAATAAACTTAATGAATGTTGTGTTTAATTCATCAGGACTATTGTACAACTTATGGAGCGAATTTTATTTTATTATTATTTTTTTTTTTACAACTGCTTATATCCTAAATAGGATTCCTTCCGGTAAAAGTGACAAATCTCCTTATGAGTTTTGAAAATGTATGATTCCTAATTTAAATTACCTTAGGACATGGGGTTGTCTAGCTAATGTTAGACTAGTTGATCCCAATATAACTAAATTAGGAGATATAATTGTGAGTTTTGTATCTATTGGATACACAATCAATAGTAAAGCTTATAGGTTTTTAACTTTATGTGACTCTACGATTATAGAATGAATATGCTAGTGTCATTGGTACCTAGTGTCATTGGACTGCAAACTCATTTGCACTCCTTTTAATCATAATGTGCACATATATCCCAATAAAGGGACAAGTGTGGATCAAAATGAATATGCTAGTGTCATTGGAGTTTGATCTATGCAATAAATTGTACTAAATTGGATATAACTTATGATGTAGGAAAACGAAGTAGATTTACTAATAATCCCGGTAATGAACATTGAGAAGTTGTACATAGAGTGTTGAGATACTTGAAAAGACCCAGCACCATAGTTTACATTATGATAGATATCCATTGGTATTAAAAGGGTATTCTGATGCTGATTGAAATTCTATATATGATGGTTGTAAAGCAACTAGTGGCTACATCTTTCTCATAGGAAGAATTATAACTTGGAAATTTAAGAAACAATCTATCATCTCTGACTCAACTATGGAGTCAAAGCTTATACCTTTGACCTCTATTGCAAAAGAAGCCAAGTGGATAAGAAATATTTTGTATGATAATCCGTTTTAGAGTAAACCGGTATCTTTACTTAAACTAAATTGTGATAGTAATGCAGCTATTAGGTGTGCAAATAATGCACAATATAAAAGTAAGAGGAGACCAATAAGCCAGAAACACAACAAGATTAGAGAATTACTCAAAGAATGAGTAGTCTCTATAAGTAAAATTAGACCGCCAAAAAATCTGGCGGATCCTTTAACTAAGGGCATTGCAAGGGAAAAAATTATAAGACTGCGAGAGGAATGAGACTTAAGCCAATTGAGTGAATTACCTAAAATGATACCCAACTTGAATAGCTAGAGATCCCAAAAAGTGGGTTCAATGAAAAAAAAGAGTTACAGAGTGGTTCTATGTGGTAGTAGATTAAGGAAAGTGGGTTTCCTATCCCATTTTAATGAAGAACCAGTACAACTTGTGATAGATTGGAGGATGAGGTTAGACCTCTTAATGGGTTCTATAGTCCTTATGTATGGGACGCATGGTCACAATTGTGTTCTTGATAGACTTACCTATATGAGTATTAAGGTGTGACTGCCTTCTATGAGAATCTCACTAATTCTCTAGAGCGCTCAAGAAAATGGAATTTGCACATGGCCTCAAAACTGCATTGTGTTTATATGCACCATAGAAGTGGTGATCATACATGTTTGTGAAGTACTAATCTTATTGTTCAATAATTAAATTTTGAAAGACTTTGCACACTAAGCTTATGGTAAATTATTACTTCCCACTAAGATAAAGTTCAAGTCTACACGACACATTTGTTTATGCACGTGAGATCGGATGCTCACATTTATTTTGTTTTAAAAAATAATAGGGGATTGTTGTTGTAGTTGTATGTTTTTTTTAACAAAAGATAAAAAGGTTGAGGAAAATTACTCTGAACCCTTTTTTTTTTTTTTTTTTCCGGTGGCAATAGTCCCATATTGGAGAGAACAAATGAGTTTTTCTCCTTCACATATAGATGAATGTAGATAACTTATGTTGAGCTCTTGAGTATGCTATGTTATGGATCACATGCACGTGTGCGCATGCCCACCACATCGTGTCGTGCATGTCTGGCCAGACTTGGGCTTGTCTACATGATACCTTTTGTTTTTTTTTTTTGTTTTGTTTTTTTTTTCAGAAATGTTTTTCCTTTTGATCAAGTCTCTCACTTCAACACATTGCATATATTTGCATCAATGTTATGATCATTTGGTTTTCATTGGCTGACACCTCAGCACTAGGTAGGGGTGCACACGGAACCGGTAGAACCAGTAAATCGGACTGGAACCACACGGTTTAGTCCATTTTTTAAGTGCACCGCTTTTAGTTCCGAAAATTAAAAAAAAACCTATTAGTTTGGTTCAGTTCTCGGTTTGAGGTTCTGCAAAACCTAACCGAATCGTGAATTGGATTGTAGAACCGAACCTGGAATCGAACCCCTTGGTCAATAAATATTTAAATTTTATTTTAAAAAAAACAAAACATAAATAAATAAATAAATAAAAATTAAACCATTCATCAAATGGATCACAACACGAATAGACATTTGTAGCAAAATCATTTTGGAAATACGAAAGGGTCGTGAAAGCAAACCATGACAAGATTACTCTTTGTGAAAATTTTCAGTAGAGGAGCTTGGGATAAATTATAAAAGAAACCATACTATTGGGTTGGATTATAAAAAGAAACCATGCAATTGAGCTGGACTATAAAAAGCCCTGAACTATAGAACTGAACAAGAACCAAACCAGTTTTTTACAGTCATGTTCTAATTCGGTTCTAGGGTGCAAATGGTCTGATTCTGGTTCTAGTTTTTCTGAAGCTGTTAGGAATGATTCAGTTCTAGTTTGACCCTAAAACGGACCGAACTGAACTATGTGCACCCCTAGCGCTAGGTATCACCAAATGTCTGCCACGTAAGTCATTTGTGTTACTATATATAGCAAGTTTCAAAAAAACCTAGAGTATTGAACAAAACGCTGTGCGACCAAAAAAAAAACTATCCATCTTCCCAACCTTCTTCTTTGTTTTTACAAAAAGAAAAAAATCCTCCACTATTTTCTGTTTTAATCTTACCTCCGGCTATATTGAGATAAGCCGCTTGGTGGTACAGTTGGTCATTTACTTATTGGTGGGTGTATCCCGAAAGCTTTAGTTGTTAGACATTTAGATTTTTATCTAGGTTGGGAAACGGGCATGAATAATCTTCAAGAAAGCCACATAATTCTGCGTCTCTAATGAGTTCGTTGTGATCATTTCTTTAATCTGTCTACTACTTCATCGATCCAGGTGCACTCGCTCTTAATTAAGTACAGTTTAATTTAGATTTCTTTATCTATATATCTTTAGTAATTGTTATATATATATATATAGAATTATCCATGGTGTGCCCCACTAGAGTACTTGGTATTGGAGATTTTTGGATTGTTCCTTCGTTATGCTGAGGTATACCTGATCACAGCTGATGGATGGGTCCACCATGGCATTTCCTCCATTGCTTCAAGAGGTGCTGCTTCACATGGACAGTTCAGATTTTGGATCCACATCACCTACGGTTCTTAAAAAAGTTCGCACCAGTTCTTCACAGGTGAGCATGACTCTCTCTCTCTATATATACACACACACCTGTGCTCGGAGCTGTGTGGAGCCCACGGAGATGTATGTTACAAATTCAATCTGCCCACCTGTTTTGAAAGGCCACAATACGATAAGAGTCTTAAAAAAACAGACAGACCCAAAATTTAAGTGGGCCACACTAACGAAACAGTAGGAACGAAATCATCTACAGTTGAAACCTTGCTGAAGCTGACCATGATGTTTATGTGCCATCTAAACCGTTCACAGGGTTATTACCACTTAGATAAACTGTAGGCACTAATACCGTCCTGATACAAAAATTTTGTCACCCCAGGCATTTAATCTCCACTGTTTAATGTGATATGGCCCACTGATTGTGATCTTTCAAAACATATTGATGGAGTGAATTTGTCACAGACATCTAGGTGGGCCTCAGGCAGCCCCAGCACAGAAATATCCCCGTGCTGAGGGTGACAGGCAATCCGCTTCCTGAATTTGGGCACGTGATGAGAGAGAATGTCATATAACACACTTACTAAGGCGGGCCCCACGCAGCTCGTTCTAGAGAGCGGATTAGTTGAAACCCCGGCCTCACCCAAGCCTTACATTGGGGTTACCGTAGGGCCCACCTTGATGTATGTATTATGTATCCACACCGTCCATCTACTTTTCCAGATCATTTAATGGCAATATCCAAACAATGAAGTAGATCAAATCATCAGGTGAACCATACCATAAGAACAGTGGTGATTAACCATTAATAGCCACGAAAGTTTTGGATCAAACTGATATTTTTTATTTCCCTTCATCCAGGCTTACGTAACCTTATCAACCGATTCGATGGTAAATAAACCCTACTGACACATTAATGTGAGCCCTAAGAAATTTGTAATGGTAGGACAGTCAATCACCACACTGCTTCTTATGATATGGCCCATCTGTTAATTGGATCTACTTAATTTTTTAGACAATATCCTAAAATGATCCGTAAAAACGGATGGACGGCTTGGATATATAATAGATAAATCAAAGTGTGCCCCATCGTCTTGGGTGAGGCACTCTCGATTGTTGTACCGGCAGCCGCCTACCATAAGTGATGCAGAGGATTCCAGTCCAACGGATGTAAGACAAACGAAGTGCCGCGTCAAAATTCTCCACGACTTGAAAGCATGTAAGCATGTGCGGACCACCTACTGCACTATGCATGTCGACATCTGAAGGCTCCTCGCAACCGCAGCTATCCATGTCCAACTCTCCCTACATAATGTCACGGTACGTGTGAGATCTAGATCGTTCATCTGATGTTCTTGAGTGGCCTAATTAAACACCGGGGCGTCAGATCGAAAGGTGGGCTGGCCGCACGTGTATTGACCGGTGGTCCACCTGAGGAACGACTTGTATTTCAGGAAGACGTGTCAAATTACACGTGTTTGGAGTGTTGGATTTGAATGGCTACACATGCAAAATAGCCACGACACTGCCCAGCTGGATGGCTACGGAGCCGCATGCCACCATCGTTCAATAACAGCTGGACGCGGATTAGCTCCTGACAGGTTGAGTAGCGAGGCTCGCTACTGAAGTGACGTCACAAAGTTATGTGGGCCCCACTATGATGTATGTTTTGTATCCACACCGTCCATACATTTTGAGAGATCATTTTAGGACATGATACAAAGAATGAGGTAGATCCAAGTTTGGAGTGGGCCCCACCATAGAAAACAGTGGAGAGAGTGACGCCCACCGTTTAAACCTTCCAAAGGTCCACCATGATGTTTATTTGAGATCCAACCTATTCATGTGTTAAATAAGACATGAAAGAAGGGAAAACACAAATATCATCTTGATCGAAAACTTTTGTTGCCCTTAGAACTTTTTAATGGTGGGCGTCACTCTCCACACTCTTTTTTCTGGTGGGGTCCACTAGAGCTTTGGATCTTAATCATTCTTTGGATTATGAATTAATATGATCTCTCAAAATGAATGGACGGTGTGGATACAAAACATACGTCATGGTGGGGCCCACAGAAGTTGGTGACGTCAGTATCTAATCCGCTCCCGTCTATATGTTTCAGATATGTGGGGTCCACCGTGATGTATCTTTGGAACGCGGATTTGGTGAGTCGGGGAAACACCAACTTCGATGAGGCCGTGACCGGGGGGCCCACCTTGATGTATGTGTCGAAATTCCACGCCGTCCGTTCATCCGTTTTGCAAGCTCATTTTAAGGCATGGACCGGGAAATAAAGCAGATTAAAATCTCAGGTGGACCACACCACAAGAAGAAGTGGTGAGAATGCTCACCGTTGAAAACTTCCTAAGGCTCACCGTAATGTTTATTTGCCATCCAACCTCTTGAAAAGGTCACACAGACATAGATGATGGGAAAACACATAGATCTGGTTGATAGAAACTTTTCAAATGGTGGGAATCCAATCACCACTGTTTCCTGTGGCGTGGTCCACCTGACTTCATTTTTGGCCCATAACCTAAAATGATATGGAAAAACGAATGGACGGAGGGGATATACAACACATACATCATAGTGGGCCCCATGTTCACGGCCTCACCCGGGTCCCAAAATCAGTCTAATTAAATATTCAGGTGGGCCAAACAACAAGGAATAACAGGACGCAACAGGGATGGGACGCCCACCATAGAAATCTACATATTGTGTGTGTAGTTGTTCACTCCCCAAGTATAGGGTTGTGATGTAGTAATAAACTCGGTAAGACCGAGGTCGAATCCACAGGGACTGAAACTTGTACGTTTCCTGAAACTAACTAGAAATAGAACTAGCCTAAGATGCAATCTAAATCAAATATAAATTGATGAATAATGATGAGAGATTAATGTAAAACTTAAGGAATTTAGAGGAAGGAAACTAGGGATTCAGAGGATCCACTTGTAGGGATCAGGGAGATCTTATGCCTGCATCAAGAATTATAAAATTTAAACTGAACTTACTTGATCTGGTTTTCAAGAGATGAAAGATATATAAATTAGAATGGATTCCATCATCTAACCATGCCCAAGAGACAAAGCAAATAACAGGATTAAACTAATTACCAACTAATCAACAATGCATGAAAATTAGAATGGATTCCATCATCCAACCATGCCCAGGAGACGATGGTGAACAACAGGGCTTCCTGGCGTCATAAAAAAGGAGAAAAGGAAATATTCAAAGCCATTGCAGACCCATTGTAATTTCAGTCACAACAGACCATTAAAGACTAAAAACATTCCTTCCATAATCAACAAAAAAACAAATTCAGTCCATAAATTTACATTCAAAGCATAGAATAGAATCGTCCATCTCGCTACAGGCTTCACCTCTTAGCCCTAGCTAAGAGGTTTAGCCGACCATGATTAGGCTAAAATCCTTAGGAGTCATAAGGAAAGAAAAAAATAACAGCAAAGAAAAAAATAAGAAAAAAAATATCAGAAAAAAAATTCCCTTTTCTCTTCCTGTCTTCTCATTCCAACCAAGCCAAGCTCACGTGCCACCTCCCCCCTCTTCTCTCTCTCTCTCTCTCTCTCTCTCTCTCTCTCTCTCTCTCTCTCTCTCTCTCTCTCTCTCTCTCTCTGTTTTATATGTGTCAGGGCAGTGCAGACGGAGGTTTTTAGAGAGAGACCTTGCTGGAAGCGGACTTCACGCACACCCTCTGCTGCGACGATACCTCACGCAGTCAGGAATTCGGCATCTCCACTCTTCTTCTTCTTTGCTTTCTTTCAAAAAGGACAACGTCCTCTAGGAGTGTTTTGACAGACCTACATGATGAACGGTTCAGATCGTCCGTCTAATCGCCCCCAAGAGTGCACAACCTGCCGCAAAAGCTGGACAGCGTCCGGCGCAAAAACAGGGCCTGCGTATCGTTACACTGTGACGATGGTGGGGTCCACAATCAGCTTCAAATGATCAATCCAAACCATCCACTGCATTCTGCTCGAAAAGCCAGGCGGGAATCACTGTTTTTGGATCACAATCGGTGTGGTCCATGGATGCTTTCATTCAGCCGTCCATTCCTGCGTTTGAACGGCTGGATTTCTCTCCTCGCGATCTTTTGCCATTCCGCCACCTAGGCAGTGATAATAGGTGTCATGGGGATCTGATGGACCGTCCGGATTGGACCGTTGAAACACGGTGGTGGCCCACAAACGCCAGCCGCAGATGACAGCGCCAACGCTGTTGCGTTTTTTTGAAAAAATTTTAGTTTTTTGTCCATCAGCGCCTGCTGACCGACTTTGAGTGCACGGGTGCACGGCTGGTGCACGTGCACACTGTACACATGCAATGCACATGTGGGGTCCATCATGGTGTATGTACAAAATCTCCTCCGTCCATCTGGTTCTCCACATGATTTAAGGCGTTGAGACCGAAGATGAGGTGTATCCAGAGATCAGGTGGGCCCCAGATCAGTAAATTATGGGCTAATCTGTCCGTTGGGCCACTTCCACAGCGATCCAATGGATGAAATTTTACGTGTACGGTTCATTTATGGTCCTCAGGCCACGTATGGAGTTTCGAACTGATCAGATGGTGGGAACCCTATGATCTTGCATTCTGGACACTTTTCAGGCCACTTGAGCTTCAATTTCTCGATTTTCTTGGATTCATGGCGTGCAAATCTGTCGATCTTGGTCTCCTAGGGTCCGTCGCTTGCCTTGGTGACTTCAGACTGTTAAATCCATGCTTTTAGTACCCTTTCCCAGTCCAGGCTCGTGAATACGCCCTGCATCACAAACATGATTAAATCAGGCCGTTAAACAGTACTATGTTTGTAAATCCTGGCAATAACTGGGGTCTGATATGCAATATTCGACCCTCAATAGTGGTCCAACGAACGGTCGCGATCATTCCCATGATTCTAATTCGTCTGGCGACAGGTCTTTGTAAAAGAGCCACCTTGCCCCGTAGACTGGCTGCAAGAAAATTCGAAGAGTACAAATTTCACACGGCTAATAGCACCTCTCACATTTTACTGCACACGTGTTAACAAAAGGACACGTGCGTGGAAAAGATCTGGATTGCTTGTGGGGGGAAATTGACCATTCTGACCTTAATGTATGATCAAATTTCCTAAAGAAATTCAACCATTCAAATATTCCGACTTCAGCCTTCTAATAATTTTTCGAAAATTACTTGAACCAAAATGTCATTTGTCCTCGATTCAATAGTTGTACAGTATTTCAATGAATAAGAAGTTACATCGTATTTTAATGACGTGTACGGAGCCCTTTTCAGGTGTGGGCAAGGCCCAACTCATGAGGCCCACACTAATGTATGTGTATGATCCATACCGCCCATCCTTCTTGCTATATCATTTTAGGGCTATGGCCCAAATATTAGCCTGATCCAGTACTCGTGTGGCCCATATAATAGAAAATAATGATGACTGTTGAAACTTTCTACGCTTACTGTGATGTTTGTTAGAAGTGGACACTGCCCAAGTCAGGACTTCCATGTCTAGCTGGTCGACAAGGTGGATGGATCGGATACCCCATGCAGGCCTTAAGCTATGATACTAACGGTTTAGTAGAAGAGGAAGTGAATACATTGCAAAACATGATCCATGCAACATGACAACCACTATCCATGCAACACGACAACTACAACCCATGCAAACCACAACCCAAATGGGCCCACATTGATGTATGTGTATAATCCATGCCCCCCATCCTTTTTGCCTTGTCATTTTAGGGGTAGGGTGCAAATATCAACTTGATCCAACGCTCGTGTGGCCTACAAAATAGAAAATAATAATGACTATTAAAACTTTTCATGTTCACAGTGATGTTTGTTAGAAGTGGACACTGTCCAAATTGGGACTGTTTGGGCCCATAACAAGTTGGCCAACAAGGTGGATAGATCGGATCTCCCCATTATGGGCCTTAAGCTATGGTACTAATGCTTTGGTAGAAAAGGAAGTGAACACGTTGCAAACCACCATGCAATATTATAATCACGACTCGACAACTATGACCAATACAAACCACAACCCAAATGGGCCCACATTGATGTATGATTACAATCCATGCCGCCCATCCTTTTTACCATGTCATTTTAGGGCTAAGGCTCAAATATCAGCTTAATCTGGTGCTCGTGTATGCCACAAAATAGAAAATAATGGTGACTGTTAAAACTTTCCAAGCTCACCGTGATGCTTGTTAGCGGTGGACACTGCCCATTTCAGGACTTTTTGAGCCCACGACGAGCTAGCCGACAAGGTGTATGGATTGGATCACCCCATTTTGGGACCATTTGGGTCATGGTTTGTGATGTAGAACCTGTCACAGACACGTTCCTAGCATGGTTGAGCCAAAAGAAGATGGACCGTGAATTGACTGTAACTTTTGATCCGGGTATCATTACGGGGCGCGCAACCTATCAATCTTTACTGAAATGGGCCATCTGAGGTGAACCGACCCACAAAAGTGGGTCGCATCTGTCCGTTTCGTCAAAAAAGGCGCGCTTTCAGCTCAAAAACGAATTTTTAGGAAAATTTTACTATTTTTAGTAATTCCGATTTTTTAAATATTTTTAGAGCTTTAGATTTTCTTTCCTTTTAGAAATAACTTTTAGTTATACTAGGACTCTTCTAGAGAAAGTTTATTTGCAATTTTTATTTTTAGAAATTAGGCCTTAGAAGAGTTTTATTAGAATTAGGATTTTTATTAGAGTTAGAATTTTGCTATTTTTGGTAATTACGAATTTTAGTTTTTTTTTTCCTATAT
The DNA here is from genome assembly GCF_029962835.1 of Magnolia sinica. Classification (NCBI taxonomy): domain Eukaryota; kingdom Viridiplantae; phylum Streptophyta; class Magnoliopsida; order Magnoliales; family Magnoliaceae; genus Magnolia; species Magnolia sinica. The sequence continues at coordinate 120,651,494 of NC_080573.1, forward strand.
TAATGGTGTAAGGAGACACATTAGGGAATTATCAATTATTCATCAATCAATTTCGAATTTATTAGAATTTATTTCTATTTTCTACTTTCTTTCCTCGTTGATTCGAGAAGTCTCTGTGAGGAGTCCAGAGAAGTTCCGTGGATTCGGAATAGTTATCCTCTTGAGGAAGACGGTGCTCGACCTCACGTCCTCCCCTGCGTCAGTTTGGTATCAAAGCGAGGTTTCTCCTCGGATTGATGGCTTCTAACGACAGGTCGGGCAATAATCCCATGGGCGGTGCTCCAGGGAATTTACCTTTAACGGCGGCAGCTTTCGAAGCAGCACGGCGAGAGAATCGGCAAGCTATGCAAGGGCTGCAGGCTTCCATCGATCGCATGGCGGATCGTTTGGCGGAGGCCCTAGGGCAACTCCGTGTTCATGGTGGTGATCCACCATCAACAATTGCTAGAATTCGTAATCATATTGATCGTAGGGCGACGCTATCAGTGAACCACAGGATCACTCTTGATAAAGTGAGATCTAGCGACATGATTTTACAGCATCCTAGACGAGCCATTGATCAGATGGATCGGATGGACCAAGAATTCAAGATGAAAGTCGATCTTCCTAGTTTTAATGGTCAACTCTACTTCAAGGACTTCCTCGATTGGTTGCTTAAAGTCGAACGTTTCTTCGACTACATGAACATAATGGAAGAAAAGAAAGTTAAACTCGTGGCCTACAAGTTGACGGGCAGAGCTTCAGATTGGTGGGAGCAACTTCAACTCGAGCGAATGAGACGGATGAAGGCGCCAATCCGCATGTGGTCGCGGATGAAGAAGTTATTGTGCATGCGATTCTTCCCTACCAATTACAATCAGGTATTATTCCAACAAAATCAAAATTATTGGCAAGATAACCAATCATTAAAGGGTTATGCAGAGAAATCCTATTATTTGTCGGCGAGAGGTGACCAAGTCAAAACGGAGTTGTAACAAACCACAGGATTCATCAGTGGAAAACACCCCTATGGAAACGGTGAGCCAACTCAAGACTTCTAAAGTAGAGGGACAATCTCTCATGACTGAACAGGCCTTTGTTAAACAATCTGAGGAAACGGGAAACATATATGCAGTAGTTGAAGAGAAAAAATATGTGGAGCCTGTGAATATCCTAAAGGATTTGGAACCAGTATCGCAGGAGTTCAAGGGGGTTGTGCTCGATGAACTCCCTAATAAATTACCTCCCATACGAGATATGCAAAATTACGTTGATCTCATCGCAGGGGCAAGTCTGCCTAATTGCCCACATTATCAGAAAAAATATGAAATCTTGAAGACAGATGTGAACGAATTAATCGATATTAGTCAAGTCAAGGAAAGCATGAGTATATGTATCGTATCGGCTCAAAAGCTTAATGCCAAGTAACAAAAAAGTCTAATGAATATCGGCGTCAGAAGTTATCTCAGACTCATGTGCCAAGTCTCTTACGTAACTCGAGGACGAGTTTTTTTCAAGTGGAGGGGTCTGATGTAGAACCTGTCACAGACACGTTCCTAGCATGGTTGAGCCAAAAGAAGATGGACCGTGAATTGACTGTAACTTTTGATCCGGGTATCATTACGGGGCGCGCAACCTATCAATCTTTACTGAAATGGGCCATCTGAGGTGAACCGACCCACAAAGTGGGTCGCATCTGTCCGTTTAGTCAAAAAAGGTGCGCTTTTAGCTCAAAAACGAATTTTTAGGAAAATTTTACTATTTTTAGTAATTCCGATTTTTTAAATATTTTTAGAGCTTTAGATTTTCTTTCCTTTTAGAAATAACTTTTAGTTATACTAGGACTCTTCTAGAGAAAGTTTATTTGCAATTTTTATTTTTAGAAATTAAGCCTTAGAAGAGTTTTATTAGAATTAGGATTTTTATCAGAGTTAGAATTTTGCTATTTTTGGTAATTATGAATTTTAGTTTATTTTTTTTCCTATATTAATGGTGTAAGGAGACACATTAGGGAATTATCAAGTATTCATCAATCAATTTCGAATTTATTAGAATTTATTTCTATTTTCTGCTTTCTTTCCTCGTGGATTCGAGAAGTCTCTGTGAGGAGTCCAGAGAAGTTCCGTGGATTCGGAATAGTTATCCTCTTGAGGAAGACGGTGCTCGACCTCACGTCCTCCCCTGCGTCAGTTTGCCTGGGTGGCAGTTGTCATGTTGCATGGACAGCGGTTGTCATGTTGCATGGATCATGGTTTGCAATGTGTGCACTTCCTCTTTTATTAAACCATTGGTATCATAGGTTATGGCCCACGATGGGGTGATCTGATCCATCCAACTTGTCGGCCAACTTGCTGTGTACCCAAAAAGTCCTGACTTGGGCAGTGTCTACTTCTAACAAATATCACAGTGAGCCTGGATAGTTTCAACGTCATCAATGTTTTCTATTTTATGGTCCACACGAGCGTTGGTTCATGCTGATATTTGTGTCATGCTCCTAAAATGACACGGCAAAAGGGATGTGTGGCAGAAATTATACACATACATCAATATGAGCCCATTTAGGTCATGTTTCACATGGGTCGTGGTTGTCATGTTGCATAGATCGTGGTTGTCATGTTGCATGGATCGTGGTTTGGAACATGTTCACTTCCTCTTCTACTAAACTATTGGTACTATAGCTTATGGCTCATAATGGGGTGATCTAATCCATCCACCTTATCGGCCAGCTTGCCGTGGACCCAACAAGTCCTGACTTAGGCAGTGTCCACTTATAACAAACATCACAGTGAGCCTGGAAAGTTTTAACAGTCACCAATATTTTCTATTTTGTAGCTCACACGAGCGCTAGATCAAGCTGATATTTGTGCCGTACCCCTAAAATGACACGGCAAAGAGGATGGGCGGCATAGATTATACACATACATCAATGTGGGCCCATTTAGGTCGTGGTTTGCATGGGTCGTAATTGTCATGTGCATGGATCATGGTTATCATGTTGCATGAATGGTGGTTTACAACGTGTTCACTTCCTCTTCTACTAAACCTTTGGTATCATAGCTTATGGCCTACAATGGGGTAATCTGATCCATCCACCTTGTCGGCCAGCTTGCTGTAGGCTCAAAAAGTCTTGACTTGGGCAGTGTCCACTTTTAACAAACATCACAGTGAGCCTGAAAAGTTTCAATAGTCACCATTATTTTCTAGTTTGTGGCCCAGACGAGTACTAGATCAGGATGATATTTGGGCCCTGCCCTTAAAATACCACGGAAAAAAGGATGAGCGGCATGGATTATACACATACATTAATGTGGGCCCATATGGGTCATTGTTTGCATGGGTCGTAGTTGCTACATTATATCATTGTTGTCATGTTGCGTGGATCGTGGTTTGCAACGTGTTCACTTCCGCTTTTACCAAACCACTGGTCCCATAGCTTAAGGCCCACAATGGGGTGATCCGATCCATTCACCTTGTTGGTCAGCTCGCCGTGGGCCCAAAAAGTCCTAACTTGGGCAATGTCCACTTCTAACAAGCATCACGGTGAGCCTGAAAAGTTTCAACAGTCATCATTATTTTCTATTTTGTGGCCCACATGAGCACTGGATTGGGCTGATATTTGGGGCTTAGCCCTAAAATGATACGGCAAAAAGGATGGGCGACATGGATTGTACACATACATTAACGTGGTCCCATTTGAGTTGTGGTTTGCATGGGTCGTAGTTGCCATGTTATACAGGTCGTGGTTGTAATGTTGCACGGATCGTGGTTTGTAACGTGTTCACTTCCTTTTCTACCAAAGCTTTAGTACCATAGTTTAAGGCCCACAATGGGGAGATCTGATCCATCTACCTTATTAGCCAGCTTGTTGCAGGCCCAGAAAGTCCTAACTTGGGCAATGTCCACTTCTAACAAACATCACAATGAGTATAGAAATTTTCAACAATCACCATTATTTTCTATTTTGTGGCCCATATGAGCACCAGATCAAGTTGATATTTTGGCCCTAGCCCTAAAATGATACAACAAAAAAGATGGGTGGCATGGATTATACACATACACCAATGTGGGCCCATATAGATCATGGTTTGCATGGGTCGTAGTTATCGTGTTATATGAATCGTGATTATCATGTTGCATGGATCGTGGTTTCCACTTGTTGGGTCCACTTGATATTGGGATATACCTCATTTTTGGTCTCATACCATAAAATGATCTGGAAAAATATATGGACGGCATGGATGAAACACATACATCATGGTGGGGCCCACAAAGCACCGAGCACCAGCCATTTGCTGGTGGCGGGGGGAGTAGCCAATCCGTCACTTTCTCGAGTTGCAAAAAGAAGGAAACTTCTTATTCACTCCAGGACCGTATGACTTCTGAACCAAAGACAGGGGCATTTTTCGTCCGAAGCAATATCCAAAAGTTGTGAAAGGACACTCTTGGGATATCTGAAAGGTAGTATCTCACAAGGTAATTTGACCAAACGTTGAGGTCAATATGGTCAAAATTCCCTCTCATGGGAGTGCAGTACAAATCTGGCTGACCACACAAATCTAATTCCTCCACATGATGAAAAGATTTTCATCTGATTAGTTTTCAGGTGTTTAATATCATGCGTGCAGTACGCATGTCTGAGATCCAGACCTTTCATACATGGAGCTCTAATACATCACACCATTCAGCCCGACCCGGCCCGGTCCAACTTCATATATTCCATTCTAATCTTAAATTAGGCTACGCTTGTTGGTTTTTATCTCTAGTTGTCAATTTCTTTGTGGGTGTGGCCCACTTCAACAATCAATTAAGTAGGAATATTCAAGTGGGAAACAGGGATTTTATCATTTTTTGGGCTTGGGCTTGGGACTGCTAGCTACACCCATTTAGCATTCAATCCAGCCCATTGAAATCTGTACTAAAAATGGGGATGAGGGGCCCAACAAGTCATCAAAGCCCAATGCTAGATTGATAGAAGCCAAGATGGAAACTGGAATGACCATTCTAGAGGGAGCTGTGAAGTCATTGACAATAACATAGTTTTGTCCTAGAAAGCACCTTACTAGTTATGGGCACAAATGGGTCAGGTCAACCCAAGGGATCATGATGCCAAGGCCTTACCCAACACCATAATGCCCTGATGTGGCTATGTTTGATTATGCCATGTTTCGTTATTAGAAATAGAGCCTTATAAAGCATGTTCGAAAGTTATTTGGTCGAGCTTACTCTAGTGAGGATTGGCCTAATTAAACGTCAACACGTCAGGACTTCACCTAATCCACTCTTGTTTGGGTGCCACTTTAAAACGAGTATATTTCATTTTATTAATTGTAATTACTTATTAGATGTCAATGCTTCCATAGGAATTAAAAAATATAATAAACCATTTATATAAACTTTAATATATGATATGTGATTGATGTTAACTAGAATGGGCTAAACTCATTTTTAAGTAGCTCCTAAACATGCTCTAAAAGGTTTGTATTCTCCAAATAGTGTGATTTTGGGACCATGGCCTATCTAAAATTTAATGTATCAAATGAGTTGTCTCAATCTAGTCCATGCAAGCCACTCGTTCATGTTTTAACCGTCATAGTAATATATCTTAAACTCTTTATCCAAAAATACCTCAAGGGGATTGACAAACCATAAATATATACTTTTCTCCTAAGCCAAAATTCAAACAATCCATTAGGCTTAAGTACACAAATAAAAATATTTCTTGGTCCAAGCAAAGCAAAATCAAATATTTGAATAGCGTAGGTAGAAGCCTACACAAGGCCTAGCCCATTAACAACCTACTAGCCAATGCTCGAACCTATCAATATACATGCTTTGCTTCGTGGTGGTTTGGAGATCATAAAGTAACTATTAGGTTGGAATGCATCATGCCTTCGATGGTTTTAACTCTTTTTATACAAACATGGACTATCTTCTCAACCAGTGCTTTGTGGGCTGGTTTAGACTAGTGAATAATCTAGTAGAGTTGCTTTGTAATTTTAAAGTGGAATAGCCCCCAGCGAGGTAGCTATTGTGCAGAACCGATGCTCTGTTAGAGTGAGAGAGCATTTGGGAATCTATGTTCTCTGTCTCGTGAAGGGATGATCTTATAGAGTATTGCTAATTCCACGGGCATGGGAGATTTGCTCATTCACACAGCAGGATGATATGCTACCATGGATCGAAAGTGGATTGTGTACTACCCCTGTGTGGACGGAAATCGGTCTAGGCAGGGGCTCTGTGGGAGCCACTGTGATATATAGGTTTGACCGAAAATGAGGTAGATCCAATACTCAAGTGGACCACGCCATATGAAGTAGTGGTGGTAATGAAGCCAACCATTGAAACCTTCTCAGGGCTTACCATGACGTTTATTTGTCATACAAACTATTCATAAGGTCACATAGACATGGATGAAAGGAGAAAATATCTTAGCTTGATTCAAAACTTATATGGCCCTCAATAAGTTTTTAATCATAGGCGTTCAATCCCCACTGTATGGTCCACTTGTGTCTTGGATCATATTTTTTGGTTAATAGCTTGAAATAACCTGAAATTTTTTTATGAACAGCGTGTGTAAAATCCATATGTCACTGAAGCCCCCACACAACCCTTGCCTAGACCGATTCCATCCGGGCGAGAGCAGGATGCAATCCACTTCCCCATGGATCATTAGTTTACGCCTATTTTTTACACATCTACTTGAACCAGTGAAATGCCTTCATGTGTTAATACTATGCGTTTAATGATGGATGATACTCGCGTCTTGAGAATTATCTTTTGCCTCGCCTCATTCAGAGACATGTCACATATCAAAAGCAGAGTAGTGTAGAGTTGTATGCATGTTTGTAAATAAGATAATGACATGAAGCCCTAATACATGTGGCATGTGTAATCGAAGTGGTATGCTCGATAAGACTATAAAAGACCTGCAAAGACGGGGTTCTTATCACAAATCCAAATATACTCAACATGGTCGTCTCACACAATCCTTCAAAAATGGGAGCTCCTCCTAGAGACGAGCATTGCTCTTGCGGCGATTACGAAAATCCAAGAAATGGATCAGCCTAAGAGCATATGGGAATCAAAGGTATTGTGATAGATCTGGTCCAGTGAGACTAATCCTATAAGATCCATGAAACACTAGCAAATAAATGAAATCAATTTCTGACCTCAGAAGATCTCTTTAGCCAGGTTGGTTGATCAGAGAATAATTGAGCATCGTAATTGCCAATAATCCTAGACTAGCAAGAAAATCCAACAAGGGTTTTGCCGCCTCCCAAAGCTATAAAAGGGGCATCAGATGAAGAGTTCAAGGCCCATGTCAAACACAATCTCTTATACATAGTGCAACGTTGTTTATCCTAGTTGAGATCCATCCAAATTGCAGAACGTTTGGAGTTTAAGTTAGCTTTATATTGCTATTGTCCAATAGCATTGCTATAGTACGCTTAGGAGTAGCATGAATTTATGTGACCTACCCTCATCGAATCCTCAATCAATCGAGTCCTTATTTGGAATATCACACCTCAGTCACGTCCTGCTGACCAATCTACCTAGATTGTTTGTCCACGCAGATGATCATAGGTATTTATCTTTCGTTTATTTCTCTACTCTATTTAATTTGTTAATTGTATTGAGCTCTATATACACATCAATTAAATTGACATTCTTAGGCTCTAGTTTTAAATATGTTCATCATTGTTCTATTGAAAAATACAAACTTCTCTATCATTGGTGAAAGAAAAATCTTAAACACAAGGTTAAAAGAATCCTTTCTCCTTTTAAAATCGTGTGATCATTGTAATGTCGATAGTTGAGAGGGCAGCCAATTTGACAAGTTCGGCCTTAATCGGTCTATCTCAATGCAAGGGCACAAACGTTCAATCAAACTAGAGTTGAGTACGACTCTAGCACGACTGTACTATCCTAATTACACATGCTAACCAAATACGGGCCTTCATTAACCCATGTGATCTCGTGCTTGATTGAATTGAGCAAACACCATCTAGCTAGAAAACAATGCCTCGATGTCTAAACAATATAGCCCATCTGAAGTTGGAAGCCTCGTATGTATGTCACGCATGTGTTTCACATTAGCATGTGCTTGCTTGTGAATGGTCCATTCCCACAAGCCTCTCTAATTAAAGAGGAAATTACTCGGGTGGATCCCTAGCTATGGGGGCCATAGTGATGTATGGGTCTTATATCCAAGTCATCGGTACGTCTCACCAGAGCATTTGAAGGCATGATCCCAAACATGCAACGGTCCTCATGACGATTAAACATTAAAAACTTTTTGTGGGCCATAAAAGTTTTGGATTAAGTTGATATTTGTGTGGTCCCTTCATTTAGGTCTGTTGACCTTATCAACCAGATGGATGGCAAATAACAATTCTGGTGGCCTCTATAAAGTTTTTAATGGTGGGCATTCAATCACCATTGTTTCTTGTGGTGTGGTCCACCTAAGAGTTGATTCCACTGCATTTTTGGGGCTCATGCCCTAAAATGATTTGGCAAAACATATGGACGGCATGGATATAAGATACATCATGGTAGGCCCCATAATCAGGGATCTGTGGTCTAGGAATCCACCTAAGCCGCGTCTGATTAAAGAACTTGTTACTCTATAATGCGATGCTCCGACCAAGACCATGTACAATGTTGTAGTTTTAACACTACACGAAGTGCTATGGCTCAGATCAAGTATTTGATATTATGGGCCACATTGTCCATGACCCATGGACCAAAAATATACCAAATAGGAAAACCCTAACCCTTTTGTTGTATTGCAAATAATAATAATAATAATAATAATAATAATAAAGAAGTAACAACAATCCCCAACATTCATAACACGTATAGGATATCCAACTTGTGAAAATCTTATCCCCATGATGAAGATCTCATGGTGTGAAATAAGCCCAATCAACTCATCATGCCAACCAACACATCCATGTCGGATCGGATAAGTAATCCACCCACCCAATGCATGGTGTTGTTACCAATTCAATCAAACATGGCCACACGTGTGAATGGCCCTATATTCAGTTTTCATGTGTGGGTATGATGCGTGGGCATGCTGAAGTCTACTCGACTTAAGGTTTTATTGGTATTCCCCCGCATTGAGACGGACTGATCGGAGGCTGGACACAGGATTCAATTATCCTCTTAACTACTGGATGCACTCAATGTTCAGGTGATTTGTGAAAGGGTAGGCGTTAACCCTTCTGAATAGATTATTTTTGTCTTGTAACAATAGTCATGCGTCTACCGACTTAAGGACTTATATATTTCAGTGTGATTCGTTATAGTAGTTCATCGATAAAAATAGAGAAATAAGATATAAGTCAAAAGTGTTCTTTTATTAATGATTTTTACAATAATAGCACTCATGATCGACTCAAGGGACGACGATCTATTCGTTGCCCAATTGAGATTGAGATTTGTAGTGGGATAGTTGTGATGTGCGGGGATGATCATATGTTCGCTATTCTATTGAAAATCGGGCCTCATGGCAAGACGACTAAAGGCATGTGGATATTCAATAATTTGTTCGTTGCTCGATCAGAATTAAGCTTCGTGGCGAGATGATCAGTAAGGTGATAGCCTGTTCGTGGTCTTGGTAGGAACCAATTACGTGTCAAAACAGTTGTGATTCAACTATCCATTTGTTATCATGTGTGGACCAAACTTCGTAGCGAGATGGCAAACATAATCACCTAATACGCAGTAAGAAAGCTCCACAACCTTCCATTCAAAACTAAGTGATCTTTCTTGCGATATAGCGGGATGCCGTGAATGAAGGGTTGAGAGATAAACCAAGAATTAAAAACTAGGGCTCTTGTGCTATGATTAACGATGGGGGTTAAAAATAAAATAAAATGATAAATGTCTATGGTGGATGGATAAATAAAGCCAGGCTTGGTTGTCATGGCGTAAGCTATAGAGCTCTTCATGGAGTGTTGTTTATATAGTCTTCTAAGAGACGTTGGACTCACGTAGTTTTCAACATCGTAAAAAATTGGGGTGTTCACCTATGCCGATCTTCTTAATTTTCTCACGTAAGCATAACTATTAGGGTGCAATGTATACAAGAGAAAGACTCTTCCATGCGTCAGCTGGAATCCCCACATTGGAAGGTTGTTGTGATCCTTGTGTCACTTGACTTAGACATACATAAAAATTTACTTTTGGTAAGACTTTAACATTTAATGTTAAATAAATATATTCTTTAATGAGATTTTGGCATTTAATGTTAACTGAGATGCTTACTTTAATAAGACTCTTGTTTTTTTGGAGAGAATACTTTTTAATAGAATTTTACAGAGCTGGGCATCAGACCGAGTCGGACCAGATTGGATCCAACTCGAATCGGTCCGAAATTTGCATGGATTGACCCGAACTCGATCCGATCCGGGACCGAGTTCGGGACATATAACCTAAATCGATCTGAAGTACGGTTGGCCTGACTCGAACCGAGTCCGACTCGGTCAAGAAAACCGAGTCGGATCGGGTAAGGTATGGTGTGGATCGGTTGAATCTGTGGGTCATTTTTTTTTCCAAATGCTTTAAAATGATCGTGAAAAAATGGATAAACAGTATGGATATAATAAATATATCGTGTGGGCCCATGTAATTTTGATCTCATTTAGGCCGTCCGTACAACTCGGAGCTTGAGGCACGTCTCTGCTAGTATTTGCACAACACGTATCTGCACACAACTGTAGCCTGTAGTGACTAGTGACGTGATTTGTAGCTGTAGCCTGTAATGAAACGGATTTGTTCCTGCGAAAAGATGCTGGGTGGGGCCCACCGAAATGTTTTTGAGAAATCCATCCCGTCCATCCATTTTATGAGATCAGTTTAGGATGTGCGACCAAAAATGAGGTATATCCAACACTCACGTGAGCCATACAAGAGGAAAAAGTGGGCATTCAGTGAGCACCGTTGAAGCGTATGTATTGCCATGAAAGTTTTGTATCAGGCTGTAATTTTAGTGTTTTCAGTTCATCCCATTGGGAATAACCTTGTAAAAGGTTTGGATATCATATAAACATCAAGGTGGAGCCCAATAATGTTTCAACGGTAGAAATTTCTTTTCCCAATTTTCCCTCTCATGTGACCTACCTAGAGTTTTATCCACCTCATTTTTGGTAGAATGTACTAAAACTAGCTCTAAAAACGGATGGACGGAATGGATTTATAACATACATTGTAGTGGGCCCCACCTAGCATCTTGCGCAGGAACTTTGAAATCCACGTCCAGCCTATAAGGTCTGTGTTAACGTGTCGTGCACGGCACGAAATTTGAATTCGGATTGCGACTTAGTGAGTACGATCTTATTGTACTTAGTAAACTTAGTTGGGCCCACCATGAATGTATGTGGTCTATCCATGCCATCCATCTGTGTTTACACCTCATTTAAGGGGTTGGGCTCAAAATTGAATAATATGAAAGGCTCAAGTGTATCATACCACAGAAAACAGTGGGAATAATGATTTCCACCATTAAAACTCTGCTAGGCCCACAGTGATGTTTATTTGTGATCTAACCTCTTCATAAGATCAAACCGACATTGATGAAGGGAAAATAAAAATATAAGCATGATCCAAAACTTCTGTGGTTCCAAGAAATTTTCAATGGTAGACTTTCAATCCACACTTTTTCCCATGGTGTGGTTCATTTGAGATTTGGATATGCTTCGTTTTTTAGCTTAAGCCCTAAAATTATCTTATAAAATGGATGGAAGGAGTGGATAAAATATATAAAACACGATGGACCCCACAGAGTTTACTTAGTATGCTTAGCGTAGTGAGTTATTTAGTACCCAATCCGCTTCCCAACGAAATTACACTGCGGGCTCTGATCTTACTAAGTAAACTCTGTTGGGGCCTACGGTGAATGCATGTGGATTATCCACGCCGTCCATTCGTTTTTCTAGATCATTTTAGTAGTAAACCCAAAATTGATACATATCCAAAGCTTAAGTGGACCATACCACATGAAAAAGTAGAAGTATTGATTTCCACCGTTTGAATCACTCCGGATCGGATCGGATCCATTCAGTTCGGTTTTCGGTTCGGATCAGTCCAAATCCACCATGATCCGACCTCGATCTGATGAACGGTCGGATCTAACTAATCCAAGTCGTACCGCACCGATCAAAGCCTTCGGTTCGGTTCGGTTCGGATCGGGTCGGATCCACCGGATCGGACCAAAAATGCCCAGCTTTAGAATTTTAGCATTTGATGTTTTCTCCCTCACGTGCACATATTTGATTCTCTTCTTGAAGTTATTTATACCACATATGATTTGACGGTCATGCGACATCTTGTAAATCGTTTGAACTGGGCATACCAAATCGGCTATAAATAATGATAGAGGGGTGAGTTGAATTCCAACCATCATTTAGCATGTATTGCCAATAAGTGGTGGCATCTCATTGGCCACATAAGCGTGCAGAGAAAATGGGTGTCAACAAGTGGAACAACCTGATATTCACAACCAGTGATCTCATTGATGAGGCCAATCTTTTCAACGTAGATGTGCCATGCATATGACATACCAACAGACACTTTTCAGGTATAGTGACTTACTAGATTAATAGAGGTGCACCATATTAAACCTTGTTAGATTCCTCTCTACTGTTGGTTCCAATTCAAGCAAGCTCATCCAGCCGTTAAAAATCTTTCTTTTTTTTTTCCCTTTTCCAACCATCCAGGCATGAAATAAATTAATAATATTTTCTCTTGAGATTCCACCCAAACAGAAACATAAGCTAGCCCATTTATATTATCCATTGTCAACCACTGGACCTAACGTCTGAAATTTAAATGTGTTCTGCTCAGGCTAACCTGGGTAGAACCCTAACCTTGCAAAAGTCCGTCCTAGATATAAAATTACCTAAATGCCCCTTAGAGGCAGCTGGATTCCTACACCACCTTGATGTATGTGTTATGTTTACTTTATTCATCCATTCCAGTATCTCATTTTAGGGCATGAGCCCAAACATAAGATAAACCCATAACTCAAGTGGACAACAGCACTTACAATAGTGAAGTTTAAACACCCCATGTCAAGGCCAAAGACTCTTGGAGATGGATTGGCTGGCGTACCACACACCACTGATCGCATCCGAGTTTCTACATGTCTTGCGAAGACGAGCGCTGATGCTCCTTGAGCTCCCCTTTCACTTAAAGGTTGAAAAGATATCAAAGTTACATGGCCCCCCAAAATGATGTATTTATTATATCTGCTCTCCTTTTAATGAAAGGTTGGAAGGATATCAAAGTCACGTGGCCCGAAATGATGTATTTATTATATCCACACAGTTTGTCATTTGGCGACATCATTTTAGGCCACAAGCCCAAAAAATGAATCATATCCAAATCTCAAATAGACCACACCTCAAATAGCATGGAGATAATGATTCTCACCATTAAAACATTCATAGGGCCCGCTATAATGTTTATTTTTATCCAATATATTTGTAAGGTCACACAGACTTGGATGAAGAGGAAAGACAAATATCGTATTGATCCAAAACTCTTGTGACCTTCACAGGGGTTTCAATGGTAGACAACGTCCCAGCTGCCTTTTGGAGTGTGGTCCAATTGATATTTGGATCTGTTTTATTTTTTGGTTTAAGCCTTACAACTAAATTGCAAAATGGACAGACGGTTTGGATATAACACATACCTCAGAGTGGGACCCACAACTTGATGAGGTCAACACACCAGCCCAGGCTGTGGTGTGTGGTACATCAGCCAATCTTCCCAGACTTTCGGAGTAAACTAAAATCTAGGGAGTGGATTGGCTGTGACGTCGGACACACAGAGATATTCCTGTGATCGGGGCTGTGCGAGGCCCTGTTTTCCAAGAGCACAATGTAGGACATGAGTGAAAAAGTAAGACACAAGGAAAACTTAGGTGGTCAACACCAAACGAAATAGTGGGAACTGAAGCATCTACCGTTGAAACTCTCCTTCAGCTGACCATGATATTTGTATGTTCATAGGGTTACTGTCACTCAGATAAACTATAGCCACAAATATCATCCTGATACAAAACTTATGTTGCCCTCAGCCGTTTAATCCCCACCGTTTCCTGTGGTATAGCCCACATGAGCTTTGGATCTGCTCCATTTCTTATTGTGGTCAGTTGGACTGAGGTATATCCACACCATCCATCCGTTTCTCCAGTCCATTTTAGAATGTGATTCCAAAAATTAAGCAGATCACTATCTCAGGTGGACCACAGCACACAAAACAGTGGTGTTTGAGTGCCTCACCATTAAAATTTTCAAAGGGCTTGTCTTAAGGTTTTAATAATGTTTATTTACCATCCAACCCCATGAACGATAAAATACAAAGATCAGCTTGATCCAAAACTTTTGTGTCCTATAAAAAGTTTTTAATTATCATTCGTCACTTTTTTTAGTGGTGTGGTCTACCTGAGATTTCGATCTTATTAAGGTCTAGGATCACGCCCTAATCTGAGATGGAAAGAGAGATGGCCGGTGTGGATTTACAAAAAATACAAAATGCCGGGCCTCACGCGGTTAGGGTAACACCCATTACTCGGGTATCAGCTAATCCGCTTCCGTCACAGACATCCTGTGGACCCCACACAGCCCCGGGCACAGGAGTATCCCCGTGCCCGGGATCACATGCAATCCGCTTTCATTAAAAGATGAAAAAAAAGAAGAAGAAGAAGAAGATGATGGACGACGTGCATTTTGTCGTACTGAATCAGCTTTGTCAGGCCCACAGTGAGGAATATATGTAGCTTATCTGTGCCGTCCATCCGTTTTTTCAGCGCATATTAGAGATGAATCAGAATTTGAAATAATATAAAGCTCAAGTGGACCACACCAAAGGAAACAGCGGTAATAATAATTTCCACCGTTGAAACCTTTCTAGGGTCCACAGTTCTAGGGTCCACAGTGATGTTTATTTGTCATCCAACCTGTTCATATGATCACACAGACATGGATGAAGGGAAAATACAAATATCATCTTGATCCAAAATTTCCGTGGCCTCAATAATTTTTCAACGGTAGATGTTCAATTCACAATGTTTCTTGTGGTGTGTTCCACTTGAAATATGTTTATATTGAATTTTTGGGTTCAAGCACTAAATTTATTTGGTAAAGTGGATGGACGGAGTAGATAAAATATATAAATCACAGTGGGCCCCACAGAGTGTAACACATACATCACGGTGGGCCTCCGGTTGTTTGGGGCGCGGGAGGCGATCCGCGTCCATATACTCACGAATGAATAACCAAAGCGCAGGAAGAAACTTGTCTACTCAGATGGAGGGAAATAAGAAGAAGAAGAAGAATCCAAAATGACTCTTTTGCGCGCCTAGATTTCCCGCAACAAACCAATCTGTACTGTCCTTTCTCACAATCCTCGAGGGCAAATCCGTCCTTTTCCCAGCTGCCGAGCTCCAACACCTAGGGTTCCCGATCCGGTCCCACAAAAAAAAATTCGAGAAGATGAGCGGAGGAGACATGAAGATCTCCCTCGACAAGCTCCCAATCAAGCGCCTTGATTCAATCGAGGAGAGCGGCATCGAAAGATTCCCACCGTACGATCCCTATCTTTTTAATATGAAATTTCCTGATTTTTCCTACTCCTGTTCTGATTTTCTCCACTTGTGAAGGGAAATCGGCTACGATGAGAGGCGCCTTGCTCTAATTCGGCGAATTGATTTCACTCCAGTCGTCGAAAAGGATGCAAAGAAGCTGAAGAGCTCGAAGGAGGCAGCTGCGGCAGCAGCAACGACACCATGGCCGTGGCAGAGCTTGGTTGAGAATCTGCAGCTGGCTCATCAGGAACTCTCCGTCATCATTGATCTCATCAATACAGTAAGTATTCGTAATTTGAGAGATTTGATTCTGCGGGACAGCTCACATTGTGTTTTTATGTATGAATTTCACAATAGGGATTTGAGATTTCTACTTCTCGTAGTATACTCTCACATGGGAATTTTGGTCATTTCAGAGAACGAAAGCAATAATCATGCAAAAATAAATAAATTCTGACCAAATCACCCCTGTAGGATTGGAGTGACATTCCCTTTTCACACAATCCAACTGTAAAATTAGGATTGAAATATCAGGAGAAGTTCAAAAAACTGCTAAGCACATCTCGATTTGATGCTAATTAGTAAAAGCTCTCGGCTCGGTTTACACTATCAACAAAAGAAAAAAGAAAAAAGAGGTTCACTTCATTGCATGATGAATCAAACTAAGAGTAAGGCTATGTTTGGATGCATTATTGAAATAATTGGTTAAGTGGAAACGACCAAATTGCAATTGCCTTAACATTCAGCTATTAACATCTGGGGTCGGCTTTACATATCTTGTTATTTGGGTTCATCATAGCCTTGTCCCAGGGTTTTTGGGTTGGCTTTATGAATATTGTTTCACCAATCATTCCTATCTAAGGCCTATGCTCAGTAATCGAACAAGCCTTCATTTCCCTTCTCGACATATCAATCTGTAGTTGCCCGAACCATGAGGCGGAGTGACAAAGGATTCAGGTGGGGGAGCAAGGAAGTGTCCATTTCAAAACGTTGGCAATTATAAATGGCTGGAAGTGGGAACAAAGGTGCACGTCTGAATCGCAATTCGAAGTAGGAGTGACATCTGGTTAGAAGGTTCATGCAACTAGGTGTTGATCGGAGTCCTTTTGGGTTTATCTTTCATTGAGGAACTTGGATACAAATCACAATTGCATTACTTTCAAGGAGTTGAAAGGGATGTACCTATGAGTATTATGAAGGTGATTATAAGTTGATTGTCATCTCTCTAATAAACTAATTGTTGCAATTTCAATGGTGCATCCAAATGAAATCTAAAAGTTCATGAACTACCAATATAGTTCTGACTCAAAATGCAAATTAAGATCTTGGAAAATGTTTAACCATGGTTTTGAATCAGTAACATATCAGCCGATGCAACTGTATCATATCCATATTGGCTTGATATGATATGCAATTTGGGGCGGAAATAGCCCACCCTCAAAAAAGGGGCCATATCAGCCTATATCAGCCAATATAGGGCATGTCGGCACCAATACAGCTGATACAAGCCAATATTCGCTGATATACCCTTATAGTCCCATATTTGATTTTTATTTTTTAGTTTTTTTGTTTTCCAAAATTTATCTTTTTCCTCTTTCTTTTTCATGTCAACCATGCAGGAAGCTTTGAAATTCATTTTAGACTAAATCTAGGCTATTTTGGGGATCAAAACAAATAATATTAGTGAGATTTAACAAATTGAAGTGGAATGGACCATTATTGGAGAAATCATAGAGGAGGGAGAACCATCCACTTTTTTAAAAAAAAAAGGTTTTTATCTTCTTCTTCTTCTTCTTTTTTTCAATGTAATGGGCACTAATTTACCATATCATGCTTGATTTGTGTTCAATTAGGGTCCATTTGGATGACTGGTGATTTAGGCCAATACCTATATGCGATGCCTGTATCATATCGTTTTTCGGTTGGGCCAATATGGCCCCTGACACCAATATTCAGAACCATGTATGCAAGTGGATGATAATTATCCTTGTCTACCCAATTTTTATTTTTATTTTTTTTTTAATCCTTGTCTACCTACAGTCATGTATATGAAGATCATGTGTACGTATAGCATTACTGCTTTCTTGTTGAAGCTGTATGCGACACAGAAGTGAAAGATTTGAGGTTGTTAAGTTGGCTGGACCTGCTTTCATTTGTATTGCTTTTCAAAAGTGGGGCTGGTCGTATATGAGAGTTGGGACATAAGTTAATGATGGTCTTGACAAGATAGAGGTGTTTACTCTGTGTTAATCAAGTGCAACAGTTTGACACTGAAATCATAACCACAACCTCCTATCACAAGTTCAGTTCCTTGAAGACGATCAATGCAGGCATGAAAACTGCTTTTGGTAAGTCATTTCCTAACCCCTTGGTCTAGAGGGTAAGGGTAAATCATAACACTGTCTTAGGGAGTGGAGTAGGAATGTATTCAAGTTATGGCCTATCTTTTCTTGATGTATTGACTGCATGACCAGGTCTAGATCAGATGTCTGTATTACATACATCATAGAGGAAATCACAACCGACTGAGAGACTAAGCTAATTCGATGCTAGGGTTCCGTGATGGAGGAGATTTGCTTCTCCCATAATGGCTTCTATAACAGTCCTACTCTAGGCTCTGAACCTAATTGTCTTTCAGTTTGGTCTTATACCTCAAAGCAGTCTCCCATATTTATTCTGTTCAGATTTTACTTTGGGTTCTCTTTGTTCATCATATCAGTGTAACTCTTGAATCTTACATCAGATGAATTGGTATTATTTAGTTTAATACTTTAATATAGTCAATTTTTGTAGGTGGAAGCAAATGATGCGGTAACAGTGGCTGGAATGACAAGGCCAAAGCAGTTGCCTAATGAAGTTTTATCAGACCTTGCCGTGTCTGCAGCTACTAAGCTACAATGTTTCCGGGTACTTTTTACATAACACCATTGATGATAATGTTCGTGTGCAATTTGTGTTCCCGTTTTCTTTTCCCAGGTGTAATACCTTGGATTTATTTCGATTTTAACGAATACAATTACATACCGAAATGAAGGTGCAGAAACAAATGCTTGAATAGTCATCAATGTGTATGATGGTTTAAATTCATTTGGATAATTCCCATACTATCTTAAGGGCCTGTTTGATGAAACTTATTTTCAGCACTTATCACTGAATCAGTCTATTTTCAGTTATTTTCCCTCGTTTAGACCGTTTGGCAAATTCAAGAAATTAAGTGCTTAATTGGATTTTCACTGAAAATTGTGATTTTTTGAAGCTCCACTCTCTTGACTCAAGACTTAACACGGAATGCAGTAAGCGATTTTGACTAAAATCTTTGGTCACTTTTGAGCAAACTATCCTTAATTTATTTTTTTGGTAAATGACAAGTTTACCCTTTTATAAGCGACTTCCGTAAAAGCTTTGAAAGGAACTGGATTGTGGAACCTTTGACAAAGTTCTGTAGGCCCATCATAATGTATGTGTTGTATCCACACAGTCCATCCATTTTGCCAAATCATTTTAGGGCATGAGCCTAAAAATGAGGCAGTTCCAAAGCTGAAGTGGACCACAACACAAAAAGCAGTGGGGACAATGTTGTCCACCGTTGAAACCTTCCTAGGGACCACTTTGAAGGTGCCTTGCAGGAATACTTGGAGGAGTGTGGATCGATACACCAAAGCTCCTGCTCATACACTCAACAGAATGGAGTGGCAAAGAGAAAAAATCGTCATCTACTTGAAGTTGCTCGAAGTCTTTTGATAGGGATGCGTGTTCGAAAATGTTTTCAGACGGATGTTGTTCTTACAACTGCTTATCTTTCTTTTTTCTTTTTCTTTTTTAGGAATGATTGGGATTTTATTAAAGGCTCACTTGCGTACAAGCAGGAAAAGAATACAACGAGGAGAACACTACTAACAGATTACATCCCAACAATAGATTTAACAAAATCTAAGTCAACTTTCAAAGCAGAAGCCCATTCCAAAGTATTCACTTTAATAGACAGCAGTAAAGCATTGAAAGAGCTTGTGGAATCTCGAAACCAGTGTCTATTTCGCTTACCCCAAATGGCCCATAGAAAAAGGTTCCAAATAGGCCTAACCTTCTTTGACACACCTTCACCATCTTATTAATCATATGCTATCTAGAATTTTAAACTTAAAGTCTCCATATCGAGTCCTTTGTTCTACCTACTTTCTTTATCCCACCTCATATCTTTGGATGTATGTGTTTTGTTCATGTATTGGGTCCAAGTTGAACTAAATTAGATCCAAAATCCATTTGAAGTGCATTTTTAGGTTATCCCACCACACAAAAGGGGTACAAGTGTTTTGATCCTACATGTTATCCCACCACTAAGGCACGTCCACTCACTAATTCAAAACCTTGGAACCAGGTAATGTTTCTCTTTTGTCTATTCCTTCTGTCCTTGAGGACATTCATCTCATTGCCCTATGAAATGGGAAGCGTTAGTGTTCTTCACATCCAACATCTAAAATTGTTTCATATATGGCCCTGTCTCCTTCCTATTACTCTTTCTTGTCTTCAGCTTCTTTTGTGTCTTTGCCTTCCAAATTCTAAGAGGCGGTCTCCAATCCAAAGTGGCATGAGGCTATGATGGAAGAGATGTGGGCTTTAATAAATTTAAAAAAATAAAATAAAATAAAATGGAACATGGGAGCTGGTGGAGTTATCTAAAGGAAAAAATTAGTGGGTTGCAAATGGGTCTTCACAGTGAAACACAAGGCAGATGGGTCCATTGAAAGGTATAAAGATAGAGTTGTTGCTAAGTGGTACGTATGGGATTGACTACAAGGAAACATATGCACCTATAGCTAAGATGAACTCCATACGAGTATTGTTGTCCTTTACTGCAAATTTTTCCTGGCCTCTTTATCAACTAGGTGCGAAAAATGCATTCTTTCATGGAGACTTGAAGGAGGAAGTGTAGATGGCTCCTCCTCTTGGTTTCAGACTTCCCAACAATGAAGTAAAAGTTTGCCGATTGAAGAAGTCTATTTATAGACTTAAACAATCCCCTTAGGCTTGGTTTAAGAGGTTTAGTCTAGCAATGAAGATGATAGATTATTTCTAGAGTCACGCTGATCATACTTTCTTTGTAAAGTAACGAGGACAGCTAACGACCGCTCTAATTGTTTATGTGGATGATATTATGGTGACCGGAAATAATTCCCAGGAAATTAAAGATTTGAAGGAATTTTTGGCAAAAGAATTCGAAATTAGGGATCTAGGAAATATAAAATATTTTTTAGGAATAGAGGTGGCTCAATCAAAGAAACGTGTCTTCATCTCTCAGAGAAAGTATAACTTGGACTTATTGAAGGACACTAGTAAGCAATGTGCTTGACCTACAGATTCTCTTATTGATCCTAATCTTAAATCGGACCGAAGTGAGGGAGAGTTATTACAAAATAAGGAGATGTATCAGAGATTGGTTAGTCGATTACTCTATCTCTTACTCAACCTAATATAACATTTGTTGCAAGTGTGGTGAGTTAGTGTATGCAAACACCACGAGTCCCTTACTTGGAGGCAGTTGAAGGGATCTTGAGGTATTTGAAGACATCTCCTAGGAAGGTCTCGTATTTGCAAATGATGGTCGTCTTGACATTGAAGAATATACAGATGCAGATTGGGCAGGTGATGTGAATGACCGAAAGTCGACTACAGGATACTGTACTTTCGTGGGAGGAAACTTGGTTACGTGGAGAAGCAAGAAACAAACTGTAGTGGCTAAGTCTAGTGTTGAAGCAAAATATAGGGCTATGGCACATGGTGTAACGGAGTTACTATGGGTGAAAATTCCGTTGCAAGACTTGGGAATTATGGCTAGCTCTCCTACGAAGCTATTTTGTGGTAACAAAGCAGCCATTGGCACTGCACAAAATCCAATCCAGCATGATCATACCAAACACGTTGAAGTTGATAGTGATGCAGGGACATGTGATGACCTAATCCTAGATTCATGTACAATCAAGTTAAAGAATGTTCAAATAAATACACGAATCAACTAACAGTTTCCAATGAAAGGGATTAGGTAAATTTCAACACAAAGATGAGGTTATTCCGTCAGGATCATGCCCCTTAGTATAAAATCGCGTAAACAATAAAAAAGGAGGACCTAGAAATATGAGGATATTTCATATCTAACATAAGTCAGTTCACAGTTAAGTTTTGATCTGATTCTACTGACTAACCAACCCTCTTTTCCGTTCAAACTAGAAAGGGGATATCCAGATATGAACGAAAGGGGTGAAAAATGAAGGGTTCGAGATGAAGAAAGTACAGATCCTTTTTCATCAAAAGAAAAGGATGATGATTCTTGCCTTTTCCTGCAGCTCGAAGATCTAGAAAGAGGGAAACCTGAAATTGGGGTGAAATCCTTAACATACAAAGGTCAATCCTGAAACCATAATCTCTTGAATAAAGAAGAAGAAAAGATATGAATTTCTATTCATTCAATAATAATGAAAATAGGGTTTCTCACAATGTATATATAAGTTATGGAAAAAGTAAAAGTGCACTAAAGCCCCTGAAAACAAGAAAAATAACAAAAAGACGAAAAAATAAAGAAAGTGCAATAAAGCCCCTGGAAAAAAAAAAAAAGAACAAAAACGCCTAAAACTAAAACACCTGTGTGGTAGGGTGTGAAATTTGACCTATGGATCTATGGTCAGAGTGCGGTCATGCCGCTCCTGCACTCATAGCGCGACAGAAAATGGGTTCGATAGACTCAATGTCCATTCACATCAACTCCTCCGCTCCGGTACTCTGTCGGCGACGCCTCCTTCTCTGGTACACTCTAAAGAGTGCACCACTGATGTCCGCATCAGATAGGCACTTCATCCTTGAGCAAATTATTTCTCAAGAATGGTGTCTACCATTTGTGAGCATTGAGAATCAACTTGTGGATATTCTAAATAAGGGATTTCTCAAGACAAAATTAGAATCTGTTCTTAGCAAGCTTTGGCATGATAGATAGCTATGCGATCTTGAGGAGTGTTGAGATATGAGATTTTGAGGGTTTATATGTAATTTCATTATTTCCGAGGGTTATTTGTAATTTTTTTAAAGTCTTATAAAAGGAATAAGAAAGGGGTTGTAGCCCTAATACGTTTCTTTTCCCCATCTTTCTATCTTTCTTCTCTCCTCCTCCTTCCTCTATTCTTCTCTTTCAATTTAAGCATTAATCTCTCAACTTCTACTGTAACCATGGTGATAATGGTGATTGAATGATCTTAACTCTGCAATCAGTGACCTGGAAATAGGTGGTTAAGGAAAGAATACAGTTATTACTTTACATGTTCCAAGGAGGATGGTCTAAAGAGAAAACTTTTTGGATGTTCCAATGTCGGCGATACTTGGACTTCCTCCATTCTTGTTGGGGCTGATACATGGTCAATGGTGTATACCCTGAACTGCAGGCCCCACATGTACCAAATCCTCTGCCTCAGTCAACCTTAATCTGCCAAGGCTCACGGCCTTATAATTCCTCAGTATTGGGACTGTCATGTGGGCATGTTGTTTGTCATCTCTGAACTTTGAGATCAGGCTCAAGAGAAAAAACAAAAAAGAGCGTTTCCATCTCCTTTAACCAAGAACAGGTCTTCGCTATTTATTGCCATTCCCACACTTATGCTATTGACCGAGCGATTTTTTCAGATGTTCCTCTGAGATGGTGAAAATGTGAATAACGAGTCTTTATTCCATGTTTCTTATGACTAATAGGGCTAGGATATTGGTTATTGAATGGGCTTCCTATGTCTCTAAATTAAGGGATTGTAATCTTCAGTTTCTTGGTTAGCCCTTGGGTAGTTTTCTTGGCGCCCCCTTTGTTTGTAGTTTCTTGCTTTTCTTTTCAATAAAATTTGAGTTATCTTTCAAAAAAAAAAAAAAAACAGTTTGCAAGTGTTGCGACAATCTTGCAGTTGGATGTGGAAGCCTCATTACTAAATCCTTCGCCTCAAGAGTAGCAAACTAGCTTGTCACTCGAGACTGCTTCCAAGTGCCAAGCTGAGTTTCCTAATTCGGGAGCATATGTTTTTTTTTTCTTTTTTTCTTTTTTTTCTTTTTTTTGCTTGTGGAATGAAGGAAACTACTTGCATTAATCCTTTCAAAAAAAAAACTAATAATAAAACTGTCTGCAGCAAATTTGTTTTAATGTCTTTATACAGGCATCATCTTGGAAGATGTCACTTGCCCTTATGGATCAAAAGAAAAGAGACATTGTTTGGCTTTTGATACTGATATCGACTGATGTAATTGCACCCTGTTGAAGGAGCTCCTCTACAGAGATGTTTCCGTATGGTGTATTTGTAGAGATTCAAGTTACCAATCAAAACTAAAATTTGGAGTGATTCAAGTCGTATGCATATTGTCTTTCTGATCTTAATGTTTTTTATGTTTAATCTGCATCATCATCATCTAAGCATCATCCCAACTTGAAATCATGTTCCGTCATTGAATTCTATCATGAGCCATACCTTCAGTTAGACCGTAGGTCATCAAGTCTTTTCTTACTACCTCCTATGTCCTTTTGGGCCTTCTTCTTGCCCTTCTAGAGCCTTCAACTTCTACTCACTCCCTCCTAACAAGCGCATTCTTTGTCTATGTTGCAGCATCTCGGGAGATATTTTAAACAATCTGCCAAAGCTTTGGAGCAGCAGGTTGCAAGGGAGGCAAGATTCTACGGTGCGCTAATCAGGTGAATTTGCCCTATATAACACTTGTAGCAGAGGAAACTCAAGAAACCCACACAAGGGTGAATTGCCATGTTGCAAAACATCATCAGAACATAATCCCATGATCATTGTTCGAAGTATCCCCGATATTATCCGTATCTCCAGCTCGGCGATACCGATAACACTGGTGGTATCAGAAATTCCAGGTATAGGCAACGTATCGCTAAGTATCGCCAATATTTTCGACTGTGTAAATTCCAGGTGTCAATTGTATTGCCAATGTTTTCGACTATGTAAATTCCAGGTGTCGCTTGTATTGGCAGTGTATCGGTGATATTTCGTTAATATCACCAATGTATCGATATTGCCAAAAATCTATTTATTAAAAAAATTCCATTTCAATTTTTTTTGGTTGGGTGCATCATTGTTTGCAATGTTTAAATTGTCAACAATAATTTTGATATTATTGTTATTGCAATGTGGGGGATATCAAGACCACAATCTTTCGTTTGCTTTCTAGTTGTCAATGATTTCATAGCACAATATCATGTGTTGTCGATATTCTGAAATGTTGATGGATGTTTAGATGGAAGGTTGGATAGTTGGATGGATCATTGCATGGATAGATGGGATCGATGGGATGGTTGGAATGATTTCTTACGACAACACATGCTTTTAAGCCCTCATTAAATGGAAACTTATTATGTGTGCATTCTTTTTGTAATTTTTTTCTTAATTCCTATATATGTAAATATGTGCATTTTATCATCTCCTGAAGTTTAACTGAAAAATTCCACCATTTTCCCCATGTTTCCCTGCATTTCCGGTTATCGGGGATATTGATATTGTTTTTGTATCACCGGCCAGTGAAACTTATAGCAATACCGATACTTTGAACATTGCCCATGATCATGATCTCATCACAAAATCAAGGGTGCCTATTTTTTCAAATTAAAATTCTATTGCAAATCTTTCATTCAAAAGAAAATTATTTCTCATCATTGGGTAATGTAAGCCGTGGCAATGCTTTCTTGCAACTCATATTTACCACTTTTTCATCCTGAACTACAAGACCATTCTCTCCTATCTATTTTGCAAATCTATCCAAACTATTTCAATTAGTAACTCCGACACCTTAGTTGTCTGTTTCATTTCAGTGGCCATTTTGTTTCTCCTCCTACTCGCATGGAATGTTTCATTGTTCCTTCTATTTTGGTATTATGTTTCAACAAAAACCCACTAAAATCTTTGGGAAGAATGCGACAATCCCCAACCCCCCCTGTGCAAGAAAAGAAAAAAAGAACGAAAATTCTGTTTCAGCCAAACCAAAACTACTGGTTTTTCAGTTCTGGGATTGGGACCGAAGTGAAATGAAATTGAGACCAACTTCCATTTGGGTTGTTCTTATGATATCCTAGAACCTTACTTAGCAATGATTCCTAATGCCCTATATCTTACTGTCAGCTTACCAACTTTCTGCTTTGTGCCAACCTTGATTTTTGACAAGTGGACAGATTGCAGCAAAACTGGAAAGTAAAACGTCAGCGTTTGGCCATTTCTGCTCCGGGCAGCGAAGGCTTCACTATCGATTTGTTTGATAATTTGCTATCAGATTCAACAGCTGTGTTTCGCCCATCTTCTATATCAACCGTTCGTGTTGATCATGACTCAGCTGGCATGCTGACCTTACAATTGCCTCCAAAATCATGCCGCTCTATTCAATTCGGTTTTGTTGGTGATCGTTCAAGTTGGAAACCAAAGAGACTTGGTAATAATAAAGTCTATGGCTCAGGCGAGCATCCTTCACGTGAATCTAAGAAAGAAGCAAATGATGAAGATGTCGACAAATGCATTAAAGAAACACATTCAGTCCTTCGTGAAATTCACCGAGCAATCTTTGATGAGCAGGTAACTTTCGTTAAACCTGTGTATCTAGGTTTGAAAAACAAAAAGAAAGAAAGAAATAGCAGGCTGAAGGTTACATTGTATAGCAGTTACGTCTGTCATGTAACAGACAAACAGAAAAAAATGGAAAGATTAGAAAAATGCAGATCTATGAAGCTTATTAACATTGAAATTGAACTTTTAATCATTCCGATATATCATATATTAAAATTATTATTGTAATTTTTCTCATTCTCAATGAAATAATGAGCTGTTTAGTTGATCATTTTTTTTAATACATCTTTATATTCCATTGTAATGAAAATGCCCTGTGTAAATAGCATCTAATGTGCATAATAATAGCAGATATTACGTACAAAAAAAGCAGATTATTTTGAAAATAATGTCCTGTTTAATTTCAAAAAATACAATTTACAGCCATTATTTACACAGTTTTTTTTTTTCCTTCTTAGTTCCCCCTATTTGTTACATAACATGTTGTAGAGCTACCATTACCACTACAACAGGAATTATGATGTCGTTGTTGTCTCTGTTTTTTTAACAATTTGTGCCCCTAGTTCTCACCCCTTTTGTGATTAACCGATTGGGGTCATCTAACTTCAGGTGTTTGATTTGGTAAATCGCGAGGCTTTCTACCCATCTCCAGGAGTTAATGTGACTGGGATACGGGAAGACTTTATACAGCTGGGTATAGGTCAAGAAGCCTCTGTATTCTTATCCCTTGTGCCTTTTGAGCAAGATGCTGATCAAATGACTGACACCATGGGTCAAACCCAGAATGGCGAAGGTGGGATTTTACCTTCAGATGCAATGGTAGTGAGGGTTGCAGAAGAGAAGCATGATAGCTTTAGAAAGAATTTTCCAGGACTTCCTAATCCAATCGGGTGTGAGATTTATTTGCAACAGATTCTCCATGAAAATGTTTTTGTGAAAGCAAAGGATGGGCACCCTTCTGCAGGCAGAAGTCAAGTATCTGGGCAGCAGGCTGGTGATGGGCTTGGTCTCCTAGGCCATTTCTCTATGACTCTGGCTCATAGAATCTTTTCCAAGAAGGTTATGGCAGAGCTGGAGAATCTGGTATTAGCGTTGTCTATATAAAAGAAAGAAGTTAGCCAGTGCTATTATTTGGACATTAGTTATCAAGTACTCTGATCTCCCTTTATACATGACACACATGTACGAGATCTTGACTGTCCCTCTATTAGACCCCTCCATGGACGGGCATACCCCCAAAAACACCACTATTGGGTCATCTTCACCACTGATTTCAGGCCTTTTGCAGATTACAAATGGCAGTTAGAAAAGGACCCAGCCAATGGTTGAAATGCAATGGCTACAAGTCCTCCAATTGCAGCTATTATTGACTTACTAGCAGGATTTTTAGCGTATGGTCCATCTGCATTCGATGCCCAACAAACGAACAATATGATTTCGTCACGTGTTCCATGTTTATGCAGATTTCAGTGCCTGATTACTACAATATTAGTGTTTAGCACTTGAACTTTTCTGAAAAGAAAATGACAAGCTTTGATTCTCTTTCATACCCAATTACCAGTCTTTTCTTTTGTACATCCAGGTAAGTGGGGTCCCATATCTCCATTTGTTATCCCATCCTACTTGGCATTCTCGGACATCTTCGTGGTCCCTCTTCATGAAGGTTCCCGAGTCCATTCTTCATGCTGGACGCCGAACAAGGCCCGTGGATGTTCATGGCACAAAGAACCGAGTCAAGTCACAGTTCCACACCAAGGTGGTGGTGAACGATGAATCCATCAGCATAAGTGGTGAAGGTGCACCGAATGTCGTGGGTCTCTTTAGAGGGGGTTCCACAGACACTTGCCTGATGAATCAGTATGATTGTGACCTGGCAGATCTCCCTGTGATACTTCTGCAGCAGGTATACTACAACCTTTTAACCTTGTACAACATGAAAGTACTTTGCAAAGATCTGTATTTAAAAACTTGAATTATGTACAGGTTGGGCCTGGTACAGTGATCCAGACCATTGATCCGAAAGGTCCTACCATTGCTGGGAGATGCCCCAAGATCTCCCAGATTGGGTGGCCTTCAAATAGACAATCAGTGAAACTATCACTGACCCCAGTTAGTTGGGATAAGACCTGGATGACGATGATTAGTCAGGAAAAAAATTGTGGCAATAATCAGAAAAAGGGCAAGGATTGGGATGGCGACAATATTCTAATCTGGAAGATATTTTGGGAGCTATTGCTTTGATAGACGAGGTCGACTGGTCGAATCTCATCCCCATTACTTTTACTTTTGAAACAAAAGCAATTGACTGGACCCGTGACTTAGGTCAATTCACACGAAGTTGTATTGAGTCGGCCGACTTGACAGGTCTTGTCAAGCCCTGACCAAGTCACACCAGTTAGCGAGTTCCCATTAGGTCAAGTCACACCAAGTTGTATTGAGTGGGTCGACATGACAAGTCTTGTCAAGCCCTGACCAAGTCACACCAATTAGCAAGTTCCCATTAGACTCGGCTCCAAATCTTGTCGAATTGAGTTGACTCAGCTGAGTTTTAGAACTATGGTTTGGATCACTGAACCACGTGCCCCACCTTTATGATGCAAACTTTTCGAATTAAATTTAGGAACTGCTAGAGTGGTTTCTCTCTCTTTCCTTTTCAAACAAACTGGAATAAAAGAAAAGAAGTTTTCTGTGCCTGTTCTAAAGCTGCCACTCTGTTGGGCCTAATACACAATAGGAACTTTAGTTGCTACTCAGTAAACCGTTGCCTCTCTTTTGGTAATTGAAACAAAATAAAAGAACAGTCCTTGTCTAGATGCAACAGTGAGTTTTGTTATGTATCTTCTTGCCTGAGGAATGAGCTCTTTGTAACAGGTAGCGAGCCAGGTCATTCGTTGGCTCCACGAGGAAGCTCTGATTGTAGGAATGAAAGCGAGTAGGGACTTCCTCGGCTTATGTTTCCAGTTAGAGCAGGGTGACATGCTGAGCCTGGTGGCCCACGTGGACCCCAACAACTCCCGTGGGTGCATCTCCTGGTGGTTGGTGATGGAAGACGGATTGATGGAGGACGGCAAGCTTCACACAGATTTATCAAATGGTGGGTCTGAAAACAAGAGGTTCTTGGGGTACTTGTCACCAGAAGCGTTGTATTCCCTGTTGATGGATTTGGTCAGCTTGTGCAGTGGTAGTGGGAGTTATTGATCTCTCACACGCTTCATGTTTCCATATGGTTGCCCTTGCTCATATGTCAATGTTCTCTATTTTATATGGCCATATTGCTTCAAAAATGCATTTTGACAGGAGATGGCAACGAAATTAGAGTTATAAAGGTTGCCCTTTTGGCATCTTGACTTTTGCTAAAATTAGGATCCGTTTGGACGTAATGTCGACTGTAAATGAAGATTTATGACCTATAACATCTGACTGGGTCTTAAAAACAGAGATTGCAGGTGCCAGGCATGCCACAAAACAAGGGTTTGGATTGTCTTGGAACCCGTGTTTTGTCTATCTGTCCTAATGGACCCTTTGTTGTCTGACAGATTAACTACAGTCCTATTTGAATTTAAACTCGACACTGCACTTCATGGGGTTCCACTGAACTGCAGACAAAAACTCTAATTGTGTAAGTGCCACCTGTTTATGGTAATCAGTGCCGTTGATTTGTCAGACCAGCATGTGGATGCGCTGTTTGGATTGTACACGTGCCACTTGTGTATGTTAATCAACGCTGTTGATTTCTTTCGCCAACTTGTGGTTGGGCTGCGTCCCACAGGGTGGATTGTGCTGTCCATTGTATCACCTGCATGTTTAAGGCATGGTTAACTCAACAAAATGGGGAAATGTCACAATTGGCAAAATAACCATCAGATGGTTAGAATTATCCAATCATTATGCTTTCTTGACCGTGGCTTATCTAATGCTTGCGTAGCAGATCTACGGTCCTGATCACCAGAAATGTTTGGCATGCGAATATGGATGCTTCTTATAGTTTATATTATGGTAATCCGAAGTCCAACATCGAGCCTGATCAAGTAATGGAAGGAGGGGTAAAAAAAACAGAGAATACAGAATCATTGATTGACCCGAAGTTAAAAACTACTTGGGACTGCCTAGATTGGAAGATCCAGACCTTTGATCCATGATTAGTCATACCTTGGATGGGGATGCATTAGGACTCCCACATTGGAAGAACCCAGATGATTAAGTGGAAAAGAAAATAAATAGATAAAAATACGACAATGATGATTGTGTTGCCCCAAAAAATTCCCAGATTGGAATTCTCTTTCGTTTAGATTGGTGGATTCTACTCATCACCAAATGCAACTTTAGATTGGATTTGGAAGTATTACTAAAGAATTCCCATGCATATGTAATCAGCTTTGGGCCAGATTCGGGTTTGGGCAGGGGTAAAGCCAGCACCACTGTAACTTGTGGTGTTGTACCATCTTTTCCATTTAGTGCTTGTTTGGATTGCGAGATACAATTGTAATATATTGTAGAAGTGATATTGATTATAAGTTACAGTACCCGTCTTCTCAAAAGTTGGTAATCTAACATAATTTTTATGTTTGGATAGATGTGATCAACCTATATTGAATATACTTTTACATTAATCAAATGTCAAATCAACAGGAAAAATAAATTGATATTTGGTTAGAAAAATTTTAACGTAAAATTGTAATTATTATAGATTTTTTTACTTATCTCATATTACACTTACATTTAATTGTCAAATTACTTGATCAATTACATGTTTACAAACATAGTAAAATCATAATGATTGTGATTTTACATTACTTTAATATTGTAATTTGCAATCCAAGAAGCCCCTAACATGCTATTTGTGCAGGACATCTATGCCATGAAAATGGAAGGCCCCACCACGAACTACCTGATATCAAGCACAAACTAGGATTTAGAATTGCTTTTGGGTCTGAAATAAGGTGCTGGTCAGATTTGAATTCAGATCAGTATACCAGTAAGGCAATAACATGCCCTTTGTATGTTTCTAAATTATAAACAGAATTAACGAAAGAGAAATTTTGAAAATTGGGTACTTAACCCTCTCTTTCCGACCAATTTGGGTCCATGAACAGGAATCCAATTTGATTTTAATAATGTCCAAAATCTGGATTATAATCCATTAAATCAGGTCAGATGCTTTGACATGTTCTAATCCAGCCTGTCGAGGGAGGTCACTAGGCAGGGCCCGGTGTCGTTTTGGGCATTAATTTTGAGCTGGATTAAGATGGTCGAGCAATTTTAATTTCGCTAGGCCCGGTCAGCCCATTAAGTGCCCTACGACATGTTAGCCCAGATGGGACCTCGTACTAGCTAAAGCCCCATTTGGCGCTGCTTATTTTAAACCTTTTCTGGTATTTTCTCATTCTCAAAATGGGTTAGTTAAATGATTACTGTGTCTGTTGAGCACTTTTCCATAATTACTTGTACAAAATAATGATGATGATGATGAAACAAGCATTATTTTCATCAATCCTCTTCAGATGTTTCCATGTGGATTCTCTTTCTTTCTTTTTTTTCTTTTTTTTTTTGCGATAAACAGGTGGAAGACGTGTAAGGGAGTGGAACACATTTTATATATATATGTTTGTATGGAACATGTATTATGTTTCAGGAATTTGCCATTTATCAAGTAAGTCGTTTCAAAGCTTGAATAGAAATGTAACAACAGATTTACTGCATTCTGTGTTGAGTGTTAAGTCTTAAGGGAGGATAGCTTCTTTGAAAAAAAAAACCATCTTTTTAGTGAAAAACCAAGTTAAACACTTAAATTTTTACATTTGTAAAATGGTCTAAATAAGGAAAAGTCACCAAAAATAACTCATTTCAATAATAAGTGTTGAAATAAGTTTTACCAAACAGGCCATAAGTTTAACCAGGCCTGCTAGATGACTAACCTTCTTTCTTCTTTTTTTTCATCCTTGGCACATCAGTGTGTACCCTACCAAAATGAATGGCCAAGATATTCCACTTGTACCCGTGTCCGGTGTGTTCTGCACCCTTAGTAAGATGGCCTCTATGACTCTTCTTCATGACTGTACAATGTTTGTGTGACATCTACTCTACCTATCAATTTTTTTCTTCTTTTTTACACACCCACACCACATGGGCACTCGATCCTAAGGTCTCAATGTTGAAACAAAGTCTGTCTACATCTGGGCCATAGAGCCGGACTCACTGCACCCATCAATTATGCTATTTCAGGTTCACCATAAAATAAATAAATAAATAATTGTCAATCGAAACTCATAACCAAGTAATTTTTACATCAGGCTTATTTTGTGAAAGCATCTTCATCCAGGTTGATGAATCTAATGAACAAACGGGAAGGCATGTATGTAAATGACACAGTGGTCCCAGGAAGGTTTCTATGGCTTATGCATCATCCCATTATTTCTTGTGGTGTGCCCCGCTGCGCCCCAAATGTCACAATGAGAAAATGGTCTAATCCTTCACTATCACACTTTATTGTTGAAATGGTCCAATTGTTTAATTACACAAAGTAAATAATCTCATGTTCTTATTTATGAAACTATTTTTTGTTTAAATGATTCAAATTTTAAATTAAATGAATTAAAATTTTAACTTTTGCTTTAGACAGTTTAGTAGAAAATGCCTTTAAAAATCTAGTTGTGCATATTTTTTGGCTTTTATTTTCTAAGTCAATTTATTTTATATGTATTAAACATGTTTATTCTTATAGAAGCAATTTTCAATAAACAATTAATAACAATTGCTTATTGAAAATCAATTTAGGATTTTTAATGCAAAATTCTTTAAGGAATTGGATTTTACCAAATAATGCCTGAGTGACTCGTTCCAAGAAAGTGCTTTGAAAGAGTAGAAATCACATTACTGCCTACTTTGATTTTTCTTTACAAGAAATTGAAAATCAAAAGTTGGGCCCATGTGGTATGTGACTCACATCTAATCCTTCCAACATACATGCACCAACATTATTACTATATGAATAAAAAATAAGGTTGAAGCAACCGTAAGGTAGGCCAATCCATAAAAAAAATCATGTACACCACCCAAAATGTCACAATTCAAATGTAGCCCATCAAATGATTTGATGGGCTGGAACTTTTTTATTATTATTTTATATTCATGGGCAGTACATTGGATGTTATATACATACCACATGGGAGCTTCACTACTTTTTCCATAAAACAATTAATGAGAACATTTTTAAATTTCATCCCTCATAAAACACTTCCAGGTCACTTCTAATCAGAGAGGCATTATTTCTACCAGAGGGGGATTGCCTATTGCAGCTAGCAGTAGCCACCTCTAGGTGGACAGTGCTGCATGGGCCCACAATAATTTGTGTTTCATCCATGCCATACATCTATTTTTTTTTCATATTATTTTAGTGCCTGATCCAAAAAAAAGAAGAAGATCCAGATCCAAATCTCAAATATACCACACCACATGAAAACAGTGGGGATTGAATGCCCACCATTAAAAACTTCCTAGGCCTACAACTCGCAATCCAACCTGTAGATTAGGTCACGCAGACCTGTATGAAAGGAAAACATAAACATCAACTTCATTTAAAACTTTTGTAGCCCTCAATAAGTTTTTAATAGTATGCATTCAATCACAATTGCTTCATGTGGTGTAGGCCACTTGAGATTTGGATTTGCCTCATCTTTTTGCTCATGCTCTATAATAATTCGAAAAAGGAGAAGGACGTCATGGTAGTGCTCACAGCGCACTGGCAATAGCTACGGACAGATTCAGTAGGTACATTTATTTCATCCCTCTCCCACCATCTAAATACACAAACATGAGTTTCACCGCAAGCTTTAAACCATGTTTTAAAATATAATGACTGAAATGCCCCTCCCATCAAATCGAATTAAAGATGGTCCAGTGGATTAAGTGAACCTTCCAATGGAATAGTTGCACTTAGATTTATTGACACTCACGTGGCCTATGTCAACCGTCCATTATATCTAATCCACTCTCTAGGTTTTGACACACAGGTTCATTTAAAAAGGAAATATAAAAAAGAAAGAAAGAAAGTAAGTGCAATCCACTCTTCCACAGATGCAAAAGTCAAAGCACTGGAATCTTCCTCGTCATCCTATGGTAGGAATGATGTTATCTGAATTATCTTATGCATTCATTTTTGCACGCCATTCACGGGATTTATGGTGATTGATTTTATATGCGGCTAAGCATGACCATCGAGTACATAGCATAGGGTGGTATGCCTCAGTAATCTGATTAGCCTATCTTTGGACTCATGAACCTGCACAAGAAACGGACACCTAACTTGTCCTAAGTTAGGAAAGGAATTTGGGTCTAATTGAATATTAAGGGTTTAGGGCTAGAGATTGTGCGTATCTTTCACCGTTAGAAGCATCTTTATTTATATCTTATGAGAAGTGGTAGCATGGAACAAATCTTCCTTTTTTGGTGGGCAGGATTTATAAGATGATACTCCGACATCCTTGGCGAGGATCCTAAGATCCTGAGTACGTCAAAGATACCCTCCAAGATCTTGGGAAAAGATCTCAGAAAGATCTTTCTTAGATGGAAGTAGAAGGCTGACCTGGGTTGTGCCGACCTGAGCCACACTGACCCGGTGCTGACTTGGATTATACCGAGCTGCATTCCTAGTCAAATAGGAGAACAGGAGCTCTTGACAAGCTCTGGAGATCTTCAAATCGATGGAGGTGGTGCTCTTGTAAGCATGTTATCCTACCTCGGACCTAGGGTAGGAAGCCAGTCCTTGTGGAATCCGAGCTTCATGTTGGTCTTTCGCGAAGCCAAGCTTATAAAGTTCTGACCTGAACTTTCATTATAGATCGGTACATTTTTCCTTATAACGTACCTTATCTAGTGAGAAGTTGCCATATGTTGGTACACATGTAAAATATGATGAGAAGAAAGCAAATTCACAGTAGGGAATTACCAACACTTATCTTTCAGTGACACATAGCTTACCAAAAGGAACTTTATTCAAAGTCATACACGTGTATACACCATAACAAGGGAAACATCACTCGTCGGGCCCAAGATGGATGCATGAGTGACACGTGTGACCCTAGTGTATGTTGAAAGTTTCCAAAGTCAATCCAATATGCATACTACATGGCTGAGGTCTGGCTCCATAGCACAATGGTAGACAAACTCTGTTTCAACATTGAGACCAGGGATGAGTGCCCCATGTGGTGTGAGTGGTTGTGTGAGTGTCTATAAAGAAGAAAAAAAAAGGCATGGCCATTCCAAATTTAATCAAATCTAAAAGGAATTTTTTTCTAAAAACTATCGATCTCTTTATTTTTTAGAAGTAACAAGGAATTTAGAGTTAAAAAATAAAAAATAAAAAAATCATCCAATTTTAGAAGCAAATCATACGTGATGTTAAATTTCAAATTCTATTAAGATATAGTCGTTTCATAATCGAA
This sequence comes from Magnolia sinica, assembly GCF_029962835.1. Classification (NCBI taxonomy): domain Eukaryota; kingdom Viridiplantae; phylum Streptophyta; class Magnoliopsida; order Magnoliales; family Magnoliaceae; genus Magnolia; species Magnolia sinica. The sequence goes on from NC_080573.1 coordinate 120,687,088, forward strand.
GATACGTGGCCACGTCTTTCCAACTTTATAAAAGCAATACTAAAAGAAAAGTTTTAGACTCTCACCCCAAACAATCAAAATTTCTTTATGGATGCAACGTTATTTATCATTTTAGTTTAACTTTTTTGGCTATAATCACTATACTTTTTATCCAAGCCATGTTGCAACAACTCCAAGGCCATTAAAGTAACTTAGATTCTCTATTCTCCAACGTCATCGTTGAAGTACACACTACAAGTAGGTTAAATGTCAATGACCATTATCGTCGTTGAATTTGTTCATTTATATTGTTGTCATTTCCTACGGAACTAATCAGAGCAACCTGTGATCTGAATGGATTCGCGTGGTGTATTTAAAGATTTGCTTAAACATACGGAGAGGATTGTGTTGATGATATACCTGGAATGCATCAAGTGAGGTTGCAACCGATGGAGAAGAGATCGTGTAGAAGTGGTTATAGGACATATGACAAGAGTAGAAGCAGAGTAGGCCACGAAGTGTCAAATGATTATAGCAACCGTCAGAAAGTGAGAAAAATCTATATGGTCAGGGTAAAGCTATAAATAGAAGATGAATAGAGCATAAAAATTTTGTCTCACACCAAACGAATCAAGCCCAAACATTACATTTCAAATTATCTTTTCAATTACCAGCCAATTATGTTTCGTAGTGTGAATCGCTTCACTTTTCATATCAAGTCAATTACATTTCTTAGTGTAATTCTCTACTTTTTGTTTATTGTTTACATTTTCATAGTATAGTCCGTAGCAATAATCAAGTAGCTAGTAGTTCTAGTTGTAATTTGAGTCCAATCTCATACGTTGGATTCAATTCTTCATTAGGAGAGGTGTTTTACAATTGTACTTTACAACTGATTGTAAGAATCTATTTCTCATTTTAATTTTATCTGTATCGAAAAGTTCTTTCATACGGAATATAAATACATAACCCATCATCAGAGACGAACCTTATTGATTCTATTTTACATACTGAGCGAGTGATTGAATAAGCGGCTGATCTCATCCGATCTCTATCATACATTGCGTATCTGCCTACCGCAATACTTGGGATCATAGTTGTTTGATTTGAATTGAGCCACAAATTCAATCCTGACGTGGTTCACATTCAAATGTTACCAAATTGCCGAGAACAACCAGTAGCAACATAATCCTCTTATTATCAACACGGGAGCCTTTGAGATGAATATACTTTAGGTATGCTCGTCACTATTTCTAACAGTCATACATTTGACTGAATTTGGGCCGTTTTATATACCTGTGGTCATATATCCAGATTGAATAACAACAACATTCAGACTGCCCGTGCATAGATACTTTGTAACATATTTCAAACGGTTTATATCATTGGGCCACGATAGATGAGGCGTTGTCGAAATATATCCAGGTTGGATTAAAATAGAGATGCTCCAATGCTCTTGCAGCACTATTATAGTGCTCCTAGTCGATCCAGGCTGTTCATTTGGTCCAACGAACATTCCATGAGCTACCATGCAAACGGCACACCCATTTGACAAATGGCCTTTAATATGGACGGTCAAGATCGTTCAGAGGTCCTATCAACAATTAGATCCACCCATTGGTTTGGGCCATCGTGGATTGCCTATTATTTAAAGAATCACTTTCATTAGCCAATCAAACCATCCATCCATGGCTTGAGAAAACAATGGCTATATAGAAAGCGTAATCAAGGATGGTTTGGATCATCCGATCAGTGCAATTTTTTCTTGGTAGCCCATGAAAACTGTTCTGGAGTTAATGGACGGTTCAGATCAATCGATTGGACTGCCCAAGTCCATAATCTTACGAAATGAGATTTATTCGTTGAACGGGCCATCAACTGATTTTTATTTCAACCATTCTTTTTTTATGGCCATCAAGTTCTGATGAATCTTAGATCGAACTTTTGTTCATGTTCCATCAACAGATTGTCCCACTATTTTAACAGCTCTGATCTGATACACGTGTGCCACGTGTACATAACTGTGTACCTATCTTTGGTTTGTTGTACTCTATCACTTTTTTATTTCATAATCAGCTGAAAAAGGAAGCTTCTGGGAATGAATCGTCACAATCTCAACCCTTTGAGAATTTATACGGTGGTTGCGGGAGAACCGAAGTTTTGTAAATCTCTCTCTAAAAGTACATGTAAAAAAATTATAATATTAATCTGAACCGTCCATTAATATTTTCAATTTTATATTTTGATTATTTAAGAGTAAAAATTATAACACGATTTACATTCGTCACTTTTCATGTTACTGATGTGGACCGTTATTTATCCTCCATCGATTTGAAGGCGATTGATCATATGAATGTACTTTTTTGGACCATTTCCATCCAAAGTAATAGAAATATCGATGGAGGGTCCTGAATGCGGCCTCACTAAGACACGTGTTTAGTCAAGAGCTGCCATTTTCTACCGGCTCTAGATATCATCGAAACGGAAATGATTTCGTATAGCCCTCGAGAATCGGAATATGGTACACCACATCTCTCCGTTGTACGTGAGAAAAGTAAAATCCCAATCATGACCGTTAATCATGTGATTCTAATAACGTAAGTATTAATTTTTAAATTCGAAATCTAGTAGAGAACTGTACGAATTGAACTTATACGGTTAAATGATTTGAATTCCAGTTATCGAATTGATATGATCATCTGATAGATAAGTAGTTTTAACATCTTTGATCTAGTTTTTCAATCATATAGACGGTCCAGATTGATATTTTAACATGTCACGTGTAATGTGGAGAGATGTATGTACCTCTTCCGGTGCTCCTCGTTCTACCGCAATGGTTTCTTCCCTCGTTCGCATCAACAACACGTTCTGCAGTGTTCTAAAATCTACATGCGGAAGATTCCAATCGATGGCGGAAGCAACGAATCCCGCCTTCTTCTGCAAATCTTTTACCTTTCGTAATCGTGGCCGTTAAATAATCGGATCTTTTTTCTCTCACATATAATCAAATCAGAGCCGTTGGAGGCTTTGGATATTTGGGATTTTGCATAGTGGGTTCTTTAGATTTCTTGGTTTGTGATGGGAAGTGAAAGAAATCGTCCGATTTTCGATATGGGCTTTCTTGTACGATTATAGTGGGGAGGTTGGTTTGTAGAGATATCATTGGTCGTGATGTTGGGCCTTCAAGAAATATCTGATTTAGATATTGGATTTGTAAAAATTGTGATATGGGTTTTCTAGAGTATTGGATTTGGGTTGTTGGTTTTGAGGCTGCAGCGATTTCGTTGATTTTGATGGCTTTGAGATGGCCTTTTTTCTGATATTGGTCTGTCGGGAAGCTTCCATCAGCGAACGTGGATTTGGGTTTTGTAGAGAATCGAATTTTAGATGTGGGTTTTGAATTTTAGGAGATTCCTTTTGAGTCCTTGGTTATTCAGTCTGCGATATTCGTTCTTTTCATTTTCCCCCCTTCTTGAGTTGGATTTGTAAGGAATTCTTTCGTTAGGATTTAGAGGAGGTGAATTCTTATGGGATTTGTGGAGAATTGAGTTTTTGATACTTGTTTTAGAATTGTGATGATTGTTTCTGGTCTGCGATTGTAGATGTTCTTTTGAATTTTCATTTCTGTGAAAATGTCGGGTGGAACGCCTGTTGGAGGTGGAGTTATGAGGCATAGGCATAGCCAGGGATATATGTCTGGTGAAGATCTTGAGGACGATGCGTCTTCGGCAATGCCTTTCACAGTGCCCCCATTAGTCAGGGCTCGGACATGGGTTGAGATCATCGAGGATGTTCTTTGGATTGCTTCAACTGCTTTCATCATTTACTTTGGCGACCGGCGCTCCAATTTCATATATCTATTGTGGCAAGACGAACGGATTAGGAGGTAGGATGATGTTCCTGTCTGTCACTTTTGGTGGGCCTTCTGTTTCTTTATTACCCTGGCTGGATTTCAACTGAATATATGGGAATTTGTTACATTATTGTCATATGGACAATGACAAAAGCAATGCGAATTATCTGATTGTTTGTTTGAAAGGCTATGAAGAAATCTATCACTGGTTGGTTTTTATATCATTTGGGTATTCTGTGTTTTTTCTCAAATAAGAAATGCTAGATTAGTTATCAATGGGTATGATTTTAGCATAAGAAATCAAATTACTAATAATCCTGTTTGCTCTGAATCTCTTGAGTCATTATTTGGTAGGAATAGTTGCTTTTTATTACTGGTTTCTGCATAGGCTTCTTTTCAAAGCTTCACCTGGGCAAGTTCATGTTAAAAGCTAGCTTTTGTGTTTGGGTGGAAATTCTTGATGACCTTCAACAGATTTGGAATGCAATAAAGATTATTGAATTCAATACTTAATCACTTCATGTAGATAATCTAAGTTTCCAAATTACTCTTCAAATTTCAACATTCCTTTGACTAGTTAATCATACATAGAAGGGTAAATACCTATGTAACTTGTTAAAGAACACATTTTCATGTCAAACATAGCAGCTCTAGAAAACCTTGCATGCTTATAGAAATGTATATGATAACATTGAGATGTGTGCCACATAATATGTATTTATGTTCATTAGAGCATATGATTACATATAAGGATCTTTTGGATGGGAGTAAATGGGAGGAATGATTTGGGAGTAATTAGTGTGAAATGCCTTTTTTGGCTCCCTTGGAGAGTTTCACCGGTAAACAAAGGTGTTGCCACACTTCTAATCCACCATACACATGGCACACTGATGATACTCTGGAACAATCCAATTATCGGCTGCATCACTAAAATCACACCAATAAAATGATCCAAACCGTCCAAATGTTGGCCATCTAAATGGACGGTTAAAAAATGTTGGCAAGTCATTTGTTTGTGATCCTTATGTTTGTGGTCCACCCAAGGCTCAGAATTTCCTCATTTTTGGCCAAAGTATATATTTCAATGGGCTTATTACAATCATTCTGTCAAATATCACATATCTAACTGTCCAATATCGCATATGTATACTAATTTAGGATATTAAAGTTGATTTAGTTGATCAAATTCAGCTTCCTATGAATATATTGAAGAATGCATTCTAATTACACCCACATATAGGCATCTAAATAGAATATTTGGATTCATGTACATTTCATTTGCAGGCTACCAAACACAACTGAGGATTCCATTTACACTTGATTCGAGTTTAATTGTGAAATGTATTTTATTTACCTCCATTTAGAAGCTCCCTAACGAGCCTGTAGGACAAAATGCTACAATTACAGTGATTAGATTATCGTAACAAACTGATGTGAAATGATACTAAAGAAAAGCCTGTTTTCTTTAGACTGTATTTGAATCACATAAATTCAATGGTTTGGCATTGTCCAATCATTGAGATTTTTGCACCATGCCCCATCCGTTGTGGAACCCTCCAGTTCTTTCTTACGATTTATTCCAGCTTGCATTGTTGCACATGTGTGCATTGTGTATGCTATTTGCTAGTATATAACTGTATATAGACTTAACTGTATGATTCTGGCTTCAAAGGGGACTAATCTCTATTGAAGAAATAGAAATCTCACCTTGTCAATTTTTGGCAATGTAATTTTTACTTGTGGTCTCAACCAAATAGGATCCATAAAGACCAATTATACAATCATTCCTTCTATTTTTTGGGCTATCTTTCAAGCGTATGACTAAACACTTTTGGTGTTGCCATTGGAAGGATTTCTACCCACAACATTCCCATTCTCCAAATTAAAACAAATTATAGAATATGAATAATGCATGTAAGGCAATAGATGAAGGGTTTTACATCATATCTATATCAACACGTCTAACATGGGAATTTTTTTTCCGCCTTGTGGTGTGTCCTAGCTACACAAGTTGGTATCTTCCATTGTTTAAATGTTTGTTTTATTCAATGAAAAAGGACATAACCAGAGGGATGTTTCTTCTTGACTCACAAACAAATCTCTAGGCCCTGCTTGGGATCAAGGGGTAATGAGAACATGGATTTGATAAATTCATAAACTTCTCAGATCGTGGATTTGCATTGGATATGGATTTGGCAAATCTCAAAGGTTAATGTTTGGTAATTAGGCTACAAGTCCATGGATTCAGGGAGCATCTATTGGGGGATTTGGGTTTGACCCAAGTTAATGGATTTATGGGGATCTGGATTTCAATAACCACATGATTTGGCAAATCCCATCAAAGAAAATAGGGGAGATTTTATGTCCATGGGTTTCACATGTCCCAACCCCAAACAACTCCTAAAATTGTTTGTTTATGTTAAACAGCTACATTGCGCTAATCTTGAGGGCTTATGAGAATCTACAATGAGAAGAAGGATGGAAGAGAGAAACAATGAGAGAGAGAGAGAGAAACAATGAGAGAGAGAGAGAGAGAGAGATGCTTGAGTTTGGAAAGGCACATAAAAGATTTCGTAAATGCCAAAAAAAAAAAGAAGAAGAAGAAGAAGAAGAAGAAGAAAGTAATGTGGTTGTGAAGATGAGTAGCATTAGCTGCAACGAGAGATGAACGATCGGATGAGAAATGGAGGCGATGAGACTACGAATACTTTCAGGCAAATAGACACTTCTGCAACTTCAGTTGTGTGAGCTACTGGAATCTAAATAACTATCTGGAACAAATAAGAATGGACCAACTGTCCAATATAAACAACAAGTCTAGATCAACCATTCAGTTCAACCAAGGCTAGGGCAATTGCACAATACAATCATTAGTTCAAACAACTATCCAGAATAAATGAATTGTCCAATATAAACAACGAACATGAGCCAACTGCTCAGAGCAAACAAGCCTAGTACAATTATAAGTCTGAACCAACTGCTCAGTGCAAACAAGCCCAATACAGTCATAAGTCTGAGCCAAGGTTGGGACAATCACCCAGTCCCAACAAGCCTGAACCAATTGACCCGTGGATAAATGGGTCAAGGCCAACTACTTGATACATAAACGAGTCGGGCCAACAACCCTGAATAAATAATAGTCACATCACACAGCTGGGCAATGAGAGCCTGAAATAAAGAAGTCATTAAGTCGTTAAAGGAGGAGGTGGTGAATAGGCAAGGACATGTCACAACATGAGATAATCCAGTCAAATCCTCCAACCAGACAACGGAAAAATCAGCAAGGGTTTTAGACGTGGTGTTGGGACAATCGCCCAGTCCAAACAAAGCCCGAACCAACTGTCCCCATGCATAAATGGGTCCTGGCCAACTACTCGATACATAAACAAGTCGGGCCAACAACCCTGAATAAATACTGGTCACATCACACATCTTGGCAATGAGAGCCTGAAATGAAGAATTTGTTAAGTCGTCAAAGGAGGAGATGGAGAAGAGGCGAGCACATGTCACACAACAAGAGATAATCCAGTCAAATCCTCCAACCAGACAATGAAAAAATCAGCAAGGGCTTGAGCCACATATCAAAGAGGCTTCAAATCCAACAACATATGAACCGAATCATCAAAAACTTCAGCCAATCAACAAAGGGGCTTCAAATCCCGTAACACCTAATTTAAAACTCTAAAAATTCCAGCTGCAAGCCATCCTCTCTCACGAATCACAACAAGTCAGTTAGAAAAAGGCCTTATGACTCTCAAAATAGAAAAAAGAATGAAAAAGACTAATTAAGAGTGAAGGGGAAATGGTTAATATGATGTTATGTAGGAAAGGAAAGAAGGAAAGAGGAAAAAAAAAACAGGAAAGAAAGAAAAGAAGACTATGAATGAAAGGAAAGAAAATACCATTTATTGAGAAAGATTAGAAGAATAAAACTCATAGAGTTAAGAGGAAGAATAAGAGGAAAAAGAAGGAAAGAAAGAATAATAATAATATATTTTTTTCAAAGGAAGAAAAGAGGGGAACCACCAAAGATTAGAAAGGAAAACACAAAAAATACTAAAAAATCTGCTCGAATAGAAAAAAAATCATCAAACCCTAGCCAAGACAACATAAAAATCTGCTTCAACAGGAAAAATCCAGCAAACCCTAGCCAAGGCAACACAAAAATCTGCTTCAACAGAAAAAATTCAACAACCCTATCTAATGCAACACAAAAATCTGCTTCAACAGTAAAAATCCAGTAAACCCTAGTCAAGGCAACACAAAAATCTGCCAGTCTTTCAAAAAATGAATTGAAGAAAAATAAGAAAAACAATGAATGGAAAAAAAAAATGGGCCTTATTCAACTTTTAACATTTCAATACTCCCCCTCAAGTTGGAGCATTCTAATGAAGGCCAACTTGGAACAATGGCTTACATAATCAAACTTAAGAAAGAAAGAAATTCTTCTCTAATATAATCAAACATAAGAAAGAAAGAAATTCTTCTCTAACACACACACACACACACACACACACACACACACACATATATATATTATGGAATCCTCTTATCGTATATATGTCCCTTCATTTATTTATTTTTTCGCTTGTTCTTCTTCAATTCTTTTTTTGAAATTTTTTCTAAGGGACTTGCTAATTTTTGTGTTGCCTTGACTAGGGTTTATTGGATTTCTCTTCTTCAATTCTTCTCCAACACATATATTATGGAATTGTCTTATCGTGTGTGCTATTTAATTAGCATGCTCGAAATCTCTATTTTTTGCTCATTCTCTCTGCTCCATTCTTGCAGGAAGGCATTATACCTTGGTTTAGTTGGCACTCTTGTGAATGTAGGGATCATCTTGTACGTGACTCTTTTGAAATGGGATGCCAGGAAATTTGACGATAAATTGGAAGTGTTAACTCCATTTTCTGCGCCAATCGTGGCCATTGTCGGCCTTTTGTCATTTTGCTTGTAAGTTAAAGCATCCAATCTTCTCTTCTATTTTTATGCACACATACATGGCGTTTTTCTGGAGTGGGAAGTAGTTTAAGATTAAGGAGCTTTGCTTAAGCGCATATGCATGTGCAATAAAGCTCATGTACACACCACACATGTGCCAGCATGGTATGATAGTTCCAAAATCCAATCCATCCATCAGAAAAGAACCACTATATTGATGCCCTAGGCCAAGAATCAGGTTGATCCACTGGTCAGGTGGGACACAGTTTGGAAAATAAATGTACAGCTCTGAAAAACTTGACCGAAGTTTTCTAACCATCCACCTGTTTTTAATATTGGGGTCCACAAGCTGAGTGGATCAGATTTAATTTTGGGAAAACATGTTGAAGGTTGGGTTAACATTTTGGATGTTGAATCTTGCACCTATGTGCCATGCCAGCACATGTGTGGCGTGTACACGGGCTTTATCGTACAGGCGTGTGTGCTTAGCAAAGCTCTAAGATTAAGATTCTGACTGCAAGGTTACAATTTTAGTGGCACACGCCCTTAGAAAACTATCCTCTTTGCAGTATATGCTGAAGTCCTTGTTTTGCAGGTTATCCTTTGCGTTGTGGCCGATTTGGGGTTTCTTGACACTTCCTCTTCTGGTACGTCATGTGTACTTTCTTTTCTTGCCACATTCCAATACAAGGTTTTCTAATCCTACACATAGTCACATATGCGTGAGTTCTGAGTATCCCAAAGCAGATTGTTGAAACATCCCAAGTGCTGGATTTGAAAAGAAAATCGACCAAGGGGCCAGATTCAATGCTCAAATCCAGAAGACAGGATTGTCTGACTGACCCACTTTTTGGACTGGGTCACATTGTGCTGGGGCCATCCTGATGAGTGCTCAGATCTCATACACATTTGCCCACGTGTAGGATTAACTTTCTCTAATGCTGCATACTGAACTCACTAATATGTTTTTCCCATTTTTTTGTTGCAGTTCACTCTGTTTATGGCTTCCATGGCCGTATCACATTACTTGTTGATTGGGTCATCCAGGTCACAAGCAGTTACTTTTCGGATCGATTGAGTTTTCATGGGGTGTTGAATTTTCTTTTGGTAAGGGAGTTGTCCGCACTTTGATGGGTGCTGTATCTTACAAGGTTTAAATACTTCCGATGTCACTGCTGAGTTGATGAGAATGGCGATTACAATTCAATGAACATGGAAGAGTTTGGATTTTGGTGGTGGACATGAACTTTACAACCATTGGATTTGCTTCTGAAGGCACGCACTTTGTTTCTATTGATTTTATCGTCCAAACTAAAGAATGCTGCAGTGTGATGCCAGTCCTATTTCGGTTGAGTGCAAGAAGGTGAGATTCATTGGTGGTTATACTTGTCTTTGCTTTCAGAGATTGTTGGGTAGCTGTAATTTTTTTTGTACAGTGCCATCTTTTTTCTCATCTGTTTAATGGAGTTCTTTTTATGATTTGATAAGTTGCTATTCTTTCTCCTCAACTGCCACATTTGGTAATTTTATCAGCCTTTTTGGGCTCTTCTGGTATTCTATTGCGCATAAGCATTAATAGGCGTTTACATGCCTTGCTTTCCATAGAAAAGATGTTAGAGACCTGTCAAATATGTCAGAAAGCTTGACGTGGACTGCCCATTGTATCATCACACATACGGACAACAATCTTATTCTTGCTTTAAAATTCAATATTGATTTTAATCATTGTTAGTTCAAATTCAGTTTGCTGAGCCGTAGGAGTGAATCTTCTATTGTAGCATTCCTAGTTCAGAATCTCCTCCTCCCCTACCGAACCAGACCAATCTTTGACAACTGCAATTTTGTAATTCCTTCTTTCATCGTTTCTACATGTTAGATATTATTTCATTCTGAACGGGGAAGTTCCCTCTTTGGAAATTAGCTTGTAATGGTTGTCTATCCAAGCCATTGATCTGACAGCCCCCATCATGGATGAACCGTTCCTAGAATATCCTCACAATCAGTCAACTCTTAACCTTCCCATTGGTGGTATGCAACACATGGTTAAAAAGAAATAAACAAACAAATGCCACTCAATGGATGAAAGACTATAGGTTCAATGTCTAGGATCTTCCAATTTGGGAGATTTTGGTGGAATGGTCCATCCATGATAAGGGCAGTCACATCAATGTCCTGGATAGACCATGGTCCCCATATCTACAAACTAAGTTCCCAACAGGGGAGTTCCCTGTTTGGAATGTAGAGAGAGCTCGTCCTCTTATATGTAAGCATATGTTATAACAGGGAGGAGATCCAGTCTACCTGCCACTTTCTATATCTTGCACATGGCATATGTGTATATTACAACTGTTCAATCATTCATGGTCCAAAAGCCACAGTGATAGAACAACCTAACCCTTTTAGGGCCCGTTTGGATACCACCAAATAAGTTACTTTTACTTTTTCTACTTAACAGCAGTAGATAAGTAACTTATTTCAGATAAGTAAGTTTGGTTTATGATTTGTTATAAGCAACTTTTTTTTTACTTAAAAGCACTTGATCACTTCAGTTAATTTTTTTTAACTTTTCTACTTTTCATAAGTCGCTGAAGAGAGGCATAGGAGAGACGAAAGGGAGGAGAAGCTGATAAGTAGGTTGTTTACCAAACATACTTATCTTCTTAATAAGTAGAAACTAAGATAAGTTACTTGTGGCATAAGTAACTTATCTTAAGCAATTTACTATCCAAACGGACCCTTAAAATCTGGTATGCCATTTTTGTACATGTTTTTTTTTTTTTTTTTAATGTGATTTGGATTATACTCACCGAAAAAAGAAACAAATGCGGGAAATGATGTGAGAAATGGGACAAGAACTTCTCAATTTACAACAACCGGCATTACACAGGTAGCCTGGAGCGTGAAACTAATGGGGGATACAGATACAGATACAGGTAGTGAGAGAAACAGTATTTGCATGGGAAACATGTTTCCCAGTAACTATGGTCTGACCATTATTATTTTTGGTCTCCAATCCATTTAAAACATTGGGTGCAGACCTCGTTTTAAAGCACTGGATAAAAACCATCACATGTAGACGAAATATATGTTATGGTTATCAACGCCAATCACCCTCTCCACAGCTTGATAATAGAATCATATGAATTAACCAAGAAGAAAGACTCTCTCACAACAAACATTGGGTTATGACATTGAAATTTCTGTTCCTTTGATCATTTTCAAGGGGATGGCTTGAATAAAAATAACAACCAAACACTTCCAAAACTACGGCAGACTCAGATTGCTTGTTTCTTGCCTTTTGATGGATTAGGTACATGGTTCTAAGACTAGGATGAGTCTGACGAGTCAACTCAGACTCCGTAGGACCTGATCAGGTACAATAGATAGGAGTGGACCATAATTTCAAAACCATAACTCTTAGTTTTATGGTTGACATGTGGAAACTTAAAATTTGAATAGCTGGTGTTGGTTATTTTTACTGTCCAAGGCTTTATTCATCCAATTGAATGTATTGCTAACTCTTCTGGACATTTACCAACTTGGCCAATATCAACATTCTTCGAGGGAAGTTCTTTTTTCTTTTCTTGGTTCACACATGGTCATGCCTGGTCATAGTCCCTCCACCATATCAGCCCCACATTTTCATCACTTTGGCTCTCAACAATTACTTTGATTGGACAAACATTTGATTGCTTTCTCTCAAGAACAACTCAACTAGATTATTTAAACCATTAGATCAATAGCTGGGAAAATGGCCCTCTCCATATTGATTATTATAAAGGTTGGATCATTGTTATGGACTCTCCATCATGCGGGGTTCACCTTTCATCGCACGCCCCTCCCAAAAATTACTCTTGTTTGATGATTCTAAGCATATGACCAATAGATAGTAGATAGGAGAGGAGCCATATTATACTATAGGTCTGATGACTGTCTATCATCTGGTGCCCCCTTTCCATTGATCATCCCTCCCAAAAATCACTTTGATCAAATGATGCTAACCATCTGAGTAATGGCATGGAAAATGAACTGTGTATTGATTATTGCCATAAACGGTCATTAGTTGAGACCTGTCATAATGTTTTTTTTTTGGTTTTTGGTCCATCCTTCTCAAAAGACACTTTAACGGACACAAATCTTGTTCTGCCGTTTCACTCCATCAATGACCATGTCAGTCAATTTGCCATATGAATGTTGCAAAGCTAGAGAAATCTACATAATTAAATTATATTGCATTAATTGCAAAACAAAACAAGCACAATAATAATCATCCACCATGTTTATACAGCTAGGATCTCATAATATTTGTATGCATCAACTACCCACAATGAGGCCACCATCTCAATGGTTTGTATGGACTGATGTAGGACATGGCATAGATACATTCCTAGCATGGTTGGACTAAAAGAAGGTGAACCATAAATTAGCCATAAATTTTTATCTGGGCATTTTTATAGGACGTACAACCTATCAATTTTTATTGTAACGGGCCATTCGGGGTGAACCAACCCACAAAGTGAGTTGTGTCTGTCTATTTCGCAAGAGAACGCGCACATTTAGCTCAAAAACTGAATTTTAAGGGAAATAGTTATTTTTAGTAATTCTGATTTTTGTAGTATTTCCTTATTTTTAGAGTTTTAGATTTTTATTATTTTTTATTTTTTTCGAAATGACTTATAATCATGTTTGGACTCTTTTAGCAAAAGTTTTATTTGGAGTTTTTATTTTAAAAAATTAAGCTTTAGAAGGGCTTTACTAGAATTAGGACTTTTATTAGAGTTACAATTTTGTTATTTTTGATAATTACGAATTTTGGTTTATGTTTTTCTTTATTAATGGTGTAATCGAGACACATACACATTAGACAATTATTTATTAATAAAATTCTGATTTTTTATGTGCATGTGGATTCAAGAAAATATCGTTGTGGATTCAAGGTTTTAATCACTTGAGGAAGATGGTGATCTTTTTCATTATCCCTTCACACTCTTCTTACGTCACAAACCTTGGGCCCTGCTGCATAAACTAAAGGCTTACATTACAATCTTTCAGCCACAACATTGTGTGATAGCTCTTTAATTGTGTTTGTGGATGCCACCCATTTTTCATCTATTAGTATATATTGATGCAAAAATCTAGTCTACCCTTTTTAGACCTTCAAGTACCTGCACAGGAAAAAGACAAAGGAGACCCTAGTTAGAACAGGAGACCATCTGATGCCAAAGTTAGGTTAGGAATCTGGGTCTAATAGTATTAAGGGGTTTTAGGTTAAAGATTCTGCCTACCTTTCACTGTAGCTGGAGTCCTTATTTATAGCCTTTTGGGGGCAGTGGCGTATATGGCAATGCTTCTCTATGGTAGATGCGTATTGCGGAAGAGATTTTCCTCCAAACATGTCGTGATTAATTTCCTTATATTCTCGGCGAATATCATGGAGGATAATGTTATCTATATAGCGAATTTCTCGTGTATTTTTGTCCAAAGCTGAGGTCGATTCCCGAGGCTGACCTCCAAAGTTAGTTCTTTAGTCAAGGCCGATGTTGGTACCCAAGGGGTGATTTTCCGGTCCTTCAAGCAATCCATAGTTTTCGAGTTTGTTCATATGATGAGTACTTGTTTACCCATGACAGTATACAAATAGAACCAAGTCTTTGGTTGGATAGGGCAACCTATGCCCTCTCCTTCTATATCTTTCTTCTTTTTTCTCATTTTCTCATTTTTTCTCATTTTTCTCATTTTTTATTTTCTTAATTTCAATAGAGAAACTTATTTGTGACTATCCGGAATACCACCCGAGCTATGGGGTCCATGTTAGGTCCATGTTGTTGTGTTTGTAAAATCACTGTCCATCATTTAATCTCCCTCAGTTTCACCATGCATGATGAACAGATTGGTGTTCCATAGTGGGAAAATCATTAACTATGTAGTGGGGCCCACTAAAAAGTTGGATGGTGTTGAGTTTTGGCCATAATTCATAACGTCGACAAGCAAACCAGATGGATGGAGGGGATGTCACCCAAACAATACGGTGGACCTGCATAAATCTATTCATGTAGCCCTTGCCTCTGCACCTATTGCCGAGGATCCTAGTGCGTTCACACCCTCAGACAGCAGTTGCCCAAAAATGAACTTGGCTAATCTGGTCCATCCATATTTACCCATATGGGGCTGTAATATGTATGGGATATCTATAAAAGACTTGTCAAAATTTCCAAACCATCTCATCAGTAACTATCAAAGCAACAATTAAAATAATAATAATAATAATAATAATTTAAAAATAGTTTCAAGGGTCAAAAAAGAAAAGGGTTGAGATAGGATGATAGGTCGTGTTTGATTTGTGAAAAATAAAATATAGGTGGCCGCTCATCATGCTGTCTCCTGCTAGTGCACACACGCACACGTTAAAACATGAGATTTTTTATTTATTTTTTTTAAGTCAATGTTTGTGTTTCATATTTATAATTGAGTGGGCCACCATCTCACAAATAATTCTAGCCGTTGGTATGCTTTGTCGAGATAAAAATGCCTAGTGACATGAAAAATGCCCTGATCCTTTTCCTCATTCAAATCAAATTTGTTTGACTATGAGTATGTTTATTTGAAGTGGGGACAAGCACCCACACAACCTTCTCAACGCCCGACAACTCCTCAACGTAAGCAACGAGTTTGTGGGGCCCACCACCATTTTCCTTAATTTAGGGTGCAATTCTCTCAGCCCTGAATGATTGGATCTTTACATTGGTGTACTTTTATCCCATTCTAATCACTATAATGAAATTTGGGTGCAAGAGATTATTAGCCGGTGGTCTAAAACGGCCACACACTTGTAGGAGTGGGCCTGCTCTGATAATTCTCAATCATGCCTTTCGTGCTCCATCCAAACTCATATGGATGGGGGATGCTCCCAATATCTCCCCCCTTAGTCATCTTAACCGTCTGTATGAGACAAGCTGTCTCTTGTTTGTGAGATCGCACCATTGAACAGGTGGGCCCCACTGTACGGGTAGTGACCCAAAAATTAAATAAAAATCCAGGCTGACCTAGCCATCACTTGGGTGATGCATGTGTGTTGAATATGAACCATTGGTCATCTTTCCTGGTGGTAAATAGGGTGGGGCCCACGTTCATGTCAAATTGGCACATGTGAAGAAAGTAGGATCCCAAATTCAATTCTTGCAAGTTAAAACTTGTTTGGGCACTCGCGTCACACGTGACAACAACGCATACTTGCACAGTCGATCTGATCGTCGATGCCCCACCGTTGAAAATATTCTGGCCATCGTGGGGCCAGCTCTTAATCTTGTATCTGCCTTCTTTTTTGGTCCATGCCTGTAAATGAGATGGCAAAACAGATGGATGGGGTTAGATTTCTCACACACATCTGGGTGGGCCACACGTAGTGTCGGAACGAGGGTTGGACGGCAATCAACGTCAATAAAACGTTTTGAGCGGTGCTTGGATATTTGAATCCGAGGGGTTGGTTGCTCGACCGTATGTGGGGCCTACCATGATGTTTGTGAGATATCCACCCCGTTCATCGGATTTTCCATCTCATTTTAGAGAATGGGCCAAACAATGAGACTGATAAAAATCTCAAGTGGGCCACGCGAACAGGAAGTATCGGGGGTTCAACCATCATGCTGAAACATTCGTGGGGCCACGGATTATTTGTGAAAAATCCACCCCGTCCATCTGTTTTTACAGCTCATTTTAGGGAATCGTACAAAAAATGAGGCAGAACGTGGGCCACACGACAGGAAAAAGTGGGAAAAGTCCTACCGTTGAAATATCTTCGAGCTATTGTAGGGCCCATTTTGAACGTTGGATCTGCTTCGTTTTTTGCACCATGCCCTAAGTGAGCTGGAAAAAAAATGAACGGGGTGGATTTCTTCAGAACATCAAGGTGGCCCCCATGTACGGTCAGTGAAGGTTGGCACCGCAATGAATCCAACTAGTAGTTGCCATAGAGGGAGAAGGAGGGCAGTTTTGTCAGTACCAAAATACAAAAACCCGTTCATACGTATAACCAACAGCAGGCTGTTTAACGGTGAAAATTACGGACAGGTTTTGAGAAATAATTTTAAAATGGGAGGTTTTAGGTACACATTTGAAAAGGTGAGCAGCCATATGCAAAAATCCCTATAAAATGTCACTCCTGTCAAAAGGCGGGAGTGCGGAAGACTCGGATTGCGACTCCCGCAATCTTCCTTTCTACGGCTAGCATCGAATTTCCAAATGAAAACGCTTGAGTGACTCTTTGCTGACGTGGATGGAAATCCAACCGTCCATCAGATGCGCCACCCCATGTGAAGCCTTGATGACGAATATCACACTTGATCCAAGCCTCAGGTGGGCTGTACCATAGGAAACATTATAAAATCTGCCTAAAATATTTCAATTTATGTGGTGTGGTCCACCTATAGGTTTCATAATATCGCCATTTCTTGGTTAGAAGAGTAATATGAATGGATTGGATGATACATATAAACCACGGTGGGCCCGCCCACAACCAAAGGTTAGCGTCACGGCCCAAATCTTCGTATGGTGTGTCGTACCTGAGTTTTCGATCGACCTAATGTCTGGTCTCCAGACTAAACATGATGAGGCCCACCTGATGGACGGCGTGGATCTAATTCATATTCTCCCCCGGATGGGCCCTCTCCTTTCTGGTGGTATTGCTTATGCTCCCTCCACCATAGCTTTTTTCAAACCCCCTTGCATTTGCTAGCATGCGCCTTTGTGGTATTGGGTCCTATCCTTCACCCCTGAATTAATGTGAGACGGGTGGGAAAGAGGGAGGTCCCATTTTGTGTTCTTCCAACCCCACCACTAACTTCTCTCTCTCTCTCTCTCTCTCTCTCTCTCTTGATGCTATCTTCTTTTTGGGTATTTGGGATTTGGTATCTGAGAAACGAAGAGAAGGGAGCAATGAGGTTTTTTATGACTTCATTTGGAGAAGGCGGGGATCGATTCGGTGGCGTTTTCCACTATGGATTTTTTATTCTGGAGATGGGTTTTTGATTTGGGCGATGGGGGTTTTTGAGATGGAGAGATTGTGGGGTTTAGATTGCGATCAGCAGAGGTGGGCCACGGCTTTTGGTTTTGATTTTTAGGGGGAGCGGCTGGAGATCCTATAGGCTTTTCTTATATTGGTTCTTCAGTTTGGAGACGGGCTTTTTATTTGGAAGGCGAGTTTTCTGAGATGGAGAAATGGTGAGGTCGAATAGCGGTAAGCAGAGACGGTTGGGGATATGTGATTTTGATCTCTAGAGGTGGCAGTGGGGAAATTCTGTGAGCTGTTTGGAGGTTGGAGTTTGATTTTGACGGAGGGTTTTGGAGATGGAGAGATGAGGATGGGGTTTGGTTTGGACTGGTGAGTCTTGTTTGAATTAAGGAGGATGGAGGGAGGGAATCAACCTCCACAGGTATGTATGGTCTTTGTTCCTTTTTATTTCTTGTAAACTTTATGGCTAGGTATTTGAATTGCCACTGTGCTTCGGTTAGTAGATAGTCATTTTTAGATTGCTTCTCCAAATACTTTTTTTTTTTTCCTTTTTCACCATTCTATATGGGTTCTAAAGCACTGCAACTGCATGCTCTATAGCTAGGAGCCCTTACACAATTTGTTTACCTTTAATCAGAACTGTCCAAATAGCGGGACCTGCTGTAGATGGATTATAATTTATAGCCCAAAATTTTCATTGTAAGTATGATCATAACCGGTTGATTGGCGGATGGACATCTGATTAATTGTAATAAAAAAAAATGTCTCGAAGGTCCAAATTTGACAAATAGAAGGACATCAATCAGTGGTCTGGATTCTAATCAATCTAATTTGAGAACATAAACAAAATCCAGTGTGGATTCCACTATTTGGGGTGTTTGTATTTGAGCCACATGCCATGTGTATGGTAGGGGAGCCTTACCTGTATTCTATGATGCAACTGGATAACCACACAAACTGGCCGATCAACGATATGACCAGTCCAACTGTTAAGATTGTGTTGGTTGATGATTTTGGTTTGGATCCATGGTCTGATGGTAAATGTGATAAGATCAAAGGTCAGAGTATGTTGGGGGCCCATGGGAGCAATCAAATGGTCCTTGTGTTTGTAGGTTTAATTCATTTTAATTAGTTGTTAGGTTTTAGAGTGAGTCATCGCTTCTTGAGTTAGCTCTCAAACGAGCTCAAGAACATGTCTCCCGTGCCATTTGAATAATGGTCAGCTTACAAATGGTTTATATAGTTGTGACAGGATGCGAGGGCATTTGAGTTGCTTCCTATTATGTTAGGGTTTTCTTTTAGCTGTCACAGGTCCATATAAAGGGGAATCATTTGATACTCTGGCAGAACCGTAGCGTAGAGCGTGATGCAGCTGGCACTTGATATGTAGGCACTCAGAAATTGTACACATGGCATACATTACTGCACATTAAGCTGATTAAATTATGGACCTCACTATCTAAGTCACATTCCCAATGCCAGTGTTTGATTGAATCTAACCTCTCTGATTCCTGGGCTCTTGTTTATTGAACTAGGACCATTGGATATTTTTCCGTTCATTACCCTCCAACAAATGTCTGCCAATCTGATGGCCAGATAATTAAACATATTTTTGATTCGTGATGCATCTAAACTGGGCTCCATAATATAGAAAATTTATTTTGAATTACTTGTATGTGCACGTGCAATTTCTAAGTGCCTAGAGATCATCCTTCACACAATTTGGAGTTTTTTCCTGGATTATAGCATATGCATTGTTCCCTTTGGGCTAGTGTTACCTACAGTTGAAGAGAGGAGGTTATAGCCTATGATTAATCACTAGTTTGACTAGTGGACTGTTCGCAATCCTTCCCACAATCTTAGTTTTGTCATTGGTGTTTTTCTACAATATTTTGAATGCAGAGCTGAAGAGAAAATCATGACCCAGCTCAGCCTGTCGAGTTACACTATATGAGAATTTCTCAGATATAGAGAACTCTAGAACGAGAAAAAAGAACGGAAGCAACTCCATCAACTTTGTTGGTTAATTTCAGTACAATCTTTTCTGTGATGACTAATGATGTTTGGCTTGGTTGGCCAACAAGTTAGCATTATCAAATTGAAACTTGCACCTAATGAGTCCATTGATTTAATTTTATTTTTGAGTTTTACTTTTAAGTGCTTGAAAACAATGCTGAAAAACTCAACCTCAGGTTAGTAATGATCTTCCAATTTTTTGAGGTTTGGATTGACTAGGGCATTTGGTAAATTGGAGTGTGGTTTCAGTGTTGAGCCAGGCAAAACCTGGCATGTTTCCGGGGGGAGGGGGGGGTGTGGGATGAAAAAGGACACACTCATAGATACATGGGAAATGTTTCTATAAGGTCAACCTTTCTATAGCTCGAGGTAATATCCAGCTCTATCAGGCCCACCATGATGTGTAGGACATTTGAACCATGTATTTTGGTGAGTCCCCTCCTGGTGATGGGATGTCCCAAAAAAAATTCCTACCTGAAACTCGGGTAGGCCACACCATTTGGAACAGCGCAAAAATGCCTAAACCTCTAGAATCACTTGGTGGGGCTGACCTAAGTTTTGGTATGGAAATTTGGTGTGATCCCTCATCCATGTTGGACAAACACAATGGATGGTGCCAGATGTCTGAAACATATCTTGGTGGGCCCCACAAACAGCCAGGAAGGTATAATGGGTTTGCATCTACTCTCAACTGTTTCCTGCTGTGTGGCCCACCTATGTCATGGATTGGGCTGAATTTTGGGCTCTGGGCCTAATGGAGAGGGGTGCATCTGATGGATGGGGTAGATCTTCAACACACACTACCACGCATCACACACTCACTCAATATTCTATATATACACACTACTTACAAACAAATGTATCTTATATGTTTTGTTAGAATTTTTACAAACCCAAAATGCCCTTGCTAATTGATGTGAAGTCCCCACTTATCCAGCTGCATTACAGAGATGATTTCTTGTGAGGGGACTTATCTCAACTTGTTACACAGGCACCCAGAAACTATCCGTATGGCATACAATAACTCAAGTTAAATGGACTAAAATTTTGAAACTGGTGTCAATAAGTCACAGTCCCAAAATCAAATTGGGTGAACAATCTTAAACATTGGTTTGCCCCCCAAAAATCAAAGCACACATGTACTTCAATTTAGATTACTCCAATCGTGTGCCCTATTTGTGAATGGAGCGTAATTAAATCATATTTGATATGAGGATTGTAATTATACAATTGTTGGCCATTGAATGGAGGGTTAAAAATCAAATAGTCTGTGGTCCAAATTAGTAAAAAACAGGTGGCTAAGATCATAAGAACATTACTACTTTGTGCTATGTTGCATGCACATGAATCCCACATGTGTATGCCAATTGCCAGGTGCATGGTTAATTAGCAATCATAATTTTAAAAGCCATGGTGGTGTTCTATCACCATAGTTCTTACGGTCGTGAATTTAGAAAATAGATTCAATCTACGTAAGTATTTGATACATGGTGTGGCGGTAGCTCATCCGGTACATCTAGCACACATGCACACCCAAATCTCGGGTCCCACTGTAAATGGAGCATACTTAAGTCGTGTTGATCGAATGACTCTAAACTTTGAGTTGGTGGATGTTGGATGAAACATGGCTCATGAGTGGATTGGCCTGATTTACTTCCTACTGTTTTAAAGGAGAAGAGCCAAAAGATCAGAGGATTTAAATATCCTAATCTGAAGGACCGTTTGGACACACTCCCGGAAAGTGGGGTTTCATGCTTGCTTTTTTGGTTGGTTGGTCAAGCAGGTTTTTTACCGCCTTGCCAAGCAATGAATGAGACGGGTTTTCAAAATTACAAACTGAGTTTTGGCTCAAAACGTTGTTTAGCGTCAAAAGTCCCTTTTGAGCATGTGTCCAAATGGACCCTAAGAATCTTTATTTTTTGGCTATCCCCATTCTAGGAGAAGCCCATCATATAAGCAGTTCAGATTATTGATGAAGTCCCCAAATCCATTGAAAGATGACTGCAAATCCAAAGACCAAAGTCCTAATGTTTGCTATTGCAATACATTGGGATGTATTCTAGCATTGCTCTTCCCATAAAATTAGATAGGGTTGCACATCGAGCACCTCCATGTGCAATGCATCATACATTTTACTAGTCGTATTACAGATCTCTCAAGACGTGAATCTCTCAAAATATTCTACTCCACATGTTCATTGCAAGCTTCTTGCGATCATTCCAGCTTGCAACAATTGGACTGGAGTAGGCTTGAGTCTACCTAAAGGCCCCACAAGTTGGCTAAGCCCAGTCTGAGCCCATTTTCTTAGCTCATGGGCTGGGATGGGCCTTTGGTCCCAACGCTCAAGCTTGAACTTGGATGTGCTCATCCTGGTCCAACTCAGTTGCAATTCCATGCTGATCCTCCACCCTTTCTTATTGGGGACTAGGTAAATTCGATAGAAATGATTATTTAAAAAAAAAAAAAAAAAAAAAAAAAAAAAAAACATTACAATATGACAAAGCTAGAAGATGTATATTAGCCGTGCAATGACCAGCTTTTATTTTCTTTTCGTCTTCGCCATCACGTGTGAAGGGTAGCATCGATCATTTAGTGACCATTTTTAATCAACTCCAATGAATTAGGCGATGCATGCAGCTGTTTCATCACATATGAAACTTGTCTTGCTGATGTGAAATCCATACTCAGTAGAATGGAAGATCAGTGGACTAGTGCAATCTGATATTCTGGATCAGCTCCTCTGAATCAGCAGTGTGATACTGTGGTCGACTGCCTGTGTGAGTTCACTGAAAATATCTTATTGGTTTATCTGTTCTTGATTGGCAGCTTATCTGAATTCAATGCTATATAATCAATTCAGTTGAACTCATATCAATTTTTATTTTAAATCGTTTTCAAAGGAATGGCGAGTTGCAATTGGCTGACCCATTTTCTGCATTCTTTGATCGTTGTCATCGCAATAGGACAGGATTCTATTTTCTGTTGCAATATGCATTATTGAATCTTTTTTATTATGTGAAGAGTCAGCATTACTAGAAATTCATTAAGCCCTTAAAATGATTTATGATGTTGCTTACGATGTCATTTATGCTTCGGTTTCAGTCTGTCAATATATGATGCCTGTTTGCCATTATGTATTTGCAGGTTGTTACTAGTGCATGCATGTGTAGAGTCGACGCAGGCCTGAAAACCGTTGTGGGGGCAAGGAAATTCGTCCCGGGATCGAAGCTCTGCATTCAGCCCAGCATACAATCATCCGTCCACACAACCAGGCACAAGACATCACGGGGCGAGAGGAGCCACAGTCAATCTCCTTTGTTGCCGGGCCTTCCTGATGACCTGGCCATCGCTTGCTTGATTCGGGTCCCACGTGTCGAGCACAGGAAGTTACGGCTAGTCTGCAAGCGATGGTATCGCCTTCTGGCAGGCAACTTCTTTTACTCACTTCGCAAAAGCCTTGGAATCGCAGAAGAATGGATCTACGTCATGAAAAGAGATGGGGATGGGCGGATCTCATGGCACGCCTTTGATCCCATAAACCAACTTTGGCAGCCCCTCCCACCTGTACCGGGAGAGTATTCCACTGCCCTCGGCTTTGGGTGCGCCGTTCTCAGTGGCTGCCACCTTTACCTATTTGGTGGCAAAGACCCACTTAAGGGATTGATGAGGCGGGTTGTCTTTTACAGTGCACGGACTAACAAGTGGCACCGGGCTCCGGATATGCTGCGGCGGCGGCACTTCTTCGGTTCCTGCGTCATGAACAACTGCCTGTATGTTGCTGGAGGGGAAAGTGAGGGGGTCCATCGGTCATTGAGGTCGGCCGAGGTTTATGATCCAAACACAAATAGGTGGTCTTTTATCGCCGATATGAGCATCAAGATGGTGCCATTTATTGGAGTTGTGTATGATGGGAGGTGGTTTTTGAAAGGGCTCGGGTCCAACCGACAGGTTCTGAGCGAGGTCTACGTTCCTGAGTCCAATAGCTGGTACCCAGTCCATGATGGGATGGTCTCTGGCTGGCGGAACCCAAGTGCCTCCTTAAACGGACAGCTCTTTGCTTTGGACTGTAAGGACGGATGTAAGCTGAGAGTCTATGACGAGGCCAGTGATTCCTGGAGCAAGCACATTGACAGCAGGCTGCACTTGGGAAATTCCCGAGCATTGGAAGCAGCAGCTCTCATCCCTCTGAAGGGGAAGCTGTGCATTGTCCGCAACAACATGAGCATTTCATTGGTGGACGTCTCGAAATCAGACGGCACGGGCATGGATCAGCTCTGGGAGACCCTAGCAAGAAAAGGGCAGTTCAAGAATTTTGTTGTGAATCTATGGTTGAGCCTCGCTGGTGGGAGCCGTCTTAGAAGCCACATTGTACACTGCCAGGTCCTTCAAGCATGAAAACACAGAGCGGGGTTTGCGGCAGCGGGCCATGTCTTTCAACCCATTGATTGCAAGTGGACAAACTAATCAAATGCAGGATCGGCATAAATAAGCTTGCTGGTGACTTCCTCAGCTGAAGTTCTTCAAAGTTGTCATCATGCTACAAGAGGTGGTTGTGTTCGACGAACCATTCGCTTTGTTGCCAATTTCGTGTTGTTTAAAGTCCTTTTTATAGGTAAGTGCCAGTGCGATTTGGATGTGGAGAGGTTGAAGAGGTGGTTGGTGGCCCATTTGCTGATGGGGAACATGTGCTAGATCCAGGATCAGGCAGGCAGGGCCTGCTTTGAACATGCCCTATCATGAATCAGTTAGTCCATGCATCAGGCAGGTGGCATGTATGAGAAAATTGGGCAATTGGAAGAAGATGGTCAGAAGTCCTTACTCAAGGTATGTGTGGCCCACCTGATGAGTGACCTGAATCGTGAACTGGCATGCCATGTGGGCATGTGTGCTGCAGATCATCTCCTCAACTTCTCTGTGCACAAATCGCTTTAGCATTTTTAAATGTTTGTGATTGTGATAGTCAGCAGTAATACACTGTAGAGTTGGAGTGAAGAAATGCCCTTGAGGCTGTCTTAAAGACTGAGATTCATCAGGTTTGTTAACACGCTTTGAATATATAAATCTTAATTCTTTACCACTTTGTAAATGCTATCAGAATCATCTTAGGTTTAATATATTTTATTTTACTAAAAATGACGGGAAAAAAAAACTGCAATATGCATGCCTCTCCGAGGAATCACTTTGTAAACTACTTTGCTAAATGGCACCACCTTTCACTCAATCCTAGCCCTTCTACATATGGACTGGGACTTTGATCCACACCATTCAATTTTATTCAAATGACTTGGTTCAGTGATTCATGATTTTTAATCTTTATTTTCTTTCATCCTACTTTCTTCTTCTTCTTCTTCTTCTTCGTTTCTTTCTTTCTTTTTTTTTTTTTTTAAAGATCATCTTGCAAATCATAGAGTTCTAAATGCATTTGGGTAATATGGAAATTGCAATTTAACCAGTATTTTTTGAAGTCAATATTTTGTTTTATTTTTGTAATTTCATCTTTAATGGCTTCATGGGAAAATTTTGCACATATGCAAATTCCCTTTAGGGCTTATTTGGAATTCATGGAAAGAAAAGGAAATGAAACATATTTTGTATTGTTTGTGAAGACCTTTTTCATGGGAATTGGTGGGAAACACCATTTGTCACATTCCCTTTTTGTCATAAAATCAACAAATTTATTTTCCCACCCCACCCCTAAAGAAAAGCCTAGCCTTTCTAAACGGTAGAAGGAAAATGAACTTTTGAAGAGTTGAACACATATGTGCCACCATCCACCTTTGAGTGCCAAGGTGTCAAATGTGTTAATATGTCGATTGTGTCACATGTATCATCGTAACAATTTCAAACACCCTTACGTGTCATGTGTGACACCATTAAGCTTAAGCACCCACAAGTGCCATAGTCTATTTTTGAGATCCATTTTTGTCACTGTTGATATTGCGTTTGCAAATAACTATGATTTATGTTTTTACTAAACAATATAAATGAATTAAGAAATATGTCTCAAATTTTTTAGGAAAAACTTATTTAAAAACAAATATGAAAAACAAACTTTCCTTCCCCACAATTTCTTAGAAATAAGGTTCTCACCAAATAATGTTTCTTTTCTCATGCTTTCTACAAGTCCAAACAAGCCCTTGATATTAGAAAAAGTAAAATTGTATATAATTACAGTGGTCATTTGGAAGGGATGGGCAATCGAAGATGGCCCTCACATGATGGATGGTCCAAATTGATGATTGAACCTTTTCTGTTATAATCAATATGGACTGTCCTTTGTCTTAGACATTGATTACGTGGCAAGGATCATCAGGTTGGAGCCCATATGATGGATGGTCCAGACCAATGCTTGGCCCTTCTATATTATGATCAATGTAGACCATCTATTTTTCTAGACATTGATTGGATGGCTAGGATCATTTGACTAAAGTAGTTTTGAAGATGGACAAATCAATGTGGGCCCCACATGATGAGCGATCTAGATTAATGACTAGACCATTATTGTAATTAGTATATACCGTCCATTTTCCTAGCCATTGATCGGATGGGATCATAGGATCAAATTGATTATGCCAGGTGGCAGGCAATGTAAGGTGGAACACACATGATGGACAATTTAGATCAATTATTGGACTTTTATCATAATCAATATGAACGATGTATTTTCTTGGCCATCAGTCTGATGGATAGATTCATTTGATCAAAGCGACTTTTAAGAAGGTGATAAGCAGTCAAAGATGGGTCCCACGTGATGGATGGTACAAAATAGTGATTACAACTCTATTATGATCAATATAAACTGCCCATTTTCTTGATCAAATGGTTAGGATCATCTGATCATTTTTTCCTCTTTTTTTTTTTAAATTTTGGGGGGCTGGGCCACTCAGATCATTGATCCGACTTTTCTCAGTAAAATAAATATGCACCGTCGATTTCTTATTCATTGACCAGATGGTTGAGAACATCCAATCAGTGACTTTTAGGAATAATCGGCAATCAAAGATGGGCCTAGACGATCTAGATCAGTGATTTATGTACCAAGCTATCAAAGGTGAGCCTAGACGATCGTGATGAAAATGTACCATTGATCAGATGGTTCAAATCACCATATCTGAGTATCTTGGGAGGGTACACAATCAAAGGTGTGCTTTGCATGATAGATGATCCAGATCCATGACTAGAGAGCTTTTCTAGCATAATCGATATAGACCATTAATTTTTGAAGCAATGATTGGTAACTTGGTTAGGATCATCCAATCAAAATAACTTAAAAGGGATGCCCAATCAAAGATGGGCCCACATGAAAAACAACCGAGATCATTAATCGAACCTTTTTTAGTGTAATGATTATGGACCATCGTTTCATATCTATTGATAGGATAGGGAGGATCATTGCATCATTGGTTGAATGTGCACATAATCATTCATTGTCCCTTGTTCTCCTTTTTATCTATAAACAGCTAGAGAAAAAGATCCCATAGGGACCCAAGTTATAATTACATTCATCCAAAACGCCTTCAAACTCAAGAAACTACAGCAAAAGAATCTGATTATCCCCCTAAAGCGGCCCACTATTCTCAACAATCAAATTGATTAGATGATTCTAGCCATTGGAAAATGGAAATTACAAGAAATTGCTAGTTATTAATTTGGATTGTCTATCATGCTTGTTGGCCATGTTTGATTGATTTTGTTTTTAAAGAACTTGATGTAGAACATGTTACCGGTATATTCCTAGCATGGTTAGACCAAAAGAAAGTGGACCATAAATTGATCATAACTTTTAATCTGGGTATCATTACGGCGCATCAGAACAAGTATCATGAACCGAAGTAGCACGAGAACTCGAAGACGAGTTCTTTTGAAGTAGAGGGAACTAATGTAGAGCAGGTCGCGGACACTTTCATGTCCAAGATGGATCAGAGAAGGCCCAATCAGAGACAGAAGTCATCAAGACCGTCAAAACCTTAAAACAAGTATATCTCACAAATCAGAATGAGTTACTTGACGTACCATATATGATTTCGGGATAGGACGAGCTACTTTAGCCAGCCAACCTGGCTATGCCGAGTTCCCCACGCCGAATTTGCGAGATTCCGTCTGATATATGATCAAATTTCATGTTTATTTCCATTTTTACTATAAATAGTAAGTTTTAGTTTGATTATAACTCTTCATCCGTTGGGTTCTAAGAGTTGTGTCCAACATGAAAAGTGCTTAGAATAATTAGGAGAATAACGTGGTTAAGCCACATAGAAAACTTACTATAAAAAAATAAATTTACTATTTATAGTAATTACTTTTATTAGAATTAATCAAATTTTGAATTTATTAGAATTTATTTATATTTTTCCACTTTCTTTTCTCGTGGATTCGAGAAGTCTCTGTTAGGAGTCCAAAGAAGCTCCGTGGATTCAGAGTAGTTATCCTTGAGGAAGACGGTGATCGACCTCATCACATTCATCCCTGTGTCAGAACTACTAAATTGTAATGTTTTATAAAGTGCTCTAAACATTCCAAATATTGTAAATTAAGGAAACAATGCTTAGACGACTTGAAATTTCACAGGAGGTGCATTTTGAGGAATGAAATTACAAAAATACTTAGTGTGTTTTTTTAGTAGTGAAAATCAAGACTTTTGGGCCCACCTGGTATACGTAATCATCCACAACCTCCAATGTATACACCCCACCAGGGTGATAGCATGAACAAGATATCAAGCCAATCAGATCATTAGATAGGCTACACTTAATTAGGATATTTTGAATAGTGTATATTATTTTTAATGTCTTTGCCTACCTTAGGATTGGATCCACCATACTTTTAGTTAGTCTATAATAATGTTAGTGTGCATATGTTGGACAAATTAGATACAAGACACGTACCACATGGGCCCCACAAAACTAGCTGCTTGTTTAGTCAGAGGCAAAATCATCTAGAACACCTGTTTGACCAATGCAGCAAGTGTCCAAGCTTTTTTGGGCTAACCTATTGCAAGTATGAAGTAAGTACACTGTCATATGGGTGATAAAAGATAACCCTTAGGGGTCGTTTGAATGCAAGTTTCTAAGTGAAAATCTCTAATTTTAATTTGGAGCCCTTATTCATGGTTCATTGGTAGACCCTTTGAATTTCAACACTGAAATCATGGCTTTAAGTGCCCGTTGTGGTGTGTGTGTGTGAGTGCACCAAAATAAAAGATATTATTAATTTGAATACTCCTACCAATTTAATAATTAAATATTAGGTTGAGCCTTTAAATTGAGCCAACATGTCCAGACACCTAGTGGAGTTTTGGTGTTTTTGAGCTATGGTACTAGTCAGGTCGTTGGCTTTTAGACAAAATAAGTGGAACCATTATTTCGTGTTTGTTTAATGGAAAACCTTTTTTGGGTCATATAGTCAGAACTATAAACCCATCTGCGAAGGTAGTCAGATGAAAATGTTCCCTTAAAATTTTGATTTATGTGATGGGGTTTTGGCCAATTTGTGAAATGGATGATATTGCTTGATTTGCGGTTGGAAAGAGAAGCATTTTAATGGCAGCACAATTTTAGGTCCAGTCAATCTAGTGAGGAGCCATGCATGTGAGGAGGCGAACTACTAACAAAGACATGGGCTATTCATCAAGCAAGGTATATGATAAAAAATGGGATCTCATTAGAGATATATAGCGAATTGTGTTTTTCTTCAAATTTAAAAATATAATTCTAATTCTAAGATATCTCGAATATAATCATGTACAAATTGTAGAATTGACTTGAGAATGTTAGATCATTCCTAAAATTCGACGGTGTATGTTGATTTAAAGTCAATAATAGTCTCCCAACATAAGAAGTCTCTCCCCGACCTATCTCAGTACCGAAAATAAGTAGATAACCTAAAGAATTTTCTTTGGTAGGTGCCAATGAATTCCACAATCATCTATAAGAATTCCACAATCATCTATAAGAATGGACCGTATACAATTTGAGAAGATGTGAAAAGGGGATGGAGATCTCCTTCCTTTGCTCTCTGTACACTCTCGTTCTCTCCTTTCT
The DNA here is from genome assembly GCF_029962835.1 of Magnolia sinica. Taxonomy (NCBI): domain Eukaryota; kingdom Viridiplantae; phylum Streptophyta; class Magnoliopsida; order Magnoliales; family Magnoliaceae; genus Magnolia; species Magnolia sinica. Next base: position 120,716,927 of record NC_080573.1, read on the forward strand.
CTAATTCACGCATCTAAGAAGAAAGGGTGTGTAAGGCTTCTCATATCCTCACGTCTAGGATAGGATGAAACATATAAGGAGGAAGTTTGGGTTTTAGGGGAATACCAATATGGTACTCCACCACCCTATACACAACTTTATTACCTACAGTGAAGGAAGTATGTTGATTTGCTTCATTCATGCATATACTCATGATCTAATCCTTCCAATATCATGCATGGTCATCTATTGATGATCATATCTCATGGCAATCATAAATAAACCATTAAATTTGGACCATCAAATTATTATCAAATGCAATCAAAGTAAATTTAATGGTTAAAACAAAACTTTAACGATTAAAAATCTTTAAAAAGCTTATTAAAATATTCAGTGTTGGGACTAATGGAAAAATTACTTGAGGAGTCCAGGATTTTTTAATATCAAAGCATAAATGTGTTCCTAAGCAAACTAATAGATCCTTTGTTGGTCCGTGCAATAATCAATGTATCTTAATGGAACTACCCAGCTATGTCCACTTTATTGACACATGCATGAACCTTGTAAGAAGAGTCAAAGCCAACTAATCAAAATCATGACTTTCACATGTTCTTAGGTCTAAAGATCAAAATATCTTTCATACATCATCAAACTCTAATCTCATGATCACAATTCAAGCTAATGAGCTCCAAATTGTTAATTTGATTCCTTCAACCACTGTGAGTGACCAAAAGTCCAAACTTGAATCCTTTGTTCATGGCATACTCACACTCTTATGCAAGGTATGGGCAAGGCATAAATCGATACTAAATCGGCTCCCGATGGTAGAAATTGTCCATCCTGACTCAAGTCAGTCCCCTCACATAAGATAATCATATGTCTCATAAACTAATGTCGACGGTTATGTCTCATGTAACTGTGACGATCATGGTCTAATAGGATACTGAGATCCATGAACCACAACTCTCGCAGATTAGTGATCGTCATGTCCAATTTTAAGTTCTCAATGACTACTAGAAGAATCACTCTTCAACAAACTCATAATGTAGATTCGAGGTAACATTACACACTAAGGATCAATAAGATGTCCATTAAAGACTCATGATCATCATGATCTATAGTTGAATCTTTGATTATCCAAGACACTGGCTTCAACAATAAGCATGCCATAAACCATTAATAATCATGATATTTTGATATACTGGATTGAAGTTGTATAAGAAAAGTAGATAGTAAAAAACAAAAGCCATGTGATCCAAATTCAATCTACATGCATGGCTCACTTTATTAGCATATTACTATAATTTTTAGTAGGGTTGTGATTCATGGCATTGTTAAGTATACGCGGGGATCTTCGGTACATGTGTTGTATACCCAAATCTTTAGCTCAGCTTCCTTATGACCGTTTTCGATACGTAGCATGTTTACAATGTGCCACACTTGATGAATAGCCCGGATTTTTGGCATGTTTTGCCCTTTCACTTGAGCAGTTGTTCATTAAATCACATCCCTTTGCATATTCAACATGTCCTATGGGTTGAGGATCTCAAGTGACTCACTATTCAGATTGGTCGGGTTGACTCAAAGATTCAATTTGACGATACTTATATTTAATAATTAAATTATAAATAAAAAATTTCTAATAATAAGTAGTTCAAATAGTATGATGAAAGAAATAGACAAAACTAAGTACCAATTAGGCCTTAGTATACTAGTGGATATGGTTTCCTAAATGTTAGGGCTAGTGAGTTTAAAGAGTCGTCAACTAGATGAGGGACTCAGCTCAATTCATGCCGAGTCGTGCTGAGTTGACCGAATAGACCAACTCAAAGAGTCATGCCAAGTCTGAACTGAGTAAAGCAACTTGGCAAGCGACTCGGTTCGAATCATGCCAAGTCGTTTTGTGTAGGTCGAGTAGGCCAACTTAAAAGAGTCATGTTAAGTCTGAATCGAGTTGAGTTCACTAACAAGTTTCATAGAAAACTTGGCTTAATTTCTAACCAAGTCAAGTTGACTCAGGTGAGTTTCAAATCAAGTTCCAAAGTTTAAGAATTATAGTATCTATTGATTTTGATATTTTTGTTGACTCCGCTACGAGGAATCTCTCATTGATTAAAACATATTTATTTATAAATAAATATTTTGAAGTTTTTTTAAATAAATTATTTTACTTTTAAAAATTTTCCATCAAAATCACAATAAATTTATTTGTAACCATTAAAAAAATAGAGAAAATTCACAAAAAAAAAAACTACCCACTTGATATAGAATTTTCATTCCAACACCTTTTTCAAAACAGCTTTCAATAAAATACACTATTAATTCAAGTAATTATCACTAGAGTAGCTTTTGCTTGGATTTCTCAACCAAAGTTGGGGTGGACCATGCAAGAAAAAGCAGTCACCAACTCCAGTGGGCCTACCATGATGTTTATGTGAAACACACACTGACAAATAGGTAAAACTTAACCCCATCTTTCATTTAGGTGGACCATAAAGATTGAAGTAATGTATGGGACAACCCTCACCTTCTGAACTTTTTTCCTTTGTGTCGTCATGTAGACACCCCATCTAAAGTGGGAATGAACTTCTCTTCGACTTCAACTAAGCTTTGTCAAAAATATCTTCTTGTAACCCAATATCTGTCAGACAACAATACAAGTTGGACAGGGTAAACTTTAGGCAGATCCCAAGATATCTAGTGGACCAAATCAATAAATAAGGGGATCATATAATCTTAACCAATCTACCAAGACCCGAAATGCACACCATTATGATAAAATTATCCCTAGCCAATCCAAAAGGCCTTAAAATCCAAATGGATCTAATAAAAAGGGTCGTTGGCACGATCCTGAAATAATTAATGGTGGGATTGGCGGGCCTGTATTTCAGCGGTATCAGATATCAATCGATTGGTATCTAGAAAACTTTGATCGTACACAGCTTTGATCAAATCACATTGGTTAAGACTCCAAAAACATTAAAAATCCAAACGGGTCAAGTTGAAAGAATCCCCGAGACCTCCCGAAAACAATCACCGGATTCGATCAATAAAATGGCAAATCAAGTAAAGAATATATCATGGCCACCCATCTGGACTCTTAAAAAACCCCATAACCCTTTGTATGTAGTAGACGCATGGCCACCCATCTGGACTCTTAAAAAACCCCATAACCCTCTTTTGACTTAAGACATTATTGCCCAACTCACAAAGCCAACACAAGCAGAAGGGGTACATATAGCCTACAATTGCTCCCGAATGGCTAGTTAAAGGTCTATATAATGAGCTCGACACCAAGCCTTTGGGCTAGTTAGAGGGATCAGAGGGGAGAGCGGAAAGTGACTAAAGAGGCATGGAATGGTGATCAGAGGTGTTATTGCACATGCCGAATTAGCCTATCTCCAGAAAATCCAAGAAAAAGGCTAATTATGTCGATGAATGTATTCCTAGAAGAAGAATTTATTAAAATTAATAGTAAGATTGAAATAAGAGATATCTAACAATCTCTTTTGAAAGAAAGGGTGTTTGTCTCCAATTTTCCTCACATCTCAAATCAAATTGTATCCAATTTGACACACTCTAATTACATCAACTGCACACTTCTTTTTTTTATCATTGCCATCTACCCTTTCTCACACATTAATTTTGCCTTCATGAGGACTTTAATAGTACAAAGTTAGGTGCTATTCATTTTTTCGTCTACTCGAAGTCTTGAACTTTATGAAGTACGACCAGATATAATAATATTAAAGTCATGCTAAATCCCCTCAAAAGACCGTTAAATCCCATAAAGTAAATACCACACATCATGCAAGTAAAAAATGATACCCAATCTCTTCTTTTTTATCATCAAAGTTGTCGCTCAGAATCGGCAACCGCAAATCAATTACAAGAGTCACTTAAATTGGAGAATCTTGCAATTCTCTAATCTTAAGTAATTTTATGATTTTAGTCAATCATAAATTTTGAACTTCATTTACCCACTTGTGACCATAAACTGCACCTTACCCTAGCTGAGTAAGAAAGAAAACCAAGGAAGTGAGAATAAATTGTGCGCTTGCAGGGCATTCACAAGTCCACTAGAATCATATACGGGCCTGATGTTAGGACTTCTGCCTAAATTTTAGTACATCTAATGGTTATAATAGATTTCATATAATTATGGTATTGGGTTGTAAAAATCAAGGGTGGATACCATTCTTTTAATTGTTTCCTTTGATGTGGCCTACCTAAATCACAGGCTAGGTTTAATTTTTTGCTATAGACCTAGCACAGATTACTGATCTAATGATCAAAGTAGATCTCACATGCACATCAAGATGGGTTGTCAAAAACCACGGATGGGTAGGATGCCACCCTTAATTTTTCTTGGGTATTCACCGTGATTTGAATGTGGATATCCACATTCGACACTGACCATTAGATGTATAATCCTCATTAGGTCCAGGGAAAAATAATAAATTAACCTGACTTGCAATTCAGGTGGGCGATGCAAAAGGGTAAAAAAAAAATTAAAAAGAGAGAGAGAGAGACGTCACTTTTGAATATCCACATTCGACACTGACCATTAGATGTATAATCCTCATTAGGTCCAGGGAAAAATAATAAATTAACCTGACTTGCAATTCAGGTGGGCCATGCAAAAGGGTAAAAAAAAAATTAAAAAGAGAGAGAGAGAGACATCACTTTTGAATATCCACATTCGACACTGACCATTAGATGTATAATCCTCACTAGGTCCAGCGAAAAATAATAAATTAACTTGACTTGCAATTCAGGTGGGCCATACAAAAGGGTAAAAAAATTTGAGAGAGAGAGAGAGAGAGACATCACTTTTGATTTTTACCGGACTCATTGGAATGATTCTATGAAATTCACTCCTACCATTATATGCTAAATTAAAATTTCCGATGAGGGCCCAAACATCAGGACCATCTATGGTTCGGTGAGTCACTTTAAGGAAAACAGTTTGAAGGGTAAGTGTTGTTCTGTACATTACTTTCAATTGTATAGTTCACATGAAATCACAGATGAGGCTGATTTTTGAGCCATGATCTTAACATTGATGCACCTGGTGGTTGGATTGGATTCCACGTAAACATTGCGGTTGGATAAACCCTGATCCATAGCTCAAGTGGTAGACTGAGTGAAAGATGCCTCGTTTCAACACTGAGGTCTTGGTATCGATCCCTAGTGGGGGTGGCTAACAGTGAAGTGTGATCAGACAGTGGGGTGTGCTGACAAGCTAACAAAAAAAAAAAAAAAAAAACATTGCGGTGGGACCCACAAGAGCCACATGCCTCTTTGCTCTGCAAATGTAAAGGATGGTGCTCCAGTGATAATTACTTAAGCTAATAGTAAATTAATAAAATAGCTTGTTGGAAAAAGGAACTGTAATGTAAATTCCACATTAATTAGGCAGTTTTGTTTTTTATATTCCCAAAATTAAATCGGTGCTGTTTGATATTGACAGTGGTAATATCATTTTATTGATTTTCCGATAAAATATCACAAATGCATGCCTCTACGGTGGTCGGCTGGTGCACGTGTATCCTCGTACACGGCCAGAGTATCAAACAATTCCGACTGTCCCTGTTCAATGGTGGATCCGACGGCGGTGATTTGTTCAACCTCAGAACCTTCGCATTCATCTAACATGCATGCGATGTACGATGGAGATTCGCAGGCCACCACCTTTCCGTGGGGAGCGGATTAGGTGTTACCCTGGTTACACCTTAGTGGGAGTTACGCTGATCATGTGGGGCCTACCCTGATGAATATGATGTATATCCACTCTTTCCATCTGTTTTTTAAAATCATTTTAGGCGTGATTCTGAAACTGAAGAAGATCCAAATCTCAGGTGGACCACGCCACTGGAAATAGTGGTGAATGACAATTAAAAACTTTTTTATGGACTATAAAAGTTTTGGATCAAGCAGATATTTGTATTTCATTTCATTTAGATTTTCTTGACCTTATCAACAGGTTGGATGGAAAATAAACATTACGGTGGGCCTTAGGAAATTTGTAATGGTAGGGTGTTCAATCACCACTGTTTCCCGTGGTGTGGTCCATCTGAGATTCAGATTTGATTCATTTTTTGGGACCACTTCTAATATGGGCTGAAAAAATGGATGGACGGCGTGGATATACAGTACATCATCAAAGTGGGCCCCACGGTAGGATAATCCGCTCTTCCTTTCTCTGAAATTCCGCCCAAAATTGAAGCATTTTTTTTAATTTTTTGAAGGCGGCTCGTCCGGCATTTGGAGAGTCCGGGAAAGGTAAGGATTGGGTGGGATAGAATTGCACCTGGTCCGTGCGTGATTTTCGTGGATTTTGAAATCCACTGCACATGTGGGCCCTACATTGATGCATACATTTATCCATGCCCTCTGGTCCGTTAATTACAAATCCATTGTCCACCAAATATGATTTTGCTTAATCCAGTGGCAAAAGTTTTATCCCAAACATGAGTTGGTGCTTCTTGACATGCAATCATTGTGCTATAATGATGTTAATCCTATTTAATCGATTCAATACCATTCAATTTCATGGACCAAACACACCCAAAGGGCCCGTTTGGCCGGGTGGATTGGAAGGGATTGGATGGTATTGGAAGGGATTGGAAGTTAAATCCCGGGACTGGCTGGGCGTGCCAAACAGACTGGGTGAACTGATCCCAGGATATAGCAATCCCATGGATCTTAAGACAATCCACTGGCAACACCATCATTACCTTTAAATCCCATCCAATCCATCCTAATCCGTTCAAATTTGCCTGAGACGTGTTTGGTTCGAGAGATTGGAAGGGATGGGAAGGTTTAATCCCGGGATTGGCCGGCCATGCCAAACAGACTCGATATAGTAATCCCGGGATATAGCAATCCAATGGATCTTAAGACAATCCACTGACAACACCATCATTACCTTGAAATCCATGCCATCCACCCTAATACCATTCAATCCCTTCCAATCCACCTGGCCAAACAGGCCCTAAGGTTTGTAAAATAAGCATAAAAGACCATGACCTTAGCTAAGACGGAACCATCAAGACCTCCGTGAGACCTAATGGATGTACATATTTTACCAGGCCGTCTCTCCATTTTGAAAAATCATTTATAAGGCATTAGCCCACAAAAGAGGCAGATCAAAGGCTCAAGTGAACCAAACCACAAGGTATAGCTGGGGATGGAAATCCTACCATTGAAAACTTCCTAGGGCCACTGATGTTTATTTGCCATCCAACTTGTTTACGAGGTCGTTTACAGCTGAATAAAGGGAAAGCATAAATATCAATTTGATTCAAAACTTCCTTGGCTTTTCAACGGTAAACTTTCAGTCCCCACTTCTTCTCGCGGTGTAGTGCACTTGAGCCTCTAATCTGTTTTTCTCGTGGGCTCGTGCTATAAAATAATCTTTATATATATATATATATATATATATATATTATATATATATATATATATATATATATATATATCACGGTGGACCCCACATAAGTACTAACTAGATATTGGCAGAGGTAGTACTCAATGCGCGTCACAGTGGGGTGGTACCTAATTGGCGTTCATAATAAAAATTGGTATGTGGGTGCAATGCATGCATCAGATCCAATCTGTTCAGACAGTGCGGCCCTTCGATTTCATCTAACAGATGTCAATCAGCCCTCACCCAAACCATAAGAGATTTACAGCACGCGAAAATGTTGAGATGGGGACTTCAACTATCAAAACCTTATAGATTGTCTATGGCCCACCCTTACCTGGGTGTGCCATTGAATGTGATAAGAAGATTTGTTTCATTAAGATGAATAGACAACCCTAGCATCATGCTATTCAAAAATAGGTGAACCATACCACGGGATTTGGCATATCTACTCTGAGTCAATAAGAACTTTTTCAATAAGAGCTATTTAAATAAGCTCTTTTTGTTCAAAGCTCTTGTTTTAAATAATCTCATTTGGTAAAATTAATTTTTTAAGTAAAATTAAATTTCTTTGAAATAAGTATATCTAGTAAAACTTTTAAATAAGAACATTTTTTTAGAGGTAATTGATATTATTTTTAAACATTATAACAACTCTATTCCAAGAGCAATCTAAATTATTATTTTGGTGGATATCACATGTAATGCCCCGTCCAAAAAGGAACAGTGTCCTGAGGCGCTCACTTGCGAGCCGATGCAGGACCGAGTGATTCGGTTGCACGTGTGGGCTTATTACTGACAAATTAAATTCAAATCTAGTTATTGATACGATTAAATTCAATCGTGTCCAGGCCAAGCACGGGCTGTACAGCCAAATGGTCAAGCTACACTTAGCGACTGTCCGTACGGGCCGTGTATCACCCGAGGAAGGATGAAAAATTCTAAAATTTTGGTAGGCCAAGGGTCTCGCTGGGCTTATGGTCCCACGTAGATGTCAGGCTCAGATGATGCCCCGGGACAGACGAATTGTGTCGTCCAGCCGGCACTTGAAAGCCACGAGTCGTCAGGCCTAAAGAAGAAAATTCTAAAATTTAAATCAATTGACCTTGTTTCTTGAGACAGCAAATCTGGGCATTTCAGCCGCCCAATCTCTTTTAAATTCACACCGAAGGTTAGAAATAATTCCCCACTCTTACCCACAAAATATGACCATTGATCATGAAACGGTGACCGTTGATCGCATATCAAGCCATTGCGCCAAAACTTGGCATCCGTTTGCGATCAAACTTTGCTCAACCCTTCATCGGGCCATGCGGCACGTGATCCATGAATCAGATGGGCCAGTGGTCCATCAGAACAGCCCCGATAACCTGAAAAGGATCCCACAGGGCCATTGGGGGAATTACATAAAACATTAAGGTCAGTTGTAATAAAACTAGACATATAAAAGTCCAGCCTTCTCTCTCTCTCTCTCAATCCCATTACTTCAGCTACTGAGAGAGAGAGAGAGAGAGAGAGAGAGAGAGAGAGAGTCTTTGGTGTGTGCTTGTGAGTTTGGTGTTTGGAATTTGGAAATCCCGGCACCCTCACCTCTCCGTTGTCGGAAAGCACCGACACATTCCGTTGTTGGAGTGAGATTCCCTCCTCATCTAAGGTTAGATAGGGCTCTAATCATGTTTTACCTTACTTCTGACAACATGCATGTGTCTTACCCTTCGTTCCATGCAATGTAGGGGCCCCAACACCTCGAGCTTGCAGACCCGGCAGCGCTAGGACAATTTCAGCAACCTCTGGTCAAGAATAAGTGCAGACCATTACCTTTAAGTGACCGATTATCGCGCCTAGCGTATGTTTAATAAATGTGATTGGTGAATTGTTAGTGCATGTGGCTGGATTTTCAATTGGACTGCATAAATAGGATAATGGACTAGGAATTACTGAAATTATGGAAAGGGATTAGACCCCAATACCCCAAACATGTGACTTGTTGATTTGCATGTCATGTAGGATACAAATGTTTGAATTTCTCCAAATTGTTGCTGGTTGGTTGTTGATTTCCTGATTAGCTGTTAATTTTGCTTAGAATGAAGACACGAATTGTTGTAAATTGTTGACTAGTGGTTGATTCCCTAATTTCGTGATTAACTATGCTTGAGTGAAGGCATGAGATATTGCAAATTGACTGACTAGTTGAGTTACTTGCCTTGATTTTCAATGTATAGCTGAACTATATGATTTATGTTGGTACATAGAAGATTAAGTGCGGTGTATTGTTATATGACCGTCCATATGATTGTATAGGCTAGAATATGTTAAGTATAATCTATAAAATTGGGTGAAATTTAATATGTTGTTGTCCATGTGCTGTTTATACTAAAATGGTGTTCGTCCTACAATGAATTGTATCAAATGATGACCCTACTTTTTGTGTATTGACGCGTATTCCCCTATGGATCGACCAACTACCTGGAAGTTCTTGGGCAGTCTTTGTTGGGACTGCCCGTAAGTGAATCTGGCCCGAATAGCTAAACTATAGGTTGTTGGTCGTAATTGGACTACACGAGACAGTGTTCTCAGGCCGATAAGCTACAGTTTAGCCCGTCGGGGCATATTGACTCTTATGTCGACCATCCTTATACGTTAACCATGTTTTGATCACGCATGTATGAATCCGAAGTACCATAAGACCATTGCGCCCACTATTAACTGTAATTTACGGCCCATAAGACTCATGAGCCGGGGATAGTAGTATGGGACACTATGCTTGTGCTGTCGGCCTACGTTGGGGTGACGAGCCTCCCCATAGTGTCCAGTGAGCACTTAAACTCGTGAGCTGAGGACAGTGGTATTAGACACTGTACCCCTATTGTCGGCCTATGCTGGGGTGACGACCTCCCCATAGTGTTCGCGAGTAGGACATTTAAATCCCAATTGTTTTCGTTGAAGATTATGGTTTTCGGGATTGACGACCCCATATAGGGCTAAAGATTGCGAGAGTCCTATGAGTACGGCCCTTGAGCTGCGCGATCGGGTTAGAGCAGTAACTCCACCAAGGGTATTCCGGTTTCCCCAATCTGCTAGATAAATAAACCTAATTAACCAACTAGGCTAACATATTTTACAACATTGCATTATTATTATGGCGATTAGGCAGTCGATGTCGCAATTAAGGGAGTATTGGTCATTGCAAACGTCAAATGTCGTCACTTGAGGGAGCGTTGGCAGTGAGGGGCATGCATCATATTATTGAACCACGCATTTGTATTAATAATAGTATTTAGGGTTCTATGTTGTATGTTGTTCATTAAATATATTCTATGCATGATAATTTGTGTGACCTATTGCTAATGGTACCACTGAGTTAGCTACTCACTCTTACTCTAGGATGGTGTTCTAAAACACCAACCAGAATCCAATATAAATGCAGGTTCCTTGGAGCGGGACGTGCTGGATGATGTCAATGCAGACGACGTCGAGGAGCGAGCATATTTTCAAGCATTTGGTAGACCTTATTAGTACGATGGATGGCGGTGGGATTGGGCAAGAGCCCAGATCATTTTGGGGAATGACACAAGTATGGGATAAGGTCCCTAAACGATGATATTCCAAATTTGTCGGGTTTATTTATGGATGGTTATGTATTTATGTTGGAGTATTTATATGTTTTAGTAACACTTGGATCTTACTCACCTGGTTAGTACTGAACATGTTTAGCTTAATCTTTCATTGCTTGTTAATACTTGCTAACTATACATATTCGTGACTCATCATTGCACACATGGCACTTGAAAATTCGAGAGCCGAGTTGCTACTTAGTCCTTGAATTTCGGGGCGCTACATCACAGTAGATGAAACATGACCTAAATGACAAAAGAATGGATGGCTACAATCTTCATATTTTAAGACATTTGGGCATCCATTTATCTCGTACATTAGATGTGGATCAACCATCATATGCAGCCCACCTTTTATGTGAATCATCCAATGTGTGAATCAAACCTTCAAAGTGGGTCGCCCATCATACAAGGCATGTCTTGGATGTAGACCATTCATCATTAGGGGCCTACTTTGATGTAGATCATCTAACATATGGGGCCTACCATCAATGTTAATTGTCCTTTATGCGAGGCCCCTCAATATCCACTATCCATCACCCATCACGTGGAGTCCACATTTATGTGTCTATAGTGTGTGCCCTACAATCGAAGTTGTTTGCCATCATGTGGGGCCCACTTTTAATTTATCATATAAGGTGCGCCTTCGATGTGAATCATCTATCATGTGGCCCACTTTGGATATGGGTCATCCATCATGTGAGAACTTGGATGTGGACCGTTTATTAGGTGGGGACCCACTTGATGTGGACCATCCATTGTGTGGGGGGCACACTTTGATGTGGATCATCAATCATGTGAAGCCCACTTTGTCCATCATATGGGCCCACCTTTGATGTTAACCGACCATCATGTGGGCCCACCTTTAATGAGCATCATCTATCATGTGGGTCCCACCTTTGATGTGGATTGGACACACTCGACATGCATCTTCCGTCATGCTGGGCCACACTTTGATGCAGGCCATCTATCATGTGGGGCCCACCTTTAATGTGAAACGTTCATTACATAGGCCCTCCTTGATGTGGGGCCCCATGTTCAATATGAGTCGTGCATCACGAGGGGCTCACCTTTGATGTCCACCATCCATCTTGTGGGGTCCCACCTTTGTTGTCAACCATCTATCATGTGGGGCCCACTTGATGTGGATGGTCTAGCATGTGGGACCTACCTTTAATGTCCACCATCCATGGTGCAGATCCCACCTTTGCTTTGGATCATCCTTCATGTGGGGCCTAACCTTCAATATGGGTCATTCATCACATGGGCTCACCTTTAATGTCAACCTTCCATTATGTGGTCCCACATTCAATGTCCACCAGCCATCACGTGAGTCCCACCTTTGATGTGGACCATCTATTAGGTAGGGCCCACTTGATGTGGATTGTCCATCATACAGGGCTCACCTTTGATATGGACCATTCATCATGTGGGGCCCACCTTCAATATGGGTCATCGAAGAGATTGTAAAGAGAAGATAATAAGGTAATTAATATGGGAATTACTTGGAAAGTTTAAGGACAAACTTGTTCAAAAATTATTCAAAATGTCTACTCGTTTAAGCTAAATAAGCTTCGTTTCAAAAAGTAACCCCTCCCAACTTATAAAATTAGAGCTTATTTGCTACTTTCTAAACAAATAAGCATTCCGATTAAGCTTTTACCAAACTGTCTAAAAGCTTTTTTTATATATATAAATAAGTCAATAATCTGTTATTTATAGAGATGTCAAATGCCCCCTTAGTGTAGCCCACTTGTATATTGGATAAAATTTAAGATTGTTTTTTTGGGGTCAATGAGAACACAGGCGAAGAACGTGATGGATGGATTGGATGTTGTGTATACATCATAGTGGGCCACGTACAAACATTGTAGATAAAAATGATTCTACAAACATTATGGTTCCATTGGATGCGGATTTTGTGCGACGCATACAGACATTGTAAATAAAATTAATTATACAAACGTTATAGTTCCATTGGATGCGGATTTCGTGCGAAAGCCTTTCCCATAAGTTCTTGTGTTAGGAAGCTAGCGGGCCAATTATGATGTTTGTGAGAAATCCATTATCCCCATCCATTTTGCAAGTTCATTTTAGGACACATGATAAAGAATGAGGTGAATCTAAAACTCAAGTGGGTCGTACGAGAAGAAACAATAGGGATTGAACAATCACTATTAAAACATTTGTATGCCCATAAGTTTTATATAACACTAAGCTTTTTTGTTTGTTAGCACTCATTTTGTTTTCTATCACGTGTAGTTTGTGCAAGTGTGTCATAATCGATATAGTGGCTCAATTTAAACCAATCAACTTTGACCTTAAGCACCTAAAATAAGCAGATACGTCCAATATGAACGCATATGACCAAGATATGAGGAGATTGATGCATACTCAGTCACTTGCGTAATTTGTAATGATCAGGCGATAATAGAATGGTGGGGTTCTTCCTCTAAAGATGATTGTGCTTTGCCTTTTGCAAGAAATGACTTTTTAGTATACCAGTGCAATTGGACAAAAGGAAAAACTCACAATCAATTGCTAGGAACAACTGTAAGAGTGAGTCGCTTGAAAGAATTGTATAATATTGGATAAAAGATAAATCGAACGTAAGAGCATATATTTATATTACAACTAAGAATTACTACTAGTGGATTATCGCTACTTCTATGATAACTTGAGATAAAGGATGGATTTATTTTATTTTGATCGTGTGTTGTTTTTTTTGTTTTGGGGACTTTCCCTGCTAATCCTTTTGGTTATTTATAGATCTCTGTTACAACTTTCTTTCATATATTTATTCATTTATTGTAAACAGTTATGACAATTAAGGAGTCACCATGTCAGCTTTTCATATACTTCCTTTCTTGATATGTGTCCCTCTAACTATTCCTCTTTCGCTCGATCACTTTCCACTTTCGGGTACCTCTCGGCCACTCGTTATGCTTCTCATCTGCTCGGTCCACTTCTAGACACCTTTCAACAACATTTTTCCTCTTGGTCGCACCTTATTGGATGCCTCTCAGTCACTTGATTTGCTTTTAAATACCTCTCAATCACACCTCTTGGATGCTACTCAGGCGCTTGGTTTACTTTTAAATACCTCTCGGCTACTTCCTGTTTTATCATCCTGCTAGCTGTGAATCAGTAAAAAGCATTCCAAGTATCCTTAAAGATATTTTGTTGTGGAAAATATTTGATTAAGACACACACACATAATGTTTGTTAAAAACTTGATTTTTGGTGTTTTTGAGAATAACCCCATATCAAAAAGGAGAGAAGAAAATCTTGGGTTTATAAGTAGGTTATAGAGTACCTTACTATTTGCTTGGTGAATCCGTGGAGTACCAAGACTTATGTGTTCCAGTTCGTACTTGAATACATGTGCACATGCACAGAACTTGGGCTCGGTGCGAGGGTGTGGGCATGTGAGGCAGTGTGGCGGTAGAGGCGTTAGTGGCACACTTCGGACATGTGTATTATGTCGCAGATTGATCACTCCCTTGTGACCTTACACGAACCGACTATGGGTAAGAGGTCTGAAAGAGACATGTCCACCTTATATAGAGGCTAGAACTACTCGTTTAAGAGGTGGTGTAACTGTTCACGCAATATTAAACAAAAACCATACAAAAATTATTGCATGTCTAGTCCAACAGCCATAATGGCTAGCCATTGAGTATAAATAATTAACATGCAATTGGTTTTCTCACGTGCAAATGATCAGAAACTGTCAAATAACAACTAGTTTCTCACCAACAGCCAGAAATGGTCATGTGGAGTTATGACCCTGGACCAAAACATCCACCAATCCTAGTATATATTAACATTGCTTATGTGGTTTATTGGATAATTACCAACTATTCAAATCACTTTCTCATACGACCCAACAAGAAAGCTCAAGTGATCTATTATCAAGTCAATGAGGTTCAATACAAACCTTAGCCAGCAAGTCCTTAAGAAATATATTAGTGTAGTAGTCTAAGCCAGCTACTTCCTTTCTAATCTTCTCTCTAATCTGTGATTTTTTATTTAAGTTTTTATTTGTCGGCAAACTGTGTACGTAGAGTTCCATTATTGGTTTATTCGTACTTGTTTAATACAAAACCACATACAAGCTTGTTGTATCCTATAAGCTATTTTCCTGCAATCTGTCAGCAGTCTCAATTACTTTGAGAATGGGTGAATAACACTTTAAGGACAGTGTGATCACATGTGCTCTAGCCTGTCCTTAATATTTTTGACTTATTTGATTATTTTACATAAATTATAAATCTGTAATTTGAGAATATCATGTTTGTAACATCTTTAGCATGCTATATATTTCCTTTGCTATAACATTTGTCTATCCCTGATTGATTACTTTAGGAACAGTAAGAAAATATGATATAGTAGTGTTTTTAATTCATCCTTGTGGAAATGACCTCATTGTTAACACTCAGTTTTTCTGTCATGTGCAGTGTGTGCAGGTGTGCCATGATCTATATAACAACTCGATTCAAATCAACATATATGACCCCGAGTGCTGAAAGCATATACGACCAATATCAACATATATGACTAGAAAATTAAGAAGATTGATTACTTACTCGGCTACATACCTAAATATTTATAGTGCTTATGCAATTGTCGGATGGTGGGGTTCTTCCTCCAAGAATGGGTTGCGTTGTGATGTTCACAAGAAAGGACTTTTCAGTATACTAATGCAATCAAACGTATGAGTGTAGACCTGAATTACAACTAAAAATTACTTAAAAGGATTATTTCTACTGAATTATCGTTATTCATAGAATAAATTAAGATAAAGTAAATTGATGGATTTAATTTGGTTTGATTGGTATGAGATGATACATTCTTTTGATTTATTCTGTTATTTATAGATTTATCCTGGTACTATTCTCCAGACATTTATTTCATTCAATTTTATCAGTTATGATCTAGATCCTTTTTCTGTGCGTTCATCTTTTAATTGTTCCTCTTCTGAATGTTTTTTGATTGCGTTGCTTTTGGATGCTTTATTAGGAATTTTCATTTGGATACACCGAAAATATAAAAATTAAATTGAAAATAAAATATTTTACTAGGCTAAATCACGTGTAAAATACGCTGTCCTTAAAGCGTGATTTGCCCCCTTATCAACTGCTGATGGGTTACAGGCGAATTGCTTCCAGGATAAGACAAACCTTATCTAGACCCAACGTACAGCAATCACAATAGGTCTACTGTGGAACAGTTTTAATGTAGCAGATCTCTTATGGCAGGCTTAGACGGTAGAAATGATCAGAGTATTCTATGATGGAGATATGGATCGTATTTGATTTGATGGGATGGTGTGTTGAGATGATGAAATCGGACTGGAATGGTCCAGTTTATATAGGCATCAGGTATAACACCGTTGCTGTGTGGTATTCAATGGTCCAGAACGTTCGAAAACGTTTCTGGCCGTTGTCAATTAATCCCAAGCGTTTCTGGTCGTCAGATCAGAAGATCTGACCGTTGGATCATCCTGGTCCATCCGTTTTCGGACCGTTTGGCTTTTAAAGCAAAGAGCCGTTTTCAGAAACTGTTGAACGTTTCGGATTTATGATCTGACCGTTCTTAGTCTTCTATAAAACTCAGACCATTTTAGACCCCACTGCACATAGGCACGGACCAAACCCATCGCACCGAGGTTGCACCGGTTCGCGTAAGTGCAAAGTGCGCCATCTAGCGCTACTACAGCCACACTGCCTCACTGCCCGTGCCCGTGCCCGAGCCCGAGCGTGGCGCGCGCGCGTGCGTGCGTGTGTTCCAGTGCGCAACCCGAGCATCACCTCCTCCAAAAACTCAAAGCAAGAATACTCTTCACAAGTCCACATATAAACCACAAAAGGATTTCAACCATTTCTGATGTGGGACAAAGTACACACCGTACTTTTTTATTTGAAATTTTTGCAAAAGTATTTTGACAGCAAAATCTCAAAATTTTGAAAATTTCGAATTTTCTCTTTTTTATTTTTTAAAAACCACTAATTTTCAACATGCTTCTCAATCGATTGTGTCTTACCTCGAAACTCACTCGTTTTTCATTTTCCGGTGCCTCTCGACTACTTGTTCTGATTCTAAATACCTCTCGATCACTCGATTTGCTTTTGGACACCTCTTAATGACATCTTTGATTTCGACCGTACCTTGGTGGATGTCTCTCAACTACTTAATACCTATCAGGTACTCATTTCTTATCATTCTATTAATTATGATTCCGTAAAAAATACTAAAATATATTTTTTCATTACTATAACACATATAACACATGTAATTAAGACTACTCTAGGAAGGGACGATCAGTTGTAATAAGCATAAACGGATAAACGATCTGAATAATGTATAAACACCAAGGTGGAATCCAGACTAGTTTCACCGTATGCATTTCCTAAGCGTATGTTTTTATCTCTTATCAAGTCATTCCCTAGGCCTGTTTGATTTTTGAAGGAAATGGTAATTACTCGGTAAATAAGTAATAATTACTTATCAGGGAATTACCCCATCGTTTCCTGTGCTGCATTGACGACTTAGCTTTTTGGCATTAAATTCGAGGATGGCTGCCAAATGAATATAGGGCTCACAGTGATGTACGTGACGTATCAACACCGTTCATCTTATACGTCAGCCTGATTTAGGCCATGAATCCAAAAACGAGGAAGATCTAAGCTCCAGTGGACCACACCATAGGAAACAGTGGAAATTGAATGCTTGTTGTATAAAAATTTATGTGGCCCGTAAAAGTTTTGGCTGAGGCTGATATCTGTGTTTACCCCTTATCAATGTTTTTATGACCTCATGAACAGGTTAGATAATATATAAACATTAATGTGGGCTCAATAAATAAATTAAGTTTTAATGGTGAATATTTAAGGCCATTGTTTCCTATGATACATGCCACTTGAGCATTGCATTTTGTCTCAATTTTGGACTTAAGCCCTAAAATCTTTTGATAAGGTAGATGGACGGTGTGGATATGTCATGTACATCACAATGTACATCGCAGTGGGTCCGGTCCACAAATGTAAGTTAGCTTTTTCAAGCCTATTTTCGAGAAGAAAATGCACTTAAAAATTCAAACAGGAAAAAGATAATGATATCCTTTTTTCAAGGTATTTTTCTATTCCCTCAAAATCAAACAGGCCTAAAATAAACTCGCGGATCGGATGCACAGGGTGAATTTCGCGTAAACACAACTCGAGCCACCACCTAGCTTACCAGCGAAGTAACTTCCTGCCTAAGGCTGCTTGTAGGAAACCGGCGACCATTCCCAGAGGAACTGCCCTCCAGTATTTAAATGGCTTTAATGAAATTGTTTTGACTGCACTCGACCGAGTGCAGAGTCTATTTGTGGCACAGGCGCGTTAGATGGCACAAGCTCGCCAGGAGACCCTAACTTCGTAGAATCCATGCATCTAAAATCAGGTGATTTTGATCAAGTGGGCCACACATGTACAAAGAACTTGAACCATTTGTTAATTTCCACATAACCGTTCATTTATTCTGTATATGTTTTCCCCAAAATATCATTGAAATAATATTTATTCTAATTTGTAAAATCTAAATTCTCAAGATGTCTTGGTGAACGGACCTGATCTTAAACTCGTATGTGTTATCTCCACGTGTCTAGCGAAGCAATTCAAACTTTCACGCGAGCGCTTTCTACAACTGTTTGTCGCTGTCATAAAGTGCTTTTTTGCGTTTAAAAAAGTAAAAAAGTAGAAAGCGATGTCATTTGATACTCTAGCTGAGTATGACACTTGATATGACGGCACACAGAATTATACACGTGTCAAGCACTAACTTAAACTAAACCAATTAAACTGCCGTCTTTAAGTCACAACTAAAATCAGATTGTTAGAGTTCTAACCTCAAATTCATGGAAACTTTATCCTAGCTATAGGACCAATATTAGATATTTTCCATTGTTACCGTTCAATGAATTTGGACCATTGAGCATAAATTTTTATTCATAACGCATCTTAAGTGGGACCCATAACTTGTGCGTCAACCTTGAGATTAGCTAAGTCCTGAGGCTGGCGTATCATCCACCTGATCGCCAGAGTATCAATGTTTTTTCTCGAGAATAAAGAGGTCTTTGGGAAAAGACGACTTATTACCTCCTTTTACATTTTAGGTAGTTTCTTATCTAAAATATTGAAATTACTCAGTGGTGCCGTCTCCTTTAATCTACCATGCAACATCATTACACGTTTCATGCGATGGTAAATATCCATTCTCATCGTCTAGCAAGCCGTCCAAGTCCCATCTCCGATGAAAAGGGGCGCGGATTACCTACTGAACGTGACATTAGCGAGACTCGCTAAGTGACGTTACCACCTTTTATGGGTCCCGCCTATAATGTATGTTCTGCATTCACACAGTCTATCTAGTCCCAGAGAGATCATTTAAAGGCATGACATAGAGAGTGAACCCCACCACAGAAAAAGAGGGACATTGAACGACTAACCTTGAAAACTTCTTGATCCATGGAAAATATCCATCAAACTGATATTTGTGTTTTCCCTTGTTCAGCGTCTTTGTTAACTTTTAAACTGATTGGATCTCATATAAATATCATAGCGGGCCTTAGTAATGTTTCGATAGGAGGTGTCACTGTCTCCATTGTTTAATGTGCTTAGTGCCGGTTAGATTTTCCATGATGCATGTAAATCATGGTAAATAAGTATTTATTACTTTTTCACCTTGTGTGAAAATACGAGG
Organism: Magnolia sinica; assembly: GCF_029962835.1. Classification (NCBI taxonomy): domain Eukaryota; kingdom Viridiplantae; phylum Streptophyta; class Magnoliopsida; order Magnoliales; family Magnoliaceae; genus Magnolia; species Magnolia sinica. Next base: position 120,736,694 of record NC_080573.1, read on the forward strand.
GTAATGCTACCTTGAAAATTGAAACAAGTGTTGATTTAAATACGTAGACCTCACGGTAATGTATATGATATATTTGTACTGTCCATCTATCTTATTAGAAGATTTTGGAGCATGAACTGAAAGATGAGGTAGATCCAGCACTTAAAAGGCCCACACGAAAGTAAACAATGACTTTAATTCGGCCACCATTGAAAGTTATTTTCTTCACTAGGTTCACATTGAGGTTTTTCTATCATCTAACTTGTTCATGGGGTCATACAGACATGTATAAGGAAAAACACAAATATAAGTTTGATTCAAAACTTTTAAAGGGCTCAAGAAGTTTTTAATTTTAGGCGTTTGATTCTCGTTGTTTCCTATAGTGTGGTCCACTTGAGCTTTGGATCTGCTTCATTTTTTTGCTTATGCCATAAATTCGACTAGCATAACAAATGAGCGGTGTGGATAAGTAACATACATCTCGATGGCCCCCACATTGATGTTGTAAATTTCTCTATATAAGTGTTAAAAAAGTAAGTTGTCATATCAGTATTGGGATAGATGTGGTAATTACCTACTTAAATAATTATTACCCATTTATATGGTAATTACACTCGAGCAGAAAAATCAAACAAGCCCTTAGTGTTATTCTCCTGCTCATGCCCTAAATTGATATCTCCAAAGAGATAGACAATGTAGACACAACAAACATCATGGTGGGGGCCCATAGAATGCGGTGATTTTACTTCTATAGTGAGTTAGCTACGGTGGGATTCAGTAGCTAATCTGCATCCATGAAAAAGTGGCATGTATAAAAGGTAAAAAGCACATGATGGAAGGCAAATTGACCACTTAGTAAACTTAGTTGTGCCTCTTGTTAATTAATTTCTTTTCATATTATTTTAGAGCACGAATCCAAAATATATATACATAAGGAAAAGGCACTATGCTCTAGACCTCACGATAAGCTCCTGTGTGGTCGAGCTGTGTGGGCCCCACCGTGATGCGTGTTGACCATCAACACCATGCATTTGATGAGTCCCCTCTAAATTATGGGATATCCCAAAAATCACCTGTATACGGAACTTAGGTGGGCCATACCATCTAAAATCATGTGAAGACATGCCAAAAACGTATAAAAGCACTTGGTGGGGCCCACTCGAGTTTTGAATGCTGCTAAAACTTGGTCTAAACCCTCATCCAAGTGGGACACACATAATGGATGGGCTGGATTTGCAAACCACATCTCGGTGGGCCCAAAAAATGATTATGAATGTTTTAATGGTGCACGGCCCCTCTCCACTTCTGTATGTGGTGTGGCCCACAAAAGTCACGGATTGACTTAATTTTTGAGACCTAGGCCCACGATGGAATGACGCATTTGACTGATGGAGTAGATGTTCGAAACGCATCACGGTGGGGCCCACACAACTCGACCTCATGGGACAGTCTTGTGAGGTCGAGCGCATAGTACCTTTTCCCATATATATATATATATCTAAAGTTTAAGTGAATCACAACACCTTGTGTTGAAACATTCATGGGTCTACATTCATTTTTATTTGCCACCCATTCTTTTAATAAGGTTAGAAGGACCTTTATAGCTGTTAAGAAGTTTTCAAGCACAAGTCTTTAATTAAAACTTTCATGGGGTGTAATTTTACTACACTTTGAATATGCCTCAATTTTAGACTGATGCCCTAATATAATTTGAAAAAATTGAATGGACAAGGTGGATAGGACACAAACATTCACAACCCTAGATGCTTCCCCTGTCAGTATACTTTACTCAGTACCTAGTCGGTGTGCCGCAAAGGAAATGGTTTGAGTAACGAGCAAGTAAGCTCTCCGTGGGCCTAAAGTGATTATATGTGTCTTATCCACACCATTCATCTATTTTTTAAGATGAATTTAAGGCATAAGGTCAAAATTGAAGTATCTACAAAGATTAAGTGGATCACACCATATGCAACAAATTTAGATACTGATTTATGAAATTGAAACATTCTCAAGCTCACATTGATTTTTATTTGTCATCACAGAGTCTACTCAATATACTCTTTGACTGGTGAGCCAAACACACTAAACTGTGTGGGTCCTGCCATAACACATATGTTTTATCAACACCGTACATCTATTGTTCGAGCTCATTTTAAAGGCATTAGACAAAATATGAGGCATATCAAAAGCTTTAGTGGAATACACCACATGAAATAGTGGGAAGAATGATATCCATGGTTGAAACCTTCATAGAGCCTACAGTCATAGTGATTTTTGTTAGAATGTTAGTACACCCTACTATCAGTTCACACTTCACCGTTAGCTAGCCACCCCCACTGGGGATCGGTACCAAGACCTCAGTCATAGTTATTTTGTCTTTTAACTCGTGCAGAACATCACACATACCTCGACGAAGGAAAACAAGATTGTCATTTTCGTCCAAAACTTTCACTGTTTTCTGCGGTGTGGTCGTCTTTAGCCTTGTATTTATCACATTGTTAAGGATCAAGCACTAAAATCAGCGGAGAAAATGAATGGACGGCGTGGATAAAACACATACATCATGGTGGGCCCACAGCTAGCTTACTGGCTGGTGTTGGGCTTCGCAACCATACCGTGTCGATGGGCCTATGCCCGTACACGCGCAAGTGCCGCTTTTTCACTCGCGTTGGGTGCGTCGCGTAGACGCAATCCCCGGTAGTGGGTGAACCGTTGATGTTCCATACTTCTAAAATCGCACTGATCGGAAGATCCCAGCCATCCGGTCACTGTCCTTTGATCAGGAAAAAAACAAAAATAGCGTACGGCGTACTTTCAGAAAGAGAAGGCGGTATACTTGAGGGATATTATCAGCGTGGCTCGCCACGTTGGGCCACAATCGATGGTCGGCTGCGATCCACTATATTCCTGCCACGTGTATTAATTTCGAAAAAAAATAATAAATAAAACCCTTATTTCCGATAAAAGCCTCTCACTCCCTTTATATTTTCTAAAAAACCGATCCCTTCCCACCAAAAAAAAAATATCTGTGGAAGTCAAAAATGGAAATTTAGGGTTCACATTTTCTAGCGTTTGTGAGATTTCCTAAAAGAGGAGACTTTTGGAGGTTTTCTCATGTTTCTGTTGTAAGATTTCTAGGGTTTTTGAGGGAACTCGAAGTTCTAGCATTTTTAGGGTTTTTGGATTCAAGGCATTGCAGGGTTTCCGAGGAATTCAAGGTTTTCAATTCCTCTTACAATGCCGTCTTGGGCCGATTCTGTCGAAGCAGCACCAGAAACCCTAGCTGCTCCTCGTCCAACCCGTCCTTCGTACGTGCCTCCGCACCTGCGGAATAAGAATCTAACGCCTACCGATAATTTCCCGGTTCGGCATTCGAACGAGAACTCGAATTCAGCTGCCGGGTTAAACCGGTCCGGCAGCCGAGAATTCGGCCGCCCGGGCCCTGGCCGGTGGGACCGCGGGCGAGCCCCTCGTGAACCCAACCCTTTTGATGTTGCGGATAAGATGGCCGAATTGGCGGTTTCCGAGGAGGACAGCAGCGTCGGGATCAATTTCGACGCGTATGAAGACATACCGGTCGAGATGAGCGGTTCAGATGTGCCGCCGTCCGTCAGCTCTTTTGCTGAGATAGATTTGGGTGATGCGCTTAACCAGAATATTACGCGGTGTAAGTATGTGAAGCCGACTCCAGTCCAGCGCCATGCGATCCCGATCGCGCTTGCTGGGAGGGACCTTATGGCCTGCGCCCAGACAGGGTCGGGGAAGACAGCTGCATTCTGCTTCCCTATCATCAGTGGGATCATGCAGAATGGTCCGTCACCGCCGCAGCGCCCAGTGCGCGGCGCAAGGACTGCATATCCACAAGCGCTCATCCTGTCACCAACTAGGGAGTTGTCGTGCCAGGTGCAATGTTGTAATTATGCGGTTTTAAAGTGTTTGATTTCTTGCTGTTTGGGAATTCTAAAATCCCTTTTCCGCAGTTAATTAATTATTTATAATTTTTGTTGGTTTGTAGATACATGAGGAAGCTAAGAAGTTCTCATATCAGACTGGTGTCAAAGTTGTTGTTGCATATGGAGGAGCTCCAATTAATCAGCAGGTTTGCTGTTCCCTGCTGTTTTTAGAATCCTTATTTGTTGTCTGGAAAACTCACAGGGGATTAAAAGGGGTTAACTTTATCTATCCTGGTGATATGATTGTGCACGTGAAAATCCACCTTGTCCATCAGGTAGAACCTCACCCCTTGTTTGGTCTTGATCCCAAAAGTCAGTCTGATTCAACACTCACCAGTTTAAAATTATACAGAAACCACTACATTCTTGTGGTATGGCCCAATTGAATTTCCGAATGATGGGGTTTTTGTGCAGTCGTTTCCATCTTGATGAGGCATACCAGAATGGATTGGATGGCATATAGAAAAATGGTGGGCCTTAAAAGGGATTTTGGGAATGGTGAGAAAATCAGATTTTGGGTGGATTCTGCAGCTCTAAAAGAGATGTTTCCTTCCATTTTCAGTCTAGCGCCAGATCCATTCATTTTGGTGGCAAATTGCTTCTCTCGTATTGGAGGGGCGGTTGTGTGGGAGCCCCCATGCAGGCGTCTCCTTCAGGATGAGGTGGAAGAGTATGTTAATCTTTGGGATTGTCCCAGGGTATCGTGCCGGTTGAATCTGATCCGGACTAGATGGTGTGGAGAATTGATAAGACCGCCCCATTTTCGGTTAAATCTTTCTACTCTCTTTTACATAGTGTGGATGGGATTGTCCCAAGTTATCGTGCCGGTTGAGTCTGATCCAGACTAGATGGTGTGGAGAATTGATAAGACTGGCCCATTTTCGGTTAATTCTTTCTACTCTCTTTTACAGTGTGGATCACCATAGAGATGAGTGGGGCACTCGTTTTGGGTGATCCTATCCTGTGCCTGCAAAGATTCAAGCTTTTGGGTGGCTCGTTGGGAGAAAGGAAGTTCTTACCATGGACAACCTCTAGAGAGGAATGGTGATCCCTAATGTTTTTTCAATGTGTATGCAAAATGAAGAGGCCGTAGATCATCTCTTCCTTCATTGTCCCCGGTTGGAAGCGATATGAGCTGACATTTTATGGCAGTTTCAAATGCTGTGGAGTCATTCTAGATCTGTAGTTCAATGTTTGTTAGCATGGCATGGTGTCAGATTTAGTCAACAGAAGAAAGCACTTTGGAGAATGGCTTTGCTCATGGTTTGGTGGGCAATATGTGAAGAAAGAAATGTGAGGTGTTTTAATAATTCCAACAAGTCAGCGGAAGGCATTTCCCAAAGAATCAGATTATTGATTATCGAATGGGCTGCCTCGGTTTCTAAGCTTGTAGTATGGAGTTTCCAGGGATGTTGTTGAGTTGCCATCTCTGCATCTCGTTTTGCTGTTTTTTCTCTCCTCTGTTCTTTGTTCCTTTTTAATAAAATCTCATCATCTTTCAAAAAAAAAAAAAAACGATGGGCCCTACACAAAACTAATGATGGACGTCCTATCCCAACTGTTTCCTATGGTGTGGCCTACCTGAGTTTGGGATCATCATGACCCTTAGGGTAAACATGGGGCAGTGAACCTGATGGATGGGGTGGAGCTCATTAAAGTTCATCTATGTGGTTCTTGTTTAGTAGTAGGTACCTAGGCGAGGTTACTGTTGGGCACTGATGCAAGGTGGCCTAGCGCGGTTTGTTCTGTCTATTGTTGTATGTTTTGTCTATTTTGAAAAATGGAATACAGGAAAAATGATCTAAGTTGGGGGATCAAAAATCGTCTTTCTCGTTTTGCTGGTTGATGCAGTGTTTTAGACACCAGACCAGACCATCTGGTCCAACTGAAACTGCTGGACTCTCCTGTTTGTTTCAATCCAAACAATTTCAGATTTTGAAACTGTCCAAACTGGACAGAACCAATCTGAACTGGCAGTTGAACCAGTTAGTGTAAACAGCTGTGGATGAACTGGTTGGAACATGACTGCTTCACCTTGTTTTGTTTTTGAAAGGTCAGTTTGATGTGATTAACACATCCATGGGGAAGGAACTCGAAAAAACTAAGAAATAGCTAATTGTGGTGTGAATCACACCAAGCTATGAAGCTATGACTATGCATTGTTTGCCTGGTGGATAGAGAAAAAAGAGAGTTGGGAAACAAGTTAGTATAAGGAGAAGATTCTTTATTCCCTTTAATGTTGGAATTTATTCACATAGTATGTAGAGAAGTTTATTTTATTTTGTTTTTATTTTTATTTATTTTTATTTTTAATTTTTTTTTTTTTTTTTTTTAAAAATTTTTTAAATGTAAAAAAAAGGCAATTTGGTGCATTCAATTCCCTATCTCTGCATGTATCATGCTCTCCTGTACAGAAACTGTTGTATTTATTTTTGGGACCAACCTGTTTTGTTCCAGCCTATTGCGTGGATCATGAGGACAAATCTTGATCTAGGCAATTTCTCAGTCAGGAAATTTCTCGGGATATTTTCAGATTTTGAGGTTTTCCTTGGATGCTATGGGAAAATCTCATTGAAAATAAAAATATTTAAAAATATAAGTTATAAATTAATAAAAAATTCTAAAATTTTAGAAATATATTTATATAATGAAAATTTAAGGATTTTTTTATTTTTATTTTTCAGGATATTGATATTTTATCTTAACCGTTTGTGTGTGGATTTGTGAGTTTGCAAATTTGCCAATATTTTGAAAATCTCGCATGAGTATTGTGGTAATATCTCTTTCTATATTTTTTCTGAATTTATTGCTAGATGTCCAAAATCTCAGCGATATTTGTCAAAATGGATTGGATTATACATCACTTGTTAACCACCATGTCACAGCTTCATTCTCAGGCCATGTGGCATTTGTTGTCTCTTTTGATCGATTGATAGTGGTATGCTATCTCATGTAACCATGGTCTGACTCCTCTTTTAGTAGCCTGCCATGTTTGCCACATGATGGAGAGAACGTTTAAATACAAACATGGTTATGTGCTTTCATTTGTTCAATTTTGTTTTGTATACAATTTAATGCATTCTCCATATCTATTTACATTTTCCCCAATTTATATTATACTAGGAGATGGGGGATGTGGGGCGCACCTGTAGAGAGCAAGGTATTCCGTAACGGTAATGATGGGTGTTGCGGTCACAACCGTTACCTTTACAATATGGGGTGTAATGGCCATTACAAAGGCCACCACAGCCACAACTCGAAAAACCTATATCAGCCTTGTAACGGTCCGTTATGGCCTTTACCGGGGGCATAATAGGCCGTTATGGGGCTGTGACGGCCTTTATGAGTCATTTTTTCTGTAATGGCCATTACGACCTTGTAACGTGTAACGGTTGCCACCGTTACCTTTACACAACGGCATTTATGGTCCTGCAACGGCCTTTATGGCACACCATGGTAGAGAGAGTTGGGGAGAGAAACTGGAGGGATAGATGGTGGGAGTCTAGGGAGACTCATTCTATTTTCTCTGAGGTCAAGTAGGTCAAGCATGACGCTTAGGGGGGCACGTCGAATCGCTGAAAGGCCTTGGTGATTCTCCAATTTGGTAATTTGAAGATAGAAAATGGGGTCATGAGCGCTTGGTCCACTTGCAGACTGCCCACACAGCTGAGGGCTTAAGGATGTTTAGTGTGAAGGGACCATGCCTTGGGGAACATGAAAACCTTGAGGCGGTTTGACCATTCACTTGTGGGCCTACTGAAAGGTGAGACTACACGCAGGTGCATATTCATGTAGGGAAATAAAGAGAGAAGGGATCAACAGTGGATGACCCACCCCAACTTTTCTGAATCTATGGCCAACTCAAGCTTTTGTTCTCCTTCGTTTTTAGGCTGATGTGCTAACATGAGCCAGCACAACTGATGCATGAAGTGGGATTTCACACAGCTGTCATGATAGGCCCCATAGAGCCTTTGTTGCGTGGGCTCCCGAATGCTGTGTCTTCTGTGTGGGCTAACACAATGAAGAGAAGAGTGGGTCAGGCTACTCCCACGAAGGAGTCGAAAGGATGAAACTGCCCTTGGGTTGAAGGCTACATGGATGAAGAAACTGAAGGTTACATATGGTATAGACGTGGATGTACTATAATGTACTTAGATAATAATATTCTTAATTTTTTTTTGAGTGATAGCTGTCTTATAATTTATACTATATAATAACGAGAGAAGTATACATACACACTGCAAAAAATAAATTATGCACTTAGTTTTACAGATCGCTAAAACTACACATTATTTGAGGACATGAAACAGCTTTAAACCGAATAAGGTAAGTTGGAGGTGAACTCGTGCTTTCCACCAAACATCCCTATTTTTAGATAGAGGATACCTTTAATACGTAAAGCAAACTCCGACAGTTTATACACATGCATAACGAAATTGTACACTTGGCATGCAAGTAACTCAAATTAAATTGTTTAAATTGCTGTCCATAATGTGATGGACTATAAACCAAAAATTGTACTGATTCGATTAACCAAATGGCTGATTGGTGGACAGTTAAGGCGGTTCAATGAACAATATCCTATGATATGAGTTTACCAAACATCTTACTGATCAGAGTTTAGCATTCATCACACAACATGATGTTTGGATTATGACCCATTTGCAACGGCCTTTTCAATTTGGATGGTTAACTGAGTAGTATACATCCTTTAAAAATAAATAAATAAATAAATTCGAGTAGTATATATCATTTGTACAAGCTCTAAATGTATGTGTATCAGCTGCATACAGTTCCAGAATATCAAATGACTCCCCTTCTACAATCACTCCACACATCTTCTCAATCTTCCAAACGGTTCCTCTCCACATTTGTTGCATGTGCCATAACCCACTAGTTGATAATAAATATAACTACTTAACATATCCACCATTGTTATGATTTAACTGTATATGTGTCTGATTGTCGGGTTTTGAGCTTCAACAGTTTCTGTGGTTAACCTACATGCCTCTGGGTAAGTTACATCTTATGTGAATGGTACTTGGACACTTAAAATCAATATCCTATGATTTGCCCAAAGTGAAATATGAAATATCATAGGTTTTCATTGTTTTTATTGGTTCTAAGTTAATGTGTTTTATCCTAGAGATCACTGGTGTGTCATTGTGCATGGTAACTCACTGCCTCACTTCTTTTTTGCAATCTGGATTGTTGATATGGCGAGTCATGCTCCTATAAGGAGAAGAACAAGCGGAAGTGGAAGAAGAATGAGGAAGAGGAGGGGGAGGAGAAGAAGATTGCTAGGATTTCGGGTGACTGAGGTTTTGAGGTTTTTGGGATGGTCCATAAAATAAAGTTCCCAGCTGCCATATGCTTCTCCAATCTCCATCTTTAAAATACTTCCACATGTTTGCAAATATGTATAGTCTCATGATCCTTCTCTACATTTGGTTCAGCGTACTGACTCTACCCCCATAACATTTTCATGATCTATCCATTAAAAAAAGCAATATCATTTTCTGATTATATCATAAATTAACTTGCATAGTTCTCTCAAGATATTGTTAGCATGTTTTGCACTTGATAATTTGACTATCATGTTTTTGCTGCTTGCTATTCTGTGTATCTGTTTATGCTGAGTGAACTGTTTTTTCTTTTTCAACAGTTGCGCGATTTGGAAAGGGGTGTTGACATTTTAGTTGCCACTCCTGGGCGTTTAGTGGATTTGGTTGAGAGAGCAAGGGTTTCCCTCCAAGCAGTAAAATACTTGGCATTGGACGAGGCTGATCGGATGTTGGATATGGGTTTTGAGCCTCAGATTAGGAAGATTGTTGAGCAGATGGACATGCCTCGACCAGGTTTAAGGCAGACGATGCTTTTCAGCGCCACCTTTCCAAACGAGATACAGGTTGGTTTTTTCGATCATTTAGCATGTCCTTCTTCTGTTGCTTGAAATTTCTGCATAGGATTCTGACCTCCCTTCCAGACTCTGTTATGCCTTGATGCTTCTGACCATGTACTTATTTCCTCCCCCACTCTGTTCTCTTGCCATTTCTAGGGACTGAGTGCGCGCCAAAAAAGAAAAAAAAAAGAAAAAAGAAAAAAGAAAAAATCCGGATGCATAATGCAAGATATTTGATTATAATAATATAATCTGCTGTTGATTAAGTTTATGCTTATAAATGCTCCTTTTTTATGTGTTAACCTGACCTTAAATAGCTAAGACAAGGCTGATGATGGTTGTTTGTTCGTGGTGCAGAGACTAGCGTCTGATTTTATGTCAAATTACATTTTTCTCGCTGTTGGAAGAGTTGGTTCAAGCACTGATCTTATTTCCCAGAGAGTTGAATTTGTCCCAGAAATGGATAAAAGAAGCCACTTGATGGATCTCCTTCATGCCCAAAGAGCGAATGGAACCCATGGCAAGGTACTGGTGGCTTATTCCTAAACGCATGCATGTCTTGAGATCACTGTATTTTCTTTGTGCACACTGGGAAGATGTGGTTGTGCTTGGAGCCCATGTTTGTGATATTGTGTATGCAAATATGTTTGAGATATCAATTTTCCAACAATGTCTCAATTGATTTTGATGATCAATAATATCCATGCTATTTGTGCTGCAGCAAGCTTTGACTCTAGTTTTTGTGGAAACAAAGAGAGGAGCTGATTCTTTGGAGCACTGGTTATCTACGAATGGCTTTCCTGCAACAGCAATACACGGCGACAGAACACAACCAGTCAGTTGCTTTTTTATTCCTTCCGCTCTCTTTCTGATTTTCATTTTTTATTATCTTAGATTTTGTGAATTGTGGTGTGAAAATTACTTTGTCATGTTTACTTAATTTCAAGAGGATCTTGATATTGCTTGATTCCTTGATTTCAAATATGTTTTGAGTTTCTGCCAGATAGTTATGCGATAGGCATTTTATGCTCATATGAGGGCATGGGAGTACTATGTTCACTGATGGGTAAAGTCTTAGATGCTGCTTTGCCAAGTGACTTGAACCAATGGTCGATTCTCTTAGTTGAATGAATCTTCTAACAGAAGATGCTAGACAGACTCTACAAACCCACTACTGCTCTGCTGTCATTTCCACTCCTGGACTTCTAGCTCTGACCAGGGACCACCTATACCCTTTCCAAGGGTCCATCATGACCTCATTTAACTCGGTCAATTTTACACAGTTTGTGGTTCTGTTTTATCCAAATCTAGAATTTTTATGTTCCCATAATTGATAAAGAAAATACTTCTCTTCTATTGAATAGAAAGTATGCTTCTAATCCTTCTATATTATTGTATACAAATGCTTCTTATGTGATCTTGCTTCTTCAAAATTATGGGAACCACAGGTTCATTGCACCTAATTGGCTCCCTTTTCCACTTGAACTCTCACATCTGAATCCTGCTCACTGCCCTGATTTTCTTAGTGGATTCATAGAGAATGAGGATGGCACATTCACTTCTCACTTCTTGGTGAGTAGGACACTAATCTTGCCTCGAGGCAACTGCTGAAATCCAATCCTTTCGACTACAGGCCTAAAGGCATCCCTGCTTTTCAGCTATGCATCAAGCAATGAATAGAGGGTTCAAACTTCATAGAAGAAACTAAATAGGGACTTTGGTTGCAAAGAAAGCCTATTTGAGGTTCTAGCATTCATTTTATGATAAGGTTTTTTATTTTTATTTTTAAAAATAATTTTAAGTCCAGGTATTCATCATATCATCATTTTTGCCTTTCCATGAACAATTTGGTGTTGGATTTTAAATGGTAGATTGGCAAAAGTTTTATGATTGTTTGTGTACCAGACACCAACCTTCCCTCATTTCTCAAGCTACTTGAACTAGCAATGGTAAAGCCTTACATTGACACTACTCAAATATTGACCTCCAGTCAAGTTATTACACTCACACCCAATGCAAACAAAGTTGGGTCACGGAGGGGCAGTGCCGAGAAAACCACAACACACAAACAGGCGTGGATAAAAGTGGAGCAGTATGGAATACCTGTCATGCATTTCGGTAGCTTAGTGAAGTTCTAGTCATAGGCAATTATGTACTGACAAAATTCTCCCCCCCTTTTTTGGATGAAAAGTTCTCTGATTTGCCATTTTTTCAAAAGATGATATTCTCCAAGTAAGTCACAATTTATTCGGTTATTTAAAAGCAGAAGATAAAGAAAGAAGGTATGGTGTTCTAAGTCCCAAAAAGGAAAAAAAATAAAATCGTAGTGAGGGTTTAGAGCGTTGTGTGTCCAATTTCCTCATGAAATGCTACCCAACATGCAATGATTGGGAAGAAGAAAGGAAGAGAGGTGGATGAAGGAACTCGTTAATCTTCCATTCTTCTGCTGAAAATTTCCCGAATTGCAAATAATTGTCTTGCTGAATTTTCTAATTCTAAACTTGGTAGCAGTGGTTAGTTATGTGCTAATGTACCTTTTGGCTCCCCTGTACTAATGTATCTTATGGCTTCTCTTGACAAATGAAGCTGTTTTGCTTCAGGCTAAAGTTTGCTCCCCCCTCACTAACAAGGCATTCCATAATGGTAACGGTGGCTGTAACAGCCATTACAGCCTTTTTTTGGTTGAAAAAATCTGTTTCGGCCTCATTACGGGGACCTTTACAGCCACCATTACCATTACATATCCGTTTTGGCATACCATGTGCTCAAGTACTTGATTTCTGCTTGTTATTGGGATGATCAATGTGGGGGTATAAGCAACATGTAGGTTTATTGATATAAAAGTTAAATCTATGTTTTACTGATAATTTATTCATTTTGCGAATTGTCTTCTTTCAATTATTATCTCATTGGTTTTGTGAATTTGATTTGGTAGCTATTCATTTGGTTGGTTTGCTTTTGCTTATTGCTTTTGTCCTGAAAGTGTTGCATTTTTAGTCTGGGTGGCTGAGGAACTTAGAAGTCCAAGTGTCCAACCCTGGGTAGAGAGTTTTTAAACGTTGGTTAGAAGATTGCGGGGTTTTTGTCAATACTATCTTCTGTTTGGACTCAAAGCTCTTCCTTGCTTGTTGCTAATCTTCTCCAATCTACATATTAATAAAGTTCTTTCCATGCTTTGCAATTTGTCCAGCAAGTTGTGTCATTTGTTAGTAAGGGTATGTTTGGATGCCGCTTAAAAACAAGTGTACATGTGACTTAGAATGAGGCCAGAACAACTGATAGGAAGTGATGATGCACTAGTCACTCTTCTAGCAAGAAAATCATAAAAAAATATAGATTCATAGACTGCTTTCCCTAATTTTTACCAAGCAAATCACTCGTGTCTGCACCTGATTATCACAAGTTCCTCTTTACCTCTATTTGATCTTTGGCATGCTTTTAGGCTATTGTTTTGAGATGCCCCCACTTTTAGGTATGTTGCTTCTCATAATTGCTTGGTGTAATTTGAAGGAGCGAGAACAAGCTTTGAGATCTTTCAAGAGCGGGGTGACACCAATCATGGTCGCAACCGATGTCGCTGCACGCGGTCTGGATATCCCGCATGTTGCACACGTCATCAATTTTGACCTACCGAAAGACATTGATGACTATGTCCATAGGATTGGAAGAACAGGGCGTGCTGGCAAGAGCGGTTTAGCGACTGCATTCTTCAGCGAAGGAAACCAGCCCTTGGCCAAGCCACTTGCCGAGCTCATGCAGGAAGCAAACCAAGAGGTTCCCTCCTGGCTCAGTCGTTATGCTGAGAGATCCTCGTCTTATTATGGCGGTGGAGGAAGAAACCGCCGCTCTGGTGGTGGAAGGTTTGGAGGGCATGACTACAGGAGGGATGCCCCCCCGAGGGGAGGGAGCTCATACTACAACTCTTATGGTGGAGGTGGTGGTGCCAGCTCGTACAACTCCTATGGCAGTGGTACTGGCGGCTCTTATAACTCTTATGGCGGAAGCAACGGTGCTTACAACTCTAATGGCAGCAGCAGTGACCCTTACCCCTCTTCTCATGGCTATGATCTTGGACATGGATCCATTGTTGCGAGCGGCTGGGACTAAACAAGTACCTTCTCTTATCTCCCTCTTTCCATTTCTCAAGACTTCTGTTTTTGTTTCTACTAGTGCTTTTAGGCTGTATATAGTAGAGAATACAGTTTGCTACAACACTAACTTCAGCATGAGATATTCATACATATGCAGAGCTTTGCATTGCTCTTTTGGGGGGGAATGGTTTCTGTAGTAGTCTCACCAGTTACTTATTTTGACCTCTGATTTGAGCCTGTTGATCTGGCTTTTCTGCTCACACTGTCATTTCCGATTGTTGTGCGGATGGTGTCGGTTCAAGGATGATGCGCATCCTTCTTGTTGGTAGTGCAGCAGTTTGCACAGGTATCTGTCATTCCTTTTGTGATTTGCTGTCATGTCTTTGGATATATGTAAAGCACTGGGAATATATTTCTAGTAACAGCATTTTGTGTTGGTTTTTGAGCCATTTGACCTGTGACATTGATTGCAAGGATAGCCTCTGTACTGAAAGCTGGAATGTTGGAAATGTTATTGCCATTTTAAAGTGATGGATGAGAAAAAGGGTCTTAATAGTTTTGTTTGATTTTGAATGTTTGCTAGCAAGCCTTGTTAGGGAGTGCGAGTGTTTTGCATCTCTGGCATGAATACTATACATGATTTGGGGCCATTGGTCTGTTGGATCACTGTTCTGAGCTTTGTGAATTTTGATAATTGATTGTTGGTTTCTGCTCATTGTACATATTTTATTTGTATTTCCCATTTTCAGGCCATTATGTCTCCAGTGCTAACTAAGGATGTTCAATTTCCTTGCAATTTTTTTCCATGTTTGCTTGTATACCTGGTGATTGTCAGGGAGTTATCCAATGCTCTGGCTGCGTGTGATGATTGATGCACAGTCACTAGGAAATGGTACACGTGGAATATATCAACTCAAATTGACTAAATTGTGGAACCTACGGGTGCTTAGTTTCAGTCCAAAAATCAGATTGGGTGGACTATCCTAACCTCTGATTGGTGTACTCTTGTTTCTTGAAATAAGACCATTGGATATTTTCTACCAATCTGAGTCAGATAATCAAATAATCTTAACTTTTGGTTCATAATACATCTAAACTTGTGCACGTAATTTGGCCTGTTTAATTTGAATTATCATATGCAAGGTTTACATTCTTTAAGAAATTTCTAACTGCCTGCATATTGTCCATCACACTCCCAGAGTAGAGAAGTTCTTCTCATGATTGTTAGGTTTGTTATCCTTTAAGGAGGGAATTATCCACAACTTGGCTCGAACCAAATATCTCCTCCATCAAACAATTCCACTTCTAACCGTCAACCGTCACACAAATAATTCTCTAGCGCTTCGACAGCTTATTCTGCTTCACAAGGAGCATTGACTATATTTACCTCTAAACCATCCTTTTGTGGGGTCACATTGGAATGTTACAAGATTATTGCTAATCTTAGTGGCGAAACGTGGTGTGTCCAACCTAACATTGCTGTGACTGCACATACTTGGGTGTTGTTAGCAACCACTAACTAGACTGCTAAATAGGAGTTGTACGAAGTATAGGAGTTTGTTAGGTTTTTGGGTTCGATCCCTTGGCTCAATCGTAAAATGTTGCATTTCAAAATTGAGGTCTCAGCTTTCAGTGAGTGATCAAGTGTTTGAAATGGTTCAAATTTAAGAATCTTTCCATCTTTCACCAAAAAAATTAAAAAAGAAAAAGGAGATGAAAAAGAAAAAGAAATGAATTTTTGAGCATATATCCTTCATGCATGATGAGTCTCATCATATGGGACCCTGGAACAAAGTGCTTTAAAACTTAACGTGTGTGTTGAATGTGAGCTGCTCACAAATGTCTTTAAATCATCCATTCCTTTCCTATATTTGATGATTGCTCAGGGTCATTCATCATTGTCCTGGCCCACCCTTGGGATCATTCATCATTGTCCTGGCCCACCCTTGGCTTTCATCCCGGTGGCCCTTTTTTTCAAGAAAATAGGTCTTTTATGATTTCCAGTTTTGGTTGCATGTCTCTTCTCACGTGTATGGTGTTGTTGGCAATGGCTGTGGTGCAACCTTATCTCCATGGTATTCAGTGCTAGAATAAGTGCCCAAACCGCTCTTTGGGTGTGAACTCCGTAGTGCTCCCCGTCTTGTACTGGTGCACCAGATGCACTCATGGACCATCGTTTGCTAGCTTTGCTGATCACTTGCAGCTGTCTGGTGCTAGTGTTTGAACCCCATCAGTGGTGCTACTTTCTTGCCTAATGTGCCGACCGGACTTTGTGGAAAATGCCTCACCAATGACCTCTCAAAGTATCTAGCCCCATTTTCATCATGGACCTGTATAGATGTCTGGCCCACATGTCTCATTGGAGACATGGCACAGTCCAAGGATGTTGGACGTCGCGTAGTGGTACACTGGCTGCCCAAAAACAATGAAGATTGGCTATTTAATCATTGCATCAGTTGTCTGCTAATGTCAGTTGAAAAATGCAAGGAGAGGTGGGGAAAATGAAACGGTATGATTTTGTGGACCCATCCATTTCGGTAATTCTTTGATCAGGTTGGTAATTGTCTGTCCAGGTTTTTGCATGGTTCCCTCGACCAAGATAGGATCCACATGGCCAACGGTTTGCTTGGTACTGATAATCAGGACATGATTTTGGTGATCCTTATGGACGCTAAGCTGGGAAACTATTTTTTCCTATCGTTGTATGATATTTACAAGCGTTGTTACAAGATGATTGAAATATAAAAGAAGGGGAAATGATTGAAGATGTTTGGTAAGTCTAAACGCTTGTATAAGCAACCACACGTACCAATGCTGCATACGTCTGTCTGAACTTTTACCTCAAGTGGAGCACACTGAATACATCTTCTGCTTAAAAGAACAGTTCATTCAAATCCTCACACTGTTCATAATGTACATGAAAAATGGACAGCCAAAACATTTTTCGTAATCGTCCACTTGATGGGGAGACTGATCTACCTGTGTAGTGAAACGGCCTGATTTTCACAATTTCAGCAACTAACCTCTAATGCTCCACGTAATCTACAGTCCCTTCAAGGCTTACCCTAGGGTGGCAATGTGCTGGGTGGGCTGAATGTGTACCAGAGCCGAGCCCGACAGGGCCTGATGTGGGTTTGGATATTAATCTGAGTTTGATTAATAATAGGACCGGGTGTCTATATGCCCTTGTCGATATCCAAACCTGATTACTTAATGATGGGTTTTGTTCGCATCCCTGCCTTTTACGGGACTGGCAATATCCCAAAACCTTTTAAATGGGACAATGGGTGACCAATTGCCAATTTCTATTGTTCATTCATTTAAAAAACTAGAAGCAAGCCATGATGCAAAAATCATGCTATATTATAAAATAAGTCCAATCATTATCTTGAAACATCTTGTGGATAGCTCTCACTTTGTATTTTTTTATGATTCTAAAAGTGACATTTTGATTATACAGTTCTAATCATACAATTTATAGCTCATAAGCAATGGACGATGATATATTCTATCTTTTATATATATATATTACTGAATACTCTAATTAATTTATAATGAGTGGCTATCGATTGGTAGTAATTATTAGTAACTTTTTAATTCACAATTTATTATTATTATTATTATTCATCTTCCTGCTGGTGACAGCCCAAGGGAGCGGATTAGCCATCACCGGGAAACACCTTATTGGTGTTACCCCAACTGTGTGGAGCCACCTTAATGTATTTGTTATATATCTGAGTACATGTCGTCTATTTGTTTTTTCATCTCATTTTAGGATGCTAGACTATATCATTAGAAACAGTGATGAATGACTTTTAAAAACTTTTTATGGGCCACAAAAGTTTTTGATTAAGCTGAGGTTTGCATTTTCCCTTCATCCAGTTTTTCTTGACATTATCAAAAGGTTGGATGGGAAATAAACGTTATGAAAATCTTATGATGGCCCTTTGGAATTTTTATGGTGAGGCACTCAATCACCACTGTTTCCTGTTGTGTGGTCCACTTAAGATTTGGATTTGATTAATATTTGGGAGCATGTCCTAAAACAAGCAGGAGAAATTGATGGATGGTAGGTTGGGTCAGGTTGCTGTTCAACCCTAGCCCAACCTAAGGTTCATATACCTCGACCCTAGCTCAACTTAACCCAACCTCGGGTTGGGAATTCTCAACCCAAGAGGGCTGGGTCAGGTTGGTTGGGTAGATATATGCTAATATTTTTGATACGTATTTTATTTTTTGTACATGTGATTTATTAATTATATATGTAGTTATTTATCGGAAACAAGTTCATTTTTTCTAAACAAACAAACTAAAATATAGGATAACTACTACTTTAAAAGTCATGTTGTGTAGCATGCCATTTATTTAAGAGAGAGAAATCCAATGTATCTTGTTAGCTTGAGTCATCGGAAATAATGTGGACCAATGAAACCCAATGACATTTTAATTTCCTGTGCCTTCAACGCAAACAATCCACACTCAATTATAATTTATATGGAACTTATATATTGATTAGGTTTGAGTTGAATCAGGTAACCCAAGACCTCAACCCAAGTTTTATTGGGTTGGTGTTTGTATAACCCAAGCCGGAGATCGAACCCGATACATTCTGCCCAAGCCCAACCCAATGTCGAGTTGGTTATAGTCCATCAGGTTGAACCATCCCGACTTTCAGCCTGGACGACGTGGATATGCAACACATCATCAAGTGGGCCCCACGGTGAGGGTAAGACGCCCAGGTAACACCTAATCCGCTTCCCTGGCAAACATCATCCTGCTAGGTGTACAGTGGAAAAATTGTCTCCTAATATTATTCATCCATTTGGTCATTAATCAAGTTCATCAGTGCGGTATATTCCTTTCCAAAGAATGCAATATTTTACTGGACTGTGATGGGTGGTGACCCAACACCACCCAGCTAGGTGGTGGAAAAGCTCAGTATGCCCTACCATGATGTATGCGTTTTATCTGATATATTTTGATTAGTCCTAATATAAGTCAGATTCAAAGCTTAAATGGACCATTGTATATAAAACAATGGTGATCAAATGAATACAGTTGAAAACTTTTTTGGGCCACCGAAGCTTAGGATCAAGGTTATATTTATTTTTCTCTTCATCCAGGTTCCGATGACCTTGTTAATAGGTTGAATGGCAAATAAATTTCTGTGGCCTTTGGAAGTTTTCAACAGTGAGCGTTCAATCCCCACTATTTTCAGTGGTACGATGCACTTGAACTTTAGATCTTCCTTATTTATGAGCTAATGCCCTAAAAATTGTATGTAAAAATGGATGCACGGCGTGGATAAAACATATATATCATGGTGGCCCGTCCTTTCCCACCACTTACCGGATTGTGTGAGTTCACCGCCCAATCCGCCTGCCAGTTTGGAAGCCTTGGAGCGGATTGGCTGGTGTACCTCACACCACCGTCCTGGCTGGCGTGTTGGCGTCACCAGATGCAGGTCCCATCATGAATATGTGTTATATCTAAACCGTTCGTTCATTTAGTTAGCTTGTCATAAGGCTTGAGCCTAAAAACAAGACAGATTCAAAGATTAAATGGACCACATTGCAAAAAGTGGTAAGGATTAACCATCTATCATTAAAGCCCTTATAAAAAGATTGGATAGAAAATAAACGTTAAGGTGGCGCTCTATGAATGTTATTTGTGTGGTGTGCTCCATTTGAGCTTTTGATATTATTTATGGTGTGCTCCATATGAGCTTTTGATATTATTTATTTATGAGATCATGCTTTAAAATCATTTTTTCAAAATGATGAACGGTGTGTATATAATAAATACATCATTGTGTGGCAACACGTACCCACGCCGAGTTGGAAACGGATTGGCAACACGTACCCACACATACCCACAAGGGAGAAAACAAAGATCAACTTGATCCAATACTTTTATGGCCCCAAAAGTTTTTAATAGTCGAAGTTCATTCAACACAGTTTCCTATAATGTGGTTCACTTGAGACTGGAATATACCTCATTGTTTGTGTATTACCATAAATTGATCTAGAAAAATAGATGAACAGAATGGATGAAACACATACATCATGGTGGCCCACGGGGCACCGACCACCAGCTCCCAGGGCCTCGTGTCAAGGGGAGTAGCCAATCCGTTTGGAAACTCCCCTTACACTAGGCCCGGAGCTGGTTGTCGGTGCTCTATGGGCCTCAGCATGATGTATGTGTTTCATCCATTCAGTTCATCCATTTTTAAATATCATTTTATGTCTTTACCCGAAAAATGAAAGGAATATAAATCTCAAGTGTATCACACCATAGGAAAACGATAGTGATTGGATATCCATCATTTAAATCCTCCAAAGGCTCGATATACTGTTTATTTGACATCCAATCCGTTGATTAGGTCATAAAGACCCAGATGAAGGGAGAAAACAAAGATCAACTTGATCCAATACTTTTATGGCCCCCAAAAAGTTTTTAACGGTCAAAGTTCATTCAACACAGTTTCCTGTAATGTGGTCCACTTGAGACTGGGATATACCTCATTGTATGTGCATTACCATAAATTGATCTAGAAAAATAGATGGACGGAATGGATGAAACACATACATCATGGTGGGCCCACAGGGCACCGACCACCAGCTCCGGGGCTGGTGTCAGGGGGAGTAGCCAATCCGTTTCCCACGGAGTTGTGCCGTACACCAGCCAATCTGCTTCCAGCCAGTTTTTTTGTTCGACTGAGATGCGCAAGTAGGCTTCAGGCGCACGTGCTAACACAACATATGCGTAAAAGATCTGACCCGTTCATATGGTGAGAAGAATGGCTTAATGGGAAAAAATCAGAATGATGAACTATAGAAAAAACCACACTTGTACAAGAATAAAAATAACTACAAGAAAAGACGAACGGTCCATATTCAAGGAGAGTTTGTGTCAGATTTGATTAAGTAGACCGACTTATTTCCCTCTAATGGAAACTCACCAGAACATCATACATGATGAGTGGTATACAAGCCCTACACATACTTCACTTAACATGTGTGGCGCGAAGAACTCTCATTTAACACACGCGAGCGAGTAGTATTGATGTTTTGTAGGCTTTAATAAATAGAGCGCTTCCCGCTATTTAAGCATAGTGATATAATCCAAGTAGAAGAATAGTTTTTGAGATTTCCTTTTCTCTTTTGCTTTGTTTCTGCATCGCTGCTGCTTCCAACCTCCTGAGGGGGTTAGGGTTTCGATTCTCTTCCTCTTCTACGTCCCTATCTTCTGATTTTGCTGCTGCTACTGCTCCTTACAATGGAGGCGATAGTTGAAGGGGTGAATAACATGAACATCGGTGGCGGGGATTCCCACAAGAAGAATCGGATTCAGGTCTCAAACACCAAGAAACCCCTCTTCTTCTACGTCAATCTCGCCAAGGTACCTCCTTTGTCAAATCCACCCCTTTCTATGGGTTTTTTTTTCTGTGGTTTCTGATTGAAACTCACGTCTTTTCACATTTGCATTACTTTCTCGGGTCTAGGATTAAGTTTTCTCCCTTTGATTTTATTTTTAGGGATTTTAGAGTTTTGAATTCGATTCGTGGATATTGGTATATGTGTTGTGTTTGAGGTGTGGATTGTTATCAATTAAAGAATATTGATTTCTATGATTGCAATTAATTTTGTCGATTTTGATGTGCGATCCGCCGACAAGTCTTTTGTGTCAGATTTCCCAACTTTGCAAAAGGTGGGCCCCACCTTGAAGACCTTTTGGCCAAGGGGTCAGACCAGTTCACCCATTTGGCAGGCCACTTTGCGGAAATTAATTGACGGGCAATTATCTGACCTGGTGTATGGCCATATGGGTACCTGATATGTGGATCTGCATGATTGTAGTGCTGGATGACTTTCGTGGTGGCTCCCACCTTTTCCATGGCCCAAATGTCCTACACGTTACGTGTTGGCTGTAATGGTGTTTTAGGCTAACCTCACATGCTATGGTTACATACGATTTGTGACACTTTATTTGATGTCGGCGGCAGCCTTTTGATCTTACTGGGTGTGTGATCATTCTTTGCAGAGGTATATGCAGCAGCATAATGAAGTGGAGCTTTCTGCTCTTGGCATGGGTATCTTTTCTCAAAAACCTTCTCTCTACTGTGTTTTTTTGAAATATTTTTTGCATGATTCTTTTTGTATTAACTATGCTTTCCTGGGGGATGCTTTTATATTAGTTTAGTGACATGAGCTCAACTACTCTTAATTGTTTACATGCATTAGGAAATATTTGTAGAGGTTATCTATTAGGTTCACCATACACCGGTATTCTTTATTTTGAGCTCCTTAAAAAATTGGATGTGCAACAAAACGGTCAATAATACTCTAAATAGTCTGTAAACATTCTCACTGATTGATGATTGTAAATTGTATTCCTTTGATTGATCGAACTATGGAGGGGTGATCATTGACTAGGATCATCCAATTTTTGAAATTCACCAACAGTGGTTCTGTGGGACCCATCTTATTAAGGGTCCAAAATCATGTTGCTTTGTGCTATATCTCTAGTATGAGCGTAGCCATCAGATAAGCAGGTTTGTGTCTTATGCTTAGGATAGTTACAAGATGCTTACAATCTTCAGGTGAGTATAGATGCACCATTAATATGGGGGAATTAGGAAGGGATTTGGGGTTATCTTTCAAAGGGGAGGGGAGGGATTGAAGGGATGGTGGAGGTGATTCCATTATTAAGAATAGAGGGAGAAGGGAATTAGCAAAGCTATCATCCGCTATCAATTATGACAAGCATCTCGCAGAGAGAAGTGCTCTGAAGCTAAAAGTGGAGACAAAAAAAGGTAAAGGGAGATGCTAGGGTGAATCGATGAAGCTTGTTTTGTGGAATGCCCACAATGTTGGTGATGAGGGATCTCGTGTAGGAGGAATGTTGACATGATTATGTTTCAAGAATCTAAATTGGGGGATGTTTCAGCTAGGACTGTGGATGAGTTATGGTGTGTGGCGAACAAAGAGTTCGCATTTGTGCTGTCCAGGGGATCAATTGGGGAAGGTTATCATCCTGTGGAACTGTGACACTGTATGTGTGAAAGATGTCCAGCATGCTTCTTTCTTGTTATATCTCATCTGCCATGTTGTGGGAGAATCCTTCTAGTGGGTGATGACGTTAGTGTATGGCCTTATGGGTCCCATTCCAGGGAGTCTCATGTGGGAGGAGTTGTCTGCCAGTGACAACAGGTATAACATTCCCTGATGCGTGGGAGAGGATTTCAACACCATCATATTTGGATACAAGAAACTTAGAGGTAGTAGGATCACAACACGACTGCTGAAATTTGCAGCTTTGTCATTTTCAACAATCAGATTGGTCTTCAGCTGAAGGGATGGATCATTCCTAATAAGTGCATCATGTGTTGTGTGGGGAGGAGATGGTGCATCACCTTCTCATACATTGTAGGGCTGTGAAGAAAATTTGGGTGGCAATTCTTAACAAGTTTGGGATGAATTGGGTGTTTTTTCTGAGACTGTTGTGAAGGCATCAGAGAGCTGGTTAACAATTTCTTGGGGAAGCTATGGAAAGTGGCTGTGGAGGAGTGTATTCTTTGATGTTATTTGGGGGTTATGGATTGAAAGGAACAAGAGCATCTTTTCATGGAAACATCCTCCAACTCCCACAATTCGTAGCAGAATTAGCAGCCATCTTATTGACTAGGCTGGAGCAACTTGTAAATTTAAAGGAATTTCCAAGGCTTTTTTCCCCCTTTAGAACTGGGAAGAGTTGTCGTAATGTAACTTAAAGATTTTTTCATTCCCAAACAGGAGGGAATAGTTCATTAGTGTTAGTGCTCCTTGTACTGATCTGTAAGCTTGGGGCCTATATGGTAGGCTGTGGTTTGTGTAGGTTATTTGCATGCCTTTGTAGCAGTGCAGCTGTAGCTGAATGCTATTTGTAGTCATATGTTGCTGCTTGTCCTTTTATTATTTCTTTAAATAAACAATCTTTACTAGGGCTATAAATGGGTCAGGTATTCCCACACCTGATATCCGAATTTGACTTTGACTTCTGATATCCATATGCGACTCGTATCTGACTTCTCTAAATAACATCCAAATTCGTATCCGTAACAAATAAATAAATATGATATTTGGCTGATAGTTGAGTAAACAGATATCTAATTTATCATTGTCACTTGGTGTGTGGGAAAAGGCTTTTAATGTACCAAGATTTTGTATGAGAAATTTAATGGGGGCAGATTTGAGACTATTCTTTCCCCTGAGAAATCTCTGGCATTGCCAAGGCTCATTTGGTAGCAATGGAGACAATGTTCCTATAGATGGATTCTAGGGAGATAACTTTGGCTTCAAAGATCCTATCATTTCTCTCTCCACAACCCATAAGAAAGCAAAGGGAGACAATGTACCTAAAAATGGATTCTAGGGAGATAGCTTTGGCTTCAAAGATCCTAGCATTTCTCTCTCCACACCCCATAAGGAAGCAAAAAAGATCAAAACAACAAAGGAAAAGTTGGTCCCCTGATTATTTGTCATTCCCGCACATGACCAAATATTCAGCATTTTCATGTTCTGCTTTTTTAGGTTTATCAATTGCAATTTCTTCTAGCAAAATGAAAATTATATTCCTAATCCTTCAATAAAAAATTGTCCTTAAAGAGTAATGTCAAAATTGGATTTAGCAGGCCTTCTCTATTGTTTCAGGACTCTCATCCCTTTGTTGTTATCTTCTTTTTCTTTTGGCAATAAATGTTTCCTTTGAAAAAAAGAAGAAAGAATGACATTGAAACAAATTCTTTTGATAAAAGATAGCTGAACTTTTTTTAAAAACATGGCAGGGCGGAAGCAAAATTAGAATCCAAACAAACTATATAAAGAGCTAATGTTACAAGGATTCATACAAGAAGCCCAACCCAATCCCTCAACTTTATCCCTCCTAATCACTTCCCTCATGTACCCACTTTTGTTTTGGAAGCATCGACTATCCTGTTCTTCCCATAATACCCAAAGAGCCGCCATAAAGACCGATCAACAGAAAATTTGACCATATTTCTTTATACCTTCCCCATGCCAAGCCACGAGAAGATCATCAATGGTCCTCGACATAACCCATGCCATGTTGAACAGACCAAGGAATCACGCCCACATCTTACAATCATAGGTGCAATGGATGAGAAGGTGGTTAATGGAATCTATGTTTTCCATACACATGACATAACTGTTGGGAAATACCATCAATCTCTTCTGAAGATTGTCAATAGTTAACACCTTTCTCCCCACAAGCCAAACAAAAGCCGCCACTTTAGGAGAGGCACTATAGAACTAAATATTTGTCGTGCGGTTTTTGCTCGCACCTGAAGAGGTGTTTGGTATCCTCCTATAGAAGGATCAGAGTGAAAACCGCCCCAACTTGTCGTATTTCCACACCATAGAATCCTTTTCGCCTACAGCTGGAATACACCCTTGGAGCTTTCCTTAAGCCTAACAAACTCTTTTGCCTCCTCATCGTGCAAGTTCCTACAACAAGGTGGAGTCCAAACCACTGCCCACCACACCAAGAAAAGCAACTAGCAACTAGAATATTAACATCCAAGTAAAAACTAGCTAACCTCAAAACAAAGTTAATGAGACATAGTTCTTGTTGCATATATATTTGAGGACTTTGCAAAAATCGGATGCCCATGCATAAAGATCTAACTACTTCATTGTTGTTACATTGAAACCTCCAAAATTTGTTTTTCGAGGCTTCCTCTTGTTACGAGCCTAGGCATTTGGTCCTAGTAATCATTGGAGCCTTCCTTCTTTGCAAGTTGTTTCTTTTACGTCGTTGACTACTTGTAACTTAAATATGAGAAGTGATAATAGTTGTCTTAACTATGCTTTGGGACTAACAACTTTATGTCAAAGAGAATTGAATGAGGTGGAGACGATTTATTGCCTTCTTGCATAGTAGCAGAGCCTTATCATGTTGTCTATTAGATTTCATGATGTGGTGGATGATTCTACCAATGTCAGTTGATGGGTTAGAGTGGTAATAAATATCACTTTTTGGTGGATGCCATTTTCTCAATGTTAATTGATGGGTGGGAAAGGCGATTGTGTATTGTGTTTCTGGTAGCTAAACATGGATGGAACATAAAACCTCAATGTTGGATATTTGTTGCTAAACAAAGGTATTTTTGTCATGCTTTTCGAGAATTAAACGGGAAGACCAATGTGCTTAACTAAAGTGATGGTCTCTAAACCAACTCTTTTTTTTATTTTTTATTTTTTGGTAATTTATGGGTTTAGTATTTGCTGGGTTTCTTCTTCTTCTTCTTTTTTGAAAGATGAGAAAATTTTATAAGGCAGAGCCATAAACAAAAAAATAGGAAACAAAATAGGGAAGAAGGAAAAAATCAGAAAAACTTTAAAAAAATATATTGAAAATTAAAATACAAAAAACCAACCCCAAGGCTGGAGCAATGATGTAGGACATGAGATTTAAATATGATATGCAAGATTTCAGGCTTAGATCATACCAATTCAGAAACAATTACACAAATTCCACATCCCACATGAAAATCCAAACATTCAATTAAAGGGGAATCTATGCGGGTCTAGGCCTACACAGGCTAGGACTGGACTAATAAAAATTATAAGACAAACGATCTCAAAGGAAAATAGAAATCAACCACTCATGCATAGCAAACAGTCCCTAATCCAAGGGATTCCCCAATCTCAATTCAAGGAACCCCGGAGAAAGCTCCTGTGCGTAGATGGTGACCCAGGGCTGACGCACGTGCATGGGTGGGCTGGCCGCATGTGTGATGGTAACCCGCCTCCCCAAAGTGACACCTAGGCCTTGGTCGGCTAGGGGAGACCTTCAATCCCTCCAAGTTTGACGACGATCCGACGTAAAGTCGAGGTGTAGTGCTTCACCGAAGTTTCAGCCCTCCTACAGGTCCAGATTTTGGAAACTGGCTGTAAGGGAATGAATAGCTGTAAAAACTGAAAAATTTAAAGCAATAATGATGATAGAAGATGAGATATGTGGATGGGAGAGGGTAGGAACGGATGGAGATAGATGTGGCTTCACACCACGTAGTTAACCCTTCGAAAAGAGAGGGCTTCGCACCCACTTTTGAATTTTTCCACAACTCACTAAGAGAGCAGAAAAATAAATCATGAATTTTAATTAAGCTTAAATGAATTAAAAGAGCTACAAGGGGTGCCTAGTTATAGGAAAATCCTAACCCCAAAACTCGCATCATGTGCGCAGCCTATTACTTGGCGATGAAGTAAACTAAAATAAAAATCAAACAAAGAAATCTAAAGCATTCATGATGTTCTAAATAATAAAAATAAGCAAAACCTAAAATATGAAATCAATTCGACTAGTGAGCCACGATTATGAGATCCTATGATGGACTTTTCTTAACTATCGGGCCCACTCTTTTGAATCAAACTTCGTCTTCTAATTATGAGGCCCTCCCTGGACGTCGTCATCGATCCAGATCGACGGTGGGGCCCTCCTTGTGGCGTACGTGCATAGGGGACGACGTGCGTGCGCGTGTGCGCGTAATGTCCCCATCAATTCTCCCTGGCTGTGAAGATTTTGCCACTGGCAAAATATCCTGAATCGCTCCAGGATGTCAGGATCAATTCTCTGAAGCTTCTCCTCAGTGAGCCACATGCTGTCTGAAGCTGGGCGTGACTTCCATTTAATTAGGTACTTCTGAAACCCGCCGTCCGATGTTGAAACTATCTGATGGTTCAGGATATCCTATGTTTCCTCTTTGGGCGTGCGAAGGCTGGGAAAATGGGTCGAGACGGGTAGGTATGGGACGTAGAGGCTGGAAAAATGGGTCGGGAAGGGTAGGTGTGGGAGATAGAGGCTAAGAAAATGGGTCAGGACAGGTAGGTATGGGACGTAGAGGCTAGGAAGATTGGTCGGGAGGGCGCCATGGATCAAGGGAAACGTCTGGAGAATCAGGATGGTTAGGTGAAAGGCTGGACAATGCATTAATGACCCCTTGAAATGCAACTAGATCTTCCACATTAAATGTGGAACTAATTCCCATGGAGGGTGGAAGATTTGCCACATACGCATTGAGACCGTTTTGTTTTATAATTTTGAAGAGTCCAGCGCTACACGCGTGTAACTTACGAATGGTCCCCGGAGGATACTACTCGGCCCTGATGCGGTCCCTTACATTGAATTCCTTGAAACATTTATGTTGGTTTGCAGAAAATTTGTAACGTTGATTACTATTAGTGATCTTCTGTCTAATTTCTTTATGCCATGAATGAATGTGAGGTGCAAAAGACTCTGCGGGCTCTGACAGCCTATGAGATAGTAACATAGGGACAAGATCAATAGGTTTCTTAAGTTTTAACCTGTAATGACTTCATAAGGACTGAGACCTATAGACCTATCGACAGAACTATTAAATGCAAACTCAGCTGTAGTTATTACGGTGTCCCATGTTCTGGTGTGCTCTATATCCCTCCTAGGGGGAGACTCATCCGGTAGATCATTAGGAAAGACATCACTAAACTCATCCACCACCGGCATGGCCTCAGTGGGTAACTCTACACTAGCCTTTGGTGTACTCTCTCCAGCCACAAGGCCGCACATGTTGTACCTTTCAAAATAGGGGTTTTGATGTCCCTCATGGGGTGGGTGCACAGGTGCACTCCCATAACTGATTACTTGGCTAACTCCATTCATTGGTCTATCCTCCTGGTCACCTGCCTGAGATTGGTTATCTTCCCTAATGGTGGGGTTTGTCCTGAGGGAGGCCTCTATTTGGTCAAAGCGTTAATCTATGCTTTATTCCAAGTGCTTATCCCAAGACTCGATCTGTTGGGACAGCTTGTTTAGTGACTTTAGCAGTTGTTCCATGTTTAGTGTAGGGTGCTAGCCAAAACCATGACTTGTACGTGTGGGCATATAACTTGCTAACTCCACCTAAGGACTTTCTACGACGACTATATGAGACAAAATGATCCTATGAGACTCTATATGAGGGAAACTACGCAGTGCTACTAAAATTCGGCAATATAGTTGTCAAATTAAAGGAATAATAGAAAGTTACAGCAATGTATATTGCTAACTTCTTGCTAAAAGAAATTTCAGCAACTAATATCAGGGACTATGGACTCCTAAAAGCTACATGTGATGAAACCGGATGCATGATGGACTTAAACAAACTAAACCCTAAATATGTGATGTATTCTCCAATAAGAACCCTAAGCTCTGATACTAAATTTGATACAGGAAATGAGATTTAAATATGATATGCAAGATTTCAAGCTTAGATCATACCAATTCAGAAACAATTACACAAATTTCACATCCCATATGAAAATCTAAACATTCAATTAAAGGGGAATCTATGCGAGTCCAGGCCTACATAGGCTAGGACTGGACCAATAAAAATTATAAGTCAAACGATCTCAAAGGGAAATAGAAATGAACCACTCATGCATAGCAAACAGTCTCTACTCTAAGGGATTTCCCAATCTCAATTCAAGGAACCCTGGAGAAAGCTCCTGCGCGTAGATGGTGACCTGGGGCTGATGCACATGCGCGGGTGGGCTGGCCGCACGTGTGATGGAAGCCCGTCTCCCCAAAGTGACACCTAGGCCTTGGTCGGTTAGGGGAGACATCCAATCCCTCTAAGTTTGACGACGATCCGACATAAGGTCGAGGTGTTGTGCTCCGCCGAAGTTTTAGCCCTCTTACAGGTCCAGATTCTGGAAACTGGCTATAGGGGAATGAATAGCTGCAAAAATTGAAAAATTTAAAACAATAATGATGATAGAAGATAAGATATGTGGATGAGAGAGGGTAGGGACGGATGGAGATAGATGTGGCTTCACACCACATAGTTAACCCTTCGAAAAGGGAGGGCTTCGCACCTACTTTTGAATTCTTCCACAACTCACTAAAAGAGCAGAAAAATAAAGCAGGAATTTTTATTAAGCTTAAATGAATCAAAAGAGCTACAAGGGTTGCCTATTTATAGGAAAATCCTAACCCAAAAACTAGCGCTATGTGCGCAACCTATTACTTGGCGATGAAGTAAACTAAAATAAAAACCAAGCAAAGAAATCTAAAGCGTTCATGATGTTCTAAATAATAACAATAAGCAAAACCTAAAATATGAAATCAATTCGACTAGTGGGCCATGATCATGAGATCCTATGATGGACTTTTCTTAACTATCGGGCCCACTCTTCTGAACCAAACTTTGTTTTCTAACTATGAGGCCTTCCTTGGACGTCGCCATCAATCCAGATCGACGGTGGGGCCCTCCTTATGGCGTACGTGCGTAGGGGACGGCGTGCGTGCGCGTAATGTCCCCATCAAGCAAACCCCAAAGGACGAAAGAAAAAGGGCTAAGGTGCCTAATCTCTAAAAAATATCAGCACCCTAATGAACACCCTAGCTGAAGAGAAGAGACCTTCAATTTTCTAAAACAACATTTATTTTTCTCTAACCACACCGCCTACAAAACAACCATTAGCAAAGACCTCCACTTCTCTCTCCTGATGACTCCTTAAGGGTCAGCATGCCACAAGCAATGAAGGTCATCAATAGATTCGAACATAACCTAAGAAACCCTAGCCAAATCAAGAACTCTCCACCAAATTTCTAAAGAGAAAGGATAGTGGAGGAAGAGATGATCTACAAACTTTGCATCTTCAATGCATAACAAGCACATGTTAGGTAGAATCATGCCTCTTTTTCCGCAAGTTGTTGGCTGTAAGCACTTGATTCAGTCCCACTAGCGACACAAAGGCAACAACTTTAGGAGGCACTTCATAAAATCAAACTACCCCCATATGGCGACATCTTTCTAACAAGTGCGGGAGAGCAATGGAACCATAGAAGGAACGCACTGAGCAGAGGCCCGAACTAACGAGAGACCAGACTTGCGAGTCTTCCAAACCCGAGAAAGGGATAAGACCCCGCAGATGAGGAAGAAGTGCCATTAGATCCTGGTTTTCGAGATCCAAAAGATTCCTTCTAAAAAGAGGAAGCCAATTTCCCCGTTCGCCCACTCTAAAAGAGCAATTTGCGATATAAATATTCAGATAGGGGCAAACATCAACAAGTGCTGGGAAGGCTTCAAAGCGGGAGGTGCTGCCACACCACAGATTAGACCAAAACCTGATCCTCATAAAATTACCCAAGGTAAAGGACATGCTACCGAAAATCTTAAGAGCCACCTTAGCAATCCCTTTCCATAAAAAGGAAGATCAGTAGAGAAGAGGATTTAGTCCACCAACCTTCAAGAGACACCCCTATATTTAGCAAAAATACCAATCTCAAAAGACTTTCTTCCTTTCGACCAAACCTCCAAGCTCATTTACCCAACAATGCCTCATTTGACCAAATCTAACCTCTCTATTCCCACTCCACCCTTAGAAAGGGGGAACAAACCTCCTCCTAATTTAGAAGTGGGGGTTTCCTCAAAGCAGACCCTCCTTGAACTCAAGTATCTTGCGGAGGACCGATTTAGGGCAATGAAACAATGACATAAAATAGATAGGCAGATTAGAAAAGGAAGCCTTGATCAAATAAATCTACCATCCAAGGTGAGGGATTGGCTTTTCTAAGGGGATAATTTCCTTTCCATTCTTTTAATGATCTTGTCCCACAAAGGTAGAGCGGGTTTTCCTATACATAGGGCAAGGCCAAATATGTATTAGGTAGAGACCCAACCTTACAACTGAAAGACTAAGCTAAGATAGAGATTACCTCCAAGGTTAAATTTATCCCAAAAAACCCTCTTGGGCAAATTCAACTTCAGGCTTGAGACCGCTTCAAACCAGCCAATTAAGATACTTAAAAAGATCATCACAGATTCATTTTCTTTACAATACAACAATGTATCGTTAGCAAACTGAACATGGCAGATGCGTTGAGGAAAGTTCTCCACCTGGAATCCCCTAAAAAGACCCTACATCCTGACCCTTGGACAACATACAAATGAAAGCTTCAGTAACTAACACAAAAAGAACGGGGGACAGAGGGTCTCCTGACGGAGGCCTCTGGATGCCCTAAGGAAACCAAAGCGAGATCCATAAATAAGGATTGAAAATCAAGTTGAGGAAACACAGGAACGGATCTAAGCCCTCCATCATATAGTCTAAGGAAGACCAGTCTACATGATCGTAGGCCTTTTCAAGGTCAAGCTTCCAAAGAACTCTCGACCTACCTGCCCGCTTGCAAGAGTCCAAGCACTCATTGGCTATTAGGACATCGTCTAAAATTTGTCTACCTTGCACGAAGGCACTTTGCAAAGGAGAGATGATTTTGGGAATCACCAATCTCAATCTCTAATTAAAGATCTTAGCCAAGATCTTATAGGGACTTCCAATAGCGGTATGGTAAAAAGCTATTAGAAATCCATATGGGTCAAGGGATTTGTCTCTCCCCAAATCCCCAATCGTAGCTTTAATCTCATCCGGCAAAACATGCTTCTCCAAAGAGGCAACATCTTCAACAAAAACACAATTGAAATTCAAATCATCTATACGAGGGTGAGAAACTTTATTTGATGACAACAAGTTAGTATAGAAGCTAACAATAGAATTGCAAATATTATTCTTACCATTCATAGAAACACCATCTAAAACTAGAGAGGAAATAGAATTGGCTTGCCCTCTAGCGCTGGCTATTCTGTGGAAAAACTTTGAATTGTGATCACCCTCTTTCAACTAGACTGACCGGGAACGTTGACACCATTTTATTTCCAGCTCTTTCAATCTAGCACAATAGTCGGAAGATAACTTAGCTTTGGAAGAGATCTCATCCTCCAAGAGTTGGCCTCGTCCCTCCTTGACATCCAAAGTTTGGATAGCAGAGAGCAGGGACACCATTTTAAACTCTTTGACCAAAGACTTCCCTGATGTTAGGCTTTCAATTTAGTCTTCAGCAACTCTTAACTTTTTAAACAACTTAAAACCCGGATACAACCATATCAAAGGAGGACCACCGTTACGAAACTAGAGAGCTGAGGTCCTCCACTTCAACCCAAGCTAGCTCGAATATAAAGGGCTTCGGCCTCCGATTGATCTCATCAACCTCTAAGAGAAGAAGACATGGATTAGAGACTGGTTTAGGTGAACCTTTTTGACGAGCAAAACGAAAATTCTAGACCCAGTCTTGAGAGAGCAATACTCTGTCTAATAAAGACATAGCTGGGGAAGAGTGGCCATTAGACCAAGTATATTTAACGTTACCCATGGGAAACTCCAACATTTCATGATTGATCACCCAATTCGAAAAACCCCTCATGGAAGAAGAGACCCAACTCCCATTAAGTTTTTTGTGAATAAACTAAGCGACATTAAAGTCGCCTG
The DNA here is from genome assembly GCF_029962835.1 of Magnolia sinica. Classification (NCBI taxonomy): domain Eukaryota; kingdom Viridiplantae; phylum Streptophyta; class Magnoliopsida; order Magnoliales; family Magnoliaceae; genus Magnolia; species Magnolia sinica. The sequence goes on from NC_080573.1 coordinate 120,769,965, forward strand.
CAACGCACCATGACAACACCATTTATCTCTAACAGAAGATAATTCACTCCAAAAGGAATTGCGAAGAGATGGTCTAGTTGGGCCATAAACACCAAAGAACACACAACGAAACCCAAAGAAATATTGCAAAAAACACATTAACTAAGAAAAGGCCCATCCAACTATCTTCCTTAGCTCAACAAGAGGAATCCCAGAGAACTGGAATTTCTCCTGCCGAACCCACATCATCCAAAAGCTAACCGATCCTTATGTTTCCTTTTCCAAATAGAGTTAATAATACCTTTATCCACTAATTGTAGCTTGGTTTCTTAGAAAATGATTAAATGGGTTTTCAAGTGAGAGCACATCTCTCTAACCTAAGACTGCTTATGAGGGCAGCCTAGACCTCTCACATTCCAACTGAGAATCTTCATTGGAGCACCATACTAGACTAGGGTATTCAAAATCGGTCATGTAACCGTTACGCGTTACAGGGTCGTAACAGTCCCATAGCGGTCCCATAACGGTCCAGAAATAGTTTTTTCAAAATAAAAATAAAATGGCCTAACGATACGAGGGCCGTAACAGCCGTTACGGCCTGTATCATAACGGTAACTGTGGTGGCCATTACGGCCACCGTTACTGTTTTGGAATACCTTGTACTAGACCCTCTACCCTTTCTTACTCAGGAATAGCTTCCAAAAGACCTTTCGGGCTCACTCCTTTGTTCTAAAGCTCCTCGTTGTTGGGAAAAGATCTAGGAGAGTCAAGGGAGGGGACCCCATCCACAGTGACATGAAGGCTCCTCTTTGCAACATGCTTGAAGAGAGCAATATAATCCTCGCCACCACACACAAGAGACTTCCCACATGGCACATGGCATCCCTAACCCATCTCTGTTTCTTGATTGCTTCCACAAGCCCCTTCAAATCCTCCATCGGAATAGCCGATGGGGGAACAACCCCCCGAGAATTGCTAGTATCATCCAATAAGGAGGAGGCCCTAAGAGGGGAGACCTCTAGAGCTTCCTATAGAGGAACCTAGACCAAATCTCCAGAGCCCCCTACCTTAGGCAAACAAGGGATAGGGGAGAAGGGACTTCTTGAGGGATCACCATTAAGTAGCTGAAGGACCAAACAACATAGAAGATCGACTAGAAGAGGGACCTAAGAGAAACGGGCGAAGGAGTGTGCAGACCTCAATTGGAAAAGGGGAAGAGGAAATGAGAATTAAGCAACCGGGAGGACGCTCCCATTTGGGTTTGGCTTGATTTGAGGAGAGAGGTGGTTAGGGCAATTGTCAAAGTTGGGAGAGATTCCAAGAGACTGAGAGTCTTCATCATAGCTACTACCCATTGAACCATCTTCTGAACTAGCATATGAAGAGAAGCCCTCTACCTGTGAAGAGGGATGAGAGAGGGCAACTTACTTTCGCTTAAAAAAACTTTTTGAAATTGGGTTGATGGAGGGAGCATGTATCAACAGTTCCTGACCCAAGGCATCACTAGAGAAGGGTGATTGGACCGAGTTGTCTCCAACCATCAATGCAGTGCCCTCCAATCTTGGTTGGCCACCATATGAGGCAGGGCGGAGAAGGACAATTGTCCCATTCTCATTATTTGTTGCACGGAGAGGAAGACACACTGCCCCTTGATACACTCCTGCTAACGAAAGAAGATATGCTTAGTCTGAAGTGTATTAATGTTTACGTTGTCAGTAGTCGAAACACTGACGATCGTAAGCAAGGCTCCTCTTGACAGGTGGCTAGTGTAATGCTCGAGGGAGGTCTTGAGACCAACGTCCCATTAATGGGGGGAGGAATAGAAGTCGATAAAATGCTAGAACGTGAGAAATTGTCGTGAGAGGGAGATAAGAGCCTGAATGCCTCCCCAAATGCGATAAATTCGTGATATTATCATCCGAGCAAATTGTGTCTGGAGGCTAAGTCTAGGTGGAGACATTAAAGCACTAGACAATTGTCTGAAGAACTGGGGCCAGCTATCCATATGAAGGAGTGTATGTGGGGACACTTGCCTCGCACGTAGGACTGGAAGGTAGGAGACACAGAGTTCACACGGGGGACTTGGATGAGCTTGTGGTTTGTGAGACATTCCGTGGGAAGCTCCATCGGCCATGGCAACTAGAAGCATTGCAATTGGTGGATGGCAAAGACCATGTAGAGAACTTCTACAAACCTCATCCCCGGAAAGAGTCGGGTCCCTAACCCCCTCTCCAATCGCCTTAATCTCAAGGGAATCCTTGCTGGTGACGATCTTCACAGAGGTTGGAACCACTGCTGCCCTCTTCACCCGGATCAGAAGCCTAGCCGAGCTGATCTCTTTCTAACGCTTGGTTGCTCGTTCTATCTGAATGACCTCTCTAACATAGGACCCCAAAGAAACAAAGAAATCTTCAAACCAAAGCTCCAAGTGGATGTTCGGGAAGATGAACCATGAATCAACAGTCCAAAAACAATTTGGATCATTTACAAATAGCCTCCATCGATCCAACCCGACGTAGGTTACTTGTAAAAACCAGTGTTGTCAAAATCGTTATTTTATCACAAATTGTAGTAGGGGTTGAATCGTATTGAATCGCAAATCATATCGTAAATCGTAAGATTTTTTATTTTTTTTTACAATTTTCGTAAAAAAATTGACAAAAAATGAAAAATATAAATACATCAATTTATAATTTAAAAAAAAAAAAAAAAAAAAAAAAAAAAAAAAAAAAACTCATCAATCTTCCTTTTGCCATCAATGTGCACCAAGTAATACCATGTCATGATAGTGTTAAAGGATTCTTATTCCTTTTTTTTTTTTTTTTTTTTTGGGTCTTTCAAGAAACTTCCCTTAAAAGAAATACAAGGATCTTTTAATAATTTATGTTCTTGTTACCTTTCATGAATATATAAAGCCTGGCATGGTGTAATGGTCATAACGGCCATTATAACCCCGTAACATGTGACAGTTGCCACCATTACCTTTACATAAAGGCCATTACGGTCTTTACAGGGGGTCTGTGACGGCAATTACGGGTCATTTTTTCTGTAATGGTCATAACGGCCGTTATAACCCTGTAACATGTGACAGTTGCCACCATTACCTTTACATAAAGGCCTTTACGGCACACCATGCCTCTGGTTGCCTAGGATGCCACGTTGATCCATTCACCTTCATCACTCAAAAAGCCAACCTCTCAAAAACTCAATTATCTTCCAACAGTGCACTGACTTCCACCTGACTATCAGCCTAGAAGATCAAGCTACCTTGATTGATTGCAATGCTTACTCTCCTCGCAAACTTTCAACCTCAATACCTCCAGACTTTTGCTGTTTGATAGCTTCTGGCTATTTTGATGACCATTAAAGATGAGTATTTTAATCTTTTGAAGATTCTAGTGATGCACTCTGCAACGTCTCAAAACACCTTGATCACAGCCATCACAATAATATTTTATCAAGTAGAAGAGATGAGGAATTAAGAAAGATCAGAAGTTAGTCGAAAATCACCACATACATGCCAGCTGGATCCCATAAGTTCCTCAGTCACTTGTGGTAGATATTGTGATAAGTCAATGGTCTAATGTTTCTCCTACTTGCTAAGACAACAAATATAGGGGTAGTCCATCCCATTTATCATAACTTTAGTGACAAATTCTGTTCTCTACTATTTCTTTGCACATGGATTTCCTAGGGTTTCTAATTTGGGAAGTGCTAGACTATTCACTTAAGGAATTTGAGAGGCTATTAGAAGCATGCATGCTAACGTAGCACAGATGTATGGGTGGGACCATGTATGGGTAGGGTGCAACTTGGGTCGGCCTCAACCTGAACTTGACTTGCCCAACCTAAACTTTAGGTCGGTTGGGTTGGGTTGAAGTCATGTTGAGCTCAAGCGAAAAATCCTTGACCCAACCCTATGTTCGGTTGTGCTTGGGTCGATGCCTCGAGCAGCCCAACCCAAACTGAACAACCTCACGAGTAGCCATAAGCTAAATTTTCCAAACTTTAGTTTTCCAAGTGCCTTAAACGTTGGAATGTTAATGGACATGGGAAGGGTTTTAAACCTAAGGTATTTTAGTAATTTAAAGGTGATGCCAGCTATGTGTCAACATGTGGTCGAGATTCTACTGCTAATCCAACCCAACTTGACCCAACGTATTTGCGTTAGGGTTGAGTATTTAATGCCTCAGGTTCTGCTAGGTCTGGGCGTCAGATTGGGCTCAGGTCAGGCCTTGGGTTGACTTCTATTGATGTTGGTTGTACTTGGTTGACCCTGAACCCAATCCAACTAGCCCAAGTTGCACCCATGTATAGGTAGTCTTCCCTTTTTTTTTTTAAAAAATAAAAAATAAAAAAAGACTGGTCTGCTCAAGTGGCGCACGCATGATTAAAAAGGACGGTCAGGAACAGGATGGCAACAATCTATATTCAATGTAGACATGTTGTCACTTGATTGGTAAACCTTGTTAATGTCTCCTCTAGGGCATGTTCACAATGGCCCAACAAGATGAGTAGCATGAAGCTTCACCTGTTGGCATGCATGCAGCAAATTTCCTCTTCAATCTCTCATGGAAATCACCTCAGAGTTAGCATTTCGCTTCAAATTTAGGGGTTTTCTTGTGACAAAGCAAGGAATCACCTTTCGAAAATTACTTTTTAGGAAAATCTTAATTAAAATAAAATATGAAAAAAAAATCTTCAAATAAATAAATAAATAAAACATGAAAATTCAGGAAAAATATAACCAAATGATCTGGAAAGTAAAAAATAAAATAAAATTACTATTATGAAAAATTGCTAATGTTGTGATAAGATTGAGGTTAGGGCATGGTCCGTACATGGTGTGGCCAGATCAATGGTCCAAGGGGCCCATTTATACAAATAGAAAAATCCTGTATGCTGTGCAAATATTTTCATTGAGGATCCTACAATTCGTGAATGAAACTGGCAGGTGCTTGTGTTCTAGTCACAGAAGCAGTTATATTTTCTGATAGTAGTTTATGTTTTGTGAAACAATTTTCATGCTTCTAAATCCAGGAAATAAGCAGTACTGCAGCTAATGCTTCCCATCGATTGGATGCTTAGATGATTGTCTATGTTATCATCTTTTTTATGTCCCTGGGAATAATTTGCTTTGTGCTGGAAAACTTGCAGCAATTGCCACTGTTGTAACCATCGCCGAGATTCTGAAGAACAATGGGCTAGCTGTCGAGAAGAGTGAGATTGTGTTCCTTCCTTTATCTTTCTGAATTCAAGTAAATAATCAACTCTGACTTGTCATGTGAAATATGATTTGCAGAGATCATGACATCGACAGTTGATATGAAAGACGAATCAAGAGGGCGTCCTATCCAGAAAGCAAAGGTAGTTGCTAAATGCATTTTTACATGTTTTCTTAGGAACCTGCACGTATCCTTGAGCCCACTTTGTAACTAACCAGGACCGTTGATCTGATGGGTCGCTAGCTCACATCGAGAGATTTTTTTGAAAGATTTGTTCATGGCAATTTCTCTGGAGATTTTTAAAATTTGGGGGTTTCTTGGGATATTATTGGGAAACTCTAGCCGGAAATAAAAGTATTTAAAAATATTTATTATGATTAATAAATAAATTTAATTATACATATATTTAAATAACAAAGCATTTAAGCTTTTTACTATTTTCCGAGTTAATATCATGATTTTTCTGCGAGATTATTGGGAGATATTCAAAATCTTGGTGATATTTGTCATGCTGTCTGTCACATCAACAGGAGTTGTATGGGAGAGGCTGCCTGGGTATGGTAGTTGATATGCTGCCAAATTGAATGCATGGCATACATTATCCAATTTAAACAAGCCAAATAGGGCGAACCAGTGGGAGTGGGTCGTCATCTGAAAATCATATTAGCTGAGCAATCATATCCTCTAATTAGTGGAGACACTTTTGCTTTCTTCAGACCATTGGGTGTGTGTGTGTGTGTATATAAATTTGAGGCTTCAATTCATACAAGTTTTCAGTGCCTGCACATGTCATTCTGCTATTGTATTAGAGTTTTTTTTCATCATGTCAACACTCATGATTGCGAACCCCAAGTAGTGGGGGATGGCTTATCTGATGATGACGATGGTCATGATCATTGAAAGGAGGGCCTTGCTGGCACGAACTATAAGTTGAGGTCTCAGATCCTCTGCATATTCTAGAGCCGAGATGTTCATATAATTCTTCCTGTTTTAATGAGCCGGTTTCTTCTTCCAGTCATTGTTAAGATATGCTTGCTCATTTCTTTATTTAGATTGAGATATTGCTTGGGAAGACAGAGAACTTTGATGAGTTGATGGCCGCTGCTGCAGAGGAGAGGGAACTGCTGGGGGATGGTGAGGAACATAACTGAAAAAGGAAAAAATAAAAATAAAAATGAAAGGGGGGGGCTTGGCTTGAAGTTTTGCATGTGGACTGTTGCTTTTAATTGCAGATTGGTAATGGGTTTTTGTGAGTCTTTGATTTCTGGACATTGAGCAATACCATCAAGATTGAGTCATCGAGCTTGAGCTTTTGTGACATGGAAAGAATTTTAAGGGGTGATAATGTGATAGAGCAGCTTTGTAGAAACTAATACTTCACTATTGAAAATTCGATTATTTTTACCATTTTTTTTTTCACGTGTGATTTTCTGCTGCTTGTGTTTTTGAAAGATATGCGTTTTGAGATGACCTTATTCGGAAAAAGAACCCTGCCTGAATCATATTGATTGTTCTGTTCTCTTTGAATCTTTTTTTTTTCCCGCTTTCAGTGCCAAATCAATTCCATTATGGACTTGGGCTGTGTCAACACGGAATATACCTGGAACTGATTGTTGATAGGCTGCTGCCTGCGAATTTTGGATGCAGCACCATCTTTACCACCAACCTACCACTTAGTGTAGGGCATATGATCCGTTCAAGAGGCAGGGCCTGCCAATGGTCTAAAAATCGGTCAAGTGTGCTACACCTTCGTACCAAGTCGCTCCACTTGACGAGTGAACTGGCCTGATTCATGGTATGATGGGTTATCTTCAGGGGGCTGCGAGTTGGGTTACGGTGCAGCCTCTTATCTGTTACTTCCGTTGTGCAATAGCTTTTACCTATGCATCTATTGTCAAAATATTAATGGGCATTAGCTTATCCTATTTGTTCTACCAATAGGGAAAAATGCTCCAGTGCTCCTAGTTGCATTGGGTCACTTGAGACTGTCCAATCCGTTGATTTGGACTGTTCATTAGGTCCAATGCACATTTCATGGCAGCCATGCAAGCATCACAACAATCTGACGATTAGTAAGCATTCAATCAATGGTTGCTAATATGGGCAGTCAAGATCATTTTCACAAAAATAGGCCCATTCATGTATTTGATCCATCTATTTATTAGACCATCACTTTTGCTTGTCAGCTGTAACCATCCCATCCATGCTTAGAAAAAGGATGGTTATAGAAATAAGGCCAAATCAAGGATGGATTAGATCATCCGACTAGTGCAATTTTTTCCTGGCAGCCCGTGAAATGAGTTCTGAACTTAGTGGTCAGATCAGATTGATCGATGGGGCCGTCTAAGTGAACCTATGCAACCAGGAGCATTATAATTTAGTGCTCTGGGAGCAACTCGAGCATTTCTCACCAATAGGCATTACCTATGTTTATAGCCCAAAAATAGGCCGACCCATGCCAGACATGAGGGCAGTGACAGCACGTATACCGATAAAGTAAGAAAAGGAAAGCAAGTGATAGATCCCCTCATGGATAGGGCCTTGACCGTTCAAACGCTAGCGAGTGATGCTCGGATCATATAGTTCAATTGTGCCCAATTAAAAATTACCTAACACTGCTCACAATTCCATACGTGTGGTGCGAAAGTAGGTTTATCTGGACCATTTAAATTGTATGAGCTCGAAAATCACATTGTAGATGGGTAATGGTCATGTGCTCAATGTGATTTTTGGGATATTATGCTCCATCCACAATTGGGTGATCAATTTGGATGGTTTGGATACCGGCACACAAGTGGATGAGCCGCCACCATTTTTAAAACGGAAGCCCCATGAAGAATGGGCTAGACCTGACGGACGTCCTTGTTTCCCCACGCAACTAGGAAACACTATGCTCATGGGTTATTGACAGAGAAAATGACCACTGTAGACAAAACCTTTTACCCAGCGGTTTTTATGAAGGACTACAAACTTAAGTGACCAACTTAGGCTAGCACGTGCGGACAGCGACTTTGAAGACGAAACTACCCCTCCTTTTAACTGCGAAGACGAGCGCTGACGCTCCTCCAACTGAGAGTTCTACGAACGGCTTAAAAGAGATCAAAGTTACATGGCCCACAGCTATGTATTTATTATATCCACAACGTTCATCCATATTTCGATATCATTTCGGAGCATTATCCAAAAAAAGAAAATCATATCCAAAGATCAACTGGGCCACACCACACAGAGCAGCGGAAAATTGATTTTCATCGTTGAAACTTTTGTAGGCCCACCATGACATTTATTTTCCATCCAATCTATTCATAAGGTCACAAAGACCTGGATGAAGAGTTAAAACAAATTTCATAATGATTCAAAACTTGTGTTGCCCCTAAAAGGGTTTCAACTGTAGACAGACGTTCAAGCAGAATGGTAATGGCGTATGGACAGGGATAGGGATATAGCTACGGTTATAATCCGTAGCCATAACAGTAGCTCGGCGATCAATCGTCGATCCCGTGATTCCACCGCAAGTCGCTGTCCCTATCAGCGATTAATCACGGAATCGGCGATTCCACCCCGGATTTATGGCTACGGTTATAGCTAAAACTATATCCCTATGCACTTTCTTTTTTCTTTTCTTTTCTTTTCTCCTTTTTTTTTTTTTTACGTGGAGAATTTTATTCGACCTACATTTTTTTCTAACACATTTATATAAATATGTAAATATAAGCATATAAAAAAAATTTCTCTTTTTTTTTTTTCATTTCTTTCTTTATTCATATAAAAAGAATATTTTCTAAACCAAAATTAATTACTTGACGTACCATACATAATTTTAGGGTTGAAAGTTGGGTGGGCTCAACCTGACCAACCTGTGACCGACCCAACATTGGGTTGGGCTTGGTTAAGATTTATCGGGTTTGGTCTTGGGGTTGGGCCATACAAACAACAACTCGATAAAACTTGAGTTGGGCTTGGGTTGAGGTCTCGAGAATTGCCGGGAAATGCATGGAAATGACCGTGAAATGTATGGAAATGACAATGAAATGAAGGAAAATGACCGTGAAATGCATGGAAATGACCATGAAATGTATGGAAGTGACCATGAAATGCATGGAAATGACCGTGAAATGAAATGGAATCACCGGGATTGACCATGAAATGCATGGAAATGACCGTGAAGTGAAAGGAAATGACTGTGAAATGCATGGAAATGACCGTGAAATGAAACGGAATCGCCGGGATTGACCGTGAAATGCATGGAAATGACCGTGAAATGAAATGGAATCGCCGAGATTGCCCGTGAAATGCATGAAAATGACCGTGAAGTGAAAGGAAATGACTGTGAAATGCATGGAAATGACCGTGAAATGAAACGGAATCGTCGGGATTGACCGTGAAATGAAACGGAATCGCCGAGATTGCCCGTGAAATGCATGGAAATGACTGTGAAGTGAAGGGAATTGACCGTGAAATGCATAGAAATGACCATGAAATGAAATGGAATCACTGGGATTGACCGTGAAATGCATGGAAATGACTGTGAAGTGAAAGGAAATGACCGTGAAATGCATGGAAATGACCGTGAAATGAAACGGAATCGCCGGGATTGACCGTGAAATGCATGGAAATGACCGTGAAATGAAAAGGAATCGCCGGGATTGCTCGTGAAATGCATGGAAATGACTGTAATCAAAACGGAATCGCCGGGATTGACCGTGAAATGCATGGAAATGACCGTGAAGTGAAGCGAATTGATCGTGAGCGAGGGAAGCTAGAAATTGAGCGAGGCACGTACAAATTAAACAAGACAACCTAGGATATGAGCGAGGAAACCCGGTCGACCCCGCAAATGGCATTCACACCCCAAACATTTGAGATCGTTTTTTGTTCCTCTAATAATTGAAACAAGGAGAAACAAGTTTTTAAAATAAGTCAAAAACCAACTTTGGTGTATGTGAAATCTTTTCGTATTTTAATTTTTGACTCAAGGTCAAGGGCTATTGATAAACATAAACTGAAAATTGAGCGGGCCAAACCGGAAAATGAGCGAGACAAACTAGAATTTGAGCGGGCCAAACTGGAAATTTGAGCAGGCCAAATTGGAAATTGAGCGGGATAAACTGGAAATTGAGCGGGCCAAACTGGAAATTGAGCGGGACAAACTAGAAATTGAGCGGGCCAAACTGGAAAATGAGCGAGACAAACTGGAAATTGAGCGGGCCAAACTGGAAATTGAGCAGGATAAACTGGAAATTGAGCGGGACAAACAGGAAATTGAGCGGGCAAACATGGAAATGAGCGGGACAAACTAGAATTTCAGCGGGACAAACTGGAAATTGAGTGAGCAAACATGGAAATGAGCGGGACGAACTAGAATTTCAGCGGGCCAAACTGGAAATTGAGCGGGCAAACATGGAAATGAGCGGGAAAAACTAGAATTTCAGCGGGTCAAACTGGAAATTGAGCGGGCAAACATGAAAATGAGTAGGACAAACTGAAAATTGAGCGGGACAAACTGGAAATTGAGTGGGCCAAACTGGAAATTGAGTGGTACAAACTGGAAAATGAGCGGGCCATCCACCTCTAGAGCCATGAACAGACCTGAACAAGGAGAGAAGGGCTAGCTTCGCCAACTTCAACTGCTCTTGGGAGTAGTTAATAAACTCTAAAAGATTGAAAATCCATTGTCCTTACAGAAATGTGCAAGTCCTGAAACATGGCAAATATCAGACTGGTCATAGCATTTTTTTAAGTACGTTAGAACTATGCTTTGACATAATGAATACCCTGGGAAATAAGCCACTTTCAAAATACCCACCAATATAGCTTCTCCAATTTTACCAATTATAAAGGTAAGTCTTTAGAATTTTAAGAAACAAAACTATGTGAGATTACTTCAGGATCATTTGAATTGGGGGCATCTAGATGCATTGGATATTTCAATTACCAGGCATTGCAATGCCTGGATGGCGTAACTGCTGGCAATTGAACATAAAACAATGAAAAGCTGAAAAGCTGCAAACATAACATAAAACAATGGCTCTTCGATATAAACCCATAAAACTTGTAGTAGAAGACATAGAACATTGTGGGGATGTTCTATGCACAATGAAGCCAAAATGTGAACTATTTAGACCGCCTAAGGTGGATCCCACATTTATAGGGCTAGGGTATATCCAAGATTCTTCATCAGTTATAGGGGATGCGCCTAATATAAGTTTCCAACAACCCAGGGTATATCTACCAGATTACTCAATTTTTATGAAAATGTTCCTCAAACGAACATCCTAGCTTATCCTCTTGAGGCTGCATGCCTCTAGAATGCCAAGAATATCTCTCAATTTGGTGCTGGATGTCTTGGAGGTACCAAACATCCAACCTTTTCTGATTCAAATCCTTTTGGATGAAAAATCAGAATAATATTGGGATACTCCATTATGAACCAACCCTATTGGTTCATCGATAAATCCGTGACCACTTCTTTGTTAATTATGTAGTGAATTGGTTGTAGCATCACCCGTGAAGGATTATGTTATATACATTGATGATCTCCCATGTCCTAATAAGACTCCTTAGCTCATTTGCCAGTGTTATTTCCGCCCTTTTCTTAGGATTATACATCATATGTTGTAAGAAGAATTTCAATCCTTCTATGAATAAATTCCATCCTTGTTGGGAGTATTTGAAATTTTATTAGGGTGAGAAGTTGGGGTTCTCCATCTTTGAATTGATTGTGTGAATAATAGTAGAATACCTTGTTTGCTTTTAGTACTTGTATGTAACGGTTATGGGTTATCTACAAATGTGATGTGAAGAGTTGATCCAAATTACTTGTCTTCCTTTTTTAGCAACTAGCCAAGGAAAATGTACCTAAATAAGACTTTAATTTCACTACTAAACTATGGAGGTGTCCCAAAAGAATACTTTATGAATCTTCTGAGGAATGCTTTGAATGATGCTCAATTTCCAGTTTGTCCCACTCAATTTCCCAATTTCCAGTTTGGCCCGCTCAATTTCCAGTTAGGCCCGCTCAATTTCCAGTTTGGCCCGCTCAATTTCTAGTTTGTCCTGCTCAATTTCCAGTTTGGCCCGCTGAAATTCTAGTTTGGCCCGCTCAATTTTCAGTTTGGCCCGCTCAATTTCTACTTTTCGAAATTCCTCCATGCTACAAGTTCTCCAGATGCAAATAATTGAAAAATCATGAAAACATGTCCCTCATAATGTTTTTCTGTTTTCTCTGCCACCCCACCGAATCCATTTTCCATGCAACCCGAGACCTCAACCCGAGCCCTACCCAAGTTTTATCAGGTTGGTGTTTGTATGGCCCAACCGCAAGACCAACTCCCATAACATCCTGTCCAAGCCCAACCTAATGTCGGGTCGATCACATTTTGGTCGGGTTGAACCCGCCCAACCTTCAACCATCAAATCATATATGATACGTCAAGTAACTAATTTAGGTTTGAGAAATTTAGGACTGTGGACCCCACCTTTTATCCAGCTGTGTTTTATGAAAGAAGACAAACTTTGTTTTGCAACTTAGACCTCCACGTGCGGATTACGAATTTCAGGACGAAAATACCCCTTCTTTCATGGAAACAGATTGGGTACTCCCCTTGCCACCAACCAATGGTGGATAGTCGGTGGTTTGTGGGCCCCACCAAGATGTATTCTTTTCATCCATGCCGTCCATATATTTTTCCACATCATTTTATGATATGAGACCAAAAATAAGGTATATCCAAATCTCAAGTGTACCACATTACAGGAAAAAGTGTTGAATGAGTGTCAACCATTAAAAACTTTTTGGGGGCCCACTGTGATGTCTGTGAGAAATCCTCCCCATCTAAGTTCATTCATAGGGTCACAAAGACCTGGGTGAAGAAGAAAAACAAATTTCATAATGATCCAAAACTTCGATAACCCCTAAAAGGGTTTCAATGGTAGACGTTCAATTCCCCAATGCCTTTTACAGGGTAGTCTACTTGATAGTTAGATCTATCATATTTTTTATCTCAAGCCTTAATATGAGGTCGCCAAATATATGGACGGTTTGGATATAACACAGACCTCATGATGGGACCCACAAAAGGCGGTGGGGATTACAATAGCAAAAAAACGAAAAAAAACTGGGAACCTGTAGCTACGGTTTTCTATAGATACGGATTACAATCGTAGCTATAGACGTAGCTCTACGATCAATCGCAGCTCCCGCAATTCCATCACAAGTCGCTGTCCCAATCGGCGATCAATCGTGGATCCCACGATTCCACCCCCGATCTATGGCTACAGATTATAACCGTAGCTATAACCGTATCCGTATCCTTTATTTCATTCTCTGTTTTTTTTTATTTTTTTATTTTATTTTTATTTTTTTTACATGGAGAATTTTATTCTACCTACATTTTTCTCTAATGCATATTTATATAAATATGTATATATAAGCATATATAAAAAAATTTCGCTTTTTTTCATTTCTTTCTTTATTCATATAATAAGAATATCTTCTAAACCAAAATTAGTTACTCGACGTATCGTATATGATTTTAGGGCTAGAAGTTGGGCGGGCTCAACCCGACCAACCTGTGGCCGACCCAACATTGGGTTGGGCTTGGGCAGGATGTATCGACTTTGGTCTTGGGGTTGGGCCATACAAACACCAACCTGATAAAACTTGGGTTGAGCTCGGATTGAGGTCTTGGGTTGCCTGACCCAACACGAACCTGATTAATATATAAGTTTCTTATAAATTAATTATAATTGAGTGCAGATCACTATGTTGAAGGCAAAGGAAATTCCAATGCCTCCCCTCAAGCTAACAAGATATGCTGGATTTCCCTCTCCCAAATAAATAGCTTGATACAAAATACGACTTGTAATGGAGTAGTCCGATACTTTAGTTTGTTTGTTTAGAAAAAAATGCATGGAAATGATGGTGAAGTGAAGGGAATTGACCGTGAAATGAAACGGAATCACTGGAATTGACCGTGAAATGTATGGAAATGACCGTGAAGTGAAGGGAAATGACCGTGAAGTGCATGGAAATGACCGTGAATCAACACGGAATCGCCGGGATTGACTGTGAAATGCATGGAAATGACCCGTTGCTGAGCAAAAGGAAAGCAGAGGTCCAAGGAGAGCATCCATTTAGAGGACACAGCAAGTAGGCTGTAACACCAAGCTAGAAAAAGAATGGTTTTTTAAGAAATGCAAGAATTTGCTCAACAGCATAACTAGAAGGAAAGATTAGCACATTTACAGAGAGGTGAATAGTGAAGCAGATATTTTGTCTGCATGTGCTTAATTGCTTCTGTTAATAATTAATGCCTTGAAGAAGAAGAAGAAGAAGAAGAAAAGACATTCCTTCAACATGGTTCTCTCGAGCTTCAAGTATATAATTGTTCACCTGTGTCAATAGGGTGTATAGTCAGTTCATTGGGAGAATCACCCTCCCAACTCAAAAAGTATTTTTTGGTTGGAAGAAATTGATTTCCATGGATATGTATTCAACTATTTCTATTACATAAAGTATCTGTTGAAATTAATTGTCTTTTCCTCGAAAAACAATTGAATTGAATAAAATGATTATTGTTTCCAAAAATAAAAAAATAAAAATTGAATTGATGTCTCCCAAACAAGCTACTCCGTGGGCATTTCCTCTCTTCGCTGGAAACACCAACCAACCATTAAGAGTTCTTTTTGGTTTTTCACACTAAAAAGAGCATCAATCCAAACAATGGCAAAAGTAAAAACAAATAAATTTCCGTGGAAATTTTAGTTGCAAAACAAATTGCAGACTGTGGATTCCTTCCATGATTTTCACATTTTTAGTTTTCCATGGAGGTTTTCAATATGCACATTTTGGATTCTTCCTGTCACGCCCCGAACTTGGAAACCGGGCTCACAAAATTCCCGATTGCCGAATCCGGCTCCGACAGCCTCCGTAGAACCCTATTTTCGGATCTCGGCACCCAATCACCAGGTTCCGATCCTGGGATACTACAAGGAAGATTTCAAATCATCAGTCTGATTCATAATGAGCATAACAAAAGCATAACCCACAAACAATAACCACAAGAACACCACCACAAAATCCACTATGATCAAAAACTTTTTAGTAAAATGCGACAGAAAGGAAAAATACAATGTAGTAAAAGAAACAAAACTCCAGAAGCTCGGCTGCACGCTCCAACTACAGCGAGACTAGGGCTGCGACTGCGTCCTAGCGTCACCTGCACGCATCAATCATGCATAAGCTTATAAAAAGCTTAGAGGGTGGTGTAAGTATGTGCGCAATATAAGCGTGCTCAAAATGCAAGGTAAGAGTAATGCGGAATTATGGCGATGAGTACATGAATGCAATCAGCCGTACCAAGGCTATGCTGTGCAATATATGAATGCTATCGGCCATAATACGGCCATGCGATGCGAGATGCAACTCAAGCATGCCAATCCTCATCATGTATCAGTACAGTTCTCATTCTGAAAAATCACCGGGGTTCAATACACTCCAAATGGCACTGTCGCTCTCCTAGCCGCACAGTCCAAGTGAGCGTAAGAAACCTCACTATTCACCTGACCAATAGTCTGCCAATACCTATCCGGCACGTCGATAGCGGACCCATTCGCGAGCTGGTCAAACTCAGCCTAGTATTGCCCCCTACCCTCGGGCGAGTAAGGCCACACTCCTTTCCAACCGACCACGACACAGTGGAAGACGCGGCCTCCTGGTATTCGGCCCTCATGCGCTCATATATCCACTCGGTCTCGACGTTGGAGTCATCCTCTGGTACCATCGGGTTTAGGAATTTTCACCCAGGGACGTCTATGGCGCCCGTATGCTAGAATCAAATATTTCCGGTTTCCAATCCTGCCATCCACGATGTGTCTGTGGAGGCCATGACCCTGATGTGGCTAGGGCATACAGTAACTACAATCACACAAATGCAAGTGCATGAATCACACTATCAGTCATGCAACAGCCCTGTATATACCATGCACTTATATGAGACGACTCCGCCTATCAGGGAGCCCATAAACAGTCTATCCAAAGGTATATGCTATGATCGGTCACTCCTCACATCAGGCATACATATGGTGCGAATGATCATGAATCATGGATCTATACTAAACATGTATAAAGAGATGGGCTCTAGGTATAATGGAGATGGCCCTAGACGGCCTACTTACCATAATTATGGGCCTATCAGTGGGCCTTAGGGAGAGTTATAATGCGGACATTTAACCAACATTATCCATTCAATGTGGACATCAAACCAACATTGCTCCCAAGGAATGACCTTCCATGAATCACACATTGTAATGGGCCTTTTGTATATCTAATTGGGCCTTGACCCAAGGACCCAAATACATCAAATGGGCTACATAACATGAGCCCCATATCTATATCAAGGTGGGCCTCAATGGGCCTCATAATATGGGCCTAATACAAATCAAGGTGGGCCTCAACAAGGACCACTAATGCATGAAGATGGGCCTCCATAATGGGCCTTAAATTATCTCCAAAACAGTTGGACAGTGGGATGAAACACATACATTATGATGGAGCCCACACTAATAGAGGGTGTGGTTTACAATACTTACATAAGTGGGTCCTAAGTAGGACTCACCATAATGCTTGTTCTCCACCCAGCCTAGGGCCCAATATAATGTTTATTTTCCACCCAGCCTAGGGCCTAATATAATGTTTATTTTCCACCCAACTTAGGGCCCATTATAATGTTTATTTTCCACCCAACTGTTCATAAGATCATGTGGACCAGGGTAGGGCCCACTAAAATATTTATTATCATCCAATCTATTCATAAGGTCACGTGGGCCTGAATAGGGCCCACTGCAGTATTTATTTTCCATACAAAATGGGTCCAAAATGGGCCCACAGTCATATTTATTTTTCACCCAACCTGCTGATAGGCCACGCGGACCAGGGGGCCCACCATACTACTTATTATTATTATTATTTATTATTTTATTTTTTTTGTTGGCGTGGGAGTTCACGTGGACCAGGCCCACGGTTTATGTTTATTTGCCATTCCAACTATTGAAGAGCCCCCAAATCTAGGGCCCACCGTGATGTGGTCCACGATCCAGCCCACCCATTTTGTGTGTCCCACTGGACTAACGGTCCAGACCAAATTTCAGTGACATCCAAAACTCTGGTAGGCCCCACCAAGTGATGTTATATGTTTTGGCATGCCTTCACATGATTTTAAACGATGTGGCCCACCGGAGTTCCATATACAGCTGAATTTTGGGGTGGACGGCTGAACTGTGGGGACCCATAAAATGCACGGTTTGGATGGGAGAAATGCATCAAAGTGGGGCCCACAGCTGGGGCCGTGAGCCCCAGCCAGTCCGTCCGTCAGCGGGCAGCGATGTGGCAGCAGCAGCGCTGACGCTACTGCCTCCCTTGGTTTGTTGTTTTTTTTTTTGAAAAAATAGTTTTTCTGCGGATTTTCTATGGTAGGGCCCACATCAGCAACATCCACTCCAGCCATGGGTCCCTGTTGCTTGATACAAGCCCATAGAGTCCAATATTGGGCTATTTTTGATATACAGGAGCATTAGGGAGTAAATCGAAGGTAGGAACACTGTTTCCTATGGTATGGCCCACTTAATTTTCAGATTGGTCCCAAATTTTAGCTCAACGGTTAAAATGATCTGGGCAACGGGATAGACGGCTTAGATTATATGTATACATCAAGGTGGGGCCTGCACGAGTGCTTCACCATTTCTTTCTCTCTCTCCTTTTTTTTTTTTAAAGCAGTGCCAGTTAGCACTTTACGTTGCCAACGTCCAGCGTCCCTGGACGCTGGACACTTCATTGTGGTGGGCCCCACGTGGACGTGGCCCACCAATATAAATAAATATATATATATATATATATATATATAATATATACCTTATATTATATATGTATATAAATACATATTATATTATATATTATATAAAATATAACATATATGTATATATATATATATATATATATATATATAAAGATGCATTGGGCCCATTCAAACAGTGGATGGTGCGGATCATCACCTATAATAGAGTGGGCCACACCGTCTGATGTAGATGGACGGGGAAGATGTAACACATATTGGTGGGATCCACACCATTACAAAGAAAGAAAGAGAGAGAGATAGAGAGAGAGATACACGGTGAGATAGAGGAACCCCACCACTATGGGCCCTCTTGATTAAATCACATACATCCAAATAGGTCCCACCAACAAGTGGGCCCTAAAATTTAAAATAATGGAAAATCGCCCACCTTATCTTCCTTCTCCTTGCTCCCTTGGACTCCTTAGCTCCTTACCTTCACTTTTAACGGAGGTTGATGAAAGATGAATGGTTGAGATTGGAGATGAGAGGGTGGGCCACACTTGAAGTAGAGAGAGTGTGTTGGATGTGTGAAATTTCTCATGGGATTTGGAAAAAAATTGCTAAAGAATGAGAGGGAGAGATAGAAATAATGGATGGAGGGATGGGTGGAGTGATGGTTGTAAGAAAGGAGTGATGAGAGGTATGGTTTAGTTTGAAATTGGTGGAGAAGAGAGATGGTTGTGGTTGAAAATGAGAAAAAGAGGAATGGTGAGGTGGAAAGATGGTGGACTTTTGGAAAAAGAGGGAATGGGTGAAGTACTTGAGGTATGGTTGCATTTATGGTTAATTGATGGGACTAATTGTGTAGAGATTCCCTTAAAATTCGCAACGCGCGGTGTTTCTCGAAATAAACGCAGATCGGCATCTTCTTGCCTGGGTATCGGTTCGGTGCGCAAGTCACGGCGTTGGAACCGCGGCGACGACGCGGTCGCTATGATACAACTTTCGGATCAAGCCGACGTCGGTGCGTGGGACCTGGCTTAGGATCGTGCGCAAACACCGAATACGGTGCGAAGGTTGCTAGAATTTGACCGAAAGGACCGCGGAAGCTAACGGAACAGTACGGATTATGACACGAGTCTTACACTTCCTATCCAAATAGGCCTGACTATGAAAACTCTTGATGTTCTGGATCAATGCTATCCTTGATGACCAGAGAGGTGTTGGCCGGTGGATATCAAGGTGTCCAATGGCTTAAATCCTTAATTGCACAAACCTTCTACCTAGGTGCCACTCCCACTATAAATCTCACTCCCCTCCCATTTCCAAGCTGTTCACATTTGCTAACATTTTGAACAAACGCTTCCCCACTCCCATACCCAAACCTATTTCTGCTTCCCCCTTACCCTTTGTGCAGCTGTACTCCAAAACATAACACTTCAAGAAACAATGCTACTTCAATCCACCACACAAGAATATCTCAACAATTGACTTTAACAAAACAAAGCTATGATGATATGCAGTGGCCATAGAAACAAGATATGACTTTTGTTGAAATAACTCAACAGCAAGAGGACTTCCTTCTTAGATAGAAGAACAAGAACACGAGAGGAATCTCAGTAAGTGGACCTGAGATTTTTCTAGGGTGCTCAATCCATCAAAAGTATGAAATAAGCTTTAAAATGATATATCCAAGCCCATGCGGTTGTACATAAAAGAAGTAGCTGAGTGGGTTTTTGGAGTCATTAAGTTGAGACCTCTTATTAAATTTTGTTTCCTTCATGATGGATGGATTAAGTCAAGTTCGACTCGAGTCGAGGTAGGCCAAGCTCGGCTTGACTCGTCCATGCTGAGTCAAGTTGAGTTCGAGTCGAGTCGAGTTGCAATACACCATGGTCGAACTTGGCTTGAACTCAACTTTACTCGCCTCGAGTTGGCCTTTCAATTCGAGCTGTCTTGGGGTTGATGTAAATTTTGTAGGAGTTGTATATTGTTGTGAATGATGTCTTTAATTCACGGTCATTACCATGCATTTCACGGTCAATTCTGGCGATTTCGTTTCATTTCACGGTAATTTTCATGCGTTGTTCAGGTCTGTTCATGGCTCTGGAGGTGGATGGCCCGCTCATTTTCCAGTTTGTCCCTCTCAATTTCCTGTTTGGCCTGCTTAATTTTCAGTTTGTCCTGCTCAATTTCCAGTTAGGTCCGCTCAATTTCCAGTTTGGCCAGCTCAATTTCCAGTTTGGCCCGTTCAATTTCCAGTTTGTCCCGCTCATTTCCATGTTTGCCCCCTCAATTTCCAGTTTGGCCCGCTGAAATTCTAG
Organism: Magnolia sinica; assembly: GCF_029962835.1. Classification (NCBI taxonomy): domain Eukaryota; kingdom Viridiplantae; phylum Streptophyta; class Magnoliopsida; order Magnoliales; family Magnoliaceae; genus Magnolia; species Magnolia sinica. The sequence continues at coordinate 120,790,326 of NC_080573.1, forward strand.
TTTGTCCTGCTCATTTCCATGTTTGCCCGCTCAATTTCCAGTTTGGCCCGCTGAAATTCTAGTTTGTCCCGCTCATTTCCATGTTTGCCCGTCTCAATTTCCAGTTTGTCCCACTCAAATTTCAGTTTGGCCCGCTCAATTTCTAGTTTGTCCCGCTCATTTTCCAGTTTGGCTCGCTCATTTTCCAGTTTGTCCCGCTCAATTTTCAGTTTGGCCCGCTCAAGTTCTAGTTTGTCCCGCTCATTTTCCAGTTTGGCCCGCTCAAATTCCAGTTTGTCCCGCTCAATTTCTAGTTTGGCTCGCTCATTTTCCAGTTTGTCCCGCTCAATTTCTAGTTTGTCCCGCTCTTGCCCGCTCAATTTCTAGTTTGGCCCGCTCAATGTCCAGTTTGGTCCGCTCAATTTTCAGTTTGTCCCGCTCAATTTCCAGTTTGGCCCGCTCAATTTCTAGTTTGTCCTGCTTAATTTTCATTGTCCCTCTTAATTTTCGGTCAATTTGCTTTACTTCGCAGTCATTTCCATGCATTTCACGGTCATTCCCAGCGATTCTGTGTTGATTCACCGTCATTTCCATGCATTTCATGGTCAACTCCCTTCACTTCACGGTCATTTCCACGCATTTCACAGTCAATTCGCTCCACTTCACGGTCATTTCCATGCATTTCACGGTCAATCCCGGCGATTCCCTTCACTTCATGGTCATTTCCATGCATTTCACGTTCAATTCCGGTGATTCTGTATTATTTCACGGTCAATTCCCTTCACTTCACCATCATTTTCATGCATTTTTTTCTAAACAAAGAAGCTAAAATATAGGACAACTACTCCATTACAAGTCGTATTTTGTATCAAGCAATTTATTTAGGAGAGGGAAATCTGGCATATCTTGTTAGCTTGAGGGGAGGCATTGGAATTTCCTTTGCCTTCAACACATGATCTGCACTCAATTATAATTAATTTATAAGGAACTTATATATTAATCGGGTTCGTGTTGGGTCAGGCAACCCGAGACCTCAACCCGAGCCCAACCTAAGTTTTATCGGGTTGGTGTTTGTATGGCCCAACCCCAAGACCAAACTCGATACATCCTGCTCAAGCCCAACCCAATGTCAGGTCGATCACAGGTTGGTCGGTTTGAGCCCACCCAACTTTTAGCCCTAAAATCATATATGGTACGTCAAGTAACTAATTTTGGTTTAGAAGATATTCTTATTATATGAATAAAGAAAGAAATGAAAAAAAAGTGATAATTTTTGGTTTTATATGCTTATATATACATATTTATATAAATGTGTTAGAGAAAAATGTAGGTAGAATAAAATTCTCCATGTAAAAAAAAAAAAAAAAGGATACAGATACGGTTATAGCTACGGTTATAATCCGTAGCCATAGATCGGGGGTGGAATCGCCGAATCCACGATTGATCGCCGATTGGGACAGCGACTTGTGGTGGAATCGCGGGAGCTGCGATGGATCGCCGGTCTATGGATATGGCTACGGTTATTCCAATGTTGATGCCTAACAGATACTTTACAACCAATGACACAGCCCAATATTGACATTTGTGGGCTAGAACAATGTTTGAGATGTTCATGAACGAGCCCAAGAACTACCTTTTTCTTTTTCTTTTTTAACCAACCATTTCTTTTTCTTTTGTTATTTTTTTTCCTTGTAATTGACACAACTTCTGTTAATGAAAACTAAGGGACTCGAAATGCAATATCAAGGTAAAGGTAAAATGCATTCCTTTGTTGGTGTGTCAGTGACCACACTAGCTTCCCTCAAAACATGATAAAAATATCAGCACATACCTTATACCAACTTTTTTAGTTTTGCTAACAATGAAATTTGATCTGCATTTTCTACATCTCTTTCCACTATAACCAGCCTAGAAAATAAATGAGACTCACCTGCCTTGTTGGAGTCTCACCGGTCTGAAACACCATATTGTTTCTCCCTAGTCACTTCTCATAACACCAACTAAATTTTTTGGTCCGTGTTGTCGCTGTTCAAGCTCTTTCCATACAGATGCCAAAGTGACACAAAACTCATTTTCACTAAATTCAACCAACTGATAAAAAATTCTTGATCATGTCTCTCACTCACTTCTAATGATACTCTGTTTTCAAAGAATTTCTTATTCCTTTCCTTCTAGATCCACCAGATTATGTCAAATGAAAGCATCCTCAAAATTCTCCCTACTTGATTAAACAACAATTTCATCCTCCCACCTACGACCAAGGCCACTTTTTTGGAGAACCCAACAAATTAAAAAGCGTTTGAAGAAGTTCCATATCCCTAGGCATTCTACGAACAAGATATAGGTGATTGAATGATTATTCTATTTCTCTACACAAGTGGCACATTTCTTGCTTGCTGAGGTCATATCATCTTTGCTGAAATCTCATATTCTGGAAGATCCTAGCCTTTTTTTGCTGTTGTGGCCTGAAAATATCTTTGGAGGCTTCCTGTCTCTTCCCTCGCTCAAATCCTAGGTTGTCTCGCTGAATTTCTAGGTTCCCTCACTAAATTTCTACGTTGCCTCACTCAATTCCTAGGTTCCCTCGCTAAATTCCTAGGTTGTCTCGCTCAATTTCTAGTTTTCCTTCCTTAATTTCTAGCTTTCCTCGCTCAAATCCTAGGTTGCCTCGCTCAATTCCTACGTTGCCTCGCTCAATTTTTAGGTTCCCTCGCTCAATTCCTATGTTGCCTCGCTCAATTACTATGTTCCCTTGTTTAATTTCTAGCTTTCCTCGCTCAATTCCTAGCTTTCCTCGCTCAATTGATAGGTTGCCTCGCTCATTTTCTAGCTTCCCTTGCTCAATTTCTAACTTCCCTCGCTCAATTCCTAGGTTACCTCGCTGAATTCCTCCGTTGCCTAGCTCAATTCCTACCTTGCCTCGGTCAATTCCTAGGTTCCCTCGCTCAATTTCTACCTTCCTTCACTCAATTCCTAGGTTACCTCGCTGGATTCCTACATTGCCTCGCTAAATTCCTACATTGCCTTGCTCAATTTCTACCTTTCCTCGCTCAATTTCTACCTTCCCTCGCTCAAATGCTAGGTTGCCTCGCTCAACTCTTAGGTTGCCTAGCTCAATTTCTAGCTTCCCTCGCTCAATTTCTACCTTCCCTCGCTTAATTCCTAGGTTACCTCGTTGAATTCCTACGTTCCCTCGCTCAATTTCTAGCTTCCCTCGCTCAATTTTTACCTTCCTTCGCTGAATTCTTACGTTGCCTCGCTCAATTCGTAGGTTCCTTCTACCTTCCCTCACTCAATTCCTATGTTACCTCGCTGAATTCCTACGTTGCCTCACTCAATTTCCTAAGTTGTCTCGCTCAATTTCTAGGTTCCTTCGTTCAATTCCTAGGTTACCTCACTGAATTCCTACGTTGCCTCGCTCAATTTATAGGTTGCCTCATTTAATTTCTAGGTTCCCTCGCTCAAATCCTAGGTTCCCTCGCTGAATTTCTGCCTTCCCTCATTGAATTCTTACATTGCCTCGCTCAATTTCTAGGATCCTTCTACCTTCTCTCGCTTAATTCCTAGGTTCCCTCGCTCAATTTCTAGCTTCCCTCGCTCAATTCCTACGTTGCCTCGCTCAATTCCTAGATTCCCTCGCTCAATTTCTAACTCCTCTTGCTCAATTCCTAGGTTGCCTCGCTTAATTGATAGGTAGCCGCGCTCAAATTCTAGGTTCCCTCGCTCATTGTCTCGGTTCCGTCGCTGAATTTCTTAGTTGCCTCGCTTAATTTCTAGATTTTCCACTCAATTTCACCTTGCCTCGCTCAATTTTTTAGGTTGCCTAGCTCGGTTTCATCTTGCCTCGCTAAATTTAATGTTTGCCTTGTTGAATTTCAAGTTTCCCTCACTCATTTTGTAATTTGTCTCGCTCAATTTTTAGTTTGCTTCGCTCGATTTCAACTATGTTTAATTTTTTGCGTTATGATTCTTTAAGTAGTGAAATTTGCTATTAATATATTTTCAATTACATATTTGTAGGTGACGATTCTTGTTCTCAATTCCCAAACCCATCCTCTAAGTGTTCATTGAGATGGTGGTTCAACACGGTGAAGGGTGGATTAGAGAAGCATGATACTCGGCTAAGCCTATTCAAGCAATCTCTATTTTCCTTCTTGTTGCACCTCTCATCCTTTCGATTTATAGGGGCTGTATTTCACCTTCTTCTTGTAAGATATAAAGGGGATCTTATATTTGAGATACGGGGGACACGGTTGCAATTCACGGAGATGGACTTCGCCCTCATAACAGGACTTAAGACTGGGGAGCTTACAATACCAGAAAAGCGTCCCATCAGTAGTACATTAATGGACAAATACTTCAGAGAATATCCAATTATTAAGAAGCATTTATTAGATGCGTTTAATAAATTAGTTGATACCAATAAGCACGAGGATGTAGTGAAGGTTGCTCTACTTATGTGTGTAGAGTATTTTGTTAGGGGAACCGAATCGAAAACTATGTGTAACATAGATTATATGTACCTAGTAGACTCCATAGAGGATTTCTATAGCTATCCTTGGGGTAGTTTGGCATACAATACAATGTCGCAAGGGGTCGCAGCTGCTGTGATGGCATCAGGTGCGGTTCGCTACAATGTATATGGTTGTGTCTTTCCTCTGCAGGTAAGAACTCTTTATTTATTCTACATGATTATATTCAATTGTGGATTTTTATCCTCATGCAATTTCTTTAAAACAGATATGGGCTGTAGAGAGATTACCGGTCCTACAAGAGTGTGTTATTTCATTTGTTTCCTCGCAAATTTCACGCTTCATTCAATATCGAGGTTGGAAGGGTTGGAGGTACAACAAAATATATGCAATTTTTGAGAGTGAAGCTGTAAGTATATGTATTTCTCGGCTGTTCACTTTGCTTGATTTGACACTTACACTCCGTATATTAACATCAATCTGGGTTCTTTTACAGACTATCTTAATAAAGAACTTGGAACCCACACTACGAGAATGGGAAACGGACGCCATTCGCTTGCTCCGTGAAAGTTTTCAGGTGAGATATCATGAGCGTTTAATTAAAATGAAATTTGTTTAATTCACCGTTAAAAGTTTTTCGACTCTTATATGTGCATTGATACATTTTGAAGGTCATCGAAACTCAGGAATTGAGCGATGAGGGGGGATCAGCGGAAAGTGATGAAAAAGGTGTACAGGGAGAGGAATCAGGGGGGAATATTGTGAAACCATCTCTTTTGATGGATGAATTTAGGGTTGGGATAGATGAGTTGAAGAAGGAGAGAGAGGAGTTGAAGAAGGAGAGGGATGAGCTAAGGAAAGAGAAGGAAGAGTTGAGAAAGAGAGAAGAGAGGCTTGATGAGAGGGAGGTGTTGTTGAAAGAGAAAGAATTGTTAAAGATGGAGAGAGTAGATCTAAACGAGAGAGTGCAGTTGAAGAAAGAGATGGAATTATTTTTCATCATGAACGAGGAGTTGAATAGGCGGATGTGTGAGTTATTGAGAGAAACTGAAAACTTAGCGAAAGAGAGGGAGACCTTAAAGAAGGAGAAGGAATATTTCTATATACAGAGAGGACAGTTTATGAGGGATGAGGACGAGGAGTTGAAGAAGAAAGTCAAAGTTGAGGATATGGAAGAAAAAGAACAGGGAAATGTGGAGTTGGAGGTGCAATCGTATGGTATGGCGGAGCATAATCTATTGGATAAAGCACCCGTTTCTCCTCCTGTTTATGTAAGGAGAACTAAAAGGGTACTTAAGCCATCTTATTATATAGTTTCTCCATTCTTGTCCCTGTCTTCGATCAATACAACCCCGAACGTGGTGAGGCAACCTGAGGAAGCCGTAAACTTTCCTACATCTCCGATACCATTTCATCTACAGATGGATCCATTCAGGATGCTATCGACGGATGAACTCAAAGAGGTAGAAAAATACTATGAAGCAAATAAGGAGACGGTAGAGGCTTCATGGTTCAAGTCTATATGGGTAGATGATGCGTGGGTTGATAACGTGGTAAGCATTCGTATGAGAGTGTCTATATACATTGACTTTCATATAGTTATATCTTTTAATCGATTATTGTTGAATCATATTATCTTGTGGAGTAGGCTATCGACAAATATGTTGACTTCCTAGAGGAAAGGCAGTCTAATTGTGCAATTGCATATCCCCAAGATTGCAAGTTCTGTCCCACTTATTTTATGATAAATATTTAGTTCGGAGTATCGCTAACCTATTTTTTCAATTAATTCGTGTTTTTCTACTTGTATTGATCTTTGATTTTTGTTACAGCCATACCTTCAAACTAGTATGCCGACTCTAAGGGCGTATTGGGACTCGAAGTCTGCTTCGGAACGTGCAAAGTTGGTAGGCATGATGAACAATGTCATCGCAATTGCCAAGCAGTGGGGTAAATCACACGCCAAGGAGATTTGGTATAGTGAACGGGTAATTTATTCATCACATAACATCAAAAAAGGTCGTAATGTGTTCTTTGATCATGTTTTTTAACTGATAGCCTACTTCTTAAACATGGACAGGTTTATGTACCCGTCAACCATGATAACTCTCATTGGTTCTTGATGGTCCTATATCCAAGACAACGGGAGATCATTATTATCGATAGCTTAGTGTCAAATGCTCTCCTAAAGTATAAGCAGATGATCAATTTGATGACGGAGGCGCTCCCGATTCTCTTCCATGCCACCGGAGACGTCACCGCGCATGAAGGGAAGACTTGGACTGCCAAATCCATGAAATCTGTGCCAAAGCAATGCAATGGTTTTGACTATGGCATATTTGTAATTAAATTTATCGATATACTGTGCAGCAGTCGTACCTTGGAGGGAACAGACATGTAAAAATTCACTATACATTGGAGGAAGTCGATAGCGTATAATTGTTTGTCTGTAACCTATAAATGATACTTGTTGTAGGCATGAGATGAAAAGGATAATTTTGAGGAATATTGTATTATATATAGTGTTGTATGTACCCCGCACAATTTGTACTTCAGAAAATTTACAATGAATTAAATTTCATAACGTGTAAATGTTTCCATCACTCAACTTTCATGCTTGTTTTGTTCAACTTCTAGTTTGCCCTGCCTAATTTCAAGTTTCCCTATCTCACCTTATACTTACCCTCGCTCAATTCCTATGTTGTCTTGCTCAATTTCTACATTGCCTCGCTCAATTTGTAGGTTGCCGAGCTCAATTGCTAGGTTCCCTCACTCAATTTCTAGGTTCCCTCGCTCAATTCCTACGTTGCCTCGCTCAATTCATAGGTTGCCTCGCTGAATTTGTACATTGCCTCGCTCAATTGCTAGGTTCCCTCACTCAATTTTTAACTTCCCTCGCTCAATTCCTACGTTGCCTTGCTCAATTCATAAGTTGCCTCGCTGAATTTCTAGGTTGTCTCGCTCAATTTATAGGTTGCTTCGATCGTTTTCTACGTTGGCTTTAGGAACGGTAACTATTAATTGCAAATCGGAATATTGCGATAAATCCCCACATCCATTTGAGTTTAAACATTGGACAGTCCCTTATCTGACCATGGGGCACCCATTTCATAACTCAGATGGGCCAGGGGCCATCAGGGTAGCCCGATTTACCATATATGGGCCCAAAGGGCCATCTCAGGTAATAAGTGGCACCTGGGGCCAACTGAACTAAGGCCAACTGAACTAAGCTGCAGGGTATATATAAACCTTTAAACCCTCTCTCCCTAACTCCCACAGCAAATTTATAGCAGCTGAGAGAGAGAAAATAGAGAAGGATGGGTTTAAAAGAGAGAGAGGATTGGGGAAAGGGTGTGAGTGCTTGGGGAGTAGGAAATTGGAATTCCCACACTCCTACATCCGTCATTCGCTGGAGACTGCGGCCCTACCGCCGTAAATGCGAATTGTGGCTGATAAAAGGTAACAAATTTGAGATCTCTTCCATTTTTCTTAGCTATGGCCGCATGCATGTGTCCTGACATGCGATTCCTTAGGCACAGGGCCCTTGCAAAAAGAACCTTAGGACAAAGAGGTGAGATCCGACCCTTGACCCAAACCCTAAGCTAGTCGGGTTTTCTCTTTCCAAATATCCTTATAAACTCCATATGTTAGATAGGTTCAGACGACTCAAAAACCAAACCATATGTTAATCGGGTTTTCTCTTTCATAATTCCTTTATAAATGCTATACATATGTTAAATTTGATGATTATATAAATGCGCAAACCCACCAATGTGTTTTATGTTCGACGAAATCCCTGTGTGGGCCCGACAATAACATTATGCTAGTATCGCGGCGGTTGTCAAGCCACGGAGACACATAATTTTCAAAAATTTCATGGGAATCTCAACTAACCACCTGAATTAAGGAGCTGCTTGATCCGAGCTGGCCACAATTGGCTTGTTTAATCCACTTTAGTTGAACTTGATTGACATGTTTAACTCCATTTCCAGATAAGAAAAAGAGGAGTACCAGGTGGCATAAGAAGCCTGAAATAAGAAAAGAATCCTCGGTAAGTCTTAATCCATACTCATTTGTTTGACCTCACTCACATCATGCATAAGCCACCAATAAAATGAGAACTTAAATATTCCAGTTCTGACACAGTTGCATCTCGAAGAGGCACACATGTGAAAGCAAAAAATCAACATGCTAATTTGTAGCAGTGTAAATAATATAAAAAAGAATTGATTTTCTTGAGGTTTTAGGCAAGTGAAACACAAAACATACTACTAACCCATTCACTAGGGCTACCTACAGGATTTCTTAACTCAACGATGACATTCAACAACCCTTGCTCCTAAATCCCAGGATCAAGCTATCCTTTTCTTATCAGTTGTAGCAACAACAAGCCACTTCAAGCATAATTCCTCGTAAATCATTCAAAACATCAAAACTCCCAACATTTATGCTTATCAATAGCCCTTGACCTTGAGTCAAAAATTGAAATACGAAAAGATTTCACATACACCAAAGTTGGTTTTTGCATTATTTTAAAAACTTGTTTCTCCAGTTTCAATTATTAGAGGAATAAAAAACGATCTCAAATGTTTGGGGTGTGAATGCCATTTGCGGAGTCGACCGGGTTTCCTCGCTCATTTCCTAGGTTGCCTCGCTTAATTTGTACGTTGCCTTGCTCAATTTCTAGCTTCCCTCGCTTAATTCCTAGGTTCCCTCGCTCAATTCCTATGTTCTCTTGCTCTATTTCTAGGTTGCCCCGCACAATTTCTAGCTTCCCTCGCTCAATTCGTGGTTCCCTCGCTCAATTCCTAGCTTCCCTCGCTCAATTCTTAGGTTGCCTTGCTCAATCCGTAGGTTCCCTCGCTCAATTTCTAACTTCCCTCGCTCAATTCGTAGGTTGCCTCGCTCAATCCGTAAGTTCCCTCGCTGAATTTCTAGCTTCCCTTGCTCAAATCCTATGTTCCCTTGCTCATTTCCTAGGTTTCCTCGCTGAATTTCTAGCTTCCCTCACTCAATTCGTAGGTTGCCTTGCTCAATTTCTAGCTTCATTCGCTCAATTCTTAGGTTGCCTCGCTTAATTTTTAGGTTGCCGCGCTGAATTTCTAGCTTCCCTCGCTCAAATCCTATGTTCCCTCGCTCAATTCGTAGGTTGCCTCGCTCAATTTCTAACTTTCCTCGCTTAATTCGTAGGTTGCCTCGCTCAATTCCTAGCTTCCCTCGCTTAATTCCTAGGTTTCCTTACTCAATTTTTAGGTTGCCTTGTTGAATTTCTAGTTTCCCTTGCTCAAATCCTTTGTTCCCTCGCTCAATTCGTAGGTTGCCTCGCTCAATTTTTAGGGTTCTTTGCTCAATTCATAGGTTGCCTCACTCAATTTTTAGGTTGCCTCATTGAATTTCTAGCTTCCCTCACGGTCAATTCGCTTCACTTCACGGTCATTTTCATGCATTTAACGGTCAATCCTGGCGATTCCGTTTTGATTCACGGTCATTTCCATGCATTTCACGGTCAATTTCCTTCACTTCACGGTCATTTTCATGCATTTCACGGTCAATCCTGGCGATTCCGTTTTGATTCATGGTCATTTCCATGCATTTCACAGTCAATTTCCTTCACTTCACGGTCATTTCCATGCATTTCACGGGCAATCCCGGCGATTCCATTTCATTTCACAGTCATTTCCATGCATTTCACGATCAATCCCGCGATTTCGTTTCATTTCACAGTCATTTCCATGCATTTCACGATCAATCCCGGCGATTCCGTTTCATTTTACGGTCATTTTCATGCATTTCACGGTCATTTCCTTTCACTTCATGGTCATTTCCATGCATTTCACGGTCAATCCTAGTGATTCCATTTCATTTCACGGTCATTTCCATACATTTCATAGTCATTTACATGCATTTCATGGTCATTTTCCTTCATTTCACGGTCATTTTCATGCATTTCCTAGCAATTTCCAAGACTTCAACCCAAGCCCAACCCAAGTTTTATTGAGTTGCTGTTTGTATGGCCCAATCCCAAGACCAAACTCGATACATCTTGACCAAGCCCAACCCAATGTCGGGTCGGTCACAGGTTGGTCGGGTTGAGCCCGCCCAACTTTCAGCCCTAAAATTATATATGGTACGTCAGTAACTAATTTTGGTTTAGAAAATATTCTTATTATATGAATAAAGAAAGAAATGAAAAAAAAGAGATTTTTTTTTATATGCTTATATTTACATATTTATATAAATATGTGTTAGAAAAAAAATGTAGGTAGAATAAAATTCGCCATGTAAAAAGAAAAAAAAACAAAAAAAGAAAAGAAAGAAAGAAAGAAAGAAAGAAAGAAAGAAAGTGTGTTGGGATATGGCTATAGCTACGGTTTTAGCTACGGTTATAATCCGTAGCCATAGATCGGGGTGGAATCGCAAGGTTCATGATTAATCGCCGTGTTGGGATATGGCTATAGCTACGGTAATAGCTACGGTTATGATCCGTAGCCATACGGATATAGCTGCGGTAATAGCTACGGTTATGATCCGTAGCCATACGGCTATAGCTACGGTAATAGCTACGGTTATAATCCGTAGCCATAGATCGGGGGTGCAATCGCGAGATTCACGATTAATCGCCGATAAGGACAGCAACTTGCGGTAGAATCATGGAATCCACGATTGAACGCCGACTTACCGCTATAGCTACGGATTATAGCCGTAGCTGTATCCGTATCCCTGTCCCCACGCCATTACCATTCTACTTGAACGTCAACCGTTGAAACCCTTTTAGGGGCCACACAAGTTTTGGATCATTATGAAAATCGTTTTTCCTCTTCATCCAGGTCTTTGTGGCCTTATGAATAGATTGGATGGAAAATAAATGTTATGGTGGGCCCTACAAAAGTTTTAACGATGAAAATCAATTTTCCGCTGCTCTGTGTGGTGTGGCCCAGTTGATCATTGGATATGATTTTCTTTTTTTGGATAATGCTCCGAAATGATCTCGAAATATGGATGAACGTTGTGGATATATAAATACATAGCTGTGGGGCCATGTAACTTTGATCTCTTTTAAGCCGTTCGTACAACTGTCAGTTGGAGGAGCGTCAGCGCTCGTCTTCGCAGTGAAAAGGAGGGGTAGTTTCGTCCTCAAAGTCGCTGTCCGCACGTGCTAGTCTAAGTTGGTCACTTAAGTTTGTATTCTTTCATAAAAACCGCTGGGTAAAAGGTTTTGTCTACAGTGGTCATTTTCTCGTTATTGACACTTAATCTAATATCTTAAATAGCGTAGAATGGAATTATTGATAAGAGCTAAAAAGGTTGATTTTTGAGGTTTCAAATGAGGTGGTCTCAGCAGAGGCTACCGGAAGCACAAGGAACCGGGTTTGATCCTCAGGACAATGTTTCCAAATAGGCTTAAGACTTATAGAAATCCCATGATCATGATCATAGTGGGACTCACTTTGGGCGGGCCTTATGCACAGATTGGATACCATGAAAACATCAAGGTAGGCCGCATGTGCAAGAGTTGTAAAATAAGCTTACTTTACAAACATTGTACAGATCCAGCCTCCATACACAATAGCTGTTTCGCATTTAGTAAAGAGAACTGATCGTCTACATGTGCCTGCAATGGTTCCAACCACTATCCAACATGTCCCATGTGTAGGACATCCATACCATATCAACGGTGGATCCCAACATGAATCACTGGTCCCTTGGGCGTGTTTGATTTGTGAAGTAAATGGGTATTACCTGTGAAATAAGTAATAATTACTTACCAGGGAATTGCCTCTCGTTTCCTGTGCGCTGTTGTTGACGGCGTAGCCTTTTGGCGTTAAAATCGAGGATGGCTGTGAAAGAACTATAGGGTCCACTGTGATGTACATGATATATCAACACCGTTCATCTTGTATGTCAGCTTCATTTAGGCCATGAACTCAAAAATGAGGTAGATCCAAAGGTCCAGTGGACCACACCACAGGAAAGAGTGGAAATTTAATGTTTGCCGTATAAAAATTTTGTGGCGCTTAGATGTGTTGGCTGAAGCTGATATTTGTGTTTATCCCTTATCAATTTTAGACTTAGGCCCTAAAATATTCTGATAAAATAGATGGACGGTGTGGATATGTCATACACATCACAATGGGGTCCACAAATGCAAGTCAACTTCTTCGGACCAAATTTCGAGGCAGAATTGCATTTGAAAATCCAGGAAAAGGTAATAATGAACTTTTGCAAGGGTATTTCCCAATTCCCTTGAAATCAAACAGGCCCTAAAATATCAACCTGTGAAGTGGGCTGCATTATTGGACCCTAATGAAAAACTGGCAGTCTAACATAATGCATAGGTGTGGCCATCATGAATCAGTCTAAGTGAGCCAAGGCGGTACACAGGTTAGTAGTTGGCCATCCATCAATCAGCCTTCGCAGTGGTGCTCACCTTTTGCATGGCTCAGATGCCATCCAAGGGGCATGGTGGTGGCAAATAATGTATCGTGATAAGCTTACATATTATGGTTGTATTTTGGTCCTTAAAACCATATAGAAGGGCCTCCCTACAGTCCGATAATATATATTATTACAGCCGTTATTACCTTACTTTGTTTAGTTTCAACCATCCATTTGCAAGTAATGACCGTGTTCATAAGACAACAGTGTGATTTTGCACCATGACCATGAGACAAAAATATGGTGTTTGATCAGTAATATGATTTTCTGGCAGGGTACTACTCTTGATATGCGGGTGCTCAGAAACTGTACACATGGCATACATTAAACTCAAAAGTTGAACGACTAAATTTTGGAACTTATAGTTACTAAGCCACAATCCCAACATCAGATTGGACAATTGTTTGTGGAAGTAGGACTATGGCATATATTTCATTTTTAACTGTCCAATAAATGTCGACAGACATGTAACCTGGAAACCATGATTCAGGACAGTTTAATTAGAATTACTTTTATGCTACTCATGCAATCCATGAGTAATTTCCAAGTATCTGGGTATCATGCATCACTCTGCAATAATACCAAAGTTTCCTCTTCTACCATATAACTAAATGATCAACACCCTGAGATTCATAACCACCTATTAAAAATATTCCAGTTTAAGCTGAAGACCATGAAATCATGAGAAACCTTATCCAAAGGCTAAGTTGGGTTGTCAGCGTCTGCACACCATGGTCTACGAGCACTGACTAGAATTTCCTAATTAGATGAAGCCTCCAACATTCCTACTGAACTTTCTCATTGATTAGGTGTAGGTATAATCATCATTGGAGATGTGTCCCAGTTATTTGAGCTGGCTTCATTAAATATAGATATTACCATATTCTCATGTATCATTCTACTGACAAAAGGAAAACAGAAACTCATTGCTCAACCTCAAAAAACCTGCCTTCCAACCCAAGACAAACATAGGATGAAAAGAATAAGAAAACAGCCCATTGATCTGTCCTAAGTGTTTGTATTTTTCCCCCCCTAAATAACACAAAAGGCTCATCTAACCTTACATGTAATCGATGGATACAGCTCCGTTGCCTCATTTCCTAACGCTCCTTCTTTGAAGATTTCTTCTTAAAAGATTTGTTTTTGGGTTTCAGCTTGCTTGAGGTTGTAGAAGATGACTCACGAGCCTTTCTTCGTTTCTTCTCACCCTTGACATTGAACACTGCAACAGCCTGTTTCACAATGCAAACAAATTCACTAATAAATGAAGATTGAGTCCGCCCAAAAGTAAGAAGGATAAATAGATGAGTTTCGACTTTCATGCTTGCCTTGTCAACGTCAAGTATCTCATTGGAGTGTCTGGACATTAGCTTGTTCAGGATCTTGTCAGTTTGCTGCTTCTCTTGCGCTCCCATTCCCTTTCCTTCCACAACGGGGAGGAACTAAACAGAGATTGAGAGAAGTGGATCAGCACAAGTTCTTACATTTTAGTACTGAAGAAATATGGAGGTGTAATTTGCATGATGAAGGAGATTTGTCATTGTACCAACCTTACGGTACTTTCCAGAATGCTTTGCAGGCTTCTCTCCTGGTAGCTTCTTGTCGAATTTCCCACCACTTGCAGTTGAAGTCGCTGCCATCCCAGCAACACTGGCTAGCTCGTCTTTACTAGCTTTCTTTGGTGCTGCTTGAGTTCCTGTTATGGGCAATGCTGTCGCCGCAAGTTGCACATGGCTGCCAAACTATCTTTGTTAGATGTTTTGAAGATTTTCTAACAATTCTTTTTTCTTTTTTCTTTTTTTGAAAGACAGATTTTCTAACAATTCTAAAATTCTAAAAATCAATGCGTTGTGTCAGGCAAGGCAGTGATGGAAAAACCCAAGAGATTAGCATCCTGCATAGTTTTATATAATAGTGTAATTCAGCTCTTTTGTTTTTTTTGTTTTTTTTTAAAAACAGTACTAATTAATGATAGTTATTACATAAACATTAAGAGACAAAAGCATATGAAATAGAAACAGATATATTTAGAAATAAAAATACATTGAAGATAAACATAATATATAGATCATATCAAGAAATAAGGAGTAAAATAGTTCTAAGGTCTCATCCTAATAGCCAGGTGAATATGTGGGAAGACAGGATAAAACTATGGAGTAACCTTGTTACATGGTTTTAAACCAGAGACTTCGATACCGGAAGAAAAGTGAACCGATGAAAAGTTTCAAGGATAACTGGACTTGGATAATCACACAACTAATGAAAGAGCTTGAGAGCAAGGTTGGGAACATCTCACAAGTTGGATAAGGAAAATAAAATAAAATCGCAAAATGATTATGTAAATTAGGAATAGGAGTCTCAAATCCCAAGTAAAATTGTGAATACCATAACTCAAATATAATTCAAGTGGATATTAATATGGAACATTTCTTTGTTCCCGATTGACGTTTGACAAACAGTCATAGGCTAATGTAATGGAAGAAAATAGCGGGTGCCAACCCTATCAAAGAGGGTGAAAAGACAACCTTGGCAAGGCATTAACTTTAGCAGCTTGTTTCAGATTCTGCAAACGGTTCTTTTCCTGCTTTTCGACTCGATTCTTCTTTTCTTTCTGTCTCTTGCTGAAAGGATCTTCTCCTGGCTCTGCAACAACAGCAGTTACATATGACATGAATAAAAAGAGAGAGTTAAACATAAATGGACAAAGGGAACGATCAAAAAGATGATTTCCACACGTGTTGAGATCGTCAATCAACATAATCAAGAACAAGGTTCCTTCAGCAAACCTCTTCACTACCCCCCCTCTTTTGGGTGAAAAGTATGAAGCCTTATTTCTCTTTATTTTTTTTCCTCATACAATCATTGAAAAACACTAGACACTGGGAAGATAGTTATAACTTGAAAAGAAGAAGAAAAAGAAGAAATTCCATGCTTAAACTATACCGTCTGTCATTTTGGCCTCGATGATTGGTACATCCTTATCATCATTTACACGATCATAGCCATGACGGCGCTTCCAAGTTCCAGTTTGTTCATCATATACAATCTTATCTTTCTTGCGCTTCTTTATTCCTGCAGAAATTTCAAGCAATAGTAACTAGCATGTTACATTTGAGAGGGTCAGCAGATCGCTCTCCTAGAATTGTAATTCTAACATATGTATCAGTCATTGGTAAATAGTTTGCACAGTGCACAAAATTTTGAGATACCTTTCTTTTGGGCAAACAATTCCCACTTTGTGGGGGGCTTAGGCTTTGGAAGCTGAAAAAGAAAAGAAAGAAAGGAAAAACTTAAAATTAGCTATTGTGGATTTATACAATGAGAGAGAGAGAGAGAGCCAAGGGTGTTTGGATTGATGGAAATCAAAATGTAACTGAGGAAATGAAATTGATTTCATGTGATGGTTTCCTGCATTTGCGAAAATAGGATGATTGAGGAAATCGGTTTCCTTGTCCTCAGATTTCCTCTATAAAGGGTCATTATCTTGTCCACTCTCAGATCCCTTTTAATATTGAGAGGAATGGAGAAAGTCCATCAAACTGATTCCAAAAGGCAAGTGCGCTCATTTCTTTAAATAGAAGAAATGAGCACAATGGCCATTTGGGTCAATGGCCATTCTGATGAAACACGGTAACTTCCATATCTTCATTATAAGTAACACAGAAAGCATGCATCTACCAATGTTCTGACTTCTGAGACTAACTTTCAGGACTTAACCAAATTGACTGGGTCCAAGTCCCAAATATTAAGTTCAAACTCAGCAGTGAAACACGTCTGAATCAATAATATATATATATATATATATATATATATATATATATATATATATATATATACACACAGGTTCAAAAGAATGTAAATGGGTCACACCAGGCGTTGCCCAATGAAATCACAAAAAGAGAGAGAGAGAGAGAGAGAGAGAGAGAGAGAGAGAGAGTAATGGTATCCTGTGAACCATCCCGCAGGATACCTTGGTGCGGTCCAATTCCGACCGCAAGAGGGACGGGGATTTCCTGCGAAAGCCTTTCACAGGAAGTTCCTGCGCAAGGATGGTGGGTGGGACCCACTGCTATGTTTGTGAAAAATCCACTCCATCCATCCATTCTATGAGCTCATTTCATGACATGCGACCAAAAATCAGGCGGACACCATTTGAGGTTGTGAAAGCCATTCACGGAAGGGGTGGTCCACCTCCGGTGGGTCCCACCATTATACATTAAAAAAATCTACTTTGACTATCAAGTAAATGCCTTAGTTTTAGGCCCATGGGTGAAAAACCAACCCCAACCATGATTCAAATGGACCATAAGAATGGAAATAGTATGAGGGTGACGCTTACCCTCCAAATTGTTTAACTAGTTATGGGCCGCATGTATCATGGATGGGCCTGATTTTTAAGTCGCTGACCTGAATTTGTGTCATCTAATGGTTTGGTTGGATGACAAATAAACGTTACGATGGGCCCTAGAAAATTTTTAATGGCGGGCGTTCAACCACAAATGTTTCCTGTGGTGTGGTCCACTTGAGATTTGGATCTGGTTCATTTTTGGGTCAATGCCCTAAAATGAGTGGGCAATATGGATGGACGGAGTGGATATATAGCACATACATCAAGATGGTCCAGATCACAGCCTAACTAAACCCAGTGTTTCAACGACACAATGATGATAGAGACTTCTTCGGTTAAGTCTTTTAATAACACACAACTTTAGCCTCCTCTGGAGCTACTCTTTCAGGATCACATATTATCCTTGGAATGGCTCACTTGAATTAAAGATTGTGCAGATTTTTGGGCCCTACAGTTAAAACAGGGTGACTCACATGATGATCGGGGTGGATTTCACCAAAACATTATGGTCAGCCCCACTTCAGCTAACCCCACTTTAAGACCGTGTGCAGGAGACCACGACTCATATCTACCTGTTATCTTAGCCCTACGACCAAATTTCCAACAGTTACCTAATGGTTGGAGTAGATTTCACATACGCATCACTATAGGGCCCACCCTATCTAAGTTCCCAAGAGGATAGGGAGGTGGAGTGCACTAAGGGACGCGGATTAGATACGGTTGAGTAGCGAGACTCACTACGGAAGTGACTTCACCAAGTTCTGTGGACCCCACTATGACGTATGTGTTGTATCCACAGCGTCCATCCATTTGGAGATATTATTTTAAGTCATGAGCCAGAGAATGAGGCAGATCCAAAGCTTTAGTGGACCCCACCACAAAACAGCGGGAAGATTGATGCCAACCGTTGAAACCTTTCTAAGGCCCACCATGATGTTTTTTCGAAATCTAACCTGTTCAAAAGTTAACAAAGACATTAAATAAGGGAAAATATAAATATAAGCTTGATCGAAAACTTTTGTGGCCTTTAGAAGTTTTTAACGGTGGCGTTACTCTCTCCACTGTTTTCTGTGGTGGGGTCCACTGGAGCTTTGGATGTGACTCATTCTTTGGATATTACCCTCAAATGATCTCTCCCAATGGATGGACGGCGTTGATACAAAACATGTCATGGTGGGGCCACAGAATTTGGTGACGTCACTTCAGTAGCAGTCTCGCTATCAGTAGCCAATTCGCACCCCCACAAAGGTCTCTTGTGGGGACGTGGATTTCCTGCAAGTTCCCGGGCAAGAATGGTGGGTGGGACCCACCGCTATGTTTGTGAGAAATCCACTCTATCCATCCGTTTTTCGAGCTCATTTCATGACATGCAACAAAAAATCAGGAGGATTCAAAACTCATGTGGGCCACATGAGAGGAAACGGTGAGTTTTCAGCGAGCACCGTTCAAACATTCTACTGGCCATAAAAGTATTGTATCAGCCCAAATTTACTGTGTTTTTACTTCATCCAAGTGGGAATAACCTTATAAGCGGTTTGGATGACATATAAACATCAAGGTGGAGCCCAGAAAGGTTAGGAATTTCTTTCCCCAATTTTCCATCTCGTGAGACCCACTTGAGTTTTTAATTCTCCTGATTTTTGGTCGCATGTCATGAAATGAGCTCACAAATTGGATGGACGGAGTGGATTTCTGACAAACATAGTGGTGGGTCCCACCCACCATCCTTGCGCAGGAACTTCCTGTGAAAGGCTTTCTCAAGAAATCCGCCTCCCTCTTGCAGTGGGAATTTGGACCGCACCAAGGTATCTTGTCGGATGGTTAGCAGGAGACCATTACTCTCTCTCTCTCTCTCTCTCTCTCTCTCTCTCTCTCTCTCTCTATATATATATATATATATATATATAGTAATGCTCACACAAAACTAGTTGGACATTACATTTTCGTCCAACTAACTATGCATTCAATGAAAACTTTCTTCTTAATTAATGTAATTAAATGCTTTCACCGCACACTAATTTGATTTTAGCATTGGAAAAGTGACCACGGCTCGGGTGGGTGCCATCATGGTGTTAAATACTTCCTTTTCAGCCGGTTCTTGATCATTACTATTCGCCTCGATCTCATCTGACTTGTTTATTTTCCCAAGCCAGCCAAACCGCTGAGCCCATGGCAACTATTATGACGGCTTCCTTGATTGAATAGCCCACTCACTATCTTGTAATGCACTTGCAATATCTCGCCCGACCCTCTCAAAAACTCTATACTTCCTTGGTCCCACCCCGGTAGTTTCTTGGTACTGACATGCTATGATTCCCTTGTTATTCCCAATAAGACCAATGTATCGCGATATTTTTTACTGCATAATTTCTAGATGTCACTTGAATCGCTAATGTATCAGCGATATTATTGATAATATTGCCAAAAAACTATTTATTAAAAAAAATCCATTTATAAAAAATTATGGGTACATGGTTGTATGATGAAATGAATGTATGTATGTGTGTATATGCATGGATGGCTGGATGTATACATGCAAGGATGGATCAGGCATGCATGTGTGTATGTACGCATAATTGTATGCATGCATGCATGTAGTGGATGGTTGGATGGATGGATCCACCATTTTCCCCATGTTCCCCTAATGTTCTTGTGAGTTAGTGATACATGCTTTTAGGCCCCCATTATAGGGAAATTTAATGTGTATGCATCTTTTTTACTATTATTCGATTCCTAAATATGCAAATGTGTATTTTAGCAGTTTTTAAGTATCATTGAGAAATTAAATCATTTTCTCCATGTTTCCCCAATGCTTCCCCAAGTCAATGTTACATGGTTTAGGCCCCTATAAAAGGAAAACTTATTATGCATGCGTCTTTTTTTTCTTCTTCGTTTTGTAAGATAAAGGAAAATTATTAAGAAGGCACTGAGATGGTGCCAAGAAGCTTATAACCCTATGTAGCAAAAAGTAGAAAACTATCTTTCAATAACGCGTTACAAGAAGCCCACTTGGTTACAAGGCGTTTCACCCTGCGAATGACAAAATCAGCATCCTTGTCAGAATCATTGGAGCATCTCCCATTCCTCTCCCCCCAAATAGATCAAAAGGTCACTAGGATTGCCAACCACCACTCCGCCTTAGCTTGCTTCACCGTTACCTGCCTCTAATAGACTATCCACTAAAATGGGCATGCACCACTGCATTTTGAACGAAGATACGACAGACTCCCAAACCCTCCCAAAGAAAGGGCAATGGAGTACAAGGTGATCAATTGTCTCCTCACCATTCATCACTTTTGAAGATTATCAATAGATAAGACCCTCTTTCTACCATTGGCCACCCAAATGCCGCCACTTTCGGGGGAGCAACATACTGCCATAACATGGCTGTCGGAGCACAGCCCTCAACAGGGGGAGAGCACAACAGAGCATAGATGGATGAGACAGAATATAATTAGCATTTCCTGAAGTTTCATTTGAGAAATCCCACCATTTTCCCCATGTTTCCCCAATATTCCCTTCAATCAGCAATACATTTCCGGGTATCTACGATAATATCAGTGGATATCGATACATGTTTCCGTATCCCCAGCCAATGATACATGTAACGATACCGATATTGAATACTGCTCTCATGTAAGCAAGAATATAAACCAAAGAACATCACATTAATCTCTCAGCCTTACACCCACAAAGATTAAACCAACATGGAAAAGGTGTGGAACAATCATGATCACCACAGCCCATCTAAAAGGTAGGCCACACATGGCGTGGGCCACGAATGATCATCACAGTCCACCAACAAGCACCACCTTTTTACCTTATTTATTCACTTACCTTCCCTCCCCCTTTTTGAATGTGACACAACAAACTATGTGTATGTGTGTTTGAACATTAACAAACTAAATATAACAACACTTTATTGAGGGAAAGTAACATTTCCACTCACCTTTGCTTCTGCGTACTTATATGGACCTTCAGAACTTGGTAAGGAATTATATGATCCTGATGTGTCACGACATTAATAGTGTCCACCCGCACCTAGGTCATACAAGTGGGGCCCATTTCGGTGATACAGACAGTTGATCTGATGGTACCCCTAAGGATGGGAGATGCCCCAAATTTCTTCCAGATAGCCGTCCAATGTTTGCCCCTTTTTCTCTGGACCATTGCTATATTTTTTTTAACAATCTAACTTCTTGAAATAAATAAATAAATAAAAGAAAATCTGGAGCCCCTGATAAGAAAGGGTTAGATCCTCCAATCTGAGAGGTCCAATCCCCTGAAGCACAAGGGAAGGGCATGCCATCAGATCAAGAATCAGGATAAATGAACCATGGGCTTAACTAGCATGGATTGGAGACATAAGGAGTCAGGACACTAGTCCCTTCCTGATGCATCAAGATTTGCTTGATTTCTCTAGATCTCATCAGCTTAAGAATATGAGCAAAATTAGACAGGAAATACTTGCATCAACTACCAAATAAACGGATGGTGAAGAGTAAACTAAATTAAGTCAAAGTATGAAAACCATGATAATGATAAACAATGATGACACCATATAGCCAGCAAAAATATAATAAAGAACACTTACATGCTTCTCTCTAGGCAACCTCGTTGTTGGTTTAGGCAACTGAACAAGGGGACCATCTGGGTCTTCGGTTGATGGCAAGTTGAATAGAGCATCGGCAATTGCTTGAACAAGCTCAGTTCCCTTTTGTAAGCATTCTTTCACCAGCTCATCCCTAAACAAACCCCGAAAGGTTGTCATTAATATCACTCTGACCTGACATTACCATCTTTCATAAGGGTTTCAAAACAATCCAATATCTCAAACAATATAAGAACTGTTATGATCTTTATTTAGGGGCTTTCCTGTTTCATTAAGCTAGCTGTTAAGGGTATTGTTTTGAGTTAAGCTTTCTGCCTTCTAAATCAGCTAGTACCCTATCTCGGCTACAAAGTGTCTGTTACAGTTACTTTGACATGAGTAGCTTGTTTGAAATGTCGTTGTTAGGGTTTTCAAGATACCAGTTTGGAATCATTGTTCTTTGAGTGCGTGGGTATATAGAAAATGATAGGTAGTGCTAGAGGAAGCCACCTGGAAATCATTGTAAAAATTTAAATAAAAAAAAACTGTGGTTTTCTTGTGTTGTTATTGTAAAGAGGAAGTTGAATTGCTTAGTACTTGATAGTTGATACCACCTTCCATAGCTAGGAGGCCCTATCAAGAGATGAGTCCTTTGTGAACCATCCACTGTCACAGAAACCATATTTTCTTGAGATAACTCGCCATGAGGAATCTTCTCCTAGCCCGAATTTCCAGATCCATTTACCAAGCAGCGTGAGGTTCATGACTTTCAAAGATCTGATCCCTGCTCCTAAGCTTTTTGGCTTGTCGATTTCAAGCCATTCCAAAAGATGGAACTTGTGCTTCTGGAGTGAACTCTTCCAAAGTAGGTCCCTTCGATTTTTATTTTTACTTTCCGACCGCTTAATCAAACTGACTGCAATTTTGAAAGCGGGTATGAAGTAAACTGGAACATTTGAGAGCGGCAAATATGGTATCCAAAAAACAGTTACATAATGGAAGTTTTGTAACAGTAATGGTGGGCACCATTAAACGTTACAGCACCAAAATTACAAAAAAATAAAAGAAGAAGAGGCCCATAAAGGTTGTTAAGTGACCGGTACAGCTTTTTTCTTCTTTTTTTCCTTTTTAAATTTTGGCCATAACCAAATATGTCATAACAGTAATGATGATGGCTGTTACGATCACCGTTACCGTTATCAAATACCTTGATGCTGAGTTAATCAGTAGAAGTAAAAATATTTCAAATTTTAAATATTGTCACAACGGTGGATGCATTTAGGTGTTTGGATCCCCACTTGTAGGCGGAATATTAACGATGCTGAAGAAAAAGAATTTCTCCAGCTTTTGCATAAGCTAGAGGGCATTTTTCCATCCCCGGGTACAATAAATTCATTACTCTGGTTCAAGGAAAAATCGGGCTCCTTTTCAATCAAGGCCATGTATGCTTTCCTCAAGCCTACTCTTGCTTCTTTCAGCCACACGTCTCACATCTGGGGATATTTATTGCTTTTGCCTAGCTTGAGAGGAAAAAATAGTTTGATGAGGGCATCCGAGCACCTACACGAGTTTATCGGAGGAAGAGAGTTGAGGCCCTAGCCCCAGCTTCATTACGGTTGGATGATCATTACATGGGGCCCAGTGGACCCAATTTGAGTTCTTAGCCGCGTTAAAGACCCTACATGCATGGTTTTATAATTTTGAAGACCCCACACTAGGAAGATTCGTGTGGGCTACTTATTTGGAACTGATTAATCCATCCTTGGACTGTTTAGATGTTACCCAGCCTAACCTGGACCACATCTGGATGTTACAAACGTTAGACCATGTCGTTGGATATCTTGGACACATCCGTTTGGTGATCCAAACCGTTGGATATGTTAGGAAACTCGGGTTTAGGTATACGGACACTCTAGTTTGTACATTCGATCCATGGACACATTGGACAACATTCATCCAGGCTGTTAATTATGTTGCACGTTGGAGATCATCCTTGTGCCTTGTGGCACATCTTTATTTCTTCTTTATTTTTCAATTTTTTATTTTTTTTGAGAAATAACGAAGATTTGATTAAAGAGAAAGGGATTACCAAAAAAGGATTATCTCGCTAAGGAGGCGAGAAAGCTATCCTTCGACAAAAAGTATATTACATCCCTTAAAATTCACAGAGAATGATGCCCACTTGACCACATACTAATGAACTCTGTGAACTATAGTAGTTGCCAAGTTGGAGACTCCCTCAAAACATCTCCCATTTCTTTCTTCCCAAACTGACCACCAGGCCGCCAAGAGGAACATTTTCCAAATTGTGGTTTTTACTTTTCCTAACTTTGACACCTGCCAGCAATATAACAAGCTTCTCGGAAGATTCAGGAAAGGACCAAGCAACCTTGAAAGTTTGAAGAATCGCTGTCCACACCTAACTAATGAAAGGACAGTAGACAAACAGATGGTTTACTGATTCTGCATCCTTCATGCAGCATAGGCATATATTAGTAATTATCATGCCTCTCTTCCTCAGCTTGTCGACAGTCAATACCCTATTCTTCTTTACTAGCCAGCCAAAAACTGCTATCTTTGGGGGAACTTTGAACTTCCATACTGAATCTATCCTTTGATTTACCACCAGAAACTGCTTTTCTATTAATAAAGTTGTACAACAATTTTACCATAAAAGATCCGGATTTTTCGATCCTCCAATACACTGAATCTATCCTTTGATTTACGACCAGAAACTGCTTTCTATTAATAAAGTTGTACAGCGATTTTACCATGAAAGATCCGGATTTTTCGATCCTCCAGTACAGACTATCTTCCTTTTCCTGATCAATCTTGCAACTGATGATGCGACGTTGCAGGGCTGCATATTCGTCTATCTCCCAGTCATGGAGATTCCTTCCGCATATGGGATTCCACACAGTCTGATGGCCTGTGATGGAGAAACAATCAGCCATGTGGATCGACTGATTAGTAGAGAGACGAAATATATTTGGAAAATCACTTTTCAAGGTAGATTCCCCCACACATGTCTTCCCAGAAACGCATATTATCACCTTTACCTAATGTAATACCTATACCTTTTTTAGTTTTATTTTAGGTTATTAGATATATATGTTTTGATTTTGACCGTTAATAGATTCGAACGGTCAATAATAGTTCTAGACTTAGGATTTGTTTAGGGTTTCTTATATATACTTATTTGAGAATTGAGACTTGAGATGATGGACATATTGAACGAAATTTCTCTACATTGCTTCTTTTGAGCAAGAAAACTTCCAGTGAATGGAATTTGGTGCAAAGCCATTGTAGTGATTCCAAAATATCTTTCTTATTCTTATCATGGTACTGCTTTCTTATCTCTCTCAAACCTCTTTTTCCATTGATTTTTTCTATTCTTTTGCAAACCCTAACACCATCATCATCAACCCAACTCATCACCAACCAAACCAACCTAGCCCCACCACACCGTTTGTACGATTGTACGGACGTGCCCATACACTACACGAACCTATTTGTACAACGTCCATACAACCAAACAACCTCTCCCTCATTGATCCTCTCTCTTTTTCTCTATTTTATAAAACCCTAACCCTAGCCTTTTATAAAACCCTAAATTCTCAATTTCTTAATTTCCGAACCCAAACCATAACCATTCAAATCCTAGCAAAGCGTAAGTAAATCCTCTAATCTAGAACGAATCCATGCTAGATGGAAGTTCTACCTTCCATTGGGCCATGTCCGATCAATAGCCTTAAGGATTTATTTTACAGGATTGTGATGTGGTCTTGAACTTGAGCTTAATTGAATATTTGATTTCTTTAAATTTGTGGTAGATAGACTTTATTTTATGTTTTGATTCATTCTAGTAATCCGTTAATTAATTTAATTGCATTATCTTTTTTTAGGCCATCCGTCCTGCATCAGAGTTCTCATTGTAGACAATTTGCAAAAGAGGAGTCTCTTCATTCCAAACAAGTGCCTCCTTTGCAAGAATGATGTTGCATCGGTTAATCATCGTTTCGTCCTCTACCCTTTTGCCTCAAGTTTTATGGGTCAGTATCTTAAACTTCTTTAATTTAGAATACGTGATGTTGAACTCAATGAAAGGATTGTTTGCCTCATGGATGAACGAATGCCAATTGGATCTGGGGAAGTTAAATGGCGAATGGCCATGCTGGCAGTTCTCTGAACCGTATGGGGGGAGAGAAATGATCGTTACTTTATGAATGTGCATGAGCCCATTCCAGCAACGATCAATAAGGTGTTTTTGTTGTTAAGGGATTAAGACCATGGCTAGTTTTTTTTTTTTTTTTTTTGCTGCTATTCTCCTTTTGTAATATATATGTGTGTGTGTGTGTGTGTGTGTGTGTGTGTTTTTCTTTGGTTCTTAATATAAATTCTTTACCTTAAAAAAAATAAAAAAATAAAAAAATAAATCCTACATAACAAATTGTTTGTGAAAATTAAAACAATTAAAATTAGCCATATTTAGGCACCCACTGTTTTTTAGGTCGTGTTTTTGCCAACACACAACCTGTACTTGAGGTACATAGAGGCCCAATAAATGAGTCCAATCACACCTTCCACTCAAACAACTACAAAGGATGTAGTTTGGTCAACAACCTTCAACCAATGTTTTTAGTATCAATGATATCAACCGATATATCAATGTATCCCGCTTGGGCGATGCGAAACCCCAAAGTAGTATATGAAATTCTTCGTATCACAAAAGACATCACATGATATCGCAATGTATCACAGATATTGTGAAATATTACAATGTGTTTCCATACATGTCTTCTTATATTTGTAAATTACATAAATTGAATTTGAATATACTTGCATCAGTTCAGTCAAAATGCATAAATTATGACCTTACACAAAGGAAACCTATTATGTGCACTTGTTTTTTGTGATGTTTTGATTTCTAAGTGTGTATTGATGCATTTTTTAACAATTCCTAAAGTTTCATTAAAAAATTCAACCAATTTCTCAATGTTTCCCAACAACATAAATACATTATGCAATTCAACCAATATATCCTATGTGATAACCGATATGCATCTGTATCCAAAGGGTGCAATACATTATGCAATAACAATATGAAAAACATTGCCTTCAAACTACATCATCATTTTCTTCTCCTCTGTTTCGAGAGTTATCAATGACTTTGTTATCTCTCTCGCAGATGTTGGCAGTTGGTTGCCTTCAATTTGTATCCGGACCTCAGTCCCAAAGATATAATTATGCTTTTCCTCAATAAAATTTTGTTATCCGTAGAACAATAACTAGATATACGTTTCTTACAGCATACTGATGCAAAAGGAGGAAGGGATTCTATAAGGAATATCAACATCCTTAAAGACATGGACCCATCATAAGAATGAGACCTGACTGTAGTGAGATTATGATGAGTTCCTAACATAAGTGTGTACTATGTAGTCATCATGGAGCGAAATTAATATCTTTTTGCACTTACTATAAATAAATGAATTACTAGCCTCCAAGATAAGGTCCCTTGATGTATGTTGTTTGTGGATAATGTGGTGTTGGTCAACAACACGAGAGGGGGGGAATGCTAAATTCAGGGTCGGAGGAACCCTCAAGTATCTAGAGGCTTGAAAATTAGCAGAATTAAGACAGTGTTTACTGAAAGCCAAAATGGGCCACACGTGCGAAAGCGATCAAAGATCAAGATGGGTCTACATGACTATTATAAAGAGTGGACCTTGATTGAGCCAAAATGGTGGCATTTGCAATCACAACCACCTAGGAAGGAAGAATGAATTCACCCCTTTGATTCAAGGGGTTGAGATCATTACTGAAGTGAAGGCCAGATATGATGGTAGGACTGCACAAGGGAGAGATGGACAACTTGGATTACCCACACCAAATGGAATGTAAGATCTGGCTTACAGACTTGGCCCATTAGTGGTAGAGCCCGTTCTCCCATGGGCCATTAATGGTGAAGCCCATTCTCCCATGGGCCATTAATGGTGAAGCCCACTTTCCCATGGTGCCTTTTCATTTTCAATGGGTTTACTAGGTGGCACATTCATTTCCCAATATGTTCACATGTATCCATGTGCCATCTCATTAATATGATTCTAGAATTTTATCAAGTGGGGTACATGATCCACTAGTGGTTGCCGCCTAGTTCCAACATTTGCAACTTTAGCAAGAGCAAAAACAAAAGTGAGACTTTAGTTAAAATAAAGCTTGTATTCATAACGATGTGTTTCATTACCCACACACACACACACACACATTGAAGGTTAACGGTAATTTACCTTGACTCTATTATTCAAAAGTGGAGATTGACGATGATATTTCCAATAGGATTAGAGTATGGTGGATGAAGTGGAGATGTGCCTCTAGAGTATTGTGTGATCATCACATGCCAATGAAAATTAAATCTCCCTCTTAAAGTTATCCCAAGTGTCAATGACACATGTACCTCACACCATATCCAAAAGATGCCTCCTCCATCATAAACTTGTTGTCTTAGTGACCAGAATCCACACCTTGGCCCTCTCATCCTCAGTGAGATGGCCCTGAAGTATTGTTCTAGTTACCAAAGGAAATTACCTAGCTCCCTAGCATCCCTCAATCTGTTGAAGATCCAAGGGTCT
The DNA here is from genome assembly GCF_029962835.1 of Magnolia sinica. Taxonomy (NCBI): domain Eukaryota; kingdom Viridiplantae; phylum Streptophyta; class Magnoliopsida; order Magnoliales; family Magnoliaceae; genus Magnolia; species Magnolia sinica. The sequence goes on from NC_080573.1 coordinate 120,818,784, forward strand.
AGTGTCCATACCTTCACTACTACTCCAATGGCCATACTCATGTTGGCCATGACCAGCTCAGTCGTCTCTTATCTCCTCAACCTACGCCTTCATCATAGTGGAGTCTCCCGCATTGTAACCTGGAAGGCCTCCCTCTCTTGATGTTGATTGTCAACCAGCATGTTCAAGGCACCTAGCATCTCCCCTTGAGTTTCTTGAGCCTGCTCCCAAGGCCTTTTATGCTGCTGCCAATCATCAAGAGCCCACCAAAGAAATCTCCAACCGTGCGACCCGTGCCTCCATTGTCTCTGCCACGTCACCGGAATTTTCCCTCCTTGGTCTACTGGTACCAACTCCCTTGTTCCGACGAGCTTGCTCGTTGATCACCTTAGACGGCATAGTTCCCCTCTTAGCCTACAAGCAATACAACCCTTTGCAACCTGTCTTTGATACCACTTGTCATGGCTTGAGTGCTTCTCCAAGCATGGACCATACGACACTCATACTCACAATGCAGTCATGGACGAGTCAGTCCACTCCCCAAGTGCACGCATCAGGCGTTAAACACCAAACCCAACTAGGACATGAAAGACACAAATGAAAATGAAAGAATGCTTCTATTACTCAAGAGCTTAAACAATTCTCTAAGGATTTTTAGGATAAATAAAGAGGACTTCTTCTCCTTTTATAGACCTAGGAACATTCTAGATTTCCTTCATCAATGGCTAGGATGGCACCATTTGGTGTTTATCCAACAACTAGGAACACCCTAGAATCCTTCTAGACTATTGCACACTACTCTTTCTAGGAAACCCTCCTTGAGAACTCTAGAACATTCCAGAGATCTCCACGCTAAACGATTTCCTTCTACCATTCTCTCCAATCTCTAAACAACTCTACACAATGAACATTTTGGCCCGTGACAAGAGGCTCACTTATTTGGCAACACTACCCCACCCAATATTGACCACCGGTCCAACGATTACATGCACATCTCAAAGCATAAGCAAGAGAAGTAGGGTCATGGAGGATCAGTTGCTAGGAGAATGGCTATGTACAATGTACAATCCCCAAATTACTGAACTATAAGTACGCCTAACTAACATAAGTCATAGATTATATTCTAGTGGGCAATTGAATGTTTTCAGAATCACAAACAGAATACATAGTTTGGTAGAATGGATGGTTACTAATTCTGATGTAAGTTTGGCATAGTAGCTTGGAAAACATGAAAACACATTAAAAAGGATGTGTTCTTCTCCAATATTCTGCCCCAACTCAACATCCGTTTCATTTCAGCTCAGGTCCTAGCTAAAAAAATAACATATTTCAGTTCGAGAGGCCAGCCTGTCTTTCTAGGAACATCTAAATGCACCCCTCATGTTTCTACTTTGCTAAGAACGCTGGTGTTAAGTAGCCACCTGACATCAAGAACCATTGAATAAGACTCGCAAAAACCCAAACTCCATGAAGAAAATTAAAAAGATGAAACATAACAAAACCCCCAAAACAAGAAACTGAAATCCCCACACTATAACAACCCGATATCTCAGTAACCCAACATCAGAAAAAAGAATATAAACCAAAGTCTCAATTACCTAACATTTAAACTAAAAGAAAAAGATTTTAAAAAATCAGGGAAACATCACAGCCATTGAAAATGAAAAAAAAAAAAGGTAGAAAGAAATCAAAACGAAATAACAGGGAGAAAAGAAGAACTCAAAACCAAGAGAGAGAGAGAGAGAGCTTTGCATAAAGAGAAGAAATCAGAGAAAGAAATAGGAACCTGTTTGAGGGTATTGAAGGTAAATGGTGATTTGGGTCGAAAGCCATCAGATGGGCTAGGTCTATCTCATATTTCGCTGCCTCCATCTCTCTATTTTTCTTCTTCTTCGCTTCAGTGGAGTCGACGAGTTTTTCTCCAGCGGCTACGGCGTGTTACAAACCCCTAAGGGCCTGTTTGGATGCCTGTAAGTTGGGTAAGTGGGAAGTGACTTACAGGGAAGTCACTTACAGGTGGTGTTCAGGGGAGAAAATTCACCTGTAAGTAACTTACAGGCAAATCTACCAAAAAACTACAGGGCGATGGGGGTGAGAAGTCACTTCCCTGTAAGCCACTTACAGGCTCAACGGTCAGATTTTTAAAAAGAGGGGAAGATGGAGAAACGCACTCTCCCTCTCCGCAATCTCTCTGTCTGCAACGACCGCCCTCCCTCTCTACTCCTCCCCAAAACGGTAGGGCTTGATCGCAATGTTTCCTTTTCTGCTTTGAAAACGGGAGTAGATTAGGTGTTACTCGTACGCATGCTCACCTGTGCACGTGCTCACGTGCGCTCCTTTCCACACGTGTCATGGGACTCTAATCCGAACGGTTCATGTGATGAAAAATCCCAGTAAACCAAGAAATAATTTTCAACCTGATCTAAAACTCCGGTGGGCCATAGAAAAGTAATATGAAAATAAAGGGAGGAAAATGTTTTCATTTGCCATGGCCCACGAAATTTTTGGATCAATGTAAAATTGGGCCCCTGTGGGTTTCATGGGATGCTTCATCACGTGGACCATTCAGATTTTGGACTAACATCACGTATTATGAGTTCCCAAGAAGTTCTCACAAGAACTCGTGCCAACGGCGCGGCTGAGCATTTTGATGGTAGGGGATTGCGTACTGAGTAAACTCCGTGGGATCCACCGTGATTTATGTATGTGATCCACCCCGTCCATCCATTTTAATAGTAAACTCTGTAAACGCTGTGGATGGTTTAAAGTAAGACATGTCCGGTGGTATATATACAATGGTACAATGTACACTCATTAGATGGCTGGTTTGCTTGATGGACGTTACCTTTATTCATATCCATTCATAATGCACCAGAAATATGATTGGATCACTAGAAGGTGGGTGCACCAACATCGTATACTACTGACATACTGTGTTGCTGCTGTCGTTTGAGAACAAACTGCCTATTTACCTTAAAAAATTCATATGTTTTTCTTAAATAAAAAACACTACAGAACAGTGTATACTTATTTTAGGATGATCCAAATCTCATGTGAACCCCACATAAGGAACAGTTGTGACTAGTTTAACGAACCCATGGGCTGTTTGCCTATTTCTAATGGTGTGGTCCACCTAAGATGGATTCTTTTTATACATTTATTTATTAATATATTAAGGTGGGCCACGTATGGATTCTTTTTATGCATTTATTTATTAATATATTAAGGTGGGCTAAACCGATCTTATCCTAAAATGCTCCGTTGGGTTCTTTTAATGCATTTATTTTTTAATTTTATTTAATTATTTTCATGCATTTGGATTCTAAAAATTGGACGGTAATGATAATTTTGATTTTGTTATATATTGACCATTTATGCTTAATGGTATGTATTTCATCCACTTTTATGTCCCACTTGATAATTAGTTTGGCCTAAGAATTAGTTTAAATATTTATTTTGATGGGCATAGTAAAATTACATATTTGATCCCATGCATTTTTATATGATCATGACATTTTGAAACAATTTCCTAATCAAAGTTCTGCTCATGTATATATACAATTTTTTACTTGTAAATAATTTATAGGTTACTCAAATAGAAAAACAAACTTATTTATAAGTGACGTACAGCTAACATCCAAACAGATTACCTTTAAGTGACTTACAGATTAGTCACTTACAGCTTGAAAGAATTTACAGGCATCCAAACAGGCCCTAAAGGAAAGAGAAGCTCCTTTGGCTTGTCGAGCATGACTTCACTACGATCCTGGAACCAATGACATATATGGGACCCTGAATGTACAGCCCACATTGAACCAAAGTGAATTGGCTAATGTACCTCACACTAGATATATAAGGAGTCTGGATCCTCTGTTTGCCAAAACCACAATTTTCCTGCTTGACATAAACACAAAGGATTCGCATTTATATATAAGTTATATAATTGTTGTATTGATGTTAGCAAGTTATGTGGATATGATAATGAGGTATGTGTTATATTCAAGCCGTTCATCCATTTGGCGAGCTCATCTTAAGTCTTGAGACAAAAAATAAGACAGATCTAACTATCAAGTGGACCACACCGAAAAAAGCAATAGGGGATTGAACATCTACCATTGAAACCCTTTTTGGGGTCATAGAAGTTTTGAATCAATATAAAATTTGTTTTTCCTCTTAATTCAGGTCTCTATGACCTTATGAACAGATTTGATGGAAAATAAACATTATGATGGACCCTACAAATTGTTTAACGGTGAAAATCATTATCTCAGCTGCTATTTGTGGTGTGGTCTAGATGATCTTTGGATATGATTCGTTTTCTGGATAATGCTCTAAAATGATCTCTAAAAATAGATGAACGGTGTCGATACAATAAATACATCACCGGAGGGCCCATGCAACTTTGATCTCCTTTGAACCGTTCGTACAACTCAATGCTCGAGGACTGCTCGTCGTCGCATGACACGTACCCACAGCAGCTATATAGCTGGTGTGTGGTACTGATCAGGGTCAAATATTGCATATCAGACCCCAGTAATTGTCTAAATTGACGTACATGATGAGGCTTAATGGAGTGTTTTACTCGTGTTTTTATTACAGGATGAAATCAGGAGTGTGTATTGAAAATTGATGTTAAAGGCATGGATTTTATGATCCAAAGTCTCCAGAGCATGGGATGGACTCCAGAAAACCAATAGTGAAGATTTTATACGCCTGGGATCTGAGGAAAGCACGATAAAGAGGCTCGAAAAGGGTTCAGAATGCAAGATCACATGTTTCCCGCCATCCGATCAACTCGAAACTTCATACACGTGATAGGGACCATAAATTAACCGTACATATTAAATTTCAGCCATTGACGATCTCGGGAAGTGGTCCAACGGACAGATCAGCCCATTAATCTTCACTTTGGGGCCCACCTGATATTTGGAACTGCTTCAAACTTGGTGTTGACCGTTGAAATTATATGACAAAGAAGATGGACGGATTGGATTTCTCGAAATCATCACAGTGGACCCCGTATGGGTGGCGTGTGTATTGAAGACACGTGTAGCCGCGCCGCACCCGACCGCTAAAACGCGTAAAAGATGGTTTGACCGACCTTCTTCAGCGAAAACGGCAAGTGCCGTTACAGCGTTCGCACCGCACCACCATCGGTTGCTGTTGTGCGCCCCATACATTGCCCAAACGGACAATCCAAGCCGTCCACCAGAATTCCAGTATCCCTATTGCCAAACTGTAGGTGATCGAATTTCAAAAGAGAACGTTTATGGAAATCTAACTGCTCAAAAACAGGTTGAACGGCAGAGAAAGATAACGGATGGGCCTCATCAAAAGAAGGTAAAAATTGTTTGTTCCTGACAGAAATCTCGTCCTCTATCCAATGGACGGACTGGATTTCCAAAAATAATTAGAGAATGGGCCCCACCATCATCGCAGCGTCGGTTTCGCGTCCGCGTAACGAACGGTCGCTGTCCGTTTTTGCGAAGGATTGTGGGCCCCGTACGTCACCCGTATGGCCGATCCGAGCCGTCCATCTTGTAGAGTGGTTCGAGAGCTTCAAAACCATGCTGATATTCTTCTCTCATGCGTGCACACGTGCGTGATACAGAGGCCACAAACAGGCCGTCTTGTGACGTTCAAAACTGATCTTTTTGTATTTTCTTCTCTGGGCCGTGTCAATGGACATTCAAAACCACCCATTCTTGACTGAAATTTCATCCTGAATCCAATGGACGGGGTGGATTTTCCAGAAAACACCTCTGTGGGGCCCACCGATCACGGCTGTAAAAATTTGTACTCCGAGTCCTTCTACGACTCTGCCACTGACCCCAGCCATCCAGCAGCTATAAAAGGGGAGTTTTGGACGTGGGAAAGACATTCAGAACCAGGGGATTCCAGATCTGGAGCAAGGGAGAGAAGAAAGAGAAGAAAGAGAAGAAAGAAGAGAGAGAGAGATTGTTTGGTTTGACGTTTCTTTTATGAATTTTATTTAATATTTTTTATGGATTTTATGGGTCACTAATCTCTCAGCTAGGGCTGAGATGAAGCCCCTAATTTGATTAGCTCTTGTATTGGTTGATTTACTTTGAATTTCAATTAATTTGTTTCTTTCTTTAAGTGGGCTTTATGGGTTTAAATTCTATACTTCTCCATCTATGAACTTGATTAAAGTATATATATGGATGTTGTTTGGATGCTTATTATAGGTACTTGTGTCTGATCAAGAACAAGTTTCCTATAGAGGAAGAAACAGGGTGCTTTAATGAATGTACATTCCATGTACCCGACCAAGGACATGGGATATGTCATTCATGGCATTGCTTAAAGGAATTAGACAGTCTGTATGCCCGATTAAGGACACAGATTGTGCTTTCTCTATACAAGTGGTATCAATCTAGATCAAGGTGAATCAACAGACAAAATAAGGGTTAGGATAATTAGGGGTGGATTCGAAAGTCCTAGTGCTCTCTCTCTGATTGAATTTTCTTCCCTGTTCTTAATTAATTGTTTTTCATAAAATTGTGCTTAGTAATTCATTCCATTATTTGTTGGATTAGTTAAGGAGAATCATAGATTTGAATTGTGACGACCAGTCCTCGTGGGAACGATGTCGTAATACGTCCGTATCTACATCCGATTCGTATACTTGCGAGTTTAAAAATCATTTAAATCATGTTGGTTTAAATAAAACATCAAGTTTTGGCGCCGGGGACTGTTTCGGTCCAATTAGATTTAAGATTCTCTCTTATCATAATTCATAGTCTTAGGTTTTTTACTACCTTTAGGTTAAATTTTTTTAGAAACTAACCTATTTCCTGTTTTGTAGGGACCTGACATAAACTACTAATTTGGTAATCTCTTTCCAAATTTTCTATTTTTTTTTTTTATTTCTATTTTTAGAATTAAGGTTTTATTTTTATTTTTATTTTTTTAGAAAGTTTCTATTTCTAGGCTATTTTATTTTATTTTTAGAAATTTCCTATTTTCTAATTCTAGATTCTGATTCTTCTTTCAAGTAACTTTCTATTTTCTAGTTTTAGAAATTTTTCCCTTTTTAGAAACTAACTTAGTTTTTAATTTCTAAGATTACAAACTTTCTTTTTTAGAAATTAACCGTTGCTTAGGATTTTTTTTTCTAGCATTATTTTAGGAATTTAATTTATTTTTATTTTCTTTTTGTTTACAGGAATTGAGGAAGGAAGCTGCTAAATAACATTGTCTTCAAAAGGAGGAGCTCCCTATTCTTCATACATCAATCATCTCCTTTTCCGGGTTCTTTCTTCCCATTCTTATTTACATAGTTTTAACTTGTTTTAGAATCTCTTAGTTTCTAGTTCTAGTTTTATTTCTCTTAGGTTGCATCTTAGTTTAGTTTTCTTTCTTATATTGATAACATAGTTTATGCTAGGACGTAGATCTCTGAACATAGAACTAGCACCGTTTGATCCTGAGATTGAAAGAACAATTCGTGAAAGATTGAGAAATAATCCTGTTGAAATGGCGAATGAAACTGAAGTTAAAGCTCTCAAAGATTATTCAGCTCCTGTCCAATTTAATGCGCCTTCATGCATAGTGTTGCCAACCACTACGGCAGCACACTTTGAACTTGAACCTGGAGTCATACAATTGTTGCCATCCTTTTATGGATTGGACAAGGAGGACCCATATCATCATGTGAAAGAATTCTTAAACATTTGCTCCACCTTTAAGTTCCAAAACTTCTCAGACGATTCGATCCGCCTACGCCTGTTTCCTTTTTCTTTGAAGGATAAGGCGAAAGCATGGTTGAATTCTCTAGAAGTTGGATCTATCACTACATGGGACCAACTGTCTAAGAAGTTCTTAAACAAGTTCTTCCCCGTTCACAAAACTAATGCCCTCCGTAGAGAAATTACTAACTTCACACAAAAAGAGGGCGAGCACTTTCATGAATGTTGGGAAAGATGGAAGGACTTGCTTCTTAAATGTCCTCACCATGGTTTTGAGAAGTGGCAACAAGTTCAATACTTCTATGACGGCCTGACACCCCAAAACCGTCGCATGGTTGATGCCACCAGTGGAGGGTCATTCATGACCAAAAGTGATGTCGAAGCGTGGAACTTCTTTGAAACCTTGTGCGAAAATTCCCAGAAATGGGATTATTCAAATAGAGGTGACAAAAGTCCCCAACCACAAAAGAGAGGTGGTATATATGAGATAGGAGTCATGCCGGATCTTTATGCCAAGCTTGATAACCTGACAAAGAAAGTTGATGCTCGGTATTAAATAGTGGACCACCACAAACAACGTTCAAGTCGAGGCATATGCCACATGTTCTAGTCCCGCCCATCCTATGCAATCTTGTCCATCTGGTGCAGCATTCCCAGAACTTCTCTCTGAACAAGTTCATGCTATGAACACTTTTCAAAAATCTGGGAATGATCCTTACTCGAACACATACAACCCAGGGTGGGCTAGACATCCAAATTTCTCTTGGACAAAAGGACCACAACAAGGAGGACCATCTGGAAATCCTCCCATGCAACCGCACCTCCAAGTTGGCAGTCAACAACCTCAACAGTTTCCACAATATCAACAACTGCCTACACAATCAAGGAAACCATCTCTTGAGGATACACTCCATCTTTTGATGCAGAGTTCTCTCCAATTCCAAAAAGACACCCAACAAACCTTACTGGCCAACCAGCAAAGCTTACATGCAAATGCACAATCCATTGCCAAGCTGGAAGTACAAATGGGTCAACTAGCTGCCACATTGAGTGAGAGAGAGAAGGGCAAGTTCCCTAGCCAACCTGAGGCTAATCCAAAGGGACAGTATGAGATTGACTCTAATTCCAACCAAGGGCAATATCATGAACAGGCCAAATCGATCACTACCCTTAGGTCAGGCAAGCAGATTGATAACAGAATAGAGATGCCTGGGGATGAATCAAATTCTAAAACAGAAGATCAAGATGAAGCAGAGAGCCATACCAATGCATCCAAAGTCCAAAAGCTCTCTGACTCTCCAAGAGCCACTAATGTGCCACCTTATGTGCCCAAAGCACCCTTTCCTCAACGTCTGGCACCAATAAAGAAAAGAAATAACTTTAATGAAATCTTTGATGTGTTTCAAAAAGTGCAAGTCAACATCCCGTTGCTTGACGCTATCAAGCAAGTCCCTGCTTACGCTAAGTTTCTTAAAGATCTATGCACTCAAAAGCGTAAGCAGAATGTTCATAAGAAAGTCTTCCTTGCAGAGCAGCTCAGCTCCATGATTCAACATAACACCCCTCCTAAATTTAGGGATCCAGGAGCTCCCACCATTTCTTGCGGCATAGGAGATCATAAGATCGGGAAGGCATTACTTGATTTAGGGGCGAGTGTCAATTTGTTACCATATTCGGTTTATGAGCTAGGACTTGGTGAGTTGAAACCGACTAAGGTAACATTACAACTAGCCGATAGATCTGTCAAGGTGCCCGGGGTGTTATTGAAGATGTGTTAATCCAGGTTGATAAATTTTATTTTCCAATGGATTTCATAGTTATAGATACTCAGCCTGTCCAGAATCTTCATAGTTAGATTCCAGTCATTTTGGGTCGTCCATTTTTGGCCACATCTAATGCTATTATCAATTGCAGGAATGGAGTTATGAAATTGTCCTTTGGTAACATGAATATTAAACTCAATGTTTTTAATGCAGGACAACAACCCTCAGATTTGGATGACATATTTGAAGTGGACATGATCGAGAGCCTTGTGCAGGACTCCTTCCGTACATCTTTTGAAGATCCTCTTGAGACCTGCTTAGCACAATCGAGCATGGATTTTGACATTGATAGTCTCATCCATGAAGTCAATGCATTGCTCGACTCTACTCCTATATTGGAGACTGAAAAATGGAGAGCGAAAGTGGAACCTCTTCATCCCTCTGAGACTCTTCCTGACAGCACAGTTTGTAACTCTGAGAAGACAAAGGCGAGCAGGCTGCTTAATGTTCTTAGAGCATATAAGGCAGCAATTGAACGGAAGATAGAAAAAATCCAGGGAGTATGCCCCACTGTATGGATAGATCATGCTGTGGTAATATCGCATAACATGCAAAGGAAGCGTGATCCTAACATAGAAGAAGTCGTTCGAGTAGAAGTCCTTAAATTATTTGACGACAGTGTCAGTTGCCTTATTTCAGATAGCACAGTTCATGGGAACTCACATCACTTGTCTGGGATTGGTTAATGAAAGTGTTAAGTTAGTTACTTCAATGTTTGTGGGTAACATTACTGCAAGCCCTCACGAGACTACAACTCGTCCACTAGGGGTAACCTAGGGGTTTAAAGGCTGATTGCATGCGCTAAATGCAATCGAGAGCACCTGCGAAAGTGGTATAGGTAGGATCTTCTTTTGTTTTTCTTTTTGTTATTTTTGCTTATGTTGATTTCTCTCTTGTGCTAACTCGCTTTTACGTTGAAATTTTTCACAAATTTTAAGAAAGCTTCTTGATTCTCCATCCAGGTATTATCTTTTCATCACTCATCTTTTATTCTCGTTGTCCCATGTGCATTGCTTGTTTATTTCTTTTACATTGAGGACAATGTAGATTTTAGGTTGGGGGTGGGCGATTAGGGTACCTAATCAGTATTTTCTTGGTCTTGAGCAAAAATTTGTGGAAATTTTAAATTTTTTTTTTGGAATTTCTATTGAATTCAAAGTGATTTTGAAGGATAGTGTGATTTTAACATTATAAGATTTGTGATGTTGTTAACTTATGACTCTTGGATTCGGCCATCTGCATGATTTCACAGTCAATTTTGAATTGTTAACCCATGATTAGAAGTTGTAAAACATTGATTGAGCCATGATTTCACATATCACATCTCGCTTACACATTAGGTTTTGGTTCGATAACTGAATGATTAACTTGGTAAAAAGAAGAATTAAAAGGCTAACTCTTCACCATAGGTTTGCTCCCTATAGGTGTAGATTTGATTTTCCATAGTTGACATATAAATAAAAAAAAAAATGAATGAAAAGTATGGCGACGAGTTTTCACCATAGGTTTGCTCCCTATAGATGAGGATTTGATTCCCTTCCTTGGCGTACTGTTCATAAAGAAAATCAAAAATATGAAGGCTGAAAGGTTAAGCTACAATGCTAGTGTTGGTTGTCAGGAATTCTGTTGTTAATTACCAATTTTAGCATGAAATTGATTATTGGAACTCTTAATGATTGTAAGCTGAGATTATACTATACACCTGTGGAACTCAATGTTTAGGAATGTTCTAATTAATGGATTAATATGTTGAACTTGATTATGAAGTTTACTGTGAGCTTGATTTCAGGAGAAAATTCTACTTACCATTCATGAATCTTAGAATTTTCACATCTCAGCTATCTGTTCACAAGTCACTTGAGTTTACAGGAATCGTCTTTTATTTCTAAAATTATTTTTCGCATGTTTTGCTCGGGACTAGCAAAATGCTGGTTCGGGGTTGTGATCAGGGTCAAATATTGCATATCAGACCCCAGTAATTGCCTAAATTGACGTACATGATGAGGCTTAATGGAGTGTTTTACTCGTGTTTTTATTACAGGATGAAATCAGGAGTGTGTATTGAAAATTGATGTTAAAGGCATGGATTTTATGATCCAAAGTCTCCAGAGCATGGGATGGACTCCAGAAAACCAATAGTGAAGATTTTATACGCCTGGGATCTGAGGAAAGCACGATAAAGAGGCTCGAAAAGGGTTCGAATGCAAGATCACATGTTTCCCGCCATCCGATCAACTCGAAACTTCATACACGTGATAGGGACCATAAATTAACCGTACATATTAAATTTCAGCCATTGACGATCTCGGGAAGTGGTCCAACGGACAGATCAGCCCATTAATCTTCACTTTGGGGCCCACCTGATATTTGGAACTGCTTCAAACTTGGTGTTGACCGTTGAAATTATATGACAAAGAAGATGGACGGATTGGATTTCTCGAAATCATCACAGTGGACCCCGTATGGGTGGCGTGTGTATTGAAGACACGTGTAGCCGCGCCGCACCCGACCGCTAAAACGCGTCAAAGATGGTTTGACCGACCGTCTTCATCGAAAACGGCAAGTGCCGTTACAGCGTTCGCACCGCACCACCATCGGTTGCTGTTGTGCGCCCCATACATTGCCCAAACGGACAATCCAAGCCGTCCACCAGAATTCCAGTATCCCTATTGCCAAACTGTAGGTGATCGAATTTCAAAAGAGAACGTTTATGGAAATCTAACTGCTCAAAAACAGGTTGAACGGCAGAGAAAGATAACGGATGGGCCTCATCAAAAGAAGGTAAAAATTGTTTGTTCCTGACAGAAATCTCGTCCTCTATCCAATGGACGGACTGGATTTCCAAAAATAATTAGAGAATGGGCCCCACCATCATCGCAGCGTCGGTTTCGCGTCCGCGTAACGAACGGTCGCTGTCCGTTTTTGCGAAGGATTGTGGGCCCCGTACGTCACCCGTATGGCCGATCCGAGCCGTCCATCTTGTAGAGTGGTTCGAGAGCTTCAAAATCATGCTGATATTCTTCTCCCATGCGTGCACACGTGCGTGATACAGAGGCCACAAAAGGGCTACCCGGCGACGTTCAAAACTGATCTTTTTGTATTTTCTTCTCTGGGCCATGTCAATGGACATTCAAAACCACCCATTCTTGACTGAAATTTCATCCTGAATCCAATGGACGGGGTGGATTTTCCAGAAAATACCTCTGTGGGGCCCACCGATCACGGCTGCGAAAATTTATACTTCGAGTCCTTCTACGACTCTGCCACCGACCCCAGCCATCCAGCAGCTATAAAAGGGGAGTTTTGGACGTGGGAAAGGCATTCAGAACCAGGGGATTTTAGATCTGGAGCAAGGGAGAGAAGAAAGAGAAGAAAGAGAAGAAAGAAGAGAGAGAGAGATTGTTTGGTTTGACGTTTCTTTTATGAATTTTATTTAATATTTTTTTATGGATTTTATGGGTCACTAATCTCTCAGCTAGGGCTGAGATGAAGCCCCTAATTTGATTAGCTCTTGTATTGGTTGATTTACTTTGAATTTCAATTAATTTATTTCTTTCTTTAAGTGGGCTTTATGGGTTTAAATTCTATACTTCTCCATCTATGAACTTGATTAAAGCATATATATGGATGTTGTTTGGATGCTTATTATAGGTATTTGTGTCTGATCAAGAACAAGTTTCCTATAGAGGAAGAAACAGGGTGCTTTAATGAATGTACATTCCATGTACCCGACCAAGGACATGGGATATGTCATTCATGGCATTGCTTAAAGGAATTAGACAGTCTGTATGCCCGATTAAGGACACAGATTGTGCTTTCTCTATACAAGTGGTATCAATCTAGATCAAGGTGAATCAACAGACAAAATAAGGGTTAGGATAATTAGGGGTGGATTCGAAAGTCCTAGTGCTCTCTCTCTGATTGAATTTTCTTCCCTGTTCTTAATTACTTGTTTTTTCGTAAAATTGTGCTTAGTAATTCATTCCATTATTTGTTGGATTAGTTAAGGAGAATCATAGATTTGAATTGTGACGACCAGTCCTCGTGGGAACGATCTCGTAATACGTACCGTATCTACATCTGATTCGTATACTTGCGAGTTTAAAAATCATTTAAATCATGTTGGTTTAAATAAAGATACACTAACCAATCTGCTTCCACATGAACTATGCATTGTATATCCACGCCGTCCATCTGTTTTGCAAGCTTATTTTAGGGCATAGTCTCAAAAATTAAGCAATAAACATTTCAAGTGGATCACACTAGAGGAAATGGTGATTATTGACCATTAAAACCTTTTATGGGCCCAAAAGTTTTGGATCAAGCTGATATTCGATTTCCTTTTTGCTTCATCCAAGTCTCTGTGACCTTATCAACAGGTTGGATGGGAAATAAACATCATGGTGGGCTATAAGAAGACCTTATCAGTAGGTTGGATGGGAAATAAACATCATGGTGGGCGCTAAGAAGGCTACAACGGAAGGAGTAATCGTCCTAGCTGCTTTCTGTAGTGTGGTCCACTTGAGGTTTGGATCTGGCTCATTTTTGGACTCATGCATTGCAAAATGGATGAAAGGTGTGAATATAACGCATACATCATACATCATGGTGGGGCCACAGAAGTCTGTGGTCTGTGGCACACCACACAATCTGCTTCCCCACAAACTACAAACCATCCAAATTTTGGGTCCCATATTGTAGCACATTACTAAACCATCCTGATAAAGAAATCCTAACCATAAATTCAGGTCGGGCCTATTTCTTTATCACATGGATCGGGCCAGGCATGCTGGACTCAGTACCGAGTCAAGTTGAGTTCAAGTCAGGCCTATTTCAAAACCAGATCGAGTCAGGTCAGCTCTAACTCGGTCCGACTCCACTCGATGCCCAGCTCTAATCCTAACCATAAATTCTTGGACTTTTTGTGCATTGTTAATGGTTGATTTTTACAAACATCTGATTGGTGCGAAGTTCATTTGAACCACCTCTCATCTCTACTCGTGGTAAGAAATTTTACTTATTTCTACTATTGTATTGCCAAAAGTGTCACATGACAAGCTGAGATTTTCGATGACAACCCCAAGAACAAGAACTAGCTCTGTCCAGGATTTAGAGTCGGGACCCACAGATGGAGCCCATCAAGTCCAATCAGGATTGGATCCTACAGTCCAATTACTAAATAGATTAGATCTGGGCATGATCTGCCACAATCAGACCCCATTCACACCCACAGACATCAATGGCTGGGTCAGTTGCATGCAATCCAACGGTGGCCGGATGAAATGCTCTATCTTCTCATGCGACAGAAGGATTTTATCAGGCTAGCCTCTGAATCTGCATGGCCTGGATGCATCTGTGCCCATGGCGCTTTCATGTTTGCAGTCCCATGACCAAATTACAACCGGCAATAGCATTTCACGTCCAAGCAGTTGACAAGGATGGTGCTCTCTCCTTTTGTGGTTGAGTCAGACTGTTGGTTATCCATCGATTCCTGCAGTGTGGCCCACCTGATGAAAGATCAGCAGCTTTCCTGCAATGTGGCCCACCTGATGAAATATCAGCAGCTTTCCTGCAATGTGACCCACCAGATGAAATATCAGCAGTTTTCGATGGGGAAGATGGTTCAGTACACGTTTGGACAAATATGGTCCAGATTTTGAAGATCACAGGCGGAAAATTCATTAAACAATATTATCTTGAAAATGTTATGATATTTTCAAAATCTAAGATGTTTTTAGTTTTTAGAGATTTTATTATGAAATTATCACAATTTTAACTAACAAAAATTGAAAACTTCAGATAAATTCATTTTTACCCATACTTCAATCTGAGAGATAATCGAGTGCTCTCCGAGTACCGTAAGTTAGAGTACCGCTCCTGTTGCATTGGGACACTTGGACCATCCAATCCATTGATCTAGACTGACCGCGTATTAGGTTCAACATACATCTCATGGACTACCATGCAAACATCACACCAGTAAAAAAAATATTAAATATTTGACCAATAGCCTTTAATATGGACGGACAGGATCTTCCAATCAACAATTTGATCCATCTATTTCTTAGGATCCATCATGGATTGCCTATGATTCTAAAGAATCACTTTTGTCAAGCAATTGTAACCATCCATCCATAGCTTGGAAAAAAGGGATGACCATAGAAAATAATGCTGAATGAAGGATGGAACTAGGGGCACTTTTAACTTATAGTGCACTCAGAGCATCAGAGCATTTCTCTTTTAATAATTTACTAATTCATGATAAATATTTTTAATATTTTATTTTCATCGAGACTTTCCCAAGAATACTGTGAAAAAATGTTAAAAATTGAAAATCTACCCCCAAGAACTTCCCATGCCAAAAGCAACAGTTGTCAGTGACTGCTAACACTCAGTGGCTTGACTCAAAACTGGGCCAAGTCAACTCAACTTGCCAGCAACCGTGACTTGGTCAAAACTCAATAAGTCTGGTCGAGTCAGCTCAAAAACTTGGCATGACTTGGCCGAGCCACTTGCCCAGTCGACTGTATTTTTATTAAGAAAAATGAAATGCATTTAAGAGGAATCGAACAGGCACAATGTTAATTTGTGTTCTGTTTTAGTTATTTTATTTATTTTACCTCTTTTAGAAAGTTCTAAAATTTCACTCCCAAACCCATACTCGAAAATTTATCAGCAATATCAAGTCAAGTCACATAAAGACTTGATCAAGTCTTTGAGTTTACCCAACCCAGCTAGACATCAAGTCGAGTCGAGTTTTTGAGGTTTTCAGATACGGTGGTACCTAGCCTATGGGTGATCAGTTCTCTATGGCCAAGGAAAGATGGCTAAAAACACCAAGGTCTACATTCAAAATGCACCAGCAATGGGATGTACATACCGTCTTGATTATTGGCCCAGGCTGAATACATCTCTAATCCAAACGCAATCTGGCTGAAGTTAAAGAATTCTCTGATCAGCTTGGATTTTGGCCGAGTTGATTAAGCTGGGTTGGGTGCTGACGTTCTTCATCAAATCCCACTTTTCATCAGCCCTGCCAAACCCAAAAAAAAAAAAAAAAAAGCAAACCAAATGACTAATATTCAAGTCAGGTCCCAGTTTTCTAACATTAAATCCTGTTATTGCCAATGCCAAAGGATTATGATGGTCACAAGCTCAAGGTAGAGGAGAAACCATACAAAATGTGCCATTCTGATTTAGGGAGAAAGCTATAGAACTGTACATCATATACAAACACTCAACCAAATAATATCTACAGTGCACTCAGGTTTTAGCTTGTACAAGTGAAAAACCTTCCCCAAGGGAAAATCCTTACCCTTCAATTGGTGGCCAGAAAATAGAAGAATGATGAAAAAATAATTAAAAGGTCCGATTTCAACCCCAAAAAAGTCAAAGATTCAGCGGGTAGGACCTTCCAACCACGCAGTCTTTTCGTGGTGAGTCACAACACTACCTTGGTCACTGAACCCCATTTGTATAAAACAAGAAACCTGAAATATTATCGGGCCAAGCATTGTCTTATAACTTATAAATGTTAATCAGACCACTGAAAAACCTGGCCCATCGACTCAAAACTCGGCCAACTGATCATAGCTGCCCATCATCCAAAAACCCAAAGACTGTTTGAATTGGGCCTGAGATTTTGAAGAACAAAATCCCTTTTGAGCTCAGTTGGAGAACAGTTACACATGGGTGCAGGCACTGTCATCATTTCTACATCCTAAAACATCAATGACATCCTTACGTCCAAACATCAAGAACTCTTCTGTGTTTAACATCTCATACATTCCAGAGATCATTTATTCTAAATATAAAATAAATGCCTCAACATTGTATAATTTTGAAAGCAGGGAAAAAAAGGATTGAATAAAAATTAATGAAACTAATGTTACATATATTATGAGATGAAATAACATTTCTCATGCAGGAAGGACCACTAAAATAGAAGGGGAGGCTAGGATCGTTGAAGTTGCTGGGTGCTGAAAGGATTACTAGGTAGTTCTTGGTGGTGCCACTGGAAATAGGGATGAACGCATCGAGCTGCTTCCAAGTATAAGGGCGTCTGCATTCCACCAATTGGGGAACCTGGTCAAGAAAGAAAGCTCCTTGTCAAACGTTCAGTAATGAGAGATTTTTGCTTGAGAAAAGAACAAGAACACGGCGTCACTTTTCTTTTCTTTTTTTTTCTGAACAAGAAATTCAACTCTTGAGCTGGAGGCAATAACATCAAGTTAGAAAATTTTCTAATTTGTATTAGAGAATGTCTAAAGTCCAACTGGTTGGATTATAAGTATGTCGGTAACTTCCAAACATTTCTGTGCGTGTGGCATCCAATCCGTCCAATAGGTTGGCCCCATCATGAGGATCACGTTGTTCAATCGGTAACTTCCAAACATTTCTGTGTGTGCGGCATCCAATCCGTCCAATAGGTTGGCCCCATCATGAGGATCACCTTGTTCAAAAATCAGCCATATCCACTTATGAGTGGACCACACTTGTATTTTCTATTTATCAATAGCTAGACATTGTTTTCTATGGCACTTGATGAGTGGATAGGGCTGATTTTTACAATAGCTCATCCTCATTGTGGGGCCAACATGTTGGAAGGGTTGGATATTACAAGCACTAAACAGGTTGGAAGTTATCCACTAGCTGGACTGTACCTTGTGATCCAACCAGTTGGATTTGAGACCTTCTCATTACATGAGGGAGGGAGGGAGATACAGCAACTTACAATAAACTCAAGTGACTGAGATTCATGCGGCAACTTACAATAAACTCAAGTGACTGATGGTCATCAGGAACTTGGGATATTATCTCAGAGATTTCTTTATTGAGAAGGATCCAAAGAATTACAATGAATGAGATCAAATGCATGTCAACAAACAAGCTTTTCTCCAACCTAAAGCAGCCTTGATATTTTAGGCCATGTTGCTCCCAATTCTAGGCCAATAAATATGCTGTCCGTGTCTGTCCAAATCAATAAATAGATATGAGTAAAATCCTGAAGCCTGTTTTGAGTTTTAGGGCTATATGGGTGAATAACCCACTATCCATCGCTCTCTTTTTTTAATAGCTTTTTTGGATCTTGGGGCAGAATCTTGATAAAAGAATCTTTTGCTCATCTACCGATTTTATAGATTCTCCTCATTGGATCAACTTCACAATCTTCTTAGTTTTCTTGTCCTTTGGTTACTTCATAAGGCCTTCACGCAGTTCATAAGCGCTCTCAAAAACCAGTTTCTACCTCTGCTGTCTTTACCCACCCAAAAGCCAAATCAAACTCATCACCCTCATAAAGATGGTGAATCAGGGTGGGATCTAGTATATCTTACAATTGGGCTTGAAGCCAAAACTATGCACCACATAGTAATGAATAACCCACTCTCAGATCATCACTCTCTTCCTTCCCGAGAAAAAATGGCTTGCAATGTTTTTAGATCATCTGCCGAATAGGGAGGTATTCGTCCTCGAACCAACTTCATAATCTCCCTACCATTCCTATCTTTGGAATTCTTCATTAGACCTTCAAGTAGTCTACAGATGCTGTCTGTACTCGGAAACCAGTTCCTACTCATGCTGTCTATACATAGCCTGAATGCCGTATCATACTCCCCTCCCTCACAAAGATAATGAATCATCGTTTGATAGATCTTAACATTAGGCTTGCAACCCTTACTCTGCAATGAATCGTAAACTCGTTTCGCCATGTCAAGATTACCCAACTTGAAAAACCCCTTGATAATCAAATTAAACGTCAGCTCATCTGGGTTGATACCAAGAACAGACATCTTACGCATCAAATTCCGGGCTTGCCAAGGCCGCCCCTTGTTAATCAAGTATTGAATCCTAACATTGAAAGTTGCAAGATTTGGATAACACTTTCTAATCATCATTAGATTCCACAAACCATCTGCAATCTCACGCCGATTACTCCTATAAAATGCAGATAGAAGCGTGGTGTATGTAATTACATCAGGCCTGATCCCTGCCTTTTCCATCTCTACCATTATCAAATAAGCAGAATCCAAACTACCCATTTCGCAGAACGCCTTGATCATGAGGTTAAAAGAGAATTCATCTGGCAAAATGCCAAATTTCCCAGGAATCTCATTGAAAAATGAACGAATCTCATCATATTTGTGGGTTAGAGACAAAACCTTGAGAGCAGCATTAAATGATTTGACAGTCCGACGGCACCCGAAGAGGTGCATGTCATGGAAAGTTTTAATAGCATGGTCGGCCATTCCAGCCTTCCCGTACAGCATGATGATGCGGACGATAAACCCCTCACGACGGCCCTGCGGGAGCGTCTTCTGCTGCTCGAGGAGCTGCTCAATATAGTCGAAGCGGCGGGCCCCTGCGAGGCGGGACACGGTATCTTCGAATGCAAACCGGTTCTCAACAACGAGGCGGTTGTGGGAGTTGGCCCTGAAGAGGTGGAAGAGTTTTTCAGGGTCTCTCTCAGCCTTGAGCTTATCGAGAGCAGGCAATTCAACAGATGGTATTGGTCTTGAATTGTTAGTATGGCAAGGGAGCTTTTCTGGGTGTTTTTGAGCCTTGAGATCAAGGTGTGCAGGCTCAGTGTTTCGCTCAAGTTTTGAAAGGTCAGTTAAAGAAGCAGCAGCAGTGGTGTCAAGGACAGCGGAGCAGAGTCTGCGAATGGAACGCAGGGAGAGCATGTTATGATTTTCTCCCCAATGTCTTTCTTAGAGCATTTTCCTTTCCATTACAAGAGAATCCTGAGAACAGAGAAGGAAAGCCAGCAACCCATCAAATTACAGAAGCAACAAAAGATGAGGAACAATAGAAGAAGAGCAAATGACTAGACTGCAGGTTGTGGTTGACATTTTCCAAAAGTTGGTGATTCATCTGCCATGAAAAAGTGGGCCAATCCAAGCCATCCAAATTAGGGCTGGCAATGGTCCCTAGGTCAGGCCAAATCAATATTTTGAATAGGCCTGGCTCCACTAGTTCAAAATCTAGGCCTGAACCAACACCACGTCCAACCATTGCCAGCCACAATCCAGATCTTGAACCCCACTTGAATGGATCATACAAACATCAATCGGGTGATTTCAACCATTCTGATTTTCCCATCAACAGCAGCCATCAGAGCTGATCATTCGGTGGGATCATGTGGATAGACCAAGGTTCAAATTGGGGCAATCGGACTACGTCAACAATTTGATCAGCAGTAAGAAAATGGACAGCTAACAAAAATTTGAGCAACAGAAAAAAATAAATAAATAATAATAATAATAAAATATACAGGATGTTCGGATTGTCCAAACAGTACCATTTGGGGCTATGGCTGTCCACAAAATGACCCAATAGATCAATGGTCCTGATTACATAACACATTTGACAAGTGCATGGCAAAAACAGAAAATTTCATGGAGCTTCCATTGAGTGTTCCACCAGAGCCGAAGGAAACTGATATTTACACCCTGTCATATAGATGCATACACCCTTCTTGCCCACTTTTTAGTACTAGAATAGTACACTTTTTATGCTGTCCAAATAACAGAAATGGAAATGAGAGGCACATGTATTAAAAACATAGGGTGTTTATAACATTTCTCACTCCCTCCCATTGCGGACATGTATCAAACACGTCATAGGCATGGTGTTTTATTTGGTGTCGAAAGGTTACGTACGGTTGCTTTTATTTCGACCTAGTTCCTTTTCCAAGTGATTCCAGAAATGGATAATGGATTTGACACTTGATCCAAAAACCTTTGATGTATCCAAAAAAAAAAAAACCCAACAAAAAACAAAGATCTAAAAAACCCAACATCACAAATAATATTTAAAAAAAAAAAAAAAAAAACACACGAAAACATCACCGCCACTGAAAAAGAAAGAAATCAAAACGAAGTCAAGGAAAATTAATAAGAACTCATAACGAGAGGTAGAGAGCATTGCATAAAGAGAAGAAATCAAAATAAGAAATTGGAACCTGTTTGAGGGGATTGAAAAGACATGGTGATTTGGGTTCAATGCCATGAGATTGCCTCTCTCTCTCTCTCTCTCTCTCCTTCTTCTTCTTCTTCTTCGTTGCTGTGAAGTCGAGGAGCACCGACGGCGTGTTGCAAAACCCAAAGAACAGAAGTTCGCTCTACCGCTGTCACGACTCACGATCAAGCGTGTGTGCCCGCGATTGGGGCCCACATGATGAATGGTTACGATCTAAACCGTTCATGCACGATCTAAACCGTTCATGTTGTGGTTTTTTAAAGTAGAAAAGCTAGAAAAGATAGCTACGGACCCGTTTACCATCACTGTCTTTAGGTGGGACGCGGATTGGGAACCGAGTAAACTCTGTGGGGCCTGCACGTGATGTATGCGTCTTATCCACGCCGTCCATCCGTTTTTCCAGATCATTTTAGGCCATTATCTCAAAATTGAAACATATAAAAATCTCAAGTGGACCACACCACAGGAAACAGTGGGGAGAATGGCCTCCACCGTTGAGACCTTCCTAGGGTCCACAGTGATATTTATTTGTCATCCAACCTATTCATAAGGTCACACAGACATGGATGAAGAGAGAAAAAAAATTATCAGCTCCATCCAGGAAGTTTTCAACGGTGGGCGTTCAATTCTAACTCTTTCATGTGGTGGTCCACTTAAGCTTTAGATATGATTCAATTTTGGACTCATGCTCTAAAATGATCTATAAAAACGGATGTACGGTGTGGATAAGATACATACATCAATGTAGGCCCCACAATTTATTCAGTACACGCGTATTGAGGAACTCGGTAAGCAATCCGCGGCGCTGTAGGTGAGTTTAAAACAATGAAAATAGATTTTTCAATGGCTCACAATCCACTCAGATCGAAGGTTGAGATCACCGATGAAGCCTGATTACGGGAACATGTACGGTTCAAATAATTAGAATGTATGAGAAAAGGGTGAGTTATTTGATACTCCTTTCAACGCAAGTTGCACGCGATACGATAGCTCAAATCAAAACGTCCATGTAAAACACCCTCCCAATTACTCTCAAAATCAGATTGTTTGAGCAATCCCAGCCTCGGATTCGTGGCCACTTCTTTGTTGAAATATTGTCATTGTACTATTTTATTTTATTTTTCACTTTTTAACTGTTCAATAATTATCCACCAATCCAATAATCATGGGATTAGAAAAGCCTAAGTTTTGGTTTGGTATACATCCAACTGGCATTCAATTTTCATGTGATTTTCAAGTGATTGTGTATCATCCACCCCACACTGCAAGAGTATTGTTGATGCTCTGTTTTTTCACTGTATATGTGCCAGCATGTCAGAATTAGATTTATAGCTCAATTCAAACCGAACAGCTATGAACCGGAGTGTCAGGACAGAACAAATGTCCATTTTAATATAGGTGATGGATCTTAATTTATTTGGTTTGAATTGAACCACAAATTCAATTCTATATTTCTATTACACCCATGCATATATAGCCGAAACTAGAGCAACAATAGCATTAATTACTAAACTAATCTTAAAAGAGCTAACTCCTTTTTTATTATTATTTCTATAGGTATTTTTTAAAAAAATAAAAAAATAAAAAAATTTAAGTTACTTATAAGAGTGTTGCCAAACAGGTCATTGGGCAATTTCAGTCCAAACACGAAAATGGTTAAGAATGCACTATTTCTACGAATACGAGATTTGGTCCATTCCTGTGATCAGTCTCATGAGGTGCGGCCGTGCGGTATGATACTATTTGCAAAATGACGAAGGGGACCACCTACTCCGTGGTCCGTGCGAAATCGGATTGCGTACTGAGTTACTCAGTGCACTCTTACCGGACTGAGTAAACTCTGTTGGGCCCACTGTGAAATCATGTGGTTTATCCACGCCGTCCATCCGTTTTTTCAGATCCTTTTAGGGGTTGAGCCCAAAATTGAAGTATATCAAAATCTTAAGTAGACCATACCAAAGGAAACAGTGGAAGTATTAATTTCCACCATTGAAACCTTTCTAAGGCCCCCAGTGATGTTTATTTGTCATCCAAACTGTTAATAAGATCACAAAGACATGGATGAATGGAAAAAACAAATATCATCTTGATCTAAAACTTCTGTGGGCCGCAAGAACTTTTCAACGCTAGACTTCAATTCACGCTGTTTCAGGTGGTGTGGTCCACTTTAGCTTTGGATATGATAAATTTTTGGGTTACACCCCTAAAATTATATGATAAAACGGATTAACGGAGTTGATACAATGCATGAATGACGGTGGGCCCCCAGAATTTACTTAGTACGCAATCCGCTTCGGGTCCGTGCCTCTCATCCTGCTCCCACTTACGTTCGGATCTATGCCGTTCATCTACTTTGCCCGCTCTTATCTTTTGACATAAATAGAAGGTCTATAACGTTTAAGCTACTTAGATAGTGCTCCAGTGCTCTCAGAGCAGTATTAAGTTATAGTGCTCCAAGTTGCTTGAGGAATGGACAGGAGCTCCGAGGGGCCACCATGATGGATGTGTTTTATCCACACCGCCCATCCATTTTTTTCGTATCATTTTAGGGTACAAACCCAAAAATGAGTCAGTTCCAAGGTTCAAGTGGACCACACAGTGGAGATTAAATACTTATTGTTGAAGCTTTTTGAGGCCACAAATGTTTTGATATTTGTGTTTTCCTTTCATGCAGGTCTATGCGATCTTATGAACAGCTTGGATGGCAATTGAGCATCACGGTGGACCCAGTAAGGTTTCAACAGTGGGTGTCGTTATCACCATTGCTTCCTCTGGTGTGGTCCACCTGAGCCTTGAATCTGCCTTATTTTTTGGGCTTATATTCTAAAATGATATGGAAAAATGGATAAACGGTGTGGATAAAACTCATACATGAAAGTAGCCTCTCAGAGCCCCTGTCGGTTTCTAGCCAAGGACTGATCGGATGATCTAATCCATCCTTAAATTGGCCTTATTTTCTGTAACCATTCTTTTTACAAGCCTTAGATGGGATGGTTAAGATTGCCTAACAGAAGTGATTCTTTAGAATCATAAGCAATCTATGATAACCCCTAGCTACTGGGATTATTATCATGGCTTTTCTTGAACTATTCCCATGATAGGTGGAATAGCTACTGCTCATTAGTAATAAATACTTAGAATTAGAAATCCAAAATCAAATAAAATAAACAAGGTCTTGTTTTGCTCCGCGTTATTATTGTCAAATGGTCTGATACAACATAAACGTGTGGCCCACCTGATGAGTGGATTATTCCAATGATCTCATGTTATGGTCCACCCTTTTCACAGCTCAGATGTTCCACTTAAGTCACACATAAGTGAAAATTAGAACTGCTGTATGTTAGCGATACAAATTCACTAGTGATCAATTTCTCTTGAAAAATATTGAAAAAATGAAAGAAAATCCAAAAAGTCGAAAAAATAAAAATAAAATCTGCCATTACAATTTCTTGGAATGCCACTCTTAGATCATTCTCTCCTTGCAATATAGTAAATATGATACTTCTTAAACTCTGAGAAGATGTTAGTTTTGCCCACGGATATCTTGTTCCTTTAAGAACACAAAAATCAATGAGTTAATGATATGGACACCCACCTCCAAAATGCAAAATACAGTTTACAACGGATTGGTACATTTCTTTTGGTTCCGGTAAAGCTGAAAAAGGCACATCAAGAAACAGTTGCTGATGGTTGGCATTTTTAACAGTCCTGTTTAGTTCCCGTTTATCGAACTCAGGAGCAGTAGTCTCACTATGGCGTCTTTACAGTGGAGATACACTGTCGGCTGATCATAGATGGCCTTCGAATCCCCTTCAGCTAGAGACATTCACAATACCATAATGTGCGAATGATCCCAGTTTACGATGGTCACCTCACCAGCTTTTTTCTAGACCATCTCACACACACATTTGTATTATAGGAAATCGTGTTGTGGAATTGCATGAAACAAGGCACTGGAGATGTGCACATTATCATCTCAGAATCTCAATCTAGGCTTGGCGATTGCCTAAGATGTGATGTGCATTGTAAATAGTGGTGAAGGAAATTGCAAAATTTCAACATCGTAGGATCTGGATTGATCCAAAATCTTCAATCTTTTGAATATGTTAGTACATAATCCTTTATTCTCTGCTTGAGTTGCTGCAAGAATGACAGGAGGGTGCATAAGATGCTAGGAAATTATTGACACAAAGCTAAACCGAATTTGGGTGGAGATAGGGCTGTCAACAGGACAGGCCAGGCCTCAGCCTGTAAAATGTGAAATTCTGAATAAGCCTGACCCGACTGGCCCGTCGGGACAGTTCAAATTCCAGGCGTAAGACAAACCCTACGCCCTTTGACAGCCCTAGGTGGAGATGAGGTAACTAAGTCCGAGGATTATTACCTTCAATTCTTCATGAAGCACGACAAATATCTTCTTCATCCATTTATGTTTCTACAGTGATTAGGACAGGAAAATTAAGGAACTTGCAAGTATTGATAGGAAAAATGGAAAGAAAAGAAGCAACAGCAGAGTTAAGTGTTGTACATATTAATGGACTTGCTAGTGTGAAATTATGTTTTTTCTACTGAATTTGAGCATTATATAGCATTGGATGTCTTTATATTTAAGTATTCTACACAAGGCAGGAAAACTCAAGACTGGTAAAAAGAAAAAAGCTAAAAAACTCGAACTCGGACTCATATTTAACCTACCATGACTCGGGTGAGTTAGGATCTCTCCATATTCGATAAATATGAACACAAAGATTAATAAAGTTCAAAAAAGATGAAATATTAGAAGAACAAAGAAGAAAGATTTATCCACTTCTACCCTTCATTTTTACTTCCATTAAAATAATAATAATAATAATAATAATAATAAATGAAAATCAGCTTCTAAAATCTTATTCATTTTCCCTCGATTTTCTTATTTTTCCTTCAACACTGCTGATGGAAGCTTTAAATTGTTGGCAGACAAAACCCCAAAATTTAGATAGCACTCAATTGAAAAAATTCATTATTGATCATCATTGTTATATAGGACCTCATATCTTAAGAAATCAGTGGCGTCGATAAAAAGTGAAGTCTGGAAAGGGATAGGTTTCGATTTGGAAATGAAAAGAACATTAGGTTTTGGGAGGATATTTAGTTGGGGGAATAAATATTGAGTGTAGTGTTTCCAGGATTAGCGGGGATTGCATTAGAGGTCGATTGGAGGGTGGATTGCTTTTCAATTCAAAGAGAATAAATGATTTGGGCTCCGCCATGTAGAAGGAATTTAGGGGGGGATGAGATTAAAGAGCTAATAGGTTTGCTCGAGTTGTTGTCTATAGTAAAAATGGTGATTTCAGAATTGGAGTCAATTAAATGATAAGTCCAGGGCATTCTTTAGTGACATCGTTTTACAAGTTAAGTGGAGGAAGTAGCAATGAAGGGGTGGGTCAGCCCAACAGCTTTGTATGGCAATACGGTGCTCCTACAAAGGTCACAGCACTTGACTGGCTAGCAGGAAGAAAGAAGGATTTAATAGTTGATCATTTTCGCAAAAGAAAGATGATTCTTCCAAATGTATGTTTCTTGTGCTATCAAGATGAGGGATCAGTTGATCATCTATTCATACAATATTCGTTTGCAAAAGGGATGTGGGTGTGTTTCTTCAATCTGTTTGAATGGCATGGGTGTCGCCGAGCTCGATGGATATGTTCTTTTTGATATGGCACAGTGGGGGTACAGGGAAGATTGAGAAAAAGTCTAACTTTTAAGTTTAGTAGCAGGTATTTGGTTCCCATGGTTAGAAAGGAAATTCAATGCTTTGGGAATCGGAAAGGGCAAGTATCGGAGGCTTTTAAAAGGGCTAAATCATATGTGATGGAATGGGTGGGCAATGGGATTAAAGGTTATTGTTCAGTTTCCAGGGAGTTGGCTAGGGTTGTAATCTTTCTTTTCCTTTTTTTTTTGGGTTTCTTGAATTCTTTTGGCTGCGGCCTTCAATAAATAAAATTGTCAATGTTCAAAAAAAAAGAAAAAGATTATTGATGCTGTTTTCAATTAAGATAAACATAAACAGGACTTCAAGAAACCCCAAAATAACCAGCTATGCTTTCTCATCGTTGCCGAAGTTGTTCTCATACTGCTTATCATCGTCAGAACCTACCCTCCAAGAGGTGAAAAGCACTCCACTCAAAAGGACTCGAACCTAGAATTTACCTAAAACTTTATCATCATCATGATCATCTAAGCCTTCTACTGATTAATTGGGGTTGGCTACACAAATCTTGTTCCTCCATTCCACTCAATCAGGGACTATATTGATGTAGGACAATTAACCACTTGCTCTAAAAGCTCGAACTGTTAAAGTATGGCGAATTAATCCCTTTATCTCATTGCCCAGGCCCCACGTCTCATGGGTTAGGCCCTCGGTCGAACCCCCCTCGTGGGCCCCAAATCACATGGGTACCACCTCACACGAGCCACCCGAGTCACACGGGTGGAGCCTGCATCTCACGAGCCACCTGCCTCACACAAGCCGCCCACCCCGAGTGTGCCCCTACATCTCACAGGCCACCCCACTTGAGGTCGGTGTGAAAATGCCCCCGCATTACATATCCTCAATTAAACCATAGATCAATTTCACCTAAAGGCTTTAGTTGAGAATCTTTGGATCAACTGCTATTGTTTGTTGTTTGGGATTTTTCATCTTACCTAAAACATCACATGAAAAGTCCAAAACAAATAGCAGTTGATTAGTGAGAACTTTTTGAACTGTTGTTACTTTTAAATATTAAGAATTTTTTGAACTCTTGGAGTTATGATGTGACAAGGTTGCCTCGATTCAATTTGGTTTTTGCAATACAATAAAATGACTATGAGATGAATTTATTTAGACTCCAGAGAGTCACCTAGTGATGAAAAACTTGGTGAAACTCAGTTGAGTCAAGACCCTGTTTTGTGGAGCATGTCTCCTAACCTTTTTTTTTTCAAGGGTAACGGGACATATATTAAAATAAAAGAAGTACAGGAAAAAAGAACAAGATCTGCCGAGATAGCAGATATCACTAGCAACCTAGAAAATGAAGGTCATAATCCTTCAGAACATTAACATTAACCACCCATTCGAAAATCAGACTTTGGCCCTGGAGTGCACAACTTCTACTGAGGAAGACTTATCGTTAAAGCATCTGTCATTTCTTTCTTCACAGACTGACCACCAAATAGCAAGGATCGCCAATCTCCAAACACATGTTCTGTTTTTTCCTAGCTTGACCCCGTGCCAAGACGACAAGAGGTTACGGGATGAGTCTGGAATACACCAACTGATTTTGAAACGTTTACAGAATTCAGCCCAAACTTGAGTGATAAAAGAGCAGTGAACGAGTACATGATCCACCGTTTCTTCTTCTTTCATGCAACATAGACAGACATTGACGATTTGCATTCCCCGCTTTCTAAGGTTGTCGACCGTAAGAATTCTATTCTTACCAACCAGCCAGCCAAAACAGAGATGTATTTAGGGGGGGGGGGCACAGAATACTTCCAAATGAAAGGGGAAGAGGGAGCAGCTGGAGTGAGAATAGGGAGGAGTTGGGAGTAGAATGATCTGACCGTGAACACACTGGATTTGTCGCACATCCAGATAAGCCTATCTGGGGAGGACTGATCAGGCAAAGACTTTGAAGACTTTGAGATGCAGTCGAGAAGATCCACAAATTCGGTTAGCTCCCAGTCATAAAGATTTCTGGTGCACTTCACATCCCACACGATGTTCGCAGCAGAAACTGAAAAACAGTTAGCAACAGGGGTGTTCCTGTCTGGAGTGAGGCGGTAAACGTTCGGGAAGCGGAATTTCAGCAACTCTTCGCCCACCCACAGGTCTTCCCAAAAACAAATGGAAGCTCCGTTGCCCAGCTCATAGCTGATACTGTTGAGAAGGCCTGTTTTGACCGAAGAATCCCCTTCCATGGGAAAGAAGCCCTGTAGGCTGAGGAGTCTCCTAACCTTTTTACCCATTATAGCTTTAAAATAGGTCGACTGAGATTTCCAGTCTTGGTTCTGTGTTTTATTTTTGTTTTGTTGATTTATCGTATGTCGGGGAACCTTCTCATGTTTGCTGGTATGATTATTTTTTCATTACAGATGAATCATACAATTTGCCAATAGTTTACTTTATAGAAGTGAACTCAAACTCTATGATAACATCCAAACTGATTTCCCTTCCACTGACATGTTAATGGCAGTTGACTTGTCACTTAGTTGTTTCATAGTTACTTTGTTGACATACTTTTGTCTGTGTGCGCATTTTTGTAAACGTAGCTAGAGCAAAAACAGAAGGGAAATAGACTTACTGTCCCACATTGGCGATAAGTGTCCTTTAACTGTTCCAAGATGTTATGATATACATCCATATCTCTGACTTTTGCATGTTCAAGGTCACAGCCCAGTTTATGGAAGTCATTCCTGCCAAAGGATACACACATTTCACATGCAGGACTCACGAGAAATATGCATCAATGTATCTCCCAAAAATATACAATTGGACACCTTTTCAGTGGTATGGAACAACTATAAGGAGCCATTAAGAGATCACGTGCCAGCATTCCGGGCAGAAGTAACAAATATAACAAAAATCAAACCATAAAATAGGAGAAAGATGGAATACCGGTAGTTCTCTAGGCTCTTGTTCAAGGAGCAGTAATGATCATACTTCTCGCGATATTCTTGCACATATTCTTTATATCTGTCAGATGTGCATAAAAACAGTCAGTTCAACTGGATGTCCGTGTGTAATCTGAGGATGCATAAGTGCAACAAATTGAAGTGACAACTTACTGCATGTAATCTTTTATTGCACCCTTCAGCTCAGGCTCATCTTTGTCATACTTTGAGTAAAACGAATTATCTTCATCTGAAGAAGATTCCCTCCTTTTTCTACCACTAGTGTTCTCCAGACAAAAACTATCCTTCCTTCTATCACCTGAATCTGCCACTGGATTAGATCTCTGTGGTTTAGTTTCTTTGGCGGCATTGGAACTCCCCATTTGAACACCATTTTTAGGATCATGCTGTTGTAGTAAGCTGGTGGACACCTTTCTCTGAGTGCTTGCATGGCTTTCCAGACCAGTCCCTTGATTTGCTCTTGCCTCATTCTTTCTTGCTTTAGTGGCAATGTCAGCCATTCTATCCAACTGAGGCCCAGCTTCAGGACCCGCACGATCTATTCTTGGAAATTGTTGGATCTGGGCTGTCGCAGTTCTTTGCTGAGGTCTTGCAGAATCTTCAAGATCATCTTCTGGCACCCTCTTCCTAAACAACCCGTCTTGGTTACTCTGAAGTGGTGACTGCTTTTTTGACTCTTGAATTGCCTTTCCAACAGGTCTTCCTTTACCCAAATCAGAATGCAGAATATCTGAACTGTTTGGCTTATTCTCCACTGATTTGAAAGAATTTTTTTTCTCGAATTGCCTCTTGGTCCCCTGTGTTTCCTCAGAGGCTGGCTCACGAAATTCACCCAACTCCAATTCCGAAGGCTCCCTTCTCAGCATGCTTCCTTTATCTGTATCAGGTTTACCATAATCCTTATGCAAAGAGGCCATGTGTAGGCGTGCTATCTGTCCACCGTCCTTGTATTTACCACTTTGTTCCCCAGATTTCCTGTAATGTGAATCAGAGAGCACTGAGAGTTTGTCCCCAACAGCACTTTCTCTAACATTTCTCACAAAAGATTTCTCATACACATCGCCATCTTCGTCTTGCCTGTCTTTATGCAGTTTGTCTTTGGGCATAGGAATTTTGTCTTGTGAATGGATGTTTTTCAAAGCAGACTCGTCTGATTCATCAGGTAAAGCAGAAAACCTTTCCGAATATTTACTACCTTTGCCCAAGTTCTCAACATATTTGCCGGATCTCTCTGCAACATCTGGAGCCTTTCCCCTTGCATTATAATCACCACTCTTTTGAGTTGATTGCTGAGTGTCTGAGACTGAAGCATTCATAAAATCAGAACCCATCTGAGTTCTGTGTGCATTTTCATATGCTGAAGACCTTCCAGGTACTGCCAGTCCATATCCTTTTTGTGGGTCGGAATCTGCATTTCCGTCTCTTTTAAATTTGTCAGACATCTGCATGGAATTTTCCCTGTATGGGTCAGGAGCCAAGCTTTTCGCCCTTAACCTTTTAGCACTTTCTGGTTTCTCCTGAAAGCGGTTTGGATCAGAAGCTCTCTTAGATTTTGATTTCGAAATTCTTGCACTGTTGTCAGGCTGCTCATGGCCCACGCTATCCTTTCCCGAGGTTTGCTTTCCATTGGCCTTCTGCTTCATGGTCTGGTCACTCGCATCATTGACAAAATTCCCAACAAGTGAAACCCGCTGGGTATCAGATTGCTTGTACCGTTCCGGAGAAAAGGCTCCCTCTTCTGAAGATCTGTTGTTTGTCACTTGCGGGACCCAATCAGAACTCTCATCCACTTCAGTTTCATGATTTTGATAAGCTTTGATATTGTTATCAATGGGTAGGTCATCAATATCAACTGCATCAGACATATCATCATATTTTTCAACATCATTCAAATCCAAAGCAGAAGACAGAACTTGACCATCTTGCCTGTTTTTGTCATTGCCATTTTGATCGTGCCCATCCCCACTTCTCCATGCGCTTGGCAAGGTAGATAGCTTTGATTCAGGGGCTTGCAGTTTATTCTCAGCTTCTTCTTTTTCATCATCACTTGTCATAATATCCACGTCGACATCAGACCCCTCCTTGCTGCTGGAGGAACCATCGCTCTCACTGTCACTGCTGCTTGCACTTCCACTTCCTGCAGGGCTCCTGCTTTTGCTTCTGCTTCTGCTTCTGCTTTGGCTTTCACTGTCACTTCCACTGTCGCTGCTGTCACTATCGCTGTCACTTTCACTTCCGCTTTCACTAGAGCTGCCCACCTTTCCTTCACCATTATTGCTGACCTTCTTGTCACTGGCGAAGTGATCAGGAGAACTTCGCTGTGTATCAATCTTTTCGATGACATTTGATTCTTCTCCTACGTTTGAGTTCAGCTGAGTCTGCTGCTCAAATTCTTCAACTGTGTGTTTTTCTAAAAAGGTTGATTCAGCAACAGGGGTTTGGTCGCCCGTGCACTCAGGAGAACTGAAAATAGAAGGTCACTACATATTACATAAACCAACCAAACTAATTGGAAGATTGCTCATATAATGACTAAGACTCTGATTGGATGAAAGGAATGTTAAGGAGATTACAGATCCAACAGGACAATAATGTAAGTCTACTACAATCATAAAGCAATGACAGGTACCTTCCACTTTCAGACGAAGGTTTCTTGAAGCTTTCCATTTCCACTCCTTGATTCAAGAAATACCTTCCCGGAGCTTGGAAAGTTGCAATCTGATGCTCAAGATAAAACAGAAGAGATCAATTCTCCTGCATCTATTTCTCAAGTAACGCTAAGCATTTCCACCACTTACTTTTTTTATAATCGTCTCGATCTTCCATCCAGAGTTGGGATTCGTGTCCCCAACTGCTTTCTCCAAGGCCTAGAGAAACAAGACCATGCATAAGCAACAAAACAATTCAGACAAGAAGGCAATAATTTTGTAGCTTCTAGAATGAAGTCAATCCAAAAAGATGGCAGGAAAAGAACTATGAATAACCATTATGCATTTCTGGTGGGGTGATGAAAGAGATGATTCCGTAATCAATGGAACATCATACTTAAAAAAGGCATACATAACAGCACACCACTATGTATTGCTAAACAAGCAGCAAGCTCAAGTTTCACAGTAAAGAAATGACCAGAAAGGATGTTCATGTAGGATAAGATTTGTATACAGCAACAGTCCTACAGTCGAGTACTTCTTGAAGGTGCATGTCCAAGAGCTGATTCTTTTGTGCAGATAAGACACATTGAACCCCCACATTGCTTGATTGACTCAGTCTCGCGTCCTGGTACCACCCCCACTGTATCTTTGTTTGAATAGACATTTGAACTGAATAGCTTGAAGATTTCTTCGAAAAGCGTGAAAAATCAGGTGACTTGAAGATAGATTAAGGATGTGTTTGGATGAATTCCAATTTGTAAGTGAAATTGTCAATCACAGTAAAACACATCCCTGTCCCTTCCCTCACATGTTTGGCTTGACAACATAGGAAATAGAAACCACATTATGCATCCTTTAGGTTTATTTTATTTTTTTTAATTCTTTTTCTGCCCCAAATTAGTATTCAATGTGTTTCAGTTTTTCTACCTGAAACCCTTCGAATACTGATTTGGGGTGGAAATGCACCCTGCCTGCCCCGCTAATTTTGGGATATACAAATACACACTAAATAAACAAGGCATCAGTATTCAGTTTTCTGAAGAATATGACCGTTTGAAGCACATAGATCATGGTAGAATACTAAATTGAGCTTTTATCTTTCCCTGATAAACAGATAGGATGTTGTTTGGAAAAAGGAAAAGTCTGTAAATATTTTCCAATACAAGCTGATTTGAAGTTTTATAAAGTTAGTAAATGTTTTACCTTTAGGCTCATCCCTTTGGGGTTCCGCATGAGTAGAGTGATTAAGGTGTTTCGCAAATCCATTGGTGTAGCACCGCTCTTTTTGTTCCTTGACACTTCACCTGCTGCTGCATGAACGGCACTGCTGGGTACTTCTTTCTCAGGGTTGGCAGCATCCTCTCTATTTGTCACTTTGGGAGCATTAACTTCTTCTACAGCTGTTTGGATCCTTGAAAGATTTCCAACTCCAAAGGGAGAGGCTGAAGCAACAGGTTGCTCAGGTGGAGATGGTAGGGGTGAAACAGAGAGTCTACTCTTGGCAGGAGTAGTTGAAGATATCCCCGATTTGAAAACCGATTTAGGTGGACCTGCAATCGGAACTGAAGCAAAACAAGAGGAAAGGGGGGGGGGGAGGCATATAAGTCTAGTAAGCAAATAGTTGATCTTCCTTGCTATAACACAGACCTCAATATACGTAATAATCGTTGAGGTTGAGATGCATTGTAAATTCCTAGACATTATGGAGCACAATGCCATTACCTTGACTTGCCTCGACTTTACGCTTTTTAAATGCAGGTTCTTTCTTTGGTTTGAAAGGCATCCTCCTCATGTTGGCTGGCAACAAGGCATCCGTATTAGATACATAAAGCAGAGAAAGAAAACTCAAAAGAGCAATAAGACATTACACAAAACGAAACACCAGAATCTTGAAAGATATCAAGGATTGAATTCTTCCTGTCAGAAATCACTTTCGTCCTCTATAGTTCAAAGAATATGTTATGTTGTTTTATTATTTCTAAACTACCCAATATCTTTGCTTGCTCTCTTCTCAACAGAGGAACATGACAACTCAAATCTGACGTGACAGAGCACGGAGCGGACCGGAAGCCATGGTAGCTTTGAATCTGAGAATATGCAAACCTAATGTAAAGATCATTGCACTCCAAGGCTACGGTGGGACGATTTATCTTTCTAAATCAGGCTTGCCATGTAATCCTCATTCAAATGGGCACAATGCCTGCAACAACAGATTTGAGCCGTCATTTTGAAAAGAAACCCCTAAGAATTGCGCCAGTCAAATTTTCTCCTTTGCATATTCCCTTCTTGATTTTGTGGCATTCTCTCCAGAAAATGACAGATATCTGACATGGGATCCACTAGAGTCAGGATGATATGGCCATCCTGATTTTTAAAGATACAGTGTCCAAATGTGGCCAAACTCCAAAGACTGTTCCTTGATGTCTATTTGTTTCCGCGATATTGAAGCCACGCCTTGAAGACCTACAAGTCATGCAGCTCATTAGCTGCTATATTGTACCATTACAATTCAAGTCAAATCATGCCCCTTTATTATCAAATGCGGTATATCAGTCCCTGTAGCTCCTTATCTTCCATTGCAAATCACTTTTCCATGTTTTTCACGTTACAGTATCTTTTTTTTTCTTTTTCTTTTTTTCCTTTTTTGAAATAACCTCCACCATTTCTTTCATCCATCATTTTCTTCTGACCAACATCTATCCACTATCAATTCTCCTCCATCTCCTTTTCAATAATTACTAGTATGAACCAATTTATTTATCATCACCAAAGCATTGTCCAAACTATTTGAGGCCAGCTTTAAGAATCCTATTTTGCTAGTCAGAGTTATAAAAGGCCCATCCTAAGAGCTTATCTTTTTAAATAATATTATAGTTCAACATATAAGAATATATGATAGGCATGTGTACATATGGACTCCCACCTCAGTCAACAGGCAGTCACCTCGGCAAATGGGAGATCAGCTGCTGGAACTACTAAGCACCTTCAGGAACAGTTTCTATGATGACTTTATGCCCATCAAAAATGAGTTTCCCAACTTTGGCATAAATAATTCAACATAGCATTATGATGGAGATCATATTTGTGACAGATGTTATCTCATAGTGCAGACAGAAATAAATTGGAGGACTTGGACAAAGGCCGTAGAAGCTACACGCTTAGAAGTTAGTAGAACCAAATGGATTGTTTGGAAACTTGAATAATAATAGTTATAGAAGCAAGGATTTAATCAACACCGATGATAAGGATATTCTTCAAAGGGACTTGTTTCATTACCTTGGCTCCATTATTAAAAAGGATGGAGAAAAAAGTTTGGAATAGAACCATGGCTGGGTGGATGAAGTGGAGATGTGCCTCTGGAATGTTGTGTGATTGTCTCATGCCTATCAAACTTAAAGGGGGTGGAATCTTATGAGAAGTTATTCAACAAAATATGTTGTGGGCAGTGCAGTTGAAGGCGTTTCAGGCACATGCCTAGGTGTTTTGGGACACTGGTCACCTGCTCCTCATCTGGGCCCCAAGCAAGGCATTATCTCCAGGTGTGCATCTATACGAGTGGCTTAGAAACCTTCTCTGAACAATTCTTTTTCCTTTTCTTTTTAGATCAAAGGCTTGAATAGCATAACAAGATTTGTGTAGTTGACCCCAATTAGTTGGGATAAGACACTGATGACAATGATTAGATCAAAGACTTATTAATGAAAATTCCTCCTCTCCCAAAATTCTTAGATTTTTCATGAACTCATTCTTGATTCTTCTCTTCCATTAGTGTTTGAAGCACTACATTGGACTTCTTGAAAGCAATTTGAGCTTCCACTCTTGTCATATGCCAATACAAGAGACTGAGGACAAATTGAGGATTTTGGGGGAATTTGAAAATTTAGAGGATTTGGGAATATTCGGAATTGAAAAGTTTAGGTTAGAAGTAGGGATTTCGAAAAATTGGGTTTTGGTGTTTGGAAAATTTAAGGATTTTGGCATGTTTGCGATTTTGAGTTGGGGAATTTTGGGGATGTGGGGAAATTGAAAATTTTAGTGTTAAGATTTGAGGAAATTGGGAATTAGTGTTTAGCATAGGGGGGAATTTAAGGAAAATTGGGAATTCATGGTTTTGGATTTAGAGAATTGGGAATTTTTTTCAAATTAGAGTTTCTAGGTCTGGGAAATTGGGGGAGTTAGAAATTAAGGTTTTGTGGATTCAAAGAATGTTCGAGTAGAAGTTAGTTTTTGGAAGTGGTGTATAACTATTAACAAAATCAGTATGTATGTAATATATTAGTTTCTGGAAATGGTGTATAACTATTAACAAAATCAATATGTAGTATATATGACATAGAATAAATTTAAAAATTTGCAGTTGGATTTTCCAAGCATGCTCCTAGCAATTTCATGCGCCCTGGGGCACTGGCACCCAGTTTGCACTTAGCGCCTTTAACTGCCCTAGCTCTAGGGAACAAGGTGTTGGGCAGTTATAAGGCAACATGAGAAGAGATTTGAGTTTTGTAAAGATGAGCATGTAGATATGGATGTGTAGAACAACTAGGAAGAATAGACTTAAGCATGAGGCTAGTTGAAGCAGCCTAAGAATAGTCCTAATAAGTGATAAATTTGTGGAGAGTAAATTGAGATAGTTTTGTCACGTCCAACAAAGAACAGAGAGGTGGAGACTGCTCTGAGTAGGGAGGGGAACATTGATGAGGACATGAAAATATTAGAGGTTTTTATTCTCTTTTTTTTCTTTTTTTTCTTTTTTTTTTCTTGGGGTGGGAGAGTTTAAGGAAATGCAAACTTTATTAATCTAAAATGAAAATAGAAAAAGGCAATGATGAGGAATGATCACCCCAAAACATTAAACTAAATCATTCCAAAAGGAGTTGAAAAGGTCAAAGGAGTAACACTCAAAGTGCTTGAGCAACCTGACCCATTTGACCTTCCTGAACGCCTCATTAGGACTAGAAGAATGATTGTGATAGCATCTGCTGTCTTCCTTAGCTCAAATCAACCACGGGCCTGCAAAAAGAGTCTCCACAAAATTCTTCCCCTAGGACCTTTGCTCCCTGGTGCTGAGTCAGAAGAGAAGGCCCAATTGAGTAAGACAACACTGAAACAGATGGAAGAATCTACCCATCTGTAAAAACCACCATGCGTAAATAAATGCTGACAGACTCGGCATCACAAAGACATGATGCACTCCTAGGTCTCACCTTTCCATTGGAACACAGGACCATCGAGGAGAAGGATCGCATAGACAACATAGAAAGCTCTGGATGATAATCTTCCCGATCGTTCTAGTCTTCACACCCAGTCATCCGTATCATACAGAGTTGGTTTCCATAGTTGTAGAAGATCAAACAGACTCAGCATTCCTATTGACTCCTCACCTAAATTCCTGAGACGGGCCCCTATAACAGAAAAGCACTGAGAAATAAACAGCCATCTCTCAGAGGCAACAGAATCTAGCCTAGGGAAAAAATATTAGAGGAAGACCAAGAAGAACTTGGATCAGAGTGGAGAGAAGGAATACGAAGGATTATTTACTCACCGAGGATAGGGTCCTAGATACAAATGATTGGCGAAAAAAGATTTGTATTGTCAGCCCCAAATGGTTGGGATAAGGCTATCGCAATAAGGATAATCAGTGTATGCATGAATATGTAAATTTATATTATGAATATGATGGAAGAAATCATATCTAGTGTAGAAACAAAATCTTCCTAAAGAACAGTGTCTATGACGATTGATGACATTATGACCATCGGAATGTAGTGCCTTGATGATGACATTATAGTTCAACATAAAATAAGATGGATTGTGGCAGTCTGGCAGATTTTTTTATGTAGTTGTAGGCAATATAGATGAGCTGGTGGAGACTGTAGTGTGTGCGAGTGATCCAGGGTTCAAACCCTGGCAGTGTTACCTTTCAATATATATATGTGTGTGTGTGTGTGTGTGTGTGTGGGCGCGCGCGCATTATGGAAAACTTCCTATTTCTTCTGACAAGAGAAGAAGCTTCATCCTCCAGGAAAAGGCAAGGAAGTTTGGGAATACATTGTGTGTGTGTGTGTGGGTGGTCCCTTCGCTTGACTTCTTCTTACAGGATACTCTTACCAAGTTGAGTCATCGTATATGGCCATAGAATAGTCACACTAGTTTCAGGAAAAGACGATTGATTGTTTGGATTTTCCCCCTGTTGGGAGGACTTGGAGGTATTTTTAGCCACTACTCTTAATTTAGTTTGCATCAGAATAAGATTATTTCAGAAAATGGGACTCTTGCAGTTTGATTTCAACTTGTAATAAACAACTATTCATAACATTTTCAATTAAAAGGCACTAACAGCACAGAACAGAAAAGATGGCTATCTAGAAAAACAGTTATTACAAAAGAACGGAACAAGAACTCACATTCAACTGCAGCTGCAGCCATTGTTTTTGCTTGATTCTTCACAGATGGATTTGCAGGGTCTAACACAATGGCTCTGCAACCAGCAGGAAAAATGAATAGAACAAGTTAAGAATCTGAAAGATACATATTTCTACACCGCGAACACATTTATTCTACCATCTTCCAGCCACATTTGTTCCCACGTGTATGAAGAGTGTTCATACATATGATGGTCTAAAACAAGAATATCACAACAGCACACTTGGATACATATGATGGTCTAAAACAAGAATATCACAACAGCACACTTGGATACATATGATGGTCTAAAACAAGAATATCACAACAGCACACTTGGAGCCAAAGAAACTGGCCTTGTAAAACTACATCAAGCCAAGAAACAACAGTTTCATCAGATAAAACAAGTTGACATATAAACCTAATACTTTTCTTTATTGAGCTTAGGTGTCATAATCTTCTTGGGCTTCCCAGATGTCTATTGCTCTATTAGTCATCCGCATTTTCATGTATCCATTTGATCCTTTCGTGCTGTTCTACTCTGTATAACTGTAAAGTTTCTTTGTTGATGATGTCCCTAACTCCCTATTACAATTTTATCACATCATGAAAAGAGAAAAGAAGAAGAAGAAGAAGAAGCTGTTTCCTACTATCTTCAGTTTTGTGAAGCATTCATTTCTGAAATAATCCTACAGATGATCACATTCTTGATGAACTGTTTTATATTGTAAAGCAGCATTAATTTATTTCATCTCTCAAATTGAAGAAGCTGCCTGGACATATCATATCCTGCATGACTCCAGGCAATATTCAGTAATCTTTACTTTTAATAAACCATGATGACAAAGGTTCCTACTGAAGGGCATTTCCATCATCCAAAATTCCTGAAGCCAATTGTGGAGTCGGCCACTGCTAACAAATGATCCTGGCCCATCTTAACAAATTTTACATGCTGACTTTTGAGTGAGCTTCTACTCCTTTTTGCATGTGATTTCCATAATTTAGTCCTATCTTCGCACAGAAAACTCACACAAATTGTCTGTTTGTGTTTTGCTGTCATGTTGAGGACGCCAATTCTATGAATAGAGTAATTCAGACATTTCCACCAACACCAAGAAGAGTTGAAATCAGGTACCTTTATCCAGATGGACCCTAGAGAAATAAGGGTTTCTTGAAACATAATTTTTTTAACACAAGTAAAATGAAAGGAAAAAAAAAAAAGGGAGACCATATGTCAAGATGGCGTCCTGTGCAACATAGATGGTAAAGATGCAAGGTGAAGCAAGATGAAGATAAATCAGAGACATGCAACACGTAACAACCTGGAAACAATGTCGGACAACTGGGCAGGGCATAAGGTGGCCCCAACCTAGTTGCACAAAGCAGGAGTGGGAGTGAGAACACTAGAACAGGCATGGGAGGGGGGTGAGAAAGTTATATTGCATCTCTAACTACTAAAAGATAAAGTTTTATATAAAGATTCTCTTAAAATCTTAGTAAACATATGATTGATCTTAAGATTCATAAAATAAAGGTTATATGAATGACTCTCTTTTTGGTGACAAAATGGTTATCCCCCACATGGATGTAGGAAATTGAGTAAGACTATGACGAAATGGTTCACTACCATTTTCAAAATGTTGGTGACCCATCCTCCTTACATGTGACACACATGTACAGCTATCTGTAGCATCCAAATGGTAGGGACAATTTGGAAGTAGCCAATCACGAAAAATGACACTGATGAAGCAATCCTAACCATCCAATTGGTGGCTATCAAACAGATAGTTAAAACTTAAGAGTAAGGTTAACTGGTCCAAATTCAATGGGCATATGAGGCAGTTACTATCATCTGCTCAATGTGACTTTTTGGGTTATGGATCCGTTGGCAACCAGTTAGTGATTTGGAAGGTCTGGGTTGTTATACAACCATGCCATGTGTGTGTGGTGGATGAGTCATCATCATTTATAAATTAGTAATGAACAATCATAGGATTCTAACCCACAGGAGACAAACCGAAAAATATGAAACGCCATTAGGGGTTTGCTTTTATTTGAATGGTACTGAAGAGGAAATGCTAAGGGTGATAGAGGGTTTGAAAAGGAGGTTTAATGGTAAAGAACTTAAGGTGCATAAGGGTCATTATGGGCCAACAGTTCTTATCAGGATTCAAAGAAGACGTTCGGTAATAGCAAGGAGAAATGGTCTAACGGAGGGAAGACAGTTCAGGCAGGACTCCAACTGATAGAGATGCTTTTCCTTCTCGCTCCAAGAGTCTCCTGGCCTCCAAGATGGTGGACCTTGCTTGGGTTTTCATGTCAGGAACTTTGATGGGGCTAGAGGTGACAGTCCATCCTTGGGTGGTCAATAAAGCTTGACAGGCCTTGCAATGCAGCCTGGTAGAGTCGTTAAAGCCGGGGGCCACCACTGCAGACCTCATTTGATGGCTCAATCAGAGTTGCAATCTCGGTGCTCGAGATTTTATCCAGTGCCAGTTGAATGTTTTGGACTTTTGGATTTCTCTCTGTCAATCTGAAGAGGTGGAAAGATAAATCCTGGTCGGCCATCTTTTCCATGAAACATCGGTCAGATCGCTTCACAAGTGGTCGGAGTGGTCAAAGTTTGGCCGGAACAATGCTTAGGTCCTGCTGTGGGAGCTTCCCCTGAAAATCTGGTTGCAGTGGGCTCTTGTTTTGGTGAGGTGATCGCCATTGATCTAGACACTAAGAAATGGAATAACCTCCGATCAACTAGAATTTCCGTCTAGTTAAAAAATTAGACACTGGTGTTGGGATTTGTTCCTGTCAGGAAGGAGGATAAATTTCTGGGAAGAGTCAAGTGAGAGGATCTATTTAAAGGCCTGGTCGGCAACCTCAGGGCCAAAAGTTCATGGCAGTGGGTCAGTTGGGAAGGTCAGGGAGGGTGACAGAGCTCCAATTCGGTGCTCCTGCGGACCATCAATGCAAGGGTGAGACGTGTGTTCACCTCTTATCAATGCTCCTTACTAGGTGACCCATCTCCTTCTCTAGGGGCCACGCGTGGCCCTTCTTCCTTTCAAGGAGAGATGGCGCCGTGCCAACCTTCTCTGGTCGTGATGGGAAAAAGCCGCCCTTCTCTCCCTGTTTAGTCTCCGAGCACTGCCTCAGCTACGTGACATTCAAAAAATGAACCTCAGTTGCCTTCTGAGATGCTTCAGGCTACTGAGACGACAGGTGGCATGCAATCTGGGCCGCTTCATTTGATGGGCCTGTCTTAGACATCGGCAAGGGACCACATGGCTTGCATCTCGGTAGACGAGATTCAAGGGTGGGACACGTCCCTCACTCAGCCACCGAATCCTATTATAATGATGGAGAATTGTTGTCCTCCTTCCTCAAGCTGCAGCCCTTACACGTGGAGAGCCGAGATGGAACTCTCTTCGCCAGCTGGTGATAGTGCTCCTGCAATAGCACAACATGTTCGACCTCTTTATGGTGGTATGACGTCAGCTAGGTGGGGTTTTAATTGTTTTCTGGACAATTATCATGTTGCCGCTCTCTCTCCAAGAAATAGTATAACTAGCATGTTGCCAGTGCCTGACTTGGGCAGCCTGGTTTAGACAAGTGACACCAGTGCTTTAATGCAAGCCAGTGTCTGCTAGGATGAGTCAGCCTTAGAGCTCGATCAATCCAGCTTTTCAGGCCTAGTCAGGTCTGATGTTTCAGACTACAACACATGTTCACTTCAATTGGTTTGGGTCCTAATGATTTAGAGGTGGGCCTTTTATCAGATGACAATCCTCATGTGGATGTTTTCTCTCGTGTGAGAGGGGAGGAAGATCTTCCATGTGCGGAACCCTTCTTTAATTTTCATTTGCATGGTTCTCCTCCTTTATCCTCCACCTCTCCTATGATCTTTCATACTCCCCCCTCTCCAACTATTCCTTTGTTCCTTCCTATGGATAAGTCTCAGACTCCCACCACCTCGCCTTCGGGTATTGAGGTGCCGGGTGCTTTCGGTCCTCTCGCTCTAATCCATTCCCTTTCGCTCTTCTCGAAGATGCTCTGGACGCCTATTCCTTTATTCCTCCTTGTGGATAAGTCTCAGACTCCCATCGCCTCGTGTTTGGATCTTGAGGTGTCGAGTGCTTTCAGTCCTCTCACTTTGATCTATCTCCATTGATCACCCTTTCGCACTTGACCCTCACCTTCTCGAAGATGCTCTGGACATCCATTCCCCCAGTTGGCTGTGTGTGCGGACCATAGCTATTTTCTCCCCAGCTAGTCTCAATCTTCCATTCCACCTAAACTTATGGAATCATGGTGAGGCTATTAGGGGAAAGCGGTGGATAAGGGAGGTCATTAGCCATTATGGTACGTTTTGGGGAATGGTGTTCGATGATCGGGAGGAAGACTTTGTTGCCTTATTCCAACTCGTAAAAGAGAGCGGCCTTCGGATGATTTCAACCCAAATCCCCTGACATTCCCCGGTTCACCCCAAAGGAGGCAAGGAGCTAGCCAGCCCTCAGGGCTACTTGCAGCAGATTGTCTGGAGACATTCCAAGATGTGAGAGATGGGGTAGAGGGGCAAGGATAATTATCTACTCAAGATTCTTAGCCGGAATGTCTGTGGGCTTGAGTGCCCTCAAAAGTGTACTTGGGTAAAAAATATTTGTAAAAGGTCTAAAGCAAAGTTCATTGTTTTTCAAGAAACTAAACTCCGGAAGATTGACCGTGTTCTAGTCAAATCTTTATGGGGACTCTTAAAAGTGTTGAGTGGGAGGGCCTCGACGCGGTTGGTTCCACAAGAGGTACTCTAGTTCTATGGGACCCATGGATCTAAGCAAGGGAAGCTTACTGGAAGGGCCATTTCTCTATTTCCATGGCCTTTTGAGGGGTCTCCTCTGGTTTCAAATGAGTGTTTTCGAGGGTCTATGACACGAATTAGCCATCCCTTCAGCCTCTCTTGTGGGAGGAGCTAAATGTCGCTTCCTCTACATGGCAGCTCCATTGGCACGTAGGCAATGATTTCAATGTCGCCCGCCTTGCCCACCAAAAGCTCCATGGAGATCGGGTGACCAACAATATGGAAGGCTTTTCTAATTGGGTTATCAAGCATGCATTGGTTGATCTTCCTTTGGGAGCCGTTAGGTTCACTTGGTCAAATGGGCAAGCGAACCCAGCCATGTCTAAGCTGGATTGATTCCTTATCTCACATAGGTGGTTGGAATCCTTCCCCATGGCTTGTCAAAGGGGCCTTCCTAAACCTATTTTTGATCATTGTCCTATTCTTCTTGAGGTGGATGAGGTTGACTGGGGCCCAAAGCCTTTTAGATTCAAGTTAGCCTGGCTCGTA
Organism: Magnolia sinica; assembly: GCF_029962835.1. NCBI lineage: Eukaryota > Viridiplantae > Streptophyta > Magnoliopsida > Magnoliales > Magnoliaceae > Magnolia > Magnolia sinica. The sequence continues at coordinate 120,863,320 of NC_080573.1, forward strand.
GTGAAGGGCTTCTAGGACTTGGTCTCAGGTTAGTAGTCCTCTTTTGTGGTTGCAAGCTTGCAGGTCGGGCAGGCTTCAAACTCTTCCATAAGATGAAGTTGTTGAAAGCCAAGCTGAAGGTTTGGAATGAAGAAGTGTTTATTCAAAGAGAGTTGGAGCTCGAATCCATTCTCCATGAGACCCAGCCACTAGACATCAAGGAGGAAGGTGGTCAGTTGCCCACTGATGAGAAGGCTTCTAGAGATAAGTTATCTGCTAATTATTGTGATTGAATTAAAGAGGAGATCAAATAGCGTCAGTGCTCTGGGGTTGTCTGGCTTAAGGAAGGCAATAAGAACACTAAGTTATTTTATGGTATAGCCAATGCCAAAGCTCAGGTCAATTACATCTCTCCCCTTTTGGTTAACGAGCCAAGGTTATCTGATAAGGCTTCTATTTGTGATGAAATTGTTAATTTCTATCAGAATTTACTCTTAGAAGAGTCCTAGGTGCGGTCGAATCTTGACAATTTATCCTTTGATCGTTTCTCCTCGAAGGAGGTGGCTAATCTTGAGGCACATGTTCACAAGGAGGAAGTCAAGGCTACAGCCTTGGGTTTAGAAAAGGAAAGCCATAGGGCCAAATGGGTTCCCTTTGGCTTTCTTCCAAGTCTTCTGGGAGGCAATCAAGCCAGATATTTTGGGTTTTGTTGAGGAATTCTTTGATTTTGGCATAATGCCTTCTGAGATGAGATACTCTTTCATCGCTCTGATTCCGAAGCTTCAAGGTGTAGAGTATTTGAAAGACTTCAAGCCTATTAATTTGATCATTAGTGTATAAAATTATTGTGAAGATTCTCAGTCAAAGACTGAGAGTTGTGCTTCCTAAGATGATTTCCTTATTCAAAGTGCTTCATTGCTGGGAGAGAGATCCTTGATAATGCGTTGATTGCTCATAAGTGTCTGGACTCCTATCATAGGGCTGGTAGGCAAGGTATTTTGTATAAATCGGATCTAGAAAAGGTATATGATCACATTGATTGGTCTTTCCTTAATTATATATTGGCTTGCATCAGATGTGTTTGGATTAAAGCTTTTGTTTCCTCGGCTAGGTTCTATGTCCTTGTTAACAGATCTCCATTTGGTTTCTTCTATGCTTTGAGGGGTCTTCATCAGGGGGGATCCCTTTTCTCCTTTCTTGTTTTCGGTGGTTTCTAAAGTCCTAAGTAGGATGTTGGTTAAGGGTCAATCAATTGGCCTCTTTTGGGGTTTTGACATTGAGAATGTCCCCCAGCACATCAGTCACCTTTAATTTGATGATGATACTCTTATTTTCTACAAGGCCGACGCATCCATTGTGGACAATCTCAACATCGGATGTTTTGAAATTGTTTTAGGCCTCAAGATTAATTTGGCCAAAAGTGAGTTGCTCAAAATTCACTTGTTTGAGGATGAGGTGGCTTGGTTACCTACAATTTTCAGTTGTCGAGCCAGGTCTCTTCCCTCTTCCTATCTTAGATTGCCCCTTTGTATTGGAAGGCCTGCTAAAAGCAGAATTATGTCCTTTTGGATGGTAAATCACTCTAATTAAGGCGGTCTTCTCCAATCTCTTTGTCTATTTTATGTCGTTATTCAAGTGTCCAAGGTCTGCCCTTGACAGGATTGCTAAACTTAGAAGGGATTTTCTTTGACAAGGAGTGTCTAAAGGTAAGTTCCACCTACTCAGTTGGAAGGAGGTTTGTAGACCCTTTGCCGAGGGCAATGCTGAAATTCATCCTCTTGATGATGTGAATTTTACCCTCTTGGGGAAATGGGTGTGGAGATTCGGAATCAAGGAAGAAAACTGGTGGAGGTCCATAGTTGCTAGAAAATATGGTTCATCAGTCATGGCTTGTTGGATAAAGGATCGTCTCTATATCGAGCGTCTTTGACTCTTTCCTCTGACAGTCGTCACTCATGTGGCTAGGAAAGTTTTATTTGGCATGGGATTTGCAGTGGATATGGATCAAGGGTCAGATCTAGGATGATATTTGGTGCAAGGACTCCTCGCTTGGAGATATTTTTCCTTCTCTGGACCACCTTTGCTCTTCTACTAATGTCTCAATAGACCATTACTTCTTGGGTTCTGGATCGGGAGGTGTCTAGACTCCTCCTTTCCATTGGGATTTGTCTACATAATCTCTTAGTCTTACAAATTACAGGAGACTATTCCCTTCCCTTCTTTAGCTAGAACTTCTACATCTTTATTAATAGATGAAACATCGCATTTAATCTATCCAGTTGATATTGGGTTCCACCCCCGCACGGAGGCAAGGGCGTCACCAGTGGTTTACCCAGAAACACTTGCTTGCTTGCTTGACTAAGTGAGGGTGAGGGTGAGGTAGCATGGGCATATTAAGGGTTTAAACTAAGAATTAGTAAAGCCCTTCGCCCGCCCTTCCTGTTCAAAACAATTCATAGCCTGTTCCAAATCCTAATGAGTATTTTAAGGGGGAGTTCGACGATTGAAACCCCGAAATTGAAGCTGGAGCAGAGCCTGTTCGAAAGTCGAAGCTTCTAGCTTTTGATCAAGGCCCACCCTCTATGTTCGTATAAGTAGGGGAATGTACTCTTGCAGGGAGTCTTTTGCCCCTTCAGGATCCCTTATTCTTTAACAGGCCGAAATTCTATCTAGACAGTTCCGCATGCGTCGCTTTCTTCGAGTTGTCTAATTCTAAATTCAATGACTTCCTTTTGTTTTGGTCTCGCGTGCAGGGGATCCATCCTTCTCTGAGAGTAAGACTCGCTGGTGTGGCTTAAGAATAAATAGGAGACCTTTTCGGTGAAGCATCTTTACTTGTTCATTATGGAGCTCTGGTCTTCTGCCTCCTATCATCATACTAGCCTTGTTTGGTCCTATGATTCTCCTCCAAAAGTGGCAGCCTTCACTTAGGTCGTTGGTAGGAACAGGATCCTTACTATCGATAATAGTTGCAAGAGGGCAATGGTGTTGCCTAGAGATGAGGAATCAGTGGACAACATGTTTATTCATTGCCCCTTTGCTTCGTTAGTTTGGTCGGTCATCCTATCTTCCTTCGAAGTGAGTTGGGTGATGTCGAGTTCAATAAAGAGCCTCTTCCTTTCTTAGCATGCTGGTCCAATTAGTAAGAAGGGAAAGACTCGGTGAAAGGGTACCCTCCTCACTGCCCTTTGGTCAATCTGGTGTGCAAGAAACAATCGTTGTTTTTGTATTAGGAGTGGCTCAATATCAGGGGTTATCGGTGGGGTTTTTTTGTTCATCAGGGATTGGATGCCCTCAAGGGACGTCCTTTTTGTTCTCCTTCTCTTTTTTTGCTCTATTGTTTCCTTTTCAACCTCTAGCCTTTAATAAAGTGTATTATCATTCAAACAAAAGGCCCCATGATGAATATGACCATGGTATAGTTTCATGAAGCATGGAGTGAAACAGCAACGTATTCGGGTGCCAAAAAGGGGAAGCTTCTATTTCAAAATTAGTATAAATAGGTAGGAAGTGGAAGTGGGAGTTGGAGCGAGAATCCGAAGCACGATTCAAAGTGGGAGTTGGAGCGAGAATTCGAAGCACGATTCAAAGTGGGAGTGGCGCCTAGTTAGAAGGATCCTGCAACTAGTTATTTGAATATCAATATCAATGCCTATATGGCACCATTGGGATACAAAAACATATCAATATCGCATGGGAAATATTGCATGCATCGTAGAATGTATCATTGTTTTTTTTAAAAACATTGGGAAAAATTGGGAAATTGATTTAATTTTTCAATGAAACTTCAATGGATGTTATAAATTTTTTATTTTTTATTTTTATTTCTTTTAAAGGACATTGTTACATAAAACAAGTATATAAAATAAGTTTTCTTTGTACAGGGTCCTAAACCATGCATTCTCTGATAGAAGCGACACGATTAGATCCAAGATGGGTTCATTGAATGTATGTAATATTTCTATAATGCAATAACTTATTAGCATATGGAATATATTAATTAGTTGCACTAAATCTGTTCTACAATGCATGATGCAACTATTTAAAAAATATTTTTTTACTTTTTTTTATAGTTTTTGAAAATAAATAAATGAGTGGGAGGTAACATTAAGATCAACATACACTCGTCAATACAAAAATATTACGAACAATTTTTTGTTGGTTAGTATAATTTCATATATATATATATATATATATATATATATATAATTCCAAAAACTTCCGTCAATCTATAGAGCTAATAAGCACTCTCACATGATTTTTCCATACCCTAACTGTAAATAAATAAGTGAAATTAGGAAATTTTCAGATTTTCCCCAATTTTTTTCATTTTTACCAATATAAAAAATCAAAGTTAAAATTCCATGATTGAGCGTCAAAAACATGCAAAATCACGGGTTACTAAGTTAGTTCCACTGATTCTAAGCGATTTATAAAAAGAAAACACTTTAAATTATCAGGAAAAAATAACTCACCAATTGGGTTCTGACCCATCTCTAATCTTGCCCCACCCAAATCCTCTTCTCTACTAAACAACTCAAAAGGACTTGTCGAAATCCTCTTAGGAATGTAATCTCCAAAAAAAAAATGAGAGAAAAAGGGATTTTCTTCTGATTTTTCCTTCTTTTTTTTTCTGCAAAGGGGTTGTTTTTGTCGATATCGTGAATACACATCACATGTATCAACGATATCAGGGACTTTTATATATGTATCGATACATCGTCAATGCATTACGATATATTGGGTGATATGGGGAAGTTTTACAGCTTCCCCCTGGTTTAGTATTGGCGGCATGCAATACCGATAGTATCGGCCGATATATCGGCTAATGTATCGATATTTAAATCACTGCCTGCAACTAAGGACCATACACAAAAATTAGATTGTCTACTGGTGAAGGTGACGCATGGACATTGAATGCACCATTGACAAATTTCTTAGACCATCCATTTTTTTCATGTAGGGAGGCCCGTCTTATGAGTGGACCAACCAGATTGAACATATGGCCATTGTGCATTGTTCAGATGTCCACACAGCATGTGCGCTACACGTAAAGTTGCATGTTGGGCTAGCAAACATCAAGTGAACTCAAGAAACAAAGCATCCCCATCACATCGCAAATCTGTGACATACTTTCGAGATTTAAGTTGGCGCTCAGCCTCCTCCGATCTCATTTTCACATGGTTCTTGGTAGATTCATCCAAAATGCGTTGTACATTTAGCTTGCGCCACGCAGATCCTGATTCAACAAGCAAACCATTCCCGTCCTCTCCACTTCGACGTTCCTCATAAATATCGCAGTCACCCATTTCACGTGACCATGTAAATCTGAAGTCCTTGCCACCAACTTCAATAACCTAATGCAAACATAAGACTTTGTAAAGCTTAAGTAGCTAAAGAGGGGGGAGGGAAAAAGCAAAAATCACAGATATAAGACCACATATGGATAATCGCAACACTGATAGGACTCGCAATCCACAAGAGTCATTGATCAATCACAGGAAACAAAGAGCACATACAGTGAACTAATATACGTGCAAACTTTCACTAAGGAAACTTTTTGTTTGATTTCACTAGCACATATAGGATCATACGCAAGCAGACAAATCGACGGGTTTCTCCTGGTATTACAAACTCAAACCAAAGTAATGAATGCTATAACATGGTCTTCATATCATACTTCCCAAGAGTGGCATTCTGCCATGGTAAAATGAACCAATAAACGAGTCTTTCTCGTGATTTAGATGTGCATGCATAATTAGGTAGCTCACACATTTATACAACGCTGATGTCAAGCTTAAAAGAATGCCAATTTGCCGCACACCTGCAAGGTGCCTATATTGTGCCAAAAGGTCCACTGTGGATTTTCAAAACTAGGGTGAGAGGAAGGCTGGAGGGGCCAACTATTTTCCCCACTAATCCTTTGAAACAAGTATTAACATGACAGTAAATCACTTGACTGATTAGCCATAATTGGTATGTGCACAAATTACTTTTAGAAAAACTGATGTCATTAGATAGAGGTGATACATTTACCATTCCTTAACTGATTATTCATATCAAATGAAATATAACAGAAAATGTAGAGCATTTAACTATGGTTCCAACTTCCAAGTGCAAGGCATGAGCTTTTTTTCTTTTTTCTTTTTTTGAATGGTGTTGAATTTATTTCAAAAAGGCCAAAAGCCTAAAGAATAGGAGGAAAAAAAAAAAAAAAAACTACAAAGCTGCCCAATTGTCATGAAATTGATCTGCCACTATCATTTTGGATTCGATATCCCATTCCGAAACCAGTCCTATTGCTAACTTGCAAACTTCCGAAAAAAGACCTATACGGTTCCTAAAACACTGATTGTTCCTTTCCCGCCATATTACTCAGATCCTAACCAAAAAACAAAGACGCCATATCTTCTTTCCTACTTTTCCTTTGCCCCCGTCATGCCAAGACAAAAAGAAAACAACAATAGAAGCCAGCATAACCCATTGGGCTCCAAATTTTCCAAGAAAAGTATCCCACACCTTCTTGCCAAAATTGCAATGTAGGAAGAGATGAGCCATCAATTCTTCGTCTTGATAACATAGTAGACACACGTTCGGAAGGAGCATTCTTCTCTTGCACAAATTGTTGACCGTAAGCAATTTATTTCTTCCCATTAACCAAGCTAAAGCAGCTACCTTCGGGGGAGCGTCATATCGCCATACATATGCTATGTGACTCACCTCAGAAGCATTTAAACTGCTGGTAATCATTCGGTACAAAGATTTAACTGAAAACCTTCCAGACTTTTCTTCTAACCATCTCGTTGAATCCCTTTGAGAAATACCAAGCAAACTGTACTCAAAACTTTCAATAATCTCAAATACTCTTCCAACTTTTCTTCATACAAATTCCTCCTACAAAGAGAGGCCCAAATAACTTCCTCACCAAGGAGAGAATAACATCTCGCCAGAGGCAAGTTTCCCTCCAATGATAATCTTGCTAGAAGGGGAAGACTCTCCTTCAACTTTTTTTCCCTCAAGCCAAACATCTTCCCAAAACCTTATCCCCTCACCATTCCCAAAGTAAACCCCAGTCATTCCCAAACCTTGCTCTTTAAAAAGGCTACCGCTTTCTAAAGGGTTGATGCTCTATACAATGATGATGTCTTTATCCACCAAGATCCCTCTTGAACCCCATATTTCATACTCACTACCTCCCTCCATAAGCTACCCTCTTCGACCCCAAATCTCCACAATCATTTACCCAATAACGCTAAATTCATCTCTCCCAAAAGCCTCAACCCGGCTCCCCCTTGATCCCAAGGTTTGCATGCTTCTTCCCACTACATAAGATGAAACTTTTGTTTATCTTCCATTCCCCTCCATAAGAAATCCCTTCTAATCTTTTCAAGCTTATCGACCACCCCCTTTGGACACCTGAATAATGACATATAATATACCTGTAAATTGGACATTGCTGCCTTAATCGGCATTAATCTTTCCCGCTTTCCTATATATAACGGTAGTCCAAGATATGAGGTCAGAAACGAACCTTCTCTACACCCGAAAATCAAAGCAAAAGAGACTACCTCTTCCCTTGATAAACCAACTCCTAAAAGTTCACTTTTATCGGAATTGACCTTTAATCCCAACACCACCTCAAAACAAACAACTATCATACGCAAATTATTTATTTCTAATTCATCTACCTTACACGTGAGCAAAGTATCATCTGCGTATTGTAAAATATACCATAGATAATTTGTTGTGGCATATATTCTGCTTAATATACCATAGATTGAAACAACAGTTTCCAGCTTCAATCGCTGATAGAATTGAAAATTGTCAAAGGGACGGTTTGTGGAATGGTAGGGCAGCAAAAGGGAAAGTATCACCTAGTCCAACGGGAAGATGCTTGTAAGTCAAAAAAGAATAGAGAGCGGGGTACTAGAAATCTTATACATATGAATAATGCCTTTTGGGGACATGGCTTTGGAGATTTTTGCAAGAGGGGACCTCTTTATGGAAGCAAGTCATTGGGGCTAGATATGGCATCAGCTGCAATGGTTGAGATCCTAGAACGAGAAGACTTCTCTTGCTCTTTCGAATCTGGAGAGCTATTCAAAGGCTGGTCCGAGCTTTTTGGGAAGGTAGCAGATACGTAGGGGCGTACACGAACCGAGCTAGCTCGGTTAGCTCGCTCGACTCGACTCGAAAAAGCTCGATTCGACTCAGTTCGAAGCCGAGTTCAAGCTGATTTTTTGAGCTTGAAAATGAGTTCGAGCCGAGTTCGAGCTGGCCCCAGCTCAACTCGACTCGGATCGAACCAGTTCCTTGACTCGGTTACTTTGATATTGATGTTGCTCACCAAGTGTTTGATGAAATGACTCAACGAAGTGTGGCTGGTGGCAAGGAAGGTATGTACATGAAATAAATACCCTTTTTTCTTGGTTTTTATGTTGCTTAGAAGATATTTGATAAAATACCTTGAAAACCATTGCTGTTATTTCCCATACAGTGGGATTTTGAAGGTGCAGTCTAGGTGTTTGTGGAAATGCTGCACAAGCGAACTCAACTCGATCTTGGGTCGAACTCAGCTCGAACTGGTCTGAGCTACTAACCGAACCGAGCTGAGCTAGCCAACCAGGCTCAAGGACCGAGCCAAGCCGAGTTCGAGCTAAGGTTAGCTAGTGGCCGAGCCGAGTCGAGCTGAGGCCAGCTCGACTCGGTTCGACTCGATGTACACCCCTAGATACATGGTTTGCGATGGCTCTAAGATTCGGTTATGAGAGGAAACATGGTGTTCGAATAGACCATTGCAATGGGTTCGGTATTTTATATAAACTAGTGGTTTTTTTTTTTGTTTTTTTTTTTTTAAGTACCAGTGCATGTTTCTTCTCTAGGGAGAGTGGGAGTCCGATTACATGCCAAAACAGATTCCATATAAAGGGGGTTGATGAACCTAATGATGAAATTGGCTCCCATACCAACCTTCTCATTTTAAAGGGGTGTATATTCCAGCTAATGGGAAGGACAAAAGAATTTGGAAACGGGAAGCTCTCTAAATTTTGAAGGTCAAGTCTTTCTACAAGTTCCTCTTTGGTGAATCAGTGTTAAGGCTTCCCACTAATTCGATTTGGAGGATGGAGTCCCCCCAAGAATTGCTAGCATTTGCTAGTTGCTGACTTGAATAAAAATTCTCGCTTTGGATCATCTAAGGAGTGGGCAAAAGGTTATTATGAATTGATGTAATTCTAGTGCTCTACTTTGCAGCTCTTTGAGGTGTCATGCTCTATGCTTGGATCAATTGATAGATTTTTAGACACTTGGAACTTGGGGTTTGGGCATCCTAGAGAAAGCACTCTTTGGTATCTGGCAGTCTCTGCAGTTTGATTGGTGGTTTCACATGAAAGGAACAACAAGGCTTCCAACAACAAATGTTCTAGCAGCGGAAGGGTAGCATACGGCACGAGAGAGTTCATGATTGCATGGACTCTTATGACCAAAGAATTCTTTGGTTGCCAACCCAATTTGCTTATGAGGTGCATTCAGAAGCTATTCAAGAGAGAATAGCTCCTCGTGAGCAGTGTTTTTCCTTAGGCCCTCCACCAAGTGGAATGTGGAAGCTGAATTTTGGCAAGAGTAAGAAAATGAGTACAACAATCTGATCAAAGGGAAGCGGATTGGCTGGTGTGTTGACGTCACCAAGTTTTGTGGGTCCCATCATGAGGTATGTGTTATATCCAAATAGTCCATCCATTTGGTGAGCTCATCATAAGGCTTTGAACCAAAAAATAAGACAGATCCAAAGATCGCGTGGACCACAATGCAAAAAGCAGTGAGGGATTGAACGTCTACCATTGAAACCCTTTTGGGGATCACATGAGTTTTGGATTAATATGATATTTATTTCTCCTCTTCATCCAAGTCTGTGTAACCTTATGAACAAATTGGATGGAAAATAAACATTATGGTGGACCCTATGAATGTTTTAACAGAGAGAATCATTGTCCCCACTGCTATTTGTGGTGTGGTCCACTTCAGCTTTGGATATGACTCATTTTTTGGCTAATGCTCTAAAATGATCTCACCAAATGAATGAACGGTGTGGATATAATAAATACATCATTGTAGGGCCCATGTAAATTTGATCTCCTTCGAACTGTTCTTACAACTCGGAGCTCGAGGAGCATCAACGCTCATCTTCGCACGACACATACCCACACCAACCAGGTCGGTGGTGTGTGGTACACCAGCCAATCCGCTTCTGATCAAAGAGTTTGATAATGAGTATAACAATCTGATCTGCAGATAACTAACCCAAGTTTCATAACTCTCAGTTAAGTGATTCTTTCCAAACACCATTTCTTCAACTGCTAACCACAAGAAACAAATCTATAATATAACATCTAATTCCAAGAGTGCGGTCTTCTACATAAAACTTCAATCCAATCGACATGAGAAATTGAACTATGCAACTTATACAAAACCCATTTCAAAAAACTACCAAAAATAACCGATAAAAGCAACATTCAGCCCAATAACAAAAAGGAATTCAATTTGCTTATGTAAACGGGCTTTGATCCGAAATGGGTGGCTGAAATTTAACCCAATTCACAGTGACAGAAAATCCATGTAAAATATGTAGTATAGCTGTTTGATCTTGTACAGCTAGGATTTTTCTCTTTGCTAATATATTGTATGTGCTAATATATATAAAAATAAATAAAAAATACTGTAGAAAATGGAATGCGGGGGAGATGATGGATGCTTACGTTCCCGGAAGAGTTGTTGGGATTGGAATCGAACTTGATGCGGGCGGTGCCGCCCTGGGCCTCGACGCGCCGGATCTCTTCAACGAGGTCGGGCGTGAGACGGATGATCATGCCGAAGGCGAGGGGATCGGACGAGACGAGGCTGAAGGTCTCCTCGGGCGCGGGCGGGGCGGGGCGGGGTCCAGGCCCGCCGTGGCGGTTGCCGATCGGGCGAGGGCAGCCCGAAGGGCGGTGAGGGGCCGGAGGCGGAGGGAGAGGAGTGTGGAGCCCACGCTTCGGTGCTCCTCCTCGGCCACCACCTCCACCGCCCCTTCCGTACTTTCCCGAATTTCCGTACATCTTTCCCAGCTTTTTTTTTTTTTTTTCCCTCTGGCTGTAAACCTACATCCCTGGCGTGGTTTGGGTTAATCGGAGAAAGGAGGTGTCGGGAGAGGGAGAAGAGGTGAAGCTTCCTTGGTTTCGTCTCTCGATTGGGTACGAGGGCCTGTCCTGAGCTCGGCACGGACGCCAATTGCCTGTGCCCTCCGCCGTCGGAAGCTATCTGGGACCCACGTAGATGTCCGTGAGAAATCCACTCCGTCCATCAGTTTCTCAAGATCAAAATAGGATGGAATTCCAAACCTTAGACAGATCAGAAAATCAGGTGGACCACGCCACAAGAAACAGTGGGGATTGAACATCCGCCATTCGAAACATTGTGGGGCCACAAAAGCTTTGGATCAAGATGAAATTTGCGCCTACAGTTTCACCCAGGGGTAATAACCTTGCGAACGGTTGCATATAAATATCCTCGTCTGCTCAGGAAGGTTTCAACACTGATATTTCCATTATCACTGCTTGCGGTCGTGTGGCCCACCTGAGTGTTGGATCTGCCCCTTATTTTTAGATTCTTCACTCCTGTGAGGTTGAGAAAATGATGGATAGATTGGATTTCTCACCGGAATCTATCCAGCCCCACATAACTTCCGACCACCTGAACTTCCTATGCAGGAGGGCGCAGGCGGCTAGGGGCGTACACGAACCCGGCTGGATTGGTTAGCTCGCTCGACTGACTCAAAAAAGCCTGATTCGACTCAGTTCGAAGCTGAGTCCGAGACGAGTCGAACTGATCTTTTGAGCTCAAAAATAATTTAGAGCAGTGCTCGAGCAGGCCCCAGCTCAACTCGACTCGGAAAGGATCTAAGTTCAAATTGAACTTGGATCGAACCAGTTTGGTGACTTAGTTACTTTGCCATTGATGTTACTCAGAAGTGTTTAGTAAAATGGCTCAACGAAGTATGGCAGGTGGTAAGGAAGGTATGTACATGAAACAAATATCTTTTTTTTCTTAGTTTTTTTTTTATTTTTATGTTGCTTAAAAGGTGTTTAATAAAATACGTGTAAAACCCATTGCTTCTGTTTCACATACGAAGAGATCTTGAAGGTGAGGTATAGGTGTTTGTCAATATGCCACAATGGCAAACTCGGCTCGACCTTGTCTTGAACTAGCCCGAGTTGCTGATCAAACCATGCCAAGCTGAGCTGAGTTCGAGCTGAGGTCGGCTAGTGGCCGAGGCAAGTCGAGCTGAGGCTAGTTTGACTCGGTTCGACTCGATGTACACCCCTACAGGCAGGTCCCACAGATAGGGGCTCTGTCAGCCCATGGTGATATAAGGATTTTATCCACATTGTTCATCCATTTTACCATATCGTTTGAGGATATATTCTCAAAAATGAGGTAGATCGGAGAGCCGGTCAGCTAGTGACCTTGCCATTAGCCAATGGTCAGTGGTTGAGTATGCGTTTCATCCATGTTGTTCATCTATTTTTGTAGATTATTTTATGAAATGAGCTATAAAAAAAAAAAAACAAGGTATATTTCAATCTCAAGTGGACCACATCACAAGAAAGAGTGTTGATTGAATGTTCAACATTAAAAACTTCTTGGGGCATAAAATTTTCGATCAAGCTCGTCTTTGTTTTCCCCTTCATCTATGTCTGCATGACCTAATTAACAGATTGGATGTCAAATAAACAGGACAGTGGGCCTTAGGATTATTTTAATTGTGGGTATTCAATTACTATTGTTTTCCTGTAGTATGGTCCACTTAATATTTATATTCCTCTCATTTTTTGTATTACACCCTAAAATGATTTTAAAAAATGAATAGACAGCCTGGATAAAACACATACTTTATAGTAGAGCCCACGGAGCATCCACCACTAGCAACCAGGAGAGTGGCAACGACACTAGCCAAACCGCGTCCAGTAGGTCCAAGGCTGAAGTGGACCACACAAAGGGGATTGAACGCCCACCATTAAAAACTTAGGGAGCCCCGGATGCTTACTGATATTTGTGTTTTCTTATGAACAGATTCAAGCGGTGGACATCATTACCCCCACTGCTTCTAGTGGTGTGGTTCGCTTGAGCCTTGGACCTGCCTCATTTTTAGGATTAATTCCTAAAATGATATAGCAGTATGGATGGAGGGCATGGATAAAACCAACACATCAGTAGCCCCACAGAGCCCTTACCTGTGCCGAGCTCGGGACAGGTGGAGGTAGTACCCAATGCGCATCCAAAGAAAGTACTTTGCACTCCGACGGTTTTGAAGCTTGGCGGAGCTCACCGAGAATGCGGCCCACTGTCCGTAGCCCACGCTTTTAAACGTGCATAACTTCTATGGTAGGTAGGTTCGGCATGGCCCACCCTAGCCTGCAAACGAATGCACAGAGGAACACAAAGTCCAGGCAACGGCTAGGATTGCTCAGGGTGGGAGTACACACGGTGTGGGGTTCATAAGATGAATAGATCCAATCGCCTGAGAAGGTCTGCAGGGCATATCTGACAGTGGATTCCATATCATGGATTAGCCATGGCCATGAGACCATGCTAAATGACTATGCCGTTGGGATGCAAGCAAAATTGTGTTTGACACCTGAGTCTATATAAGGTCGTGCTGATTTGGCCCGTTGAAATTTTGGTTTAAAAAATACATAAAAGTTAAAAAATTTTGTTATTTCTTTAGAATGTATTTTGAAAAATTAAAGAAAAAAATGAGTTTTCTTTAGTCTATATTGAATAGAACGAGAGAAAAATTGTTCTTTATAAGTGTTTGAGCTGGGAGAATTCTTATTTAGAAATTAGTGACAATGGTCAGAAATGTTGATCCAACAATTAGGTCGTTGATCCAATGGTCATGAAATGTTTAGAAATTAGTGTCAACGGTAAAAAAAAACGTTTCATAAATATTTTGAACCATTAATAGCTACCTGTCAACAGTCCACACCCCATATGCTATGTAAACTAGATTATACAAATCCAAAATTTTCAAAGTCCAACAAATTCAATCATAATCCAATCTGATCTCTCTAAATATTTTTCTTTTTAAGAAATAACTAACTCGAATATTTTTTTTGTCGCTAAGTTCGACCAGTTAACAAATTTGTTAGATTTACAAACTATGTTGATAGAATCCTTAATTAAATCCCTTTGTAATTGATACACGTATGCTCTTAACAATAAGGCCCGTCTTATCTTGTTAGCAATTTACATGCAACCCATCATTGATCTCAATTTCAATTGAAAATTGGGTGAATCAAGCTTTAAGGACAACGTATTACACAAATGATTAAGCTCGGTATTTTTATTTTTTTTTCAGTTTTCCGATATAATTTGTCCAATATTCATCCAGCTTGATTATGGATACCAAAAATATTGCACTAGTTAAACTGATGAACCAAGATATGATCAAACTAGACTAAGTCGATGGTACAAACTTCATCATATGGCAAGACAAGTCGAAATTTATTTTCACTGTCTTTAAGATATTCTACATTTGGACACTAGTCTTCAACCTATACTAGAAGCAACTAACAATAGCACTCCATAACAGATCGTTGCCAAAATTGGACAATAATAAGACAAATTGCTATGTTTCGGTCATATTCTCAATACTCTTTCTGATCGGTTGTACAGTCTATACACGTGAATAACTTTAACAAAAGAAATTTGGAATGCACTATAATATACGCACAAGGCTAAATAAAAATGAACCCATAAATTTCTAATCGCTTGGTACTTTGATTTTGCGATGGCAAATAATAACCCTCCGTTGACCCAAGTATTAAAATCATCCATAATAACATATGAAGATAATACTTTTTAAATCAATTTTATAACGATTATAAAGAGCACGACATTGTCGATCTCATTAGTGATGAAATAGACTCAATTGTATCAAACTAAACATGGAAATTGGTAGACATGCCTTAAGGTTCTAAACATACGGGGTATAAGTGTGTATTTAATAAGAAATACAACACCTGTAGTATGATACAAACCTTTAAGACGAGGTTAGCAGCCAAGTGAGTTCGTTAAAAATAAGTAATCAATTCTTTTGACACATATTCGTCAATTGTTAGAATAACATCAATTGATATTTTATTCACTTTAGCATTCATACTTCATCTTCATATCCATCAAATAGATGTGAAGACATCAATCCCAAATGGTAACCTCGATGAGAATGTATATATGAAGCAACTAGAATGATTTGTTCTACCATAAAATGAAATAAAAGTATGCATACTCATTAATTTTTGTATGGATTAGAACAAGCACTCAAATAGTGGCATAATAAGTTTGATTCAAATGTGTTATCTCACAGTTTAATACATAATGTTATGGGTAAAAATGGTTTGGCTAATAAGACAAGGTCGGGTCAAACATCTATGCACATCACGAGCTCAATAGCTACAAAATGAAGTACCCACTTCCATTAGATATCGAGCTCTTCCACAGTCCTATGCATTTTCGAGCTATCGATCGGGTCATTCATAGAGAATAGCTCATGCCCCGCGCAATAAAATAAAGACAATGGTTATCCTTGCTTCCGTCCATATTTCACCAATGAAATGACCTCGATCTCACTGCTCGAACGAGGGTAGGTCGGCAGGTTGACCATCTACATGATATCAAGGAAAAGCTTGACTACAGCTCATTAGATAATTCAAGTCAGCAAATCACTATTTGTAACAACTGTATAAGTCACCTCGGCCTCATGCCACACGCTCGTACTACTTTCAACCTAGTATCAACTTTCCAAATCTTATCAAACTTACTCATCCTAGATCCCAACCGATGATATGGGGAGACGACTGCAACACAGGTCTGTTTGAAATCTTCACCGAACATCTCAGAAGATCACTACAGTACGCATGGGATCCGAATCCCTCTACAATACGTTTTTGTTAAATAGAGAGATTATACTCTACGCCGCCACCATCTCTCACTTATAATATAAGAGCATTCCTAATGGTGAAAGGTATGCATAATCCAACCCATAAAATATTCCCAAAAACCCCATGTTCTACTAGACATAGCTTGCCCATCTGACTTTGGCATTCGAGGGTCCCTTGCCACAGCCAGGGTCTCCATATTTGTTTCTCCTAAAGGTATCAACTGGTTTGAGGAGGACGTTTAGATTTCTACATCAACACACGACATAGCTAATAAGTGCATACACTATAACATTTGTAATGATTATATGTATATATGTGGATGAAATATTAATTATCGGCAACATAATTGAATGTGTAACTGAAACAAATAAGTTTTTTCCTTCGTTTTCAAAATAAATGATATTTGACGAGTGGACATTATATTAGGTAAAAAATGAAAAAAAAAAAAAATAGTATGTGTTATGCATTGTGTCAGTCTTATTATGTTAAGAACATGTTAAATAAGTTTAACCATTTGAAAATCAAATAGGCGAAAACCTTAGGTCATCTAAAAGAGTGGAAGAGCATTTGTATAACTAGAGTATGCTAGTGTTATGTACAATCTTATGCATGCCATGGGATGCACAAGACTGACTAGTAATTTTAGTGTAGATCACTAGAAATTTATAAATATAGTTTTAGGATATTTAAAAGAAACCAATTAAATAAAGCCATTATATTATGAATTTCTGACCGTATATGAAGGATGTTTCAATGTGAGTTAAATATCGAGTGCAGGGACAATAAGTCCACAACGTAGTAGATATTCGCCTTATGAGGTGCAACTGTCTCCTAGGAATTCAAAAAATAAACTTATATAATGCACTCAACAATAAAGTATGAGTTCCTAACATTAGTTGTAACCAACATAGAGGCCGAGTTGTTAGGGGATCTTTAATTATAAATCTCATTATGTGCGAAGCATATATCAGCCGTTTCACTTCATTGTGACAGTGAAACCATTATAGCAAGAGCCTACAACGGTACATATAATCAGAAGTCTAGATACGTGAGCTCGAGGCATGATATATATAAAGCAGTTGATTGAAGATGCAATTATTGCGATCTTATTTGTGAAGTGAAGTAATAACTTGGATGATCATTCTACTAAATTTCTAACAATAGAGGTGGTAAGAACAACATCTCGATGAATGTGGCTGAAACTCTTTAACCGAAGTTTCATCGGTGTTAGAATATTATAAAATCTATGAAGTTCAAATATAACGAGTAAAAACAAATAACTGATATCTGAAAATATTCGGCAATGAAATTATAAAAAATCTCATCCAGGATGACTAACGATGATCATTACAGCTAAAGGGTTGAGTCTTGAAACTTTCGATAAAATTCAGTTTATAGGATAAGTGTTCCAAGTAGTAATAGAAATACCATAAAAATTTCACCTATATGAACATATAAGCAGTGACGCTCCTTATGAGATTTAAAGTTTCCTCATAATCATTCATAAAATAAAATAAGTACATGACCATTAAAAGTGCTAAACGAATAATATAAGGGAACTCACATAAAGTTAATGTTATTACATGTGTGGTATATTCAACCGTGTCATTAAAGAATAATTGGTTCAAAGCCACGAATACCAATGATTTCAACAAAACTTTAAATACTTACATAATTGAAAGATTCAAATCATAAAGATATTTTCCTCTGTGTATAGGAGATGTCTTTTATGTACGGCATAATTTATTATTATTTATTTTTAAAACCAAGTGGAGGATTGTTGAAATATTTGTTTAAAAAATAAATAAAAGTTTGAAATTTTCATTTTTCCCTCCAAAATGTATTTTAAAAATTCAAATAAAAAGTGAGTTTTCTTTAGTCCCATAACAGATAGAGTAAAAGAAAAGTTGTTGTTTATAAGTGTTTAAGAGTAAAGTATTCTTACTTTAAAAAAATAGATGATGAGATGCTTAATTTGTGTGTTTCAGTGTGTAACACTGGAATACAAGCATTCGCTCGATGTTAATTTTATTTATTTATTTCTGATTTTTCAATATAGTTTTTAGAACACAATTCATAAATATAATTGCACGGATCATCAGACTCTTTGAATTTGTCACCATGTATTTGGTGGGGGTGGAGGGAGGATTTGAGGGGATTTCAAATCTCCTAGTATGTTTGGCACATAAAATAACTAGGGGTTTTAAAGCCAGGGTGAAATCTTCGATTATATCTAAAATCATTTCAAGAGTTGCATGTGTAACATGCATTTCACTAGGTTATTAATCAATCTATTGGACGCATGGCCCACTTATGATATCTAAAAACAATTATATGATCAATTGCATCACTATAATTACTTTAATACGATGATCTGTGTCGTCCAAACATTGTCCATGTAAGTCAATGGTTAAAAATCATTAGTTAGTCACTCGAATGTGATCTTGTGCTTGTGGCGCACCTGAAACTTAAAATTTCATCACCTTTAGGCAAAAATATATATTTTAAAGGGCTTATTACAATAACCATGTCAAACATTACATACTTACACTAATTAGAGATATTAAATTTGATTTAGTAATTAAATTTAAACCCTTTTAAATACAATATACATAACTGTTTTTGAATTACATAGAAGTTTAAATATAGGGTGCCAAACATGACAATAGGATTTCAAATTAGGGATACAAGTCCACGCTCCAAACAAGCCCATAATGCAGTCACTATACTTAGTGCAGCCGCTGAAAGTAGCACTTCCTTTACAAAATGGAAACTGAGAACATGCGTGCCGTAGATTTTGAATCTCAATACCCCCAGGAGCTAAGAAGAACCAATGTTCGATCATGACCGTTGATTCCGAATCACAACACCACCACCACTCTCTCTCTCTCTCTCTCTCTCTCTATATATATATATATATATATATATATATATACAGAAATGGTCTCCTGCGCACAAGGCCGCATGGATATTTTATGCGAGCTTTTCATATGAGCTGTTAGATTATACTCACGGTTGGGATTCAACATCTGTGAGAACGAGAGAGCCTCCAAAATAATGACTCGCGGAGATACTTTCGTACTCTCATGGGATTACATTATGTACGGCTCGAAAACTAGTGGACGGTGCTCTTTGGTTCGATCATGATGTACCTGTTTTATCCATGTGGTTCATCTAATTTTTCAGATCATTTTCAACCATGAGCCCAAAAACAAAGTAGATTCAAATCTCAAATGGACCTCACCATAGGAAAACAGTTGTGATTGAGCACCCATCGTCAAAAACTTCCTAGGGCCCACTATAATGTTTATTTGCAATCCAACCTGTTCGTTAGGTCACACAGACATGGATGATGAGAAAATAAAAATATCCAATTCATCCAAATAAAACTTGTGGCCCTCAAAAAGTTTTTAACAGTGGGCCAATGATTCTCATCGTTAAAACATACACAGGGCCGACTGTAACATTTACTTTCCATCCAATTTGTTCATCAGGTCACACAGACCTGGATGAAGAGAAGAAAAAATATCATATTAATCCATGATTTTTATGAACTCGAAAAGGGTTTCAGTGGCAGGCATTCAATCCCCCATTGCTTTTTATAGTGTGGTCCACTTAGTTTTTGGATTTGTCTTATTTTTAGGCTTAAGTATTAAGAGTAGATCACCAAGTGGATCGACAGTTTGGATATAACTCATACCTCACAATGGACCCACATAACTTGGTGATGTCAACACACCAACCAATCTGCTTCCTTCGCACATACGATGAAATTGGATTGGGTACTGAATTACTCAGTATGCTTTTATCATTCTAAGTAGATTCTTTTGGGACCACCGTAAATGTATGTGGTTTATCCATGCTGTCCATTTGTTTTTTCATCTCATTTCAAGGGTTGAGCCCAAAATTGAAGCATATTCAATGCTCAAGTGGACCATACCATAGGAAACAATGGAAATAATGATTTCCACCATTGAAACTTTTCTTGGGCCCACAATAATATATATTTGTCATCCAACCTGTTCATAAGATCACACAGATATGGATGAAGAATAAAATACAAATATTAGCTTGATACATAACTTCTATGGCCCCCAAGTATTTTTCAATGGTATTCATTTAATTTGCACTGTTTCTGTGATGTGGTCCACTCGAGGTTTAGACATACTTTATTTTTGGTCTCAAGCCCTAAAATTATCTGTTAAAATAGTTGTACGAAGTGGATAGAGTACATAGATCACAGTGGGCCCCACCGCAGGCAACGACAGTGATGGTGGAGAGATTGGTGTGATCCAACTACTTTAGCGATCGGTGTGATCCAACTACTTTTATTCAAATGCGAATAAATGCTACATGCGTTCATGCTTCATGTGGTGTGGTCCACTTGAGCATTAGATGTGCCTCATTTTTGGGTTCATGCACTAAAATAATCTGTCCAAAAATATGGACGGGGTGGATAAAACATACAGATCACAGTGGGCCCTAAAGAGGCACCACTAGAACCGTCCATTTCTAGCTGCGTCTAGTGAAATCAAATTGCTTATTGAGTTACAGAGTAGGCTTTTATCATGTTGAGCAAAACTATGTTGGGCCCACCACAATGTGTTTGGTTTATCCATGCCGTCCATCCATTTTTCCAGTTCATTTTATGGGTTGAACCCAAAATTGAAGCATATCCAAAGCTCAAGTGGAGCACATCACAGGAAACAATGTAAATTGAATGTTCGCCTTTGAAAACTTCTTCTGGCCAGAGAAGTTTTGGCTCAAGCCGATTTTTAAGTTCATCCATGTTTATGTAATCTTATCTGGTAAATTGGATGAACAAAGTGGATAAAATAAGTAAATTATAGTGGGCCCGATAGAGTTTACTCAGTACGGTAAGCCTACTCGGTTACTCACTATGTAATGAGCTTCCGTCCTGACGAGGGTGGTACCCATGCATCCAGGGGACACGGATTGCCTTTTGAGGCAGTGTCACCAGATGACTACTACAGGGTACTCTGGCCTCACCATTATGTACGTGTTTAATCCATACCGTCCATTCATTTTGAATGCTTATTTTAATGCATAACTTAAAAACGAGGTATATCCAAATCTCAAATGGACCACACCATAAGAAACAGTGGTGATTCAACGCTCACCGTTAAAAACTTCTTTAAGGGCCACAAGTTTTGGATGAAATTGATTTTTTTTTTTTTTCTCATCATCCAAGATTTTGTGACCTAACGAATAGATTGGATGGCAAATAAACCCCACAATGGACCCTAGGAAGTTTTTAACGATGGGTGTTTAATTAGCACCGTTTTCCTATGGTGTGGTCCATTTGAGATTTGGATCTACCTTTTTTTTATACTAATGTTAAAAAATAATCTGAAAAATTAGATGAAGCGGCATAGATAAAACAAATACATTATGATCAGCCCATAAAGCACCGTCCAATAGTTATCTAACTCGTTACCTAATTCCATACACCATGCCATTCCTATGAGCGTGAGAGTCTCGGCGCGGGTCATAATTTTTGAGATTCTCTTATTCTCAATACCGTTGAATCCCAGCCGTGGTTGTAACCCGACAGCTCATATGGATGCTCGCATGAAAGCTCCATGCGGCCTTATGTGCAGGAGGCCGGGACTCTCTCTCTCTCTCTCGATATATATATATATATAATATCGTCAATTTACGGTAGCCTTCGTTTTACACTGTCCAACAATCACATGAACCTGATTCTTAATGCATGGAATCTACCAAGCCGGACAGCAAGATGAACGGCTCCATCCGAAGCACGTGCTAATCGTTACCACGCGTGTGGAGTTCAACTACCAGTGCGTTCTCCCGCGAAAGACCACACCCGTCGGCCTAACGACACGTTTCCGGACCAGAACGCGACACGTAGACACGCAACGCACGAGTCTCTTTTTCTCTGAATCAATAGGGAGCGGATTAGGTGCGGCCTGGGCTTCGCACAACACGGTGCGGCCCTGACTGTGCATCATACCTTGATGTATTTATTGTATATCCACACCGTCCATACGTTTTTTTTTCATATTATTTTAGTTCATGAACCGAAAAAGAACCAGATCTAAGTCTTCTGTGGATCACACCACAGGAATCAGTGGTGAATGACCATTAAAAACTTATTATGGGCAAGAATTTCTTTTGATCAATATGATATTTGTTTTTCCTTTCATCCAGGTCTCTGTGACCGTATCAAAAGATTATTCGGAAAATTAAAACTACTCCGGGAATTATGGTGGGCCATAGTAAATTTTTAATGGTGGATATTCAATCAAAAATATTTCCCATAGTATGTTTCACTCGAGAATTTTATATGATTGAATTTTAGGATCATGATCTAAAATGATGTGCTAAAACGTATGGAAGGCGTGGATATACATTAAACACATCCAGGTGGGCCCCACAACTAGGGACGTACTGTTTTTTGTTAGGCCGGGGCCGTACTTAATCCGCTCCGGAAATATTTGAGTTCGTACATCTCTCGCTCTGTTAAAATATTCGACTAGCATCTCAACAGATCTCCCTTTCATTTCATTTCGTTTTGGCGCGAGTGAGAGAGAATGAGAAGGTTCTGCTCATCATATCCTTCTCTTCGTCGATTCTCTCGAACTTCCTTCTTCTCCCAAGGAACCCTAATCAATAGGTGCTGGAATTTTCAGAGAGACAGATTCCGCTTATCCAGCAATCTTTCTCAACTCGCTGCTGGAAGGCATCCTGGTGAGAATGATTTCACTTCTCTCTCTCTCTCTCTATCGGTCCTTCATTTGCCAGATAAATTCTGCTGGATTTATTTTTGGATAAATTCCATTTCCCTCCAAATCCCCGTGTTGTTCTCTACGACTGAGTTGTTCGAGCAATTTATTTTCGAAATTGCATTAGAATTGATCAAGATGTGACATTTGTTATTCAATCTGATTGCATCCATGTGGATTTTCATTTCTCTGCGTGTGGTGGAAGATTTGAGAAAGGCCTGAGTTTGAACTTTGAAGACTCGGTACTGAGTCGGATAAAGGTCGATACTCTTTTTGATGGTTCCTTTTGTGGTGGTCAATTGTATGGTAAGGGTTGCTCACTCGCTTCTTCTTCTTGGGCATAGACCCATCCATGGTTGGTGGGGCACGTTCTGGAGTTGGACAGTCTAGATCAAGGTACAAGTATCCATGCATGTGGTGGTTGTCAGTATATTATAATTTCGTGGTATCTAATGAAAGCTTTTAATTAGTTGAGACCTTAGCCTTGTTTTTATTTGTTTGTTAAAATGATAGGCTATATTGGAAACCTTCTAACTTCAATTTCTTCCTTTTTCTCTTCTTATCAAGATGAATACTTGCAACTCGATGTGGGGCATCACACCACATTATGCATGTAAATGCATTTGTGTGGCAGAGTGTGCGTGCAGAGGTGCTTTAGTTGCACTTTGCAGATACTTTCACATGAAAAAGACGGAAAGTTGCTTGAATACCCAACTCAAAATCTACCAAAATTTAGAGTCTGGGCCTATGTTTTTGTACATTCTAGCATTTCATTTTGATGTTTCTTTCTCTCCTTTCTCTCTCCATTGTGAGCCTCCATTCTTTTGTTTCTGGTATGGGCGGAAACAAAGCCATTATTTTGTCTCTGTGATAGCCAGGAATAAGTCGTTTCTCTAGACAGTTAAATGTGGGCTTAAGAAGGTATTTGGATGGTGGACAGATGTCTCAAGTCTGTGATCAGCACTTCGGCAGGAACGTTTCTCTGCAATGGATTGTATCCTGGGAATGTTTTAATTGATCATTTTGCAATAACTGGGAATTCATGTCTAGAAATCATTCCTCTTATAGATAGTAATTAAAAAACATGCTGTTCTTTCCAGTGTGATTCAAAGTCAAAATCCCAAAATTGGTTATGCTGACAGTTACAGATCGTGATGGATTGCAGTGTGTGCTACATACCTATCAATGCTGAAAAATGCTCCCATCAGTTCAAGTATTGGGCAAGTTGGTCTGTTTTGTTCTGGCTTCAAGTATGAATTAGCATGTGAAAATCCCACGTTTATAAAAGGCTGGAATGAGTTTTTCATTACCATGTGAGTTGAACTTGGAAGATTGAAAAATGGATGTATGAGTTGAGTCTTCAAGTTTTTGATTTTGATTTTTTTTTTTTTTTAAATATAATTTTAACATTATTATTATTTTTTTTTGAAGAAGAAATTTGTTATATTACCATGCTAGTAATCACACTTCTAGCAAATTTGTGAAGTACAGCATTTGTAGTAAATTTCTGTTTTAAACATGGTTCAAAAGCCCAGCAATTCAACTAGACTTGAAAAATTCATTGGTTTGAGTTGACTCAAAGACTTGGCTAAAGGCTCGACTTGACTTGAAAGTTGAAACATGACAAATAATAGTCCTTTAAAAATATAGAAACACATTATAAAATGCACAAATTAATAACAACATGGAAAGTAAACTGAAATCTAGATACCTAAAAAAACTTGACTCAACTTGATTCAGTCAAGTTTTTGGCTCAACTCGGATAAACTCGAAAAAAGAAAAAAGAAAAAAGAAAAGATGAAAGCAAGTTTCTGATCGAACTGACATATATCCAATCAGGCCGAGTTGATTCCATGGGCTTTTAGCAACAGTTTTAACTACATTGTACATTATTACATTGAAAGATGGCTTCTTGTAAGACTCATAATCAGTAGCGATTCATGGGCTGGGCTGGATTGGTCTCAATCCTTGACGTCTTTTATCAGAAATGAGACTCATGGCCCCCTTGAGCTTTGCAGCCGGTCTTTGAGCCCTCCAAAGCATTTCGATGCTAGCATGTGTCTTGACCAATGTCTTAACAAAGAGACAGAAACCCTCACACGTGACTTGATGGCTTTAGTTCCTGCATGTGAAGAAGATGTGGCTCGTGTCTACTGTCTCGTCACATGCTGAATTTTTCGAGTCACCTTTTATTTATGTTGAGAGAAGATTTGTTTCACCCTTACAGCAGAAGGGGGCCTCGCGCCATTCTTTGAAAAGGGATTGCCTCTCTCCTTCGAGGACAAGCGAGATCTCCCTCTTGAAAGATCAACAAATAGTGTCGGTTTCGAATGCTCCCTCCCAATCTCCTCTTGATGCTCGTTTCAAGGTCCCCTCTCAAGATTGAAGTGGAGTTGTGCGTGGGGAAGTCGATAATAGATTCGTCAGGGGTTGCCCGATTTCGGTAGCTAAGGGGGAAGGTTCTCTAGCTGGATTAGAAGGAGCCATCTTGGGTATAAAAGCTATAGAGACACTAGACGTCATGTCTCTTCAGGCTGCTGTTGATAGGAGGGTATCCCATTCTGCTGGAGCGAATCATTCCTAAGAGGCGGCCATAGCAGGAGACAAGGGGACTTCTTCGGAGGGGTTGTCTGAAGAGGATCTCAACTAGACTAAAGACATTATCGACATAGTAGGGATGAAATTGGGAATGTCTTTTAAAGTGTTAGGCGATGACACAATTGCACTTCTTTAATTCTTCGAGCAATGAGGATTTATGGGAACTAAGCTTCCTCTGAGAAGGTCGTTATCGAAGCAAAATGAGTTAATGCGCCTTGAATCCTCAGTCAATCACGATATGGGCAACCGATCCAATGTAGTACTCTCAATGATCATCCTGAGTTGGAACATCAGGGGTTTGGGAAATAAAGAGAAACGGGCCCACGTCAATGCCTTGTGTCAACAATCAAAGGTGCATATCTTAACTCTTTAAGAGACTAAGTTGGCAGTTGTTGATAGACAAACCCTGGATTCTCTATGGGGCTTGAAAACAAAGCAATTTGTTTGCCTTGAGGAGATGGGTTATTTGGGGGGGTATTCTTTTGTCTTGGAACTCTTCTATTTGGTGTAAAGAAGACTTCTGGTGTGGTGAGTTTCAGTTTCCGTGGTTTTGGTCGATATCTCTTCTGACTTCAAGTGGCTATTTACCTCCATCTATGGCAATGCAAAGTAGCTAAGAGGTAAGAGTTTTGGAATGAACTGAAGGGTATCTGTCTCAGATGGAACCTTCCCTGGTGCTTAGGAGGGGACTTCAATGTGATGCGTTACGCGTTTGAAAAGCCTCGGGCTTCTTGTATATCTTAAAGTATGCATAATTTTTCTAGCTGGATTCATGACTCTCATTTAGTGTATCTTCCTATGTCTGGAGCCACATTTACCTAGTTAAATGGGCAGAGCAACCCCATTATGTTGTGGTTGGACAAGTTCCTAGTAAATCCTGAATGGCTAGAGAAGTTCCTTTACTGTAGGTGAGAGGTCTCCTGAGAACCACATCCGATCACATACCCATCTCCCTTCAAGTCCAAGTAGCCAGCTGGGGCCCCAAATCCTTCAGGTTTGAGTTATTATGTTTGGAATATGAAGGATTTTATGATATGATGACAAATTGGTGGCGTTCTATCCAGTGGTAGGGATGAATAATTCAAATTGCATAAGAAACTGAAACTTCTCAAATTCAATTTAAAGATTTGGAATAAAGAAATTTTTGGGAAAAGGAGAGGGAGCTGGCTGAGGTGTTGGAAGCAATCCATAACTTCGACTTGAAAGGGCAGGGAGGTAGTCTTTCCTCCAAGGAGGCAGAGAAGAGATCCTCCCTATCGTCATCATATGCTAAGCATCTTAAAGAAAAGAGATAAAGAGGGGATAAAGATCGAGGACCACTTGGTTAAAGGAAAGTGACAAAAATACAAAATTCTTTCATGGTGTAGCATCGTCTAGGGTCCATACCAATAGGATAAACTCCTTAGTGGTGGAAAATGTCTGTATTGAGAAGAAGGAACAAGTTCGTGACACCATCGTCGATTTCTACCTAAAGCTACTCTTGAAAGATAAATGGAACCGCCCGACCCTTGATTATCTCCACTTTGATAGCATCGAAGAAGATTTTGATGATTGGCTAGAGAAACCTATTTTTGATGAGGAAATTAAGGAAGCGCTGGATAGTTTGGGGAAAGAGAAGGCGCCTGGGCCCAACGGTTTTCCCTTAGGGCCTGTTTGGATTCGCGTATAGTATTGTATTGTATTGTATTTGGGTACTGTTCATGTATACATTGGACGGTTTTCAGAATACATCTAAATCAATCAGATACTAATCAATGTTTGGATATGAGGTATTGTTTGACATAGTATACAATACGTTATACAGATCAATGTTTGGATAAGACGTATTATGTCTGCGTATTGTACAATCTTAATTGGGTCGGGTGGCCTGTTTGTTGTATGGAACTTTCTGATTTCTAGCCCAGATGATTTTCACGTTGAAATGTACCAAATGAATGGTCCCGATCTTACACCGCATAGGTACCGGATATCTTGTAATTGTGGAAATTTCAAACTTTCATCCGCTACCGAATACAACGCAATGAATACGAAGTATTGACGGCAACAGAACCCACTGACAATACTCTACCGTCGGTTTGAAAATTTGGTTGGAGTTTGTATTCGCACGCATGGGATTCAACTCCTATTCACTCCAATCCAAACACGGTAAATGTCAAATCATAACTTCTAATACGATACAATACATCCCAAAACGCGTATCCAAACAGGCCCTTAAGCTTTTTTTCATATTTTTTGAAGCGTGCTTAAAGACGATGTGACAACATTCATAAAGGAATTCTTCGAGGAAGGGTTACTTTCTCTAGAATTGGGAACATTGTTTAGTGTGCTGATTCCTAAGTTCGAAGGGCTTGAGGAGTTTGAAGGATTTTAAACCTATTTGTGTGTTAGGGGGCCCGTACAAAATATTGTCCAAGATTTTTGCATATAGACTAAGATCTATCCTTGACCTAGTAATCTCCCCCAAGCTAGGGACTGCTTTCATGGGAGGCTATCAAATCCGAGACTTGGCCCTTATAGCTCATGGATGCATTGACTCATTGTTCATGGCTAAGGAACCTGAAATTGTCTATAAGCTGGATGTCGAGAAAGTATATGACCACGTTGAGTGGGAGTTCCTGGATTACATGCTGGGCAGGCTGGAGTATAAGGAAAAATGGAGAAGATGGGTTCAAATTTGTGTTTGCTCCCCCACTTTTTCGGTGCTTGTGAATTGCTCCCCCAAAGTTTTTTTTTTAAACCCTCAAGGGGGCTTAGGCAAGGACCCCCTCTCTCCATATCTTTTCCTAGTTATTGGGGAAGCTTTTAGCCATATGCTCGCCAAAGTCCAAGAGACCAGGCTTTTTAGGGGCTTTAGGGTGGATCAAATGGGGGATTGAGTTTCCCATCTCCAGTTTGCTAACGACACCATCATTTTTTGTGAAGTTGATCCTCTTATGATTGAAGACCTGCGGAAAGTGGTTTTGTGTTTAGAGTGTGGAGAAGTGCGAAATGTTGGGTATACATTTATCTAAAGAAACTTTGTATTTGGCCTCTATTTTTGGATGCAAGGATGGTGCTTTTCCCCCTTACTATTTGGGGCTTCTTCTTTGCATTGGTTAGCCAACCAAGCACCTTTGGGACAAGGTGATAGAGGGAATTGACGACAAGGTTTTCTAAGTGGAAGAATTGGTATTTATTGCTTGGTGGCCCGTATCACTCTCATCAAGACTGCTTTTACTAATATGATGTCGTACTTGTTCTTATTCAAGTGCCCTTAATTTGTTCTCGCTAGACTAGACAAGATGCAGAGGGATTTCCTTTGGGAGGAGTGGAGGAAGGCAAAAAATTCTACCTATTGAAACGGGAGGAGGTGTGCAAATTGTTGAATGAATGTGGGGTGGGCCTACGACATTTGGGTGCTATGAACACTACATTGCTTGGAAAATGGCTTTGGCGGTTTGGGTCGGAGGAGGAGAGATTTTGGCATGAGATTGTCGCTAGAAAATATGGCTTCCGGGAGGGGGGCTGGGAGACCAGATGCTCATCCTTATACAAAGCCTCTCACTTATGGAAATCCGTTTATGCCATTAGAGTGGAATTTTGGCGACACATCTCCTTCTCTGTGGGAGACGGATCCAGAGTAAGATTTTGGAAAGATGTTTGGTGTGGTGACTCTTTGCTCTATACTCTTTATCCGAATTTGGCTAATCTTGCCCCCCATGGTAGCCTAATAGTGGCAGAATGCTTCTCTTCTAGCGGCTCTTCCGTCTTGTGGTTTCCTCCTTGTAGAAGAGCGTTTTTGGATGACGAGATGGATGACTATGCTGATCTCTTGGGTCGATTGCAGCATCTTCAACCTTCCAACGATGCAGACTCCTTGGTGTGGAATGACCATAGCTCTGGGCATTTCCCGGTGAAGTATTTCTATAAGCTTCTCATGAGAGACAAATCGGTTAACCAAGAAGAGTTTTCTCATCACTTCTAGTTCTATGGGGTGCTTCCGAAGGTCACAACATTCACTTGGTTTGTGGGCAGACGATAGACAACCTACAAAAGAGATCAATGATTATCCCAAACATGTGTAGCTTGTGCCAAAAGGATTCAGAGTCTATAAATAACTTATTTATCTTCTACCCTTTTTCATCTACAGTTTGGGATTTTTTCCTTGGGAAATTCGAGGAAGCCTGGGTAATGCTGGGATCAGTTAGAGATCTTCTGTGGGCTTGGCATGGGGGGTATGGAGGGAAGGTAGATCGTCAAAGTTGGTTGTTTATGTTGCCGGCTATGTGGTGGGCGATTTGGGGAGAAAGGAATAGCCGTTGCTTTCAAAATTCTTCCTGTTAGGTCGAAGCGATTATCGAGATAGTCAGGTTCTTGGTTTCTAATTGGAAAGCTCTTTTGAGCAATAATTGTTAGGGAGTCGTGTCCCTTGGGGGCATTTTTGTATTCTTTTCTTGGTCCTTGTCATTCTTTAATACGAAAACTGATTTGGAATAAATACCAATTTTGAGATTCTGATTGAGTGTTTGATTTTATTTAGTTATTTATTAAATAAAGTAATGATATTAAATCAATAAATTCATGGATGGCTTCTTAATCATCTGTAAACATTTCAATAACCTAGATCAAGGCTTTGGAGGAAAAAATGAGACAAAAATAAAAGAAATCACAAAAAAGAAGAAAAGAATTCAATTAAGGCTGAGTCATGCAGTACTGACTTGGATTGGTTCTTCAGTGTCTGTAGTGACTGGTCCGAGTTGGCCCGAGTCACTCCCTTATATAGGACTCGTGATGACAAATCATATTGGTTTCGGTTGAGTCCAAGTTGGGCCCAAGTCAGCCCTCAGAGTAGGACTCATAGTGCGAATGCTATTCGTCTCCCAAGTCCAAGTTTACTCAGGCGCATTGTACCAACTTGGACGAGTTGTCAAACCATGCTTCTCCACTAACCGTCTAAGTAACTGTCGTGCACATGCCTTCATAAGAGCATATTGAAGTCGACAAAGTAGTTTTGCTCCTTCTGTCCAATCCCAATGCGTAAAATGATTTCACCATGAACATGACATTTCCATGTTCGACCTCCAACTACCCTTGCCCCTATGATTGACTTCTATTTGTCAAGTTGATCCATCGTATACATGAACTCATTGGAGTCATCAATAGAGTTGTACACCAAGTCGAGATTGGCACAGCTCAGCTTGGCTTGGCTCGGCCAATAGCTAACCCTTGCTTGAACTTGGCTTGGCTCAGTTTGGTCAGCAGGGACAGTTTGAGCCGAGTTCGAGCCCGTGCGACATTTTCTCAAACCCATAGAATGCATCTTCAATTTCTCACAGAATGCAAAACAATAACAATAGTTTATAGGTATTTCATCAAACATTCGGCGGGCAGCATCAAAATCAAGATTTGAGGGTAGTTTTATAATGTAAAGTTTTTTTTTTGTATGATTTGTTTCGTATCTGTTCCTCACCACCGACCGATCTCATGGAGAATGTCTGCCCCTGAAACAACACTTTGTTGAGTCATTTCATCAAACACTCGGCGACCAGCATCAATATCAAAATAACCGAGTCACTGAGTAGATTCGATCCGAGTCGATTCGAGTTGAGGTTCAATCCGAGTCAAGTTGAGCTCGGGCAAACTCGAACTCGGCTCGAAATTTTTTCGAGCTCCAAAAACCAGCTCGACTCGGTCCTAATCCAATTTCAAGCCGAGGCGAGTCAAGCTTTTCCAAGTTGAGTCAAGCGAGCTGACCGAGCTAACTCGACTCATGTACAGCTCTAGTCATCATCTGTCAAAGCCCTTTGATAGAGAGGTCTTTCCAAATTTGATATCAGACACTTTAGTGAAAGGGATGTCTTGCATTTTGTTTTTGATAGCATCTCCCATTATTGTCCTGATTTGATGGATTGCATCTCTCCTTCTAATTTAATGGATCGTTGCTGATCGAAAATAAAAAAGAAGGGCAAAAAACATGGATCAGATGCATTAAATGGGAATTTTTTTGGCCGGTGCTATGAAATAGATTACCTACTGTAACCTCTGGCCTTTAAAAGAAACATGTACATTTTCTTCGCGAGTTATGTCATTCCTGACTAGGTTGACTCTCCTAGACATCTGATGGATCCTGATGCTTTCTATACGATTCTTTTTAAAAAATGGGTGAACTGATGAATTTGATCGAAAGGTTGATGTTTTGACCTTGAAATCTTACTGCTGATTTTTTTACCGAGTTCATATTCCATTTTCTCATAGCATTATTCCCACAGGCCCACTTTCTCGCTATAGGAGTTTGGTTGAGCAAGGGAAACTCCAGCATGATCTTTATCAGGAAAGGGTGGCTTCTGAATTGGAGGATTTACTTGGGAGGTTGGAGCAGTATGAGAAAGACATGGAGGAATACCATGTATGTGTTGAACTAAATGTGGCACCGAATATATGATTGGCTGTTCAATATTGAAGTCAAATGGCTCAGATATCTAATTACTGTACATTTTCTTGCTTATTAAGGCATCCCTCGCCAACTGGGAGAAGAACAGAGAGACTGAGAGGCGCAGGCTTTTGATGGAGGAAGCTGAGGTTAAGCAGCAGGGGGGCATACGGAAATCAGTGAATAAACATCGAAATGGATTTGTAGAAAAGTGGATTTTACGGTGAGGGCTTTCATACTTACAGCAACTCTATAGAGTCACAGCGAACTGCTTAAATCTATTGTGTATTATGTTTGGCTTTATGTTTGTATTGGTTGATTTGTCAGTTATGTTGGATGTGACTGACATCCATAACGAGAACCATTTACTGTGAGCTTGTTGAGGCAAAATCTGCCATTTCAATTTTGTGTTGCTTTAAGATTGTAATAAGTTAATGATTTAGCAGACACTATATGTTATCTTACCGACCAACTGAATGAATACTGACTGCTAATCACTTGCTGGTCATTTATTTTGCTAATGATGTATTTTGGCTTTGTTTCTGACGTGATGATTTAGTGAAGCCTCAAAATTTCATGGTTTTTGTTCACTTCCTCAATAAGACTTCTTCATCGAGATCTGCCGCATAGCTGGAGGTGTATAGGTAATAGCTCTAAGGCTCTATGTGATCAACATTAATGGCTGCGAGCTCATCGAAGGGGTATCAATGCTGTTGCTGGCTAGCATGATTATGTCTGGAGTTGTATAATTGGTTAATATAAAGTTTTGGAATGGCCTTTTGCATATTCGCCTCTTTTCTTGCCTTTTTCTGAGACTAAATGTCATGGTGAAAATGATTGAAAGACATGAATTGGTTCACTTGTTTATGTATTTCTCTTTGTTGTTTGTGTTGCTTCACTGATCGATTACATTCCTTGAATCAGGAGAAGAAATGAGAATATTGAACCAGGAGTGGGGAGAATGGTTTCATACCTTAATCGCGAGAAGAAGTTGGATTCAATAGTTGGTACCCATCCAGTCGCTCCTCGAGCCCCAAAAGGACTATATTTATATGGAAGCGTTGGAAGTGGTGAGTTGTGAATGTAAGAAACCCATATTTTCTTTGTATATACTTTTAGCACGATCAACACTCCATCCAGCTTTCTCATACTAAAGCTTTTTTACTTTCAATATATGTTTCTTTATCTTTCATTGGTGTCATAGGTACTTCCAAAAGCGATGGCTTTGAAAGTAACCACATCGCTGATGCTTTCTTTTCTTTGTTACTCATGGTTCCAAATATCGTCGTTCTATCATAATTTCATAACCATATTGGCCACTCCGGATACGCAATACGGGATGCATCGACCATACTTAGAAAATGGGCTGAATCAGCCTGTATCAGCTATATGGGGCCAGTACATCTGTCACGGGCTGATACGGCTATAAAAGCTCCCCTTTTGTTTTTTTCTTTTCTGATTTTCTCTCATTTTCCACTTTTTCATTCATTCCGACCTTAAAAGAAGCTTAGAAACTTATTTAAGACTAGATCTGGGCAAATCTTGGGGACCAAATCATAAGTTTTCAGTAAATTGAAACTGACTTTTGGGAAAAAATATGAAAAAAGAGGTGAAAAATCACCCGTTTTTGGTTTCTCCATCTTCCTTTTGTATTTCAATGTAACGTCCATAATCCACTGAATCTTGCTTGATTTGTGTTTGATTGGGGCCTATTTGGCTGGCTTTCAGTAGGTCAAGCTGATAGACAACATTCTTATTGAAGAATACTCTGATGAACCATTGAATACATGTTAAAGAATGATAGATTCTGCCGTTTTTCATTTTCCCAAATTTCCCTACATTTATTTTTTCAATTTTTTGGGCCATTTGGTGGTTATGTGTCGTAATGGTCTATACTGATGTTGTGCACCAGCTTGGCATTTCCTTTTATTTTTTAATAAGGTTATTGTTACCTTCCAAAAACAAAAAAAAGGGGCTATATTGTATAATTTTTTTTAATGAGTATGTCACTTTTTTTTTTCGGGCACTGATATGTTTCCAGAAACAGATACTCAGATCCTGGTGGTTATATGTAAATAGCTCTTATTATAGCCTTCTCTTACGCTGGTATTTAATTCCTTTTCTCTTGAATGAAATACTTATGCATAATGCACGATGTAGGGAAGACAATGTTAATGGACATGTTTTACAGTGCCACAGACGGCATTGTTAAACACCGAAGGAGGTTTCACTTTCACGAGGTGAGCATTTACTTGTTGCTTTTAGGGCTTGATATTCTTATTATATATCATGCTCACATATATATTCATGGTGTTTTTGGTCTAAACAGAAGGGTGGCATATACAAAATCTCCCAGAAAATATAACCCACTATTAGATGAATAATTCAATTTGAAGTTGTGGATTTCTCATTGATTTGATTTCAATCATGCGATTATAGAAGTTAAACTTCAATTACCAGTAAATTTTTTTTTTTACTTGATTTTATACATGATGCTGTTCCTGAACTGTTGAAATTGGTAGCTTTTTTTTATATATTAATTTTCAATAAAGTAGCAAATAAGCTGGGGGATAGTGAATACGGACAAAATCATAAAGAAGGATGAGCAAACATGCTCCACAGTGATTACTAAAAATGCAGTTTTCGAAGATAACCTCTCACTGATAATGCTACGCTATTTTCTAGCTTATTCTGCATACTTAGAACTACTGTGACCAAGCTGGGGTTTGAAAATTTGCTCATCAACTAGGAACATGGTTGATAAGACTCGGTTTGGTCGGTCTCTAACCAAGGAATCCAAATTTCAATTTTTATAAGACAGCGGCAAGTCATCGGCTTGGCCAATTTATTGTAAGATCCAGCAATATTTTCATTGACTCTGCCTATTTGAACTTGGAAATCGACAGATTGAGTAATAAGGCAAGTCAAGTTTCTGAGCATTTCTACTATTTTTGGCAGATTACCAGTGTGACGTTGTTGTCATTTAGGGAGCTGGGATTTCCACACAGTGAGAACTTTGCTACAAAGTCGTAGCTCATCTGCATCACTATGAATAAGAAAGTGTTTATTGGGTGTGAATGGGAATAATCTATCATTCTGTGGAATCAAGACATGTGCCATTTTTTACTTTGTTGATACTATATCCAAATATCATTTGTCTAAGGCCATTCCTTCTCTTAAGTTTCAAACATTTCATATAGATTATATTTAATCATCTTTACTTGCAGGCTATGCTTGAAATAAATGAACATATGCATAAGATTTGGAAGAAGCAAGTGGAGGAAAAAACTTTCCAATCAGTTATTTCTAGTTGGATAGAGAATCTTCCATTTGATACAAAGGTGAAAGAGTGGTTGGCTGCAGAAGAAAAGTATAAGCAAGAGGTACAGATGAAGCATATTCTTCCTGCTGTGGCAGATAGATTTCTTGTTGACAGGCAAGCTGATCAAGGTGGAGCAAGCATTCTTTGCTTTGATGAGATACAGGTAATTGAAGATGAAAGTTTCTATGATGTCTACTTTTGATTTTCACCATGTTTCCATTCATTTTACTTCATCATACTCAATGCAAGCTGTCGTTATTTAATGACCTGGGTGCGCATTTCAGCATTTCACCTTTTTATGCATAATGGGAATCCTTAGCTTCCAAACTCAACTTTCAATCCCCACAATTGACATGTTTTTCCATTGTGAAGTGTTAGTGATTATTTTATTTTGTGGCTCTGATATTTAACCTGTTCTTTGGTAGAGTGGTGTGCTATGCATCCTTTGACCTTAGCTTAAATGCTTTATTTCTTTGCTGACCACCTTTTCTTCTTGGGCCATTTGGTTCAAGCAGATCCCCATAAGATTAGGAGGGAAGTTGCTGGGCCAATGCTCTTTTTTTTTTTTTTTTTTTTTTTAAATATTTATTTTTTTAATAATAATGTTGAAGACTTAAGGGGTCGAGCAAGAGGGTAGTGGTGAAACATTGATCGAAGTGCATACTTTTTATCTTGCCTAAGGCCATGTTTTCCTCGGGCTATGAGAAAAATAATTTTGGATTTACTCTTAGTAGAATTTTGAGAAATCATGAAATGATACTTGTGTGGATACAAAAGAACTCCTTTGTCAACATAAGAGAACCTCATTTTGTGATCTCTGGGAATTCTACCAAGGGTAGAAATTCTAAAATCACAAAATATTCTTCTCTGTTCCTGAAATAGCCATGAGCCATAGTTAAGTGATTCCTAAATTTTGTTCCACGAGTAAAAGTGAAGTTTCACTGCCTGTGATGGAGCAAGTATGGAATTGCATCTCAAGCCCAAGATTTGATTATGTACCTTTTTTGATGATCGATTTCCACAATATGCTTCAACAATTCTCAATCAAACAATAGCAAGGAACAATAAAATGAAGGAGACCAGGGATAACCATGTGGAGCTACAACATTCATAACCTAAGGCAATATCTCCCAGAAGTTCTCTAGAAGCATTACACCACCAGACCATGTTTCCGATCACAAGAAACAAAAAAGGAAAGTAAATTTCTAATCAAAATAGTTCATAGTATCATGCTCCAAACATACGGCCTGATGGCCTATTTGTAGTTTCAATATGAAGTTTGGTTGACTCTAGAAGTTCTGAAAATTTCCGATGCTTGGCATAACCCTTGTCTTGATTACTCTCATATTGGAAAGGGAAACAACTTAACAAAGAAAACTAGAATAGGGTACCTAAAACTTGCTAAATCCTCTAGATACAACCGTATGACATGGGAGGAATTTTGTAGACCTGTACATACTCCTATACACTCTCCTGTTGGTTACAGTGCATATAAGATGTACAGTTCAACTATTGGACCCCACAATCCAACTGATGGGTGTCTTTAACCATCTGATTGACTCTGTAGGCCCATTGTTCAGTTGGATCCAATGGCTGATATTATCGGTATCGTATAGTACCGATCTTTTACCGGGCTTTTGTTGGGAAACTTCCAAGTATCAGTCGATATATCGCAATGCATCACTTTGTAATGTATCACAATGTATCTCAATGTATTGCTATGTATCAATGTATCCACAATATCTTAGGTGCATCAGCTCCCTTTGCGAAAATATTGAAAAAATCACAAAAAAATGGTTTTTTCCACACACACACACACACACACACACACACACACACACATATTTGCTTTCATGACATTCCTAAGGAAATTTTGACCGCTCATTTTCAATTGTTTGGAGAGGAAAGGGGATTTGGTGGCGGAAATCGAGATCGGAGAGCATGCGATGCAGGAACCCTAATTGATGATTTTTGCATATTTGAACAGTTTTTTCTTGTTTAAATTCCTTGAAATCAGTGTAGTTTATAATTCATGATTTTACATGATTTTGTGTACTCAAGGTTTTGACCTTCGATTTTCGAATTTGGGAAAATTGGGAAATCATATTAGAATGCTTGGAGGCTGATCTACAAATTGAGGGAACTTTTTACAATTTAAAAAAGATTCTTAATTAAAAAATGCTGAAAATTAATTAAAAATAAATTTATTTGAAAACAATTATTGACCAGATGTTATGCACGCCTAATATTTTGTATTTATAAGTGTATGCTGATCTTGAAATTAGCCACAATTGTTTATTTATTTTCCAAAATTAATTTAATTTTTTAAAATTATAAAAATAATTAAAATATAGTTTTAAATAAATGCAGCATATATTGTAGGACATATTTAGTAGATGGAATGTGCTAATTAGTGATATGAATCATAGAAATGTTAGTGATTTATTTATTTATTAATTTATATAAGCTGATGTTTAATGCAATTGTATCACTTCTATCTAATAACACATAGTTTAGTACATTATTTTAAGTATCGACAGTATCAGCCAATATATCCCGCGATATATCTTGTATACTTCCTATGCGATATGAAACACACAAGTAGTGGGATATATCCCACGTGTTCGATCCGGTGAACATTTTTCATTTTTTATCCATTTTTTTTTTCCTGTAAATCATGTTAGATCAATGTCAAATTGTTAAAGATCCATGATTTTTCATGATCGGGAGCTTCAATTTCAAGATTTGGAGAGATGGGCCAAGTTTTGAAAAATTGAAAAAAAAAATCCCAATTTCTTGAAAATCGGTTGCAATCTTTATGTCCAAACATAAAATCAAACATGTATGTAACCTGATCTGATGATTCTTCTTTTGCTTTTGAATGTATTGCTTGTGTTTCCACACGTCTTCTTACATTTATAAATTATATGATAGACTTTGAATATACTTGCATCAATTTAGTTAGATAGTACATATATTAGGACCCTATACAAAGAAAACCTATTAGTTGCACTTGTTTTTTACAATGTTTTTATTTATAAGTGTGTATTGATGTCTTTTTTAACAATCACTGAAGTTTCATTGAAAAATTTGACCAATTTCCCAATGTTTCCCCATGTTTCCAACAACAACGATACATTACGCGATACAACTGATATATCTCATGCGATAACCGATACGTATCCGTATCCCAAGGGTGCGATATGTACCGCGATGCCAATATTTCGAACACTGGTTTAGCATCTATACAAATAAAACTTATTGTGTGTTTTTTATTTTTGTAATAATTTGAGTTCCAATTGTGTAATGATGTCTTTCTAACATCCCCTAAAGTTCCAATGAAAAATTCGATCAATGTCCCATTGTTTCCCAATGTTTCCTAGAACAGCAATACATTCGATTTTTCCCATTGATACCTGATATGTTTCTGTATCCTAAGGGTGCGATACATACATTGATACTGATGCTGAAAACATTTTCATTGGTTGGACCATTGGATGATCCACCTGACAGGATTTGTGGATCCCACTGCTCAATTGGACCATAATCATGGCCTTATTTCTGCACTGGTAGTAATGGGGTCCTTCGTCAAACCAATCTGATTAATCGAATGGTCCTGAATCACCTTGCTTCTCTATATACAATGGCTTTGATTTTGGTCCAATGTAAGTCAAGATGCGCTATTTAGCATGCTTGGTAGAGCTTTAGAAATGTGCAAATCATTTGGAGTCGTATGCAACGTTTCTTAAAGTTTAATTAATTTTATTGGCCATTTCGTTATTCTTTCTTCTGCTTAACATACATCATCCTGCTCATTATTATGAATAATGATAAAAAATTACTCTAGCGGTATAAAATATATTCTTGGTAAGTGAACAAGCCTTCAGATTTCTTCTCATCACTCAGTCCAGGTCCTTTAGTTCATTGTGCCATCCTCTTTTTAGACCCTTCAACCCTATTCGAATCTCCTAACTTTAAAGGAGCCATCTCTAGTTTCTGTTGCTTAATGACCAAACCATCTTAATCTCTTCTCCATCATTTTCTGTTGTTTGGATGACTACTCCTAGGTTGCTTAGGACGACCTTATAATTTTATCCTTCATAATCTTCCAATACATCCATCTCAACTTCCATATCTTTGCGACACATCTTTTGCTTATGTTGCCTTCTAACTGCCCAACATTGTCCTGGATGGCAGGTCGAATAGTTGTCTTACAAAAGTTTCCCTTAAGTTTCATAAGCATGCAATGGTCACACAATGCTCTATTGACACATGTTCACTTCTTCCACACTGTTCTAATTTTATTGAAAACATTCTCTTCAATCTTGCCATCCTTTTGAATGATAGATCAAAGGTTACTCAACAAATCGGTTCGAGGAATCCCCTAGCGATATATTTTAAGTAAAGCCTCACCTCTATACCATTCCTACTAAAGCTGCATTGAAATTCTCTCTTGTTTTGCTAACTACGGTTAGTACCCGTAGTTCTTTTAAGACAATTAGAAATGAATGCATTTGAGGAAACTTAAGAGTAGCACCAGTAGGTAATAAGATGAGGGAAAGTAGGCTTAGATGGTTTAATCATGTGCCATGGAGACCAAGAACTGTGCTAGTTAGGAGTGAGTTGGTGCCAGTTGAAGGTTCTAGAAGGGCAAGGGGAAGGCCTTAGTCATGTGCTGCAGAGACCAAGAACTGTGCTGGTTAGGAGTGAGTTGGTGTCAGTTGAAGGCTCAAAAAGGGCAAGGGGAATGCCTAAAAGGACGTGGGTGGAGGTAATAGAAAAGACTTGATGACCGATGGTTTAACTGAATATGGTCTTGATATAGTGGAATGGTGGAAAAGGATTCATGCAGCTGATCTCAACTAGTTGGGATACAGCATCATGATGATGAACTCTCAAGGCCTTCCTCTAAACCTCTAATTTAGCATTTGTCTCCTCTTGTCTACCAGCACCTTGTCATCCACAAACAACATACATCAAGTGATCTCAACATTGACACTAGTGATTAATTTGTCCATAGCCAGTACAAAAAGGTCATGGCTTAATGCTGAAGCTGATGAAGACATGTTACTATTGAGCATGGATTCAAGTAGCAGTTTTGTAGTAAGACTCCCCAAGGCACTGAAACATATATGACTCACCCCAAATCGATCTGTTTGGTAAGGTGACTCGTTTCATTTTGAAATGAAACTGATACAACTCAGATCGTATTGAGCTGTTATTGAGAACTCACACGTCTCACTCACCACGAGCCATTCTCACTCTTGTACCATCCTCATGCATATCTTTAATGATGTTGATGCATCTTCCTGGGACCCTTTTCCTCATCAGCCATCACATAAATTCCCTAGCTACTCGTATGTTTTCTCCAGATATATAAAAACCATGTGTAGATTTTTGTCATCTCTATAGATCTCCATTGATTGTCTAACTTGGAAAATAGCTTCTATTGTTGATCTCCCTAGCATGAGCCATGAAGCCAAACTGATTTTATGATGTCCCTATTTCTTTTCTTAGTCTTTTTTCCACCTTCCTCATCCAGAGCTTCATATGTCGACTCATAAGTTTGATTCTCCGTTAGTTGGTGCAACTTTGTACAGCTTCTTTCTTCTTGTAATTAGTTAATGATGCTTCTTCTCCACTCATTGAGCATTTTCTTGATAGTAAAATTTTGTTTAAAAGATTAATTAACCAAACTAAACCTATTTCACACAGAATCTTTGATACGTAAGTTGGTATAGTGTCCTTCTTCATAGCCTTGCTTTTATCCTTGCTAGGGTTACCTTTATCCACACGAAATGTACAGCAATGCACATTCCCTCTCAAACTCCTATGGTTTGAGGCTCCTCATAGTTCAACCCATGTGCTTGCATCTTCATTCAACAGCTTTTGAAAGTAATTTCTCTTCTCTTACTAGTTTCATCACCTTTAGCCAAGATCCTTTGGTCCTCAGAGTTCTGTGAAATAAAAAAAACTATTTGCAATCTCCCTTAAGTTACTATTTCTTTATTTCCCAAGGAATATTTTTTAGCAACATGCATTCCCAACCTTTTCAAGTTTTTGTGCTAGTGGAATTTTATATTATCTTTTATTTTTTAAAGGTTGTGTGATAGTGGGTTATTCTTTCTTTCATATATCTTCTCACTTTTCATCTAATCTAGAAGTTAAACATGTAAATGATCTATCTGATCTTCAGTGAAGCAGAAGCATAATGATATGTTAGTAGCATAGTAGCAACGTGCCATACAGCAGAAAAATTGAGTTGGGAAGAGTTCGGGTTTATTTGGTTTCTATCACAAAAAGAACGGTAAAAGAATTTGGTAAAAAAATAAGGATGTGCCCAGAAAAACAAGAAGCGAAATCTGAAAAGTTCAGGTTTAATACAGTTTGACTTGAACAACAGTGAAAGAAATGGTTCTACATTGATTTGTGTATGCATTTGATGATGAGAGTATAAACTTCGACAAACTGTTGAGTCCTACCTAATACTCTGAAAATGTACTAAATTCCTGATTGGAAATTTCAGAACTTTATTTTTGTTGCTTGCAACTAGATTGTTAAAAAACAAAAGTATGCTGATGCAGGACAATTAACCACTTGCTCTAAAAGCTCGAACTGTTAGAGCATGACGAATTAATCCCTTTATCTCATAGCCCAAGCCCCACATCTCATGGGTTAGGACCTCGGCCGAACCCCCTTTGTGGGCCCCACATCACATGGGTACCGCCTCACACGGGCCACCTACCCCGAGTGTGTCCCCGCATCCCACAGGCTACCCCATTCGAGCCCGGTGTGAAATGCGCATTAATCACCCCCGGTGAGGAGTCTCGAACACGAAACCTCCCCTGTGGGCCTCGCCCACCCTGAGTGTGCCCCTGCATCTCACAGGCGACCCCACTCGAGCTCGGTGTGAAAATGCCCCTGCATTATATACAAGCGGGCTACATTCAGTGAAGGAAAAGCTTGGGATTAATGTCTAGATTCTTCCAATCTAGAAGATTTTTAAGGCATGGTCTGTTCATGGTGACTCACAATAAAACATCAATCCAAATGGCTAAAAGATGGATGCAGATTGTCTAAATTTAGAACTCAAGCATGCTTTACAATCCCTCTTTCTCCATCTACAAAATCACACTTTGCAGTCAATTTTAACCACATCAGACTTCTTCTGTTAAATTTGAACCATTGACCATTTTCTTCTCTAGCTGCCCATTAAATGGCCATCAATTGGCCATTTATGATAGCTCAACGATTGTGATTTTCAGGCTATGTTCTACCCAAAATGGGGCCTATGATCTGGATAGTTAAGAAAAATATTGCAGCGGTCTGCATTCAA
This sequence comes from Magnolia sinica, assembly GCF_029962835.1. Taxonomy (NCBI): domain Eukaryota; kingdom Viridiplantae; phylum Streptophyta; class Magnoliopsida; order Magnoliales; family Magnoliaceae; genus Magnolia; species Magnolia sinica. Next base: position 120,905,708 of record NC_080573.1, read on the forward strand.
CTGAGAAAAACTCCAAAGATTGGTGGATAGAATCTGGGTGATTGTTAGTGTATGGTCCATTGACAGTGAAATGCTGCAAAACAATTCTGTTTGGCCATTGAATCATGGGTTCCAACATGCAAAGCCTCAGGTGGAATATCCTATGATTCCTCTTTATGGAAAAGAATGGAACCAAAATATGGTTCTCTTTGGGGTGTTCATACAAACATAAGAACATTTAGCACTAGCTTGAATGATGTTAGAGGATTCACTTGGAGAGGAAGAAGAATTGGATGCAGATTAGGGTTTACTAAAAGTAAAAACCATTGTTTAACATAGAGGCCTACTTTACTGAATTTAACATTTCCAAAATTATGCATGTTTCAGTTGAGTTCATTAAAGACATACTTCTCTCTTTCCAGTATTTTGAAAGACAACACCTTTTTTATATGGCTACTCATTTTATCACCATTTTTTGAAAAAAAAAAGCATATAAATTGGTGTTTTGCTAGCTATGGTTAGTACCCATACTTCTTTTAACTTGACAATAAAAAATGAATGCATTCGAGGGAACTTAGGAGCAATATTTGTATTATTGGTATCGTTACATGCATCGCTGACCGGGGATGTGGAAACATATATCATTACCGCTGATACCCAGAAATGTAACATGGGGTCAACGATTGAATTTTTTAGTGGATCTTCATGAGAAGCTAAAATACACATATTTACATATTTAGGAATAAAAAATTGCAAAAAAGAACCATACGTAATAAGTTTCCATTTAATAGGGGCCTAAAGCATGTGCTGTTGTAAAAAATAAGTGCAATGATAACCAAAATGAGTTCATTTCATACCAATAACATCATTAGGAATAGAATACATTAATCCATCCATCCATCCATCCATCCATCCATCCATCCACCCATCCGCACATACATTAATCCACCCATCTATGCATCCATACCCTAATACACCATTGATCCATGCACACAAACATGCGTCCATCCATGCATACATACATACACACACACATCCAACCATCCATCCTATTGATATTGTTGGCAATACAATTGCGTAGGAGTAGCACCAATAGGTAATAAGATGAGGGAAAGTAGACTTAGATGGTTTAGTCATGTGCAATGGAGACCAAGAACTGCGCATGTTTGGAGTGAGTCGGTGCCAGTTGAAGGCTTTAAAGGGCAAGGGGAAGGCCCCAAAGGACATGGGTGGAGGTAGTAAGAAAAGAATTGATGACCTCTGGTTTATGGTCTTGGTAGAGTGAAATTGTGGAAATGATTCATGTATCTGACCCCAATTAGTTGGGATAAGGCTTGGATGATGATGATGAATTGATATACATATAGAGCAGATAGAACTCAATAAATCTAGTTACCTTTTTGGGTCCTTACTCTTGCTCCGGTGGTAGACCCCTAGGAGTTTCAACACCTGGTCAAGGGTTTGAGTACCCATAGGTGGTGAAATCCCACTACGGTGTAAGTTGGGGGGGGGGGGGGGCGCGGGTTCCGTGTGTGAAAAAATAAAAATAAATCTAGTTACCTTTCAAAATGGAAAAAAGAAGAAGCAATTGGTGCATACAGCACTGCATATTGCTTGTGGCATTTATTGGCCTCTATAAGCCATTGTCACATGGTAATCTGTTGCCTGCCAAGGATAACTCCCTTCCTTTTCACATGCCATCTAATTGGATTCTTGACATATCCTTAATTTCTTATTTATTTCTCTTCTTGGAAGCATGCTTTATCCTTTCCAGTCCTCAGTCTCTTATTTGACATTGATGCTGCTTCATGTCTTGGAAGTAAGAAAATCTTAACATGAATATCTAATACTTGTATGATTACACATTACACTACATTAATTTCTGCCATGTTTATTCCTTGTGATTTGTAACAATAGTACAAACCATATAGATAATCTACATTGCTTCGATCCATTCAGGAGATAGTGTTTATAAGCTAGTTTATGAACATGGCAATGGAAATGACTTTCCTTGCAAACGACAAATAGAGCGTTACATGACTTACATTTTTTTCACTTTCTATTACAGACTGTTGATGTATTTGCTATTGTGGCCTTATCTGGAATTCTAAGCAGATTGTTAAGTACTGGGACTGTTCTTGTTGCTACCAGTAATAGAGCTCCTGAGGATTTGAATCAGGTAGCTTGTCTTTGTTTTCTAGAATCCTTAAATACACCATGTCTCTTAAGCACACTCAGACAATTTTTCGTCAGTTTCGACTTATTAGTCACAGTGAAAAAACCTTTTTGAGCAAGCATATATCAGGATGTTAAAATTGTTCATTTGATATTTAAAATTTTATAGCTCAGCTAAAGAATAAGAAACTAGGCTTCTTGTTTAGATGATTTCATTTTAATTTATCTTTCAAAAAAAAAAAAAAAACTTTCAAAGCAAAAAAAAAGTATTGATTCATTTCATTTAAAGACAAAGGATCTAATTGTTTTCTGTTATGTTCAGGAGTTTTTTTATTTTTTATTTTATTTTATTTTTGTAGTTAATCTGTTTTGGGCCATCAATCTTACAATACTTTGCAAATGTAGGATGGCATGCAGAGGGACATATTTCTAAAATTAGTCACCAAGTTGGAGGAGCACTGTCAAAATATTTTGGTTGGAAGTGACATTGATTACCGTCGCCTTATAGCGAAAAGAACTATAGAACAGGTAAGAGTTTGAGAGTGTTTTTGCTGATTGCTCTTGATTTTTTCCTGTGTTCATGTGCAAGCATGTGTGACATTATGTCCCCTGTCTCTAGCATTGTTTCCACACTTACCAGTGTTTTGTTCATTTCTTATGATCAAAAGAAGTTCCAAAAAAGGAGCAATCAAACAGCATACAAACTTCATGCTTTATAAAATACATGAACAGATTACATTATTGCCATCCTGTATAAAGAACACTTCTTTCGCTGTTCGGGTTTGATCCAACCTAGAGAACTGGCCATGTGCATTTTTTCATGAGGGATTCAATAGATGCTACTTCATGGAGATGATAAAGAGAAAGCTGGGGCCTTTTCATGCGCGCACGCGGGGGGGACTTGCTTGTATACTTGATTAAACTAGGGATGTAGATAGCATTTTTGGAGGTAGAATTTAACCATAGGCATCGTTCCTTAATCCTGTATAAAGAACACTTCTTTTGCTGTTCGGGTTTGATCCAACCTAGAGAACTGGCCATGTGCATTTTTTTCATGAGGGATTCAATAGATGCTACTTCATGGAGATGATAAAGAGAAAGCTGGGGCCTTTTTCATGCGCGCGTTGACTTGCTTGCATACTTGATTAAACTAGGGATGCAGATAGCATTTTTGGAGGTAGAATTTAACCATGCCATTTGTGAGGCAGAGGATGTTGCCACCGGATTAGCCAAAGGAGGAGTTGTTAGAATTCTCTTTGAATTGACAAATTTTTGCTCCCTATTTAGATGTACTCTCTCTTTCTTTCTCTCATCATAAAAGTGTGACTCATCCGCTATCGTAGTCACAGTAGCCATGGTAGCAGTTATACTCATAGTCATACCCTTGTTCCAGTTATTTGGGGTCATAGTTATCGCCAACCATTCCCATATAAGGCCCTATTCATCGATAAGTGAACAAGCCTTCACATTCCTTCTTGCCACTTCTATCAAAGTCCTTTTAATTCTTCCTCTCATTCTCATTTCAGGCCCTTAAATACTAATCAATGCTCCCCTCCTTAATAGAGCTGTCCTTCATCTTTGTTACACATGACCGAAACATCTCAATCTACTCTCCATTTTCTTGTTGGGACTACTCTTAAGCCACTGCAGAGTTGATCTATGCTCATACTGCTTTCTAACTGTGCATCACTCTGCCCCGTGTAGCATATTTGGTTGAATAATTGTCTTATAGAAACTTCCGTGCAACAATCATACAACAGTCCAAAAGCAGATCTCCACTTCATCCATATATCTCTAATTCTGTTGACGTTCTCGTTACTGCATCGTCGGCATTGACATTATCACAGCTGTTTCATAGCTGTTTCCATCAATTATCATCTTAATGGCCTTCCTATATACCAAATATATACTCTTTAGTAGATCACCTTGTGAATCCCTAGTGTTTGCTGACATCAAATCTATTTAAGGAATTGAACTTGCTTGGATACCATCACTAATTTAGGATAGATGAATAGAAGCAACACAACTTAACACTTGATTTAAGGTTTCAGGTTTGAAGTCGCATCAAGCTTGGAAGATCTGGTTGAGTCACATAACTGATAGTAGGGACCTTACACCCCAAAATTTCCAAACACACGATTAGGTCAGAGAATATGTTCAATTCATTCTCACCATTTTGCCACATGACATCTACAATTATGTGTGTATGTGCGTGCATGTGTGTAGGGGAATGATCCCATAGGATCGGCCTTATGGTAAGCTACTCTGCAATTGACCTATTTCAGGCCCCTTGTGAAGTGTGTGGGACATCCGACTTGTGCATTTGGTAGATCTAAACATCAGGTGGGTGGCCCCAAAAATCAGTCCCATCCAATCATCAAGTGGGCCACACCATAGAGAACAACAAAAAAAGGTGGGCCACACCATACAGAAAAATAGGCAATGATTCTATGAATTCAATTTGGGGTCCATTGTGATCATGGTGTGCCATAAAGGCTATTACGTAAAGGTAACGGTGGCAACCGTTACACGTTACGGGGTCGTAACAGCCATTATGGAAAAAAATGACTCGTAATTGCCATTAACGGCACATTACGTCCCCTATAAAGCCCATAACAGCCCTGTAATTGTCTGTTATGGGGCAGATACAGGTTTTCCATACTTTTTAATCAACATAATGGGGCAAATACAGGTTTCTCAGTATTTTTTTTTTTCAATAAAAAAAGAGACCATAATGGCCGTTACAGGGTCCGTAACAGTCGTTACGACCCGTATCGTAAAGGTAATGGTGGTGGCTGTTACAACCACCGTTACCGTTGCAGAACACCTTGATTGTAATGTGTGTGTGACATCCAAGCTTTCCAACAGGTCCCCCCGCCATGAAGAGTACTCAGACCAAAAATCTGTTCAATCCAATCATCAGGTGGACTACAACATAGAGAACAATGGAAATCCACACAAAAATTCAAATTCAAGTGGTGTGGTCCACCTGATGGTTGGTTTGATGTTTTGATGGTTGGTTCAGCCTATCTGTAGTTTTAACCCTTAGATGGCCTGATCTAGTCCCGACTTTGCAATCTTAGTGCTTGCCATTCAATCAATCAGCAGCATTACACCTGTGCTCACCCATCGGATGATCAGATTGTCCTGCATCGCCTTGCGAGGCCGACTAACTGATCAGGCAGCTTGTGTGGTTCACTTCGCTGATCAGATGGATCTTGGGAACCACTCGAAGACTGCCTTAAACTGAACCCTCATATATCTTTAATGATGTGATGTATCCCCCTGGGATCCTTTACTCTCACCACAGTCAATGTAAACCCCCAGATACGTATCATATCATTTCTACAAATTCATAAAAAACATGTGAAGATCTGTAAACCCCCAGATACGTATCATATCATTTCTACAAATTCATAAAAAACATGTGAAAGATCCTTTCTTATCTCTATATTTTCCATTCACTGTACAATTAAAATATTGCTTTTACTGTTTATGTATTTTGCACGAAGGTTAACTGATTTTCTGACATCCTTGTTTCTTGTCTCACTTTTTTTCCACCACCCATTCTCAGTGTTTCATGGCGTGTCTCAGTAGTTTGATCCCCAGAGAATTGGTACACTCTGTGCATCTCTGTTGTTCTTGTAAATTGGTTTCACAATGCTTCTTCTCCACTCATATGGTATTTTTGGTCTGCAAAATTGGTTAAAAAGATTTGTTAAGCCAATTAATCCGACTTCCCTTGGCATCTTCCAGACTTCTATTGGTGTGTCATCCGTCCTCACTGCCTTTCCTAAAGTTGCAACTAATCAAAAATTAATAAGTAAAATGTTACTATGGTTTGTGGTTTCCTTACCTGTCTCTTATATCAACACATTTTATTTGCTTACAGATTTTGTCTTTTATGTTCCACCTTCTCCATTTAGAGTTCAATATGCTCTGAATTCTTTTTAACTTCAAACCTTAATCTTGGGAATCACACTTCAATGTTTAAAGATATTTAGTCTTAACTTCTGCACCGTCTAAAAGTTTCTCATTTTTTGACGATCTAGAACTTTGGATGCACACCGCCTTTATGTCTACTTGTTAAATTTATCAGTGATGTGCAGGTTCATTACTTATGGCCAAACTTCTGCACTGTCTACAAGTTCCTCGTATTCTTTGACAATATCTAATCATACATGCACACTGCCTGATATGTCTACTTGTTAACATTGATCAGTAATCTGCAGGTTCATTACTTTTGGCCTTTGGATAACCAAGCTCGTAATGAATTTGAGAAAATGTGGCACGAAGCCGTGAATCAGTCTGGAGGAAGCATAATCTCAGATACAATTCCTGTGATGTTCGGGAGGTATGTACTAAACCATTACATGATTAAGGTTTCGTAGTAGAGGTATCTTCTAGCTAGCGCTCACAATGTGTTTTAAATCAGAATGCTGGAGGTTCATGAAAGCTGTAATGGGGTAGCACGATTCACATTCGATTATCTATGTGGTCGCCCGGTAGTATGTTTGCCTTGATACATGTATATAGCATTATTTTCAGTTGATCCTTTTTTTTTTCTTTGTTTATATGCATGATAAAAATTTTTTTTGCAAAGATGTTCTTGAGACAATGGGTTCCTGAAGCCACCTACGTTTAATGTAAATAATAAGAGTTTAACTTAGTGGTATCACACACCTCTAACCGAGTTGCCTAGTCCCTAAACAAGGACCACACCACATCAATTATTTATTTATTTATTTATATTTATTTTTCCGTTTTCAGCTCTTTTAGTCTCACTACAGTTTATGCCTTTACAAATTTATTGGCACGAAAGAGTTTTGTTGAATAGTCTACCACAGAGGCCAAAACTGATCACTGTCACTGTTTCGTGTCTGTGTAGATTAAGATCATCTGAATATGTAACTGTGTCCTTATTTAACTGTTCTCAGTCAAATATTGGTGTCTCATGATGGCGGTATCTTTAATCTGAGAACTTGATCAAAATTCCTTTTTTGTTCCTAAGTGGTTTGTGCTCATACCTTGATCCAAATTTTCTTCAGTTGGGGGCAGCAGATTATATTGCAGTAGCCAAGAATTATCACACAGTTTTCATATCCGACATTCCCATGATGAGTATGCGTATTCGCGACAAGGTATTCCTGTTGGTATTTTTTTTTTCCCTATATGAACCCTGTTTCTAAATGTGCTATTACGGTTTCTAAGTAAATCAATGTTCAAAACATATCCATTCAACTTGTAACTCGGCCATTTTAAGTTGATTTGGCTGGTTCCATATCAAGTCCAAACTCCAATTATCTAAAAATTGGCCTAGTGAATGATCTAGTTGTGGAAGTATACATTGCGAAGAGCTGAGTTGATCTCAGAAATTGATTAACTAATTGGCAAGTGAAGCTGGAAAATTTGAATATTGAACTAAATTACAGAATGCAATTATCTAGATAATTGTTTGCTATAATCATTTTTTACATGCTCAATGCATCTTATGGAATCATACTCTTTCCATAATGTTTGCTCTAGATAGATGACTAGTGAAAGGTCTGGTAGACTGTCTATGTTTTTATACCTCTTATTCTCTTCTATTTTATTATGTTATTCTAATCTTGTGATTGCATATGTCAGGCACGAAGGTTTATCACCCTTATTGATGAGTTGTACAATCATCACTGCTGCCTTTTCTGTACAGCAGCTTCTTCTATTGATGATCTATTCCAAGGAACAGATGAGGGGACACTTTTTGATTTGGAAAGGTAATTTACATCTGCTTTTAACTCCTAAACTTTGAAATTCCAGCTATACTTGCAAATTTTGATTTGTATGTTGTCTGAAACTTTACGTTGTCTGAAACTTTTGAAATTGTGTTCCTATACATTTTTGATAATGTAATTGCACATAGTAACATGCCTAGTCCATTTATTTTCAAGAAATGTAGTTGTGAGTTCTGACCACCAATTAGTGGGTTGAAGTTGAAAAAGGAACATGTGCGTTTTCTCTGCATTCTCTGGTAAAGAGCAAAGCAAAAAAGTTTCCTTCTTTATCCAGTATCAACTTTTATTGTAACCATTGGAAGTCCTTTTAAAATTGTGTGAAGCAAGTTTCTGGAATCCCATAACATTAACTCATGATAGACTACAGAAATATATTCAGAAGTGGAAGGTACTGTTTTGTGGAAACTTTATGAGCTTTGTCGTCCATGATCTATCATCACCTCTATTCCTGTGATTCCTCCCAAACTTTCTCATATAGAGACTGAAGTTGTGATCCCATTGACTGTAAGCCTAAGTATTCTCATTTCAAATCAGTAAAGCTCCTTAATGAACCAAGATATTAGAATTTCCTTTGGTTTGACAGTTCCCATCATATTGGAATGACCCTTCAATGTGTGCGTTAATTCACTGTTATAATCTGGCATCTCATGTAACATCTATATTTGATATCTGGTGAAGTGTATTTGGTGAACAAGTAATATGGATTGAAGAAACTTTATTTATTGAGCTCTTACATGGGCCCGTGCATTTTCCTCAAGAAATTGAATCTAGTGCATAGTGAGAATGATGTGAATTGCACAGCAACATGATTCTTTATTGAGTACTTTAGTGGTACACATCCTTGAATACATGCATAGCCTGCTTATTTGTCTTGGGAGTGGAATTTAATGCAGAGCAAGAATGATGATTAGTTGTGTGGCTAGAGATTCTTGTGGAATCCTTTTACTAATTTGCATCTCCTAATGGATTTGTTGAAGCACCAAACTGGAAACTTTGGATTTTATAGGACAATCTTGCTGAAGTTTTCAAGATTTACCCTCCCCCCACTCTGACAATTTCATTTGAATGAGAATTTCATGAGGGCAACCACAGAATATTTCAACAAATGCTTTGTTGGTAGGTGCTGGCTGGTTGTGTTTGCCATGCTTCTTATAGGTCCTGCTGTTCTGGTCTACAGCCCTTTTACAATCAATGTTCCCACCCAAGTGGGTTCACTTCTGTGGAGAGAGTGTGTGCATGTGTACTTTCTGTTTACTGTTGCATGTACAGGATATTATTGTGGGAGTGTGCTTTATCTTTTGTGCTCCTCTGGTGCACCATACATATTGTATTTAGGGTTTTCTTATAGAAGGATGGTGTGGTTGTGAGAGAGGTTTATTATTCTCTACAACCCCTTTCTTCTACAAAACTTGTCCTTTCACTCTTCTTCTTTGTGCTCATTCTCCTTAACCCTTCACAACTGCTACAGTAGCCAAGAACAGGAGAATATACCAACTCTTGAGACAAAGCTATACTTTCCACAAGTTAAAAGAGTAGGGTTTGACAACACTGGTCATGGAAGCCTCCTGTTCCAGTTCTCTAGACTATGGATTTGTAAGTTTTGCCAAATGGACCAGATCTTGAAACAAATCAACAGCATGAAACTGTGTAGACCTTGTTAAAGAACAAGGTAGAGAGCACTCTTGAGTCAATCAAAATGTAAGCAAGACCAAAATTGCCCATTAACTTTCTGGTACATCATGCAGTTTGTTTTCTCTGTTTTTTGTACTGGTCCACTGCAAGGCATTCACTGATATAGGATCTTTATTGCATGCCTTAGAACTGATTCATTGAGAAACCAGCAAATGTGAGTGGGAAGACACAGTTGGATATGGTGCCTTATGCTATAAAAAAAAGTTCCAGCAGTAGTTTTTAGCCCTACAAGAATGAGAAAATTTTGAATACACTTTATGCATTTAACCCATGGTTCTGCCAACTTTCACATTTATCGTTCATGGTAAAATGGCTTCTTTTGGCTGAAAGAAGACGTTGTTAGATTGGGTTTGAGTAAATGTATACTGTCTGCAGTTTCCAGTTTGAAACAGAGATAGAAGGTGGGAAACTTCGTCGAGATGTTTTAGCAGAAGGCGATGTAGGTTCTGGGGGCGCACCATCTGGAATTGCATCCTTACTATCAGGCCAGGAAGAAATGTTTGCCTTTCGCCGAGCTGTAAGTAACCTGATCTGTGCACCTTTTTTTCCCTTAAATCTTATTCTTGTCCATGTTTGCCTTTCGCCAAGCTGGAAGTAACCTGATCCGTGCACCTTAAAAAAATAAATAAATAAATAAAAAATCTTGTTCTTGTCCATGTTAACTTGGGTGGAGAGCCAAAAACTATGATGCCAGTGGTTCATGCATTCCCCCCACTTTTCAGTTGCTTGATTTCCAACTGTGGATTCACAGCTCGGAAAAAATAAGTGCAAAAATGAGTAGCATCCACCAATGGATATATGCGAGAAGCAAACTATGCCAGTTCAGATTAGGTTAGGCATAGATGGTTGTACTTCAGTTTTTGTGCATTCCTATACAACCTAGGACTACTCAGTAACCTTCTTACCTTTCAACGTCAGGTGGGAATTTGCTCATGGTGCAATTCAAGGTTCAGATTAAAACAGTAACATTAGCAGGGAGCTTTGTGTCATGATCAATCTTCTCACAGTTCCTCCTGCTCATGGTTTCATGGATTTTGTTAGTATCCCTCTAATAGGTTATGCTTTTCCCTGGAAAGTCATGGGAGCTTAAGGTTTACCTTTGAAAAAATATGACTGAATCTGCCCCTACTGTCCTATAAGATGGCGTTGTATCAAGGCATAAACAGCCATTTTAGCTCTTGCTTGCCCCATTGAATTTGGTAATTCAATTTCGACCTGTGAGGCTGGCAGCCCTTTTTGATTTGCTGATTAAGGGATCAATATGTAACGCCCTGGTTTTTGGAACTTGAGTATATGACTCGTTCTCCAAAAACCCGAGTGTTAGCCTTTAAAATTCAGTGTAAATTTGAACGCTTATCATTAATCTGATTTAGCAGCAAATGTAAACTATGCGTTATATAAAAACATTCTGATCATCACAAAATTCCAAATGTAGCGCCTATACAGGACTTATACAATCTCAAATAATAAAGTTCATTAAATAAAAATAGAAATATATCATCTAGTGATGGAGCTCAATATGGGTCGCAGGGACCTCGTCTAGCTCCTCAGCTACCTGATCTGCTGTAGCAACCCAGTGAACAACATCGGCTCGCTCTACACCTACATCAACTGATATGGTTTGATAGCATCAATGGTTATCGCAGTGAGGAGTGCCCTCTAAGATTACACACTCATCATTCACAATCTAGGATAGATCATAAGTCATAAGAATGGATATATTAAACAGCGTAATACATAATTATGATCATATATTCAAAATTAAGCCAGTCAGCACAATCTCATCATGAGCAAAATATAATAGCAATCACAATGCAAGTGTATGTGTCCAGATAGTCAAATAATCAATCATACGACTTTCTATTGCACTCGGAAATCACATTGTACGTGAACACCGCAAGATGACTAGAAAATCGATAAGCGAACTTCAGCTCCACCTGGAAATCATGGTACAAGTGAACTCGCAAAGTGAATAGAAATTCAACCTTTAAACCTCTACTTCACCTAGAAATCATATCGTACGTGGACTCCGCAAGATGGCTAGAAAATCGATAAGCAAACTTCAGCTCCACCCGGAAATCATGGTACGACTGAACTCCGCAAGATGAAGAGGGAATCAACAGGGGCATTCCGACATTATCCGAGAATCGTATGAACTCCGCAAGATGGCTAGAAAATCGATAAGCGAATTTCAGTTCCACCTGGAAATCATGGTACGACTAAACTTCGCGAGATGATGAGACAATCAACGCACAAACTCTAGACCACCTGGAAATCATGTCGTATGTGAACTCTGCAAGATGGCTAGAAAATCGATAAGCGAACTTCAGCTCCACCCGTAAATCATGGTACGACTGAACACCGCAAGATGACTAGGAAACCAAGATACAAACCTCTACTTCACCCGGAAATCATATTGTACGTGAACTTTGTAAGATGGCTAGAAAATCGATAAGCGAACTTCAGCTCCACCTGGAAATCATGGTAGGACTGAACTCCGCAAGATGAAGAAAGAATCAACATAGGAACTCCGACGTAATTCGGAAATCGTATGAACTCCGCAATATGGCTAGAAAATCGACAAGCGAACTTCAGCTCCACCCGGAAATCATAACGAACTCCGCATAATAACCCGAAAATCAACAAGATATGCGAATATAACCAATAAGCCACAAAATGGCGTCAATGTTCCATCAAAGCCACGAAGGGCAAATAAGCGATCCAAGCCGCATAGGCCAAATATGCGGTCCAAGCCATGTAAGGCAATGTGCGATTCAAGCCATGTATGACAGATGTGCGATCCAAGCCGCGTAAGTCAAATATGGACCGCAAGATGGTAAGACCGCGACAAGTTTCATTCAATCCATCAAATAATTGCAAATGACAATCATATGGTTAAGTAACACATGTAGAACTAAAGATAGTATGTTATCATCAAATCATTTATGCTTGCTATATTTAAAGAGACATGTTCATTATCTAGCATAGGAATCAAGTGCGTAACGAATTAGCATATTCACATAATAAGGTAAATAACTTAACGAGAGAAATCATATCATCATCTATGTCCAGATTGATGAATTTGAGTGGGAAGCTCAAGGGGTGAGTCCTCACCTTAATCAAGCAACCTAGTTGTGTGTGGCCCGCTAGGTAGCATGAATGCAGCCCGATAAAGTCAAACATGTCTATTACACGTGCGTCTACGACCTGGTACGGTCAAATATGATCGATACACATGCGGCCACAACTCAATCAAAACATTAAGGAAGAATGTTAATAATTAGCTTTCTACAGGTAAGAGACTCAGTGAAAGCTCACTGAGTCAACTCAATAGCGAATAAATGAAATGGGTTTCGATTTACCTCTGTCGGTAGCTCAACTCAGCGACTCGACACGAACGCACCTTGGATTTATATGACCCGACAGCTACAAGGCTAGAGTAGGCCAGATCCAAGCCCAAGTCAACCCAGCCAGACTCGGTGATTCAGCCGAGTTGACTCGGTAGCAACCAACGATCTAATCTCTCTCTCTCTCTCATTCTTCTTCTCCTCATCGTCCTCTTCTTCTTCTAATGCTTCCCCCTCTCTTTTTTTCTCTTTATATATATATATATATATATATATATATATATATATGCTGGAACATCCAGCAAGAGCCTGGACCATGCCCAAGCCTGATTCGACCCAATCAGATTCGGTTTCGACTGGATAGCAGACCCACCACTATCTCTCTTGCTTCCTTCTCCCTCTCTCTTCTCCTTCTCTTCTACTGTTGGACCAGACGGAGTTTGGGCTTAACTAGACCGTACCCAATGCGGTCAGCAACTCCCTTGGTCCGACTTGGTATGGCAGCAGCAGCTGCGCCATCCTCTCTCTTCTTCTCTCCCTCGTTTTCTCTCTTCTTTCTTCCTCACCTCTCTTTTCTTCTCATTGGAACTCTAGCTAGACCTGGAGCAGACCCGACCCAACCCCCGTTGGCTCAACTTGAGCTCGGTAGCAACTCCTTCTCGGCCCGGCTCGGTGTAGCAACACAGCCACACCTCTATCTCTTTCTCTTTCTCCTCTTCCTCTTCTCTTTCCTTCTATTCTCTTCTCTCTCTGGACAGGGAAGGGGCCCCAACTGGAACAACGGCTTAAGCTGGCGCGGCAGCGGCGAGTGCAGCAGCAGCAGTAGGTTGCGGCAGCTCTCTCTCGTTCCGTTGCTTTTCTTTTCTTTTCTTTTCCCTTTTTTTAATTTTTAATTTTTAATTTTTTTTAATAATTTCTTTGAAATGGGTTGCCCTAACGAGAGGCTATTTATAGCCCTTCCTCATTCTTAAAGAATGTCTGAATTGAATCTCTGGATTAGTTACAGCGCTAGCTCTAATCCGCTCTCAAACTCGATGTTAATATTGCTCATCAAGCGCTTATTACCACTATACTCTTACATGGCTTCAATCGAGCCCTGAGGATGGATTCCTGGCATAAAGGTCCACTTGATGGCTGTTCCTGATAAGAAAACAGGACCCACTAAAAGGTGGTGGGTATTTTAGCCAATGGAGAAGATGACCTGGCCATTAATGGCGGGTCATCATCGGAGGGTTGATCCGACGATCAGCGGCGAATGGACGGCGTGGATAGGACCAAAGAACACCATGGGACCCACCAAATGGACGACCATTAGCGTTTTCACTTAATGTGTTCGGGCTCAGCACGCAGCGGCAGTAGAATGTTTCAACTGATAGCTACGGGTGCCCTAGGGCTAGCTCTAACTAAACGGTTGAGATCCGCTGAGGTGGCGGGCTAGGATCTCAGGAGGCCGACACATGCGGATTTCCAGCATGGAAAGGAGAAAAATATGGAGTTTTTCCGTTTTTCGCAAAACAGTTGCGCACAACGCTCTTTGTGCTAGCGATTGCGGCCATATATGGGAGCTTCAAGGTGTGTGATCAACATGGTTTTGGTAGGCTTTGAGTGTTCTAAAAGATGGACGGTTTAGATCATCAAGGCTATCTTTGATGGTGGGCCACAGTCGGACGGAAACAGACTGTCTGATCGCTGCACGCGGGCAGGAGAACGAAAGGAGGAAAATTCCTCTTTTGTCGGGTCAAAGGCGTTTGACCGTGTGGCAGTTTCGGTGCACCTCGGCTGTGCACAGTGTGTGCACATGCATTACCTCAAGTGGGGTCCATCATGATGAATCTAATAAATCCACCCTATTCATCAAATCTCATGGGTCCAGGTATGGCCCTTGACCAAATATCAGGTAGATCCAAAGCTTAGGTGGGTCGCCTCTCAGAATCTTAGGTTCTAATTACGAACTTTCGCTGATTTGACGGTCAGATTCTCTCCAAATATGATCATCGACATGCCTAATGGTTCATAATTCAATTTAAGGCAATTTAAATGGTCTTTTCCACAATTAGTCGTCCCTACATCTCAGTTGAATGAGTGATCATTGGATTTCATTGATCAGACAGTCAAATAGATTCCTATTTCGATCTTAATGGCTATAAGGGTTCCTAGTCCATTCTAGAGGGAACTTAATGGCCGGTTAGGTGATGATTAGTTAGCTTACGTGTTTTAGGTGTGGTTTGATCGTCAAGTTGTTAAGAACATGTTGAACGGTTTATTTATTCTAGGACAGTTCATCGATGGTCCAAAAGTCCTTTAGATGAATCCAATAACAAATTTGTTGATGATCAGGTCCATCACCGTACGATATGGAGTTTAAACCCAATGATTGATCTTGAATCTCGTAGTTGATTTACAATTCCAACGGTTGGATCTTGTGATCCAGCAATGCAAGTGTTTCATACTCACTCCTCACTACTTTTAGGTGTCTTAAAGACCATATAAGTTGAGATCTAATCATTGATCTTATGCTTAGAGGGCCAGATGGCTCGATCTATGGATGAAGATCCTCCTAATGGTTGGATTTAAGTTTGAACGGAGGTGGGTATTTAGACGAATTGGCTTCGTGATTACATTAAGCTAAGTTCTCATGGTAACACCCGAGTATTGAAACGTACGCGGTGTTACACAATAGCTACTTCACTGCTGCTCCCAAATCAATGAATCATTAAGGGGCTACTTGTTTTCTAATTTGCCACTGTAAATTTGTAAATAAATAATAATTATTTACCACTGTAATTCCAACACAATTCTCGCGGCAGACATTGATGTTTTGCTTTTTGAATGCTAAAATCCAGAAGGGTTGCGAATTTCATGTGGGGCCCACTATGATGTATGTGGCTTATCCATACCATTCATCCGTACTGCTAGCTGATTTTAGGGCATGAGCCCAAAAATGAGGTAGATCCAAAGCTCAAGTGGATGACACCACAGGAAATAGTGAGAATTGAACAAGGACAATTAAAAACTTCTTGGGGGACATAGTAGTTTTAGATCAAGCTGATATTTCTGTTTTCCCCTTATCCATGTCCGTGTGACCTTATGAATTGGTTAGATGACAAATAAACAATTTTATGGGCCCTAGGAAGAAAAAACCTTTCAACAGTGAAAGTTTTACGATCACTGTTTCTTCTGGTGTGGGCCACTTGTGCTTTGAATCTACCTCATTTTTGGGCTCATGCCCGAAATTGTTCTGGTAAAATAGGTTTGCTCCCTGTAGGTGAGGGTTCGATTCCCCTCCTTGGCTTTACCTGATACACGTGGTTGTGGGTGATTGCGTGTATCCGCAGGGATTAGTCTCACTTCAAAAAAGAGGTGGGGACACCCTGTGTCTTCAAAAAAAAAAAAAAAACATCGTGAATATGTCACATACATCACGGTGGGGCTCACAAATTTAAGTCGGTCCTTTCCGAATGATTTTTCGAGATGGAAATACTTGCCTAAAATCAAACAGACGTAAGGATTAATAATGACCTATTTACTAGGTATTTACAGTGGAAATAAAAAATCAAACAGCCCCTAAATGACAATTAAAGGGCATATTGGTCATTTCCTCCATATTAGCATTAACATCTCATCATGCTCAGGTCCAAGTAGACTATCCCATTAAGTTTGATTAATGACACACATCTTTGTATTGGAACTTTGGTTCCCCATATCACAGAGTGATGTTGTGGCATTGAGAGAAGCCCTTGGCATCTTAGTGTTGCATTATTCTGGGCTGACGGTGATTGAAGGTCATGCATATCAAGTAGTGTTACCTGGACATGTGGCATGGGCGCAGTGTCAAAAGTGTTTGGCCCGGCAAACTCCATAAATCTAGGCATGGGGATGCTTCTGTGCACAAAAAATTAATAGTTTTCATATAATTAAAAAAAATAAAAATGATGAAAACACCAAAAAAGGAAATGAGAAAAGAGTAAAAGAGGAAGAAGAAGAAGAAGAAATGAATATTCACCGAGTCCCAATAAAAACCAGTTGCCAGTAATCTAAGCTAACATGTAATTGGTAAACAAAATATTGAATATCATTTATAATCACCTCAAAAAATGGGAGTTTATATGAATATTACACGCTCGCTTAAAAGATAAGAGAACCACAACAAAAGGACAGAAAAAAAAGAAGAACAGAGCTTGTGCTTTTTTGTTATATGGCTCATGGTACCCATAGTGAAAAATGAACTAAAATCTAGGGAGTGAGAGGAAGTTTTCATGAGTGGCTTCTTCAACAACAAGCAAATGGAGGCAAGCTTGAGGGCTAGGAATGAGATATCTTTTGACTTGACAAAAGAAATTTGCATTAAAAAAAATCAGGAAAGACGAAAGGAAAGCCTTATGAAGAACATATTTGGACACCTCACTGATGCAGGACATGAACGCTAACATGATGTGCGTTGCTGAAATTAAATAGCAGATAACATAAGTAATATGAAAAAAAAAACAGCAACTCACACCTCAAAATCAAGCAATTCAAGTATTTGATCATGTTAGGGTTAGGACCGAGGTAATCCTGTAGGCTAGATTTATAAAATTCTCATCAAATAGGACCTATGAAAGTAGGGACTTCCATCTAGCATAGGGGAATAGGCCCAATTTAAGGTGGGTTTTAGGTGCAGGTTGGGTAGGGGAAGAGTTAGGAGATGAAAAACATACCTTTAGAGGAAGAAAAAGAAAAACTAGGCTTCGCTTCACACTGAATGGCTTCGCACCATGAAATTTCTCTTTTCACAAGAGGAGGTTGCTCTCAAAAGGGAACAAGAAAATTACATTCATACGTCATAATGCCGTAGGGTAAGTTTACACACCCAAGGCTTTATATCTTGTTGGGCTACAAATGACCAAACTAACATTTCAGTTAAAAAAAAGTTCCTAACATGTTCTAAATACTGCCAAACATAAAATAAGTGCACTAAAGCAATAAAACATGAAACTAACATCTACTCTGCTATGATATTGATGAGGACATCACGTCACGTACACTCTTACTTACGTATTAAAGGAGGAAGCGGGCCGCGCCGATTTCCATGTGGCGTGATTATGCTGAAGACCACATGTGCATGTGCGAGTATCTGGAAGACCTCATACTGGGAAGATGCACATGAGCTGCGTTATGGAGTGATCTAGACTGTTGGATCGAAGGGACGCGACGATCGGGCCATTGGATCGCATGGATCATATGATCGGGCCGTTGATCGTTGATCGTCCACATCAGTTTTAGACTTTATCATATTTTAGGATTTTAGTTTTTTATTATTTTATATTTGGACACATTATGAGTGTTTTAGTGGATTTTATTTAAACTAAGGCTATTTTTGTTAAAATTCACAAGACAGGGATTTTTGTAATTTTTGAAACTTGAATCTATAAAAAGAGGAGGGCGTGTGACCTCTCCCTCGTTGAATTTCATAATTAAAAGAAAAAAAAAGAAAAAAAAAGGAGAAAAGCTCTTGCTTTCTTCTCCTATATTCATGCGATTTGAAGATACTTACATGCGATTTGGAAGGAAGATTGGTGCAAGGCTAATCTTCATCAACGGAGGTGCGAGGTCTCCATTTATCCCCACACCATCTTCTTTTTTCTTCCCCATGCAGGTATTTTCTTTAGATTCTTAATTCTCTCATCCCAAATCTTCGTCTTCTCCCAACTTTTCCATACCCATCCACAATTGAAACCCTAACCCTAAATCTAAAATTCCCAATTTTCCTACTTTCCCAAATTACCCAAATACTAATTTTCACCATAGGTTGTATTAGGTTTCCTATTTTGAAATAGACTATATCCTATGCAAATTGGATGTCCTTACATCCATTAGATCCTAGTTTCTTTTTATTTAATGATCTTGAGTTACGATGTTGGTAACTTAGGCTAGGATTATGCATGGTTTTCTTTTGATTTTCATGATATTTGTGATGATTATAGTGATGTTTGTGTTTTTTTGTTAAATATCTTAATTCGGCTATTTAATCTCACATGTTACTTCATGCATCGGTCCTGCATCAGATATCATAAAAAAAAAATGCAATCTTAAAATATATGATGCCCCCACCCCAGTGATGATGGTTTATGATCAACGGCCCAATCCTATACTCCATGCAATCCAACAGTCCAATACTCCTTATAAAACAACCCACATGCATGCATCTTCCCAGTGTGGTCTAGCTGCACGTATATGCATGTGAGGTCTTCTGAATGGGCTAGAAACTCGATTCAGGCCCATAGTGTGGGCCCTGCGTGATAATTGTCTTAGCCAAATCGAAGTTGTTGGGGCCGGATTTCCTCATCACTCACATTAAGTGTCCGACACACGACACTTTTAGATGATATCACTAATACATGTGTACAACTTTTGAAGTGTTGTGTCATGTCCAAGAGTGCCCAAGTGTCGGCATGGCAAGAACACAAAAAATAATCGAGTAATCTGTTGGATAAGGGGTGGAGAGGAACCATGGCTGTTGCGTTGCACCCTTAATGATATAAGGTTTTCTGTATCCAGGTTAAACATGTCATTTAATCTCTAACGAATCTCATATAGCTATGGCTAGTGTTCGAAATAATGCGCTATCAAAATATCAGAATCGCGCATTGTTGTTGTATGCGATCGCATACATCCCATATGTGGCATATGCAAAAATATGCAATCGCATATTAGCCAAAGGTTGGCATATTATTATTATTATTATTTTGCTTAAAAAACAACTTTTTGTGTATAAAAAGGCTTCCAAACCTCCCCCATTTGCAATATTCTCATTCCAAAACTCTCTTACATTTCTTAATTTCAAGTGGTCTTAATCTCTCTCTCTCTCTCTCTCTCTCTCTCTTACATTTTCTACTTCCAAGTGGTCTTAATCTCTCTCTCTCTCTTACATTTTCTACTTCCAAGTGGTCTTAATCTCTCTCTCTCTCTCTCTCTCTCTCTCTCTCTCTCTCTCTCACATTTCCTACTTCCAAGTCTTAATCTCTCTCTCACCCCGCCGACATTCCCTCTCTTGAAAGTTGGAAGATCAAGATTCAAGCACTTGATGTTTAATTCATTGTTTAATTGATTTTATTTATCTAAAATATATTTTAAATATGTAAAATTAGTTATCTATTAACTTAGGAAAGTTACCCTTAATTTATTTTTCTTTTTTTTTTTACAAATTTTTTTCCATATATATTTTTTTATTTTTTTAAATAATAATAATAATAATAATAATAAATGTGGTCACATATGCAATTGTATATGCGCATAGGCATATGCGATCGCACATGATCGCATATTCGATTCGACAACATTGGTGTCGCGTTATGTATTGCATCCTTGGAATACAGATATGTTTCGGTTATCGTACATGATATATTGTTTGTATTAGGTAATTTATCACACTTTTTGAAAACATGCGGTAACATTGCAAAAATGGTTGAATTTTTCAATGAAACTTCATGGATTATTAAAAAAGATCTTAATACACACTTTTAAAAATAGTTGAATTTTTCAATAAAACTTCAGGGATTGTTAAAAAAGACCTTAATACACACATTTAAATAATAAAATCTCAAAAAAGAAGTGCACATAATAAGTTTCCTTTGTATAAGGTCTCAAGATGTGTTGTTTGACTAAACTATTGTAACTATATTCAAATTGAATACATAACATTTAGAATATGTGTGATGATCATTTCATCAAACACTCCTAAATACTTCGAAATTATTCTCAATTGATAAATGGTTGAAGGGAAATTTTGAAAAAAGAAATTAAAATATTAATAATTTTTATTTTTCAAAAATTGACAACTTAACAAATCAGTAGATCAACCCCCATACATGCTTGATTTCATGTTTGGAGTGCAACATTGCAAGCAATTCAGGAGAAATTGGGGAAATTTAAAAATTTCCCCAAATCAGACCACCTACACTCAAATTTTCAAAATTAGAGTTTATGTGATGATCATTTCATCAAATGCTTATAAATATTTCAAAATTAGTCTTAATTGATAGCTACTTGAAGCAAAATTTCGAAAAAAAACATAGAAAACATGAAGTACTAATGGATATCGAAATCAAAGCTCCAACTCTATGATTTTTCATACAAAACATGAAGAATCAATGAATTTGTAACCATTTGACACTGATTTAACATAATTTCAACAAAAAAAGGGATCGGAAATTGAAAATGCTCACCAGATCGAACACGTGGGATTTATCGGCGCTACCCGTGCGTTTCGTATTGCATAGGTGGTATACAAGATATATCGTGGGATATATCGACCGATATTGTCGATATTTAAACATGTATTTTGGACTTGGTGCTAGAGTTTCTAGCCACTAGATCCATGTATTGGGGACTTGGCTTTCCCTTTTGCTTTTCCCAGTAATATATTTCTATGGTTGCTTGTTCAAAAAAGTAAAAAAGAGAAAATAGTGGCATAGCATTCTTTCCTCTTCTCAAGCAGAAATATCTCATTACTGAACATTTGACAGGGAGCTTTCTTTCCTGTGTAGGTTTCCCGGTTGATTGAAATGCAGACGCCCTTATACTTGGAAGTAGTTCAACACATTCATCCCTATTTCCAGGGGCGCCGCCAAGAACTACCAAGTAACCATTTCAGCATCCCACAACTTCAACTATCCTAACCTGCACTTCTATTTTACTTATAGTGTTCCTTCCTGTATGAATAATGTTAGCTCATCTCATAATATATGTAACATAGGTTTCATTAATTTTTATTCAATCCTTTTTTCCTGGCTTTCAAAATTAGAATTAGACAATGCCGGGACGTTTATTTAAATCTTGAATAAATGGTCGCTATAATGTATGAGTTGTTAAACAGAGAGACCCATAAATAAAGATTTCTTGATGTTTGGGCACAGGATGTCATCGATGTTTTCAGATGTTTCTTTGCTCCTACACCTCTGTGAAATGTTCTCCATCTCTCTTGTACCTGTCTCCTGAATGAAAAATATATCAATTTCACTCCAGACTCATAAAGTCTGGCGGCCCCACCTCTAGAGAAGGGATTTGTTGTTTAGAACTCAGGCTCAGTTCAACAAATGTTCTTTGGATTTTTGGATGATGGGTGGCTAAAGTGACTCAGCCAAGTTTTAACTAGCCAGGTTTTCCAATGGCACTAATGAGGTGTAAGACAATGCTCTAAGACAATGTTCAGCCCCTGAATATCGTGGGTTCTATATATGTTTGTATAAATCCTGACCATGGTTCAGGGATCCAAGGTGTTGCTATAGCCATGCACCAAAAGACTGCCTGATTGGAAGATCCTACCTCCCCCCTCCTCCCTTCTTCTTTACTGTCTATTTTCTGGCCACCAATTGAATGGTTGGGATCTTCCCTTGGAGGGTTTTTCATGCATGGTGCATCTATTCTTGGGTTGAGCACTGTATCATGTATGGTGCTTCTCCAGCTATAAGCCTGTTCTCATTTTCTCTAAACCAGATATGCCGAAACTTTGTCTGGTTTGTCTTCTACGGTAAGATCGTGACACCTTTGGCATTGGCCATAACAGGAATGGAAGTTAGAAAACTGGGACCTGATTTGAATATTGGTCATTTTGTTTGCATTTATTTGGCTTGCAAGTGCTGGTGAAAAGTGAGATTGGACTAATAACCACTGAATCCAACTGTGCAAAACCTAACTGGGCCACTTTCCAAGCTGATCAGGGAGTTTGTGAACTTTTGGCAGGATTGCGTTCAGATATCAGATCATCTAAGATTAGAATATACGGGCCAGGGCCCAAAAGTAAGACTAAGGGGGTGTTTGGATCGTAAGTTCTTTAGGATAAGCTACTTATTCCACAAGTAGCCTATCTTAGTTTCTACTTATTAAGAAGATAAGTATGTTTGGCAAACAACAAACTTATCAGCTTCTTTTCTCTTTTGTCTCTCCTGATGCCTCTCTTCAGCAACTTATGAAAAGTAGAAAAGCTAAAAAAAAAAATAATAACTGAAGTGATTATTTACTTTTTAAGTAAAAAATTTATTTGTAACTAATCAAAAACCAAACTTATCTGAAATAAGTCAACTTATCTACTGCAGTAAGTAGAAAAAGTAACTTATTTGGTTGTATCCAAATGGGCTTTTAATGGCGGCCAAAGTCCAAATGCTAAAAGTTGTGGTGCATTAAAATTTCTTTCACTTTCGACTAAAATACCTCAAAAATTATCTAAAATTTACAATTTAGCATTTAAATTAATTTCAGAGCTTGTTTTTCAATTTATCAAATGGCACCTAAGTTGTATTAGTTTGAGAACAATGTATATAAAGGCGAATGATCACATGTTGGAAGCCATGGTAATTACTGTAGGTCCCAGCTGTGTGGGGTCCATAGTAATGTTTGAGTACCATCCAACCCATCCAATTAATGCTCTCAGGTTAGGCCTAAGTCCCAAAATACAGCCCGATCTATAACTCAAGTGTGCAACCCATGCGGCATTGAACAATGGGGGATGATGGGAAGTAAGACATACAACACAAGAATGTTTAGATGGAATGTGAGGTCCATTGTCATGTATATAAAATCAAACCTGGTTATCAGGTTCAACTCATTGTATGAATACATATTCAGTTTTAGGCCATTGTACATTGCACGGTTTGGATTCCATGTACATTGTGGTGGGCTCCACAGCTCAAGTATATGATACTATCTGTGAGAGACAGAGACAGAGAGATAAAGAGAACTAATTGTTGTTAATTGGACAACCAAATAAAAAAGAAATACATTAGAAATACCAGCACCAGATATGCACACTGACTATTCTCACTGAGGACTTTAGCAAACATATGCACAGTATATTGAGTTTCCATATCTTTCAAAGTTCCCCTTTCTCCAAACAATCAGGTCTCTACGTCTCTTGCTTCTTGCATAAGTGCACTGCATATCAAAGTCTCTAAATTCACACAAAACATCACTATATTACTTACCAATTTAGAGACATCACAAGTTTAATTAAGATTTGCAATGTTAAAAGCAATTTCCTGATGTGTTTGCAGTGGGTAGCTTTTCCAAATTCATTTCCTTTTAGATGATGTTAGTACACGTATGCACACATGGGGTAAATATGATCCTTTTCTGAATCTTCCATGGACCATTTCTTCGAGATAAAGATGCAAGCTAGCATCATGCAGTTGAATAATCAGAGATACAAGAGCAGTTTCTCCTAATTTATGAAAATAAAAAAAATTAGACATTGACTAGCTATATATTATGGCAATGAAAGCAAGAAGGTATATAAAAAGCATAATACAATCTCTATAAAGTGTTGGGGAGAAATCCATCATCACCCGTAATGGAATTTCCTTCGTCTTTTTAGCATTTTTAGCATATTAGAGATAAATGATCTGAATACAAGCGGGGTCCACCCCATTGAAATTGATTGATGATAAGAAGATAATGAATGCTTAGATTCATCAATTTGGTGTGCATCCAAAGATGCCCATATGTTTTTTTTTTACCTTGAATTGTTGAGGTTCCAACTCATTTTTAACCCTGGCGACTAGCCTTGTGACGATTATCAGTGATTTTTGTTTCCTATCTTGCCTTACTTTCACAAAAGAAACAATTAAATCATATTATCATGAAAATATTGCTAGATTTGCAGAAAGTTCTTTATTTTCAACTAATTTCTTGGGAAATCATCATGATTTTAGAAGCCAAAAGTATATTAATCTTCAAGCAATTCATTGTGCACACATGCAACACGCACACACATATATTTAAGCTACTAATTCATGACAATTTTTTGTAAGGATTTTTCTATAATATAACAAGGGAAAAAAAATCCGAAAGTTTCCAAAAAACTTCCCACGTGAAAAGAAGCCTGTAATGAGATTTGTTAATATAACAAGTAAATGGCTTCATTTGATATTACGAGGCTTACATGATGAAGTCTATCTTAGATTGTGCCATGACTACTTTTAATCAATTGGTCGTGATGAAGAGTTCATAAATGGGTGGAAAGGCAAAGTAAAAAACAAGATTACAATTTGGATGGCTAGAGATACATTTGATGGGAACTTTAATGGGCCACTAGCTATCCATGGTGGGACTTTTGTGTGGATGGTCTGCATGGAACTATATTATCTAAAATGGCAAAGAACGTTTGCCCAATTTTACCCATGTAATTAGTCACAAGGAGGAGTGTAAACTTTTGAAAAAAAATAAAGTGTGTGTGGCTCTTCAATGGAAGGTTCAGCTCAATTCCTTAGTGGGCTTATTCTCAATATGTAGCCTACCCCTAGCCTATCCCTAATAAACGCTACATGGGCTCACCATGATGATTGTGTGACATCCTACAAGTGCTACACTACCTCATGTTGGTAAGTAGGCATGATAACTAAGGATGATCTATGACTTAATTGCCACACAACACATTATATGTATATACATATGCGCACTTGCACACACACATATTTGTATATGTATGCATATAGAGAGAGAGGTACCTCAAAGAAATGTAGACATGCATCATAGCAAACCAAAATCCACACTGATTAATGCAAACACTATAATTTAGGTATTAACTAATGCTCATGAGTGATTGAGAGATGAGTTATTTCATGTAACTTTGGGAAAAGGAGGGGTAACTTGGGTGGGCTCCAACATATTGTTAATGGTAAATCTACTCCAACCATTAGGTGTGTCACCCTATATGAACCTAAGGCTCAAAATTTAGTTGCATCCATGATTCAGGTAGACCACACGATTGGAAACAATGCACATGGAAAAGTCCACCCTCCAAACTATTTCCCTTGGTGTGTTCCACTTGAATCATTTATAGGCCTGATTTTTAGGTCCCCGGCCTAGATTTTGGTACGGAAACTAATGGATGGAGTGGATCTCGTATCATCATCGTGGTGGGTCCTGTAAAATTCAAGGGTGTACCTCTCTCTTCTAATTGTTTCCCATGGTCTAGCCCACCCAAATCAGGTCAACATGATTTTTTTTGGCTTTAGGCCCAAAACAGGATTACGTGTATAATGGTTGGAGTGGATCTCATATACAACTGGTGGCCTTTAAAAAATCAAGGGTAACCCTGTTACAAATTTTTCTTTTTATTATATTTTTTTAACGAGGTCTCCAGTCCATCAAGCTGGACTATAGGTTAAGGTCCAACTAGCAAACCTTTTATGCATATTTCACATCCAATCCGTCTAATAGGTTGGCCATTATGAACACCACCTTTTGGAAAAATCCACAACAACCACACATTGAGTGGACCAAACGTGTTTCACTATTTTCCAATGTCTTAATGTTGTTTTATATGGTATTAACCACTTGATACTTAGGTGCTATTAAGCAGTGCACTATGTGATCCTTATGCTACGGCCAACCTGTCCAAAGGGTTGGATTTTATATACACTTAATATTCGAAAGATATCATATGGATGGACTATAACTTGTGGACCAACTGGTTGGACTTAAGAATTCTTTTTAAAGAATATACCATTTTGTTGGATGGGTGGAACCGGCAGGAAATATACACCCAATCTTGATTTTTGTGTGTGGTATGCACTTCGACCATTAGTATGTATAATCTCATTCCAGGAATAGAGCAAAAAATCTTGCTTATTTGTCATTTAGGTGGCCCACACTAATGAAGCAATTGAGAGAGAGACGTCCACCTTTGATTTTTACATGGCTCGCTGTGATGAGTGTGTGAAATCCATTCCAACCATTAGATGCCATGGAAAAGAGTCATCTTGTGTTGAGCGGCTAAAAAAGAGCTTTGGAGCTAGGCTTTGGGCCTAAATAGCAGGCTCATATGTGATTAAGGGGTCATGCAGTTTGGAGGCTAAACTTTTCCCTTTTCATTGTTTCCAATATCGTGGTCCATTCGAACCAGGTATGGGGCTGATTTTCAGGCCATGTAGCTAACATGGGGGGATACACCTAATGGTCGGGGTGGATTTCACATTAAGGCCACATGGGGCCACCTAAGCTGCCAACTTTTGTCAAATCAACCTCAAATAATTCTCTTTAAGCATTTGTTAGCAATCATTAAAACATAAATTAGGGAATTTGAAGTACAATTAGTTGTGTGAGCATTTCTCGTGTGTTTGCATGCCTCTCTCTCTCTCTCTATACACACACACACACACACACACACACACCACACCAAATCATGTGAGCCGCTTGACTAAAGGCACATTATTCTCCATAGGGATGGATGTCAATGGGTTAGGTCATAGAATTTGCTGATTCAGACCAACTTAGATAGGTTTTTTAACGAGCCTTGGCCCTTTTGGTTTAGGGTCTCATTTATTATACCAGGATCCAATTAGGTTTTGGGTACCTATCAAGTGTCTGAATTGAATAAGGGCATTTAGATCGTCAAGCCATTGGAATGGCTGGTGTGAATGCTCTCACGCGAGTGGTCGGCTTGACTCTTCTTTCATTCTGTTGTGCAAATATGTAGTGTTGACTTAGATGAGATATGTTTAACTAAAGTTATCACTTGCCAAATGAAGCTCGAAATCTACAGTCAACTATAAATCATAAAATTGCTTTTGGGTTTGGGACATTACGGGGCTCCCCAAGTTGAATGACTCTTGCAATCTGGCCTGTGACCATAAATTTTGAGTAAAAGCCTTGGCGATAGAAAAGGAAGGGATTAGGTGCTATTTTTTAGTCTATACAACATGTCATCTCTTCTTTATAGGATTTTAAGATCTTTTGGAGATATGACAAGTTTTCAACATCACTATATTTAGCTATGTTTCGCATAAGCTATAAGGACTGGGGTAGGTAGATAAAGTGAAAAACAAAAACACCTAGCCTCACTCACGAAGTTTAAAATTTTGGGTAGATAAAAAAAAAAATGAACTGCACTTTTGCTTATGGATTTAAGACCAGGTGGGCCAATGTAGACACCCTACCTCAGGACAACAAGTTGATTAAATTAGACCGACTCAACTTCAAATTCAATGGCTAAACCCTAACCCTAGAAACTTTAGAAAATCTAGTCTGAACCCTAATCCTAACCCTAACCCTAAAGCCTTAAAAGCCTAGACCCTAGGAACCCCTAAACCTGACTCACCGAGTTGACTCACTGAGTCTTACCAAGTTGATTCGTTGTGTTAAACCCAGTCAACTCACCTAGCCAAATCAAGCCCTAAGTCAACCCGAAATCAAGCCCCAAGTTCAAGTCCTAGCCCAAACCCAGAGGCCCACTAGAGATCTAGAGCAATCGTAGCAAGTAAACCTCAAAAGCAATCGGAGCTCCCACATACTTGTAGGAGACCTGCCAAAGCAGGAGTTGTGAGGAGGCCTGGGCGGTGCCTTGAATACCGCTTGCCATGTGGCACACCTCCTGCCTTGGTAGGGGGCTCTAACACATGCGAGACCTCCCTTTTTCGAGGGGTAAGCATGTGGGGGTTGTGCAAAGACCCCTGTACCCCTCAACTTAAAATTACACTTTTACTAGTCGATCCAACTATTCAAATCATGCCATATGGCGATCTGAAATCCCAACCATCCAACCCTATTCTAACCCTAAACTTCACGTGAATTACCAAAAAATTGAGTTTTGGGGCTGTACATAGTCCCCTCTCCTCGTTTCAATCATCCAATAAATTAAAAAACACATAAGTATTCGAGAAATCCATCCATTAAATCCCTTGAGTGCTTAAGTATCTTAGCTATCTCTTCCCTCCACCAAGGAGAGTGAGAGTGAATGATAGAGTCCAACCCTAGTTTGACCTAGTCTAGCTAGAGTCTTAGCCTCTTGAGCCATTTAAGTCTTAATCTAAGCTGCTTGATCTAATCCTTACAACATTATCGTCTATCTAGTCGTCCAATTTCAAATTAGCTTCGTCTAGTCCCAACATTAGCATGTGCAACACTCATTCCCTTCTTAACTCTCCCGCTTAGCTCATCGCATCATATCTTGCACCTAATTAACTCGGGCGTATGGTCGGTGGCTTGCCGATATAATTGGATCCTGCCTATCAGAGATTCTAGTCGATTAGCTTACACTTCGACAAGTGGAGAGGTCAAGGATGATTTATCCGATCTAAACTAAAGCTTGTCATAGGCGTTGCATTTAACACAACATCGCACATACGATATTACATACATAACTTTATATACATTGCATCTCATACATAACACCTAGTTAATTCAAATGTATGCTCTGTGGCTTGCTAACATAGTCGGATCCTGCCCTTTAGAAACTTGGGCTAATTAGATACTCGCTTCGGCAAGTGAAGAAATAAGGGATGATTCATCCAACTTAAACCAAAGCTTGTTATAGGCGTTGCATCTAACACGACATTACACACACTTTTACATCATTTATGCGCGAGAACTAATCTCAATCCTCAAGAGTTTGTTTAATCCCGTGAAGTAAATATCATATGCTTGTACGGGCATAGTGGGTGCCTGACACTTCCCCCCCTACAACCATGATTCCTTATCACAAATTCTAGCCGTAAATTAATGAGTCACTTTAAGACTAAGAATCAAATTTCCTCTCATAGTGTTTCTGCAGGGTCTAACCGACTGTGGGAGCAGAGTAATTGGCTAGTGGCGACTCTAGTTAAATATAATACCCCTTAAACACACAACGCAAAACTCTTGACAAGGCACCACTAGTGGAAAAAGTGCGATCTACCCATGATCATAGTGTTCACCGTGGATAAGAAAATAAATTATACCTAGCCCCGCTTCATCGAGTTTAAGATTCCGAGAAAGCAAAAAACAAATGAGCAATACCTAACCTTACCTTACAAGGTTTGAGACCCTGGTACACGGATAAAAATAAGAAGAGAAAAAACAAAAGAGAATGTGGAAGAAAAGTTTATGTTGGTGGTGTGTTTGGAAGGTGTGGAGTGGAATGCAATTTAAATCAAAATGTGAGTGAAAATGGGAGACTAGACACTCTTTTATACAAAAGGGATGATACGATATCTCCAATTCTAGCCATAGTACTAACTTTAGTGACTCTTTCAACAGTTTTTAAACCCAGCCTTAGCCGTTCGACTCTCTCTCCCGCCTTCGTTATATGTCCCCAGGGGGTCTCTGTGGCGAGCTCCTTAATAAATAAACCACATCATAGGCCCTCAAAGGGCTTACATTTATATTTCAATATCCTCTTTCCTAACTGCTGTTTTGAGTACTGTCAAGTTACGTCAGGGACAGCAAAAGGAGCTTCTTCAACTGTTGGCCCTTGGATGGCCCATGATATGTTTTGTTCTTTTCTGCTTAAGCATGGCCATGTACAGAGGGTTTTTGAAGTTTTAGGGAGATCGAGGGAATGGCTGATGCATGTTCTTTACTGAATTTAGCTATTGTTAATCATGTCTGATGGTTGCCTCTACGAGGTCTTGGGGTCCTTTTTATTTGACCTATTTGAATTTTTAATGTCCTTTAACTAGACTATAGTGCGTGTGTGTGTGTGTGTGTGTGTATTAAGGTGGCATCAGATTCAGGTCTCCACATAGACTGGATGATTGGCGGATTATTTGATCATTTGGATTCCAGATATGCCAATCCGGTCTATCAACTATCTTTGGGGCATGTTTATGTCCTCGCTTGTCTGACGATTCAGGTTTTAGATGCCGCTCCAGTCCGACTATGTGCATTTTATTGAAGTAGCTGTTGAAAGTTCCCAAAAATGCCAAAAGATGATTCTCGCTTGATTCATTTATATTTTCAATAATTCCTAAATCAATAAGAGATGATGTTACGAAGCAAAGTTATAGTTCGCAAAATAATTTATTATCATTTTGAGTGGGGTATCTATAGATAGAGTGCCAACATGGCAAATGTGAAATGTCGTGATTGGACAACCTTATTTCATCCCTAGAACAATAATATATATTAAAATACTATTACCATTAAATTTTACTAGACTTGAAAGAAATTTGATTTGATTCGAGATATTAGATTGGGCCTCAATCAAAGCTTCCTAATCTTGTCTTATGGTTGCCTTGGGCTAGATTAATTAATTTAAAAAAATTAAGCATTTCTATGCTTATATAATTAACTATTTCTCAAGGTCTTGGTTAAGTTGGTTGATTGCAGGTTCTGAGACTCGACCCCTACTGTACTTCGGGTCAATTCAAACCCACTGTGAGGCAATGACCCATCAAGTCAACACCACCCACTTTCAACAGGATGCGGATTGTATAGTGCACCACCACCATTTATCTTAGTGTAAACACTCAATGGGGCCACCATGATGTATGTGTATCATCCATGCCGTCCATTCAATTTTTCAAAGCTCATTTTAAGTTATGAAATTAAAATTGAACCATATGAAAGCTCAAGTAAACCATGCCACAAGAAAAAGTAGAAATTGAATGTACGTCGTTGAAAACTTTTTAGGAGATGGGAGAGTTTTGCTTGTATTTTCTATCAAAGTTTTGAATCAAGCTGGTATTTGTGTTTTTTCTTTGTCTTGTCTAAGTTTATATCATCTCATGAATAAGTTGAATGACAAATAGACATTACCATAGGCTTTATTTATTTATTTATCTTAAACCTACACCCCCATGCTGTAGCAGGATTTCATGACCTATGGATACTCAAACCCTTGACCCGGTGTTGAAACTCCCGAGAGTCTACCACTAGAGCAAAAGTAAGGATCCAACTTTACCATAGGCTTGAAAAGGTTTCAAGTGGATGTTATTATCCCCACTACTTTCTATGGTGTAGTTCTCCCGTGCTTTGGATATGCTTAAATTCTGCACACTTGCATTAAAATGATTTGAAAAAAATGAATGAACAACATTGACATACACACATGTATCATATGAGCCTTACAGAGTCCCAATGTAGCTATTGGACAGTGATGTGGACTCCACAATGTGCATGTGTTATCTACACCATTTATCTATTTTTTCTAACTATTGTTTTAGGGCGAGATTAAAAAAATGCAAATCCAAATCTCAAGTGGACCACACCATAGGAAAATAGTGATGCTTGAACCCCACCATTAAAATCTTCTTTGGAGTCACAAACATTAGCTTGATCCAAAACTTTTGTGCCCTTGAGAAGTTTTTAATCGTAGGCATTCAATCACCACTGTTTCTTGTTTGATCCAAAACTTTTGTGATTCCGATAAGTTTTTAATGGTAGGGCTTCAATCATCACAGTTTCCTATAATGTGGTCCACCTGAGATTTTTATCTGCCTCATTTTTTGGTCTATGCCTTAAAATAATCCGGAGAAATAGATGGACGGCGGGGATAAAGACATGCTGATAAGGGGCCACAGTGCACCGTTCAGTTGCGTGGCAGTGTGTCTGCAGGCAATCCGCGTTCCTTCCCACCGCAAGGCACAAGGCATCCCAACGCGTCGAAATGGAATTTACTTTTTGACCCTTTTAAAATAAAAAATTAACCTCGCCCCCCTCATATGTCCCTCGTGCCTCGCACGTGACATCACCCGGCTGTCCTTATACATTGCGACTGCAAAACGTCCCAGCAAAAATTCCATCCCCTTTCTCATCTCCCGAAACCCCATCGGGTTTCAATCCCAAACCCAAGGGAGGAAACGAATCGAATTCCAAAATCATTCAGAGATTTACGATTTCTGATCATCACTTCATCCGTCTGATCCCTATATCTCATCAGAAAATCCAACGATCCGATGACAAACACCTGATCTTCTTATCCTATCATCTCCTGCTTTTTTCTAGGGTTCATTTTCTTCCTACCTTCGTCTTTACCATCTCCTGCAACGGCCCGAATTCCCTCCATCGCGATGGACGGAAACAAAGACGAAGCCCTTAAATGCCTCAGGATCGGAAAAGAATCCCTAGAATCCGGCGATCGGAACCGCGCCCTCAAATTCCTCACCAAGGCCCGCCGACTGGACCCCACCCTCCCCATCGATGATCTCATCTCCACCATTGACTCAGATTCCCCTAATGACAACCCTCCCCCGCCAACTGACCCCACCACTGAAGCACATGTGCCAAACAAGCCGCCTGGGAATTCTTCTTCGGTTAGGGCTAGAGTTTCAGCCAATGGGCCATCGCCATCGCCATCGTCGTCGTCGTCGTCCTCTTCTTACACCGAGGAGCAGATCTCGATTGTCCGCCAGATCAAAAGGAAGAAGGATTACTATGAGATCTTGGGTGTCGAGAAGGAATGTTCTGTAGAAGATGTCCGGAAGGCTTATAGGAAGTTGTCGCTGAAAGTCCATCCTGATAAGAACAAGGCGCCTGGTGCTGAGGAGGCGTTTAAGGCCGTCTCAAAGGCCTTCCAGTGCCTCAGTGACGGAGAGAGCCGGAAAAGATACGATCTTGTTGGGTCTGAGGAGGAAGTCGTCTATGAGCGGCGGGCGAGGAGGGGTTCCCACAATGGCTTCAATGGCTTCTACGAGGGTGAGGTTGATGCGGAGGAGATCTTCCGGAACTTCTTCTTCGGAGGTGGCATGCCTCCAGCAACTGCATCATTTGGTACGTTTAGGTTTGGGCAAGGTATGGGACCGAGTGCTGGCCGGAATGGTGAGGCTCATGGATCAGGTAATACCAATCTTCGGGCTCTAATTCAGATTCTGCCCATCATTGTCTTGCTGCTGTTGAACTTCCTTCCATCTTCGGAACCTGTTTATTCCCTCTCTCGATCCCACGCTTACCAGTACCAATTCGTCACTGAGAAGGGCGTGCAGTTTTATGTGAGGACATCAAAATTCGAAGAGGAGTATCCTATTCACAGTCCAGAGCGTACGGCGCTTGAAGAACGTGTGGAGCGTGACTATGCTTCTGTTCTCACGCAAAATTGCCGGGTCGAGTTGCAACGGCGCCAGTGGGGCCTTGCATATCAGATTCCACACTGTGACCTGCTTAAGGAGTTCGAGGCCCGGGCTTGATGTTTACACACAAGGTCTGTTCCTGCTGCTATTTTTTATTTTTATTTTTGGTCATTACCATGCGTCCTTGTGCATAGTTCCATAGCATTTCCTTGCATTTGGTATGTATAATATATATGAAATGGAGAGATGCTCCATTGCTTTCAGAGTACTGCAAGTTATAGTGCGCCTAGTTGCCTTGGCACACTTAGTCCAATCCATTGATCTAGACTGCTCATTTGGTCCAACTCACATTTCATGGGCTGCCATGCAGACATCAAACTGATCTGAAAAATAGTAACCCTTTCATTTATGTACTTTAATATGGATGGTCAAGACCGTTTACACAAACTAGGCCCCATTAACAATTTTTTTTCATCTATTTGTGAGGTCCCATCATGGATTGCATATGATTCTAACGAATCACTTTTGTTAGGCAATCATGACCATCCCATCTATCTTTAGCAAATGTATAGATGTAAAAAATAAGGCCAAACCAAGATGGATTGGATCATCTAATCAGTGAGATTTTTGCATGGTGGACCATGAAATGTGTTTCGTACTTAATGGATAGTTCAAATCAGTCAATTGGACTGTCCAAATGGACTGATGCAAGTAGGATTACTGGAACTCTGAGAGCTCTAGGAATACTGATGCAACGAGATGGATTGGATCATCTAATCACTAGACTGTTATAGTGCTCTGAGAGCATTGGAGCATCTCTCTATGAAATAATACATTTTACATGCCATCATGTTTCAATGCTTGTTGCGATAAACTGCAATTGCAGTGTGGGGGTTTATAGGTTTTCACCTGTCTCATTTGCATGCTTTTGCATCGTGCATCAAATATCTGTACACCACATAGATGTTTGTTCTATGGTGACTGAGAAATTTAATATCTGGATAGTTCTTCAGAATTCAATGAAGTTGTTGATGAGTTATCTTGACCGCTTGATATACCAATTAATATCCATGGGCTATTAGATAAACCTATTTTCTCCATCTTTTCTTGCGCTTGTAAAGTGTTGGTGTTTGTTGTAGTATTTCACCTATGTCATTTGTGGATTGGGGTCGGCTCTACAAATATTACAAAGGCCTGATAGGTCTTTGGTTTTCCTTCTCCATTTTTGCATTGATTGTGTGATATCATTCATATTCCCTTATTTCGGAACATCCATTGAGATGCTTGAACTCTGTTCTGGTTTCTCAATCTTTGTTTTGAAAATCATGAAATTACAATGTAAGTATCAATTGAAGTCCACTGTTATCCGTTCTCCAGAATCCTGATTGAATCATCATCATAGCCTTGTGCAATCTGTGGGGTTGACTTTACAAATGTTTTGTTAATTATTGATAAGCCCCCCTATCCTTAGTAATTGGACAATCCTTCGCATCCTTTTCTCACAACCTTGGTCCAAGTACTTTTAGGCATTGTTTGGATCATTGTTGTCGAATCGCATATGCCTGTGCGCATATGCGATCGCGCATATATAAATATATATATATATATATATATATATATATATATATATATATATATATATATATATATATATATATATATATATGGGAAAAATTCAAAAAGTAAAAAAAATTAAAAAATGAGGAGAACTTTTCTAAGTTAATAGATAACTAATTTTACATATTTAAAATACATTTGAGAGATAAAATCAATTAAACATCAAGTCATCCACATTTAACAATATAGTTAACAAGAAGTAACAACAAAATCAACAAGCTATTTATTTATTATGGTAGAAAATCAACAAGCTATCTTCCTTGAAACTTAAAAGTGCTTGAATCTTGATCTTCCAACTTCTAAGAGAGAGGGAACGTAAGAGAGAGAGTGATTAAGATCACTTGGAAGTAGGAAATACAAGAGAGAGGGAGACTAAGACCACTTGTAATTAAGAAATGTAAGAGAAAAATAGAGTAAGAGAGTTTTGCAGTGAGAATATTGCAAATGGAGGAGATTTGGAAGCCTTTTTTTTTATAGGCAAAATGTTATTTTTTTGCAAAAAAATAAAAATAAAAATTCAATGTGCCATGGCCAATATGCGATCGCATATGCTGTATGCGATTGCATACATCGCATATTTTCGCATGTGCAACATACGCGATCGCATATGTGCCAAATTGCATATGCGATCTACATATGGATATGCGCATATGCGGTCGCACAATGCAACAATGGTTTGGATGCATGGAAGTGCCCAAGATGGAGATGTCCATGTCCAAGACATGGACTTGAAGATGTTGTGTTGGGATGCACGGAAAGGTGGTTTCATGGATGTTGAGATTTTGCATTTTGACGACTCCTCATATAAGTCCTTTTTCTTGAAGAGTGTATCGCTGGAGCATATGTTGAAGAGAGTGAGCTATGGCACGTGTGTAAGATCCAGGCTCTAACAAGTCAATCCTAAAATGTGAGCATGCCTCTCTCAAAGTCCAGGCAATGTACCAGACGGTTGCATCTACTAGAGTACTGTTGCAGTAGAGGTGTGAAGCAGTGAACATTTTTTGGAAGCCTTTGTCCAATTTGTCCATGGACAGCTGCACTCTACCTCCGTGGACAACACAATATTCAAATTTGTGGACAGGCGTTTCCAAATGGAAGCCCTTGTGCGTGGGTAATCATGAAGCCAAACACAGGAATGCTATCTTGGACATGGACATCCATGGCTTAAACAGAGCTTCCTACGCATCCTCTTTTAGGGCCTTCAACCCTATCAAAGTTCCCCTACTTACTAGGGCTGTCTTCTAATCAACCCTTACCTCTTCAATACTCATTCGTTGCTCATGTTGCTTCCTTCCAACGCACATCTCCACTTCATCCACCCTTGATTGTATCATTCTTTTTCTTCTTGAATCATGTATGGCTTAAGTGGAGCTTCCTATGCATCCAAATGGCCCTTTAATTCTTAACTTCATCCTCTTAGGGCCTTCAACCCTATCAAAGTTCCCCTACTTACTAGGGCTATCTCCTAATCAACCCTTATCTCTTCAATACTCATTCGTTGCTCATGTTGCTTCCTTTCAAGGCACATCTCCACTTCATCCACCCTTGATTGTATTGTACCTTTTCTTCTTGAATCTTAGGATTCATGTTTTGAATCTTGCAATTCCATAAATAGACATGGATAATGTTTTGGGCTTATCTTTCCACACAAAAAAAAAGTTTTGGGCTGAGCCATGACCTACAAAATCATTTGGTGTTTGTTTCCTTTCTTTTATAGGTATTTTGGGCATCTATCGCACATGCATTAAGCGCTTGTGAGGGGGATTTTTTAGAACCATCATCCCTACAAGAAAGAGATAATAAGATGTCCTTTCTTTTATCATAAATTCAAATTGTCCCATTGGACACGTTTCTACCTCAATTAAAGATTGCTTTGACATATATCATGGGAATTGTAATGGAAGCCGTCAGATATTTTGAGTCCTTAAAAGCACACATGTGTGCCTTGTTTCGTTTCTTTCTTTGTCATTTTCTTTCTTTTTTTTTTTTGCATGGAAAATATTGAGAGAAGTTGAAATTACTGAGACAATGCACCACCGTGTATTCAAACAACTAAATTGAACATAGTTGATACTTAGAGAAGTTGATATTAATAGAGACATTGCACTGCCATTTGGACAACAAATTAAACTTAGGTGAAACTCATACCCAAGGAAAATATGATAGCTGTAATTATTCTAGAAATGAAAATGATCTTCCTTTCTGCAGTAGTTTTGGAATTGATGGTTATACAAATTATTGAAGATTTCATGCTTTTGTCGATGGCCAATGAGGTCCTTGCTTCTAAGGTCTTATCATGGATACGCAGAGAACATACTCCCAACTCCCAAGTTCCAAACACATGCTTTAAGGGTAAGAGGGAAAGAGGAATTAGTCAGCCTTTCAGCCATTGTGGAATGGCTAGGAATATTTGGGGATATTTTCTCAAGCCTTTTGGGGTTTCTTGGTCTTTCCCATGAGAAGCTTAGAGTGGTTTAAGAGTTGTGGAGGGTGTGCCTTTCAAGCAAATGGGGAGGACTTCGTGGCATATGCTCCCTTTAGCTTAATGTTGGGAGAATTTGGAAAAAAAGGGAATAGTCACATTATTAATAAGGTGGAAATGGCAGTGCAAGTAGCGCAGAGAAACAAAGCCACTTTGACTCGGTTCTTACAAGATTTGGATTTTTGGAATTTACACTATAGATTTCTTTAGGCATTTGTCCATCTCCTCGATGGATCTTCTCAAGTGAACCTAGGATCTTGTGGAATTGGTTGTATGCTAAGGGATGACAAGAGTGGAATGCATATGACTTCCTTTGGACATTCTGGGTGGGAAAGTCCAGTGAAGTAGAAGCCCATGGCCTTGAGGAAGGTTTGAGGATTGTCAGCAATGGTTTTATTGTTCTTTGGAACATTGATTGTGAAAGGAGATGATATCTTGGGTGTAGATTTAGTAGTTTGTGCTATGGAAATGTCTTTTGTTTTGATGAATTTTGAGACATGGCTAAGTCCCTGTTTGATTAGAAGTAATTGCATGTAGTCAAATGGTAAATAAGTAATAATTACTTATCTTTATATTTACTTGGAAATGCACGCCGTTTGAAAAAGTCTCACATTGGGTACCATGCTATTGCTCTGTACCAAAATCCTGTGGGCCCCACCCTGACGTATGTGTTATATCCACGCCGTCCATTCATTTTTTTTTCAAATCATTTTAGGCCATGAGCCAAAAAATGAGGCAGATCCAAAGCTCAAGTGGCCCACAATGAGAATAAGTATGTCTACCATTGAACCTACTGTTATCTGTGGTGTGGTCCACTTAATCTTTGGATCTGCCTCATTTTTGGGCTCATGCCCTAAAATGTTTATGAAAGATAAGTGAATAGTGTGGATATAACACATAAATTATGGTGCGTCCCACAAAGTTTTGCTTTGAAAAGACGTTGAAAGTTGTACAGTTCTTGAGTTGGAATTCCATCTCTTTTCAAACGGGTGATAAAAATCATCATTGTGCTTTTACTACCACTTACCACCATTTACCTCCAAAAAAAAAGCCCTAAACATTGTTTGCCTTTGTGCTAGTGAGGCAAATGGTTTGGTTGATACAAAAGCCAAAGAGGGAATTATTCTTGTGGTTAGTAGTTGTAGGTCTAAAGGTGAATGCGATATTATTCCTGAGGTTAGTAGTCTCAGGTCTAAAGGTGGACATCGCTAGGGGCGAAATGTTGGGAGTGAATACCTCGAGGGAGGAGGTGGATAGATTGGCCGGGGTCTTCTTGTGTCGATATGGTTTGTTTTGGATGACATATCTCGGGCTTCTCCTTTGCATTCGAAAACCAGTGAAGCACATGTGGGATAGAGTGATAGAAAGGGTTGAAAGGAAGCTAAGTGGAAAATTCAACATCTATCTTTGTGAGGGAGGCTTGCTTTAATCAAGGTCGCTTTATTTAACCAATCTTTGTCCTACATGTCTCTCTTCAAATGCTAGGCGTCTGTTTTGAGTAGTCTGGAAAATTTGAGGGATTTTTATGCGGCAAGGGGCTGAAACAAAGCAAAAGTCTCATATCCTAAAATGGGAAGACATGTGCAGGTTGTACCAGGAAGAGGGAGCGGGAGTTAAAGAGTTTGGGGAATATGAATTGTGCGCTTCTTGAGAAATGGTTATAGAGTTTCGGCAAAGAGGAAGGTAGATTGTGGAGGGAGGTGATTTCGTGCAAACATGGATTTGAGGACAGGGATTGGCGGGTAAAGGAGTCGTCAATGTACAGGGCATTGGGTTTGTGGAGACTGGAGAGGGGTTGCCAGTTTGACAAATGGTTTTGGATGGTGTGCGCTTCTCTTGGGTTGATGGCACAAGGCTCTGATTTTGGGATGATTTGTGGTTTGGGCATAGACCCTTAGGGAAGTCTTCTCGAGGCTAACTAGTTTGGCTGTGGTTTCAGGAGTAACCATTGACCGATGTTTTACCTCCATAGGCGATGTAGTGATATGTGCTTTTTGTAGAAGGAATTTGATAGATGCTGAAGCAGAAGAGTTTGTGCAGCTGATTGGGGGAGGGATTTGGCAGCTCTTCATTGCTGGCTTCTCATTGTTCTTGTGGTCTTACAAGGCCCCTCCCAAGATACTGGCATTTGTGTGGCCGGTGGCAAGTGGGGAGGAATCGATTGTTAACGATTGACAACCTTCAGAAGAGATCTATGGTGCTGCCTAATTGTTATGTGATGTGTATGCGGGGTGCAGAGACATTGGATCATTTGTTTATTTTTCTCCTCTCAGAAGGTGTGGGAGTAAGTTTTAGTTTCCTTTGGTTGTCGTGGGTGATGCCAATGCCCATCATAAGTGTCCTCCTGGCATGTGGCATATGGGAGAGTTTTGGAGAAAAAAAGAGATTGGTGTGGAGATTAGCTTTATTGGCGGTTATTTGGGCCATCTAGGGGGAAGGAACAATCAGAGCTTCCAGGACAAGTGTGGGTTGGAAAAGGATGTCTATAATACAGTTAGGCTTGATGTAATTAGTTGGGCATCTTATCTTAGGGACTTTGGCCAAGATGATTGGCCTTTGCTATTTGGGCTGTAGCTATTTGTAATTCTTTGAGCTTTGGTTCTTTTTGAATAAAATTTTGTTGTCTTTCAAAAAAAAAAAGCTCCTCCCAGAAAAGGTGTTGCCAATTCATGGCTTCTTCAAATGTCAGTTGATCAGAATACGCTGAAATAATCACCCCTTATGATCATAGAACCCTCAACCAATATTTGCCTTGTCCAGATTACTCTCAAAGATGGAGCATTCCATGCAATCACCATACTTCCCAGTTATAGACCATTTCTTGAAAATAGTTGCAAAAACTGTCCACTACTGAGTTGACTCGTGTAACTGATTCAGTTTCACTAGACATCAGAATAAGTCTCCCCTCTGAAAATGGGGCTTTGTTTGACTGATATGGACAAAGTTGTTTTGGTTTTGGTCCTTGGATTAGTCACTGTCTATAATCAAAATTTGATTTCTTGGTCTTGAGTGCTCACTCCCCTCAAGTCCCTTGTCATTGCCAAGCTAATGATAGAACTATTGCTTTTGCTTTTTTATAATCAATGTGAAAGATTTCTCCTCAATGGAAATATGCACTTTCGTTGATTCTACAGAAGGGAGATAAAATATGATCCCCAGCAAATATACTCTTAAACAAATTTAATGTGCTATTTAGGGAACTCAATTTACCTCAAACATCTAAAGGAAAAGCAACAATCTTGATGAGCCGATGATCAATAAAGGAAAAGGTGATTCATTGTTCATATTTTTTCATTTGATGCATCTGTTAGCTAATTGGAATTCCCGATTCTGAAATTGGTCAAAGGTTAGAATTGTATATGCTGCCTTCCAAGAAAAATCCTCCACCCCTGGTGGACGTAGAATGCCCATACCTTGCAAGAGAAACAGTTCGACGTAAATGGTGAAAATGAATTATATAAGAAGTTAAGAACATACCTAGAGGATCCCTACCCAAACTCTCCAATACTTCCTACTATAGGGATATACACTTCTTCTAACCTAACCTGGATCTCAACTGAAAAACGATCTCATTATCTCATCCTCTTTCAAATTTCTTCTAAGGTCAAGATACCCCAAACCCCATTCCCTATTTTTTTTAGCACTCTCCTATGACCATCTTCCTGACAACTTTTTCCTTGAAAGATAATAATTTATTAAAGCTCACCTAAAGGCGAAAGCAAAAGAAGGAAGAAAAGAAAGACTTAAAAAAAAAAACAGAAAGGGCTAAGAAAAGAGGCCCCAAAACAGCCAAACCCCCACAAGGAATCAAGGATCCCAATCCTTTAAAAGCCCGATCACTTTTCTAACAATGATCTGAGAGGACCCTGTTGTTCCTAAAGCACCTACTATTCCTTTCCAACCAGATAGACCAAACAGCTGGAAGCAAAGCCATTCTCCATTTGGACTTTTCTTGGTAGCTAGAGATGCTTCATGCCAAGAGAGAAAAAGCTCAACTACCTTCTTTGGCATAACCCATAGGAAATTGAAAATAGCAAGAACACCATCCCAAACCCCCTTCAAAAACTGGCAGTGAATGACGAGGTGGTCCACAGTCTCATCCTACAAGCATAGACTACAGGCTTTAGGGATTTCCATTTCCCTCTTTTGTAAATTGTTGATAGTAAGTACCAAAAGCTCTGTTTCAACTGAGAAGCCATGCAAATTCAACAACCTTAAGCAGAGCTCCATATCTCGACATGTGGGTTGTGTGGCTAGCACTTGGAGAAGTAGAAGAGGAAGATAACTCCGTAAGAAGAGACCGCACAGAGAACCTCACTAAACGATCTAAAAGCCACATTGGCGAATCTATTTCCTCTTGATAGGGAAAAATACTTTCCAACCGAGACAACAATCTAGCAAACTCCTCGATCTCCACATTTGAAAGATTTCGTTGACACGGAGGCACCATGACATTTTGAATTGGACACAGGCCCATGATTAAAGGAAACTCTGATTGGAGCGTACAAAAAGCTTCCTCCCCCCTAGTGCACATCTTTACCTGAACTGAATCCTATCTCCTAACCTCTACTGCACATCCTCCACCCCAATGTTTTAAATATCGACGATATCGGCCGATATATCCCATGATATATCTTGTATCCGACCTGTTCGATACGAAACACACAAGTAGTGGGATATATCCCACATGTTCGATCCGGTGAACAATTTTATTTATTTATTTATTTTCGATCTTTTTTTTTTCTTCTTATAAATCACGTTAAATTAGTGTCAAATTGTTACAAATCCATTATTTTTCATGTTTTGCATGGCATGAAAAATCATGGATTGAGAACTTCGAATTCAAGATTTGGAGGAGAAGGACCGAGTTGTGGAAAATTGGAAAAAATCAAAATCAAAATCAAATATGTATGTAACCTAATATAGCGATTCTTCTTTTGCTTTTGAATATATTGCTTGTGTTTCCACACATCTTCTTACATTTATAAATTATATGAATAGACTTTGAATATGCTTGCATCAATTCAGTTAGACAACGCATAGATTAGGACCCCATACAAAGAAAACCCATTATGTGCACTTGTTTTTTTGTAATGTTTTGATTTGTAAGTGTGTGGTGATGTCTTTTTTAACAATCACTGAAATTTCGTTGAAAAATTCGACCAATTTCCAATGTTTCCAACAACAACGATACATTACCTGATACAACCGATATATCCCATGCGATAACCAATACGTATCTATGATTCTGTATCCCAAGGGTGCGATACGTAATGCGATACTGATATTTCGAACATTGCTCCACCCTAGGGTTTGAGTTTGTAGCTCAATGGTAGACAGACTGCATTTCAACATTGAGGTCTTGGGTTTGAGCTCAGCCTAGCTAGCCAAAAAAAAAGAAGAAGGGGGGAACCCCAAGTGAAACTGTTTGAAACTCATCTAATACCTAGATGGTGGCATGTGTTCACTGTATCATGTTGGTTTCACATCTTAACATAACCAATTTCTCTCCCAAGTTCCCCAACCTGAACAGAAACCTAATACCTTTGTGAACTCACCTAACCATTGATTTGTTTGCATCT
The DNA here is from genome assembly GCF_029962835.1 of Magnolia sinica. Classification (NCBI taxonomy): domain Eukaryota; kingdom Viridiplantae; phylum Streptophyta; class Magnoliopsida; order Magnoliales; family Magnoliaceae; genus Magnolia; species Magnolia sinica. Next base: position 120,949,094 of record NC_080573.1, read on the forward strand.
GTTCAATCTATTGTGTCGGACGTGGCATGATATTGGTACTAGTACTGATGCTAGATACTCTAGTATATTTGTAGGAAAGTTTTTAACTGAATCTTAGTTGATTCTTCTAACGAGGCTGCTGGTGCTTTGAATCAAGCATGTTTATTAACTGGGTCAGACTTGGGCTATGTCTAAAAGCCCGCCAGCCTGGCCTGGCTCATTTAGGATCTCAAGAGTAATGGTGTACGTGGATATTAGATGTTTCCTAAGCCACACATGTAAAAGGCCATTCATGGGCATGCCACCACACATGCCACTGGGTATGACATCCAAGCTGTACATTACACGGGTTCCACTATTTAGATTAGATACCTTGGCCCAAAAATCAGGGGGCATTGCTTACTAGGTGTATGACAATATTAGAAACATCTGGACAGCTTCCGAAGTTTTTTTATTGGTCCATTTCTATTGTACACTGTAGTCTTGTTGATATGACTAGCCTGATAATGAACCACCACCTGATGGTCTCATGTTCTTGTGCCATGTTGGTGCTTGTGATGGCGTGTAGTTGGGTACCTTGTAGACATATGCAGGCAGCACAAAGCTCGGATATTATATAGAGGAGGATCGACCTCTTAAATATGATGTGCCTCACTCTGCATGGTGGATGGCCAAGAAATAAAAGCTCTTAGTTTGATTTTTTAAACCCTTTAGTAATTCGGCTCTTTTGCTTTGAATATTGTCGGTCACCATAAAAGGGTTAAAATATTTGAACAACAACAACAACTAGTTGTTATTATTATTATAAAGGGTTATTAAGGGGGACCCTATCACATGAACGGTTTGGATTATTGAGAACAAACCTCAACCGATTTGCTAGAGTGGCTTACCATGTGTGCATGGTGGGCCACACATTAGGAACTGCCTAGATCTTGCATAAAACTGGATGTAAGAACCCGGGCCTGTCTGCCTTGGCCCGTCATGGGCAGGGTCCGGGCTTGGGCCTGTGGGTGGGCTTGGACAGACCTTGGTGTGGCCCAAGACCAACCTTTTGACTGCCCTAGCCATCATGCATCCACACGGGCCCCCCTATTCTGGAGTCTCCAGATCTCTTTCTCATTCCTTCTTTTTTAATAACATCTATAGCTTTCAGCTTCGAAGTTGTTCAAAGTAATTTCTTTGATGTTATTATGAGAGCAAGTAACCAGTGTTAAACACTAAGGGGTCATTTGGTTGCATGAAACTAGATGTTTTTCAGTAAGTGTTGTCCTGGAAACCCATTTCTGGGAAGAAGACTTCGCAGACGTCATTGTTTTGCTAGGACTGTCCATGGGCGGTAGATCGTGGGTACCTGACTTAAACAGGCTTGGCTCCAAATCTTGGATCTGTTTAAAAGTGGGTGGGATCCAGGTCCATGATATGTAGATCCATTTTGAATTGGGTTGGGTTGGGCACCTAAGTGTACCCGATTAGTTTTGTTGATGCTCAAATCTGGTCGATCCTTGTTAGCCCGCCTTCCACCTACTATTTAATGGAGAACAAGAGAAGTCCTACCTCACCTCCTGCGAGTCACTAAGTACCTGCGAATTAATGGGGGTACAAGAAAATACATTGAGGGCACCGGTTAAGGTCGGGGACCCTTTGATGCTTAAGTCAGGCGTATAGACTCACAGTAGGCGTAGTAGAATCGATGTATTTGTGTGTACCTTTACCCATGACAGGGAGTGTATTTATATGTTTTCTAAGCGGTCTGCGTATCTAAGTTGATTTGTTGGAGGGGTCGTATTGGAGTCAAACTCTAACTTCAAGAATATATCTGACTTTACCTCAATCGATGTGATTTTTGGCAGAGATCTCGGGAGGTAATCCCACCCATATATGGAGATGATTTTTCTTTCTATTTTGAGGCCGATGTTAGTATCCGAGGCCGACCTCTGAGGTTGAGGTCTATGGTCGAGGCTGGTTCTTGAAGCTGACGGTTGAGGTCGTCCCTCGAGGTTGAAGTCGGTACCTGAGGTCGCTACTCGAGGTACCTGAGGTTGAGGTCATCTTTTGAATTCGGTGAACAAGGTCGACCTCCAAAGTCATTGGTCGGCACCAAAGGTCGTGGTGATTTTCCGACCCTCAAGCAATATATAGTCATCGAGTCTTGCCGTTCGGCTCATTTGTCTCATACATTTGTTTAGTTCCATTTTACTCATAACAAGTTTTAAAATTGATATTATGCATCATTAATATATTTAACTTGTTGATTGTAATCAACCTATGTAATAGACTATTACATAGCACTTGATTGTAGTCATCCTATGTAAATAGTCTATTACATTGACTTTGTGGGAGTTCTGTGCTCTCATTGCTGGTCCCCTGCTTGGATTCAAGTTGATGGCCAGTGTCAAACTTATGCCATAATTTACATCGTGAATACGAACAATATGACATTTGAAACTAATAGTGGAATGTTGGAGAACGGGATTCATATAGCCAACCCCAATTAATTGGGATAAGTCTTAGATGATGATGATATTATTAATATATTTCTCTCATATATAGTATATAAATGTCCCTACCAAGAGTTGAAACACTGAAAGGTGAAACATGGTAGCTGCTAAACTGAAGTGATGCTTGTTACGCACTCATGTTGATATACATGTGTGTGTGTGTGCGTGTGGCAAATATATTTGAGATCCAAGCCACCATAATGTGTGTCCAACTGTGTAGAAGCCACCAATTAAAAATCAAAACATCATCTCATAAGAGTAGCTTTGATGTTAGAAACAAAATGATAACTTGATGTAGGACAATTAGCCACTTGCTCTAAAAGCTCGAATTGATAGAGCACGGCGAATCAATCCTTTTATCTCACAGCCCAGGCCCCACATCGCATGGGTTAGGACCTCGACCAAACCCCCTTCGTGGGCCCCACATCACATGGGTACCACCTCACATGAGTCACCCGCCTCACACGAGCCATGCTCCCCAAGTGTGCCCCTGCTTCCCACAGGCCACCCCACTCAAGCCCGGTGTGAAAATGCCCCTGCATTATGACCCTTGTTTCATAAATTGTAGCTCAATTAATCAATGAAATGTTTGAATTTTGGTCAAGGGCATCTACATGGTGAGACCCATCTGATGGGCAGGTTAGATCTCGTGCATGTGCCACTTTGACACATGAGTGGTGTGTTGATGGGCTCCCTTACACGTGTCTGGGCTTAACAAAGCTCATTGTTATAAACGGAGTAGTTCTGCCCAACATATGCCTCCTCTGCTACAGTCAGGTGAAGTCAGTAGACCATCTGTTCCTGCATTGCCCTTTCGTGACAAGAGTATGGGCAGGAATTTTCAGTTTGGCATTGGTCTACTGGGTTATGCCTCAGTCTATTGAAGACTTCTTCAAGGTCTGGCATGCGTTCGACAGAGGCTCTCTCGGGAGGAAGAAATGGAGGCTTGCTTTGCTAGCTTCGCTGTGGTTCCTTTGGGGAGAGGAATGATTGTTGCTTTTGGAAGTTGAGTTCTGTGATGGCGAGGGTTCTTGGTAAAGTCGTCCAGCTTTTCCGGGATTGGGCGCCTTAGTATCTGTTTTTTTGGGTTCCTCTAGGGGACTGGTTGTTGTTGTAATATTAGTAGGGCAGTTCCGTGTTGGTCTTTTGTAGGTTTTTCTTGTTTCTTGTTGCTGTTTGCTTTTGTAGGTTTTGGTGTCTTTTCTTTTTGTTTATGTTTCGTCTGTTTCTGTTTTGGCTTTTGCCTAATAAAATTTATCTTTCAAAAAATAAAAATAAAATGGTGGCGACTCTTCATCTATACACATAGCTTAGTTGTATGGCAATCCCGACTGTCCAAATCACGGACGCAATTGTAGATGTAACAGAACACAAAGTTTACACTAAGAAAATATTAACCACCTGTTTTTTCTCTTGGAATTTGGACCGGTCACTGTTTTACTTTTACCCATCCACTCGATACTACAATTGGATGGTTAGGATTGCTTGATTTGATTAATGTGGTTATAGAGATGTGCTTCATTCAATGTGCCACAATTTGATGGTCTGGATAGGCATACATTAGTAGTGCCATTTGTGAGGAGGACCAGACCAGTCCACCATTTTCTAAATGGTGGTCAACTATCAATGGCAGCAAGCATTGAAGAGTTGCGATTGTCGATATGCAGGTAGACTAGTAAATTGTACTTGTCGCATGTAAATAACTCAAACTAAGCTGTTCAAATCAATGGCCCTTTATTTAGATAGGCCATAAAGCATGATTCTTTTGTCCAACTGGATGATTGATGTGCATTTAACTGACTGTTGTAGTGCAAAGTACTCATTCAATCATCTGGATTCAACCAAAAAAAAAAAAGGTCCATGAATCAACCATCATATGTTAGGATTGTTCGATCATGCCCTCATCTTCTTCTTTTTCTTCTTATTTCATTGCTAACCTGAAGCCAAATTGTGTCCCATATCCAACCTGAAGCTAGGATCTTATGACTTGACAGGTTCCTGAACACAGCTGGATTTGGGTTTGGTACCTTGAATATGGTACCTGGATTGATAGGTCTGAAACACAAACCCCTAGGCAGGTCCAGGTATGGCACGGTAGGACCTGCCCTGTTGAGAGCAGGTTTAAAAAATGGTTTCAGTGTACTGTTGTATCGTCCACCACTGATGCCAAGCTGTATCGGCTGGTACGGGTTGATACCCCAGTATAGGCATTTTTACTTCCAAATCAGATGGTTAGGGTTTCTCAATTATTGCAATCTCATAGATATGATCCATCCACAATGTTCCTATAGCTTAGATGGTAAATGTAAGTGTATTAAGTGTCACATCTGAGAAAGATGAGTCACTGCTCACCGCCATGGTCCAATGGTCATATTTCAACAAACAAGTATTATGGATCAGAGGTTAGGATTGTTCAACTGATTTGACATGGGGCCGTGATTCAAAACCTAAGGAAACAATGTAAAAAATGCCCCAAACCTCTAAATTCAAGTGGTCTGGCCCACCTAAGTTTTGGGTCAGCATGATAATTGTTTCGACTCTTGTTGCGAGTTCTGTTTTTAGCCTAAAATTTGGTCGAAAGATGAGTAATAGATGTGTGCAGTGTGCACTTGATGAACGGAATGGATCTTTGATAAAAGAGTTTGGAAGCTTAAAAATTAGCAGAACCAAGATACCATTCAAGAATGCATCTTTAATCAGAATTTAGAGAGCGAGGCTTTCATTGAAATTGATAGCGAGGAGACTCATCAAAGCAATTATTTTTATATTATTGTTGTTGTTGTTGTTATTTTACCTTGTTGTGTGACTCAAAAGGTGCACATGTCCAGACTGCTATGTGGCTACAACATGGCAATGGAACTTGATGGAAATTTTTATAAGACACGGGAGTCGAGCATTGTAGAGATGAGGATGTTGAGATGGATGTGTGGGAAGACTAGTGACATTGGAATTAGGGACGAGGTCATCCAAAGCAGAATAAGAGCAATCCAATATGATATAAAATATGAGTGAGCTGATCGAGATGGTCTGACCATTGCTATGGAAACTAGAAAGATGCCCAGTGAGGAATGGCACTTGATTTGGGTTGTAGGGCCTAGAAGGAGGGAATACTTGAAAGGACTTGGATTTGAGGTAGTGAGAAGAGATGTGACAGGTTGCACCGAGGATAGGGCCTTGGATATGAATGATTAGTGAAACAGGATCCGCAGTTGTAAATTCAACCCTAAATAGGTGGGTTAAAGGCTAGGGTGATGAAAATGATTGTCAGACCCCGACTCTGGAAACCTGAGTTCGCTTGACTTAAGACTTCGAGTTGAGGGCGTGATTCGATGGGGATGGGGTAATATTATAAACAACCATAATAATCACCACAAATAGTAAACTTAATTAATCATAATGCATCCAGTTAAGAGTATCAAGTATCTATTGGCTGATATCTGGCCCAAATTCATACATCATTTTTTAAAACAATAAATATAAAATGAAAAATTCTTTATTCTCGCAACAAATCTCCAAGAGCACGCTTCTCAAAGTCATCACTCCACGCGTGGAGACTCCAATTTATTTGCGTCCTGGATGGTTTTCCAATTAACAAAATGAGCTAACAACCTAGCAAGTAGTCGTACGCATGATTCATAATATAGGCATGATACAAGTGTATATACAAGAATCTTAGTATGCTACATTACCACATAAACAGTTTCTTCCCTGAACAACTAGGGCCATAGTTGTGCACTTTGTTTAGCTTGCCAACATCCAACTGAGATCCATACAAGCCCAACATATGTAGGACTATACTCACATCCTACGCAAACGCTGGCTTGAGGTATCTCACGTATCGTATGTAACCGTATAGTCTGGCAACGAGTGACCTACTCTAGAGATGACCAAACTCCTCCAACCTCGTCCGTAGTCCAGTGAGGATGCTTTATTGGTATCAACTCAATTTCCATTGAGAACTCTACTCGAGAATTTAAGGGATAACTCGATCCTCGAGTTGTCTGGTGTTCTCAAAATGATCATTGATTTGTGGGTTTCATTGTCTCTTGAGAGATCTTTTCTTAGAACCGACTGGTAAGAGTTTTGGGCATAACAAGATCGTCATGATGAATCATTAATTTTATTTTTTAGATGGACCACTTGAGAGTTATGATCCGTAGTTGCGATGGATGGTGAGATAATGGATAAGTGTGGAAATTGAGGGATTTTGGATACAAATGGGCATGTGTAAACAAAGTTTTAAGAATGGTCTATGTGCATGGACATCCACCCCCTTGGATGTTTTGGATCGATGATGGACCTCACATTTTGAGGAATTAACTTAAATGAATAGGTACCCCAATCAAGGGTTTCTAAGCGCTATGTAGTGATGAACTCGGTTTTGCAATTGGGTTACCGATCATGGGTGATCTTTACTGTCAGATTACGATCGAGACCCATTGGATGGACCTTTTTGGGGAAAAAAAAAAAAAGATGATTAGGATTCTCATATAGCCCTTTAGAAAATATCCAAACAGTTTTTCGATAGGGCCTCTAGAAAGTAGTTTTTGAGAAAGGATTGTACATGTGGGTATTTATATTGGGATTAGGGCTAAAAGTTTGGCGGGTTCAACCCGACTGACCTGACATTGGGTTGGGCTTGGGCAGGATGTATCGGGTTTGGTCTCGGCTTGGGCCATACAAACGCTAACCCGATAAAACTTGGGTTGGGCTCGGGTTAAGGTCTTGGGTTGCCCGACCCAACCCGAACCCGATCAATATATAAGTTCCTTACAAATTAATTATAATTGAGTGCGGATCGTCTATGTTGAAGGCACAAGAAATTCCAATGTCGTCAGGTTTCATTGGTCCACGTCATTTCCGATGACTCAAGCTAACAATATACACTAGATTTTTCTCTCCCAAATAGATTGCTTGATACACAATACGACTTTTAAAGGAGTAGTTGTCCTATATTTTAGCTTTTTTGTTTAGAAAAAATGTTCTTTACGATTAGGGGTGTACATTGAGTCGAACCGAGTGAAGCTGGCCTCAACTTGAGTCGAACCGAGTCGAGTTGGCTCGGCCACTTGCTGACCTCAGCTTGAACTCGGCTTGGCTCAATCCTCGAGCCTGATTGGCTAGCTGGCTCGGTTCGGTCAGTAGCTCGAGCCAGCTCGGGCCGTGTTTGAGCCAAGATAGAGCTGAGTTCGCCATTGAGGCATTTCCACAAACACCTAGACTGCACCTTCAAAATCCCTTTGTATGTGAAACAGAAGCAATGGTTTTACAGGTATTTTATCAAACACCTTATAAGCAACATAAAAACTAAGAAAAAAAAGGGTATTAGTTTCATGTACATACCTTCCTTGCCACCAGCCACACTTCGTTGAGTCATTTTATCAAACACTTGGTGAGCAACATTAATGACAAAGTAACCAAGTCACCGAACTGGTTCGATCCGAGTTTGATTCGAGCTGGACTCGATCCGAGTTGAGTCAAGCTGGGGCCTGCTCGAACTCGGCTCAAACTCATTTTCGAGCTCAAAAAATCAGCTCGACTTGGCTCGAACTAAGCTTCGAACCGAGTCGAATCGAGCTTTTTCGAGTAGAGTCGAGCGAGCTAACTGAGCTAGCTCGGTTCGTGTACACCCCTATTTACAATAAATAACTACATATATAATTAATAAAATTATAAGTATAAAAAATAAAACTTATATTGAAAATATAATAGACTAATGTAATAATGAAAATATTAGCATATATCTACCCGACCAACCCGGCCAACCCGACCGAACCCGCTTGGGTTGGGCTTGGGTTGAGAATTCTCAACCCGAGGTTAGGTTGGATTGGGTTAGGGTTGAGGTATAGGAACCTTGGGTTGGGCTAGGGTTGAGCACCAACCCGACCCAACCCGCCTGATTTTCAACCCTAACTGGGATTAGTTGGCGCCCAAATTGATCGGGTTGCAGTTGTTAGAATTTTAATTCACTATTATGGTTTTTATAGAAAAATATAAGAGTCATAATAGTCATGTCGAATTATTGGTTCAGGTCCCAAAAATGGGTGGATCTAATCATACGTTTGGTATGATGGAAATGTACAAAAATCCTATGGACGGAATGTAATATATATCTAGGGATTTCTAGGTAAATGCATGAAGGGTTTTACGATCGGGCAAAAGGTTTAAAAGATATATGTCATTTTTTACATACACCATTTAAATCATAATTACAGTCTTTTAAGTTAGTCCTATGATATGTACGATCACGTTTAATGAAATTTTAGGTATTCGGGTAAGTGGACCTATGCAATCGTGCCTCTTGATTTATGAAAATAATATTTAAACTTTGAGATTGGAAAAGGTAAACCGGTAGTTAGGTTCCTTAAATGATGAATAAGTGTACGGATAGTTTTTCAATTGAATGAGTGGCTAAAAAGTTATAAGAGATGTATGACAATGTGATGTGGGGTTCATCCAAGGAAAGTTACTCTCCTATCATAGTTATTGGTATCAAGTTTTAATATTTGCAAGAGAATTTTTTAATTTGGCAGAAAAATGGAAAAAAAAATAAATTTGCACCCCCAAAATTTACTTGGGATATTACAATGACTGTATTAGGCCTTTTGTTATTTATTTATTTATTTCATATAAATGAAAACGGGATTTAAAACAAAGCTTACATGGAGAGCCGATGTATAAAAACTGATATGTTTTCTGATATTTGAGAAATTGGATAAACTTGTTTTTGGTAAAACAAGTTCTGTTGCTATTTTATTTGACTGTGTTAGTGTGGTTAATACTCGAACGTAAGGCATGAAGTATACAAAAAATGGTTAAAGAATTTCTATTTACATGAATACGCAGGTATGCTTTACCTTCACCTGGATTCTCAATTTTTCTTAACGAAGTGATTTGACATAAATTTTCTGAACACATTTCCATCTTTAATTATTTTAGACATCTTTCATATAGTTGTGTCCAGTGGATGTCATTCTTTTGCTGATCTAGTGGTGTTATTAATTACGCCTTCAGTGGTTGCAAGATGAATCTTCACAGTTGTCTTAATATTTTTGGTTTCACTCACAATTGTTCCTTTCAGCACACAAAATTTAAATAGTTCCTGTTAGCTGTGCATAGAATACAAATGGTTTTTTGGTTCACAGATCGACTAAAGCAACAAAACTGTTTCAAATGTTTCTTGTTTTAAAGATAGCCTGCTGAAGAATTTGGAGTTGGGCTAATTGCGTTTTGTTCTATTGTCACTCTGAGAGGAAGACGACGTGAAGAAGGAAATGACTTGTTTCGTTTGGCATTAAGCTTTCTACTATAGAAATCAGCTTCCTACCTTCAAGCGATCATGCGTCTTTTGCATATGTTTCTGGAGACCGTGAAAACTCTGGGTTATAGTTTTGCCCTGAATCTGTGATATTGGAATCATTTCACTGTATATGGTCTATAAGATTGACAAACCTTTGCTGCATTCTGGGTGATTGATTCATCCCATTGAGAACTGATTATGGCCTGTATAAAGCCAGAAATAAGTCTTATGCTATCATCTTTTTCACACTAAATGTTCCTCTGTTGCATCTTTTTCACATGAAATGTTCATCTGTTGCTCATCAGCAGCGGAAATACATGACTCTGTATGTGGCTTGGTGATCCAAACTGTTGGTCTGGTAGGCCTCCCTCGAGATCGGGGATGCCTAATTAATTTGCCAGATTGAATGATCTTAACCATTTGATCATAGGTCAAACAATAGATTGTTAGTAGAGAATACAGTAACTGTTCACATTTTATTTGAAGTAGTTGAATTATCACAGGTCTGGAATTTTCTATCCAGGAGATTTTTGGGGCAAAAAAATTCCCCATCTGCAGTGTGTTGGCTGATGAGAACAATTTTTTTATTTTTAAAATTTTCGAAGTGTTGGTTGATGAGCTTATGGCCTGCCTGGATGCGTATTACAGACATCACATGGGCACTTGAACCCATGACCAGAGTGTAACACAGTCTACCATGGAGCCATGGGTTGGAACCCTGTGTTGCTGTGTACTTAGAGCTGTTGAGGAACTGCCTGTTTGTATGCCAGCCAATTCATGGACTTTCTCTAGTTCATCCTATCCGCTTTTTTTTTTTTTTTCGTGGGGGGTAGCAAAACATTGGTGGAATGGTTAGCTTGCATTGCACCCCTATTTGTGAAGGTGGTGACAGTTTCTTATGCCGTTTTCAAGAGTTAGTCGTCACTTTCTTTTGGACTGCCCATTTTGAGTAGTTGGGACTGCTGAAGTGAAATTGTAGCCAAGTGGTTGGGTCATGTGGATTAGGGAGGCATGCTTCACAATTTGGAGTGGCATTGCAGTTTTATCGTGAAATCTTCTCATCCATGAAGAGTTGACGAGGATATCCGGCCGTTCAGAGTGTACCAGCAGAGGATATCGATGCAACTGACGGTACTCTTTTGCCCTAAAAAGAACTTTAACAATTTGCAACATGGACTTGGGCGGTCCTCTGTTCTGTTGGGACCTACCTCTTGAATGGTTCCAAATGCCCAATTACCCACTGGCAGTGTTCCATCTATTTGGTTGGTTGTACTGTAATAAAATAAGGTTTGCTAGCTAGCATTGCGAGCAATGCCAGGAATGGTTGCTCAGCCATCTTTTAGCATCAACGCTGATATTTTTTTAGATGATTGGAACTGATGATATGATGGGCCATTGCATATGCAGGCCGAATCCACCTATCCTTCCAAACGCCACCCTCCAAAGATTTTTGAAGAAACGTGACTGGGCCCAACTTAAAAACAGTCTTGATGGGAGCTGTAGGGTTCTTTTATTATTATTATTATTTGGATTATATACACTTGCTTCAGTGGGACAACACGGGACAACCCCACATGTGGAGGTATGCTAGGTTTTCTTGACCATATTGAGATTACAGGGTGAAATTGAAAGGGCATAGGTGATGATGGATGTAGTGGATGTGGGTCCTACATTATTACGGTGGATTTTGAGCGTATGAGAAACAGAGAGAGACATCTGACCCTTGGCATTATTACTTGTAAAAAAACTGTTGGTTAGTCTAGTCAGAAGTGCAACGTTTGTACCAAAACAGTGGGCAGTATGGTAACGATTGCCACAGCTCCAAGTTAAATGTGGGCCACTGATAAATGGCTCGCTCGGAGGTCCTCAACGGACAGGAATTTCCTAGCAGGGTTCTGCGCAACAGAAAGCTATGTGGGGCCCACAGGGATGTGTAGGCATCCCTTCTGTCCATCATTTGCACCAGATGATGTTATTAGGTGAACCAAAAATAAGGCCCATGCAAAAGCTCAAGTGGGCCCACCGTAGAGAACAGTGGGGATGGGGATGGGCATAACCACCGTTGAAAGCTTTTTCAAGTCTACCCTGATGTTTCTCTGCCATCCAACCTGTTCATAAGGTGAGTACCACCAGGATAAAGAGAAAAATAAAAATAAAAAATCTAATACCAGCCTGATCCAAAACATCGACAGGCCAACAGCCCCATCCCTACATTTACCTCTCATGTGGCCCACTTAAGTTTTGGATCAGTCACGATCTTGGACTTACGTCCTATCATGAGCCGATGCAAATGATGAACGGAGTGGATGTCACACAAACATCACGTAAACAGCCTACTGTTAATGATTAGGGAGTTGCGGCACCTGCTACAATCGCACACATGGCATAGTTAAAGGTAATCTAGAGCGTCCAAATAGCTGACCCAGATGTAGATGGGGCATTACTGAAAATGGCATCACTAGTATCATCTGATTTTTCCGTTCGAATTTGGACCACCCATTTGCTAGATACTAAGATATGCAACACCTCCAATTGTGTCCTTATCAGATCATTTGAAATGCTGTACATCATCCCCACAACCATTTTCAAAGTAGTCTCAAACTAACACAAGAGTCTACCCAAATACCAGCAGCAGCAGCAGGTATACGTGGCAATGTGAGAGAAAATAGAGAATCCAAGCCGTCCGTCCATCCTGAAATTCCCATCGTCTAAATTGGAATGCATTGAAATGAAGCAAATTAACTGGTAGGTATGTCCTCAATTTCGAGGAATAAATGGACGGACGGAAGCAGTTTAATTAGAATTCCGCACACATTGCATGTCTCCATCTTCTGTTTCTTTTTGCCGCATTATACTGGATGTGTGTTTCAGATCAAGCATAGATATAGGCTGCCTGCAGGTCCAAACTTCACAAAGGATCTAAACCGCTACTCGAGAGTACACTCACGGGATATGCATGGAATTTACAGATTCAAATGTGCAAACCAGCTTTAGTGCATGTAGATTAAGGGGTTGTTTGGTTAATGGTAAATGGATGCACATGGGCAAAATGGTGTTTGGTTGATTGTAAACAGTGACAATTGAAATTAGGATGAAATGAAATGCAGCAAAATCATGTGAGTTAGATCCATAGCTCAAGTGGTAGACCTAGTGAAAGATACCTCACCTCAACACTGAGGTCTTGGTATCGATCCCCAGTGGGGGTGGCTAACAGTGTAGTGTCAACTGACAGTGTTGGGTACTAACAAGCTAAAAAAAAAAGGAAAAACAGAAGAGAATCCTCTCAAAAGGCTGAGAGAATCTGTGCAAATGCCAGAAAGAGTTGGATTTAGGTGGGCCCAGTTTTATGGCCCACCCAAAGCTCAGAATTTTGGTATGCCAAATGGACAGGCCTGATTCTTGTGGTATGGTCTATACATCGTTATACCCTTTGTAATGGATGGATTGGATATTGCACTTGCTGCCACGTTGGCATATGTGGTGGCATGTGCATTAGCTGACTTTGTACACGCGTGTAGGTTTGGTATTTTATGGTGGGCGAAAAACGAAAGCAGGTTGGTTGCGTCCTGCCCTGCTGGACAGAATCGTTCCAGTCAGGGGTTCTGTGGGGCCCAGCTTGATGTATGGGTTTTATCCACGCCGTTCATCCATTTTTTCAGATCATTTTAGGGCATGAGACGAACAATGAGGCAGATCAAATGCTCAAATGGACCATAAAGTGGGGTTTGAACGCCCACTATTAAAAAAATCTTGAAGGGCCAGAGAAGTTTTGGATCAAGCTGACATTTATGTTTTCCCTTCATCCAGGTCCAACTGACCATATCAACAGATTGTATGGAAAAATAAACATTACATGGCCCTAGGAAGGTTTCAACGGTGGGTGTCGTTATCAATGGCTGGGATCATCTCATAGAGTTCTGTGCTACATACCATCCACATGATGGAGCACCAAATCAATGGTCCCGATTAGCATGTACATATTCAGTGTATCGTGCGCACTTCCTGGAGATGGATATTTTATTCTCCACCGAATATGATGACGTGCGCATAAAAGGTCCTCATGACTCTAGGGCTGTCGTCAGGTTCAGGCTGCGGGTCCCATGGGTTCTAGTCTTTCTGGGTATGAGTTCTTTTAGGTTCGGGTATAGTTCTTAAAGACCCGGATTCGAATCCAATTGAATGTTTACCATCAGTTGAACTTGAGTCTGATAGAAAAAGGCCAGTGAGGACATGGAGACGCAAAACATTTGTAGATTATCTGGACCGTTGATCTGTTTGACGCTACCATTAATGATCCATACCCCAAATCATTACAGCCATCATATGATGGAAAGATTTTGCCAATTGATTGTTGGCCACCGGTTGGATATTTTCCAACCATCTATTGTGATCACCAAAAGTTCTGGAGTCAGTGGATAGGATCATCTGACCAATGTGTGGTTACCATTGCATTAATAAACCCAGTGAGGAGTCTAGAACATCAAACGGGACAATTAACTACTTGCTCTGAAAGCTTGAACAGAACCTGACAAATCAATCCATTTATCTTATAACTCAGGTTCCACATCGCATGGGTTATGTCCATAGCCGAACCCCCTCATAAGTCCCAAATCACATGAGTTTCGCCTCACATAAGCTGCCCACCCCAAATGTGCCCCTGCATCCCATGAATACCCCACTTGAGCTCGATGTGAAAATACCTTGCATTACATTCTTTCCATATACTCCATGAAATTGCAAAAGAGATCTTTCAAACCTACCTTCAGCACACGATTGACCATATACCATCCACCAAAATTATCTCTTTGTGAGTCTTGATGATCACAAATAATCCCATCAATGTTTGATTTCCTTAGATTTCCTATTGAGCCTTCATCACCTTTTAATTTTCACCAACCGGGTTGGGGACGGATCCAAGGAGTGGGCCTTTTCTGGGATGAATACACATCAAGGATCACATTATTCCAACTGCTCACAATGTACATAGTTAAAAGACTCGCCACCAACTTGAACCAATTGGTCTTTTCTCGAGTCGATTTGTAACTCATGTTGTGTCGAACTGCATCGGTTCCACGCAGGTCTGAGTCGATTCGGACAAGTCTCATAATCCTTTTTTCAGAAGTCTCATAATCTTAAAACATGATGATGTCTGCAATCACCACACTTGGCCAACTAATGGTTTCTCTTCAAACTGCCCATCATCAAATATCCTGTTGTTCCTTCTGTCAATATGCTACACATAATAGCTAGA
Source organism: Magnolia sinica (assembly GCF_029962835.1). Classification (NCBI taxonomy): domain Eukaryota; kingdom Viridiplantae; phylum Streptophyta; class Magnoliopsida; order Magnoliales; family Magnoliaceae; genus Magnolia; species Magnolia sinica. Next base: position 120,964,122 of record NC_080573.1, read on the forward strand.
GGAAGAACTCTCCACAACACTTCCCCTAGCCTTGAGTGGACCACCCCACTATCCCATCGATCCTGCAATGGAGCCTAGGAGCACCAAGCTATATTGATAAGACAAGAGAAGGATGACCATATTTCCTTGGCTGCTTTCAAAAGAAGCAACAAGTGATTAACTGATTCCGCATCTTTCCAACACAAGAAACATGTTGGGATGAGAAAATTTTCGCCTCCGCAGATTATCAAGGGACTTCGTTAGCCCTGGGAGCCTTCCACAATTTTGGAACCGACAAAACGACCGAAATAAGGATGGCAGTGAAATTCCATTACCCATTTCCACATTTTCATGGCCCAAAATAAGGACGGCAGTGAAATTCCATTACCCATTTCCACATTTTCATGACCTGAAATAAGGATGGCAGTGAATTTCCATTACCCATTTCCACAGTTTCCTATCCTTGGTTCAGGCGTCAATGGACACCACGAAAGTCCACATCGTCGAGGTTCCTATGAAGCTTGATAACCCACACAATAGATCACACACACCTCATAGCAATCCTTGACCTTCTCCTTTCTCATCTTCTAGAAATGTTAACACTATACAAGTTATTTACAAACAAGAACTGCAATCTCTAGTTCATTAGGTGGGTTGGGAGAGACATATCCCCTGGTGGGAATGATCTGGGTTTATGGGGCTTCTAGTCCAAGCTTGCCTTATTTTACCACCTTAGAAGGTTCCTACTTCCAAGGACACCCCCCAAAAATGAATAAATAAAAAAGAAAAAGAAAAAAAGGGGGATACCAATGGGCCCTAAATTACAAGGCAGCCAAGCATGTAGTATGTCTCTCCACTTAAAACAAGATTCCTACGTCTCCCTGGGTTCATGAATATATTGGTATAAAGTCTACAGTAATGATCTATTATTGAGAAGGAGAAATCATATTGTCATAGAACACTAGCCAGTATCTAAACAGCTCTTGAAAGGTAGGCCATCAAGATCCTATCACCTTCAACCAGCCAACTGGCTCAAAATGTACATCTTCAAAAGGTCACAATTCAGACATGGCTCCTAATTTTTGTGAAGGTCCTTTTTTTCCCATTCCTTGAATTTCATATTGGCTGATTCAGTTTAAAAATGAGTCACAAATAAGGACATACCGCCTCTTCATGTTACCAACAGTCATGAACTCCCAAAAGATAAGGATAAACAGCCAAACCAATTGAAGTATTCAACAAACCAAGATGGGGGAAAAAAAAAAGGCTCTGAAATTCATAGTGTGGAGGGGATGATGTTTGAATACGGCAATTCTTGGGAGACATCGATACATAACCTATATGGTGGAAGAGGTTTCGTGCCACACAGAACCATTGAAGAAGGATCATTACTCGTCAGCTCTAGCAGATTGGTAATGCTCAACAACCTCATCAAGCTAGTGATGCTGCATGCATTGACCTCAGCCTGGTAGGGAATGCTTAAAAGGCTTCGACAAGCAAGCACACCCACTACTACATCAAACATCAATATTGCAATATGGCATTTCAACCCGTTGGATGATTGGCTATGGCCTATCCAACTCGTGTAATGTTGCATGGCTACATAGGGAGAAACCCGTCTGGATTAGCAGTGCTCTTGCTGGTGCTTCAATGGTCCTTCCATTAACATAGTCAAGCCAAACATGGATGTGGAATGACCATGACCAGTTCTTTAGTCAAGTCTTCCTTTTTGAAAATTGGTTGATGGTAAACACCAACTACAAGATTCATCAAGATGACAAAAGCATCTCAAATCCCTAAAATTTGCCAGAAATCACTCCAACATTACTATGTCACGGCATACTAAGAGAGAAAAAGGATGAAAATCATAGAACAAAAGAATAGTGGAGCTCAGCAGTAATTATAAAGAAGTGGATTTTCACTATGAGCAAGCAAACAAAGACCTTAAACAAGAATAGATTATCAATCAAGTGCCAATTTTATTTGTGACTAATACTTGATTATTAAAAAATTGCCTGGTGGAAAGAGTTAAAGGATTCTATGATTAAATTCATCACCCAAAGGACCCTTATTATCTTTAAGATAATAATAAATAATCCAATGGACTCTTACTCATCAGCTTTCCGTGCACCTCCACCAACAATCTTCTTAGAGAGGCGGCTCTTGACTTCTTTGATGAGCCACAAAGCAAAGTGCGAATTTCCCCCACCAGTGTTATGAAACTCAACTTCAGTGGTAGCTCTCTTGGGAATTTGAGGTGGTATGAGATGAGTGTTGATCTAAGAAATGAAAGTGGAAATATAAAGGTGTTTTCTGATCCCTTCAGGTATTAAAGAATCTAATGAAGCAGAGGTGAGAGCACTCAGGCAAAGTCTGTCTTTTAGATTCGTCCTTCCGGCGGCCATTAATTGTGAAAGGGGACCTGTGTCCGTTGTGTTCACTTCTAGCTCTCTTAATAAAATTTGTGTTATTAGCTAATGAACCATCTATTCACCCTCTGCCCTTTTGCAAGAGAGCTGTGGGACAGCATTTTGGATTTCTTTAAAATTCCTTGGGTGATGCCGAATACAGTGGAGGGGCTGTTTTTTTTTTTTTTTGAAAGGTAAAGAAAAGCATATTATAAACAAGCGCCAAAAGGCGAAACTGTACAGGGAAAGGATGGGCAGCCACCTAGAGTAATTACATGATAAAAGAATAATCAATTTCCCCTTTCAAGCTTGGTATCGATTCCAAAGTTGGGTGTGGCTAACAGTGTGGTGTGTGCTAACATGCTAACCCAAGAAAAAAAATAAAAAAATTCCCCTTTCAAGCTCGGTGCCCATTCAATAACCAGGCCCTTTGCTTTTAACATTACACTTCCCATAGAGTGACTTATGTTCCTAAAACATCTCCCATTCCTCTCTTCCCAGATGGTCCATAAACCCGCCAGGAGACACAAACGCCAGAGGATTTTCAACTCCTCTTTGAGCTGTACCTCGTGCCAACAAGACAATAGGAATAATTCAATGTAGTTTGGGCAGATCCACTTGACCCGGAACATGGAGAGGATGCCATCCCACAAGGAGGTTGCTGCCAGACAATGCATAAATAGGTAGCTAATAGATTCCGAATCAACCGTACACATAAGGCAAATGTTTGGAAGGACCATTCCCCTTTATCGAAGATTCTCCACTGTCAAAATGTTGCTTTGACCAACCAACCAAGCAAAGGCCGCAACTATCGGCGGGGCAGCGTAGGACCAATTAAAATTGGTAGCAGCTATGCCACTGAAATTTTCACCACTGCCACGGACTTGAAGCAACTTGTAGACAGGGTGGACCGAGAAGCATCCCGAACTCTCCAACTGCCAACACATCTTATGCTTGCACGAAGGAAATCCAGGAAGAGAAGTTAAAGCTAAATGGAGGATGGCCTTGCTTGCAGGTTTATAGACCATTTGGGGTGAAAGTAACAATCAATGTCTTAGGAACTGTTGTAGGTCTCTTCCTGCTTCTAGTAGTAGGGCCTTTTTCTTTTTCAACATACATATATCAGAGAGTGGGCTCCCTGATTAGGGAGTTTGTTTTGGGCTTGCAGTTGGTATTTTTTGCCTTTTGGCTCTTTTAATAAAATTCATTACCTTTCCAAAAAAAATAAAAAGTTCAATGCCATTGATCTAAAGAAATAAAAAATCAAACTCTAGCACAAAAAGGAGGCACACCTAATAGAATCCATAAGAATTGTATCAGAAAGTATGACCAAAGAGAATTGCAGAACCTAGCTAAGGTTTCATGAAAGCTAAGAAGAAAAGAATTGGGCATGCATCAATTAAACATAGAGAAGAGATGGATACGATTAATTTCCAAAACTATGCCATCAAAACTACGATCTGCAAACTTTTGCAATATAATAGAGAGTAAACATGCCCAACGCGATAAACAAAAATACGATTCACAATGACAAAAGTTACAGAGTAAGAGAATAAGGTTCGAAGGAGCAAAGATGACCACATATCAATATACATAAGCATTTGAATTTCCTATGATGGGAAGAGTTCCTACATAGACGTGTCTAGTAAATAATCGGAGGACCATTGTAGGACTTCTGTCATTACTCACATGGATGGACTGGTGTAGCAAGTTAACGAACAGAGCATTCAATTCAAGCCCCCAGATCAGGAAACCATGAGAATTATGAACAATAATACGAGAAATGAAGATCTAAAACACACCCATATTGAAAACCTGCTGCCTCCACAATCCACCATCCAAAACATACCCAAATAGAAAATTCGCCTTCAAATCGATCTGATGAACTGATTTGAGTAACACCAATTTCCCCATTTCCCTCCATGACAAAAACCCAACTCCAAGATCTTAATTTTTTTCTTCCAATTATAAAAATAGAAAACCATGTTTGGTCTGCTCAAGAATCAGCAGCCAGCAGCTCTCAAGCCTGAGCCTCGCTCTTCCGTCCCAACCCGTCCCCTTCCCTCTCCTCCAAAAGCCTGCCCGCCTCCTCATCTGCCTGTGTGCTCTTCTTCTGCGCTTCCTTCGCCTTCATCGCCTGCAGCTTCAAGTGGTTATAATACGCCACACCCAGGAAGGCGATCCCATACCCCACCAAATTCACCACCGTCACAGTGTCCTTGATCACAGACCACGAGAACGCAATCAACAGCCAGTCCTTCACCACCCCAGCAACATTCATCGTCAGCGCCGACGTCTTCCCAATCAGCAAAAACACCGCCAAATTCAGCGCGAACGCACACACCGAATTCGTCCCAAAAATCACAAAATCCAATCTAAAGCTCGACGTCTGCCTCAGCACAGGGAACTCCACCAGCACCCACGGCACGAAGAGGAACAAAAAACAGCACGGCGCGACATAGTACAGCGACGTGATCGGGTTGAGTGTGATCCCCTTCGAGGTGAGCAGGATCTGAATAAGAACCAACCGAGTTGCCTCGAACGCCACCGCTCCAAGCTGGAGGGCCACACCCCAGGAGTCGAAGCGAGCCTCGCCATAGGCGGCGATGGCGACACCGACAGAGATGGAGAGCATGTTGGCCATGGTGTTTGACTTGAATTGCTCCTTCTTGAGGCCAACGGAAATGGAATAGACGGCAACAGGCATGAGGGCTTTGAGCATTTGGATGAAGGAAACGGAGAGGTAGATATAAGCGGAATTTGAGAACCAAAGAGAGAGGGAGTAGAGAGCACCGATGGGGACTACCGAAGATATGTAGACCTCGCGGGTCATAGAGGATGGGAGTTCTACAATGCGAAAGACATGGACGAGGAGAAAGGCCAAAGAAGAGCAGAAGGCCATGTGAATCATGGTTAGAGAGATTGGGAATGGCCAATTGAACATTTTCTTGTCGAGGATGTACTTGTTGTAGACTATCACAGAGAAGGAGAGGAAGATCCATATCGCCACGTATGTGTATGATAGCAGGATCTTCTTTATTATGTTTGGTTGGAGAGATGCTCCTTTGCCCATGGCGCCGTGTGTTAGCAGGTGGGTTTTGAGGGTTTTAGGTGAAGGGTTATGAACTGTGGAGAGATGGGGTTTTTTTGGGGAGGTGGGTGTAGGTTAAGAGATGAGGGGTGTAGGTTAGTGGAGGAGGAAGGATGTTATAGACTGTCCGTGTTTTGCATTTTTGGTTTGGGGTCTGAGAATCCGTGGGAGGGATGAAGAAGAGAAGGAAGGGGTTTTGTTTTGGACCGCAGTCGTCTACAACACCTATTGTATTCTGTTTGTGCAACGCTGGAGCTGTGTGGATCCCCACGTACTGTTTTTACGAAATCTACTCCGTTAATCTGGTTTTTAAATTATTTTAAACCGTAAATATGAAAAATAAAGATCCAAAAATCATTTTATCCACACTAGATGGATAAAAACCCTGACTAAGATCATTACGTTCGTTCTCTTTGGCCTACCTAAGATTTTTCTAGGATTATTTTGGGGGAGCGCTTCATCCTCGTGAGGATCATGTGATGAACGGGTTGGATTGAATATAGATACCATGTTGGGCCCACAAAATGGTTGGGATTCCCTCCTAATTGTTCCCTGTGGTGTGGCACTCCTCAGTCGTGATCCATCTGTTTTCCGCAGCCGTAGCGAACGGAGTAGATTTTGGTCAAACAGTGCGGTGGGCACTGCAGAGTTCGGTGTTGTACCGGCTGCGTACAACAGATGTTGCAGAGAACTCCGGTTTCGTAGGAAACGTTATACGATATGAGTCCACGTGTTTATTTACCGTATGCAGGATTGATAGTTCGGAAATCCATACCGTTCATCTGTTGAATCTCTCTATGTGTGGAGTACGCTTAGAAATTTTCATCAAAAGACAATCCCAATATTTTGATTTTAGATATCTTTATAGACGGTGAAGAAGAATTATAGCCACGGTCCACATTCAACTGAGAAAATATCAATATTGGTCCTTGGACGGTCTGGATTAATAAAAAGCGAGGCCTTTTTTTGTTTTGTAAATGGACGGTATCCTATGAAACTGACCTTTCAGAGTCAGTGTCCAAAAACAAGCCTAGTCAAAGCTCTGTAGAAAAGACGACTCTTCCACTTGAAGACCGTGAACTTGCTCCGACTGGTTTACTTCCACACGAGATGGAAATCGGAGCCGTTCATCAGGCGATCCCCCTCTTTATATATGCATGGCTCAAAAATCGGACCGATCATGTGGCTAATATTGCACGGAAGCTTTCCTTTTCCACATGTGTGGCGACGATGCTTTTGGAATGCCCTCGAGCGAGTACCGTTAGCATGTACTTCGTTGGAAGAGATGGTAGTCAGTGATTAATATCATTCTGGGGATGTGGCCCACCTTGCTTAGAGTGAAAGTCCATTTTTTATTTAATCATTCTCCTTGTTTGGTGCTATGAGGTCTGCTGTAACACATGGTGGGCCCATCTGAACAAAACGGACGGCAGTACAATCTTGATTAGTGATGGACGGAGACTGTCCGGCGGAGGCCGGATGTGGCATTTGTAACCAATGGAAACGAAGCGCATGCGCACATGGAAAGCGGAAAGGGATTGCGTGATGTGTCACACACCACCGACTTCCGCCGTGTGTTGACGTCACCAGGTTACGTGGGCCCTACCATGATGAATATTTTATATCCGCACCGTCCATCCATTTTATGGCATGGACCTAAAAATGAGGCGGATCATTGTTAAAGTGGACCATGGAAAAAATTTTGAACAATGAAACGGATCCAATGTTCAAGTGTACCATTAAAAACATGTTAAAAGCTATAGAAATGGTAGAAAAGCTTGTGTTTTTATTTTATTTAGGTCTTCTTGATCATATGATATCGTATTTTAAAATAGTTTTATTTCAAAATTAAAAGTTTTTTCTTTTTCTTTCTCTTTTTTAAGTATTTTTATTTTTAGTGTAGTTTTCTTGTTGAAATAAAAAAATAAAAAAATCTCATGTATATAAAAGATGTTTTTGTATAAGGCTTGAGCTGCCATGAGAAATATTCATTTGGGTTGGATCATCTCTTTATAGCACGCTTAGTCGTGCCGTGGCCGTGTGACGTATGTGCACAGTAGAGAAATTATACAGAAATAATATTTTCTGCAAAATATAAAAATAAAAAAACCAAAATAAATTGGAATTAGGACAGGCTGAAGCACGTTTAGAACGCTGTCCTTAAAGCGTTATTTGTCCTTACTCAAGTAAATTGAGTATGCTGGAAGGTTACAGGCAAATTGCTTCTAAGATACGATGAGTTTGGTGTGGATCTGCGTTTAGCAAACACGAAGACTCACTAATTGAACTCCGTTACACAATTTTTAGCAGAAAATAAAAGAAAAAATCCCACAAAAAGAATAAGAAGAAATGTGAATTAGACCCACTGCACCCGTCTGTTCTTCAGCTAATGGTTCAGATGAACCGTTCTAGACCACACTGTTGGTCTGATCTTCAAGCAATGGTTCAAATGAGCCTTTCTGTCTTGCTGGAATTTCTGGTCTATAGGAGTGACTATGGTTCGTATGAGTTTGCTGAAGCGTGTTGTGATGGATTAGAAACCCATCCAAGCCCAGTTTATATAGGCAATGGTGGCTGGGAGTTATGGTTCAGGGAAATAAATCCAATTGATCGTTTTTTAGCTATTGGGAGAAACTAGCCGTGATTAGCAGTTTCTAGCTATTGTGCATGTAGTGTAATGGCTACTGCATGTAACTATTTCTGACTGTTGTGAGACACTGGCTAGCCGTTTCTAGCTGTTGGGCTAGTCACATGCAGCAGTTTCTACATGGTCAACAATCAAGTGCATGAGCAGTTACACCTCCCTGCAATAGCTCTTTTTCCAGCATCTATATATTCTAAGGGACCTCATTCAGTCCTCTAGTCTTCCAACCAACCATCCGCCTTAGCTCTTAGTCGCACTGGTTTGCGCCTCTACAACCACACTGCCTCATATGCCCATGTCCTCGCACCGAGCCCGTGCCCGTACCCGTGCCCGTGACTGAGACTCAGCTCGTGCCCATGCTCGTGCCCGAGCACGAGCGCACTCCTTGGACCATGTGGGTAAATATTATAATACTCCACTCTCCACATTTATACTAAAAACTCTCATTTTCCAATGTGGGACTATTCCTAAAACACTAAAAAAAAAGTATTTTGCAAACCTTTTTTATATATATTATATAATATTTTTTTATTAAAAATCAATATATATTTACATGCGCTGCACTAAGCCAAGTATGGCTTGCACTTGTTGATTTTGTGTGCATCTCACCGGGGCCTATAGAAGACGTCAACACACCATGGGGTAGGTGATGTGTGCCACACCACATAATCTGCTTCTGTGTGCAACCAAATGTGGATTACTTACTGCCCCGCATGTTTCAATACATGAAGGCACTCCGAGGGCCACCATGATGATTAGATTTTATCTACGCCGATCATCCATGTTGGCATATCATTTTAAGTTATATGTCCAAAAATAAAGTAAATCCAAGGCTCAAATGGATCATGCCACATGAAGCAATAGTGATAATGATGCCCACTTTACTAGGACCTGTTGTGATGTTTATTTGTCATCCAATTGATTCATAAGGTCACATATATGATGTCAGGTGTCTCATATCCTAATACGCCCCAATCTAAACTGAATGCCTTTAACCCTAATGGCATAATATACATAGACACCGTGAACAGTCTTCTATGACCAAGAAATATGCAATTTAAGAAGAGGGGAGTCATAATTCTAATGAGTTCTTTTTGCCATTCAATTGAAACAAGCTTTTCTCATCGTAATAACAGAGATTCATTGATTGATTAATATAACAAGAAAGCAGAATGAACAAAATTGTAATAAAAGAAGATGTGAGCTTACAAAGGATAATCTTCAACGATCTAGCACATGTGACGTAGATGGTGAGATTTAATAACCGGCATAGATGGGAGGTCTTTCTTGGTTCAATGACTTGGGCATAGAGGAAGGGAACACCTCAGTAGTAACACCTAATCTACTCTTGTATTTTGTTGGGTTGGCTATGACTCGGAACTCTTCAATCTTCCTCCCATTTATAGAATTTTAAGATGGTAGTTGGAAAGAGATCTACGCAGTCACTCTTGCTGATATGAAAAGAATTATCTAGGTCCATAAATAGTTGTGGCTTGTTATACAACACCACATGTGGTAGTCGTTTGTAGTAGATTGACCATTGGTTGTGTGCATGTTCTATACCCATTGGTGATCGTTGTCTTGGTGATCATTGTCCTGTTTTCGCTTAAATGTATGTAGCACATTGTGAATGTCAACCAACTTGACACTATTGTTATCTTGCTTCATAGTAGTTTTGGTCAGAAGAGCTTTTTCTATACAATACTATTGTGCATCGGCTGAATACATAACTAGTCATAAATCATATTTTAGTCGATATCCATTATTGATCATGAGGTTATTACGGTGAGTAGTTGACTTTATCATGTGAGCTAAATATATAACATGTCCAATAATAGCATTTAGCTGGACTTAATCTTTTCGTGTTATTCATGACTTTTTTGTATTTTGATTAAAATAAGCCAAGCCTTTAGAGTGGCCAAAATGATCTTCTATTTATCTCATATTGAGATCTTACTGCCATGTGAGATAATATGAGTCATCAATTTGACATGGTCAGATTAAATGTAAATATTGCTTTATTCAAATCTCCTGTGTGCCAAGGAAGTTTTTAATGGTTTCTTAGCTTATGTGGTAAAAATGGTATGAAAAAATGGATAAAGGGTGTAAATACAACCCATACATGGCCCCTTAGAGAGCCTATTTATGTTGACCTCAATACTCAGCATAAGCAACGATAGTACACAAGCCGCGTCCGACAAAACTGTGTGGGCATGGAAGGAGCAGAGTAGGTGTTATCAGCATAACCCCTAGAGCTATACACCAGTTTAATCGAGTTAAGCTTGGCACAACTTGGCTCGACTCAGCTAACAACTAACCCTAACTTGAACTCGGCATGGCTTAGTCCTCGAGCCTAACTAGCCAGCTTGGCTCAGTCCTTGAGCATAATTAACTAGCTCAGCTTGAATCAGTCAGCAGGTTGGGCTAGCTCAAGCCGAGTTCGAGCTTGTGCAAATTTTCTCAAATACATATTACATTTTCAATCTTCCACACTTCGAATGTAAATCAATAAAAGTGCTTGTGGGCATTTCATCAAATATTCGATGAGTAGCATCAAGATACATAAGAGTAGTCTTACTATGTATTTTTTTGTCGAGATTTATTTCCTCAATCTTTCATTGAATACCCATTTCAAGAATACCCTGGTATGAGGGCAATCCAAGAAATAACACTTCCTTGAGACATTTTATCAAACACTTGGATAGCAATATCAAGATCAAAATGATTGAGTCACTGAGCCAATTCGATTCAAGTTGGGGTTCAAGTTGAGTTGAGTCGAGCTCAAACAAGTTCAAACTCAGCTCAAAAATTTTCCAAGCTTTAAATACCAGCTTGACAAGGTCCGAATCCAATTTCAAGCTAAAGCAAATGGAGCTTTTTCTAGCCAAGTCGAGTGCGCTGACCAAGCTAACTCAACTCATGTACAGCTTCAATAATAACACATTACACGGGTGTAACTGTGCAACCTACCTTGATAAAGTACTGTATATTTGTTTTTACATCCTATTTTCAAGATGTGTTCCAAAAAATAAAGTATATTCAAATTACAAATGGACTACACCAAGGAAAACAGTGGTGATTGAATGCTTACCATTAACAACTCCTTGGGGCTCACCATAAGCAAATCCATAATGTTTATTTACCATCGAGCCTGTTCATAAGGTTAATGAGACGGAAGAAGGGATGATACAAAGATCAGAAACTTAGTAGCCTACAAGAATTTAATGATCATTCACCACTTTTTCTATGGTGTATTCAACGGAGATTTGCATCTAATTAATTTTTAGAATAACACCTTAAAATGAGCTGAAAAAATGGATGGGCGAATGAATATACAATACATTCATCAAAGTATGCCCCACATGGCAAGGATAACACACACTAACGTGTTATCCGGGTAACGCCTAATCCGCTCCCGGGCATGTGACTGTACAACGACACCACATCCACACACCGCCACCACACGTACCGGCATTCTCACGGGTGCGAGATCCTATCCATTCATCAGGTTCGTCCGACAGTACAGATGTGAAGTAAATCTGGTCTACTCAATAGGTAGGCCCGTTATTAGAAACGGTAGACATCCACATTGTACTTGTGTTTCTTCAGTCTCTCCATTTTCTCCAGTTGGGAGTGGATTAGGTGTTACCTAGCTAGTACCTCAGTGGTGTTACGCTTACCATGGGGCCCACCTTGATGATTTGTCATATATCTACGCCGTCCATTCATTTTCTAAAATGTATGTGGTCCTAAAAATTAAGCAGATCCAACTCTCAGGTGGACCACACCACAAGAAACAGTGGTGATTGAACGCCCACCATAAAAAAGTTCCTAAGGAGTACCATAATGTTTATTTGCCATCCAACCGGTTGATAAGTTAAAACAGACATGGATGAAGGGAAGATACAAAGATCCGGTTGATCCAAAACTTTTGCAAAAGTTGTTAATAGTCATTCACCACTTTTTCAAGTGGCGTGGTCCAAATGAGATTTAAATATATTTAATTTTTGGGTTCACCTTCTAAAATGATCTGTAAAAACATATGGACGGTGTAGATATACAAAATATTCATCAAGATAGACCTCACACAATAAGGATAACACCCACTAAGGTATCACCGGAATAACACCTAATCCACTCTTCTCCAAAATCCAGCTCATGTTAACATGAGCGTGCTCCGAGCAAGATCCAAGACACATGTCATGTCCGGCACACCGTAATAAAGAATGGAACTGAAGACGTACCACTGAAACTTTATTGTGGCCCAACATGATGTTACAATGCCATCCAGCCGTTCGTAAGGTGATTTCTAGAGGGATAAAGGAAAAACACACGTATCAGTCTACCTGTTCGAATTTTTTTGAGACCCAATTGTTCAATACCCACCGATGTTTCTTATGGCGTGGTCCACCTTTGGATCTGCCACTTTTCCTACTCCCATCTTATCATGAGCCGGAGAAACTGATGTGCGGATCGGATGTCAGACAGACATGGCAATATGCCCCTGCAGAGTTGCAGGCAGGTGCGGCTTTGGTGGATTACTAGATATGTGGCCGGTTGAAGCCAAAATTTGGACCACTCTCCACTTGGCGTGGCAAACTTACAACAAGCCCTAGTCCTGCACTTAGAGTGAGCAAAGGAGACCTGGCTAAGCCGGAGGATCCTTCGATGCCTAAGTCAGGTCAAGGAAATCTGAGTTTAAGTTGATTGCAGAGAGAGGGTGTGAGATGTTGCATGCCTGTAGCAGTGGGGTCTCATCATATTTATACCTAATTGTTGAATGGTCTGGGTCCGTTCATCTCGGCACGATTTGCTCAATCAGGAGGATTTTCAGATCGTGGAGATATTGTACGCGATCCAAGGATCGTGTATTGTGTCATGCGTATCTGCGGGCGAAGTAACCGGTCACGTCCACTTATGATAGTTTCTAAGTTTAATGCATAATGCACTCACATTTCATCCCAGCCTTGGCTCGAACCGCCTCTTCTCTGAAGGACAATAAGAATGAGGACGAGGACGAGTCCTCAGCCAGGCGGTCCTTCTCCAAACGAAGCCGGAGACGAAGACGGGGCCTCGGCTTGGGCCATCTCTTTCCTGGAGGAAGATGAGGATGAGGACGAGGACGATCCCTCGGCTTAAGGTTGTCGTCTAAGGGTTTGCTTAGGCTTGACGTGGAGTTCTTTCTTAGATGCGTCTTCTGTCATAAATTCAAACCGAGTTTCAGATCGAGCAGAGTGTAACTAGTTTCCACTTATCTGCTAAACATTCTGAAGGTCTTCTTCTTCAATAGTGTTCGCCATTCTAGATATTCTTGTGGATCCGACCGAACTAGAACAATGCCAGTCTTCGGAACTGTAAGGGGTTCAAATCTTCCCATACCATGGCCCATCCTGATGTATGTGCCTTAAATTCATGATGTCCGTCTATTAGCTCATTTCATGGCATGATCTCAAAAAATGAAGTAGATCAAGTGAACTACCGAACAGTAAACAGTGATGATGGACCATTTAAAACTTTGTTTTGGTGGACCCCAAGATGTTTTGATTGGTGTGGATACTCAATTATCATTGTTTCATGTGGTGTGATCTACCTAAAATTTGTATCTGCTTCTTTTTCTAAATCATGCTCTAAAATGATCTATTAAAATGAACGGACGGCGTGGATATAAGTCATATACTATCCACCCACCTCGGATCCACCAAAGCCGCGCCCATTGTATACCGGACAGGCTCTGTCCAAGCCGGCTGCTGCACGCAATTCGCATACCCTGAGCCCTGGCCCCTGGTACACGAAAGCGGATTGCGTACTGAGTAGGTCCACCGTGATTTATATATTTCATCCACTCCGTCTATCCATTTTATCAGATAATTTTACAGCTTTACCCAATAAAATAAGAACATCAAAAGTTTAAGTGGACCACATCACAGGAAATAGTGTGGATTAAGTATAAACCGTTGAAAAATTCCTATGGCCTACACAAGTTTTGGATCAAGTTTATATTTATGATTTCACTTCATCCATGTCTTATTGATCTTATGAATAGGTTTGATGACAAATAAACATCACTGTGGGCCCTGGGAAGGTTTCAACAGTAGATTTCATTGTTTCCACTGTTTCCTATGGTGTGGTCCACTTTAACTTTTGATATTCTTTAATTTTTGGATCAACCGCTAAAATGATCTGGAAAAACGGATGGAAGGCGTGGATAAACCATATACATTAATGGTGGACCCAACTGAGTTTACTCAGTACCATAAAAGAGTACTAAATTATTCAGTACGCACGCGTTCCGGCACACCAGAGCCTAAAAATTCAAGTCACCCTTCTTTTATTTATTAAGGGTAAAAGATATTTATATACGAGAAGTGGTATGATAAGGTGGTCCTCATCTTTCATAGTGGACACACGTTTTCAATACTGACATGTCGGCCCATGTTTTAAAAATCATGACCTTCGGATCTCTTCTTTTCCATGATATATTACATCTGAAAATCACTTGATGGGACAATCTTATCCATTCGATTTCTGACGTTAAGGTGCATGTTTAAAAGGAGAAGCACAACAACGGTCCACATTCTACTGAAAAAGATCCTAACGCTGGTGGCTGATATCTCAGATATTTTGAACCCATGAAAGCTATTTGTAGCCATCTATACACATTGTGGCTACATTTTGGTATGGCCCACCTTATTAGACGGATGAGATCTTTCGAATTATGCTCCGCATGTACAAGTGGTTTCTCTATAAAGCGGATTGGAAAGTGGATTGAAGTCCGGGAGGAAGGATTCGTAGGAGAGGGGTTAACGCGTGATGAGGGGATTTTCCACATGGGCTGCATTCGTTGACGATACCTCTCATGTCACGTGACTATCTGGCGCTTAGTCCTTCAAACAGAAGGATTTTCTATTCTGTTTGTTAGAAGCCACCAACTCTGTCTTTTGTCGCTATTTCCTACTTTATTATTCCAAAAATATCCTTGAGCTTTTGTATTATGCGATTTTAGCTCACATGGCCCATTGGTCTAGTGATCTGGATCGTTCATCTAATCAATCCTTCGTGGATGTCATGACAGATGAAAGATCTCACCAACTGACGGTCATGAACATCCCACCATTCACTTGGGAATGAATGTTAAAGGGTGCCGTCGATGGGTAGACCCAAACGCATTCCAATGGGTCCTGGTCCAATGCTGGTTAAAGAATTCGGCTTTGGTTCGGGTCTTATAAATTGGGTCTATTGGGGTCCAACGTGATGGACCCGGTTAAACTCATGTATGTCAGGTCCAGTCAAATCCACGTTGGTTTGATTGGTTTTTACCCGACAATTATATATGTTTTATATTATATTAATGATTTTAGAAAAAAAAAAACGTTTATTAATCCACACGTGTAAGAGAGCTCGTTTACACACCATAAAGATGTCAAAGTGGCACATGTGTGTGATCTAATCCATCCATGAGGTGAGCCAGGTAACTCTGTAAATGTTCTTAGCTTAAAAAACCCAACTTGAAACCTAAATCAAAAGATCCAATCGGTACCCAGCGGGTTTCCAATCTTGGCTAAATATGGGTCTAGAACCAACCAGACCCGAATTGGTTAGCAGGATATGAGTACTATGGGACTTGATCAAAGTGGACCCGTTGGCAGATCTAATGTTAAAGAAGTCAAGTGTGCACATTCATTAGCAAAATGTCTCTAGGGGTTGAAGCCTTGCAGGGTCGCCATATTGTTCATGTGACATCCACTTCGTATATCAATTTCACCAGCTCATGGATGGAAGTATATTAGCATAAAACACATCTAAATTCAAGTGGGTCACATTACAGGACATGATATGGATTGAATATCCACCATTGGAACTTTCGTAGAGGCTACCATGATCATTATATGCCATCTAAACCATTCATAAGGTTATTCCTTTCAAGATGAATGGAAATCACAAACGTTTGATTTAAAATGTTTCAATGATGGTCGTTCAACTTTTACTCTCTCTCTTTTATTTTTTTGGTGAGGTAGTGTGCCCGGGGTTTGTGTTGTATTACTACGTCTTTAAACATTAGATGCCAACAACGCAAAATCACAAGAGGGAAAATTCGGAACAAAAATTGAAAAAGTCAAACAAAAAATAAGAAATAAGGAGCACAAAGAATTAAAAGGTTCAATAATATGTCACTCTAGGACAATAATACATCTCTTTTCTTCACTAAAATAAGAGAACTCGAAATATAAGGCTTACCTCTCAATCTCATTATTTCAGAGCACGAGAAATTTCTAGGAAGATTTTAGAAAAATACTCGTTATCTACACATGTTCCTCCTATATGAAAAACACTACAAGATTATAATGTAAAGTAAATAAGTAATTATTATCGTTTCAAAGTGTTTGTTTAAACATGAATTACGGCTTATAAATTAAGAGTCAAATGTACGTGTAAAAAAATATATAAAGAAAATTATAATCACTACATTTTTTTGCATCATGATATTACCATTTTTACAATGATTTTCGGGTGAAACAAATAATTATAATTAACTATTATTATTGTAAAATATAAGTGATGTCACCATACAATTATTATAATAAGTAATCATTACCCATTTCTAACCATTTATCATTGTAGTTAGAAAACCAAACACACTCTCAGGAGTCCATTGGTACGGGTTGGAATTCAAATCACAATTAACTTAAAATACTTATTTGTGTTTAACACTTGTATATGAAATATGTTATATTTAAAGATTTGAGTTTGATAGGTAGAGTGAAACTACATCATGCACAAGAGGGATTTTACGAATTCTCACGTATAGCTTAATCAGAGTTTATGTAAAATCCACCCTGATCACTAGGTACGTAGCACTATTATTAGATGTAAGGTCCAAAATTCGGTGTGGTACATAATTTAGGTGCGCGATACAAAGGAAAATAGTTGGGAAAAAGATGCCCACTCTTGATTTTTTTGAAGCATTTCATGATGATTATATGAAATCCACTCCAACCATTAGATGCTAGAATTCAGGCATTATGATTAAAAATCAGGCCCAATCGTGATTCATGTGGCCACACAAAGAAAAATAGTTTGGAGGGTGAACATTGCCTCTTATATTGTTTCTTTTTATATGACCTACTTAAATGGCAAACTATGCTTGATTTTTGGGCCTTATGGCTAAAATATGGTCACACACCTGATTATCAAAGTGGATTTAATTTAAAATGTCACGTTGGTGCCACTAACTTTTAAAGCCAAATTCAAACGACTTTCATGTAGCATGCACAAATATATATGAAATTTCTTACATCTGTCCCACCATGATGTCTACAGAGAATTCACTTGGGTCACCAAGTGCATCACCCATTTTAGATTTAAGGCCCAAAAATCAGCTCGGTTTGTAATTCATGTGGGCCATATGAAGGGAAATAATTTACCGGGCAACGCTCACCCTCGAAACTATTTTCCTTCTTGTGGCCCACTTGAATAATGGATTGACTTTATTTTTGACCCCATAGTCTAAATTTTACTTGGCGTCTAATGATAGGAGTGGATTTCATAAAATAATTATGGCAGACCTTGAAAATCAAAGGTTGGTGTCCCTCCACTGCCTGTTTTTCTTCATATGGCCCACTTGAAATACAGATTTAGCTGATTGGAGCCTTTCGTACGGACGTCTAAAACAGAAATTTCAGCCATCTTTCTTCTGTACACCATGGCCTACCAGAGGAGTGAATCAGCCTGAATTTTAGGCCGGGTGGCGTCAACGGTGCAGCACATCGGATGGAAAACTCAGATTTTGCACACATGTGCCATTTGGCACGTGTGCTTGCATGTAGATGGACAGGGCCTGATAGACGTGTGGGCATAGCAAATCTAAAGAGTCTGTCAACGTTGGTAGATGTGGGACTCGTTTAATTGGAGTGGATTATTAATGCGTTGGGCAGGTCATGGAGGGAAGTGGATTGCGTCCTGCCCTCTGTGGGGCCCACCGTTATGTGTAGGTTTTATTCACACCGTTCATCCATTTTTTCATATCATTTTAGAATATGAGTTTGAAAATTAGGCAGGTCGAATGCTAAAGTAGACCGCACCGCAGGAGCTGCGGAAACAATAAAACTCACCGCTGAAACCTTCCTAGATCCACCGTTTATTTTCCATCCAACATTATCAGCTGCTCACAAGAAGTTTTAGATGGTGGGGGTTCAATCCCCACTGTGTGTCCACCTGAGCCTTGGATCTCTCTCATTTTTGGACTCCTATACTAAAATTATCTGAAAAAATGGATGAACGGCATAGATACAATCCATACATCACAATGGACCCCACAGAGGTCTGCCTGGACGGATTATCGTCCAGCTGGGGGCAGGACGCAATCTGCTTCCGTCACGGAGAATAAGTCGTCCACTCCTTTTCGTATTATTTGCTAGGACTAAAATAAAATAAAGGGCCAGTACAATGTGTGACAGCTCAGCAAGCTGTGTCAACCCATCTACCGACATAAGGTATCCATACATCCCAATCCAGGTCATCCAAACCGTGGGCCCCATTGTGGATGAGGTGTGGCCACAGATCACACTATCTGACCAATGCCACCAAATGGACGGTTTAGAAAAGAAAATGGTCACCGGTCCAGAATCAACGGTCCAAAATGATGAATTAGATAGTCGAATCAGTGCTGTTTCTTGGCTATGCACTATCTCTACAGACTACGGGTCTCATGAAGAACGGCCTGCATTGGCATGTGACATGCCACGTGTATGTTCCTGAGTTGTCTTTGCTTGGTGGTATGTGCCAAACAGCACATGATGACAAAAGTCAACTTGAGTTTTAATATAAAAAAATATATTAGGATAGGTATTAAAGAGTATTTTATTCATAACACCCATTTTTCTACTCTTTTGATGACAAAAAATGATTCCTATGGTGTATTAATTGAGTTTTTAAAATTTATATGTAGATAATATTTTAAAAAAATATTTTTTAAAATCTAGTATTGAATTAAAGCAAAGCTTAAATATGGTTAAATAGAATCATTTTTATTTAAATGGTATTTAAATTTTATTAAATAAATGTTGGTCTAGGGTTTAGGGTTTAGGGTTTTAGGATTTTAGGAAGCGAGGAATGTGCGTTACGGGTGGTGGGCGGTGGGGCTGCTTAGGTGCATTGTGGCACTTTAATGGGCACACCTAGCACGTTGCCGCGGGTTGTCGGGCTATTTGGCTACCATATGACCTGACTCTTTTTTAAATTGATTTATTTGTTGGGCTTTAAGCTTGATGAGGTAGATGAAAGGTTATTAATTAGTCTTTAAGCCTATTTGATTCAGTTAAAGAGTCTTTACACTTAGAAGTATCTAATAGTCGCTGCATCGAAACCATATATTTTATTAATTTTATAGTTAATATTCTTATATGAGAATAATGAAGATAGGCGCGTGAGCCGCTTCAACTTGCATTTCTTTAATTTTATGGTTAATCTCTTCATATAAGAGTGATGGAGCTGATGCCAAGTACTCGTTCTTCATTGGGTAGTGGAAGCTACTTGGAAGACTGTATTAAGCCCAGTTTAATTAAATTCCGAGGGTAACTACGCCAAATTCCTTTAAGCCGGATGAAATGATGCCAATATCTTCAAGAAGCTTACAATGATATGCACTTTTAAATTATTTGTTATATTTTGTAGGTGTAAGGACATTTTTGCATTTAATTTTTTATATTAAGTATTGCATGTAGGGCTTAAGTGACCCGCCAATAGATAAAAAAAGTTTAAAATCTATTGGAGTAGGGGTCAAGTTACCCTGTTATCAAGATTCGAGCAATCTTTAAATGATGAAAATCTCTCCTTCCCCATGAATGAGAACCTAAAAATAATTGCAACCACGTGATTTGGGCCATATGTCTTGTTGTGTCATTTGCCAACCCTTGTTTGAAGGGATGGGATGATCCTAGGTAAGGTGTATCTTGATCATATGCAGGTCCAATTGAGAGGACAGGACTTACGGAACCCTAATAGTTTAGGGCGTAATTTAGCTAATGACCCTAACACTCATCACCTAGCTGGTGTTGAACCTTTATGGCCCCCACCATGATGTAGATGTATCATTCACCTCGTCTATTTTTCCAATTTATTTTAGGTCATAATCTCAAAAATGGGACATCCAAATCCCAAATGGACCACACCACCAAAAACAAAATAGTATTTATTAAATGTGCACCATTAAAAACTTCCCAAGGTACACTAATATTTATTTTCCATCCAACTAGTTAATAAATTGACACAGACTTGGATGGAGGGAAAACACAGAAGTCAGCTCCACTCAGCTCGTAGTTTTCAATAGTAAATGCTCAGTTCATATAAATCATGGTGGGCCACGGAGCCTTGACACTAGCATGGATGACGCCGGGGTCAATAGCCAAACCGCATCCAGTAGTATAGAGATGGAAAACCAAACATGGATGAAATATCCTAAAACCAAAGGAAAAGCCGTAAAACCCAATAATTTTCAATCACGTTCTCACTACTACCAAGCATTGATAAAATATCCCAAAACCATAAGAAAACCTAAACCCGATATTTTTCAATCATGTTATCCATACTACCAAACATGGATAAAATATCCTAAAATCATGGGAAAACCCGTAAAACCCGATATTTTTCCATCATCTTCCTCTTGCGACTCTGATCGTGACAGGGACCGAACCTCGTTACACGTGGCTTTTCGATGCCCAGAAGAGAGTAGAATAAGCTTATTCTACACTCGTGGTGCGTGGGACCCACCTTGATCTGTAAACGACATCCAATCCGTCCATCATGCGTGCACCACTCGTGTTCTTCTCATAGCCCAAAAATCAGACAAATAAAAAACTCAGGTGGGCCATACCATGTAAAATCATGCTCAAAACCTCTGAAATCACATGTGTGGCCCACATGAGTTTTGTAATGCTCTGATTTTCAGGGTTTACATTCATGCTAGCAGGATTCATCTTATGAATGGATTGGATGGCATATAAAAACATGTGGGGCCCTGAAAGGTTTTAATAGGGGCCTTCCCCATCATAACTGTAGCTCGTGCTGTTAACACCAATCCCTGCCATTGATTTCTCATGGCCCCAAAATCATGTGGGTCAGATTATCCTAGCTACTCGATATGTAGAAAAAAGATAAAAACAAAAAAAAACAAAAAGCAATCCTCCACAAACGGGAAGAAGAAAAATGAACGGCCACAGATGGCATTTAAACCATGGGTGGCTTTGTATAATATATCTTAAGTTAGGATTAGAGCATGATTAGAAAAGTCACTAATTCCCTTGTCATGGGTCATTATCAGGCCGGCCAGCTCACCTAATTCGTTTGCTTGCTAGAAGTTGGTTACGTGGTGGAGCACGAGGATCCATGCACACGCACTCTGCCACTGTACGCATTGGACAGATGTACCTGATCTAAACCGTCCGAATTGAAGGACACATTGATGCAAGAGTTTCAGTGCATGAAATTGCCTTTTTATAAAAGATCAATGGTCATGATTCAATGAACAAGCACTCGATTAGATTAGAAAGCTACAATCAATCTGGTCGGTTGTGCCTCACTTAAAGTGGGACCCAGGATCTGAAGAGTCTGGGTGAAGGAGTATGCAGGCTGACTTGAACAGGCTGTATTCAAACACGGCAAGCTTTACAAAGTCTTCTGCTCTTTGGATTCTTATAGAAATTTCTTTCTTGTCTGAAGGGGTACGTCTCGACTCTTTCCTGTTTGGATTAGGACATGTCTGCTCTCTAAAGAAGATTGGATCGACACAAAGAACAAGCATGCATTCATAGATACGTGTGGACAGTTGTGCACGTGCGGATAGATCAAACGCATGGAAATACATACTTTCTGACCCGGCCCGGCCCAGGCTGGTTTAAGCCTGGCCCATGAGCTAAAAACCCGAGCCCATTCCTGGCCTGTCCGCTAGCTGAGTAGATAGGCTTAAGCTTGAGCAAGCGGCCCCATAAGTTCCCATAGAGTTAAATGCTAATGCTAGAGTTGTACACGAACTGAACTGAGTTAGCTCGGTTAACTCGCTCGACTCAGCTTGGAAAAACTCGACTCAACTTTGCTCGAAATTGGGTTCGAGCCGAGTCAAGTTGATTTTTTGAGTTTGAAAAAATTTTGAGCCGGGTCTGAGCTAGACCGAGCTCAACTCAACTTAGCCCAGAACTTGACTCAGTTCGAATCGATTCGATTTAGATCAGGTTTACTTAATAAATAAATTATATAATATATATATTAAAAATTTTAAAACCTAAACTTGAACTCAACTCACAGGCTCAAACTCGGCTCAAACTGGCCCAAGCTACTGATCGAGGCGAGCCAAGTTCGAGCTAGGGTAGCATGCTGGTTGAGCTGAGCTGGGCCAAGCTCGACTTGGTTCAGCTAGTGTACAGCTCTACCAATGCATGGTTGCATGCTCATGTGCATTAGAAATACACAAATACCTACAAATAGATGAGTACTAATGGGCCGGGCTGTTTCACTCGTCATCCTGTCAGCAATGGGTCAGGTAGCCCATGGCTCAAATGGGCCGACCTGCTTCTGATGCAGGGTTGGGATAGGCTAAATGGGTAATAGGTTGGGCTTGGGTTAGGAAATGTGGACCATCAAGGTAAATGGGTCTGGCTTGGTTTGAGCCCCACATCTAAATAGGTGCTGGAGCCTTAAAACCTTCCTAGATAGGGGAAGAGCTTTGGAGATACCCTTTGATAGGTTCAATAGCGAAATATGAAACCCTTTGATTTTCTTACAGTAATATGTTCCAAAAAGCTTGGAGGTTTATGGAAAGTAAAGAACTGAAATGGTAAAATCGGCCATTCCTTGTAATAGCAGTGGCTTTAGTGCAGCAAAAAAACATGTCCTGACATAAAGGACAACCTTACAGCTAATTCACATATATATGCCTGTATGACAGTTCACACCCCCCAGTTGTCCATCAATTTAATACGTTCTTTTGATCCGTCCATAGCTGTACAGCTCAGGTTAAGACGTGGTCAGGAATCCAGGAACATTTCGGCATGTTTGGAACATAAGATTAGGTGTAATAGAAAAGAATTTTGCTATTTGGATTTTAAAAAATCTTTAAATTTATTTTATTTTCTACAATTAGCTTATGTTATTACTCACTGATCATTAACACTCAATGTTAGTTTATTAGTAAAGAACCGTGTAATTCCATTTAATTAGCTCTAAGAAGCTAATAAATCCGTCTGATCACTTAAATTTCGAGTTTAACCTCGTGATTTATTCATCTAGGGTACCAAATCTAGTTGACTTATCACTAATTAATTGAGACAGTCATAACTAAATAAATATATACCTAAAGCCGAGACAATTAGGAGTCGGATATTAATTAACAAACCAGACTGACCCAGTTATTCTTTTAATCTAAGAACCAACGGTTTAAGATGATTATGATCGGATCACCATTTCTGCTGGTTGCGAATAAGCTACATTATGAACTTAGCTAATTCAAACACTAATCATTGTGCACAAAAAACCTTACTACTCAATTCATTTAAAAAAATGCATTCATTATCTGAACAAGCTCTACATTGCTCGTTAATGGGCCACTAAACCCGAGACTATAAAAAGATGTTTGTCTTAATGGACTTGACGTCTATCGTGAGACATCAAGCCGAGATTACGTATCGAATTGCTTAACTTGAACTCGCAAGGCTAGTGCATGATATGTGTGAATATTTTTGAAATTAATTAAGAACTTAAGTGAATTATATATATCCAGTCATTGTCAAAGTTGTGACTTTCGGACTGTTAGATTATAACTAAATTTATGGCATTGATCGAGATTATTACCTTTCTTAGATCCGTATAGTTATAGACTTGATTGACGCTCGGTGACCATTGATTTGGGTTAGGGCCTTCTCGGTTGATCGACACGTCTAATCATCGGATAGTTGTGTCCAAACATAAATCACCTATTGTGACACTTATTCCACGACTTATATTGACTTGTACACCTCTCGTTGGTTGGAAACAACCCCCTTTAGGGTTAGTATAATAAATAAAAGGTCAGTGGGGCCATTTGTGCACCATCTGACATTATAAATATCATTCCATTTCACACCCCTCTCCCCATACGAATTTACCTAGAAATTGGGGAGAAAAAGAAAAAATAAGAGAGAAAGGGAGAGAGAGAGAGAAAAAGAGAAAGAGAGTGGAGTCCTTGGTGTTTGCTTGCACTAGAATTCCTTCGACGAAATCCAAGCTATTACCGTTTTCCTCTATCAAATCCACCCCTGCGCACGATCGGAGATAAGAAATTCTTCCTACCTCCCGATTAAACTATTTCATGTTAGATTCTATGAATCTTATCCAAGTTTCTTTTGATTTGATTAGGAATTAGTGTTTTTTTTCCTTAAAAACCTAATCCTGGAAGTGTTAAGTCGGGTGAATTATTGTAAATGTGCGGACCATTATTTCTATATTGCCGTTTATCGATCATTGAGGGTCTCAGTTAATGATTCTTGATTATGAATGGTTTGGTGCATGCTGACATGTTTATATTTCGATTACGATTGCAAATCTTGATATTACTTGCTTATTTATATTCACATGTTCGATGAAATGCCTAATTGAATAATTTACGAAATTTGAGGTTTATGCTAAATTTTATTATGATTGTCTAATGGTTAGTTAGTCTTTGATTGATATTTAGAAGTGCTTAAGATGTTATGTTAGTTAGCAAATTATCGCAGTAAGGGGTGACTGAGTTAGGTCAGTCACTTTAGGCTTGTTCGATCGACCTAGGTCGAGCATAGACGATCGACGGTAACTAGACTATATGGGATGCTTGCACTCAATACTGGTTACGCTAGGATTTTTCCAAGTCAATCAAATTAGTCAAATGACCAACTGATCATGTATGTTTACGATTTACGACAACGACTAATTGAATTTAGAATACCCCCGTTCCCATTGAAAAAGTCTACGTATAACCGTTAGTGATATGATCATATAAAGACTCATGAGCCGGGCATGGTGGTATGAGACATCGCATCTGAGTTGTTGGCCTATGTTGGGGTGATATGCTTGCCATATTGGTGAAAAAATAGGATGACGAACCTCCTTGTTGTGACTATTGAGCACGCATGAAAGCTATGAGCCTATTGTATTATAAATGAAATTGATGTCGTGACTCAATCACATTTGTGTTTGGGTGACAACTCTTACATCATTTATGGTTGTCCTTGGGTGATGAATCCTAAAATGGATTAAGGGACAGGTGATAAGCCATTATGGTCATATCAAACCTCGTGATCCGGGTAGAGACTCGTGATATAATTGCGGTATCTTAGCTTTGTTAATCTGTTGTATGAAGTGGAATTAATAACTAATCGATTAATTATACACATCAATCGTATTCCAATATAATATGATGTTATGACTTAGCTTTAGAGTCGTGTGATGAGGGAGTGTTGGCATTTACGAAGTCGGTATTGAAGTAGCTTATGAGGGAGTGCTGGGTTGTGAGATGGATGCGTCATTTCATAATCTCATTGATGCATTTAACAATAGTATTTAGGAAGTACTTGATTTCTTGTTTATCATTACTTACGCTGATTGAGTCGATAACATATGTAACTTAAAACTAATGGAACCATTGAGTTAGCTATTCACTCTCACATGGGACGATGTTTTAAAACACCATTCAGACGATGCTATTGATGTAGGTGTAGTTGAGATCTCCAGTGGGTAGGCTTAGACTGGCTTGCACTTTCGCCATGAAGTGTTAGAAGTATTAGGTGAAATTAGATAAACTTACATTTATTTTAAATTTGTGCATGTATATATTGGAGTCTCTGATTGGGTGTTCTTTGTGTGTTGATTTTGTTGTATGTTCATTGTAGCTTGTATAATCTCCATTTTTTTTCGATCACCACTATCGGAATTGTATATTTGACTGTTAGCCCTATATTTTTAAGATTTGTTATATTTGCTTGACTTTTTATGCAGCTGATATAAGACTATTCTAATTATTAATCATGGGTGAACGTTAACTGGATTGTGCAGGCACGTAGAAACTCGCCCACATGCATTTATTTTGTTAGTTTAACACCCAGGAACTTAAGATCGCAGCCTCCATACTTGGGTGCTGATTTTCAGCACTTGACAGGTCCCATGCAAATTTCAACTAGCATTTGGAAATATCAGGAAGGATTCAATTAATTTGAGTATTATATCATCTTCATCCTAACAATAGCTATCGAGGGATTTGCTCAGTACGCTTTTATTGTACTGAATAGATTGATTTGGGCCCACCATAAATGTGTGGTTCATCCACGATGTTCGTCTGTTTATCCAGCCCATTTTAGAAGCATATCCAAAGCTAAGTGGACCACACCTTAGGAAATAGTGGAAATAATGATTTTGACTATTCAAACCTTGTTAGGGCTCATAGTGATGTTTATTTATCATCCAACCTGTTCATAAGATGAAAAAGACATGGATGAAGGGAAAACAAAAATATCTGCTTGATTCAAAATTTCTATAGGCCTTATGAACTTTTCGACGATGGATATTCAATTCACATTATTTTCTGTGTTGTGGTCCACTTGAGGTTTGAATATACTTCATTTTTAAGCTCAGGTTTTAAAATTATCTAGACATATTAAATAAAATACATAAATTATGATAAACCCCATAGAGTTTACTAAGCGTATTGAGTTAATTAGTATCTAATCTGCTTCCCATTTTGAAATCTACTACATCCACGGCCCTCACATTGATGCATGTGTTTTATTCTAATTATCCATCTATCCATATGCACCCTTTACACGTGACATTTAAGCGTTGCACTGGCCTGGGCTGTGAAATTTTGTGTTAATTAGAGGTGGGCATTGAGTCGAGTCAGACCGAGTTAGGTCCAACTCGACTTGATCCGGTAATGTGAAAACCCCGACTCGAACTCGATCTGACTTGGGACCGAGTCCAGCGGGCCTGACTCGATCCAAACCGGATCTTGGCTGGGCTGATCCGAACCGAGTCCGACTTGGTCAGAGATATGGACTTGGATCGAGTTGGCTACGGTTCAGATTGGGTCACCATATGTTGACGTGATGTACTGTCCCCACTATTTTTGGTGGTGGGGTCCGCTGGAGCTTTGGTTCTAACTCATTTTTTAGCTCATGCACTAAAATGATCTCTCCAAATGGATGGATGGGCCACTAGGTCGAGCCAGGGCGGATGGTGTGGACACAACAAATACATCATAGTGGGGCCCATTTTAGTAGCTAATCCGCATTCATCCAGAACCAGGGCGGGCCACGACCGAGGTCCCGATCTTGGCCGGACCACCAACAGCCTGCACTCAAGGTCCCGAGCTAGGGCGGGCCACTAGCTACCTACACTTGATATACCGAGCCCCAAAAAACACAAAATAAAAACCTAAAAAAATCAACATACCTGATGAATGGATGACAATGAACGGTAAAGATTGGGTGTTGGGCTACTGGCTGGCATGCATTCCGATCGGGTTCGATGCAGCGCCGGCACGGGTAGGATTAGGGTAGATAAAATGGTAAAAGTAAAAAATAAAAAAGTTTAATATATACTACCCAATTTCGTTCTGAGTCGGGATTCAGATTGGATCGGATCTGCAGATCAGGTTACCAGGTGACCCGAACTCGACTCACACGGGATTCGAATATGGGTGGGTCTACTTGATCCGAATCTGACCCTGACATTCGGTTCAGGTTGAGTCGGATTTGCCGAGTCCAGTCTGGTCCTGCCCACCTGCAGTACTGTTAATTCAATCTAATGCCATTTCACACCATTTAATCTCGCGTTCCAGACCGGCCATTAAAGTGGTAAAACCACATGAGGAAAACAAAAGGCTCGGAAATGAACATCACCTGGCAGAAAAATCAGGCCCGTCCCCTCATCAGATACGGCAGACCGTTGGGATATGGACCACAGACGGTCTGACTCAACGTACGAGTATGGCCACGACACTTGGTGTGGTGCGGCACCACAAGCTGTAGTGCCGTTATCAAACCTCCCCACCTTTCCTCTCCTTTTGTCCGAGCTATATAAAAACGGCAAAAAAAAAAATAAAAAATCGTGAAATTGCGGAGAGATTTGAATGGCTCTCGTCCTTCCGTCTTGGTGCGCACGATTACACGTGTCACCACCTGCGCAAAATAGAAGGCGTCCTTGCCGTCCTCCCTCCGCCACTCTCTCTCCTACTCGAGACGATGCAGTCGATTGGGTGAAGACCACTTCCAGCTTCTTCGAAGAGGATTCTAGGCCTATCATGCTATTCGATGGTGAGCTAGCTCATTCTAGCATGATTTCCTCTTTCAATTCTAAATTTACGCCTGCGTGGTCTAGGGGATTAGCCTGCGCATACCCAAGCATAACCCTCTAGCAGCAGCAACTCAAATGACTTTGATCAAAACGCCTTTCGCTCTTCCCAATGGTTTTCAGTTGTTTAAACTACAGTTGCGCATGTTAACCTCATTCCCCACTCAAGATTAGGGTGATAGTTCACCACTGTTTTCAGGTTCTGGTGTCTTAATCAACCGCACCGCAATCTGAACCGTTCAAATCTTGGCCTTCATCGCAGATGGTGCACAGCCTGAAATTCATACTGATCGAACAATCTCAACCATCTGATCTCCGCTTGGACAACCGATCATTTTACTTTTAACAGCCATCAATTGGATGGTTAGAACTTGCGATCTCTTCTCATTAGTCAGAGTGATTCTTGGGCTATGCTCCATCCACAAGGATTCCTCTGATTTGGATGGTCCGGATCGACATGTTTCGATGTATGAGGTAAGCAATGCAGCATTTGCATGCTAGTATTTATGCAAGGAGAAAGATAAGTAGCAGAAAAATTCTAGCTGTACAATACAAGGAAGGGAGGTATCAGTTGTGCATAAGGTGAAAGGGCCACACTTATAAATTCAATCAGACCGTTGGGTGATCTAGACCGTTCATTGTCGTATATGGTAACCTTACTGATGAGTGGACTGGCCTGATTCTGGGCCAGGTGATCTTCATGGTGCGGGCCGCCTTATTCACTGCCTAGATGTTCTATACATGCATTGGCATGATAGGCAGGTTATGCATTAAGCTAACATGCTACCAGTTGTAGGTGATCATATCCTATGTTCTTCTTTCTTGTGTCAGTGACTTAAGAAGATATATATGTAGTGATGTATGTACATAGGCATGTAGGTAAACGCCGAAGTAGTTATTTCATACACCTTAAGGTGACGGACGTACATACGTATCTGTCTGTAGGTTGGTTTCTATGGAGGCAGTGTCTGGTTGAATGATACAACTTAGGGAGATACAAATGCATCTGTTACATGTATGTATGTATGGATGCTTGTAGGTAGGTAAGGGTAGTCAAGTAGGTAGGTGAGTTCTCATACATCTAATGGAGGTAAATATGCCTTCATTCTTCTATATGCATGTTTTTATCTGTGCGTGCGTGTGGATGTGCAATCTGAGAAATGTATATGGCTGCTGAATGTTGTTTGTGAATGAAAATAGATGAAAACTTGAGTGTTGTTAGTGAATGAAAATAGATGCAAACAGGGAGTTGAGTACATAAGCTAATAGTCAAGTGGTCAGCAGGTCAGGCTTGGGGGTTGGTTTGTGCCAGATTTTGAACTGGTTGGGCTTGTCCTGTTAAAAAATTTGATATTTCCTGGCCTGGGTCCATTGACAGCCCCAGCTTGTAGGGAAGAAAAAAGAAGTACAGAAAGAGCACATATAATTCAAAATTATTCAACAAATACACATGCCATAAAAAAATGAAATCCAAACCCCTTACCATCTGAAATTGTAAAGGCCTGATCCAAGGGAGTTGATTTTTGATAGAGAAGATTGCGAGATCGAACAATGTTCCTATACTTCATCTTTCATATATTCTAAATGTATATAAATTACAATTCCTGTTGATTTGTCCATATAAAATTGATAACCAGCTTAATTATTTTAACACTAATCTTAAGTGGAAAGCACATGATTCCATTTGGAGATGAGTACCATGCATCCATCTCTCTCATATGGAGATGCAACATAAATATATTGAAAATACCTTCCGTTTTGGACTTGAGAGGTCTCAAACCAGAGGGGCAATGGAGTATGGACGCCATAGGAATAATGATAAAAAATTTCAGAAGATGAAACCATGTAAGCTATCATTTCGATACTTGTGAGGGCAGACATTGATGTGGCTATTGGAATCTTCAATTTTTTGTGAGATATTTGTTTCTGCTAGATGATATGTTTTTTCACCCATACTTTTGCCACAATGTCTACATTGGATCTTGGAGAGAGCAGTTGTAGAAATGCATTTTGTCATAAACATAGTCAAAGTTCTGTTTCAGTAGGCATGATTTATGAAACTCTAGCGAGCGAAATACTGAGATTAAAAACCCCAAAAGAAAATTTTAGATACATGGTTGCAGAGAAAAGTATGTGGCGATATTCTATATCTGATATATATTGCCTTGACAAGTCGTTCTGATGTACAATTTACTTTTTGTGACAGGTGTTTGTAACTTATGTAATGGGGGTGTGAGATTTGTGCGTGCTAACGATCATAATAGGTCAGTTGAATGATTTTAACCATGTGGGCTGTTTTCCTATGCTTGACTGAATCTTACTCTGGCTGCAGCATACAGTTTGGAGTCTTTTATTAAAGTTTTAGTTACTTGGGGAGTGTTTGGATGCACTTGTATTGCAATTATCTAATAAAGTGGAAATAAGCAAATTGTAACTTCCTCTCTAGCATGCACGTTGGCCCAAACTCCAAATTGCAATTGTGCTACTTTCGAGTCAGAAGGGTAGCTGCGATTACACTGCTACTTGGAAAGTTCATTACCATTTTGTCTTAAATTTCTTTTTTTTTTTTTCAAGAAAATTTATGATTTTATTAAATGAAAATAAGCAGTTTATCATGAAGAGCATGCCCGACCCTCCCGTCACTAAAAAATCAGGCCAAACACAAGCTTGGTAAAAAAGAAAAAGAAAAAGAAAAAGAAAATAATCTAAAACCAAACTGCCAGCAAGCATACAAATACAAACACCCCAATTCCCTGGAAGATCCACCTTAGAGAAACCTTGAAACTCCTGCTTTGAGAGTGCCTGGTTGATAATCATTTGGAGAATCCTTTAATAACTTGAGCTGATGAGACCTTATTCTAAAAAACTGGAGTCTCTCTTTGCACAGAGCCCAAACTTCTTTACCTTCTGTTTCCATTCCTTGATTAAACTGAAGGGTACGTTTGGATGCACTGTTGAATTGAATTGCAATTATTAATATGGTGGGAATAACAATATTGCAATTTGCACAGCATTACTTCCATGTCGGGCTTGAAAAAAACGTAACTGCAATTCAAGGGCTACTAATTAAAATGAATGTTCTCAATTCAATTCGCTTGTGCATCCAAATGCAGCCTCAGTTTCCATTGAATTTTAGGGTTCGAGCCCGTAGCTCAATGGTAACAAGGGGTGTTTCAACCTTGAGGCCTTGGAACCCAGCTTTCCTAGAAAAATATGCAGCCTCAGTGTCTTTCTATGGATAGTGTCAACACGATATCTACTCATTTTGGTTTGAAGTTCTCTAGATTTCCTTCCATGTTTCATTCCCTTAAAACTATATTTTTTTGCAGTGGTGCAGCAAAAGAGCTGATACCTTTATTGCCATTATTGTCCTTTGACAGAACAATCAGGTATGAAGCACTCCAGAGTGAATCAGGCAAGAAATTGCTGCAGAGATCTGGAAGGTCCCCTGATGATATTTCCAGTGTCGTGCTTGTTGAAAAGGACAGGTAGAAACATTTCCCTTCAAAATTGCAGATGTGTAGTGCTATAGGCAGAAAGCATCTTTGGATTATATAGAAAACAAACCATCATGTTTTCTTTTACAGTTAAAATCAATGTTCATGAATCTGAATCTAATTGTGAAAACGCGAAGGTGTTGCAATGCAAACTGCAAATCATAATTTTTTATTTTTATTTTTTATTTCAGTTTTTTCTTTGAATACAAATGAAGTATGTTCTTTAAGTATGTAAATAAAGATATGGCCAAATTAACCCTGATCTAATTCTGTGACATCTTTCTGTGAACAATCAGATGGTAGAAATTAGTAGTCCTTTTAAATTGTCTCCAATTCCATTTCATCTGTCTTCGATCAGCAATGTCCATAAATTAAACTAACCTGTAACCATTAGCAACTGCAAATCTCTAATCTATGATACATTTCTATTGAGATGTGCCACCTGTGTATATTTTTGTTAAGCAGGATCAACATGAACCTTGGCTCATAAGTGTCTTTGGGTGGAAAGTCAAATTGTAGGATTTGAATTTTAAATTTTTTATTTCAATAATGATGATTGAAATACACATCCTTAGTGAGTGCATGTCCTGTCGCGTTAGCAACTATATTACTTGAATATGAAATGACAATGGTTCGAAACTTAATATTTGAGAAGCATGGATATATCTTTCTTTCTTTCTTTCTATTTTCTTTTTAAATTTCTCCAAGTGATCGAAGTACCAGACATGAGTATGACTCCATCTTTGAGTGTTGAAGCAAAAAATATAAGTTGGTATCTGAACATCTATGGTTGGCCGCAGATCATATATCAAATCAGAAGCAGTACTGAAGATAATGGAATATCTTGATCTCCCCTTCCCTCAACTTGCACTCTTTTTACAGCTTGTACCTCTGTAAGCACCTTCTCCTCATATCACAGATACAGCTATATATATGCATGTGTGTATCTTTCTTCAGTATGCTACAGTGTCCTGACGAATGAGATCTTGCTCATTATGGCTGTTCCGTTTTTCTTGTTTATTGACTGTTGCAGGTTCCTGAGGGATTTTGTATACGACAATGTCGCAAACAACCGTTACACAATCTTTGGTCGTTCTGAATCGTGTGAAATATAGAATCATGTGAAATATAGAGCACTGATGGTCCTCTCTATGTTCCTTTTCTTTTAATATATGAAAGCAGCATATCAATGAGGAAATTGGATGTGTATAGGGAAACTAAAGAAAGACTCCTATTATGTATAAAATGGTGAATATATTCATGAAGTTTGAAAAATAGCATTATGCTCTTTGCAAAGGTGAGTAACATTCCTTCCGTCGACTGTGAATTACCTAGGAAGAGGTGCATTTATTCAATTAAAACCTGAATGACTCCTAGGTTGCTTGTTCTTCTAGTGTTCGTTCGATAGAAAATCTATACCTTTATTTCCTATTCTACTTGGTCTTCGGAGTTGACAGGGATTTTCAGTTCACTGATATTTCCAAATGCAAGGGACAAGATGTCCATGCTGCAGTGAGAGTATCGTTATGCATATAACTATTTTGGGTTCAAGTCATTCAGCAGAATATATAATAGCAGAGAGACATTATCTTTAATGTAAGCAACGATATGTATTTTTAATACAAAAAAGTTGTTTTTGTCGATTCTAACATCAGATTCAAATCTACACACCTGCTAGTTTCAAAAGAATCAAGAACAATGTCAGACATATCTTTAGTTACACTTTGGTACAGGTGATTACCTGTGATCTACGGTTCTAGATTATAATAGAGGAATTACTTGACACTCCAGTTGAGTAGGATGATCCACACACACGCACAGCCACCATTCATGTGTACAATTCTACCCATTTGAACTTGGGCCCCCCTTATTGATGGGTGACAATACTAAAATCACAATGAATGGATGATCTTGTCTGATTGGCAGCAAATAAATGGATGATAAAAAGAATCAGCTGTCTAAATTCAACAAAAAAGAGTTTGTCAGAGTCTAGGATCATCCAATCAATCTGCTTTTGGGGCTATGCCCATGAATGATGGGACCAATGACTTGGACCTTTTTTGTTTTATTTTTGGATTGAGGTAACATGTTTGCCATGTTTGAAGTGGCTGTGTTCATATGGATAGATCATCATACTATGTGATGTTATCAAATAACTCTATCAAATAATACAGAACAAGATCTGTGTATCAGTCACAAACACAATCCCTCCGATTTCATGATGTTAACCAAAGAATCAACCACTTCCAATATCTCTCTTGCCTGTGGATGGGAAAAATCACCTGCAATAAATTCATCAACTGCACCATCAACCTCTATCAAACTACAACCCGGTTTCTTCTTCAGTCCTTCCTCTGTTATCAATCCCCTAACTCTATTGGCCTCCATTTCCCATCCAGCTTCCCTATACATGTTATATAAAAGCACATATGTACCACAATCAGCTGATCTCAACTTAGCCAACTTTTCCCAAACTCTATTTCCAACTTCAACATTTCCATATATTCTACAAGCACTAAATAGAGCTCCCCATACATTAGCATCCCCACCTGCAAAGCCTCCCATCTTTTCTTCTACAAACTTCTCAGCTTCCTCTATGCGCCCAGCTCGGGCGAAAAGGTCAACCATACATGCATGATGCTCGAGTCTTGGCTCAACCCCATAGACCGTTTTCATTTGATCAAACAATTCACGGCCCTCCTCAATCAAACCTGCATGAGCACATGCACTAAGGACGGCAATGAATGTTACTTCATTGGGTTGTGACCCGTTCATGTTCATCTTATTGAATAACTTGAGTGATTTCTTGGCATTGCCATTCATTGCGACTCCTGAGATGATTGCATTCCATGCCCCAACGTCCTTCTCTGAGATATCCTCAAAAACTGACATTGCCGACTCAATGCAACCGCATTTTGCATACATGTCCACCAATGCAGTTCCCAAGATCGGATTGGAATCGAGCCTGTGCAGCTTCACGTATGAGTGGACCCATAGCCCTTGTGTGAGAGCTCCAAGATGTGCACAACTAGTGAGGATGCTAACAAGTATTGATTCATTCGGCCTTCTCCCCACCTCTTGCATCTGTTGAAAGAGACAGAGCGCCTCCTCGAAATTACTGACCCGTGAATACCCGGCGATCATGACACTCCATGATATTGTGTTCCTTTCTGGCATTTCTTCAAACAGCTCTC
Organism: Magnolia sinica; assembly: GCF_029962835.1. Lineage (NCBI taxonomy): Eukaryota > Viridiplantae > Streptophyta > Magnoliopsida > Magnoliales > Magnoliaceae > Magnolia > Magnolia sinica. Next base: position 120,999,281 of record NC_080573.1, read on the forward strand.
TAGCCTTCTTGACATCGCCACTCTTGGCATATCCATCGATCATCGCTGTCCACAATACCACATCTCTTCTCAAACTCCCATCAAACAGTTTCTTTGCACAACCCAAATCAAGCACAGACGAGTAGAACTCAATGAGTGCACTTTGGGTGAAACCATCATCTGAAAACCCAAATTTCACGACATGGGCATGTACCAAACGGCCAATCGACAACGAAGAAGAGAGAAACAGGAGAGTGCAAGCTTTAATCAATGGCGGGAAAGTGTAGTTATTAGCGGGAAGGCCATATCTTAACATGTCGAGATAACAGGAGATGGCAGAAATCGGTGCATGCATTTGGAGATAGCCTCTGATCATGTTATTGTACATGAAAGTGTTGTGATGGGCCAGATTTCGGAAGATCAAACGGGCATAGTCGAAGATAGTGGGATCGCTGGAGAGTGCGGCAACAGATACGAGGCGGCCAATGGGAAGTGGGTTTTCATGAGGGAGAAGGGATTTGAGGAGGTGGGCATGGAATTCCTTGAATTGCTTTAGATGCTTGAATTTTTGCTGGAGGAGAAGACCGTTGCACCGGTCATTGCTTTTCATGTTTCAACGGTTTTTTGAAGCATGAGCGAAGAAAAAGGGCGGGTGAGGGTGAGTTTATTGGAGGCTCTTTGGTTTTGAAACATAATCCCTCTTGCTTAAAATTCCAAGTAGTCTTTCCGATGACTGAAATGACCAAAATGGCCTTGTGGGGGCCACCTGATAAAACGGATGGACGGCGGGGATAAGACACATACATCACGGTAGCGCTCTGAATTACTCAGTAGGCAATCCCGTCCTTCAGTTTTATACAAGTGGGACACATGGTTCAATGATCAAACCGTTGATTTGATGGGCCTCACCGCCCTGTGCATGGACCATGCATCAAAGATCTCCTAGATGTCCATCTGGGAGATTTTTTTATTTTATTTTTGGATCTGGACCATTGACGGTGGGGCCACTTCGATCATTGAACAGTTGGAAGAAATGATATAGAGGGCACAGAATCATATGACACGTGGCTGCATCTCTGCAAAGTATCACGGGTTGGGCCCATTGATCTTTATTCCAGACCACTGGTAAGTTGAGTCCTGATTGTTGGTGGAAAATGCCTCCAAAGTCTCTAGGATCAGTATCTGGACATTTTTCAGTTAAATGTGGACTGTTGTTGTTGTTTCTCTATTCTTAACCGTCTATCTTAGGCTACAAATCCAGTGCTAGCTCGACTGGTGTACAGATCTGGTGAAATGGCCTGATTTTCACCATGGCTACATTTTTTTTTTTCCATGAAATGTCCGGATAAACTGGCCCATTCAAATCTAATTTGATTCGTGATGTAGAGCAGGTCGTAGACACTTTCATGGCAAAGATGGACCAGAGATGGCCCGATCAGAGGCGAAAATGATCCGAACCATCACAACCTTAAAATCGGTCTTACCTCACAAGCCGGGATAGTTTTTCAACCTATCATATATGATTTTAAGATATAGAAGCTACTTAAGCCAACTAACCCTGCTATGCGGGTTGCCCATGCTGGATTTGAGGGATTTTATCATATTGACAGTTAAAAGTCTTATTTATTTTTGTTCTTATTATAAATTGTAAGTTTTAGTTAAAGAATAACTTTTGTGCCCAACATGAAAAAGGCTTCGAAAAGTTACGAGAGTAACGCGGCTGGGATAAATTGGACATTTACTATTTTTTGACCAAAAACCAAGTAGTATGAATATAAACCATCTATAAATAATAAGTTTACTAATTATAGTAATTTATGTTTTTAGGGTATTTGAGTTAGATTCTAAGACTAAAACTTCATCCTAAATTTGAGCTCATTATTTAAAGGCTTGTGGATTGCAGGAAGCTCTCTGAGGATCTAGAGAGGTGCGTGAATTCATAGTAATTATTCCATGAAGATCATCACATCTCTCCTCACGCAAATTTCAACTGTCTCATCCAGTCTATATTATATTTAAAATAAATAAATAAAGAAGAAGAAGATAATAATAACATCATGAAATAGTTGAAGAAATGGCTCTTCATATATTAACTTGATTTTTCCAATACAAACAAACACTGCAGGAAAATCATATGATGATATCATTCACGTGTGAGGCACGGAACATGTGGTTTGATGATTCCATTACTACTTCCATAGGCATTGAGACAGTAAGACGAAGTCTGCTTTTCACCGATGGCGGATTTTAGCTGTACATTCTCCACATTAATACCAGTGCATGCAACAGTCTCGCTGCACATGAAGTTAATGGCGACATCCGTTGTTGAAGTTCCATATACATTCCTGTAGCTCACATCACTGATTTTAACGCCATCCGTCTTTGCCAACATCCAATTGCAAAGAATTACAAATTAGAAGATAAATACAAGTTAGAAGGAAAAGACAAGTTAGGTATGGTTCTCAAGTAATGTGTTTGTATTTAAAATTTATAAATATTTTAAATAAGTCTTGAGCTCCATGAGGAGCTAATATTTAGTATTTAAGATTTATAAATATTTTAGTCTTTGGCATGTCGACTCGAGTTTCCGAGACAACATTCGCTACATAAATATATTATTGGTGGATTTTCTAATGATCTATTTGAATAAAGATAATCCAAAAAGCGGATAGGAAAAATGCCTGTTGAATAGGCCGGGAAATGGAAAATTATAGAATCCAGTAGTATTTTATTGTTTGGTTTAAACTGTAGTTTTTATTGGAAGTATTAAAAGATCAATGGTCAAATGACAAGAGTTGTCTTGACGTTTATCAGGAGCTCTTAGGAAAAATAAATCAGAACTGTTTTTTTTTTTCTTTTAAATGGTAAAACCTTTGAAATGAAAATTCATTTTCATAGTTAGTTTTATCTTTTTTCAAATACAGCTTTCCAAGAGTTTAGCAGGGCTTGTCTATTTGGCCGGTTTCTTTGATATCAGAAAGGTTTGAATAGGAAAGAACTGGAGAAGTCTAGTTCCAGCTGGACCAATAGGACTCTATGGTCCATTAATTGAAACAATGGTTAATAGCTTTAATTTTCTCTTTCCATACCACATTAACGGGGCACTTGGATCCTAAGTTATTTAACATAAGTTACTTATGCTATAAGTAGCTTATATTGGTTTCTACTTAATCAACGGGTAAATATGTTTGACAAACAATATCCTTATCATACAAAAAGTAGAAAAAGCATATTTGGTTTCCAATATCATAAGAAATTATCCTAAAAGTTTGTTTGATTATCCTCACATCCACCATCTATCATGTAAGGCCAACATTTGATGTAGATTGTTCATTATGTGGCCCCACCTTTGATGAGTGTTGTTCATCATGCAGGGCCTACCTTTGATGTGGGCCGTCCATCATGCAACACCCACCTTTGATGTGGGTCATCCATCATGCAAGGCCCACCTTTGATTTGGTGTGGGCCATCCATCATGTAGGGCCCATCTTTGTTATGCGCCATTCATTATTAGGGTGAACCTTTAATTTGCACAGTTCATTAGGTAGGGCTCACCTTTCATGTTAGTCATCCATCATGTGCTGCCCACCATTAATGTTATTATCCATTATGTGGGGTCTATCTTCATTATTCACTGCCCATCATTTGGAGCCCACCTTTGATGTGTACCGTCCATCATGCTGGACCCGCCTTGGATATGGGTCACTCATCATTAAGTTGACCTTTGATGAGGATTGTCCATCATGTGGGGCCCACCTTGATGTGAATCATCCATTATGTGGGGCTCACCATTATTAATTTCCCATCATGTGGAGCCCACCTTCAACATGGGTTGCCTATCATGCGGGGGCACGCTTTGGATGTGGGTCATTCATTTGATTTGGATCGTCCATCATATGGGGCCAATTTAATATGGGCAATCATCATGTCGGGCCCACTATATCATCTACTCATATATTGGATGATTGTCCACCCTCATGAACTTGGAAGGGGTACTTCATGGCCGAAAAGAGCATATTACTTTAAACAATTTTTTAAGCTGCTCTGTCACCAATGAAAGTAAAAGAAATAAATTACTCATAAAAAATAAGTTACTTTTTCTAAAAAGTTACTTATTTAAATTTAATAACCAAATTAACTTATTAACTTATATAAGTTAAAAAGCTACTTATTTAGTAGTATCCAAACGGGCCTAAATGAATTAAACAAGAGAAGATTATTTGGTAGTATTCACACCTGATTTTTGCAAGAATGAGATATATTGCAATAGTATTGATCGATGATTATTGGGTTGTCCACCCAGGTAAAGTTGAGATGCTGGAACGAGATATTTCTTGCATATCCATGAGCCCCCTAAGCATGAAATACATTAAAATTAACAAAAGAAAAAAAAAGGATTCAATCTAATAAAGAGAGATGATACTTAAAATGTATTCTAATTATGCATGCTTGTCCAGCCTAGCTTCAGTAAATTTGCACATAAATTTGAAGATCCACACAATCCATTAGGTGAAACCCGAATCATGGACCAATAATTAGGGTGGTCCACTCAGTCTAGTGGGCCACAATGTATGAAGCAATGAGGCCTAATCGCATCCGTATACGTTTCAGATTAGCGAAAATGATGAATAAAGATGAATAAAAGAATAAAACAACCATTTAAAACCTAAGTATCCAAAACTGGTACATGTTTTAGTACCTGCCATGTTTTAATCCTTGCTCCATTGGTAGTTCCATAGAAGTTGGCATAACTCACATGAATGTTCTTCACAGATACCTTAGATGTAGGATCCTTCCCTAAGCTTCCAATACTGCCAATGAGTCCAAGCTTCAATTCATGGAAACTATAAGGTGGTGTTGTTTTCCCAAACTAGGAAAACCCAAAATGAAATAAGCTAGCCTAATATCTTTAAAAAATAAAATAAAATGAAATGAAGGTACAAGGTTAAAAATACCCACAAAGCATCTACACATATCTAACAGTCCATTCATCAATTGGACTGTCCATTACTTTCTTGCTATCAAGTGTAGGCAATTATGCCAAATTCCTACTAAAAAAATATTGGCCATTTTTTCATAACTGTCCATTTTTTACCATATCTTGTTGAATGGTAATTCCTTAAATGTGATCCTGAATACCAAAAAATTATCAAGAAGCTGGTTTATAGAATAAATATTTATGGAGATTTTCATGAAATTTGCCTAAGCTGACACGGGAATTCACAATACTTTTAAGAACTCACGTGGATGGTACAAAAATTATTCCATACCATTATAAACAAGTTTTAGTGCGAAAATCACACTAATTGATTTATTATATTTTTTTTTTTGAAATTTACTAAATTATTTGATAGATCACTTCATAGAAAATAATTGACAACCATTTATAAACTTTTAAATTCAAGTGGTCCACTCTGTCTATATTTCAAGCATCCAACTTTCATGATGCAGCAAACCCACTTGATAGTTTAGATGCCAAACACACACACACACACACATTACAGTGGGCTAGGGACAATCTTTGTATCAAAAGCATTTGGATAACAGCTTATTCTCCAAGACTTATAGAGGAACTAGCCTATCTAGTTTAAGCAATCATATTCGATATTCAATGTCTTCCACTTAGAGGTCTACACAAGTTGAACCGAGTCAAGCTTGAGATAGCTCGACTCGGCTCGGCCACTAGCTGACCCCAACTTGAACTCGGCTCGGCTTGGTCTTCGAGTTGGCTAGCTTGGCTCGCTTCGGTCAGCAGCTTGGGCCAGTTCGAACCGAATTCGAGCCAAGATCGAACCTGTGCGGTATTTTCACAAACACATGGAGTGCGCTTTCAATTTCCAACTTATGTAAAACAATAGCAACTGTTTATAGGTATTTCATCAAACATCTTGCAGGCAACGTCAAAAAAGAAGAAGAAGAAAAAGTATTTGTTTCATATATATACTTTCCTTGCCATCATCCCGCACTTCGTCGAGTCATTTCAACAAACACTTGGTGAGCAAGATCAATATCAAAGTAACTGAGTCACTGAACTGTTTGATCCGAGTTCGATTCGAGTTGAGTCGAGCTCAGGCCAGCTCGAACTCGGTTCAAATTTTTTTCAAGTAAGCTCAAACTCAGTTTCGAACTGAGTCGAATTGTGCTTTTTCGAGTTGAGCCGAGCAAGCTAACCAAGCTAACTCGGTTCGTGTACAGCCCTAATTCCACTACTCCAATATGTGGTCCATTCATATCCTAAAGTGATCATCAATGGCAAGGCCCACCATATTAATGATCTAGATCTCATCCATTATAAAATGACAAAAGTACCCTTTTCATCTGAAGGCTTACCTTATACCATGGCCGGGCCCACAACCAATACGGCTAATCTTAACATCAGACGTCCGATCTCCAATAGAAATGCAATCATCACCTGCCCACGTGGAATGGATCATAAAATAAATTTACTTTGGTACTGGAATATAATCAAAATGGAGAAAGATGAGATGGGCAAAATGGTAAAAGTACCAGTTCCAATAACCAGCTGGTCAAAGTAAACATGATGGGAGGCATGGACGTGGATACCATCTGTGTTAGGGCTATCTTGAGGGGCACTTATGTAAATGTCAGAAATGTTAAACCTGCGTGAATTCTGAACGAGGATGTGAGTGTTTGGGCCGTCCACAAATCTCAATTCTTTTAAACGGACGTGGGTGCAATGTAAGAAGCTGAGCACCTGGTGCACATGAATGAAAATTTCTATTAGCTCATGCTAAAATGCACCTAATTTTTGTTTGTTTGTCAATCTAGAAAAGTAGCCATGAGATCAGAATTTCAAATGGATTTACAAATTTGTTTATGGAAAATACTTCCAACAAGCAATCTGAACCATCCATTTGAGGGGTATCATGGAATACCTTTGTACCCAAGAACCAATTTCATCAGCTAAAGCTAACAATCACATTCGGATAGTTATGAGAAAAAGACGGCCATTTTTGATAGATACAGTAATCTGATGCTTATTTATTTATTTATTTTTTTTCATGCTGAGGATGAAGTAGGCATTGAGCTAATGGACGATACAGATTGATTGATTAGAGAGTACATGTGTCACTGTAACTAGTTATTCATGTGTCCAAATAAATCTGCATGGACACTCTCTCTCTCTCTCTGAACTTAATGGAATGGAATACTCTCTCTCTCTCTCTCTCTGAACTTAATGGAATGGAATACTAACCGTTGGTGCCTGTGGGATGCATCCCTGCAAAAGATGAAACTGGTTAATACAAAAAGATGATGAATAGAAGCTACCTAGGAATATGGTGTAAGATCAAGGTTTAAAATATAGATTTGGATCCTCTGTTTTCCACAAATAGAAAAAATTAGTTTGTTACAATATGGTTGGACCACATCATCACAAACTACATTCAATGCAGCAGTGCTAACAACATAAGTGATGATGTGGACCAATTACAATGCAGTAAAATAGAAAAAACCCATTGGTGGCAAGTAAAGGATCACGATTCCAGTAAGATAAAAAATCTGTGCAACTCGGCTGAGTCATGACTCAGCTAAGAACATGAGAGTTGAAAAAGAAAAAACCTACTTTGTAGATGATCATCCATCTATATATAAAAAAGAGAAAAAAATTCTTACGGCTTTTGTGTTGTATCTGCAGGACTGACGCCACCATTGGGTCCCTCGGCCATTGATTAAACCCCAACCACCTATTGTGAGCCCATTCACGCCCCGAAACGTCAGCCATTGGCCTGGGTCAAGTCCTTTCCATGCATCGATGGTCCCCGGTGCTGTTATATTCCCAATAATCTAAGCTCAAATGCATGAAAACGAACACCATCGAATTAGTCATCGGCAATCTATTGCTAGTAAAACATAATGTTATCATATAGAAAATGGACAGTTAAAACGTAACATTCGCATTACGAACATGCATTAGTTGGGCCATGAATAAGCATATATACACACATATACAATGAAATTTTGTAAATGAAATTGAGAAAGAAGGAATATATGTCTCTGGCCAATCCATTAATGGTGTGGTCTACACAGGTACGTTGAGTCAATCTGTTAATTGTCCATTGTTTTCTGTGGTGCGGCCCACCTGATGAATGGTTTAGCATGATTATTACACCCGTGTGGCGTACATTTTTGGTGACTGGAATGTTAAATACATCTCAAGTGGGCAGTATTTTTTGCTGTTGTATGTATCCAAGCCATCCATCAGGTTGTCCATTTTCAATTATCAGGTGGGACCCAATTTATGAAACAACTATACAGAAAAGGATTTTTTTTTTTTTTTGGTCAGCCATCTACTATTTTCAACAAATACAGCCCACCTGATGAGTGGACCATCCCGGATTTTGAACTGTGATATCCACATGGCGGGGTTCACCTAATGGACGGACAAGATCACAATGGAATAAGCTGTACATGCGTACCTGAACTTTAACATTCCTAGATTGGCACGGGCCCTGGAATTTTACAGGTGGGTGTAGGAGAAAAGTCTTCAACTGAGGGACCACCATTGTAGGAGAGAGTGTTTGGGCGTTGCAGGTGGCCCACCATGCCTTTAAAAATGCCTAAAATGGGAAAAAAAATTTATGAAAACCATATGTTTTTTTATATGGGCCCACTTCGGTGGACCCACTACACAGAAGGAAGTCTAAATGCACACAACATACCCCGTTCCACTTTCCATGTTTGATGGGCCGGAATCACAAAGCACAATTTGAAAATGGGGGGTTTTTAGTTTATGCAAGTGGGACCCACAGTTCATGATCGAGAACATTGGTCTCCATGGATATGACCAAGAAGCTGGTCTATTGGGCAATCCCAACCCTTCAGTTTAGGCCTTCAAACTAACAAGTTGAGAAGAGGTATGCAACAACGGTCCATATTCAAGTGAAAGGACCAAAGATTAGCAGCTAGGATTTTTCAATGAGTGAGATATTTGACAATCAGTCCATCCATGATGTGTTCAATCAGGCCAGCGGTATGGATCTACAAAACATGGGCACCACTTGAACAAACACAATACCATATACTTGTGTGCATATCATTGTAATGATGATCATAGATTTCCTAATTAATTACGGAAAAATCAGGTAATGTAGAAAAAAATATTTATACTTCGGAATCATCCGTTTCGCCATCGCCGATCGCGCCGTAGTCCATCACATTGAATTGGGTCCCAGTGTCATCATTTAAGTGGGCCATTATGGAACAACCTGAGCTTAAAATAAGAAAAATTATGAAAATTCCCTGCAAAAGAGAAGGAATTTGATTGTTAGTTCCTAATACAGCTTTCACTTCTTATATTTTCAAAAGTGAGTGAAATAGTTTTCTCTTTTTAATATTTTAAATCCTGGATTAGCAAATTAAAAAAATGTGTAAGAGGTTGAAAGGTAACATAGAAAATTGGAATAGTCACTCTTACAATCAATTAGATAAATACTAAGCATGTTTAGGGGTGCAAATGGGTCGAGTCGACGTGACAAGTTACTAGAGCCAAAGAGAAAATATTAGGTCTGGGTCTAGGCCAATGGTGCGCATCTAGATCAAAAAAGGTTTGATGGAAATTATAATGGGCCAGGTCTAAGTTTTCTCCCAATCAACTCAACTGGAATGGACCTGTACCTACTTTTAAATGAGTCCCAATTGAGTCACATTAAAATGGACCAAGCTCATATCTGACCTAGATATGGACCACACATGGACACGGGAAATGCAGTTAATTAAGCATGTGAAATTCTTTTCTTCTTGGGTTATAGTTCCAACTTTTTCTTAAAACAGAGTTTACCCATTTACTAGTGAAAATTTAGATTGTGCAAACCATGGACCCACTAATAGAAAAGTATATATTAAAAACCAAACTAGTTGGAGTACCTTAACCATTTCACTGAAGTTTGGATATTTGCCATTTAAAAAAGAAAAAGAAAAATGGGAACACATAACCTGTAACTTTGTTGACGTAGAAAATTATATACAACTATTCAGGTGGGCCTACAAAAAAAAAAGACCCACCTATCCTATAAACAACAAAAAAGGAGCTCAAACAAACAGTGGTAGATCTGTATGCGGAATTGTTGAAGGACCTTGCTATACATTGGGTATGGCGGTAAAAAAGGGAAGATATCTTACCTATCCATCCCAACTCTATCTAGGAGCAAATTTCCTCTGATCTGGAATGAGAGCTCAGAGAGCAACCCTAAGGATCCACTTGAACGGTGTCTTGCTACCCCATTTCACCAAACCATCCGCCACCCTATTTGCTTCTCTCGAAAATGCGAAAATCCTAATATCAATCAGTTGCTTGTACTGAAGGTGGTCACCAATTGAATGGTTTGGGACCTTAGGTCAGGTCTTCCTAGGTACAACCTAACCCATTAGTAAGCAATTCTTCTATTTTCAACTTAAACCAGACCCAAATTTTAATTGGCTGGGTCTTGGTCCAAAATTCTGAAATGATCCTTAAAAGGGTTTGCCTCAGGATCTGTTAACCTGACGTACCCAACCTATTCGCATACCAAAGTAAATGTGTAATATGGTATCTAGGGTTTGAATATGCCACGCCAAACCCTGAGCTTGATTCCCATGGTTGGATGGAACACGTGACAGATCCTAGCCACTCATTAGTATGCATTGTAAAATTGGTTTGCTGATCAGGCAAATCACATTAGTGTGTGAAATGTGGTTGCATGGCAAAAAAGGAGTCCAGCAATTCAATGTACTTGTGGGGTCCACTTGATGAGTTAACTACCCTGGTTTTGTACATGAATTATTCACAGTTCACACTAGCCAATGCATGGCCTGGATCAATCATGCGCGTGCAATCCAACGGTGAGAACCGGGCCCGGGTTCTATCAGAAACCATCCAAGTTAAAAGACGTGTAGAAAGTGAAATGGGTTAATTCCAAATAGGTTTGTGACATGGGCTGGGCCAGGCAAACACACATCAACAACCATCACGCAAGCTAATCATTTAGGACGAAGTCCGATCTAACCTGCTAGTATAGCAGCCAATCCCGTAGAATGATTCTAACCATTGGATCAATGGCCTATACAACGGACAGACAGGATCATACAAAAATAAACACAAACACAAATTGAGCCATCTATTTATTGATGCCCACAAAGAACAGCTTTGATTAGGCAATTCTAACCATTCATCCATGTCTCAGAAACCTTATAAATGCATTGGATTGACTAATAAATTCAATTTTACATGATCATTTGTGAAATCTGTGGTGAACCTAGTGGAGAGATGGGATCGGTTGATTGGACTGTCCAAGAATCTCAGTGCAACTAGGTGCACAGGATCATTTCTCATCTTTCTATATTTTTGCTACCATGTCCTATAATCTAAGAAAATAAAAGAGTGGTTTTTTTTTTTTTTTTTTTATAAATTTTTTTTAAATTTTTTTTATATTATTTAAATCACCGTATAGAAGCTTTGATCTTATAAACGTGCTTCATTGATGACCCTAGCCTTTGAATCTTGGATTTAAAACTAGCCATTAAAAATGTAACATTTCATTGTTCTATATTTCATTTTCATGTATAATCACCCAATAAAAAAGCTTCTTTAAATGGCCTCAAATCTAGCTAAAACATAAATGGTTTAAATCATCATCTAATCTATAAGAAGGTGGAGAAAACTACGTGCCCTACCAAAACCCAAAAATGTAATGGAATTCACATGATGAACGAACAAAACTAATTAAAAGATGAAGCATGAAAGCAACTAATATTAAAATGAGTCCGGATCCTCTGTTATCAGGTCAACAGAGAATTCCTGATACCCTAATTCTCATTGGTCCACGTCATCATTCACTAAAAAAATAAAATTCACATGATGAACGAACAAAACTAATTAAAAGATGAAGCATGAAAGCAACTAATATTAAAATAAAGTGATTTAAGATGGTTATCTCACCATTGCAAGCTACTGAAAATTCTTCTATGTTAGGGGGTTTCTTTGAGTGTGTGAGAGAAAGAAATGTACAATCTCTCCCTTAAAATGGTTTCAATGGCTTTGTATAGAAAGTATTTATTTAAATGAATGATTTGGGTTGACTAATTGGTTTTGTTTTATGATTTCAAATTTCATTGATTTGGCAGTCCACTTCTTTGGTAACTAATTAAAACATAATTCTAATAACAATGGAAAGCTATAAATATTCTTTGGAGAACTTCCTTTTTAGATTCGATATAATACATTCCCACACATTTTTAATTCTCACCCTCAGACTGTATGTTGGATATGGAACCATGTTTCAATAATCAAAACCATTTATATGGTGGGCCTTAATGTTGATGGTTGATATCTGAACAAATTTTCATGGTTGGAGAATCCTATCAAATGCATTCAAAGTAATGGTTAGAAGAGACGGTCCATATTCAAAGAAAAATAATGAATTGATTGAAGGATGACAATTTTACAATATTAGACTTTTCTTTTTTATTCCCCATACACAATGGTCAATGAGGCACATACATAAGCGGTTTGGAGATTTTAGTTCGGGTTACTAGAGCCCATGGTCCATTAATCCAGACCGTTGGTCAGTTGGTTAGCACCTTGGATGAATCCTACCCTCAAAACTCTCCAGAAAATCCTAGCCATAAATCTTGGGACATTCTGAAGTCGGATGTAGTAGTACATGACCATATCTCTCTTCCATTCATCTAATTGTAGGCTTCAATTCTAAAGTCTATGATTTTCCTACTTGTAAGGTGGGCCACACCTGTATTTTTGTGTCAGACCATCGGACCATCCATTGATTTCGAAGGGGTGTGCCCTTTGATGAGTGGAACATCCTAATTCTCATTTGTCAGTACTCGTTTCCATGTCATGCATGGCAAGAAATCTCTCAATAGCACACGTTGCAGGAGGGGTGTATCAATTCACCACGTCCGACCATCTAGGTACCCTTTTATAATATTCGTAGATGGTTCATAGTTCCAAAATAACAACGGTTCATGATACTAACCTCCCTTTATGTGCACTTTTTCACACCATGGGCACATTTTTCTGATCATTGGTAATCTAGGTGGGCCCACCGTGATGTGAGTGAGAAATCCACTCCGTCCATTCCTTTTGTGAGATTATATTAGGATAAGTGACTAAAAATAAGGTAGATCTATAACCTAGGTGGGCTGCACTAGAGGAAAAGGTGGGAAGAGAAATGCCTATTGTTGAAACCTCCCTGAGTCGACGGTGATGTTTATAGGCCATTCATACCGTCCATAGCATCATTCATATTAAGAAGAACTGAAAACAAAAATATTTGCCTAATACAAAACTTGTGTGATCCTGGGAAATTTCAATCATGAATGCTAAATCCTCACGTTTTTGGTCCACTTGATTTTGATCTACCTCATTATTGATCTCATGTCCTTAATATGATCTAAGAAAATGAATAGATGGTGTGGATTTCTAGCTCCCACCTAGATTCTTGCAAGAGGAAGGAGGAAGTTCACGTGGAAGGCTTTCGCAACTGCTTGAGATTGGAGGTGTACACGAATCAAGCTAGTTTGCTCAACTTGACTCAAAAAAGCTCAATTCAACTCGGTTCAAAACTGAGTTCGAGCGGAGTCGAGCTGATTTTTTGAGTTTGAAAAAATTTCAAACTAAGTTCGAGCTTGACCGAGCTCGACTCCACTCGACTCGGATCGAACCCCAACTTGAATCGGACTAGTTCGGTGACTTAGCTATTTTGATATTGATGTTGCTCACCAAGTATTTGATGAAATGACTTAATGAAGTGTTGGCAAGGGAGGTACGGATACAAAAGAAATACCCTTGTATTTTGATTTTGATGTTGCCTATTAAGTATTTGATGAAATACCTGTAAGCTATTACTGATGTTTTACATATCATGAAAAATTGAAGGTGCACTCAATGTGTTTGTGAAAATGATGCACATGCTTGATCTTGGCTCGAACTTGGCTCTAACCGGCCTGAGCTGCCAACCTAACCTAGCCGGGCTCGCTAGTCAGGATGGAGGACCGAGTCGAATTAAGTTTGAGCTCGGGTCAACTAGTGGCCGAGCCAAATCATGATGTACCTAGTTCGATTTAATTGGACTTGTGTACAATTCCACTCGAGATAATGACAGCCAGGTAGTACTCTACTTAGATAATGACAACTAGGGAGCGGATTCGTAGATAATGATAGCTTGGGAGCGGATTCGTGCGACCCCCGCCTCACCAGGGAGTGACTTAGGTGTTACCCGGATAACACCTTAGTGGGTGATACCCTTACCGTGGGGCCCAGCTTGATGATGTGTTGTATATCCGTGCCATCCATCCATTTATCCATCCCATTTTAGGGCTTTCTTATAAAATTTAAGCAGATAAAAATGTCAGGTGGACCACACCACAGGAAACAGTAGTGATTGAGTACCTTACCATTAAAAATTCCAAAGGGTCATCATAAGGTGTCCCTAATGTTTATTTTACATCTAACCTATTTATGATGTTAAGAAGACCTGGATGAAGGAAAATACAAATATTAGCTTGATCCAAAACTTAGTGGCCCATGAAAATATTTTAAGGGTCATTCATTACTGTTTCTAATGGTATGGTGCACTTGAGATTTGGATCTTCTTAAGCTTTAGTATCAAGTCCTAAAATAAGATGAAAAAACAGATTCACGGCGTGGATATATAACAAACGCATCAACCTGGGCCCCACACGGTTAGGGCAACACGCATTAAGGCATAACAGCTAATCCGCTACTGCTCACCCAAAAATGGTGCGGCCATCCCCCCTTTTTATTTATTTTTTATTTTTTATTTTAAACACGCACACACACACACCCACACACTCACGCCTTAGTGGGATTTCACCACCTATGGATCCTCGAACCCTTGACCGGTGTTGAAACTCCTAAGAGTCTACCACCAATGCGGCCATGCCTCCCTTGATGTACGTGTTCTATATCTAAGTGGTCCATTTTTCCGAATCATTTTAGTACATGAGCTCAGCAATGAAGCAGACCCAATTCTCAAGTGGACCACACCATAGGAAATAGTGGTGATTAGCCATTAATGAGCTACATAAGTTTTGTATCAAGCTGATGTTTGCCTTATCAATTGGTTAGATGGCAAATAAACATTACGATAACATTTCGGTGGTACCTAGGAAGTTTTTAACGGTAGGGTGTTCAACCATCACTCTTTTCCTATGGTATGGCCCACCTGACATTTGGGTCTTCTTCATTTTTGGGGTCATACCCTACAATGATCTGAATAAAAACGGATGAACGGCATGGATATAGAATGCATACGTCAAGATGGCCCCACGGTAACGGCGCCAGCTAATCCGCTCTCAGACAGCGATGTGAGGAGATTTCGTAAGCGGACTGCGTGGTACATCTGTCGCCTGACTATGATGTACGTCTTATATCCAAACCGCACATCCATTTGAAGAGATCATTCCAGGACATTGGCCTAAAAATTAGATAGATTTAAAGCTGAAGTGGACCCAAAAAAAAGAAAGGCAGATCCCATCAGAAATGACGTTACGAACCTAATGTATGGATGGCAAGACTTGGAGAGGTTTCAATAATAGGCATTGCCCTTGTTTTTGGACGTCGTGTGGACCACTTGGGTTTTGGATCTGTATCATTTTTGGGGCCATGTCCCAGCATGATTCGAAAAAACGGATGGTCGGGATGGATTTCCCACAGACATCACAGTAGGCCACCATTAGAGTGGGACCCATATGACAGACCGCTCTGGGAAGATTTCAACGGTTGGTATTTCCTACCCTATTCCAGCGTCTCACGGCCCCCCTAATCTCCTGATCTGCCTAATTTTTGAACTATCGACAAAACGTAATATGGAGAAACTGATGGACGGTGTGGATATCTGATATCTTTCAACCATCGTGGTGAGCCTTACCTGTCTTCCACAACAACCGGTTTCCGCAAAGACTCGCTGAAACTGAAAACCATGCCAAAATGAGAAATTTACGACTGTTGAGCCCACCTTTTATCCAGTGGTTTTTTAAAGCAATACAACCTTAGAATACGCACCTGGACCTCCTCGTACGGAGTCGGAATTTCAGGACGAAAATACCCCCACCTTCCTTTCGAAGACGAGCGCTGACGCTCCTCCAACCGAGAATTGTACGAACGGCTCGAAAGAGATCAAAGTTACATGGCCCCACAGCTATGTATTTATTATATCCACAACGTTCATCCATATTTCGAGATCATTTCAGAGCATTATCCCCAAAAGAAAAAAATCATATCCAAAGATCAACTGGACCACACCACAAACAGCAACGGGGAAATTGATTTTCACCGTTAAAAATTTTGTAGGGCCCACCATGACATTTATTTTCCATCCAACCTATTCATAAGGTGACAAAGGCCTGGATGAAGAGGAAAAACAAATTTCATAATGATCCAAAATTCTGTAACCCCTAAAAGGGTTTCAATGGTAGACGTTCAATTCCCCACTGCCTTTTACAGTGTGGTCCACTTGATAGTTAGATCTATCTTATTTTTCGTCTCAAGCTTTAATATAAGCTCGCCAAATAGATGGACGGTTTGGATATAACACAGACCTCATGATGGGACCTACAAAACTAAAATGGCAAAAAAAAAAAGCCACAAAGGGCTGCGGCACTACCGCCGGTTTGACGGCAGGTTCGGCAGCAGTGCCGCCGGACCCGCGGTAGTGCCACAGCCGTCTGACTTTTTATTTATTTATATGACTTGTTTCATAAAAACCCGAGTGTTAACCTTAAAGGATGGTCAAATTTAAGTGTATATATATATATATATATATATATATATATATATATATATATATATATATATATATATATATATATATATATTTTTTTTTTTTCTATCTTTCAATTTATTTCTTTGTCTATTTATTTAACAAGCATATCTCCTAAACTAGAATGATTTACTTAACGTACCACATATGATTTTGGGGTAGGAGAAGCTAATTAAGCCAACCAACCTATTTATTTTCCAAGATTCCATCGAGTCGATGGTCGAAAATCCATTTCTTTCAGTTTGTGGTCAATTTCAATCACTTCGCGGTCAAACTGGAAATTTAGCAGGTAAAACATGAAATTGAGCAGGGCAAACATGAAATTAGGGCTGAAAGTCGGGCTAGTTGGTTCGGGTTGGGGCTCAACCCTAACCCAATCAAAGGTTCCTATGCCTAAACCTTGACCTAACCCAACCCAATCTTGGGTTGGGAATTCTCAACCTAAGCTCAACTCAAGAGCGCTCGACGGGTTGATTAGGTTGGTTGAGTGTATACATGTCTATTTGGGAGAGAGAAATCCGACATATCTTGTTAGCTTAAGTCCTTGAAAATGACGTAGACAAATGGGACCAGACATCACTAGTGTACCTTCTACACATATAATCCACACTCAATTATAATTTATAAGTAACTAATATATTGATTGGGTTCGGGTTGGGTCAGGCAACCTGAGACCTTAACCCAAACCCAACCTAAGTTTTATCGGGTTGGTGTTTGTATAGCCCAAGCTTGAGATCGGACCTGATATATCCTGCCCGAACCTAACCCAATGTCGGGTCGGTCACAGGTCGGTTGGGTTGTACCCGCCCAACTTTCAGTCGTACATGAAATTAAGGGGGGCAAACTAGAAATTCAGAGGGGCAAACATGAAATTGAGCGGAGGAAACTATAAAATCAGTGGGGCAAACTAGAAAATCAGCAAGACAAATTAAAAAATCAGCAGGGCAAACTAAAAAAATCAGCCAGGCAAACTAGAAAATCAGCAAGGCAAACTATGAAATCAGCGGGGCGAACTAGAATATCAGCGAGGCAAACATGAAAATCAGCGGGGCAAACTAGAAAATCAGCAGAGCAAACTATGAAATCAGCGAGGCAAACTAGAAAATCAGCGGGACAAACTAGAAAATCAATGGGGGAAACTAGAAAATCAGCAGGGCAAACTAAAAAATCAGCGGGGCAAACATGTAATTGAGTAGGGTAAACATGAAATTCAACATGGCAAACTAGACAATCAGCGGAGCGAACTTAACAGATATTTTCATGTCTTGAGCTGATAAATCTAAACTTATCCAATGTTCATATGGACCACACCAAATGAAATTTTAAATTGAACTTCTATTGTTGATCATTTCTTAGGGGCTACAGAAGTTTTGGATCAAGCTTATAATTGTTTTTTCTATTAATCCATATCTGTATGATCTTATGAATTGGTTTGATAACAAACAAATATCACTGTTGGGCCTATTATGGTTTCAACGGTGGAAATCATTATGCCCATTGTTTCCCGTAGTGTGATCCACTTGATCTTTTGATATGCTTTAATTTGGGGCTAAACCGCTAAAATTAGATAGAAAAACGGGTGGACGACATGGATATACTACATACATTCAATGTGATTTTCATGTTTACTCTGCTGATTTCCTAGTTTGCCCCGCTGATTTTCTAGTTTGCCCCGCTGATTTTCTAATTTACCCCGTTGATTTCCTAGTTTGCCCCGCCGATTTTCTAGTTTGTCCCGCTAATTTCCTAGTTTGCCTCGCTGATTTTCTAGTTTCCTCTGCTCAATTTCATGATTCTCTGCTTCAGTCTGTCTTCTCTACTTCTTCTAGTGGATGCTGCCTATGTGTTGTTGTTGTGGGCCTTCCCTTGGAGGTATTGTCGCTAAAGTTAGTTTAGGGTCTTGGATGTGAGATTATAGCAGCAGACTATGGTCTATAGTCAGAAGTTGGGAGGGCTAGATGGGAATGTGTGGCAGCTGGTTGGTTTGTATAAGTGGAATATTGTATGTAGGGAGAGTGGTCGCTTCCGCCCGTGAGATTTTAAGAAGGTCGAAGAGTGGAGGAGTCGGATTTGCCTCCGTGTTGTTGGTGAGTGAGGTGGTGTCTTCTTGATAGTGTTTATGCCAATTGAGGGGCAGCTTGGTATGTTTTAAGATCCATGGGATTGCTGATACATGTCCTTTTAAACATAAACCTATGTTTGCCTCGCTCAACTTCATGTTTGCCTTGCTCAATTTCATGTTTGCCTCGCTGAATTTTCAATTTGACCGCGAACTGATTGAAATTGACCATGAACTGAATGAAATGGATTTTCGACCACCAACCCGATGGAATCTTGAAAAATAACGAGGTTGGAAAATATTTTTTCTCTAATACATAATTATATAAATATGTATATATAAGTATATAACAATATTTTTTTTATCTTTTAATTCATTTCTTTGTCCATGTATTCAACAAGCTTATCTCCTAAATTAGAAAGATTTGTTTTTTTTTTTTTACACACGCAATCACACCCCCACACACTCACACTAGTGGAATTTCACCAACTATGGATACTCGAGCGCTTGATCGGGTGTTGAAACTCCTAAGAGTCTACCACCCAAGCAAGAGTAAGGATCCAAACTAGAATGATTTGCTTAACGTACCATATATGATTTTCATGCAAACATGAAAATGAGCGGGGCAAACATGAAATTCAACAGGACAAATATGAAAATGAGAGGGCAAGCATGAAAATTAGCGGGGCAAACATGAAAATGAGCGAGGCAAGCATGAAAAAGAGCGGGGCAAACATGAAAAAGAGTGGGGTAAACTAGAAAATCAGCGGGGGAAATATGAAAAGCAGCGGGGCAAACTAGAAAAATAGCGGGGCAAACTGAAATATGAGCGGGGCAAACTAGAAAATCAGCGGGGGAAACATGAAAATCAGCGGGGGAAACATGAAAAGCAGCGGGGCAAACTGAAATATGAGCGGGGCAAACTAGAAAAACAGCGGGGCAAACTAGAAAATCAGCGGGGGAAACATGAAAAGCAGCGGGGCAAACTAAAATATGAGCGGGGCAAACTAGAAAAACAATGGGTTCTTTAAATCTGTAATATCTTATTTATGAAGTCAAAGCATAAAAAGCAAATGACAAACTAGAAAAACAGCGGGGCAAATTGAAATATGAGCGGGGCAAACTAGAAAATCAGCGGGGGAAACATGAAAAGCAGCGGGGCAAACTAAAAAATTAGCGGGAGAAACATGAAAAGCAGCGGAGAAAACTAAAAAAATAGCGAGGCAAATTGAAATATGAGCGGGGCAAACTAGAAAATCAACCTAGCTATTTTTCAAGATTCCATCGGGTTAATGGTCGAAAATTCATTTCATTCAGTTCGTGGTCAATTTCAATCACTCGGGGTCAAACTGGAAATTGAGCGGGACAAACATGAAATTGAGCGGGACAAACATGAAATTGAGTGGGGAAAATAAAAAATTTAACGGATAAAACATGAAATTGAGCAGGGCAAACATGAAATTAGGGCTGAAAGTCGGGTCGGTTAGTTCGGGTTGGTGCTCAACCCTAACCCAACCCAAGGTTCTTATACCTAAACCTTGACCCAACCCAACCCAATCTTGGGTTGAGAATTCTCAACCCAAGCTCAACCCAAGAGGGCTCGACGGGTTGATTGGGTTGGTCAGGTGTATACGGGCTAATATTTTCGTTATTACATTAGTTTATTATATTTCAATATAGGACTTATTTTTTGTATCTATGATTTTATTAATTATATACGTGATTATTCATCACAAAGAACTTCATTTTTTTCTTTAAAAAACCAAGCTAAAATATAGGACTACTCCTTTAAAAAGTCACGTAGCATAGCACGCAATCTATTTGGGAGAGAGAAATCCGACATATCTTGTTAGCTTGAGTCCTTGGAAATGACGTGGACAAATGAGACCCGACATCACTACTGTACCTTTTACACAAACAATCCACACTCAATTATAATTTATAAGTAACTAATATATTGAGCTGGTTTTAAGCTGTTCCAAATTTGAAACTTTTATAAATCATTCTAAGTATAGAAAAACGAACGATGTGAATTTCTCATCTCTTGTGTAGCCTACTTTGAGTTTTGGATCTACCTCATGTTTGATTTCATGTCCTAAAATGATCTCTCAAAATAGATGGAATTGTTATAAACCATTCTAAATATAGAAAAAGGGACGCTGATAACCCACGTTGCCCATGCTTTGTTTTCCCCGGGTGGTCTAAATATATGCCAGGCAGATCCAACACTGAACTCTCCCGAGGTAGTGTTAACCCAAATCTTTTTGTCTTCTGACGCTGAAGTACATATCCCGTCGTCCGAAACATTGTTAACATATTATCACAATCGAAATAGGAAACAAATCTAGCACTTATGCAATTTAGCGCACGTGGTCGATGTCACTTTCGACGGGACTTCGATGGCATTGATTCATGTTTCCTCATGATTTCTAGTTTGCCCTCTCTTTTCATGTTTTCCCTTGATTTTCTAGTTTGCCCTGCTTTTTTTTTTGTCCCGCTCATATTTCTGTTTGCCCTGCTGTTTCATGTTTTTCCCGTTGATTTTCTAGTTTGCCTACCCTTTTCATGTTTTCCCGTTGCCGCTACTGCCGTGATGGTTAAATCGTAATCTGATCTTAACCCAATGAACGGACGGTCGGATTTCTTTTAGATGCTTGCTCACTCATTTACATGGTGCGCTTCATCTTTCTCTCTCTTGTTGGTTTCTCCGCTGCACATTCCCACCTAGATGAGAAAGGATCGCGAGATTCCGTCAGCAGGAAAGATCTCAGCCATCGATTCTCCTTGTACAGGCGAGAAGCTGAACTCAACTCCGCTGCGCGATCTCTTTCTAACCTAAATTCTTGTTTAACAAATAGACAAAGAAATGAATTAAAAGATAAAACATAATTTTTATATACTTATATATACATATTTACATAATTATGTATTGAGAAATAATCAGAGAAAATTGTTAAAAAAAAAAACTACAGAACGCATTGCTTAATTTCAATGCCGTGTGGCATTTTTTTTAAATGTTAGAATGATTCATGGGTCCCATCATGATGTCTGTGTTATATCCAAACCGTCCATCTATTTGGTGAGCTCATATTAAGGCTTGAGAAAAAAAAAAAAAAAGATAGATCTAACTATCAAGTGGACCACACTGAAAAAGGCATTGGGGAATTGAACGTCTACCATTGAAACCCTTTCAGGGGTTAATGAAGTTTTGGATCATTATGAAATTTGTTTTTCATCTTCATCCAGGTCTCCATGAGAAGATCGAGCGCATATGAATGAACTTAGATGGGGAGGATTTCTCACAAACATCATAGTGTGCCCCAACTTAGACGGGGAGGATTTCTAATGGTTGACGCTCATTCAACACTGTTTCATGTAATGTGGTACACTTAAGATTTGGATATACCTCATTTTTCGTCTCATACCATAAAATGATCCGGAAAAATATATGGACGGCATGGATGAAAAGCATAAATCATGGTGGGGCCCACGGACCACAACGATCCGCCATTGGCGGTTGGCAGGCGGAGTAGCCAATCCGTTTCTGTGAAAAGGAGGGGTATTTTCGTCCTGGAATTTTTCGTCCGTACGAGGAGGTCTAAGTGAGTATGTTAAGTTTGTATTGTTTCAAGAATATCCCATGTATAAAAGGTGGGGTCCACAGTCGTAGATTTCTCTGCCAAAATCCTCTCCAAATCTTCTCCTCCTTCGAAATCTTGATCTGAAGCAATCTACACCGTTCCTTCTTATTTCTTACCACACAACCAACCAACACATGAGATCAGAATCCGTGTTAATCAAGGATTCAAACCCAAAAGTGTTTCAATGGTAGACGTTCAATCCCCCAATTCTTTTTTCAGTGTGGTCCACTTGATCTTTGTATCTGTCTCATTTTTCATCCCAAGCCTCACGGCGAGCACGCCAAATGGATGGACGGTTTCGATATAACACAAACCTCATATTGGGACCCACACAACTTAGTGACGTCAACACACCAGCCAGGTCAGTGGTGTGTGCTACACCAGCCAATCCGCTTCCGGTCCAGCCAGCCCGGACGCTTGAGTAGTCACTAATGCATATGCGTGCTAAACTGCATATTACACAACATAAGACGTAGTGGCACACGTGCTATACTGCTCATCCGTGAGAGATCCGATCCATTCATCGGGTCAGATGAACATGGATAGACCCAGGGAAACATTACTACGAAAAACAAACCGAAAAAGCGGTTTTCATTTCCACAAATTTCTAATTGATATAGATTTTTCATTTCCACGAATTTATTTTGGCTGTCCAAACAGGCAGCCCAAAAAAGAAGAAGAAAGCGAACTGCTACAACCACAACAACATTAGAGCATTTTAGTGTAGGCATGGAACTTGGGGCACGCAAGAAGTGCAAGGGGGCCCATGTGCATTGATGCAATAAGATGATAGCTTCATTCCTGGAACGGCAGGTTGAAGTTGAACATTGTCAAGAACAATATCGGTGCAGCCGACCGTCTTACTACATTCTAGCTTGATGGCCACCTCCCGGCTTGATGTCCCTTGAAATCCAACGAACTTCGCGTTGCTTATATCAACTGCTGAACTCTTCACACCCATCCATTGAAATCAAAATGCCATTAGAAAACATGGACATGAAAAAAACGTAGATAGCTTGTGTGGAACATATAAGTTACAGCCATACTAGGTTGGATAGAACTTTTATGCACCATGACATTTACTACAATTTTGATGTAGAGTGGGTTGCGGACACTTTCATGACTAATATGAACCAAAAAAGGTCTAATTGGAGGTGGAAGTTATCAAGACCGTCAAAACCTTAAAAAAAAACATATCTTGCAAACTAGAATGAGTTACTTGACATACCATATATGATTTTGGGGGAGGACGTACGTGCTGCTCTAGCCAACATAGCCGGGTTGCATGCCCACATGGAATTTGTGAGATTCCATCCAATCGCGATCAAATTTACTGCTTATTTTCGTTTTTACTATTTTTAGTAAGTTTTGGTTTGATTGTAACTTTTTCATTCCTTGGACATGAAAAGTGTTTAGAAAAATTAAGAGAATAACATGTTAAGTTACATAAGACACTTAATAAAAATAGTAAATTTACTATTTATATTGAGTTACGAATTTTAGGAAGTTTTAGTAGTTATGAATTTGAGGGAGTTTTTATAGTTTAATTTTAAAACTTCTTCCAAGGCATGGTATCCTTATTTAAATGGTCGTAGACTTATTTTATTTCGTCAATCAATCAATTTACAAATTTTCATGAATATTATTTCTATTTTTTTTTCCTTTGAAGTGGATTTGATGTAGTTATTCTTGAGGAAGATCGTGATCAACCTCATCATGTTCATACCTACGTCAAATTTTGAAAATAGTGCATGTGTGGAACTCGAGTCCAGCTATCTAAGCCATCCTAATTGTGGATTTGACTATATCCACACAGTTAAAGATGACTAACTATCCAATTAATGGCTATTAAATGGATTATTAAAATAAAAAATAGTGAGTCAGCATGAGTTTTAAAATGACGAGTCCTGTATTAGTCAACAAAGTTTTAAAATGGCGAGAGTTAGCCATTCGAGAAAAGAGCTTGACTCAGTGAGTAATGTGGCTCGAGTCATGGCAAGTTATGTAGAGCTGATCGACTCAACAAGCTGGTTAAACAAGTCTAGCTGAGTTGGGATCCAGTCACTCTTGTGAGCTCAATTTACCTGTGATTCATCTCAATAACTCGCCAAGTCCAGTTGAGTTGACTCGGCCAATGTTATAGGCGAGTTGGCTACCTTTGGAACTTTCGTCCTCTATAAAGTCCTTTCTTTTGATGACATATAAAGGGGAAGAATAAGGAGAGTGCATCAAAATAGAGTAAATCTCATTTTGAAGTAATGTCTTATTCTCTAATTCCAAAATCATAAGGACAAAAAAAAGAAAAGAAAAAAAGCACCATTCTTACTTGATTGTTGCAGTTGTGATAACCATTACAATAGTATTGGTCAATGATGATTGGATTCTCAACGTTGTTGATATGCATATCATCAAATAGGATCCCTCGAGCGTACCCAGACCCTCCCTGTAGACAATCAAATACATAGGAAGGGATTAGGAAAAAGAAGAAGAGAAAAAGATTAAAAAAAGACACCTATTTATATGAAAATAAATGTTTAGGGTATGTTTGGATGCTAAGTTGAAATGAATTGGAATAGTTGTAATCTTTCCATATTGATTGGCGAAGCAAGAGATGAACATGAACAACGGTTCTTTTCTATAGTCGCTCTGGGGGAACTATCTGCCAATCTTGAATCCATGCAAGTCCAACTTGAAACTCATGAAATTGCCATTCACAGCTTATTTCATATTGTAATCAGTCATTGAATTGAATTTCAGTACTCAAATCAAGTGGAAATGACCAAAATGGTGGCACCAAACATCATGAAACGTCATGTATTTTAGGGTTGGTTTGGATACCACCAAATAAGTAACTTTTTCTACTTACTATAGATAAGTGATTTATTTTACTTTTTCTACTTACCACAGTAGATAAGTGATTTATTTTAGATAAGTAAGTTTGGTTTATGATTAGTTATAAGTAACTTTTTTTGCTTAAAAGTACTTAATCATTTTAATTAAAATTTTTAATTAGGTTTTTCACTTTTCATAAGTTACCGGAGAGAAGCATCAAGAGGGACAAAAGAGAAGAGAAAATGATAAATATGCTGTTTGCCAAATATACTTATCTTCTTAATAGGTAGAAACTAAGATATGTTACTAGTAGGATAAGTAACTTGTGATCTAAACGCCCCATTAATGATTAATCAGCCCAATTCTGAGCAAAATATTACGAAATTTCTTTATATTTGCTACAACCAAATGCACCCTTCATCAAGAAACCGCGATTGCATTTCCTTCTAGTTGAATTTAGATGGACTCATTGCAATTTGAATTTGGTACAATGGAGATAGTGAAGTCAGAATATGGTAAGATCATCTCTAAATGGTAAACTTGGATAGTAGGACCTGTCATGGATATCTTGTGTTTTAAAAACCAGTCTAATTAAGCAATTAATCCTATCCATCGCTTTTCTTCACTTTCTACCATTGTTTGTCGGTGGCTAATGATCCGACGGATAGTATCATCTACTCTTTATGTAATTTGAACCATTTGCCAATCCACAGTAGGGACGACTGGATTGACGGTCCCAAAAAATAATAGAAGTGGCCACACATGCTTTTAAGAGACGACTCTACCATATTCAGTTTCTTCAGTGTTATGAATAAAAATGGTTGTGCCAGAACTTGGTTAATTTCCTGTACATGGAAATTTCAATGTATTGCAATCCAATTCAATTGAGCATCCAAACATACCATCGGTGGTGCAGATAAAATAAAATAAAATAAAATTTCTTGGCCACATGATCTTCTTAGAGCTCAATTACCTGCCATGTCTTGATCCTGGCCCCAGTTAAAGTTCCTGTGAATGTACAATGCATCACTTGGACATTTTCAACCTCTGCAAATTCGTCGTCTTTGCCTAAGCTTCCAATGCTGGGAGAGGACTAACTAAATCAGAATGTTGTATTTTACAGATACTAGGTTTGGACTGAAATCTGATATGTTAATATTAGAAGGCTGATTCTAGTCTATAACACATGGTTGTACGGCTCATCAATCTAGACCGTTCATTGGTGGAACTTACCATGAATGGAACAATCTCAAAGTATATCCTGGATTGAAAGATCCTGACCATTTGATAAGTGAACCACCCAAAATGTTCCATTAAAAAAGAATAAAGATTGGGTGGGTAGGATGTCATTCAACATGGAAGACTTTTGGGACAGTGGACCACACCTATTGAGTGGTCCACCCAATGAGCATACCATCTTTACTTTTTACCCATTGTGTATAGACAGTGGACCACACCTAATGAACGGTTCAGATCTTGTACATATCAGGGATCATGCTATTTTTATAGGTAAAGCTTGAAGATCATAACAACCTTATACCATGACCCGGTCCACATGTCACCCAGCTGATATTAACGTTCTTGCCACCATTACCAATAGCAATGCAATCATCTCCTGTCAAAGGATAGAAATATATTAGATAAAACCAGCAATACATGTAGGGGGTGAAAATGGGTCCAATCAGCCCTTGGGTCAATTGGCCTGACTGGCTTTTGTGGTGAGAAGAGACCCGGCCAAGCTAAATGGGAAGTAGGTGGGGCTTGGGCTAGACAGGTGACCCATTTAAGTAAATGGGTCGGGCTTGGTCGAACCATGGTTAAAAGACTCAGCCATTCAGACCAACTTGTTCAGACCTGAGTCGTGACTCATAGTTTTGAACCAATCAGGTCCATCACTCGTAAAAGTCTAACTATTAAAACCATGGTTGAACCCTGACAGACCTGACCCTCCCATGTTCTCTGTCAATGGGTTGGGTCAGACTCCAACCCGACCCAAAATCTAAAACAAAATAAAGAAAAAAAGTATAGAAGATTTATCTACAAATTCATCACATGCGAAAGGGTACTTATACCTTTAGCCTTATATTCAGTTATTAGACCTGGTATGAGTCGGGGGCCGGCCCATTGGGTCTGTTGAGCCTGACCCAATTACAATTGAATGGTAAGGTTGGGTCGGGCCACGGTAATGGATGGTGGGTTGAGCTCATGTCCATTTTTAAAACACCCTGACTTGGCTCGACCGACCCCAAATACATTGACATACAAGGAAGAAGGACATGATGAGGTTGAACACTGTATTCTTCAAGGATAACTATTTCGAAACCATGGAGTTTCTCTAGATTCTTCACATAGATTCCTCAAATCCACGAGGAAAGAAAATAAAAAAAAATTTCTAATAATTTTGAAAATAAATTGATTAATAATAAAAATGAGTTTACAATCCTTTAAATAGTGATATTAGGAAGAAGTTTCACAATCAAACTCCAACTAAAACTCTCTAAATCGTGACTTATTATAAATAGTAAATTGGTAAACTTATTATTCATGGGCTATCATGATTTCTACTAGACTTCATGGTTTTCGGCCAAAAATAGTAAGTGTACAATTTGACCTAACCATGTTATTCTCCTAATTTTTCTAAGCCAACTAAAGCTTGTTATAAATAGTAAAAACAGATATAAAATGGATTTTCGATCGTCAATTCGATGGAATCTCGCAAATTCGGCATGCGCAACCCAGCGTAGTGGGTTGCTTGGCTAAATTAGCTTCTCCTAACCAAAAAACATATATGGTACATCAAATAACTTATTCCCATTTGCGAGATATGCTTGTTTTAAGGTTTTGACGGTCCAAATCACTTCCGCATCTGATTGAGCCTTCTCTAGTCCATCTTGGCCATGAAATTGTCCACGACTTACTCTACATCATACATACATACACATATACATATACATAGTAGGGAAGAACGAGGAGTACCTGTTCCTATGGTGGATTGCCAAATATTCACATATTGGGAGCGTTCAATGTCTATACCATCAGTGTTTGGGCTGTCTGCAGGGGCCGTTATAGTAACTGAAGAGATGTATACATTGTTGCAACTGTTGATGGAGATATGATTCCTCGGGTTGTCGAAAAGCGTTATGCCAGTAACATGAACGTCATTGCATGCATCTAATAGCAGTGCCTGCCTCACCATAAATACATGTTGTGATTCATGTGTTTCAAGGCCCATCCCATGTTCGATTTTTAAGTGGTCTGGATTTAAGGAGGAAGTGGGCCAGGTTTTCCTGGGCCCTCACCTGTCCACAGCATGTTAGGCTCGATTTGGAATGTGGCTAATTGCCCAGCTGGCCCACTCCTTATTTCATGCTGTTGAAGGAAATGACTCGGACTTGTCCGAGTTGACTCGAACTCGGTCAGAACTGATCTGGTTTGACTTAGGCGAGTTGAGTCAATTCATCCCTGACTCAGTTGAGTCCCGACTCAGACTTGAGACTGGACAAGTAAGTCCGAGTAGCTGAGTGTTTCTAACCATGGCTTGCTGACTGGGCCAGGCTGGGACTTATATGAGCTGGGCTTGGATATTATCTCATGGGCTTTGAACGGGCCCAGACCTGCTAATTTACTTCCCTGGCTGGGCTTAATGGACAGTCCAGATCAATTGATCAGATTGTCCGTGTGTCCCAACTCCAAATGCAACTCAGAGCACCGAAGGGGCATATATTTACCGTTGGTGCGAGCGTACATTTCTGCAAAAAAAAAAAAGAAAAAGAAAAAAAAGGAAGACTTCAGAAAGATAATTGTAAAAACCTCCCTGCTATTTTGGATTATTATATTTACCTCCTTCTCACACGCAACTAGTTGTAGATGCGTGGGTTCACAACACAAATTCTTTATACGTTGATTTGGTTTATGTGTGATAAATCAAAGTCGATCATCTAATGGGCCCATCATTTGTGTGTCATGGCCTGAAAATCAGGTTGGCCAGTCAAGTGTACCACATGTATTCTAAAAAATGGACGGTCAAAAATAATTGCCAAATAAGTACATGATTAGGGCCCACCTGATGAATATCTCGGATCATGCACACTTTGGCTCTAGAGAGGAAGTAGGATTCTATTACGAGTGGCTTCACTACTGCAAGCTTTGCATGGTTTAGGATCGGGTGTGCGTTTAATACCACATGGTAATTGGTATTGACTCGACAAACACCAATCATTGCATGTTGGTGATAGATCCGAACCATCAGTAGTGGATTACCTCTCAAAGATCTTGTAATCTAAAAAAATCTATGTTGATTGGTTACTCAGGTTTGGACGGCCAAGAAAGTTTGATGCAATGGTCCATAGAAATGGGTATTATAAAATTTATTTTATTGGGTTGTAAGGATACCTTCTCAGGGTGTATTTTGCAAGACTGGTCCCACCAGACGGCACCCTGACCACCAATTCTTCCAGATCCGTTGATTTCGAGGCCATTTACACCGTGAAAGGTCAACCACTTAATGGCCCCACCCCATCCTTCAATTGTGTTGGGAGCAATCAGATTCCCAAGAACCTGCAACATCCATCATTCAAATTTTTATTTTATATAAACTATATCAACCCTAAACCTGAATTTAATTCGAAATAGGACACTTTTGGAAATTAAAAATGATATTAAAAAAAACATCTAATTATATACTAAAACTCATAAACTATCCTTAAATGACTAAAATAAATATTCAAGGATACACTTTCACTCTTAAAACCCTAAAAGTAGAAAAAAAAATAAAATAAATGAAAACTTACTAAAATAATAATTTTTAACTTTAAGCCCTATTTAATCTTTAAAACACATTTCAGGGACATAGAACTCTTTCATAGCTTTTTCAACGTTGAAATGGATGAGCAATCACAAAGTTGTGGCCATTCATCCAGTTTTAGTGGCGAAATGGAGCTTTACATGGTACCACATGTAACATTTTGGTTGCATTAATACATATAGCATATGTGAGGCACTTGAAAGTTGATGAGAGCACATGTCACTACATTTAAGGTGCTTGAACATGAATGGTTCCACATATGGAATATATGGGGAATGCGATGCATGTGTATAGAATATTATATTCTTGCATGTACCATATTACTAATAAGGTATTTGACCCTTTTAGGAAGTACATACTATCTTTGCTTAATAACCATGGTGGTGTACTCATTTTTCTAAGTAGTGTGCAAAAATTAATTTAACAAACTATGGCCTAACTCCTTAGAATAGCTTGTTGGTACACAACTTTGTGAGGATTTAAATGACTTTTAGAATAGAGCTAGTTCTAAGTTGCCTGATTAATAAACATCCCATGTATAAGCACATTTTGATAGATGTCAGGCACTAATCCTTATGATTTATGTTTTAGGAATTTTACCCAAAAAAAAAGAAAAAAAGTACCTACTTAATATGGAATTCAAGTCCTGCTATCTTTTTCAATTATTTATTTATTTACTTATGTTATATAAAATAAGCTACCCTATTAATTTCCTATTAATTTAAGTAATATTGGAGTAACTTTCCATTAGATTTCCGAATGGAAGTGGGGTCGGGTCCGTCATGAGCTAAGGGGCCAACAGCTTGGGTGGGCCCCACCATGATGTTTATGTGACATCTACCTCAACAACCAAGCCTGTCACCTTATGTTAGGCCTAGGCCCAAAAATTAGTCCCATCCGTGATTCAAGTGTGCCACAAGATTGGAAATAGTATATAAAGCAACCCTCAACCTCCAAATTATCTCCTTTAGTGTGCGCACCTGAATTATGGATGGCTTGGGCCTTAGTTCTAAATTTTGGAATGATACCTACTGGACAGAGTGGATTTCATATAATCATCATGATGGGCCCTTAAAAATAAATGGTTGTCTCTCTCCTTGCTATTTCATTTGGAAAGGCCTGCTGAATCACAAGTCAAATTGATCTTATTTTTCTTCGGGTCTAGTGTGAGATCACACAGCTAATAGTCGGAGTGGATCACTCATATACATCTAGGGGTGTACACGAACTAAGCTAGCTCGGTTAGCTCGCTGGACTCGACTCGAAAAAGTTCGATTCGACTTGGTTTGAAGTTGAGTTTGAGCCAAATCGAACTGATTTTTTGGGCTCAAAAATGAGTTCGAGTTGGCCCCAGCTTGACTCGACTTGGATTGAATCCAGCTTGAATGGAACTAGTTCGATGACTTGGTTACTTCACTATTGATGTTGCTCAGCAAGTGTTTGATGAAATGACTCAATGAAGTGTGGCTGGTGGCAAGGAAGATATGTACATGAAACCAATACCCTTTTTTTATTATTTTTATTATTTATTTATGTTGCTTAGAAAGTGTTTGATAAAATACATGTAAAACCATTACTTCTGTTTTACATATGGTGAGATTTTAAAGTTGCAGTTTAAGTGTTTGTGAAAATGCCTCAATGACAAACTCGGCTCGATCTTGGCCCAAGCTGGCCTGGGCTGCTAACCAAATCGAGCCGAGCTCAATTCGAGTTGAGGTCAGCTAGTGGCCGAGCCGAGTCGAGCTGAGGCTAGCTCGACTCGGTTCGACTCGATGTACACCCCTATATATATCATGGAAGACCTTAAAAAACTAAGAGTTATACAGCTAATGGCCGAGGGTGGGTCTTACATGCACATAATGTCAAACATTAAAAAACTAAGGGCAAGCCTCCTTAAAATTGCCTTTAAATCTCTATTAAAATAGTAGCAATAAGGACACTACCCTTGATTTTTTGGGGGGCCCACCATGATGTGTATGTGAAAACCACTCCAATCATTAGATGTCTAATCCCACTTTTGGCCTAGGACTAAAACCTGAGGTTGAGTTGTGATTCATGTGGGCCACACCAAAGGAAACAATTGTAAGAGAGATGTCTACCTTTGATTTGTACAGGCTCACTATGATGATTACATAAGATCTACTCCAACCATTAGATGTCAGAACAAAATTTACACCTGGAGCCCAAACATAAGGCCCATTCTTGATTTAGGTTGTCCATATTAAGGAAATAGTTTGAAGGGTGAGAGTTGTCATGTATACTCCTTCCAATTGTATGGTCCACCTGATTAACTAATGAGAATGATTATTAGGCCTGGGCCTAATATTAGGTAACATACCTAATGATTAGGGTGGATTTCACATAAACATCAAGATAGGGCTCACCCAAGCCAGTTACCCTTTTGCTATCTCGGAATCCCCAACTTATGTGAATAAATATATTGGAAGGCACTCCAATGATAATTACTTAAATTAATACTATTATTTCTTGGAAACCATTTGAATAAGGTATGGGAATGCAAATTTCATGTTAAGTATTAAGTTTTTTTTTATTTTAATAAAATAAAATCTCTTTTTTAATAAGGTTTTTCCAAATAAGTATTGAATAATAAGGTATTTGCAAATACCCATGTATAAACAATACATTTGTAAATAGCTACATTGTTAATTTTTAGTTACTATACACTTTCATTTTCAGTAAAAAAAATTTATAAGGATTGTTAACTTTTCCTTAAGATCGAGTGCCCATGTGGCACGGGTGTAGGTTAAAAAAAAAATAAAAAATTTCCATATAAAAGAGAATTAAAAGGTCTATGCTCTTCCCATAAAGATGAAGGAGAATTTTATGGCATATCTCACAGGGGTATTATTGTTATTTTCTAACAGTTGACAACTGAATTTATGAAAAACTAGCAGAATATGGATATTTACAACAATGATGAATTAAAAATATAAATATTAAGAAAGTATATATTTTTATATGGGTATTTGTAAATATTCTATCATTAATGCGGGAATATGCAAAAAATCATTTTTCAAGAAATGTGCTATAATCTTTTTGAAAGGTAAAGTTTTCTTTCAAATGTGATTCATTATTATTAAAATAATAGATACATAGTTTAATAATAATAAAATAATTTACTTAGAAAAACATAACTTTTCTAAAGGTGCATTTAGTTGTACGAAATTTTGCAATAAACTGTTTTGTAATTAACAACCATGAAATATCGTGATATTTGGCGCAACCAAACACCCCATTGATCAGAATTTACTGGGGATGGACCGGAATACCATGTGATCCATGTTGTGGTTTGATTTTACAGTTGGTCCATTGAGTACCACACCACCATGGCCCAATCCCTTCTCCACCATTCGATGGTCCATTGATTTAGTAGTAGATACTGAGGATCGGCATTGCTGACGGTTGATGACTAAAAACCATTAAAAAAAAAGAAAAAGAGTCAACTGTCCGATCCTTCTTCCACTATTCCATAGTTAGGATCATCCTTTTCAGATTTTGTAAGAATTGTATAAGGTGGGGCGCCTTATTGATCAAACCGTCTAGATTGTCCTAAGGGTTGGATAATGTAATTGGGTGCACTAGTGGACCCGACTAAGTTGTGATACATCCAAAAATTAGTGTAAGGGGTGGAGTGCTACAACTGTGATATGTACACAGTGTTTTAAAGAAACTAGAATTACTAATTCGTGTGAAGCCTTAGGGTGAGGAGTTTGAAAAACTCCTCACCCCTCTAACCTATATTAACAAGACTGGCTCCCAATACAACACCATGGACAAAAAGCTTAAGCCTCATCGTATCTTTTATAAAGGGTGTTAAGAAACGAATACCTCAACATCTCAATTTACAGCAATGGCATCACAACAAGGTAAATCATCTTCCTCTTCTAATCTCCATATCTAATGCACACAGGTCATTTGGCTATTCTACGTTCAGATCCAACAGATTTATGTTTGGATCATTGCCAATCCATGTTAGGAGGCAGAAAATGGAAGGTTGTATTCATCCAATCACCTCCACAGCCTAGTGAATTAAAGAGGTAAACGGATGCGTAGTTCAATATAGGGCTTTAATCCAAGGGCCCACCTGCAGTAGATCTCCTTAAAAGGACGGTCAATGATGAGAAAGAAAAAGATCACCTGAAAACGGATGGAACTAGACTTGCAAGGCCCATTGAAGGCCAAGGGTTTCAGTAAAAATGTCTTCCCAGCTGGGATTAGTACGCTGGGATTGGGCCCACCATCACCACACGCTGTCGCCCACGCTTTTAGTAAAGCCTACACCAAATCCAAATAATTGTATAGGAAACATTATGTTTTAATTAAATAAATTGGTAATTAGTTTCGTGTGGCCTTGCATGTGTGAGTTTTCTTGCTTAAGAACCATAGCTTAATCCATGTGTGTATGAATCTAAGCAAGCGATTGTGGTGGAAGCAAACTTGTATTTACACGCGTGCATGCACACACCTCACCATACCAAAACCTCCTCTTGTAGCTTTACAGAAATAGAAATGGGCTGGAGTGGTCCATTACACACGTGCATGAAGGCACGAGAATATGCACATACACGTGCGTTCGTGTATGCATGCACACGTAAAAAAAATAAACGTCAGAATAAGATATTTACTTGAGTATCATCAGATATGCCATTGCCAACAGCTCCAGAATCCAAAACATTGTAAATATTAGCAGAACCAGCGTACCCAAATGAAGCGATGCATAATATAACTGAAATGACGAAAATCTCCTGTATTGAAAATTAGGAAATGTTATTAATTTAGAAAGGAACCATCTTAAAGGCTTTTTTTTTTTCAATAAAACTCTGATTTCATATCTTAATATGAGGGCTCTCTTCTATGTGGCATCACGTCGAGATGAGCATGCATGCAGTACAGCGGATTGGGTGAGACCACAGCCTCACCCAAGACCGAGAACTACCCTTACAGTGGGGCCCACCTTGATGTATGTATTATCTATCCATGCCGTCCATCTGTTTTACCAGATCTTTTTAATGTATTATTCTAAAAAATTAAGTAGATCTAATTATCAGGTGGACTATACAGTAAGAAATAGTGTTGATTGACCATTAACGGGCCATAGAAGTTTTGGATCAAGCTGATTTTTTTATTTTTTTTCCCTTCATCCAAGCCTATATGACCTTATCAACAGGTTGGATGATAAATAAACACCACTTAAATATTAATGTGAGCCCTAAGTAGTTTCTAATGGTAGGACAGTCATTCACCATTGTTTCTCATGGTATGGTCCACCTGCTAATTCGATTTACTTCATTTTTGGGATGATTCTTTAAAATGATCTGGAAAACATTTGAACGGTGTGGATGCATGACACATACATCAAGGTGGGCCCCACGATAATGGGCGCACCTTATTATGTAAGGCCGGGGTCTCACCCAATCCGCTCTCCTTCTACGTGATATGGTGGGATTTGATTGGCCTGCAGGCCTTGTCAGAGATGGGCCCGGTCAAGACGATCCTTTCCCACTTTAATAAATTTTCAACAAGTTGTGTGGGCATGCGCCAATCAAATCCCACCACGTGGCTTCCATCTGGACAAAGATATCCTGCGATAGGTGCGCAAGGATGCAGGGTGGGGCCACTGAGATGTTTGTGAGAAATCCACCCATCAGTCCGTTTTTCGACCTCATTTTAGGACACGCGAGGTGGATCCAAAACTCAAGTGGGTCACGCAGGAGGAAACAATGGGGAGTCATTGAGAGCCGTTGAAATAATCTTATGGCCATAAAGGTTTTGCATTGGGATTTTTATTTTTTTTTCACTTCATCCCAGTGGGATTGACCTTATAAACGGTTTTGATGGCACATAAACATCAAGGTGGAGCCCGAGAAGGTTTCAACAGTCGGAATTTCTTTCCCCACTGTTTCCTCTCGCGTGACCTGTTTGAGTTTTGGATCTAGCTTATTTTTTGTCAAATGTCTTAAAATGAGCTCGAAAAACAGATAGAGGCCCGTGATTTCTAACCAACATCACAGTGACCCCCCCACTTAATTAGAACTGGGATTTCAACATGTTGTGTGGGAGCCAATCAAACCCAGCCATGGCTGTCCAGTCTGGACAAAGATATACCAATCGAAAGTAGATTGTCTGCACAGGACTTTGCAGCGTTGCACCCTGAGGCCACTGAGATGTTTGTGAGAAATCCCTGTCAATCTGGCTTTTCACCATCAGGTGGCACACCAGGGCCAGGAATGGATCCAACAAAACTGCAAGTTGGGTCACCTTGCAATGGAGGTCATCAACATATAGGTGGATCATCATGTGACCAGAGCCAACTTGAAGATAATTCTAGGCACATAAAAGACTTTCAGTTTGGCTGTGTACTATATTCCCCATGGGTGTGACCTATACAAGTCTGACTGGCATATATATTAAGGTGGACATGGGAAGGGAAACTATGAACGAGTCGGTAATCCTATACTTGGGGTCCCCACAGCTGGGTTTTCACCCGTTGGTGCACACCTATGTTGAGTTGAATCCGTCCACGAATCATTTTTTGTCACCAATCCTAACTAAAATGACCACAAAAAAGGACCAGATGGAAGTAATTGTCTAACCTATTAATCAAAGTTTGTCATGGCCTGGACCACCATCCTTTCAAAATTCACTGAAATTTTCTTGACATCCAACCTTCCATAGGTGTGGATCCATCATGATACCCAAGTATTAGGGTGAGAGAAATATCCATCACCACAGATGGGACCACATTGAACTTACAGGTTTTAGCCTCATGAATAATAGTTTCCCCAGTAGCTCCATCTGGTCATCCTGTGATTGTGTTGGAATTTACAGAGTCATGGTGAGGCAAAACCTATGGCCAGATGGATTTCCACATTGAAACTATTTGGAGTCCCACCAAGCTGGAGGTAGCACGTTAGCGTCCAACCGCTGTCTAGAGATCTCCGTGGCAGGCTAGAGTGTGGAAATGACAAAGAAATAAAATGAGTGGGAAGCTTGTAGCAGGGACTGAATGTCATGTGTGTATATTACATAGGTTAATGACGTAACAATGTGGAACCCTTATAATAAGTCACATAAAATAATCAAATATAAATCATCCTTCTTGAACTCTATGGCACGTTTGCAAACGGTTGGGCCATCCATGTTGTTTATAAAAATGCTGTCCATAAGCCACTCAATTCAGTGGACCATACCATTCAAGGACGTTAATGGATGTATACCATAAAAATGATATAATTGTTAGTGGCCTCTCTGAATGTGTTCCATCACATCCCGATTCAAGTGTATCAATCATTCGTGACCCATGCACCTCCAAACTATGCGCTGATTAGAGTTTCACATAAATATGAACCATATTGAAAGTTATCAGGTTATCCAGCGCCCGCATTTGTATATAGTTCCGCCATTTAAGGTGTAGGTCCAAATATAATCTAGCTCGATAACTAGCTGATACTATGGATAACGGATGGAATGTGGCACAGTGAAACTTTCTGAATGGACAAAGTCGACTTTTTTCACCACTCTCGTAAGTACAAAAATGGTGAGGAACCAAAATCATGCAAGCTGGGCCAGAAATTTTCACCCGTTGAATTCAATTCACACTGTTTCGTGTAGGAAATTACCGTCCTGGATATATTCATTTTTAATCAAACCCCAATCTAACTGTTAAATGAATGAGGACCAATAAAATATGAATCACGGTGGAACAGATACGGAACGTGTTCCTATATTAACTATACGTAACCGAGTCTTGCTCCAACGTGGTTTAGGTGGCTCACTAATCTTTACGTTCCATCAAACACTTCCTTCCAGGTATTTAAATTTTCTTGTACAAACGGATGCATCCAACCTCCAATGGTTGGTCCATCAGTGATATCTGTATATAGTAAAACTCAGTCCTATTAACCAGCTTATATTTGGTGTACCTTAGCTTGATTGCTTAAATTTGCAATTTATATACCATAAAATAATTAAAAAAGGTTGGATCGGCTAGATAAACGATGATACGTTGGGATCCCACAAGTGAACATTTCGTGAAGGGTGAAGACAACCGCGTATTGGAGTGGCAAGGATTTGCTACCCAGCATATCCATAGTGAAATGTTGGAAGTAATATGCGATGATAAACTTATGCGGGTCCAACGTTGTAATATAGATTTCTTCAATCGTCCGGTGAGGTCATTACAGATTTTTGGATGTAGAGATCCAAAACCAAGATATGAAATATAAATGGACACCAAATAAAGTGTGGTAAATACGCTTTGAACTTCAGGGGCCACAGGAAGATTTTCCCTCTGACGTAATCTGTACATCGTGATGCA
The DNA here is from genome assembly GCF_029962835.1 of Magnolia sinica. Lineage (NCBI taxonomy): Eukaryota > Viridiplantae > Streptophyta > Magnoliopsida > Magnoliales > Magnoliaceae > Magnolia > Magnolia sinica. Next base: position 121,037,730 of record NC_080573.1, read on the forward strand.
AATAATGTCAAGGGCTCCTTGGAGTTTAAACGGTGGAGTATTCCACTTTTTATGTGTGGATCCATTCCTTTGTCTCAGGGTTATTTAAAATATTTGTACAAAACGAATTCCAAGATCAGCTGGATTGACAACAATCAATCTTGATTAGTGGAACGTTGCATCTCCTAATCGTACGGCAATAATTTGGCCCTGTGGTCACTTTTTGAGCATTATTGCTTTCTGTATTTTTAGTATAAAAATAGAGTCGTAGCTTAAATGGCACCATAGAACGATGATACTGGCACCCACCGATTGAAACCGTTTCTAAGGGTTAAGCGGGTTTTTGTACCTCAACTTTCATAAGTGAGTATACTCGTAAGTGAGTTAAAACCACATCATCCAGCCTAGAGTTCGAAAGTGTTGTACTCCCAGAGTTTCTATGGGGCGATTGCAATCCTACCCTTTCTGGTCCATTAACGTCTGTTCCGCTCACTTTTGAGCTTTTACCAAGATAATCTTAATATGGATGGCGAGTGAAATCAGTAGCCTATCTAAATCTCATATGGGCCTAATCCACGCCCGACGATTGTGGTTGGACGCATCCATTTCTAACTGGTTGGGTCCAAAGAAGTATTATCCCAATATCGTGATCGACTATGGAATAACGCTTTGGATGAATATGACTGGTGGGCCCATTGAAAGTATTTCTTTAAGTCGGCCATCAATACTGTTTTTTGTCATCCACCTCTTTCAAGTCAAGGATTACCAAAGAAAATCCGATAGAAGGCAGTGGAAACCACGAAATATGGACGATTGATCCTACCTTAAAATCTTGGGGGCCCAGAAATTTGGATCAATGCATGAATTTCATTGTTTTTCACATTTTCAGGTGGTGAGGTAAATTAATGTTATGGCATATACTTCATTTTTGGACCAAACCCCCAAGTTATATGTTAAAATGAATGGACGGACCAGATAAAATATGTAAATCACGGTGGAACACACCACAGGGAAGATGATTGCCTACTGAGTAACTCAGTACGCTACACCCTGCATGTCTCTGGCCCCGAACGGGCAGTTTTATGGGTGGGCTCACCGTGATGTATCTTTTTATCCGTTCCATCCATTCCTTTTCTCAGGTTATTTTAAATTATTTGTACAAAAACGAGATAGATCCAACGCTCAAGTGGATCACACCACAGATGAATCTTGTATTTAATGTAACTTGCATTTAATGTAACCAAGCTTATTATTTGGTGTGGTACACTTGAGCATTGGATCTGCCTTATTTTTGTTTATATACCTTAAAATAATCTAAAAGAAGGGATGGACGGCTTAGATAAACAGATACATCACGTTGGGCCTGCCCACAGAACCGTATGTTCGTGGTTAGAAAGGGGTGGGGTAAGACTGAATCCGCGTCCGATAGTTGAGAACGTGGCAACGGATTTGGTGCTGACCCCAGCATCATCCAGCTAGGTGATGTTCGGAAGTGGATTGCGTACTGAGTAAACTCTGTGGGGTTCATTGTAATTTATTTCTTCAATCTACTCCGTCCGTCCAGTTTACCAGATAATTTTTGGATGTGAGTCCAAAATCGAAGCATATCCAAATCTCAAATGGACCACACCACAATAAACGGTGTGGATTGAACGACTACCATTTAGAACTTCTAGGGGGCCAAAGAAGTTTTCCCTTCATCGTATCCGTGTAATCTTGTGAATACGTTGGATGACAAATAATCGTCAATGTGGGCCCTTGGAAGTTTTCAACGGTGGAGATCATTATTCCCACTGTTTCTTGTGGTGTGATCCACTTCATAGCTTTGGACATGCTTCAATCTCGGGTTCATGTACTAAAATATCTTGAAAAACGATTAGACAGCGTGGATTAGACACATACATCTATGGTGGGGAAACGGATTGCATCCTACCCTAATCCGTTCGGGCAGAAATCTGTGGATCCCATCGTGCTGTCATCGTTTTATCCACGCTGTTCATTGCTTTTCTCGGATCATTTTTCAGAATGGTAGTAAAAATGAGGCAGGTCCGTAGCTTCATTGGACCACACCAAAGGAAGCTGCATTGATAATGGCACCCACCGTTGAAACCTTTCTAAGGGCTAGCGTGATGTTTTTTTACCATCCAACCTATTCATAAGGTCATGTAGACCAGTATGAAGTTAAAACACAAATATAAGCCTAATCCGAAACTTCTGTAGCTCCCGAGAGTTTTTAATGGTGGACATTCAATCCCCACTTTGTGGTCCACTTAACGTCTTGGTTCCGCCTCACTTTTGGCTTCTTACCTAAAATTATCTGTAAATATGGATGGACGGAGTGGATAAAACCATTAAACCACTTTGGGCCCTACAGATCCCTGCCCGGACGGATTAGGGTAGGACGCAATCCGCTTTCCTACGGTGGCTCCCACGGAGTTTACACAATACGCTTACTATGGAAGTAATCCGCTTTCGTGATGCTGGTGCTGGTAGGGCCCACCGAAATGTATTTCATTTATATCCAGGCCGTCCATCTGTTTTTCAAGCTCATTTCAAGGCAGGAACCCGAAAATAAATCCGATAGGAAGGTCAAGTGGACGACACCACAGGAAAAACTGGAGATTGAACGCCTACCATTAAAAAATATTTGGGGGGCCACAAAAGCTTTGGATCAAGCTGATTTTTGTTTTTTCCATTCATACAGGTCTGTGAAACTATATCAACTGGTTAGATGGTACATAAACATTACAGTGGGCCATAGGAAGGTTTCAGCGATAGGTGTCATGATCCTTCCTGTTTCCTGCGGTGTGGTCATCTGGAACTTGGGATCTGCTTTATTTTTGAGCCATGCTCTAAAATGATCCGGAAAAAATGGATGGACCGCTTGGATGTAAAGGACGTACATAAAGGTGGGCCCCACGCACGCGGGGTGGTGTTGGGGTCACCACCCAATCTGCTTCTTTTTGGGTGGCTTTGTGTACACTGCGTATCCATAATGAGAAGTGCTACGGTGCTCTGAGTGCTATAAATTATAGTGCTCCCAATAGGACCAGATTACTTTGGACAGTCTAATAGATTGATCTGAACTGACCATCAAGTCCGCATCACATTTCACGGCCCACCGGGTAAAAATTTCACTGATTAAATTATCCAATCCACCCTTGATTAATTTGACCTTATTTTATTTATCCATCGTTTTCCCAATCAATGGATGGGATGGTTTTGATTTCGTAACAAAATAGAATTCTTAGATCATAAGAAATCAACGGTGATCCCTAACAAATAGGGGATCAAGTTGTTGATTTGACTTATTTTTGTGCAGACGATATTGATCGTTCATATTAAAGGCCATTGATGAAATGTGGTATCTGTTACAGCTGTATGAATTTTACATCAGAGCACATGAAATATCTGATGGACACAATGAAAAGTCCAGATCAAGGGATTGGACTCTCTAAATGACCCAATGCAACTTGGAGCACTACAGTTTATAGAGCATTTCTCGCATGAGTTGGGTTATCTTTTCGTTCTTTGTACACCACAACCTCACTCATTTAGAATGGCAACAGGTTGGGCCCATCACGATCTTGCCTTCAAAAAGAAATTTTGGGTGGGCCATAACTATGCTCTGAATATTAACCATTGGACTTTTTTTTCCGGTTGTGTCCATTTTTAACATATAAAGGGGACTTTAGTGAGTGGACGGCCTGATTTTTAGTCCCGTGCAGATATCTCCCACTACCCAAAATTCAATGAACTTTTCAAAATTAAATTCAAATGTTGTAGTGACGGAGCTTTCTACTAAGCTTCATTGAATGGTGACTGCTTAACTGATAATGCATTCCCCATGCATAGTAAAGTTGTTAATATTGTAACTTGTAAGAGGTAAAAGATCTTTTTGAGGTTTGCTGGAATACATCGGACGCATTGCAATAGGATTTCTGGGGACTATAGCCGTTGGATCTGGGATCATGTTTGGTGATCCAAACCAGTTACAAGATGGGCCTCACTTAGGTGGGGGGTTGCGAATAATTAAAGTTTCTGATTGGAATACTTTAGGACTATTTAAGTTCTTTTATTATTTATTAAATATGGACTCTCTATCCACCGTTGCTTTATGGGCCATGATTCAAAAGTCGTGAATTTTCCAATGTTCAAGATTTTTAATGGGGCCGTATTTATTTTGGTATTTAGTAGAATCAACGGTCTGGATCACTGCATATGACCCAAATCCAATGGATCTGGTCCCAGCATATTGCATAACAATACGTGGGGATTTATTCTACCAAACTTCGACACCGTTAGTGATAACTGTTCAATGCACCTTCTCTCCCGCTGTATGATAATGGCGGAGAGGAATCATTAGTAAACGGATTGGCTACTCCCCCTGCCGCCCGCCAGTGGCTGGTGGTCGGTGCTCTGTGGGCCCACCATGATGTATGTGTTTCATCTATGCCGTCCATCTATTTTTATAGATCATTTTATAGTATGAAAGAAAAAATGAGATATATATCAATCTCAAGTGGATCATATTGCACGAAACAGTGTTGAATGAACGTTGATCATTAAAAATGTTTTGGGGGCCATAAAAGTTTTGGATCAAGATGATATTTATTTTTTCCATTCATCTGGGTCTTTATGACCTAATCAATAGATTGGATGTCAAATAAACAGTATAATGGGCCTTAGAAGGATTTTAATGGTGGATATGCAATCATTATTGTTTTCCTGTGGTGTGTTCCACCTAAGTTTTATATAACTATCATTTTTTGTATTAATCCCTAAAATGATCTGTAAAAATGGATGAATGGAATGGATGAAAAAAATACATCATGGGGGGGCCCACAGAGCACTGGCCATCAACCATGGAGCTAGTGTCAAGGGGAGTAGCCCCAATCCGTCTTCAAATCTTTACGTGCATTTCCATCCAAATAATTATATATGTAAGTGGATTTCCCGTGAAAGGATGGTGGTGGGGCCCATTGCAATGTATGCGAGAAATCGGAAGCGGATTGCGTACTGAGTAACTCAGTACGGTAAGTGTACTGAGTAAACTCCGTAGGCCCCTGTGTCATTCATGCATTGTATCCACTCCGTCCATCTCTTTTAACACATAATTTTATGGCTTTATCCCAAAAATGGAGTATATAAAATCCTCAAAATGGACCACACCACCAGAAACTGTGTGAATTGAACATCTACCGTTGAAAAATTCTTGGGGACAACAGAGGTTTTAGATCAAGTTGATATTTGCGATTTCCCTTCATCCATGTCCTTCTGATCTTATGAACAGGTTGGATGACAAATAAACATCACTGGGGGCCTTAGAAATTTTTCAACGGTTGAAATCAATACTTCCACTTTTTCCAATGGTATGGCCCAGTTGAGCTTTGTATATGCATCAATTTTGGGTTGAACCCATAAAATGATCTGGAAAAACGAATGGACGACGTGGATAAACCACATACAATCGCGGTGAGCCCAATTGAGTTTACTCAATACGATAAGAGCGTACTGAGTTATAAGAGCGTACTGAGTAACTCAGTATGCAATCCGATTTCGCGAGAAATCAATTCTGTACATCCGTTTTGAGAACTCAATTTAAGACGTACAACAAAAAAACGAGGTGGATACCAAATTCAAGTGGTCACACGAGATGGGAATTTGGGAAAGAAATTCCTACCGTTGAAACCTTCCTAAGCTCCACTTGATGTTCATATGCCATCCAAACCGTTTATAAGGTCATTTCTAATGGGACGAAGTGAAAACATCAAAACTATAGCCTGATACATAACTTTTATGGCCATGAGAATGCTTCACCGGTGCTTATTGAATGCCCACTGTTTCCTCTTGTGTGGCTCACATAAGTGTCAGATACACCTAATATTCAATCTCACGTCCTAAATCGAGCTCTCAAAACGTATGGACCGGGTGGAGTTCTCACGAACATCAGTGGGCCCCAACTTTCATCCTTGCGCAGGAACTTCTTGCGAATCCTTTGGTAGGAAATCCGCGTCCATCTCTCTCTCTCTCTCTCTCTCTCTCTCTCTCTCTCTCTATATATATATATATATATATATATATATATATATATGAAAAAGGTTCTATACGTCGAGCTCATGGGAACTTCGCATGAGATCGAGCTGTGTGGGCCCCACATTGATGTGTGTCGAACATCAACACCGTGCATTTGATGGGTTCCCTTTAAATTATGGGACCGTATATGAACTCCAATGGGCCATACCATCTAAAATCATGCGAAGACATACATAAAACATATAAAAGCACTTGGTGGGGCCCACTTGAAATTTGGATGCATCTGAAATTTGGTCTGAACCCTCATCCAAGTGGGACACACATAATGGATGGGCTGAATTTGTGAACCACATCTTGGTGGGCCCAACAAATGATTATGAATGTTTTAATGGGAGGGTAAACCCTCTCAAATTTTGTATGTGGTGTGGCCCACACAAGTCCCAGATTGACTTGATTTTTAAGCCCTAGGCCCACCATGGAATGGTGCATCTAACTAATGGGGTAGATATTCGACATACATCATGGTGGGGCCCACACAGCTCGACCTCATTCGAAGTTCCCATAAGCTCGACAGCATAGAACCTTTTCCCATGCAGGGAATATATATAATAGATAAAAGATGAGATGGATGCGGAGTTCCTACCAAAGGCTTGGCAAGGATGGTGGGTGGGGCCCACCGAGATGTTTGTGAGAAATTCACCGCGTCCATACGTTTTGATTATATATATATATATATATATATATATATGGTTCCCCACTATGATGAGTGTTGAACATTAAAACCGTGCATTTGATGGGTCCCCTTTAAATTATGAGATATTTCAAAAATTAGCCATATATGGAACTCAGGTGGGCCATACCAGCTAAAATCATGTGAAGACGTGCATAAAATATATAAAAGCACTTGGTGGGGGCTACTTGAGTTTCGCATGCGGCTGAAACTTGGTCTTACCCTCATCCAAGTGGGACACACAATGGATGGGCTTTATTTGTGAAGCACATCTTGGTGGACCCAATAAATAATTGTGAATGTTTTAATGGGAATATAATCCCTCTCAACTATTGTACGTGGTGTGGCCCACCCAAGTCATTGATTGGCTTAATTTTTAAGCCCATGGCCCACCATGGAATGTTGCATTTGACCAATGGGGTAGATGTTTGACTCACATCACGGTGGGGCCCACACAGCTCGACCTCGACCTCATAGTGTGTGTGTGTGTGTGTGTATCCTTCTTGCAGATATCACCATGTAGAGCTGTACACGAACCGGGTTAGCTTGGTTAGCTCGCTCGACTCGACTCAAAAAAGCTCAATGTGACTTGGTTCGAAGTTGAGTTCGAGCCAAGCCGAGTTGATTTTTTGAGCTTAGAAATGAGTTTTAGTCGATTTCGAGCTGTCCCTAGCTCAACTTGACTTGGAACGAACCCAGCTCGAATCGAACTTGGATTGAACCAGTTTGGTGACTCGGTTACTTTGATATTGATGTTGTTCACCAAGTGTTTGATGAAATGATTCAAAGAAGTGTGGCCGGTGGCAAGGAAGGTATCTATATGAAACCAACACTTTTTTTTTCTTGATTTTTATGTTGCTTAGAAGGTATTTGATAAAATACCCGTAAAACCATTGCAACTGTCTCAAATATAATGAGATTTTGAAGGTGCAGTCCCGGTGTTTGTGGAAATGCTGCAATGGCAAACTCGGCTCGAACTGGCCCGAGCCGAGCTGGCCAATCAGGCTCAAGGACCAAGTCGAGCCGAGTTCGAGCCGATGTCAAGTAGTGGCCAAGCTGAGTTGAGCAGAGGCCAGCTCAACTCGGTTCAACTCGATGTACACCCCTATCACCAAGATCTTGAAAAGATTGTGATATTTTCACGAAATATTATTCAAATGATATTATGAAGTTAATATCATGAATTTTTTAGTAAATTTTAATTGTCCATTATTGCGTGAAATTATCCTGACATTAATTTTATTTATGGCCTATTTAAATTATGAAGTGCATGGGAATTGAAATAATGGTTCTTGGGAAACCTTATTTTTAGAGAATTGTATGAAAGTAAACATTGTTTTTCTTATTTTTCAACAAATTTTTTAAAAAATAAAAATTTACAGTCTATTTTCAAATTTATTGCCTTAAGAAACCTTAATTTTGATAACTCTAAGAAGGAAACATTGCTTTTCTTATTTTTCAACAAGATTTTTTTTTTTAAAATAAAAAATAAATTATGATCTATTTTCAAATGTATTGTAATTCATGGTCTATTTTCAAATTTATTGTTTGATAAAAAGAAACCTAAATAATCACTAAGATATGCTAGATAAGCACGTACATGTGACATATGTAGGATGCTTAAGATGAATGGTGATACATATCACATACATGCTTGAAGCTTAAATAGTGCAAACATGGTACATCCAAAATGCTTGAAGTTGTACAGTGGCACATGAGAGACAAGACAGGCATTAAATAATAATAATAATAATAATAATAATAATAATAATAATAATAATAATAATTTGTAACCTGAGTTTCTGAAGTTTGCAGCACAGGGTGTAAGAGAAGACACGCGGGGGGTGCAAGAGAAGAAAATAAATGGTGGCGCATGTGGCACATTAGCACATGTGGAACGTAAGAGAAAGTGAATGGTGATACATGTGGTACATTAGCACATGTGAGGTGCAAGAGAAGATGAATGGTGGTATATATAAGCATTAGCACATGTGGACTACAAGAAAAGATGTATGGTATCACAAGTGACACATTGTTGGAGTTGTACCCTAGATAACTAATGTGCGCTCTGATCCACGGATGTGATAGGATCAATTTTAGTCATTAATCTTAATGACTATGAGTCATTCGGACATATATGACATATCTTTAACAATATCTGGTGTTATCTTAAACTTACATAATATCAGTTATTAAGGGTGTACACGAGTTGAACTGAGTCGAGTTGGCCTCAGCTCATATCTTTGGAAATGACTGCCATGTCTTGCCACAAGGATCTTCTCTGGAACCTGTTACACCGAGAGTAGACAAAAGAAAGCCTGATAGGGGATTGAGAATTTTGCAGGCTAATCAACACAGTTAACATCTGGTTAGTAGCGCCAATAAGTGAAATGTTAATAGAGTTTTTAAAGAATACCCCATATTTTTCCCTATGAATTTGCATTAGAGAAGGAAGATTGAAAACCCAGCATTATGCCAGTCCGAACTCGCCTGTCATCGCTGATCATGGGCTTGAGGATGGCCACAATCCAAGGATTATGCCTTCTAATGATCTTAGAGGCAGTTCTAATGGTGGGGGCATTGCCCACCCCTCGGGCAGTCCACACGAGGATGCTATCCATCCATGATACATCCCATGTTCACAGCTTGCCTCTTAAGTCTTCTTAGTCTACCATTACAATCCCTACTTCTGTATTTCCCATTGCTTTTAGGATAATTCTGTGTCTTCTCTTTTTCTTCATCTAGGTCACTATTTTTTTGGGTGAATCTTGGTTCTTCTGAAGATTCTTATCCCCACGATCATGGATCATTGTGTTGTATATCCGCGCCGTCCATCCATTTCTCCAGCCCATTTTAGGACTTTATTGCAAAATTTAAGCAGATACAAATCTCAGGTGGACCACACCAAAGGAAAAAGTAGTGATTGAGTACCTTACCATTAAAAATTTCAAAGTGTCATCATAAGGTGTTCGTAATGTTTATTTTACATCTAACCTGTTCATAATGTCAAGAAGACCTGGATGAAGGAAAATACAAATATTAGCTTGATCCAAAACTTAGTGGCCACAAAAATATTTTAACGGTCATTCATCACTGTTTCTAATAGTATAGAGCACTTGAGATTTGGATCTTCTTAAGCTTTAGTATCAAGTCCTAAAATAAGATGAAAAAACAGATTCACGGCGTGGATATACAACAAACGCATCAACGTGGCCCCACACTGTTAGGGCAACACGCATTAAGGCATAACAGCTAATCCGCTACTGCTCACCCAAAAATGGTGCGGCCATGCCTCCCTCGATGTACGTATTCTATATCCAAGTGGTCCATATTTCTACGAATCATTTTAAGACATGAGCCCAACAATGAAGCAGATCCAATTCTCAAGTGGACCATACCATAAGAAATAGTGGTGATTGGCCATTAATGAGCTACATAAGTTTTGTATCAAGCTGATGTTGGTACCTAGGAAGTTTTAAACGGTAGGGTGTTCAACCATCACTCTTTTCCTATTGCATGGCCCACCTGAGATTTGGGTCTTCTTCATTTTTGGGGTCATACCCTACAATGATCTGAATAAAAACGGATGAACGGCGTGGATATAGAATGCATACATCAAGATGGCCCCGCGGTATGGGCGCCAGCTAATCTGCTCTCAGACGGGAGCGGATTGGCTACTCCCCCTGACACCATCCCCGTGGCTGGTGGTCGGTGCTCTGTGGGACCCACCATGATGTATGTGTTTCATCCATTCCGTTAATCCATTTTTAAAGATCATTTGAAGGCTTGGTACAAACAATTATAGGGATATAAATCTTAGGTGGGCCACACCACAGGACAACAATAATGAATGGATGACACATATACATCATGGTGGGCCCCACAGAGCACCGACCACCAGCCAATGGCTGGTGTCAGGGGGAGTAGCCAATCCGTTCCCCTCTCAGACAGCGCTGTGAGGAGATTTCGTAAGCGGACTGCGTGGTACATCTGTCGCCTGACTATGATGTACGTCTTATATCCAAACCGCACATCCAATTGAAGAGATCATTCCAGGACATTGGTCTAAAAATTACATAGATTTAAAGGTCAAGTGGACCTAAAAAATAAGGGTCAGATGAACATGGATAGACCCAGGGAAACATTACTACGAAAAATAAACCGAAAAAACGGTTTTCATTTCCACAAATTTCTAATTGATATAGATTTTTCATTTCCACGAATTTATTTTTGCTGTCCAAAGAGGCAGCCCCAAAAAAGAAGAAGAAAGCGAACTGCTACTACCACAACAACATTAGAGCCATTTAGTGTAGGCATGGAACTTGGGGCACGCAAGAAGTGCAAGGGGGCCCATGTGCATTGATGCAATAAGATGATAGCTTCATTCCTGAAACGGCAGGTTTAAGTAGAACATTGCCAAGAACAATATCGGTGCATCCGACGGTCTTACTACATTCTAGCTTGATGGCTACCTCCCGGCTTGATGTCCCATGAAATCCAATGAACTTCGCGTTGCTTATATCAACTGCCGAAGACTTCACACCCATCCATTGAAATCAAAATGCCATTACAAAACATGAAAAAAACATAGATAGCTTGTGTGAAAAATATAAGTTACAGCTATACTAGGTTGGATAGAACTTTTATACACCACCACATTTACTACGATTTTGATGTAGAGTGGGCTGCGGACACTTTCATAACCAAGATGAACCAGAAAAGGTCCAATTGGAGGTGGAAGTTATCAAGACTGTCGGAACTTTAAAACAAACATATCTTGCAAACCGGAATGAGTTACTTGACATACCATATATGATTTTGGAGTAGGACGTACGTGCTGCTTTAGCCAACATAGCTGAGTTGCCCACGTGGAATTTGTGAGATTCCATCCCATCGCGGTCAAATTTACTGTTTATTTTCGTTTTTATTATTTTTAGTATGATTGTAACTTTTTCATTCCTTGGACATGAAAAGTGCTTAGAAAAATTAGGAGAATAATGTGTTAAGTTATATAAGACACTTAATAAAAATAGTAAAATTACTATTTATATTGAGTTACGAATTTTAGGAAGTTTTAGTAGTTATGAATTTGAGGGAGTTTTTATAGTTTAATTCTGAAACTTCTTCCAAGGCATGGTATCCTTATTTAAAGCGTTGTAAGACTTATTTATTTCATCAATCAATCAATTGACGAATTTTCATGAATACTATTTCTATTTTTTTCCTTGAAGTGGATTTAAAGTGGTTATCCTTGAGGAAGATGGTGATCAACCTCATCATGTTCATCCCTACGGCAAATTTTAAAAATGGTGCATGTGTGGAACTCGTGTACAGCTATCTAAGCCATCCTAATTGTGGATTCGACTATATCCACACAGTTAAAGATGACTAATTAACTATCCAATTAATGGCTATTAAATGGATTATTAAAATAAAAAATAGTGAGTCAGCATGAGTTTTAAAATGACGAGTCCTGTATTAGTCAACACGAGTTTTAAAATGGCGAGAGTTAGCCCTTTGAGAAAAGAGCTTGACTCAGCGAGTAACAAGGCTCGAGTCATGGCAAGTTATGTAGAGCTGATCGACTCAACAAGCTGGTTAAACAAGTCTAGCTGAGTTGGGATCCAGTCACTCTTGTGAGCTCAATGTACATATGATTCATCTCGATAACTTGCCAAGTCCAGTTGAGTTGACTCGGCCAATGTTATAGGCGTGTTGGCTACTTTTGGAACTTTGGCCCTCTTTGGAGTCTTTTCTTTTGATGACATATAAAGGGGGAAGAATAAGGAGAGTACATCAAAATAGAGGAGTAAATCTCATTTTGAAACAATGTCTTATTCTCTAATTCCAAAATCATAAGGACAAAAAAAAGAAAAGAAAAAAGAGGCAGCATTCTTACTCGATTGTTGCAGTTGTGATCACCATTACAATAGTATTGGTCAATGATGATTGGATTCTCAACGTTGTTGATATGCATATCATCAAATAAGATCCCTCGGGCGTACCCAGACCCTCCCTGTAGACAATCAAATACATAGGAAGGGATTAGGAAAAAGAAGAAGAGAAAAAGATTAAAAAAAACGACACCCATTTATATGAAAATAAATGTTTAGGGTATGTTTGGATGCTAAGTTGAAATGAATTGCAATAGTTGTAATCTTTCCATATATTGATTGGCGAAGCAAGAGAGGAACATGAACAACGGTTCTTTTCTATAGTCGCTCTGGGGGGACTATCTGCCAATCTTGAATCCATGCAAGTCCAACTTGAAACTCATGAAATTGCCATTCACAGCTTATTTCATATTGTAATCAGTCATTGAATTGAATTTCAGTACTAATTCAAGTGGAAATGACCAAAATGGTGGAACAAAACATCATGAAACTTCATGTATTTAGGGTTTGTTTGGATACCACCAAATAAGTAACTTTTTCTACTTACCGTAGATAAGTGATTTATTTTACTTTTTCTACTTACCGCAGTAGATGAGTGATTTATTTTAGATAAGTAAGTTTGGTTTATGATTAGTTATAAGTAAGTTTTTTTACTTAAAAGTACTTAATTTTTTCAATTAATTTTTTTAGCTTTTTCACTTTTCGTAAGTTACCGGATGGAAGCATCAAGAGAGACATAAGAGGAGAAATTGATAAGTATGTTGTTTGCCAAACATACTTATCTTCTTAATAAGTAGAAACTAAGATAAGTTACTTGTAAAATAAGTAACTTGTGATCTAAACGCCCCATTAATGATTAATCAGCCCAATTCCGAGCAAAATATTATGAAATTTCTTGATATTTGCTACAACCAAATGCACCCTTCATCAAGAAATCACGATTGTATTTCCTTCTAGTTGAATTTAGATGGACTTATTGCAATTTGAATATGGTACAATGGAGATAGTGAAATCAGAATATGGTAAGATCATCTCTAAATGGTAAACTTGGATAGTAGGACCTATTATGGATATCTTGTGTTTTAAAAACCAGCCTAATTAAGCAATTAATCCTATCCATCACTTTTCTTCACTTTCTACCATTGTTTGTCAGTGGCTAATGATCCGACGGATAGTATCATCTACTCTTTATGTAATTTGAACCATTTGCCAATCCACAGTAGGGACGACTGGATTGACGGTCCCAAAAAATAATAGAAGTGGCCACACATGCTTTTAAGAGACGACTCTACCATATTCAGTTTCTTCAGTGTTATGAATAAAAATGGTTGTGCCAGAACTTGGTTAATTTCCTGTACATGGAAATTTCAATGTACTGCAATCCAATTCAATTGAGCATCCAAACATACCATCAGTGGTGCAAATAAAATAAAATAAAATAAAATTTCTTGGCCACATGATCTTCTTAGAGCTCAATTACCTGCCATGTCTTGATCCTGGCCCCATTTAAAGTTCCTGTGAATGTACAATGCATCACTTGGACATTTTCAACCTCTGCGAATTCGTCGTCTTGTCCTAAGCTTCCAATGCTGGGAGAGGACTAACTAAATCAGAATGTTGTATTTTACAGATACTAGGTTTGGACTGAAATCTGATATGTTAATATTAGAAGGCTGATTCTAGTCTATAACACATGGTTGTACGGCTCATGAATCTAGACCGTTCATTGGTGGAACTTACCATGAATGGAACAATCTCAAAGTATATCCTGGATTGAAAGATCCTGACCATTTGATAAGTGAACCACCCAAAATGTTCCATTAAAAAAGAATAAAGATTGGGTGGGTAGGATGTCATTCAACATGGAAGACTTTTGGGACAGTGGACCACACCTATTGAATGGTCCACCCAATGAGCATACCATCTTTACTTTTTACCCATTGTGTATAGACAGTGGACCACACCTAATGAACGGTTCAGATCTTGCACATATCAGGGATCATGCTATTTTTATAGGTAAAGCTTGAAGATCATAACAACCTTATACCATGACCCGGTCCACATGTCACCCAGCTGATATTAACGTTCTTGCCACCATTACCAATAGCAATGCAATCATCTCCTGTCATAGGATAGAAATATATTAGATAAAACCAGCAATACATGTAGGGGGTGAAAATGGGTCCAATCAGCCCTTGGGTCAATTGGCCCGATTGGCTTTTGTGGTGAGAAGAGATCCGGCCAAGCTAAATGGGAAGTAGGTGGGGCTTGGTCTAGACAGGTGACCCATTTAAGTAAATGGGTCGGGCTTGGTCGAACCATGGTTAAAAGACTCAGCCATTCAGACCAACTTGTTCAGACCTGAGTCGTGACTCATAGTTTTGAACCAATCAGGTCCATCACTCGGAAAAGTCTAAGTCTTAAAACCATGGTTGAACCCTGACAGACCTGACCCTCCCATGTTCTCTGTCAATGGGTTGGGTCAGACTCCAACCCGACCCAAAATCCAAAACAAAATAAAGAAAAAAAGTATAGTTGAGTTATCTACAAATTCATCACTGGCGGAAGGGTACTTACACCTTTAGCCTTATATTCAGTTATTAGACCTGCTATGAGTCAGGGGGCCCATTGGGTCTGTTGAGCCTGACTCAATTACAATTGAATGGTAAGGTTGGGTCAGGCCACGGTAATGGGTGTTGGGTTGAGCTCAAGTCCATTTTTAAAACACCCTGACCTGGCTCGACCGACCCCAAATACATTGACGCACAAGGAAGGACATGAAGAGGTTGAACACTGTGTTCTTCAAGGATAACTATTTCGAAAACATGGAGTTTCTCTAGATTCCTCACATAGTTCCTCAAATCCACGAGGAAAGAAAATAGAAAATAATTTTTAATAATTTTGAAAATAAATTGATTGATAATAAAAATGAGTTTACAATCCTTTAAATAGTGATATTAGGAAGAAGTTTCACAATCAAACTCCAACTAAAACTCTCTAAAATTGTGACTTACTATAAATAGTAAATTGGTAAACTTATCATTCATGGGCTATCATGATTTCTACTAGACTTCATGGTTTTCGGCCAAAAATAGTAAGTGTATAACTTGACCTAACTATGTTATTCTCCTAAATTTTCAAAGCCAACTAAAACTTATTATAAATAGTAAAAACGGAAATAAAATGGATTTTCTACCGTCAATTCAATGGAATCTCGCATATTCGGCATGGGCAACCTAGCGTAGTGGGTTGGCTGGCTAAATTAGCTCTCCTACCCAAAATCATATATGGTACATCAAATAACTTATTCTGATTTGCGAGATATGCTTGTTATAAGGTTCTGACGGTCCAAATCACTTCTGCATCCGATCGAGCCTTCTCTAGTCCATCTTGGCCATGAAATTGCCCACGACGCACTCTATATCATACATACATACACATATACATATACATAGTAGGAAATAACGAGGAGTACCTGTTCCTATGGTGGATTGCCAAATATTCACATATTGGGAGTGTTCAATGTCTATACCATCAGTGTTTGGGCTATCTGCAGGGGCCGTTATAGTAACTGAAGAGATGTATACGTTGTTGCAGCTGTTGATGGAGATATGATTCCTTGGGTTGTTGAAAAGCGTTATGCCGGAAACATGAAGGTAATTGCATGCATCTAATAGCAGTGCCTGCCTCACCATAAATACATGTTGTTATTCATGTGTTTCAAGGCCCATCCCATGTTCTATATTTAAGTGGTCTAGATTTAAGGAGGAAGTGGGCCAGGTTTTCCTGGGCCCTTACATGTCCACAGCATGTTAGGCTGGATTTGGAATGTGGCTAATTGCCCAGCTAACCCACTCCTTATTTCATGCTGTTGGAGGAAATGACTCGGACTCGGTCAGAGCTGATCTGGTTTGACTTCGGCGAGTTGTGTCAATTCATTCCTGACTCAGTTGAGTCCCGACTCAGACTCGAGACTGGACAAGTAAGTCCGAGTAGCTGAGTGTTTCTAACCATGGCTTGCTGACTGGCCCAGGCTGGGACTTATATGAGCTGGGCTTGGATATTATCTCATGGGCTTTGAACGGGCCCAGACTGGCTAATTTACTTCCCTGGCGGGGCTTAATGGACAGTCCAGATCAATTGATCAGATTTTCCGTGTGTCCCAACTCCAAATGCAACTCAGAGCATGGATGGGGCATATATTTACCGTTGGTGCGAGCGTACATTTCTGCAAAAAAGAAAGAAAAAAGAAAAAAAGAAAAAACGAAGACTTCAGAAAGATAATTGTAAAAACCTCCCTGCTATTTTGGATTATTATATTTACCTCCTTCTCACACGCAACTAGTTGTAGATGCGTGGGTTCACAACACAAATTCTTTATACGTTGATTTGGTTTATGTGTGATAAATCAAAGTCGTTCATCTAATGGGCCCATCATTTGTGTGTCATGGCCTGAAAATCAGGTTGGCCAGTTAAGTGGACCACATGTATTCTAAAAAATGGACGGTCAAAAATAATTGCCAAATAAGTACATGATTAGGGCCCACCTGATGACTATCTCGGATCATGCCCACGTTGGCTCTAGAGAGGAGAATAGGATTCTATTACGAGTGGCTTCACTACTGCTAGCTTTGCATGGTTTAGGATCGGGTGTGCGTTTAATACCACATAGTAATTGGTATTGACTCGACAAACACCGATCATTGCATGTTGGTGATAGATCCGGACCATCCAAGTAGTGGATTACCTCTCAAAGAGCTTGTAATCTAAAAAATCTATGCTGATTGGTTACCCAGTTTTGGACGGCCAAGAAAGTTTGATGCAATGGTCCATAGAAATGGGTATTATAAAATTTATTTTATTGGGTTGTAAGGATACCTTCTCAGGGTGTATTTTGCAAGACTGGGCCCACCAGACGGCACCCTGACCACCAATTCTTCCAGATCCGCCAATTTTGAGGCCATTTACACCGTGAAAGGTCAACCAGTTACTGGCCCCACCCCATCCTGCAATTGTGTTGGGAGCAATCAGATTCCCAAGAACCTGCATCATCCATCATTCAAATTTTTATTTTATATAAACTATATCAACCCTAAACCTGAATTTAATTCGAAATAGGACACTTTTGGAAATTAAAATTGATATAAAAAAAAAAAAACATCTAATTATATACTGAAACTCATAAACTATCATTAAATGACTAAAATAAATATTCAAGGATACACTTTCACTCTTAAAACCCTAATAGTAGAAAAAAAAAAAAAAAACTTTCTAAAATAATAAATTTTAACTTTAAGCCCTATTTAATCTTTAAAACACATTTCAGGGACATAGAACTCTTTCATAGCTTTTTCAACGGTGAAATGGATGAGCAATGGAGCTTTACATGGTACCACATGTAACATTTTGGTTGCATATGTACATTGATAGATAGCATATGTGAGGCACTTGAAAATTGATGAGAGCACATTTCACGTAAATTTAAGGTGCTTGAACATGAATGGTTACACATATGGAATATATGGTGCATGCAATGCATGTGTATAGAATATTATATTCTTGCATGTACCATATTACTAATAAGGTATTTGACCCTATTAGGAAATACATACTATCTTTGCTTAATAATCATAGTGGTGTACTCATTTTTCTAAGTAGTGTGCAAAAATTAATTTAACAAACTATGGCCTAACTCCTTAGAATAGCTTGTTGGTACACAACTTTGTGAGGATTTAAATGACTTTTAGAATAGAGCTAGTTCTAAGTAGCCTGATTAATAAACATCCCATGTATAAGCACATTTTGATAGATGTCAGGCACTCTAATCCTTATGATTTATGTTTTAGGAATTTTACAAAAAAAAAAAAAAAAAAAACGAAGTACCTACTTAATATGGAATTCAAGTCCTGGTATCTTTTTCAATTTTTTTTTAATAAGCTACCCTATTAATTTCCTATTAATTTAAGTAATAATTATTATTGGAGTAACTTTCCATTAGATTTCCTAATTGAAGTGGGGTCCGGTCCGTCATGAGCTAAGGGGGCAACAGCTTGGGTGGGCCCTGCCATGATGTTTATGTGACATCCACCTCAACAACCATGCCTGTCACCTTATGTTAGGCCTAGGGCCCAAAAATTAGTCCCATCCGTGATTCAAGTGTACCACAAGATTGGAAATAGTATATAAAGCAACCCTCAACCTCCAAATTATCTCCTTTAGGGCCTGTTTGGCCAGGTGGATTGAATGGTATTAGGGTGGATGGCATGGATTTCAAGGTAATGATGGTGTTGTCAGGGGATTGTTTTAAGATCCATGGATTTGCTATATCTCGGGATTGTTATATCAAGTCTGTTTGGCACGCCCAACCAATCCCGGGATTAAACCTTCCTATCCCTTCCAATCCCTCAACCAAACACGTCCCAGGTAAATTTGAATGGAGTAGGGTGGATTGGATGGGATTTAAAAGTAATGATGGTGTTGTCAGTGGATTGTGTTAAGATCCATGGGATTGCTATATTCCGGGATCAGATCACCCAGTCTGTTTGGCATGCCCAGCCAATCCTGGGTTTAACTTCTAATCCCTTCCAATTCGCCCGGCCAAATGAGCCCTTAGTGTGGTACACTTGAATTATGGATGGCTTGGGCCTTAGTTCTAAATTTTGGAATGACATCTAATGGACAGAGTGGATTTCACATAATCATCATGATGGGCCCTTAAAAATAAACAATTGTCTCTCTCCTTGCTATTTCATTTGGAAAGGCCTGCTAAATCACAAATCAAATTGATCTTATTTTTCTTTGGGTCTAGTGTGTGAGATCACACAGCTAATGGTCGGAGTGGATCACTCATATACATCTAGGGGTGTACACAAACTGAGCTAGCTCGGTTAGCTCGCTCGACTCGACTCGAAAAAGTACGATTCGACTTGGTTTGAAGCTGAGTTCGAGCCGAGTCGAACTGATTGTTTGGGCTCGAAAATGAGTTTGAACTAGCCCCAGCTTGACTCGACTCGGATTGAATCTAGCTCGAATCAAACCGGTTCGATGACTTGATTACTTTGCTATTGATGTTGCTCAACAAGTGTTTGATGAAATGACTCAACGAAGTGTGGTCGGTGGCAAGGAAGATATGTATTTGAAACCAATACCTTTTTTTTCTTGATTTTTATGTTGCTCAGAAGGTGTTTGATAAAATACACGTAAAATCATTGCTTCTGTTTTACATACAGTGGGATTTTAAAGTTGCAGTTCAGGTGTTTGTGAAAATGCCTCAATGGCGAACTCGGTTCGATCTCGGGCTGCTAACCAAATCGAGCCGAGCCCAATTCAAGTTGAGGTTAGTCGAGCTGAGTCGAGCCAAGGCTAGCTCGACTCGGTTTGACTCGATGTACACCCCTGTATACATCATGGAAGACCCTGGAAAACTAAGGGCGTGTTTGGGGCATGGCATTGGGAAGGATTAGGTGGGATGGGATTCAAAAAATATAATTATTACCCATGGGAGGGATTGTCCCTCTTGCCATGGGATAAGCTTAATTCCATGCTTTGTTGGTAATATGGTGGTCCATTGAATGGATATACCCACCATCATTTGAAACTATTGAGAATAACACACATGTGTTATATCTAAACCGTTCATTTGTTTTGTAACCTCATTTTATGGCATGGGCATAAAAATGAGGTAGATCCAAAACTTATGTGGCCCCAAAGGAGTTTTCAACAGTAAGTATTCAATCCCCATTGCTTTCTATGGTGGGGCCTATTTGAGCTTTAGATCTGCCTAATTTTTTAGCCCATGCTCTAAAATAATCTCAAAAACTGGTGGACGGTGTGGATATAACCTACACATCATGGTGGGACCTACACAACTTGCTAATATTAAGTGAAATTGGCACAAAACCCAATGCAATTCCATCTAATCTAATTCTAAGCTTTTTCATTCTTCCCAAACATAGAGTGGAATTGGCACAGGACCTGATGCAATTCCATCCCACCTAAGCCCACCTAATACCATGCCCCAAACACGCCCGAAGAGTTATACAGCTAATGGTCGAGAGTGGATCTTGCATGCACATAATGTCAAACATTAAAAAACTAAGGGCAAGCCTCCTTAAAATTGCCTTTAAATCTCTATTAAAATAGTAGCAATAAGGACACTACCCTTGATTTTTTTTGGGGCCCACCATGATGTGTATGTGAAATCCACTCCAATCATTAGATGTCTAATCCCACTTTTGGCCTAGGACTAAAACCTTAGGTTGAGTTGTGATTCATGTGGGCCACACCAAAGGAAACAATTGTGAGAGAGATGTCTACCTTTGATTTTTATATGGCTCTCTATGATGATTACATGAGATCTACTCCAACCATTAGATGTTAGAACAAAATTTACACCTGGAGCCCAAACATGAGGGCCATCCTTGATTTAGGTTGTCTATATTAAGGAAATAGTTTGAAGGGTGAGAGTTGTCATGTATACTCCTTCCAATTGTATGGTCCACCTGATTAACTAATGAGAATGATTATTAGGCCTGGGCCTAATATTGGGTAACATACCTAATGGTTAGGGTAGATTTCACATAAACATCAAGTTAGGGCTCACCCCAAGCCAGTTACCCTTTTGCTAGCTCCGAATCCCCAACTTATATGAATAAATATATTGGAAGGCAATCCAATGATAATTACTTAAATTAATACTATTATTTCTTGTAAACCATTTGAAAAAGGTATGGGAATGCAAATTTCATGTTAAGTATTAAGTTTTTTTAAAAAATAAAATAAAATCTCTTTTTTAATAAGGTTTTTCCAAATAACTATTGAATAATAAGGTATTTGCAAATACCCATGTATAAACAATTCATTTGTAAATAGCTACATTGTTAATTTTTAGTTATTATACACCTTCATTTTCAGTAAAAAAAATCTGTAAGGATTGTTAACTTTTCCTTAAGATCGAGTGCCCAATTTTATGGTATATCTCACATGGGTATTATTGTTATTTTCTAACAGTTGACAACTGAATTTATGAAAAACTAGCAGACGAATATGGATATTTACAACAATGATGAATTAAAAATATAAATATTAAGAAAGTATATATTTTTATATGGGTATTTGTAAATATTCTATCATTAATGTGGGAATATGCAAAAAATCATTTTTCAAGAAATGTGCTATAATCTTTTTGAAAGGTAAAGTTTTCTTTCAAATGTGATTCATTATTATTAAAATAATAGATACATAGTTTAATAATAATAAAATAATTTGCTTAGAAAAACATGACTTTTCTAAAGGTGCATTTAGTTGTACGAAAATTTGCAATAAGATAGACTGTTTTGTAGCAACCATGAAATATCGCGATATTTGGCGCAACCAAACACCCCATCGGTCAGAATTTATACTGGGGATGGACCGGAATACCATGTGATCCATGTTGTGGTTTGATTTTACAGTTGGTCCATTGAATACCACACCACCATGGCCCAATCCCTTCTCCACTATTCGATGGTCCATTGATTTAGCAGTTGATACTGAGGATCGGCATTGCTGACAGTTGATGACTAAAAACCATTAAAAAAAAGAGTCAACTGTCCAATCCGTCTTCTACTGTTCCATAGTTAGGATCATCCTCTTCAGATTTTGTAAGAACTCTATAAGATGGGCCTTATTGATCAAACGGTCTGGATTATCCTAAGCATTGGTTAATGTAATTGGGTGCACTAGGGGACCCAACAGAGTTGTGATACATCCAAAAATTGGTGTCAAGGGTGGAGTGCTACAACTGTGATACGCACATAGTGTTTTAAAAAAACTAGAATTACCAATTCGTGTGAAGCCTTACGGAGAGGAGTTTTGATGGATTTCAAACTCCTCACCCCTCTGACCTATATTAACAAGGCTAGGTCCCTAATCCAACACCATGGACAAAAAGCTTAAGCCACATCGTATCTTTTATAAAGGGTGTTAAGAAACAAAGACCTCAACATACCTATTTACAGCAATGGCATCACAACAAGGTAAATCATCTTCCTCTTCTAATCTCCATATCTAATGCACACAGGTCCTTTGGCTATTCTACATTCAGATCCAACAGATTTATGTTTGGATCATTGCCAATCCATGTTAGGAGGCAGAAAATGGACGGTTGTATTCATCCAATCACCTCCACAGCCTAGTGAATTAAAGAGGTAAACGGATGCATTGTTCAATATAGGGCTTTTATCCAGGGGCCCACCTGCAGTAGATCTCTTTAAAAGGACGGTCAATGATGAGAAAGAAAAAGATCACCTGAAAAAGGATGGATTTAGACTTGCAAGGCCCATTGAAGGCCACGGGTTTCAGTAGAAATGTCTTCCCAGCTGGGATTATTATGCTGGGATTGGGCCCACCACCACCACCACACGCTCTCGCCCACGCTTTTAGTAAAGCCTACACCAAATCCAAATAATTGTAGGAAACATTATGTTTAAAATAAATAAATAGGAAATTAGTTTCGTGTGGCGTTGCATGTGTGAGTTTTCTTGCTCAAGAACCATAGCCTAATCCATGTATGTGTGAATCTAAGCAAGCGATTGTGGGTGGAAGCAAACTTGTATTTACACGCGTGCATGCACACACCTCACCATACCAAAACCTCCTCTTATAGCTTTACAGAAATAGAAATGGGCTGGAGTGGTCCATTACACACGTGCATGAAGGCACGAGAATATGCACATACACGTGTGTTCATGCATGCACACGTAAAAAAAAAAGTTAAGAATAAGATATTTACTTGAGTATCATCAGATATGCCATTGCCAACAGCTCCATAATCCAAAACATTGTGAATATTAGCAGAACCAGCGTACCCAAATGAAGCTATGCATAATATAACTGAAATGACGAAAATCTCCTGTATTGGAAACTAGGAAATGTTATTAATTTAGAAAGGAACCATCTTAAAGGCTTTTCTTTTTTTTTTTCAATAAAACTCTGATTTCATATCTTAATACGAGGGCTCTCTTCTATGTGGCATCACGTCGAGATAAGCATGCACAGCGGATTGGGTGAGACCTCAGCCTCACCCAAGACCGAGAACTGCCCTTACGGTGGGGCCCACCTAAATGTATGTATTATCTATCCATGCCGTCCATCTGTTTTACCAGATCTTTTTAATGTATTATTCTAAAAAATTAAGTAAATCTAATTATCAGGTGGACTATACAGTGTTGATTGACCATTAACGGGCCATAGAAGTTTTGGATCAAGCTGATTTTTTTTCCCTTCATCCAAGCCTATATGACCTTATCAACAGGTTGGATGATAAATAAACACCACTTAAACATTAATGTGAGCCCTAAGTAGTTTCTAATGGTAGGACAGTCATTCACCATTGTTTCTCATGGTATGGTCCACCTGCTAATTGGATTTACTTCATTTTTGGGATGATTTTCTAAAATGATCTGGAAAACATTTGAACGGTGTGGATGCATGACACATGCATCAAAGTGGGCCCCACGGTAATGGGCGCACCGTATTATGTAAGGCCGGGGTCTCACGTAATCCGTTCTCCTTCTACGTGATACGTGATATGGTGGGATTTGATTGGCCTGCAGGCCTTACGAGAGATGGCCCCGGTCAAGACGATCCTTTCCCACTTTAATAGATTTTTAACAAGTTGTGTGGGCATGGGCCAATCAAATCCCACCACCTGGCTTCCATCTCGACGGAGATATCATGGGAAAGGTGCGCAAGGATGCAGGGTGCGGCCCACTGAGATGTTTGTGAGAAATCCACCCATCAATTCGTTTTTCGACCTCATTTTAGGACACGCGAGGTGGATCCAAAACTCAAGTGGGTCACGCAGGAGGAAACAATGGGGATTCATTGTGAGCCGTTGAAATAATCTTATGGCCATAAAAGTTTTGCATCCGGAATTTTTTTTTTTTCACTTCATCCCAGTGGGATTGACCTAATTATAAACGGTTTTGATGGCATATAAACATCAAGGTGGAGCCTGAGAAGGTTTCAACAGTCGGAATTTCTTTCCCCACTGTTTCCTCTCGCGTGACCTATTTGAGTTTTGGATCCAGCTTATTTTTTGTCAAATGTCCTAAAATGAGCTCGAAAAATGGATAGACGGGGTAGATTTCTAACCAACATCACAGTGGCCCCACCCCATCCTTTCTTAGGAAATCTGCATCCCTTCCATCTTGTGGTGTGGAGCATCACCCGGATTGGGTGAGGCAGGGAAAATACCAATCAACCACGTTGGGATCTCACAGGACTTGGTGTTTCTCCTGCCTCGCTGAATCTGTTTCCCCCACGTACTCCAACATGGCACCTGTGTCGGAGATCTGGGCTTTTCATCAGGTGGGCTCTATGGCCAATGGTCCACATTGAACTTGCATGTGGGCCCGCCTAATGAGAGGCTACCACGATTAGTTAGCCTGGGATTGGCACGTGGTGTGTGTGCAGAGAGAGAAAAAGAGAGAGAGCAAGCTTTAGGCAGCATGGAGTGTGTGTGTACTAACAAGCTAACTCAAAATAATAATAATAATAAATAAATAATCCTCTATGCAAGCTTTAGCAGCCATTGCAAGACCCGTTGGGGCCACCATGTTGTGTGTGATAGTCGCTCTGTCCATTAGGCCACCAATTCAGGTGGACCACACCACAAGGGACCAATGGGAATGGTATACCAAACAAAGATTTGTGTGTGTGGCCCACCTTGCAATGTATGTTCCATCCAACCCGTTCATCAGGTGATATTAATCATGATGAGCACAGACTCCAAACTTCAGCCTGATAAAATTCTCACACAAGCTACACCACATGAACTTTCAGGTTTTAGGCCTGATGTATATAGTTCCCCATGGTGTAGCCTATCTGAGCTCGATCTAGCTGATATTTTGGATGTACGGTGGAATGGGAAGGCGAA
This sequence comes from Magnolia sinica, assembly GCF_029962835.1. Classification (NCBI taxonomy): domain Eukaryota; kingdom Viridiplantae; phylum Streptophyta; class Magnoliopsida; order Magnoliales; family Magnoliaceae; genus Magnolia; species Magnolia sinica. The sequence goes on from NC_080573.1 coordinate 121,063,288, forward strand.
ACCTGATGGACAGAGTCGATTTCACATCCATAATACTATGGGGTCCCCACAGAGCTGGGGTGTTTCACCCGTTGCGTGCAACACCGTCGTAGAGGAACGCCAGATCATTTTTCTCACCATCCTAACTGAGAATTAAAATAAAATGACCGTGGAACAGTACTTATCCATGCTCCTTATTTATATTCTATAAGGTCTTACGTTCAACTGGTTGGACCATAATCTAAGGTCTGCTCATCAAATAACTTCCACCTATCATTTTCTTGTAACATCCAATCCTTCCAATAGGTTGGTCCCACCATGAGTATAAGTATATATAAAAATCAGTCCTATCCACTCATTAGGTGGACCATACTATTGAAAACAATTTATAACCATCAATAAATAATATAATATAAGTTTGGTCTCCTGTTGATTGGATGTTGGTAATTTCACCAAGTGATCATCTGATAGTGAGACCAAAACCTATTGGGTGGATTGGATTTCATATACATATGAAATATTGGAAGTTAATAGCTGGATAGACGGTTATCAGCGGTCCAACCGCTTGTACATAAGATCTTCTCGTGGGCATAAAAGAGTGTAGGAAATCACCGAAGAAATATAATACTCGGGCTGGGTATAACGCTTGATACACAGGGACTCAGAATCGTACATGTGGCATATATTAACTCTGGTTAAATGGAGTAAAATGTGGAACCTTTTTAGATAAGTCACAATTCCAAAATCAGACTGGTTGAGCAATCCTATACTTGATTAGTGGACACTTGTTTGTGTAAAAAAGCCCACTGAATTATTATTTAAAAAAAAAAAAATTAGACTGTCCACTAAATGTCCATAAATCTGATACTGGACCATGATTCGAACGGTTTAATTTAACGTTATTATGTATAATTTCTACGTGGTATCTCATAAGCTGCGTTCCATCACACTCCGCCGGAGTATCAAAGTGTTTCTCATTTCCGTGGGACGCGGATTGCGTCCTACCCTGCGTGTCTCTAGCCACGAGCGGGCAGTTCTGTGGGTGGGCCCACCGTGATGTATCTTTTTATCAGTTCCGTCCTTTCCTTTTCTCAGATTATTTTAAATTATTTGTGCAAAAAAGAGATAGATCCCACGATCAAGTGGACCACACCACAGATGAATCTTGTATTTAATGTAACCAAGCTTATTATTTGGTGTGGTACACTTGAGCGTTGGATCTGCCTTAATTTTGTTTATATACCTTTAAATAATCTAAAAGAAGGGATGGACGGCTTGGATAAACAGATAAATCACGTTGGGCCTGCCCACAGAACTGTACGTTCGTGGTTAGAAAGGAGCCGGGTAGGACCGAATCCGCGTCCGATTGGGTGAGCACGTGGCAGTGGATTTGGTGGTGACCCCAGCATCATCCAGCTAGGTGATGTTGGGAAGTGGATTGCGTAGTGAGTAAACTCTGTGGGGTTCATTGTAATTTATTTCTTCAATCCACTCCGTCCATCCAGTTTGCCAGATAATTTTTGGATATGAATCGAAAATCGAAGCATATCCAAATCTCAAATGGACCACACCACAAAAAACAATGTGGATTGAACGACTACCATTTAGAACTTCTAGGGGGCTAAAGAAGTTTTCCCTTCATCGTATCTGTGTGATCTTGTGAATAGGTTGGATGACAAATAAACGTCAGTGTGGGCCCTTGGAAGTTTTCAACGGTGGAGATCATTATTCCCGCTGATTCTTGTGGTGTGGTCCACTTCATAGCTTTGGATATGCTTTAATCTCGTGTTCATGTACTAAAATATCTTGAAAAACGATTAGACAACACATACATCTAAGGTGGGGAAGCGGATTGCATCCTACTAATCCATCCGGGCAGAGATCTGTGGAGCCCATCATGCTGTAATCATTTTATCTAGGCTGTTCATCGCTTTTCTCAGATCATTTTACGGCATGGTAATAAAAATGAGATAGTTCGATAGCTCCAGTGGACCACACCAAAGGAAGCTGCATTGATAATGGCATCCACCGTTGAAACCTTCTAAGGGCTAGCGTGATGTTTTTTTTACCATGCAACCTATTCATAAGGTCATGTAGACATGGATGAAGCAAAAACACAAATATAAGCTTGATCCAAAACTTCTGCCGCTCCCTAGAGTTTTTAATGGTGGACGTTCAATCCCCACTTTGTGGTCCACTTAACGTCTTGGTTCGTCTCATTTTTAAGTATATACCTAAGATTATCTGTAAATATGGATGGACGGAGTGGATAAAACCATTACACCATGGTGGGCCCCACAGATCCCTGCCCGGTCGGATTAGGGTTGGACGCAATCCGCTTCCCTACGGTGGCTCCCACAGAGTTTACACAATACGCTTACTATGGAAGTAATCGTGATGCTGGGTGCTGGTAGGGCCCACCGAAATGTATTTCATTTATATCCAGGCTGTCCATCTGTTTTTCAAGCTCATTTCAAGGCATGAACCCGAAAATAAAGCCGATAACACCACAGGAAAATCTGGAGATTGAACGCCTACCATTAAAAACTCAAGTGAGGATTTATTCTAGCAAACTTCGAGACCGTTAGTGATATCTGTTCAATGCACCCTTTCTCCCGCTATATAATAATGGCGGAGAGGAATCTTTAGGAAACGGATTGGCTACTCCCCCTGCCACCGACCGGTGCTCCATGGGCTCCACTATAATGTATGTGTTTCATCCATGCCGTCTATCTATTTTTACAGATCATTTTATGGTATGAAAGAAAAAATGAGGTATATATCAATCTCAAGTGGACCATATTACAGGAAACAATGTTGAATGAAGGTTAACCATTAAAAACGTTTTGGGGGCCATAAAAGTTTTGAATCAAGCTGATATTTATTTTTTCCCTTCATCTGGGTCTTTATGACCTAATCAACAGATTGGATGTCAAATAAACAGTATAGTGGGCCTTAGGAGGATGTTAATGGTGGATATCCAATCATTAATGTTTTCCTGTGGTGTGTTCCAACTGAGATTTAAATACCTATCATTTTTTGTATTAATCCCTAAAATGATCTATAAAAATGGATGAACGGAATGGATGAAACGTATACATCATGGTGGGGCCCACAGAGCACCGACTATCAGCTGCTGGTGTCAAGGGGAGCAGCCCCAATCCGTCTCCGAATCTTTACGTGCATTTCCATCCAAATAATTATATATGGCAAGCGGATTTCCGGCGAAAGGATGGTGGGTGGTGCCCATTGCAATGTATGCGAGAAATCAATTCTGTCCATCCGTTTTGAGAGCACAATTTAAGACGTACAACAAAAAATGAGGTGGATACTAAACTCAAGTCGGTCACACCAGAGGGAAAATTGGAAAAGAAATTCCTACCGTTGAAACCTTCCTAAGCTCCGCTTGATGTTTATATGCTATCCAAACTGTTTATAAGGTCATTTCTATGGGATGAAGTGAAAACATCAAAACTATAGCTGATACACAACTTTTATGGCCAGGAGAATGCTTCACCGGTGCTTATTGAATGCCCACTGTTTCCTCTCGTGTGGCTCACATAAGTGTTGGATACACCTAATTTTCAGTCACATGTCCTAAATCGAGCTCTCAAAACGTATGGACCGGGTGGATTTCTCACGAACATCGGTGGGCCCCAACTTTCATCTTGCGCAGGAACTTCTTGCGAATCCTTTGCAGGAAATCCGCGTCCATCTCCTCATATATATATATATATATATATATATATATATATATATGGAAAAGGTTCTATGCGTCGAGCTCACGGGAGTTCCTATGAGCTCGAGCTGTGTGGGCCCCACATTGATGTTTGTCGAACATCAACACCGTGTATTTGATGAGTTCCCTTTAAATCATGGCAACGAAACACCAGTGGGCCATGCCATCTAAAATCATGTGAAGGCATGCCTAAAACATATAAAAGCACTTGGTGGGGCCCACCTAAAATTTGGATGCATCTGAAATTTGGTATGACCCCTCATCCAAGTGGGACACACATAATGGATGGGCTGAATTTGTGAACCACAACTCGATGGGCCCAATAAATGATTATGAATGTTTTATTGGGAGGGTAATCCCTCTCAAATTTTGTATGTGGTGTAGCTCACACGAGTCCCGGATTGACTTGATTTTTAAGCCCTAGGCCCACCATGGAATGGTGCATCTAACTGATGGAGTAGATGTTCGACATACATCATGGTGGGGCCCACACAGCTCGACCTCATTGGAAGTTCCCATGAGCTCGACAGCATAGAACCTTTTCCCATACAGGGAATATATATATATATATATATATATATATATATATATATATATATATATATATATATATATATATATATATATATATGAGCAGTGGTCTCCTCCTACGAACCATACCGCATGAGACTTCGTGTGCACTAAGGCCGGCTTACTTAGATGGTAGGTTGAGGGCAGACCCCACTATGATTCGTTTGTGACATCCATTTCAACCATTATCTGCCTTGTTAAAATTCATGCATGGTAATGAAAAATTTATACGTATGTATTATTGATGTGACCACACCATATGAAAATGTAGTTATTGAACGCCCACCATTAAAAGAATTTTAAGGGCTACAAAAGTTTTAGAATAAGTTGATATTTGTATTTTCCTTCATCCAAGTCTGTATGACATAATCAACAAGTTGGATATCAAATAAACATTATAGTCGACCCTAGGAAGTTTTTAATGGTCGGCGTTTAATCACCACTATTTTCTGTGCTGTGATCCACCTTAGATTGGATCTAACTCATTTTTTGAGCTCATGTCATAAAATGAGCTAGCAAAGTGGATAGACCTAGATAAAACACATGGATCATTGTGCGGGCCACGAGCTAGCACAACCAATAACAAAGTCCGTATTGGCGAAATTGGATTGTGTACTGAGTTACTCAGTACACTCTTACTTTACTGAGTAAACTCATTTGGGACCATCTTGAATGTATGAGGTCTATCCATGCCGTCCATCCATTTTTTCATCTAATTTAAGGGGTTGAGCCCAAAATTGAAGCATATCCAAAGATAAGGTGGATCATACCATAGGAAACAGTGGGGATAATGATTTCCACTATTGAAACCTTTCTAGATCCCACAATGATGTTTATTTGTCATCCAACTTGATAGTAAGATCTTAAAGACATGGATGAAGGGAAAAAAGCAATTATAAGCTTGATCCAAAACTTACGTGGCCCTTTACAATTTTTAATAGTAGATGTTCACATGCATAATGGAATCCACGTCCTGCTAGTCCTGCCATCCTATGCCAATAGGATGTGTTGGGGATGCCCACCTCGATGTGTATGTGAAATCCACTCCAGCCATGAGGTGGGTGATAAAAAATTATCAGTAGAGATCAAACATCAGCATGATCCATAATTTAGGCAGGGTACAGTAATGGAAATAGTGCATGAGGATGCTTACCATCCAAATTAATTCACTTGTTGTAGCCCACATAAATTATATATGTGCCTAATTTTTTATAACCATGCATGAATATTCATGAGACAGGTAATGGTTGGAGTGCATCATGGTGGGGCCCTTTAAAATTTTAACGGTAAGTATTCCCTTCTCCTACTCTTTCCTTTATTGTGGCCCACCTAAATCATTAGTCTAACTGGGTTTTGAATTATATGGCTAAATTTTCGTCACAGACCTTGTGGTCATAGTGGATTTCACAAAATTATTGTGTTGGGCCCACCCTTAGCCTACAAGCTAGTAAGCTGGCCTCGATGTGCATGAAGTCTCTTACGCCTTATGTGAATGCGTTAGTGCACACGAAATCTCTTGCAGTACTGTTCGTAGGAGACCACTGCTCTCTCTCTCTCTCTCTGTCTCTCTCTCTCTCTCTCTCTCTCTCTCTCTCTCTCTATATATATATATATATATGATGAGATGGACGTGGATTTCCTGCCAAAGGCTCCGCAAGGATGGTGGTTGGGGCCCACCAAGATGTTTGTGAGAAATCCACCCCGTCCATACGTTTTGATATATATATATATATATATATATATATATATATATATATATATATATATATATATATATATAAATGGTTCCCCACCGTGATGCGTGTTGAACATTAACACCGTGCATTTGATGGGTCCCCTTTAAATTATGGGATATCTCAAAAATCAGCCGTATATGGAACTCCGGTGGGCCATACCAACTAAAATCATGTGAAGACATGCTTAAAACATATAAAAGCACTTGGTGGAGGCCACTTGAGTTTCACTTGCGGCTAAAACTTGGTCTGACCCTCATCCAAGTGGGACACACATAATGGATGGGCTTTATTTGTGAAGCACATCTTGGTGGGCCCAATAAATAATTATGAATGTTTTAATGGGAATATAATCCCTCTCAACTGTTGTACGCGGTGTGGCCCACCCAAGTCATTGATTGACTTGATTTTTAAGCCCATGGCCCACCATGGAATGCTGCATCTGACTAATGGGTTCGATGTTCGACTCACATCATGGTGGGTCCCACACAGCTCCACCTCAACCTCATAGTACCATATATATATATATATATATATATATATATATAGGCCTTCTTGCAGATATCACCAAGTAGAGGTGTACACGAACCGAGTTAGCTCGGTTAGTTCGCTCGACTCAACTCGAAAAAGCTCAATTTGACTCGGTTCGAAGTTGAGTTCGAACCAAGCCGAGCTGATTTTTTAAGCTCAAAAATGAGTTTTAGCCGATTTCGAGCTGGCCCTAACTCAACTTGACTTGGAACAAACCATGACGCATGTGGCATATTAGCACATGTGGAACGTAAGAGAAAGTGAATGGTGATGCATGTGGTACATTAGCACATGTGAGGTGTAAGAGAAGATGAATGGTGGTATATATAAGCATTAGCACATGTGGACTACAAGAAAAGATGTATGGTATCACAAGTGACACATTGGAGTTGTACCCTAGATAACCAATGTGCGCTTTGATCCATGGATGTGATAGGATCGATTTTAGTCATTAATCTTAATGACTATGAGTCATTTGGATATATGTGACATATCTTCAACAATATCTAGTGTTATCTTAAACTTATATAATATCAGTTATTAGGGGTGTACACGAGTTGAACTGAGTCGAGTTGGCCTCAACTCAACTTGGCTCAGTCGGTAGCTACCCCGAGCTCATGTTTGGCTCAGCTTGGTAACCGAGCCATTATGTCCAACTCAACTTGGCTCGATCAGTAACTTAGACTAGCTCGAGCTGAGTTCAAGCTCGAGCTTGAGTTTTTGAGCTGAGTTCGAGTTAAAGTTCGAGTTTTCGAGTTATCGAATTTAAGTTCGAGTTGAGTTTTCAAGATGAGATCAAGTTTGATGTTGAAACTCAGAAGTATCGAGTTAAAATTATAATTGTACATAACATTTAATAACACAATAAAATATTAAATAAAAAAAAATACAAACTAAAGTCTAAAAATATTCTTATTACAACAACATTAGAAAAGTTTTTTTTTATTGTCATTACTTACTTAATTACTCTTGGAGAGGAGATTCGTTTGTCAAGCTAATTCTTCACATATGTACTCATTCACCTCTCTCGAATCAGAAGGCGGAGAGAGATTTTTATTGTCCTCTTATATAGTTTGAATTGGATTTTTCAAATTTTCTTTATGAACAAATTTATATGTAGTTCCTAATGCCCTGTAAAATGCACTAAGACTGGGGAGAAACTTAGATGGTTTGTTACTATTCTTCTTTTTATTCGTGAAACTTGAACCTACTTCGACATCATATTATCCTGGAGGACATTGTTGATGTATACAAGCCTATTCCATACTGCGATTTAAGGCGAGTTGGAATTGTTATTTTTTCAATGCTAATAATCTAGCTTCCTCATCTACCTTAGAAAGTTTGGATGGGGAGTATAATATTTTTTATTTGAATCAATAAGTACCTGAAAAAGAAGTTGGATTTCCTTTAAGGCTTTAGAACATGGTTTAATGCCCTTTCATCATAATAAATCTTCATAAAGATGAACTTAACGTAGCACATTTTGCATCGAGGATCGAGAGCAACTGCTAAGGCCATTAATAAATGATATTCATTCTAGTACTTCTCGAACTTTATTTGCATACTAAGTGTCATAAGTTGAACAAAATTTGGACCTTCACTAGCACTTTTTCTTAGGGCTTCCTTAATCTTCCAAACAGCGAAAAGAAACATGTTTGTTGTGGGATACTTGTTTTCAAAAAAATCTTCATGTAGTCATAAAAAACTTTTAGAAACTTATGAACTTCTTTTGCTTTGCTACAATCTTATTCAGTAGGCAACCAAGCATACATTCTATTAGCATTGCATATTCCGCAAATACAAGTTTTTAAAAATGCAAGTTTCAATTTCATGGCCAAATCTAATATTTCAAAATTCGAATTCCAACGTGTGCGTACATCTAATTTCAATGTTTTTTGAGATTTTACATTCAAACGTTAGACTATCTTATTCCATATACTCAATCTTGAAAGTAAGTCCCTTATGTACTTTACATTTTTCCTCACATTCTCTATAGTTTGGTCAATTGTTTTCAGCCTTCTTGTCAAATTAGATTTAGTATGTGGGCACAACACTGAACTTGAAAAAAAAAATTTCTCAAAAAATAAATTGTCAGTTGCCTTGAACTGGTTACATAAAAATGATATTACACTGTCATTCGTTGAAGTATTACCTGAAGTTATTGAAGAAACTTTATTTTCAATAGCCCAATCTTGTAGACTGTTATAAATGCAATATGAAATAACCAAATCGGTATGAGGAGGTGGAAGTTTAATATTCTTTTGCAAAGTATCCAATATTCATCAACATCTCGTGTAATCAATGAAATGTATTCCTTTATTTGATTAGACGCCGTATACATATTAGAAGTCAAACTTACCCTTGAGACCAATGGCAAAACTGCTTTTAGTATTATTTTCTCACTTGTGTACATCTTCATGCATTCTCTCTTCAACATGAGGATTAAAGAATTTACTACATCTAATGAAAACTTTACTCTTTATCATTTTAAAATGTTGTTTATTAACAATTAAAAGTCTTGTATACCACTCCTTCAGCTTCTCTTTTTCAAACTTATGAGTGAAAAGTTTATCTTGAGAAGTATCTCCTTAGACTTTGTAGATGATAGCAACTATTGACCTGGAAGTGAAATTATTGGTCTCTTTGAACAACTTTGCTTATGTTTAAATAAGTAGTTGACCCCCAAGGGTTTTTGTTGTACCGTGCTTTGTAGTGCATACATCTAATCTTAGCCATATCGTTAACTAGAATTTTTTAAAAATCATTCCACATAGCTGACCGTTTCTTTCATTTACTTGCAGTTACAGCTGAAGACCCCTCTCCCTTAACAATAAGAAGATATGTGGTCGATACACCAGCACCAGGGGTAGTTGGGACTTCATCATCGCTGGCCATCTCTAAATAATTAAATATAAAGATATGAAACTAACTTTTAGGCACTTATTAATACAAGTAGTGTGTGTATAAATGTCTTCTAAATTTTCAACAATTTTAAGTGTCTAAATTAGTCACTCATTCAATGTTAAATAGATTATAATGCTTTCCTTATTTAATTTAAATGTCACGTCAAAATTTTGGCAGTATCTCTCTTTATCTCTCAAAAATATATTAATCTTGTATTTGATACCCACGTCAACTATCCACCTGAGGAAATAAATGCAAGAAATATATCCAGAGAAAATAGGAGAAACGAACTGAAACAAACATGTGTATTTAAATTAGAATAAATGAAAACATTATTATCAATCCAATATTGAACTGTCTAAAAAAAGACAGTTAGAGAATTTTTATGCATCTAAAAACATAGTGAATCTATGTTTGGCAACATAAAAATCTTCAAATGAGCAATTGATTATCTTACACTACAACAATAAAATATTTTAAAAAATAATGCTACTGATTAAATAATAAGAAATTAACACTAACAATAACAATAACATTAATATTAATTTTAAATTAAATTAATTTAATATTAATATTAAAAACCTAACATTAATAATAACAAATTAACAATTAGCAATAACAATTTAAAAAAAAAAAAAAAAAAAAACTAAAATGAACATTGCTTTATTATGGGGATTGAGGAGTATTTAAATAAAATAATTGTAAATAATAACTAACAATTATATTAAGTCATATGATTACCAATATAACATTAATTTAATATATATAATAATATTGATATATTATAATATATTTATCATCTATGATTCAACCATTCAGCCAAACCAATCATCCATCCATCTATCAATCCCTCTCATCCATCCAAACATCCAACCAATCATTCATCCATATAATTAATTAATTAATATATATATATATATGAAAATTTATATTTAATAAGTAATATATAATTAATTAATTATGTATATTGTAATATATAAATATAATATTAATAAGGTATGAATGTTTAGGGTTATTTATTTAATAATATAGGGTTTACAAGTGCTAAGTGGTGTGTTTTTGTTCATTGGGATTTTTATTACTATATAATAATATAATATATAATATTTATTATTTTTATTACCATATAATAATACAATATATAGTATTTACTGTTTAGAATTTTTTATTTCATAAATAATATATAATATATTTTTATTTATTGTTTATATATATATATATAATATAAATAATATTAATAAATTATAATGGTATAAAAATTGGGTTCGATTCAAGTGCTTATCGACAGGCAAGGCGGGGTAGATCAGGGCAGGGCGACTGCCGGATTGGCAAGTGGTGGCAGGAGGAGGGCGAGCAATAAACGACCGAGCAGGGCAGGGACCACCTAACAGCAAGAGTTGTAGGGCAGGGCGAGTAGGCGAGCAATAGTCAGAGACAGGCCAGACGGTCGACCAAGGCAGGGATCATTGGACCAGCTAGGGATCGGCAATCGGGTAGGGCGATGGTGACGGGCGAGCACCGGGTCGAGCGGAGAGACGGGCGAAGGTGACGGGTGAGCACCGAGTCAAGCGGAGAGATGGGCGACGGTGATGGGTGAGCACCGGGTCGAGGAGAGAGAGAGAGAGAGAGAGAGAGAGAGAGAGAGAGAGAGGGGACTTGGGCGGGCTAAGTTGTTTATGAGAAAAGGGTAAAGGTATTAGGGTTTTTATTTTTTGTTTTTATACTACTTAACCGAGTTGAGCTGAGTCAAACTGAGTTCGAGTTATATATCGAACTGAGTTAAGTCAAGCTCGGGACCAACTCGAACTCGGTTGAAAATATTTTCAAGCTCAAAACTAAGCTCGACTCAGCTCAAACTCAGTTTCGAACCAAGTCGAATCAAGCTTTTTCGAGCTGAGTCGAGCGAGTTAACCGAGCTAGCTTGGTTCGTGTACTCTCCTATCAACTATGTGATGAGTAAATCGTTTGGTCATTGAAAATATGAGATTGAACAAAGTAATCATTGACTAAGGAGAGTTGTAGTCCACGGATCTCAGTACCCTATTAAGTCGTGATCCGCAGATATACTTAAGACCCATCTGTAGACATCGTACTTTAAGATGTACAATCATCATATGTGAGAGAACTTTTTTAGGTCAGTATAGGAGGTCTCCATCATTAGGAGTTGACATTGTGTCAGTTGTGCTTTTGCCTTTCCTCTACATGTTTGTGTGTGAAATGAAGATAAAATTCCAGTATTGAACTTTTAGACACTTGTATTAGAGGACTGAAGTTCAAGTCATTATTCTAAGGTCCATTAGCCTAGACTATGGTCATGAGATCAAAATTTGATGGTGCATGAAAGGTGATTATGATCATTAAACTTGAGGATAGATAAAAGATCATAGATATTGACTAGAGTACCCGATCGTCTACGTTGATTTTGGACTAGCCGATCATAGATAAAAAAAGAGACTAAAAAAACAACTATATACATGCTTATATAAGCCTATATATAAAGTTTAAATAGAAAACTTTGCTTAAAATAATTAAAATTTATATATTAATATTAATGTACGTAATATCTTCAATAGATGTCCTTCGCCTCTTTAAATCATTCCTTTCCAAGTAATCCTCACAAATAACTCAATCGTGTATGCTAAAGAAATAAAAAATCACCTTCTACTCAATTTTTATCAATGGGAGGTGACCACCTACCTCTATTTTTTAAATTCACCCAAAAGAAATTTCTTTTTTGGATAAAATATCCTTCATTTAGAAAAGAAAAAAAAAAATATTCCTCACAAATAACTCAGTCGTGTATGCTAAAGAAATAAAAATTCAGCTTCTCCTCAATTTTTATCAATGGGAGGTGACCACCCACCTCCATTTTTAAATTCACCCAAAAGAAATTTCTTTTTTGAACAAAATATCTTTCATTTAGAAAAGAAAAAAAAATAAAATCCTCACAAATAACTCAGTTGTGGATGCTAAAGAAATAAAAAATCACCTTCTACTCAATTTTTATCAATGGGAAGTGACCACCCACCTCTATTTTTTAAATTCACCCAAAAGAAATTTCTTTTTTGAATAAAATATCTTTCGTTTAGAAAAGAAAAAAATAAAAGAGTTTTTTTTTTTTTTTGCCCATCTTCAGAAATTATTGGTGTTTCTTTTTTTTCTTTTTTCTTTTTTTCCTTAAAAATACTTAAAACAGAGTTTTGCAAGGGTTTAGAGAACCTTAAGAATGGGTTTCACTTAGATGCAATACACAAAAAGGAAACCAAGAAAATCTTCATCTCTATGTTTGCTTTAGTTGATAAAATGGAAATTTGTTCCTGATCAATAAAACGGTCTTTCTGACATTCCGTTCTTGATCCATTGGGTTGCACTGAGTTCAAGGAAAAAAATTTGATCTACTGATCTACTTCAGATTTATTGGGTACTTTTCAATCATAGATGATCTGGACCATTAATTTTTGCAGGACAGAGAGGGTATGAAATGGATAGTTAATGGATGGGTGGGAAGTATATGGTCCTCAACTAAAGGATATCCACAGCAAACACTATTGTCAATGGTTCACTGTCCCAAGCCATCGGTCAATTCATCCCCATCAATCCATAACGGACCATGGACAAATTCTCCTTGGCCAGACAAAGCCTTTCAATCGATTGATTACAAGTATAAAATAAAATGGACAAGTACAAAACGGTCCAAATTCAATCGAGAGTGAATCCAACACTGGTGGTTGAATATTCCAATATAAGAAAATTCTGCAGCATGGTCCATCAACATTGAAGCCCAACAGAATAATGATCTGCATTTGTAGGTCCAACTTGTAGAAAATGAAAACCCAAGTACCTTCGTTCAGAGGGTCATATAAATTCCTACTGAATATGATACTTTCACTGTGCCATTATTGCACTGTGAACCCTAAAGTGTATGACGAACCAAACAGAAGGTCCTGATCAAGTGATTGGGGCATCCACAATGTTCAAGGTCTCAGTATCGCTACAGGTTTCGCCAGACAAGGACACACAAAAAATATCGATATTGCCAATAATAGCGCCGATAACCAGAAATGCGTAATAAGGGAAAACATTGAGAACAATGGGGAAAAAATAGTGGAATTTTTAAGTGAAACTTTAACAGAAGCTAAAATATATATAGTTGTATATTTAGGAAATAAAAAATTACAAAAAGAATGCATACATAATAAGTTCTCATTTAATAAGGACCTAAAAGCATGTGTTGTTGTAAGAAATCCATCCAATTTCATCCAACAATCTATCCATCCAACTGTCCAAACATCCATCGATATTTAAAATATTGACAACACATGATATTTCATTGAGAAATTGTCGACAACTAGAAAGGAAACACAGAGCTACGGTTTTGATATCGTCCATGTTAATGATAATATCACAATATTACCAATATTATCGTTGAGAATTTGAGCACTACATACAATCATGTGCCCATAAAAAAAAACTAAAATTTAAAAAAAAAAAAAAAAAATTGAAATGGAGATTTTTTAAAAGTGATTTTTGGTGATATCGATATGCTGGCAATATTATTGAAATATGGCCGACACATTGAGGATACAAATGACACCAAGAATTTACATAGTGGAAAATATTGGAGATACATTAGTGATACGGCAATACTTAGTGATATATCGCCGATACCTCAAATTCCTGATGCTACCAGTGTTGTCAGTATTGCTACTAATGTTATTGGCATCGTCGAGCTAGAGATACAGATAATATCAAGGATATTTCGATAATATAGGGGATATTCGGAACAATTGGTGTCTACTTCTCCAAATACAACTCATGGACCCGCAAGTAATATCAGCTGATATTTTTTGACATAAAGCATCACTAGCATAAGAGAGTCAGGCACAGGTGGTGTTCAAACCCTTACTATTTCACTTTCACAGCACAAAGTAAACATTCTGTAGCTCCAGGCATGAGAGTATATGACATGCCTATCTTGTACTCTTTTCTAGATAACCTGAAGCTATGTACTGCTATTTTTCCAATCAGTAAGAAAGCAGCAATTGTACCTATATGTAGCCTCAATGTCATGACGCATGATTTTATATTCACAGGCGTTGGTTGCCTTAGAAGCCTATCACCAAAATGAGGTTTGCTAGCTCCACACCCATGCAGACCCATGCCCAGCCAATGTAACAGCCACACGTGCCAATATGGAATGCTTTTGGGATCCTTCCATCTAGTTGGGAAATCTTTTGCCTCAAAAATCAGGCCAACTAGCTCCTCAGGTTGGTCACAATGTACAACGTGGTTAAAACAAACTTTCTTTCCTGTCCATTTGTTTCCATGCGCTGTGGCCCGAGTTCTGAAATGACCTCTGATTAACCAGTGTAGGCCACCTGATGGTAAGGTCAGCTCACACACGTGTTCCATATTGGCACTGTGCCTGCATTTGGATGGGCAGGGACCCAAGAAAAAACATTTTTACAACAGCCTGAATGAGAAATGACCCAAAGCCAACTCCAGAGAGCCAGAAACGCCAATGCAGGGAGATGTTGTAGGAGCTCTTGGGCAGGCCATCTGTAAAAACATGTGTTAGTTGCGAGGTGGGACAAAATGACACAAGTCTTATACAAAAATGAAAAATGGAGTCAGAACTATATCAGGCAAAGGATCCAGTACAACTTGGCTCATGGCCCATACCATTTATCTGATGAGCCCCACAATGGAGGGGGAACAACCCAAAATCCCCCTAGATTCAACAATCCTGATCCTTTGATCTTTGACCTATTTTCCATTCAATATAGACTTTTTCTTAACCAATATATTTGCAGGCCACCAATCAAAGTCTTAGCCACATTCCAATCCAGGGGATTTTTATGAACATTCCTGATTAATTGTGGGGCCCACCTATACACTATTCCGAGGTGATAAAAGGGTCAGTAACTTACCCCTATGTTCTATCTCGCCAGACGGAAAACAATGATGCAATAACCGCAAAGGAAAACGAAGCCACCATGTTGTACAAAGAATGAATTTTGACGTTATATCAACAAAGGGCTACACCATTTTCAATGCCTGTTGTAACTGTGCAAATGCTGCTGGATGCATCCTGCTGAGGGCTGCATTGAAAGATGATTCCCCATGAAGAGCAGCACATGCCTGGAGATTTTCTCTCAGCATCGTCTCCAATGATAAGTGCTTGATTGGGTCCGAAGCTCGGATCTGATTGCAGAAACAAAAGTTTGTCACAGCAAGCCTAGTATTAGAACTCTATCAACACTGTTCAATGATACCGCTGCTAGGGAATGCATTTAATAATCACATGAACTTAGAATAATGGACAATCAGGAGCACAAGTAGAGGAGCTCGTCTGGCCCGAAAATCTCACATGCCGTAGTGTGGTCATAGATGCCATCCACCTGGTGGGTCCTATCCATGGATGAACCATGGTTAAAAAACAAGTGTTTTGGCCAAATCCTAGTCGGTCTGATCGGTGGCCTTCAGATGGATATTAAAAAAAAAAAAAAAAAGAGAGAGAGAGAGAGAGAGAGAAAGAAGTGAAACCGGTTACAATCAAAACTCAATTATGAAACGTGATGGCTAGGATTGTCTGATTGAATGAGCTTTCAACCATGGTCCACCCACAGATAACACTAGATTAACAATTGCAGTCCACTGGCCCACAGACCACATGTAATGGACATCAAAATAATTCAGGCAAGATGAGTTCAGCCTTGATCTGTCCTCAGTTATGACAGGTAGGCAACAGTTACCTGTCTTCTTCTTGATTCTTTACTTGAAACAGTGCCATCGCAGGGAGAAACTGTATCGCTTGCATTATCGGCACTGCCATGCATTTCCCAAGAGAAACTAAATCAGTCTGCAAATTATACATCAAAGAACCAAAAGCCATATTGCCAACATATACAACAAGGTTGAAGCATCGAAAGAACTGTCACCTGGTTTCTTCATCATTTATTTCTTCACTTCCACTCAAAAGAGCACTTGTACAGACACTGCATTGTTTGCAAAAAATGGCACCAGTAAGTTCATTTTAGAATTGATTTATATGTAGAATTGAGCTTATTTGGTCAGGATTGAAATCACACCTTAATATTTCATCAAGTTTATCAAGGACTTGAGGCATTCTTAAGGTCAAAATAATAGAAAGAGCTAATGCATAAATTTTTCTTTGGATGGCTGTTACATTGTCAATCTGTGGCAAAGGAAGAAAGGGCACAAAAGAACTTGTAAAAATGAGTTCATGAGAGAACATGGTAAACATGTAGAAACATCTAAGAGAGAGTTGTAAAGAGACATTTAGTGTTTCCAAAATTGTAGATTCTAGCCGGAAATTCTAGTAAGAATTCTGAGAACACCTTCATGGGGATGTTAGCCAGAAATGACTTGGAGACGGCCAACCATCAATCTGGACTGTCCATTCATTTGTGCCACTGCACACAAGCCATGTCTAAAAAATTACGCTGATTGGATGATCCTAACCCTCTACATGTGGGCCATCTTGCTACAACCATCCATTTTTGACAACCAAAGATGGGATGATTAGCACAGTAAAATTGAGTGCTTGTTTGGAATCATAAGCAATCAATGGTGGGGACCATGGAATAGACGTTTCAACATGATTATTGAGTCTACTTTGTTTCTACATCCAATGTTGACTTTCCACAGTTCCTTCAATTGACTGATGGTTGCATGAATTTTGCACCATGGCTTGCCATTAGTTGTGTGAAGGAATGGACTATCCAATTGATGATTGGCCATCTCACGTCACAAAATGCTTCGATGCATTACAAACGTCACACATGACACGTGTCATTTAACAAAATTGGGACGTTTATATGTGTGCATGCGTGCATGGGTGGATGAGTGCGTATGGGTGTGAATGTGTGTCCCCATAGGTTTGAACATTTGGTGATTACCATATTCAAGCTGTGTGTGGGCCCACCTGTGCTCTCTATCTGGAATCCTAGTTGTGCATCTAGTGCAAATCCTCATACTCCCTGTACATCTCAAGAATCACCTGATCCAAAACTTAGTTGAGACACCATAGGCAGCAATGTGCAATCAGCCAATCACAACTAAAACATACATATTCACTCGTTGTAGCCACCCAAGTTTTGGAATGGTTTGCATCTCGGTGTGTCCCTTCATCCTAATGGGCTTCACCTAATGAATGGTTTGGACAACATATACACAACATGAAAGGACCCCAATTCCATTTGGAAGTTTCTATGGTTACTGTACCCCTCCTCAATGTCCCCCATTTGTCCCCTTTGGTGTGACCCACTTGAGCTATGGGTCAAGCAAGATTTTGGTATCTAGGCCTAACATGGGGTGCATATCTAACGGACAGGTTGGATGGCATTCACACATCACGGTGGCCCCACAGCTCAAAAGTTTGGCAATTACCAAACATTCAAACATATGTGATCATTCCCAACAAAGAAGCACAAATACATACATTTGTGTGTTATGTCAAACATATGAGCAGTGTTTCAAATATTAGAGATATTATCAATAACATTGCCAATATTATCTGTATTGCCACCTCAGCAATACCAATAATGTAGTAAATTGAGACTTTTCCAAGTATTGGCGATATCTGACCAACATATTACCATGTATCACCATTGTATCAACATTTCAATGTATCCCCAAAATATTGTGAGATTTTATTTTATAAAAATTCCGGATTTCGCTTGTGTTGGTGATAATAGCACCAATACAAGACAGCTTCTCATCAAAGAACAACAACAATATGTTATTTAAAGAAATTCAAGAAAAAAAAATGAAATATTTTCAAATTTTCTTTCCAGATCTGAGTGGAAAGTTGGATTTCGGCACCTATATTTCTTGCGGATCAAATCTCCCATTTGGGGGAGAAATCACGGAACGAAAGATAGATGAGCTGAAGTCCAAAAGATATATTGTAATATTATGGGTTCTTTCATTGATGTTCTCATGGATTTCACTTCAAATCCATGTTTATGCATGATTCTCAAGCATTGACATGGAAGTGAGTGGAAAATCGAAAGGTTAGTAAAACAAAATGGGGGAAATTTGATAAATTTGGGAAAAATCCGATTTTTACCAATTTTCTTAATTGGGGACCTGAATTTTAACACGATGACAAGGATGGGCTGATCTATAGAATCATGTTGAGCTCTCAAAATTTTAATTATTTAATATTTTCAAAAATAATATATGTTTAATTTGAAAAAAAAGTTTAACTTTCGTTTTTTAGAATTTCGTTTTGTTTTTATGGTCAATGTTTGTTATCAATATGTTGCATTAGGGGGTGGAAACTTATTTTTTCAAAATATTGAAGAAGAAAAAATCTGTGTATTTAAAAAAGATACCATTTGATTTTATTTTATTTTTGTATGGATGCATGGTTGTATGATGAAATGCATGTTCGTATGTGTATATACATATGCATGCATGGATGGCCAAATGGATCATTGATGTACTATCTATACATGCATGAATGGATGGATGGATGGTTGGTTGGATAGATGGATAGATGGAATATGCATGTGTGTGTGTTTACATGAATGGATGGATGGCTTATGCATGTATGTATGCATGCATGGATAGATCATGCATGTGTGTATATGCATGTATGCATGCACGCATGGATGGATGGATACGTTAAGCATCATTATAGTGGCAGACCGAGTAGGGATGGAAATGACGACTTCAGGCCACCTAATAACTCCATGTGGGTATGAGGGATGGCCAAATAGGTATGTCTTTTAGTTACTTTACTTTTTTATAAGTTTTAGTTATTGTTCGATACTTGCATTTGTATTATATGAATTTATTTTGGTTGTTATTGCATTGATTTTCTATGACAACATATACTTGTAGGCCCCCATTAACATTAAAATATTATGTATGCATTTTTCTTTTTTCTTTTTTACTTTTGCAATTTTTATTCCTAAATATATGCAAATATGTGTATTTTAGCTTGAAGTTTCACTGAAAAATTTCATCATTTTCCCCGTGTTTCTCCAATTTTTCTCTCAATCAACGACACAATCCTAGGTATGATACGTGTTTTCATATCCCAAACCAGTAATACATGTAATGATACCGATACTACAAACACTATGTATGAGATCATTACCCACATACATGCATGCATACATATATGTGTATGTGCGTGCATGCGTAATCCAATGTATGCAACCATTCCCCAAATACATAAATATATTTGAGGGAGAGTGAGAGAATCTGTGTTAAAACGTATGTGATCATTCCCATGTGTTATTTGAAATTGGCTTTACGAATGATGTTTTTCCAGCCATTCCTTCCTAAGGTCCTATCCTCGGTAAGTGAACAAGCCTTCATACTCCCTATTGTTACCTCCATCAAAGTCCTTTAGGCCTTTCCCCTATTCTCCTCTCAGGCCCTTCATCAAGGTTTCCCTCTATTTCTTATTTATTTGGCATATATCTCTGTAAGTTGGTATAAAAAAGAGAAAAGTAGAAGAAAAGATAAAAAGAAGAGAAAAATGAGAGAAGAAACTCGAGAAAAGGGAATTGGGTGCTAGTTCTCATGCTCCCACTTTTCTCTTATATTATTTTTTCAATAAATGGATGAACTTACAAAAGTGCCCTTAAGTAAACAAAAGCCAAAATATCAAAAATACCCCTTAAACAAAAAGCTATGTTCCCAACAAATCCCAAGACAAAGTGGGTGGGCCATAGGCCCATAACCACTACCATTAACACTCCCTCTCAAGCTGGAGCATAGATGTCTTGGATATCCAGCTTCGATACTAATTTGTGGAACTGAGATTTTCCAAGAGCCTTAATGAATAAATATGCATATCGATCGTGGGAAGAAATAAAAAGTGTGTGGATCTCTCCTTGAGATATCTTGTCACGAATGAAATGACAATCAACCTCTATATGCTTCGTTCTCTCATGAAACACAGGATTTTTGGCAATATGTATCGCAGCTTGATTGTCGCAAGTAAAGACATTAGATCCTAAACTCCGAAGACCAATTCTTTGAGAAGAGACTTTAACCACATAAGTTCATAAATTGTATGCGCCATTGCCTTGTAGTCAGCTTCAACACTTTATTTGGCAACTACATTCTGTTTCTTACTTTTCCAAGTAACCACATTACCACCTAAGAAAGTGTAGTAACTTGTAGTCGACCTTCTATCACATCTCGACCCTGGATAATCTGCATCTAAATAACCAGCAACTTGCAAATGACCATGAGCTCTATATAAAATACCCTTCCCAAGAGAACATTTCAAATACCTGAAGACTCTCATAACTGCTGCTAGATGTAATGTCCTCAGATTTTACATGAGCTAGATCACCATGTTGACGGGGAATGTGATATCAAGCCTAGTTATATTCAAATAAATGAGTTTGCTAACAAGTCTCTTGTACATACAAGGGTCTTCTAACACTTCTCCTCCTTTAGGTTCAAGTTTAAGGTAAGGGTCCATTGGTGTATCAATCTGGCACCCAACATACCCGTCTCTTCTTACAAACATATTTTCTTTAACAAAGATTTATGCCAATTCTCAATCTTGCTACTTCAATGCCCAAAAAATATTGAAGAAGGCCAGATCTTTGATATGAAACTGAGTTCGAAGATATAACTTCAACTTCTTAATGCCCTCCAAGTCATCACCAGCCACCATAATATCATCCACATACACAAAAAGTGTCTTTATTCCATTGATAGAAAATGATATCTACAGTTGGTCTAACAATTAGAAGTGAAGTAACCCATCCTACAAAAATGTTTTGTCATTGTAGAAATAACCAATGTTCGAAATATTGGTATCACGTTATGTATCGCACCATTGGTATACGAATACGTATCGGTTATCACATGAGATATATCGGCTGTATCACATAATGTATCACTATTATTGGAAACATAGGGAAACATTAGAAAATTGGTCGAATTTTTCAATGAAACTTCAATTATTGTTAAAAAAGACATCAATACACACTTATAAATCAAAACATTACAAAAAACAAGTGCACATTATAGGTTTTCTTTGTATGGGGTCCTAATCTATGTACTGTCTAACTGAATTGATGCAAGTATATTCAAAACCTATTCATATAATTTATAAATGTAAGAAGACATGTGGAAACACAAGCAATACATTCAAAAGCAAAAGAAGAGTCACTAGATTAGGTTACATAATGTTTGATTTTATGTTTGGACACAAAGATTGCAACCGATTTGCTAGAAATTGGAAATTTTTTGTTTTTTCAATTTTCCGCAACTCGACCCATCTCCCCCAAATCTCGAAAATTTTCATGTTTTATGAAAAAACATGTATTTGCAACTATTTGACACCGATTTACCATGATTTACAAGAAAGAAAAAAAAGAAGGATAAAAAATCCTCACCAGATCAAACATGTGAGATATATCCCACTACTTGTGCATTTCATATCACACAGGTGGGATACAAGATATATTGTGGGATATATTGGCCGGTATTGTTGATACTTAAAACACTGGAAATAACAACAACTGTTCATGAGGAAATAGATGGTGTAATTCATGGCAAATCAAAGACAACAGCAAATTTAGTTGCGGCATTTCCAAGAATAGTGATGGCTCATGGAATATCCTGTTCAAGGGCCCACCGGATTTTAGCATTTCCAGTGGAAGGAAAAAAAAAATGGTAATCATATAATAAGTGCATAGATCCAGCTACAGTGCATTCAGAAGCATTAGCACTTATAAGACAGTTTGCTGTAGGGACTTGCATCATTAGCAGCAGAATAGTCGCTTGGGGGGGGGGGGGGGGGGGGAACAAAGCAGCAGCTTCACTTGGATTACTGGTGTTCATATGCAGCATATTTCCAAGAAGAGATTGATGTACAAATAGTCAAAGGTGTTGGTCATAGACTCATAGTAGCATGGCTATCTTATAATTCTACAACAGCAGAAGAAGCATAGTAATGTAATAAGCAACAGAAATGAAAAATATATAATACTTATATCAGTAGCAGATGTCATCACTAAATTACATCAATAAGATGCTAGATCAGCAATATAAAGGATACCGGAAGCAATTGACACATCCATGTAGGTTAAACATCATTGGACATAAACAAAAAGGAGACTATTTACAAACAGGCTTGAGAAGATGGAAATATCAATTGCATCATGCAAAAAAAAAAAAAAAAAACAATTGACACATAAGGATACCAGAAAACAATTGAAACATCCATGCAGGATAAACATCATTCGGCAGACCAAAATAGACGATAAAAAGGTTTCAGAAAATCAATTGCAGGTGTTTCAGCCTTCAAAAAAAATCAAATGCATGGTATATCTAGTTGCATGATTACCTTCTCAACCCATATATCAGCCAAGCAAAGAAGTATATTTTGATCAATGGAAACCCCTGCTTGTTGAAGCGCCACAGAGAGTGATGGTTCTGATGTTAGATGGGCAAGAAAGTTGGTATTCATTACCAAGAGCCTTCCTATAACTGCTCCAGCAGATGCCCTTACTGCTGATTTTGAAGGGTCATGATCATCTCCTCCACTCAAACATATTATAATTAGTTTCTACAAGAATTAGCATAAAAAGAGGAAAATGTCAAATGATGGAACCATCTATCAGCTTAGCCAATGCTCGATAACAAATTCCAATGAGATCAACCTTCCCAACTGGTTACCTGGAGAGTACTACTGATCAATGGAGGTACTTCCACAGGAAAGCACTGCAAATTCAGCAGAATTATTAAATACATTTTGCTGATCTCTTTTGAAAGTTTGATGCATTACATCAATTGTGAAACAAGTATGATTACTATTATAGAGACAACTATTACTGAGAGTTCAAGCATAAATTTTAGTATCTGATTGATGCGCTAAAATTTTGCAATATGGGCTAGTGAGAAAATCTGTGTGCAACAGAGTCATGAGACTCTTGTACATCGAGATTTCATCAATATTACCGATACCCATTGTCCGAAGTACTGCCGATATTATGGAAATATCCCTGATATTATCCATATCTCTAGCTCGGAGATACTGATAACATTGGTAGTATTAGCAATTACAGGTATCAGCGATATATCACTAAGTATTACCAATGTATTGATATCGCTGATGTATCACCAATATCTTCGACTGTGTAAATTCCAGGTGTTGCTAATATTGCCAATGTATCAATGTCACCAATGTATCACCAATATTTTGACTGTGTAAATTCTAGGTGTTGCTTGTATTGCCAATGTAGATATCGCCAATGTATCACCAATATTTTCAACTATGTAAATCTAGGTGTCACTTGTATCGGCGATATTTTGTTGATATCGCCAAAAATCTGTTTCTTAAAACAAATCCAATTTCAATTTTTTTATGGGGCATGGTTGTATGTAGTGTTCAACTTGTCGACAATAATATTGATAATATCACGATATTATCATTATCGCAACATGAGCGATTTCAAGACCACAATCTTTCGTTTCCTTTCCAGCTGTCGATGGTTTCTCGGTGAAATATCATGTGTTGTCAATATTCTAAAATATTGATGGATGTCTTGATGAAAGGTTGGATGGTTGGATTGTTAGTTGGGATGGTTGGATGGATAGACAGGAGGGATGAGATGGTTAGACAGATTTCTTATGACAGCACACGCTTTTAGGCCCTCATTAAAAGAAGACTTATTATATATGCATTCTTTCTGCAATTTTTGGATTCCTAAATATGGAAATGTGTCTTTTAGCATCTCCTAAAGTTTCACTGAAAAATTCCACCATTTTCCACAATATTTCTCCACATTTCAGGGATATTGTTTCCGTATCCCTGGCCAGCAAAACTTGTAGCGACACTTATACTTTGAACACTGCCAATACCTCGCGTTCTATTATCCAAGAATCAAATGCCGAGTATTCAAGGAAAACATGAAAACTGTCACCAGCTATGTACTCACAAATAAAGCTCGAAGGAAAACACGAAAACTGTCACCAGCTTTGGACATCCTGAAGACAATTTTGAAAGGTTTTCGTGGTGGGAAAGTCAAAGTTTTAGAAACTAGTTCTAACACTAGAGAAAATCAAGTTTATCATCTCAATCTTTCTAACTGTTTTTTTTTTTTTTTTTTTTTTAAATTCCTTTTTAGTTGTTAATGATAACAACCCCAAGCAAATGGGTTTCTTACCCCTTTTTATTTCCTGTCACTGAGCATATCCTAAATCTTCAACAAGTACCCTAAACAAAAGAGGCCAATTCCCTATGTCAATGCTGACCTATTAAAGCAACCAAAAGCATCAAACTTTGTTGGATTCAAACAAAAATTACTAATTAGCATGCATGACTCCCATAACCAATTGAAGCTATTAGAGAGAATCTAAGAATCATCAATAAAACTATTAGTAGGGTATCAGACACCAGAAACTAAAACACCAATGAAATAGCCTGTATAGAAGGATGGTGTAATAATTCGCCCTAAGAAATAGCAGAACAATCCTAGAAGAACAGTTGCAAGAAT
Organism: Magnolia sinica; assembly: GCF_029962835.1. NCBI lineage: Eukaryota > Viridiplantae > Streptophyta > Magnoliopsida > Magnoliales > Magnoliaceae > Magnolia > Magnolia sinica. Next base: position 121,088,250 of record NC_080573.1, read on the forward strand.
GTGGTTTTAGAACTTCCGAGACAAATTCTGGAAGAAGTAAAAGAATCCTAGAAAAAAAAAATGTCAAACACTTTCAAAAATCAAGAAAAATTCATGATTAATATTTAAAAAAATCAGGTCAACAAACCTGAGGTTTCAATTCACGATAAACTAATGTTCAGGGTTAGCTATTGCCTATTTGATGATGAAATTACAGGTCCCTAAATTGTCTCAAGGACACTTGAATTAACAGCTTTGGAATAAAATGACGATCATTAGTTCATTTAATAGCATTCAAAGAGTCTATATCCACTTGAATCACCCCTCTCAATGTGTCCAGAAATATCTGAATCCAATTGAACCATGATGCCAAGATAGGGGTACTGATATCAACATGATAGCAAGAATGGGGATGTGACACCCATCTCCCAAATTTTTTGACACTAACACAAGGTGTTCTGTAACGGTAACGGCCACCACCATTACCTTTACGATACGGGGCATAATGGCTGTTACGGCCCCGTAACAGCCGTTACAGCCTCTCTTTTTTATTTTTTTATTTATTGAAAAAAATTCCCAAAAAACCTATATCTGCCCCGTAATGTTGATTAAAAAGTATGAAAAACATGTATGTCTCGTAATAGACCATTACGGGGCTATTATGGCCTTTATAGGGGATGTAATGTGCTGTTAACGGCAATTACAGGTCATTTTTTTCCATAACGGTTGTTACGGCCGTTACGACCTTGTAACGTGTAACGGTTTCCACTGTTACCTTTAACATAATGGCCTTTACAACACACCATGCAATAACATGGATACAAGTATTCCATTCATAGCATACAATTTATTTTTATGCTTTACTCTTTAAACATTTCATGCACAAAAAGTTAAGATTTACTAAGAAAAATTCTTTTTAAGGTTTTCGAGGGTTCAAAATCTAATGAGAGGATTAACATATATAAGGCTTTCTACATGAGACATTTACAACATTTGCATGACTATTATACTATAAATTGTTCGTGGTTCAAAATTAATGGAACCTATTACAACAGACTGGTTGGATACATCCAACGAGTATCCTCAAAGCATATGGTATCAGTCTTAGTTGTAGTTTTATTGTTCAATGGAACCATCGGCTCTATATTTAATAGAGAACACCCATTTGCACCCAATGGTACTCTTACCAGTAGGTAAGGAAATAAGGTCCCATGTGCCATTTTTATCAAGGGCGGCCATTTCTGCCTCCATTGTTTGCTTCCATTCAGGAACTACAAGGGCCTCAAGAACTAATTTAGGAATAGATGAGGAGGAAATTGCTGCCAAGAACGCACGATATGAAGATGAAACGGACTCATAAGAAAGAAAATTAGAAATAAGATGTAAGGTTGGATGATGACTACGAGTGTGAGAAACAACATGTGAAGATGGACTAGTAATGGAAGTAGGGTGAGAAGATGTACCTGATACAGGAAGATGAGCCATGGATGTGGAAGCCACTAGAGGCCTTGGTGGTTTCATTCGTCTACAAACATAAGTGATAAGCTGCTTAGATGCCGAAGAGGAAGATGTGGAAAGAGGATCGACAGTCGGCATGGGCAAAGAGTGATGCATATCAAAATTGTCTGATGGATCAGACAGAGGAGAAAAATGGCCTGTCTTCGAAGAAAGACACAACCATGGAGAGTAAAAATAAAAATAAAAATCGTTGATGGGTCATAACACTTGTAGCCCTTGTTCTAAAGAGAATATCGAATGAATATACACTTAACCGACCGATGATCAAATTTGTCCCTCAAGGGACTCAATGAGTGAACAAAACAAGTGCATCTGAACACCTTAGGGGGGAACAACAAACAAGGGACAGTCAGGTTTAAGGGTATGAATCAGAATTTCGCCATTTAGAAAATGTGTAGGCATACGATTAATTAAGTAACAAGACATCAACAAAGTCGCAGAATGGTATGATTTAGGAACCTTCATTTTGATTAGGAGTGAGCGAGCAACTTCTAGGAGATGGCGATTCTTCCGTTTTGCCACCCCATTTTGTCGTGGAGTGTAGGCACAAGAAAGTTGGTAATGGATGCCACTCTCTTGGAGATAAGATTTGAAGAGTTTGGAGATATACTCACCACCATTATCGAAACGAATGGTCTGAATGTTACATTCATGTTGGGTCTAGATCATTTGATGGAATGATCGAATCAAGTGAAATAATTCATCACGCCTTTTCTTCAAATACATCCAATTAACGCGAGAAAAATCATCAATGAAAATGACAAAGTAATAAAATCCATCAAGAGACCAAAACTAGAACCCCAGACATTAGAATGTATTAAAGCAAATCTTTTAGTAGCATGATGGTCAACAACGGGAAATGATAATCTAACATGCTTACTAAACTGACATGTTGCACATCTGAAATACACATCGTCCAACTTATTAAAATGAGGAACAAAAAACTGTAAAGTTCTAGTAGACACATGACCTAGTCTTGCATGCTAAAGGCCAGTAGACCCTTTATTAGACTCTAAACAGCTCGATGTAGAAACAAAGGATCGAGATGGAGTGGAAGCACCGGCAGCAGAAAGCTCCCCTTGACATAGAAAGTAGAGACCACCACACTCATAGCCCACACCAATAGTCATCTTCATACTAAAGTCCTAAAAGATACAAATCACACAATAATTTAATGCTCTAGTAAGACAACTAAGAGAGATCAAATTGGCATTAAATTAGGAATGTACAAGACGTTACATAAGGTGGGGGGAAGGAGAAAAAGATACAGAACCAATACATTCTTCTGGAGTGGAAGTCCCATCAACAAGACGAACTAAACGAGTACAAATAGAAGAGGTGGAGGATAGAAGACAACTGTGCGTACCAATCATATGGTCAAAGGCCCCCACGACCTCGACCACGTCCTCTAACTGAGGCCCCTCCTTGAGTTTCTAAACCACCATTCTTATCTCTAGATGGAACAATAGTGGAGTTAAAGGCAATCCGCTCCTGTGTCAAGGCTGTGGCCGACATAACCCGCCTGTGGGCTTCCTCCGTATGGACAATAAAGTAAGCCACCTAAAGTGAAGCAAAAGGACTTGTAACAACAAGTTGTGTCCTTAACGCCTCATATTCACTGTTCAAGCCAGCCAAAAACTTGCAAGTCTTGGCCCCATCTTCTCGTGACTTCACAATTTCGGCACTGGGACTGTCTGGTAATTCGTTGAGGGGTTGTAAATGACTCAGCTCTTCCCAGGGACTTTTCAAAGCCCCAAAACATTCAATAATGGACATGCTCTCCTCATAAGTGAATACAGCTTCGTGGTTAATTGGAAAATACGAGGCCTGTTCGAGATGGTTCCGTAAGTGTCATTAAGTCACCTCCATAGGCCAGCGGCGGTATCATAAAAGAAGTATCCAGAAGCAATGCTTGGTTCTATAGAGTTGAGTAACCAGCACATGATAATAGCACTAGATGAATCCCATGCATCATGTTTCGATGAGTCTCCAGATGAAGAAGGATGTCTTTTTGCAGTCCTAGTAAGAAAAGAAAGTTTCTCATTCCCAATGATATATATTCGGATAGCTCGAGAGTGGTCCCTCAGGGCCATGTCCAACTGCCTTAGAGTCCACAAATATTGAAGAAGGAGATAAGAGGAAGGAAAGCCACACAGCAAATCAAACAAGTACTAACGATTGCTGGAATATATACTGAACATCCAATGTATATGCTGGAGCCAAAAAAAAGGCTCATAACATGCACAGCCAGCCCTATTTTTGGGTGACGAAGAGCATCGACTAGCTCCGATCCTCCACAAAAGTACTTTCCCTATGTAGGGCACTCAAATGTAGTCCATACGCAACGGGTTTTCCATATCGAAGAGTACAAATTCAAGAGAAATCAGGAAAATGGATTGATTTGGGGATTTTTCTGAAAAATCCTAAAAATATCACAAAAAATCTCAAACCACTCCAAAAAATCTGGAAAAATCATCATTAACCTCCTTACATGAATCCGTACCTAGGGGCATTGGTTTTAATGCAATTTGATCCGTACAATTATTGGGTTGCTTATGTCAAACGTACGGATGCTGACGCCAGCAAGTTCCTTCGTCAGAAATTGCTTTAATCTTCTTGTTTCAACCTGAACTTGTTCTCCTCGTTTTAAAAAAAAAGGGGGGATTTCTATTGATTTTACATGGTCTTGATCAAACTTCGCTCCAATACCACGTAGTTTTTCTGAAGAAGAAATGGGTGAGAGAACTTGTCGAAAGAAGAGGTTTGAGAGAGAGGAAAAAACGTTACCCTCTCCTTTTTCTTATTCCTTTATTTATGTAGAGTTTTTACAACCACTTACCCCATAACAAGCTATAAATGATATATTTAGAAATAGACCCCTATTGACAAAAAAGTCCCCTTTAAACATAAAACACCAATAATAATAATTTCCAACATTAGTAACCATGCAGAGCCACTACATTCATGTTGACCATAAATGTATCAAAAGTATCTTTGCCCTTGAAGAAGATTACGAGCTTTGGTCTCATCCAAACTAGTAAACCTAATGAACAGGAGAATGACATTCTTAGACACCCCTAACTATCAATAAATGGGGCGACCTGCTTATGTAGGATCCATGCTTCCCAAAGGCATCATCACAGTTGAGTTTGAACTACCCTTTTGGAGGTGGCCTCCATCTCAACGTTAGCTTTGCAAGTTAAAAGTGTCATTGAGAATCAAGAATCCGAATGACTAAAATAAAAGTATTGGATAGGCCGAAGTCCAAATAAAACCATGACGGGCAGAGGTCCCTTGGAGCCTGTTTTGACACACCCTCCGAAGGAGGGTTTGATGCCTAGATGCTGTTTTGATCCAAATGGCAATTGATGTTGTGTGTTTAGATGCACTTTGTAAACCCCCGTCTCATCTCCCATTTGACAAAATAGATGCTAAAATGCCACACGGGAAAAACAAATCTGATTGGTCTTTGGGAAGTTGACCGAAGAAGCAGGCTTGAAACCCCCTTTTCTATAAACCCTCTTTTGAGGAAATGCACCCAAACAGGCCCTTATCTTCTAAATTTGTAGGGAATTGAGATGGTTGACAGCTAGGGGACAATGCTCCATTCCAGTATTCCTCTAGAGCGATCCTTAGCTCATTCAAATGACTTCTGAGATCTATGACAACTCTTTGTCAGATCTTTGAGAGATTTCACAGTTTTAGATTCCAAGCATGGCTGAAAGATTGAAGATGAAAACTATGGTGACTATGGTGAATTCTATCTATTTGAAGTATTGTTTTATCAAAAGGTTATTAAAAGTTACAACATTAATGGTTATGTTTAGTAGTTGGGGTTTTAGTCGTCTTTGGAGAAGGATGACAAATTTATGATTTCGATGAATTAGAAAAAAAAAAAAAAAAATTCCTGTGATTAGAAGCTTTGCATTATTGTGAGGTGCATCTTTTGGGCTTTTTTAGCTGCCTTGCAGGAGATTTGACCTAGCTTCTAAGGTACTTACACTCCAACAATGATCAATGTTTTTACCCCTTCGCTTCATCAACCACTAATTTCCCTACATAGCCAAGGAGTCTTTGCCTACACCCGCAACACATTCATAATGCCGGTGGTCTAACTATTAGACTTTTGGAAATGCAGCAAAAAAAATATAAAAATAAAATAAAATAAATCAAAGGTCTAGATTGATAGATTAAGCCCTAAAGATCACTGTTTAAATATATATTTTTTGACAGATCACCATTTAAATATTATCAAGTTCCTAAAATTAAACCAAAACAGAGACTTTAGATCTAGCCGTACCTTATAATCTCAGCTATTGCATACCATTGGATTGGTAATGTCGTACCTTCAAAGTTAAAGGTTCTCTTTTGTATCTTCTGGAATAAGATCTTGTTTATAAGGAGGAATTAAGGTTTTAGAGTGAGACACCAGTATGGTGCTCCAGCATCTTACAGAATATGGTTTGCCACACACATCTATAGTCTGTGATCCTGCCTAAACATGTACCCAAAATTGACTCCATCCTTCCACTAGGCATAGCCAAGGATAGGTATAAGTTAGTTTCTCACTACTCAAGATAACAAGATTCTATTTGCACAGCACAATTAACAGCCCCAGCATCTATTAATGTATTTGAACAATTACAGAAAACAGCCCATTGAATACAATATTAAGCTACTATTAACCAAAATTGCTGATGAGGAAAAGCATATAGAAGAGAGAATGCCTATGTAACAAACGTGAGCAATAATAAGCATAAAAGATTATGTTCCAGATGTCACAGTAGAAAGTAGGTAGAGAATGTTAACATTTTGGGAGGCAACTAAAGAAGCATGACTGACTATACCCCAATGAACTAGTATGTTGATAATCATTGTTTTTCAAAATAGAGAATAAGAGAAAATGAAAGAGAAATACCTGTACTAAAATTTCGATGATTGGAAGCGTTGAGAGAAGCCCTTTATCATTGACATTTCCGACAATGCAATCAAGAAGTTTAGCCACACTTGAAGCATGCATATTCAGAAACTCAGTTCCACCCAAAATTATATAACCCTCTATTATGCTAATAGCAACCTGCAATTGAGATGTTCTTAGTTTTGATGCTATATTAGGCAAAGTTGTAAGATCTTTACCTGCTTCAAGAGATCGTAACTTAGAAACTTCACAATAAACTGTCTTAATTATCACAAACAGACTACCACATCCACCCCATGCTCACTAGTTGCATAGAATGAGAAATATCTCACAAAGCAGTTGATGACTCTTATGATTCATGCAAGCAATGCCCAGAAGTATAAATAAAAACTAACAGCTGTCAGCAAAATAGACGCCCCAACTGATCCAAATAAAATCTTTTCATCAACCTGCTCGCTACGTCCATTTGGGAGGGCTTCTTGGGGGAGGGGGGGATTCAAGATCTCATGGGTGATGTCAGGGACCATTGTGGATTTATTCTTTGCTTAGCACAGTGGCAGTTATGGGAGGGACAGGAAGAAGTTGCGAAGGCTTTCTTTATTGGCTGGTATTTGGTCCATTTGGGAAGAACGAAATAACTGTTACTTTAGGGATGAACGGATCAATTTCACTATTATTAGGCTGGGCTGAGGCCTATGTAAAAGAATGGCTTCTAATTTGAACATCCTTGTAGATTGCTTTTCTTAGTCATTCAAACCTCCTTTTGTAGTGTTTGGGCTTGTTGCGCTTCTAATAAAATTCCATTGCCTTATTTAAAAATAATAATAATAAATAATAAATAAATAAAATTTGAGTCTTGAACCTCTAAACAACAAAATTTGACAATGTAAATGACACCAAAAGAGAGAGAGAGAGAGAGAGAGAGAGAGAGAGAGAAGATGAATAAATTCATTATTTAATACACAAACAAATTATAGATAATAGGGGGTATGGTATGTGCAACGCACATGGAGAGAAGAAGAGAGATCGGGAGGGCTCACGTTAGCAAAGAGAAAGCAAGGACGCGAGTCGCACACACGCGCGCACACACAGAGCAAGTAAAATGAACGTAGATGCAGACAATGTTTGAAATATCGGTATCGCACAATGTATCGCACCCTTGGGATACATATGCATATCGGTTATCGCACGGGATATATCATTTGTATCGGGTAATTTATTGCACTTTTTAGGAAACGTGGGAAAGATTGAGAAAATGGTTGAATTTTTCAATGAAACTTAAGGGATTGTTAAAAAGACCTTAATACACACTTTTAAATCATAAGAACTCAAAAAAAAAAATAAGTGCGCATAATAAGTTTCCTATATAAAGGGTCCTAAGCTAGGTGTTGGTTGACTGAACTAATGCAATTATATTCAAATTGAATGCATAAGATTTATAAATGTATCAAAATATGTATGAAAACATAACTAATTCATTCAAAAGCAATAATAATAATAATAATAATAATAATAAATAAATAAATAAATAAATAAAATAGAAATTGTAATACATACCCATCCATAATGTGATCGGATTGATAAACTTCCCATGTCTCCCCGTGCAACAGAATGTGGACACGAGTAGCGACTTGCTACAAAATGGTGCTTTGTGGGCTCCACCATGAGGTAAGTGTTTCATCCACACCGTCCATCCATTTTGCAAGCTCATTTTAGGGAACAAGCCCAAAAATGAGGAAGATCTAAATCTCACATGGACCACACCAGAAGAAAAGGTGGTGATCGAACAGCCACCATTAAAAACTTTTTAGGGGCCACAATTTTTGGATAAAGCTAATATTTGTGTTTTCACTTCATCCAGGTCTTTGTGACCTAATCAACAGGTTGGATGGCAAATACACATTATAGTGGGCCCTGGAAGTTTTTTATAGTGGGCGTTCAATCAAAACAGTTTTCATTGTGTGGTCCATTTGAGATTTGGATTTGCCACATTTTCGAGTAGAGCTATACACGAAACGAGTCAGCTCGAGTAACTCGCTCAGTTAAAGCTCGACTCGACTCGGACAAAAACTAGGTCCGGGCAGAGTCTGAGTCGAGCTCGTTTTGTGGACCTCAAAAAAATTCGAGTCGAGTTCGACTTGATCTTGGGCTTGAACCTGACTCGATTCAGTTGGTTTGATCGAGTATATAAATACTCGGTCGTCCAGAAACCCTAACCCTTGCTTCTTTTGACACCCGCCCCCCCCCTCACTGTTGAGCGCCTGTCCAGACTCTAAACCCCACCCGGCCACCTCCGTTTCTCCTCTCCTCTCTCTCCAATGCTTGAACGGACACTCTCCGATTCGGCGAGCACTGAGCAACATCCCACCCATTTCCAACCAGCTTTTCTCCATCTCCAATCCAACGAACACCCCACCCATTTCTAACTAGCTTTTCTCCATCTCCAATCCAACGAACACCCCACCCATTTCTAACCAACTTTTCTCCATCTCCGATCCAACGAGCACCGAGCAAAGCAGGTACAATGGTTGACAGTGGCAGCCCAGTCGACCACTGGCCCTAAGTATAGTATATATTATATTAAATACATATTATATATATACACACACACACACACACACACACACACACACACAGAGTATGTATATAATGTCTAGATTAGTGAATGGTATGCTAGATTGGTGATTGTTGAAGAAAAACCTGTCAGAATAATAGAAAACAAAGTGTTCATGTCTTTTTGTCAATTCCTCAACTCTCGAGCCGAGAGTCTCCCATGTCACTGTGTAGAGAGAGTGCATGAAGATGTACACAAATGAGAAGATGAAACTGAAAGAAGTTTTGGCATTAGTCTTCAGAATAAGTTTGGCGTCTGATTTGCGAATAGTGTCGAATTAAAGAAAGGAATACATTTCATTAACTGCACACTTCGTAGATGAATATTTGAAACTCTGTAAGAGAATTTTGAACTTCCGTCACCTTCCTCCTCATACTGGTTTGCTTATTTTAAATTGCATCTATAGTTGTCTACGAGATTGATGCATTGAGAAGAAAATTTCTACAATAACTTTAGATAATGCTTCAGCCTTCAGCAAATGAAAATGTAATTTCATGTCTACATAATCAGTTCAAGGCAACCGAAAATTTATTTTTTGATGGAAAAATATTCCAGGTCAGGTGTTGTGCCTACATTCTAAACTTGAGTGTACAAGAATGGCTAAAAGCAATTGATCACACTACAAAGAACATAAGAGAGTGTGAAATATATAAGGGAGTCGCCTTCGAAATTGAGTATATGGAGTGACATCATCCAACGTTTGATTGTGTCATCCCAAAAAATGTTGAAGTTAGATGTATTTACACCTTGGAACTAAACTTATGAAATGTTAAATACGACAATGGAATTAGAGCTTGCATTTTTTTAATATACGGCACGTGACAAAATGTATTCTTGGTTGTCGAGTGCAGATAATTGGAGCAAGGCAAAAAAAGTTCACAACTTTCACAAAGTTTTTTATGACTGCACGAAGATCTTTTCTGGAAATAAGTATTCAAACGCGAATTTATTTCTTCTATCTCTTTGAAAGATTAAGGATGCCCTACAAAAAAAAAAATGCCAAAGTGGGTTCAAATTTTTACGACAAATGACAATTGGTATGCAAATGAGGATTGAAAAGTATTGGGACAAATGTTATTTGTTGATGGCCTTAACAGTTGTTCTTTATCCTCATTGCAATATGGGCTTGGTCAAGTTTATTTTTATGAAGTATTCTGTTGAAAGAGCGATAATAGAGACCTCCAAGGTTCGTCACGCACTAGAAGAATTGTATAATTTGTATGCTACTGCTAGTTTACCCACAGCAGGTGTTAAGGAAATTATAGCTACGAATGTTTCTATGAGCAATGAGGATGTGTTCAATGAATACATGTCTTACTTAACACAAGAAACAAAAGTTTAGACAAAGGAATCAGAACTAGAATTGTATCTAAAAGAGCTAATCGTAAAGCACTTGGACTTTGATGTTTTGGAATGGTGGAAGATGAGAATTAGCGAATCAAAATACATTACATTATTTGTGATGGCATGGGATATTATCAATACCAATTTCAACAGTGGCATTAGAATACGCTTTTAGCAGGGAGAGTAGGGTTGTGAGCAAGCATTGAAGCTCACTTTCACCAAAAACAGTCAAAGCATTAATTTGTACACGAGATTGGGTGCGTCCGATATGAGGAGGTAATGTTCATGATGTTCATGATGAGGAAGAGGAAGAGGAAGAGATCAATAGTCAAGACGAGACTGCACCTGCAACAACAACTACATGAAGGCATTTATAAATTATTTTTATTCTGTTGAAACTTAAATGTAATGTAATGTTACTTGAGTTGAAAGTAGTGTAATGTGACTTTTATTCATTATTGCTTATTTGCTTTTGTTTATCGTATTGCTTCTATTTAGCTCTTATATCAAGTTATTCATTTCTAATTTCTATTTATTTTTATAAATCCTCAACATACTATTTTTTTTTAAAATTGAGTGCAGATACGTCATCATCCTACCCATCGACCAACATTTGGGACTACAATTCCTTAGTCAAATCACTAAGATATGGAAGAATAAAGATTGTGTGTGGTTTGTGTGGGGGCAAAGTTTGTTCATAAAACTATTTGGCTTCGGTTACACCTGGCATGTCGAGGTGGTGATGCAAAACCGTGCCCTAAAGCCTCAAAGGAGGTCCAAATTCTTTTTCTGGTCGTTCTAGATTCAAATAAGAAACATTCCACTCTATCCAAACCTTCTAGTATACAGAGAACTACTACGGAAGAGGTAAAGGAGGAAACTAGATTAAGAGCTTCAGAAGAAAAGCAACTCCAACTCGCCTTAAAATGGAAGAGGCTTCTAGACATTAACGATGTCCTCCAAGACAACATGATGCTGAAGAAGGATCGAGCACAAGCAACAAAAAGAAGAAGAGTAACAAATTCAAGTTTTTCTCCCGTCTCGATGAATTTTATAAGGCGTTGGGTACTACATACAAATTTTCACACAAAGAAAGTTTGAAAATTCTAGTTCAAATTATAAAGAAGAACAAAGGAAACCTCTCTTCACCTTCTAATTCAGAAGAGGTAGACCAATATGTATATGAAAATTTAAATACTAGCTCGAATAACGACAATGCAGGAGCATATAATTAGATGCCAAGAAGGCATTCCTCCTATGGAGGATATTATATTAATGTTGTGAACAATGTAATTATAATGGATTATAATTGTATTTTATTCATTTTACTTCTATGATCAACTTCAAACTCGAAATTGAAATCGAATTCAAACTTGACTCAAACAAAATAGATCGAACTCAGCTTGAAAGCACAAACTCGAATAAAAATGACAAACTCAAACTCGGCTCGGAAGCTTAAACCTGGCTCGAACTGGTCCGAGCTGCTAACCAAATTGGGCCAAGCTAGACAGCCAAGCTCGATGATCGAGCCGAGTCGAGCTTGGCTCAATTCGACTTGATTAGACTCGTGTACAGCTCTATTTTCGGGATCATGCCCTAAAATAATCTAAAAATAAATAAATTAATGGCATGAATATAACGCACACATCATGGTGGGGCCTGCAAAGCACCGTCCAACCACCTCGTTAGGGTCCCACCGATTTAGGAAGTTCCTTCATTGGGATGATGGGTGGGGCCCATTGTGATGTTTGTGAGAAATCCACCCCATTCATCTGTTTTGAGAGCTCATTTTAGGACATGCGACCAAAAATGAAGTGGATCCAAAACTCAAGTAAGCCGCATAAGAGGAAACAATGAGGATACAGTGACCACCGTTGAAACATTCGTATGGCCATAAAAGTTTCATATCAGGCTAAATTTTTTGTTGCTTTCACTTCATCCCAGTGGAAATGACCTTATAAACGGTTTGGATGGCGTATAAACATCAAGGTGGAGTCCAGGAAGGTTTCAATGGTAAGAAACCATTTCCCCAATTTTCCCTCTCGTCCAACCCACTTGTGTTTTGATCTGCCTCAATTTTGGTCACATGTTCTAAAATGAGCTCTCAAAATGGATGAACCGGGTGGATTTCGCCCCACCTAGCATCCAAGCATAGGAACTTCTTGCCAAAGACTTTCACAAGAAATATGCATCCCAATCCACGTACGCCCTGGTGGGGGTACTGCCTAATCTGCACGTGACGGAATATTGTTGTGGGTAAGACCCTGACTGTGGAACTCACGATGATGTATGTGTTGTATCCACACCGTTCATCCAGGTCTTGGTGACCTGACCAACAGGTTGGATGGCAAATAAACATTCTTATAGACCCCATGAAGTTTTAATGGTGGGGATTCAATCACTATTGTTTCCTGTGTTATGGTCCACATGATTTGGATCTGCTTCATTTTTAGGATCGTACCCTAAAATGATCTGTCGAAATAGATAGACGGTGTGAATGTAAGGCACATACATCACAGTGAGCCCCACAAGGAACCACCAAGGATCCACGCAATCCACCCCCGGAATCATTGATCCTAGCATCCACTCAAACCGCTTAGATGGAGCAACAATGTGGGTGGGACCCTAACTATGGGCCCCACCATGATGTATGTGTTGTATCCTCGTCGTCCGTCCATTCGGAGAGATCATTTTAGGGCATGAGCCAAAGAATGAGGTCGATCCAAAGCTCAAGTGAACCCCACCACAGAAAATAGTGGGGACGATGATGCCCATCGTTGAAACTTGAAACCATTTTTGGGGGGCTGCCATGATATTTATTTGAGATCCAACTTGCTCATAAGTTCATACAAATATGGACAGAGAAAGCACAAATATCAGCTTCATCGAAAACAGTGGTGGCCCAAATAAGTTTTTAATGGTAACTCCTCGATTCCCACTGTTTTTTTGTGGTGGGGTGCACTTGAGCTTTGGTTTTGCCTCATCCTTCGTCTCATGACCTAAAATAATCTCTCCAAATGGATGGACGGCATGGATATACAATACATACATCAATGCGGGCCCCATTGTAAGGACCGCACCGTCATATGTGCAACTGAGTTGCACTGAATCCACGCTCCCTTAAGGGTCATGGATTAGGTGTTACCTGGGTAATAACTTAGTGGGTGTTAACCTTACTTTAGGGCCCACCTTGATGATACTTTGTATATCCAATCCGTCCATTCGTTTTAAAATCCCATTTTAGGATGTGGTCCCAAACATTAAGCACATAGAAATATCAGGTGGACCACACCACATTAAACAGTGATGATTGAACGATCATCATGAAAAACTTCCCAAGGCCCACCCCATATTTGGATTTTCTTATGTTTTAGGATAACATCCTTAAATAAACGGGAAAAAAAAAAACCTAATGAGCAGCATGGAAACCAAAACTTGAAATTCCCACAATTCCTTTTTTTTGGCAAATCCCAACCCAAATCCCATCTTTCTCGACGGAAAATTGGTTTCCTTCCTAAATAATTTCCTTTGAAGAATAAAAAAAAAAGGTTTTAGGAATTTTCATTCTTACATGATCTGGCAATGTCGACCACAACCCATCAAATCTAGTTGAAAGTGACTCCTTCAGGAAGATCACAAAGGTAAGATAATTTTTTCTTATATTTTTTGAATTTGTAGAATTTATGGATGGGAAGAGACATTGCCTGATGTCGACGCGCGTATTTTATCAACATCATCGGTACGGGGTCGTTGGCTACAACGATTTGTGGTAGGTTGCTACAATATCATGTATAAAACCGAGTGAAAATCCGCAATATCAAGGATTATCGGTCGATATATTGTAGATATCGCTGATATCTCACAAACTTTTGCGATATCTTGCGATATATCGCACGATACACAGAAGTTTGTCAATTTTTCAATATTTTTTCGAATTTCTAGGGGTTTCATAACAGTGAGCCACAATACCGATAATATCGATATTGTGAACACTAGTTATAGAGCCTTTTGTGAGTAAAATCCGAACTATATGTTACCAACCAACCACATTTCAAATTGGACACACATGCATATCACCAGTAAGCAGTGTTTTAAATAGTGTGGCGTTTGGCCCTTTATAGCATGTAGCATGAGCTACACAATCCTTAATATTTTTTAATTAAAATAATAGTAAATATGATAAAAATTTACAAAATGCATAATTTCTATGAGTTCTTGACTATGAATCTGGACCATCAACCAGTTATTTACATGCAAAATCTCTCTCTCTCTCTCTCTCTCTCTCTCTCTCTCTCTCTCACTAAGTGTCACCTCTTTCTCATTTTTTGAAACATAACAAATTCATGATGTAAACCGCATTTTGGATGGTCCAGATTGATCTAAGTGCTCTATACATGATATGGACTACAATTTGGATGGTCCAGATTAGTTTAATATAGTGCCACATGTCATAGGTATAAGTCATCACCATTTTAAAATAGGTGTTAAACTAACAATAGAAAAATACTTTTAAAAAATGAGATTTCATGTAGCTTATGCTATCTATGCTACACACTACGCTACGCTACATGCCCTGTAGCTTATGCTACTAGGGAGTTACACTACCTGTGTACGCTACACTACGTAGTGTATGCTACATGCTACTAAATGCACTGCCAATAAGCCACACCAAAAGTCCAATAAAAGGTTTTGCTCAACGAAATTTTAAGAAAATATCCAACAAGCTTTGAATCAATGGTAAACCACACAAAAAGAATGGCCAAACAATCTCCAAAATGCCAAAAAGAAATATAAACTATTTTTCCTCCATAGAACTAGATCTAAACAATCAAAACATGCATTATCTGCAAGAGAAAATAAAGAACCAAAAAACACAAAAGTCATTCGAAATCTGCAAAAATGGGTAAAAATGTGAAATTTTAGGAAAATCAATCAAATAGGCCCCACTTGAACACAAACCAAGCATAATTGGATGAATTAGGTCCCATTAGGTTGAAAAAATGAAACTAAAAATGATGGTTTACCCGTTCTTTTTCATATTTGCCTCTAAATTGTCCCCACTAGGCTTAGATTCATCACTAACCCTTGAATCTTGTGTTTGGATGTTCAAAAGAGGTTGATATGACCAGTGTTCAAGTTGTCCATATCGCTACAAGTTTCGCTGGCCGGAGATAAAGATATAATATCGTTATCGCCAATAATATCGCTGATAACCGGAAATGCATAGATAAAGGGGAAAACATGGAGAAAATGGTGGAATTTTTCAGTGAAACTTTAGGACATGCCTAAATACACATATTTACATCTTCAGGAATGAAAAAATTGCAAAAAGAATGCATTAAATTATAAGTTTCCATTTAATGGGGGCCAAAAGGCAGGCGTTGTCGTAAGAAATCACTCAAATAGTAACCAAAATGAGTTTATATAATAAAAATGCAAGCTTATAATAATTAAGACATGCAAAAGTAAATGAATTTAAAAAAATACACATTTGTGGTCATGTTTCATCCCCACATAGAGTGACAAGGTGGCTCGTAATCATTGTCCGGATCCCGTGGTAGTTGAGAGTAGAATTGTTGCTCAACAAGTTGGCAGTACTGTTGCTCAACGAGCAATCACACCCACCGTTGAAATATTTATAGGGTCCACTGTGATGTATTTTTAAGATCCAACCTATTCATAAGTTAACATCGAGATAAATGAAGTGAAAATAAAAATATCAGCTTGATCAGAAACTTCCGTGGCCCCTAAGAAGTTTTGAATGCTGGATGTCAATCCCCACTGTTTTCTATGGTGGGGTCCACTTGAACTTTAGATCAATCTCATTCTTTTTCTAATGCCATAAAAATATCTCTCCAAATTAATGGATGGTATGGATACAACACATGCATCATGGTGGGGTCCACATAGCTCTGTGACGCCACATCAGTAGCCATTTGGGTTAGCCACCCCACTAGGGATTGATACCAAGGCCTCGAGTGTTGCTCAGTCTGCCAGTTGAGCTATGGATCTGGGTGTCTTTGGCTACGGCTTTTGTCAGTAGCCAATCCAGAAATTGGATTAGCTACTTAGTTACTCGGTACGCTCTAAGTTGGGCCCACTGTGAATTTATGTGGTTTATCCACACCTTTCATCCGTTTTCCCATATCATTTTAGGCGTTGAGCCCAAAATTGAAGCTTATACAAGTCTCAAGTGGACCATAACACAGGAAACAGTGGAAATGATGATTTCCACCCTTGAAACCTTTCCACATACAACAGTGCCCATGCAGCGCAGGACTGAGATTTCCTTCCTGCGCTGCAAGCTCAGGTGGGGCCCGCTGTGATGTTTGTGAAAAATCCACCCCGTTCATCCGTTGTGTGAGTTCATTTTAGGACATGATGTCAAAAACGAACCATATCTAAAGCTCAAGTGAGCCTAAAACGTGATAATTAAACGTCCACAGTTGAAATATTCGTGGGGCCACAGAAGTTTTGATTCATGCCAATATTTTTGTTTTCAATTCATCTCAATGGTAATGATGTTATTAACTGTACGGATGGCATCTAAATATCACTGTTGAACCCAGGAAGGTTTCAATGGTTGGAATTTCCCTAAACACATTTTTCCTTTAGTACAGCTCACTTGAGCAGTTGAACGTGAACCAGGAAGGTTTCAACTGTGGGGTCCACCGTGATTTATGTATTTTATCCACTATGTCCATCCATTTTAACAGATAATTTTAGGTCTTGAGACTAAAAAAGAAGTATATCCAAACCTCAAGTGGACCACACCGTAGGAAACAGTATGAATTGAAATCTACTGTTGAAAATTTCTTGGGGGCCGCAGAAGTTTTGGATCAAGCTGATATTTGTGTTTTCCCTTCATCCATGTTTGTGTGATCTTATAAATAGGTTGGATGAGAAATAAACATCATTGTGGGCCCTAGAAAGGTTTTAACAGTGGAAATCATTATTCCAACTGTTTCCAATGGTGTGGTCCACTCGATCTTTGGGTATGCTTAAATTTTGGTCTCAACCCCTAAAATAAGATGGAAAAATGGATGGACCGCATGGATCGACCAGATACATTCTCGGTGGGCCCAACAGAATGTACTCGGTACGTTAACAGCGTACGGAACCACGTACGCGATCACATTTCACTCACCGGATCCCCAATTGACACCCACCGGATCCCCAAATTCCGAAAATCCCTCTCAAATTTCAAAATTCCATCTCCTTCCCACCAATTTTCCCAAAATTTCAACTGAAAATCCCTCTCCCTCATCCCAAATAAGAAAAAAAAAACCCTCAAGATCTCGCCCCGCAAGCGGATTCGAGAAGTTGCAGGATTTTTCGATGGAAAAAAGGAAATTTTTTGGGGTCAAGGCTATGAATTCGCATCTTCCTCCAGATCCGAGTGAAAAAAAAGGTATGTTTTGGGTTTTTTTTTTTTTTTTTCATTTTATCACCGACAACTACCCCTTTTATCGACAAAGTGGGGTTGTTGGCTACAGTTCCCACCCGTGGTTGGTGGGAACAGCGAAATATCGACGATATTTTGAAAATACCGATAATCCGACGAGATTATCAGCGATACTTGGGAGCGATTCGAAAAAACAGGGTTTCGGTGTCACATAGCCGGGGACACCGATATTATCGGCGATATTTCAATAATATCACAGATATTTTATACACTGGATATGACTGCGTATGCACCCAAGACATCTATACAACCCCATATCATGCCTTGGGATGGGTTGATGTGACTGATATGTATCCAATTTAGAATCGATGATGAGTATGGTATTGAGATCCAGAGGTTCAGAAATATCCTTGACTGATAAAAATGTAAAAGACAACCACTGGTAATAAAGTCAAATACATGTCAAACATTTTCGTGCCCTCACACCTCTAAATCAAAGAAACAGCGTAGAGTTAAAAGTTTCTACCATTTGAATGCCAAGTTTCCAGTGATAGTAACTAGGTAGAGCCTTCCTAGAAAAATCACTCTGGGCAAATGGGAGGATCCTCGTGTCGAGTCTAATTTTGTGGTCCTTAATTATTTACCTCATAAAAGTGGGCAATATCATCTATAGGCTCCCTCCCACATGGATGACAACATCATGATATTTCATCTAGGAAAAGTAAAACCAAGTGCAAAAGATTTAATCCCACATATTGAAGTTCCTTCATGTGTCTATTGGAGTTCCATGTCAAGGGTCTCGGAATCAGGTAAACTTCTCTTTAATACTATTTGTTTGCTCATATATTTACTGATACATCTTCTTAGTAGTATCTTGTTCATGAGCAAGTTAGATGCTTTGCACAATTTTGCTGTATTAACAAACTCAGTATCACGAGGCTTGAAAGATGAAGCAAACTAGATTATATGCAAATTGGATGCAGAATTACTTGAAATACAAAAGTAGGGCACAACTTGAGAACTATCAACGAAAAGTACAGCAGTCCTAGTGAATGAAGAATTCACTAGGAATGAAGACTTTAATGACACAAGGGAGGGGGAGGCACTACATGAAAAGATAAACAAAAAGTATGCAAGGAAAGCATAATGTAGACAGCAGTCCTAGAGCAATGACCACAAACTTTCATAGAGCAACATCCAGAAACTTTCATAAGAGCGGCTAACCTGCAAGTGATCAAAATTTCTTTCCATAATTGCCACAAGATATGGGAAGAATTCTAATAGTTGAGGCACCATTGAGGGAGCATGAGAGAGGGTGCCTTCCCATAGCTGCAAAACATCATTTCCATAACAATAAAAAATAAAAAATAAAAATAAATAAAAGATAAACATCTCCACATAAGCAATAGTGAAAACTTCGAGTAAAAAATTTTAAGAACAAAGGTCAGATGGAAAGGCTAACCAGCACACTATCCTCCAGAACATTGAGTTCGTCAGGGTTATTTATATCAATACCCTTTCGTAGGATAGGTAATAGCATGTTATAGGAAATTGGTGAATGATAACCAAGTGCGACCACAAAATTTCGGAGAGCAACTAAAAGTTGAATTTGCAGTAGACTTTCACCAGCAGATTCCTCCCAGACCTGATCAAATAGTATCAAAAGATAGAATGTAATGTCATGGTATATCTAAGAGCCTGTCCCTATATGTATTGCACCACCAGCAACTAAATCCGTTCAGTAAAGGAAATTCTTAAGCTATAGAAGTTTCGAGACAACTGCAAAATAAGGAAACAGAAATGACAGCAAAGACAAGCTACTCATGCCCCCCTCCCTGTTTTTAAGGAAAACCAACCACTGAAATTTTTGATAAGAAACTGCGATGAGTCAACAACTATTATGACCCAATATTTCTTCAAATATCCGTTACTCAAAAGAATTTTAATCCCATAAGGAGACTTTTGAAACCCAACTTAAGAGTTTCAGAACAACTCAAATTAAAGGCCCACCAACCTACACTTTACTAATTCAAACAATAAAACCTAAATCTTTCCTAAAAGTCCTATCTCAACTTAAACAACAATTAAATCGTTGCCAACATTTATAGATCAAATAGAAACCCCAATAGATTAAAAAAAAAAAATACAACCTTTTATGGGGTTTTAAGGATCCCCAAAATTTTCATCTGAAATTATATAAAAAAAAATTTAATAATAATTTTTTTTAAATCTCTTTTGTTTCCTTCTTTTTGGCCCACAATTTCAAGGAATGATTTACATCATTCACCCTGGTTCAAAGAGACTTTGATCTTAAGTCATTGTTGATTCCTTGCTTGGATGATCACCATATAATTCACAAAAGAACATTACTGTTGACTTCAGGATTCATAAACAACATTAATGCTGACTTTGTGATATGCGTCCATCCCTTCTGGATTCACAAAGAACATTAATGACTCATAAAGAACATCAATACTGACTTCCTGACATGCGTCCATCCCTTCCAATAGCTCAAATTTTAATAATTTTTCCATTGATATTCTTCATCACTAAATGGCTCCATCTTCTTGTCCTTGAACTAACCAAAGGCATTAGCCAAAATCTTAGCTTTGCATGGGGAGGCTGAGCGTGCTGAATGAAGATCCTTCCATGGAATATCAAAAGGTTGGCAGCAAATCTGGAGGTCTACTACAATCTGGAATGGGGAAGCATAGAGGCTTTCTTGCTTTTTCTTTTATTTTCTGTTATTTTATTTTATTTTAGAATCAACAAACATTTTTTTTTTTTTTAATTAAGAAGCAAAAAGCCATTAAGAAATAGGGAAAGAGATTCCCAACAAAGAACCGGCTAGCTAACACCTTCCTTAGGTAGAGACAGTGACATCATTTTCCATTGACAAGTTGATGAGGACATCAGACCCTACAGAGTTTATTAAAGACGAAGGCGGCCGATGAATACATCTTTATGGCTCAATGATGGTTCGTGACACAACCAAGGAGAATTTTGAAGACCTTACACATGTCCCTAGATTAATTAAAGGCCTCACATTAGAAGGACACACCTGTAAGATGAGTTAGAAGACTGATCTGTTACGCATGATTTATTTATTTTTATTTTTATTGAAAGCTTTATTTTGCGCCTTTTTTTTTCCTTTTGTCATATGGGTAGTTTAGTCATTTTCTTTTAAATCCAACTTTAATAAATAGGGTGCTTTATACCCTAAACCTAATAATGTTTTTTAATGAAAGCTTGGTGCCTCCTTCCCCTTTCTCTCTGTGGTAAGTTCTTTTCTTCCCCTAATCTCTTCTCTTCTTCCAAATTATATTTATAGCCCTTCAACCTTCTTCTTCTCTTTCTAGGCCTAGTATTTTTTTTTTTATTGTTATTGACTCTGAAAATCTGAGAATTGATCCCAACCCTCTCTCGGATTTTTCAGCTATCCCTATTCCAGAAATCCTTTGATTTCCTGGACTAGAGAAGCTGCATTGATTGTTGGATTGAAACCATGCAAGATCGGGATGTCTCATCCCTCACCGAATCCAATCCACGCATAATTTGAATACGATACCACAGGATTATGATAATGGTCTGCAACCATTGCATGTTTCCTTTGTTATTATTTTACTATGATGTTGAATGTGAATATTTCAATTGATTTGCTTAGTTTATTTCGCTGGATAATTTCTGTGCTCGCACATGCATTCTACTTTAGACCGTCCTACATCACAAGTCATAGTTCAAAAACCGCCAAAACTCGACTCGACTTGATTCAATATGTGGTCAGGTTTGGTTGACTTAAAGACTCGACGAAGTCTTTACTTGATTTGAAATGGTGAATATTTAAGGTAGTAATAAACATTAGAAACAGAGATCTCAAGCCAAAATAAATCATCATCATCGCCATCTAAGCCTTTATCCCAATTACTGAATGAAGATCCTTTCATGGAATATCAAAAGGTTGGCATCTAGAGGTCTACTACAATCTGCAATATTGTAGCATAGTTCAAAGAAAGAAATGGGGTCTTCTTGCCTTTTCTTTTATTTTCTGTTATTTTATTTTTTGAGAATAAATAAAAGAATGTTTTTTATTAAGAAGCAAAAAGCCATTAAGAAATAGGGAAGAGATTCCCAACAAAGAATGGCTAGTTGACACTGTTAGGTAGAGACAGTGACATCATTTTCCCATTGACAAGCCATAATTCGAAAACCCAAAAACTCGGCTCGACTTGATTCAATATGTGGTCGGGTCAAGTTGATGCAAAGACTTGACGAAGTCTTTACTTAACTCGAAACAGTGAATATTTGTAGTGATAAGCATTAGAAATAGTAATCTCAAATCAACATCCAAGCCATATCCCAACCTTCAATATGGATCGTTCATCATGTGGGCCCACCTTTGAAATCAATCTTCCATATGTGGTCCCACCTTCAATGTCCACCATCCATCATGCGGGTCCCACCTTTAATGTGGACCGTCCATTGGGTGGGGCCACACTTTGATGCGGGGTATCCATCATGTGGGGCCCACCTTTCATGTCACTTTGCATTATTTGGACCCACCTTGATGTGAACCATTCATCATGTGGAGCTCCACCTTCAATATGGGTTTTTCATCACATGGGCCCACCTTGGAGAGAAAAAAATATTATAAAGAGGAGAAGAGGGCAACATGAGAATTACTTAAAAAGTATAAGGAAAAACTGATCCAAAAATTAACCAAAAAATGTCTACCCGCTTAAGCCAAATAAGCTCTTAAAGAAAAAGCGACCTCCCAATCACTTTTTTTAGAGCATTTTTGCAATTTCTAAAAAAATAAGTGGTAAAATTAAAGCTTTACCAAACAGTTTATTTCCAAAATAGAGCTTCTTTTTTTTTTTTTTTAGAATAAACAAATAAGCTCTTATTAGTAAAGATGTCAAACAACCCCTTAGTTTCTGTGTTTGGATAACATGTAAGTTAGTTACAGGCAATGTTTTAAATATCGTTATCGCGTAATGTATCGCACCCTTGGGATATGGATACATATCGGTTATCGCATGGGATATATCGGTTATATCGCGTAATTTATCGTTGATGTTGGGAAACATGGGAACATTGGGAAATTGGTTGAATTTTTCAATAAAACTTCAGGGATAATTGAAAAAGACATCAATACACACTTAGAAATCAAAATATTACAAAAAAGGGTGCACATAATAGGGGTTTCCTTTGTATAGGGTCCTAATATGCGCTTTCCAACTGAACTTATGCAAGTTTATTCAAAGTCTATTCGTATAATTTATAAATGTAAGAAGTCATGTATAGAAACCCAAGCAATACATTCAAAAGCAAAAGAAGAATTACTAGATGAGGTTATATACATGTTTAATTTTATGTTTGGATATAATGATTGCAATTGATTTGCGAGAAATTGAGAAATTTAGATTTTTCTTAATTTTCCGCAACTTAACACATCTCCCCAAAATCTCGAAATCAAAGTTCCAATGATTTTTCATGGCAAACATAAAGAATCATAGATTTGTAACCATTTGACACTGGTTTAACATGATTTACAGCAAAAACATGAATAAAAATTTGAAAATGCTCACCAGATCGAATATGTGGGATATATCGATAATACTTGTGCGTTTCGTATCGCACAGGTGGGATAAAAAATATATTGTGGTATATATTGGCTGATATCATCGATATTTAAAACACCGGTTACAAGTAATAAGTTATATATTCACACCAACTATAGCATGGTGTAAGGAATCGTTTCAAAATCAAATTGACACATAAGAAAGCTTGGATAAAAGTATGCCATTTTATTGAGCCCATTTAGATGAATAGTTTCAGTCGATTCTTAGATTAAACTACTCATCAGATGAGCCATAACAGTGGGCCGACATATTCGAAATGCTTGTAATGTAGCTAAACTTCCCTATCCATGTTTTCCTATCGTGCGGCCCACTACCACATTTTTTGGCCCATGTCCGAACATGATCTGGAAAAATGGATGCACAGGGTGGATTTATTACAAACATCATGATGGGCCCCACCAAGCTAGTCTCTAGAAGTTCCTACAATAGCGACACACTTTACGGTGTATCGTTTTCGGGTGCGGACTGGATACTACCCTGACCAGGACATGCCTAGAGACAGATGGTCATGTTAGAGGTTGTGTGGGACCCACCGTGATCTATATGATTGATCCATGTCGTCCATCTATTTTGATAGATCATTTTGCGGCATTAGACACAAAAAGAGTCAGATAAAAAGCTCAAGTGGACCAAACCAAATTGCAGTGTAGATTGAACTCTTACCGTTGAAAACATCCTAGGGCCCACCATGATGTTTATCTACAATCCAACCCATTCATAAGGTCACACAGACCTATATGAAGGGCAAACATAAATATCTGCTTGATCCAAAACTTCTATGACCACCAAGAAGCTTTCAATGGTAGGTTTTATATCCCCACTGCTTTATGTGGTGTGGTCCACTTGAACCTTCAATTCGACTACTTTTTTTGGCTAATGCACTAAAATGATCCATCAAAATAGAAGGATGGTGTGGATCAAACATATAGATCATGATGGGCCCCACGGAGCCCCTGACATGACTATTCATCTTTAATTGCATCCTAGCAAGGGACCAATTTGCACCCATCGTTTTCAGATCGAAAGAAAAGGGGGGGGGGGGATTTATGCATTTCTTCCAAGCATTTTTGGATTCGAAATTTCCATCTGTTAGCCCGTTTCAAAGTTATAGGTAACTTGAAAAACAGCCTCACTGCTTGTGAGATTTTCGCAACCTTCTCATATGAGAAAGTTATAGGTTGAGAGAAAGTTACAGGTAACTTTACTCCCCCAAACACCATCTGCAACAAAGTTACCTATAACTTTCCTACATTTAAAAAAACTTACAGGCATCCAAACGGCCCCTTAGGCCTCTAAAACGTTTTTGAGAGAAGGGATATAATATCTATCATCCAACAAGGTGAATCCCTTGGGGTATTTACTGCCACTGCTATGTATCTAAATTTAGATGGAACAGTTTCAGCAGCAAGAGAGTACGGATTCAAGAACATTTATAACTTTGACATCATAAAATATCCATTGATTCGTATCGAACATAGTCATTGCATAGTAGTATGCACTCAATTATGATTCTCTCATTCTTTTTTATAAAAGAAGTTATTCCTTTTGACAAGAAGAGTTGTGCAATGTTTAAAAGAGCGACGAGTGTTCTATCTTCCAGAATTCATATATCCTTTCATGCAAGAGGTAAACACCATACGTTAAATCAAACTGAATAATGGATACCTTCTGGAAGAATTCCACCAACTTATTTGCAAATGGAAGTATATGCTCACCAACATGCTCGATCAGCACAGACATCAAATTTAGAACCTGGACCTGATAAATATCAGAAAAATAAATTCTTCAGATGAGTCTTACAAAAAGAAGTACACTGCAACAAAACAAGTAAAAGTTGAACAACAAGAAAATATCAAAGTTTACGGGAATGAAGAAACAGCAAAAAATACCTAAAATGCAATTAGAAAACAATGGCTAGCAAGGTATATATTTGAAAATGGTGGAAATTGGGAACCAAGTCTTCTACTAGATGTTTGGAGAGAATAATTGTTTGGTAGGTGATGAAGCAAGTCACTGCCCTTTACAGTGCATTTGTATGATATCTAGTGCCATCTGGGAAAGAGCTCCTGACTATTTTCAGAAAAAAAAAAAAGAGAGAGAGAGAGAGAGTTGTGCGGACGGTCATTGCACACCTATCTGGATGTGTCCAATATCCAAACCATCCATCAAAGTCCACTCATTTGTCACAAGGAGATCTTTTGGGTGCAGCCTATGCATGGTAGGGCCTGGAAGAAGAGTGGTGTGATCCCATACATGTGCCACATGAACAGAGATAAGACTGCTCAATCATTAATTTAGATATAAGTGATAGAGCTGCATGATTTTCCCTAACTAAGACTTTAGCAAAAGTTAACAAAAGAAAACAATGACTTGAGTGACCTGTTCAAAACCAGTGATAGAGTGAATGGTTAACAAAAAAATTTAAAAACAAAAAAAATAAAAAATAAATGGAGTCAGTGCATGAATTCACCTACTGCATTAAACTTACTGTATTACATTACACACTAGCAGCATGTGTCCTCATTTGGTAATTAGAAAAAAGCCTCATCCAATCACACGAATGAACAGGCAGCCAATGACACATATATAGGATAGAACAAAGTAAAAAGGGAAAATCATGAATAAGCACTTCCAGGTAGTTCACAACTATACCATAAAATTTAAAAAAAAACTAAATTTAAAAATTTTAAAAAAAAAAAAAAAAAAACCTAACCTTTGAATCAAACTCCTGGACTTCTTCTACCAACTTAAAACATAACGCCCAGCATGTTGGAAGAAGCTCAGTAAAATCTTGTTCATAAAAGTTGGCATCCTCGATAAGGAAACAGAGTGACCGACAAGCTGCCAGCTGAGATAATGCAACCATAAGAATGGTACAAGAGAAAGATATTATGAAGCAACAAATGCTGAAAGAAAATGAACCTGAAAAAATGTTGCATTCAATACAAATTGATATTGGCAAGAAAAATAATGGAATAGTAGAAATGCAAATAATATTCTGAGAGGGTAACTGTCACAGTTAGGAACGCACTCTAACAGCCAAATCTTTGTCCTGAAGTAATCTGATCAGAGCACAGTATACCGGCTTTCTCATGTTTCCTTTGATCTGCCAGAATATCAAGCACGAAATGCCAAAATTCATAGTGTTAGCACCAGGAAGAGATCATGAGAAAAGACAAGAATACTGCTACATGCATTTATGTATATACATGTACAACATCTACTCTCTGCAAACAAAGGGTAAAACACTGACAATAATAAATCCAACAAAATCCAGTTAAGCAATGTGAAAACTCATTATATCATAGTTTTGGGAGAGTTTATGTCCCTGTAGAGGGGCATATTTCATATCTTGATTGTTGTATTGCATTCCAAAAGTGTTATGGATAATTTGTTACCCTCTGATATCAAGAGTTTTTATGCACTTGACCACAAATTTTGTAAATAGACTAAATTAAAGAGATTGAAATACATTGATAACTAGAAATGGTTTACTTATCGGAAAAATATAATAGATGTTGAGCTCCACTGAAGAGAGACCTTTGTCTTTTGAACAGGTCCGATTCAAATTTTCACTAAATCAGCAACAAAAAATTTCGAAGGGGATCAATCAAAATCCAACCATAGCGTTGAATATCCGACTTAGAACTCCAAGCCATTCACTAGTACATGTTCCACCTAATGGCATGTTTGACTGAGCCCCACCCATTGCCCTCTTGACATATGGGCATGATGCAAGCAAATGAAACCAACAAAAGATTCAGACAATCAACATACTTTGGACAAACCACAAGGAGTGGCCTCCGTCCATCAAATCACGTCAAGAGTCAACTTCAGTCCAATGCATACTTAAGGTAATTCCATTAGAATCACTTCAGCCTCAACTATGTAGACAATGATTGCCAACATATTGAATAAAAATGCCACCCTCTTCATCAGCAACCTTAACCCATTTATCCAGGATTGATTTTGGTGGAATGATCAGTTCGCAACAACAGACAGTTGCTGCACAGCCTAATTGCACCATAAGATTCCCCTCCATCCACGACGAGTGCCATCATATAAATGGCTTTGATCATTGAAACATAACCCTAGATCCAAAAATGCTTTTTAAACTATGCATGTATGTCGAATGGGACCACTCAAAAATGTCATTAAATCATCCAATCCTATTGTACAGTACAACAATGACCAACTTGATGATTGGATCAGGCCAACGGCCTGGGCAGGGCAATTCATCATCGGACCTAGCTTAGCTGGCCTGGACACCAGGCCTAGATTTCAAGACTGGGCCAGCCCTCAAGCCACGTTTAGGGAGACAAGCCTTGGCCCTATAGAATGCCCGGACCATTGCCACCCCTACTCATTTTTCCCTATATGA
This sequence comes from Magnolia sinica, assembly GCF_029962835.1. NCBI lineage: Eukaryota > Viridiplantae > Streptophyta > Magnoliopsida > Magnoliales > Magnoliaceae > Magnolia > Magnolia sinica. The sequence continues at coordinate 121,116,051 of NC_080573.1, forward strand.
TCAATAGGATGCTAACACCCTACGCTTAAACTTCTCAAACATGACTTTCCTTATTTTCTATTCCTCCAGAAGTTTTTGGGTGTATGTGTTTCAACCATGTCCTTGGACCTTTATGGAATAATAGGTCTCAGAGCTACAAAGCATATCTTTTTAGGATATTCAAAAAATCAAAAAGCATACAAGTATTATTATCCCGTGATTAAAAAGAGATGTCTCTAAAGATGTGACTCTCTTTGAGAATGAGACGTATTATCATTGAAAATAATATTTATATCCCTCTCAATGAACCTTTTTCTCATCACATCATTGACAATCAATTGAAGTATGCCAAAAGTGATGGGAACATCACGCGCACACGCGCGCCTCCCCTACGCACGTACGCGAGGAGGAGGACCCCTCCGTCGATCTGGATTGATGGCGACGTCCAAAGAGGTCCTCCTAGCTAGAGGACTGCGTTTTTGTCCCTTGGAGTAGACCTGATTGTCATATGAATCCCACCATGGGTTCTCATGATCGTGGCCCACTATTCTAAAGGATCTAGTACTTTGAGTTTTGGTTATTTTTGTTATTAGGAACATCATGGACGATTTAGATTGCTTTGATTAGTTGTTAATTGTGGTTACTTCATCTCTAAGTAATAGGTTGCGCACATGGTGCGAGTTTTGGGATATAGGTTTTGTTATAAATAAACACCCCTGGTAGGTTGTTTTTTTCATTGATGATTGAATAAAAAAATCTTGCGTTTTGCTTCTCTAAATTCTCTGAGTTGTGAAATCTTAATTGGGTGTGAAGCCCTCCTTTCTTCAAAGGGCTAGCTACCGTTGTGCGAAGCCACACCCATCTCCCATCATCTCACCCCCTATCTTCCATAATCATCATCTCATACAGCCTTCACGCTTCAAACTCACCCTCTTTTGGTAGCTGATCCATCTTTTTCAACAAACTCGCAAAATTAGGCCCGCAGAGGTGGCTGAAACTTCGGCGGAGCACCACACACAGACCAATTATCGGATCGTCCCGAAACTTAGGGGTTTTGTGGTCCACCCCTGGCCGACCAGGGCCAAGCTGGCCTTTTTCTGACTCGTGGGCCCCACACACATGCAAGACACCACTAGCACATGTGCGTCAGGCGGGTTCATTGTCCACACGTGCGGAATCAGTTATAGGTTCTTTCTTTCCTTTCCTTCATTCCTCCCTCGCCTGATTTCCCTAACCCTAACCCTAGATTGTCCTAAATCCTTATTTTCATGCTCTTTTTTAAATAAATAAATAAAAACCCTAAGGTTTCCCGAATTGAAATCCGTGAATCCCTTGGATTGAGGAATATTCCTATGCATGTGTGGATGAATCTATTACCCTTTGATCATTGTTTAGTCTATAATTTTTAATTGATCCAGTCCTAGCATGTGTAGGCTTGGACTCTTATAGATCCCCTATATTGAATGCTTGACTTTATGTGGGATGTGGAGTATTTGTGAGTGTTTCTAATTTAGTATGATCTTAAGCTTGAATTTTTGCATATCATGTTTAATTTCCATGTCCTGCATCAAAAAGGCAGTTCACGCTTATACTCAAAAGGAAAGACAAAGGTAAGCCCTTAAATATCTCTATCGATCACCGCCATCCTCAAACTCAATGCATGTCTTCTTCACATAAGTTACCCATCACTCTTTGAAAAACAAAAAAGGTCAATTACATATTTACATCTCATGCAATCAGTAACTTTGTGTCATATAGATCCCTTTCTCTTCATTTGGTTATATCAGAAATTCAAGGAGCTTTTGTAGCAGATAGTCATATTTTAAATAGCGCATTACTTGTCCATGAATGCATTGATTCAAGACACAAAGAAGGTAGAAAAGGTGTGGTGTGTAAATTGGACATCGAAAAGTCTTATAATCATGTGGAATGGGGTTTCCTTCATGTTGAGAGGAATTGGTTGCAGAAGCACATGGATTAGTTGGATGCATGAATGCGTATCGTTGGCCTCCTTTTCGATATTGATCAATCGCTCTCCAAAAGGCTTTTTCAAAGCCTCATGGGGACTACGGCAAGGGGACCCGCTCTCCCCTTGCTTGTTCATAGTGGTGGCGGAACCACCAAGTAGTACGTTATCTAAGGGTCAAGAGGTGGGACTCATGTTTGGCTTTCGTGGGTCACCCGTTGGGGCCAGGATTTCCCATCTTGAATTCACGGATGACACATTATTATTTTGTGATGTAGATGCTACCATGGTAGATACTGTAAGGAATATTTTTTGGGGTGCTATAAAGAGGTATCGAGGCTACAGATCAATGTTAGGAAGAGTGATTGGCATTGGACTTTCTATGGAAGAGGTATCTAGCTTTGCTTATGATATTGGGTGTGGAGTTGGATCTTTTCTGTCCACTTATTTGGGCCTCTCGTTATGTTTGAGTAAACCTCCTGAGCATCTGTGGAGTAGGGTGATAGAAAGGATCAAGTGGAAGCTATCTAAGTAGAAGGGGAGGCATTTATCACTGGCAGAGCGCATCACTCTTATCAAGGTGGCCCTCTCCAATCTCTCGATCTATTTCATGTCTTTGTATATAAGTGCCCAAAATCTGTTTTGGATAGACTAGAAAAACTGAGAAGGGAGCTTTTATGGGAAAGGGTTGAAGACAAACATAAGTTCCACTTACTCAGGTGGGAAGAGGTATGCAAGCCATTAGCCAATGGAAGCACAGGTATCAGAGTCAGGAATCTATGAATGTGGCTCTTCTAGGCAAGTGGCAGTGAAGATTTGGGACTGAAGGAGGAAAATCATTGCATCCAAGTATGGCATGGGGGAGGGGCATTGGGAGGTCTCTTTGTACTACTACTACCATGCTTTAAGGGTTTGGAGAGCCATTAACTAGGTAGCTGCTTTGGTAAAGTCCAATTTGATCTTTACTCTTGGAAAAGGGAGCTAGATTCATTTTTAGGACCCATGGTGCAGTCATAGGCCTTTGGCGATGGAATTCCCATCATTGGTGAGGTTGTCCCTAGGGGCGTACATCAAGTCGAACCAAGTCGAGCTGGCCTCAGCTCGACTCGGCACGGCCACTAGCTAACCTCAGCTCGAACTCGGCTCGGCCTTCAAGCCTGACTGGCTAGCTCAGCTCGGTTCGGTCAACAGCTCGGATCAGTTCAAGACGAGTTCGAGCTAAGATCGAGCTGAGTTCGCCTGTGTAGCATTTCCACAAACACCTGGACTGCACCTTCAAAATCCCACTGTATGGGAAATAGCAGCAATGGTTTTCAAGGTATTTTATCAGAAACCTTCTAAGCAACATAAAAAACCAAGAAAAAAGGGTATTTATTTCATTACATACCTTCCTTGCCACCAGCCACACTTCGTTGAGTCATTTCACCAAACACTTGGTGAGCAACATCAATATCAAAGTAACCAAGTCACCAAACTGGTTTGATCCGAGTTCGATTCGATCCGAGTCAAGTTGAGCTGGAGCTAGCTCGAACTCATTTTCGAGCTAAAAAAATCAGCTCGACTTGGCTCGAACTCAACTTCTAACCGAGTTGAATCGAGCTTTTTCGAGTCGAGTCGAGCGAGCTAGCTCGGTTTGTGTACACCCCTAGTTATTCCCCTTGAAAAACATGTTCATAGATAATTGTTTCTCCCCCAATGGTGGGAGGGGGACATGGTACCCCTCATGTCGTAGGGGCTTATCTGATGAGGAGGCGAAGGACTTTGCCAGATTATTGGAGTAGCTTCACAATATCCAACGTTCTCTGGATTCTGAAGATTCCTTGGTTATGAGTGTCTTGCCATCCAACAAATTCTCAATCAAGTTTTTCTATTTAAAGGTCCGGACTCCATGAATACTAGAAGTCAGTGAGGGTGAGGAGCCAGATAATGGCATGTAAGTTGTTGCATTACTTAACTCTTACAGCTTAAAGTTAGTTTTCATATTTTAGTACTAATGTGTGAAACTAATGAAAAAATTATCTATTTCATAGGCGAATGGTAGACCATGTATGGGAGTGATTGTGAGACTTTGTAACAAGTGATTGTCTGTGTGCTTGCGCAAACGTGTCCTCCTCACCCGATGAAAGAAATTGGAGCATCTTCTTACAGTTGCTCCTCCGATTCCTGCAACGTGTTTACCAGCACTTTAGCATTCTTAACTCATAAATTGATCATCTCTACATGCAAATCAAGTTTCTTCTTCCTAATGCGCATCCTAGCAAACCGCAACTCCTCGTTTTTGTCATCTCAAGAATCGATCAATACCACCGGCCCGATGCATGCTCTGATCTCCCTAAAGATATCATCTCTCTAGAATTCCATCGAGATATTTCAGATTCGATACCAATGATCGTCCCATCCAAACATAGACCACTTGTCCCATTTCTATATTCTTCTTACTATACCATTCCAACAGGTCATGCATGCAAAGAATATGATATCAGTGTGCTCTTGGCAGCTCAAAGAACTCAAAAACACATTCTCTTGGAGTATCTTCACCACTATATCTTCTTTGTCAACCCCCTTGCAATTTTATGTTAACCATTCCACCTCCCTTAGACCCAGTTTTGCTGAAGCAATGAAGCAAAACTCAAATGTCTTCATGGAATCCTCAAAGACCTTATGGATTCGCACCTCCAGTCCCTCCTTCATGAGCACCCTCCACACCCACTTCTCCGCTAGAGGTTGCCCTTTCTCTGAAGCCTTTATCCCATCTTGGAGTGTTTATCACAGCCTCTTTAAAGGATTTTCCATCTTTCATACTTTTACACTGGAACAAGGCTTTGCTTCGATGAAGCTGTTCCCCTAGGTCTAGCCACCATCTTTGTTCTGTTATCTATTTTCCCTTGTTACTTCCAGATCTCCCCTTCCCTGTTCTTTCATTCTGGGCCATATCATGCCCTCTGAACATTGAGCTCAATGCCTCCAAAACTCTTACCATTCAGTGATTGGACCGCCTTTTCGATCTCCTGCTCTGAGCTCATTTGAACAAAGGCGAAACCTCGAAGGTTGGCTGAATTTCTCTCTTGGAATCACCACCTCCATGACTATCCCTGCCTGTCCAAAAACTCCTTCGAAATTGATCAGTTACCACCCTGCCAGAAAATTATCAACAAACAAGGTCAGATATTCCGATAATCCTGGTGGGCCCCTCCTTCCATATTTTTGTCCCTCCACCTTCCTCTTACCATCTGTCTCCTAGCTTCCCTGTCCTTCTTTCTCCACCACCACCCCAACTGTATCACCAACATTCGACGAGACCTGTTTTCCTTTCCCTTCCGGTAGTCTCTCTCCCAGTTCTAGTAGAACCCTTTTTTTTCTCGCCACATTGTTCTCCCGTATGTCTATAGCTAGTAAAAGGTGCATTCCAAGAAGATAACACACATATGGGAAAACCAAGATATCAACCAATATTTCGACTGACATCGTCAATACTTACAGCAAGGTGGTCACCAGACAAAAGGTCTTGTCGAGCTTCTTCTGCCCTTGTTGCCAACCTCAAAAGTGGTTGCTTTGTACACATGGCAATTGTTGCCATTATGTGCATTTGCACACTCAAGCAACTTCATTCAATAGAAGCTTCCCAATAATATGGATGCCTATCACACTCAAATCCACCAGATCCATGCAAAGAAACATCAAAAAATCCTCAGGAAAAAAAAAAAATCTAGACTGTTTCCCCACTTCTTCTATTTTGTATGAAACACTCCCAAAAACTTGCCAAAATCACAAATAATAGTAATAATAATAATTATTATTATTATTAAATAAATTTTAAAATTTTTTTTTTTTTTTAAAAAAAAAAAATCGCCATAAATCTTCTAAATTACGCTCTTCTAGATCCCACACTTTCTTGTTCATTGGGCCATCCTACCGTACACAGCTGACATCACCCATATGGCGTGATGACATCTAAAATGGGCCCCACTAAAAAGTTGTGCAGTTAGCGCAGGAATGTAGGTCTAATGCCCTGTAGAAAGTAGAGAATGGAGAAGGGAGAAATAAGGAAGAGAGAAGAGTGAAGGAGAAGATAGAGGAAAAGGAGGAAGAGTTTAGGGCAAGATAACCTTGTGTCTTAGTCCCAATGACTAACACATTATCATGAACATGAAAGTAAAGATACAATACTCCACAGGATTACAAGATATGACATATGCACACACATTTTCCTACAATAACCAATTACTCAGTGACACAAATTTTCATCCTTCTAACTACAATGTTAACTGAATTACATTAATATTGTATTATGCTTCAGTACACATTCGACTGAAAACTGCGACAACCACCTACATTTGCAAATGAATCAATAGCTCACTTTTTTTACATTGTAAACAACTTACATAAATCTTAAAATGTGGAACTGTGAATCCAATAAAATCACAAGGTAAAAAGTGTCACTAGAACAATGGTGTTATTGATGCTACATCATTATTTTGACCCCACAATTGTGGATGGACATGTTTAACACCAAAGGTTAATAATGTTCAGGAAAAATAAATGAGACCGGTCCAACAAATAACAGATGTCAAAGAAAAAGAATATAGATGATTTAGGGAATACTAATAGATAATGTACTTCATAATCAGCTAAATATAACTCCAGATATCAATAGAACAAAATGGAACAAGGTAAAACAGAGGTTAGAAAAGCTTTGAACCTCAGAAACCCATTGTCCCAGAATCATTGCAATTTTCCGATGGATAATGCGCATATTTGGATGGTCATTAGAGAGTTCCAAAGATAAAGCTCCATTGAACCTGAAAATAAAATTTTAAACTTTAAGAAATAAAGAAGAGTACATGCACGTAGATATTCTTGTAGTTCTTAACAAACATATCAAGGAATAGTTATGAACAAGGTATGGTAAACCATGATGGAACTGATTGGATTCACACCATATACAAAAATAATAATAATAATAACTGCAGGTAATCCATAGCCAATAAATATATAACCAGTCCAAAGTTCAGCCTTTATTTGAACACAGTAAGAGAATGCAAAAATGAAGAAGAAGAAGAAGAAAAGAAAGAGGATCATTGGGCTGACACAAAGTGGAAGATCCCATCTTCCATTACCACATACAGATCAGCCCAAAAATCACCTCTTTTCCAGGCTCATGTGCACCGTTGGAGGCTGCGAGGACCCAATGGAAATTGTCCCACTCAGAAGAGCAGTAAACTCGAATACAGATGGTCCCTCTCACCCAATTGCATCCTTGTTCCATGAAATAATAACACCCTCGGCCACCCCTCACTGGAAAAAGGATAAACCTTTGTTTTTAATTCCCACAAATCCGCCACAATTTTAGTGTTCTTCCAGTTTCGATTCGACAATGTTACAATGTCGATGTTTCCTCTCTTAAGCAGGTCTTCAACAACCAGACAACATTAGTTATGAAGACGTCATACATTCCACAAGACAATCTTCATGTCCTACCAGCAGTAATCCCTCTCCCATTTCCTTTCCTCCCGAAGTCCTTAATCACTAGAGTCATTACAGTTTTTCCATAGTTATTCGACGTGGTAAGGTTGCTCACTTCTCGTGTGCCTTTGTGTTTGATTCCAGATTCACCTGTGTTCCCCTTTGTGTCCCGCGGTCCCTGTCTTACAAGGAATTAAACAGATTCTGAAGACTCTGTTCTCCTTCCTCGAAAGAGAGACCCCATCCTTTACTAAGTTTGACCATATCCCCACCCTTTGAATTGATTACCTTTCTTGTCATGATGAGAAGAAGATTCCCTGAGCCTGCTTCATCCTCCTCGGCAGACTCCACCAAAGACAGTCCCTCCTTACACTCCATGGTTTTCCATTATTTGACAAATGATGATTCGCAAAGTCAGATGTGAGAAATGAACCATTTGATGATGAGTCTAAAGAGCAAAAGAAAGCCCAAGATCATTGGAGCACTCTTGGGGGGATGGGGTAGTGTTGTTCACCACTCTATAGCATGTATCGTAAGCTACTCAATACTTCTATTTTTTAAAATAAAATAATAGGAAAAATATGGTAAACAGTAAACATAAATATAAAAATACCAAAAATTAAAAAGGACACCTAGTGATGCGGACACAAGTGCATTCAAGGTGTACCAACGAAGAAAGCGCCAATCACAAGTGCCGTCCTTGTGGATAGGCAACTATTGAGGAGCTGAAGACCTTTCACATGTGATTGGACATATAGAAGACCCCACTTAGGGAAGACACATGTAAAGGAAAATTGGAGAAAGAAGACCGAGCGCCCAAACTTTCCCATACTTATGTTATTTGCGCGTTTTTGACTTAGTTAAGGGTCTTTTAGTAATTTTATATCTTTATTTGCTTATCCTAGGGGTATTTTAGTAATTTTATGTCTTTATTTGCTTATTTAAGTGGGGTAAGCCCTAAACACGAATTTCAACTATTGATTAATGAAAAGCAAACCATTTGGTTGCCTCCTTCCTCTCTTCTCTCTCATGGTGCTTCTTCTCTCCCCTTGATCTTCTTCTTCTAATTTCTTCTTGTGCCCCTCCAACTTCTTCAAGGTAATAATTTTCTTCTTTCTATTTTCCAGTTTTGGCTAATCCTTCTTCGATCAAAATCTTGAGAACCGATCTAAACCCTCAATCCCCAAATTCTCAAATCCCTAATCCGAGAAACTTCTTGGTTCTTCGTACTAGTGATCTTCATTGATCGATTGGGTGTGACCATGCAAGATCGGGAGGTCTCATCCCTCGCCGGATCCAACCCAAGTAGTAATTGAATTCCATAACTCATGGTTGTAGTGATGGCCTGCTCCATTGCATGTTTCCTTTATAATTTTCTCAGTTATGATGATTACTGTTAGAATTTTAAATCATTTATTCCTTTTATTTCCGCTGTTTAATTGTGTCCATGAGCATGCATCGTAATTAGGGCTGTCCTGCGTCACCTAGAAAAAAAAAAAAAAAACACTTCAATTTTAAAGTAAAAGCATGTTCAAAAACAAGTTATCAAAAGCTAAACCCAATTACATTCAAGCCAAAACCAATGGCATCAACAAGTTTCGAAGCAAACTACCTTAACTAGATCATCCCTGCTGGACTGGATGAGTTGGATAACAGACCACAAGATCGAAAACAATGAACAGTCCCCATTGGGAAGAAGAAATCAAGCATATCTGATCATCACATGGGCCATATAACAGAAACCAATGTGCAACCACTCAAACACCACTATTTCAGCATGGTGGCCCACATGATGGATGAGATGGATTGGATGCCATGCCTAGTGTTTGAAGTATCAGTATCAATACAAGTTTCGTTGGCCGGGGATACGAGAAAAATGTCGATATCGCCAATAAGCATATATGCAGGGAAACATGGGGAAAACGGTGGAATTTTTCAATGAAACTTTAGGAGATGCTAAAATACACATATTTGCATATTTAGGAATAAAAATTTTGAAAAGAGAATGCATAGGTAATAAGTTTCCATTTAATGGGGGCCTAAAACCATGTGTTATCGTAAGAAACCAGTCCAACCATCCCATCCATCTCATCTATCCATCGAAACATCCCATCTATCCATCCAAACATCCATTGATATTTCAAAATATCAACAATACATAATATTTCATCAAGAAACCGTCGACAGGTACAAAAGAAACGAAAAATTGTGATTTCAATATCTCTAATGTTGCAATAACGATAATATCACAATATGATTGATATTATCATCGACAATTTGAACATTGCATACACCATGCGCCCATAAAAATTTTGAAATGAAAATTTTTCTAATAAACATTTTTTTTGGCGATATCGATACAGGCGATATAATCGAAATATCAACAATACATTGGCGATATAAGTGACACCTGGAATTTACACAATAAAAAATATTGGCGATATTGATACATTGGTGATATAAGCAACACTTGGAATTTACACATTCAAAAATAATAGCGATACATTGGCGATATCGATAATCGGCGATGCTTAGTGATACATCATCAATATCGGGAAATTTTTAGATTGCCAGTGTTATTGGTATCATTAGAGTTGGGCATGTCTGACCCGATTCGGTGGATCCGACCAGTTCCGAACCGAACCGACGGCCTGGATCGGTTCGGATCGAGTAGGCCATTCAGATCCGATGGTTTTTTCGGATCGAGATAGGGTCGTGGTCAATTCGGACCGATCCGATCTGAAAACTCGATCCGAATGGATCTGGACCAATCCGATCCTACTCGATCCGAAATGATTCTTATCAATACTTCTACATTTTTCCTATGATATGGTCCACTTGAGCTTTGGATATGCATTAATTTTGGGTTCAACCACTAAAATGATCTAAAAAAACGAATGAACGGCGTGGATAAACCACATGCATTCACGGTGGGCCCCAACAGAATTTACTCAGTACGATAAAAAGCATTCACGGTGTACCACACACCAGCTATATAGCTATAGCTCGTAGCTAACGTGTCGTGTGAAGACGAGCATTGACGCTCCTCGAGCTCCGAGTTGTACAAGCGTTCAAAGGAGATCAAAGTTATATGGACGTATTTATTATATCTACACCATTCATATATTTTTAGAGATCATTATAGTGCATTATCCAAAAAATGAATCATATCCAAAGATCATCTAGACCACACCACAAACAGCAACAGAGATAATGATTTTCACCGTTAAACAATTCATAGGCCCACCATAACGTTTATTTTCCATCCAATCTGTTCATAAGGTCACAAAGACCTTAATTAAGAGGAAAAACAAATTTCAAATTGATCCAAATTTTCTGTGAGACTGAGACCCTAAAAAGGGTTTCAATGGTAAACGTTCAATCCAGACTTCTTTTTTCATTGTGGTCCACTTGATAGTTAGATCTGTCTTATTTTTTGTCTCAAGCCTTAAAACGAGCTCTACAAATGAATGGATGGTTTGGATATAGCACATACTCCATGATCAAACCTACCGAACTTGCTAACGTCAATACAGCAACGGTACTTTCGTGCACTCCACGTAAACACAACTGCACCACGCCTGCACTTCCTTTCACAGGACGTTAACACAGACAGCTACTTGTACACGCCTTGAGCTCCAGGTTGTACGAACGGCTCAAATGAGATCAACGTTACATGGGCCTCACAATGGTGTGTTTATTATATCCATACTGTTTATCCATTTTTCCTGATTATTTTAGAGCATTTGAAAAAAAAAAATATTTAATCATATCTAAAGCTCAAATGGACCACACCGAAAATAGAAGCGAAGACGATGATTTTCACCGTAAAAAAAAAAATAATAATAATAATAAATCGACCTGAATCGTACCCAACCCGATCCGACTCGGTTTCCCTGACCGAGTCGGACTCGGATCGGGTCAAGCCAGCTATGCATCGGATCGGATTGAGTCAGGTGTCTCGAACTTGGTCCCGGTTCGGATCGGTTTCGGGTCAGCCCACGTGGGTTTCGGACCGAATCGAGTTGGACCCAATCCGATCCGACTCAATCCGATGCCCAGCTTTAGGTATCATTACCAGTGTTATCGGTTGATACATTGTGATATAAGCGACACCTGTAATTTACACAATCGATAATATTGACGATACATTGGCGATATCGATAATTGGTGATGCTTAGTGATACATTATAGATACCGGAAATTTTTTAGACTACTAGTGTTATCAATATCACTACTAGTGTTATTGGTATCATCAAGCTAGAGATACAGATAATATTGGGGATATTTCAATAATATCAAGGATGCATCAAACAATGGCCATGCCATACACTACACACCACAGTAGGCCTCTCACATAACAATGGTTGTAGAACTAGCTTATTCTACAATGTTGAATAGGAACCGGCCTACAAAAAAGGAAAAGGAAAAAAGAAATGTTAAAAGATACCTTAAATCATTAAATCAATCAAAGTATTTTTTTTTTTTTTTTTTAAGACCCATCAGTTAAGATTAAGAGTAAGAAAAATACCTATATCTAGCTTTAAATCAACTCGAAAAAAAATATATCCTAATCTTTGGGCTCCACAGCTGTGCGAATATGAAATGGGAGAATCTCGATTCTCCTTGTTTGGGCTCCAACGTATGTGAAAATTTAGCCAAAGGATCTTCTCACATGCCCATCAATCCCCTCTAATTTCATCTTAAATGGTTGTCCAAATTGAGAGAATCGGATCTCTAATTTTTTGGATCCAAAAATGTCGTGCGTTCAAGGGTTAGGGCTTTCAGCTTTTGAAAGCCCTCTTTCAAATAGTTTTTTGCTTTATAAAAGCTACATTCCAATGTTAGTTTTACACCATTTAAAATGCATTGTTAACTCTTCAGCCTTATACTTGGCATGCATGTACTTAGTGCCACATGTGAATGGATGTGATTCTAGAGACATGCTCCATCCACAATAGGACCCATAGTTCAAATGGTCTAGATGGTTGTACTTTAGTGCCACATGTTATGAGGATGAGTCACCGCCATTTTTAAATACATGTTGAACTAATACTACAAACATAATTAAAATTTATCGCTTAAAACCCAAAATATACTGGCATGTACACTACACATGCTACATGCTAGACAATGTATAGTGTATGCTACAATGCAAATAGCGTAAGCTACATACAACTTACGGTATTTGCATGCACTACGTAGAGCTATAGCTACCCTATGCTACATAGCATATGCTACGTGCTATGCTATGATTTATGAACGCTATTCAAAACACTCCTATGAGGACAGACTTGTTGAAGAAAATTCTAGGAAGGCCTACTGCTGAGAAATACCTATAGATTGAGCAAATATAATGAAAAACCCATGACTTCGTTAAAAAATAAAAAATCATATTGCTAATTTCAAGCACATTCAAGTCATTGTCAAATTGACGTTGCAGGTTATCTGTTTCATATAAACTGCAATAAACATGAAACACAAGCATACAAAGATATGAAAATAATAAACAACAAAAAAAATTCCATGACTCAAGAAAAATGTGTGTGTGCATATGTATGTATGTATTGAAGTGAATAGCGAGACGCATTTTGAAAGCACTAGAAGCAACTGAAAGAACAAACGAATACATGAACTGTCACAATAATACCATTCTTGGAAGCTCATGTAACTCGAGAGCTCATAATATACATGGCCAGCCGCACTATAAGCAGCATCCTTAAGAAGCATCCGGGGAGTAATTTCAGTTTCTAAAGCGGGGCAACCATTCATCGCATCACGGAGAAGAGAAACAACCACTGGACCTAGCAGCTGAAACGAGAAAGCCAGGTCACATACTGCATGATTTTTAACATCATTCCACTACAAATTCAAACAGTAATTATGTTGAAACAAAATGTTTACTGGAAATGGGATCACGAATAAAATAAAAAGAGAGAGAACCAACATGTCTATGGTTTTCAAATAAAACAATGTATAGCGCTTCAGCACACGGCCTCAGTTTTTCAGTCCACTGAATCATATCCTGTTCATGATGAAAAGTTTCGGGATTCTGGTACCATTCATCCAAATCATTTGCTGTGAAAACAAAATACCTGTTAAAAGGGCAATGACATAAGATTTCCTTAGCAAGGTACTTCTGAAGACATCTGATTCACAAAAACTAAATAACAACTTTAACATCCAAGAAAAAAATGCATTCACATCCCCAAAAGAAAATTGCAGATATTCATAAGATTAGCAACAGAATAATGATGTGAGAGACAGAGAGAGCATAAAGGAAATGCAACAACAACAACGTTCCAAATTAATGGAACATAAAGTGATGATTCAATCCCTCGAGCTTATCAAAGAGAGCCAAAAAAAAAAAAGATACCAACATCTGCACAAGTTGTAGAACTCCGCAGGAATGTGTTTCTTCTCCACAGTATTGTCTTCAGCAAATGCCAACAGAATAATCTTCAACACTTTTAGCACCAAGCTTAAATAAGGGAATTACTTAGTTACTTTTTACAAGGTAATTACTGAGTAATGCCCCACAGCTGGAATACCAAAATCTACGAGCCATAAGGTGGTAGGCCCATGGGATCATAGTAGCAGACTGTCAGTTGTGCAACCCTATGGCAAGGGTGAACCGGGTCAAGTCTACCCAAAGACATCACACACTCCCCAGCCAGCAGTCAGTCGCCCCTACTGGCAGAATGGCAGGCTGGCTAGGGGAAGCAACCAGCATAGCAATGTTCAAATCTGTGCGGCATTCAACTACCGTAATGGCCATTTTGCTAGGCAGTGAGGATGCCCAACTAGCTGCAGTTTGGTTTGCAGGAAGTCTAGAATGCCTGTTCAAAAGCTACAAGGCATCTGCCTTGCGGGCTTCTGCTCATTAGCCTTCCTTCAGCTGCATTTTGCAGGGTTGGCACCTAGCATTGAGCCTAAAGCCAGAACCCATAAGGGTTTCCTATGACAGCCATGGTACAGTTGGGCCACCACACTTCAGATTTTCCAGGGGTGCACCATACCCCAAGGTCACAGCCAAAGCCCAGAGGATACTCCTAAAGCAAGCGGTCCACACTTCACTGGAAGCTTGCCCTCTTTTCTTAGAAGTCCCATTTGTAAAATCTTATTGGGTTCACTTCTAACCCATTCTTTAGAGATATGCAACTTGTGCAGGTAGCAATAACTACTTGTGAAGCAGTCATTCTTTCTTTCCAAGAGAAATTCTTGTGCTTTATATGAAATAAAACTGGAAGGATCCCAATGTAAGGGACTTCGTCATGGTTTCTGTTCATGTATGATTATCAACTGAGCACATTTAGTAGTTCAGAATGGATATCAATGTGCAGGCAATGAACCAAAATGGCCTAATACAGTAGTTATTTTTGAAATTTAGAATTCTCTCCAAGATAACCCAAGGGGGAACAGCAGGTTCTTGGTAGATTATTATAAAACTTCAAAACAAAAGACATGAAATGTGAAATCCATGTTCTAGAAAGACCTTCACTTTTTCACCCACAAGGATACAGGCAATTGGCTGAAAGCCAGCCCTGATGCTTGATGTAGCCATCTAGGCCTGAGGTGGGCACTAGTTGTCCCGTTGGCCAAATGAGTTCATCTAGTTACAAGGTGCCGAGAGTCTGGGTGGTCCAGGTGCAGACCCAATCCATGCCAAGCTGCCCCCAGGCATCTTTTTAGCAACTGGTAAAATAAGGTTGCTACATTTTGCAAACAGAAACACTGTAATCAAAACCCACTTTCATGAGTTCCTATATATATATACACACACACACACACACACACACACACACACACACACACACACACACACACACATTCTTAAAGCCCGGAACAGCACTGTACATGACCTCATTTTCTTTACTCTCAAGATAAAAACGGTTTCAAAAACCGAAGTCAAATGTAAACATTAAAGTTAACAAGTAAAAAAGTCCACATGATCCAATATCACTGTATTAAACATATGAATGAAATATGCCTGAAGCAGAAACATATCAAGATTCAATACACTGAAACAAATTTAATGTCTAGAGACAACTTATGGAACAGTCCGAAATGAGCCAAAAAACTAGAAACAGGATATAAATCCATTCTCAAAATAATGAAGCATCTAGAGAGTCCAGTCAGTATTTACCTTCTTATTAAGACGTTACACAACAAAATCACACGTTCTCTGGGCAAAAGAGAGGTAAGGATGTCACCAACAACATTGGAGATGTTTTTCTTCATCTGCTCTAGTGTAACACCATTTTCATTAATCACACGACCAGTGAGGCTTGGTTTGTACTCTTTACACTCGAGTACAGACTTGACCATGACCATGCATTGAATCAGGAACTGCTCAAAAGGCATGATTTCGGGTTCAGGATTTGTAATTTTATTCAAGCACAGGTCCATGACAGCTGGAAGAACACTTTTATCACCAAATGAATAAGGATGTCTTCCTTGTATTGCGACTAAAACCTTCATCAATTTAATGCATGTCCTAGTTGTAAAGTCTCTCAATTTCTGATGTCCTTCAAAAGACGAATCTGCAGTGTCAAGATGAGCAGTCAGAACTTAAAATTAAGCAAATGATACTAATAACAAAGTGAACATGAATGTGGTAAGAGACTTTTATCATTTCAAGCTAACATGTTATTGGAAACTAAAAAGGTACAGCAGCATCAAAGAAACAAAAACAACAAGATGTTAGGCATATCGTAGAAGTTTTGGATCCTTAGCAAATCAAATATTTATTAGTTTACCAAAACAGACCTACGATAATCAAGGTACAAATCTGTTGAACCATGATTTTCACACCAATCCATTTACAATATAATATTTGATTTACTAATCCTTTATATTGGGATGAGTGAAAAGTAAAATGTTTTACCAATTCCTCATGGGGGTATGAATCAGTATAATTTTGAATCAGAGCTCTGGATCTTTGTTAATATCTCAAAGTTTGGAACATGACTAGGGATATCTACTGTACGTTAACATTAGTTAATGTTTTCAATGATCATGGTAAAATAATATAAGTAACAGTATTAAATTAGTTCCTTTGCTATTTCTGCAAATCCATACTTAATCATTGCCCTATTTTTCCTGTTATTTTCTTATGTGTATGGTTGCAGTTGCACTAGATATCATGAAATTTCTTTTCTTTTTCTTTTTCTTTTCTTTTCTTTTTGGAAGAGTAATGAAAATTTTATTAAAAGAGCACCAAGATGGTGCAAAAACAAACTACAACTGAACGAGAAAAGAAAAATTACAATCTTGTGAAGATTTAATACAAGAAGCCTATTCCATTACAAGAAGCTTTGCTTTGAAGAAGACCTCCTCCGCCTTGGTAGACTCATTCGAAAGCACCTTCCGCTCCTTTCCCCCCAAATAGCCCGTAATGAAGCTAATAGCCTTTACATTCCTTCCCATCCGTACTCCATGCCAAAGCAAAAAGAGCTCCTTAATTGACTTCGGCATAACCCAAGGCATATCGAAAAGGCCAAAGAAGCAGCTCGGCACCCTTCCCTCTAACGAGCAATGGATGAGGAGATGATTGAGTGTCTCGATTTCCTCCATGCCCATGACCCACACATTGGGCATAATCATTGACCTCATTTGGAGGTTGTCGATAGTAAGGATTCACCCACTTCCTACATGCCACCCGAAGGCCACAACGTTCGTAGGGGGCCCATGGTGCCAAATATTTGCCATCTGCACACGGCATTTTCCCTTACAGACCTCCAAAGAGACTCATAAAAGTAACATACCGGGAAGCAACCTGAATTATCATTTAACCATATCATTGTATCACTATCATCTCTTACTAGCACGCGAAGGTGAAAACGGTCAAGTAGCCTCACAAAATCTTCAATTTTCACATATTGCATATTTCTTCGGCATGTCGGGGTCCACACCACTTCAACCCTATCAAAAGAATAGCATTTGGAGACCATGATGCCCCTTCCCATAGATAGACGAGCAACTCTTAGGAACGCAATTTGGAGAGAAGTTCTCCCAACCCACTTCTTCCCAAAATCAAGTTCTCTCCCCATTGCCAATAGAGAAACCAATCCCCACCGGAACTTAGACTTAAGCCTAGATATCCCCTTCCAAGCTCATGAAGCTTTGTAAAGAGGAGTCTTTGACACCCCAACCACCATCTTGACATCCACACTTTCCTACAATGACTCCATGCCGTAAGGAGTCCTCTATACAAAAGCACCACAGCTACTTCCCTAAAAGAGCCAAGTTCATCTCCACTAAGCTCCTAATGTCGGCCTCTTCCTCCCCATATGGCCTGTACACCTCATCCCACCCCATACGATGAGAGATCTTTTCTTTTCTTAACCTTTGAACCCTGCCACAAGAAGTCACATCTGAACTTTTCCAACTTAGTAAAAACTAAATTTGGGCATCTAAAGAGGGACATGAAATATAATGGGAGATTAGATAAAGGCTTAAAGTTGCTTTTATGAGAGTGATCCAGCCACCAAGGGAAAGGAACTGACTATTACATTTTGATCATTTTAATTCAAATCTCTCCACAAGTATGTCCTACAAGTGCTTTGCCGGCTTTTCAATGCAAAAAGGAGGCCCAAGATAAGAAGACAGAAAGGATAAGCATGGCAACTGAATATTCCTGCCATCCGCTCAACTTCCTCCTTGAGCATTCACACCCCTTACATCTCGCTCTTAGCGATGTTAACTTTGAGATCCGAAACTGTTTCAAAACATAAGATCGTCATCCTCAACTTGTCCACCACAGCATCATCTGCTTGGCAAAATAGGATAGTGTCATCGGTGAACTAGGGGTGTGATATTGGAGTGGATTCTCCTTGTCCACTCTAAAACAACTTGTGATTCCTGCTTCTTGACCTTTTGCTAGTATCATGCTTAAAGCTTCAGCTACAATGACAAACAAGAAGGGGAGAGAAGGTCACATTGCCAAGTACCTCTCGATAGCTTGAAGAAGCCTTTGGGGGATCCATTTATCAATATTGAGTAATTTATTGACCGAATGTATTCCCTCATCCCCTCCACTTCAACCCGCATCCCATGAACCCAATAAGTAATCTAGAAATTTCCAATTGATATGATCACATGCCTTTTCTATATCTAGTTTGCATACCATACCTTTCGCTCCTTGAACTATAAGTCGATGCACTCATGGGCTATTAGTGCACTTGATGCAGTGAGTACCAGCCAATGCACCAAAAGCTCCAAAGCTATTAGGGAAGCAACGGAATATCCCTTTATCCAAGCCATCCTAGGCCAACTGACCGAGACCTCCCTGTGTGCTACCCCGCATCTCACAGGTCCCACAGTGGGCCCCACCCCGTGGGCCATTCTACATCTCACAGACCTAACCATGTGGGGCCACCCCACCTCAGTGTGGAGATGCACCTGCATCATCCACCCACACTGGTGAGAAGACTCGAACATTGGTCCCCTGCTCTGATACCACTTGTTGCAGGGAGTACCAGCCAACGCACCAAAAGCTCCAAAGTTGTTGGGGAAGCACCAGAATATCGATTTATCCAGGCCCTCCCAAGCAAACCGACTGAGACCTCCCCATGGGCTACCCCGCATCTCACGGGTCCCACAATGGGACCCACCCTGTGGCCATTCCGCATCTCACAGACCCCACCTCTTGGGCCACCCCACCCCAGAATCAGTGGGACAAGTCAGATAACCTAGATCGAGCAGATGGCCAACTGGAACCAAATATAGCAAAGGAGGTAGCATCACAGGGCATCGACATTGATGCGATAGTAGGGGAGGCTAGATCTTTCCCTGAAGCTTTTGACCCATTGACGAGTATAGGAAGCAACCAAGAGCAATCACCATCTCATGAGATACGCAGTGGCCCCACTCTATTTGACGCCGACAGCAATACAAAGAACGATGGAGGTGACAAGCCAAGTGGTTATGATAATGGTGGTGATGGCAAAGATATACGTGACGAGAGTCAAACTTAGTGATGCAGGACAATTAACCACTTGCTCTAAAAGCTTGAACTGTTAGAGTATGACGAATTAATCCATTTATCTCATAGCTCAGGCCCCACATCTCATGGGTTAGGACCTCGGCCAAATCCCCCTCATGGGCCCCAAATCACATAGGTACCGCATCACACGGGCCGCCCACCCCGAGTGTGTCCCTGCATCCCACTCGAGCCCAGTGTGAAATGTGCATTAATCACCCCCAATGAGGAGTCTCGAACACGAGGCCTCTCCCATGGGCCCCGCCCACCATGAGTGTGCCCCTGCATCTCACAGGCGACCCCACTCGAGCCCGGTGTGAAAATGTCCCTGCATTAATCACCGCCGGTGAGGAGTCTCGAATACAAGACCTCCCACCAAGGTGTCCCGTATCGGTATCGGTTGGCATAACGGTGCCCTCCGAAACCGATACGAATATGGGGGCGTAACGGTGATACAGGGGTGTAACGGCCCGTAACGGTGCAATTTTTTTTTTTTGCCAAAAAAATATGAAAAAATATGGATTAAATCCGAAATATTCTAAGCATTCCAAATATGCATTCATTTATAAATTGGAACATGTTTATAGTGGTGTAACGGTCCACTCTTTGGTAAGAAGTTGTATCGGACTGTCTGATTAATTTTTTAACCAGGTAATTTGAATTTGACTACAAAATTCATATATTTAATTTTTTAAATATGTAATTTATATACTTAACAACTTGATATCATTTCTCCCAATAGTTCTTTAAAAAAATGAAATTAAATTTAGGTAGATGGCGTTGCCAATTTGGGGCTGACTTGGAGGACCAATCTATTCTCCAAATCAGCCTCAAATTCATGCCATTTATTGTGATTATCCCACTTATAAATTGGTGGACATTTATTGGATAGTGAATCATAAATAAAAAATAAAAAAATCAAAAGGCCCTATTTTAAAAAATAAAAGTTCACAAATTAATAATTAAAACTATTCAAATAATTTGATTTTGGCATTGTGAGTTAGCAATTGCAGTCCATAATTTAATTGTCAAATTTCAAGTTAATATATGTCTCGTGTACAATTTTTTAAAGCTTGAATTATGAGGGACTTGGATGTAAAGTGCAGCACACGTGTCAAAGTTTTTTGGGCCTAACCCGTGATGAATGTGTTATATCTACACCATCCATCTATTTTGCCAAATAATTTTAGGGCATGAGCCCAAAAATGAGGCACATCCAAAGCTCAGGTAGATTGCACCATAAGAAACAACAATAATTAAACGTTCACCGTTAAAAATTTATTGGGGGCTAGAAAAGTTTTAGATCAAGCTGACATGTGTGTTTTCCCTTCATCCACGTCAATGTGACCCAATTAACAGGTTAGATTGAAAATAAACATTACAGTGGACTTTAAGTAATTTTTAATGGTGAGCATTCTATAATCATTATTTTCTATGGTGTGGTCCACCTGAGATTTGGATATTATTAATTTTTTGAATCATGACTTAAAATGACGTGGCAAAATGGATGGACGATATGGGTAAAATATATACATTAGGGGGGGCCCAATAAACATTACCGTGCGCCCTACGAATTAATTGTGAAAATCATTATCTCTGCTGCTATTTTTGGCGTGGTCCACATGATCTCTGGATATAATTTATTTTTTGGCTGGTGCTCTAAAATGATCTCTGAAAATAGATGAACGGTGTAGATGTGATAAATACATCACCGTGGAGCCCATATAACTTTGATCTCCTTTGAACCGTTCGTACAACTCGGAGCTCGAGGAGTGTCAGCGCTCGTCTTTGCGTGACACGTACCTACAGCTGCTGGAAATTAAAAAAAAAAGGGGAGAGAGGGAAACGAAAAGAAAAAACAGAGGGAAAGAAAGAAAAGAAAAAAAGAGGGAAAGGGGGAAAGAAGAGATTGAGAGAGAGAGAGAGGAAGAAGAAGAAGAACAGGAAGGAGAGAGAGTGAGAGAGAGAGAGAGGAAGAAGAAGAAGAAGAACAGGAAGAAGCCGCGAGAAGCCGCAGCCGCAGCCGCAGCTGCTCGAGAAGAAGAAGAAGAAGAAGAAGAAGAAGAAGAAAGAGAAGAAGAAGAGAAGAAAGCAAAAAAAGGTAAGGTTTTTTTTTTTGTTTTTTTGTTTTTTTTCAGGGCCCGTAACAGCCGTTACGGGTCTGTAACGGCCGTTATGGCCCGTAACGGCCCCGTAACGGCCAATACGTAACCGATTTGGGATACCCTACCTCCCACGCTCATACCATTTTGATGCAGGACAATTAACCACTTGCTCTAAAAGCTCGAACTGTTAGAGTATGGCGAATTAATCCCTTTATCTCATAGCCCAGGCCCCACATCTCATGGGTTAGGACCTCGGTCGAACCCCCCTCGTGGGTCCCAAATCACACGGACACCCCATCACACGGGCCGCCCATCCTAAGTGTGTCCCCGCAGGCTACCCACTCAAGTCATGTGTGAAATGCGCATTAATCACCCCTGGTGAGGAGTCTCGAACACGAGACCTCTCTCGTGGGCCTCGCCCACCCCGAGTGTGCCCCTGCATCCCACAGGCGACCCCGCTCGAGCCCGGTGTGAAAATGCCCCTACATTACTTAGACTCAGACTTGAAAGCCTCTTAAGCCCATTTAATTGGGAGAGGGATTTTAAGCATGCACCCAGGACAAACCATGGTTCTCACCCTCGTATTATCCAAAATGAGACTTATAATTGTCATAAGAAGCAGTTGAATGGCACTAAGGAGAACTCTTTAATACAGAGTATGGGGTCCATGGACGTTGGTAGTGGACACCAAGCACTGGGCAAGGCAACTCTTGTTCTGTACCGCAATATGATTATGAATCATATGGTCATGGACAACATGGATGTGCAATGAGCAATCTAGCAATTACGGTATGCAGTCATTCCTACAAGCAAAAGTATCCTTTCGTGTACAAACAGGGTTATCCATTGTGTGGTTATGAGCAGCAAATGTATTTAGGAGCTTCATATATACCCACCCTGTATCCAACTCCAGATACATATCAACCACAGACAGTGACGGATTACATAGTGCACCCACAAATGGGCATACTAATCCAGTTCGAAGAAGACGGATATCAGCAATATATCAAAAGTATCTTTCATCGGTATCAATTTGGGCACAATATTGTCAGTTTGTGATAAAGCAATACTATTGTCAGCCCCATCGAGATAGACCACACAACTCTATGTGGATCTGAGGAACAATCGCACATGCACATTGAGGGCACATCACAGGTATATTTCTACTTTAGGGCACATCACAAGTATATTTCTACCTCTTCTTTGGTTTGTGAATGTATTGCTTATGGTTTTATACTTGTCTTCTTAGATTTAGATTTATAAATGAAATGAAATGATTTTGAAAATAGTTGCATAACTTCTATCAAGCTTCAAAAAAAAAACTTATCATATGCATACTTTAGAACGCTATACAAAGGAAACTTATTATGCGCACTTCTTTTGTTTTTGTGATCTTTTGATTTCTAAGTTTACAATGATGACTTTTTAACTGGCTATGGCCTGGTTTTATTTATAGAATTTCAAAAGTTTCAAAAAAAAAAAAAAAATGATGTCCTTTTAACATCCCTTGAAGTTTCATTGATAAATTCAACCAATTTCCCTATTTTTCCCAAAAAGCAGCAATACATTATGCAATACATCCAATACTTCCCATACGATACTTGATACGATTGTGTATCCCAAGGGTGCGATACATCCGTCGATATTGATACTAAAAACAATGGTCGTAGTTAAGGCTACTTCTCAATGCTCATTCGAATGGGCAACTAAAGGGGAATGAGTTCAAAGGAAACCGTGCAAAATTTTTTAAAAATAAAATGTATAGGTTCTTTGACTACATCATGAGTTCGTCAACAAGTTCCAGAAAGAAAAGACCAAACAGTAAGGCAATTTTACTTGAGACGGCAACAATTTGATACAAATGTGGTCAATAGCAGTAAATGGAAAGGAGAAAACTCCAGGAGGATTGAAGGATGCATTTGGCCACATAGAGATATGAAAGATTTTAATTTTCAGGATCTAAAATGTAAGTACTTACAGTAAGGAAGAAATGATTGAAGAACATTCAAGAACGCAGGACAAACTTCCTTGACCGGCGGAACCTCCTAAAACATACAAATGACAACGCTAAAATTATTCTTACCAAAAGAAGGAAAAGAAGAAGCAGAAGACTAAAATTACAAAGAATGATTATGTGCAGTGGTAGATTAAGGAGACCAAGAATCTAGAAATCTTTAGTGTGAAAATTGTTACATTTTACCTGTACTGATTTAGCATCACTGGGAAACCCTGAAATAATCAGCTGGCGTAAATTTTTTGAACACAGCAACCATCTTTCACAGGTTAAAAACAGATCATCCAGATGTTCCCCTGAAGCATTGACAGGAAATCGTTGTGCAAGTGCCGCAAAATGATGCAATATGGTCTGCGCATCACTCTGCCAAAGGTGCCAACTGTATTCAAAAAATTGGGAGCATATCTGCGGCATATTTATTAATCAAACGTTAAAAACAACAGTTACAGAAACTAATTTCCATTTTTAGAAGAAAAGGCAGGCATGTCAATCACGCGTGCACTTCATTATCAGATTAAGTGATGGATCAGCTGGCAACAAATAACAAAATTCTATAATTAGGAGTAGCATTCCTAATTGTATGCTATACGTTAGTTCCAACAGGAAAACAAGTACAAGACAGCAAGCCACCTAAATTGTGCAATTACCACAGCTGATGTGATACTATCTGGAAGGTAAACCTCTGTCACTGCTGGTTTATAAAGAATAAGCCAAGAAAAGTAATCTATCAAATATGATAGCCATCATGACATCCCGAGATACAACTGTATGGTCATGCTATTATTTTGGATATAGTTATCCGTTGAAGAAAACAGGCGGGCTACAAAATTATACATGCAGTTAACGCAAAACAAGCACTTTATAACTAGTTGATGCTCCATGTGAGTCAGACCATCAGAAACGCGCAGAGTTTCAGTGTATGAGTAATCTCACCATGCTCCATGCAATGCACATAGGCCCTGGTCAGAGGCCGCAACCCACTCACCGAGTCTCGCAACCAACCTTAAACACCCAGAGTCACACACACAGCCCTCAATATAAGGTCGATGCTACCTACCTACCATGAAAGCTCCAAAGTGAACCTTAGATGCATCACTCAAATGCTAGGTAGTCCACTAGGTCCTCACCTTGAACACAAGCCTTCCAACTAGGGCTGTCAATTGGCCACTCTAGCTTATCGGGCTTAGGGTTGTCAATGTGTCGGATTTCGTTTGGGTCTTGGTGTTCCAGACCCACCTAAAGGGATTGGATTTTGATCCATGCACCAGATTTAAGTTACCAAACCTGAGTCCAATCTGGACTAGGACCTCTCAGGTCTTGGGGTCCAGCTTCAGGTCGAGCTTGGGTAGGGTTCAGGTCGTGTTTGAGTTCGGTTCGAGTTGGGTCTGGTTCGCTTAAATTTTAATTGTGAAGTAATATAACACATAAAAGATATTAGTATGTAATATATACACCAATTGTCTCCGCGACCAACCATCAATTACCCCAACAAATGTTTGACCAAATTCCCCATCCTGATATCTTCATCTGGAATACCAAGATTAGAGGCTTCACTCAAAGACGCAACTTCCAACACCATTTCTCTCTATATCCTGGATGGAGAGAACCCATCTAAAAATAAATAACTTCACCTTCCCATTTCTTCTCAAGGCCTACATCAATCTATCTTTGATCTCCAAGGCAACCAACTTCGTGAAAAGATAGTGAGATCAAGGTTTGATGCCAATAGCTTCACAAGGAACAACCTAACCTATTTGCATGTGAATTGTGGGGATTTGGATGTTTCGAACACACTTTTTGAACATAACGGTATCCGCCACAGCCCTACAATGGCCCTTAATTTTTTTATTTTTTATTTTTGGGAAAAAATCTCAAATTTTATTGGTAAAATTCGAACCAATGTGAGGCATGGTGTGCCATAAAGGCCATTACATAAAGGTAACAGTGACAACCGTTACAGATTATTGGATCGAAAGGCCGTTATGGAAAAAATAACCCAAAAAAGTCATTACCACCCCCATAACGGCCCGTTACGCCCCCCATGAAGGCTGTAATGGCCCTATAACGGTCCATTATGAGGCTGATATAGGTTCTTCGGTTTTTGTTTTTTTTTTTCGATTTAAAAAAATAATAATAAAATAAATACATTGTAGCAGCCGTTACGAGGGCCGTAACAGCCATTACAACCCGTATCGTAAAGGTAACGGTGGTAGCCATTATGGTCATTATTACCATTACAGAATACCTTGATGCGATGATCCCAAACATGTATCCCTTTTTTTTGTTATGGACATGTATTTTGATGGTGTAACAGGCCATTATTTTGTAAGCATGCTGTCTATCAACCAATGTCAGCTTGATGTATGGAAAGTCAACCAAGTAGGCCCTAATCAAACAAAAATAAGGTATGATTTGGTGGATTAGGGTCCCTTACATATAAATACAACTAAAAGAAGATGGAAAATGAATATGTGTGTGTGTGTGTGTGTTGGCTTACCCCTTCTTCCGATATCTCCCAAAATGGTCCACTCTGCTTTGATTCATCAAATCCTACTTAAATTTTGTGTTTTGATCCTAAAAAATAGGCCTAGATCTAGTTTAAATTTGGTTTATACGCTTCTTTCATGGTTGAAATGAAGAAAGATGCATAAAAACAAGAGAAATTTTTACTCTAATTTTTCAAAATGGCTGTACAACATTATCAGCATGTAACGTACGTATCGGCCCCATAACGTTGCTGATATAGGGCATATCATCCCTTACCAGCCGTTATGGACCATTACAGCCGATTCTTTTTGTAACAGACGCATTCACCCTTGGCTCACGTAATGAGGGTGACCGTTTCCTTTTTGTAACAGACTGATTCAGCCGACAGCCAATTTGTAACCGTATAAATATTGCTGGTTATGCCAGGCGAGGTGAATCAGGGACTGCAAGTTGGCTTTTTAATGAAATGCCTGTGAAAGATCCGGTTCCTTGGAACGTTATGATTAGCATCCACACAGAGCATGGGAAGATGGAGAACACATTGGAACTACTCAATTAAGTTGCTGAGAGGGATATATTAAAATTAATCCAGCAGTCGGGCATACCCGATTAGGTACCTGACTCAACTCAATTTTTAAATGGGTCTAAGGTGGACCCAGACCTGACCTGATTTTTAGATGGGTTGAAAATTGGACCAAAGCCAGCTTAAATCAGGTCAGGTCCTTGGATAAACATTGACAGCCCTAATTAGGCTTTTTGGCCTAGCTCATCTTGGGCAGGGATAAGTTTGTTAAGCCGAGCCAAAGGGTTAGGCCAGGGCATTGAAATCAAGCCAGCTTAATAATTAGGAGGGCTCAGAATTCACCATAAGTATGTGCAGCAATAAATACAGGGCATTCTCACAACTTTGTTACATTATATAAAAAGATTCCAAGGAAGAAACCCTAACTTCTTCATCTCCTACACTACCACCACTAGACCCTCACTGTGCCCAACTGCCACCCACCCTCCCTCCCTCTCCTCAACTGTTACTCACAAACCAAACCTCACCCGCTCCCTGAACCCTAGCATAGTTTCAAGAATCCTTATCCATAGAGGGGCCCACCACCCACCCTACCTCGCCTGCCCATTGAAGCATATCTTCAAGGAGTCCCCTATCTGAAGCATTTTTTTAACTCTTGCAATTGATAAATCACACCAGGAACACTATCTATAGGGCAAAGAATAATATATCTTTTACAAAGCTAAAATTGCATAAAAAAAAGCAAGCAAAACAGTTTTTTCAAAAAATAAAAAAGGGACGTAACGGCCGTTACAGCCCATATCATAACGGTAATGGTGGCAGCCGAACACGTTGATGGGAGCACAATCCTTTTAGCTTCACATTGTTCACAACATTCATGCTTGCAACGTTTGCAATATCGATAATATCAGCCGATATTATCGATATCGCATCTCAGCAATATGAAACCCGTAGGAAGTTGTGGGAGCTTTAGATATCAACAATATTATCACAACGTATCGCATTGTATCAACGATGGTATCGTCGATACATCAATATCGACAACAACACTTGGGTTTTCTGGAAAAAAAAATTTTACAAAATCCCTCTTTTTTTGTCAAATCTTCCACTTCTAATCCATTTCTTAGATTTATAAATGATATGAATTGATTTTGAATATAGCTACATCACTTCTGTCAAGCAACATATAGTTTAGGACCTTATACAAAAGATTATGTGCACTTGTTTTTTTATGTTCTTTTGATTCCTAAGTGTGTAATGATGTCTTTTTTAACATCCCCTGGAGTTTCATTGAAAAATTCAATCAATTTCCCAATGTTTCTTAAAAACAGTGAAACATTACATGATATATCCGATGTTTCCCATGCGATAACCGATATGTTTCCTCATCCCAAGGGTGCAATACATCCATCGATACCGATATTGAAAACATTGCATGCTAGTAGGTGCATAAAGTTTTGAAGTAAACTGACAATCATCCACTTTAAGATAGATGTATAAAAAGATTGGTCAACAACAATTTTTCTATAAATAAAATACGAAAATCTTGGTATGCAGAAGGAGAAAAGGTAAAATTTAACACACCTCTGAGAAGTTTTTCTGGTCAGAACTAAGACGTTTTGTTGACAGCTCCTTCAAGGTACGAAAGAGAATCAAGAAAACCCTATGTGAAGTAAGAGTGTCTGCCAATTGAAGCTGTTGTGCTAAAACTGAAAAGAGCTCTGGCCTGAATGAGTTACTCCAGCGATTATCATAAAAGGTATTACTACATAATAATAGAATAAAAACCCACACTTTTCCACATTTAGAAAATGAGGGTGAATGAATAGCATAGAACCATATATATGACAAGAAATAGAAAGCCAGTTAGTTAACATCTACACAGGACTACAAAAAAAGGGCATCAACCAGCTATTATATCTCAAGCCTTTCATTGGCTTGCATCAGAAATTTTTAGTTAAAATAAAATAAGTACACTATATGTCAAGGTAGTGAATGCATACTAATCCAAGAGTATTGTCCACTTGAGATCCCTTGATGCACCTCAAGAAGAGGTGTGTGGATTTCCTGAGGGAGGTGATGATGACAATGAGTCAAGGACAATGGAGGACCCTGGCAAAGAAATGATGATGGTGAGGAGAAAAAATCTTCCAATCACTCTGATGAGGAACAATGAAGATGGTTGGGAGAGTAGGTTCAGTTTGTGATGGGAAGAAGTGAGATTGGGAGTAGCAGGACAAGTGGCCAAGGCGGACTCTTTACTAGCTAATGTCATGCCACTATCATGCAACAAACAGAGCAAATTTGACAGCCTCCATCTCAAGGTAAACTATTGGGATACAAAGAGTTAAGAGCAAGAAACTTTTAGAAGAGTATCTAAAGCTCCAGTGACTCTTGCTGGTAATTAGATGTTGTACGGAAAAGAATCTTTCTTTCCTTTTTTAGTTATAATTATGTTTTCTAATTTAGAGTCGCTAATATGTGGCTTTCCGATATCCTCTTTTTTTTCTATTTTCTTTTTGCATGACAATTGGCTACCTCCTAAACCCACAGTTCCAATGCGTGAGTATGTATGCTGATAATAATAAGAGCCTTATCGGATTGAAAAATACAATAAAGAGGTTAGAGCCACACTTAGGTCAGCAAATTGATCCCATTAGTGATGTAAGTCAACCAAGATTCAAAACCTTTGTCTAAAATAAGATATCAAATGCATTGTAGATTTGCAAAATTATTTGTTTGAACAGATTATTTCCCATGTGGACATCACAGTTGGATACATATGCACTTGAGATGGGAAGCTTCAAAGATTCAACTGCAAAACATGACATAAAAAGAACCAATCCATCTAAGATTTAGAAACACCATGGGTTGGGAAGTGAATTATGCTTTTAGTGTTATAGTAACTAGCACGTTATGGCCAATATTTATTAATTATTTTCCCATGAAACTTACTGGTGGATCAACTATGGAGAAAGTGCACCTACACTTAAGACAATTGTGATAAGAGTGCTCTGTTAAACGACTTCATCCTCCAGCTGCTAGAGGAATAGGAGCACGTTTTCCCTCATTCATACAAACCAATGAATAGACTCACTGATCAGAAGTTGGAGAAATTGGTGTTTATACACTGACATCAAGCTAAGATTAAAGAATGTGAAAAGGACAGTGAGAGCGTGAGACAAAGCCTCGGAAGTCAATACCATTCAATCAACTTGGAAAAATATATTTGTTGACGATGAATCACTTCTATCGTGATTAGAAGAGAGGGGAGAGGAAGGCGGTGGCCGATACTGAGGATCGAGAAGTAGAGGCTCCGACATTAATGATTGGCTGTGGTGTCAAAGTCATCCAACAATGATTGTTGAAGATGTCAAGGGTAACAACAACAATGCTGCCAAGTCGAACAATGACAATGGATCAAGTAATGGTGGTGGAAATGATGCAGGTGGTGGTGGGATGGTAGTACCTAACACCTACCCTTTCCCCATGTGACACTATATACAACGCAAGTCCAATAGAGGTGACAGTAGTAGCGGTAGTGGTTGCCAACTTGGTGGTGGTGGTGGAGGTGATTGATCTAGACAACAAAGAAACATGTCAACTGGTAAGGAGAGAGCTTAGTCAACCTGGTGGTGGTGGTGTGGGAGGTGGTTGACGGTGACAGTAGTAATTTTGTGAGGACACAAGCATATTGAGATCAACATGGCTATTAGAAGCAGTATCCATAATCACACTCACACTAGTACCGAATACTCGTATTATTCATACCTACGACAACCAATGTCAAGAGGCAATGCATGTAGTTATTTGTATCCTCGTCGATATTGTCACAGTTGCTTTGGACCATGACAAGAACCCTGACGATGATATCCCATTTACTCCCATCCAAACACAATATTTAGAGCTGCTCCCGACGCCCCAGACAACCCCGGAGATGGAAAAAGCTCCCGACGACCCCGGAGATCCAAAGAATCGAACCGTAGACAACGATCGAAGAGAATCAGACCAACTCATAGGGTGGAGAGTCAAGAGGGCCAAGCTTCATGACAACGCTTCCTTGTTTCGGAAAAACCAATCGATGCCAACACCTCAATCAAAGGCAAAAGTGCGGAGTTATCAGGAACTTCGACGGATCAACATTGACTGTCAGCATTAAAGGGTTGGACTAAGGTAGGGCAAAGACATGGACGATCCAACGGGGCAACCAACAAGGGGAGAAAATCTTCCTCCTACCCTACTTTGTTCGTCAAAGGGTATCCGTTAGGTTGGGTACCGATCAACATTGCTAGGGTTTTTGGACGAGCTGGGGCCATGATGGATGTCGTCATGCCCAGGGATGTTCAGACAGGTCAGTACGAGGTTTTGCCCTTGTCAGGATGAGCTCTGAAGAAGAGCTCTCCAGAGCCGTGCTCAAGTTGCAGGGAGAAAGCTTCGGAGGGATGCCACTCCTGGTTCAACTGGCGAGATTTGGCCCTAATCGGATGACTTTTCCTGCTCCTCTCCCTCTGTCCAACAGGCTCCCGCCTACGGAAATCCTTAGGAATATCAAGCCAGCAACTCGTACTTCCTACAAAGAAGCGTTAACATCTTCAGAAGGATCCTCCAAAGAGCCGCAAATTAATGCTGCCCCGCCGTGAATGAGCAATGAAGAGACGGGGAGAAAGTAGCCAGGTCCGAAGGGATCCAAAAATCCTTTCTCTTTAAACATCTCAATGGAACCGGTAATCTCCACCAAGAAACGACTCCAGGATTATGTAGTTATCAGTACTAGGGAGGGAGCTTCCATTCTGCAAGTCCGCAATTGGATCGACAACTATTGTTGCATTTGGCCCTCTCAATACCTGATCAAACCTATCGGCTACAACGAACTGTGGGTTAGATTCACTCCAGGCCTAAATCCATATATTCTTATCATCGCTGGGTCTCTACATGCCGAGGGTCCTATAGTCAAGGTGCGAAGCTAGGAAGCATTCTTCATGTTCGGCTCGGAGGACGATTCTTCTCGACATATGGGACGACGAGTTCTTCATCGCGACAGCTAAACTATTCGATAAGCTGATCGAACTCGACAGCAAGACAAAACAGGGAGAGGAGATGGCGGTGGCCAGAATGTGCATCCGAAAACCGAAAGGGAAAGTTCTTCCCTCTCACATTATTGTTTCTGTGGCAAACAGAGAGATCTTGCTTCCCGTCCAATTGGAAGATCTCAACTCCCCGTCGCCTCGGTGGGGAGACTACTGGCGTGCGAAGGAGACCATTTCTACCTCTGCCCTGTCTAGAGCTGCAAAGGAAGAAGATGCGGGACCATGCTCCCAATTCTCCCGCGGAGTACTGATCGGTTTCTCTGCTGCCTCTCCGTCTGCCATCATTTCGCCCTGCAGAGAGCAGGAATCGTACCAGACGCGTGGTGAGATCGCTCTGCCTCCTCGCGCATTGTTTGCGGATAGGCTGCTGCGTGGCCATCGGACGGATGAGAGGTTGCCACATGGCGATCGCTCCTCTCCCCCTGTCAGAGTAGCAGACGGCTATCACGATAGTAGCCAGTCTACGAACTGCGCCGATCCTCCGCTCTTGACGCATGGCTCGGTCCAATCGCACCTTCGGGAGATCACAGGCTCAGAGTTTACATGTGGCCCTCCTACGGCTGGGATGATACCATGCTCTTGTAACGATAAAGATGGTAGTCGATCTTCTGTCAGGCTTGCTCCCTCGTTCTCGACACATGGCGTCGATTCTTCATCGTTGCAGGCTTTAGTTGGATTAGAGGTCACATGTGGCCCCCGAGCGGTTGGGATGGAGCCAGGTGTTCGCCTCGATCCTCAGCGCCCTCGATCCGTCGATATACCGTCCTAGGCACGTGTCCCCTCCGGATCAAGCTGGATCTCTTCTAGACCGGATTCGCCTACACGGGTCGGATCGGTTATGGGGCCCCTTGGCGACTTATCTTACCTGCCTATTCTGATTCCGCTCTCGAGTCCAACGTTATTTCCCGGATCCAGACCCGTGCAATTTAAATCTATTTTTGCATTCTAACCAGTCTAGTGACTGCAAGTTACTCTCTTTCCCCAGAGAAGCGTCCGATCCATCTTCTTCCTCTCCGGTTGCCACAAGCAAGCACCGCGAGCCCAAACAACTAGATCGAATGTAGTAGAACGTTTCAACGTTGTCAGTTCCCAAGTGCGTAAGCAGTCAGCAGACGAGGCCGAGCTCCAATCTTTTGCCAGTTGATCAACCCCTCGCACTTCATCCAGAACCGAAATGCTCGAAGCTTGACTAGGGTTCCTATCAGTCGGAAAACCCGACATCCCCTTCTAGTGTGCCCTCTTCCCCGACATCCTCTCTCCGCAACTGGATAGAGCAGAGTCTTCTCACGTTGTTTCAAGAGCAACCAGACATTGACGTCATCAAAGTGGAACCATTGCAGGTTCACCTTGGTGTGGCCCCTGCCTCTGAGGAGGTCAGTAACCTCATCAAAGATGATCCTACCCAGGCTAAACTCCTGGATACCATCCACAAGAAAAAATGGATTAGAGACGCGATGGGGCATGTTGGCAGATCGTTAGGGCTATCATTTGGTGATCGTCCGGAAGATTTTTTGGCCTTGTTGCACTGTGTAGAGAATCGCGGCAGACCTCTATCTCCCTCTAATTCGCCAAGAACTCGTCGCACCAGATCTTCCAGCAGCAGAGAAGTTCAACGTCTCTGGGATGGTTTAGTCAGTGCAGACGCCCCCTCAGCTAGGATGAAGAGTCAGGGTTCCCGGGGAAGTTTGTTTGCCAAATGAAGTTCTTATCTTGGAATGTTAGAGGCGTTGGATCTAAGCAGAAACGTCGTTTGATCAAAGATACTTGCAATAGATCCAATCCGGATGTGGTTTGCTTTCAGGAATCGAGAGTGTCTGGGTGTGATGAGAGGTTGATGGGCTCCCTCTGGAAGTGTAGAGACATCAAATGGGTTGCTCTGGATGCTAATGGTAGTGTTGGAGGCATTATTCTCGCTTGGAAAACCTCGACTTGGTCTCTCCCTCCAGCTGGGTCGATTCTTTTTCAGTTTCGGCAACGCCGCAGCACACAGCTTCGGGTTTCCCCTATCTCTTCTCTTCTGTTTATGGTCCCAATCTCGACTCCAGCAAGCTTCAGTTCTGGGAAGAGGTCTCTGACTCCATTCACAAATTTGTCGAGCCTTGTTGTATCATTGGTGATTTCAACATCACTAGGTACCCTAATGAAAAGTCCCATGAGAATTCTATCTCCCCTACGATGGCCTCTTTCACCCGGTGGATCGAAGATAACGAGTTGGTGGATCTTCCATTGCTTGGCTCTAGATTCACTTGGTCTAATGGTCGCACCTCTCCAACTCTTTCCAAAATCAACAGATTTCT
This sequence comes from Magnolia sinica, assembly GCF_029962835.1. Taxonomy (NCBI): domain Eukaryota; kingdom Viridiplantae; phylum Streptophyta; class Magnoliopsida; order Magnoliales; family Magnoliaceae; genus Magnolia; species Magnolia sinica. The sequence goes on from NC_080573.1 coordinate 121,149,955, forward strand.
CATCTCCACTGTTTGGCTCGATTCTTTTCCCTCTTCTGCCCAATCGGTCCTCCCTAGAACCACCTCAGACCACTGTCCCATTCTTCTGGATGTGGAGGAGCAAAATTGGGGTCCCAAGCCTTTTCAGTTCGATTGTTCATGGCTAAAAATCAATGGCTTCAAGAAGATGGTTGCGGACCGGTGGTCAGATTACTCGATAGAAGGTTACGCTGGTTTCAAGCTCAACTCTAAGCTGAAACGTTTCAAGGTTGCACTCAAGCAATGGAGTCAGACTAAGCTTTGTAACAGGGACTTGGAAGTGGATTCTCTTCTTATTGAGTTGCTCAGTATCAATGTCCAGGCCGAAGGGGCCCCAATGCCTCCAGAATATTTGGCTAGAAGAGTTCAGATTGTGCAAGATCTGGCAGGCAGGGCCCTTGAAAAGGAAATTTCATGGAAGCAAAAGGCTCAAGCAAGTTGGTTGAAAGAAGGGGACCGAAACACCAGGTTTTTTCACAGCATCGCCAGTATGCACGCAAGGAATAATAGGATTACCAATCTGACGGTTAACGGAGTGCGGATCGAAGACAAAGTTATAATTATTGACGAAACTGTCAGCCACTTCTTAGTCCTTCTCAAGAGTGAAGATAGGTGTAGACCCTTTCTCGACGACCTCATCTTCGATAGGCTTTCGACAGCAAAGGCTGCTTCCCTTGAGGCTCCTTTTTCCTCTAATGAGGTTAGGAATGCGCTACCTTCTATGGCAGGCGATAAGGCTCCTGGGCCAGATGGTCTCGCATCTTATTATGCCAACATTTATGGGAAGTGGTTCAAAGCGACATTATGGATTTCTTCACTGAATTTCATGACAGAGGAAGGATCTCCAAAGGTATGGGGGCCACTTTCATCGCCCTGATTCCTAAAGTGCCGGGGGCAACCTCTCTCTCAGACTATAGGCCGATCAGTCTCTTGGGAGGCCCATACAAGATCCTTGCAAAAGTTCTGGCGCTGCAATTAAGTAGCGTGATCGGGAAGATCATTTCCGGCAACCGGTGCGCCTTCATTGCTAGTGGGCAGATTGTAGATGCGGCTTTAATTGTTAACGAATGTTTGGACTCCTCTTCCAAATCCGGAAAGAAGTTCATCACTTGTAAGTTGGACATCGAGAAGGCCTATGATCATGTCGATTGGGCTTTTCTACAATACCTTTTGAATAGGATGGGGTTCGGGAAGAAGTGGGGACGTTGGATGGAGGAATGTATTAGGTCCACTCATTTCTCCATCCTTCTCAACAGCTCCCCAAAAGGCGACTTCAAGAGTTCGAGGGGCCTCAGGCAGGGCAATTCGCTTTCTCCCTTCTTGTTCTTGTGATGGAGGCCTTTTCCCATATGCTGCACAAAGGTCAAGCTGAAGGAGTCCTTCGTGGGATTTCTATCAAAGGGCTGAGCAACCTGATATCCCACATCCAATATGCGGATGATTCTCTGATTTTTTTGGAAGCTTGTGCCAAAAAGGTAGACAATCTCTTAACAGCAATTCGATGTTTCGAGGTAGTATCTGGGCTGCGAGTTAATTTGGCTAAATCTAAGCTCTTTAGCATCAATTTAGATAGCAAGGAGATCAATGGAATGGCGTCCATTATCGATTGTACCGCGGCTGCTCTCCCTACCTGTTTTGTCGGTCTCCCTCTTTGTATTGGCAAGCCTCCCATTAAGATGTGGGAAAAAGTCATTTCTCGGTGTGAGAAGCTGTTAGCTCGGTAGAAGTGTCAATATTTATCTTTGGGCGGGCGCCTCACTTTGATAAAAGCATCTCTATCCAACCTCCCCATTTATTTTATGTTGTTGTTCAAATGTCCGCCGGCGGTTCTGGTCACCCTCGAAAACCTTAGGCGCGACTTTCTTTGGCACGGGAGGGAGGATAAGAAGAAGTTTCATCTGCTTAGATGGAAGGAGCTGTGTTGCTGTCGATCTGATGTGGGGGGGATCAGAAATCTTGAGGAGATGAACCGAGCTTTGATGGGAAAATGGATCTGGAGATTGGGAGTTGAAGATGGGAGTCTGTGGAATTCCATCATTAAACACAATTATGGGAAACCTGTCGAGGGGTGGTGGACCAAGGGGTCCTCTTCATATAGGGCTTCTCCAATCAGGAAGGACATTCTCAAGATGAAATCAGAGGTGCATAGAGGTGTTGCATTCGAGTTAGGAAATGGGGCTAAAATTCGGTTTTGGGAAGATACTTGGGTGGGAGACGTTGCTCTTAAACTCAGATTTCCAAATATCTTTTCCCTAACCCCAGATAAAAATATGTTTGTGTCCGATTGTTACGAAGTGAACGACAGCAACATCGTCTGGTTGGTCGGCTGTAGAAGAAATCTGCATGATTGGGAAATCCCTGAATACGCTGATCTGCTGAAATGTTTATCAGTTTCTCTCCCCTCTTCATCTGCTCCAAATCGTCTGCTTTGGAAACCAGAAAAGTCTAGCCACTTCTCTGTTAGATCCTTGTTCAACAACTTAACTGCCAACAGGTCTCTCTCTCAGTCCAGACACGCCCCATTCCTGTGGAAATATGCTGCTCCTCCTCAGGTAGTGGCTTTCGGTTGGCTTGCTGGCAGAAAAAAGATTCTCACCATCTCAGGAGAAAAGGGATGATTATCCCTAATGTCTGTCTCTGTTGTATGCGCGAGGAAGAAACAATCGACCATCTCCTCTTCAACTGCTCTTTTATTTCTTTTATATGGGCTGCTTTCTTTCATTCCTTCAACATTTCTTGGTGCTTGCTGGAGAAGGTCGACTTCCTGCTTCAAGCTTGGCACAGGGTTCAAATCGGAAAACAAAAAACAAAACTTTGGAGGATGGTTGTCCTCGCGGTCTGGTGGAGTGTTTGGGAAGAACGGAATAACTGCTGCTTCCGTGATTCAGTTAATTCCACTGCCTCTGTTTTGTCCAAGGCCAAAAGAGCTGTAATCAAATGGGCCTCTCATGTTGAAGCTCTTAAAGATAGTGATGTTCTTTTCCTAGGCTTTTAGTCCTCTTCTGTTATCTCAGCAGATTTTCTTGTTGCTTTTTTCCTGTTTTTTCTTCTTTTAGTACAGTAGTAACTTCTCAAAAAAACAAAAAAAAAAAAAAAAAAACAACCCTGACGATGATGATTTTGAGCCTCCTTGAGCATCCATATGGTATTGATGATTAGATGATCTGGGCAAGATAATGACAACACTCAATTCTCACGTCTCATTACTTGGTCATTAAACAACTAAATTTTGTGGACCTATGTGTATATGTTTTAAGTTTATAGACCCCAAATTCAAAGTAATGAGCATGTAGCAAAAATGTCAAATGCCTTGTACATGAAGATGATGGATTGATAGTACTTGCCAACATGGTATCGGTAGTAATGACCCTCCATAGCATGTACTCTATAGTCTATAGTTCATACCCTAAGTGAACTATTTCTGAAATGTTTTCACATCAAATTTAGAGTTCAAAGACTCGATTTCAATTTTCAATAGGTTACCAAAGGATGGAATACACCACTGAATACAAGTCCCTTTCCATTTTCTACTCCAATCCCATGGTATTTCGTAACAGTAACGGTGGCCATAGCGGCCACCACAGTTACCAATATGATTTGGGCCATAATGGCAACCACCATTAACATTAAGATTTGGGCCATAACAGCTGTAACAGTCCCTCTCTTTTTTTAACCTATATCGGCCCAACAAGAGGCTGTTAAGGGGGGCCGTAACAGCCATTACGTGGCCGTTATGGGGTCTTTTTTTTTCTGTGATGGCCATTACGGTACAGCTTGTCCAAACCATCAATTAGAGGGGTACCTACCTTTACGTAGATGCCCTGGCCCAAGAATCAAGTCAGTCCACTAGCCAGTGGGGCACAATTAACCACACAAATTAAACCCACAAACAACTTAGCTGAAGTTTGCTAATCCTTCAGCATGCTTCTAACATTGGGCCCACCTGCTGAATAGGCCAGATTTATATTTGGGCAGAAACATCTACACTACTGGACCAACCTAATGGATGGCTTGGTCTTTGAACCTATCTGCCACAGTGGCGCATGTGGTAAGGCATGTGAAAGAGCTGCCTCATACACGTGTAGGATAACATAGGAAAGCACAATTCTTATAGAGCAACCACTCGGAGCAGCGGCTATGCTCATGGAGCAGACTGTTGGGTTGTTCAAAGGCAGTATGAACAGAGATGGGGATGTTGAGATGGACATGTGGGAAGCCTAAGCAAGATAGGATAAAGGAGGAAGTCACCTGAAGTAACCTAGAAGTAGTTCTAAATTGAGATGATTCGGTCATGTCAGACACAGAACAGAGATGACTCCAGCCAGGTGGAGAACGTTGATAAGGTTTGAAGGCCGAAAAAGAGGATGAGAGGAAGCATAAATGGACTTGGATCAAGGTGATGAGAAGGGATATGAAGGCTTGTTACTTACCAAGGATAGCATCGTATATAGGTTTGATTGGCGAAATAGGATTCATACAAGTCAAAACTATTTAATGGGCTATGATATATAGGGGATAGTTTTGGGTAATTAGGATTTAGGAATAACATGAGGGTATGAGAATTGCAAAAACGCAGACGTGAGAAGGGTTCTGTGGGAAGAATAGAAAGGATAGGATTAAGAATGAGGACATCCACAGCAGGCTAGGAGTAGGAGGTAAATGATGGAGAGCCCACTGAGATGGTTCGGCATGTGCTGCTAAACACGAAGACAGTCCAAACAAGGAGCGGAATTTTGGTCAGGGTTCAAGGGCCTAGAATAGGAGTAAGAGAGGAAGACTAGAAGAACTTGGATTGCGGTGGTGAGAAGGTATATGAAGCCAAGTGCGAAGGAATATGAAGATATATTCACCTACTGTGTATGGGGCCTCAGGAATGACTGGCAAAATAGGATTTCATAAAACCGACCCCAAATAGCTGTGACAAAGCTGTGATGATTATGCTGTTGATGATAATGATTTAACAGAAACATCAACTTCATGATTTGTGCACATTCACTTACTACATATGGGGTCTCAGGAATGGCTGGCAAACTATACTTCAAACTGGCCCCAAATAGCTGGGAAAAAGGGCTATCATGATGATGTTGTTGACGATAATGATTTAACGAAACATCAACTTCAAAATTTGTTATTTTCTCACATTCATACCAAGGTAATGAGATTATCTAAGCAAAATCAAAACTTCAATTATTTACATAATTCATTATCCATGACATACAACTTTTCATAAGCCCAATCATTTTAATTTGCAATGGATAGTAAATATGGAATGATTTATAATGTTAAAAAAAAAAGAGAGAGAGAGAGGAAAGGCAAGTTGTGTACCATTCTTTTGGATAATCTATGCGAGCAATTTTTGAGATGAGGACAGCCAGCTGAAGTGCTATCTGTGTCAAACAATACATGCAAAAAACATGGGATTGATGTAAATCATCGCTACCTCCGATAGGAAGTAATGCAAACAATACATGCAAAAACACGGTGAGTGAAACTATAGCAGAAAAAGCTCATCTATAGAAAACAAGGAGTACCAATGAAATTCAAATTAACCACCTGTAAAATCCAGATTATGTTGATTTGAAGGACTCCAACTTTTTACATAGTTTGCTAAGGGTGCATTTTGATGCACTACTAAATTGAATTGTAAGAATTATCATTGAATTGTAAATTGTAATTATTATCATCATTATCGTAGCCTTCCTCACAACAAATGGGGGTTGGGCCGGTTGACTTTTAAATGATAGATTGGCAAAAGTTTCACAATCAGCCACTCAGCAGAACCAAACAGTACTCTTTTACCAAGCTCTTGGAATCGGCCATTGCAAAGTGTGACACTGATGCTATTCACATGCCAACATGATCCCACCCAATATTTGAACCCCAACCCAACTATTAGATGCACACCCCAAAGGCAAGCAAGCAACATAGGGTAATGAAAGGGTAATCACCGGGCGAACCACTAAAGCGTGGAGCACTCACAAACATGAAAGGACATGCTCAAGTACTTCACTGAACAAAATAGCACGGACTTGGCCAATGCACAACTCTTGAATGATTCACATGCTAACACAGTCGAGCCCCACAAAGGAGAATTTGTGAACAATTTATATCTAGAGCATCCAATGCAAGATAAACCTGCAGGGATCATCCAAATGCTTTCTTTTAGTTAACCATTCGGATTCCCCTTGTATGGACTAGCTTTGAATTGATTATTCGATGCCCAAGAAAGGAGCCCCTGATGAGGGCATTCTCAATACATTCCCCAGTTGGCACGTGGTGAACCACTCTAACTGGAAGAGCTGCCTGAACAACTCTCACTGAAAGATCAGCTCAAGCAGTCCACCAATAGCTGACAGGTTTGGGACTAGGACCCCTTTGAACAGCCTCAGAGCCAATTTTCCTGAAGCTACAGAACCATTATCCAAATTGTAATTTCCTCAGCATTCCGGCTACATGGCTAGTTTCTCATTATTGTAAATACTAGGAAACATCATTAATTTTCAATATTTGCTCTTGATTAAACTGTGTGGCATCAATCCAACTCTCTTGTGCATCCAAATGCGACCCAATCATCCTGAGACTTGGGTGCTGAACAAATGCATGTGAGTATCCAACGACAAAACCAGTAAAATGATCCACCAGAAAATGTAATATTGAGGCTTACCTGATAATTCTCTTCTCGTAAATGTGACAGCAGTTTCTTCCTCAGGTGCATCTTCTCCTCACTGCCTATCCCTCTGCAAACAATGACATGGAAAGAAAAAAATAAAAATAAAAAACTCATTCTGCAGATAATAACAGTAATAAAGAGTAACAAAATAAAGGAAACGCAAAAGGGAAACAGAAGAGGTTACGAGGAATCACGCCGATTTCTCCAATAGCGACTAATGCTGTTCTTAAAGTACACAGACGCCATGAGACGGACATCGACCTGAGAAGCAAGATCCTTTGCAGTGATTAATTCCTGCATACATCAAAAATCAGTTCAACCATCCAACATACATGCATGCATAGATGGCAGGGAGAAATTATTTAATCCTGAGCCTCAACAGATGTATCGTTTGGTTTTATTACAGAAAACAAATGTATGGTTTGGTCAAGGAGCATGATTCCGTACATGTGAGGCCCATGGTCTTTTTCATCCATACCTTCAATCTGATATGCATCATCAAGGAAGGAGAATGGCCCAAAAAAGCCCGCAAGCTGTTGCCCATTGACCGAACAGATAGAATTCCCAACCAGGATATCTTCCAGGCACCCCCATCCACAGTGGGGTGCATCAGATCAGCGGTATTGATCACTGAACCATGAGACCTACACGGATGTGCCTCAGCAAAACATACATTTGCGGAGGATCAGGACTCAATGATAATGTTTCATTACAATATTAATTGGCCTTAAGAACAACATGAGAAAGTTAAAAATCAAATCCATTGGGTTAAACGTTTATAAGTTGCCGTTCAATTCTTCAATCCAATGACCATTAAAAACAAAAATTCACTGGGTTATTGCCATCAAGATAATTAACATTCTGTTACAATCGAATGATCGTTAAAAGGAAAATTCATTTGAGATGACAAATATTCCACTACATTTATTCAATCAAACAGTCAATTAACGAACACTCCACTACATTTTATTGATATGTAATGATCTGACCTGAGTACAACAAAAATCGACATATTGATGATCAAATTAGGAAAAAGAAGAACACAGAATGCGAGTGGAGATTCTTTTTACCATGAGGCAATATTTTAAAGTTGTCATCAAGATAATTAACATTCACTACATTTCTTCAATCAAATGATCGTTAATTATGAAATTCATTGAGTTATTGTTGTCAAGATAATTAACATTCTGCTACATCGCTTTAAGCAAATGATCATTAAAAGGTAAATTCATTCAAGATTATTAACATTCCGCTACCTTTCTTTAATTGAACAGTCAATTAACGAACGCCACACTACATTTTATTGAAATATAATTATCTAACCTAATTACAACTAAAATCAAGATATCAACGATCGCATTAGGAAAAAGAAGAACATAAAAAAGCAAGTGCAAATTATTGTTACCATGAGACAATTTTTAAGTTGTCATTGTGATAATTAACATTTTGCTACATTTTTCAATCGAATGATCATTAGAAACAAAAATTCATTGGTTATTGTTGTAGAGATAATTAGCATTCTACAACATTTCTTCAACCAAGTGATTGTTGAAGGGTAAGTTCATTCGAGATTATTAACTTTCCGCTACATTTGTTCAATCAAGTAGTCAATTAACGCACACTCCACTACACTTCATTGAAATGTAATTATCTGACTGAATAACAACAAGAATCAAGATATGGTTATTGAATTAGGAGAAGGAAGAACGTAGAACACGAGCAGAAATTCTTACTACCATGAGGTCATATTTTTAAGTTGCCGTCAAGATAATTAGCATTCTACTACGGTGGTGCCGAAGTCAGTTGAGGACCTCCTATAGACCTAGCATGTAGGTGGGGTAGGCAGATTTAGGAAAGCAATAGTTGTTGCTTTTGGAACAAGGGATTTTCCATGGATGAAATTATTAGAAAAATTAAGAGTGTTATTCAGTAATGGGTCTTATTTTTTCTTTTTTTTAGTTGCAGAGTGGGGTTGTATTTTTTCCCGCCTTTTGGCAAGCGTTTTAATAAAATTCAGTTCTCCCAAAAAATTTGAAAATTCATTATCTTGTTGTTTTCGAGAATATTAAAATTATGCTAATTGCTACATATCTCCAATCAATGATCATTAAAAGGAATTCACTTGAGATAATTAACATTCCAATACATTTCTTCATCTGAACAATCAATTGACGAACACTCCACTACATTTTATTGAAATATAATGATCTTACCTAATTACAACAAAAATTAAGATATCTACGATTGAATTAGGAAAAAGAAGAACGTAGAAAGCGAGTGGAAATTCATGTTACCATGAGGTAATATTTTTATGTTGTCGTCGAGATGATTAACATTCTGCTACATTTCTTCAATCAAACAATCGTTAAAAACAACAATCCATTGGGTTTTCACTGTTGAGATAATTAATATTCTACTACATTTCTTCAAGCAAATGATCATTGAAAGGAAAATTCATTTGAGATTATTAACATTCCACTACCTTTCTTCAATTGAAAAGTCAATTAACAAACGCTCCACTGCATTTTATTGAAATGTAATTATCTAACTTAATTACAAAAAAAATCGAGAAATTGAAGATTGAATTAGGAAAAAGAAGGTAGAGAGCGAGTGGAAATTCTTATTGCCATGAGACAATCTTTTTAAGTTGTCGTTGAGATAATTAACATTTTGCTCCATTTCTTCAATCGAATTATCGTTAAAAACAAAAAGTCATTTGGTTATTGTGGTTGAGATGATTAACATTCTGCTACATCTCTTCAATCAAACTATTGTTAAAAGAAATTTTCATTTGAAACGATTAACTTTCCGCTACAGGTCTTCAATCGAATGGTCTATTAACAAACATTCCTGTACATTTTATAGAAATGCAATGATCTGACCTAATTACGATTAAAATTGCAATACTGACAATCGAAGGAAAAAAGTAGAACGTTGAAAGCGAGCGGAACTTATCGTTACCATGAGGCAAGAGCAAAAGCCAGGCCAGCTCTCGCACTGGGAGAGAGCAGCCTCCGCAGGTTTACGCAGACTCTGGTCTCCGCTCAGAGAATTCGTCAGCAAGGAAAGAATCGTAGGAAGATCGGAAGCAGAAAGAGCCATGAAATCTACAGAGAGAGTATGAGAAAAAGAGATGGTAGAAGAGCATGGAAGACGAGGGATGATGAAATTTTCTAGGGTTTTCTAAGGCATCAGATGGCTGGAGAGAGACAGGAGCGGATCATTGTTTCAAAAAAGAGAGGAAAGGTATGCAAAATGCAGGTCGCTGCATAGGAAGCTGTATCTATAGTTTCCTCCTCACCGTTCACGAGAAATCGGGTGGTGATCCGGGTGTTGTTCTGGTCGGCCGTTATGTCAATGGGCCACTATATCTGTAATCTCTCTCTCTCTCTCTCTCTCTCTCTCTCTCTCTCTCTCTCTCCCCTCGCCAGCTCCACTGTCTCTGTCCCTTCCGGCGAGCTCCCGCTTTGGGTAAATCTGTTTATTTTTTCAGAGCCTTTTTTTTCAGAGCCTTTTTTTTTCAGAGACCTGCGCAGGAGACGGAAGACGATGAGAGGGTTTCGAAATTGCCCGATTTGCGATGTGAGGCAGATTTCGTCCTACCCTGGCAGGACGGACTCAGTCCTTGCAGGGCCCACCTTGATGTGTTTAATCCAAGCCGTTCATCCAATTTTAGAGACCATTTTAGTGGGACGCGGCTCTGTGGGGCTCACCGTGATGTAAGTGTTTTATACAAGTCATCGCTTTTCTCGTATCATTTTAAGGTATAATCATCAAAATGAAACGGGTCCTCAGCTCCAGCGTACCGCACATCCACACCAAAGGAAGCTTCAGTGATAATGACACCCACCGGGAAACCTTTCTAAGGGCCACCGTGATGTTTTTTTTACCATCCAATCTATTCATAAGGTCATGTATACGTGGATGAAGTGAAAAAACAAATATAAGCTTGATCGGAAACTTTTCCAGCTCCCAATAAGTTTTTAATGGTGGACGTTCAATCCCCACTTTGTGGTCCACCTAAGCCACTTAACTGCTCATTTTTTGGTTCATGTCTCAAGATGATTTGAGAAAAGCAACGAACGGCGTGGATAAAACACTTACATCACGGAGAGCCGCACAAAGCCCTGCCCGGATGGATTGCCGTCCGGCGGAGGCAGGACGCAATCCGCGTCCATTTGAGTGAATAAGTCCACAGGGGGCAGATCGAAGGCTTGAGTGGACCACACCACAGGAAGCAGTTGTGACAATAATCCCCACCGTTGAAACCTTGATAGGGCCCACCGTGATGTTCATCCAGCCTCTTCATAAGGTCACGGACCTGGATGAAGGGTAAATATAAATATTACTATATAAGCCTGTCCAATTTGTGCAGATGCAACGATGTACCCCACTAATCTTTGGATCACACAAGCGCAGGCACGTATGAGCCTTTACAGGGTTATTTTATACTCAGGTTGAGTACAAAGCTTGATACTAAGGCACTAAAAAATTAAACATGTGTCATCTATTAATACAAATAAAACTGGCAAGATTGAGTAGCCCACCGTCCCAATTTATGGGCCAACATAAAACAATACTAACTTGTTTGTGGAAATAGGACAGCGGATTTGTTCACTTCAACCGTCCAATAAATGTCCTCCAATTCAATGGTGAGATGATCAAATAAGCATTATTATCGTGTCATGACAGGTCTACGCTAGTTAGCGCAATCTGGATAGTCTAATATGGCTACTTGTGTTCCATGTGCGCATTATGAATGCATGTGTGTTTATCCATTGGACTACCTATGTATCAAAGCTTTTCTCTTTTCTTTTTTACTTTTTTAACTTAAGAAATTACTCCCCCATGCGATGGACGGTCCATATCAAAGTAGGCTCAATATGACGGGTGATCTACATCAAAGGTGGGGCCCACCGGATGGACAGTTCATATCAAAGATGGGCCTGACATTATGGATGACGCACATCAAGGCAAGCCCATATGATGAATTGTCCTCTTAAAAGGTAAGGCCCTAATAACGAATGGTTCACATCTTGGTACGATGGATGATTCAAATAGAATGTGGGGCAGTACAGTTCATATCAAAGGTAGGCCCCACATGAGGGAATGTGAATGATGAAGGTGAGCCACACATGATAGATGACCCACATCAAGGTGGGTCCCACATAAATGGATGGTCCACATCAAAGGTCGGTACCTAATGATGAATGATCCACATCAAAGTAGGTCCCATATGGCCCACATCAAAGGTGATGCCCCCACAATGAATTGTCTACATCAAAGGTGGGCCCCATATGATGGGCTGTGGACATCAAAGGTGGGCTACACATGAAGGATGAGCCACGTCAAGGTGGGCCCCACATGATGGGTTGCCAACACTGAAAGTGGGCTCTACATGAAGGATGACCCACATCAAGGTGGGCCCATACAATGGACGATCCACATCAAAGGTGTCGATGATGAATGACCCACATCCAAAGTAGCCCCGCATGATAGATGACTCACATCAAAGGTGTGGCGCACATGATGGATGGTCCACATCAAAGGTGGGCTCTATATGATAGGAGGAAAATAAAAAATGTGGGCCCCACATGATGAACAATAACATTAATAGTGAGCCCCACATGATAGATGATTCATATCAAGGTGGGCCCCACGTGAGGATATTCATATTGAAGGTTGGCCCCTAATGATGAATGACCCACATCCAAGACGGGCCCCGCTTGATGGACTACCCACTTTGAAGTTGGCCCCTACATGATGGATAGACCACATCTAAGGTAGACCTTGCAAGATGGATGGTCCATGTTGAAGGTAGGCCCCACACAATTAGGGTTGTCAATGGCTCAAGCTTTTGGGCCTGCTAAGATCAAAATTTTGAATATGCCTAGTTCCATAACCTAGCTCAAAATAGTTCAAAATTCGGGCTAAGGACAACTCCAGGCCCAGCCTATTTACAACCCTATACAAAATTGATAGCTCATATTGAAGACATGGCTAAGGTGGGCCCAACATAATAAATGGTCCACATCAAGGTTGGGCCACATGATGGACGGTGAATATTAAAGGCGGACTGTACACATCGAGGTCCAAGAATGATGTGTTCACAGCTTTCAACCATGTCAAGGGCAAGATAGAGAAGCAAAGAAGGCACTACATTAAGACTCTTAAGATAGATAATAGAAAGAAATTTACTTCAAAAAAATTCTTCAAGTTTTGCATAGAAATATCAATGTCTGCGGTGTGTTTAATGTATAATCTAACCATCAAATGCGTCTCTCTACATTAAGCCATCCATAAAATATCAATCTGATTAACATCTTGGGTGGCCTACACCATTAGGAATATAGGAATGGTGGCGCGGCCCACACCAACCAGAACGCTTCATTATAAGAAGATGAATATTGAATAGCAGTCACCAATGCCTATGCATGATCGACATAAGACTTAGTGGCACACGTGCTAAACTACACATCGGTGAGAGATCTGATACATTCATTGGGTCAGATGAACATGGATAGACCAATGTGGTAAATTAGACTAGACCACTTATCATGTAGGCACATTGCATGAGGAAAATGTAAAGATAGAAAGAAGATCACCTCCTACTAGATGTAGAAATGTTCACACAGCAGCCCATAAGATACAAGGCTCAGATCCTGCACAAGTGTGCTACATTGGGACCAATTCTGCAAGTTTGCTTTTTGGCACATGTGTGGCACATTTTGTTTTCTATGAAAACATTGTTCCAGACTGCTAAAATGGAAGATAAAACATATTTTCAGGAAAAAAAAAAACACTTTTCATTTCCACACATTTCTACTTGAAATAGATTTTTCATTTCTATCAGTTTTCCAAAGTTTATTTGTGCTGTCCAAACAGGCAGTGAAAAAATAATCTACACCACCACCAACAACAACATCGAGCCATTAGCTTAGGCATGGAACTTGGGGCACGCAGGAAGTGCAAGTGGGCCCATGTGCATTGTTGCAATAGGATGATAGCTTCATTCCTGGAACAGCAGGTGTAAGTTGAACATTGTTGAGAACAATGTCGGTGCAGCCGACAGTGTTGCTACATTCTAGGTTGATGGCCACCTCCTTACTCGACGTCCCATGAAATCCAACAAACCGTACGTCGCTTACGTCAACGGCCGATGCCGACGTCTTCACCCATCCATGGAAATTAAAATGTCATTAGAAAACGGGGGACATGAAAAAACGTACATAGCTTCTCTAGAAATACGAGTTACAACCATACTAGGGTGGATGAAACTTCTATGCAATGAATCCAGATCCTCTGTTGGCCACAAACAGGTTTTTCTTATTTTTCTACATTGTGATTGGTCCACATCATTACCTATATTGTCAACATTAAATGCAGTTGTAATGATTTGGCCCAATTACATTGCAACAAACAGATTTTTTCTACTAGTGGCAAGCAAAGGATCTTAATTGGCAACATGACATTTACTACAGTTTTGAAAATGATGCACATGTGACACTAGTTTACAGCTAAGCCATCCGTGGATTGGACTATATCCACACGGTTAAAGATAACTAACCATCCAATTAATGGCTATTAAATAAATTATTAAAATAAAATAGCAAGTCAGCATGAGTATTAAAATAGCGAGTCCGGAATTGGTTAACACGAGTTTTAAAATGGCGAGAGTCAGCGCTCAGGAAAAGAGCTTGACTCAGTGAGTAACTTTGCCTGTATTTGAAGTCTTTTCTTTTGATAACACATGAAGGGGAAATTAAGAAGAGTACGTATCTAAGCAAAGGAGTAAATCTCATTTTGAAAGAATGTGATATTTTCTAATTCCAAAATCATTGGCAATACAAAAAGAAAAAAGAAAAAGGACAAAAAGCATTTGTACTTGATTGTGGCACTTGTGACCATCACAATAGTATTGGTCGATGATGATTGGATTATCCGTGTCGTTCATATGCATGTCTTCAAATGAAATCCGTCGAGCGTACCCAGACCCTCCCTGTAGACAATCAAATACATAGCAAGTGAATAGGGAAGAAAAAAGAAACTAAAAAAAACCACCCATTTATACGAAAATAAGTATTTCGGGTGCATTTGGATGTAAGTTGAAATGAATTGCAATAGAGACAAAAGGGACTATCTTGATGCGAATCTCGAATTCATTCAAGTCAGCTTGAAACACATGGAATTTCCATTCACAACTTGGTTCACATTGTAATGAGTCATTGAATTGAATTACAGTACTTAAATCAAGTAGAAATTATCCAAATTGTAGTTACCTGTCTTTTCATCTTCCTTCTTCTAATCTTACTCCCCTTTCCTTCTTCAAATATTGTTAATTGGGTTTCTTCCTCAAATCTTAGTCAATATGCATTACACATCCCATGTTTATTTCTCTTTTTCCTTCATGAAAGACGATTCACCACCCACAAGAGAACCTTATTTGAATCCCAGTCTATAATAAACAGCCACAGGTATTTACCAGAAAAGACCCTCAATCCTTCTCTTAGAGTTTTAGCCTCCCTCATCTTCTCACAAATTCCGGAGAATGATGTAGCTACAATAAAGGGTCAAGATCAAGAATTCTAAAACTTATAATTCTTTTAATCCCTCCAAAATTAGCACTTCCCTTATATGAGTACAAGAACCTTTTTTATACTTTACATGAATGGCTAGAATATTGTCCTATTATGATCATCCAATAGTAAAAAATTAAAGATTTTCTAGACTTTTCCACACTACTCTTTCTACAAAAGTCTGTTAAAAAACTAAAATATTTCAACTATCTCTACAAAACTCTACTATTCTTTAGAATTCTCTTCAATTTTTTATACTCCATGAACAAAGCATGTTGAAAGAGAGCGTAAACCAGATGAGTCCCTAATTTAGGGCCGGTTTAGATACCACCAAATAAATTACTTTTTCTACTTACAATAATATATATGTGAATTATTTCAGATAAGTAAGTTTGGTTTATGATTAGTTATAAGTAATTATTTTTTTAAAACTTAAAAGTGCATAATTACTTTAGTTAATTTTTTTAGCTTTTCTACTTTTCATGAGTTGCAGAAGAGAGGCGCCAAGAGACATGAAAGAAAAGAGAAGCTGATAAGTATGTTGTTTGCCAAATATACTCTTCTTAATTAGTAGAAACTAAGATAAACTACCTGTGGAATAAATATCTTATCTTAAGCAACTTATGATTCAAACGGGCCATTAGTGAAAGTTCAAAAGGTCAAGGACGCTTGAGGATTAGGTAATAGTAAAATTAGAGAGAAACAAAAGCCTCCTTAGTGAATGGTGGTGGAAGTTCGCGGTGTAGAGTAGTGTTAGAAAATTATGGCTCAGCTAACAAAGGATGGGGCCCAAGAATTGTCAGAGTTTGCCGGTTTCAAAATTTGGAAGGATATAGTTAGCATGGGCGCACAACATCTTGAAGAATTAAGGAAGCATTCTAATAGATGGGTTCAAGCTTTCAGTCAACAATGAGGAATCCATTTTATTTTGGGAAGAAATTCTAATAGTGAAGTTTATTTGATTTCTCTAAGCCTCGTGGTTCTCCTTGTTATTTTCCAAGAAGGGAAATTTACTATTTCTCATTTCCGACCTGTTGCTGAGATGCTCACAGGGACCACACATGAATAGCCTATCCCATGGCAATTTTGGTCACCATTCATCACTATTTCATTGCAACCGTGTGCATTCATTGCAAATGGGGCTGCATCATTTGGTATTGTCATAGCAACCGCCGGCAAACAACATATAAAAAATCATGATATTTAATGATTAATCAGTCTAATTTCAAGCAAAATATTATGAAATTTCATGATGTTCGCCACAACCTAATGCACCCTTCTTCAAGAAATCGCGATTGCATTACTTTCAACTTTCAACTCAAAAGGAATGTAAATGTTTATTGAGGTGTACTTATTGCAATTTGGAGATGGTTCAATGGAGCCAGTGAAACCATAAACGTGGTAGGGCCATCTCTTCATTGGACACTAGGCTAGTGGGCCCCATCATAGATGGTTCAATGTATTGTAATTCAATTCAATTGAGCATCCAAACATACCATAAGTGGTGCAAAAAAAATGTCTTGGCTACGTGATCTTCTTAGAGCTCAATTACCGGCCATGTCTTGATCCTGGCCCCATTCGAAGTTCCTGTGAATGTACAATTCAACACTTGGACCTGTTCAACGGCTGCAAATCCATCGTCTTGTCCTAAGCTTCCAATGCTGGGAGAGGACTAACTAAATCAGTATGTTATTTTTACAGATAATAGTATTTGGACCGAAATCTGATATGTTAACATTTGAAGGTTGATTCTAGCCTGTAACACATGGCTGTACGGCTCATGAATCTGGACCGGTCATCTGGTGGAACTTACCATAGATGGAAAAGTCTCAAAGTATATCCTGGATTGAAAGATCCTAACCATTTGATAAGTGAACCACCCAAAATGGTCCAGAAAAAAAGAAGAAGAAGAATAAAGATTAGGTGGGTAGGATGTCATTCAACAGGGAAGACTTTTGGGACTACCCATCCATGAAAGGCCCATCATGTCTGAAAGCACCTACTCAGCTTAGATCAAGACAACATGCTCATCAAGTGGACCACACTTGGATTTGATTGTGGACCATATCAAATCTATAACCATCCATTTTCACTTCACGTTCACGTTTGGCCCACCCAATGAGCATACCATCTTAATTTTTGATCCATTGTGCATACACAGTGGACCACACTTAATGAACGGCCCAGATCTTGCACGTATCAGGGATCATGCTATTTTTGTAGTTAAAGCTTGAAGATGACAACCTTATACCATGGCCCGGTCCACAATGCACCCAGCTGATTTTAATGTTCTTGCCGCCATTACCAATAGCAATGCAATCATCTCCTGTCATACGATACATGTAGGGGGTGAAAATGGGTCCAATCAGCCCTTCGGTCAATTGGCCCAACTGGCTATTGTGGTGAGATCCGGCCAAGCTAAATGGGAAGTAGGTCGGGCTTGGGCTAGACAGGTAGAGCTGGGCATTGGACGGCTCGACTCGTCCGACTCGTTCAGACCAAACTTGACTCGAACCGAATGAGTGAGTCGGTCCAAAACGAATAGGCTTCGTCCAATCTGAATTCAAATTTAGTCGAATTTGAGTTACCCAATAACTTGATTAGACTTGACCCAAAACTCAATTCGTTCAGACTCGACTCGATCTGAAACCGACTCAACTCGAATTCAGGTATATATATAATAAAAAACCTTAATTTTTAAGTATATGTAAACCTATATATTGCACCCCCAACCCCGATCCGATCCCAAGCACTCTCTCTCCCTCCCTCATCCTCCTCCTCTTCCAAACCTGGCAATTACCCACCACCATCACCACACTCCTCCTCTCTCTCTCCTCTCCTCTCCACTCCCTCCCTCCTCTTCCAAGCCCGTCAGCCACCCACCACCATCACCACCCTCCTCTTCCTCTCCACTCCCTACCTCCCTCCTCTTCCAACCCTGACAATCACGCACCACCATCACCACCCTCCTCCTCTCTCTCTCCTCTCCACTCCCTCCCTCCCTCATCACTCGACCTGAATAGGTGACAACTCGAATTGAATCGGTACTTTTGACTGGGTCAGACTCGGTTCGGATTAGTCCAGGCCAAACCCAGATTCGAATCGGTTCAGGCATGCTAGATTGGTATCAAGTCGAGTCAAGTTCAGGGCAAGCTTATTTCAAAATCAGATCAAGTTGGGTCAGCCCTAACTTAGTCCGACTTGACTCGATGCCCATCTCTATAGACAGGTGACCCATTTAAGTAAATGGGTCGGGCTTGGTCAAACCATGGTTAAAAGACTCAGCAATTCAGACCAACTTGTTCAGACTTGAGTCGTGACTCATGGTTTTCAACCAATCAGGTCCATTACTTGGAAAAGCCTCAAGTCTTAAGCCATGGTTGAACCCTATCAAAAACAAAATAAAGAAGGAAAGTATAGATGATTTATTTACATATGTATCATTGACTAATATAGGAAAATCATGGATGTAGAAATGTCCAATACCTGTTCCTATGGTGGATTGCCAAATATTCACATATTGGGAGTGTACAATGTCTATACCATCAGTGTTTGGGCTATTTGCAGGGGCTGTTATAGTAACTGAAGAGATGTATACACTGGTGCATCCGTCGATGGAGATATGATTCCTTGGGTTGTCAAAAAGCGTTATGCCGGTGACATGAAGGTCATTGCATGCATCTAATAGCAGGGCCTGCCTCACCATAAATACACGTTATTCATGTGTTTCAGGGTCCGTCAAATGAAATTTATGGCCCATCCCATGTTTGCCCAGAGCTATCGGTCCGTTGGTTAATCCTTCTCAGCGATAACCATCTGATCCATGGGATAGAAAATGAGTGAAGATGGTCCACTTTTGGACGGATAGGATCAACCAATTGGTATATAAGTAGGCTGTACTGAAGGATCAAGTGGACCAGCATTTCCGGGGCCCGCTTGTGTCCACCACGTATGGGCTGGGTTGGGGTAGAATCTCATGGGCCAGGCGTAGACAAGCTTTGAACAGGCCCAGATGGGCTGATTTACATCCGTCTCCGGGCTTAATGGACGGTCCAGATCAATTGATCAGAATGTCCGTGTGTCCCTACTCCAAATACAACTCATAGAATGGCAGGGGCATATATTTACCGTTGGTGCGTCCGTGCATTTCTGCAAAAACATAAAAAATAAAATATGGAAGACTTCAGAAAGATAATTGTAAACACCTCCCCGCTGTTCCGGATCATTGTATATACTTCCCCTTGCTTCCACAGATTTGTTTTACATTTCCATGCACGGAAACACCACCGCTATCTTCAAGCAAAATTTTCTTGTCGGGTCCGGTTCTCATTCATAAAGACCCGGATTTGTTTTACCCGTCTCACACTAGTTGTAGACGTTCGGGCCCACCACTGTGATGATGGTGTGGCCCACCTGATGACTGGGTTAGTCTGATTTTATTGGGCATCCATTTTTATTTTTTTTGGTGGAGGAACCTTGCTGGACGGTTGGATGTCATTTATACAGTGGGCCACATGCAAATAAGAAAGCCTATTTACACACCAACGCATGTTTCAAAGTGTCAGATGTGTGTTCCATGTAATCCATCCATTGGGTGGGGCCGAGCATATGGATACGTTTATTTTGACTCATCTAGATCCAAAAGACCTGATGGGCACCCACCGGTGCGTTAACCAGATCAGATCCAAATCCGGGTCTTTGAGAATGAGAACCTGACCCGACAAGACAAGGACCTGGTTGCTCAGGTACGGGTACTAGAGGACCCTACCTGAATCAGATAGCCCTAATACAAAGCATATCTCTTTCAAATCAATGACGTTGAAGTGGTAGGCCTAAATTTCTTTATAAGTTGAAATCGCAGCCGTTCAACTGGTAGGACTAAAACTCCTTATCTGTTGAAATAGAAGCCTTTCATCTGGTAGGTTTGAAAATTCTTTATGCGTTGGTGCCAGTGGATGAAGGCAGAGGCATTTGGCTTATGTTCTAAGCGGGTCAGCCACCCACCACCATCACCACCCTCCTCCTCTCCACTCCCTACCTCCCTCCTCTTTCAACCCTGACAACCACGCACCACCATCACCACCCTGTTGGGGGCCTTGCACAAAACCTTAGGATCTAGCCTCCCAAAATAAACCAGAATTATGGGATAATAAAGCAATGAAATAAATCAAAACATAAACCACACCACACAAGAGATTTTTAAGTGGAAAACCCTCAAAGAGGTAAAAACTACGGGACCTCGTCCAAATCAACAATCCACTATGAAGTAGTACGTTACAACCTTCTTCATGCAAGAGTGGAGAAACAACAAAAGAATAAAAGAAAAACGGAGAGATCTCACCGATTACGAGGATGTGGAAGCGCTGAGATATAGTAGATCACCTCTACGAGCATAACCTCTCTTCCACAAGCTTCCTCGCTCTCGTTCTCTCTCTCTCTCTCACCTTTGATAGCCCTAAACTCTTTGGTAAACCCTTACAAAGCTGTAGGAAACCCTCTTGCATTACCTCTTGCATACCCTAAAAAACCCTAGGGACCTCCTATTTATAGTTTAGGAAACTCTCTTTCGCACTCTTGTGAAAGCCGCCTCAAAATTCTGTATCCCGTACAAAATCAGACTCAAAACTGTGTAACCAGGACTGGTCGAGAAGGCTGTAGGACTGGTCGAACACAATTCACTCAACTGGTCGAGCACTGTTCACTGAGTTCGTTGGACTTTGAGTCGAGTGACCGTCGACTGGTCGAGTACTGTTTACTCGACCGGTCGAGCAGTACTCTCGACTAGTTGAGTAGTGCGGTGATTCCACTGTTTGTGGCATCCGAACCACTCCTCATCTCCTCTAACCTGAGGAGAAAAACCCCATTAAATCTCCCCCTTTCTAACTCAGGAGGAATTTACCTTCTTCAAGTCAGCTAGGTTTCTACAAACCTCAAACTTGCCATTGAGGAAAGCCTTGGTCATCATGTCTGACCTATTATCGTCCGTGTGGACCTTCTCAAGCTGTAATATATTTTGTTCCAAAGTATCTCTGATCTAGTGATACCGAATCTTTATGTGCTTCGACTTGAAGTGCTGACTTGGATTCTTACTCAAGTATATAGTACTTTGACTATCGCAATAAACCATGTGCTGCTCCTACTTCAGGCTAAGTTCCTGCAGGAACCTCTTCATCCAAAACATCTCTTTACACGCCTCTGTGACTACAATGTACTCGGCCTCTGTCGTCGACAATGCTACGACCTTCTGTAGCTTGCTCTGTTAAGAAACTGCTCTCCCTGCAAATGTAAACATGAACCCCGATGTAGACTTCCTCGAGTCTATGTCGCCTGTCATATTTGCATCTGTATAGCCCTCTAACACAAGTTTACCGTCACCATAGCATAGGCTCAACCTAGATGAGCCTCTTAGATACCGCAGTATCCACTTCACTGCTGCCCAATGTTCTTTGCTAGGATTGGCAAGATACCGGCTGACAACACGAACCACATATGTGATGTTTGGGTGTGTACACACCATAACATACATCAAACTTCCTACAGCTGACGCGTAATGTATCTTCTGCATCTCTTCCACCTCTGCCTTCGTCTTGGGACACTGCCTGTTGCTCAACTGAAGTGACCATCTAGTGGAGTATTGACCGGCTTTGCTGCATTCATATTGAGCCGCTCTAGGACTTTCTCAATATACCACTCTTGTGACAGCCAAAGCTTCATGCTGCTTCTGTTACGGGTTATCTCCATTCCTAGGATTTATTTAGCCGGGCCTAAGTCTTTCATCGCAAACGACTTGCCCAACTCCTGTTTCAGCCCTTCGATCTTCTAGATGTCTTTTTCCATGATGAGCATGTCATCAACGTATAACAGCAGAACTAAGAAATCACTATCTGAGAACTTGTGCGTGAACACACAGTGGTCCGACTCCATTCTATCATACCCATGCTTCAACATAAAAGAATCGAACTTCTTGTACGATAGTCGTAGAGCTTATTTCAGCCCATACAAGCTCTTCCTTAGCCTACACACCATATGCTCTTTGTTATTGACTTTGAACCCCTCTGGTTGGTGCATATAGATCTCTTCTTCCAGGTCACCATGGAGAAAGGTAGTTTTAACATCTAACTGCTATATCTTTAGATCCATGCTAGCCGCCAACCCAAGCAACACCCGTATGGATGTCATCTTCACCACTGGTAAGAATATCTCCTCGAAGTCTATGCCTTTCATCTGACCAAACCCTTTCACTACAAATCTGGCATTAAACCTCGTTTGTGAATTCTTCTACTCAACCTTCTTTCTGAACACCCATTTGTTGCTTAAAGCTTTCTTATCCTTAGGCAATTTCACCATATCATAGGTATCGTTCTTATGTAAGAATTTCATCTCCTCTTGCATAGCTTTCAACCACTCTCCCTTATGCTCGTCGATTAAGGCCTCAGAATAATCTTCTGACTCTCCTTCATCAGTCAGCATAATGTACTCATGCGACGAGTACCTCTTGGACGGGTGTTTGTCCCTAAATAACCTCCTCACCTGTGGATCAACAGGTGAATCAAGTGGGGCTGCTTCCCTGATCCATCTTCTAAAGGAACTCACTCATCCTCTGTACATTTTTGCACTCCCCTGTTATCAAGCACCACGAGAGGAATAATTGAATCCATATCCTCTAGCTCACCTGAACTAGACTGATTCTTCTCTAGCTTACCAATGTCTTCTATACACTGATCTTCAAAGAAAACCATATCTCTGCTCCTGACGAGCTTCTTCTCGGTCGGATCCCACAATCTGTAACCGAACTGTTCATCACCGTACCCCAAGAACACACATTGTCTGATCTTTATATGGAGCTTGGACCTCTCGCCCTTTGGTACGTGAACAGATGCTCTGCATTCAAACACCCCGAGATGACTGTATGATGGATCCTGTCCAGTCCACACCTTCTCAGGCACTTCTCCATTCAACAGGGCTGATGGAGAGCTGTTTATCAAATACACCGCCGTGTGCATTGCTTCTCCCCAGAACATTTTGGACAATTTCGCATGAGATAACATGCATCTGATTCTCTTAACAATGGTGCGATTCATTCGCTCAGCCACACCATTATGCTGGGGGGTCTTGGGAACCATCTGTTCATGCCGTATACCCAGGGACTTGCAATCCTCATGAAAGTCACCGATGTATTCACCACCATTATCAGTACGGATGCACTTCAATGATCTGTATGTCTCTCTCTCGACCATAGTATGAAACAATTTAAACACACCAAAGACCTCGTCCTTAGATTTCAAAGAATAAACCCAAACCCTCCTAGATGCATCATCTATAAAAGTGACAAAATACAATGTCCCACCCAAGGTTTTTATCGTCATAGGACCACAAACATTAGAATAAACCAAATCTAATGCATGCACTTTATTAACATGAGAAGCAGATTTAATAAATGAAACTCTATGCTGTTTCCCCGATAAACAATCAAAACAAGTTTTGAGAGGTAAACCTGTCATGTCTGGAAGGAGCCGTTTTCTCGCTAGTAGTTGAAGCCCTTTTTCACTCATATGGCCTAGACGCCTGTGTCACATGTCAATTACTGAATCTTCCGCTGCGTTCAACCCACCCTTGCATATGCTGATACTTGCCTTGTAAAGGGTGCAACACTTCTTTCCTCTAGTTGTGATCAATAAACCCTTGATGAGCTTCCAACGCCCACCAACAAACCAGCTTTCATAACTATCATCATCCAACCTTCTCGTCAACATCAAGTTGAGGTGAAGGTTTGGGATATGCCTTACATCCCTGAGAACAAATGTGCAGCCCACATCGGTCTTCACACAAATATCACCGACCCCTAGAATCTTCGATATGCCAAAATTTCTCATCTTCACGGTCCCAAAGTCATCTGACTTGTAGCCTGTAAAGAAATCCCTGCGTGGAGTCGCATGAAACTTGGCTCCCGAGTTTATCACCCAGTCGGTGTCCTGACTCGTAGCCATGGGACATACATCGTAATCTAATAAAAGAATAACTACAACGTTGCTATTTGAAGTGACTGTAGTGGAATCTGATTCATCTTCCATCTCCTTTCATTTTCCTTTCTTGTCGTTCTTATTCTTACGACATTCACGCTTATGCTGACCCTACTTGCTACAATTCCAGCATTCAACATCCTTCCTAGTACTCGACTTGCCTCTTGATTTATCTCGGGCCTTCCAGCCATTTCTGTTCTTTCCTCTCCCCCGTTTCTGTGTCACAAGGGCCTCTTGCTAAGTAGACCCCTGAGACTTCCTCCTTGTCTCCTCATAAAAGAGACAGCTAGTTACCTGTTTCATAGATGTCTTTCCATTTGGTGCGGAGTTACTTAGAGACACCACCAATGTCTCCTAACTGTCAGGTAATAAACTAAGCAATAACAAAACCTGTAATTCATCATCTAGGACCATCTTCATAACAGAAAGCTGATTCACTATATTGCTGACCTCATTCATGTGCTCGGCTACAGAACCACCATATTTAAACTTGAGATTTACAAGTCATCGTATCAAGAAAATTTTATTACCGGCTGTCTTCCTCTCATACAGCCTTTCTAATTTCAGCCATAGGCTAGCGGCTGAGGTCTTCGTAAACATATGGTGGAATATGGAATCGTCCAACCATTGTCTAATAAACCCCACTGCCTTTCGGTCCATCTTCTTCTAATCATCATCAGACATATCCTTGGATTTTGTTGATATGCCAAAAATTGAAAAATATAAGTCCTTGCAATAAAACAAGTCCTTCATCTTAACCTTCCATATAGTCCAGTTGGAACCATTGAGGCTGATCATCCTTAATGATCCACCTTCTATAATTCAAAATCGATCCCACTCCGTTCAATGACCTTAGCTCTGATACCACTTTATTGGGAGCCTTACACAAAACCTTAGGATCTAGCCTCCCAAAACAAACCAGAATTATGGGATAATAAATATAATGAAATAAATCAAAGCATAAACCACACCATACAAGAGATTTTTACGTGGAAAACACTCAAAGAGATAAAAACCATGGGACCTCGTCCAGATCAACAATCCACTATGAAGTAGATCGTTACAACCTTCTTCGCTCATGCAGGAGTGGATAAACAATAAGAGAATAAAAGAAAAATGGAGAGATCTTTCAGATTACGAGGACGTGGAAGCGCTGAGATATAGTAGATCACCTCTATGAACATAACCTCTATTTCACAAGCTTCCTTTTTCTCTTCCCCTCTCTCTCACACATTTGATAGCCCTAAACCCTTTGACAAACTCTTGCAAAGCTTTAGGAAACCTTCTTGCATTACCTCTTGTATACCTTAGAAAATCCTAGGGACTTCCTATTTATAGTTTAGGAAACTCTCTTTTGCACCCTTGCGAAAGCCGCCTCAAAATTCCGCATCCCGCACAAATCGGACTCAAAACTGCGTAACCAGGACTGGTTGAGCAGGCTGCAGGACTGGTCGAGCACTGTTCACTCAGCTAGTCAAGCCGGCCCTCGATTGGTCGAGCATTGTTCACTGAGCTCGTTGGACTTTGAATTGAGTGACCCTCGACTGGTCGAGCATTGTTCACTCGACTGGTCGAGCAGTGCTCTCGACTGGTCGTACAACGCGGTGATTTCACTATTTATGGCATACGAACCGCACCTCATCTCCTCTGACCTGAGGAGGAAAAGCCCATCACACCCTCCTCCTCCTCTCTCTCTCCTCTCCACTCCCTCCCTCCCTCATCACTCGATCTGAATAGGTGACAACTCGAACCGAATCGGTACTTATGACCAGGTCGGACTCGGTCCGGATTAGTCCAGGCCAGACCCAGATTCG
The DNA here is from genome assembly GCF_029962835.1 of Magnolia sinica. Taxonomy (NCBI): domain Eukaryota; kingdom Viridiplantae; phylum Streptophyta; class Magnoliopsida; order Magnoliales; family Magnoliaceae; genus Magnolia; species Magnolia sinica. The sequence goes on from NC_080573.1 coordinate 121,176,053, forward strand.
AATCGGTTCAGGCATGCTAGACTCGGTATCGAGTCGAGTCAAGTTCGGGTCAGGCCTATTTCAAAATCGGATCAAGTCGGGTCAGCCCTAATTTAGTCTGACTCGACTCGATGCCCATCTCTATAGACAGGTGACCCATTTAAGTAAATGGGTCGGGCTTGGTCAAACCATGGTTAAAAGACTCAGCAATTCAGACCAACTTGTTCAGACCTGAGTCGTGACTCATGGTTTTGAACCAATCAGGTCCATTACTTGGAAAAGTCTTTAAGTCTTAAAGCCATGGTTGAACCCTCTCAAAAACAAAATAAAGAAGGAAAGTATGGATGATTTATTTACATATGTATCATTGACTAATATAGGAAAATCATGGATGTAGAAATGTCCAATACCTGTTCCTATGGTGGATTGCCAAATATTCACATATTGGGAGTGTACGATGTCTATACCATCAGTGTTTGGGCTATTTGCAGGGGCTGTTATAGTAACTGAAGAGATGTATACACTGTTGCATCCGTCGATGGAGATATGATTCCTTGGGTTGTCGAAAAGCGTTATGCCGGTAACATGAAGGTCATTGCATGCATCTAATAGCAGTGCCTGCCTCACCATAAATACATGTTATTATTCATGTGTTTCAGGGTCCATCAAATGAAATTTATGGCCCATCCCATGTTCGGCCAGAGCTATCGGTCCGTTGGTTAATCCTTCTCAGCGATAACCATCTGATCCATGGGATAGAAAATGAGTGAAGATGGTCCACTTTTGGACGGATAGGATCAACCAATTGGTATATAAGTAGGCTGTACTGAAGGATCAAGTGGACCAGCATTTCCTGGGCCCGCTTGTGTCCACCACGTATGGGCTGGGCTTGGATAGAATCTCATGGGCCAGGCGTGGACAAGCTTTGAACGGGCCCAGATGGGCTAATTTACATCCGTCTCCGGGCTTAATGGACGGTCCAGATCAATTGATCAGAATGTCCGTGTGTCCCTACTCCAAATACAACTCATAGAATGGCAGGGGCATATATTTACCGTTGGTGCGTCCGTGCATTTCTGCAAAAAAAAAAAAGAAGGAAGACTTCAGAAAGATACTTGTAAGCACCTCCCTGCCGTCTTGGATTATTATATATACGTCGCTTCACTATCACAGATTTGTTTTACGTTTCCCATGCAAGGAAACACCACACCACCGTTATCTTCAAGCAAAATTTTGTTGTCGGGTTCGGTTCTCATTCATAAAGACCCGGATTTGTTTTACCCGTCTCACACTAGTTGTAGACTTTCGGGCCCACCACAGTGCATGCATGTAATCCAACCCTTCCAGCATGGTCACTCCACTGTGATGATGGTGTGGCCCACCTGATGACTGGGTTAGTCTGATTTCATTGGGCATCCAAATTTATTTATTTTTGGTGGAGGAACCTTGCTGGACGGTTGGATGTCATTTAAACAGTGGGCCACATGCAAATAAGAGAGCCTATTTACACTCCGACTCACGTTTCAAAGTGTCAGATGTGTGTTCCATGTAATCCATCCATTGGGTGTGGCCGAGCATGTGAATACGTTTATTTTGACTCATCTAGATCCAAAAGACCCGATGGGCACTCACTGGTGCGTTAACCAGATCAGATCCAAATCCGGGTCTTTGAGAATGAGAACCTGACCCGACAAGACAAGGACCTGGTTGCTCAGGTACGGGTACCAGAGGACCCTACCTGAATCAGATAGCCCTAATACAAAGCATATCTCTTTGAAATCCATGACGTTGAAGTGGTAGGCCTAAATTTCTTTATTAGTTGAAATCGTAGCCGTTCAACTGGTAGGACTAAAACTCCTTATCTGTTGAAATAGAAGCCTTTCATCTGGTACGTTTGAAAATTCTTTATGCGTTGGTGCCACCACCGTGGATGAAGGCAGAGGCATTTGGCTTAATGCTTATGTGTGATAAATCCAGGTCGTTCATCTAATGGGCCCATCATTTATATGTTTCATGGCCTGAAAATCAGGCTGGCCAGTCAAGTGCATCACATGCATTATTAAAAAAATGGACGGTCAAAAAGAATTGCCCAATGGTGCAAATCCAATAAGTACATGATTAGGGCCCACCTAATGAGTATCCCGGATCATTCACATGCTTGCACAAGCGACGAGAGTAGGATTCGCTTACGAGTGGCTACACGACTGCTAGCTTTCCGTGGGCGCGGATTGGGTACTACCCCCGCCAGGACCTACCTAGAGACTGGCGGTCCTATTAAGGGGGTCGGTGGGGTCCACCTTTATATATATATATATAATCCAAGCCGTCCATCTATTTTGAAATATCATTTTATAACATGATACAAAAAAGGAGTCAGATTTAACTCTCGAGTGGACCAAACAACAGGAAGCAGTCGTGACGATGACCCCCACCATCGAAATCTTCCTAAGGGCCACCGTGATGTTTATTTTCCGTACAAAATTTTCATAAGTTCACATAGATCTTGACGAATGGAAAACAAAATATCAGCTTGATCCAAAACTTCTGTGGCCCCCAAGGTATTTTCAGTGGCATGCATTCAATCCTCACTGTTTCCAGTGGTGTGGTCCACTTGAGTATTCCTTCTGTATCATTTTTGGTGTACTGAAGTAAAAGGAATTATCAAAATAGATGGATGGCGTAACAGTGACCCCCACAGAGCCTCTCACAGGACCGTCCGTCTCTAGATAGGTCCTGGTAGGGGTAGTACCGAACCCCCGCACGCTTCATATGGTTTAAAGCGTCTTATACCCATAGTAATTGGTATCAACACATCAAACGCCTATTGGTGCATACCAGTGATAGATCCGGACCATCCAAGTAGTGAATCACCTTTCAAAGAGCTTTTAATCTAAAAATCTGTGCTGATTGGTCCCCCAGTTTTGTACGGTCTAAAAATTTTGAAGTAATGGTCCATAGAAATGGATATTATATAATTTATTTTATTGGATGTGTGAGGATATTGATTTCTAGAAAAATTAGGACCTCCGGTTCTCACCTTCTCAGGGTGTCTTCTGCAAGACCTGCTCCACCAAACGGCACCCTGACCTCCAATTCTTCCAGATCCGAAAATTTTGAGGCCATCTACACCGTGAAAGGTCAACCAGTTACTGGCCCCACCCCACCCCTCAATAGTGTTAGGAGCAATCAGATTTCCAAGAACCTGCATCAGCCATCATCCAAAATTTTATTTGAGAATGCAATGCAATGCAATGGAAAATTATATACATGGGGCCATGCACGTCCATACCAGCTGGTAGTCATAGGATAATGAAAAAAGAAAAAGATAAAGAGAAAAAAAGAAAAGAGGAAGAGGCAGGGTAAGAAAGAAGGAAATTAAAGGAGATGTGGTGACACCTTTAGAACCCAGAAAATGGATGGTTATGATAATAATATGATATCAGCATGTGGGCTCTAATGGAGCCATGCATGCTGCATCCTTGACTTGCAATAAAGGTGGATTAAACTCTTTTAAAACGTTCTTTTATGCTCACAAACTTGTGTAATGCACAGACTTTATTTCACATGTTGTCTTATATGAAATTCTCTCGAACCATTAGATGCCACCCTAAAATTTATGCTTGGCGCACAAGTATGAGCCCCATCCATAATTTGGGTTGTTCACATCAAGGGAAATAGTTTGAAAGACGAGGGTCATCATATATGCTCTTTCCCATTGTGTGGTCCTCCTGAATCATGGAAGGGAATGATTTTTGGGCATTGGGCTTAAAAATGAATAACACACTTAGTGGTCATAGTACTGTATTTAACATAAACATCAGGATGGGGCTCACCTAAGACAATGACACTTATGCTAGCACAACTACTCCATCTTCCATATATATATATATATGGGAAGGCACTCCAATGATAATTATTTAAATTAATTGGGTAATTTATAGAAAACTATTTTTTTTTTTTTAAAACAAAAGAGAATGTAAAGTCAATATTAAGTAGCTATTTTTAAAAAAATTTAAATTTCTTTTATTTTTATAGGTTTTTACAAATAACTATTTAAATAATAGGGTATTTACAAATACTCACATAAAAATAATATGTTTGTAAATAACTACAATTTTAATTCGTTGTTATTGTAATATCCATTTTCAGTCTTTTTTAAATTTTTTTTTTTTTTTTTTATGACGCTTGTTAACTTTTCTAATATATTATGAAAATATGCTAAAAAAAAAATCCGAATTAAAATTATTGTAGTACATTCCATGTAGAGTAGAATTAGAGGATCCACGTTCTTCCCATGGAGAGGGGAGAAATTTGTAGTACATTTCACATGGGTATATTTTTCATTTTCTAATGGTTGGCAACCGAGAAGTGATGAAAAAACCTAGCATAATGTGTGTATTTGCATTAATGGGAAAATAAAAATGTGGATATTTATAAACCATATTTTCCTATGTAAGTATTTGTAAATACTCATCATATTGAATCTGCAAAAATCCATTTTCAGGAAATATGCTGTAACCTTTTTGAAAGGTAAAAATTTCTTTGAAATGTAATTCAATATTATTAAAATAATAGATAACTAGTTTAATATAATAAAATAATTTACTTTATTTGGCTGTTCCAAATTTTGTAATAACAAGTTATTTCTGTATTATGTCCCACCTGATAAGAGTCTTACATAAAATAGACTGATTAACAATGAAATATCTTGATATTTGGTGCAAGCAGAGGCAACATCGATCAGGGACCATTGAGTACCACACCACCATGGCCTAAGCCCCCCTCTACCATTCGATGGTCCATTGATTCAGCAGTTGATACTGAAGATCGGCATGGCTAATTGTTGATGGCTGAAAACCATTAAAAAAATAAAGAAAGAACAAAAGTCAACCGTCCAATCCTTCTTCCACTATTCCATGGTCAGGATCATCCTTTCCAGATTTATGTTTGGATCATTGCCAATCCATGGTAGGAGCCAGACGATGGACGGTTGTGTTCACCCAATCACCTCTGCAACCTAGTGAATTAAAGAGGTAAATGGATGCACGGTCCAATATAGATCTCCCTAAATTGACGGTCGATCATGAAAAACAAAAAGATCACCTGAAAACCGATGGCAGTAGACTTGCAAGGCCCATTGAAGACCACGGGTTTCAGTAGAAATGTCTTCCCAGCTGGGATTCGTAGGCTGGGATTGGGCCCACCATCACCACACGCTCTCGCCCACGCTTTTAGAAAAGCCTACAGCAAATCCAAATAATTGTAGGAAACATTATATTTCAGTTGCAAAAAAACTAAGAAAATAAATAGCAAATTAGGCACATGTGACCATGCCTGCGCGACATCGCATGTGTGAATTTTCTTGTTCAAGAACTGTAGCCGGATCCATGTATGTGTGAATCTAAGGGGCCGAATGTGGATGCAAGCAAACTTGTATTCTGGATGGAATATCTAAGTCATGTTATCTTGACTTAGACTATGTTATACTGTTTTTTAGGGTAGTCAGTCTTGTTAAAACACCCTAATAATGGGGTATATGAGCTTAAGATAGATATTGATGTATGTAGTGCCTATGGTTTTTGAGCACATTGATGCGTGTGGAACAAGTAGTGAGCTTGAATATTAATGGTTGCAAATCTCGTCAATATGGGGCCCTTGAACCGGAATGGTCACACATGCAACACGTTTAATAGTTGACAAAATGTGACCTATGCATTTAGGACAATGTATTTACACATGCATTGAACTAATAATGAACTTTTATTTTATCTTTATTTAATTGTTAAATTTTTTTATTTAATTAATTATCTTTATTTTTTGCAGTTCATATATAAATTAATCAAATAAACATGCAAAAAATGCTTTTGATGACATATGGTGTTTCATTGCATGACTTGTATTGAAACAACTCCCAGGTAGCACATGGTGTGCAAGGACCATACTGATCTATTTCAATTGCAGTGGTTTCATGGCTGATAAATAATTTGCCCAAGCTGGCTAGATTAATGATCTGGTTTGGCCATTGGATATGGGCCGAGTGTGACAACCCCGCTGGTGTAGTTACTAAAAGACTAGAATTTAGTAAGGCTCATGATTTTTGTGCAGACATCCATCAACAGCAGGCCCTCCAAATGAACCATCCAGATAATGAGTTATTTCAAAAAAAAAAAAAAAAAAGGGAAATGCCGACGGCTATATACCGTCGGCATTAGGTTTCTCCGACGGCTGAGGACCATCGGGGAAAGGAACGTCGGCTTTACCCACCGTCGGTTACAAGCCGTCGAAAATGCCAAAACCATAAGCCTTTCTAAATGGACGGAAGGGAAACGAAATCCTCAAGCCTCACTACAGCGAAACATCCTCTAGCTTCTAAAAGAAGTACAAATGAGCAGGAGTGGTCCATTACCCACATGCATCAAGACACAAGAACATGCATGTCCGTGTGCACGTGTGCGCACACAAAGAAGGTAAGAAGAAGAGGCTAACTTGGGAATCATCAGATATGCCATTGCCAACAGCTCCAAAATCCAAAACATTGTAAATGTGAGCCGAGTGAGCACACCCAAATGAAGCTATGCATATTATAACTGAAATGACGAAAATCTCCTGCATTACAAATCAGGAAATACTATAAATCACCGAATAAACAGTAGTTTGGTTGCTACCCTGCAGCATGAGACGGAAGCAATATGATCGAATTTGATTAGCCTGCAGGCTTCTGTCACTAGACAATGGGACTTTCCCATGTTCTCATACCCGGAATTGAATTGGGCGAGGCGGGGAAAACCCCAACCAAATTTCACCACATCAGAGCCTCGCCTCACCGAACTTGGTGTTTCTCCTGCCTCACTGAATCCGTTTCCCCCACGTATTCCAACATGGCACCTGTGCCCGAGATCTGGGCTTTTCATCAGGCGGGCTCCATGGCCAATGGTCCACATTGAACATGCATGTGGGCTCACCTGATGAGAGGCTGGCACGATTTGTTAGGATGGGATACATTCTCTGATGGGCTCATCCGGTGACTCTCCCGGATCTCATACCCGTATTCAGCGTTTGCATATATATATATATATATATATATATATATAGAGAGAGAGAGAGAGAGAGAGAGAGAGAGAGAGAGAGAGAGAGAGTAATGGGGAATCCTCTACGCAAGCTGCAGGCAGCCGCTGCAATACCCGGTGGGGCCCACCATATTGTGTGTGCGAGAGCCACTGTCCATTAGGAGACCAATTCGGCATCAGGCGATTGGGCCAAAAATCAGCCCTGATACACTATTCAGGTGGGCCACACCGCAACGAACAATGGGAAAGGGATACCAGAAGCTGGTTTGTGTGGGCCCACCTTGCTGTGTATGATCCATCCAACCCATTCATCAGGCGATATTAATCATGATGAGCACGTTCTCTAAAATTCAGTCTGATATATATATATATATATATATATATAACTCACACAAGCTCCACCGCATGAACTTTGAGGATTTAGGTGCAATTTATATCGTTCCCCATCGTGTGGTTTACCTTAGTTGGATCTAGCTGATATTTTGGATGTACGGTGGAAATGGAAAGGCAAACCTGATAGACAGAATGGATTTCACATACATAATACTATCGTCCCCCACAGAGCCGGGATGTTTTACCTGTTGCGTACAACAGGCGTTGTAGAGGATTTCCATGGGAAATCATGTAACTCACCATCCTATCAATACGAGTGAGAACCAAAATAGAAAAACCGTGGAACAGCAACCGTTCATTGCTCCTCATTTATATTAGAGAAAGTCTCACGTCCAACTGGTTGGACCATAATTTCCGTTCCACCCATCAAATAACTTCCAACCTATCATTTGCATGTAACATCAAATCCTTCCAATATGTTGACCCCATCATGAGGATAAGCTTATGTAAAAATCAGCCCTATCCACACATCAAGTGGGCCATACCTTTGGAAACAATGTCTACTCATTGATAAATAACAAAATACAACTTTGGTCTACCCATGAGTAATGGAGCTGATACTTTCACAAGATGATCTCATGATGTAGCCAACCTATTGGATGGATTAGATGTCACACACACATGAAATATTAGAAGTTTACGTTTATTAGTTTTTGGGCCATTGATTCGAAAGCCTAGGATCTTCCAATGTTGAAGATTTTCTATGGGGGCACTTTTATTTTTGAATTTAATTGAATCAACGGTTTGGATCACTGTATTTGACTCAAATCCAACGGTTCTGGTCCCAGCATATAGTATAGCAATATATGGGGATGTATTCCAATAAACCTCAGGACTGTTACTGTTCCGTAAGCGTTGGTGTACTTCTATCTCCCACCGTATAATAATGGTGGATGGGAATCATAAAGCATGTGCATCCAAATGGACATTTGAAAGGTCAATGTTTGAAATGCTTACTGTACTGTTAAGCGTTGGTGTACGCCTATCTCGCACCGTATGATAATGGTGGACAGGAATCTTAATGCATTTCTATCCAAATGGACATTTGAAAGGTCAATGTCTGAAATGCTTATATATTGCCAGGATCTGTCGTTAAATTACAACGGTTGAATGTGTAACTGCTGCGGGGCCCACTTTGAGCTGCTATTAGAGCTGATCACGGGGCGATTCGACTCAGCAGACTCGACCCGTCTGACTCGTTGAGACTCAACTCGACGTGAATTGAGAGGGTGAGAACCGAGTAGACGTTGTCCAATCCAAACTCAAACCGAGTCAAGTTTGGGTCACCCAATGACTCGACTCAACTCGACCCGAAAACCGACTCAGTATTGACTTGACTCGATCCGAAACCTGGCTCGTACATTAAAAAAAATAAATCCAGATTTGATGTTTCAGATGTGAAATGTTGTGTAGTTGATGGAGAAGCTGCAATTTCTCCGGATGCACTTAGGTTCTGATCTATGATTTAGCCTAGGGATATCCGCCGCACCTGACCCGTCTCGTTGCTGACTCGATTGAACTCAGTACCTGTGACCGGGTCAGACCGAGTCTAGGTTAGTCCAGGTCAGACTCAGACTTGGATCGGGTCAGGCATGTTGGACTCGGCATTGAGTCAGATTGAGTTTGGGTCAAGTCTATTGCAAAACCGGGTCGAGTAGGGTCAGTCCTAACTCAGTCCGACCTGACTCGATGCCCATGTCATCTGGAAGATCAACAACATAAGCATTGTCATTAATCTTTCGGAAGATCGGTGGGCCAATTTTCTTGTTATCCAATTTGTTGTACATTTCGGTTGGAAATCCTTTTTTGCATAGATGGACCATAACTTGGTCACCCACCTCGAACACATTTTGTCACCGACGTTTGTCGGCTTGTTCTTTATACTTATCGTTTGAGGCGTGTAACTTGGATTTGAGCTCTTCATGAATGCTCATGATCTTGTCTGCCATATGTTCCACTGCAATGCTCATGCCTGAGAGCTTGGGCAAAGGGACCAGTTAAGTGTGGCAAGGCATTCGACTATAAATAACCTGGAATGGGGACTTCCCTGTCGAGCGATTCACCATGTTGTTGAATGCAAACTCCGCTTGAGACAAGGTTAAATCCCATTGCTTCGGCTTTTCTCCTGAAACGTATCAAAGGAGGTTCCCTAACGTGTGATTCATGACTTCAATTTGCCCATCGGTTTGTGGGTGGTAAGCACTGCTGAACTGAAGTTGTGTACCGAACTGATTCCATAAAGTCCAACAGAAGTGGCTAATGAACTTCGTATCGCGGTCAGAAGTGATAGTTTGGGAACCCCGTGTAGCCTTACGATCTCTATGAAAAATAAATTCGCCACGTGCATCGCATCAAGGGTCTTCTTGCATGATATGAAGTGTACCATCTGTGAGAAACGATCTACCACCGCGAACATCGAATCCATGTCATGTTGTGTTCGTGGGAGACCCAATACGAAGTCCATTGATAGGTCCTCTTAAGGGCCGTCAGGTACAGGTAACAGTGTGTAGAGGCCCGTATTATGAGAATGCCCCTTAGAGACCTAACAAAGATGATAGCGCTTCACCGCTCTACCCACATCACATATTAACTATGGCCAGCAGTACTGTTCTGCAATAAGAGCTCGCGTCTTTTTCCGTCCAAGGTATCTGTTAAGGTCACCATCATGGAGCTCTTACATGATCTGCTCCCTCAGTGAGCTTTTGGGGATGCACATTTGATTCTCTTTGAAAAGGAACTCATCTTGCATATCTAGGTCATTAAGGTGACCTTCTTGGCATTTAATCCATGAGTTTTTTAAGTCGTCGTCGTCGGCATATATGTCCTTGAGGCGCTTGAACCCGACAACCTCGCTGCTCATAGTGACTAATAAAGTTACACGGCGACTCAGTGCATCAGCCACTTTGTTCTGCTGCCCAAACTTATTTTATCACAAACATGAATTCTTGCAAAAATGAAATCCACCTAGCATGCATACGAATCATGTTAGTTTGACTATTAATTAATTTGAGAGCTTGATGATCTGTGTAAAGAATGAACTCCATTTGAATCAAGTAATATCGTAATGCTGTAGTGCCTGAACCACTACATACAATTCAAGCTCATATGTCGACTACTTTTTGTGTGCATCACTAAGCTTTTCACTATAGAAGGCTACCTGCCGACCTTCTTGAGACAAGACTCTCCCAATCCTGACATATGGAGCATCACATTCAACTTCAAATAGTTTGTCGAAGTTGGTAACTACAAAAACCGGGGTTATGGACAACCTATGTTTAATTTTGGAAAAGCTCATGTTGGCTTCATCAGTCTATTGAAATTGTCCATTCTTCACGCAGTCTGTAATTAGAGATATAATGGTGCTAAAATTCTTCACGAATTGACGATAAAATGTCGCTAATCCATGACAACTTCGTACCTCATGGATGTTTGTTGGGAATAACCATTCCTTAATGGCTTTTACCTTTTCCTCATCCACTTGAATGCCCGTGGATATCATGACAAAGTCCAAAAACAACAGACTATTGGTCAAGAAGCTACACTTCTTAAAATTGAGATATAGTTTATTTTCAGTGACCACTTAAATGGCCTTCTTGAGGTGTTCCATGTGGCTTACTTCTTCTTGACTCTATATCAAAATATCATTGAAATAAACAACAATGAACCGCCCAATGAATGGTTTTAGAAATTGGTTCATCAATCTCGTGAATGTGCTAGGCGCATTCAAAAGACCGAAGGGCATGACCATCCATTCATATGACCCCTTCATTGGTCTTAAAAGCCGTCTTTCACTCATCACCCCGCCTTATTCGAATATGATGGTAATCACTCCTTAGTCTAATTTAGAGAATAATTTTGCACCCTCAAGCATGTCCAGTATATCGTCCAGCCGTGGTATAAGAAACCTGTATTTAATGGTGACTTTGTTGATGGCCCGGCTATCGACACACATGCGCCAACTCCTATCTTTCTTAGGAATTAATAGAGCTGGTACGACGTATGGGCTCATGCTATCTTGAATAAGACCCTTACGGATCAGTTCCTCTACTTGCCCCTACAAAATTTTGCATTCCTTCGGACTCATCCGATAGTGAGGACGATTGGATAAGTTAGACTAAGGAACAAGGTCGATATGGTGCTGGATATCTCACATGGTAGGCGATCCATCGGGAAAGTTATCAGGCCAAATTTCTTTGAATTCATACAACAAAGGCTTTAGCCTTTTAGGGATGATAGTAAGCTCAAGTTCCTGTCCTTTTATAATTAATGCATAAGCCTATCTTGTTTCTTTGGATTCTTCCATGAAGTCCCATATGGTTAAGAGAGAATGACCTTCCACTTTAGAAGTCTTGGGTGACTCTTCTGAATCCATAGGGGCTAATATGGTTTTCTAGCCGTTCTTGACGGAAATATACACGTTATCTCGCCCTTTATGTGTAGTATCATGATCGGATTGCAATGGTCAACCGAGTAGTATGTGACAGGCCTTCATATTAACTAAGGCTGAAAGTTGGGCAGCTTCAACCTGACCGACTCATGATTGACCCGACATTGAGTTGGACTTGGGTAGGATGTATCGGGTTTGGTCTCGGGCTTGGGCCATAAAACAACAACCCGATAAAACTTGGGTTGGGCTCGGGTTGAGGTCTCAGGTTGCCTGACTCAACCCAAACCCGATTAATATATAAATTCCTTATAAATTAATTATAATTAAGTGTGGATCATTTGTGTTGAAGGCACAGTAAATTCCAATGTCATCGGGTTTCATTGGTCCACGTCATTTCCGATAACTCAAGCTAACAAGATACGCCAGGTTTCTCTCTCCTAAATAGATTGTTTGATACACAATACGACTTTTAGAGGAGTAGTTGTCCTATATTTTAGCTTATTTGTTTAGAAAAAATGAACTTATTTATGATAAATAATTACATATATAATTAATACAATTATAGGTACAAAAAATAAGACGTGTATTGAAAATATAATAGACTAATGTAATAATGAAAATATTACCATATATATACCCGACCAACTCGGCCAACCCGACCGAGCACACTTGGGTTGGGCTCGGGTTGAGAATTCCCAACCCGATGATGGGTTTGGTTGGGTTAGGGTTAAGGTATAGGAACCTTGGGTTGGGCTAGGGTTGAACACCAACCGACCCAACCCAACCCAACCCGCCCGACTTTCAGCTATAATGTCAACCACATTGCATATACTACTTTGTTTTTATAATATTTACCAATAAAAAAAGATATGGTGTACTGTTCAGTTACCTTCATTTTGCTGACCTTCTTAATCCGACCGATCGTATGTGGAGAGGGATGACTCTTTATCTTTAATTGCAGCTTTTCCACCATGACCTTGGAGACGATGTTCTCGTTGTTCCCACTGTTAATGACAACGTCACAAACTTTTCGATTCACCGTACACCTAGTTCGGAAGATGTTATGTCATTGTGGGTGTATTTTTTTTCCTTGGTGCATACAATAGTCGCCTCACGATGAGCGACTCACCATGATTATGTTAAACCCAACCTGTCGCATCCGCCCCATCCTCTGTGGCGTGCTCTAGTTCCTCAACATCTGGGTCTTCATCGGCATTTTTAGCATTTCCATTATTAATGGCGAGGTTTGCCACTTGTCACTGGGGACAAGTATTTGATAGGTGACCTGATTGGCTACAACGATATCAATTGTCGGGTCTTTGCCGAGGATATGAGTTTAGTATCCTGCTTAGACCAGCAGTGATCGATATGCCCCTTTGGGGCCTAACTTGCCAGCTTCCTTGATTTCAGTTCATGGGTGTATGAGGTTAAGTACATGCTCCTACGGGCTCATTCCCTTTAGGTTGCGAAGCTCCTTGGGGCGGACCTGTCACGGCAACCCTAGCGGTATGATAGATTCGTGTGTTGAGACATTCAAGCTATACTTTCGCTAGAGTAGCCAACTTGATTGCATCATTCATCGTCTAAACAGACTGCATCTGGACCAGATCATATATCATCATACGCAATTCATCGTTGAATCGGACGACTTGCTATGATTCAGTCTCGACCAAATCGTTACGCACCGCCAAGCGTTAGAATTCTTCTGTGTAATCTCTCATCGACCGACTACCTTGCCGACAATTTTAGTATTGTTTAAATAATACCCCGATCGTATTTGCTAGGGAAGAATCGTGCTTGTAGTAGCTGCTTCATCCGTTGCCATGTGTGGATTAGTGCCTTCGTCTGTCTCGTTTGTGTGAGTTGTAGTTGCTCCCACCAAGTTGAAGCTCCACGCTTCAACTTGTGGGCAACAAGTTTGACCTTTTTCGTTTCAGGGATTTCCATATAGTCGAAGAATCGCTCAACTTCAAAAAGCCAATTGAGGAAGTCCTCAATGTGAAGTTGACCATTGAAGCTAAGGATATCGACCTTCATCCCGAACTCTCGATTTGACCGATCTGCTTAATCACCGCCTTGTCTGGGATGTTAGAGGAACATGTCATCGACCCCATGGTCGCTGGATTCCCCTTCCTTAGGAATGATCCTTTGGTTCACTGTTGGCACCATCCTACGATCAGGGCGATTACGAGTTCTAGCAATTGCTGGTGGAGGATCACCGCCAGGAACATGTATGGAGTTGCCCTATGGCCTCCATCATGCAATCGATGGTAGCCTGCAGCCATTGCATGACTAGCTGCTTCTCTCGTTGCGCTGCTTTGAAAGCCGCTGCTGTTAAAAGATGATTCCATTGAGCACCATCAATGAGATTGTTGCCTAACCCGTTGTTAGAAGAAACAAATCCGAGGAAAAGCCTTACTCTGTTACCAAACTGACGCATGAAAGGACGTGTTAAGGTCTAGCACCGTCTTCCTCAAGGGACAACAGTTCCAAATCCACGGAACTTCTTTGGACTCCTCACAGAGATACCTCAAATCCATGAGGAAAAGAAGAAAATAGGAAATAATTTCTAAAAATTCGTAAATTGATTAATGATAAAAAAAAAAAAGGGCTTACAACCCTTTAAATAGGAATACCAAACCTTGGAAGAAGTTTTGGAATTAAACTACGATTGAAACTCCTAGAAGTCGTGACTTACTATAAATAGTAAACTAACTAGTTATAGACGGTCATGATTTCCACTAAACCTCATGGTTTTCGGCCTAAAATAGTAAGTGTCCTATTTGGCTCAACCATGATATTCTCCTAATTATTCTAAGCGGTTTTCATGTCGGATGCAACTCCTAAATCCCAACGGATGAAGAGTTATAATCAAACTAAAACTTATTATAAATAGTAAAAATGAAAATAAATAGGAATTTCAACCACCGATTTGATAGAATCTTGCAAATTCAGCGTGGCAACCAAGCGGGTTGGGTGGCTAAAGTAGCTCGTCCTACCCTATAATCATAAATGACATGTCGATAACTCATTCCGGTTTACAAGATACATCCGTTTTAAGTTCTGACAGTCTGGATCATTTCAGCCTCCAAACGGGTCTTTTCTGGTCCATCTTGGCCATGAAATTATCCGTGACCCGCTCTACATCAGTTGAGCTTGGACAGACATCGAGGTCAGGTCCTTTGGCAAAAATAAAGTACAACAGATGGATTAGATAAAACACATACATTATGATGGAGCCAACTGAACCTTGAATCACACGAAATCCAAGTCAACCCTAATCAGACGGTCAGGACTGGTATGACCGATGGTTCCCATCTGAGATGCACTCAACAGACAGCAGTGAGATGCAATGAACCTACGTCCATTCATTGCAACGAAGGAAGTCAAGAATTAACGAGAAAAATGAGAAGCACGTTATTCACCGACCTATTTCTGTGTAATGACTTTTACCGTACATATCAAGAAATTTCTCAGGTTATTGCTTTGATACTTGCATGGCTGTCCATGACATGCACTTTGGACCTAATGAACGGCCTAGATCAATGGATTGGATAGTCCAAGTGTCCCAATGCAACTAAATACTATTCGGTGGAGGCCCACTTCGGTAGCGGTTGGTGCTGAAAAAGCTCCATAGCACCACCACAGTGGATATATTATATATTATATCCACCTTGTCCATTGATGTTGTGAGCTCATTTTAAGGTACGAGCATGGAAAGTAACGAGGATAATGATGCCGACCGTTGAAACCTTCTTAGGGCCCAACGTGATTTTCCATCCAACCCGTTCATAAAGTCGCATAAACCTGGATGAAGGGAAAACATAAAAATCAGCTTGATCCAAAACTTTTGTGGCCCACAAAAAGTTTGCAATGTCAGGCATTCAATCCTCATGGTTTCTTGTGGTGTGGTCCACTTAAGCTTTGGATCTGCCTCATTTTTTGGATGATGCCCTAGAATGAGCTGGAAAAATGGATGGACGGCGTGGATAAAAATCATAGTGGGGTCCAATGAGCTTCACTGGCACCTATCACAAGGGAATCCGAGTCAACCCTAAGTCAGACAGTCTCGGGACTGGTATGATCGATGGTTTCCCTCTGAAATGCAGTGAACCGACGGTTGTGATATGCAATGAACCTACATCCATTCGTTGCCACGAAGAAAGTAAAGAATCAATGAGATAAATGAGAGACACGTTATTGACTGGACCTATTTTTGCATAAATTATTTTGACTGTACGTATAAAAAATCGAATGGTCTATATTTGTCATATTGTTGCTTTGATGCTTGCATGCTTACTGATGAAATGTGCTTTGGACCTAATGAACGGTCTAGATCAATGAATTGGACAGTCCATGTGCCCTAACGCAACGAAATATTACTGGGTGGAGACTCGGCTTCGGTAATTACCTCTCCTATACCGACCTCCGTACCCGTGAGTGCTAGAAAAGCTTTGTGGGCCCACCATGTATTTTATCCACGCCGTCCATTGATGTTCGAAGATCATTTTAGGGTATGAGCTGATCCAAAGCTCAAGTGGACCACACCATAGGAAGCAGTGGAGATAGTGATGCCCACCGTTAAAACCTTCCTAGGGCCCACTGCGGTGTTTATTTGCCATCCAACCTGGTCCTAAAGCCACATAAACCTAGATGAAGGGAAAACATAGAAAGCAGCTTGATCCAAAACTTCCATGGCCTACAAGTTTTCAACAGCAACCATTAAATCCCCAGTGTTTCCTGTGGTGGGGTCCATTTGAGCTTTGGATTCGCCTTATTTTTTGTATAATGCCCTCAAATGAGCAGGCAGAATAGATATAAGGTGTGGATAAAACATATACATCATGGTGGGGCCCACCGAGCTTCAAACAGTACTGATCACAACTGAATCCCACTCAACCCTAAGTCAGACGGCCAGGATTGGTATGATCGATGGTTCCCGTCTGAGAGGCAGTGAACCAACGGTTGTGAGATTCAATGAACCTACATCCATTGGTTGCCACAAAGGAAGTCAATAATCAATGAGAAAAATGAGAAAGACGTTATTAACTTTAACTGGACCTATTCATGCATAAATGATCTTTATTGTAGATATCAAGAATTGAATGGTCAATATTTGTCAGATTATTGCTTTGATGCTTACATGGTTGTGAAATGTGCTTTGGACCTAATGAAGGGTCTAGATCAATGGATTGGACAGTCCAAGTGCCCCAATGCAACTAAATACTACTCGGTAGAGACTTGACTTCGGTAGTTCTCTCTCTAGTAGTACCGAGCTCGGTACTGGTCTTTGTGACCCCTACCATTATGTAATATTTTATCCACGCTGTCCATTGATATTGCCACATCATCATTTTAGGGTATGAGCTGAAAAATGAGGCTGATCCAAAGCTCAAGTGGACCACAACACATGAAGCATTGGGGATAGTAATCCCCACTGTTGAAAAGGCCTAATGGTGGGCGATCAATCACCACTGTTTCCTGTGGTGTGGTCCACATGAGATTTGGATCTACCTCGTTTTTTTGCCTCATGCCTGAAATGATCTGGAAAAATGGATGGATGGCGTTGATAAAACACAGATCATGGTGGGGCCCACAGATCACCGTCCAGTCCAGTAGCCACCTCACTACTGGCAACGTCAGCAGGCAATCCACGTCCGCTCTAAGAGCATTTGAGAAAAATAATGGGTAATGGGTTCTCTGTAATGGGTTCTCTCTCTCTCTCTTTTCCATCTTTTCTATTTCTTTTCTCTATATAATGCCATATAACAGGTGATACCTCAAACCACCGCATACACAGCTAATATGGCCATGGAGAAATGTCTCTCCCTTGCTTTGCTGCTTGTATTGTTACTGTCCCTTTCTCCTAACGATGCTGCTGCTTCCTTGGATTCCCAAGCTGAAGCAGAAGCTCTACTCAGGTGGAAAGCCAGTCTATTGCAAAGACAGGCACTCAGTTCATGGTCGTTGCTCCCCATCGCCAATGCTTCTACCACCCAAGATAGCTCTCCATGCAACTGGACCGGAATCTCATGCAACAGTGCTGGAAGAGTAACAGAAATAAGTCTACAAGATGCAGGTTTGCAAGGTAAGCTTGATAACTTGAGCTTTTCCTCCTTCCCGAACCTGGCTCTGATCCTTCTCGACAACAATTCACTCTTTGGAACCATCCCAACTCAAATTGGCAATCTTTCTCAACTCGTCGCACTTGGGCTTTCTTGGAATCAGCTTTCTGGCTCAATTCCTCAAGAGATAGGGAAGTTGAAGAAGCTGACGATGATAAGCTTGCCACATAACAATATAACAGGTTCTATCCCATCCTCTTTAGGAAATCTCAAAATTCTGGAACAGCTAGATGTGGCCTCTAACCAGCTAAATGGTTCCCTTCCTGCCAGTCTGGGAAACATGACCAACCTTCGGTCGGTATTCCTCTGCGACAATAAAATTCCTGGCCCCATCCCAAGTGAAATAACCAACCTTAAAAAACTGATGCAGTTTCAAGTGTGTCGTAACCTTCTATCGGGTTCCATTCCTTCTAATCTAGGAAATATGACCACACTCGATAGCTTGCTGCTCGATGAAAATCACTTGCATGGCTCAATTCCTCCACAGATAGGAAATCTCTACCAATTGGCCAATCTAAGATTGTCCTTAAACGACCTTACTGGTCCAATCCCTTCATCTCTTGGACATTTGAGAAGCCTAACTGAGCTCTTCCTACATGAAAATCAGCTCACTGGTCCAATACCTCCATCTATTGGAAATCTGAGTAGCCTATCTAAACTCACTCTATCTGAAAATCAGCTCACTGGTCCAATCCCTCTCTCTTGGAAACTTGAGAAGCCTATCTGAACTCTACCTATATAAAATTCAGCTAACTGGTCCAATCCCCCCATTTCTTGGAAATTTGAGAAGCCTAACTCGAATCTTCCTAGGTATGAATCAGCTCACTGGTCCAATCCCTCCCTCTTGGGAATTTAAGCAGCCTAACTCACCTCTTTCTATTTTATAATCAGTTATCTGGTTCAATACCTCCAGAGATCTCAAATCTAACACAATTGACGACTCTTGGTTTGAAACGCAACAACTTCTCTGGCCACCTACGTCAAGTATGCCAAGGCGGATTACTTGCAGAGTTCACGGCGAATAGCAACCATTTCAATGGTCCCATCCCCGAAAGCCTGAGAAACTGCACCACCTTAAAAAAAGTTGAGCTCCAGCATAATCAGCTCACAGGAAATATATCCCAAATTTTCGGAGTACATCCTGATTTAGGGTACATTGATCTGAGTTTTAATAGATTGCATGGTGAGCTGTCACCAAATTGGGGAGGAAGTCGAAACCTGACATTGCTAAACATCTCTGAGAACAATCTCACCGGTAGAATTCCGCCGCAGATTGGGCAGCTAAGTCAGCTACAGAAACTCGACCTGTCTTCAAACAACCTACAAGGAAAGATTCCTAGTAGCCTGGGGAGTTTGTCCATGCTTTACAGCTTGAGTTTACAAAATAACCAACTATCTGGTTGGGTACCGGGTGAAATTGGAAAACTATCCGATTTGGAGATTCTTGACCTATCAAAGAACAAGCTGAGTGGGCCGATGCCTCAACAATTGGGGGACTGCTCCAAATTGCAGTATCTGAGCTTGAGTGAGAATGCTTTGAATGGAAGCATTCCGTTTCAGATTGGTAATCTAATAAGCCTACAGATTACATTGGATCTCAGCTGTAACTTCCTTTTGGGAGTTATAACCCAACAACTTGGGAAACTGCATATGTTGGAAAAGCTAAATCTCTCCCACAACTTGCTCTCAGGTTCCATCCCGTCGTCTTTCAAAGAGATGATCAGTCTATCTTCCATCGACTTTTCATATAATGATTTGGAGGGCCCTCTCCCAGACAGTAAAGCCTTCCGTCTCGCCCCGTCAAGTGCATTCATAAAAAACAAAGGTTTATGCGGTGAAGCAGAAGGCATTCAGCCTTGCAATTCCTCTTTGATAAACCCTCACGATAGGAAGAAAGACCACAAGGTTGTCATCATTATTCCTATCATGGCAGCCTTATTTCTTCTACTTGTGTTTGCCACCATTTTTTCCATTTTCCTACAAAGATCCCGGAAAACAAGAAATGCAAAGAAAGGGGACGTAGAAATGAAAAATGGAAATCTATTTGCAGTATGTAATTTCGACGGAAAGATTGCATATGAAGACATTGTCAGGGCAACAGAGGATTTCAACTACAAATATTGCATTGGAGCAGGAGGATATGGAAGAGTCTATAAAGCAGATCTACCAATGGGCCAGATAGTAGCTGTAAAAAAACTTCACCTTTCACAAGGTGGCGAGCAAGCTGATCAAAGAAACTTTGAAAAAGAGATACAAGCATTAACAGAAATTCAACATCACAACATTGTGAAGCTCTATGGGTTCTGTTCGCATGCTTGATGCTCTTTTTTGGTGTATGAGTACATGGAAAGGGGAAGCTTGGCTAGCATCCTCAGTGGCAATGAAGGAGCTGTAGAATTGGATTGGGTGAAGAGGATGAGAGTTATCAGAGGAGTAGCTCATGCTTTATCATACATGCACCATGATCGCATTCCTCCTATAGTTCATCGGGACTTATCGAGCAAAAACATTTTGTTGGGTTTCGAATTTGAGGCCCGTGTCTCTGACTTTGGCACCGCTAGACTCTTAAACCCAGATTCATCGAATTGGTCCATACTCGCAGGCACTTATGGATATGTAGCTCCAGGTATGCGCTTTTCTTTCTTCTTTTATGGTAAGGTTGCCTTGAATTTTCTTGTACTTGTTTATGTTAGATAAATTCATGGAACATGGAATGTCTAAATGCATAGTTATAAGTGATAAAGACAACCTAAAAAATTGCTTCTATTTCAGTTGTTCCTTTGAATTGCTAATGATAATAACATTTCCAAGAATTTCCTAGTTGTCTATATAGAAACAAATTTTTAAGTCCCATCTTATTTAGAAGTTTAGAACTTTTGGTAATTTTCATTTTGGGGTAAAAATGAGACGGCCATGCTAGGCCTGGCCTCGCTAGATACTATAAGGACCAAGGACTGAGCCCGAGAAAATTGGTTGGGCTTGGGCCTAGCCCTCCCCAGCCTCAAAATTGATCACACCCTTGTCTCTATGGTGAATGTTACTAATCCATCCCTTGATTAGGTGAGCCACACATTTAGAAAAATGGAAACCATGTGCTATATGTAAGATACATGTGCAGCCTAACCAAGGATTAGAATGATCACATATAGACATTTGGGCTCGGCTGAGATGGGTCAGGCTAAAATGACCAAAATGACCAAGCCTGGCTAAGCAACAAGAGATAATAGGAGAGACGGAGAATAAAAAAGGAAAGGAGTTTTATGGACTTTTCTCACATATTTAGATCAAACTTTCTCCCACAAGAGCAACCCACAAAACCACTCTCATAAACACAGTTCCACTCACCTATAAACATATCTACCAGGTTTTCGCTAGTTATCCATGTGTGAGGATCCCAACCCCTCTACATGCAGAACATGTTGCCAGATGCTGGTTGTCCGCCAGGCATGTCCCACAGTTTAGAAGCCCTAGCCTAAAGATCAGGCCAGTCCAGGGCATCTAATTGCACAGCCCATGCGACGAAAAGCTCAGATAGTCAACATGTGTACTCGCTTGGCATGTATGTCTCGATGTGATGAATGATATGTGTATGGATCTTAGGATTCCAGAACCAGTTCTCTACTTCTCTACTGTCTCTTAGCCAATGTATGAGTCTTCCTCTTTTCTCCCAATGCCTTTTCCAAGCAAGGCAATGAAAACCAAAATACTTGGTAGGGAGGGAATGCAACCATAAGTTTGCGTGGGGGCCCACCATGTTGTGGATATTTCATCCAACTCTCATCAAACATCCATAACCAGGATGAACATACACTCTAAAAAAAATAAGCCTGATCCAAAATTCGGTTGGGACACAACTGCGTGAACTTGGTGGTTTTTAGGAGTGATTTTAC
This sequence comes from Magnolia sinica, assembly GCF_029962835.1. Classification (NCBI taxonomy): domain Eukaryota; kingdom Viridiplantae; phylum Streptophyta; class Magnoliopsida; order Magnoliales; family Magnoliaceae; genus Magnolia; species Magnolia sinica. The sequence continues at coordinate 121,197,894 of NC_080573.1, forward strand.
ATCGTTCTTCCTGATGTGAAGTGGGATGTTTTAACTGCTGCGTTCAACAGGTGCCTCACAAGACGCGGGTCTGAGCAGTAGCAGCCAGAGCATGAGTGCATATGGATCTAGGTTATGAAACACGATCTTATTCTTATGTTTGTGCAGAGCTTGCTTACACAATGAGAGTGACTGAGAAATGTGACGTATATAGCTTTGGTGTTGTGGCACTTGAAGTGACAATGGGAAGGCATCCTAGAGATCTCACCTTATGGTTAGCAACGTCTGGTGGCCAAGATATACTGCTGATGGATGTGTTGGACCAACGCCTCCCACCTCCCACGCTTCAAGAAATGAAGGATTTGGTTTCTACAGCCACGTTGGCACTCACATGCTTACATGCCAACCCTCAATCTCGGCCATCCATGCAGCACGTGTCTCAGGAGCTATCCACTAGCAAGGCACCTCTTCTTGGTGCTTTCCACATGATTACCTTGGGTCAACTGTTAGATGCACGGACATAAAAGGTTTGCTAAGCGTGTGCACGGGTGTGTCGGGTACCCATGCCAATATGGAAGAAGCATGTGAGATCTGACCTTCCATCAGGTGGGCCACACTGTTCGGTTCTTTTGTCCTAGAACTCATATGGGCAAATATTTATATTATGTACAGAACATAAGAAAGGCTAAAACAAAATTTTCTCTAGCCATTCATTCACTCTGTGAATGTGGTCCACCTTGAAGAGGGGAACAGCCTGATTGTCAGGTCAAAAGATGCAAACAGTATTCTGCACCAAATGGAAAGCTCAGATCCCGTGCAGGTGTATGATATTGGCATGTGTGCAAATAAAAGGAAAAGATCCGGTGGAAAGCTGTACCATCTAAGTTTGTTACCTTGTACTATCTGTTGGCTTGAGTGCTATAAATTCAATCAGTTATCTGTTAGACCCTCCATGAATGGATCGTAATCTAGAAAATCACGTGGGTAAGATAATCCAAGCTGTTGATTGGAGAAGTTGTCTGTTGAATACTGACCATTGAGAGGACCTTCTTCTAGGAAGTCTCATAAACCTTTCATTGAACAGCTAGGATCATTGATTTTTGGGGTACAATGAATCCATGATTGGACCCAACAGTTGAATGGTCTGAATCTCATGCATGTATACCATATGAACAAAGATTGAGTGCTTGATAAATTGACTTGGGTATCAACAAACAATCAATAAATTATAGAAGTTTGAGTCACGAGTTCACTGCAAGTTTTCTCTATTGAGTCCAAATATACTTTTGTGCTCTACACAGAATTCAACTTTTGAGAAGGGATGGCAACTCCTGGTTCAAGTAAAGAAAGTGGTTTCATGGGACAAAATGGGCCCTCTAGCTTGTCATGGCAGCTTACATTGTTATGTGCTGGTCCACTTTATTTTCCTTTGTCTGGGTTTGTTCCATTTTAGTTGTGGTCTTTCCCTCCTATTTCTATCTTCTTATTTAAATTTCAATAAATTTATAGGTGGTATGCTCTCACCTTTCAGGAAAGAAGCAAGTCCAAAAATATTTAGCACCTTCAATCATGGCTTAGATACTTTTGTAAGTACTGATATTGAGCTGGGTAGGATTATGTTACTTTCATAATGCTAGTTTGCTCTAATGCATGAATAACTGGCAGTGGCTTTAACAAGTGTTCAAAATATTGGTATCACGCTACAAATCGCACCCTTGGGATATAGATACATATCGGTTATTGCATGGGATATATCATTTGTATCGGGTAATTTATCCCACTTTTTGGGAAACATGGGGAAACATTTTCCAATGGTTGAATTTTTCAATGGAACTTTGGGGATTGTTTAAAACGACCTTAACACACACTTTTAAATCATAACATCTCAAAAAAGAAGTGCAAGTAATAGGTTTACTTGGTATAGGGTCCTAAGCTATTCGTTGTTTGAGTGAACTATTGCAACTATATTCAAATTGAATGCCTAACATTTAGAGTGTATGTGATGATCATCTCATCAAACACTTCTAAATATTTCGAAATTAATCTCAATTGACAGCGAGTTAAAGGGAAGTTTCAGATTCTGTGCCAATGGCACGTTTGCAAAGGTGCTCACGTAAGAAAATGGAAAAGGATTTTATATATATATATATATATATATATAAATCCATTCCACGCAAAGCATTCACTTTTGGTGGGTGATCTTATCATCCATTGGCTAGGAAAATGGAAGGCCTATATTGATCATACTACAAGCGGTGCTAGCATTGGTCTAAACCATCCACCATGGGGTTACCCCTTTGATTGTTCCTCTCTCTCTAAAAGTCACTTTGGTTGGATGATCCTAACCATCTCGTGTTTCCTACTTTTGATTGCCCATCTAACTACTATTTTAGTTTTTAAAAAAAATAATCTTATTTATAATTTAATTATTAACTATTGAGTCGAGTTGAGTTTTCAAGTTTTTAAACTATGGGTAGAACAGAATACAAGACACCTCATGCAACACACCACTTACCACTGACTAACACAGCTATGTTTCCAGCAAGACTACATTTAACTTAACCAATTTCGCATTATTTCTAATTTTGTTGACTTTCAAATTTAAGTATTCTTAAATGCATATTAACACAATCACTTGTCATATGTATTTTAGAAAAATATGAATAAATATTTTGGATTCTTTAATGTTATTTTATACAAAATCTCCCAAGGAGTTCATGCTGCCTAACTTTTAGCTTTGGGAGAACGCACCTCTTCTCTGCTCCATGTGGACTAGTGGACATGATAAATGTAGTCATGTGCCAAAAAGGATAATACACAACTAATTTCTTAACAAGGTATGTTCAAATGCTTGATGGGAGAATATGCATGGTTTGCTTGGGTTTTCAGTTTGTACAAGTGGGGCCATGGTTCAGTGATCCAAACTGTGAGATGATGCACCCAACAGTGGATGGTCTGCTCCAGATGGGAAAATCTTATCCCTTCAATTGGTGGTCAGAAAATTAGATGGTTAGAAAAATACACAACAATCCAGACCCCACTTAGAAAGGCCAAAGATTGGATGACTGGGATCTTCCACTCTTGGGGATTTTTTGGTGCATTGAGCAATCATGGCAGGGCCCATCATATCAACCATGGATGCCACTTGTTCAAGCTGTAAAACCCAAGAAAGCTGTACATACATCTATTTCTTAATAGCTCAAAGATAATGGGTGATAACAAATGCATGTAGGAGGAATGCTGATCCAGCAAGTGCATGTGCCATGTGAGAAGAAGGCGCCAGTACTCAGTTTCTTTGGTTCACATAGGCAGTGAACCGAGCAGAGAGGGTACCATACTCAGATGTGCGGTTCCACCATCTATGTGAAGATTGAAGCATGTTCTACCTTTATCCATGCACATGAGATTAGAATTCCTCTGCATAGAGGTGTTTTATGATGCTTAATTAAAAGGATCAGCAGTAAGAAAGTATGGAGCTTACCCATAATCAATTGATCAAATCTCCTGCCGCATCCCTTCAGGACTGTTTAGGCCCACTTGTCTTTGAAGGCCCAGCTCGCTCCACCATAACATCATAAAGCTGCCTCCCGTTCTATTATATGAAAAGAAGAGGGGGGAAAAGTAAGCATGTTTGAAAAGTTCAGCAAGGAGGTGCAAGCCTCGAGGCCTGCCTATGCTAAAAACTGAAACTTAACAGTAGAGCACAATTCAGAAACTAACTGATTGACTCAGAACCAGAGGAGGACGCGGTCTTGCCGAACCCTAAGGGCCTGTTTGGTAGACTCCTAAAAATGAGTTCATCTCATCACAATTATTTATTAGAGATCATGATTGTTGGTTATATTTAATCCTTACCAAACAGAAATATGATCTCTGATATAAAATTATGATTAACTAAAACCATAGTTCTAAAACTCACTGACTCGACTTGACTTGAAACTTGGGTGAGTTAACTCGACTCGGGAAGATTTTGAGCCAAGTCTCTGGGAAGCTCAGTACTGGACCTAAGTCAACCTGGACTTGGAGAGACTCTTCGAGTCGACCCGATGGCTTGGCTGACTAGACACAATTTGGCATGAGTTGAACTGAGTCACTTGCCTTAAGTAGCGGGATTTCATTAAAAAAAAAAAAAAACATTGGGAGCTAGATTTGAACCCCAAACATCACACCTAAGGGAGTCAACGACCTTAACCGTGAGGTAATGGTAGTGTTGTTGCTTTGAGTTACGTTTTATTTTACTTATACGATATCTCACTATTTTAACTATCTATAAACAATCCTAATATTTTCAATTCATTATAATAAAATATTGAGTAGAGTCAGGTCGAGTCTTTGAGTCAACTTGACCCAGCTGAACATCTAGTTGAATTGAGTTTTCACGTTTTTGAACCATGATTAAAATGAGATGAACTCATTTTTAAGCCTATACCAAACAGGTTCTAAGTACCCAGTCCAGACTCCAATTTATAAAAAGATTGGCTAAATCATCATCATAAGATTGAAGATCTTCCATTGGTTCGTAATATTCAAATTGGGAAATCGAAAGATTAATTTCTAAACTTTGTCTGAGTTTCTGAACATGGTAATCTATGAATTCATGCCTTTTTGCAGCCTACAGAAGACTTACAAAGATTACTGGAAAGAAGTGCACTTGTCCTTCGGGCTTTGTCTGTGTCTCCTTAAAATACACCAGGATTGGAAAATTTGGCCACCACAGTTCCCAATTCACAAATGTAGAATATCTACAGAAGAAAAGAAAAAGTGAATCAACGAATATTTCATTGAAGAGGTTTGCTTGCATACATCCTGACATATTACAATAAGATACATCAGGACTCTAGCCGTTGGATTTAGTTTCAATGACATAAAACTGTTTACTTGATAGGGTTCCCCTTGGATGAGTGATGCCAAAAAATTGAATATTTCAATCCATTGATTGTAAGAGAGGGAGGGAGAGAAAGAGAGCATCTTAGATTGAATATTTCAACCCATTGATTGTATGAAGGTTATGGTGACTGTTCATGTTCAATGTAAAAGAGCCAATTATCCAAAGGGTTAAAATAATCCAATTGAGAGCTTTTATTTAGTGCCTTTCCGCCATACGAAGTAGAACTTGTCATATAAATGGTTTGGGTCATTGGAAGATGACCGAGATTCGAAGCCTAAAGTCCTCACTTATCATATTGTAATACGTTGGGATGTATTTGAGCAAACCTCTTCATTGACACCCTTGAATTGGATCATTCAACAGACTCACTTCCAACGATTTTTCCCACCGACAAAGACATTCTCACCAGATTCCTGAAGCTGATCCCCTACTTTTACCTCCTGAAATTACAGACCATCAAAACAACAGAGAAAGATTCAAGGATTGGACAAAAGAAACATTTGCTACACCAATGGGATAAGTAGAATTAGGTTACATGACTAGGTTTCTTGCCAAGATTTAAATTTTAAAACTCAACTTGGACTCGATAAGGGCCCGAGTACAAGTCAAATCTGAACTTGGTCAAGTGTTCACTTGGCTTTTTTTAGTTTAGAAAAGCTCATGCTGCAATCATAGTTCTAGAGATTGGTTTTGGAGTGGAACTAACCTCAAATAGAATGACTCCTTCCTACTCAGTCTGAACAGTTCCAACACGGAATTGATGCATGTTTTGTTAAGGCTATTTATTTAGTTCTCCACTGATTATAGAGAGTCAACTGGGATCATACAATAATTGAAACCATGGATGTGATCCTTTTTTAAAGTTTTTGAGCACCAGGTGTTTTTCTCATGTAATAGGAAGTCCATTTAACTAGTTAAATTGATCTGAGCCTTGAACGATTCATGTTGACTCTATGAGTTTTCCAAGCTATGCTCCTTTCAAAATAACGCAGGTAGGAGAGATCTTGGCATTAATGTACTTGGGCAATAGCTTGACTGGATTGATGTATTTAATATAAGGCACTCTCTATATAATGTGGATGAGAGAAGCATTCGGAACATATCGGTGAAAAAGAGTCATGTATGATGCAAATCCTTCCAATATGTATTATAGAAAAGAAACAATGTTGTTCTTGACACTGAAGTATCTAGGCAACATATGCTCCAAGTTGAAATTTTAGTTCCGGAATCTGGAGTACTGATAACCAGGGCAGCTTTCAGGTTTTTGAGCTATGCCAAACCTTGGTTCATTGCCCAATCCATTGTATGCACACTCATATGGTTGGTGGTAATCCTCTGGTGAGCCCTTTTATGGATGGGCAAGGTACAAAAGTGACAAAGATCGAACAAGTGTAACCAACATCAGTAGACTTGTAACCTTTTAACATGGACCACCAACAATTTTTTTATGTCAACTTCCCGTTTGAAGGCTACAGGTCCAAAAGCTAGGATAGAACGCTCGGACTGATTTTCCTACCATGGGTCATCACAGTAGCACTTACCAGATGGATAGTCAACTGTCAACAATGAATATAAAGTAGTTACAAACTTACAATGAAGGGCTAAAGTTGTTTTCTTATAGGTTATAACCATTGGACATAGAGAATTGCGGCTATATTGAGGAAAGATTTGGAAGAGCTCTCAAAATCAATAAATGAATATATAAATAATCAGAAGGATCTGAAAATGAATAGACTAAATTTCTTTTTTTCTTTAACTTTGACAATATCATTCCTAAAAGGCCAAAGTCGCAAATTTACCAGTATAGAAAACAAAAAGATCTACAAATTTCATGAAGCTGAAAGCTAAACATTTGCAGTTTCAGTTTTCATGCAAAGTTTATAACTTAATATAGATATGCACATTGCAAAGGAACACCAACTTACACAAAAAGCCTTCAAATACTCAGCTCTTTGTTTCATAAGGTTTAAAAGAAAAGAAAAAAAAAGAACATATTTCTAAGGGGCCAAAAGAACAAACCAGGGACTCTTCATCAAACACGAATCTCACTCTAGTTGTCTGAAAAAAGTAGGAACATGTGTCAGCTGGTTCATAAAGAACAATGAAAATGGACTGCAATATTAAATTAAATTTGGAAAGTACTATTCATGGGAGTGCATAATAGAAGTACAGATAAAAGATCTTGTACAGTGAAAAAATTATAAGACTCATGGTTAATCATTATTAGAGTGGAGTATTCCAATTTCCAACATCCCTTTTAAGAATCTTTCATGCAAATGTTACAGTGTCTTTGCAACTAAGAGTAAAATTTGCAGAAATCTTCACAAAACAAAATCACAAGAATATCTAATCAAGTTTGTACTGCAAATAATTTGGGGAGGAGTCTCATCCTCTGTGGAATATTTAGAAAGTGTAAGGAGTCATATATAGCTTTAACATCTTCTTAACCTGAAATGGCTGAGGAAAGGAAAAGTTCGTTCTTGAGGGTACACCCGGGAACACAACCGATGGAAACAGGGTGGAGCCTGTGGCCCAGGGGATCAGAGCACGTGGTTACGAACCGTGCTGTTGAGGCCTCAAATCCCTCCTTGCCCACAACCAGCCCAAAAGGGAAGGAACTGTCCTTAACCTCTGGGGTTAGGAAGATCATGATCAGGACAGCAGACACAAACTCATGTGACCTTCTACCTTATGTTGCATCTACGAGCATTTAGCAACACGATGCCAAATAAGGATATATACAGTTTACATGCTAATCAACCCAAGTGAAATTACGGTAAGAAATTATGGGGGCCTAAACTAAAAAAAAATAATAATAATAAAATAAAAACCACTCGAGACATTGGAGCAAGAGACAAAAGGGTCTAGACTAGACTGAAAGCAAGCTTACCAACTCAAAATGAGAGAAAAAAGGGTCTAGACAACAAACAGGTTTTATCAAATGCCAGATAATGGTAACACTCCAGCAAATTAAAGGAAGCTTTTACAAAATGGTAATGAATGAGGGTATGAACTCCAAATGGGTCGACACGACTCAAAATGGAGTAAGAATGACATAAGAAAGAGCCATGTTTGGGCTTTTATCTGTACCTGGAATAACAAAAGCAATCCAAGGAGACCAGCTGGAGCTGCTGGCAATAGATTGCCTTGATATGCTAGTCCACCTGCTAAACCTGCATCCATTAACATTTAACATCGAAAGAAGAATCAACCTACCCACATGCCATTTTCCAGAGGATAATGGGTGTCTTACAAAGTCCAGATCGTAGTTAGTGTTGAAAATGACTTATGTTTGGAAAACAGTATAAACTATGATATCAAAAGAATTCAGGAAAAATCATAATAATTTAAATTTTGAATGATATCAAAAGGCATCAGGAAAAATCATAATAATTGAAAATTTGATGTTTTCTGAATTTTTCAAAAAAATAATTAAAAATTCAAGCATAATTAAAAATTCAAGCCTTTCTTTACTCTCCTTAAGTTTGATGTATTAAAACCTTACTTTCAGAGAGAACATGAAAGAAAAAAGCATGTAACTATTTCATCCTTAAACACATGTTTTTGAACTGACATTTATACCCCATGATTTTTCTTAATGCACCCTTTTTTCTCTAACTTTTTCTTCTATTGACAATCAACCAAAAAAAGATGGTGCAAATGTCAGTGTTTTCATGATCTGTGTAATTACTGACTCTGTTTTCCCAGGACCACACCATGTGCACCCACCATTTCATTGTGATAGCGAGCACCCCAAAAGGTGAATTTTAAATGCAACTCCCAAGTTTTTAACCACGGTATCCAGAACTAGAGATTTGCTAAACCCATACACATGTACAAGGCAGCCTACGTACACACCACCACACATGCCAGTGTGGCGGGTGGTGCAATATCTAGTCATTCATAAGGTGGGTGGATCTCATCATGAAAGTGTTCTTGCTAAACAATCAAGGTGGTCGACTAAGCAGATAGGCCACAATATTTGAAACAAGTGGACATGTTAGAAAACTTTGGCAAAGTTTTTCATAGCGGTACATTTGTTCTATAAATTTTGTCCCACATGACAAGTGGAACCTGATTCTTGAATCAGGGCCATCTATGTAGTGGTAGCGTCTGATGGATGGACTGGATCTTTCACCTTTGAGCCATGGGGGCACATGTGCGGCGTGTACATCAGCTGCCTTATACACGTGTTTTGTTAGCAAAGCTTCTAGAACTATATAGAGATTGTAGTTTTTCAAATTGGGCAGTTACCTTCATAGTGGATCTGACCGCCTATGTCTTACAATCAACTACGGAAACAACTGGATCATCAAACAAATGAAGCAAGGTTGCATAATGGCTGATACAGCAGTGCCGATACTGGATGTGAGGGGTGAAACAGTTAGATTCATCAGCACCAATATGCACAGTATGTACCAGTTACAGGTTGAGATACTTCAATAGGCATGTTTTTCCTCCTTTTTTCTCTCATTTCTCTAAACCCTAGAGAGCTTAGAAACCTAATTTTGACTAGATTTTAGGCCAATTTAGGAGATCAAAACACTAAAACCAATTTTCAGAACTTTGAAATGAAGCATTTGCCGAGATCAAAATTCACAGACAATATCAATTTTGAGGTGAAGATTTCAATCCTTGTGCAGACTACATCCCTTCTACACAGCTTAACGTAAAAAAGTATGCTTATTGAAAAGATTAAGTAGATCTCTCTCCACGGCACAGACTCAAGTCAGTGAAAGTTCAATTCAACCAATATCTTTATATCTTACTTCTTTATGGTCCTCACTTTGAGTGCTTGCAATTGCATACAACCTTCAAATATAGGAAATTTAACTGAAATAATCTATCACCTATGGCGAAGTTATGGGTGACAAGCCTCATCAAGTGAAAAGTGCCTATTCTAAAAACTTGAGTAGACTCAATCAAATCTCAACAAGTCTTAAATAAACACCTGATTTGGTCATGCCCCAGTCAAGATTCTTCAGGAATTGGCCGACTCCACTCAACAATACTAGGAAAAACTCTTTAAAAAGAAAAAGAAAAAAGAAACTCGACAAAACTCAACTCGATTCACCAAGCCTCTACAATATAAAATACATTAAATGTTACCAAATCTTGGAGTTCAAGACTTCAAGAAACCTGACTGAGTTACTTGACTTAACTCAACAGGCCTTTGAGTCGAGTTGAGTTTTCGAGTTTTTAAAATCCTGGTACACTGTGGCAAGGCTCCAACACCTGTCATGCATGGCCATGGTTTGGTATTTAGTGATCTAGACACTTATCTGACAGACCCCATTCTAAACAGAGAAGCCCCAAAAGACACCACGGTCGGAAGAGCTCAAGTCCTAAACCTTCAATAGTGGCCTACAAAAAGACAGTTAACTGAAAAGGATAGAGATGGTCCTCTTCAAAGTCTCTCGAGGTGGTTGTTGACTCAATTTTTTTGTTGGTTTCGGAATGGAGCGTCTATTGTGTTAACTATTAATTGCTAAGGTTTGGGGTTTTTCTTCTCTTTTTACTCGTATTCTTTTCCTGCATTTGCTTCAGCCAGCAGGCCTTTAATAAATTTCCACTAATCTTCGAAAAAATGGTCCATCTTCTTCAATGAAAGAAGGCTAAAGATTGGAAGGCTATGAACTTTCAATCTGTGAGATTTTCGGGGCATCTGGCATCCATTTGTGGCTAACAGATCAACAGTCCAGATCATAGAACCATATGGGGCCCACATATATGGACTTGGGAGCCACGGCACAGCGATACTTCTCCTGGCATCTAAACTATCAGCCTATCAACATTTAACAAAGTACCATATAGGCCCCACATATATGGACTTGGGAGCCACACCACAGCAGTGCTTCCCTGGTATCTACACTACCAACCTGCCAACATTTAACAAAGTACATCCAGAATGCAATGCTCACCCAATAAAACAATTGGTATTCTATAGTCTGGGTCAGGGATCACTGTCTCTCTTTTCTTGGCCTTTCTTGCAACCTGCCAAACAACCAAAGAACAAATCATCTTTCCTAAAGAAGTTTGTAAAATGAAAGACACCAATACTCAAAACATCAGCTGTCGATACGGAACTTGACATAGTATACTCTGTTTGGCTTGGATCCAAGTATCAGGTACAAGCTCAGATTTTGTTCAACGTAGATGAACTTGTCAATTTTCATTGTTTTGGCCAATCCAAAATTGGAAACCCAGAGCCTTATTTCTGACTTAAACAGCATATAAACAATCAACATGCAGAACAGAATCATAATCATCCAACTGCAGTCATTTCAGATGCATCAACTCATATGAAGGAACCAAACAAAATGCGGGCATATGGTGAAAAGTAGTGCAAACCATCGATGCAACCACAGTGCAGCTTCTACGGCTGCGACTGATCTCTCTACTTATAAGGCTGTTACCACATAAGAATCTACCATAGAATGAGCTCTGGATATTTTTTGTGCATTCTCTCACATCTCTGCCTGTTAAAAATGAAAGACAGGCAGCTGGTTTAGTATTTCTTCCCAATAATTACTCAATGAAACCACAAAGAAGTGCAAATGAGGTTCGGAATAGTAATAAGAAAGGTGACGCCTTTGGAGGTTGGTTGATATCAAGTTTACTTGAACATACATATTCAAAGTCGCTAGGCAAAAGCAAGGTCTTGATCTGAGACAGCTTGATTTGGGACAGAAAAACTGACTTATTTTGAAGAATTAGTATGACTCCGGAATAAGATAACAACAAGAATTTGAAAGTGCATGCGCAAGAGACTGAATAGGCGATCCACAACACATGAACCAACATGGCATGTGAATATGAGACCTGGTCTGCTCATCAGTTGTGTCTCAACTCCCACCATGAACATGCCTTGCCGAAAAATCATGCTGACTGACTAAAACAGGTGGGCCACACATGTACATTGAATATAGACCTTTGTTTCATGTTTCAGTTTCATACTGACAATAGTTCTCACACACTGTGGCCACTTGATGAGTTGAACAGCCTGATTCCCCAGCCAGGTCATACTTACAAAGGGTGAATCTTCCACACATGTGATACACCACATGCATTGCGAATCGCCTGTCAAATCTCTCCTCGCGCAACTCGCCCTACCGCACTTCTCTTAAACCATGCGAACAGAAGATCATTCATCCATTTGTAAAATTAGCCAGACGAAATCTTGTCCCCAACGTATATGAAAATGTGTCAGAAACTATGATGCACAGCATAATGTGTAGGAGATAATGCTGTTAATGGTCCAGATCAAAAGATCCTAGCCATCCGAGCCATGGACGATCGCTCTATTTACATTCTTAACAGTCAATTCACTGGCCACCATTTGAAGGGTGAAGAAATTCCTGTCTGGGAGATTTCTTGTGCATGAACCATCCAAGCAGGGCCCATTATTACCAACGGTTCAGAATCTCAGATCACATACCACAGGTCCACATGTACAAAATAACATCTGAGCAAATTGTATATAATTCTGGCCAAGTGAGCATTATACAATGAACTAATAGCCAAAATTACACAAAACACACATATTACACAGGTGTTCGTTTTACTTCTGTCGCCACTCAGGACCCAGCATCCGTCGCCCCCCACTGGGCCCCACATGCTGAGTGGTCCGATGATCGGAACCGTGCATGGTCTAGACTTTATGCTATATGAACGGCTAATCAGCAAAGAGAAATTTTTTCAATGCCACTCATTCAACTCCAAAAATCAAAGGTAAAGATCATCACTGAGGTGTGATTACGGGACAATAGCTTAGTGACGAAAACATGGACGGTTCAAATCACCGAACCGTCTCAGAATGTGGGCCCCAGTGGATGGCGACGTTGGATCCTGAGTCGCGAGAGAGGCAAAACGAACGCTATCAAAGAAAGTACATACACCTAAGGAAGGGAAAAAGAGAGAGAATATACACAGAGAGCATACACGGAAATAAAAGAAAGGATGATTAGGAAGTGAGAGTTACTTACGTGGAGAAGAGAGGAAAGGGCGAGTAGATAGTAAGAGAGCGCTCTCCATTTTCCTTCTCTTTCGCAAACGAAGGATTTGCGTTTCTGTCGCGGCTTTCTGCTATCCACGGAAATGCGGCTCCAACTGCAGATCTCTACAATTACCAAATAGTCCCTCTACTTTGCCAGAATTGCCAGAACTTAAACGGCTCAGATTATCATTTAAGATGTACTGACCAGTGGAAACCTAACCTATCAAAACCCGATTGATGGAAACGGTGTGATTTTCTCCGCAGGGCCCTGAGATATAATAGTGGACGGTCCCGATCAATGATTTTCATGTGCGGCTCTCGTGGATGCGGAAGCGGATTGCGTGGGGTGCCACACACCACGGACATAGGTGATGTGTTGACGTGGTAATGTTCTCTGGGACCCACCATGATGTAGGTGTTATATCCACACCGTCCATCCATTTTTTGAGATCATTTTAAGGTATGAGCCCAAAAATTAGGTAGAACCAAATATAAAGTGGACCACACCATAGAAAGTAGTGGATATTGAATGCCAAACATTGAAGAGAACCACATAAGTTTTGGATCAAGCTGAGATTTGTGTTTAACCTTCATTTAGTTCTTTGTGACCTTATGAACAGTTTGGATGGAAAATAAACATTACAGTTGGGCCTAAGGAAAGATTCAACGGTGGGTGTCATTGTTCCCACTGCTTTCTGTGATGGGTCCACTGGAGGTTTGGGTCTGCCACATTTTTAGGCTCATGACATAAAATGACATCTCAAAACGGATGGACGGTGTGGATATAACACATACATCATAAAACTTTGCCACTGTAATACACCACCGAGGTCAGTGGCGTGCGGCACACCACACAATCCGCTTCCGGTGGATGCATTCAATATCACTTGCTTGAGGATCATGTAATCGTCACCACTCACCATTCCTTAACTCTAGGCAACTCTTTCACGGCCAGCTGGACCGTCCAAAACTCGGGCCCGATCGCTGGTGGAGAATAAATTGGGACTATCTCAACCGTCTATCCAGTCGCCATTAGCGAGTGGTTAAAAATTAATAGCCAATAGGGCCGAGCATTTGGACGGTAGAGATTCACATATGGATCCGAGCAGGCCAAACAAACACCAAGGGCATGAAGGTAAAAACAACGTAATAAGAAACTCCCAAAAGAAAGGGCATGAAGGTAAAAAACACAGAACAAAATGGCTAGAGCGGTATCGCCTTATCTTCACCATCGTTTCGACCACCAACTGAAAACTCATTCCTCATCCGAATTCTTCATTCTCCATTTTCCCCTTTTTTTCATAAACCCAGAATAAAATGGCAAACGCTCTATACTTCACCACTATAAATTCCTTCAAAACTCCAACCAAACCAGGTATTTCCACGTCTGTCCTTTCTCTCAATTTTCAAATTCTTCTCCCGAAAACCCCCAAAACTTCCCAATGATTCTTCCTTTTGGGTATTTTGAATTCTTTCAGGTGTTGCAATCGACTCACATGCTCCAAAGGTTCAGCGCATCGACATCTTCCGACATCAAAATGCCAACTTTCAGACCCTAAAGCCTAAGGCAAGGATCTTTCCTGTCTAGCGTCTAATGCACTCATAATGCTAATCTTCATACTGCTGAGGTGAAAGCTTAGACTTTAGGTTTCTCCTCTGTATGCTATATTTCACTAAATTGTTTGGGGGAATAATCATATAATTTGAATGTACGGGAATTGTCATCCGTTCGAGCTCAGTGGGCCCCACTGCCGTGATTTGTGAGTGCTGTCCAACCAATCCATTGGAATTTACAGGCAAGAGTTTGGATGGTAAATTTTGATTGTAAAAGTAAACACTTAATAAGTAAACTCGGGGGTTTTTTTTTTTTTTTTTGGCAAAAAGCCATGTTTCAGATTCCAGGTGAAGTGTTTACAACTGAAAAGACATTAGACATGGTAGAACACAATGGTTGATACACACTCATGATGTGTGGGGTCCTCCATGATGTGTTCAGTACAGGCAATCTGTCCATGACAGAACACGTGTTTTATACATTGTAAACACTTTACAAGTTAGTCGAATGCATGAATTGTTTACCTGTAAACACTTTAACTTAAAAGCCAAACAGAATAGCGTGTAAACAGTTTACACTTGAAACTCTTTTCAGGTCTAAATTGTTTACAACTTAAAACTTTATAGGCATCCAAACGACCCCTTTGACTCCTCATTTTGGGGAATAATTGAGTACGATTGAATGGTAATTGTTGTATGTTTGGGCTGTGAGGCCCACCTTGATGTGTGAGTGCCATCCAACCCGTCCATTTGATATGCCCAAAATCCAGCCAGATTCATTGCTTAGGTGGGGCCACAACAAAGGGAACGGGGTGGGGCACTAGGGAGGGGGACTGATCTCTTCCAGCTAGAGTGAGTTTCCGGTGCATTTCCAGCTTAGGGAAGCAAGGCACCTTTCAATCCCTACTTATTACATTAATTGCAATTCAATTGGATCAATCAAATCTTGATATTGATATGTAATGATTTTGGGGAGGGGGGGGTGCCCACCATAGGAACTTCTGGATGGGATGTCAGGTCCACTGCATTGTGTATGTGTCATCTTGCCCACTCAATCAAGTTCAACCCGCCCAGATGATAGGACACACCAAAGCACAAGCCGCTTCGAAACTTAGATGGGCCACAACAAATGGATGCAGAGGTTTTAGGCTTGATTGACATTGCTCCCTATGGTGCATCCCACTTGAGTTTTGGATCGGGGTGATTCTTGGGAAATGTGGAGAACATAAGAAGGCGCTTCAGAGGCACGGTTTGGATTCTACATACATGTCATCGGTGGGCCCCACACAGCTTGAACATATGGAAAGTACCATATGTCTGAACATGTGTGATCATTCCCTCCTTTGTTTTTGCTGTCTGTGGCGGATCAACTGTTTGTGTGCTGGGACTCGTTTTGTATGGGAGATATCTCAAAAATCTTTCCTATTGCATCATTTTTAACAGCCACATAAAGCCTCTGTTTCTTCATGTTTAGATGGTGGACTGTTGGCCGTAATTTTACATTTGCAAGCTAATGAATGGCTGGGATCATCTGATCAATGAGAAGCTTGGTCCATCCTAATGTGGGGACCATGAATGGAGGATTTTGATTACCAAAAGATCAGCCCCATTGGTACCATCTATGGTTTTTTTATTTTTTTATTTTATTTTATTAATTTTAATTTTTAATTTTTAAATAAAAATAAATCAGCTTGTTGTCTGAAGGAAAATCCAAAATCATAGTTTAAAGGCCTTAAACTGGACAAGGGCCACTCTCGGCTTTTTTTTTTTTTTGTTATTTTGTTTCATCTTGTTTGTCTTCCTCCTTATACAGGCTACAGGCAATAATCAACGAACGAAACCTAATAGCATTGTCTGTGCTGATTGTGATGGGAATGGTATGTTAATCATTGCCTTTTGTTATTTTATGTGGATATTTAAATTATTTTCATTTTTATTTGTGAAATTTGGTATTAAAATTCATCATGGTGTGCCGTAAAAGGCTGGTACATAAAGGTAACGGTGACAACCGTTACACGTTACGGGGTCGCAATGGGCGTCACAGCTGTTATGGAAAATAATGACCCATAAATGTCATTAACAGCCCATTACACCCCCTGTAAGGGCCACAAGTGTAACAACCTTGTGATGGTCTGTTATGGGACAGATATAGGTATTTTAGAATATATTTTTTCAACATTATGGGGCAGATATAGGTTTTTCAAGTTTTTTTTTTTTTTTTTTTTTTTAAATTTTAAATTTAATAATAAGAAAAGTGACCAGAATGGTCGTTACAGGGGCCATAACAACCGTTATGACTTGCATCATAAAGGTAACAATGGTGGCTGTTACTGCCACAATTATCATTATGGAATACCTTGAAATTCGCAAAAGAGAATCTAATTGATGTTATGAAAAGTGTTGCATTGATTTTGCTTTGCTCCGTGCTTTTTTTTTTTTTTTTTTGTTGAAAGATGAAGCAATATTATCCAGAAGCCAAAAAAAAGAAGAAGCAACAAAACAAAAGAAGTGAAAAACAAAAGAAAAAGGAACAAAATAAAAAGAGAAATACAATCCAGCCGCAGACCTTGCCTGAAACAACCGTAGGGCAACCAATCAAACAAAAATAGAACCTGGTTATGAACAACCATCGCTAAATAATTAAGATTCCAAAAGGCACAATTATTCCTTTCTAACCAAATTGACCTCATAATAGTTAGCAACGCGAGTCTCCATTTGTGGACTAGAAAAGAATCCCCTCCTCCCCCATGCCAAGCCCTAAACAGATTGTCGATTGAGCCAGGCATCACCCAAGAGATGCTTGTAGGCCTTAGGATGCTTGACCAAATAGTCCTTGAAATTGAGCAATGTATGAATAGATGATCCACCTTATCCTCCACCCCTAGAAATAGTGGACAAGCATTAGGAAGCACTATGTTTCTTTTACAGAGTTTGTCGATGGTTAAGATCCTACTCCTCTCCATATGCTAGGTGAACGCAACAACTTTAGGAGGAGCCCCATAGGACCACACATAAGCAGTGTCAAAACAGTCCCCAACATGCTCGATTTAGGAGAGGTGCCGGTATAGAGGACTAATAGAAAATCTGCCAGAATTCCCATGACACCAGACGAGAATTAGCATCATCCGGACAGATTGACAGACCCAGCAAACGAGAAAGCAGACAAAGCAAGTTATTGAATTCAGAGTTATAAAGGTCCCTACGACAAGGGGGAACCCAAACCCCCTAGCTAGAGACACAGCTAGCCACAAAAATGTTGGCCACCAGACATAGATTGGCTAGGCCCGGAAAAGATGACCGAAGAGAGGAATTACAGCACCAAACATCTTCCCAAAACCTAATTCTAGATCTGTCACCAACAGCAAAGCCAATACACTCAAACACGGTAGGGGCAACTCTATCTATAGCTTTCCACAAAGAAGCACAATAAAGGGAGGAGTCTTTAATCCGCCAACCCATGGGGAATAAACCATACTTTGCAGCAATGATTTTCCTCCACAAACTAGACTCTTCCGCCCCAAATTGCCAAAACCATTTACCCAACAGGATATAATTCACAACCTCAAGCCTTCTAATCTTCCCCCCTCTCCCCACCCCCTAATCATGGGGCCAAAAGAGCTCAGACCATTTAAGGAAATGAAATTGACCTTTCAAAACCCTTCCTTGCCATAAGAAATCTCTTTTGAGCTTATCAGTACAATCGATTACCTCCTTTGGACATCAAAATAAGGATAAGAAATACAGGGGAAGGTCGGAAAGAGACAATTTGATCAAAGTCAACCTTCCCCCAAGCTATAGCAACTTTCTCTTCAAAGGGCTGAGTTTCCTTTCTAATCTTTCCACAACTTCATCCCGCAGGTCCTTCACCACCTTTCAAACAAAGGGGAAGGCCCAAATAGGAGGATGAAAAAGAACCAACACCACATCCAAATATCTCAGGCGGGCAAGAGAGAACCTCCTGAGAGATTTGAATGCCCAGAATTTCACTCTTGGACAGATTAGTTTTCAGACACGACACCATTTCAAAGCATCTAATAGCAATCCTAAGATTAGCCACCATGGATTCCTTGGCCTCACAGGCCAGAATGGTGTCATCTACAAATTGGAGATGAGTGATTGACTGCAGATAATTATTAACAACAAACCATTTGAACGACCCAACTGATTGGCCTCTACATAACATCCTGCTCAGGCCTTTCGATACAATGGAAAAAAGGAAGGGAGATAACAGATCCCCCTACTGAAGACCCCAAGAAGACTTAAAGAAGCCAAATGGGGAGCCATTAATCAGAATAACAAATTTAGCCGAGGACTCACAGCATTGGATCCACCTTCTACCAATAACCCTGAAGTCCATCTTTCCCTAATTCAAACTCTATGAAAACAATGTTTTCTTCTTCTTTTTTCCTTCTTGATTTACAAAATCAGAATCAATGTACATTTTAGTGTTTCATTCCGCTTCATAGGTGTTTCAGTTCTACAAAACTGATGTTTTCATTAAAAAGGCCACTATTCTGAACATTTCGTCATGAGGAAGCAACTTTATATGTGAAATCTGCATGTTTTTGTAGAATGGGTTGTTGACTCTCTCTCTCTCTCTCTCTCTCTCTCTCACACACACACACACACACACACACACACACTCACACACACACACACGCACACACATGGCCTCAAAACAGGTTATTATCAGCTGGAAACTTCAGCCTACAAAACCTTTTCATTTCTTTTTCGTTCTTTCTTTTTTTCTCATGTAAAAGGTATAGATGTCCCAGGTTTGTGATTTCATCCTAGGAAGAGAAGTATTTTTGTCACGTAAAGGTCTAGATGTGAATTGGTTCCATCAGATATTTTTTTTTTTGAATGCTTTCCTATTGAATTTATACAAGCATGGCCTGTTAAGAATGGTAATTATCTTCCCCTTGGTGAACATCCAAGCATCGATGCCAGTTCTTTGTTTGAAACTCTTGCTTCCTCAAATCTTGTTATGTTTGATAGGGAGACTTTGAAGGTTTTCTGTTTTCAGCTTCGCTAGGCCCAAATGCATGTACAAGTCCACTAATACACATATCACTATTTCTGCCAGCGTGTGGCATACATGTGAAATATCCAAGCCATCCATTAGGTGGGCCTCACTGTGTCGATGTTACTTCCCAAAAATGAATGTGGTCCACTTATCAGGTGTACCATGATATTAGAAATAAGTGGACAACTTAGGAAACTTCAGATGAATTTTCTGCAACCATTCATTTGTTCAGTTAATTGTGGCACACCTGACTAGTGGACTGACTGGATTCTTGGGATAGAGAATCTAACTAGTAGTAAACCTTTGATGGATGGCTTGGATATCACACCTGTCTGCCACACTGGCATATGTGGTGGCGTGTGCATTAACTGACTTGTACATGCGTGTGGGCTTAGTAAAGCTCTGATTTTTATGTGCTTAAGATCATCAAAGTCATTAGTTATTCAATCAACCATCTTCCAGCTCTCATATTGACCACATAAAATGGAGTTATAGCTCACTATTCATCCTCTTTGTCCATTCCCAGTTAATCCCAATGCCAAAATCTACAACCTTCAATCGGTTAGGAAAAATAAAAAATAAAAACCTCAAAAATTAAATTGGGAGCATGGAAACTAGCTTATTTATTCTGCTCCCTGCTGGTATTTTTATTCTCAAATCATTTGAGTCCCATGAAGGCAACTCGATTCCAGCGAAGTATTGCCTCAAGATTTCTTTTGAGTGACCAAATTGCTAGCTTCATCTTGAGATTATTCATAAAATCACTAAAGTGCTCACTGTTGGTTCCAAATCTATAATACCCAAAATGGGCACTGACGCTGACATGTATACAGGAACTGGGATACATTTCTTTTTTGTCGAAAGTTTGATATATGAATATGTATATGCACATGGCTAGCTCATTTGTAACATGCTATTCATATTTATCTTTACAGTTTTTTACTTGACAGGAAAAAAAAAACATTGCTGTTAGTTGTATTAATCAAGGCATTGCTCTTAATCAGTCTAGCAAGCTTAACAGAACGGTTGACGTTTACAAGTTATTACAGCACAAGCGCATGCACGCACTTCTTTGTTTTTTGTTTTTTGTTTTTTTTTTCCCATTAACTACTTAAATGACAAACACAGACATGTGATAACAACGAAAGAAAATTGTTTGAGTTTCAGAAGTAAGGAACCGTATATAATAGGATTCATGGGCCTAAATCCAGCGCAAACACACCGCAAATTGATGTAGTTCATGAAAATATGGTGGCCTTAGCACTGGAATTCGTGGAGAAATTGATGCCTTTCAGACTTGGTGGTAGCAGTGAAAAATCCAGCCCCAGGTCCGTCACCTACTAGCCTCTTCCATGTCAAAGGACACTTGAGGATTGCAAACAAGTGTATCACTTGTCATCAAATATGCCGGTACCCCTTGTGTTACAAACTCTCTGACGGTGTAGTTAAACACATGGAAATGGTATTCTTCTTGATTGAGGGGTTTTCAGAGGGAGGGAGGGAGGGAGATCCTTGAAGAAATTTACATTTTTTATTGGAGCTCGTTTAGGGCTACTCGCATACTCGAAGTAAGGATGCTTGTGCAACTTTCTCCTTGCATAAAGGTCATGCAACGCATTCTATTTTCCATGACCTTTTTCTATATATCTTAAGTTGGTGATTTTGCTCAGAGGAATTATATGATACATGACATATAGTAGCCCACCTCATTGCATTGTATTCATGGGTTTTCACTTTTGACTAGTGGGTCCAATGCTTTAGTAATCCAGACCATTGGTGTCTATTGCCCTACCATGGATGGAGCATGCTCAAGAATCTCTCAGATTGGAAGACCCAAGAAACCAATAATATTTGAACCTTTTCAGTTGAATGTGGATTGTTGTTGCATTTCTCTTCCTAACCATCTATTTTTAGATCGAACAGTCAGTATTTTTCTGTCGAGGAGATTCTCGAGGCATAGTCCATCAATTGTGGGACACAACAGACCCATGGTCTGGATTAATGAACCATGGGCCTACTTGTCAGAATCAGAAACCATGCAGGCTGCATATCACATAATTCATCTTTGGTCAATGTCCGAGTCGGCTTTCAGAATCTCATTAGAAATGTGACTCTTTACACCTGTTCTTTTGGGTCTAAGTGCCTCTTTAATTTCAGATTAGTGAGTCAGGAGTGCAGTTTTCTTCTTTTTGAAACACACACACACACACACACACACACACACACATATAAGGAATCGTGGATTGATGTCAGGTCGTCAAAATTACCAGGTGCTGTGTTGTGTTCGCAATGCCAAGGTACTGGAGTGAATTCTGTGGACCACTTCAATGGGCAGTTTAAAGCTGGTGGAATATGTTGGCTTTGCAGGTACGCCAATCAAGCATTTTCATACACATCTTACCTACTCCATTTATTTCAAATAAAAAGAATTCACAAGGTATGTTAATGCAAAAGCTGGTGGAATATGAACACCAAATACAAACCTTGAGATAGATCTCTTAGCCCATTGGATGCACATCCTTTTTCATTCATTCATTCATTCTTTCTTTCTTTCTTTCTTTCTTTCTTTCTTGATATATAACAAAAATTAATTAAGAAATAATTTCTTAGATGCATCCATTGCATCGCAAATTTTTCATACTTCACATTTCCTGAGGTTGCTTCTACCTCTACGAAACAGTTTTTTTTTTTTTTTCCAGTTTCATATTATACCATCACTTGTTTGTCGAGGCCATTCAACTTTCTTTAGTTTTCTTTTCAAGTTTTGTTTCTCATTCGAAATCAGATCTTTGCTAAGCACACCCACAGCTCTACACACGGCAAATATGCCAACCTTGAATGTCTGGCAAGCATCCAGGCAATGCATTAGGTGGGCCCCAATTGTAGATAGACAATGGACTGTTTAAGCGAACATGCCAACACTCCACATTCAACTTAAGCATGTGGTCTATCTGATGTGTTGATTGGCACTGTTTTTGGGCCAGGTCATCTACACGGTGCCCACAGAGCTTGGGCTCCCAGTAACAGGGTTGTAGGAACTCCGCATACTCAAACAATGGCTGCTGGTCTTCACTTCAACACTGAGGTTTCTCACATTCAAGCCCACTTTACCTAAAGGAAAACCCAATTGGGGCCCATGGCTCATAAAATACACTGTTGATATGGTGGGCCCCACTGTTGATACCCCATGAACCAAAGTTGAGAGAATGTTTGAATGGTACCCAAACATGCGAAATGTGAATCCTTCTTTTTGGGGACACTGGCAGTTTGAAGGCATGCCCTAAGAATTGGGAAAAGGTTGGTGCATCCTGAGTGTGCACCAAGGCCAGGCCCCAACAATGATCATCTTAATCATCACCTGATCCTTTGGTTTTACCTTATTTTATAGGGCTAGTAGACTCCTATGCCAGTTTTGTGCCACTTAAAAAGGGTGGTGGCTCTTCAAACATACACATGGCGTAGTTTTATGGCAATCCAGACTGTCCAAATTGCTGACCCAACTATGGATGGATCGTAACAAAAAACAAAAATAAATAAATATAATAATTGTTGCACCTAGAAGATAATATCAAACATCTGATTTTTCCCTTCGAACTTGGACTACTCTGGCCATCCATTTGATAGCAATAAATTGGATGGTCATGATTGCTTGATATGTTGATATTAGTGATATGCTCCACTACAATGGGACACAATTGGGATGGTCAATATTGCTCTACACCAGTGCCACATGTGAGGAGGATAACTGCACCACCCTTTTCTACATGTTGTGGAACTGAGACAGGATCTAGCCCTATTTTATCTTCCAATTTAATCAGTCAAATCATTCATCTTTTACTATATAAGATTATTTATTTATATTTTTATTACAAGAAACGATCACATACTTTCTAAACTTCCACATACATTCATTTCTTTCATGCCTGTTTGGCCAGCTGCATTAGGTGCGATTAAGGTGGATGGAATTGTAAAAGTTACAATAAATGCATGTGTAAGGTATTGTCCTTGGATTGGGTTTATCCCATGTTTTCTAATACTATGTTTGGAATGTATGCATTAAAAAATAAATCCCAGGATTTACTTTCAAATTGTAATTGGATTGAACCTGGATGAAGCAAAAATCCGTCATCCGTGGGATTAGTAATCCCATCTCACACTTTCCAACACAAGGCTTATTTTCCAAAGCCTACAAAGTTAATTTTAATCCCATCTCACACTCCTTCCAAACATGCCATTCCGAATGTCAAAGTGGGATTAGGAATGCAATCCCATTTAATACAACTTAATACCACTGTCCAAACAGGCCCTTAAAACCATCCAGTACAGTGGTTACTGTCACTTGTTTCCTGTCCTCAATTATATTGCCTACTCTTGTAGAACATTGATTCTTCTGTTTTGGTCATTCATGGATTGAGTACCCTATACAGTATTACTAAGGATCCACGACCCATCTACGCTAACTGTTCCCATGTGACTAAGTTGCCTGTGTAATAATCTATAGTATGAATTCTTCATCTGTCATTACAATGCAAATGTACCCGCAGATACCAAGTATGCCCACGTATGATCATGGTGGACCATTGGAATAGGAGAAATTAATTGTGGATTGTACAAGGCCCCAATATCACTCCGATCAGGTCGCCATGACCCTTCAAATAAGGGCCTGCAAAATCGATGGCGAGGCCATTTATTGATCCTCCCTTCCATTATACATGTTCTCATCTGTAGGGCTTTGATTGTCGAGTCAGGGTTCTTTTTGGGTTGTGTGGTCGATGGTGGATTCGATGGTGGATTCCTCCTACCAACAGTCTTTATTGATCATATGGGACCTACTTTAGTCTCACACAAGAATTTGCCCCTATGAAGTTATGAAGAGTTGTACTGGATTGGGACTTCCACAGTTATTTACTCATTTTAACTTTGGCTGCAGAGGTAAGAGGGATATTTTGTGTGGGAACTGCAATGGCGCCGGTTTCATGGGAGGTTTCATGAGCACTCAGGACGATTGAGATTTTGAGGTAATTAGACATGCCGGCAGGTCATTAGCCTTCAAGACTCGAGAAAAAGGGACCGATGGTTTCATGAATATTGTTATGTGATGGCGTCTGTAACCACATCATTAAACAAGTCTTTTTGACTCTAATGAATGTAAAACGTTAATTGAATTTTATTTCAACATCAAATGCTCCTTTCCTTGTTTGCTAGAAAGGTTAAGAGTACCAAAACAAGCTTTGGAGATTGTGATGTGTGTCCATTATAGTTTAAAATATCAGCGAGTACTTGCCTATTGATACCATGAAACCCATAGACTGGTGTCTCCTGGAGCGGTCAGATGAGAACAGTTCATGTGTTTGGGAAAGGAAGTCAGCATGGGTTGGTTTGGGCCTGGATTTTTATTATTTTTATTTTTATTTTTGCTGCTCACGAGCTGGTCAGATTGGAACCTTTCTTGTTTTTGTCCAAGTTTTCGGGCTGGCCGGATTCAGATATTCCAATCAGCCCATGTCTAGAGTAACCATCATCATCCCTGCCATCTTTTATAGGATCCATCTCGGACCGCATTTGGTTTTAAATCAGGCAGTCCGGCAGGGTGCGGATTAGGTGAGTCCAGCCTAACAGCTCAGCCGGTGAGTCCCTAACCATGGGGCCATCTTGATGAATGTGTTGTATATCAACATTGTCCATCCATTTTGCCAGCTCATTTTAGGGCATGGGCCCAAAAATGAAGCAGATACAAATCTTAGGTGGACCACACCAAAGAAAACAGTGGTCATTGACCATTAAAAAACTGTGGGCCACAAAAGTTTTGGATCAAGCTTATATTTGTGTTTTCCCTCCATACAGGTTTGTGTGACCTTATCAACAGGTTGGATGGCAAATAAACGTTACGGTGGACCTAGGGAGTTTTTTAATGGTGGGTGTTCAATCACCACTGTTTTCTGTGGTGTAGTCCACCTGAGATTTGCATCTGATTCATTTTTGGGCCCATGCCCTGAAATCAGCTAATAAAACAGATGGACAGCGGAGCACATGTATTGAAATGGACTCCACGGTTAGGTGCTCACCCACTAAGCTGTTACCCCGGACTCACCTAATCCACGCCCCTCCCACCCATGGATTGGAAATCCGTTGACTATCAGAAACAGGCCTACTTACATGATCAGAACATCCATCCTTGTGATTTTTGGATGATAAACCAAGAAATGTGTGCTAGACCAACGATTTTTGGAGGATAAACCATGAAATGTGTGCTAGACCTAATGGATGGTCTGGATGGATCAACTAGATTAACCAAGTGTTCCGATCTGAAAGCACTAGACCATTTCTCTATTTATAAACATTTTGGAACTCATAATTATTTGATCATAAGCAGCGTTTTTATCACTTAGTGCTCATCGAAATGTAAAATACCCCTACAAAACCTAACATGTCCATTGCTTACCATCATTGTTCGAAGTATCTCCGGTATTATTGAAATATCCCGGATATTATCTATACCTCTAGCTCGGTGATTCCGATAATGCAGGTAGCAACATCGATAACACTGATAGTATAAAAAATTATAGGCATCAGCAATGTATTTGCTAAGTATCACTAATGTATTGATATTGCCAATATTTTTAACTACATAAATTTCAAGTGTCACTTATATTGCCAATGTATCGATGTTACCAATATTTGTTATTATATAAATTCCAAGTAACGCTTATATCACCAGTGTATGGGCGATATTTGGATAATATTACTAATGTATTAATACAGCCAAAATCTATTTATCAAAATAATTTCATTAAATTTTTTTTTTTAATGGATACATGATTCCATGCAATGTTCAATTTACTAGTGATAATATCAATGACATCGCAATATTATTGTTATCACAACATGGGCAATATCAAGACCACAATATTTCATTTCTTTTTCAGTTATCAATGATTTTTTAATGAAATATCATGGAAAATCGATGGATGGAAGGTTGGATAGTTGGATGGTTAGACTAATTTCTTTACAATGGCACATGCTTTTAGGCTCCCATTAAATGATAACTTACCATTAAATGAGTACTTATTATGTATTCATAAATATGTAAATATCGTGTCTATTAGTGTCTCCTAAAGTTTTACTAAAAAAACTCCACCATTTCCCTTATGTTTCCTCACATTTATGGTCATTGGTGATATTATAAGTGATAACGATTTTGTTTCTGTATCCCTGACCAATGAAACCGGTAGCGATACCAATACTTCAAACATTGCTTATTATGAATGCCTAATTGCCCCCACAAAAGGCTAAATCACAGGAGAGCTTACCATGAAGCTATCCATTGCAACCAGATGAAATTACCGAGCAACCTTTAGGCCTGTTTTGCCTTAACCGTCCATATTCTGGCCATCAATCAAATGGCTATGATTGTCCCATCAATGCAAAATTTCCAACATTATAACCAATTTGATGAACGGCTCAAACCAACATCTCTTATCTAAGTTTAGAAGTAATGTGAAGATACAAATGGAGACGTCTTCGTGCCTGTTTCCATCATAAATAAATTGTTTTGTTCCTTTCTAATCTTCTCCTAACATTATAGCTCAATTTTACTTTCTTGGAATATTATGGGAAACATGTTGCACTTGGGTGGCCAACCAACAAAGAGCAGGTGATACTGATGCCCCACCTAACCGTCAGATCTATGATTTGTGGCTGTTATTCTTGACCCTTGTCCATTTTTTTAATGGTCCATCTGCAGGATCTATATCGATCATTTAGAATGGTCCAATTAGAGTGGATCTTGGGCCCTTTGAAGTCCAAGATGGACCAACCTATTCAGCGGTTCAAATTGATCAAGATGGTTGAGCCACATTGGATCATTCCCCATTTTAAGCTACATTGACCACTCAAGATGGTGGTACCAGGCAGATGTGGGGCCATGCCATGTATGAAGACTATCTAACCGGTCCATCATATGTGCCAGAAGCCAGCATGATCCAACACTCATGTTATCCACAACAATGGGAACAATGTGCGAGGGAGCATCCACCATTAATTTACACAAGGGTCCACCTGAATTTCAAAACAGTACGAATTTCGTTCTAAACGTTCCTCCAGACCAGATAGCCTGAAATGGAGTCGATTCATATATACAACTCTGTAATCTAGAGCCTTCCCTTATCTTGAGGAAACTCACAGAGTTCCTCACGTGTTGGGAATTCTTCCTCATTCTTCCTCATCTCCTTAATGTAATTTTATTTTATTTTATTTTATTTTTCAAAAAGCTTGGTTATCTTTCAATGGTAGGAACTCGCATTTGCATTTCACTATATGTTAGTCAGTAGCAAATGAACGACCACAAGGAAAGCCCAAACACAAAATGTATAAAGTACTTATTCATGGAAACAATCGTCTTTCCTATGAACAAGAACAGCAAAGTAGCAATGTACCTTTACGATAACAAGGAAAAAAAAGAAGAAAAAAGAGTATAGACAGAGCCATTGTGCCATCTAAACCTTGTGCTGAGGCATAACTTACAGTCCACAAGGGCGACAGGTCTCATGCATCATGAGAGTATCAAGCGGAGGATGTCTCCTGAGTATTTAAAGGACTTTTCAGTCTCCTCCAAGCAATGGTCCTTCTCTTCTCTAGACCAACTCTGAAGAAATATCAAGGATAGAGACAGCTTAGCCATAGAACTGAATGGTAGTTTGGTTATTTGAGAAATTCCAAAGACAATGTTAAAAAGATAAAAAGAAAAGAAAAAGCAGCTTCGATATACGAGAAGGGAAAGGGGGCAGATGAGTATTACTTCAGCGACTTTGTTGAGCTTCTCTTTCACATCATGCAACAGTTTGGAAAGATCACTATCCCATTTATAGAACTCTAATTCCTTGTTGTTTAGTATCTTCTCAGCTACCTGTATTAAAGGACAAAACAGACAACATGGTTTAACAATAACACTGAATTTGATAGAAAATTGCTTTGTTGAGGCAAGTGTTCTAGACAATGAAAATATAGGTACGGTGGAGGGAAAAAAAAATCATTAATTTACCACTTTACTAGTTTCTTCCAGTGCATATACATAGTAATATGATGAGAAAGAGTGCATTGCATCTGCAACTTCAACTATCTGCCATACAATTAGGGAGTTCTTGGCTGTCTAAACCCATGGGCTATATACTAAAATCACATGGATTGGATGATTTTAACCGCCCTATAAATCAAATGCTTTTGATGGTGAGGAACAAGTTTCCCATGATGCTATTAACCTTCCAAAGTAATGGAACTAATCTCAAAGTCAGGATCATCCAAGCAATGCGATTTTTTGGGCCGGTGGCCCATTGATTGAATAGTTCAGACCATCTAAATGCTCCACACAATCTGAAAGTCAGGATCATCCACCTATTCTAGCAATGATGCATGGCTAGTTTAATTGGACTTGGTATGTCTATATCAGATACAGATGGTGCCACAAAACTCGTGAAGAACTTTTCGATACTCAAATATGCAAACATCTTCCAAAATGAAGCAATATGTAAATTGTAAAGAAGTCTATCTCATAGTTATAAAACTCACCGACTCGACTCAAAACTCAGCCAAGTCAACTCTACTCCACGATTTTCTTTTTAGCAGGCAACACAATTCTTCATTAAAAGAGCACCCAAAAACCAAAATATAATGCAAAACAATTGGGAACCGCCAACTTGAAGAGGAGAAAAGACCACCAAACTATTTTAACCATCAGGGTGAGGCCCACCAATTACCCTGCTAAATTTGGTCATTCCAACTCTACCTCATGCATAGACATTCCAATGCAATCAGAATATAGAAAAGCCGATCTTGTCAATCAAAGCTTCCACCAAAATCTCAGTCTTTGAATGTCCTATTGTTCCTCTTTCCGTAGCTCCCAGCATATTGCAAACGGGGCAACGTTCTGCATAAACTCACTCCTTCCCCTGAAACAGGCTGAGACTCCAGTGAATAAACTCCTCATCCAAGGATGTACTTTGGGCCCAAGCCATATTAAATGCCACAAGGACAAAATTCCACACAACTGCTGCAACTTGGCAATGGAGAAGGAAATGGGATCAGGAGTCTTCATTTGCTTAATTGCTTTACACATCACACATCTATCCAAAAGATTTCGAGCTGAGTCTCTGGGAAACTCAGTCCTGGGCCTATTCAGCCTGGACACGATCGGTGTGACTCAAACCACGTTACTCTGTTTAAGTGGCGGGATTCTGTTAAAAATAAACTATGATGGGAGCGAGATTTGATCCCCCAACCTCAATTCGGGAGTCAGCAACCTTAACCAGTGAAGCATCAATAATGTTGCTGTTAACGGTTTATATTACTTACACGAGATTTAACTGTTTTAAATATCCATCAACACTTCTAATATTTTCAATTTATAATAATCAAATATTGAGTTGAGTAGGTTCGAGTCTGCCAGAACTGGGTGAACAGCAAGTTGGATTGAGTTTTTGGGTTTTTGAACTATGGCCTATATTTGGAGGTCAATTGATTTTTACTAGCATGATTATTGGAAGTACGGAAGCAAGAGCGATTACATGCCCTTGTAATAAATTTTTTTTTAAAACAATTAAAAGAAGAAGAAGAAGAAGAAGAAGAAGATGAAGAAGAAGAAGAAGAAGAAGAAGAAAAAGCATACACATTTAGCACTTAAAAAGTAGTGACGACCTATTGCTTGAATTTCAGGTGCTTTTGTGTGCTGTAGAACATTAAGGCACCCACACACTGGTAACCAAGGTATTCAGTAACAGTAACAGTGGTTGTAATGGCCACCACTGTTATATTTATGATGAAGGTCACAATGGCCGTTACGGCCCCTGAAATGGCCATTACAGTCTCTTTTTTTATTGAAAAAAAAAAACATGAAAAACTTATATCGGCCCTATAATGGACCGCTATGGCCTTTAAGGGGGGCGAAACGGGCATTCACGGGAGCTGTAAAGGGCGTTATGGGTCATTTTTTCCGTAATGTGAAGGCCCCTTACAAACGGTTGCCGCCATTACCTTTACATAACGACCTTAACGGCCCTATAATGGCCATTATAATACACCATGCTGGTAACATACGATTTTGGAGTTTAATCTTGTGATAAACCAAAATAGCAAAATTAATAACATGACCAACACTATAGTTCAATAGCTAAAGATAAATACCTTTTTACCAATCATTCGACCTCCGGCAGAGTGAGCAAAATAGACATTGTAAAAGTGGCAGATGAATGCTGGAGGATCCCTTTCAGATAGATCTTCCAGATAACGGGCATAGGAAGTCCCTGGAGAAGATGGTTCTGGAATTGTGTAACCTTGCTCCTTGAACCACTCTAAATCTTTAGCCAATTTCTCTGACCTTTCCAAGCCTGTATTCCTGAACTCGGCATCTGCACCCAAAAGAAACATCATGCTGAATAGATTCGACTCCAAGAATATCAACAGTGCCTTTTCCCTCTCTTAAAGGCACACTGACTGTATAAGAAACTAGCCAAGTCAGATGTCAATCTGACCACATTGTGTCATAAGAGAGACAGAGGCCCTGTGAAACCAAGTCTGTTCAGCCAAGTTCACAGCTAATCAATGAGCTTCTGAACATTGCGATACATAAATATTGAAGGCAGCGGCGGGTGATACAAAAGAAGAAGAGGTAGAAGCACATCTAACAGAATAGAGATGGTCTGACTTCAGTGTTGGTTCGGTAAAATGATGAAAGTAAAGGAGAGGAAGGAGGGAATGCATGAAATAGAAAAGCAAAATGACATATTATAATACCAATATCTAAGGACTAAGTAGATAAAAGATTGGAACATGCATGACAAGTGAGTCTGTAGCTAGAAATAACTGAGAATGAACATAATCACATACAAAGGAAAATTATATAAATATCATCAAACACAAATAAGAAAAAAAATAATTAAGAAACTGAAATTACTGATACATATACACATTTAAACACCATGAGTATTCAGATGAGGGGTGGTTTTTGCCCGACACCAGTTATCACCTTGGAAAATTTGTTTCCCCATTTCTTTTGTGCAACAGAAGTTTGTAAACCAACTTGACTCACCTTCACCTGAGTCTATGAAACAAGGACACTTCCACCTTCCAGAAAGGAAAAAGGAGTTTGCCATCTCCAACACATGCTGGAACACATCAATGCAGCTATTAAGAGAAGGCCTTATCTTTTATTTTGTTTTTAGCAGTATCGGTATGCAATCTATACTCTTTTTTATGTAATTATAGTTCTGTAGATATGTGCAGTGTTTTAAGTATCAACGATATTGGCCGATATATCTCACGATATATCTTGTATCCCACTAGTGCGATATGAAAAACATAAGTAGTGGGATATATCCCACATGTTCTAACCAATGAGCATTTTCGATTTTCGGTCCTTTTTTCTATAAATCATGTCAAATTGTTACATATCCATGATTTTTCACGTTTTGCATGAAAAATCATGGATTGGGAGCTTCAATTTCTAGATTTGGAGGAGATGGGTCAAGTTGCAGAAAATCGAAATATATATATATATCAAAATTTTCCAATTTCTCGCAAATCAGTTGCAATCTTTGTGTCCAAACATAAAATCAAACATGTATGTAACCTGATCTAGTGATTTTTCCTTTGTTTTTGAATGTATTGCTTGTGTTTCCACACATCTTCTTACATTTATAAATTATATAAATAGAATTTGAATATACTTGCATCAATTCAGTTAGACAATGCATAGATTAGGACCCCATACAAAGAAAACCTATTCAGTTATCGCATGTGTATTGATGTCTTTTTTAACAATCACTGAAGTTTCATCGAAAATTTTGATCAATTTCTCAATGTTTCCCCATGTATCCAACAACAATGATACATTATGCAATACAACCGATATATCCCATACAATAACCAATACGTATTCCCAAAGGTGCGATACATGACGCGAAACCGATATTTCGAACACTGGATATGTGTTTGCATTTACGATGAATTTATGTTTCGACATTTATATGACCGTATTTTTCAATAGCATTGTCTATATTATTTATGACGCAAACACCTTTTGGACATTTTTGCCCCTACAATTAGCCGTGGGATGGGAAAAAGGCCTCATCGGTCTTTTCTTTCATTGAGCCCTTCAGGTGGGCAAATAATGCTTGGCCTGAGAGTTGGTACTGGAACCCTCAGGTTTTCAATTTGGACATCAGAGGCCATGGCTTAGTAATCCAAACCATTGAAATGGTGGACCTGCCTGTGGGGATAGACCATGCACCAAAGTTCCCCAGATAGGAAAAATCCAAACCATTCTGTTGAAAGCAAACAGATAGTTGCTTCCCATAAGACAGTTTATTTTTCTGAGCGGAACTCCTATTCCAAGACCCAATTCCTGGGCAGATAAGATCATAAGATGGCTTATTTCAATACTTCTGGTAGTTGCTTCCCATTCCTACTTAAAACAACTGCTAATATAAAGGTAATTTTTACAATCTTCTCCACAATTACGACTGATGTGTACTTCTATCGTGAATTGGTATCTAGAACTTCAAGACCAAAAGTGGCAGGAAGCAGGTGCAGAAGTGCAAACAGAAAGTAGAACATTAACTTTTTAGCATCAACGAATTGCATGATTCCACAATCAGAGAAGCACCCAAGTAGAACATGCATGCAGTCATATATCATAAACTAGCATTAATACATTTCTGACAAAGCATCTATGGTAGAACATGATTACAAAAAGTGACTAATGCCAGGCCAGTGAAGCACTGAATAACAAAATAAGGGCAAAGAAACCCAGTGGTTTTGCCTTTACTAGAAATAACATGCCGTGATATGAAATGCCAATCTCATAACTACAGAAGAAAGTCATCAGAAGCCATTGTGTGATTTATATTAAGGAAGACACCATACACCTTTTGGTGTAGATGACCTCTTACCTCATATCATTTTTCTCCAAACTAAAGCATACATTAGAATAGTGATGATGGTCATTCATGAAAAAAGAAAACAAACAATGGAAAAGCTATGTTAAATACATCAAAAGCCAAAAATCCGCATGCTTAGATGAGTTGTTTCTTTGAACAAGGTAGTAACATGTTTTCCTTTTCTTTTAAATGATATCAGTCTGTTAGTTAAAAATGAAGTATCCAACTAACTTGTCATGACATAAACATGAAATGCATTACAAGATTTAAGAAGATGGACTTTGTCCATTCTATATCTCTAGTTGAAAGCCTGAAGTGTCTAAAAAATGAGAAATCTGAAAAAGAAACAAATAGAAAAGCCTTCAGTAAAAAGAGTCTTTGTTCTATCTTATATGTCTGCAAAGTTAGGTCTGTCAGGAAGGTTTCCCAGAACGTTATGAAATCATGAAGTTTGCGTCTACAAAAACTTATAGATTCTGATTTCAATTTCAAGTGAAAGGAGAAAAGGCTGCAACGTTTAATTTGGTCAAGGAAATCTTTGTTCCATCAGATCTAGAAGACCTACGCAGCCATTTCAGTGTCTACGGTGGGACGGAGAAATCCAACCCACTCATATTAATAACACCATCTAGTTACAACAAGTGCCACTTCCTCACTGATTCTTAGTCAAGTAACATAATCACAAACTTACAGGATCACCCCCTGAATAACATTTTAACCTCAAAAAACTTAAAAAAAGAAAAAAAGAAAAAAAAAAAGAAGTCATATCATCATCAAGCTGCAGTTCACCAAGAAACAGTACCAACAAAACTAAAACAAGCTATAAACTTTTCAGATTCCAAAACTCATAGGCTTTTTTTTACTATAAGCATTCTTCATACACACCAATTCTAACAATAAAAGAAGACTCAATAACAAATAAACCCACACAAGCCAATTTAACAGAAGGGATTTTTTTTTTTTTTTTTTTTTTTTTTAATCAATCAAGAAGTATGGGTTGTAGAAAACAAACAAACAAGGCTATAAAAACGCATGAAGAATATATTTTCATAAGCTGCGTTCATCATCTCAATGCAACCATAAATGGGCTTATACAAAATCCAGAGTCAAATGCTTTTTTTTTTTCCTGGAAACAGCTAATACAACCAATTTCAATAATTGGAAATGACCAAAAACAAACATAACAACTTGAGAAAAGTTAAACATAAAACCATGAGTTATTAAATAAATTCAAGAAAAAATAATAATAACTTAAATGGAAGACATCCTGCAAAAAGCTTGTCAATATTCAGAATTTAATTCCTAATATGGTGCATTTCGTATCTTGTGAGAAGACGCCGGACACACTCAACCGTCAATATATTCTTCAAAGACGTCTTTCATCTACATGAAGTTCTCAAAACAATTGTGTATGATCCTAATGTTAAGTTTATGAGTTACTTTCAACAAACTCAATGATCTAAAATGGTAACTAAAGTAAAGTTCTCAAGCTTTTCATCCTCAGCTAATGGACATACTGAAGCCATTAAGAGTAGTCTGGGAAATCTTCTTCGATGCTTAGTTGTTGCTCGCATCAGTATGTGGGACCTTATGCTGTCTCAGATTGAGTTCGCCAACAACAATTCCATGAACCACAAAATGGACTCTCCTTCAAGATTAGGATGAGCATCAAATCTCAACGGCCTACCAGTTTAGATTCACTACTTCATATTGCGACTTGTCTGAGCCAAAATGTTGAGGCTTTTGCATTGCATATCAAGGAATGCATGATGAAGTCTGGCAAAAGATAGCTCTCAATATGGAAGTCAAGAGGGCATGCAGACATTTGGTGATGCTTTCACAACTCAAGAAAGGTGATGAGATCATGGTGTCCCTCAAGCCTGAGAGGTTTCCAGCAGTCATCTATACCAAGTTGGATCCTTATTGTGTCATAAAGAAGCTAGGTGCAAGCGCATACTTAATACAACTACCAAAGATGAAAATCTGCCCTATCTTTAATGCGAAAGACTTTACCACTTAATGTTGGATACTACAAAGTTATGAGCACAAAAGGATGACGATCAAATAGTTTCAATACATCAAGGAGGGAATTAGAAATTTCTGATCACATGGAGATATTCTCTCTACAGAGATCAGACAACACATGGATTTTAGCAGACAATTTAAGCACATCAACTCGAAGCTCTATAGGGAGTATACTACGGCCCACTCGAAGTAGCCAAGATCTTTGAAATCAAGGAAAATTTATGCAATTACACAACAGACACACATGCACGCTCCACCTGTGTGTACAAGATGAGGATTAATGGGGTCCCACTTGATCACACATGGCAATCATTCTAATTAACATCACTGAGATTTTGAAAACCCCAAGATACTTTCACAGAAAATTGATCAAACAATATTATCATGATAACATCGTATGTTTCAAAATCTCGGCAGTTCAAAATTTTTTGCAAATTTATCTCGATTTTAATTGCAAGATTCATTAAAGAGATAAAATATTTCATTTTATACTACATATTTAAAATTTTAAAATTATTCATTCATTATGATGAATATGTATTTTATTTTCAGCAAGATTTCGCATTAATATCCCTAGAAAAAATGTCAAAATCTGAAAATTTCCCAAGAAATTGCCAAGAATGAGATTTGCAACTATTGTGGCAGCCTACAAGAAGCCTCTCTATAACAAGTAGTTTTTTCTTTTTTCAGAAGGTGCCTTTTCTTATTGTTTCTATGTTAAGTATCATATGTTCCTAGTAGTTTTCTATTTCTTATAATTCTCAAACCAAAAAAAAAAAGAAACTCTAGATTGTTATAGGATTATAGATTGGATCAAATAAGAAAATCTTATATGCCTCATTCTATAAATAAGGCCACAGGCCATACATCATGACAAACGGATTCATGAAGGAAGACGATGGATAGTTATCAAAATTCCAATAAAAGAAAAGGTTTTAAAAAAGCTTACATGAAGGATACGCAGCCTTCTCGACAATCGTCTCGAGTGTATCATAAACCACCTTGCTGTCCACCAAGAACCTCAGATACCCATCAATCGACGGCTCCCATTTCGCGATCGGCGGGGCATCCGATTCCTTCTCCCCCTCCTTCGACTGGTCCCTTGTATGCAATTTCATAGCCACGAACCTCATTTCCTCCACAAACCCCTTCGCCTCGCCCGGATACCGCTTCTTGGGCTTCTCGGCGATCGTCGCCGATACGACAGTCATCTTCAAAGGCATTCCGGCTCTACTACTAGACTTCCCAATAGAGAATCTGCTTGTAAAGGGGGTAGATATGAGATTGGGATTTCTGAGAGTAACGGGCACGAAAGAGGGCCGAGTTCTCGGGGTTTTAAAGTGGGTTTCGTGTAGAAAAGCATTAGATTGGGAGATGGGTATGGAAGAAGCCATTGAAAGATTGGATTTCTGAGAAGACTGAGATAACGAAAGGTACTTCTTCTCTACGGAGTATGGAGAGTATATAAAAAGTGAAATGGGTTTGTATTGATTTCTATTTAAAAAGCCAAGGGATTGGGATCATCCAAGCTATCGTCTGGTCTCTCTCTCTCTCTCTCTCTCTCTCTCTCTCTCTCTCTCTGCAATTTTCTATATAAAAATGGTGTTCGGTGGTGTTACGGGATTTCTCGCATTTTAGAAAGGAATCGTAATCGTCCGAATGCTGATCCGACACTCTTTGAACGGGATGGACGTGGATTACCTGCCACACCCTGTCTGAGTACTGAGTACGCTCTTATCGTACTGAGTAAACTCGGTTGGGCCCACCTTGAATGTATGTGATCTATCCACGCCGTCCATCCGTTTTTTCATCTAATTTAAGAGGTTTATCCAAAAATAGAAGTATATCCAAAGATCAAGTAGATCATACCACTGGAAACAGTGGGGATAATGATTTTCACCGTTGAAACCTTTTCGGGCCCCTTAGTGATTTTTATTTTTTATTTTTTTTGTCATCCAACCTGTTCATGAGATCATAAAGATATGGGTGAAGAGAAAAAAAATATAAGCTTTATCCAAAACTTCTCTGGCCCTCAAGAATGTTTCAACGGTAGACATTCAATTCAAATCTTTCCTATGGTGTGGTCCATTTGAACATTGGATGTCTCAGGATCTAAAATTATCTGGTAAAATGTATCGACGGAGCGGTAGAGTATATAAATCATGGTAGAGTCAAAGAGTTCACTCAGTACGCTAAGCGTAGTGAGTTACTACGCAATCCGCTTCGGTCTGAGTAAGTTGCTGTGGTCAGGTAGGTCTAACCGTATGTCTGTGAGAAATCCGTTCCGTCCAATCCGATTTTCGAGGGCATCAGCCCAAAAGTGAGGCAGGGAAACGTACTATAGCATCCTGAGTAAACTCTGTAGGCCCACTGTGAACTATGTGTCTTATCTATCCATTTTTTAAACTCATTTTAGGACATAAGCCCCAAATTAAAGCATATGCAATGGTGAAGTGGACCACACCACACCATACCATACCAAACTGTATAAATTGGATGGCTACAGTTGAGAACTTCTTGGAGCCATTGAAGTTTTGGATCAAGCTAATATTTATGTTTTACCTTCATCTATATTCATATAACTTCTTAATTAGATTGGATGACAAATAAATATCACTGTGAACTCTTGGAAGTTTTCAATGGCCAGTGTCATTGATGTTATTATCCCATTATTTCATATTTGTGTGGTTTACTTAAACTTTGGTTATGCTTCAATTTTAAACTAGAGCCCCAAGATGATCTAGAAAAATAGATGGACGGCAGGGATAAGACATATAGAGTAAGCTCACAGAGTTTACTGGTACGCCAGGGTTACTAAGTGAATGCTTGGCAGATGCAAAACTCAAGTGCACGGTCCATCGTAACATTCGTCGAAGTCATTCATAAGGTTGCTCTCATTGAGGTGAACCGAAAACACCCGGTGCACGTTCAATCCTCATCGTTTCGTGTCATGCGGATGCTTTTCGGAAATTTTCATTTTTCAGCCTGTCCTAACACATGAGCCCTACGTAGATTTGGTTCCTAACGCCTGTCCGAATAGAATGTGCGTCCTCACTGTTTTACGTCATGGGGCCACTTTTTGAATTTATTCATTTTTCAGCTCATGTCCTAACATATGAGCCGTACTTAGATTTTGACCGTTGAAACTTCCGGCAAGAGAGCGCAGTAGATGGTGTAGTAAGAAAGAAATCCACGTGAAATGCGATTTGACTCGGAACGCCTATCCGAAAGGAATGTGCGTCCGAATAGAGGCATTCTGCCTTCCGACAAGAATAGAGGCATTATGCAATAGCCTTTTGCTGTGACCTACCATGGAGAGGAAGCTACTCAGGGTACCGTGATGTTTGTGAGAAATCTAATTTATTACCCTGTTTTGTCATATCATAATAAGATATAGGATAAAAATATAATGCATATCCAAATTTTAAGTGAGCAATACGGCAAGAAACAGTATCGATTGAACATCTAACATTTGTGGGGTTACAGAAGTTTTAGATCAAGCAAATATTTTTCGTATTTACAGTTTATCGAGTGAGAATACCTTGTGAATGGTATAAATGATATATAAACATCACAGCAGACGTAAGGAGGCTTTAACTATAGGCATTTCCCTGCGACTTTTTATTGTCATGCCTCTAGTTTTGAATCTACGTCTTATTCATGTCATAATGTGCAGGCGAAACGGATGAACGGGTTAGATTCTCCCAAACATCATGGTAGGCATCACTCATCTTTTTATTGCAAGAAGTTTGTGATATGTGTGGTGTGGGTCACCACGTAGCTACGTATATGTTATATATCCATCCCATTTATCAATTTTGCTCAGGACATGGGCTAAAAAAATAAGGCGCACATAAATCTCAGATGCACCGTGACACACAGAAACACTAGCGACTGAACGTCCGCCGTTACAAATTTGCTGAGGCTACTGTAATGTTTATTTATTTTTCCCATCTAAACTGTTGATAAGGTCACATAAACCTGGATGAACGAAAACACAAATGGCAGCTTGATCTAAGACTTTTGTTCCCCCAGAAGTTTTTAATGATGGGAATTCAATCCCTAATTTGTGGTCCACCTGAGATTTAAAACTGCTTCATTTTTTGAGCAGACTTAAAATGACTTGATAAAATGGATGAATGGCATGGATATATAACACATATATCAAGGTGGACCCGCGGTCAAAGCCTCATACAATAACATGTTTCCCTTGCCTCACGTGCATCCTGTCCCCACCAAGACGGATTCGGTTCAAGCAGGCTCTGGGCCCACTGTAATATTGTATTGGTTTTATATACTTCATCTATCCTTTTTGCCAAATAATTTTAGGAAAACATGCACACAAAAATAAGCAAATCAACACTACAGGAAGCAGCGGTAATGGGACACCTATCTTGTAAACTTTCTTAGGGTCCACCATTGTATTTGTTTGTCATCCAACCTATTCATAAAAGGCCGAGAGGGGGTAAAAGGAAAAGCGTAAATATAAACTCAATCAAAACTTCCACGGTTCTTAAGAAGTTTTTAATGGTGAGCATTTAATCTCTACTGGGGGATTCACTTGAGTTTTGAAACACCGAGTAACTCAGGGAGCAGATTAAGTGCAGCACTAACCATGGGGCCATTTTATACCCATGTTGTTCATCCATTTTGTTAAATCATTTATAGCATGATACTAAAAAATGAAGAAGATTCAAATCTCACATGGACCCTATCATAGGAAACAATGATGATGCATATATGCACCGTTTCTTATGATACAGTCCACCTTAGGTTTGAATCTTATTTGCTTTGGGCTCATGCCCTAAAATCACATGTAACTCAGTATGCTACAGAGTACCCACCTTGATGTATGTGTTGTTATTAGGGCTGTATGTAAACTGACTTAGCCCGGTTAGCTTGCTCAACTTGATTTGAAAAAGCTCGATTCGACTCAGTTCGAAACTACGTTCAAGTCAAGTTGAGCTGATTTTTCAAACTCGAAAAAATTTCAAATCGAGTTCTAGCTTGCACAAGCTCGACTTGACTCGGATCAAAACCCAACTTAAATCGAGCCAGTTCGGTGACTCAGTTACTTTGATATTGATGTTGCTCACCAAGTGTTTGATGAAATGACTTAATGAAGTGTCAGCTGGTGACAAAGAAGATATATATTTAAAACAAATATGTTTTTTTTTTTTTTCATTTTGATGTTGTCTACAAGGTATTTGATGAAATGCCTATAAAACTATTGCCGTTGTTTTACATACAGGGAGAATTTGAAAGTGTAATTCATGTGTTTATGAAAATGCTACACAAGCAAACTTGGCTCGAACTAGCCCGAGTTGCTAGCCGAACC
This sequence comes from Magnolia sinica, assembly GCF_029962835.1. NCBI lineage: Eukaryota > Viridiplantae > Streptophyta > Magnoliopsida > Magnoliales > Magnoliaceae > Magnolia > Magnolia sinica. Next base: position 121,238,628 of record NC_080573.1, read on the forward strand.
AAGCTGAGTTGGCCAGTTAGGCTCGAGGACCGAGCCAAGCCAAGTTGGCAAGTCAAGCTTGAGGACTGAGCCGAACCTATATCGAGCTGGAGTCAACTAGTGGCCAAGCCAAGTTAAGCTGTGCCAAGCTAGACCCGGTTTGATTGGTGTACACCTCTAGTCGTTATCCACAATAATATCTAAACCTCAACTGGATCACACCACTCTAATGAGTGGGATAATGTCCATAGTTAATCTTTCCTAGGGCCATGGTGATGTCTTTATGTCATCCAATCTGCCCATAAGGTCACACAAACATGAATAATATTAAAACATAAAAATCAGATTCAACCAAAACTTCATTGGGCCCCAATAAGTTTCAACCGTAGGCATTCAATTCCTACTGCTTCATGTGATGTGGTATACATGAGATTTGGATATACTTTAATTTTGAGCTCATGACATAAAATGATTCGTAGAAATGGATAGACGGCATGAATAATACACATACATGAATAATATACATACGTCACTGTGGGCCCCACAAAATTTACTCGGTACGCAATCCGCTGCTTGCTGCTCGTATCTGGTAAAACGTGCAAGCCAAAATGAGGTTTGCCAATCGTACACGCATATTGAGAACTGCGCATCTACACGCTAGCACACGTATTTGTAAACGTATACTAGATCCTAGCTTTTCATTAGTTTGACCACTCTATTTAGATCTTCTGGCCCAAAAACCAGCCCCTTCTACTCATCAATTGTACCACAATACAACAACAGAATGGCTAGTAATGATCATAGCCGTCCATCTGTTTTATACACTTTATTATTACAATGCTTTTAGGGAGTAAAAAGACCTGATTTCTAGGCCATAAAAGTGTGACCCACCTAATCAAAAGCTTGGATCTAGAACACCTTCCACGTTGGTGCATGTGCTGGCGTGTAAAAAAGCAGTCTCCACGCGCTTATGTTCAAAATCACACGTATTAGATAAGTCCGACTCCTCCTGCAGTTCATTTGGAATGTATCTTGACCGTTAAGTAATTTCGTTTACTGCCGTCCCTTTGAAGGACACCGATTAAATTGCCAAGATCTTCTGATATATGTATACATTCATCCATTTGTCATTCCAATTAATTAATTAGGAAACTTATATGATTGAGTGTTTAAGGTGCATTACTACACGTGAAAAGGAGAGAGAGAGAGAGAGCTTTACGAATTTTGGGCTTATATTATATCAGTATAGTAAGATATTTCTTGTTTGTCAAGATGCGTATGAGTTAAGAGATGACCATCTAATTTTATTTAATTTTATATTTGAAGTTAAATTTATTTATTTTTTCAAAAAAGTGTTAGTCTATGTAAAATGGGTACTCGACAGATGTTGAAATTGTAATTAAATGATGAAATTTCACAATTAATACTACTCACTTACAAGTACATAAAAATATGAATATAATGTATAAAGGGTGTATATGAACATATGATAAAAACAAAGCTAATATATCAACATGAAAACCATTAGTACAGTGGATCTTGAAATCTACCAAATATATGTTGATGCAGATAACCCTTGAATGCCCAAGTCATGTAAGGAATATGAGTCTAGTGGTAAACGGGATTTTAGGAATCTAATTATTCCTAATGCTGGTGGAATTTATATCCTTCCTAATATAACTCAATATTACTTAATTTTGTATACTAAGCATGCGTACGTGCGACATAGAGTACTTCATCATCCATGGAGGTTAAGATGATTATAACATCTTAGCACGTGGGTCCCGGTGCGGCAATGCATGATGTAGTTGATCGCTAATCGTGGCCTTCACGTGTACAGGGACACTGCGCAGCCGGCCCTGATGCTTTAAGACCCTATATAATTTTTGGTGTATTAATCGGGTGGCTAGAATCCTCTAGTCAGTGTCCTTTCTGTACTGTGAGCCATTCATGATAGAATCCACTAGATAGACGGTCGTGATCCATCAACTATACGTGATCTACCTTGGTTCAATGCAACGACAAAAACTGCTACGAAAGGCTGGTTATTTGATAGTCTGGTAGATTATGACGCTTGATACACAGGCACTCAGAAATTGTACACTTAGCATACATCTTCTCGAATCGAACCAATGGAATTGTGGAACCCACTTTCAGTAACGCACTCACAAAATCAAATTGAATTTTCAATCCTAACCTCTGATTCCTGGACAGTTCTTTTTTGATGAAAAGGGACCATTGGATATTGTTCATTTCTAACCCTCTAATAAATGTCCATCAATTTGATTTTGGGATGATTAAATAAGCATATAGTTATCTATCCTGGGGTTTATAATTTGGACTCTTTAATTTGAATTACTTGAAAGCTACGCATGCAACTTCTTACAACTTTTTTAAGTGCCTGCGTATCGTACATCACGCTCTGCGAGAGTATCAAAGTTTTTCTCTTTCCGAGAAGCACGGGAGCGGATTAGGTGAGGCCCTGCCGTACCCAAGAAGGTGCAGCCCCTACTGTGGGGCCCACATTTATGTATATATTCTAAATCTACTCCGTCCATACGTTTTTTCAGATCATTTTACGATATAAAAAGAAGTAAATTCATATCTTATGTGGACCATACTATAGGAAACAGAGGTGATCGAACGACTCACCATTAAAAACTTCCTGGGGCCCACCGTAATATTTTTATAGTTTTTATTTACAATCCAAATTGTTGATAAGGTTAAAAAAGTATGGATGAAGGTAAAAAAAATATTTTCTTGATCCAAAACTTTCGTGACTCCCCAGAATCTATTAATGGTCACTCACCACCGTTTCCTATGTATAGTCTACCTTATATTTAGATATACTTTATTTTTGGGATCATTTCATAAATATTTCATAAAATAATTTTTAGAAACGGATGAATGGAGTGGATTCCGAATAAAAACATAAATGTGGGACCCACAATAAGGGCCGCACGAGCATGGATGAGGCCGGGGCTGCACCTAATGCATGCCCGTGAAGAACTACCTCTATCAAGTCGCTTTGTTGGGAAATGATCGGAGAAAATGACCACTGTAGACAAAACCTTTTATCCAGCGGTTTTTATGAAGGAATACAAACTTAAGTTACCAACTTAGATTAGCACGTGCGGACAGCGACTTTGGGGACGAAACTACCCCTCCTTTTCACTGCGAAGACGAGCGCTGACGCTCCTCCAACTGAGAGTTGTACGAACGGCTTAAAAGAGATCAAAGTTACGTAACAGCTATATATATTTATTATACCCACAACGTTCATCCATATTTCGAGATCATATCGGAGCATTATCCAAAAAAAAAAAAAAATCATCTCCAAAGATCAACTGGACCACACAACAAAGAGCAGCGGGGAAATTGATTTTCACCGTTAAAAATTTTGTAGGGCCCACCATAACATTTATTTTCCATCCAATCTATTCATAAGGTCACAAAGGCCTGGATGAAGAGGAAAAACAAATTTCATAATGATCCAAAACTTCTGTAACCCCTAAAAGGGTTTCAATGGTAGACGTTCAATTCCCCATTGCCTTTTACAGTGTGGTCCACTTGATAGTTAGATCTGTCTTATTTTTCATCTCAAGCCTTAATATGAGCTCGCCAAATAGATGGACGGTTTGGATATAACACAGACCTTATAGTGGGGCTCACAAAAGCAACGAAAATTTCACATAAAAAAAAAAAACTGAATCGACAAAAATAGCGGATTCCGCGATTCCATCGCAGCTCACTGAAGGATTTGGGGATGGATGGCGGAATCAGCTATTGATCCCCGATTTAAACAAAAGGCTATGGCTACGGATTCTAACCGTAGCTATAGCTGTATCCTGTGTACTTTTCTTCTTATTTTATTTTTATTTTTTTTACATTTAGAATTTTATTTTACCTACATTTTTCCCTAACACATATTTATATAAATATGTATATATAAGTATATAAAAAAAATTTGTCTCCTTTTTTCATTTCTTTCTTTATTCATATAACAAGAATATCTTCTAAACCAAAATTAGTTAGTTGACGTACCATATATGATTTTAGGGCTGAAAGTTGGGCGGGTTCAACCCGACCAACCTGTGACCCACCCGACATTGGGTTGGGCTTGGGCAGGATGTATCGGGTTTGGTCTTGGGGTTGGGTCATACAAACACCAACCTGATAAAACTTGGAAATGGAATCGCCGGGATCGACCGTCAAATGCATGGAAATGACCGTGAAGTGAAGGGAATTGACCGTGAAGTGCATCGAAATGACCGCGAATCTAAACGGAATTTGTCGGAATTGACCGTGAAATGCATGGAAATGACCGTGAAGTGAAGCGAATTGAACATCAGTGTGCTTCTTTGCATCATTATAGACCATGGTTGATTATTTCCATTTCCAACTGCAGAGGGCACAACTATGATTGGAGATTTCCTCTTTCCATTGAAGACAGGTGCTTTTCTATCCAAAACGCTAGTCCTTCCAGTGATCCTAAGATATCCTTACGAAAGATTTAGTCCGGCATGGGACACTATATCTGCGGTGAGAAGCCCTTGGTTTATTCATAACTTCAACAAGATTTTACATTTAGGTGTGAAAGACGGGGATAATGAAGCTTATCTTTCATTACTCAATCTGCATGGCTTCTGAAGTTTCTTGGAAGCTTGCGAGTCCATCGCTTAATGAGTTTCCTCACCAGAGGCTTTAAAGATTGTATTGAAATCTATCCTTGAAAGAAAAGATACGTTTGAAGGGGGAAAGTCCAGTGCTAAAGCAAATCAATCTCTATGCACACAGTATCCATGTATGAGATGTGGGCCATTTATTTTGTTGGAGCCACCAGTCAGATGATGCTAGCCAACATGTAGGGCACTTTTTTCCATTAAATGTTGACCATGGTCGTGCCGTTCTTACCTGCCCAATCATAATCCTCAAAAGTTGTCTACAATAGGGCCCATGGATGAACAGTCTGGATTTCTTACATTCACGCCACGTGCATGGAATTGAGTGCTTGATTACTAGCTTCAGCATTTGTGTTTAGCACCAAATTATCTATCTTCCAAAACTATGTCTGATTCCCTCGTCTTTGTTCAACTATCTACAAGGTCCAATATTTATACATATTTGCAGGTCCGCCATGTAATTTTGCTTCTTTGTCAATTTGTGAATTATATGGAGGTGACCTACATGCCCATCTACTACCCTTCAGAGCAAGAGAAAGAAGACCTGAAACTTTATGTAAGTAATGTACGAAAGCTAATGGCTAGGAAGGTATGCATGTTGTGCTGTTTTTGGAATGTTTGGATGCACAACTTGATTGGATTTTCAACAGTCAAGTTTAATCAAGAGGAAATGACAAAAATTAATATGTTTCCTAGCATTCATAATGAGGAAGTACCCTCAAATTCCAATTGTGTTCCTTTTAAGTCTAACTTGAGAGTAACTAATTGCAGTTTGGAGACACCATCAATTTGAATGCTGAGGAGACTAAAGTTTCTATTTCTGCCACAGTTATAGAACTTAGTGAATCATCTTGAAACTCGACAGAATTGACTCGACTTGACGAGATGGCAAGCGAAGTCAATGGGGAATTTGATTTCAAATGTGATTCAGTGTGACTCTTTGAGTCGACTCGTTGATTCAAAACGTCCCAAACCAAGTCACTAGCCTAAGAATAATTCTTTTTCACAATAAGCATACAAAGAAATTTGAACTAGCAACCTCCCAAATTGCATGATACATATACCACTAGCACTTCATTGCTCGTGAACATGTTTACTTTCTTGTATATTATGTAAAGACGACTATTTTATTAATTAAAACAGCTATTTATCTCATCAGCAGCATCTAAGACTTATCCCAACTAATTGGGATTGGAGACATGAATCCTATTCTGCCAGTCCACTTTAACAAGGGCTTTGGAATGTCCTATTATGCAGATTCGTGATGAAAATTATTGTAAACTCCCACCTCAAATTAAGCTTCGGAATCACGCTCTTGCTCCCTCTTCCTAGCCATTTATACTTGCTAATATTTTGAAACAGATGCTTCCCGGCTTCCTCACCTGAATGTATGCTACTTTGCTTCATGCTCCATGCTTCATGCAACCACACTCTGGCTACCAACCTAACGCAACCCTCCTTTATCTAGGCATGGGACTGGCAAAGAGAGCACAAAAACTCCCACAGACGCATGCAATAGAGTATTACATAGTTTGATTACAATCAACGAGTTAATAAAATTTTATTTATTTAATTAGTGGATATTGAGCCAAGTCATGTAAAGATTCATTTGAGTCTTTGAGTCAACCTGACCCATTTGTGTTGGATATGGGCCCTAGAGGCCCACTTGTTGGTAGCCACTAGTGGGTGGGTCCTACATGGTTTTCCTATGGAATATCTCTGAGTAGATATCCTTTTAGCTATGTGCATGCCTCTCTCTCAAATTAGGATCTAATTAAGAGGGGATAAAGATGAGGTTGGATACAAAGACCTTATCCCTATTGTAAACCAACTCTTCCTAATCCTCTCGGATTCTCTTTATAAAAAGAAGAACTCTTTCAGTGTAGAGGCAGCCCGAAACTACAGAGAGAAACAACCAAGAGGAATACGAGAAAATACCTTATTGTCCATTAGGCTTCCATATGTTCTAAACCCTCGATATGCCATCATACAAACACCAACCCGATAAAACTTGGAAACAGAATCACCGAGATTGACCGTCAAATGCATGGAAATGACTGCGAAGTGAAGGGAATTGACCGTGAAGTGCATTGAAATGACCGTGAATCTAAACGGAATCGCCAAAATTAACCGTGAAATGCATGAAAATGACCGTGAAGTGAAGCGAATTGAACGTGAAATGCATGGAAATGACCATGAAGTGAAGGGAATTGACCATGAAGTGCATCGAAATGACCGTGAATCTAAACGGAATCGCTAGAAATGACCGTGAAATGCGTGGAAATGACCGTGAAGTTAAGTGAATTGACCGTGAAATGTATGAAAATGACTGTGAAATGCATGAAAATGACCGTGAAGTGAAGGGAATTTACTGAAAATTGAGCGGGCCAAACTAGAAATTGAGCGGGACAAACTGGAAATTGAGCGGGCCAAACTAGAAATTAAGCGGGCCAAACTGGAAATTGAGCAGGACAAACTGGACTACGTGTCAAAATTCTACGTGATAGGATAATATTAGCTTTTTCATTTTGGTTTACCATAGACGGTTCACATTCAACTGAAAAAAATAAAGGTCTAGATATTGGTAGCTGGGAGGTTCAAACGACAGGTTTTCTAGGACTTGCTCTATCCACCGTTGGACACAACAAACCAACAGTCTAGATTAACGAACTATGTGCTTCATTTATTTGATATGCAAGATGGTTTATACCGTCGAAAGATGTGTGCTAATCATCACATGATTCCTCCTCCACTGTGATGAAACACGTGGGAGATGCCAACCATTCATCAGATGGGTCTAGAACATATGCCTCACCTACCCCAAAAAGCCATCTCTATCTCCTTACGTGGGGACCCACGCATACAAAGATTAACTATAGGGGTCAGGTTTATTTCATGACCCAACCAGTCTGATTTGCGAAGATGTAATACCCAATCTTAAAACGACCTAGATCTAAGCATGTCAGCATCCCAATCTTAAAACGAGGTCAGCTATAACGGGTCATTGATGCATTGTAACAGGACAAGTAGGATTATAACTATTGGATTTGGGTCATATTGGAACGATATCAGTTTGGCCCGCTCAATTTTCAGTTTGGGCCGCTTAATTTCCAGTTTGTCCCACTCAATTTTCAGTTTGTCCCGCTCAATTTCCAATTTGTCCCGCTCAATTTCTAGTTTGGCCCACTCAAATTTTAATTTGTCCCGCTCAATTTCCAGTTTGGCCTGCTCAATTTTCAGTTTGTCCCCCTCAATTTCCAATTTGGCCCGCTCAATTTCCAGTTTGGCCCACTCAATTTCTAGTTTGGCCCGCTCAATTTTCAGTTTGTCCCGCTCAATTTTCAGTAAATTCCCTTCACTTCACGGTCATTTCTATGCATTTCACGGTCAATTCACTTAACTTCACGGTCATTTCCACGCATTTCACGGTCATTTCTAGCGATTCCGTTTAGATTCACGATCATTTCGATGCACTTCATGGTCAATTCCCTTCACTTCACGGTCATGAGCGGGACAAACTGAAAATTGATATGTCAGATTTCCCTCTCCCAAATAAATTGCTTGATACAAAATACGACTTGTAATGGAGTAGTTGTCCTATATTTTAGCTTGTTTGTTTAGAAAAAATGCATGAAAATGATCGTGAAGTGAAGGGAATTGACCGTGAAATGAAACGGAATCACCGTAATTGACTGTGAAGTGAAGGGAAATGACCGTGAAATGCATGAAAATGACCGTGAAATGAAATGGAATCGTCGGAATTGACCGTGAAATGCATGGTAATGACCGTGAAGTGAAGCGAATTGACCATGAAATGTATGAAAATGACCGTGACGTGAAGCAAATTGACCGTGAAATGCGTGGAAATGACCGTGAAGTGAAGGGAATTGACCGTGAAATGCTTGGAAATGACTGTGAATCAACACGGAATGGTCGGGAATGACCGTGAACTGTATGTAAATGACCATGAAGTGAAGCAAATTGACCGTGAAATGCGTGAAAATAACCGTGAAGTGAAGGGAATTGACCATGAAATGCTTGAAAATGGCCAATGATTCCACGCTTCATTCAATATTGAGGCTGAAAGGGTTAGAGCTACAACAAAATATATGCAATTTTTGAGAGTGAAGCTGTAAGTATATGTATTTTTTCGCTATTCACTTTACTTGATTTGACACTTACACTCCGTATATTAACATCAGTCTGGGTTCTTTTGCAAACTATCTTAATAAAGAACTTGGTACCCACCCTACGAGAATGGGAAATGGACGTCGTTGGCTTGCTCCGTGATAGTTTTCAGGTGAGATATCATGAGCGTTTAATTGAAATGAAATGTTGTTTAATTCACCTTGAAGGGAACAGACATGAAAAAATTCATCGATATACTGTGCAGTGGTCGCACCTTGGAGGGAACAGACATGTAAAAGTTCACTATACATTGGAGGAAGTCAATAGCGTATGATTATTTGTCTGTAACCTGTAAATGATACTTGTCGTAGGCATGAGATGAGAAGGATAATTTTGTGGAATGTTGTATTATATATGGTGTTGTGTGTTTCCCGCATAATTTGTACTTCAGGAAAGTTTATAATGAATAAAATTTCATAATGTGTAAATGTTTCCGTCGCTCAACTTTCATGCTTGCTTCATTCAACTTCTAGTTTGCCCCCCCTAATTTCAAGTTTCCCTATCTCACCTTACACTTACCCTCGCTCAATTCCTATGGTCTTGCTCAATTTCTACGTTGCATTGCAGAATCCGTAGGTTCCCTCGCTCAATTCCTAGCTTCCCTCACTCAATTCCTAGATTGCCTCGCTGAATTTCTAGCTTCCCTCGCTCAATTCTATGTTCCCTCGCTCATTGCCTTGGTTGTCTCGCTTAATTTGTAGGTTCCCTCGCTCAATTCCTATCTTCTCTCGCTCAATTCATAGGTTGCCTTGCTCAATTTTTAGGTTGCCTCACTGAATTTCTAGCTTCCCTCACTCAAATCCTATGTTGCCTCGCTCAATTCCTAGGTTGCCTCGCTCAATTCATATGTTGCCTCACTCAATTCCTAGGTTCTCTCGCTCAATTCCTGCTTCCCTCGCTCAATTAGTAGGTTGCCTCGCTCAATTTTTAGGTTGCCTCGCTCAATTTGTAGTTCCCTCGCTCAAATCCTATGTTCCCTCGCTCATTTCCTAGGTTGCCTCGCTTAATTTGTATGTTGCCTCGCTCAATTTTTAGCTTCCCTTGCTCAATTTCTAGGTTCCCTCGCTCAATTCCTATGTTCTCTTACTCAATTTCTAGGTTGCCCCGCGCAATTCCAAGCTTCTCTTGCTCAATTCGTAGGTTGCCTCGCTCAATTCCTAGCTTCCCTCGCTCAATTCTTAGGTTGTCTCGCTCAATTCATAGGTTCTCTTGCTCAATTTCTAGCTTCCCTCGCTCAATTCCTAACTTCCCTCGCTCAATTCGTAAGTTGCCTCGCTCAATCCGTGGTTCCTTCGCTGAATTTCTAGCTTCCCTCACTCAAATCCTATGTTCCCTCACTCATTTCTTAGGTTCCCTCGCTGAATTTTTAGCTTCCCTCGATCAATTTGTAGGTTGCCTTGCTTAATTTTTAGCTTCCCTCGCTCAATTCCTAGGTTGCCTCGCTTAATTTTTAGGTTGCCGCGCTGAATTTCTAGCTTCCCTCGCTTAAATCCTATGTTCCCTCACTCAATTCATAGGTTGCCTCACTCAATTTCTAACTTTCCTTGCTTAATTCGTAGGTTGCCTCGCTCAATTTTTAGGTTACCTTACTGAATTTCTAGCTTCCCTCGCTCAAATCCTATGTTCCCTCGCTCAATTCATAGGTTGCCTCACTCAAATTTTAGGTTGCCTCGCTGAATTTCTAGCTTCCCTCGCTCAAATTCTATGTTCCTTCACTCAATTCATAGGTTGCCTCGCTTAATTTCTAGCGTTCCTTGCTCAATTCGTAGGTTGCCTCATTCAATTTTTAAGTTGCCTCGCTGAATTTCTAGCTTCCCTCACTCACGGTCAATTCGCTTCACTTCACGGTCATTTCCATGCATTTCACGGTCAATTCCCTTCACTTCACGGTCATTTCCATGCATTTCATGGTCAATTCCCTTCAATTCACGGTCATTTGCATGCATTTCATGGTCAATTTGCTTCACTTCATGGTCATTTCCATGCATTTCACGGGCAATCTCGGCGATTCCGTTTCATTTCACGGTCATTTCCATGCATTTCACCGTCAATCCCAGCGATTCCGTTTCATTTCACGGTCATTTCCATGCATTTCACTGTCATTTCCCTTCACTTCACGGTCATTTCCATGCATTTCACGGTCAATCCCAACGATTCCATTTCATTTCACGGTCATTTCCATGCATTTCACGGTCATTTCCCTTCATTTCACGGTCATTTCCATACATTTCATGGTCACTTCCATGCATTTCACGATCATTTCCCTTCATTTCACGGTCATTTCCATGCATTTCCCGGCAATTCCCGAAATCTCAACCCAAGCCCAACCCAAGTTTTATTGAGTTGCTGTTTGTATGGCCCAACCCCAAGACCAAACCCGATACATCCTGACGAAGCCCAACCCAATGTCGGGTCAGTCACAGGTTGGTCGGGTTTAGCTCGCCCAACTTTCAACCCTAAAATTATATATGGTACGTCAAGTAACGAATTTTGGTTTAGAAAATATTCTTGTTATATGAATAAAGAACGAAATGACAAAAAGAGAATTTTTTTTTATTATGTGCTTATATTTACATATTTATATAAATATGTGTTAGAAAAAAAATGTAGGTAGAATAAAATTCTCCATGTAAAAAAAAGAAAAAGAAAAAAGAAAGAGCATAGGATACGGCTATACCTACGGTTATAATCCGTAGCCATAGATCGGGGGGTGGAATCGCAGAATCTGCTATTAATCGCCAATAGGGACAGCGACCTGCGGTGGAATTGTGGGATCCGTGATTGATCACCGAGCTACTGTTATGGCTACGGATTATAACCATAGCTATATCCATATCCCTGTGTATGCGCCATTACCATTTTGCTTGACCGTCTACCGTTGAAACCCTTTTAGTTTTGGACCATTATGAAATTTGTTTTTCCTCTTCATCCAGGTCTTTGTGAACTTATGAATAGATTGGATGGAAAATAAATGTTATAGTGGGCCCTACAAAAGTTTCAACGACTGAAAATCAATTTTCCGCTGCTGTGTGTCGTGTGGCCCAGTTGATCTTTGGATATGATTTTCTTTTTTTGATAATGCTCCGAAATGATCTCGAAATATGGATGAACGTTGTGGATATAATAAATACATAGCTGTGGGGCTGTGTAACTTTGATCTCTTTTAAGCCGTTCGTACAACTCTCAGTTGGACGAGCGTCAGCGCTCGTCCTCGCAGTGAAAAGGAGCGGTAGTTTCGTCCTCAAAGTCGCTGTCTGCACTTGCTAGACTAAGTTGGTAACTTAAGTTTGTATTCCTTCATAAAAACCGCTGGGTAAAAGGTTTTGTCTACAGTGGTCATTTTCTTAAATGATCGGCCTGCACCCGGTAGACGCCTTCGTTGGGAAACGATCTACCGTAAGCTTACCATACTGCAACTATTCTTTACTATATTCTCCTGTGTTTGGGAGATCGGATCCGTGCAATAGATCACATTCGTTATTTAGACTATTCGATGCATAAATCAGGCAAATCCACTCATCAATTGGGCAAACAAAAAAATCTAAATCAATGGAAGGCCTACGATCTTACCCGATTTACAGTTACTGCCTACCAGTTGAACGAATTTGGGGATTTTAAGCGAGAGATGATTTTCTGACGAGATGGACCTTTTGAAGTGATTGGATGTCCTAGAAATATGACACGTCAGCTGTAATTAGATGCAATTATGTAAGTTTTTGGTACTGAAGCTACTATCAGACAGTTGTTTTTTACTTGTCATATGGTTTTTGGTCTGCTATATCTTAAGTCTATTTGTGAAAAAGTGGAAGAAGGAACCCTTATTCGTCTATTTGTGGGCCACTTCCATATACGGGCAACACGATAGGACAGTCTAGAAACGTACTTTAATGTTATGATCCGAAGTAAGGCCTACATGATGAACGGTGTGGATCTAACATACATTTGCTACATAAATGGTTTTGGATATGGACAAGAAGAAGGCCTACATGATGAACGGTGTGGACCTAACCTACATTTGCTGCATAAATGGTTTTCGATAAGAGAAATTTACCACTGTACGACTCATTTATGGCCCATTTACCGTTGAAGCCCACCTCATTTTACCTGACCAGAATAAGCCCCAGCTGTACGTATGCCTTCCCAAAGGCCAAAAATGCCCTTGGTATATCCGATTTATCCTGTTCACGTTGCCAGCCGTGTCTCCACCAAAAAAAAACCTGGTTTTTTCTTCTTTCCTCTCACCGATCTTTCAGCCTACCCATAGATTATCAATTTTTGATTACTTCTCTCCCTATGTAACTGTTCACCCTAGCAGTAAAACCCTTCTTTTACTGCTTTCTTCTTTCCCTTTTATCTGGTCGAGAATATACACCTCACACACGTCCTTTTCGACTTTTTCAAGCCCAAGATAGGACAAAAAATGGTCCCCCCATCTAAGAAGCTTCGAATGGCAAGTATATTCAAATCCCTGCTTTCTTTTTATACTATATATGCGCATGGTCCACAATCCATTTTCATTTTTTAAAAATACTGAATGGTATGACATGTCCTGATAAATGAGCAAAACCAGGACTCAAATGGGCCACATTAAGGGTTTTTTAAACAAAGAATGAATTGAGATATGAAACTAAACGAAGACCATGAAAGAGACTGAGCACCGATTGAGTTAATAGACCGAGGACCCACTGAGTTATTGATGCAGACCATGAATTGAGCTAAAATGACTGTGAACTAAGGTAAAATGACCGTGAATTGAGCTAAAATGATCGTGACCTGAGATAAAATGATCGTGAACTGAGTTAAAATGACCGTGAACTGAGTTAAATTGACTGTGAACTGAGCTAAAATTACCATGAACTGAGTTAAATTGACCGTGAATTGAGCTAAAATTACCGTGAATTGAGTTAAATTGACCGCGAACTGACTTAATTCCGGCCATTCCCCGTCATTTCACGATTAATTCCCTTCACCTCACGGTCGTTTTCAACCATTTCATGTTCATTTCCGGTCATTCCCCTTCACTTCACGGTTAATTCCATACATTACACGGTCAATTCGTTTCACTTCACAGTCATTTCCATGCATTTCACGGTCAATTCCCTTCACTTCATGGTCATTTCTAATCATTTCACGGTCATTGTCGGTCATTCCCCTTCACTTCACGGTCATTGCCAGTCATTCCCCTTCACTTCACAGTCAATTCCATCCATTTCATGGTCAATTCGCTTCACTTCACTGTCAATTCCATGCATTTCATGGTCAATTTGCTTCACTTCACGGTCATTTCTATGCATTTCACAGTCATTTTCAGCGAGTTTGTTTCATTTCACGATCATTTCTATGCATTTCACGGTCAATTCCCTTCACTTTACGGTCATTTCCATGCATTTCATGGTCATTTCCCTTTACTTCACAGTCATTTCCAATCATTTCACGGTCATTGCTGGTCATTCCCCTTCACTTCACGGTCAATTCCATGCACTTCACGGTCAATTCGCTTCACTTCACTGTCAATTCCATGCATTTCACGGTTAATTCGCTTCACTCCACGGTCATTTCCATGCATTTCACAATCATTTTCGGCAAGTCTGTTTCATTTCACAGTCATTTCCATGCATTTCACGGTTAATTCCCTTCACTTCACAATCAATTCCATGCATTTCATGGTCAATTCCCTTCACTTCACAGTTATTTCCATGCATTTCACGGTCATTTCCCTTCACTTCACAGTCATTTCCCTTCACTTCACAGTCATTTCCATGCATTTCATGGTCATTTCCCTTCATTCCTCTTCACTTCACGATCAATTCCATGCACTTCATGGTCAATTCCGACAATTCCCTTTCACTTCACAGTTAATTCCATGCATTTCATGGACAATCCCCTTCACGTCATGCTCAATTCCACTCATTTCACGGACAATTTTCTTCACTTCACGGACAATTCCATGCATTTCATGGTCAATCCCCTTCACTTAACAGTCATTTACAATCCTTAGACAAATCCACTCATGGTCAATTTCATGATGTTCTCAGCCAAAATGCAATATATAACTCTGAAAATCAACCCATAACTTAGTGAAATTGGCCGTGAACTTGTTGAATGTGACTTACGAGTTGACCATTTGACATGGAATTCTTCAAAATGGCTGATGACTGCTTGATATTGGCATTTTTTTTAACTGATAACCTTGGTATAAATTCACCAACAACTACATGAAATTGACTGATAAATGAGTGGAACAGGCCCAAAGTGAGTGAAACGGGCCCAAAACTTATCAAAATTCACTAATAAGTCTTGTACTTTCACTTAGAATTTGCCAAAAACTGACCATCGACTTGGCAGACTCACACCATACTTTATGAATTTTCACCACAACAAGTCAACTTTCACATTACGTCTCGTTGAATACTGAATGTTATCGTTGATTTAATTTTCAATTCATCCTTGCAAATGACAAACCCTTGCATAAGGGATTTGGCGAGTCGGCCCTCACCATCTCATGCAGATATTCTTTGACATAGTGGTTTGATAGTGTGAAGAGTGGGTTGGAGAAGAATAACACTAGATTAAATATATTTAGGAAGACCCCA
This sequence comes from Magnolia sinica, assembly GCF_029962835.1. Taxonomy (NCBI): domain Eukaryota; kingdom Viridiplantae; phylum Streptophyta; class Magnoliopsida; order Magnoliales; family Magnoliaceae; genus Magnolia; species Magnolia sinica. The sequence goes on from NC_080573.1 coordinate 121,254,070, forward strand.
TTCTCATTTTTATTACACATTCCATCATTTAGGTTTATAGGAGTCATTTTTCCCTCACTTATTAATAGATATATAGGCAATCTTATATTCAAGATACAGGAGAACCATATAAAATTTACCGAGATGGATTTCACCCTAATAACAAGGCTGAAGACTGATGACCTCTCTATACCCAATATCCATCATTCGAAGGAGTCAATAAGAGAAAAATACTTTAACGAATATCCTATCCGAAAGAAACATGTATAGGAAGTATTCAATAAGATAGTTGATAGCAATAAGCACGAAAATGTCATGAAGGTAGCCTGAATATTATGTGTAGAGTGGTTTGTTAGGGGTACCGACACGAATATTATATGCTGTACAGACTTTATCGACCTTGTTGACTCATTGGAAGGCTTTAATATCTACCCTTGGGGTAGTTTGGCCTTCCAGACGATGACAGAAGGGATCGAGAGTGCCTTCATGGCATCCCAGGGGCATCATTACAATGTCACCGGCTGCATATTTTCCCTACAAGTAAGGATTCTTTCCTTGTCTATTTTAATTCATAGTTTATAACAAACTATATTTATTTAACATCTTGTTATTTCATTGTAACAGATATGGGCCCTTGAGAGAGTACCGACTCTCCAACAATGTATAATTTCATATGTTTCCTTCCAAATTCCATGATTCATACAATATCGGGGATGAAAGGTTTGGAGGTATAAGAAGATTCATCAAATTATAGATAGTAAAGATGTAAGTCAATTTCTATGAAGCTAAGTGGTCACTCATTTAACTATATGTGTGTGTGTGTGTGTTTCTCTTGCATGAAAATGAAGATGTTCTCTTTCATATTAAGATCGTTCTTATCTTAGAGCCTACCATTGAGGAGCTGGAGACAGAGGCCGTTTGTTTGACCCGTGATAGATTTGACGTAAGATGTCAGAAACGTCTTTTTTTATGTTGATATTTTATATTTAATTTGACATGTTATATAACTGATACATACATTGCTTCATTTTGTAGGGCACTAAAGATGAAGATGATGAAGATATGGAAGGGAGATCGGGATAGGGAGAGGGAGAAGAAGTGAGAGAGGAAGAGAGTACTGATGAGGAAGAGGGAGAGGGAGCAGGATTGCAATTGACCGGGGAGTCGAGGGAGGATAGGGAGGATCTGGAAGCGCAGAGGCTTCAGTTGGAGAGAGATGGGGGAAAGAGTTGAAGCTTCTTGAACGCACGTTAAAAGAGAGAGAAGAATCGATTAAGAGGGAGAGAGAAGTAGTACTCAAGAAGGTTGAACTAATACTAAAACTGAAAGAAGCCTTGAGGTTAGAGAAGGAGGAGTTGAATGAGAGGGAGGTTTTGAAGAAGGAGAGGGAAATGCTACTGAGGGAGAAGGAAGAATTGAAGAAGGAGAGGGAAGAGTTGGAGGAGGGTAAAGTGGAGTTGAAGAAGTAAATGGAGGCATTTCATATAAAGAAGATTCGATTTTGGAAGGAGAAGGAGTTGATGAATCAGAAGGAAGAGTTTGAGAAGGAGGATGAGGATGCATTAGGCGTTAATATATGCGAGAAATCACTGCATTCCATTCCAGTATATAAGAGGAGACCTAAGAGGGTGCTGAAGCCGTCTGTCTACAAGCGTTCTCCATTCACTTCCATCTCTGCCGTACAAACCACTTTAAGCAACGCCACCGACAATGAGAAATAGAGAGAATTTTCTACTTCTCCGATATCCTTTGAGGTCAAGATTGATCCATTTAGGGTAATATCGGAGGACGAACTCCATGAATTGAAAAGTTGGGCTAACGTAAACAAAGAATCACTAGAGTTTCTTTGGTTCAAGACCATTTGGGAGAAAAATGTATGGGTTAATAGAGTGGTAAGTAAATCACACATATACTTATATGGTTTTATTCAGAATACTTATATTAGAGTATAGCTTAATTTTCCATCTTTATTGATTAGGCTATCGACAAGTACGTCAATTTCTTGGAGAGAAGGCACCAATCATTTCCTATTTTATATACAAAGCACTGCAAGTTCTGTCTCACATTTTTTCTGGTAACTGTATAAATTTGATCATGGTTATTATGTTATTTCATTATATGATATATGTTCTAATTTGGTATGTTGTTTGTAATAGCCATGTATTGGCATGCAAATGTCGACATTGAGAATGTATCGGGATGTTGGCAGTGATAAATCGCGTTTATGATTCGAAGGGCTAGAAAAACTCTCTGCGATCAGCATTGTCAAGCCTCATGATAGGCAAAAGGCCATGTGGCAGCATGAAGAGGTAATGGTGTCGTTACAAGTTATCAACACTAGGTATACCCATTTCTATAATTTCTAGATATTGATTTCTTATCTTGCCAAACATGGACAGGCATATGTACCAGTCAATCTGTAACGTCCCAAAAAAATTCGTACAAAGACCCGAGTACCACCTCCGGCAGAAATCACTAAGGACCAAATCCTTTAAAAATTAGACGAGAATTAACTAAGTGCTAAATTAAATTATCTATGAAATTAGCACTAATCACTTTAAATACGAACTGCAAGACCCAAAACTAGCAGAATCGCTAACACTACATTACCTAAACATCTAGGATCAATCTCAAAATTCGATTGCTCTCGGGAACACACCGAAACTCCATATCAGACCTATACCGCACGTCGAAAGTCCAAATGCTATGAACCCATATGGTTATGACCACGTTGCTGGACTTGACTACCACCTCGAAAATCAAATCTAGACAGTGTCCAGAAATGCACAACTTGAGCCTGGAGCGAAGTGTGTGAGAAACATGAATATCTTGAGAAAATGAACTAAAACTTAAGTGAATTGAGTCGTTCACTTGCAGGACAAATCCAAGGATTCAGATCGTCAGAATCTGACTCAATTACACCCTTGGATCAAGAATAATTTCTAACACATGTCAGTGAACTTGTGGCCCTGATCAAGTACCGATGACCATCGAACTGAAACTGGTCTTCCGCGGTCCATCTGTAAATTCGATCGCATCGAAAACTTAGCCTGGCCTAGATCCAATGTCAGGGAGTTTAAGTCCAACTACATGCAGAAAAGGGGCCTCTAGATCTGCTCTGTTGGACCGAAACGACCACCGTTTGGCTATAACCTAAGTATACTATGGCCGTGGGGCCATTCCCATCAGTTCTAAGCCTATATAAGGGCCTTAAACCCTCTCCCTCCCTTCACATACGAATTTCCAACCCTAGGAGAGAGAAGAGAGCAAAGAGAGAAGGAAAGAGAGAGAAAGTGAGAGAGAAAGTGGGAGATAGTTCCTAGGATTCGATCCCAGCGCTCTACATGCTTAACCACCCTATCTGTATCGCTATTCCGATGATTCCGACTCCGTTCTCAGGTAAGAAATCCTAACCCTAATCTGTTTTAGGCATTCAAGTAGAGTAAATGGTGAAGTAGCTAACCTATTTCATGCTATAGGTTGCCGTTGTGCCGTAGGCGAGGACTTAGCGTTTAAACTGAGTTCGTTACGAGTCTACCGGCGAAAGGTGCGGACTATAAATGTTTATGTTATGGTTTTCAAGGCTTTCAATGTCAGTTAATGATTTATGACTGACTTAATTGCTATCACGTATGCTTAGATACGATGTTTTTCGTATATTACACATATGCGTAACTATGTTGATTTTAATGCATTCCAAGTGTTTGTTGAAATGTCTAAATGTATATGGAATTATGATTTATGCTTGCCATGACTATTAACTTAGAATACATGATTATTGTATGTATGTCAACTCCCTTATGAAAGGATCTGCTATAATATACGTTATAACTAATATATTACATGTATGTTTATATGTGTAGTCTAAGTGTTTGATAAAATCCCTAAATGAGAAAATGTTGGCTGAAATGTGTTTAAGTAGGGTATTGAGATAGGATTCTTAATTACCTTATCTTTAGTTACAGTTTCCTTCATGTAACCTATCTTACTACTACGTGCTTTATGGATGAAATGTTACGTATGATAACATATGTGCTATGTGTTTGTCAAAATGCTCAAATGAGATTTATAATTGAATTGTTCGTCACATGTTGTTTGGACTATCACATATGAATACCTAAAGTGTTTAAGTATGATTGAGACTACTGCATAGTCCAGGCAATCAGTAACAGTTCCGGTTTAGTGGTGAATTCATTTCGCTACATAAGACACGTTCGATGAATCCGAGTCGTACGACGATTGTCGACAGTGGTACCTTGTCAATTAATTTAACGTATGCTCGTATAAATCAAATTTGTCAAGTAACCCGATTGGCCTACTGTGTGTTTACCATGTATGAACACTACTGCTTGAACCTAAGATACCCCTTACTAATGTAAAGACTAGTTTCAACCATGGTACCACGATCCGCCAAAACTCATGAGCCGGGCATGGTGGTACACCGTGGTCGAGCTGTCGGCCTATGCTGGGGTGACGAACCTCCCCGTAGTGACCAGTGAGCAACTTAAACTCGTGAGTCGAATACGGTGGTATGGGACACTGTATTTGAGCTGTCGGCCTACATTGGCGCAGCTTGGTCGTGGTCCCCAGTCGGGTTGGTGACGAGCCTTTGAAAATAAACTGTTAGTTGGTAGGGCGTTAGTGGAGTGACCTCGAGTATGAAATAGGCCTACCCCGGTGCAGCCTGGCTGTGTTCCCCAGTCGAGTTGGTGACGAGCCTTTGAAAATAAATTGTTAGTTGGTAGGGCGTTAGTGGAGTGACCTCGAGTATGAAATAGGCCTACCCCGGTGCAGCCTGGCTGTGGTCCTCAGTCGGGTTGGTAACGAGCCTTCGAAAATAAACTGTCAGTTCGTAGGACGTTGGTGGTAGTGACCTGAACTTACCTATCGTATGTGACTGCTAGGATTGACGACCCTAGATGGATCAATGTTTGAGTATATGATATAAAGGAAGGTGCTTTAGCTTCCCAATCCTGCTATATGAAAAGGCCTAAGTAAGAACTCGGTAATCACAATCATACATGCATTGCATGTGCTTTGACGAGGAAGTGCACAAAGGAAGGGGTGTATGCCGCGATCATAAGATGTTGTCGCAAGAGGGAGTGTAGGCGAGAGAATACATCGTTATCACATACCATCCTTGTATTAATAAGAGTACTTAAGACCTGATTGTTGTGTTGCTTTATCATTACTGCTTGACTGAATTGATAACATGTTAACCTTTGCTTTATAGCTCCACTGAGTTGATCACTCACTCCCACGTTACGGGATGATGTTTTAAACACCAACCAGACCCTGTTTTAGTTTCAGATGATGGCGATGCTTACGAAGCGGAGCCGGACTTTTATGATGATGAGGAGGGTTTCTCCTATATACAGCTATCAGGCGAGTCTATGTAGACCATGTTCTGATCGACGGGATTACATGGATGCTGATTAGACGCCATTACACTTGTTATTTTGTACTTTTGGAACACCCATGTATATTCATTTTATTCATTTTTGGAGTATACATGTATATATTTAACCTGGTAACATGTCACACTCTTGAGACATACAACAGTATATATTTTATATATCTATCACAGTCTTCCACTTGCGTAATTTAACAGTCTATGGAGTATGACATGCTGATTTGGTATAATCTCATTCATGTTTAATGCTCTAATATGGACAACATTCAATCATCATTACCTATGTTGCATAAGTGATGCGTTGGAACTCGGGAGCTGAGCTTCTGCTCGACCCCCGATTTTCAGGGCGTTACATCACGCTAATAGTCATTGGTACCTAATGGTCATCCACCCTCGAGACTGAGAAATCATTATACTTGACAGTTTATACTCGAGGGCACTTAGTCGATACAGGGAACATATCGAGTTGATGAAGGAGGCCTTGCCTATATTATTTGACACCATAAGAGATATGTCTGCGTTGGAAGGAAATGCTTGGACGATCAGAGAAGATACCTCTATACCAAAGTAGACGAACAGATATGACTATGGCATTTTTGTCATGAAATATATCGACATTTTGTACATCGATCATATTTTGTTAGGGAGAGACTTATAGCAATTCACTTCCAGCTTTAGGGAGTCAATAGCCTATGATTGCCTAAGTGACCTCAAAATATGATACATTTGTCTTAGACATGAGAGGAATCGAAAAATTTTGTGAAATGTTGTAAATTGTTGTAAATGATGTGTTGTATATTTTGTCAAAATTTTGTAACAAATGATGTATTTGTAATAGTGATTTCATTATGAATGGTGAAGACATCATTTTGCAGTAAATGATATCTTCACTTTATGGTCATTTCCAAGCATTTCACAGTTAATTCGCTTTATGTCACAGTCATTTCCATGCATTTTACGGTCAATTCCGGTGATTCGTTTGGATTCACGGTCATTTCCATGCATTTCACGATCATTTCCCTTCACTTCACGGACATTTCCATGCATTTCACGGTCAATTCGATTCACTTCACGATCATTTCCATGCATTTCATAATCAATTCTGGCGATTCCGTTTGGATTCACGATCATTTCCATGCATTTCATGGTCAATTCCTTTCACTTCACGGTCATTTTCATGCATTTTACGGTCAATTCCCTTCACTTCACGATCATTTCCATGCATTTCACGGTCAATCCTGACGATTCCGTTTCACTTCACGGTCATTTTCATGCATTTCACGGTCATTTCCCTTCACTTCACGGTCATTTCCATGCATTTCACGGTCAATTCCCTTCACTTCACAGTCATTTCCATGCATTTCACGGTCAATTCCGGCGATTTCGTTTCATTTCACGGTCATTTCCATGCATTTCACGGTCATTTCCCTTCACTTCACGGTCATTTCCATGCATTTCACGGTCAATTCGCTTCACTTCACAGTCATTTCCATGCATTTCATGGTCAATTCCAGCGATTCTGTTTCATTTCACAATCATTTCCATGCATTTCACGGTCATTTCCCTTCACTTCATGGTCATTTCCATGCATTTGACGGTCAATTCACTTCACGGTCATTTCCATGCATTTCACGGTCAATCCCGGTGATTCCGTTTCATTTCACGGTCATTTCCATGTATTTCATGGTCAATTCGCTTCGCTTCACGGTCATTTACATGCATTTCACGGTCAATTCGCTTCAGTTCACGGTCATTTCCATGCAATTTATGGTCAATCCCGGCGATTCCATTTCATTTCACAGTCAATTCCCTTTACTTCATGGTCATTTCCATGCATTTCACGGTCAATCCCGGCGATACCGTTTCACTTCACGGTCATTTTCATTCATTTCACGGTCATTTCCCTTCACTTCACGGTCATTTCCACTGTTCACTCCCCAAGTATAGGGTTGTGATGTAGTAATAAACTCGGTGAGACCGAGGTCAAATCCCAAGGGACTGATACTTGTACGTAATTTGAAACTAAGTAGAACTAGAACTAGACTAAGATGAAATATAAATCTACTGTAATTTGAGGAATAATGATGAAATAATTATCTAAAACTTAAAGAATTCCGGAAAAGGAAATTACGGATTTAGAGGATCCACTTGTAGAGATCAGGGAGATCTTATGCCTGCTTCAAGAACTCAACTGGACTTAGAGTCCCATCTTCATCTAGTTGAAGGGTCTAACCATGACAATCAAATTGAACTTCCTTTGATATAGTTTTTAAAAGATGAAAGGTATATAAATTAGAATGGATTTCATCACCAAACCATGCCTAGGAGACAAAGTAAACAACAGAATTAAACAAATTACCAACCAATCAATAATGTATGAAGGTTAAGAAGGGTACCGTCATCCGACCATGCCCAGGAGACGATGGTGAACAACAGGTCTTCCTGATGTCATAAACATAAAAAGGAAAGGCATATGCTTAAAGCTATCGCAGACCCATTGTAATTTTAGTCATAACAGACCATTAAAAACTAAAAATATTTCCTTAATTGAACTAAAATCAACATCATTTTAGTCTAAACAAAAGGCACAAGCAAGAAGTTCTCCCATCACGCTATAAGCTTCACCTCTTAGCCCTAGCTAAGAGGTTTAGCTTAGAATAGACATGATTAGGCTAAATATCTTGAAAGAAATCATAAAAAGAAACAGTAAAAATAAAAGAAATATGAAATACTACCGTCTCTCCCTGCTCCACGTCCCGGCTGGAAATTCAATGCCTCGCTCTCTCCTTTTCTTTTCCTTTTATAGAGCAAGGAGGTCGGTGAGAAGCTGCACTGGAGTCGGTGGAGCTTTTGTAGCTGCGTGCGAAGCAAGAACGCATAAGTTCTTGCACTAGCTGCTGGTGGGGTCCATAATCTGTCTTATCAAAGAAATTCACGCCGTCCGTTGGTTTCCCCTCGAAAAATTAGTTGGACTTGCTCGGTTTTGGATCAGCTTCATGGTGGCCCATGAATTATTTTAATTCACCGTCAGTCTTCCATTTGAACGATCGAAAATCGATCTTTGATGTATCTTGAAATTTCTCCATGTAACGTCTTGGAAAAATCCATACAAAGATCCGAGTACCACTTCAGGCAGAAATCATCCAGGACCAAAACCTTTAGAAATTAGGTTAATGTTAGCAAGTGCTAAACTAGAGTGCTTATAAAATCAGTACTAATCACTTTAAATATGATCTGAAAGACCCAAACCGTACAGTATCATTGATGCTACGTTACCCTGAAATCTAGAATCGATCCCTAAACCCGGTTGCTCTCGGGAGCACACCGAAACTCCGTATCGGACCTGGACCGCACGTCGAAAGTCCAATTACCCTGAAACTATACGGATATGACAGCATTATTGGACTTGACAACCTCCTCTAAAATTAAGTCCTAATTGTGTCTAGAAATGCACAACTTGAGCCTGGAGCAAAGTGTGTGAGAAACGTGAATATATTTAGAAGTAAATTCTGAATTTAAGTAATCTGAGTCGTGTCGCTTGGGGGCCAAATATAAGGATTTAGACCATCAGAATTCGACTCAAATGCACCCTCAGATCAGGAGAAATGTCCCACACATGCCGGTGTACTTGTGGCCCTGATCGAGTGCCGGTGACCGTTAAACTGAAACTGGTCCGCCACGGCTGATCTGCAAACCCGATCGAAACGAAAACTTAGCCTGGCCTAGATCCATGGTCAGGGAGCTTAAGTCCGACCGCACGTGGAAAAGGGACCACCAGAAGTGCTCCGTTGGATCGGAACAGTCTGTATTTGGATATAACCTAAGTATACCTTGGCCCTGGGGCCATTTCCATCAATCCTGGGCCTATATAAGGACCTTAAACCCTCTCTCTCTCACCCCATACGAATTTGAGAAACCCTAGGGGAGAGAGGAGAGAAAAGAGAAGGGAAAAGAGAGAAAGTGAGAGTGAGAGTTAGAAATTCTTCTTGGGATTCGATCCCGCTATTCCACGCACTCAACGACCATTCCTGTATCGCTATACAGGCGATTCTGATTCCGTTCTTAGGTAAGAAAACCTAATCCTAATTTGTTTTAGGGTTTCAGATAGTGTAAGTTATGAAATATCTAACCTAATTTATGCTATGGTTGCCAATCCGCCGTTGACAAAGACTGGGTGTCTAAAACGAATCTGTTACGCGTTTACCGGCGTAAGGTGTGGACTATAAACATATAGGTTATGGTTTTCAAGGCTTTCAATGTCGATTAATGGTTTATTACTGATGTGGGTGCCATTTCACATGCCAAATACGATGTTTGTTTCGCGTTTCAGATATGTATGAACTATGTGGAGTTTAGGGTATTCCATGTATTTGTAGAAAAGACCGTATACGCATGGAATTTGAAATTACGTTTGCCATGATTAATTGTCATGTGATTATGCTAGTTGTATGTGTAACAACTCTTTGATGAAAGGATTTGCCCAAATACATGTTAACCCAACATACATTGTATATGTTAAAAAGGTGTAGTCTAAGTGTTGTGAAAATGCCTGAATGAGCAAGTACTTGGCATCAGGTACTTTATATGGGTGTTGAGATAAGATTCTCAACTACCTCGACTATGTGTATGATTTCCTCCATACAACTTATATTATATTATCTGTTTTATTTATGAAATGTACGTGTGTGAATTCCTGTGTATGTTGTACTTTATAACATGCTCAAATGGTTGTAGGATGGAATTATATGTTTATTGCTGCTTTGATTATCTCATATAATTATTTGTTATAATTGAATGTGTTTGGGACTACGGAATGGTCCAGGCAATCGGTAACAGATCTCGACTTGGTCGTTGAGGTTGTTTTCGCCCCACAGGACGTGTTCGATGAGTCCAAGTCGTACTTCGGTTGCCGACAGTGGTTAGGCCACACGGAGTGCTTATGCACTTTATTCGATCAACTCAATGTGTGCTCGTACTAGTCGAGTTCGTTAAGTAACCCGATTGACCCGATGTATATTCACCATGTATGGATGCTACTGCTTGAATCTAAGGTACCAAACTCACCAGTGAAAATCTTTTTAAACCTTGGTACCTCGATCCGCTAAGATTCATGAGCCGGGCATGATGGTATGGGATACCGTGGTTGAGCTGTCGGCCTACGCTGGGGTGACGAGCCTCCCCGTAGTGACCAGTGAGCAACCCAAACTCGTGAGCCGAATACGGTGGTATGGGACACTGTATTCGAGCTGTCGACCTACACTGATAAGGTGATGAGCCCTTTGTAGTGACCTCGAGCGTACTCTAAGACTGCGTAGAGGCGACGAGCCCTTACGTAGCAACAAGAGTACACTAGGTCTACACTGATAAGGTGACGAGTCCTTTGCAGTGACCTAGAACTGCAATATCATATGAGAATTGCTAGGACTGACGATCCTAGAATGGATCGTTGTTTGGGAATTGATATAAGGGAGGTACCTTAGCTTCCCAATCCTTCTATATGAAAAAGACTAATAAGAACTTGGTAATCATACTCATGCACTACATTGCATGTGCCGTTTGGCGATGTGTAGAGAGCACGAGGAAGTGACTGACATGCGCGACCGTTAGATGAAGATCGCTGAGGGAGTGCAGGCGAGGGCATGCATCATTTATACATACCATTCCTACATTAATCAGAGTACTTAGGGATGTTCGATTGTATTGCTTTATCATTACTGCTTGACTGAATTGATAACATGTTAACTTTTGCTTTATTGTTAACTCACTCCCACATTACGGGACGGTGTTTTAAACACCAACCAGACCCCGTTATAGGTTCAAATGATGGTGTAGCCTGTGAGGCGGAGCCGGACTTTGAGGATGATAAGGAGGCATTCTCATATATGCAGTATTTAGACGGGTTCTCGTAAACCGTTCTGAATTGACGGGGCTTCAAGGTTATACTTGTAGTAGACTATTACATTTTTTTTGATATTTTGTATTTTGAAACAATACATGTAATTATTGACTTGGCAATGCATATATACTTTGAGGACTTATACTGATTTGTAGAGCTATACACATTTGAGTAAGTCTTCCACTTGCGTATTACAACTGTCCCTGGATTATGTTTTGCTAATTTGACTTAATCTTATTCATGTTTTATACACTAATACAGACAACATTTAATCATCATAAAATATGTTGCATAAGTGATGCGTTGGAACTCGGGAATTGGACTTTTACTCGACCCCTAATTTTCAGGGCATTACACTCCACCTAAGACATGTTTATAGGACCCTTTTAAGCCTGATGGACGGTCCCGATTATCTAAAGTGTGATGACCCATTGATTGCTGTTAGGTAAAAGATCCACACCGCTCATTGGATTCAGGACAAAAAACCTTCTGAGAATGAGTGTTTTTGGAGTGAAATAGATGTGGCTCACACGATCTTTTATTCCGCCATCCATCATTCGTTTAACGGCTAGGATCTTGCAATCACTCGCATGGTGTTAAAACGTCACCTAGGTGAGGTTAATACCCCCCCTCTGTACACAATGGATGGTCCAGATCTTCACGTTTCATGATGAGTGGGGCCCACTGAGCAGTCCCGACGTCGGACAGTATAAACGCTGTTGCGTTTTTAAATTTGGAAGTTGAAGTCGGTCAGCGTGCGCTGACTGACTTTGGCTGTAATGGTGTATGGTTGGTGCACATGTACTCTATATACACATAGTGTACATGTGAGGTCCAGCATGATGTTCTTGAGAAATCCGCTCCATCCATCCATTTTTTCATCCAAATTAAAGGGTTGATACCACCTTTGAAGTATATCCAGATATCAGGTGGGCCTCAAACCAGGGATATGGGGGTTAATCTGTCCATTGGTATACTTTTAGAGGGATTCAATGGCTAAAATTTGACATGTACGGTTAATTTATGGTCCCCAGGCCATGTATGAAGTTTTGAGCCGATTAGATGGTGGGAACCCTATGATCTTGCATTCTGGACCAATTTTGGGTCACCTGAGCTTCAGTTTCTCGATTTTCTCAGATATCTGGCATGTAAATCCATCGATCTTGATCCCCTGGGGTCCATCCCTTGCCTTGATGATTCTGGAGCGTTAAATCCATACTTTTAGTACCTTTTTCCAGTCTAGGCTCCTAAATACACCTTGCATGAAAAACACGATTAAAGCAAGGCGTTAAACGGTATCATGCTCATAAATTCAGGTAATAAGTAGAGCTAGGCATCAGACCGAGTCGAATTGGATTAGGTCCAACTCGACCCTGTCCGTGTTTTGCATGAACTGACCTGAACTCGGACAGATTCGGGACCGAGTCTGGGCCATCTTCCCCGATTTGACCCTATCACATGCTTCCCTGGACTGATCTGAGTCCGACTTAGTCAGGAAAACTGAGTCGGATCGGATTGGGCAAGGTTCGGATCTTTCATTTCCTTCAACGGTGAAGAAATCATTATTATCAGTGTTTCGTATGGTGCGATCTACTTGATTATTAAATTTACTTAAAATTTAGTATCAACCTCTAAAATGATCTGAAAAACTGATGAACGGTGCGGATAAACCAAAAAAATTCAAGATGGACCCATGTAATTTACTCAGCAGGATAAAAACGTAAAGGTATACAGTGGAAGCGGATTGCGTACTGAGTAACTCGATACCCTTAGCGTACTAAGTAAACTCTTTGGGGTCCACAATTATTTATTTATTTTATCAACTCCGTTCATCCATGTTAGCGGATAAATCTAGGGTTTGAGACCAAAAATTAAGTATATCCAAAGCTTAAGTGGATCACACCACATGAAACAGTTTTATTGAACCTCTACCATTGAAAAATTCTTAGAGGCCACGGAAGTTTTGGATCAAGCTGATGTTTGTGTTTTATCTTCATGTATGTCTTTGTGATCATATTAACAGCTTTGATGGAAAATAAACACTATTGTGGGCCCTAGGAAGGTTCAACGGTGGAAATCATTATTCCACACTCTTTCTTGTGGCATGGTCCACTTAAGTTTTGGATTTACTTCAATTTTGGGATCAACGCCTGAAATTATTTGGAAAAATGGATGGACGGTGTGGATAAACCACATACATTCACAGTGGTCCCAACTGAGTTTACTCAGTACGATAAAAGCGTTACTCAGTACGCAATTCGATTTCGTATGTAGCTTCTTAGATAAGTTTTACACCAAATATGTAGCTTCTTGAAGAAGCTTTATAGGTCTTTAGCTAGCACCACAGCTAACCTATATAGCTGCCTTAGCATGTGTTGTGCGAGACAGCACTGATGCTCCTCGATCTTCGAGCTGTGAGAACGGTTCAAAGGAGATCAAAGTTACATCTTACATGGCCCCACAGTAATGTATTTATTATATCTACACCGTTCATCTAATTTTAGAGATCATTTTAGAGCATTATGAAAAAAAAATCATATCCAAAGATCATCTGGACCACACCATAAATAGTAGTAGAGATAATGATTTTCACCATTAAAAAATTGTAGAACCTACTATATCGTTTATTTTACATCCAATCTATTTATAAGGTCACAGGTAACTGTATGAATAGGAAAAATAAATTTCAAGAGGAAAAACAAATTTCATATTGATCCAAAACTTCTATGACCCTAAAAAGGGTTTCAATGGTAGACGTTCAATCTCCCACTAGTTTTTGAAGTGTGGTCTAGTTGATGGTTAGATCTGTCTTATTTTTTGTTTCAAGCCTTAAAATGAGCTCGCCAAATGGATGGACGGTTTGGATATAGCACTTACCTCATGATCAAACCCGTTACACCAGCCGACCCGCTTCGTACACCGGCAATCTGCTTCCTTCAACTTGACAACAGCCTATAAACAGCTGTACGCCGACTATTCTTCAGCCGCGACTCTCTCTCTTTTCCTCTCTCTTTCGTACACACCTATACCTCATTTCTCAGATTTATTTCTCTCCAACAGACATATCCAAAGTGACCGTGTCCTCATGACTCTGTTCGTTTCGAGGCCGTGAACAGGTGATCAGAAGCATCTCCAGAGTGATCGGAGCTGTTGGACAGATGGCCGCAGTCCATTAATGATAGGCACTCGTAAATATTCCAACATCTGTGGCATCCAATCTGGATCGTTGCTTTATTCTGGAATCACCATGGCTGTAGACTACGTATCAAAAGGGTTACAATAATCTTCTGTCTGGAGAAATTTTTTGGAGCATTCCCTATCCGCGAGGGTTACCATCGGATTAACGATCGGATCATCTAAGTCCATACAAATGCCACTGATGGATACATCACAGTACATCTAGCTAGCCTTCTTCTTCAACAGAAATAGAGAGGTAGATATAGAGAGAGAGATAGAAAATATAATAGAGAGATAGAGAGAAATAGAGATATAGAGTTGGGCGGGATTTTTTGGTGCCGAACAAAAAGCCTAGGCGGCGAATGAGCGAAACTTGTAGTTAGAAATATATTTACATCCCGGGTCGGGTCGGTTCGGACCATTTCGGTTCGAGTTTTCGGATCGGTTCTGTCCGGATACACCTCTGCCAGAACCTGATCCGAAAAATGATCGGATTTGTAAGGATAGACTCGATCAGGCCTGATCTAGGCCGCCAGTTCTGTTCGGAACGGGTCGAATTCGCCGGATCGGGTCAGATCTGCCCACCTCTAATTCTGGCGATTCCGTTTCATTTCACGGTCATTTCCATGCATTTCACGTTCAATTCGCTTCACTTCACTGTCATTCCATGCATTTCACGATCATTTTCGACAATTTCGTTTCATTTCACGGTCAATTCCATGCATTTCACGGTCAATTCCCTTCACTTCAACGTCATTTCCATGCATTTCACGGTCATTTTCGACGATTCTGTTTTATTTCACGGTCATTTCCATGCATTTCACGGTTAATTCCCTTCACTTCACGGTCATTTCCATGCATTTCACGATCAATTCGCTTCACTTCTCGGTCATTTCTATGCATTTCACGGTCATTTTCGGCCATTCCGTTTCATTTCACGGTCATTTCCATGCATTTCACGGTCAATTCGCTTCACTTCACGGTCATTTCCATGCATTTCATGGTCAATTCCTTTCACTTCACGGTCATTTCCATGCATTTCACGGTCAATTCGCTTCACATCATGGTCATTTCCATGCACTTCAAGGTCATTTCCGTCGATTCCGTTTCACTTCACGGTCATTTCCATGCATTTCATGGTCAATTCCCTTCACGTCATAGTCATTTCCATGCATTTCACAGTCATTTCCAGCAATTCCGTTTCATTTCACGGTTATTTCCACGCATTTCACGTCAATTCCCTTCACTTCACGGTCATTTCCATGCATTTCACGGTCATTTTGGTGATTCCGTTTTATTTCACAGTCATTTCCATGCATTTCATAGTCAATTCCCTTCACTTCATGGTCATTTCCATGCATTTCATGGTCAATTCGCTTCACTTCACGGTCATTTCCATGCATTTTTCGGTCAATTCTGACGGTTCCCCTTCACTTCAAGGTCAATTCCATGCATTTCAGGGGCAATTCCCTTTACTTCACGGTCAATTCAATGCATTTCATGGTCAATTCCCTTCTCTTCACGGTCATTTCCAGCAATTCCGTTTCATTTCACGGTCATTTCCATGCATTTCATAGTCAATTCGCTTCACTCACGGTCATTTCCATGCATTTCCTAGTCAATTCGCTTTACTTCACAGTCATTTTCATGCATTTCACAGTCATTTCCAGTAATTCCATTTCATTTCACGATCATTTTCATGCATTTCATGGTCAATTCCCTTCACTTCACGGTCATTTCCATGCATTTCACGGTCAATTCCAGTGATTCCGTTTCATTTCATGTTCATTTCCATGCATTTCACGGTCAATTCCCTTCACTTCACGGTCATTTCCATGCATTTCACGATCAATTCCCTTCAGTTCACGATCATTTCCATGCATTTCATGGTCAATTCCGATGATTCCGTTTCATTTCACGGTCAATTCCCTTTACTTCACGGTCAATTCAATGCATTTTACGGTCACTTCCCTTCATTTCACATTCAATTCCATGCATTTCACGGTCAATTCGCTTCACTTCACGGTCATTTCCATGCATTTCACGGTCAATTCGCTTCACTTCATGGTCATTTCCATGCATTTCACCATCAATTCACTTCACTTCACGGTCATTTCTATGCATTTCACAGTTAATTCCCTTCACTTCACGGTCATTTCCATGCATTTCATGGTTAATTCGCTTCACATCACAGTCATTTTCATGCATTTCACGGTCAATTCCGGCGATTTCGTTTCATTTCACAGTCATTTCAATGCATTTCACAGTCAATTCTCTTCACTTCATGGTCATTTCCATGCATTTCACGGTCAATTCCGGCAATTCCGTTTCATTTCACGGTCAATTCCGTGCATTTCATGGTCAATTCCCTTTACTTCATGGTCAATTCCCTTTACTTCATGGTCAATGCATTTTACGGTCAATTCCCTTCATTTCCTAGTCAATTCCATGCATTTCACGGTCATTTTGCTTCACTTCACGGTCATTTCCATGCATTTCATGGTCAATTCAATGCATTTTACGGTCAATTCCCTTCATTTCACGGTCAATTCCATGCATTTCACGGTCCATTGATAGAAAATATTGGATGGGTAGGATCTTCAGTGGGCAAGATATAACAATATGGTCAAAGCTCTAAACCAACCAACCTTCAACTAATGACCTCAAATCTTACAATGTGACATCTTTGTATGATCCTTCACCCCCATAACATGTAGAGCATCTTATGGCTTGAGTTGGAATGAGGGAACATGATTCATGTGACAGACCCCAGTTAATAAGGATAAGGCTTAAATGATGATTATGATGATGATGATGAATGATGTTTCCTAGCAAGCATATTCATAATGAGGAAGTGCCACAAATTGTAGTTCCATTTATTTTTAGTCCCAACTCAAAAGCACTGAATGCAATTGCAATTTAAGAGGCTAGAAGAAGCACATTATGAACACAACTACCACAGGAGGTAATACTATTTGGTCATTCCACTTTATTATTACACAAATGATTGCAAGGCAATCCGATGGTGCATTGCAATTCACTATCTAAGTTTTGATTGAGTTGTTAGCCCAATATCAGTTACGATTCATGTTGAGGGATACAAGGGAGCACTTGGACTAGTTTCATGGTCATTTGCATGCATTTCACAGTCAATTCCCTTCACTTCATGATCATTTCCATGCATTTCATGGGCAATTCACTTCACTTCACAGTCATTTCCATACATTTCACTGTCAATTCTGGCGATTCCGTTTCATTTCACGGTCATTTCCATGCATTTCACGGTCAATTCCCTTTTTTTTTCACGGTCATTTCCATGCATTTCACGTTCAATTCGCTTCACTTCACGGTCATTTCCATGCATTTCAAGGTCATTTTCGGCAATTCCGTTTCATTTCACGGTCAATTCCATGCATTTCACAGTCAATTCCATTCACTTCAGTGTCATTTCCATGCATTTCAGGGTCATATCCGGTGATTCCATTTTATTTCACAGTCATTTCCATGCATTTCACCGTCAATTCCCTTCACTTCACGGTCATTTCCATGCATTTCACGGTCATTTCGCTTCACTTCACAGTCATTTCTATGCATTTCACGGTCATTTTCGGCGATTCTGTTTCATTTCACGGTCATTTCCATGCATTTCACGGTCAATTTGCTTCACTTCACGGTCATTTCCATGCATTTCATGGTCAATTCCTTTCACTTCACGGTCATTTCCATGCATTTCATGGTCAATTCCTTTCACTTCACGGTCATTTCCATGCATTTCACGGTCAATTCGCTTCACATCATGGTCATTTCCATGCACTTCACGGTCATTTCCGTCGACTCCGTTTCACTTCACGGTCATTTCCATGCATTTCATGGTCAATTCCCTTCACTTCATAGTCATTTCCATGCATTTCACGATCATTTCCAGTGATTCCGTTTCATTTCACGGTTATTTCCATGCATTTCACGGTCAATTCCCTTCACTTCACAGTCATTTCCATGCATTTCACAGTCAATTCTCTTCACTTCACGGTCATTTTCATGCATTTCATGGTCAATTCGCTTCACTACACAGTCATTTGCATGCATTTCACGGTCAATTCTGATGGTTCCCCTTCACTTCACGGTCAATTCCATGCATTTAAGGGGCAATTCCCTTTACTTCACGGTCAATTCAATGCATTTCATGCTCAATTCCCTTCTCTTCATTGTCATTTCCAGCAATTCCGTTTCATTTCACGGTCATTTCCATGCATTTCACGGTCAATTCGCTTCACTTCGCGGTCATTTCCATACATTTCCCGGCCAATTCGCTTCACTTCACAGTCATTTCCATGCATTTCACGGTCATTTCCAGTAATTCCATTTCATTTCATGGTCATTTCCATGCATTTCATGGTCAATTCCCTTCACTTCACGGTCATTTCCATGCATTTCATGGTCAATTCGCTTCACATTACGATCATTTTCATTCATTTCACGGTCAATTCCGGCGATTCTGTTTCACTTCACAGTCATTTCCATGCATTTCACAGTCAATTCCGGCGATTCCGTTTCACTTCACGGTCATTTCCAAGCATTTCATGATTAATTCCCTTTACTTCATGGTCATTTCCATGCATTTCACGGTCAATTCGCTTCACTTCATGGTCATTTTCAGGCATTTCACGGTCATTTTCGGCGATTCCGTTTCATTTCACGGTCATTTCCAGGCATTTCACGGTCATTTTCGGCGATTCCGTTTCATTTCACGGTCATTTCCATGCATTTCACGGTCAATTCCCTTCACTTCATGGTCATTTCCATGCATTTCATAGTCAATTCGCTTCACTTCACGGTCATTTCCATGCATTTCACGGTCATTTTCGGCGATTCTGTTTTATTTCACGGTCATTTCCATGCATTTCACGGTCAATTCCGGCGGTTCCCCTTCACTTCACGGTTAATTCCCTTAACGTCACGGTCAATTCAATGCATTTCACGGTTAATTCCCTTCTTTTCACGGTCAATTCCATGCATTTCGCGGTCAATTCCGAGGATTCCCCTTCATTTCATGGTCAATTCCCTTCACTTCACGGTGAATTCCCTTCATTTCACAGTCAATTCCATGCATTTCATGGTCAATTCTAGCGAAGTGAAGGGGAATCTCCGGAATTGGTCGGGAAATGCATGGAAATGACCGTGGAGTGAAGGTGATTGCCAGAATTGACCGTAAAATGCATGTAAGTGACCGTGAAGTGAAGGGAATTGACTGTGAAATGCATTGAATTGACCGTGAAGTGAAGGGAATTGACTGTAAAATGCATGGAATGGACCGTGAAGTGAAGGGGAATCGCTGGAATTGACCGTGAAATACATGGAATTGATCGTGAAATGAAGGGAATTAACTGTGAAATGCATTGAATTGACCGCGAAGTAAAGGGAATTGACTGTGAAATGCATGGAATTGACCGTGAAGTGAAGGGGAACCACTGGAATTGACTGTGAAATGCATTGAATTGACTTTGAAGTGAAGGGAATTGACCATGAAATGCATGAAATTGACTGTGAAGTGAAGGGGAATCGCCGGAATTGACCATGAAATGCATGTAATTTATCGTGAAATGAAGGAAATTTATCATGAAATAAAGGGAATTGACCATGAAATGTATGGAATTGACCATGAAGTGAAGGGAAATTGTTGGAATTGACCGTGAAGGAAAGGGAATTGACTGTGAAATGCATGGAATTGACTGTGAAGTGATGGGGAATTGCCGAAATTGACCGTAAAATGTATGGAATTTACCGTGAAATGAAAGGAATTGACCGTGAAATGCACATAATTGACCGTGAAGTGAAGGGAATTGACCGTGAAATGCATGGAATTGACCGTGAAGTGAAGGGGAATCAGCCGGATTGACCGTGAAATGCATGGAATTAATCACGAAGTAAATGAAATGTATGAAATTGACCACGAACTGATTGAAATTGACCATGAAGTGAATGAAATGGATTTTCGACCATCGACCTGATGGAATCTTGAAAAATAACCAGGTTGGTTGGCTAAAGTAGCTTCTCCTACCCAAAAATCATATATGGTACATCAAGTAACTAATTTTGGTTTAGAAGATATTCTTGTTAATGAATAAAGAAAGAAATGAAAAAAGGAGAGAAAATTTTATATGCTTATATATACATATTTATATAAATATGTGTTTGAGAAATTTGTAGGTAGAATAAAGTTCTCCATGTAAAAAAATAAAAATAAAATGCACAGGCCGTCGTCATGGTAGTTCGTCAATGGCTATGGTTATAATCCATAGCCATAGGGGCCGTTAGATCGGCGTGGCCATGCCGGACAAGCCAGCAATTTGCGCGGGGGCTGCTAGTTCGGCATGCCCACTCCGGACAGTCCTTTATGGCTACGTATTACGATATCTATGGATACGGCTATAATCCATAGTTATAGATCTAGTAATTATAGATACGGCTATAATCCATAGTTATAGGTATGACCGCAGCACATGACATTACCATTCTACTTTGAATGTCTACGTTGAAACCCTTTTAGGAGTCACAGCAGTTTTGGATCATTATGAAATTTCATCGAGGTGTTTGTGACCTTATGAATAGGTTGGATGGAAAATAAATATTACGCCGGCCCTACAAAAGTTTCAACGGTGAAAATCAATTTTCTGCTGCTCTTTGTGGTGTGGTCCAGTTGATCTTTGCATACGATTGATTTTTTTTTTTTTTGATAATGCTCCGAAATGAACTCGAAATATGGATGAACGTTGTGGATATAATAAATACATAACTGTAGGGCCATGTAACTTTGAACCGTTCGTACAACTTGGGGATCGATGAGCGTCAGCGCTCGTCTTCGAGCACCAGCCGATCCGCTTAAAGGAAAAAAGCAGGGGCATTTTCGACCTTTGGCAAGTCGTCCGTACAGATGGGGTTTATTCTGGTCAGGTAAAAAGGGGTGGGTTTAAGCGGGTAAATGGGCCCTAAATTGGTCGTACAGTGGTAAATTACTCTTTGGATAAGGACAAGAAGAACGCTTTAACGCACCAAGAGAGGGATTATTTGATACTCTGGTATCGTATGACTGTCCCTAGACCAAGATAGGCAGATACTGTATACATAGCATATATGTACCCAATCCAAGCCGTCCAAATCGTGTTTCTCATTGTAGATGAGATACGCGTTCAAAATCAGATTGATTGGATGGTCTGAACCTCTTATTGATTAGTAATTTTCCGAAGAATTTGGACAGCTGAATATTTTTCATTTCAACTGTACATTGTGACATTGTTGCTATCCAATCGTTCAGTTATAATGATCTTTTTGTGAATTTTTCCGTCTTTTTGTGAATTTTTAGTTATGGCCCATCTACACTGCACCCTACCATTTGAACACTTTGTACTGGGCTTACATATATCCCACTTTTACATAGATTGTGTGCAATAGATGGCTGTACATAGCCATATCGAGTAGATGATAGGACAAATCAATACATCATGATCCAACGCAGATGATAGGACAAATCAATGCATCATGATCCAACACAGTAGAAAATTACAATGAAAGGACAGATATCAAAACCCCGTGATCGAGTGCGCACCATCGAGCCATGTGATACGATGGTCTACATGGTCCGGCTCATGTTCGCCACTTTCTATTTATGGTGTGCTCTGTAACGTGGAGGAGGCTTAGTCATTTCATTTTCGCATGGTACAATTGAGCAGATTAGCTATTATTCACTGACACGTAGACATGCACTACATTTATTAGAGAAATGCTCTGATACTCTGGCCGGGTGTGATGATCATATTCAGGCACTACATTTTTATTGCAACAAGTTTGTGATATGTGTGGGTCACCACGTAGTTATGTATATGTTATATATCCACCCCATTTATCAATTTTGCTCAGGACATGTGCTAAAAAAATAAGGCACGCATAAATCTCAGATGCACCATAACACACAGAAACACTAGTGACCGAACGTGCACCGTTAAAAACTTGCTAAGGCTATTGTAATGTTTTTTTTTTTTTTTATAATGCCATCTAAACTGTTGATAAGGTCACATAAACCTAGATGAACAGAAAACACAAATGGCAGCTTGATCTAAAACTTTTGTGCCCTTGGAAGTTTTTAATGGTGAGAATTCAATCCCTACTTTGTGGTCCACCTGAGATTTAAATCTGCCTCGTTTTTTAGACCAGACCTTAAAATGACTTGATAAAATGGATGGATGGCATGGATATATAACACATATATCAAGGTGGACCCACGGTCAAAGCCTCATATATTAACATGTTTCCCTTGCCTCACGTAATTAGGGGTGCACACGGGTAGGTTTGGTCCGATTCTGGGGTCAAACCGGAACTAAACCATTACTAACGGTTCTACAATTTTTGTAACCGGAACCAGACCATTAGCACCCTAGAACTGAAACCGAAACCGGACTGTGAAAAAGGAATGGAACCAGAATCGAACCGGAACCGACACATAGGATGAACAAAGAAATGAAAACCCATTTCAATAGAAAAAGAAAAAAAAACTAATAATCGTACATCAGCGAGAAATGCAATGGTCGTCCTTCTAAGTGTCAACAAGCACTCCATCACAGTCAAAGAGGAGAGTAATACGCATGGGGTTTGTAGGTGCCGCAACAGCACCCAGATACGGCTAGAGAGAGAGAGAGGGGTTTGCGGGTGCCGCAACAGCACCCAAATACGACGAGAGAGAGAGAGGGGTTTGCGGGTGCCGCAACAGCACCCAAATACGACGAGAGAGAGAGAGAGAGAGAGAGAGAGAGAGAGAGAGAGAGAGAGGGCGGAGGGCAGGGGTAAGGCACTCAAAAAGGGTAGGGGTAGGGCGCTCAAAACGGGCGGGTGCTCAAAAAGGGCGAGCGCTTAGTTTTTTTTTTTTGGTTTTAAACTAAGTCGGATCGACGGTTTAGATCTACGGTTCCTGTCACGGTTCGAATATACGGTTCGGATCAACGGTTTAGTTCGGTTCTACAGGACCCTAAACTGAAACTGATCCGTAATCAAACGGTTCAGAAAATTTGGGAATCGGAATCGGACAGTTAGCACCTTAAAACCGGACCAAATCGGACCGATCCAATGATTCCAGTCCGGTTACACGGTTTTAACGATTAGATGTGCACCCCTACACGTAATCCCCACCGGGATTGCATCCTATCCCCACCAAGACAGGATTCGGTCCAAGAAGGGCTCTAGGCCCACTTTAATGTATTGGTTTTATATACTTCATCTATCCTTTTTGCCAAATAATTTTAGGAAAACATGCACACAAAAATAAGCAAATCTAGTAGGCGTTCAATTCCTACTGTTCCGTGTGATGTGATGTGGTACACTTAAGATCTGGATATACTTTAATTTTGAGCTCATGACATAAAATGACCCATGGAAATGGAAAGACGGCATGAATAATACACATACATCACTGTGGTCCCACAAAATTTACTCGGTACGCAATCCGCATCCTGCTAGAACGTGCAAGCCAAAATTGGCCAATCGTACACGCATATTGAGAACTGCACGTATTTGTAAACGTATACTAGATCCTACCTTTCCATCAGGTTGACCACTCTATTTAGATCTTGTGGGCCAAAACCAGCCCCTTCTACTCATCAGTTGGACCACAATACAACAATAGAATGGCTAGTAAAGATCGTAGCCGTCCATCTGTTTTATACACTTTCCTATTCCGGTGCTTTTAGGGATTTAAATGACCTGATTTCTAGGCCATAAAAGTGTGACCCAGCTAATCAAAAGCTTGGATCTAGAACATGTTCCACGTTGGTGCATGTGATGGCGTGTAAAAAAGCAGTCTCCACGTGCTTATGTTCAAAATCACACGTATTAGACAAATCCGAGTCATTCTGCTGTTCATTTGGAATGAATCTTGACCGTTTAGTAATTTCGTTTACTGCCGTCCCTTTGAAGGACACCGATTAAATTGCCAAGATCTTCTGATATATGTATACATTCATCCGTCTGTCATTCCAACTAAGGAAACTTATATGATTGAATGGTTAAGGTGCATTGCTACACGTGAAACGGAGAGAGAGCTTTGCCAATTTTAGGCTAATATTATATCAGTATAGTAAGACATTTCTTGTTTGTCAAGATGCGTATGAGTTAAGAGATGACCATCTAATTTTATTTAATTTTATGTTTGAAGTTTATTTTTTTTGAAAAAGTATTAGTCTATGTAAAATTTGCATTTGACAGATGTTGAAATTGTAATCAATAGATGAAATTTTACAAGTAATGCTAGTCACTTACATTTATATACAACTCGAATGTCACATGTAAAGAGCACTTAAAAACAAAATTAATATATCAACATGAAATCCATTAACCCAGTGGATCTTGAAAACTACCAATATATATGTTGATGCAAAAAATTTGGTTAGCCTTTCCTAGACCTTTAAGTACCTGCGCAATGGGCAGACAAACGAGACCCTGACTAGTACAGGGGACCCTCTAATGCCCAAGTTAGATAAAAAATATGAGTCTAGTCATAAACAGCGTTTTAGGTTAGAAATTGTGCATGCCTATGACAATTGAAGATGCTCATATTTATAGTTGAGGAGAGGCGGTGACGTAGATGAGATCTCCTTAAGTAGGAACGTGTTGTAGTAGGATCCAGATCCCATATATGTCACGAGGATATCTAGAGATACTCGGCTAGGATCTCAGGTAGATTTATATGGCGGCCATTTTCCTAGATCCTTGGTCGGGATTTTAAGTAGATACCGTTGGGATCAGGTCGTGTTGCGCAGCACGCCAACAACGCAATGAACCGAGATCCAATCTCCAGTCTCACCCACAAACGATAAACAAGAAGAAATATAAACTAGAAAAAGAATCAAAGCATTTCAAATAAACCACAAGATAAGATACACGTGAAAAAACTCCAATAAGGGTAAAAAACTACAGATGTAAACTTCTACAATGAAGAAAAACGAAGATTACAAGGCAATATACTAACCCCTGCCTTAGAAGTATAGAGAAAATCCTTTGTCCACACCTTGGAATAACTCTTATAATACCTAGAAAAGCCCTAGGGACCCCTATTTATAGTTTAAGCAACTCCCCTTTCGCATCTCTGCGAAAATTGACTTAAAAATTTGCAATCTGCATCAAATCCAGAAACGAATTTGCGTAACCTCGACTGGTCAATCAGGGTGCCCGACTGGTCGAGTGGACCCTCGACCGGTCGAGTACTGTGGAACTGGTTGAGCACATTGGAAATCCAAAATCCCAACTCGCTAGAAAACGAATCGAGTCAGTCTACGACTGGTCGAGCGGCCGTCCAGATGTGGCTCCACATCTCAACAATCTCCCACTTGGAGACATATCGTCATAAACCTTCGTCTTCTTCATCCGAAGTGCACCACCTTCTCGTCTTCAAGCCTGAAGACCAATTAAAGCTGAACAAAGCTTCAGCTTCTCTCGTGTGACCGCCTTGGTCAGCATATCCGCAGGATTCTCACTTATATGAATCTTCTCTAGAGCAATTGATCCATCTTCCAGTAACGAACGTATGAAGTAATATCTGATGTCAATATGCTTGGTCCTTGAATGAAAGGCTGAATTCTTAGCCAAGTGTATTGCACTCTAACTGTTACTGTACAGCTTGCAATCTCCTTACTTCTTATCCAACTCTTCCATGAAACCTTGCATCTATACCATCTCCTTGCACGCTTCTGTAACTGCAACATATTCTGCTTCTGTCATACTGATAGATACTATCTTCTGTAACTGAGAGACCCAACTGACTGCAGTACTATTCAGAGTAAAGACATAACCTGTAGTGCTTCTTTTGCTGTCGATATCTCCTGCCAAATTTAAATCTACGTAGCCTTGTAACTTGATTTCTGATCTACCATAGTACAACCCTATATCTACAGTACCTACCAAGTATCTGAAGATCCACTTCATAGCTTCCTAATGTTACTTCCCAGGGTTGTTCATGAACCTGCTAACAACTCCCACTGCTTGAGTAATGTTTGGCCTTGTGCTCACCATAGCATACATGAGACTCCCAATAGCTGATGCGTATGGGACTTTAGCCATATAGTCCCGTTCCTCCTACGTCTTTGCACCTTGCTCCTTAGATAGCTTGAAGTGGTTGGCTAATGGAGTATTAACCGGTTTAGCACCTCACATATTGAATCGATCAAGTACCTTAGCTATGTACTCTGCCTGTAACAAAATCAGTTTCTTATTTTTCCTATCATGCTTTATCCTTATGCGTAGGATTTGTTTTGCAGCTCCTAAATTCTTCATGGCAAATTCTCTAGATAGTTGTCTTTTGACATATGAGATGTCCTTCATGCTTAAACCGGCCATAAACATATCATCAACGTACAAAAGAAGGATGATGTATGACGTATCAAACTTCTTCGAATAACAACAGTGGTCTGCATGACATCTCCTAAAACCGTTTCTCAACATGAAACTGTCGAACTTCTTGTACCACTGCTTCGGGGCTTGCTTCAGGCCATATAGACTTTTCTTCAGTCTACACACCTTTTCTCCTTTCCTGGTGCTACATATTCTGTCAGCTGATGCATATATATTTCTTCTTCAAGGTCTCTATGAAGAAAGGCTGTCTTAACATCTAGCTGCTTTAGATGTAAGTCCTCTATAGCCATTATACTCAAGACCATGCGAATCGTAAACATTTTCACAACAGGTGAAAATATTTTAGTGAAATCGATACCTGTCTTTTCTTGAAACCTTTTCACAACCAATCTGGCCTTGTACCATTTCGAACCATTGTGCTCCTTCAGTCTGTAAACCCACTTGTTATGAAGAGCTTTCTTACCCTTGGGTAGAGTGACTAATTCCCATGTACGATTAGACTCAAGGGAGTCCATCTCATCATCCATGGCCTGCTCCTACTTAACTCGTGTATCTGACTGTAATACCTCTTTAAAACACTTTGGTTCACCATTATCTGTCAGCAGTAGATAATGTAAGGAGGGTGAGTATCGGACCGTGGGTCTCCTCTCCCGAGTAGATCTCCTCACAACCGGTGTCTGTGGCTCTACCTCATAATGCTCTTGTGCATGATCATCCTGTGACGCTGTAACACCTGTATCCGGTAACTCTTCTAACTCTACGAATTCTTTCTCCTCAGCCTTATTTTGCTGCACATTGTTCTTATGCATTACTTTTTCATTGAAGACTGCATCTTTGCTTCTGATGATTTTCCTGTTTTCTGTATCTCAAAACCTGTAACCAAAAGCATGCTGCCCATAGCTTATAAACGTGCATCTCTTGGACTTCGCATCCAGCTTGTTTTTGTGCTCTGCATCAATGTGAACATATGAAGTGCAACCGAACACTCTGAGATATGGAAGGTTCACTTCTTTTTCAGTCCACGTTTCTTCTAGTAGCTGTTGAGGGTCGAATATTGCATATCAGACCCCGATTATTGCCTGATTTTACGTACACGATAATGCCTAATATTATAATTTAACCGTGTTTTTGTTGCAGGATGTAATAAGGAGCTTTGATTGAAAAGAGAGCTTAAAGCATGGATTTAATGCTCTGATGACACTAAAGGCAAGGGACGGACTTCAGGGAACCAAGATCGATGGAATTACACACCAGGGATCCGTGAAAATCGAGAAACTGAAGCTCAAGCGGCCTGAAAGTCAGCCAGAATGCAAGATCACGGGGTTTCCATCATCTGTTCGGCTCAAAACTTCATACATGGCTCGAGGACCAAAAACTAACGTCAAATTTTAGCCATTGGATCCTTATGGAAGTGGTGAAACTGATAGATCAGTCCATAAAATCCTGATTTGGGGCCCACCCGCTGTCCAAATACTCTTCAACTTCGATCCCCACGGTTCAAATGAAATGGGGAACAAGATGGATGGTGTGGATTTCTCATATACATTGAGACAAGACCCAGTTACATGGTGCATGTGCATAGCACACATGCACTGGACGTGCACCAGTCGGGCAGCCCGGTCAAAACCAGGCTGACCCTACCCGTCTCCTGCATCAAGACAGCGGACGGACGCCGTCCGTCCGTTCTTCGCTAGTGGGCCCCATCCATCGCATATTTCAAAAATCAGAGCCATCCATATGCTCCGCAGGGTGGCCAAAACCATCGCCTAGCTGTCCTTTTAGTCCCATGCACACACACACACACGCAAATTGCATGAAAACGCAGGAATGGACGGTGGGAGCAAAGATCGCATGGGCCACACCGAATCCAACATGAAGCCAACCAATTCTTATTGGTTTTTCGACGTGAATCGAATAGTCGGAGTGGATTCTACACCTGGCATCAAGCAGTGGTTTGCCGACCATCATAGCGCTAAAACGTGTAGGCTCTGTTTCGCAATAGAGCCTGCGGTGGAATGTTGTGGGCCACCCTTTGAAGTGATCGGTCCGATCTGGACCGTCTAGTGAACTCCAAAGGGCCCTGTAACCATCACCTAGGTGGAAAAATTTCACAATACAGTTTGAGATCAGTTTGGATTGTTTAAACATCGGACGAACGGCGGCGAGATAGATCAGGCAGGCCGCATCAAGAGACAGCCAAAACCATCCATTTCCAGTTGTTTTTTCGACATGCATTCAATAGATGGAGTGGATTTATCAAAATAAAAGCGATGTGGGCCCCACCATCAGAACAACGTAAGTGCGTTATGCACCCTGTTTACGCAGTCCGGAGAAATTTGGAAATTTCGGATAGCTGTGGCCCATCATCCTTGATCGGATGAACGATCTGAACCATTCATGTGGAGCCCACACTAGCCGAGACCCCAGCCATGAGGAAATTTCGAAGCCAAGCCTGTACAGCCATCCCGAAAATCAATCAAACGCAAGGTGTTTTTGAGCTTCTAAACTGCGTAAAACAGGGACTGCGTAAACAAAAGCCTTCGGTACCGACTCCAGCAGTAGGAGGATTGCGCCTAACATTTCTATAAAGGAGGAGAAGAGAGAAAACCAGGGAGGAGGGAGGATCTGGAAAAGCTCGGTTTTGGCTGGACGTGAGCACGGCTTGAGGAGGCAGACGTGGATGCATTACAAGGGAGAAAAAGAGAATAAGTCAGTTGTTTTCTTTAACATTTTATGATGTTTTTGAGATTTAGCCTAATCAGGTTTATGTGTGGCTAAACCTCTTAGCTAGGGCTAAGAGGTGAAGCTTGTAGTGAGATGGGAGACTCTATTTTTATGCCTTTGATTTAATTTGTTGAACTACTTTGAGTACGGTTCAGTTAGGGGAATGCTTTTAGTTTTTAATGGTTTGTTGTGACTGAAATTACAATAGATCTGCGATGGCTTTGAGTATTTTTTTCTCCTGTTCATGTTTATGAAGTCAGGAAGCCCTGTTGTTCATCATTGTTCTATGGGCATGGTCGGATGACAGTACCCTTCCTAATCTTCATACATTGTTGGTTGGTTGGTAATTAGTTTAATTCTGTTGTTTACTTTGTCTCCTGGGCATGGTTTGGTGATGGAATCCATTCTAATTCATATACCTTTCATCTCTTGAAAACTATATCTTAGGAAGTCCAGTTGATTTCCATGATTTTTGAAGCAGGCATAAGATCTCCCTGATCTCTACAAGTGGATCCTCTGAATCCCTAGTTTCCTTCCTCTGAATTCCTTAAGTTTTAGATTAATATTTCACAATTATTCATCAATTTATATTTGATTTCGATTTCATCTTGGGCTATTTCTATTTCTACCTAGTTTCAAATAACGTACAGGTTTCAGTCCCTTGGGATTCGACCTCGGTCTCACCGAGTTTATTACTACATCACAACCCTATACTTGGGGAGTGAACAAGTTTTTGGCGCCGTTGCCGGGGATTGACGGTTACATTTTTCAGAAATTAATTAGTTTTAGAATTAGGTTAGGATTAGGATTTTACTAACTTTAGGTTAAAGATTTTTATTTTATTTTATTTTTAGAAACTATTATTTTATTTTTAGAAACTAACCTGTTTTCCTGTTTTGTAGGATCCTGAAATTAAACTTCTAAACTGGTAATCCCTTTCTAATTCCTTTAGTTTTTCTAGTTTTAGAATTAGGGTTTAAATTTTAGAAATTTTCTAATTCTAGTATCCTCCTATCTGTAGGAAATAGTTTATTTTTAGAAACTTTCCTCTTTTGTTTTTAGAAACTAGGTTAGTTATTTTCCTTTTTAGAAATTAACTTTTTATTTTTATTTTTAGTAACTTTCTAATTTTAACTCTTTTAGAATCTAATTCTGTTTCCTAATTTTCCACTTATAGAATTTTTATTTAGAAACTAACTTTCCTATTCTATAGGCCTTTAAGATAGAAATTTCTAATTCGGTGAGTTCTTTCTCTCTTTCAATTCTCTTTTAATAATTTACTTTCTAGTTTAGGACTTTCTTCTTTTAGAAACTAGTTTACTTCTATCTTCTTTTTAAGGATTTTTTAATTCTAGACATTCTCTTTAGAACTGACTTGTTTGTTTTCTTTTGCAGGTCCTTAACTTGAAAGTTTAGGGGCTTCAATTTGGTAATTTCTTTCCAACTCTCTCTCTCCTTCTTTCTAGATTTTCTTTTCCTTTCTTAGAATTAGTTTTCAAATTTGATTAAGGGCTGTGAGTGTTTCATGCCCAAGTGGGCCCGTGACAACACTCGACGTCTCCTGACCGAAGGAGGATTGGTTGAGGGGTTAACTATCTATCGCAGAACTAGACACCACTCGAAATCCCCTAAGTTAATTGAAGTGATGGCTAAGAACCAACCTCTTCTACCCCAACCTAGGGTGGAGGACATTCAGGATGAGAATGAGGTGCATCAGGCACCCCCGCCTCGTACTTTACGAGATTATCTACAACCGGTGGGAGTGAGTACGCCCTCATGCATGATTTTTCCTAAAAACACAGGATAAATGGACATCAAGCCAGGAGTTATCCAACTCCTTCCCAAATTCCATGGACTTGAATCAGAAAGTCCATATTTACATTTTAAATAGTTTGATGAGATTATAGCTACATTATATTTTCCTAATGTATCTGAGGATACAATCAGGCTGAAGCTCTTTCCTTTTTCCTTAAAAGAGAAAGCTAAGATGTGGTTACATTCACTGTGTCCTAGATCCATTGGCACATGGAATGACATGCAGAGGGAATTCATAAAAAAATTCTTCCCACATCATAAAACGATTACCCTTAGAAAAGCAATCATGAACTTTGCCCAAAAGGAAGATGAAACATTCTTCCAATGTTGGGAAAGGTTCAAAGATTTGGTCAGTTCATGCCCACAACACAGATTTGAAACGTGGCGCATTACAAATTTTTTCTATGATGGACTGACATCTTCCATGCGCCAAATGGTCGAGACAATGTGTAATGGAGAATTCATTAATAAAAATGTTAACGAGGTATGGGATTACCTTGATAGTCTTGCTGAAAAAACACAATCATGAGACTATTACCCAAAGTCGAACACCACGTCTAGGCCGACTTAATTAAAGGAGAAAGGCGGATTATATCTCTTGAAAGAAGAGGATGAACTCAAGTGTAAAGTGACTACGTTCATAAGGAAAGTTGAGGCCATGGAAGGAAAGAAGGATAAGGTTAATGAAATTGTTTGCGGCATTTGTGATTGCAACATTCATGCAACTGAAAATTGTCCTACAATGCCCACCTTTCGAGGAGTGTTGAGTGAACAAGTCAATGCCGTAAACAACTATCAAAGACCTTTTACTGGACGTAACTCCAATACGTACAATCCTGGTTGGAAAAATCATCCAAACCTTAGTTGGAGAAATGGACAAACTGCTACCCCTCAAAGCTTCTTCAATCAAAATCCAAATCAGGGGAAACCTCAAGAAGAACCGGTTCAAAATTCCATGCAAGAGCTGACCCATGCAATGCGAGACTTTATGCAAAAGATGGATTCACGTATGATGGTTATAGAAAAGGGGATGCTTCCTGCACAACCGCTCCCCAATCCTAAACCGCAATACGAGATAAGTGATCCCAGCTCTTCAAATCAAATGAGGCACGCTAAATCTATCACCACTCTTAGGAGTGGGAAGATCATTGATAAAACCCTTCCGGTTAGGCCCGAAAAGCCTCAAGAACCGAAAGAGGACAACAATAATGGATCTAGTGAGGCCCCACAAAAATTAGAACCGGAACTTCTAGAAAAGCTAGTTGCTCCATTTCCTCAACGGTTGGTCCCACCAAAACCTCTCTCTAACTCTCAGGATATCCTAGAGGTGTTGAAACAAGTGAAAGTCAATATTCCTCTACTTGATGTCGTAAAACAGTTACCTTCATATGCCAAATTCCTTAAAGACCTATGCACGACCAAACGACGACAGATTATTCAAAAGAAGATCTTCTTGACCGAGAAAGTGAATGCTATCCTAAAATAAGACGTGCCACAGAAATTCAAAGATCCCGGTAGCCCAACCATATCATGTGTAATCGGGGACCATCGAATTGATCATGCACTTCTTGACTTAGGAGCGAGCGTCAATCTGATTCCCTACTCGGTATACAAACAGTTAGGTTTGGGTGAATTAAAACCCACCCTAACCACACTACAACTTGCTGATCGCTCTGTTATTATACCAAGAGGAATAATTGAGGATGTGTTGGTCCAATTTGATAGATTTTACTACCCTGTAGATTTTATCATCCTGGACACCGAACCCATCAATACCATGAGCACTCAGATCCCCGTCATTCTTGCTCACCCATTCCTTGCCACTTCAAACGCAATTATCAATTGCAGGAATGGTGTCATGACTATGTCTTTTGGAAATATGACATTGGAGTCAAACATCTTTTTCAATAACGGCAGAAACTCAGAGGACGATGACGATCTCCACGACGTTAACATGATTGACTCTTTAGTGGAAGATACGACACCTCTGATCTTATCATCTGACCCTGTAGAGACGTGCCTGGCCCACTCTCATGATTTTGATGATGACATGATTAGGGAGATGTGTGCCTTTCTTGATACTGCACCGGTACTTGAAGTTAACCGATGGAGGCCACAATTTGAAGAGTTGCCCCAAACTGATGTAGTGCCTCTACCGTCTAACCTCAAGCCGCCGAAGCTTGACCTAAAACCTTTGCCCTCTGAGTTGAAATATATTTATTTAGGTCAAGATGAGACATACCCGGTGGTGATCTCTGCCCACCTGGAGAAAGAACAGGAGAGTATGCTCATATCTACTCTCATTAAGCATAAGGGAGCCCTTGGATGGACGATAGCGGACCTCAAGGGAATTAACCCCTCAATTTGTACTCACCGCATTTATCTTGAGGATAATGCTAAAACCGCTCGGCAATCACAACGTAGACTAAATCCAAACATGAGGGAAGTGGTTAAGGCCGAGGTTCTTAAACTATTAGATGTGGGTATTATATACCCCATATCTGATAGTCAATGGGTGAGTCCAACTCAGGTGGTTCCTAAGAAGTCCGGGATCACCATCGTAGCTAATGCTAATAATGAATTTGTGCCAACTAGAGTTACGACGGGTTGGAGAATGTGCATTGACTACAGGAAGCTGAATACCATCACGAGGAAGGACCACTTTCCTTTGCCCTTCATTGATCAAATCTTGGAAAGGCTAGCTGGTCATTCCTATTACTGTTTCCTTGACAGGTATTCGAGCTATAATCAGATTGAAATCGCCCCTGAGGACCAGGAAAAGCCTACATTTACATGTCCCTACGACACCTTTGCCTACAGAAGGATGCCATTCGGATTATGTAATGCCCCTGACACCTTTTAGCGTTGTATGATGAGTATCTTTTCTGACATGGTGGAAAAATATCTAGAGGTCTTTATGGACGATTTCTCTGTTTTTGGTTCATCTTTCAGCGAGTGCTTAGAGAGTCTTAAATGTGTGCTGAAAAGATGTGAAGAGAAGAACTTGGTACTTAATTGGGAGAAGTGTTATTTCATGGTTCATAAGGGAATTGTCCTTGGACATATTATCTCGTCCAAAGGAATCGAGGTGGATAAGGCAAAAATCGATCTTATCTCTAACCTACCTTCGCCCAAGAACATCAGAGATGTGCGATCCTTCTTAGGACACGCAGGATTTTATAGACGATTCATAAAGGACTTTAGTCTCCTCTCTCGTCCCTTATGTAATCTTTTGCAAAAGGATGCACCATACGAGTGGACTGAACAATGCCAGGAAGCTTTCACCAAGCTTAAGGGCGTGTTAACCACTGCACCCATCATGCAGCCACCCGATTGAAGCCTTCCTTTTGAGCTTATATGCGACGCTTCTGATTATGCTCTTGGGGCAGTTCTAGGCCAGAGAAAAGATAAGAGGCCCTACGTCATTCATTATGCAAGTAGAACTTTAAATTCTGCCCAAGTGAACTACTCGACTATAGAAAAGGAACTCTTAGCCGTAGTGTTCGCTTTAGACAAATTTAGGTCCTACTTGATTAGATCGAAGATCATTATCTACACAGATCATGCGGCACTTAAGTATCTTCTTTCTAAGAATGATTCTAAGCCTCGTTTGATACGATGGATCCTTCTACTCCAAGAATTTGATTTGGAAATTAAAGATAACAAGGGAGTAGAGAACGTAGTGGCCAATCACCTTTCTCGCCTTAGTACCTCTGATTCCCTTGAGGCGACCCATATCAATGATATATTCCCTGATGAACAACTGTTCAGAGTCTCTCATTCTCCTTGGTTCGCTGATATTGCTAATTATCTTGCCACAGGTTCCATGCCGACACAGTGGACTGCGCAAGATAAGAAGAAATTCTTCACCGAGGTGCGCAACTTTTTCTGGGATGATCCTTATTTATTTAAATATTGTCTAGACCAAGTCCTAAGGAGATGTGTACCAGACAATGAGCATCAGAGCGTCATCTCCTTCTGTCACTCACAGGCCTGTGGTGGTCACTTTTTTGCTAAAAAGACCATGGCTAAGATTCTGCAGTGTGGCTTTTTCTGGCCCACTATGTTTAGGGACACTCATGAGTTTTGCAAAGCTTATGAGCATTGTCAGAAATTAGGAGCATTGTCCCATCGAAATATGATGCCTTTGAATCCCATCCTTATCATTAAAGCATTTGATTGCTGGGGCATTGATTTCATAGGACCATTCCCTCAATCGTTTGGAAATCTGTATATTTTGCTCGCCGTGGATTACGTCACTAAATGGGTCGAAGCGATTTCGTGTCGAACTAATGACCATCGTACGGTCATTAAATTCTTAAAAGAAAACATCCTTTCTTGATTCGGAACTCCTCGAGCCATCATTAGTGATGGGGACTCACACTTTTGTAATAAACTATTTGAGAGCTTAATAAAAAAATACGTTATCTCTCATAAGGTGAGCACCCCGTACCACCCACAGACAAGTGGGCAAACTGAGATTTCTAATAGGAAAATTAAACACATTTTGGAGAAAACAGTTAACCCTGATCGTAAAGATCGGTCAATCCGATTGACCGATGCCTTATGGGCATACCGTACTGCCTTTAAAACCCTTATTGGAATGTCTCCTTTTAGACTTGTCTATGAGAAAGCTTGTCACTTGCCTGTGGAGCTGGAACATAAAACGTACTGGGCGATCAAAAATCTTAATTTCAATCTGGACAACGTTGGCTCGCTACGCAAACTTCAATTGAATGAACTTGAGGAAATCCGGAATAATGCGTACGATAATTCGAGAATTTACAAGGACAAGATAAAAGCATTTCCTGAGCAACACATATTGCGAAAATCATTCACGCCTGGTCAGAAGGTCCTTTTGTACAATTCTCGATTACATCTCTTTCCGAGTAAGCTCCGATCTCGTTGGACCGGCCCTTACATTGTTGTTACTGTTTTTTCTCATGGGGCCATTGAGATAAGAGATCCCGACAATGGCAAGGAGTTTAAAGTCA
Source organism: Magnolia sinica (assembly GCF_029962835.1). Taxonomy (NCBI): domain Eukaryota; kingdom Viridiplantae; phylum Streptophyta; class Magnoliopsida; order Magnoliales; family Magnoliaceae; genus Magnolia; species Magnolia sinica. The sequence continues at coordinate 121,290,458 of NC_080573.1, forward strand.
ATGGACATCGATTGAAACCATTTGTCGAGAAATTTGATTCAGAGGACATGTCCATGCCCCTGACTGCTCCTGTTTACCAGGATTGATCTCCTAGTCTGATGGAGGTATAGGTAGGTGTATCGCTTTCATAGGACTAGGGTAGTTGTTTTATTTGTCTGGCTGAAGACGTAAACTTAGCGCTCATGTGAGGCAACTCAGCTCTTCATTTCATTTCGTTTTTATCATTAGTTAGTTTAATGTTTGTGGGTAACATTGCTGCAAACCCTCACGAGACTACAACTCGTCCACTAGGGGCAACCTAGGGGTTTTAAGGCTTGTTGCATACGCTAAATGTAATCGAGAGCACCTGCGAAAGTGGTATAGGTAGGATTTTATTTTTATTTTTGTTGATTCTCTCTCTTGTGCTGACCCGCTCTTACGTAGATATCTATGGAAAGCCTCTTGATTCCTTCGTCCAGGTACTATCTTTCCATCACTCCTCTTATATTTTCGTTGTCCCATGTGCATTGCATGCTTATTTCTTTTTCATTGAGGACAATGTAGATTTTAGGTTGGGGGTGGGGGATTAGGTTTCCTAATCAGTGTTTTCTTGGTCTTGAGCAAAAATTGTGAAAATTTTAAAAATTTTCTAGAATTTCGTATGAATTCGAAGTGATTTTGACGGCTATCTTGGATTTAGAATTACAAGATAAGTGATGTTGGAATTTATGACTCTTGGATTCAACTATTTGTTAGATTTCACAGTTAAGTTCAAACTATTAATCCATGATTAGAGGTTTTAAATATTGATTGAGTCAGGATTTCACAAAACACGTCTCGCTTGCACATTAAGGGTTCAGTTCGATATTAAAGGATTAACTTGGTGATCACTAAGCTTGAAAGGAACCAACCTGAGAAATTGAAAGGATTGGGTGAATGGTCTACACCATAGGTTTGCTCCCTATAGGTGTATATTTAATTCCCCATGGATGATATGTGGAAAAAGTTGGGTGTACAGTCTTCATCATAGGTTTGCTTCCTGTAGGTGAGGATTTGATTCCCCTTCTTGACGTTACTTTTACTAGAAAAATCAAAAGCAAAAAAATAAAAATAAAAATAAAAATGATGAAAAGATGATTTGTGAGGCAAGTTTTGGTAATTCTCGTGTTGGTTACCAATGATATCCTAAGATAGAGAAGTGAATTTTAATGATGATAAGCCGAGATTAGACTATACACCCATGGAACTTAATGTTTAGAATTGTTCTGATCAATGGATTAATACTTTGAACTCGACTATGAAGTTATCGTACGCTCGAGTCCAGGAGATAGTAATGCCCAACATTCATGAATCATAGAATTCTAAGATCTGGATTGTTTTTCAAAAAAATCATTCGATTTTATAGAAATTGTCCTGTAATTTTCAACTTATTTTTCGCATAATCTGCTTGGGAGTAGCAAAATGCTGGTTGGGGGTTGTGTTGAGGGTCGAATATTGCATATCAGACCCCGATTACTGCCTGATTTTACGTACACGATAATGCCTAATATTATAATTTAACCGTGTTTTTGTTGCAGGATGTAATAAGGAGCTTTGATTGAAAAGAGAGCTTAAAGCATGAATTTAATGCTCCGATGACACTAAAGGCAAAGGACGGACTCCAGGGAACCAAGATCGATGGAATTACATGCCAAGGATCCGCGAAAATCGAGAAACTGAAGCTCAAGCAGCCTGAAAGTCGCCAGAATACAAGATCACGGGGTTTCCATCATCTGTTCGGCTCAAAACTTCATACATGGCTTGAGGACCAAAAACTAACGTCAAATTTTAGTCATTGGATCCTCATGGAAGTGGTGAAACTGATAGATCAGTCCATAAAACCTTGATTTGGGGCCCACCCGCTGTCCAGATACTCTTCAACTTCGATCCCCACGGTTCAAATGAAATGGGGAACAAGATGGATGGTGTGGATTTCTCATATACATCGAGACAAGACCCAGTTACATGGTGTATGTGCATAACACACATGCACTGGACGTGCACCGGTCGGGCAGCCCGGTCAAAACCAGGCTGACCCGACCCGTCTCCTGCATCAAGACAGCGGACGGACGCCGTCCGTCCGTTCTTCGCTAGTGGGCCCCATCCATCGCATATTTCGAAAATCAGAGCCGTCCATATGCTCCGCAGGGTGGCCAAAACCATCGCCTAGCTGTCCTTTTAGTCCCATGCACACACACACGCAGATTGCATGAAAACGCAGGAATGGACGGTGGGAGCAAAGATCGCATGGGCCACACCGAATCCAACATGAAGCCAACCAATTCTTATTGGTTTTTCGACGTGAATCGAATGGTCGGAGTGGATTCTACACCTGGCATCAAGCAGTGGTTTGCCGACCATCATAGCGCTAAAACGTGTAGGCTCTGTTTCGCAATAGAGCCTGCGGTGGAATGTTGTGGGCCACCCTCTGCAGTGATCGGTTCGATCTGGACCGTCCAGTGAACTCCAAAGGGCCCTGTAACCATCACCTAGGTGGAAAAATTTCACAATACAGTTTGAGATCAGTTTGGATTGTTTAAACATCGGACGAACAGCGGCGAGATAGATCAGGCAGGCCGCATCAAGAGACAGCCAAAACCATCCATTTCCAGTTGTTTTTTCGACATGCATTCAATAGACGGAGTGGATTTATCAAAACAAAAGCGATGTGGGCCCCACCATCAGAACAGCGTAAGTGCGTTATACACCCTGTTTACGCAGTCCGGAGAAATTTGGAAATTCTGGATAGCTGTGGCCCATCATCCTTGATCGGATGAATGATCTGAACCATTCATGTAGAGCCCACGCTAGCCGAGACCCCAGCCATGAGGAAATTTCGAAGCCAAGCCTGTACAGCCATCCCGAAAATCAATCAAACGCAAGGTGTTTTTGAGCTTCTAAACTGCGTAAAACAGGGACTGCGTAAACAAAAGCCTTCGGTACCGACTCCAGCAGCGGGAGGATTGCGCCTAATACTTCTATAAAGGAGGAGAAGAGAGAGAAAACCAGGAAGGAGGGAGGATCTGGAAAAGCTCGGTTTTGGCTGGACGTGAGCACGGCTTGAGGAGGCAGACGTGGATGCATTACAAGGGAGAAAAAGAGAATAAGTCAGTTGTTTTCTTTAACATTTTATGATGTTTTTGAGATTTAGCCTAATCAGGTTTATGTGTGGCTAAACCTCTTAGCTAGGGCTAAGAGGTGAAGCTTGTAGTGAGATGGGAGACTCTATTTTTATGCTTTTGATTTAATTTGTTGAACTACTTTGAGTACGGTTCAGTTAAGGGAATGCTTTTAGTTTTTAATGGTTTGTTGTGACTGAAATTACAATAGATCTGCGATGGCTTTGAGTATTTCTTTCTCCTGTTCATGTTTATGAAGTCAGGAAGCCCTGTTGTTCATCATTGTTCTATGGGCATGGTCGGATGACAGTACCCTTCCTAATCTTCATACATTGTTGGTTGGTTGGTAATTAGTTTAATTCTATTGTTTACTTTGTCTCCTGGGCATGGTTTGGTGATGGAATCCATTCTAATTCATATACCTTTCATCTCTTGAAAACTATATCTCAGGAAGTCCAGTTGATTTCTATGATTTTTGAAGCAGGCATAAGATCTCCCTGATCTCTACAAGTGGATCCTCTGAATCCCTAGTTTCCTTCCTCTGAATTCCTTAAGTTTTAGATTAATATTTCACCATTATTCATCAATTTATATTTGATTTCGATTTCATCTTGGGCTATTTCTATTTCTACCTAGTTTCAGATAACGTACAGGTTTCAGTCCCTTGGGATTCGACATCGGTCTCTCCGAGTTTATTACTACATCACAACCCTATACTTGGGGAGTGAACAGTAGCCCACCATCCAATGGTGCTGAAGGACTTTTATTGACGGGATATGCGGCAGTATTCACAGCATCTGCCCAAAACGTCTTGGGCAACCCTGCATGTAGCCTCATGCTCCTGGCACGCTCAAGGATGATCCTTTTAACGCGCTCAGCCACACCATTCTGTTGTGGTGTCCTTGGAATCGTTTTCTGATGTTTGATTCCAGTTGCTGCACAATACTCCTCAAATCTCTTATCACATTACTCTCCTCCATTATCAGATCTGAGACATTTTACTGTTTTATCTATCTCGTTTTTTACTATTACTTTCCACTTCTTAAATACATCAAATACATTAAATTTGTGTTTTAAGAAATAAACCCGTAGTTTTCTACTAGCATCATCAATAGAAGAAACAAAATAACGTGAGCCACCAAGAGATGATACCTGTGTCGGTCCCCACATATCAGTGTGTACAAGCTCCAACAGATGCGTCTTTGGAGCACGTCCTGTCTTCTTGAAACTTACCCTCTTTTGCTTACCATACACGTACTCCTCGCAGAATTTCAAGTTAATAGACTTCAGCCTTGGTAGCTTCCCTTTTGACAATAGCACTTTCACCCCTTCTCACTCATATGTCCCAACCTCTGATGCCATAACTGCCCATTCATTCCAGTTGATGCGATTGCGAGTGAACTATACGATCTTAAAGTCACGTATAAAGTACCTTCCGTCTTGCCTCGAGATATCACCAAGACACATTTTGTGATCTTTCAGGAATCACTGGTGAATATCGTCATATAACCGGGATCGGCCAACTGCCCCACTAAGATCAAGTTTCGTTTCAAACTCGGTACATGTCTGACATCCTTTAATTTCAAAGCCATTCCGTCTTTCTGATTTATATGAACGTCTCCCTTTCCAACGATACTGCACGGCTCATCACCACCCAGGTAGACTCTCCCAAAATCACCAGACACATAATTACGCAGAACTTCCTTGACAATAGCACTTTCACCCCTTCTCACTCATATGTCCCAACCTCTGATGCTATAACTGCCCATTCATTCCAGTTGATGCGATTGCGAGTGAACTATACGATCTTAAAGTCACGTATAAAGTACCTTCCGTCTTGCCTCGAGATATCACCAAGACACATTTTGTGATCTTTCAGGAATCACTGGTGAATATCGTCATATAACCGGGATCGGCCAACTACCCCACTAAGATCAAGTTTCGTTTCAAACTCGGTACATGTCTGACATCCTTTAATTTCAAAGCCATTCCGTCTTTCTGATTTATATGAACGTCTCCCTTTCCAACGATACTGCACGGCTCATCACCACCCAGGTAGACTCTCCCAAAATCACCAGACACATAATTACGCAGAACTTCCTTGCATGAAGTGTCATGAAATGAAGCACCCGAGTTTTTAACTCAAGACTCATTCCTCGCATCAAGAGAAAAGATTAACACCTCTGTGTCACTCTCCTCAGACAGATTCATTAAATCTTTCCTGCCTTGAGAGATTCCTTCTTGTTTCTTTAGCGTCTTGTAATCACGTTTCATGTGCCCATTCTTCCCACAATGTCAACACCCGTATTTGTCTTTCGGTCCCTTGGACTTCTTGCTCGACTTAGAATGTCTGTGTTTATTGCCTCTTTTGTTCAGCGATCTTCCTATTTCTTCAACGTTTAGAGAATTCCCTTAATCCCCTGAAGCTCTTGATGCCTTTCTTCTAGATTCTTTGTTGAGAATTATACCGATCACATCATCAAATTTCAGTTTTGTCGACCCTGAAGAATTGCTCACAACAATCACCAAACCATCCCAACTGTCTGATAAATTAGATAAGATCAATAATGCCCTGACCTCGTCCTAAAAAATAATGCCAACGGATTCCAACTGACTCGTGACTTTATTGAACTTGTTTAGATGTTCAGCCATGCTCCCACCATCTGACATCTTCATGTTGAATGGCTGTTTCATAAGATGAACCTTAATGGATGCTGAGGGTTTTTCATACATCGTAGCTAGGGCTTCCATTAATTCTTTTGTAGTTTTCACCTTGGATATATTGAAGGTGACGCTTTTAGACAAAGAGAGTCGGATCGTTCCTAAAGCCTTCCGATCCAATAAAAACCATTCATCATCTGTCATCTTCTCTGGTTTATTCTCTTTTCCTCCTAGAGGAATATAGAGGTCCTTCTGATACAAATAATTCTCCATCTACATCTTCAAGAAGACAAAGTTTGAACCATCAAACTTCTCAATTCTAGTCTTCCTTTTTTCCGTCATCGCTCCCAATAGAACTAAACCAATAGCTCTGATACCAGTTGTTGTGCAGCACGCCAACAACGCAGTGAACTGAGATCCAATCTCTGGTCTCACCCACAAATGATAAACAAGGAGAAATATAAACTAGAAAAAGAATCAAAGCATTCCAAACAAACCACATGACAAGATATACATGGAAAAACCCCAACAAGGGTAAAAAACTATGAATGCAAACTCACTATGAAGAAAAACGAAGATTACAAGGCAATATACTAGCCTCTCCCTTGAAAGTACCGAGAAAACCCTTTGCTCAAACCTTGGAATAACTCTCGTAATACCTAGAAAAGCCCTAGGGACTCCTATTTATAGTTTAGGCAACTCCCCTTTCATACCTTTGTGAAAACCGACTCAAAAATCCGTAGTTCGTATTAAATCCGGAAATGAATCTGCGTAACTTCGACTGGTTGAGAAGGGTGCTCGACTGGTCGAGTGGACCCTCGACTGGTCGAGCATGGGCCTCAACCGGTCGAGTACCGCGAAACCAAAAAACCGATGCTCGCTGGACTTTGAGTCGAGCCAGTCCACGACTAGTCGAGCAGGGCACTCGACTGGTCGAGCGGTCGTCCAGATGTGTCTCCACATTTCAACAGGTCGGAACCAACAGAAGATGAGTAATGCCAACATGGGGTTGTACCAGCTTGGGGTTATGCCGACTTAACTCCTTCGACGAGTAGTTAAACTTCTTCATGGTGTTGGGTAGGTTAGTGAATCTTCCAACCTGTTGACGAGAGACTGAACTTGACTTCATTCCCTGCTTGGGTCTGGGGTCAAAAGTGTTGAAAATCAATGGTTTTTCAAAATAAAAAATGAAAAATTCAAAATTTTCAAAATTTCGGGATTTTCCCACCAAAATGCTTTTTGAAAATTTTGAATTAAAAAAAGTGCGGTGTGTGCTTTGTCCCACATCGGAAATGGTTGAAATCTTTTTGTAGTTTATATGAGTTGTTGTGAAGAGTATTCTTACTTGGAGTTTTTGGAGGAGGTGACGCACTAGAACACACGCACGCACGCATGCGCGCACTTGTGCTAGGGCGTGGGCTTGGGTGTGGGCAGTGAGGCAGTGTGGCGCTAGATGACGCACTTCGCACGTGCGCATCGTGTCGCAGAATGGTTGCTCCCTTGCGACTTTACGCGAACCGGCGCGACCTCGTTGTGATCGCGATGAGTTTGGTCAGAGCCTTAAGGCAGTGTGGATCTGAATGGCCTGTGGCTTTATAGGTGACTGAGAACGGTTGAATCTTAAATCCGAAACGTTCAGTAGTTTCAGAAAACGGCTCTATGCCTTGAAAGCCAAATGGTCCGAAAACGGATGGACCATCATGATGATCCAACGATCAAATCCTTTGATCCGACAACCAGAAATGTCTGTGATTAATGGACAATGGCCAGAAACGTTTTTCAAACGTTTTGGACCATTGCTAGGATGGACCATTGATAGTAGCCTAGCAATGGTCCACTACCTGATGCCTATATAAACTGGACCATTCCAGTCCGTTTTCATCATCTTAACACACTTATCTCTCATATCAAATCAGATACAATCCATAAGTTTTATTCTAAAATACTTAGAACATCTCCACCGTCTGAATCTACTAGAAAAAAATCTACTGCATTAAAATTGTTCCTAGTGGACCTATCGTGATTGTTGCACACTGGATCCAGTAAGCTTGGAAGCAATTCACCTGTAACCCATTAGCAGTTGATAAGGGGGCGAATCATGCTTTAAAAACAGCATATTTATACATGATTTAGCCTAGTGAAATATTTGATTTGCGAATTATTTTTTTAAAATATTTTCTGTGTATCCAAAATAATATTTACAACAAAAAGTCAAATTTATAACCATATTTGTCGTCGTCCGATCTAACAAAGTGCACAGAGTTCTGACCTGACATTTTCTTATTAGTCAATTTATTTTTCCACACACACACACACACACACACACACACACACACACACACACACATATATATATATATATATATATATATATATATATATATATATATATATATATCTTATTAGGTGCAATATATTTTTTCCACACACACACACACACACACACACACACATATATATATATATATATATATATATATATATATATATATATATATATATCTTGTATCTCTTGTTGAGGTTAAACAGTGGATCAATCTAATTATAAGTAGTGCTTATGGAATTTATATCCTTCCAAATATAACTCAATATTACTTAATTTTGCGTACCAAACATGCCTACGTGAGCCATAGAGTTGTTCATCATCCATGGAAGTTAAGATGATTATAAAATCTTAGCACGTGGGACCTGGTGCGGCAATGCATTTAGTTGATCGCTAATCATGGCCATCACTTGTACAAGGACACTGCGCAACCATGATGCTTTAAGACCCTATATAATTTTTGGTGTATTAATCGGGTGGCTAGAATCCTCTAGTCAGTGTCCTTTCTGTACTGTGAGCCATTCATGATAGAATCCACTAGATAGACGGTCGTGATCCATCAACTATACGTGATCTACCTTGGTTCATTGCAACGACAAAAAGTGCAACGAAAGGCTGGTTATTTGATAGCCTGGCAGATTACGACGCTTGATACACAGGCACTCAGAAATTGTACGCTTTCAGTGTCGCACTCACAGAGTCAAATTGAATTTTCAATCCTAACCTCCGACTCCTGGACAGTTCGTTTTTTGTTGTAAAGGGACCATTGGATATTGTTCATTTCTAACCCTCTAATAAATGTCCACTAATTTGATTTTGGGATGATTAAATAAGCATATAGTTATCTATCCTGGGGTTTATAATTTGGACTATTTAATTTGAAATACTTGAAAGCCACGCATTCAGCTTCTTACAACTTTTTAAGTGCCTGCGTATCGTACATCGCGCTCTGCGAGAGTATCAAAGTTTTTATCTTCCCGAGAAGCACGGGAGCGGATTAGGTGAGGTCCTGCCGTACCCAAGAAGGTGCAGCACCTACTGTGGGGCCCACATTTATTTATATATTCTAAATCTACTCCGTCCATAGGTTTTTCCAGATCATTCTACGCTATGAAAAAAAATAAATGAAGAAGTAAGTTCACATCTTATGTGGACCATATTATAGGAAACAGAGGTGATTGAACGAATCACTATTAAAAACTTCCTAGGGCCCATCTTAATATTTTTATAGATTTGATTTACAATCCAAATTTTTGATGAGGTTAAAAAAGTATGGATGAAGTTAAAAAAAAATATCGTCTTGATCGAAAACTTGTGACTCACCAGATGCTATTAATGGTCACTCACCACTGTTTCCTATGTATGGTCTACCTTATATTTAGATATACTTTATTTTTTGGCTCATTTCATAAAATAATCTTTAGAAACGGATGAACGAAGTGGATTCAGAATAAAAACATAAATATGGGACCCACAATAAGGGCCGCACGAGCTTGGGTGAGGCTGGGGCTGCACCTAATCCGCGCCCGTGAAGAGCTACCTCTATCGCGTCGCTTTGCTAGGAAATGATCGGCCTATCCTCAGTAGACGTGTTGAAAAAATTAGCACCGTAGACGAGAACGGATTGGCTACTCCCCCTGACACCAGCCTTTGGGGCTAGAGCTGGGCATCGGACCGAGTCGAATCGGATTGGGCCCAACTCGACCAGATCCGAGTTCTGCATGGCCTGACCCAAACTCGGTCAGAACCGGGACCGAGTCCTGGTCTTCTGACCCAATCCGGTCCTAACCCATGTGGCCCTGGACTAATCCGAGTCCGACTCGGTCAGGAAAACCGAGTCGGATCGGATCCGAAACAAAAAAGAGGAGAGAGAGAGAGAGAGAGAGAGAGAGAGAGAGAGAGAGAGAGAGAGATTTTGTACCTTGATATGACATCGCTTCTTCTTATTGAATCTGAGATTAGTGTGATTGAGACTGCAGTAGCCATCTAAACACCAGCCTGGAATGGGACGGTTTAAGGAGCACAGACCCGCATTACCAGCAATTCAGCAAATCCCTAAATCATGTGGTTAGGAATGTTCCATCACTACACTCTAGGCCAGTGATCCCATCCAAAAGTGGCCCACCAAATCAGCAATTTCCCATCATGTGTTCAGTACATGAACAGCCAGGCTGAAATAGAATTTGTATGAATTCCACATCAAAGTATCATTTCTCCAACAAAGAAATTATTGTTCTTTTTATGGCTCCCTCGCGCCCCACCTGCAATAAATCAAGAGCTTTGTGACCATGTGGGACTCAAACTTGTGGTCCAGTCCAGTGGGATATACACGTGGGACTTGTGATCTACTTGCATTAAAACTATAACTTGTTGATGAGAACCCAAAGTTCCTCATAAATATTAAATCAAGAGGTAGTGTGCACTTCACGTGCTTGGAGAGTCGGTTGTACCTATCTCCCATTGTCTTAGGAAAATGGATGGAATCCCAACATGTTTCAAAATAGGATTTGAAGATTCAGTTTAGAAATACATACCATATTCTCATCCACTGTTGTCGAATGATGGGAGATATGCATTCGTTGTGGATTCTAACTAGGCATGATGAGACTTGTTTACTTTATGCTGGAGGCGTTATGAAACTCTTTTCATATAGAGAAGCTTCTTGACTAAGTTCATATCTTCACCTTTCCTGTACACTGTAAAAAAAGATGCAACCTTCAGCACAACATTGTATCTCTTGATTAGTTGTGAACGGGTGTTTCATGTTGGTTTTCGTTTGCAATTTGGGATGGATAGTTAGGCAATATTTCGAGTAGATATAAACAACCTATTATATCTCTTGATTAGATGGAACACTTGCAATTCAGTTGACTTGTACATCCAAACAAATAAGTAGGCCACATTTGGAAAAACTTGTGGTTTGGAAAAACATCCAACTCATGGGCATATGCCTTAAGAAGTATTTAGATGTGTGGATGAGGTTGCTCATGGATGTGGAGGATTTCCTAAAAGTTGATGGTGGCTACCTTGAAAATCACCATCAATAGCTCACAAAACAAAAGTTATTGAGACAATGTGTTAGATTGCACCATTATTTCATGAAAATATCACGATATTTTGTGCCACATTAGACACGACATTTAGTGCAACCAAGATGTTAAGAAGTTGTATGGATAAAAAATTGTTATGGTTGCGGCAAATACCATGAAATTTCATGACTAATCAGTCTAATTTGGTGCAGATTTTCATGAAATTTGGTACCAAACACACTTTAAGCTAAAATTTTAAAAATAAAAAAAAAGAAAGAAAGAAAGAAAAAGAAAAAGATTAGGTAACATGCACATACTAAAATAAACCATGTCCAACATCATGTCTAAAATCAAAAGTAAAAAAACCTAACAAGTACATACTGACATATAGATTAGGTAAAACTTTCATACATTCAAAATCCTCTATATGATGAATGCCTTTATGGCATGTAACTAAATGAACCTTATCTATAATAGTAACCCCCTCCTCCACCTCCACCTTCGTCGTCAGATTCATTCTTCGGTTCTCTTTTTACTAATTCAATTGCAAGAGAACTCTTGAGCGACTCCGAGCTGGATGTGTCCAAAAAATGGTCGTTCACCTCTACTGAATCGGATGGTGGGGATCCCTTCCCATCGTCGTCATTCACAGATGCAAGAACTTTTTTTAGACGCTTTTTATGATCCGATTTGTATGGGATTCTCAATAGCCTATAAAATGCTGCAAGACTTTTAACAAACTTTGATGGTCTACTTGTGCTTGCTTAAGCATCATATTGTCTTGGAGGTGAATGTTATTGTCTGGTACTTCTTGATCTGTATGCCATTTGCATGCTTTCTTTGATGACCTCTTTATAATCTCGTTCTTCTTGCTCCTTTAAAATTTTATCTTGTTCCTCTTCTCTACTAATGGTGGTTGTGGAAGGTCTGGAACTAGAGCTAGAGCCAGTTGCAGTTCCTCTGCTAAACCCTTCTTCATTTATAAGAGGCCTGCTTCTATATATTCTTTGGTTAGTTGTATTGGTTGTAGTTACAGGGTAAGGGTTGTGGGAAGTCTTTGTATTAGAATCGAGAATGGCTCCAAATAAATCTTGGATCTCCTGAGAAGCTTTGCTACAAGGTGCGGCATCTCTTCCCCGACAAGCCAAATGTAATTTGAGTTGATTTGTTTTGTTGACAAACTGTTTTCCACACAATTTACATTTCAACTTTATCTTGTTATCCTGGGAGTAGGTTTGGACTCCATAATCCCAAATATCCGCCGATGCATCATCTTCCGATGACATATCTATTGTATATCTGGTTAGCTTAGGACAAAAAAAGAGAGTTATGAATGAATGCAATTACCTAACAATATAATAAAAGATTTAAACAACATTATCTAATTGAATAGTACTAATGAAAAAAGAGAAATATTCATCCACCCATAAAACATAACCATAAAACTTCAATGTAACTGTTTTAACAAAATTACAAATAACATGATATAACAAAATTAGAAGACATTAAAATCATATTGCAACTGCAGGCACTGTCTCTTCAATCTTGTCACTCTCCTCTTTATCAAACTCCTCATCAATAGAGGTCTCTTTCCCCCACATCGGACGCAGCCAATCCTGAGTACAAATGAGCGCTTCAACTGATTCAGGTGTAAGTGAGCTTCTATACTTGCTTACGACCTTATCCCCGTACTAAAAGCGGATTCTGAAGCCACAGTTGAAATTTGAATTGATAATATATCGCGTGCCATTAACGAGAGCACAGGGTACTGCAACTTACTAGATCTCGTCCTCCACCATTCCAAAATGTCAAAATCATCGCCCTTGTTTAGAACTAGAATATCCTCCTTGAGATACTCTTCAAGTTCTGATCTATGCATCTGTGTTTGAGTCTCTTTCAACTGTGTATAGTAAGACATGAAATCATCTGTCGTGTCTTCTTGCGATTCATCAACAGCAGAACTAGAACCCACATGAGGAGATTGTTCTTTTGCGGCAACGCATACAAATTGTATAATTCACTGGCTGCACTAGAAATCTTTTCGGCCTCAGCAACACCCATCACACCATACAACCTATTACATATGAAGCCAACCATAAACATCTTGTACCGAGGATCAAGAACAACCGCAACACCCATTAACAGACTACACTCAGACCAATACTTATCAAACTTTACCTACATACCTATGGTCATGAAGTGTAAAAAGTCTTGTCCACTACTACTTTTACGCAAGGCATCTTTTACCTTCCAAAGTTCAGGCAGAAATATATTTGCTATTGGATACTTGCAGCCTGAAAATTTCTTCGTGCTGTTATAAAAAACAGAAAGGAACTTACAAATTGATTCAGCTCTTGACCAGTCATCTTCAGAAGGTAGCCAAATATACACACTATCACGCTCCGCATAGTGAGAGAAGACAGGTCTCAAAGCTATCGCTGAATCTAACATTTCAAAACTTGAATTCCAACGTGTCGTGACATCTAACTTCATTGTTCCTTGAGTTGACAAATTCAACCGCTTCACGATCTCATTCCATGCATGTAATCGTGAAGGTGACCCCCGTATGTACTTCACACTCTCTCTTATATTTTCGATCGTGGGATCGATTGTTTTAAGTCCTTCTTGTATAATCAAGTTTAGGATGAGGGCACCACACCTAACATGAAATGTCTTTCCATCAAAATACAAGTCACCAGTGGCCTTAAACTGGTTGCGCAAATTCATTATCACGCTATCATTTGCAGAGGCATTGTCTAGTGTAATTGTCGAAATCTTCTTCTCAATTTCCTACTCCATTAGACATCTGTGTATGCATTCTGAAATCATCAAACTACTATGAGGAGGCGCAAGATAACGGAAGTTTATTATTCTCTTACAAAGCCTCCATTCAGCATCAACGTAGTGAGTAGTTAGAGACATATACCCCTTTCGTTGATTGGATGCCGTCCACAAATCTGATGTCAGGCTAATTTGGAAAATCATGGCTAACTCTCCTTTCAACTTGACCTTCTCGCCTTCATACATCTTCATACACACCCTCCTGATTGTTGTACGAGAGACCTTCTCGTATCTGGGGTTAAGGCATTTGACTAGTCCAACAAAAACAGCACTCTCTACCATCTGAAATGGTCTTTCATCTGAAATAATTAACTTAGCCGTCCACTCATTCACTAACTCTTTGTCATACTTGTAGATGGACACTGATGGACCCCCTGCAGATTGCGAAAATGAAAGTGTTTGTTGCCTTACCCCACTTCTTACTTTTTAAAGACACTTTGTTAGATGTTTCTTCAATGTTGTGGTCGAACCATCTGCTTGCTTAGCGTACTGACTCTTGCAGTGTTTGCATTGTATCTTCACTTGGCCGTTCTTCAGGGTTACTTCTTCAAAATCTTCCCATACTGCCGACCTCTTTTTCGTATTTTCCGCAACATATGACTGTGTGGTACTAGTATCAACCATGTCGACGGACACCTCTTCATGTTCAACACCTAATTCTTCATCTTTAAGGATCATCGGTGATGTAATTGATCGATCACCAGGGGCCGGGGACAGGGTATTGGAAAGACCCTCACTTTCCATCTGATAGTTGAAATATACTAAATCATATTAGCATTAGCAATCTAATGCTAACAGAGTTATATTAAATCCTAAATTAGTTACCCATCCAAGGTTGGATAGATTATAATACTTTCATATTCTCATTTAAACATCCATGCCGAAAATCCAGCAGCATCTCCCCATGCCTCTCCAGATAAGTTAATCTTACATTACATTCCGATGCCAAATATCTAAAGCAATGTAAAGATATTTGACATTGGATATGAAACGAAAGAAACATATCTAGAGAGAAACGAGGAGATGGACCGCGGATCAGGCATGAACATTTAAATAGGTTATATGAAAGCATACTATCTATCTAACCTTGAACTGTCCAAAAAGGGACAATTTGAGCGATTTCTATGTCACCAAAAATACACTATATCTATGTATGGCCACATAGAAATCCTCAAACGGGTAACTAATTATCTAACTTACGAATAACAATCACAAGTCACAACTATAAACCAACAAGTCACAATAATAATTTAAGAAGAAAAAATGTAATACATATTAAACTAACTATATAATGAGAAAAGAGAAGAAGCAATGTAATACAATTGGTTAATTATACAATTGTTAACCCTACAAGCACCTTTAGACATACAAGTTATACAATATTTTCATTGCTTAAGAAAGTGATAAAATACATTGCATTACTACATGTGTTCATTGGTCTGCAAATGTCCAAATCAGTTTTTGAAAACAGGACTGAACGGTCAGATCTGAACTGGCCACAAAAATGAGACGGGTCATCAGAAACATGGCTCAACCAATGTGGTCAACAGCTTTCATTAAAAAAATATTGCCATAGGTGAAGTTCATAACCACCACTTCTATTTTAAAAACAAACACCTAACTACCGTGCCAAATATGCATTATTCATTAATTATTTTTATTTATATCAATCCAAATTAACTAGATTTCTTGCCCAAGACAGGTTGACATGGGTCTGAGTCTGACTGAATTGGCTGGTGGTTGGATTGAACCGCCCAAAAACTCAGGCTCACTTGTGATTAAAGTGGGCCACAACAAAGGAAATAATTGAGCGAGATTTTTTTCATGGTTCATTATATGATATACACTCCAACCATTATATGTCATGAGAAAAAGTAAGCCTGTGATCCAAAACAAGAACCCCATATGTAAAACAGGTGAGCCACGTCAAGGGAAATAATTTAGAGGGTCAACATTACCCTGTATGCTATTTCTAATTATATGGTCTCCCAGAATCATGGATGAGACTTATTTTTAGGCCTTGGTTTGGTTCTACCATGCGGTGATGTACCTAGCTGTCACAGTGGATTTTACATAACTAACATGGTGCGGTCTATTGAAGGCACTTTCTTTGTCACTCTTTCTCTCCTCCCTCTATGGGCACCATTAAGCTTTTCATTGCGGAGCCTTCGACTGAAGGTGCTTTCTCTGTCACTCTTTCTAACCGCGAGAGACATCCTTATCATTTATCAACCTCCTCCACCAAGGAAAAAAATCCACCGCACCCTCAAGCAAACTGATATCACCTATGTTCATGTTTGAGATTTTTTTCATGAGGTATAATTTTGAGCTTGGGCTTGGGTTGAGTTCAGGCCAGGCTCAAGTTGGACTGTTTTGGCCCGTCACTGGCCTGTGCTGAATTTGGACTTTGGTTCAAAAAAAGCAGGCCGGGTTTGGACAAAGCTTGTCACCACCCTAACCAAACCCATTACTTGGCACGTGAGGTGGAAGGCATCTAAACTAGGGTGTCAATGGGTCGGGGTCGGGCTTTAAAAATTAGAATTTTGAGTAGGCTGGCTTGACAACCCAACCCAATTAAATCAGATCAAAATCCGGGCCGAGATCTACCTCAAGCCCAGCCCATTGACAGCTCTAATCTAAACCGGTGTTGGATTAGCAAGCCTGAACGCTATTTGCCTGTGCCCCACCCACAAAAAGGTCCCGTGGTTGGAAGTTATGTGGGCCAACAGAGACTCCAGTGAGCAATCCACTCCCTTAATCAGTTTATAAAGCTTACAGTAGAATAGAAGTCCAAAAATCAGATAGATCCAAAACTCAGTTGAGCCATGCCAGTCCAGGTAGGGGTGATCTTATCAACAGGTTGGATGACAAAAAAATAAAAATAAAATTATAGTGGGCCCTAAAATGGTTTTGATAATAGGTGTCATTATCACATGCTTTGTGTGATATGGTCCACTTTAGCTTGGGTATTTTTCATTTTTGGGTTCATGTTATAACATGAGCTGAAAAATTAGAAGGACAATATGGATATAAAACACATGTATCACGTTGGGTCCCATAATGTTCCTGCAAATCAACACACCACTGCTGCAAATAAACATTACAATGGGCCCTACGAAGTTTTTTGACGATGGATATTCAATCACTAATATTTTCTATAATGCAGTCCACTCAAGATCTAGGTCTACTTAATTTTTGGGACCATACCTTGAAAATGAGCTGGTAAAACAGATTGACGGTGTAGATATATTATATATAACACATCTATCAAGGTGGCCACGGTCATTGCCTCACTGAAGTATCTGTCCTCCACCTCACCAAATCCCCTCTCAATTGATGAAAAGTAAATATTGTCAGCACAAAATGACATTTTTGTCCTTTTAACTGAGGGCCCATGCCACTATTTGGATGCACGCAATTCACATCAAACCATTTTAAAATGTGGCCGAATTTTAGATGTCTGGTGAACAAATATTAAGCTTGCTTATTATCATAAGACATTCCTATAAATGATTATAAATGAAAAAAAATAAAATCCAATGGTCCTACTTCAACCAACAAGTTCCACAAATCAAGAGTTAGGTTTACTCAACAAATGTATTTTAATGGATAAGATGATCATTTTTAAATTTTAGGTGAACCCAATTAGTTAATATAAGGCTTAATAATTTCCTCATTAGTTTAATTTAAATTGGTGTGGGTCACGATGCCACAGAAAAGATTGGGGATTCAACACCCACCATTGAAAAATAAGAAGAGGATTTATAAGAAGAAACTATCAAAGATTCAAATCAAAATAGAATCCTCACCAAAACCTGATTCAATCAAGGAGGAGGAGAGGAGACTGGCGTCGGGCGACGGGCAGGTAGCAGAACGGACGTTGAAGAAGAAGAGGAGAATGGAGAGGAAGAACCGAAGAAGATTGTCCGTCGACCGTCGGGCAGGTAGCAGAACGGACGTTGAAGAAGAAGAGGAGAATGGAGAGGAAGAACCGAAGAAGATTGTCCGTCGACCGTCGGGCAGGCAGCAGATCGTCGGGCAGCAGCGCTCGTCCGTCGTTCGGGTGCGGTTAGGGTAAGAAAAGAGGGGAAATGGAGAGGGTAGAAAAGTTAGGGTAAAAAAATCTGAAAAAGATCTTTTATAGCACCCGCCCGCCGTTCGGGTCGGGTCTGTTCGGGTCGGGTCAGGTATACGGGTCAGGTCGGTCTGGACATAGGGCTATCCGAACCCGACCCGAAAAGAAACGGATCTGGAAATTCTAACCCGATCAGGCCCGATCTTGACCGTCGGTTCTGTTCGGAACGGGCCTGATCGGGTCTGATCGGGTCGGATCCGCCGGATCGGGTCAAAAATGTGCACCTCTACCTGGGGCTGGTGGTCTGTGTGTTGTGGGCCCCACTATGATGTATGTGTTTCATCCATTCTGTTCTTTTATTTTTAAAGATCATTTTAAGATCTATCTAAAAAATGAGAGGTATATACATCTCAGGTGGACCACACCACATGAAAACAATAGAGATTGGATATCCACCATTAAAATCCTCCTAAGGCCCAATGTACTGTTTATTTGACATCCAATCTGTTGATTAGGTCATACAGGCCCAGAGGAAGGGAAAAAACAAAAATCAGCTTGATCCAAAACTTTTATGGCCCCCAAAATGTTTTTAATGGTCAGCACTCATTCAACACTGTTCCTGTAATGTGGTCTAATTGAGATTGGGATATACCTCATTTTTGGTCACATACCGTAAAATTATCTGTAAAAATATATGGACGGAATGGATGAAACACATACATCATGTAAGGCCCCACAGAGCACCAACCACCAGTCATTGGCCGGTGTCAGGGGGAGTACGTAGCCAATCCGTTTCCACCGTAGGCACTTACCCTTTTCTTTTTGTTTTTTCGACGGCCGAAAACTTACGTTAAATTTTTAGGGCACTGAGAGAGAATTTTGGACAAAAATAACCCTTGACTTTTAGGGTAAAGCAGTATTAAAAATAGAGGTATTTCCGTTTTTATTCGTGGGCCACTTCCATATACGGGCATGATGAACGGTGTGGATCTATCATACATTTGCTACATAAATAGTTTTGGATAAGGACAAGAAGGCCTACATCTAACCTACATTTGCTACATAAATGGTTGTGGATAAGGACAAGAAGAGGGCTTTAACGTACCAAGAGAGGGATTATTTGATACTCTGGTATATTATGACTGTCCCTGGACCAAGATAGATAGATACTGTACGCATAGCATAAATGTACCCAATCCAAGCCGTCCAAAATCAGATTGATTGGATGGTCTGAACCTCTTATTGGTTAGTAATTTTCTGTCGAATTTGGATAGCTGAATATTTTTCATTTCAACTGTACATTGTTGCTATCCAATCGTTCAGTTATAATGATCTTTTTGTGAATTTTTGGGTCTTTTTGTGAATTTTTGGGTTATGGCCCATCTACGCTGCACCCTACCATTTGAACACTTTGTACTGGGCTTACATATATCCCACTTTTACAGAAACTGTGTGCAATAGATGGCTTTACATAGCCATATCACGAAAGTTATTTATTTATTATTATTAAAAAGGGAATTTTACAAAATACTGCGTCATTAGAAAAATATTTACATATTGGTACATTTTTTGAGAGGTTTTCAATAAGCAAGTATTTAATTTAGTAATTATTACCGAAGTACCTTCAGCCTGATTTTATTTTTTTGACGTTGGGAAAATCTAAACGGAAGTTGGGGTTGTTTGGGCAAACAAGATCAGATGGGCTCCACTGCAATGTTTATGTAAAATCCACTCCAACCACTAAGTGGTCTGATTTTTGGCCCCTAAGCCTTAAGTTTGGTGTGACACATCTAGTGGTTGGAGTGGGTTTTATAAAATCACCAAGGTGGGCCTTGTAAACTTCGAGAGTGGAAGTCTTTTTTCCAAGTGTTTCCTTTAGCGTGGTTACCATTCCTTGAAGATAGGTTACAATGACATGGAATTGGTCGCCTTTCTCTGGTTGCTCTTTGAGGACTTGAGTCACAAATTAACCTGAATTTCTTCTAAAGTAGGATTTCATATTTGATGGTAAGCTTAGATCTCACTTGCACATCATAGTAGGCCCCGTAAAAAATAATGGTGGTGTCCCTTTCTTAATTATTACGAGATTCCATTTATACATTAAAAAAGAGAAAAATTTACTGGACACCCACCCATGACTTTTTATGAGCCCATCATGATGTGAATGTAAGAACCACTTAGACTATTAAACCTGCTATCCCAGGTTAGGTATGAGTATAGAAAATCAAGCTGGCATGTGATTTTGGCAGGGACAAACCAAAGGAAACATGTGGGAGATACCTCCACGGATGATTTCTATAGAGCCCTCTATAATGATGATATAAAATCAACTCTAACCATTAGATGTTATATCAAAATTTAGGCATGGAGCTCAAAAATAGACTCATTCATAATTTTAGTAGGCTACACCAAGAAAAGTAATCTAGAGAGAGATTTGTCTTGTACACTGTTTCCAATTGTGTGGCCCACATAAATTAGATGGTGCTTATGTTTGGCCCCTAAGCCTAACATGGAGGAATGCACCTGTTGGTTGGGATTGATTTCACATAAACATCGAGGTGGTTCTCACCTAAAGCTGCCCACACTTTATTTTATTGGCATGGCCAACCAATCTTCCGCGTTGAAAATCCAAGGGAAGGGAACTGAGTGATCATTATTTATATTTATGGGTAGCTTGTTGAAAACCTTTAAAGAAAAAGTAGCGGGGCATAAATAACCACATCAATGAGGTAGCATTTTGTAAAATTCTCTATTATAAGATGCAGAATCGACTTACACGTGTGATATCAGAACCGTTCATCTGCCGATCCCCACTATGTGAATGGCCTATGTCCAAAATTCATGCTAAAAGATCTTCGGCTCGGACACGCGTTTACAAAACAAATGAACAGTGCCTATTGAAGAGATCGGCTTTCCAAACTTGGGCGGTCGAAAATTTCTTATTTTTGACATCCATTTGATGGCTGCTATTTGGATGGTTATGACGACCCACTCATTATAATTCTTGGGTCCTGACCTATATGCAGTGGGGCCCACCATTCGGATAATTTGGACTAATTTATGCGTTACATCATTCGTAAAGCGTAACGTGCAAGTCTACTCCCTTCTTTTTATTTTCTCCTTGGTAACTGTACCGAACATGCAAGCTTAATGCTTCAATATATTGTGGCCCACAAGGAATAGGCATTGCCCAAAATAATTCCCACTTGATGAAAGCGACACGGAACAAGTGCACTTTCTATTTTTGACAAATTAGGTTTTAGATGGATTTTATTTATTTTGAGTAACTTCTATTAGAATTAGAATTTTGCCATTTCGGATAATTTTGAATTAGGATTTTATTATTTATTTATTTAATTGTAGTGTAATTATATACATTACAAATTATTCAATAAAATATTTGATATCTTTTCTCTTATTATTTCTTATGGATTCAATAATTACCTCGTGGATTCAAGTTTTAATTATTTAGGGAAGAAGATGATCTTCCTCTCCACTTTTTCACGCCTCCCTTACATAAGGAGAATATCCATAAGGTGCATTACCACGGTTGTACTTAATAATCTCTAAAGACCTGGAATGTGTGGCTAGAGAATGAAAACATAAGTAATGTTTAAGATGCAAAGATTTTGCAATCCATGGGTAAGATTGCCCAACTTTTTGGGCACAGATCAATGACACCTTTACAGTCAATCCAAGGTGGGCCCCAAAATGGAAGGTCTTAATTGATGATCAACTACATAGGCGTGCACCGTCCTCTAAAGCACATGCACATGATGCGATTATGTCCTTCCTTGGAATTAATATATATCTACTTATATATATATAGCGCATAGAGCAAACAAGCCCTTTCATCCTCGGAATTAGTTTTCAGAGAGCAAGGCCTTTGAGATTTTATGGGACATCAAATAAAATTTTATTAAAGAGTATTTGTAGAAATTTAAAAATCTGCATGCTTATAAAGTGGGGCTTAGATTTCACCACCCATCCCTGCTATTTTCGAGTGAAGTAGAATGTAATGTTGTATGTCGTCACGCAACATTACTACATGGAACCTGTCAAACAAAGGATGTGTGGAGGCTAGAAGTATTAGGAAGTATTGACATACGATGGGGCTTCAAATTCAATAGAAAAACAATCATTTTATCCAAGGCCCATATGGCCCTTATATAAAAAAAAAAGCTCCAATGATAAAAAAACGAACAGAAATTAATTTTGTCAATCGATCGACCGATGCTTCGATTAATCGACCAGATCCAACATGTTTCCAAAAAAGCTTATTGTACATTTTGAGCCGCCTTTGATCGATTGATTGAGAGTCATTAATCGATCGAATATAATTTAGATTTACCTGAAAAGCTTGCTAGACAATTTTATTTAAGTTTGATCGATTGATGACCGCTCGATGACTTTTTTTTGGACAGTTTGTTTCACAACAACTCATAACCTCTAAAGATTTTCTAAGCACAATTAGGGATTCTAAGACTAATGAATGATCATCAAGATTTTTCTATTAAAGCAAGAATCATCTCGAGGTTAAGGGTTATTTTGGGTCAAGGTTAAGGTCACCACGATATCTCATATACCTGTTCTTCACTCCTTAATGCTTCATATCCTTTTGTGTCATTGGTCATCAACTTTCAAGGGCTCAACCGACTCCCTGATACATTAACTCACGTGATTAATAAACAAAGTACACAAATAAGTGCACTAACATGCATGGAGTTGTTCTTGTCGATCTCTATGAGATTTCATACTAATAATCTAATAAATCAAAGTGGAGGTACATGTACATGCAGTAGTCTTGTTGTGCATACCTACACAATGCTCAATGCCATGTAGAAGCATACCAGGCATTTAATTAATGAATGTCGGCCACATCTCATTGCGATCTCCAATGCAAATATCTATGTGCATACCACCATGAAGCATCCACATCCATATATATAAACTCAAACATTATATAATTCTTAATGTTATCTGATAAAAAATATGTACGTGTGTCAATAACATATGATACCGCACAAAGGCTAACATTCACAACCTATACATACGGGGCCCATTCTTAACATTATCTAAGGAATAAATATGTACATGTGTCAGTAACAATATGAAGCCACACAAAGGCTAACATCCACAACCCATACATACAAGTTAGAATTCCTTCTTGGTATAATTGATCACATGTTGATTAAATATACCCATGAGTTCTCCCTCACCCGATGTCCTGACCATTTGACCAACCTTCATCAATTGTGGATCATTGATTGTGGTCTTCCACTCAAAAGCGAATGCTAGGATGATCAATATGGGAGGTATCACTCAGCTTAGGTTACCAAAAGGTGGGCCCATTTTTACTATTTCTTGGGATGTGGATTAGTTGGTGTTGCACACCACCCCCAGTGGTAGTGTGTCAATATGTTAGGCGTTGTGGGCCCAACTTGACGTATGTGTTTTATATCCACGCCGTCCATCCATTTTGCCCCCGGATGTTAGGGCATGAATCTGAAAACAAAGTAGATCCGAAGCTCAAGTGGTCACACCACCCAAAATGGTGGTGATTAAATGCCCATCATTAAAAAAAAATTGGGAGCCACGAAAGTTTAGATCATGCTGATATTTGTATTTCCCCTTCATCTAGGTCGGAGTGACTTTATCAATGGTTTAGATGACAAATAAACATTATGGTGGGCGATAGAAAGGTTTCAACATTGGGTTCACTGTTCCTGTGGTGTGGTCCACTTGAGCTTGGGACCTGCTTTGTTTTTAGGTTCATGCCCTAAATGAGCTAAAAAAGAAGTGGACAGTGTGAATATAGAGCACATATATCACGTTGGGCTCCACAGCGCCCAACACATCAATACACAACTGCTGGGGGTGGTGTTGGCGACACAAACTAATGGCCTCCTATTGCTTGGTGGAATTTTTTTTTTTTTAAAATGAACATTTGTTTATTGGAATAAGCAACAAAGAATACTTCTTCAAAAGTATTGAAAGTTTTGATTTTTTGTTTTTATAATTCTTTCCTTTTACCATCAATAAGTAAAGGTGTTTGTATGATCTTATGAGCAGGTTGTATGACAAATAAACATCACCATAGAGCGTAGAAAGGTTTCAACCGTGGAAGTCATTATCCCCACTGTTTGCAGTGGTATGATCAACTTGATCTTTGGATGTGCTTTAATTTTGGGCTCAAATCCTTAATTTAGATGGAAAAACGGATGGACGGTGTGGATAGACCACAAACATTCAAGGTGGTCCCAACTGAGTTTACTCAGGAAGATAAGAGCCAATCCGATTTCGATAATGGGATGAAGGGATGCCAGAGTAAACCTAGATGAACTCGATTTTAAATGCACCTGGTTCCTTTTGAATAAATGGGCATTGCTATCATTGATATGGACCGTCCATTAGGTCCAGTTCACTCGTTATTAGTCAAGTTAGAAAAATCATACCAACCAGAGGAGATACTTTCATTCGATCAATGTCCTACAAATCCACTCTTCAGATTATTTACGATGGAAAGGCAGGGCTCACCAGACGAGCAATGAAAACCACCTGATGAATGGCGTGGATCGTAGACATCAGCACACGTGCCATCAATGAACTAGCTCCCGCGAGTGTACAGGAAGACTCCTGGTTGTTTAAATTAATACTCCTCTCAAATGGTAGTTGCAAGTTGACATTGCCTGCTGTGGTCTCTCCTCACAGAACACATGCCTACGTGGCACATATGTGAGAGATCCAAGCCATTCATCGTGTGGGGCCCACAGTGAAAAACTCTAGCTCATAAACCAAGCCACTCAAATGTGTATTGTTTCCCACGTGCATGGCACGAGCCATTCACTAGTTCAATATGATATACATCATAATGGAATTCCTTTAAAAAAAAAAAATCAATTATTATCCATTTATCAAACTAATATTTCATTGTCCACATTCAACCCCATAAAGTATCACAATCACAAAAACGAATCAGATGGCTAAACTATCATATAACCCGTACGCATGCACACGCCCACCATGCACGTGACTTGCAATATCATCAGCCCTACAGTCAATATCACATCGTCCAAAATCACATTGATCTGATAATCCTAACCGTCTGATGAATTGGAGTTTATTACCTGAACTTGATTATCCACCTTATCTCTATTCCTCCATCTGATTAATTCACAGCCGCTCAATAGGCAGGCAAATAGGATCATCCGTTCAATCTGGTTTCTAGGGTAAGCCCTATTCCAAGGAAGGACCAACAAATCGTACGGTTTGGATGTTTGGACCGATGCTTATGCGTGCCTAGTAAACAGCAGCAGTATGCATGCGTATGGTATGCTATTCATCTACGCTAAAGTGGTAGCGAGCCAGGCTTGCAAATCCTCGAAGTTCCACGAGGGTGGTCCGGAATCAGGGACATTAGAACCATCTCCATCTCCCACCGGCATTCCTCCCATTGGGTTTTCCACCTCCTCGGGTTTGTGCGCATAAATCTTACACAGAGTAAAGCGGCCCTCCTGCAAATATATAAAGTTGAATTAGTTAATCAACTGAAAAAAGAAGCGTAATCTCTTACCACACACCAGAGAAGGAACAATGTCGTCCACTAAATCGACGGCCCAGATTCATACACACTCATTGTGCTCTATGATATTATCTGTATAAAAATGTAAACCAAGGGGTGCAACTTAGGCCGGTAACAACCCGAACCCAAGCCCAAGAGGACTCAGCTGGAGGCCCAATCCAAACCGAGCACAACTCGAGATATTGAATGTGAGTATACATACAACCCTACCACAATTCAGGTTGACTCAATATCTAGGCCCTCATTCGGGCCGTTCATTTCAAATTTCATCATTCTGCCTTCTTATTTCAGTGCCCTCATCTGGGGTGTCTACTTTAAAAATATTCAGATTCGATGGTATACAATCCATTTTGGAACTACAATCCATTTTGGAACTAGGGTTTCTCATGGACAATTATGCATGTTAGTATATTATACATATTAGGGTTGGATTCGGGTTGAGTCGGGTTGCCTGATGCTCAACCCAAACACAAGTCAACCTCTCTCTCTCTCTCTCTCTCTCTCTCTCTCTCTCTCTCTCTCTCTCAACTACAACCACTGAACTTAATTCAATCTATACCGTTCATTCTAATGTGATTGGAATATCGACAATCGACAAACAATGGGTTTACCCAACCCTCATTGTGGGTGATTTACAATAACTCTCCATTTGGAATAGAGTGCAAATTGCCATTGCTCCCTATTTAAATGGTTACATGTATGGTGTTGAGATCGGGTTTGTTTTGTAAGTGCCGAAAATCCAATCCCCTATCTAGCACAATAGATAAAGTCAATTGTTCCCTGCTTCAAATTGCAAGTAAGCTTAACATATGAAAGAGCTAAATAGAGCACAATGACCATTTTGGCCCAATCTACATTTGGTTCAATGCTGAAATAGCAACTTCCAAACAGACCCCAAATTGCAAAAAAGAGAAAAAAAAATAGGTACATACAGATGAACATTGTCATCTATGCATGAACAAGGAAGTACATTATATTAAAAGATTTTAGTTAAGGGTGCATTTGGTTGAATCCAATATCATGATATTTCATGATTAATCGGTCTAATTTGGTTCAAATATTATGAATTTAATGATCTTTGGTGCAACCAAATGAACCCTAATTAATAAGGAATATAGAAAACTGAACAAAGAAAAAAGAACCAAGCCCTAATCTCTTTGCATGGTTTACCACAAAATTAGGATCTCATCTTCATGAGTAACCCCTGGCTAGAATGGCTCATTTACTGTCGACACCTGTGTGATTTTTGTACATTTGGATATACTATTGAACTGGATTGCATTATCATTCGAATATTCAAATAACCAGATTGTGATTTCCTTTACATTACATATTGAACATCCACATTCCAACTTTGTATCATGTGAATTTTATGTTGGACATGAAAGAAAAAAATTATCTGCAACCTGAGCACTACTAAACCATATGTTTGCAATGCAAATCACTAGTCAATCCAAACACAGCGTAAATTATCTCTATAAATTGAATGGTGGACATTTGATTGGAATACTTGGTTTTTCTCCTAGGTTGGCTCCACATGCTAAAACGAGACCTCAAAATTCCGATCTTGCCAAAAAGTATCTAGTCCATTCTAGTGACTTGGTTTCATGCATTGCATCTGTGAAAAAGGTGTGTTTGGATGTACCCTAGTTATAATTAAGTGAATATGTGCATTGAGGCCTTCCTCAGATCGGTAAGCATTGTGTTTGGGGTTGAGCAGAAAAATTCAAACTGGATCATATAGCTTTCTATTTTTTGCACCCTTTCTTACCCAAATTGTTATTTTCTTTAAGAAAAAATACAAAAGCCTCCAGAGTAATCAGCTACACTAAATTGATACAACACATCGTGCACATAACAAAAACAGGTAATGCCTTCATGACCTCAGTCGCTTCATGAATTTCTTGGGATAGTTTGAAGACACGAAATGTAACAAGATGATCAAAAGGATCCATCAAGCACTATTTGCAAAACCTAGAAGATACTTTGAAACAATATTTGTTTTTTGAAATTGATAATGGTAAAACTAACGATAAAGCTATATATATATATATATATATATATATATATATATATATGAAGAAGATGAAGAACAAGCACAATATCAACTTAAAGAGAAGAAAAAACAACTAATAACAAAGGTTGAATTAAAAAAAAATTGAAATATTTTCATTATTTTCTTACCTTCTTCGTTTTAGCACCCATACCAGAGCTTGTTTGATCCATTGATGAACTTTTGGAAGCAAGACTGTACTCATGCATCTTCCAAGGTGTTTTTTTATGTTCTCCTTTAGCAATTTTAATGCAAAAATCCAACGTTCCCTTTTGCAAGATGACTCGACCTACGTATATTTCTTTAATATTTCCAGTTGACCTCCAAAAACCATAATCTTGTTTCACAATGCGTTCCTTCCGTGATTTCTCCAAATTTCTTGGGACAAAGAAATACGACTCCTCCTCCTTCCCATACTGGAATTTGCCTATAAATCAAGAGGAATTCAGTCCAATTTAACAAAAGGAGGGAGAAAAGCAAAGAGAAATTCACTAGCTAGCAAGCAAATGTGTATCGAGGAAAAAAGAAGAGACCTACATACCTTTTAAAAAGGATAAAGAATAAATGATCAATATGTATGGAGCACGTGCAATTTTGTTACACTATATAATGAGTGAGATTAAGTCAAAGAAAATTATACAAAAGCTAAGGGAAAAAGAATAAAAGAACATATTGAGAAAGAAGGACACTAAGAGATAAGAGAGAAGGGAATGAAGCATTATGAAGGAATGTTGATCGTAATCTTGTTTCTTAGAAAAGTAAGAAGTGGTCAATTGTTTTCCACTATTTAGATGAGGCTGAATTTTGGTCCAAAGGTATGATGTCTCCTATGCATTTATATATTCTACTATAACCAAGTAGTTATTCGTATTGTTTTCTATTTCATATTCCATAAGTAAACCAAGTATATTGAAGTTTATTGTCTCTTTATTCGAGAAAGTTGTTAGCTGACATCATTTCTACTCCTCATCTTGCATCGAGGGATTAGCTTGTTGATGTCTTCACCAAGTTTGTTCAAGCATATCTCGTCTGTAAGATGTTGTATCAAAGCTAGGTGCACATTATATTTGTACTCCATCTTAAGGGTAGTGTTGGTGTAGATTGCTCCTTTTTGGGTGTGCATGAAATCTTTGGAGTCTTGCATTCTCTGGTTCTTTTTATTCTTATAAATCTAGAGGTTAGAGAGGACTTTCTCTCTAATCTAATTTTTCCCCAATAACAATGTATAAGAAGAAATTATTAATGAATGTAAAAGAGAATGATGGAATAAAAGACATAAGTGGAAGAATTTGTTCTTGGAATAAATAAGCTCTTACTGATAATTAAATTGTGACTTGATACACTAAAGGGTCGTTTGGATTGTAAGTTAAGATAAGCTACTTATACCTTAAGTAGCTTATCTTGATTTTTACTCATTAAATTGAAGTGATTAAGTAACTTTAAATAAAAAGGCTACTTATAATTGATCATAAACCAAACTTACTTATCTCAAATAAGTTGCTCATCTACTGCTGTAAGTAGAAAAAGTAACTTATTTGGTGGTATCCAAATGGGCCCTAATAAAAAAGAAAGTTAATGAAACTTCACTGATAAACCACCGCAACAAGGAGCTTATAAAGAAATTTCTTGCAGATGGAAGCAAATAGTCCAATATACCCATAAGAGAAAATCAGAAGAATTTCACTAGCTAATCGTGATCATCTAATCATCAAACGTGATCAACAGGACCGTACACCATAAAAAAACGAAAGAAGTAAACAAGGAAAATAGAATACCAACAAACATAAAATAAGATCAAACTAAACTATAAACAAAGATAAATCTACTGAATTACTACAAAGAAGAATGATATGAATTAAACCAATTCCAGATTAGTTTTACAAACAGGAAACTAACTATCCTTTTTTGTTGAATTGTTCCATACAGAGGCTAGAGAACAATGCCATTAGTGGCAATGCTCCTGAGAAACTCTTCCATCCTCTTCTCCTAATCTATGCGTATGTTTATATGCTCATAGATTTTCTTGTCTTTGTGTCAATTGGGGAGCCTTTGTTATATATACTTTTTTTTTTTGATGAGACCTCTTCTCCTTCTTCTTCCCTTTTTTTTTTTTTTTTTTTGTATTTGTATAGAGCCATTGTAAGGGGTTGGGCTAAGTTGTTGCCACCCTTCTCAAATGTAAATTTTACCTTCATTAATAAAATTACAGGTGGTGTGCTTCCCCCTTTCTCCAAAAGAAAAATAATAATAATAATATACTCCTTAACTTCAGCTCACCGTAGCTGTGCATCAATGCACAAGTTAATTGAAGTTCAAATGAAGTAGCCCTCAAATTGCAGTTACGGAACTTTCAAGCGTAGCTTGAAAGTAATCTAGTTGCAATTTGGAGCATGGGTGGGTCAATGTAAGTGCTAATGAAATTACAATTTGCTCATGACCGCCTTATGAGAAGAACAAATTTTGCAATTCAATTCGATGAAACATCCAAACTCACCTTAAAGAAACAAGGTAGAGAAAGCAAAGATACAGATAGAAAAAAAGAAAGAAAAAGACTCCGAAAGGAGAATATAATGAAGAGTGAAAATGCTAAAACCAATCCTAGCTAGGACCCAAACCAGCTCTCACTCACCTATAAGTTCATCCGGGGAGCATGTATAGATATCAAATTCTTCAATCAAATCGGGTGGAAGTGAAAGCCCACTATTCTTTCTGTCAAGATAATACACTATTTCGCTATTGGAAGGTTCGAAATAAACGCCATTAGGGACTCTGTAGGGGTTGTTTTGAGCCATAGGTTAGGATCTCTCTCTTTCTCTTTCTCTATCTCTCTCCCTCTCTTCCTCTTCTCTCTTTGCTGGAGATAAAAGGAATTTATAGAGAGAGTGAAAGCGGAAGAGAAACCCAAACCCAGTATTCAAGGGAAAGGAAATTTCAACTAAATTGAAATTAAAAAAAAATGAAAATATACTCATACAAACCCAATGGGTTCATAGTGAGAGGGGAAGAGAAACCCAAACCCAGTATTCAAGGGAAAGGAAATTTCAACCAAATTGAAATGAAAAAAAAAAGAAGGAAATATACCCTTACAAACCCAATGAGTTTAGAGTGAGAGGGGAAGAGAAATCCAAAAAGGAAATTTCAACCAAATTGAAATGAAAAGATGGAAACATACTCAATACAAACCCAAGGGGGTTAGTCTTCTGTTATTGTGAGTCTGAGAAATTACTTCTTTGGGTAAGGATTGTAATTTGAGAAAGATATAAGAACAAAATTAGGGTTTGTAATTCGAGAAAGATCCGAGGACAAACGAAGATCCATCATCTAAAGTTACGCGGGAAAATTCGAAAATATCCATATCCATTTCTCATTATTATTATTATTATTATTATTATTATTATTTTAATGTTATGTTGGGGTCGCGGTTTCGGTAGATCCCCAGGAGGTCCAGGAGGTGGGTGGGACCCCTGACTGTGGGGCCCACGTTGATGTATGTTTCTTACATCCACGCGGTCCAACCGTTTTGACAGCTCGTTTTAAGGCGTGATCCCAAAAGTGAAGTAGGTCCAAATCTCAGTTGGACCGTACCACAGCAAACAATGGTGATTGACCATTAAAAACTTCTTTTAGGCCAAAAAAGTTTTGGATCAAGCTGATATTTGTGTGGGCCCTTCATCCAGGTCTTTTTGACCTCATCAAAAGGTTGGATGGTAGATTAAAATTTCGGTGGCTCCTGAAAATTTTTAAATGGTGAGGATTCAATCACCACTGTTTCCTGTGGTGTGGTCCACTTAAGATTTAAATCTGCTTCATTTTCAGAATATTGTACTAAAATGAGCTTTCAAAGTGGATAGATAGCATGGATGTAAGCTACATAAATCTAGGTGGGCGTCACAGTCAGGGATCCCACCCACCTCGGTGGATCCGGGATCCACCGAAGCCGCACCCTTATGTTGGGACTGTAGCCGTTGGATCTGGGTGGATCTGTGATGATCCTAAGGGCGTGTTTGGGAAGTGGGATTAGAAGGGATTAGGTGAGATGGGATTCATCTAGTCCGTGCCAATTCCGCTCCATTGTTTGGGAAGAATGGAAAAGCTTAGAATTATATTAGATGGAATTGCATTGGTCCCTTGCCAATTTCACTCAATGTTAGCAAGTTGTGTAGCCCCACCATGATGTGTGGGCTATATCCACACCGTCCACCCATTTTTCGAGATTATTTTGGAGCATGAACTAAAAAATCAGATAAATCTAAAGCTCAAATGGACCCCACCATATACAGCAACGGGGATTGAATACTTACCATTGAAAACTTCTCTGGGGCTACATAAGTTTTGGATCTACCTCATTTTTAGGCCTATGCCATAAAATGAGGTTACAAAACAAATGAACGGTTTAGATATAACACATGTGTGTTATTGTCAGTAATTTCAAATGATGGTGGGTATATCCATTCAATGTACCACCATATTATCAACAAAGCATGACATTAATCTTAGGGACCATCCTTGCCATGGGTAATAATTATGTTTTTTTAATCCCATCCGGCCTAATCCCACTGCCCTGGCCTGTTTAATTTTCCCGTGAAATGGTAAATGCAATGTGAGAAAGTAATAATTACTTTTCCTACATTTATTACTTATCTGGTTTGATTATATACTT
This sequence comes from Magnolia sinica, assembly GCF_029962835.1. NCBI lineage: Eukaryota > Viridiplantae > Streptophyta > Magnoliopsida > Magnoliales > Magnoliaceae > Magnolia > Magnolia sinica. Next base: position 121,322,819 of record NC_080573.1, read on the forward strand.
TTTGACACGAAAATCAAGAATATTGGAAAATATACATGGGTCCCACTGTGATGCATTTCGCTTATCTACGTATTCCAGTTGAATTCATAGCATATCCAATACTCAATTGGATCACGTCATACATGAAAGGGAATCTTAAAAACTTTATAGGGCCACTGTTTCTTTTGGCGTGGGCCACTTGAATGTTGGATCTGCTTCATTTTTTGTGTCATGCTCCAAAATATTGTAATAAAACAAACTGACGGAATGGATATATCATTTGCATTACCTTGTAGTTCAAAAATAAACATTACATCTTTTGAACCAATTTCACGTGCACAAATTCCCATGAATTTTCAAAAGCACTGAAATTATAATAATTATTATTTCCCAGGTATTTTTCATTTCTTTGAAAAACAAAAAGCCCTAACTGTTCATATGAGTGCATCTCCGCGGATGGGTGATAAACGACGGGATGGAAATTCGGCATTGACTGCTTGGAATTACGTTAAATAGAATTGCATTGGGTCCCGTGCCAATTTCACTCAATGTTAGCAAGTTATTGTAGGTCCCACCATGATGTGTGGGCTATATCCACACCATCCACCCATTTATCGAGATTATTTTAGATCGTTGGCCAAAAAATCAGGTAAATCTAATGCTCAAGTGGACCCCACCATAGAAAGCAACGGGGATTGAATGCTTACCGTTGAAAACTTCTTTGAGGCCACATAAGTTTTGGATGTATCTCATTTTTAGGCCCATGCCATGAAATGAGGTTACAAAACAAACCAACAGTTTAGATATAACATGTGTGTTATTCTCAGTAATTTCAAACAATGGTGGGTATATCTATTCAATGTACCACCGTATTATCAACAAAGGAGGGCATTAATCTTATCCCATGGCAACAGGGGACAATCCCTGCCACGGGTAATAATTATATTTTTTGAATCCCATCCCGCCTAATCCCTTCTAATCCAACTGCCCAAACAGACCCTAAGGCGGTGGGATTAGAAGGGATTAGTTGGGATGGGATTCATATGGTCCTGTGCCAATTCCACTCCATGTCTGGTAAGAATGGAAAAACTTGGAATTACATTAAATAGAATTGCATTGGGTCCCATGCCAATTTCACTCAACGTTAACAAGTTGTTGTAGGTCCCACCATGATGTGTGGGCTATATCCACACCGTTCACCCATTAATCGAGATTATTTTAGAGCATGGGCCAAAAAATATGGTAAATCTAATGCTCAAGTGGACCCCACCATAGAAAGCAATGGGGATTGAATACTTACCGTTGAAAACTTCTTTAGGGCGACATAAGTTTTGGATCTACCTCATTTTTAGGCCCATGCCATAAAATGAGGTTACAAAACAAATAAACAATTTAGATATAACACATGTGTATTATTGTCAGTAATTTCAAATGATGGTGGGTATATCCATTCAATATACCACTGTATTATCTACAAAGCGGGGCATTAATCTTATCCCACGGCAACAGGGGACAATTCCTGCCATGGGTAAATTTTACGTTTTTTTGAATCCCATCCCACCTAATCCCTTCTAATCCGGCCATCCGGCATGCAAAATCTGGATTTTGTATCTGCCCGGCCCAAAATAGTTTAAAATTTTGTTCAAGACCACAACTAGACCTGGCCCATTGACAGCCTTGGTAGTGACCCCACTATAAACAGGTTGGTACTGAAAAAGCTCTGTGCTCGCTTCATATACACAGTACATTTACGTTGCAAGCCCATTTTAGGATATGAGCCCAAACATGAGGTAGATCCAAAGATGAAGTGGACCACACTGTAGGAAGCAATCAGAATAGTAATTACGCCCATTGTTGAAACCATCCTAGGTCCACCACTATGTTTGTTAGCCATTTAACCTATTTAAAAAGTCACATAAATGTGGGTGAAGGGAAAATATAAAATTGTCTTTATCCAAAATATTTAGAAGTTTTGTAGCCCACAAGAAATTTTCAATGGTAAGCATTCAATCCCCACTATTTGCTTTGGTGTGGTCCCATTGAGCATTGGATTTACCTTATTTTTGGTATCATGTCCTAAAATGAGCTGGAAAAATGGATGGATGGTATGGATAAAAAACATACACTATGACGGCCCACATAAATTTGACTAGTATTGACAGTCACTACAGAATTTGACTATGTTGAGGGAAATTAATTAAAATAACCCTCAATTATGACATAATAAAGGTGCTAACACCAAATATTTAGTCCATATCTTAAAAAAAAAAAAAAAAAAGAAGCTCTGGACACTTTTCAGCCTTTCGAAAGATGAAAATGCCCTCTACCAACCATCCTCTATATGGTGGCATGTTGTGGAAATCGAAAGGGCCTTTTGAGAATGAAGTGTGTGCCCCACTAGATCAACAATTGGGGTCACCCCTCGTCTGATATGATCCGTTCACTTTAATATGATAGTTGTGAACCCATGGTAGGGTTGTTTTAAATTATTTTTTAGAGTTATTTGTGACCCATAACTGCATGAGTGTTGTGCATTAATTCTAGATAGTTTTCATTGGTGTGGTCTATCCGTGATGAGTTCTGCCTTTAAACTTCATTCGATGGCTAAAATTAAAACCCCTTTCATGTGGACGGCTTGGATATGATACAAGACTATCCAGTGGATCCCAAATAAGGTCTCTTGTGGGGTTCAATAGGTATGTCCCTTACGCGGGAAAGACCATTTCACCTCTCTCTCTCTCTCTCTCTCTCTCTCTCTCTCTCTTTCTTCGTCCTTAATGTAGTAGCTTGCCTTGGAAGTTAAATGGAAAAGGTGATTGTGGGACCCACTCCTTGCTTGATCTAATTCATTAACTTGTTCCGGAGAATCGTGAGACTTCAGTGGGTGTTGATTTCATCTTCAACCACGTAGTATGTGACAAACCACCATGTCAACTACATTGCATACTACTTCGTCTTTATAATATTTACCAATAAAAAAAGATATAGTGCACTGTTCAATTACCTTTGTTTCGCTGACATTTTTAATCCAACCGATCGTATATGGGGAGGGATGATGCTCTGTCTTTAATTGTAACTTTTCCACCATAACCTTTGAGACGATATTCTTGCTGCTCCCACTATCAATAATCACGTTACAAACTTTTCGATTTACTGTACACCTAGTTCAGAAGATGTTATGTCGTTGTGGGTATATTTCTTTTTTTAGCGCATACAATAATCGCCTTACAACAAGCAACTCACCATGATTCTGCTGAACCTAACCTTTCTCATTTGCTTTGTCCATTGTACTGTGCTCCAGTTTTTCAACATCTGGATCTTCATTGGCGTTTTCAGCACTACCGTCATTAATGACGAGGTTCGCCACTTGTCGTTGGGGACAACTATTTGATAAGTGACCTGGTTGGTGTTTTCAGCACTACCGTCAGTAATGCCGAACGTAAGGATTTGGAATCCTACTTGAGCCTGTTGTTGTAAGTGTTACATGTTGAGGCCTAGATGGACTGCTCCTCGTGTCATGGTTTGTGGTTGTAGGAGGTTGGGAATGTCCTCTTACTGGTTCTTTTCCTTCTACCAGCACTGGATCATATGTAAGACCCGTTATAGGGGCCGAGTTGAAGGATAAGGTTGATTAGAGACTCTTGGAAGCTGCGTTTCTGCCTTACCTGCCAACAGAACTGCTTCATCCACGGTCTCGACTAGATGTATATGAATTCGATCCTAGATTGCCAATCATAACCCTCCTATAAATTGTGCTACCTTCTGCAATTCTGTTTCTGACAGATCGTTTCGTGTTGCTAACCGCTGAAATTCTTCGGTTTAATCTGTGACAGTTCAATTTCCATGTCAGCAATTTTGGTATTGCTGGAATAATACTTGCTTGTAATCATTAGAGAGGAATCATGATCTAAGAAGACATCTCATCCGTGACTATGATGAGATGGGTGCCTTGTTCTGTTTGGCACGTGAGGTTGTAATTGCTCTCACCATGCAAAAATACCAAGATTTAATTTAAACACTACTAATTTTACATTTTTATGATTTGGTATGTCCATGTAATCAAAATATTTCTCTACTTCGACTAACCAATTAAGGAAATCTTTTATGTATAATAAACCATTAAAATTAGAAAGTTCGGCCTTACCTCAATAGTTTCTTTCAGCACGATCTAGACGATCGCCCTTATGAATTGGTCGTCAGTCAAAGCCTTCATCAAGATCCTTGTAACTACAGCTTGAATTATCTGGTGTAGTCCTACGATTCATCACTGGTAGTGCTATATGGAAATCAAGATTGTGCCGTACAACAACTATGGGGTGGTTGAGTATCGCCTTGGGCTCGGGGCAGAATCAACGCATCCGTAAGACAGTTGAGGGTTGCCTGCAGCACTTGCATGGTCAACTGACTCTTCAAGTAGAAAGTTTTCATTCTTTCTGAAAGATAACAAATCCCTGGATCACCGTCCATAGGATTTTGGTTCATACCTTCGTTGTTTACCATCGGCTCGAGGGGAGTCCTCGCTCTAATACCAATTGACGCAGGGATGAACGTGATGAGGTTGATTATCGTCTTCCTCAAGGATAACTACTTCGAATCCACGACGCTTCTCTAGACTTTTCATAAAGACTTCTCGAATCTATGAGGAAAAATCAAGAAAATAGAAATAGTATTAATGATAATTCGTAAATTGATTGATGATTGAAATAAACAACTTTACAACCCTTTAAATAGGGATACCAAGCCTTGAAAGAAGTTATGGAATTAAACTACAACTAAAACTCTCTAAAATTCGTAACTTACTATAAATAGTAATTTTACTTTTTATAGTAAGTGTCCTATGTGGATTAACTACATTATTCTCCTAATTATTCTAAGCACTTTTCATTTTGGACAAACTCTTAAAGCCCAACAGATGAAGAGTTACAATCAAACCAAAACTTACTAACAATAGTAAAAATGGAAATAAACATGAAATTTGACCGCCGATCTGATGGAATCTCGCAAATTCAGCATGGGTCTAAAGTAGCTCATCCTACCCCAAAATCATATATGGTATATCGAATAAATATTTCGATTTGTGAGATATGCCTATTTTAAGGTTTTGATGGTCTTGATGACTTCCGCCTCCAACCGGGCCTTCTCTGGTCCATCTTGGACAAGAAAGTGTCAGTGACCTACTCAACATTAGTCCCCTCTACTTCAAAAGAACTTATCCTTGAGTTGTCGTGCTACTTCAGTTCTTGATACTCGGTAAGGTGCGCCGTAACAATACCCGGATCAAAAGTTATGATTAATTTACGGTCCACCTTCTTTTGGTCCAACCCTGCTAGGAATGTAACTGTGCCATGTCCTACATCAGTTTCCCATCTGAATGGGGACTGCAGTGTATCCCATTAAGACACGACAGTTCCAGAACTACCCAAGGACCCTATATTTAGGGTTACCCTCAGCAAAGGGAGGTAAGATAAAATACCCAAACTCTGACCTTTGATCATAATCTACTAACCTAACCTGGACATCGGTGGATCCACGGCCAACCACCAACACGTCCCATTGTCTATATCTCTCTTGTCCTTTGAAGGTCCATTGGTGGGCGTAATTCCACTTTGATTGTATCTGTTGACCAAAATCAAGCAACACCAGATGGATCAATGGTTTAGATTGTTTGTAAAAAAAATCGTAATTTACCCATGGCCTATTAATGGCAGCAGCTACCACTTGAATGGTTCCGATCATCCACATGGGCAAGTGGTAATAGTAAAAACGAGGTTTGTGAAAAATTAGAATACATCCGTAGGATTCGAGGGACTACACATTGGACCTGGGATGATATTTAGTGATCCAAACGGTTAATCAGACGGATTACAACGAGCAATGTGGCTTCCTAAAAAATCATCAAGATTGCAAAGTCCTTGATTTTAAAATCAATGTCCCGCCATGCAATGGCCACAAAGACGGTCTATATTCAACAACAAAACATTAATAACAAACTTGATGAAATATTCCAATAGAAGAATTTCGTTATCGGTTATCCTTCATGGACAGTGGAGATCATCTTTTAAACGGTTCCAGATCCAACTGCTACAGTCCCATGTTCTTTTGCGATACTTCTGGTTGTATTTTTTTTTTAAGGGAAAAGAAAGGACAAAGGAAAATGAGTGGACTGGACTTTTTTGGTGGGCCACAACACCTAACAGTCGAAACCAAATGATGAACGGCCCCTAACTCACACGGGGTAGTCTCAAAATGAGTGGACTGGACTTTCGCGTTGCTTCCATCAGGTCGTCTCAAAAGAATCAGATTGGAAATATTGCTCATATCTTCAGCCTAAAAAATCAGGCAATTTCACACATCCGGTGGGCCACTGCATATGAAACAACTAGAGCATTTGTACATTGTGACCTACTTGAAGGGTGGAATGGCCTGATTTTTAGGCTAGATGGAAAGCTCAGATCACGCACACGTGTTGCATATTGGAACATGTGTTTACATGTGGAAGTGGAAATAGCAAAGCGTAGAAGAAGAAAAAGAAAATAACATTTGAAGCACCTGTGTGATGGGAAGGCAGAGCTCAGTTTCGGAGGCTGATGAAATTCCAGGAAGAGATGGAAGTAGAAGCGCTCCATGAGAGAGAGAGAGAGAGAGAGAGAGAGAGAGAGAGACTTGAGCATGATTCAAGCTGGCCAGTCCATTCACAACAGGCTAACCATACGAGTGGTCTGGATCAATGCCCGCTTGCTTGAATCGAGAACATAAAGTCCTTTGAGAAATCACTTGCCTTTTTTTCTTTCGGCCACAGTATTTGTTTGTCGTATATATTGACTTGATTTCCTTACACGAGTCTCACAAAATAAAAAATAGAGTTATTTGATACTCTGGCCGAGTATCATAATACACATACACTCAGCAAGACGTGAGATAAATTAACTCATTAAACCCTTGAAATTGCGGCGACTGTCATAAAGTCACAGTTCTAAAATCAGATTGATTGAACAATCCTAGCCTCTGATTTGTTGAAATGTAACCACTGGATATTTTTCATTTCTAACCGTCCAGTAAATGTCCACGAATACGACAATGAGATAAACCAAACAAGTGTTGTTTTAGGCTAAGAAGACATCTTAAAGTTATTTATATTTGCCTGCGTTTATGAACTGTCACAGGCTGCCAGAGTATCAAAGGTTTTCTAACAAAAGATCCTTTTAACAACCAAATGCCCAATCAACCAATTTACTTTTGAACTATCGCTTAGCAGTTGAGGGTTCTACTTTGGGGTGTACATTGAGTAGAACCCAGTCGAGCTGGCCTCAGCTCGGCTCAGCTAGGCCATTAGCTGACCTCAGCTTGAACTTGGCTCGGCTCGGTCCTCAAGTCTGATTGGCCAGCTTGGTTCGGTTCGGTCAGCAGCTCCGGCCAATTCGAGCCGAGTTCGCCATTGTAGCATTTTCACAAACACCTGGACTGCACCTTGAAAATTCCTCTGTATATGAAACCGAAGCAATGGTTTTACAGGTAATTTTATCAAACACCTTCTAAGCAACAAAAAAAATCAAGAAAAACCAAAAAAAAAAAGAGTATTTGTTTCATGTACATACCTTCCTTGCCACCGGCCACACTTCATTGAGTCATTTTATCAAACACTTGGTGAGCAACATCAATGGCAAAGTAACCAAGTCACCGAACCGGTTCGATCCGAGTTCGATTCGAATTAGATTCGATCCGAGTCGAGTCGAGCTAGGGCCTACTTGAACTCAGCTTGAACTCAACTTCAAACCGAGTTGAATCAAGCTTTTTTGAGTCGAGTTGAGCGAGCTAACCGAGCTATTTTAATCATTCGCCTTCAACTATACGCCTCTTTGCCAAATCGCTTCTCTATTTATTATAGAGTTGTTGTGTCATGCACCTTTTATTAAAGAGAACTGATTACCTAGAGGCTCCTTGCACTGCCAGGGCAATGCAATGCGTTTTCACCATGAATAACTAGAAATTGAAATAAGTGATTTTTATCCCATGCCCTTCAAGTAATTTTTTGAGATTTTTACAGCAAAACTCTGGACGAATTCCAGTTTCACCAAATACTGTATAATGACTCTGCGACTGGAATTGCTCGCCTAGTGCTTTTTAGAGAGACGATTACCAAATGCCATTGTATTATTATTTATTTCTCTTTTAAAAAGCAATAAAGTCAAGAATTGAAGGAACCATGTGGTTTGTGAATGACATCCAACCAGTCTAACATATGCACCCAAATACGATAATTAGCCAATAAAAAAATTGGCATATTAAATTATTAGATGGATTAGAAGTGTATTTGAATTTTTTTATATGATTTTTTTTTAATGGCGTGACCCATTTAATTATTAAATCCACTGTATTTTCTGCTCACCTGATCATTACTGTGGGGTGCATTTGCTGGACGCCTTGAATGTTGTATACATGCTAATTGGGAAAGTGGATTGTGTCCGAACCCTGGTTGGGCAATAAGTGGCCGCCCAAAGCTCTTATGGGGCCCACTGTGATGTGTCAGTTTATCCATATTATTCATCAATTTTCTCAAATTATTTTAAGGTATAAGCCAAAAAATGAAACAAATCCAATGCTCAAGTGGATATATACCAAATATTGAGCTTGGGTTGCATTAAATGCACAGATCATTAAATGCGGGGGTCATCTATGGTGTAGTTCGCTTGAGCCTTAGATTTGTTCATTTTTGAGCTCACACTTTAAAATGAACTAAAAAAATAAACCAGATGTCATGGATAAACTAATACATCACAATTCTCAACTTTAACACCTTCAAAAGAAAACAATAAATGAAGCATTTTGATAATATCACACCCTAAAATCACTCAGGAACTTCTAATCATGGAGGCATTATTTAGTAAAAGCATTATTTGGTAAAATCTCAATTGATAAGCAATTTTTCCTCGAGGTGATCAGTTATCTTTATCAAAAGCATAGGACAAATTTTCAAGGTAAAAAGGGCCCCACTGATCATCTGTAACATGGGGAAAACTTTGATACTTGGCTAAAGGGTAATGGATATATTACATAGGAACTTAGAAATGGCGAAAAATTAAGTCAAATTAAACTATCTGAATTATGGTTCATCTGGTAGCTAGCAATCAGACTAGTAGGCATTTATTCCACCATTAAAAATTAAAAAGCATCCAACGGCCCAATTTCAACAAACAAGTGAGCACAAATCAGAGGTTAGGATTATTCAACCAATCTAAATTTTGGATTATGACTTGGTAACAGTAACTTCTACAATTTAGTAAGTTTACTTTGAGTCAATATAAGCCAGTTACACAAATTTTCGCTGCCTGCATATCAAGCATGGTAGTCTGTCCGAGTATCATATATATACAACTCCCCTTGCTATCTGCAATAGTACCCACTTGCGTGGCATGGTCAACAAAGACAGCTGTTATCATGTGATAAACCAGAAAGAGGTTTGCTCGAAAACATCATCACGTGTTGCAAACAGATGGCCCGTAGGTGATTCACCAGGGTGTGACCCATATAGCATGTACCTGAAATCTAACCTGTGCACTGATGCATCCCACCGAGATGGTCAGACCGCCCAATTTGATAGATGTGTTTTATTGCTATGGAAATGAGTTTAAGTACTACAATTTGTCTCCATTGTACTCCAAGAAATTGTCGCATGTAGAAAAGAAAGAGCTGACTTGTAAACCAGTGTGGGTGTTGAAATAAGTTCCCTCATATCATCCAGGAAGCGGATATGGTGCACTGAGTAAACACTGCAGGGCCCACCTTAATTTATGTATCTTATCAATGTTGTCGGTCTTTTTTACAGCTCATTTTAGAAGGTGGACCACACCATAGGAAACAGCATGAATCGAATGCGCAGCGTTGAAAACTTATTGGGGGCACAGAAGTTTTGGATCAAGCTGATATTTGGGTTTTTCTCTTATGCATGTCTGGGTGCACTTATCAACTGGTTGGATGACAAATAAACATCACTGTTAGCCCTAAGAAGATTTTGATGGTGGATGTCATTATCGCCACTATTTCCTATGGTATTGTGAGCTTTGAATATGACTCAGGTTTAGGCTAATGGCCTAAAATTAACTGGAAAAGTGAATGAACGGCTTGGATAATATACATACATCCACGGTGGTGGAGTTTACTTAATATGCTATAGGTTTTCAGTTATTTAGTATGACAATTCACGTTCTCTTATCCATGCTTCAGGTGGCAATGTGATGTGGAGCGGGTTGCAGACACTTTCATGGCAAAGATAGACTAGAGAAGGCTCGATCAGAGAAGAAAATGATCCGGGCCTTCAGAACCTTAAATATGTCGTGTCTCATGAACTAAGATGAGTTTTTCGACATAGTATATATGATTTTAGGGTAAGAGAACCTACTTAAGCCGACATATTATATATGAAGTCGTGCTCAACATGAAAATGACTTAGGAAAGTTAGGAGAATAACATGGTTGGTCTAAATTGGACAATTACTATTTTTTGGTCAAAAACCATGAAGTCCAGTAGAAATAGAGGCTATCTATAAATAGTAAGTTTACTATTTATAATAAGTCACATTTTTAGTGTGTTTGAGTCGGAGTTTAGTCTAAAATTTTATCCTAAGATTGAGCTCATTATTTATATAAGACCCGTATCCTAGCCTGTACCATTCCGTAGGCTTCCGCGATCCTCCCGATCGAATTCCGGCGACCCGCAATCTGTTATCGACATTTGCACGCGATCTTAGGTCATATCCTTTAGATCTGAGTTGGCTTAATCCGAGACTTGTATCATTGCGACGGCGCCATCGCCGCGGTTCTGATGCCGCGTCTCATGCACCAAGACGATACCCGAACCGGGAGATATAGGCTCGCATTCAGTTCGAGGAAAAACGCCACGCGTTGCAATTCGTAGAGAATTCATCACATCAATCACTTCACTTGTCAAAGTACATCCATCAAGTCAAGTACCGTATCTCATCCCCCAAGTACACTACACCATCCCCAAAGTCAACATTTCCATCCCATCTCTTACACATCCCATCACTCCTCTCCCATCATCTCTTTCTCTTTCATTCTCTCTCATTTTTCCTCCCAAGCAACCCACGTTCAAGCTCCCCATGAGAGAGCTAGTGTGGCCCACCTTCCTATCTCCCATCTCCACCATCCTAAGTCGATCTCAACCGTTGAAGTCCATCCATTAGATCTTTAACATGCATTGATGGAAGAAAAAAGTCCAAGAAGATGTAAGGTGGGTGTCTTCTATGGTTAGATCCCTCTTTCTCTCTCCTCTCTTTATTTCTTTTTATGATATGATGATATGTGTGTATGGCCCACCTGATCGACAATCTGGACTATCCAGATTTTTTGGATGTCCAGCTAATGGGGCCCGTCTTGCTGCCCGTTTTGGGCCAGCTAGGATGGAGGGACATAACAAATATCAGCTTGGTCCGTGTGGACCCCATCGTGATTGATGTATTTCATCTCTACCGTGTGGGGTGGCCACGTCTATGTGGGACCCACCTTGATTAATGTGGTACGCGGTCGGTCCAGCGTCCCTGGACGTCTTCATTGAGGAGTGAACGGATGGTGACTCTCTACAAAAGAAAAAGAAAAAAAGAAAAGAAAAAGGGAAGGGTTTTAAGGCTTTTGGGAAGGGCCACCTATGCAGGCCCCACCTTGATGTATCAGTCAAATCCACACCGTCTATTCCACTTTCCAGCATGTTTTAGGTGTTGAGCCGAAAAATGGAGTCAATCCAAGCTTCTAGCGGGCCATAACATAGCAAATGGTGGTTTTTACCTTTGAAACCCACCCTCTTGGTTTTATACACCAAAAATATATTGAATATTGGGCTTGTTTGGTCCATCTCGACTCCTAGGATCCAATGGTTGGAGTGGATTCACCTGATATAGGCCGCGCATACGAAAAACCGTAAAATTTCTGTTTTTTTTTTTAAAATGTAATACAATAGTAGCAGGCGCTGCTGCCACTGGCACCACAGGACAGCAGCGTCCTGCACTGGGCGTGAATGGGGCAGGGATGTGGTCCCAGCCATGGGCCCCACGTGATGTGTGTTGAACATCATACCGTACATATGGTGGGCCCCTTTTAGATGTGATCCCCACCTCAAAAATCAGCCTTATATGGAGCTCAGGTGGCCCACGTCACATGAAATAGTGGGATTGAACGCCTGCCACTGAAACCCTTCTTGGGTGTCCCTAATGTCTGGATCATTAAGAAATTTGTTTTTCCCCTTTCACCTAGGATCTGTGAGACCTTATCAACGGTTTGGATGGCAAATAAACATTATGGTGGGCCCCCCGTGGGACCCACCTATGTGGAAATACGGTGGCTGAGGTTTATACAACAGCTAAGAACTGCTATATATACATTAGTGCCCCTTCTTGTGAGCCGTCCATGTGGCACGTGCCACATCTAAACCGTCCATCCATTTCCCACTTGTGAGCCGTGCATGTGGCACGTGCCACATCTAAACCGTCCATCCATTTCCCACTTGTGAGCCGTGCATGTGGCATGTGCCGTATCTAAACCGTCCATCCATTCTTGTGGGGGCCACCGTGATGTATGGGTCTTATCCACACCGTCCAAACAGTGGGCCCTCTCCTGATGTATGTGATGAATCCAAACCGTCCACCCAATGGCCAGCATGTCTTATGGCTTGAAATAAAATAATAATAATAATCATAATAAATCAGATCTGCTATCAAGTGGTCCACACAACAAAGGGAGCGAGGGGTTGAAAGTACACCATTAAAACCCCTCCTAGGTCACAGAAGCTTGGGACCTATATGAAATTTGTTTAGGTCCTTGTGACCTTACAAATAAACTGGATAATAAATAAATAAATAAAGTGGTGGCCCAGTGAAATTCTAACAATGAAAATCGCTATTTTCACTACTATTTGCGATGTGGTCCATATGATCCTTCAATCATCATTTTGCTATTATTTGTGGTATGGTCCAAATGATTTTTGATTTGATTCATTGTTTGGATAATGCTTTAAAACGACCTCTGTAAATGGATGAATGGCTCGGCCCATCTGACTCGACCCATTGAATTGGCCCATTTGTGACGGCCCATTTGGCTCAGCCCACTTTGATATACTTGTGGCCCATTAGTGTGGCCCATTGATGCGGCCCACTTGTTGTATATGAGGCCCATTGGTGCGGCCCAATGATGCAACTCATTGTGAAGTGTATGTTATACAGGTCGTTCTTTGGCTGGACCACTGGTAGGCCCAGCTGTGATGTGTGCGCCCACTTGCTACATGTGTAAGGCCCACCTCTGATGAATATTTGAGGCCCACTTGTTGGCTATTTAAGGCCCACTTGTTGGATATTTGAGGCCCACTTGCTGACTATTTAAGGTCCACTTGTTGGATATTTGAGGCCCACCCGTTGACTATTTAAGGCCCACTTGTTGGATATTTGAGGCCCGCCTGTTGACTATTTAAGGCCCACTTGTTGGATATTTGAGGTCCACCTGTTGGCTATTTAAGGCCCACTTGTTGGATATTTGAGGCCCACCCGTTATGTATTATCGGCCCATATGGCATGGCCATTGTGATGTTTTGCAACCCATTTAACGATGCCCATTATGATGTGCATTGGGCCCATGGGTTGTAGTCATGGGATGTATCTGAGGCCCATGTGCAGGGCCCACTTGTTGTGTATATATCCTTTGTATGAGGCCTAATGTGATGTATATTAGACCTTTGTGTGAGGCTATGGGCCCACCTTATGTTTGACTCTACATGGGCTATTGCTTTGGAGCAATGTTGGTTGAATATCCACATTGATGGGCAATGACAGTTAGATGTCCTCATTGTAACATTTCCTTAGGCCTTGTTAGGCTCATTCTCTTTGTGGGTTAACCCAAATAAGTGGGCCCCATTCGTCATAGACAGATGGCTCCGTGCTATCGGATTAATATAACCACAATCGAGAGCCGATCTTTACATTATTGTTGATTGGTTGTCCATCTATGGACCCCACCTTGTTTATATATGTTGATTATCGGTACCGATTATCAAGGCCGATCCCGAGTGTCGATTTCGAGTATTGAGGCCGATTAGCCATCAAGGTTGACTGTCATGACTGATTGCCGATTTCCGATTATAGAGATTGATTATCGATTCCAATCCTGATTGTCGAGGCCGATTGTCGAGGCTGAATATCGAGGCCGATTGTTGAGGCCCAATGCAATGTACATGCGGCTCGTATTTGAGGACCGTTGTGATGTGCATTCAGGCCGTGTTTAAGGCTTAATATAATGTATATGAGGCCTATGCGATGAGGCCCATTGAGATGCATTTGAGGACCAGGCTATGGAGCCCATTATGATGTATGTTAGGCCCATGAGAAAGGCCCATTGTGATGTATTCATGGCCCATGATGCATGGCCCATTCGATGTATTCGAGACCCATGTGTAAGGCCCACATGTCATGTATTTGAGGCCCATGAGCAGGGCCCGCCTGTTGTGTATATGTGGCCCTTAAGTAAGGCCCACTGTTGTATATCAGGCCTTTGTGTGAGGCCGTGGGCCCATTACATGTTTGGCTCTATGTGGGCCATTCCTTGGGGGCAATGTTGGTTAAATGTCCACATTGTTGAGGTCGATTGTCGATGCCAGTTATTAATACCGATTATGAGTATGTGACAGCATAGCATTATGATACATGCCCATACACATCATCTGCATGTTTGTTATGAGACATGGTTGATCATTGCATATGTCATTAAGCATGTTGTTATGAGACTCCCTGATAGGCGGAGGTTATCTCACATGAGCACGCGGTATGCGCAGGATTGATGCATGACTGGATTGTATGACTCATGCATCTCGCATTATGATTACTGTATGCCCTAGCGACATCAGGGCCGTAACCTCCACAGGCATATCGTGGATGACCTAATGGGACACCGAAAATGTTTGGTTTTAGCATACGGGCACCATAAATGTCCCTGGGTGAAAATCCTTAAACCTTCGTAGCCAGGAGACGCCTCGACGTCAAAACCGAGTGGATACATGAGCGCCCGAGTGTCGAATATCAGGAGGCCACGTCTCCCACTGTGTCATGGTGGATTGAGAGGGGGTGTGGCCTTACCCGCCCGAGGGAAGGGCAATACTAGGCTGAGTTTGACCAGCTCGTGAATGGGTCCACTATCGACGTGCCGAATTGGTATTGACAGACTATTGGCTAGGCAGATAGTGAGGTTTCTTACGCTCACTTGGACTGTGCGGCTGGGAGAGCGGCAGTGTCATTTGGAGTGTACTAAACACCAGTAATGATTTCAGAGATGAACTGTACTGATATGTTGATTTAGTGAGTAGGAGTTGCATACTCATTCACTCATTCATTCACTATCCACTCGGGCTAATGGTGCGCAACTATTTGTTACGTGAGCCTTCGCAATGACTAGAATTTCGGTTATGGCGAGCGACTAACCTGAGATTAGGAGTTTACCACATTAAGTCTGACTATCCAAATTTAGGTATGAGACTGGTTTGGATGGAAGTCCCTTGTGATGGACCCCATAGCCTGCGATACTACGTATTATCATCCCAATTTCACACTCCAGCTTGGTCATTTCATTCGCACCGCATATTACATGACATTCGTGGCATACGACATTTTGGGTTATTGTGTCTCTGCATTTATATGGTCTAGGTACGGCTGACGCTATTTGTGTTACTTATCAGAAATGCATATTGTATTGCATCCTCTGCATCTGATATGGCTATCTATGATTTCTCATTTGCATAGTTGATTTGTATTACGTATTCTAATATTGGATAATTCCTGATCTTGTCAGTATTTCTACTTATTCCGATATTGTATGATTTATGGATTACCAGTATTTTCAGTATTGTATGATTATGGTATTGTATTGAATACTTGACACTTACCTTGTGCACACACTTACACCACCCTCTAAGCTTTCTATAAGCTTATGCACGATAGATGCGTGCAGGTGATGTTAGGTTACAGCAGTATTGAGCTTGGAGCGTACAGCGGTCTTTTGGAGCTTGATTTTTATTTATGTATTTCCTTCCAGCATTGTACTCAACTGATTATATTAGTGGATATGTGATGATAATGTTGCCTTTGTGAATTGGGTAATCTTGTGGTTATACTTATTGCGAGTTAAATGTACACAAAAAAAATCCTCCTTATAGGATCCCAGGATCGAAATCTGGCATATGGACACTAGGAGCCGAGAATGTGGTACTATGGAGGCTGTCAGCACCGGATTTGGCGATTGGGATTCCTGTGAATTCGATTTTTGGGTTTGGGGCGTGACAATTTAAAGGGTTGTAATTTATTTATTTATTTATTTTATCATCAATCAAATTATTTCAAATTTATTAAGAATTATTCTTGCTTTTATTCCTTGCGGATTTGAGGAAGCTCTATGAGGACTCCAAAGAGCTCCATAAATACGGATTAGTTATTTGTTGAGGAAGATTGTGATTGACCTCATCACGTCCTTCCCTATGCCACAATGGGCCAGTCGGCCCCACCTTATGGGGTGAAGACTTGGGCCCCTAAACTTAGATTGCGGGCTGGGTTCATGCTTGAAATCTAGGGCTCACATGTGGTCTAAACTAGCCAGTCCAATGAGGTCGGCCTTGGCAGGTCCTATCATAAAGGAGGCTAATATTATACTAAAAGAATGGATGTTTCACGGAGTTTGTGTGCCCTATCATAAAGGAGGCTAATATTATACTAAAAGGATGCATGTTTCACGGAGTTTGCGTGCCCTATCATAAAGGAGACTATTATTATACTAAACGAATGGATGTTTCACAGAATTTGTGTCCAATCATTATATATGTTTAGGATAAAGACCAGTTGGATTCAGATCCTAATTCAATGATCCAAACCGTTTATATATGATCAAACTCGTCACGATACTTAAATAATTTTCTTGGATGGGCTAGGGCTAGGGCCAACCTCTTTCTGGCCAGCTTGGCTCAGTTTGGTGAGCAGCTTGGGCCGAGTTTGAGCCAAGATCGAGCCGAGTTCACCATTGAGGCATTTTCACAAACACCTGGACTGCGCCTTCAAAATCTCATTGTATTTGAGATAGCAGCAATGGTTTTACAAGTATTTTATCAAACACCTTCTAAGCAATATAAAAATCAAGAAAAAAAAGGTGTTGGTTTCATATACATACCTTCCTCGCCACCAGCCATACTTCTTTAAGTCATTTTATTAAACACTTGGTGAGCAACATCAATATCAAAGTAACCGAGTCACTGAATTGGTTCTATCTGAGTTCGATTTGAGCTGGGTTCAATTTGAGTCGAGTCGAGCTGGGGCTAGCTCGAACTCGACTCGAACTCATTTTCGAGCTCAAAAAATCAGCTCGACTCGGCTCAAATTCAGCTTCGAATCGAGCGTTTTCGAGTCGAGTCGAGTTGAGCAAGCTAACCAAGCTAGCTCGGTTCGTGTACACCCCTAGTTGTGGATGGAAACCATTCCATGAAACTTGTTTCATTTACACTCGCAGACGTCCAAATCCAGCATCTAGACCATCCATTCGGTCTTGTCTCTGCTTCCTAAGATGCCTTGAAAAAATCATAGTAGTTGCATGATCCAAACCATCCAGTTTGTGCAATGCAGAAATGTATGAAGAAGACCGTTTTTAGAAGATTCACCCGTTCATATCCGAATTGGGTATTTTTGAACATCTTTGCACTGACAGGGCAATTGTTGAAATTGTCCTTAAATGTCCATAGAAATTTTATTGAGCACTTGGGGGAGACCTTTGCACTTTCTACTCTAAACATGGACTAGGTTTTTTTGGCTCACTGAAGGATGATGTGAAATACAAAGTATTTGATTTAAGTGTAATCATACCAATGCACATTGGTGATTCAAAGACATTATTTGTATTATATTACATATTGTGGATCACCAGTATTCATATTGGATGGGCGATACGCTAGATGACCCATACACGTTGCGGTTTGCTGATACTCATCGTGGCTCGTCAATACACAATGCAGATTGCTGATACATGCTATGGATCACCTATACTCAATTTGGATCACAGATAGTACACTGTATTGACAAACTGCAATGAGTATCGACAATTTACATTGTGTATTGGCGAACTACGGTGATAACGGTGATCCCCAATGTGTATCTGCGATCTAAAGTATCTTTGTATTGGAGCATTCTAAGCAAACACAAGGTTTTCTTATAATAAACAAGGATTTTGTAGTGCTTGAAAGACAAATAAATAAATTTATGTGTAATCACACTAATTCATATAAAGACACCATCCATAATTTATTAAATGCACAAGGATTGTGGATCGTCGATATTACATGTGGATCGCTGATAGTCACTGTGTATTAGTATGTCGGCGATCCACGGATCATATTGGTGAGCCGTTTTTAATATTGGCGATCCACAGTCCTTGTTGGTGACCACCAAACTCTCCACCATACATACATCATACATACAAACACCACATTCTCCTCCTTTGTACAAACTCAAACTTCAAACATGAAAAGGGCAAACATAAATAAAAACAAACAAACAAAAACACAAAAAATAACTATAATGGGGATCATGATATCACACTTTCCTCCCTTTCAAAAACTCTCACCATTGCTAGCCACCAATAATAACAAAAACAACATACAGACACAAAATTACCTTTGGGCGCCGGCGCCGTAACTTCTAGAGAATGTAGTCGGATAACTTCAAAATAAAAAAATAAAAAAAACCATTCTTTTTCACCCAAAACTTTCTTGTTGTTTCACGGAAATTGGTCAGAGTTTATCGTCGTCGCTGGGAGTGGGTTGTCCATCCGTATAACAACCAACCTTTAATAGTGATTCAACTCTTCATGGTGGTCCCCTCCTCTTCATGTACATGTGGTCCACTGCTCCGTAGAGAGAGAGAGAGAGAAGAAAATGCCAAAGTGGCATTTCATACCCAAGGGCTCCACCTATTGAACCCACTTGCATGTTTCAGAACAATTTCAAGATGTCCATGTGAAATGAATTTTAATTTCATGCCATAGGACGAAGTTTGAGCGCAGAACTCATGATGGGTGGACCACACTGGTGAAAATTGTCCGAAATTAGCGCACAATGATCATGCAGTTATGCGCCACATACAGCTTAAAAAGAATTGAAATGATCCTAACGTGGGTTCACGACTATCAAATTAAAGTGAACAAACTAGATCGGCCGATGGATGGCCTAAATAGTTGATTTATTGGAGCCCATGCCTCCTCCGACCCTCTTGACTTCAACACTATCATCAATTCGAAGGAACAATTGATAAAAGGACATTTTCATCCTTAAAAAATATAAAGAGTAACCAGGAGGCTAATAAATAATAACTTTGTATTCTGACGTTAGCGTTTTTATTAGGTCTTAATTGGAAATTATTTTAATTAAAACGCTCCTCTGAAATGCTAGTTGAAAGCAACATTGGCTGCTGTGGTCTCTCCTCATAGGTTACATGCCTACGTGACATATATGTGAGAGACCCAAGCCATTCATCATGCGGGGCCCACAGTGAAAAATTCCCAGCCCAAAGACCAAGCTGCTCAAAATGAGTCTTCCTTCCCAGGTGCACGGCACGTGACATTCACTGAGTTCAATATGATCTAGTAACCGAGTTCCTTAAAGGAAACAAAAAAAAAAAAAAAATCAATTAAAAATCCATTCATCCAACTAATATTTCAACCCCATAAGCAATCACAACCACACAACGCATCGGATGGCTAAACTATCACGAAGAAAAGCTCGATTGCATTGGAACGTTTAACATATAAAAGCATCCTACGAAACTCTACCATAATACGACGTAGAATAGTCATCGGTTAGCACACACCCACCTCGCTTGCAATATCTTCGCCCCGAGATACATTGATCTGATAATCCTAACCGTGTGATGAATTAGGAGCACCTCTCAGGGCTTCTCTGTCATTTGATTTTCCTCAAAAGCAATGGGCTCGGAGGCGGCTGAAGGGTTCGAGGTTATTAGTACCATTTACTAGCGGCATTCCTGTCATTTGATTTTTATCCAAAGCTAAGAAGAGATCTTCCATACTCTATCAGACGACATTTCTGTCACTTGATTTACCATATTCCCCCATGAGGGTGTGTAGCTAGGGTTATTACGAACATCTCCCAGGGGCATTCCTGTCATTTGGCTTTCCTCCGAAGTTGAGAACGGATCTTCCATATTTATATCGCAACTAAAGGATGGGAAATCAGCATTATTAGGATAATCTCCTTGGAGCATTTCTGTCATTTGAGGGAAAGTTCGAAACGAATCTTCCATATTCGCATCCCACCCAAAGGGTAGGAAATCAAGGTTATCAGGATCGTGTCCCAAGGGTATTTCTGTCATTTGGTTTTCCTCTGGTAGCATTTCTGTTATTTGATTTTCCTCCAAATCTTGTAACCAACCTGCTATATTCGCAACGAACTCAGAGGATAAGAAATCGGGGTTATTAGGACCAACTCTCAAGGGCATTTCTGTAATTTGGTTTTCCTCGGAAGCTGGTAACAGATCTCCCATGCTCGGATGGCACCCAAAGGATGGGGGATCGGGGTTATTAGGACCATCTCCTGGGTGCATTTCTGTCATTTGATTTTCATCGAAAGGTATGGACGTGGAGTCTTCGAGATTCTCCGTACCCCCATCCGAAACAGAGAAATTGGGACCATCTCCAATGGACATTTCTGTCACTTGTTCTTCCTCCCCTTGATTTTCGTCAGAAGCTATCTCGTTCTCATAAATCTTACAAAGAACAAAGCCCACCTGCAAATATAAAGTCGGATTAGTAAATAACCTGCAAAAAAGAAGTGTAATAATCTCTTACCCATCACAGACAAGGAGCAATGTGGTCCAGTGGATTAACAGCCCACATTCATACAGTCCTTCCACATGTTCAGTGGAGAGAGATCTATCATATTTTAGTCCAACCATTTTCACCATATCATTTTCCCGCATGAAAATGTAACCAATGGGTGCAATTTGGGTGGGTCCCAACCTGAACCCGACCTAAAGGAGCCTGAGGCCCGGTACTACCCCACCAGGACCTAGCGAGTGAAGGATGGTTCTATCTTTCTTTCTGGGAATTTGTGGGGCCCACCGTAGTGTATATGTTTTATACATGCTTTTCATTTATCTTTCATTTATCTTGACAAATCATTTTAAGGCATGTTTGGTTGCATGTAATTATATATAATTTCATGTAATATGCATCAAATCAAGTAATAAACATAAACTCTAAAACTTGGGTTTTCAGTTTTAATTAGGCGAGAAGTATCATGTTGGGAAGCACCTTCTGCAATCTCTTTTCTACATTTTACCGTATGGATTATACTGACCAGTGATTGCATGACAGTTGATTTCTTGCGCATTTATCATCTATGCTGTTTTATATTCAAACACTTTTAAAAATTCATAATTACGAATTTAACTTGTATCATTCTAATTAATATATATATAATTATAAGCAACCAAACAGGCCAACCGTGATGCATTTCGAACATCTACCCTATAGATGCATCATTCCATCGTGGGCCGAGGTCTCAAAAATCAAGTCAATCCGTGACTTGTATGGGCCACACCACATACAGTGGAGAGGGGCCGTGCACCATTAAAACATTCATAACCATTTTTGGGCCCACCGAGATGTGGTTTGCAAATCTAACCCATCCATTATGTGTGTCCCACTTGGATAAGGGTTCAGAACAAGTTTCAGCAGCATTCAAAACTCAGGTGGGCCCCACCAAGTGCTTTTATACTGACCAGTGATTGCATGACAATTGATTTCTTGTGCATTTATCATCTATGCTGTTTTATATTCAAACACTTTTAAAAATTCATAATTACGAATTTAACTTGTATCATTCTAAAATATATATATAATTATAAGCAACCAAACAGGCCAAGACATGAACTAAAAAAAAGAGGCAGATTGAACGCTAAGGTGGATCACACCATAGAAAGTGGTGGGGATTAAATTCTTACACTTGAAAATTTACTACGACCAACCAAAATGTTTATTTTTCATCCATCCAGATCACAAGGTCATGTATACTGTACGAGAATGCGACTTCAGTGGATCCCTAATTGTGGGGCCCACCAGGATCGATTTTCCTTTCATCCATGCTGTTCATCTGTTTTAAAAGATCATTTTATGGCATGATCTAAAAAATGAAACAGATATAAATATCAGGTGTACCAGACCATAGGAAACAGTGGTGATTAACCATTAAAAACTTCTCTAGGGTCACAAAAGTTTTGGATAAATATCAGGTGTACCACACCATAGGAAACAGTGGTGATTAACCATAAAAAACTTCTCTAGGGTCACAAAAGTTTTGGATAAAGATGATATTTATTTGGTCCTTGCATATGCGTCACCTAATATGTTTTTAATGGTGAATTGGGTTTTGTTTGCAAGTGCCCAAAAAAAAAAAAAAAAGGTGCCCAAAATCCAATCTACAATTGAGCATAGCAGAGAAAATCTATCGAAACCTACTTCGAATTGCAAGTGAGCTTAACACCGCAAAAAGCTAAATTGAGCACATTTCATTCAATGCAGAAATATTAATACATCCATAAATACCAAATTGTGAACTAAAAAATAACCTATCCTTGAACATTGTCATCTACATATGAACAAGGAAGTAAGTACATTATATTAAAAGAGATTAGTTGAGGGTGTGTTTTGTTAAAGTTAATATCATTATATTTCATGATTAATCAATCTAATTTAGTGCAAATCTCAGGAAATTTTATGATATTTGGTGCAACCAAATGAAGATATGGAAAACTGAACAAAGAAAAATGAAACGAGCATTAATCTCTTGCATGGCTTACTACAAAATTAGCATCTCATCTTTACTTGCCCCAAGCTAGAATGGCTACCTTACTGTTGAAACCTGTGTGATTTTTATACTGACCATTGAACTGGACTGCATTACTCTATCGAATATTGAAATGACCAGATTTTGATTTGTTTAGCATTCCATATAGAACATCGTTCTAACTTTACATCATGTGACTTTCATGTTGGACATTAAATAAAAAATATCTGCAATCTGAGTGCTACTAAGCCATATGTTTGCAATGCAATTCACTAGTCAATCCAAACACAGCCTAAATCAGCTCTATAAGTTGGAACGGGGACGTTTGATTCCTAGGTTGGCTCCACATGCTAAAACGAGACCTAAAAATTTCATTCTGGCCAAAAGTAATCTAGTCCATTCTAGTAAATTTGCCCTCATGCATTGCAATGTGAAAAAGGTATGTTTGAATGTACCCTAATCACAATCTTAGTGAATATGAGAATTGAGGTCACCCTCAAATCAGTCAGCATTGTGTTTGGGGTTGAACAGAAAAATCCAAATTAGATTATATAGTTTTTTATTTCTCACCCTTTCTTACCCACATGGTTATTGTAATTTCCAGCAAAAAACAATGCCATGAAAATGAAGCCTTCCACAGTTATCAGCTACACTAGATTGATACAAGTATTTCACTGAACAAAACCAGGTAATGCCTTCACAAATTGTAATGTAGGACGTGGATCAAGCACGTTCCTAGTACACATGAACCAAAAGAAGCTCAATAAGCAATTGATAAAATTTAGCATAGCTCGACCAGTCGATAGGTCAAAATTTCGCTAGAAATTTCAGATTGGTTGCTAGACAATTTTTGTTTATTTCGACATGTCGACAGATCTTATCGATAGGTCAAAGTACTGTTCAACAAGTCAACAAATTGGGTTGACAGGTCGAAATTTACATAATTTTAGCTTTAAGTCTCTAGACATTTTTTAGTCTATTCGATTGATCGACTCATCGACTACTCAACTCGACTGGTTGACGATAAGTTGATAAATAGTGAAAATTTAAACGCTTTCAGAATTTATTTCCTTATTTAATTAAAACTCTTTTAGTTATGTTTTAGAATTTATTTAGATTTATTTAAGTATGTAAATTAAAAATCTTTTTTTTTTCAAATTCATTCTATTATTCAATTAATTAAAAATTCTTAGAAACTTTATTATACTCCGTGGATTCAAGAGTTTTCTCTTGTAGATTCAAGGTGTTTATCGATTAAGGAAGACGGTGATCGACCTTATCACATCCTTCCCCATGTCACATTGACACTTAATTCATGCATTTCTTGGGATGGTTCGAAGGGATGAAAAGGATCCACCAAGCATTATTTGCAAAACCTAGAAGCTACTTTCAAACAAATGATTTTCAAAGAAAATTAAGCAAATTGATAATGGTAAAGGCATCAATTAAGCTATATATGAAGAAGATGAAGAACAACCACAATATCAACTTAAAGAGAAGAAAAATTAACCAACTAATAACAAAGGTTGAAATAAAAATCTTGAAATGCTTTCATTATTTTCTTACCTTTTTCATTTCAGCACCCTCATAACTTGTTGGATCTATTAATGAACTTTCCTTCATCACCCAATTTGTTTTTTCCAGTTTTGGTTGATATTTGAAAAAATTAAAGGTCCTCTTTTCACCAATGACTACATGATCTTGGTCTCTTACTTTTTCAATATTTCCAGTTGACCTCCAAAAACCGTAACCATTTTCCACATTGCGCGACATCCTATATTTTGTCAAATCTCTTGTGACAAAGAAGTACAACTCGTTGCCCTTCCCATAGCAGAAATTTCCTGGAAATCAAGAACAATTCAGTCCAATTTAACAAGAAGTGGGTGAGAAAATCAAAGAGAGAAGAGACCTAACGTAGCTTAAAAAATGAGAATGAATAAATTATCAATAACCATCGAGCACTTACAATTTTATCACACTATATATAATGCATGAGATATAGTCTAAGGAAATGGTCAAACAGCAACCGACCTGGAGCTGGAGGCAATGGTCAAACAGGATTGGTAAGCTGAAGCATAGAGGGCAATTTTCTTTTGGCCATGTCCTCAGATAAGGGAGTGCTACGGCGGATGGGATGCCCTGATTGGGTACTGAGCGTCAAACATTTTCCTTTTCCAGGCAGGTCTCGGACCTCCCACCTCAGATCTGGGGCCTAATTTTGCTAGACAAAGTAGGGTTGGGTTCCATTAGGAAATTCAGGAAGGATGCCTTAGGTTATTGTCATATATAGGCTGCCCTTTTTTAGGCGTTATGATAGGCCTCCTTAGGATCTTGTCACATGGGGGAAGCCCAAATTGTCTAGGTTCTGTACAACTTATACATGGAATGAAATCTCCAATTTAATTTAAAAGAAACTACAAAAAAGCTAAGGGAAAAAGAATGAAAGAACATATTGAACCCACTAAGAGAGAAGGGAATGAAGCATTATGAAAGAAAGTTGATGGTAATTTTATCTTTTAGAAAAGTAAGAAGCGGTTAATTGTTACCCATTCTTCAGCCAAGGATAAATATTGTTCTAGGAGCATGGTATAAGTAAAATTATTTAGCTTCACTCTCTTTTGTTCAATCTTGGCATGGAGATGATGACTCCTACGCATTTGCAACATGATAATCAAGTAGCTATTTATATTATGTCCAACCTCATGTTTGATGAGCAAACAAAGTATATTGAGGATTATTATTATTTTGTTTAAGAAAAGTTATTGATTATTGCTATAAGTTTCGTTGATCAAGGATATAGAAACAATATCAATATTGTTAATAATATTGTTAATTTTCATAAATGCGGGGTAACATTGGGAAAACATGGGGAAAATGATGGAATTTTTCAATAAACTTCAGAAGATGCTAAAATACACATCTTTGCAAAAAGAATGCACAGCTAATAATTTTTCATTTAATGGGGCCTAAATGTATGTATTGTAGCAAGAGATTAGTACTCCAATAGTGATACAACAAATACAATCACTTAAATCTCATTCAACCAACTAGCAAGCAAACAAATCCATGATGCGCACATTCACACATTATATATCCACATATAAATAAACATATAAACAGTTAAACACAATTAACATACATGCTATATTTAACCATCTAACCATCCATCCATACATTTAATCATCCCTCCATGCATCAAACCATCCCATCCAATCATCCAAACGTCCATCTATCTAAACACCCATCCATCCATCCCATCTATCCATCCAGTCATCCCATCCATCCATACATTTTTAATAAACAAATTTTTTTTTTAATTTTTAATTTTTTTATGATATTGATACATTGGTTATACATTAGTGATAATATCGAAATATCACCAATACACTGATGATACAAGCAACACCTGAAATTTACACAGTAAAAAATATTAACAATACATTGGCGATACAAGTGATGCCTGGAATTTACACAGGCGAAAATGTTGGTGATATCAATACATCGGTGATACTTAGAAATATATTGCTGATACCTAAAATTTCTAATACTACTAGTGTTATCGGTATCGCTATCAGTGTTATTGGTATCACTGAGTTAGAGATACAAATAATATCAAAATATTAGGGATATTCTAAACAATGGGCCCACATCATTTTACTCTTCATCTTACATCTAAGGATTAGCCGACTAAAGGTTGTTCAAGCATCTCATCTGTCAACTATTTTATCAAAGTTGGGCATGCATGATATTTGTGCTCCATCTTGAGGGTAAGTGCGGGTGTAGATTGTCCCATTTTGGGTGTGCATGAATTATTTGTAGTCCCATAGGTCTTATGATTTTAAACTTATAAATCTAAGGGTTGGACAGGGTTTTCTCTCTAATCTAATTTTACCTAATAACAAGGTATACGAAGAGATTATTAGCAAGTGTAAAAGAGAATAATGGAATAAAAGACAAAGGAAATAGAACTTGTTCTTGGAATAAATAAGTTCTTACGTACTAATAATTAAATTTTGATTTGATACACTAATAAGAAAGAAAACAAAAGAAGCTTCACTGAAAAATTGTTGCGACAAGGAGCTAGTTTATAAAGAGACTTCTTTTTGAATCGAGAAAGCACTTGCTAATGGAAACAATTAGTCCTCTATACCCATAAGGGAAAATAAGAAGAATTTCCCTAGCTAATCGTGATCATCTTTTCATCAACCATGATCAACTGGATCACATATGATCACAATGGAAAGAATTGTAAACAAGATAAAGAAAACAAAATAGAACAATGACAAACCTAAAATTATAAGACCAAACTAAAGTATAAACAAAGATAAATATACTGAATTATTACAAAGAAGAATGATATGAATCAAACCAATTCCATATTAGTTTTACATACAGGAAACTAATTATCCATTTTCTTGAATTGTTCCACAGAGATTCTAGAGACCAATGCTGTTGGCAGCATTGCTCCTGAGACAATCTTCCATCCCCTTCTCCTAATCTCTGTGTGAATGTTTACGCTCATGGATTTGCTTGTCTTTGTGTCAACTGGGGAGCCTCTGTTGTTATTATTATTATTATTATTATTTTTGAAGAGGCTCCTTTTGTATAAAGCTGTTATAATTAGGGGTTGGGCTAAGCTTTTGCTACCACAGGTGGTGTACTCCCACCTTTCTCAGAATATATATATATATATATATATATATATATATATATATATATATATATATATATATATATATATATATATATTATATTGCTACCCTCGTCAGGTGAAAATTTTACTTTTATTAACAAAATCACAGGTGGTGTACTCCCACCTTTCTCAGAATATACCACACACACACACACACACACTCGACTTTCTGTAGCTATGGATCAATGCACAAGTGAATCGAATGAAGTAGCCCTCAATTTGAAAGTAATCTAGTTGCAATTTGGAGCCTAGACAGCTCAATGTGAATGCTAATGAAATTACAATTTGGTCATGAAGGCTTTATCAGAAGAATAAATATTGCAATTTAATTTGATAGAGCATCCTAACTAACCCTAAAGAAACAAGATAGAGAAAGCAAAGGTGCAGATAGAGAAACAGGAATAAAAGATCCCGAAAGAAGAATAAAAAGAATGATTGAAAATGCTAAAACCAACCCTAGAACCGCACCGGTTCTTACTTACGTGGCAGTCGATCCGGGCGACATTTATAGATATTATATTCATGGATCAAATCGATTGGCTGTGGAAGCCCATGATTCTTGTTCTTGAGATAAACCAGCAGTAATACCTGATCGGGAGGCGTGAAACGAATGCCTACAGGAAAGTTTTGGGGGTTAATTTTAGCCATAGTTTAGGAACTCTCTCTCAAATAACTTAGCTGAATGCTGGAGATCGAAGTAGTGGAATTTAAATAGAGAGAGGGGATGAAAAAACCCATACCCAGTGTACAAGGGAAAGGGAAATTTCAACCAAGTGAAAAAGAAATAATGGAAATAGAATCATACGACGTATATCCATTATTGGACGTTACGCGGGAAATTTCAAAAACATGCCTACTAATTGCTTTGTTTTTGTTATGTTGGGACGGTAGCTGTTGGATTTGGGTCTTTTTACGATGATCTAAACTGTTTATATGATGGCCATCACCGTGGATGGGGATGGACGATAGAATTTTCAGGTCATGCCACCCGTTTATCTTGAGCCTGTCTCATGTACGGCCCATATTACCCACGTGTAGCCGGTTGCAGGGTAATTAGGGAGAACATGGCCAGGAGTAATATAATAACAGGGACCGATGATTTTCTGGGGGGGAATTTACGACTGTACGTCCCATTTATGGCCCAATTAGGAGACTAAGCCCACCTTATTTTCCCTTGCGAGGATACGCCCCAGCTGTACGGATGGCTTGCCAAAGGTCGAAAATGCCCCTGCTTGTTCCTTCAAGCGGATCGGCCGCTGCTCGAAGACGAGCGCTGACGCTCCTCGAACTACGGGTTATACGAACGATTCAAAAGAGATCAACGTGACATGGGACCCACAGTTATGTATTTATTATATCCACAACGTTCATCCATATTTCGAGATCATTTCGGAGCATTATCCAAGCAAAAAAAATCATATCCAAAGAGCAACTGGACCACACCACAAAGAGCAGCAGAAAATTGATTTTCACCGTCAAAACTTTTGTAGGGCCCACCATAACATTTATTTTCCATCCAATCTATTCATAATGTCACAAAGACCTGGATGAAGAGGAAAAACAAATTTCGTAATGATCCAAAACTTCTGGCACCCCTAAAAGGGTTTCAATGGTAGACGTTCAATCTTCCACTGCCTTTTACAGTGTGGTCCACTTGATAACTAAATCAATTTTATTTTTCTTCCTAAGCATTAGTACGAGTTCACCAAATAGATGGACGGTTTGGATATAACATATACCTCATAAAAGGACCCACTGGTATCTATGGCTACAGATTATAACCGTAGAGATAACCGCAGCCAATGCTTTTTCAATATGTCGTCTACTATGTATCGAAGGTCTTTCGATATGTACTTCGATATATCGAATGTCTTTCGATTAATCGAAAAAGGTCCAAAACTATCCAGTAACTTTGCATAAAAAATCCTGCAATTTTCAATTAATCGAAGTCTATTCGATATGTATCGAAGATATAGCTACAGATTATAGCCGTAGCCATAATTGCAGTCTGTAAAAATCTATGCAAATTTTTTTATTTTTTATTTTTTATTTTTTATTTTTTACATGGAGAACTTTATTCTACCTATAATTTTCTCTAATACATATTTATATAAACATGTATATATAAGCATATAAAAAAAAATCTCTCTTTTTTTCATTTATTTCTCTATTCATTTAACAAGAATATCTTCTAAACCAAAATTAGTTACTTGATGTACCCTATATGATTTTGGGGTAGGAGAAGCTACTTTAGCCAACTAACCTAGTTATTTTCCAAGATTCCATCAGGTCGATGGTCGAAAATCCATTTCATTCACTTTGCAGTCAATTTCAATCAGTTCGTGGTCATTTCCATGCATTTCACCGTCAATTCCCTCCACTTCACGGACAATTCCATGCATTTCATGGTCATCCCAAACTATTCTGTGTTGATTCACGGTCATTGAGAGGCATTTCACAGTCAATTCCCTTCACTTCACGGTCATTTATATACATTTCACAGTCAATTCGCTTAGTGAATTGACCGCAAAATGCATGCAAATGACCGTGAAGTGAAGGGAATTGACTGCAAAATGCCTCGAAACGACCGTGAATCAACACGGAATTGTTTGGGACGACCGTGAAGTGCATGGGAATGATCATGGTTTGAAGCGAATTAACCACGAAATGCCTCGAAACGACCGTGAATCAACACGGAATTGTTTGGGATGACCGTGAAATGCATGGGAATGATCATGGTTTGAAGCGATTTGACCGCGAAATGCATGCAAATGATCGTGAAGTGAAGGGAATTGACCGCGAAATGCTTCGAAACGACCGTGAATTAACACGGAATTGTTTGGGACGACCGTGAAATGCATGGCAATGATCATGGTTTGAAGCGAATTGACCGCGAAATGCATACAAATGACCGTGAAGTGAAGGGAATTGACCGCGAAATGCCTCGAAACGACCGTGAATCGACACGGAATTGTTTGGGACGACCGTGAAGTGCATGGGAATAATCATGGTTTGAAGCGAATTGACCGCGAAATGCATACAATTTCCAGTGAAGTGAAGGAATTGCGAAATACCGAAAGAACGTGAATCAACACGGAATTGTTTGGGACGACCGTGAAATGCATGGGAATGATCATGGTTTGAAGCTATTTGACCGCGAAATGCATGCAAATGACCGTGGAGTGAAGGGAATTGACCGCGAAATGCCTCAAAACGACCGTGAATCAATACGGAATTGTTTGGGACGACCGTGAAATGCATAGGAATGATCATGGTTTGAAGCGATTTGACCACGAAATGCATGCAACTGACCGTGAAGTGAAGGGAATTGACCGCGAAATGCCTCGAAACGACCGTGAATCAACACAGAATTGTTTGGGACGACCGTGAAATGCATGGGAATGATCATGGTTTGAAGTAATTTGACCGCGAAATGCATGCAAATGACCGTGGAGTGAAGGGAATTGACCGTGAAATGCCTCGAAATGACCGTGAATCAACACGGAATAGTTTGGGATGGCCGTGAAATGCATGGGAATGATCATGAATTGAAGCGAATTGATCGTGAAATGCATGCAAATGATCGTGAAGTGAAGGGAATTGACCGTGAAATGCCTCGAAATGACTGTGAATCAACACGGAATAGTTTGGCATGATCGTGAAATGCATGGGAATGATCATGAATTGAAGCGAATTAACCGTGAAATGCATGGAAATGACCGTGAAGTGAAGGGAATTGACCATGAAATGCATGGAAATGACCGTGAATCAAAATAGAGTCGCTAGGATTGACCGTGAAATGCATGGAATTGATCGCAAAGTAAATGAAATGAATGAAATTGACCGCGAACTGATTGAAATTGACCGCGAAGTGAATGAAATGGATTTTCAACCATAGATCTAATGGAATCTTGAAAAATAACCAGGTTGGTTGGCTAAAGTAGCTTCTCCTACCCCAAAATCATATAGGGTACGTCAAGTAACTAATTTTGGTTTAGGAGATATTCTCGTTAAATGAATAAAGAAATAAATGAAAAAAAAGAGAGAAATTTTTTTTTATATGCTTATATATACATATTTATATAAATATGTATTAGAGAAAATTGTAGGTAGAATAAATTTATCCATGTAAAAAAAATTAAAAAAAAATTCATAAACTGGCACAGACCACAGTTATGGCTACGGTTATAATCCGTAGCTATTGGTCATATCACCTTCGATACACATCGAAGAGTTTGATATGTATCGAAAATTGCAGGATTTTTGAGGCAAACTCGTTGGATAGTTCTGGACCTTTTTCGATTAATCGAAAGACCTTCGATACATATAAAAGGACATATCGAAACGGCAGGGGCTATGGCTATGGCTACGGTTATAATCCGTAGCTATAGAAAACACTGTAGCCATAAGTTCCCGGCCTATTTATTTATTATTATTTTATTTTTTTACTATTGTAATCCCCACCGCTTTTTGTGGGTCCTATTATGAGGTATGTGTTATATCCAAACCGTCCATATATTCGATGATCTTGTATTAAGGCTTGAGGCAAAAAATAAGACAGATCTAGCTATCAAGTGGACCACACTGTAAAAGGCTGTGGAGGATTGAACGTCTACCATTGAAACCCTTTTAGGGGTCACAGAAGTTTTGGATCATTATGAAAAATTTTTCCCCTCTTCATCCAGGCTTTTGTGACCTCATGAATAGATTAGATGGAAAATAAATGTAATGGTGGGCCCTACAAAATTTTTAACGGTGAAAATCAATTTTCCCGTTGCTCTTTGTGGTGTGGTCCAGTTGATCTTTGCGTAACTGTGGGCCCATGTAACTTTGATATCTTTTGAACCGTTCGTACAACTCGGAGTTCGAGGAGTGTCAGCGCTCGTCTTCGTGCACCACCTATCCGCTTGAGGGAACCAGCAGGGGCATTTTCGACCTTTAGCAAGCCATCCGTACAGCTAGGGCGTATTCTCGCAAGGGAAAATAAGGTGGGCTTGGTCTCGTAAATAGGGCCATAAATGGTTCGTACAGTCACAAATTTCCCTTTTCTGGGAAACGGATTGGCTACTCCCCCGGACACCAGCCCCGTGGCTTGTGGTCGGTGCTCTGTGGGCCCCACCATGATGTATGTATTTCATCCATTATGTTCATCCATTTTTAAATATCATTTTAGGGATCAATTCCATAAATGAGAGGTATATAAATCTCAGGTGGACCACACCGCATGAAAAAAAATAGTGATTAGATATCCATCATTAAAATCCTCCTAAGGCCCACTGTACTGTTTATTTGACATCCAATTTATTTATTAGGTCATACAGGCCTAGATGAAGGGGAAAAACAAAAATCATCTCGATCCAAAACTTTTATGGCCCCTAAAATGTTTTTAATGGTTAATGCACACTATTTCTTGTAATGTGGTCCATTTCAGATTGGGATATACCTCATTTTCATTGTTATGCCGTAATATGATCTTTAAAAATAGATGGATGGCATGGATGAAACACGCACATCATGGTGGGGCCCAGAGAGCACCGACCACCAGCCATTGGCTGGTATAGGGGGAGTAGTCAATCCGTTCCCCATTTTCTGATACCCTGGCGGAGTTTGGAAGGTTCACACTCATGAACTTTGCAGTCTTATAGCGTTTTATAGCCTTTTTTTTTAAATGTAAATATGGGTCTCACGCAGACAGTTGGACGATGGGGTGATCATCCAACCAGTGCTTAATTACCCACGTGTCATGTGTGTACCACATCTAACCGACGCGGATTCCCTGCTAAAGCCTTTCACAGGAAGTTCCTGCCGAAGGATGCTGGGTGGGCCCAACATAATGTTTTTGGGAAATATACTGTGTTTATCCGTTTTGCGAGATAATTTTAGGAAAATTAACAAAAAATGAGGTGGATCCAAGACTCAAGTGGGCCACACGAGAGGAAACAGTAAGGATTCAATGAGAATCGTTTAAACATTCTTATGACCATAAAAGTTTTGTTTCATGTTAAATTTTTTGTATTCTCACTTCATATGTGTTAATGACCTTATAAACGGTTTGGATGGCATATAAAATCAAGGTGGAGCCCAGAAAGGTTCCAATGGTAGGTATTTCTTTCCCCAAATTTTCCTCTTGTGTGACCCATTTTAGTTTTGAATCCACCTCATTTTTGGTCGATTTTCCTAAAATGAGTTCACCAAACGGCGGGGCCCAACGGGCCGGGCAGCTCGTTTTCTACCGTTTTCAGTAGTTTTTCGTCCAATGTCGAAAAATCATATCTCCCTCGTTATAATTCCGATTTAAGTGATTCAAAAGCTAAATTGAAGCTTGATAAGTCTCGTTTCATATAAAAATAAGTAAAAAATATAATAAAAATTTTAATATAGTTAAATATAGGTCGTTGTGACAACTGTCTAAAAATTATTCGTTTGGACAGCCGCTGCTTGTAGAATTTTTAAAATTTTTCTACAATATGAAACCTAATGAAATTTAGTAGAGATAAAGTAGACTTTATTGTAAACTACTAAAAAAATAATTAAAATATTATACTAATTAAAAGTTCCAGAAAGGGGCGTAGAACTGCCCTAGGACCTTATTCTGTCGTAATTAGAGCATAATTTAATTAAGTACTAAACTGAATAATCAGTAGAATTAGATTGAACCACTTTAAATATGAACCGCAAGACCCAAAATGAGTAGAACCGCTAATGCTACGTTACCTAGAAATCTAGGATCAATCTCTAAATCCAGTTACTCCCAGGAGCACTTTGAAACTCCATATCAGACCTAGACTGCGCGTCGAAAGTTCGATCACCGCGAAACTATACGGTTATGACCACCTTACTGGGCTTGACTACTATCTCGAAAATCAAGTCTAGGTAGTATCCAGAAACGCACAACTTGAGCCCGAAGCGAAGTGTGTGAGAAACGTGAATATCTTTAGGAAATGTACTGAAACTTAAGTGAATTGAGTTGTTTCACTTGTAGGCCAAATTTAAGGATTCAAACCATCAGAATTTGACCCAATTACACCCTCGGATCAGGAAAAACTTCCAACACATGTCAGTGCACTTGTGACCCTGATCGAGTACCGGTGACCGTTGAACTAAAACTGGTCCGCCACGGTCGATCTGTAAGTCTGATCGGACCAGAAACTTAATTCGACCTAGATCTAATGTCAGAGAGCTTAAGTTCAACCGCATGCAGAAAAGGGGTCTCCAGATGTGCCCCGTTGAGCCGAAACAGACGGCTTTTGGCTATAACCCAATTATACCATGGCCCTGGGGCCATTCTCATCAGTTCTGGGCCTATATAAGGACCTTAAACCCACCCCTCTCTCCTTCGTACGAATTTCTCTAACCTTAGGAGAGAGAAGAGAGAAAAGAGAAGGAAAGAGGAAGGAGAAGAGAGAGTGAGTGAGAGATCGTTGCCGGGATTCGTTCCTGCCACTCCACGGGCTGAATCCCTTCTCCTGTGTCGTTACACCGTTGTTTCAACTCCATTTTTGGATAAAAAATCCTAACCCTAATCTGATTTAGGAATCCAAATAGTAGAATTGGCAAAATAGCTAACTTATGTCGTGATTCAGGTAGCCGTTGTGTTGTAGGCGAAGACTTAGTGTACAAACCGAGTTCGATGCTTATTTACCGGTGAAAGGTGCGGACTATGAACATTTAGGTTATGGTTTTCAAGGCTTTTAATGTCACTAATGGTTTATGACTGACTTGATTGCTGTCACATGTGCTTAGATACAATGTTTTCCCTATATTACATATAGATATAAACTATGTTGAGTATAATGTGTTCTATGTGTTTGTTGAAATGTCTGAACGACTATGAAAATATGATTTGTGCTTGTCATGCTTGTAAATTGAGAATATATGATCGTTGTGTGAGTGACAGCTCCTTTGTGAAAGGATTTATCCTCATGTTTGTTGAAACTAATATATTAAATATGTAGTTTAAGTGTTTGACAAAATGCATGTATGAGTAATTGGTTGATGCTTTGTATTTACGAGGGTTGTTGAGATAGGATTCTCAACTACCTTAGCTATATGTATACTTTTCTTCAAGTAGCTTTAATTTCAAGTGCATGTTTTGTGTAGCAAATGTACATGTAGAATATCATGTTATAAGTATTGAATAATATATTGAAATGATATTTACGTTGTAATTGGTTGTTAAATGCCGTATGACTATCATGTATGCTTACTTCTTGCATTTGACTGTGATTGGGACTGCGACGTAGTCCAGGCAATCGGTAACAATTCTTGTTTGAGTGGTCGAGCTAGTCTCGCCACATAAGACACGTTCGATGAATCCACGTGGTACGATGGTTGTCTACAGTGGTACCATACCGATTAATTTAACATACGCTCGTACTAATCGAACTTGTCAAGTAACCCGATTGGCCTACTGTGTGTTTACCATGTATGGACACTACTGCTTGAACCTAAGATACCCCTTACCAATGTAAAGACCCGTTTAACCTTGGTACCAAGATCCACTAAAACTCATAAGCCAGGCATGGTGGTATGGGACACCGTGGTCGAGCTGTCGCCCTACACTGGGGCGACAAGCCTCCCCGTAGTGACCAGTGAGTAACCCAAAACTCGCAAGCTGAATACGATAGTATGGGACACTGTATTCGAGCTGTCGGCCTACACTAGTGCAGCCTGGCTGTGGTCCCCAGTCATGTTGGTGACAAGCCTTCGAAAATATACTGTCAGTTAGTAGGGCATTGTTGGAGTGACCTCGAGTATGAAATGGGCCTACCCAGGCGCAGCCTGACTGTGGTCCCTAGTCGGGTTGGTGACGAGCCTTAGAAAATAGACTGCCAGTTGGTAGAGCGTTGGCGGTAGTGACCTAAACTTGCCTATCGTATGTGATTAACTAGGATTGATGACCCTAGATGGATCATCGTTTGGGTAAATGATATAAAAGGAGGTACCTTAGCTTCCCAAACCTACTGTATGAATAAGTCTAATTAAGAACTTGGCTAATCATATACATGCACCGCATTTACATGTGCCTTTGACGTTGGAGTTGAGCACAGAGGAAGGGGTGCATGCCGCGATCGTGAGATGATGTCACAGAGGGAGTGCAAGCGAGGGCATGCATCATTAACTCATATCATCTTTGCATTAACCAGAGGACCTAGAAATGCTTGTTGTATTGCTTTATCATTACTGCTTAACTGAATTGATAACATGTTAACCTTTGCCTCATAACTCCACTGAGTTGATCACTCACTCCCACGTTCTGGGACTGTGTTTTAAAACACCAACCAGACTCTGTTTTAGTTGCAGATGGTGGCGATGCTTATGAAGCGGAGCCTGACTTTTACGATGACGAGGAGTTCTCCTATATGCAACTCTCTGGTGGGTCTATGTAGACCTGGAGTTTCGCTGACGAGGCTACAGGGTTTTGGATAGAGAACATTACATATTCTAATTTTGTAATTTTGAATTAAACTTGTAATTATTTAACCTAGTGACATTCATACTCTGAGGGCTTGCTATTACTTTTGTACAGTTTATATACACATCACAGTCTTCCACTAGCGTACTTTAATTTCCTCTGGAATATGATATGTTGTTTTGGTATAATCTCATTTATGTTTAAGGCACTAATACAGACAACATTTAATCATCATTATCAATGTTGCATAAGTGATGCGTTGGAACTCGGGAGTTGAGTCTATACTCAACCCCCGATTTTCAAGGTATTACAAGTTGGTATCAGAGAATGATTTGGATTAAACTGGACCTGGGTTATGGTAACATGACGCATACTGACGCACTCTAATTTAGGAAGGGGGCGATGGAATTAGAGACGACATTAGGATCCCAAGGTTTCGCCGACAGGCGAGACCAAATACTGTAACTTAGGCTACAACGTATCTTCGATCACGTGAATCGACCTAGGTCGCCTCTAGGCCGTCAGTCGACAGGTTTGAGTCGTTAGTTGACGAATTTCAAACTTGAAACGGATCCGAATGACGCGAATAGGGGCGCGTAAGACCACAAAAATGGACCCAAACCAAGAATTTCAAAGCGAAGTAATAAGATAACTAGGACCTTGGGGATGAGGATTATATAAAAATTTGACAGTATAGAAAACCCAATAAATTAATAACATGAACCCTAGGATATCTCTAGCTGGTATGGGCATTTGTGAAGTGCTCGAGCGCAGTTAAATTTAAGTTCGGGCAACTCAATTCCAATCAGACAATTTTTGACCCTAAGCGATAAAACAATTCTTTGTATTAGAAATGGTACAAAATCATCTAGCGTATGAGCATAGACTTTGGATTACGACTATTGGATTACCGCTACTCCTAACTTAAGACTAGGCTACTGGTTATACTAGGGAACGTAAAAGACTGATTATGTTAAGATGATTGAAAAATAATTGAAAGAGTGACTGGTTGGGCTTTATCTAGTGATGAACTACCTGTTGGATGCTGGATGGGGTACCATATTTGAGGGCAAGACATGTGCAAATGAGAGCACTGTCTGAGCCTTCTACGCCCATATACACGATCTACTGCTGGAGCCTCTACAGTTCTCTAGCTATCCCCGTGGGAAGGCTGGAAGCTGTTGTTGACGTAGACTTGATAGCCCAAGTCATGGGGATGTCGCATGGAGAGGTGCATGCTAGCGATAAGAACCTCAGGAGTGTGCGTGAAAGAGATCGCCGCACGCGATTCCTTTGTGGCTGACTGGTCCACCGGAATCGAAGCAATTGCCTCTTGGCGTCCGAGATGACTCATGACTTCCGCCTGCTCCACCATATCTTCACATACAATGTGTATCCCTGATGGAGCAATCGTAGTGACTGCACGCGTCTGATGGTAGACTTTCTGTACCGAGCTGGGCAGGGAGACAAGCTGTGCCTTCCTACGTATGTACTACTACAGATAGTTTATACCGCATGCTCTCTTAGGACAACCATTTCACTCCCATTTGACCGACTTATATGCAAGCTTGCCCGTGAATTCGGCTACAGATTGGGCGTAGAAATTCCTACGCCAATCCATTTCATCAATGACACCACTCTCAACAACATGAATATTAGGTCACGACAATGTCAAGCCCGACTCGATGAGAGTAAGGATGAGACGGAATGTGAAGAGGAAGAGAATGATGAAGAAGGTGGAAATGAAATAGAGGAAGAAAGCGTGGAAGAGGAAGAGGAGGAAGAGGAGGCCCAAGACACTGATGAGGGCTCTCCTCCTGCTACACATGAGCGCGACAGTAATCGGGCTACTTTAGAAGCTCGTTTGGCTCAGATTGAGGAGGGTCAAGTTACCCTGCGACAGGAGGTTAGAGAAACCCGGGCCAAGCTTGAAGAAAGTCCGGGCCTTCGTGAAGCACAAATTCAAGAAGTTGTCTCGCACCGTGAAGGCTATCCTGTGCTGCATGCAGGATAAGGGTGCACCTCCTCCATCACCGGACTCGGATGATTAGACATGTGTAGTTGTCCCTAATGTGTTTTTGTAATAGCCTTCTTTTGGATTAGCCTGTGTGGGCTTGAATGTTGGATAGTATGTTCTGGTGTTTAAAGGCTTTTTAGGGTAGTTACATGCATTCTCAATCATGATTCATGTAAGACTGTATCTCTCATGTATTGTGACAATTTTGCTTAGATGAATGCATAGAGATTCCCTGATGCTATGAGATGTATGTGTATCGTTTGGAATGTGAGTGATGTGTGGATGTACATTGGTACTTATTCTAACTCTGACACGGGTTGCTCCCTATATTGTATATAGGGAATGCCACCTAAAGCTACGAGGAGTACGGCACGTCTCCCACTTGGTGACTCGGTTAATGGGGCATCTCCCCTAAGCGATAGCCATATGGACCCCAGTTCAGGCCCGACTCACGTTGACACTATGCTGGACTCTCAGCCGGCCACTAGCCCCACTAATGGGCTGACACCCGTGGCATCACCTGTGGCACCACCCATTGTACCACCGGTTCCAGAGCAGAACCGCACGTCTACCTCGACACCATACGTGCCTCAATCGGCTCCTCCTCCTGATAGGTTGGAGCAGATGATGCTCTTGATGTAGCAGCAGTAATAGTTTTTCACCACCATAACAGGGGCCCTTACCCAGAACGTGAGTGTGGTTAAGCCTGCACCACCTACGCACCCTGCTGGGAACATGAATACCAGCGAACTTTTTGAGCGCTTTCAGTGTTTCCATCCTCCCACTTTTGCGGGTACTCACAGACCCGAGGAGGCTGATTGCTGGTTAGATGTTGAAGCCGCTACACTGCACTGAGGGAGAACACGTTGAGCTAGCCACATATATGTTAGAGAAGGAGGCTGGTTTATGGTGGAACAGCATCCTATGTACAGCTCCCTCAGGACACGTGTGGACCTGGGATGCATTTAAGACACGCTTCCATGGGAAGTACTTCCCCCTCACTTACCATGATGAAAAGGAGGGTGAGTTCATTTGCCTTCGACAGGGAGGGATGACTGTGTAAGAAGATGAGAACAAATTCACGGAGCTAGCCAGATACGCTCCTTTGATACTAACAGATGAATCGATGAAAATGCGGCGTTTTTCAGATAGGTTGCGGCCCGATATCTGCACTAAGACGTGTTGCTCTAGCATTCCCAATTACCCCGAGCTAGTCAACGTGTCTCTACGAGCTGAATAAGATGGAGACAGAGTTTCTTAGACACGTATACCAATGGGCCCGAGGCCTCAGCCCGAATCACAAGACCAGCCAGTCCTAGGTAAGAGGCCACATGTAAACTCACCTCCCAGGCTCGCGGCCACATGTAAACTCACCTCCCAGGCTCGCGGCAAAGGTGAGCGAAACGTTGGTGTACATATTGCGACAAGGGCGGACACACTGACCCCTTCTGTTTCACCAAGATGAAAGACAACGATGTCACACCACCTCAGAAGATCGACCGTCAGCCACCACATGGTATAACAACTCCACCCCTACGATCTGCACCACCAGCACAGCCATATTACCGACCACTTGTACCTCAGAATAGGCCACCTCAATGACCTATGGCAGCGCAACCAAACCATCTTCAACAAGCACGTGTACATGCACTAACGGCTGGAGCATCTGATAAAGCAACTGCAGCACCCTTAGCCTTTGGAGACACTACCTACATTCAAGGTACCAATGCCATAGTACACATCATCGATAAAAGGAAGACTAATGTATTGATAGGTCGTTTCCCATTTCATGTCAAGGATAGGTCCTAAATTACACATTGGTCCGACATACGGATCGAGACATAGATTCTTGAGCCTTGAGAAACTAATTTCTAAGGGGGGTAGAAAAGTTATGAATTCAGTCGAGTTAGGTAGGTATACTCGTCTACCCACTCATAAGCGCAACGGAAGCTTGGTGGGCTAATAGCCCACTGGCCCAGGATCGAAGAAAACTGATCCAGGTTAGACAAAAGGTTAGGTCACAAAAGGGTCACTAAATAGGAGCTGAACCTTCCTTAGAATGTCAATAATGAAGTTACTAGAAGGAAAGTAATTAGGATTCAAGTAGTTAACCAATTCGCATTAAAGAAAGGGCCTAACAATGGGTATGAGTGGAATTACAATAGTCGAGGTTAGTGTATCCACAAATCCACTCACTAAATACGAATTTAATAGAAGCCTTAGCCAATTCTATACTATTAGAAACTTTTTTTTTCTTTTGGATGATCTATAAGATATTTATTAACTCCTACCATGGACAAAAATTAAGACAAGGACTCTCTTAGACCAAGACCTAAAGGACAACCTTATAGATAGGAAATTTGAACCTCTCAGTGATGGGCATTCCCTAAGTTTTTAGAGTAATCGGATTACGGAGTTACTAAAATATACAACTGCGAAGCATTCGCGGCTTTATCCAATTCTCAATCTTGGGCGACTACCAATGGACTCACTGCTTTGTCGGAGCAGAAGACCAGGATCTACCAGGACTAGGAAGGGATATGATGAGCCTTCGAAAATAGACTGCCAGCTGTCAAGGAGGTGGGTTGCCTGTCCCACATCGGAAAGGGAATGCCTAAAGATCTGGGCTATATGTGGGGCTTCGGCCTTCAAGAGTAAGACACGTTTTGCGGGTCATTTGCTAACCGCTTCCACCTGCGAGAACAAAGCCGTGAGGTGGACATTGTACCAGTCAAAGCGGATAATTTCTTACCGTTGGGATTGGGGTGTACAGGATCTTAGATACAACTTCGATCTGCTCTACAATGTATTCACGGATATTGCCTTTTCTGTCGTAGTATGAGTGAGTCAATTTATTCAAAAGAATGCCCACTTCAGATTTATCAGATTTCTTGAATCATTTTTCAATTTTAGTCAGAAAAACTTTGGCCTTATCTATTTCAGGCATGGCGCTCTTCATAGATTCAGAAATCGAATACTTTATGACCTTCAGGCATGTATCATTTGATCTAAACCATGCAACTCATCGATTATATTCAGCTTTAGTGGCATTATCAGATGGTTCTGGTGGTTCTGGTGTTATTAGGGTCATATCTAATTGAAGACAACCCAATAAAACTTCAGTGGTGTTCTTCCATTGAGCATAATTAGATCCATTTGGGGCATGGACTTGATTCTGATTAGTTGGAATTGAGACTAAAATAAAAGAGATACATATATACTTACATTAGTTCATAATTTCACAAAACAATTTCATGAATGTAAACAAATATCAGGCAAAGTTAATCAATTCAGTTGCTAAGTGAGGCATCAACTGAATTATCCAAGATGAAAAATGGGCCCAACCATCACATCCTAGTGAGGATCTGTTACATCATCATCATTCCTCCTGTGGGTGGTAATAATAACATGTCAGTGATCCTCCTGAACATGAAGCTAAGCGATGTCAGTCATGTAAAACTGAGACACTCAATACTTGTTGGTGAAATGAGTCTTTCAACTTTACATTGCCAACACCATTTATTTCACGCGTTCACGTGACTACCAAACGGTAATCGTCTGTATTTTCGTTACCATACGCATGAAAATGTGAACGCAACTGTATGCAATCCGCATATCCCAATGTTACAAGTCTATACGTGTAATATTTTCATCGATTGAGGTCACTATAGTGGCTAACACAACCGAATCCAAAACTACAAATAAAGACAGGATTGCGATTATAATCCTGTCTCAATGGATTATGTCTTAATTAGTCTTGATACGGCTCACAAGGTCATTGGTATTGATTATTGGAAAATAAATTAACCTCAGATGAATATGTATAATTCTCTATGTTCTAACAGTCTATATCAATTCTTTAAAGATGGGTAATGGGCCTATAATGAAACCAAATCAAGACTGCATGATAAATGAACATTACAAGTCTGACGCTTGACATTTACAGATAGAACGTTGGTCATAAGAACATTACAAGGTTGTATTGGAATGTTTATCTAGTGGAATTGTGTATGTTCAATAGTTTGGAATTAAAATAGGATCTCTATATGTACAATCACCTTGCCTTGATTGGGCCCAAAGATTGCTGGAGTGTGCCCACAATTTTGATCTGAAATTGATTAGCCCTCAAAAGTTTGGGCCCAGTTAAAGACTTACACCATATGGTGATCAGACCCAAGATCCTGTACAGGTCCAAAGTCCAGGGCCATGTATACCTGAATAAGCCCTAATCGAAAAATAAAAATTGTGCAACTGAGGTGCACATGTATGGCCTTTAGATGAGGGCCACTGC
The DNA here is from genome assembly GCF_029962835.1 of Magnolia sinica. NCBI lineage: Eukaryota > Viridiplantae > Streptophyta > Magnoliopsida > Magnoliales > Magnoliaceae > Magnolia > Magnolia sinica. The sequence continues at coordinate 121,366,095 of NC_080573.1, forward strand.
GTTTATGAAGGACACTATAGAGTGGGCCAAGGAGTGCCGAACGGGCCCATAACAGAATTCAGGCCCATCAGTCCAATAAAACATGGCAGGAATCACGTTATCGGGTCCAGAAGGCAGACCCAAATGGATTTCAATCGAGTCCACTTACTCGTCAGTTAAAACGGGAGAGAACCCGTCTATTTCTCTTTAACAGGGCAGTAAGCCCTAGGCTCAAGCTCGTCTCCAAAAAATTCTCTCACTGCAGGAGAGAGAGAGAGAGAGAGAGAGAGAGAAGATGCTCTCCCTATCCGCCCGACGTATCTCGAAGGAGATCAAGTCCTTTGATCTGTTGTGTGTCTTGCAGTCGTAGAAACCGAAGATGACATTGGAAGCATCGGCTGCGACCGTGGGTGCGGCTGCCATTGATGAGTGTGAAGGCTCAAGACGCTGATGATGGCTCCGGATAGAGGAAGAAAAAGGTGGTGAGCCATCACCTTCGTCCGCTTGTACAAGGTCCGTCAATGGCTGCCAGTATGAAGGACCAAGGTAAGAGGCCGGTAAGGGGTTCTTAAGTCCCTGATGATGAATGGGATTTTCAGGGATCTCCAGCAATGGATTCGAGAATGGAAATCCCCAATTGTGCAACTGGATTTGGGGGTTTTCAAAATCCCTTATGAATGATCGGATTTAGGGCTGTTGGAACTGAAATCCCTAATCTGGATTTAGGTTTGAAATCCTTAATCTGTTGTGCTGGATTTGGATTCGAGAATCCCTAATTAACGGATTTGGGGATTCCGAATCTGAAATCCATAATTTCCTAATTTGGGAATTCAGATCTAAAATTCCTAATTTCAAACAAAATTCGAAATCCCAATTTGCCTGATTTAGGAATTCGAGTATTTGATTTAGAATATGAATCTTTAATGTATGAATCTGAATCTGATCAATTCATGCCTCTGCACAGTGGCTCTGATACCAACTGTAATCCTCTTATCTGGATGCGGAAATTTCAGAGATCGGATGTGCACAGGTCACGAAGATCAAGGGTTCGGATGGCTTACCTAGATGAGACGCTGCCATGGAAGCCGGATAAGAATACCAGAATACCAGAATTCCTATAGAGCTTAGGATCTTCCTCTCCTTCACACTCTTTCTGCAATTCACAAGATGGGACTCGAATTTTGTCGTGGTGTAGGATCGGGGACCCAACTCTTTTATATAGAGTCTATGGAGAAGGAGTTTGAAACCTATCACAACTCTCTCTCCCACGCTCCACATTGTAGCATCTTAGTTCAACTCAAATTGCTGTTTATGTAAGACAGTTATAGCATTCCAGCCCTAGTATGCAAAGTTGTGTAAATAGACTGCGCAGCACATCACCTGAAGTGGGGCCTACTAGTCTACTTAATCATCCAGTCCAACTGAATGACAGTCCAGACCATTGATCAATAAAGCCCACTAAATAGAGTTCTTACATCGCTTACTTCGGATCAGATTCGGATCAGATTGGTGCTTGTCCATTGCTTTCAACGGTAGTACCCACTTGATTATGAGCAGCTCAAGAGACCTGCTTTTTCGTATCAGGTATTCTGAGTGGTCGGCCCACTTTTTAAACATTTGGATGCGGTACTCTCATGAAGTTATGACATTAGGCACTAATTGGACGATCACCTTATGGATCCAACTCAGGTTAAACAATTCCCTCACTTGAAGTAGATCCGAACCAATCATCAGATGGACCATGCCAATGATCATACTGACCAAACCATCAAGCTCATTGTCTTGAAGGACTTCCGTGATAATTAAGAACAGTGAACAAAAGTTCCTTTGGCTGTTGCCATCTCAGGTGAAACAGACTACAGATTGGTTGAAAATCCTAACCTTTGATTTTAAAAAATGACCATTAACCACAATTTTATCTGTAGATAGATCAATGGTTTGGATTGTTTGTTAAAAAATCATAATTTTCGCTATTCATGGTAGCAGCTACCCACTTGAATCAATGGCCCACCATGCAATGGTCAAGAAGAAGGTCCATATTCAACGACCAAACATTAATAATAAAATTGATTTCACACACACACACACACACTAATAGAAGAGTTTTGTTGCCGGTTATCCTTCATCGACAGTGGTGATCATCTTTTAAACGGTTTGGATCACCGAACATGTCCCCAGATCCAACGGTTATAGTCCTCACATATTCTTTTGCAATACTTCTGGATGTATTTTTTGAGAAAAAAAAAAAAAAAAAGAACGAAAATGTGTACGCATCCATAGAAATAAGCAATCGCTCCTCGCTCGTGCAAGATTGCAATTCTAATTGCTGGCACATCGGCCTCCGGGGTATACATGTGCGAGATTCAGGTCGTTCATTAGACGGGTGCCCTAGAGTCAAAATTAGGATTTCTAACCAGCTGAGCTATACAAGTGATAAAAAGAGCTGGAAACATTGACCCAGAGTCATACCCTAGCTGATGAGTGGGCTAGATTTTTTTATTTTTTTATTTTTTTTTTGTGGACCACAGTACCCAAAAGTCAGAACCATATGATGAACGGCCCGTAGCTCACACGGGGTAGTCAGGTTTGACTTGCTCCCGTCAGGAGCAAAGGTGTATAACGGAGAAAAATGGGAATAAGATTGGAAATATTGCTTATATCTTCTTCCTCAAAAATCAGACAATTTCACACATCCGTGGGCCACGGCATATGAAACAAGTAGAATATTTGTATGTTGTGACCTACCTGAGCAGTAGAATGGCATGAGTTTTAGGCTAGATGGAAAGCTCAGATCTCGCACACGTGTTGCATATGGGAACATTTGTTTGCGTGTGGCTGGGCAAGGGCTCCACACGCGTGTGAAAGTGAAAATAGCAAAGCTTAGCTTGGAAGAAGAAAACGAAAAGAACAATTGAAGCACCTGTGATGGGAGGCAGATCTCAGTTTCGGAGGGTGATGAAATTCCCGGCAGAGATGGAAGTAGAAGCCCTCCATGAGAGGGCTTATTTTCCTTCTTCTTTTGAATTGAAACACTCTTTTACTCGAAAGAAGAGAATCCATGTCTTGCATTCGTCTCCTCTCCAGAGAGAACCTGATGTATGTAGAGAGAGAGAGAGACAGAGAGAGAGAGAGAGAGACTCTCCTGAGAAAACCTGATGTATGTAGAGAGAGAGAGAGAGAGAGAGAGAGAGAGAGAGACTCTCCTGAGAAAACCTGATGTATGTAGAGAGAGAGAGAGAGAGAGAGAGAGAGAGAGAGAGAGAGAGACCTGCAGATGAGCATCTCCTGAGAAAACCTGATGTATGTAGAGAGAGGGAGCCTCTCCCGAGAAAACCTGATTTATGTAGTTGAGAGAATCTTGAGCATGATTCAAGCAGCCCACTCATATGAGAGGTCTGGATCAATGAACGTGGCCCCACTTTGCGTGAATCCATCAGCATCGCGTACTTCAATAATCACCTGCATTTTTTCTTCCGGCCACAGTATTTTGTTTATACTACTTTTCATGGGGTGCGACCCTGATTGTGGGGCCCACTTCGATACATGTGTTGTATATCCACGCGGTCTATCCGTTTTTCCAGACCATTTATGGCATGGTCCCAAAAATGAAACAGATCCAATTCTCAGATAGACCACACCAGAGGAAAACAGTGGTGGTTGAACGCTCACCATTAAAGAATTCGCAGGCCCCACCGTAATCTGTATTTTACATCCAACGTGTTGATTAGGTCACACTGGCCTTGATTAAGGGAAACATAAATAGCAGCTTGATCCAAAACTTTTGTGGCCCAAGAAATTCTAAATGGTGGGAATTCAATCCCTAGTGTGTGGTCCACCGAGTATGATGATACGCATGCACTGTACACGTGGCATAAATTAACTCAATAAACCGTTGAATTTGTGAAAACGTTTGTCATAAAGTCACGGTTCTAAAAATCAGGTTGATTGAATAATCCTAGCTTCTGATTCATTTGTTGAAATGTAACCATTATTTTTCATTTTTAACCCGTCCAGTAAATGTCCACCAATCCGGCCATGAGATTTTAAAAATAATAATAAATAAATAAATAAAATGTTACATCTAAACTGGGATGCCTAATTTGGACAGTTCAATATAAGTTACATATATGTCATGTACGCAATTTCAAAATAATTTCCATGTGCCTGATGCCCCGGGCAATCCTAACCGTTCTAATGGTGGAATTCAAGGGTTAGTGTTTTCCAATGGAGCCATTTCAACAAAACATGCCCACTCAGGTGTCGAAAACCTACTGGACCACATACTCCAGATTTAAGATGTATTGCAGTAGGTACTGGGGTCTCTAGCCATTGGATTGATCCAGACCATTTATATCATTGGCCTCACTATTGAAGGGTTGATTATCTAAAGTTGATGGAGATCATTCAAAGAACTGGAAAAAGAAGAAGAATAAGAAAAAAAGAGCTAATGATTAATATTAGTACCGTGTTGTTGCAGAAATTTGGATGTCCTCCTTGGACCACTTAATACCTGCAAGAGAAGACAAAGATGGAGACTCTGGCTACAACAGGAGACCTTCTGATGCGAAAGTCAGATATGCAATATAGGTCTTATTGAACATAGAGTTTTTGGGTTTAGAATTGTATGTACCTTTTGCTATTGGGAGTGCTCCTATTTATAGTTGAAGAGTGGATGTGGCGTAGATAGTGATCTCCATGTTTAGTAGGAGCATATTATAAAGGGAATCGTATCCTAAACGTATCGCAGTTAGCTTTCGGGATCTTCGGCGGAGATCCTGAACAGATCTTCTTCAACAATATAGGAGTGATCGAAATCGGGAGAAACTTGTAGTAGGAGGCCGAGGTGGTCCACGTAACCATTTTGAGGAGTAATCCACCGTATTGGATTCTCTTATGTGTCGTGGCTGGGCTTAATGAGTAGATTGTCGGCTTGCCGACCTGCATCTGTGTGTCATGTTTGAGCATGGAGGCCGAGCTCCCTTCCTATATAGAATACAAGACAAAATCTGGGATGACCATCGTTTTTATCTTTATCATATGGTGCAGGGGTTTTTTGAGTGTAGTAGCTACCTCAGGAGCCCTTACCAAGAGATGTTTTGAGAGGCAGATAGAAAATGGATGGGACCATAGAAGGACTCGGCATCTGATGAAAGTGAAGATGCTTCATTTTCTAATAGCCAAACTCGTGGAGTAGGCTCTTTCCTTAGCAGTAGATTACTGTTTTTTGGCCATTGAGGGGCTCCTTAGTCGTGACTAATGTTGGTTAACCATACGAAGAGCACAGATGTCCGAGCTTACCTCATACTTATGACTAACTCATTTTTGCCCCTAACAATTCCAACGTTAAAATTTTTTGTTTTTTAATTATATCATATCTAAGATGAAGCCTATGAGTTAAATGATTTTGATTATTGAAAGATAGTCTCACATGTAAGAAACTAGGGTCCCAATGTATCCTCTTATAAAACAGCAAAATGCATCATAGCCTCCTAGTGCAGATCGCCAAGCAGAAATAATAAATATGGATGTGTGGATTAATGCAACAAGCTTTGTGAGCCCATTGTATGTATGAGTTTTATCTAACTATTCATCCATATCTAAGCTCATTTCAGGGCATGATTTCAAAATTGAAGTATTTCTAATGCTTAAGTAGACCATGTCAGAGGAAGCGGTGAAAATTAAACACTTACCATTAAAAACTTTTTATGGGCTATAAAAGTTTTTGATAAGCTGCTATTTGTGTTTTCCTTTTATTCGTATCTATATATTTTAATTAACAGGTTAAATGGAAAATAAACATCATTGGGCTCTAGGGACGTTTAAACTGTGGAGGTTAATATCCCCGAGTTTTCATGGGATGTGGTTAGCTTTTTTTTTTTTTTTTTTTTTTTTTTTTTTTTTTTTCATGGGATCTCACTGCGGGTCAAATCTATCTACGCATGGGTTCATGGGATGTGGTAATTGGAGCTTTGGATATGTCCAATTTTAAGCTGGTACCCTAAAATGAGCTGTAAAAATATTAGATGGAGCCCGGCGGTCTCTAGCCATGAATGGGTAGTCATGGGCGGGCTTGCCATGATTTATTTATTTATCATGCCGTTCAACCCTACTCTCTAACATCTGTGCCTAAAAATGAGGCAGATGGAACGCTAGAAAGGACCGCACCAACGATGACAATTGCATTCAATGCAACTTGCACTCATTGCTTTATGCATTCAATGCAACCCGAGCTTATTATTTGGTGTTGCCAACTTGAGCATCGGATCTAGCTCATTTTTTAGCACATACCTTAAAATGATTTGAGAAAAGGGATGGACGGCTTGGATAAACAGATGCATAACAGTGGACCCTCCGACAGAACTGCCCGTTCGTGGCCAGAGGGCAAGTGACTAGCGTTGACTTCATTTGTATCCTTGCTGTTCGTCTCTCATCATTACCTGCAAACGTGGCATACGCCTGGGATATCCCATCCGTCCATCATTCGGGTCTCACCCTTTGGATTCCCCTTATCAAAATTCAGGACAGTTTACTCGTGTTGTTGACCATCCATGTCTGTTAAATGTGAATCGTCAATCCATTTTTTAGAACCTTCCATTTCTTTTGTCCACGTGTGCCATCCTACCCGATAAGAAAACATGCCTGATTTTCGGATGAAGGCCTCTACATGTGGGGGCCCACATGATGAGAAATGCAGATCCCGTACTTTCGGTGCATTGACATGCATCAGTGGCTAATACCAAAGGATGGCACTCAGCTGATAGACCTATTTGATTAAAAATAATTTCCTTATTATGTAAATGAAAAATATAGTCATATCCCGCTCTTATTCAGTAACAAGATGGTCAACCAGGCATGTCCAGGGCACAAGAGAGATTTGATGCTAACAGTGAATTGTGCGACGAGTGGTGCACATTGCAAGTTGAATTATCATCGGGTCCATCCTTCTACTGGGCCATAATAAGGATATGTTGTAAAAGTGTTGTTTTTAATATATTTAAAAAAAAAAAAAAAAAAAGGTTTGCAAAATACATTTTACAAGTGTTATGGGAATAGTCGCACGTTGGAAAAAGAAGAGAAAATTCTTTAGTTTATATAAGAGAGGTGAAGTACCTTTATGTTTATTCATTTTTTCATGTCCCAGACTCGAAAACCGAGCTCACAAAATTTTCAATTGCCGAATTCGAAGCCAACAACCTCCATAATACTCCATTCTCGGCTCCCAGCACCTATACACTAGGTTTCGATTCTGAGATTCTACAATGAGGATTTTCAATGTGAATTTGATTTGTAGTAAGCGTAACCCACAAACAATAACCAATACACCATCACAAAATTGACTATGATAAAAAACTTTAAGGTACAATGTGTATAAAGGGAAATATAATGATAATAAAGCTAAAACTCTGGAAGCTCTGCAGCACGCTCCTACTCCTAAACAGCTACTGCCCAGCGTCACCTACACGCAACGGCCGTGCATAAGCTTATAAAAAGCTTAGAGAGTGGTGAAAGTGTATACATATGGTGGAAATGTAAGTTATAATATTAGAGTAATGTGGAAATGTCAATAAGTCCATGAATACCATCAATAATACTAAGACTATGCGGTGGAAGACATGAATGTTATCGACTATACCAAGGTCATATGATACAAGGCCTACATAGCCAATATCATGAATAAAAATGCAGCTCAAGCATACCAATCTGCACCATATATCAATACGGTTCCTCTGCATAATCACCGGGATCTAATACACTCTACACCACATCACCTCCCACTGGACGCGCAACAATGTAAGTGGAAGAGACCTCATTATCCGCCTAGCAATGTCGGCCCGGCCTGTCAATAGCAGACCCATTTACGAGCTGATCAGGCTCAGCCTAGTATTACCCCCTACCCTCGGGTGGATAAGGCCACATCCCTTTTCAACCGACCACGACACAATGGGAGATGCGGTCTAATGGTATACGACCCTCGTGCGCTCATGTATCCATTCGCTCTCGACTTGGAGTCATTCTCTGGTACCATCGAGTTTATGAATTTTCACCCAGGGACATCTATGGCGCCTCGATGATAGTAACAGTATTTTCGGTGTCCGATCTTGCCATGCACGATATGTCTATGGAGGCCACAGCTCTGATGTCGTTAGGGCATATAGTAATCACGTCATACGAATGCGAAGTGCATGAATCACACTATCAGTCATGCAGCAATTCTTCGCGTACCACGCACTCATGTAGGGCAACTCCGCCTATCAGGGAGCCCATAAACAATCTGCCCGAAGGCATATATTATGATCAGTCACTCCTCATATCAAGCATACATATGATGTGTATGAGCATGAATCATGGAACTATACTAAACATATTATATGGTGATGGACTCTATTCATAACGAAGATGGGCCTAGATGGCCTACACACAATAGGTATGGGCCTAACAATGGATCCTAGGGGGAGTTACAATGTGGACATTTAACCATCATTACTCTTACAATGTGGACGTCAAACCATCATTGCTCCCAAGGCATGACTCGCCATAAAGATCATTACATATATCATGATGGAATCACACATCGTAATGGACCTCATATACATCACATTCAGCCTCACACAAAGGCCTCACATACATGTCATTGGGCCTTACTCATGGTCCTTATATATCATATTGGACCTTTACCCATGGGCCTCAAATACATTAAGCGATCCGCATCAACGGGCCGCATCAATGGACCTCATATACATCAAATGGGCCGCACCAATGGGCCTCATGTACATCAAATGGGTCACATCAACGGGCCACACCAATGGGTCTCATATACATCAAATGGGCCGCATCAACGGGCCACACCAATGGGCCTCATATACATCAAATGGGCCGCATCATGTAGGCCTCAAATACATCACATGCAACACATTGGGCCTTACCCAAATGGGCCACATCATCTACACCATTTACCTAATTTAAAGGTCATTTTAAAGAATTTTCATAAATAAATCATATCGAAAGATCATCTGGACCATACCACAAATAACAATGGAGATAATGATTTTCACCGTTTAAATTCGCGGGGCCCACCATTTTATTTTTGTCCAACCTGATCAATAGGTCACATGGACTTGGATTAAGAGGAAAAATAAATTTCATATTGATTCAAACTTTTGTGACCCCAGAAAGGGTTTCAATGGTGGATGTTCACTCCACACTGTTTTCTACAGTGTGATCCACCTGATCACCAGTTCTGCTTCATTTTTTGTCCCAAGCCTTAAGATGAGCTAGCCAAATGGGTGGACGGTTTGGATGGAACACACCACATGACATAGTGGGCCCACAGAATTTGCTAACGTATACAGCAGTGGGACCCACAGAACTTGCTGACGTCAATACATCAGTTATAGGCTGGTGTGAGGTGGTCCAGCCAATCACCGTCCAGAGTTTGGACGGTGATGATACAGGGGTGGGTCTCACCCGTCTAGGGTGTTAAACGGTGTGGATTTAACACATACCTCATGTTAGGGCCCACATGACTGTCTAGGCATGGACGACCTGGATATGAAACACACATATCATGGTGGTCCCCACCAACTAGCTGACGTAAAGACAACAACTATCTACTAATGGCGTGGGTGCTCCAACGATTCAACCACAATAGGTGGGTCCTATGTGGGGCCCACCATAACATAATAATAATATTATATGTATATATATATAGTTGTTTGTTGTGTTTTCCCTTACACAGTCCAACAATAGAGGCTGTTGGACGTCCAATGTATGGATGCAATACATTCATCAAGGTGGGGTCCACGTACACATGGCCTACCAACCACATATATTGAGGTGGTCCCACTTATACGTGGTCCTTAGATGGACGGTGTGGATGTAATCCATTCATCACAGTCGGGTCCATACGTCCCAAAACGGACGGTATGGGTATAATACATAAATCATAAGTGGGCCACTCTCATCATCATCATCACCAAAAGAAAAGAGAGAGAGAGAGAGAGAGAGAGAGAGAGAGATGTAGTGGAGGGACCCCGCTACTATGGGCCGCTCATATGATTACAACACAGATCAAATTGGGTCCCATCACAAGTGGGCCATTAAATTGAAAATCAACAGTGGATCACCCACCTATTAGCCTTCTTCTTTAGCTCCTTAGACTCCTAGGCTCTTTGGCTTGCTCTTTGATGGTGGATGATGAAGATCGGATGGTGGAGATGAGAGATTGGGTGGTAAAGAAGTGGGCCACACTTGGGTTGCTTAGGAAGTTGGACGTTGGGTCTCTTGGTTGTTTGGGAAATTGTTTGAGAAATGAGGGAGAGAGAGAAGTGATGGGATGATAAGAGATGGGTGGAATGGATGTTGTAAGAAAGGGATGGTTAGGGTATGGGCTTGGTTGAATTTTGGGTGAGAGAGGAATGGGTGGAGAGAGAGAGAGAGAGAGAATTGACTTTGGGTAAGGTTGTGTAAGAGATGAATGGTTGCTTATACTTGTAATAGGATGTGTACTTGATTGATTAATTGATTGATTGATGGGATATGTTGTAGAGATTCTCTCAGAATTCGTACGAGCGGCGTTTTTCTCGAAATGAACACGGGCCCACATCTTTTAGCCTGGGTATTGAATTGGCGCGCGAGTTGCGGCGTTGGAACCGCAGCGATGGCGTAGTCGCTAGGATATAAGTTTCGAGTCGAGCCGACTTAAATTTACGGACTGCAACTTAGGGTTGCGCGCAAATATCAATTTCAGGTCGAGGATCGCCGGAATTCGACTGGGAGGACCGCGGAAGCCTCTGGAACAATATGGACTAAGATACGGGTCTTACAAACTTAGACCGAGGTGCATCGGACTTACATATTCCAGTGTACGCACGGGCTAACTTACGAGCTCGGTGCGAGGGGGTGGGCATGTGAGGCAGTGTGGTTGTAGAGGCGCTAGTGGCACACTTCACACGTCCACAGAGGGTCGCTCCTTCATGACCTTACTGAACCGACACGAGACGAGTGCAACGGAGAAGTATGACGAGTGTTTGGAAGTCTAGAGGACTGAATGAGGTTCCTTGACTTATATAGAGTCTGGAAGTAGAGTCGTTGCAGGGAGGTGTAACTCCTCATGCAATTGATTATTGACCATGCAGAAAATATTGTATATGGCTAGCCCACCAGCTAGAAACAGCTAGCCAGTGTCTCACAACAGTCTGCTAATAACAGCTAGTTTCTCCCAACAGCTAGAAATGGTCATTTGGATTAAATTCCCTAGACCATAACTCCTAGCAACCATAGCCTATATATATCAGGCCTGGATGGGTTTCCAAACCATCACAACACACTCCAACAGACTCATATCCTCTCATATAAACCATAAAGTTCCAGAAAGACTACAAGGTTCATGTGAACCATTGTCTAAAGAATGGACTAGCGGTATAGTCTAGAACGATTCATCTGAACCATTAGTTGAAGATAAGACCAGTGTAGTGGTCTAACACAAATTTTCTTCTTCTCCTTTTGGGTTTTTTCATTTTTTTTTTCTGCCAGAAATTATGTAACAGAGTTTCATTAGTGGGTTTTCGTGTTTGCTGAACGCAGATATACATTAGGCTTGTCGTATCCTAGAAGCGATTTGCTTATAACCTTTAAGCATACTCAATCTATTTGAGCAATGGCAAATTACACTTTAAAGACGGCGTTCTAATACGTGTTTCAGCCTATCCTGGTTTCAGAATATTTTCAATTTACAGTGTTCTAATACGTGTTTCAGCCTGTCCTGGTTTCAGAATATTTTCAATTTTCATATTTTACAGAAAATATTATTTCTATATAATTTCTCGACGGGATGCTTATATTTTAGAAATTAAACTTTTAGTATCGACGGATCCAGTTAGTAAGTAGATATGCTAAATTCACCACCGGTGGGTATTATGGCACTTGTAAGCACGTATCATTTACGTGGTTTGGTAGAATAAATTCAGAATTATTATGTTATGCTCCTGAGCTTTAGGCATTCAATCTACTTCTTTTTTCAATGATCCAAACCGTTTATGTAATTGGACATCCTATAGATATGTAGTTCTTTTTTCAACCCTTACATTAAGTGGTACACACTACATGAAATAGTAGGGATGGGAATGGCCACTATTGAAACTATCCCAGACCCACCATTATATTTATATGCCATCCAAACTGTTTATTAGGTCATTCTAAGTGGGATGAATTGAAAAGATAAATATTATCTTGATCCAAAACTTCTGTGTCCCTTTTAAAGTTTTGATGGTGAGGGTTGGATCCCCACCGTCTCCTATAATGTGGTCCACTTAAGTATAGGATCTGGCTCATTTTTTTGCATCAATTTCTAACATGAGTTGGAGAAACCGATGTTTGGGGTGGATTTCTCACAGACTTCTTGGTGGGTCCACGCAGCTTCCGACCGCAGAACTTGTGGGCAAGGTAGGTCGCAGGCGACACCCAGTGAAGCATTCGAGTATCATAAGCAATGAAATCCCACTACGGTGTGAGTGTGTGGAGGGTGTGTGTGCGTGTAAAAAAAACAAAAAAACAAAAATAAAGTAAATCTGTGCAAGCTTGACTAACAATATGGATCGTAACTATTGATCATGTAGGCCTCACCGTGATGTTTGTGTGAAATCTACTCCTTCCATCTGTTTTACCTGATCATTTTAGGATATGGACCCAAAAATTATGCAAATCCAAAACTCCGCACGACATGAAAATTAGGATAGGTAAATACCTACCATTGAAACCTTTTTAGGGTCCCCCTGTGATGTTTATATACCATCCATACTGTTCATAAGGTCGTTCCTACTAGGATGAACTGAAAACACAAAAAATAACCGGATACAAAATTCAAATGCTACAAAGGTGAGCATTCAATCCTCTGTCGTCCCACTTGAGTTTTAGATTTGAGTCATTTTTGGCCTCTACTAACATAATTTAACAAAACGGCCCACTTAAGTTTTAGATTGGAGTCATTTTGGGCCTTCTACTAACATAATCCAGCAAAACCAATGAAACAGGGCTGATATCCCACAAACATATAAAGGTGAGCCCATCTCCATCTCCCTTCCTGTCCTGAGAAAGGCTTTCGTAGGCAATCTGTGTCCACTATTTTCACTGCCATTGCAGTGAAATGCCTCCCACCCACGTGCTTGTCAAGTAACGTTTGGACTTGAAACCCAAACCTTTAGTGCTTAGCTCTTTTTGTCAAAAGCAACGGAATAAAAAAGGGCCCACTGATAGCCTTTCCCATTTGAAAAACTTCGATACTTGGGTAGAATGTAATTGATGATCGTACACAAGTTTTGAAATTGCTTACATGGCATGCAACTGAAATTAAACCATCCAATTTATGGCTCATCTGACTATAAGATTGATAAGCATTTATTGGACCATTAAAAATGAAAATATTCAAATCTCAACAAACAAATGTGCATGAATTGATTTCAACACAGTTATAATGGACCTATTGTACAATGGGCCTATTATTAAAGCGAACTAATTACCAACGGACGCGGATACCCAAAGCCTCTACAAGAACTTCCTGGGGAGGGAAAGCTAGGTGGGACCTACCGTGATATTTAAAGTAAATACACTCCGTCCATCCGTTACAAGATCATTTTTTAAGAAATGGCTCAAAAATTACACAAATCCAAAACTCCAGTGGGACGCACAGACACCGAAACGTGGGTAGGTAAATGCCTACCATTTAAATCTCTTTGGGGTCTATGGTGATGTCTATATATCATCCATACTGTTCATAAGGACATTCCTACCAGGGTGAATGGAAAACACAAAAATTAGCTTAATATGAAACTTCTATGGCCCACGAATGTTCCAATCCTCTGTTATGTGGCTCACTTGAGTTTTAGAATTGCATCATTTTGGGTCACTAATGTTAACATGATCTAGCGAAATGGATGGACCGAGTGGAATTCCCACAAACATAACGGTGAGCCCCAAATATCCTCCCGTCCTTTAAAAGGCTTTCCTAGGCACACTACTTTCACTGCTAGTGCCATGAAATGCCTTCCACCCCAAATAATTTTGAAAATAAAATAAATATTATTTATGCCGTGCTCGTCAAGCAACTTCTTGACTGGAAACACAAGCCTCTAGTGCTTAGCCGCCTTTGTCAAAAGCAACTGATGAAATTTCAAGAAAAAAACGAAAAAATAGGTCCGCTGAGAGTTTGTTCTGTGTGAAGAACTTTGATACTTGAGTAGAATGTAATTGATGATCATACAAAGGAGTTTAGAAATTACTTACACGGCATGTAACTGAAATTAAACTGTCCAATTTATGGGTCATCTCACCGTAGGATTGATAGGCATTTATTGAACTATTAAAAAATGAAAATATCCAATGGCCCGGTTGCAACAAACAAATGTGCACGAAGTGATTTCAACAAACAGTTATAATGGACCTGTCGTACAACGGGCCTTTTATTAAAGTGAACTAATTAACTATGGACGGGGATTCCCTAAGCCCATCATTACCAAGTCATTTTACAAAATGGCCAAAAAATTATGCAAATTCAAAACTCTAGTGGAATGCACAGACATGGAAATGTAGGTAGGTAAATGCCTACTATTGAAATACCATCCAAACTGTTCGCAAGGCCATTCCTACTGGGATGAAAAGAAAATATAAAAGTTATCTTGTTACGAAACTTTCGTGGCCACATGAATGTTTCAATGGCGAACATTCAATCCTCCGTTGTGAGGCCCACTTGAGTATGCATCATTATAAGCCCCTTATGTTAACATGATCTAGCAAAACGGATGGATCGGATGGATTTCTTACAAACATAACTGGTGAGCCCCAACTATCTTCCCGCCCTTTGAAAGGCTTTAGTAGGCAATCCCAGTCCACCCTTTTCACTGCACTAGCAATGGAATGCCTTCCACCACACATAATTTAGAAAATGACATAAACATTATTTATGTGTGCTCGTCAAGTAACCTCTAGTCTTTTTCTTTGCCAAAAGCAACCGACGAAATTTCAACGAAAAGAGGCCCACTGACAGTCTGTCCTCTGTGAAAAACTTTGATACTAGGGCAGAGTGTTATTGATGATCATACACAGGAGTTTAGAAATTACTTACGTGGCATGCAACTGAAATTAAACTGTCCAAGTTATGGGTTCTCTGACCATAAGATTGATAGGCATTTATTAGACAATTAAAAATGAAAATATCCAATGGCCTGATTTCAACAAACAAATGTGCACTAATCAGATTTTAGGATTGTTCAATCAATTTAATTTTTGGACCATGACTTGGTGACATTGGGCTCTACAATTTAGTCGGTTTAATTCGAGTTAATGTAAGTGAGTACACAATTTCTCACTGCCTGTGTATCAAGAATGTTACTCTGCCTGAGTATCATACAACTCTCCTCCGCATTGATAGTATGATACCCACTTACCGTGCATGGTCAACGAAGCCGGCTGATGCTCCGAAAGGGAAACAGTCATTGAAGGGGACTCTAGCCTTTGAACTGTGTCATATTTCAAAGATCCACAATGTTCATTCAACAAGTTTCACTTTGAAAAGTTTTAAAAAAAAAAAAAATGATGCTCTAAACCTTTTGATAATTTATCTCCTTTGTCTTGAACATGAACGGTCATGATTATCCCCACCTAACCAATACATAAGAGGAGGCCCACCGTGTAGATGATCCGGCCAAAATGCATTATCTTGTGCCCGTCAGGTAACCCAAAATGCTTTTCAGGCCCAGCCTATATAGCATTGTGGGACCCAAGTGTATGAAATCTAAACTATGTAACAGGTGCATCTTGCCGTGATGGTCAGACCGCCCAATTTGAAAATGTGTTTTCTTGCTTGAAATGAGCTGGACTACAATTGCAGCGGCTTGTATCTGACCAATCCAAACTATTAAAATATGGACCCCACCCTCAATGGAGAGTAGATCGAAAATTATGATTATTGGTAGAATTTTATGGGTTGGGTGGGTTTAGAAACTCAAGCCCATCTTGAGTGGGCCGCACTAGGGTCTACTTTGGTTAGATCCTTGAGTACTCCTAAATCTTTGCTGTGGCAGTGAGCCACCAGTCATCGTGACTCTTTTCTGGGGCCCATTCACATAAAACCACCTTATGAATGGCTCTGATCACTGATGGTGGGCTTCGTTTTAGGCGGAGGTAAAGGTGCAAATTGCATCGGGCTCAAGCTGAAAATAGAACCTATCAGGGTTAGGCTCGGGTTGAGGCCTCGTGCAATCTGAACCAACCGAACCGATCCTATGTCATAGGAGTTTTGTTAATACATTTTCTACTGTCCCTTTTTTACAAACAAGTGTCCACTAATCAGAGGTTAGGATTCTTTAGAAAAAGCTGATTTTGGGACTGTCGCTCAACGAAGGTGTGTCCCACAACAATTTAGAAATCGGATTGAGTAAACTCAGTTGGGCCTGCTGTTAATGCGGAAACAGTGGGAATAATGACTTCCACCGTTGAAACTTTGTTAGGCCCACAGTGATATTTATTTGTCATCTAACTTGTTAAATAACAGATTGATCCAAAAGTTCTGTGGCCCCCAAGAAACTTTCAACAGTAGAATTTCAATTCACATTGTTTCCGGTGGTGAGGTCCACTTGGGATTTGTATATACTTCGTTTTTGGACTACGACCTTCAAATTATTTGTTGAAATGGATGGACGGAGTGGATAAAATATGTAAATCATGGTGGACCCCACGGAGTTTACTCCGTACGATCACCCCGCTGAGTTACTCAGTACGCAATCCCAGGACTTTTATTTCCAGCTGTAAATGAGAAAACAAAAAGCATTGTTTGAAAAGAAGTGATTTACCATGTAATTTTTTCGAAATTAGGGGTGTACATGAACCGAGCTAGCTGCTCAACTCGGCTCGAAAAATCTCGATTTGACTTGGTTCAAAGCTGAGTTTGAGCCAAGTTGAGCTGATTTTTTGAGCTTGAAAATGAGTTCAAGCAGGCCCCAGCTCGACTTGATTCGCATCGAATTCAGCTTGAATCGAATTCGGATCGAACTAGTTCAGTGACTCGGTTACTTTGCCATTGATGTTGCTCACCAACTGTTTGATAAAATGACTTAACGAAATGTGGCTGGTGGCGTTGAAGGCATGTATATGAAACAAATACTCTTTTTCTCATTGTTTTTCTTGGTTTTTATATTGCTTAGAAGGTGTTTGATAAAATACTTGCAAAACCATTGCTTTTGTTTGTAAAACAGTGAGATTTTGAAGTTGCAGTTCAGGTGTTTGTGGAAATGCCTCAATGGCGAACTTGGCTCGATCTTGGCTCGAACTCAGCCCAAGCTGGCCTAAGTTGCTGACCGAGTCGAGCCGAGTTCAAGCTGAGGTCAGCCAGTGGCCGAGCCAAGTCGAGCTGAAGCCAGCTCGACTCGGTTCAACTCGATGTACACCCCTAGTGAAAGTAATCAGCAGAGAGATTGAAATTATGGCAGTATAATTTGTGAGTCCCATTGTTATGCATGTGTATGATCCACATCGTCTATCTGTTCTACGTGCCCATTATAGGGCATCAGCAAAAAAATGAGGCAGATACAAGCTTCAAGTGGACCACACCATAGAAAACAAAGAGAATTGTGAATGTCTACCATTGAAAGTAAAAATGAGCTAAGGGCCCATAGGGATGTGTACCTGTCATCCAACTCGTTCATAGCATCGCACAGACATGGATGAAGAAAAAGCACAAATATCAACTTGATCCAAAACTTCCGTGGCCACAAAGAAGAAATGAATGATAAACATTCAATTTCTCCTATCTCACATGGAGTGGTCCACTTGAGCTTTGGATCTACCTCATTTTTGGGCTCATGCCATAAAACGAGTGGGAAAAATGGATGGATGCCATGGATTAAACACATACATAACAATGGGCCCCATAAATTTTAACAAGAAAAACTTTCTTTACCTCTTTCAAATGTAGAAGCTTTTAAAACAAGCTTCCCATCAACATCATGTAAACATCAAACAAACTTTTCCAACAAGCTTCCCGTGAACATCTGGTGACCCAATCCGAACCGTAGCCAACTCGATCCGACTTGGTATATGTGACTAATTCAGACTCTATATGGATCAGCCCAGCCAAGATTTGGTTCAGATCGAGTTAGGTCCGCTAGACTTGGTGCCGAGTTGGATCAAGTTCGGGTCAGAGTTTTCACAATACCGGATCAAGTCGAGTTGGACCTAACTTGGTCCGACTCGACTCGATGCCCACCTCTAGCCACACACACAACCGATTTCAGTGGAGTGTTGATGTCACTAGTTCCGTGAGCCCCACCATGATGCACATGTTATATCCAAACCGTCCGCCCATTTAGCAAGATAGCTTTAAGGTGTGAGTCCAAAAAAGAGAGAAATCCAAAGCTCAAGTGGACCACACTCACATCCACATTTTTTAGGGAAATGATATTTGCATCCGCATTTTACCACATGCATCTTTCCTTTCTGGCATGACTTACTCTATAAAAAACCGACCACTTCAAGGGTACCGTATGTAGGTTATGCACAAATATAGTTTATTTTACCTTGTTTCTTACCTAACTCTTTGGAGCCCATCATGATGTATATGTTTTATTCACACCATCTACCTATTTTTACAAATCATTTTAAGTCATGAGCCATAAAAGGAGGTAGATTGAAGGCTTGAGGACCATACCATAGAAAACAGTGAGGATTGAACTCTTATTATTGAAAACATTTTGGGGGCCCAAGGTGATGTTTATTTGCCATCCAACATGTTCACAAGGTCACATAGACATGTACGAAGGGAAAAGGTAAATATCAACTTGATCTAAAACTTCTGTGGCCCTCAAGAAGTTTTTAACAATGAGTTTTAAATCTCCATTGCTTCCTGTGGTGTGGTCCACTTAAGCCTTTAAATCTGCCTTCTTTTTGGGCTCATCCATAAAATGATATTTTAAAATGGATGGATGACGTAGATAAAAAAATATACACCATGGTGGGCACTATAGAGCCCTTGACAGGACAATCTGTTTCTACTTAGGTCCTGGTGGGGTAAGTAACCGACGCCCTAATCGGACGGACTTAAACCGGATGAGAATGGACCAACCATTAAATCTTACATTAAATTTTCTTTTACTATTTCTCTAAGTAATATATTATCGACAACTTCTGAACATAGATCAATGGTTTCAATTGTTTGTAAAAATTATTATTTAACTCTTGCCTATCCATGGCAGTAGCTAGGACTTCAATGGCTCTGATCATCCAATCACATGAGCAAGTAGCCGGTTACGATTTCATTGCAGTAGTCCGCAATCTACGTAAGGCGGGCCTCAAAAAAACAAGAAAAAAAGAAAAAATAGGCTATTAGAAATTAGAGGGCATTAGATTGCAAGTTACAATTTTTTATTTTTTATTTTTTATTTTTTTTATTTTTTTATTTTTTTTATTTTTTTTAAATTTTTGTTAAACACATGCACATGACACACCCACACACTCACACTACAACTAGTGTGGTTTTTCTCCACAATGATCACCCGAACCCATGACTTCTTGTTGAAACTCTCATGAGTCTACCACTAAAGCACGAGTAACGACCCAATCTTAAGTTACTTATTCCTTAAGTGGTTTATCTTGGTTTCTACTTATTAAGTTAAAGTTATCTTTAAATATAAAAAATTTACTCATAATTAATCTCTCTCTCTCTCTCTCTCTCTCTCTCTCTCTGAGTTAGCTTATTAGTACACACCTTACTATTAGCCATACCCTAACCTTAAAACCAAACTTATCTCAAATAAGTTACTTATCTATGGCTTGCGGTAGAAAAAGTGACTTATTTGGTGATATCCAAAAAGACCCTTTGGTCCATGGGATTAAATTATATGAAATTGTTTTAGATGGATTGACATCATAATTGCATAATGATTGCATGTCTATAAATATCATGGTTTTTTTGCCAACCAACCCCCATATTTGGGATAAAATTCTTGTTATAGAAAAAACAATGGATTAAGAAAAATTCAATTTGGTGAACCAAGATATTATACTGAACGAACCAAATTCATAACAGCTATGTCCAAATTCACAACAGCTATGTCAATCACTTGTACGCATATAAGCAAACCATCATGTGTAAAATGTGTATATGATGGACAGCATCAATAAGACACATGCGTTAATGTGGGAGTCACATATAGCGGATTTTGAAATCCACATAAATCCCATCCGGAAACGAATACATTTTCATCCCACTTAATTCCAACCCTTCCCATCCTCTACAAGAACCAGTTAAAATTGGCACGGACCAAATGCAGATCCATCCACGTAATCTCAAATAACACCGTGTGCCAAACACCCCCTTAGAATACAAGGCAAAGTATTATGTAGGATTCGTTGGTCTATAGCCATTAGATCTGCAATAGTATTTAGCGATTCAAACTGTTAGGTATAATATTTAGTGATCCAAACCGTTGATCAGATGAAATACAACGAGGAATGTGGCTTCCTCAAAAATCATCAAGATTGCAAAATCCTTGGTTTGAGAATCAATGGTCCACAATGCAATATCCAAGAAGATGGACCATATTCAATGACAGGCTTAATAACGAAATTGATAAAATATTCTAATAAAAGAGTTTCAGTATTAGTTACCCTTCAAAAAGGGTGGAGATCATCTTTAAACGGTTTGGATCACTGAACATATATGTCCCCAGATCCAACAGTTATAATCGCATGTATACTTTTACAATATGTCATGATCAAGTCTTTCATTATATACATCCCAGTTTCTTATTAAATTAACTTTTCATTAACCTACCTCATTAATCAAGATAATTGTCAAAAGGGCTACTTCTGTCAAATTTCTCTCATCTCTGTTCTATGTTTTCATAAAATGATAAAAATGGCCATCAGATAAATAATGCTTAATTAGTTAAATGTACTATTTAGCATATATATATATATATATATATATATATATATATATATATATATAGATATAAAATCATCTTTCCCACCTCTGCCATAAGAGTAGAGTAGCCAGTGCTATGTGAGCCCCACAGTGATGTATGTGTCTTATCCATGCCATTCATCCATTTTTTCCATATCATTTTATGCGATGGGCTTAAAAATGAGTTAGATCCAAATCTCAAGTGGACCACATCATAGGAAATTTTGGTCGATAATTGTCATTTAAAACTTCTAAGGGGAAATAAAAGTTTTAAGTCAAGCTGATATTTGTGTTTTCTCTTCATCCATGTCTGTGTGATTTGATCAACTGGTTAGATGGCAAACAAACAATACATCAACACTGGAAAGTTTTTAATGGTGGGCATTCAATCATCATTGTTTTCCCATGGGTACTCCACCCGAGACTAGGCCGTGTTTGTTAATGCTGAATTTTTGCACTTAACGCGGAATGGGGAAAATTTCCGTGTTTAGTGGTGTTTGTTAATGCGTTGTTAATGCGGAAGACGGAAAGCGCTAAGTGGTTTTTCACTGAATTCTTTCCGTGATAGGAGTTTGGCTTAATGGTGAACGCTGAATGCGCTCCATGATTTTTCATTAAACAAAATTTTTTTGCTTCCAAAAGTACCCCTTTTCAAGTTACTATGGAAAGTTTTTCTTTTCAATTGTTCGCGCAATACAAAATCAACTGAAACTTCTTTATGCCCCATCATGATTTATGTGTTTGATCCACATCGTCCATCAACTTTTTCAGATAATTTAACGTGTGATCCAATAAAAGAAGCAAGTCCAATGATTAATTGGACCATAAGGTGGGGATTAAACGTCCACTGTTAAAAACTTCTTGAGAGCTGGAGAAGTTTCAGATCAAGCTGATATTTGTGTTTTCACTTCATCCATGTCTACATGACCTAATGAATAGGTTGGATGGTAAAAAAACATCACAGTGGCCTATGTAACTTTGATCTCTTTGAATCGTTTGGAGTTAGATTGCGTACTACCCTTGCCAGTGCCTAGCTCGGAACGGGCAGTTCTGTGGGCGGGCCCACCGTGATGTATCTGTACATCCAAACCCTATATCCCTTTTCTCATATTATTTAAAAGCAGTATAACAAAAATGAGTCAAATCCAACGATCAAATGGACCACATCACAGATGACTCTTGCATTTAATGCAACTGGTGCATTTTAATGCAACCAAGATTATTATTTGGTGTGGTCCACTTGAGCGTTGGATCTGCCTCATTTTTGTGTTCATGCCTTAAAATAATGTGAGAAAAGGGATTGGCGGTTTGGATGTACATATACATCACGGTGGGCCCGCCCACAGAACTGCCCGTTCGGAGCCAGGTACAGGCAGGGTTAGTACACTAGTACACAATCCGCGTCCTCGTTAAACACGGACGCAAATTTCCTGCGAAAGCCTTTGCAGGAAGCTCCTGCGTAGGGAATCTGGATGGGGCCCACTGAGATGTTTTTGAGAAAGCCACACCGTCCATCCGATTTTAGAGATCATTTTAGGATATACAACCAAAAATAAGGTATATTCAAAACTCGAATTGACCACACGAGAGGAAACAGTGGAGATTTAGTGACCACCATTGAAACATTTATATGGCCACGAAGGTTTTGTCTCAGTCTAATTTTTGATATTTTCACTTCATCCCAGTGAAAATGACCTTATAAACGGCTTGGATGGAATATAAACATCAAGGTGGAGCCTAGGAAGGTTTGTGGACATTCCTTTCCCACTGTTTCATCTTGTATGGCCCACTTGAGTCTTATATCCTCCTAATTTTTAGTCACATGTACTAAAATGAGCTAGAAAAACGGATGGACGGGTTAGATTTCTCATAAACATCACGATGGCCCCCACCATGCATTCCCAGATCAGGAACTTCCTGCCAAAGACTTTCGCCAGAAATCCTCGTCCGTTACGGGAACTGACTGGCTACTCCCACTGCCACTGGCCAGTGGCTGATGGTCGGTGCTCTGTGGGCCCTACCATGATGTATGTGTTTCATCCATGCCGTCCATCTATTTTTTTAGATCATTTCATGGTATGGGACAAAAAAACTAGATATATCAAGATCTCAAGTGGGCCACATTACAGGAAACAGTGTTGAATAGTGTCGACCATTAAAAACCTTTTGGGGACCATAAAAGTTTTGGATCAAGCTGATCTTTGTTTTTCCCCTTCATCTAGGCCTGTATGACCTAATTAAAATATTGGATGTCAAATAAACAGTACAATGGGCCTTAGGAGGATTTTAATGATGCATATCCAATCATTATTGTTTTCCTATGAAATTTGTTTTTCCTCTTCATCCAGATATTTTTGACCTTATGAATACATTAGATGGAAATAAATGTTATAGTGGGCCCTGTGAGATTTTTAACGGTGAAAATCATTATTCCACTGCTATTTTTGGTGTGGTACATTTGAGTTTTGGATATGATTCATTTTTTGGACAATGCTCTAAAATAATCTTGAAAATTTTATGAACGGTGCGGATATAATAAATACATTATTGTAGGGCCCATGTAACTTTGATCTCCTTTGAAACCTTCATACAAGGCGGACCTCGAGGAGCGTCTTCGCACGACACATATCCACATATCAACAGATTGGCTACTCCCCCCGCCACCAGCCTGGTGGGTGATGGTCAGTGCTGTTAGGCCCCATGATGTATGTGTTTCATTCGTTCAGTTCATTCATTTTTTACATATCATTTTAATTTCCAATTAAGTATTTTATAGTTTATTTGAATTAAGTAGAATAATTTTATTTTCATTTAATAAAAAATAATTTCTTTATAATGTAAAATATTTCCAAACAGGAGATAAGGGCAAATGTGTCAAATCAACATATTTCAGACAATTCATATGTTTGTTAACAAACATGTTGTTTCAAATTCAATACTTAATTTTCAGATTTCAGCCATAATTACCAAACAAGTTTTTTGACTTCAAATTTCAGATTCAGGCTTTAGATTTCAGATTCAACTTCAGATTTCAAATTCAGGCTTTAGACTTCAGATTTAACAAACGGGGCCTTAGATCTACTCATATTTGGGCCCTTGCCAGAAAACGAGTACGCATGCATGGAACTCTGCGGTTGCTGCTCGCTAGTGTAAGGGGGCGCGGATTGGCTACTGACAGGTTGAGCAGCGACACTGCTGCTGAAGGGACGTCACCAAGTTCTGTGGGCCCACCATGATATATGTTTTGTATCCACGCCGTCCATCCATCTAGAGAGATCATTTGAGTGTAAAATCCAAAGAATGAGTCACATCCAAAGTTCTAGTGGATCCCACCACAGAAAACAGTGGGGAGAGTGACACCACCATTAAAAACTTTTAAAGGCTGCAAAAGTTTTCGATCAAGCTTATATTTGTATTTTTTCTTTTTTAATGTCTTTGTTAACTTTTGAACAGGTTGGATTTCAAAAAAACATCATGGTGACCCTAGAAAGGTTTCAACGGTGGGCATTAATCTTCCTGCTGTTTTCTGTGGTGGGGTCCACTAAAGCTTTGGATCTTCGTCGTTCTCTGGGTCTTGCATTAAAATAATATCTCCAAATGAATGGACGTTGTGGATACAAAACATAAATCATAGTGGGGTCCACAGAACTTGGTGACCTCACTTTAGTAGCGAGTATCGCTACTCAACCTGTAAGTATCTGATCCGCGTCCCGTGTAAGGTTACAATTAGGGGTGTGCACAAACCGAGCTAGCTCAACTTCAAAAAGCTTGATTCGACTCAGTTCAAAGCTGAGTCCAAGCCAAGTCGAGTTGATTTTTTTCTCTGGAAAATGAGTTCGAGCTTGCCTCAGCTCAATTTGACTTGAATCGAACTCGGCTTGAATCGAACTCAGATCGTACTAGTTTGGTGACTTGGTTACTTTGATATTGATGTTGCTCACCAAGTGTTTGATGAAATGACTCAACGAAGTGTGGCTGATGGCAAAGAAGGTATGTATATGAAACAAATATTATTTCTTTCTCGGGTTTTGTGTTGCTTAGAAGATGTTTGCTAAAATACCTATAAGACTATTGCTGCTATTTTATGAACACTTGAATTTTGAACATGCAGTCCAGGTGTTTGTCGGCCCAATCTTGACTTGAACTTAGCTTCAATTGGCCAGAGTTGCTGACCGAACTGAAATAGTCAAGTTCGGACTGAGGCCACCTAGTGGCGGAGCCGAATCAAGCTGAGGCCAGCGTGACCCGGTTCCACTCGATGTACACCCCTGGTTGCAATTCTACCTACTGGCACATGGGAAGTGGATTGGCTGGTGTACCACGCACCAGCTATATATAGCTGGCGTAGGTACGTGTCCTGCGAACACGAGCGCTGACTCCTCGAGCTCCGAGTTATAGGAACGGTTCAAAGGAAATTAAAGTTACATGGGCCCCACAATGATGTATTTATTATATCCACACCGTTCATCTATTTTTTGAGATTATTTAAGAGCAACATTCAAAAAATAAATCATATCCAAAGATCAAATGTACCACACCACAGATAGCAGTGGAGATAATGATTTTCACCGTTAAAATTCTCATAGGGCCCATTATAATGTTTATTTTCTATCTAATCTGTTCATAAGGCCACAAAGACCTGGATGAAGAGGAAAAACAAACTTCGTATTGATCCAAAACTTCTGTTAACCCCAAAACGGTTTAAATGGTAGACGTTCAATCCCCCACTGCTTTTTGCATTGTGGTCCACCTGATCGTTAGATATGTCATATTTTTCATCTCAAGCCTTACCACGAGCTCGAAAAATGGATGAATGATTTGGATATAACATATACCTCATGATGGGACGCACAGAACTTGCTGACGTCAATACATCAGCTACATAGCTGATGTGTGGTACACCAGCCAATCCGAGTCCGGAACTTGGCCTCCGTGCTAAACGGATGCCGATTGCGTACTACTCCGCCCGTCTCTGGCAACGAACGGGCAGTTCCATGGGCGTGTCCGCTTTGATGTATCTGTTTATCCATGTGGTCCATCCCTTTTATAACATTGTTTTAAAGTATGAGGAAAAAAATAAGCAAATCAAACGCTCAATTAGGCCACATTATAGATTACATTCGCATTTAATGTAACCCAAGTGTATTATTTGGTGTGTACTATTCACATCAGATTGCCCCTTACAGTAAAGATTGTTAGGTCGTGTGTGCCTTCTAACAATGCAAGTATCAAATGGGCAATCCACGTTAGGAATTTATCCATGCCACGTCGTACATCAACCACATACGCAATCTTTTGGTACACCAACTTCGAATAAAATCGGACGATTGAGGAAAGACTTTCAAATGGGCTACTCTAGGCCAGAAGAAATGTACAGTCCAGATGCATCAGAACACCACGGTGTCGTGATTAAGGGAGGAAATTGGCGGAGCAGGCCAAGGTGAGGCATGAACAGCTCCAGTCGGCCTGCAAGCTAAGCATATTGGTCCAGGTCGAGCCCAACCTGCTAGACGAATACCCTGCCCCAAAAGCTTTATAGAAGTTTGGCCTCGCCATCTTTTACTTCCTTTATAAATAGCCAAGCTCAGGCCCACTTTCACCCCGTCCTAAGGGCTGGCAACCCGGTGGCCTGGCAGTGTAGGGTCAGTAGTTTGACCCCAGAAGTTGGCCCAAGGGCCAAGCCAGACCCATGCCAATGATGAATGCCCTAGCTTGGCTGGTTGGTTCTATTCAATCATCAAGTGAGGCCCATTACATAACAAGAAGGGATGGTTTAAGGACCAAAATGTGAGAAGTTTCCATTCAACAAACATAGAACCAGCCCAGTACTAGCTCAGCCCATTTACACCCCTACATTGTCCCAGGCCCATCGTATTGTGATCCAGACAGCAAATCCTATGGGTCCACAGTAATGAGGCGTTCCTTTAGGTTTTCCAATATTCTGAGAGTCCTACAAATGGACTGTTGGAGGACAAATACATCAACGGTACACAAGAAAGGCTATAAAATATTAGAGAGAATGCAAACTATGTGGTAGGCCTCCCACTTCCGGATCGAGGGTCTGGAGAGATTCACTTTAAAATTCTTCAGCAAGTGCGGACGTGAAAAGTTAACTTGTGGCACGTTATAGTACGCAAGGTGGCCGCCACCATAAAAATGCCCATGAGCAAAATCCGGTCCACTGATCTGGTGGGCCACCCCCTTCCACACTTGTAATACCATCAAAATGCTCATGAGCAAAATCTGGTCTACTCATCTCGTGGGCCACCCCCTTCCACACGTGAAATGCCATGAAAATGCCCATGAGCAAAATCTGGCCTATTCATCTGGTGGGCCACCCTCTTCTACATTTGTAGCGTGTGAAATAAATAAAAATTAAGAAATGGGGCATTCCGAGAATTGAACTCGGGACCTCTCGCACCCTAAGCGAGAATCATACCACTAGACCAAATGCCCATGATGCTTACATTTTCGAAATATTAAATATATATAATATAATATGACATATAGGATTGTGCATGAATGTAAGATCTAATCCGTACATTAGTTGGGATCCAAATTGATTTGTATAGATGGCCGAAGAAAAATATAGAATTTTCACTTTTTTTAATATATATATAAATACACCTTAATTCCTGTTGATGATTGGTCCTTTTGTATCTTTACGTCATCTCTCAATGTCTGGCCTACCTGATTAGCAGACGAGACCCATTTGTTCCAAGTTATCTGCAGCTGATGCGTGGATTGGATAATCAACGGCAAGTGTGCGGTGGCCACATTTGCATGGGTGCATGTATTCACCGCGTGTGAGAATAGCAGACATCCAGACGCTTTTATATGTTTAGAAACTATTAGTTGGCACCACTCACTATATTGTGGTAACACGACTACCGTAGTCATTATAGATAAATAACAATCAGGACCATTCAGATCGTGGGACCCATCATAGATGGAGCATAGCGAAAACATCAGATTGGTTAGGTGACAATGGACCCCATTAGCAATCCAAATCAGCATACGGGTAAGATGGTCTGATTCTCAGTTGGCCCACAATTGGGACGTTACATATGGAAAGGGATGGGCTACTCCCCTGCCACTGGCCAATGGCTAGTGGTCGGTGATCTGTGGGCCCCACCATGATGTATTTGTTTCATCCATGCCGTCCACCCATTCTTTCAGATCATTTTATAATATGAGCCCAAAAATGAGGTTCATCCAAATCTCAAGTAGACTGCAAAGTGTTGATTGAATGTCCACCGTTAAAAACCTCTCGAGGGCCACAAAAGTTTTGGATCGAGCTGATATATATTTTTTCCATTCATTTAAGTCTATATGACCTAATCAACAGGTTATATGTCAAATAACTATTACATGTGGGCCCTAAGAGGTTTTTAATGGTGGACATTCAATCACTAGTGTTTTCCCATGGTGTGGTTCACTTGAGATTGAGATCTACCTTATTTTTTGTATCATGCCCTAAAATTATCTTTCAGAATGGATGGACGGCCTGGATAAAACGCATATATCATGTTGGGGTCCACATAGCACCGACCACTAGCCACCTGGCTGGTGGCGGCATCACTAGCCAAACCGCGTCCTTACATACTGACGTGCTTGTATGCCACGTCTGTTTTGGATGAATAACCATCCTTACCGACAGTAACAAACACACACTGTAGTAGCTCGGGAACCATCTGAAATCGTAGTTCCAAAGGTCGCACATGGGCCCACCGTCTTTGTGTATGGCATGAAGGATTGCCCACTTTCAAAGTCGATACTTTAAAATTCACACCGATCCAACCATCATGTGGACCACCTCTTGAATTTTGGATGGCCATCAACTGATTTCTGTGGTATAGATCGTCTAATAATTGAAAAGGCCTAAGTTTCAGAGTATTCTATCATCATGGTATGATTCAATTGATGTGCAGGTTGGATGGAACACGCACGATACGGTGGGCCTTGCATGCCACAGGTGAAGCACTTTGAGAACCAGCTTGTGAAGAACAGGCTTAGAGTTTTCTCTTTATTGTGTGGTACGGACCGTACAATCTCTACCAACCCATACCAAACCCTTCCAGCTTCATGATCTGCTACCGACCTACCACACCTGCCACTGCTCTCATTCTTTATACATGCTTATCTACTTTACTCACTCTTGCTCTCTCTTTATATATATAGCCCTTCCCTTCAAACTTCTACAACCAGATGGGATAGGGCAACCAGATGGGGATAGAGAGATTTTGTTCTTTTGCTTGTTAGCTGATTGAAGATATGCCGCTGTTGCTTGAAACTTGCAGCTCGTTGAAACAATGTTTTGTTTCTGTACTTACCCTCTTATAATTGCAATTATTTTATTTTATTTTATTTTTAAATATTTATAGCCTGAAAAACTAATTCTTAACTTATAAGGGAGCTTCACGTCAGGTGGGCTTAAAAAATCAAACATGTGCATTTGAGACCCACCTGATGGTTGCTTACTTTCCCACCCATGTGTCACATTTGTAGGACCATCGATCACCTATATTTTGCAAACCTTGGGTATACAAATGACACATTGACAGAAAAGATTGATATAGATCTTTTAGTATGTCTCATTTCAAAATTTTAAAGGGAATGATTTTGGCAGGGGAAGTGGGCCCATGAGCAAGAATCCTAATAGTTACTTTTAAAATGGTCAAATATTAACATATTCTTCCATTATTAATCTTCAAATGGTGGAAGATAATTTAAATAACTCTGTGCAACATGCATTAACATCTATGTTTTTATAATGCAGGATATTCAACAAATGTTAAATATTGGGAATGAGTGGTGTTGGAAAAAGGTACGATAATTTCATAATTACAATAAAATGATAATTCCATTGATATTAGTGCCATTATTTATGGCTACGCACAAAATAATTGGAACTAAATACTGCGGAATCTTATATTTTACTTCTTTATCTTCATTGTTTCTTCCATGCTCACTGTAGTACACGAATCATTTATGGTCGCATATGATCGATTCCATTAATCATCATTTGAAACTATTGTTGCCAAATATCATTCA
Source organism: Magnolia sinica (assembly GCF_029962835.1). NCBI lineage: Eukaryota > Viridiplantae > Streptophyta > Magnoliopsida > Magnoliales > Magnoliaceae > Magnolia > Magnolia sinica. Next base: position 121,396,078 of record NC_080573.1, read on the forward strand.
GTAGGATTTGCAAAGTCTATAAATGCCTGACAGGTATTTGTTGAAAAGAAAAGGAAAAAAAAAAGAAAAAGGAGCAGAGGTGTGCAAAAGTGTATAACAAAGATACAGAGTGGTACTGTATGTAGTTTATGCCATTTCTGAATCTAGACATTTGAAGTTTCCCAAGAGCTTCCACTAAATAAGTTTTGCATTTATTAGATACAAAGTCACATGTTAAATTCTGTAATAGTATTATGTATGATATGCTTCTTCTTAGATTTTTGAAAATGGTTTCTAACGTACTAAATAACTCCCACGTCATCGAACTAATATATAGATTCAAGTTTTCTAACTGATGTCATTCTTTGTTAGATGCATTACTATTAGGTTGGTCATATACTAGTTATGCAGTGTAAAATCATGCTTCATAAGTCCTGCATGTAACATCCTATTAAAAATCAGTGTGTCTCTCTTCGTCTTCTTCTTTAAAAATAAATAAATAAATAAATAAATAAAATCTCACATGAATTGGGGGCAATAAAACTCTAATCCTTAGACAGGTTAGAGTTTTCTTGCTTCTAAAAGTGTGTTTTTATGTTTTTCGTATTTTAACGTGCTAAATATAATCGATAATTGATGTATTGTAGATCAAGTGGAATGGCACGAGGAGCAGCGTCGAAATTGAGTGATGAAGTACAATGGAGGTTCATGGAAGGAGTGGAAGAAACTGTTGAATAAAGAACAATACAACCGATATTCGACTGATGAGGAACAAATCACTCGCTGTCCTCATTTGGAGCCGACACAAAAATCTATGGGTGGTTGTGGTTCTGGGGCAACTGGGAAATCATTCGCAATTGGTTCTATATTTTGACCAATTCTCATTCCCTCATCTGCAGGAGCATTGTGAAGTTGGAAGGGATTTTGGTTTGGGAATGGATCGGGGTGAGGTGGGTTGTGAAATGGGATTTCATCGGCCATCCCCTGCAAAAGAAAAAAGAAAGTTGATCATCAGTTTAACTATGCAAAGAGAGTGGGATTAAAAAGAATAAGAGTGATTCTTTTTTTGTGACTTTTGAATACATATACATACCTGTAGATGTGCAAGATTTTGTATGTCTTGTATGACGTTAAAATCTATGGGTAGTTGTGGTTCTGAGGCAACCAGGAAATCATTTGCAATTGGTTCTATATTTTGACCAATTCTCATTCCTTCATCTGCCACCAGCGGACACTTCATTGAGTCATTTCATTAAACACTTGGTGAGCAACATCAAAGAATACCCATTGCTTTGTTATCTGTTTTGCATTTACTTCAATTACACAGATTCATTTCTGGAATTCCTGCTGAAACATCAGAGAATACCCATTTCTTCTTCTTTTTCTGTTCTTTTACTTATACTGCCTAACCGAGTCAATTTGAGTCAATCCGGGTTCGAGCTATATATCAAACCGAGTCGAGTCGAGCTGGGGCCAACTCGAACTGGGCTCGAACTCATTTTCAAGCTCTAAAAACCAGCTCGACTCGGATCGAACTCAGCTTCGAACCGAGCCGATTCAAGCTTTTTCGAGCCGAGTAGAGCGAGTTGACCGAGCTATCTCGGTTCGTGTACACCCCTACTCAGCAGAGTCAGCTTGGTTTGGCTAAAAGCCTGTGCCAGACCCAACTCACACTGCTGCATGTAAACAATGCTCTATAGGGCTCGATGCATCCATCATGGGTGCTCAGCAAGATGTGAAGAAGATCAAAGTTCCACTTAAAGTATCTTAGTTTCTTTCTTTTTTCACAGGCTGTGTTGCTCTAATTAATTCAGGCCACTTGCAATTTTGTATGTTATAATATTGCTTCCACATTGAGATATCGAAACCTATGTATTTCAGCTGTCTGGAATTTGTGCCTCAAGTCATCTTGCTAAGGTTAGATTCCAGATTCAGAACACCTAATTGGATCTGTCAAGATTGAGCTGACAACTACTTTCAATATTTTGGAAAGAGCCCATAGACTCCTAACAACTATTGCTTCAGAAGATTCATTGTCATTTCGTTTTCTTAATCTTGGAAATGGAACATTTCCGTTCAGGATGAATGGGAACTCCTAACAACCTTTTTTTTATTTCTTCTTTCTTCACAAAATTGTTAAGCCTTTTTCTTAGGCTGAAGTAATACTCTAGGATTTCAACACATTAAAAAGAAGGAATGAAAAATCTAGGACTTCTGGTCAATTTATGTGAGAGTTCTTTTCACCAATTGAGAATGAAACTCCGTCCTTGAGAAACTAACACAGATTGCTTTCCATTGTCATATGATAGGTATGAATCATATGAATTTTAGCTGAATGAATCATCCTAAGAATTTGGGGAATGTTCGGTCAATTGTAGATGGGTGCTTCTCTGTGTTATATTTCAGGAGCTTTTGCTTGTGGAAGTCGTAACTCCTTGGAGAAACTAAGATGCACATGAATATACAAGTGAAATGACTTGTTAAAAAACACTTTAAGGAAGCAGAAATGAGAAGAAATGAGTATTGTTAATGATGTTTCCTGGAAGGAGCATAAATGCAGTTCGACCTTTTTGTTGGAATTCATCATGTGCCAAAAATGATCAGCAATTGTTTTCTTTCTGAATGTGAACCTTTGGTGTTCTTAAAAAATGCGATGGGGAGGCTGTGTTTTAGGTTTGGAGATTTCTCATCATCCTTCTCTTGTTATCATGTCTGTCGTGCTCTTTTTTATTGTTACACACACACACACACACACACACACACACACACACAAATATATATATATATATATATATATATATATATATATATATATATATATATATATATATATATATATAATTTTCTTAATTTCATAAAGTAGAACACATTCGTATTCTGATCTGTTTTTATTTTACTTCCATTGGAATTGATCAGAACCATGCTATACTGCTTTATAGTGTTTTTCTTTTCTGACACTATTAGAGGTTGCTACTCATATGTATACCAAGATGGGATTTGCTGGGAATGTTGAGCCATGCTTCATAATACCAACTGTCGTGGCCGTCAACTGTCGCTCAAGCAATACATACAATCTCAGCTACCATGTTCATTATGGTCAAGTAATTTGTTTATCCTGGAGAGGATTGATATGCTACTTGCCCTTTCATTTAACTCTTTAGGGATCAGATGTTTCACATGCACTCTTAATTTTTGTTGCAATTCCATTGGTATGCTGAATATACCGGTAGGGACTGCTACTCGATTTGAGGTGGTGGTTAGCATCATTTAATTTTCACGGATGATTGCAATCATGTTACTTTCAAGTTGAACTCGGGGTGAGTGCAATCGCAATTTGAGGACCACTAACTCTACAAATGCATTTGAAACTCAAGAACATGACTTCAAAGTCCATTAAGTCAGCTCGAGGATGGCTGAAAACTCAACTCAACTTGAAAGTAAAAAACTCGATGATTAATAATTGTTTGAAAGGAATTATTATAACTGCCAAGTTCTCGATCCTTGTGGGAAGCTCCTTCAAAAATGAATTGCCTGAGGTTGTCTTTCAAAAAAAAAAAAAAAACAGGAAGAAGAAGAAGAAGAAGAAGAAGAAGAAGAAACTTCACAGTGAAAAATGCAATTTTAGTTTCCAAAGGCAGATTCTGTTATTCTTCAGTCAATTTTATCTTTATTCATACCATAGAAGTACAATTACACATCAACTATTTTGTCTTTCCATTATCCCTAACTTTCATTTGTTTTTCAAATGTATTGTTTCTCATTTGTCTTTCCATTATCTTTCTATTTGGGCTTTCATTATATATCTTGGGATCTTTCAGTGTGGAATTTTGCTTTTAAAAAGCTGTATGTACATTTCAGATTTGTTGCAATTGGTTAGATTTTAATCCTAGTTGCATCATCTATCTTGGGATCTTCCATTGTGGAATTTTCCACATGCACACATTTTTCTCATATAAATGCCTGTGATCCAAAATACTTTGAGGAGAACCTTAGGGGTATCTTTTTGTCACTTGAGATGGGTGTTGAATTGTTTAGGCCCCTTTGGGTGAACTAATTAACATGAGCAGAATTGATGCATTTCTATCAAAGTTTGCAGTGTCTATGCTTCAGGTCCTTCCAGAAACATATTGTGATTAGGTCCAGACTAATAGCAAGATTTTTAAGTTCAATTTAAGAAAGATCTGGATCTGCCCCACTCCTAATTAGCTCAGACATTCAAACATGCCTTTAAGGATACATCTCTATGTAAACTATCAGGAAAGAATGACAATCTCAGTTACTTTTAACCTTCGTAAGCATGTGTAAGACACCTGTATTCCCGTCCTCATATAGTTTCCATTGGCATTTAAATCAGGTACTTGAATTCTTGAACCAAGGTTGATAATCGTCTTGTCTGAGATGCATCAATCCTTCATGCACTGTTGTTGATCTAATGCTGGCATCTAGGGTCTTGTGCAATTGTTTATCGTGGAGCACTTGCATGTCATGTACATTAACTCCAATTTTCCTTTTTGCCTTCTAGCTCCACAATGTCGAGTTGAGAGGAACTGCTTGCTCTTGACAGGTTGCTCAATTTGAACAGAAATGGTAGGCTTGAAAGGTTCTCCTCTAGTGTTTGCAGGCCCAGAGTTGATGAAGCAAAAATGAAAAATTGATGGGGAAATTAAAGGACCTACTCGAGTGTACCAGAGACGGAGACGATCACCCACATCAGCATAACTTTCTTTGTGGATGGGAGACGAGTTCCAGATGGGGCCCGCCGGGCCATTTTAAAGACCCCACATGTATTGGACATGCATCAGGAAGACCCCACTTTTGGATGATGTATGTGAGTTGTTTAGGAGACTATTCTAGTCATAGAATTTCTATTTCGTGTCAATCCGACCGTTGGATTTTGCCCAATCAGGCCATTGGGCACCAGATCTTTTTAGATCTGAGCCCCTTGGACTCCGACCTTGCTTTCTTTATATTTTTTATTATTTTTATGAGTTATTTGATGGTTGAGATTGATAATATATATTTTAGTTTTCTTATTTTAGACGATGGGCCACTTAAGTGAATGGCATAGTTGTAATTATGCTGAATTTTAATTCCGAATTTTTTAATTATAAAACCACAAGGGAAGAGTGGAGTTCCAACTCCCTTCCAATTAAATTGTAGAAGGGTAGAAGCGTGTTTGGTGGTGGATTCCAAGGTACATCCTTCATCTTCTTCTTCTTCGAAAGGTATTCTCTTCATCTCTTGTTTTTTTTCTTTTCCCTTCCATTACAACCTTCTAAACCATAGATCTTCAATTTCTTATTTTTCCCAATTTCTAAAAAACTTAATTCCAAAATCGCAAATTCCCAAGAACCTGAATTCTCCATATTTCAGATTTTTCCCTACCTAACCCTAATCATAAAACCTATTAGTCACGCCCTTGAGTTGAAATGTGCTTACGCTAGATTGAAAGTCCATACTTCCAAGTGGGCAACTCTTAAACTATTTTATATTTTCGTACACCGTGTATGTGAAAACCTAAGATCTTCATGTTATAAATCCGAATTTTTGAATCTATCTATTATGATGATATGCTTGATTTTACTTGTCGATTGTAGAAATTAATGTGTAATTGGTCACTCATCATGCATCCTAGGATAGTTTTCATCATCCCGCATCAAATTTGGTATCAAAGCCTAGGTCTAGCATAGGGTAGGTGTTTCACAAAATTCTCATACTCATAGTAGAGTATATAGGTCACATATAGCTTGTTGAGTTTTTTGATTTGACTTGCTGAATTTTCTGCTTTAGTGACTATAAGGCACGTAGTTGCTAAATTTTCAGTTTTAGCCTTATTAGAATTATTCTAGAGTTGTCATAGGATTTAAGGCACGTAGGGTCATCATACATAAAGTACATGTACATTATATAGTGTCACATTGGACATCATCAAATTTGATTTTCGTATCGCATTCATCATATAATACACACATATAGGTCGTCTCTCATTAGGGTCATTTAGTGTATGCAAATGCGAACAAGTCGTAGTTCTGGTGTATTTCACACCTTGAATCTGGATTATATTTCTGAGGCTCTTAAAAGGATCAACCGTCATTTGACGGCCATTGAGACGCATAATAAGACCACTGCTGCGAAATTGACTGTCAGCAACCAGCTTATCACGCTGCTAGATGCTATATCTCACGATACCCCCGTCACTGGGGAAGACCACCAGCCTCAGGCAGGAGAGCCAACAGAGCAGGTCTAGTCCCAATAAAACCTATTAGGGGTCGTGATAGGAACTTTGGTCTAGGAGTAGGTCATGTAGGACCGCGCGCTGATGCGCCCCGTGGAGAGTCCCATGATCGTTACGACTCTAAGGATATGGTTATGAAGAGCGTCAAAATCGATGCTCTCAATTTTGATGGTCGCTTGAACCCAAAGCATTTCCTTGATTGGCTAACTGACAATAGTGATTAAATATCCACCATTAAAATCCTCCTATGGCCCACTGTACTGTTTATTTGACATCCAATATGTTGATTAGGTCATACAGGCCCAAATGAAGGGAAAAAACAAAAATCAGCTTGATCCAAAACTTTTATGGCCCCCAAAATGTTTTTAATGGTCGACTCTCATTCAATGCTGTTTCTGTAATGTGGTCCACTTGAGATTGGGATATACCTCATTTTTCCTCTCATACCGCAAAATGATCTATAAAAATAGATGGACGGAATGGATGAAACACATACATCATGGTGGGGCCTACAGAGCACCAACCACCAGCCATTGGCTGGGGGTAGGGGGAGTAGCCAATCCGTTTCCGACGCTCCTCGCTCTCCGAGTTGTACGTACGAAAGGGTTCAAAGGAGATCAAAGTTACATGGCCTTACAGTGATGTATTTATTATATCCACACCATTTATCAAAATTTCGAGATTATTTTAGCGCATTAGCCAAAAAATGAATCATATCCACTTAAAACCGAAACTTCTGTGACCCTAAAAGGGTTTCAATGGTAAACGTTCAATCCCCCACTGCTTTTTGCAGTGTGGTCCGCTTTATCTCTGGATCTGTCTTATTTTTCGGCTCAAGACTTACGACGAGCTCAAAAAATTTATTGACGGTTTGGATATAACAAATACTCATGATGGGACCTCAGTACACCAGCTATAGCGGGTGTGGTACAATAGCCAATCCGTTGCCACCAGCCAATGGCTGGTGGTCGGTGCTGGTGGTCGGTGCTCTGTGGGCCCCAACATGGTGTATTTGCTTCATCCATGTCATCCATCTATTTTGCTAGATCATTTTATCGTATGAGACCAAAAATGAGGTATATCCTGATCTCAAGTGGACCACGTTACAAGAAACAAAAACAATATTGGATGAGCGTCTACCATTAAAAACTTTTTGGGGGCCATGACTTAGGCCCGTATGTTAAATCTAAAGTCTAAAGCCTGAATCTACAGTGTTGAATGAGCCACATGATAGGAAATAAGATGTATCTAAAACTTAAATGGGGTCACATGATAGAAAATAGTGGGGATTTTGTGACCACCGCATATGGCCACAAAAGCTTTGTATAGGTTTAAGTTTGCAGTGTTTTCATTTCATCTCAGTCAAAATGACCTTATAAACAGTTTTGATGGAATATAAACACAAGGTGGAGTCTAGGAAGGTTTCAACAGTAGGCATTCTTTTTCCCACTGTTTCATCTTGTATGACCTACTTGAGTTTTGGATACTCCTCATTTTGGTCGAATGTCCTAAAATGAGCTAGAAAAACGGATGGACGTGTTGGATTTCTCACAAACATCACAGTGGCCCCTGCCCAAAATCCTTGGGCTGGAACTTCGTGCAAAAGGCTTTAGTTAGGAAATTACGGACGGATTTACCGCTAAAGCCTCTTGCAGAATTCCCTGCGCTGGAAACGTAGGTGGGGCCCACATTCATGTCTGTGAGAAATCCACCTTGCCCATCGGTTTTGTGAGTTTATTTTAGAACATGGGACCGAAATAAAGGTGGATCCGATAATCAAGTGGGCCCAAAACGTGAGGATTGAACGTCCTAATTTGAAATATTCGTGGGACAACATAAGGAATTTTTTTTTTTTTTCTTTTTTTTTTAATGAATGTTGATATTTTATCCGTTTTTTAGGAATAATAATATTTTAATTTTCTCTTTAAGTACTTTAGTTTATTTGAATTAAATAGAATAATTTTATTCTCATTTAATAAAAAATAATTTCTTTATAATGTAAAACATTTCCAAATAGGAGATAGGGGCAAATGCTTCAAATTAATGTATTTCAGACATTTCATATGTTTGTTAACAAATAGGTTGTTTCAAATTCAGTACTTAATTTTCAGACTTCATCCATAATTACCAAACAAGTTTTTTGACTTCAGCTTTCAGATTCAGCCTGTAGATTTCAGATTCAGACTTTAACTTCAGATTTAACAAACTGGGCCTTAGTCAGATTAATTTACACTTATACATGCCATGCTACCATTTCCAAGTGCCTGCCTATCAAGCATTGCACAAGCCAAACCGACCATCAATCAGGGCCCACTATTTAAGGTGGCCAGACCCAACAATCATCAAGCATGCACACTTATTGTGTGGAACAAACTCTCCTTATAGTTATTGGTCTTACCATTTGTAGGAGCTAATGCTTCAAGAGCAAAGTTTGGAGTTTCTCAGCATTTGTATAAGTGAGAATCACGGTTCATCCAAACAGTTATGAAAATGGGCTGCCCCGTTGATAGTCTGTGCACCAAAACTCCTCACCATTGTCGGCTTTTAACTGTTGAGTTTTTCAGCCATATCCTGACTCAATGTGGACTGCTGTGGTATTTACTCTCTTAATCATCGATTTGTTGGCTGCCAATTGAAAGGTTAGGATTTTCCAACCTGGGAGATTCTTGATGCACCGTCCATTCAGATTGAAGCACAAAATGAAACCCTGAATGTTTACACGCACATTGAATAATGAGGTTTGCTCGAATACATCCTGATATTCAGACCATTCATCTAACAAGTGGGAGATTATATCTATTAGATCTGAGGTCTTTTTCAGCGATTCAAAGGTTGATGTCACAAAATACGATGATCAAGCAATCTGTTCCAAAATCTTCAAGATTAGGACATCATAGCCATGCTCAAGAAAATGGTCTTAATATTCAAAAAAAAAATAATAATAATAATAATAACCAAGGTGCTTAGGTATTCCAATCTGGGTGTTTCATTATAGAATTTTGTAGTTCCATCTACGGTGAGGTCCATCTTGTAAACAGTTTGGGTGATCAAACACGACCCAGATACAGTGGATATAGTCCTAAATCTAGCTTCATGATATATTTGGAATGTATACTTGGAGCAAACCAAGTGAATAATACCATGGGAGGTTTGATCTAATACATCGCAACTTATTACAAATAAGTTAACAGCAGGACTCTTGCGGCAGAATTTGTACCTTTTCCAATCAGACAACAGACTGTTTATTTGATAGGAGGGCCGGCCTTGAACGGGGATGACCAAAAGATCTCTCAGATTGTATATTTCAACTCATTGATTATACAAAGGTAATGGTCACCATTCATGTTCAAAGTAAAAGAGCCACATTAGCAAAAGGATTGAAATAATCCAATTGCAAGCTTTTCTTTTCTTTTTTTCTTTCCACTATACAAAGCAAGATTTGACCTTTCGATCATTGAAAGATGGGCCAGATTCAAAGGCTAACCCAACGATACATCAGAATGTATTCCAGCTAACCTCATACCACGTATATTAGGATAAATTACAAATAAAAGAAAATGTTCAAGCTTGTGATGGAGAGATCTTTAGCATATGAAATACAAAACAAGTTCATTTTCTTCATACAACTACATCTTCAGCTACTAGTTCTGACAGAGGAATATTACTCCAACTTCCCTCCAAGCCACTGCTCTGCAAGGGTGGCAATGAGAAAACACTAACTGTTGAGCTCCCACTCCTTATCTTCCTCAAAACCTGCAGTGCCGACACTGTACTCTTTAGGTAGAAGCTCTCCATGTTCTCAATCTCTGCCAACTCCTTTGGGCATTTGAGCAAACTGCTTTTCTCTGTTGTTGCAGGATTGGGCTGATGCTCCTCAACATGGGACACTGAGATTGCCGGCCCATTGGCAGGGAAAAGGCGGTCAAGCATAGTCTCACACTCTTTTATGAGCTTGTTAAGCACATCAGTGTTGTAGAAGGGCTGTTGTAAGATCTTTTGGATGAAGGGCAAGCGAATGGGAGCTCCAGTTCTCTTTTCATACTTCTTTAGTATCTTCAATAGGCCTGTTGTGAGAATGTATGTAAATAGGCCATTGGCATTACTAACCTTATGTTTAGAAATTGATTTTGTACCCTTGATCTATGTATCAAGGACAGCTTGTTGAGATTGGCATGCAAGCAGGATGGGCCAGGCCTGAACAAAGCTATAATTTTGAGATGGGCTTAGGACCAGTCCAATCATTTCAAAAGCAGTCTCAAAACCAACCCAGGCACACTATATGGCATCAAACCTATCCAGGAGGATCACCCCACCATGAGATTTGAATGCCCCAAAAATCAGACCAACCCAAACATTACGTGGGCTGCATGAATTTGGAGGTTTTTGGGTGATTGTCAATGCAGTCGAATAACTTTCAAAATGCAAGAGAATCATTTAGCTCCTTTTCTTCTTCTTTTAAAAAAATCTTTTGGTAGCCTAGGAGGATTCTACCTCCAAGCGAATAAGAGGGCTTGATGCCTAGTTATTCCTAGTTATTTGCCTGAGGGGAATAGTCTCTACCAGCTTGTCTAACCAGCTGGAGACAGGTGAATCACTTGGCTACTACAAGGACTTCGGCTGGTAAAGGAGAAAAAACAATAATTATGTAATGATGATTTCTATGAGAACTATTGAAACATGGATTCCTATTTCAAGTTCTCATTTGGATAGCAAGTGGAATCTCATATTCCTCTCACAATACTCGGCTTGTTTCCTATGCCAAGAATTCAAATTATGGAAAAGTGCAAATAGTTGCTTGGTGGAATACACCCTTTTGTTTGCTATCCAAACAACACAAATCGTCACATCAAAGAGAAACCATTTTCCTTTTCCATTGTTTGGCATGGAATCCATGGTTTCCAAACATGGATGCAGAGGAACCAGCCTCCTTATTTAATTTATAGATTTTGGTGTATTGGCATATTTCTTAGCAGAGATTTTCATGTTTGTACCGAAATGATCTAAGATTTGTGTAAGGCGGCGATATTTGCACCCTTTATTTTTTTTTTATATATGCATAGATTTTTCTGTTTGTGGAGTGCATGGCGCTCATAACAATGTATCTCAATACGTACTGGGATTTTTGGCCTTTTTCCTTTTTCCAGTGAAGCGTGTTCCTGAAGTGTTTGGTGTTGACAAAATGTAACAAAAGTAGAGGTGCAATTCACGGCATTCATCGTAAGGGTACCAACTTAAAATGAGCCATCCCAAGAGAAAAAAAAGAAAGAAAAAGAGCAACACCAATATTCTAACCCACCAATTGATTACTGCAAAGACATGGCTAAAAGAGAAGAAATTATTATTATTATTATTATTATTAGAAGGAGATACGGAACACACTCCATGCATGCCAAGGCCCAAATAGATGAATATACAGAGGTCCAGATCTTGATAACCTCCAAACAGTGTCAGGTAGAGGAACACCACCATTTATGCAAAGAAGCATCCAAAGTAGTCAAATGTATCCTAATCTGGACCATACAAATCATGGCCCCACGGATGGATCTTCACCAAAAATCAAGAACTTGGACAATCTAAGCCATTTGAGTTGACCACTTGAATTTGGACTGCTGGTCATTTTCTCTTTCAACTTTCCCTTTGGGGGCAGCACTGTCAGTGTGATTTTAGGACAATGCTTCCCCACCCCCGATGGGATCCATGATTTGCAGAGTCTGGATTGACAAGTATGGGCATGGGGTATGAGCTGACACCCTTTAGAATATAGCAGTGAACGTACACCCATAATCCCATAAACTAATTGACAATGAGCATATGTGAAAATTGGGCAGTCCCTCCATGTGGCACGTGTATAGAGATCCATGCCCTTCATCACATGGGTCACACCAAGAATGTGCTGTAGACTAAAAATCAGGCATTCAGTTATCATGAATGTGGAAAATGGATGGTTAAAAAGAACGGACCATGGCCAATGTTCGACATGCATATGCTGTCTGCCTGATGACAAAATATGCCTGATTCTCAGGTCACCCGATGAATGGCCAGGATCTCTCACAAGTATGCCACTGCCACAAATGGGGATTGGAAGATTGCGAATCATAGGATTAACCTGTGTAGTTGAATGCGCTGTAATTTTCCAAGAGAACCATCTCTCCATGAAAATCCACAATCTCCTTCCATATTCCCATGAGCTCCTCAATCGAGTCTGTTGCCTTAGCTGCTCGGTTTTGCAACTCCTGCAGTGATCACCGCAGACCATGGGAGTCAAAACAACTAACCTATGCACCTATGTGTAGATTACATTTAAGTTGAATAGACATAAAGGAGTAAGTTTTAAACAACGGGATAGACAATAGAGTTATAACCTCACATTGTAGATGGGCATTGCCTTTTATGTAATGCTAAGAACTGCTATCAAACCAAAAGAAAATGAGAAAATGGAAATTTGTCGGGCCTACGAAGCTTCTTTAATAACTTTAAACTTCTTTGTAAACTTTCAATGTCACAACAGCCCTTTCTGAAAATAATATATGCTTCTACCAAAAGCAGGATTGTATCTCATGACACAATGCCATTACATTTTAACATTTCCTGTCTAAACAGCCAACTTCAGTGCACCGAGCGTGCATCTCTCTCACCATTTAAAGATTTTTGGCAGGAATCTAGATCTTTCTTTTTCTTTTCTTTTTTCTTTTTTTTTTTCTTTTGGTTGAACAGTGAATCTAGTAGCATTTCAGAATTCAAATGATCAAAAATCCATTTCAAAATAAGGCAATTCCTGAATTTTTTGATTTCTAGCTTAACTGACTGATTCACCTACTCAATGATAAAACGATACTGGCCAATTGGCACAGACCCAGAGGGGAACCGATTCAACACCAAAGTTCAGCAGCCTATGGCCGATCCACATGGAATGGCTTCATAGCCAAACCATGTTCAAAACTTCAATAATCTAAAGTATAAACTACCAATTAAAAGATTAAACTTCCAGTAAAATTAGGGTTTTAAACAGGTAAACTAGGTGTTGACGGGTTTCTGATAGAAGGAAAAAAAAAAAAGGAAAATCACCAGGCAAAGGTCAAACCAACAACCTCTACTTGTAAACCACAAGCCCTAACCATTATGGCAACAGGAAATTGTTAGTTAATTTCTTTTTTACTTACTTTTTATTTTTATTTCGAAGTTGTTGCCACCCTGATTTGGGTTTCAAAAAATTGAGTAAAAAAGCTTCTAACTTAATACTTACAAGTAATACTTTAAAGATAAATGACCCCTGAGCACGGGTTATAAGAAAAATATGAATGATTCTTTGGGAACTTGGACAGCCCCAATGTATCAACCATCGCATTCTGCCAGAGTATCAGATAACTCACTAAACATATCTCATAGTTTAATTGGGAAACTTGGACAGCCACTATGTATCAACCATCGCATTCTGCCAGAGTATCACATAACTCCCTAAACATATCTCATAGTTTAATTGGGAAAGTTGGACAGCCCAACTGACCAAGTTGGGTTTCCATTTGGTCCCTCACACATTTCATGGGCTAATGTGTAAAATCGCATTGCTTGGACAATTCTAACAACCTAACAAATGGCCTATAACATGGATGGTCAAGATCACTTATTGAAAAATAGGCCTTATCAACAATTTGAGGCAACAATTAGTTGGGATCCATCATGGATTCTTATGGATGTAAAGAACCACGTCTTTCATAGAATCCTAACCATCCCATCCATGGCCTGGAAAATGGAGGACTATAAAGGAGAAGGCCAACTTCTGGATGGATTGGATATCAATTGATTAGTGCGATTTTCATGTTAAAGCCAGCTAATGGATGGATTGGATATCAATCGATCAACATGATTTTCGTGTTGTAACCCATAAAATGTATGATGAACCTAATCGACAGATAACAGATCTGATGCATTAACCATGTTGTCCAAGTGTCTATGCAACTACGAGCATGATAACTTATGATGCTCTGAGCGCACTGCATAACTCAGCATTATGTTTTGCCAGCTGTTGACCACTAAGGAAATAAGAACTAGGATTTTGTTAGAATGTGGAGCTCTCGACTGAGGATATGGCCCCTAATAGAGTGGAACAAAGGAATAGGATTCATCTTGCCTACCCAAATTAGTTGGGAGAAGGCTTCGATGACAATGATGATTGGAATGCAGGGCCCCACATCATAGCTATCATTCAGGGCCGCATCCCACAGTTTAATGGCACACATGTGACCAACGTAGATCATTCGTTAGATAGTGGACACTGAATGTGCGATGTGTAAAAAATTAGGGTAGTCCACTAATTACATGAGCCACACATGTACATTGAATTTGGTTATGGACTTTCTTTTCTTCTGAACGTCCATTTTCCTAATACTAAGTTTAATCTGCCTGATCGGTGGGCTGATATTAATTTTTGTTCTAGGGGATGTTCACAGGGTATACTACCAGTTCCCTGACATGCATTCCATCCAATGTTGAGAACGAGGCCCCACAAGGTAGCTGTGATGCAGTGTCCCCATTCTATCAGAAATCCCAAGAAATATGCGTTTCTTATAATCTGCATCACTGTGGCAAATAGGCCCAGCTTGACTCCAGCCCAATTTGGGCAGAGCCTTTGCCTGAGACTTGAGGCATGTGGGTTGGATCCAGGCTAGAGTTCCAGTCTCCTACGGTCTGCCTAGAGGCCTGACAAGAAGACCCAGATGAGTATTTCGATGGTGGGCCCAACCAGACCAAGCCCAAGTCCTCAGCACCTGGCTCTCTTGTCCTGGGCTCAGATCCTTAGCACATGGGCTGGAATGGACATTTTTTTAGCTGAGAACTGATAACCTACAGGCAAGACAGCACAGCCTGTATGGTTTTTGTCACCAACATGGCAAATGCACCATTTACATAAGACATCGGTACCATGAAAACGGTAGGTCCAGTAGGTCCCATCATCAAGATCACCTGGAAAGCTCATGAGGTGAACCACACCGGTTTGAATCAATGGACAACTGACGGTACAACTTAGCATACAGGTGTGGCCAGCCTAGTAAGCAGATCAGCCTTATTTTTTCGAAGAATGATCTTTCATGGCGGGCCCTATCACTTTCATGGTACTGATCTTCTAAGTAAGTGGTATGTTGGCAGGAAGGATGATAGGGTACCACAGTTTGTGATACCCTGCCTCTAGGTGGTCAGTTCTCATTTTTACAAATTGTGGGGACGGAGAAATCACTACCATCCGATTTGTGGCCATTAAATGGATATTAAATCATTAAACCATTCCCAAGGTCCATTAATTAGAGATCAGGATCATCATGACTTTGAGTCTGGGTTCATTCTGAAAGGGGCCCACTATTTGGACCGTTTTGAGTGGTGTGTACCAACGGCCCATTTTAGCCCGACAAGATTCCATGTTTGGAACTAAAAAAAGGCAGATAGAAAACTCCGTGGGGCCTTACAATGTCCGTGTGACATCTACTTCGTCCATCAGTTTCGCTCGCTCATCTTAGGATATGAGCACAAAAATGAGATAGATTCAAAAATAAAGTCGTCCACACCACACCTAAAAAAAAAAAAAAGTGGGGATGGAAACGCCCACCGTCGAAAACTTCCTAGGGCCCACCGTTATATTTATATGCATCCAAACCGTTCATAAGGTTATTCGCACCAGGATGAATGGAAAACACTAGTATCATCCTGACCCAAAACTATGTGGCCCCCACGAAGTTTTAGAGGTGAGCATTCAATCCCCACTTTTCCTGTGGCGCGGCCCACTTGAGTTTTCGATCTGTTTCATTTACTACCATGAGCTGGCGAAACTGATGGACGGAGTGGATATCACACTACATCTCAGTGCACCCCACAGAGCTTCCTCTTACAGGAAATTCGTGACCATTTCGATTCCCAAATGGAAAATAGACGTAGGCAAATCAACCGGGGCCGGGTGTAGATATCTCTCTAATAAAAAAGAAAGGAAAGGAAAAGAAAAGAAAAGAAAAGAAATATCTCACGAGAGAGGGATCTTTACGAAAGAGGGCAGAGAATTAAATGAAATTACGAAGAATACCTTCAGTTGTATGATGTAATATTCTTCCTGCTCGATGAAAAACGTGTTGAATTTGTCGATCTCGGCCTCCAAGAGATTGATGAAATCCTTCTCCCTTGTCATCGCTTCTCCTCCCTCCGTACCATCCGTGGTCAATCTGGGCCGTTTATTGCTACTCGGCTCATCTACTCCCTTAGGATCGATGGGCTTCAGCGGCTTCTTCAATTCATTGTACGACAGAAACTTATCCCTCCAACCAGGCAGCGTCTTTTCTATCTGAATCCTCAGAATCTTTCCGAATTTCATCTACGGTTGAAGAGAGAGAGAGAGAGAGAGAGAGAGAGAGAGAGAGAGAGAGAGAGAGAAGACGGTCTGACGGTAGAGAGGAGTCTGATGGAAGAAGGTGTGGAGGGAGAGATGAGAGGGTAGAGGGTCTTGAGTTTTATACACCAGCAGGTGGGAATATTCGGGGAAGCGATTGGGAGATTATCCGTTCTTGGCAAGAGGAATGTCGAATGTGCGGCGATTCGCGCGAGGGGAAATTGAGAGATGACGAATAACGCCACACGTGCCCTGCGTGGCATACGTGTGAAAGATCGCGCCGTATCGTTGAGGCTGGACGTGAACAATGTCCTGGACCGTACCAGTCTACTGATCAGGTGAGCGCACTCGTTCGACGAAAGTGGACGGTTTATAGAAAATGACCAACGGCCACCTGATTATCTGCCGACTAGATTTTGGGAGTAGGAGTGTTCACCTGCGGCCTTAGAATTTCACACGTAAGCCATGTTGGCACGTGTGCCACCGCAGCTCCACTCGGCTCGGCCACCAGCTGACCCTGCTTGAACTCGGTCCCCAAGCTTGACTAGCTAGCTTAGCTCGGTTCAATCAACACATTAGGCCAGTTCAAGTCAAGATCAAGTTGAGCTCACTTATGCAACATTTTCACAAATATATAAATTATACCTTCAAATTCTTCCTATATGTAAAACAGTAGCAGCGATTTTATAAGTATTTCATCAAACACGTTGTAGATAACATCAAAATAAATAAATAAAAATGATATTTGTTTCATATATGTATCTTTATTGCCATTAGCAGACACTTTGTTAAGTCATTTTATCAAACACATGGTGAGGAACATCAATATTAAAGTAACGGAGTCACCAAACTGAACTGATCCGAGTTCAATTCAAGATGGGGTTCAATCCATGTCAAATCATGCTCGGGCGAGCTTAAACTCGTTTTGAAAATTTTCCAAGTAAAAAAAATTTCAACTTAACTCAGCTTGAACTCAATTTCGAAACAAGGCGTTTTTAAAGTTGAGCCGAGCGAAGTAACTGAGCTAACTCATTCCATGTACTCCTCACTCAGGCCTCCAGGCGAGTGGATCAGGTGTAGCCCAGCTTCACCTAAGACGGTGTGGCCCTTGCTGTGTAGCCTACCTTGATGTGTGTATTTTACATCCACGCTGTCCACCGGTTTTCCTAATCATTTTGGGTCATGGACCCAAAAACGAACCAGATAAAAACTCACGTGGACCATGCTATAGGAAATAGTGGTGATTGAATGTCGTACCATTAAAAAGTTTCTACGGCCCACCGCAATGTTTATTTTACATCCAACCTGTCAGTAAGGCCATATAAACGTGGATAAAGGGGAAAAACAAATATCATCTTGATTAAAAAAAAAAGGTTATGGCCTATTAATGGACAATCACCACCAAAAAACAAATATCATCATGATTTAAAAAAAAAAAAAAAGGTTATGGCCTATTAATAGACAATCACCACTGTTTCTTATGCTATGGTTAATATAAGATCTAGATCTGCTTCATTTTTGGGGTCATGCCCTAAAATAATACGTAGAAACGCATGGACGGAGTGGATATAGAATAAATACATCACGGTGCGGCCCACGGTAAGGGCTGCACTGTCTCGTGTGAGGCCGAGCCGCACCTAACCCTCACGCTTTTTCAAGCGCCGCCCTACATTCTCGCATACCCTAAATACCCTCACCGCAAGGACCAAAATACATATAATGCCCCGTTCTTCGCAAAAGCATTTATCAAATCTTGTTCTTTTAGCCACCAGTCTGATAACCAAAATCCAAGATGGAACGTGGCACTAGATATTGTTATGGGTCCCACATGTTTCGGCTCGCTGGCTTGGAAATGACCGTTCTTTTCAAAATCTTTTGTTTCGCCGTTGGAGAAAAACACTGACAAATATGGTCTAAATTTTGAAAATTTTCGGTATATTTCTCGTGAAGAACGAGACAAATAATATCGTGATAAAATAAGTAGATTTTTCAAAATGCCTGAATATTTTAATTTTTCATGATTTCATAGCTAAATTATTCTAATATTAATGTGAAAGTTATTTAAAATTGCAACTAATTCATTACATAATTTCACATTTAAAATTTTGAAGTATTTATTAATTTATAAATATGATTTTAAAATTTTAACAGGATTTTTCTCACTGAGAATACCTTGGATTTAGGATTTTTCTCACTGAGAATACCTTGGATTTGAAAAATTACGCAATAAATTCTAAAGCCAAGAAATTGTTCAGATTAACACGATAGAGAAGAAAATCTTCATCATCTAATTTGAGGGGATTTCAAATCCCCTGGACGTTTGGCTGCATAAAGTAACTCAGGGTTTCAAATCCCCTCATGCCAAGAGCTGGAATTACCCCTAAAATCCTTTCAATAATTGCATGTATAGCATATGTATCACCATACAATTATTTTATTGCACACATGGCCCACTAATGATATCAAAAAACAATTAAATTATCAAGTACATCACTATAATTACCTTAATATGATGATTAGGACTATCCAAACATTGTCCACGTAAATTATTGATGCAAAAATCTGATTCAACCTCGCCAAGCTCCAAGCATTCGCGCCGAGCCCTATAAGCTTGCATAGGAGAATGACAAAGGAGACCCTGACGAGAGTAGGGGACCCTCTGATACCAAAGTCAGGCTAGAAATCTGGTCCAAGTAGTGTAGATAAGTTTCAGGTGAGAGATTTTATGTACCTATTCCTGTAGACATGTCTCCTATTTATACATTCTGATTGAAGTAAACGTGTCCGTCATTCTCGGCACGATTTTTGTCATTAAGCGAGAACAAAACGCTGATGTTGACAATTACCCTCAGATCGTGTGCCAGATATTGCTCCATACGTGCGTTACTGGAGTTGACCCTTTAGCGTGATTGTAGGTCTCATCTTCGTCCGAGCCAATCCCATAGTTTGGGTCTTGCCTATGACAATTCGAGCCCATAAGCGGGTCGAGCCTGGCTGCTTGTCGACGAGGGTCTGGTCAGAGCCAACGGATGGAGTATATAATAGCTTTTTTTGGGTTCTAGGCTGATGTGAAAGCTCGACAAAAGAACTTGGAAGTGAGATACTGATCGTCTTTACTTAGTCAAAGTAGCAAAGCTAATACTGGACCGCGGGTCGGCTTGTCTTGCTCTGCCATCCCCCTTGTCTCGGCGCGGCTGCTCAACTGGCTGAGTCGAGCTTACTTCAATTGCGGTCGGCTCAAATTCTCCCATAACATAAATCAACAGCTAAAAATTGTTGGTTAGTCAATCGAACATGATCTTGTGCTTGTAACCCATTTGAGACTTGGAATTTTATCATTTTCAGGTAAAGCATATATTTCAGTAGACTTATTACAATCATTGTGTCAAGTATTACATACGTCGCTAATTAGAGATATTAAAGTTGATTTAGTAATTAAATTCAAACCCTCAAAAATATACCATGCATAGCTACTTTTGGATTAAAGTTGATTCCCAATCCATGGTGCCAAATACAACAGAAGGATTTCAAATCCAGGGGGTTCCAAATCCACACTCACATACTCCAGGGGATTTCAAATCCAGTCTATTATTGTCCCGATATTTTACTAAGTGAAAGACGATATCATTGAGTCTTTTTTACTATTTCGAAAAATCTATGATATTTCATTAAGGTTAATTTGTCATGAATATGTTGTTACTAACTAGCTAGTTATGTCCTTCATTTATCAAACACCTTAGATAATGGATTAGATAGAATATAACACAAATGAAGAATTTAAAAATTGGTTGGTGGCACACATGTATGCTTATATGAATATTTGACAGATGTGTAACAATTTTTTAATACTTGAAAATTGATGGTGATACATATACATATTTGGGATGCTTGAAGTTGGACAATCATATACATTTTTTTTTGTTAGTTGTTAACACAACTTATTTTTGGTGAATCAATCTTCTATATCTACAAAAATTACAAGATTTATGAAGATTAAAAGGAGATTGTGATCAACGAATATATATTACAAGTTATATTTTCTCTTTGACCGATAGTGTAATTAGTTGGATGGCGAAATCATAGTTATTAGTGGCCTTGTCTATTATATAGAAGTATAGTACATCAACTATATAAGTATGAAATCTAGTATTTGATTGAAGCGATTGTTAGAAAAATTGAAATTCAAACAGAAAGTGATAGCGATTTATAGTGACAATCAGAGCCATTACATTTAGGTAAGAATTCGTATTTCATACTCAAACTAAGTGCATTGATTTTCAATATCACTTTATTTATAATATTACGGAAGATTGATAGATTTTATTGCAAAAGAGTTACACCGATGATAACATAGTGGAAAATGTCAACAAAGCCTATTCCGGAGAAAAAGTATGAGAAGTTTATTTGCTACAGAATTTTCCTTAGACTTTTTATTACTTAACCATTGGTGATGTTTGAGTAGCTGTTATTGTAAGTGTTTTACACATTATTAGAGAAATTAATATTCAAGTATAAGAATCTAAAGGTGGTGGATAGTGTCTCCTGTGTACAAAAAAGCATAGACATTTCTTATAAGAAAACATCTCTCCTCCTCTTGTATGACGGCATATGAAGCTTAATTCTTCCAGGCTTTGGATGTGTACTCTCCTATGGTTGTCTATATAAGGAGAGCATTGGAGAGAGAGAGAGAGAGAGAGAGAGAGAGAGAGAGAGAGAGAGAGAGAGAGAATCATTTTTCTGGGGTATTACTTGATGAGATAATTTTTGTACAGTAGAAGAACAAAAGATAAGTAAGCCTGACATTTTTATTTTCTCTTATTTTAGTAGAGAAGAAACTTCATATTCTTATCTTATAAATGTAGGCATATTGTCGAAATACGTAAATATATGTGTTACTCTATCTCTTATTTTTACTCTAGCCTTTAAGTATTTTATCTACCTTTTTTATTTTGCAGTTTTGTTTTCCCTATATCAATTGTGTGTGGGATGACCACATGTATTTAAAAAATTACACACATTTGATATTCCTATTTATTTGATTCGTGGCTATTAAAGTGAAAAGTAGAAAAATAAAATAATTAGTGGTTAGAAGAAAATTAATGAATAGGATCGTTTGGTATGGTTGATTTAATTACATAAAAACATTTTACAAAGCCTAAAATCATGGATTCGTTAATTCAGCCCGCCACCATGCGAAGCATCACGTAATTCCCTACTAGTCTACTATAAGTAGATGCATTACTTAATGAATTGCTCCATTACAGGCATCTAAGTCTAGAGATTCTCTTTCTCAATTTTATTACTTTAATGTGATTCAACAATAGTCTAATTTCTTCTCATCTCAAATTTAGATAACTATATTGGGGTGCATAAAAAACATAAGTATTTTTAATGACCTAATAAATTATTTAAAGAAAGAAATTCTAACAATTTTAAAATTATGACATTGTAAAGAACATTTGCTAAATGCCTTCAGATCTTCTGCTAGCTTCCTTCCCATGGTGTGTACATGAGCACTTGCACATCGCATGGTTTTCATACTCATATATTATATTAAATTCTAATGTGTGCCATACTCCTGAGATTTATAAGCCATAAAATGAGATTTTTTTCACTCTCTTTACTTTAATTTTTTATTAGAATGGAGGGATGGTGACATAATGGGTGTAAGCCTTGCAGCTCAAAAACACCCAGTGTTGACGTCTGTTGGGGGAAAATAGGACGAGTTTAAAAACTCGGCTATGGAATGGACCAACTCTACTGACACTGCCCGGGATCCCGAGGTAACAAGCCCGACCAAGGCAAGCATACCAAATGCCTAAAGGAGAGACTTAGCTCGGATTATAAGGAATGAATCCTAACCGAGACTTACAAAGTCCATAGCCATAAGGCAAAGTATACGAGATGCATAAAGTTGACTCGATAAACGAGGCAACAACATCTAAAGAGGCCGATTAAGGCCCAAAGCTCAGAAGCCACCCGATCGACCATAAAACCGACCCATCTTTAGGTCAGTTACAGAGTCGGCTATTGGATTAAGAGAGTACACTAAGTACGAATCAATCTCATCTCATCCGACATAAGGTAAGTAGCTCTACCCTTTATAGCCGGCCGAGACTAACTTATCAGTAGAGTCAGCCCGACCCGATTTGAGAAAGGTAGAAACGGTGTAAAGTAAAATACCTTCCCGAAAATCTAGCAAAAGGATCCCCGATCCCGAAGATCTTGGAATTGACTGGAGTCCTAAAACGAATTAACGCTGAATCTCCAAGATATCAGGAAAAGAATCCTGGCACGATGGGATCCTCCCCTTCCTATAAATACAAGAGATCTCCAAGGTGAAAGGTACGCAAAACTCTCCCTAAAAATTCTCTTAAACGATCCTAGTCCTGACTTAGGCATCGGAGGGTCCCCAGCTTTAGCCAAAGTCTCCTTTGTCTCCTTCTTGTGCAGGTGATAAATCGGCAAGGGGAGCGCACCAGACTTTTGCATCAACAAGGTCTTTTAAAGGGCATTACCCATCCTAATACTGCTTTAGGTAGTATTATGGCCCACAAATGCTTCACCCTAAGATTTCGGACACGATTCGGGATGCGGTTCAGCTGGTGACCACGACACCAGCTAGCTAGCTGATGTTAAAGCTTTGTCAGCCACAAGGTGATGTTTTATACCTAGATTGAAGGATATCTAAAATTCAAGTGGACCACACCATATGAAAAAGTGTGGACAATGATATTCACATTTGAAAAGCTTCCGAAAGCCTACAATGATGTTTATTTGTCATCCAATCTATTTATAAGGTCACGTAGGCATGAATGAATGGAAAACAGAAATATTAGCTTATCAACTTTTGCAGCTCCCAGTGAGTTCGGTGGGAAGTGTTCAATTTTGATTGTTTTCTACTATACGTATCGCTTGAGCTTTTGATCTACTCTTCTTTTTTTTTTTTTTGTTTTTTTTGCCCATGTCCCAAAATAACTGGCAAAATGAATGGATGGCTTGGATAAAACACATATATCATGGTGGGGCCCACAACTTTAATACTAGGTGTTGGGGTCATAAGCCAAGCTGCATCGACGATTTAGATCTTGCCATGAAAAGATATTGCTTTTTCGTAATTTCATGGCACGGTGAATGAATGAAAAAATAAAGAAGAAGTCTTTCTTATTTGATCCTAGCCGTACGTTGCGAGTCCGGATAACCAGGAATGCAGGGATCCATCTAAACGGAAAAGGAAAGACATACATTGTTGTCGGTTGGATATGAGTCTGGATTCTCTGTTTTTCACAGTCAAAAATTCTGTTTTTGTTGTATTGGCACATCATCATATGTTGCATTTAATGCAGAATCGCTAATAACATCAGTAGTAACACGAACCAATCACATTGCAAGGGAGATGATCCGGATTCGTTGGCCATCATGCCAGCGGATTAGCCTGTTTGGGCGGTGGGATTAGAAGGGATTAGGTGGGATGGGATTAAAAAACATATTTATAACCTACTGCAGGGATTGTCCCCTGTTGCCATGGGATAAGATTAATGTCATGCTTTGTTATGATATGATCCATCATTTGAAATTACTGAGAATAACACACATGTTATATCTAAACTGTTCATTTGTTTTGTAACCTCATTGTATGGCATGGGCTAAAAAATGAGGTAGATTCTGTTGGGGACAAAACATACAAGTCCGCAGACTCGGACTAAATGCCTCGGGCCACCAAAGGATGTGTCAAATCCGAGGAGTTATTCGCTAGACCGAGGCAAAGGTTGAGTCGGCTCCGACGGGTCGGTAGGGTCGTCAGTGTCTCGGGCATGCTTCGGGCGGACCTCTTTATCGGATCGACCGTCACAAGATGAAGCCGCACTCCGGATGTCTTGGGATAAGATTCCCGATCCCGAAGCTCACGGGATCGGATGAAGGCATGAGACGGGCACGATCCTGTTTCCGTGATCCCAGGAGAAGATTCCGTGATCCCAGGAGAAGATCTCGCGCACAATACCAGGAAGAGAATCCTCGTACGATTAAATGCCCCAGCAGCTATAAAAGAAGGGGGGGGCCCTCACCTTGAGAGGTACGAAAACAAATTCCTCCAAAAGACTTTTCAATACTTTAAGACCCCGAGTCCAGGCCTGACTTTGGCATCGGAGGGTCCCCTGCGCTAGCCAGGGTCTCCTTTGTCCTTTTTCTGTGCAGGCATACAAGGATCCAGGAGGACGAACCAGATAATTGCATCAACAGTTTGGCGCCGTCTGTGGGAACGTGCAAAAAGCCATCCCGTACCTCTATATTGAGTCCAATGGTGATGACTAGAAGGACGGTCCGAAGAAGATTTGAATGAGAACGCGATTACAGGGCCACCCGGTCCAATCGCCTTTCCCGAGAACGCACCTAACAACCGCCGACGAGGGGCGACCGAAACGCAACAATCAACGGGTCGCGACGATGGGCGGTTGGACAAGGAGGTTCAAGAAATCCGTTCGATATGAATACGATGAAACAGATGCTGGAACGAATGTATCAGCAAATGCAGCCACTTCCGCATCCTCAAGGGGAGACGGCGCGCGCCGGCGGCGGTTGATCCTCAACCTTCCGCGCGCAGTCCTTCCGGCCGAGCCAACCCCAAGGCGGGTCGGAACCATCTCCAGCGCAGTCGGCCAACGCCTCCCTCCCCCGACTGATCTTCGGCACGAAATAGAACGAAGAAGGCGCAATCGCCCTTCCATGGAAGGCACGGCAGAAAGCAGCAAACCTTGGAAAGCCGACATTCAAAATTTCAAAAAGAAGTGCGGGAAGAGATGGCAAAAGAGATGGCAGACATAAAGCACGGCCGGAATGTATATTAAACCGGGTCCGAAGCGAAAGCGTCCCCCTTTGTGGACTCGGTAATGAAAGCCCGATTGCCCGAGAGGTTTCGATTACCTCAAATCACTCCTTTCACCTAAGACCGACCCGACCGAGCATATTGAATGCTTCAGAACCTATATGGAGCTCCACGATGCCTCGGATGCAGAATGTGTCGGGCCTTTTCTCTTACATTGACTGATGTAGCTCGACTGTGGTTCAAACAGCTGAAGCCAAAATCCATCAGTTCATTCGTTGAGCTAAGCAACGCCTTCCTCACCAACTTCATCGGCGGAAAGAAAAAATTAAAGCCCCCTGCACATCTGAATAACCTAGTTCAGAAGCAGGGAGAGCTATTGAAAGATTACATCAAGCGTTTTAATTTTGAATCCCTTCAAGTTCGGAAACATTCGGAAGAAACGGCCCTCAATGCACTCATGCAAGGAGTTAGGGATAAGCCATTCCTGGCATCTCTAGACAAAACTCCGCCCGATACTCGCAGAATTTATGTCACGGTCCGATAAATATGCCAACGCTGAGGAAGCGCGAATCCTGCGTGAAAACAAAAACACGGCCAAAGAGTCGGCCCGAAAACAAACCCACACCGCCGGGGGAAGGAAACGCAAAGAGGATCAAGCACGTGACGAGCGAAGGTCCGGAAAACGGCCGGATCGAAAATTTTCCACATATACTCCCTGAATAAGACTCGGGAAGAGGTACTGATGGAAATAAAAAACGAAGGCTTTGTCAGCTGGCCCAGTAAGCTCAGGAGTAATCCTAATCGGCGGGATAAGGATAAGTACTGTCATTATCATCGCGATCACGGGCATAACACAAGTGATTGCCGTCACTTAAAAGAAGAGATCGAAAGACTCATAAAAGACGGCCGACTCAGAGAACATATGGTCAAAGCTGGGGCGGCTGAGGCGCGCCCGACCGAGAGTCAGCCCATGGAAGAAATCCGGACGATTATCGGCGGTCCACAATGTGGGGGCGACTCAAACAACGCGCGAAGGAATCACGCACGAAAACTTAGTCAGCCTCAGTTCGAGCTCATGATTATAGATCGGCCATCAAAGGAGAAGAAAAGAGAAAGATAGTGCATCTCGTTCACAGAAGAAGATGCCCGAGGCATCTATCACCCCCACGATGACGCATTGATTGTCACCCTGACTATCGCTAACCGAAAGGTGTTTCGTATACTAGTCGATACGGGGTCATCTGCAGACGTGTTATTTACTCAGGCGTTCGACAAAATGGGGATCGAACGATCCACACTGCGCCCAGTTCGGACCCCGTTGATCGGTTTTTCCGGAGGACAGGTGCTGCCTGAAGGAACTGTCTCATTACCACTCACTGCTGGCAATGCTCCACATCAGACGACGATGATGATTGACTTCCTGGTCGTCGATCAACCCTCGGTATACAATGCGACACTCGGCCGACCTTCATTGAGTCTCCTCCAGGCAGTGGTATCCACATACCATCTTACAATGAAATTCCCGACCGAGTCAGGAGTCGGAATTGTTAAGGGAGACCAGCAAGACGCAAGGCGATGTTACATGATAGCTGTAAAAGGAGCCGCCGACAAGATTCTGACCAACACATTAACAATCGAATCGTTGGACCCTCGGGGCGAGAATTATGAACGAGGACAGCCGGTCGAAGATCTTGTCTCAATCGCCTTAGTCGAAACAGATGGATCCAAGACAGTGCGAATTGGCTCATCTCTGCAGTCCCCTTTGAGAGAAAAGCTGATCGCCTTGCTCCGAGAGTACGCCGACGTATTCGCTTGGAATCATGAAGATATGCAAGGGATCGACCCCTCCGTGGTGACTCACCGGCTTAACGTCGATCCGTCATATCGACCGATCCGACAGAAGCGACGACCGCTTGGCCCTGAACGATACGCCATCATCGAGAAAGAAGTCAACAAACTACTACAGGCTAATTTCATAGAAGAAATACACTATCCAGAGTGGGTCGCGAATGTCGTGCTTGTGAAGAAGTCCAACGGGAAATGGCGAGTCTGTATTGATTATACCGACTTGAATAAAGCCTGCCCCAAAGATAGCTTTCCGCTTCCGAGGATAGACCAGCTAGTAGATAGCACAGCCGGACATGAGCTCCTTAGCTTCATGGATGCTTAGTCGGGAGAGAATCAACTTGTAATGCATCAAACCGATAACTCAAAAACTACCTTTGTCACCGACAAAGGCCTTTATTGTTACCGAGTGATGCCATTTGGTCTGAAGAATGCCGGTGCAACTTATCAAAGGTTAGTTAACAAAATTTTTGCTCGACTTATAGGCCGAACCATGGAGGTATACATCGACGACATGCTTGTCAAGAGCATACACGCGGCGGATCATGTGAATGATTTGGAAGAAATGTTTCTAATCCTACGGAAGTTACGGATGAAGCTGAATCCAAGTAAATGTGCTTTTGGAGTAGGCTCCGGAAAATTCCTCGGTTTCTTAGTCAGTCAGCGAGGAATAGAGGCAAACCCTGAGAAGATAAAGGCTCTGATTGATATGGAATCCCCCAAAACCATTAAGGACGTCCAAAGATTGACCGGACGAGTCGCAGCACTTAATCGATTCCTGTCCAGAGCTACGGATAAATGTCTCCCTTTCTTCAATCAATTGAAAGGGAGACAAGCGATGGGTTGGACGGAAGAGTGTGAAGCAGCATTCCAGCAATTAAAATCATATCTCGGTTCTGCACCTCTCTTATCAAAACCCGAACCAGGGGAGTCGTTGCTCCTCTACCTAGCCGTGTCCGAGGCAGCTGTTAGCTCGGCTTTGATACGAGAATCTGAAGGAAAGCAACTGCCGGTTTACTATGTCAGCAAAGCATTACTGCCGGCAGAAACAAGATACCCAAGCTTGGAGAAAGTTGCCTTGGCTTTAATAACTTCATCTCGGCGGCTTAAGCCGTATTTCCATGCCCACACCATCATTGTAATGACCGACCTTCCGCTTCGCCAGGTACTGCAAAAACCAGAAGCTTCCGGCCGACTCACCAAATGGGCTATCGAGCTGAGTGAGATTGATATTCAATACCGACCAAAGGCAGCAATCAAAGGGCAAGCCGTAGCTGATTTTATCGCCGAAGGAACACCTTCAACCGAACTCTCAGTGAACGATACGCCGAAGGTCGATGCAGTGCCCGCCTCGACCGCTTCCCCTTGCCCTATTCCATGGAATCTGTATGTCGACGGTTCTTCCAACTCGAAGGCCAGTGGGGCTGGGGTAGTGCTGGAAACCCCCGATCACACCTATATACAGTATGCCTTACGACTTGGATTTCAAGCGTCGAACAATACGGCGGAATATGAAGCGTTGCTACTCGGCCTCCGACTCGCCGCTAGCATGGAGGTCACGCACCTAAGCGTTTTGAGCGACTCTCAGTTGGTTGTTAACCAAGTTACCGGTGTATACCAGACACGGAAAGACCGGCTAAGGGCTTATATGGAGAAAGCGAAAGAACTTATCAACAGATTTCAATTCTGTCGTGTAACTCGGATACCTCGTACGGAAAACAGCAAAGCCGATTTGCTAGCAAAGCTCGCCTCGGCCGAAGAAGACGATATACCCAGGTCCGTCCCTGTCGAATACGTCGATAAACCAAGTATAGACGAGCCAATTAGCGAGGCCGTCAATACAATCGACTCGGAACCATCCTGGATTGATCCAATCCGCCAATTCCTTGACGAAGGAAAGTTGCCAGAAGATCGCACCGAGGCCCGACGAATTAGGATCCGAGCTTCCCGTTACACCATACTCAACGGGACCCTTTATAAGAAAGGATACTACGCCCCGTTGCTGCGGTGCCTCAAACCCAGCGAGGCAAACTATGTGTTACGGGAAATTCATGAAGGAATCTGCGGAAACCACTCTGGAGGGCGATCCCTCGCCTACAAGGTCTTACGACAGGGATACTACTGGCCCACTATCCAACACGACGCTCGTGAGCTCGTTCAAAAATGCGAACTACTGACCCTCTTTACTAACGGAGATAGCAGTGGATGCCAACGCTGCTTGTATGCCTGAGAGAGTCACCGACGATCAGGCGGAGCGCCCTGCTTCCGTCGTTCCTTCCCGTGGCGGGTCATCCTTATTAACCCGCCCGGGGAGGCCCAACTTACCAAGGGACATGGAGGAAGATGAAGAGGAAGAAGATGAAATTTTAATCGCCGGAGGAACCCCTGACCCAGTTCCTGCTGATGAATCGGCGCAGGCCGAGTCTGAAGGGGAAGAATCGGGGGAAGATTTAAGCGGTCCGGTTCCTTCAGTCTTGACTGAGGCGGACTTGGACAGAATTCGAGTCGGGTATCATATCCCCGAGTCGGTCATCACGTATCTTCCTCGCCCGAATGACCTGCCAGATCACCCTCCTGCTGGGGCAGTCGCAATTTACCAAGTATCGATGCAGTGCGGCTTGCGTCGGCCCTTCAGACCATCGTCAGGGGAGTTTTATCTCGCATACGGATTGCCCGGGCAGATAGTCCCGAATGGGTGGAGGAACTTACTCGGATGTGCGGTGTTGTGGTGAGATGGAGCGACCACCGCTCACGATCGGCGAGTTTCTCCACTGACAAGTGCGGGTAAATCCGAACTACCATGGCTTCTACGTCTTCTCTGCTTGGCGAGGCGGAGGCGGTTCACGATAACCGACCCTCCCACTTCCAACAAACATTGGAAAGAGCGTTGGTTCGGGCATGTGGTCGATGGGAGACGGACGAGTCGGGTCTTGCGAGGCTCGTGTCCCTCGGACATTTCAGAGCCGGTGACTTGGGTCTTCTCTCCCTCGCCCTTTTTCATTTTTTTTTTTTTTTTGTCGACTAGCCTATAAAGTGGACCGGCCGAAGCTCGGCACCCCTGCCTCGGCTCGGATCAAAGAGTTGAAGTCGTTGGATCCAAGGGACAGGTCTTGGGTGCTTCTTCAGCTGGAGCGCCTTCACCTTGCAGGTCTGGACTCGAAGTTACAGGTAATTAAGAACGAATCTTGAATTTTTCAAATTTCCGCCGACTTACTTCACCTTGCTCTCCCCCTCCTTTTTTTGTTTTTGCAGACTCGAAGCTCGTCCCAACCTAAGGATTGTCCCCGAACCGGAGATGACTGGAGCTCGTCCTGCCCTTAGACCAGTCACGAAGTTGAAGGCTCCTCCACGGTCAGTTCTTCTTTCAGAGCCTCGGCCACCGAAGAGGCAAAGGGTGCCGCGGAAGGAGAAAGAGCCAGCGAGCTCTTCTGCCCCTCCGGTCGTCGTGATTCCCGACCCGGACGAAAGGGCGGAAGAGACGGCGATTGCTGCTTCGGATCCTCAGGCGGCACCTGACTCGGCACGCGTTGAGACGACGGTGCCGAGTCGGGAAGAAGAGACCGGGGCCACGACCTCAAGGGGGGAGGAAGAGACGAGGACTGCGTCCTCCCGAGGGGAAGAGACGAACCAGGAGGGGCCGTCAATCCTGCAACAAGTGGTGTCGGGGATGGTTCCTTGGGCCCTGGCCCATGGGTGTGAAAGAGAGTTCGTGAAACTGTACAACGCCCCGTCATCGCAGACCGTCAGCCACGCTGCCCGGATGCTTTTTGAACTCGCTCCTTGCTTAATCAAGGCCAGCAAAGAGCTATCCTCAACTCATCGGCTACAGGCTCTTCTGTCTGAGGCCGAGATCCGGGTCGGCGTCCTGACAGGCGAGGCGTCTCTTGCTCGGAAAGCTGCCGAAGACGCGAGGGCAGAGGCGGCTTCTTCCAGAAGGGCCCTGGACGAAGCGAAGGCAGAGGTCGCTCAGGCACTGGTTCGACTCTCCAAAGCCGAAGAGGAGAATCAACGAGTTCTGGCAATCCATGCTTCGTGCGCGGATGACTTAGCTCGGGCTAAGCTTGAGGCGGCGGAGCGCATTCAGCCAACGAGAAGACTCGGAGGCCGAGACGGCTAGGGACCAGCCGTCAAGCATTCCTTGAGTCGGGAGTTTGAGGCGAGAGGATCGCTGTTCCAGGCGGATATACGGAATGCGTCGAGGATATAAAGAAGTCTTTTCCTGACCTTGACCTTTCAGAATCGAAGGAGGAGGAGCCTCCGAATCCGAGAATCCGGACGCCGCCGCTGAACAGCCGGGGACGGGGCCGACGCATGAAGACTTTGGTTTTTTTATATGTAAATATTTTTTTGCTCCGATGTATTCGGTTGCTTTTGTACTTACACATATTCGGACGAATGAAAAAGCATGTCTTTAAACATCAAATAGTAAGCTAAGGATAGTAGACCTTGAGGTGTTCAGCGTTCCATGGATGAGGCAATGACTGTCCGTTCAGGTCTTCCAGCCGATATGTTCCTGGTCTAATGGTGCCCGAGACGATATAGGGTCCTTCCCAATTGGGTCCCAGTGTGCCCGACCCAAACTCCTTAGTGTTGGAAAACACTTTCCGAAGAACCATATCTCCCCTTCGGAATCTTCTAATCTTAACTCGGGTATTGTAGAACCGAGTCACTTGTCGTTGTCGAGCCTCAGTGCGCAGAGCCTCGCCCTTTCCCTTTGTTCGTCCAGAAGGTCGAGTCCGAGTGCAAGGAGTTCTTCATTCTCTTCTGCATTGAATAAGGTGATTCGAGCCGAAGGTAATCCGATTTCGACGGGAGTGACTGCTTCCGAGCCGTAAGCGAGTGAAAACGGAGTTTCTCCTGTGGCCGTTCGGGTTGTAGTTCGGTAAGCCCAAAGAATTTTCGGGAGCTCTTGGCCCATGCTCCTTTGGCCCAGCTTGGTTCGAAGATGTTGCTTGATAATCTTGTTAACCGCCTCGACTTGTCCGTTGGTTTGAGGGTGATGCGGTGATGAATAAATATTCATGATTCCGAGGTTCTTGCACATCTCACGAAAGCTCCTATTATCAAATTGCCTTCCATTATCTGTGACAATGGTACGGGGTACTCAATCGGCAGATAATGTTTTTCCATACAAACTCGGTGATCTTATGCTCGGTTATTTCTGGCTAATGGTTCCGCCTCGGCCCACTTCGTAAAATAGTCCACTGCTACCACAGCAAACTTGGTCTGCCCTTTTCCCATAGGGAGCGGTCCTATGAGGTTAATGCCCCATTGTGCGAAAGGCCAGGGACCAGTCATCGGCGTCAGTGCCTCGGGTGCTTGCCTCGAAATTGCCGCAAACCGTTGGCATCTGTCGCATTTTTGAACGAGCTCACGAGCGTCGTGTTGGATAGTGGGCCAGTAGTATCCCTGTCGTAAGACCTTGTAGGCGAGGGATCGCCCTCCAGAGTGGTTTCCGCAGATTCCTTCATGAATTTCTGTCCAAGTCCGCCTCAGTCAAGACTGAAGGAACCGGACCGCCTAAATCTTCCCCCGATTCTTCCCCCTCAGACTCGGCCTGCGCCGATTCATCAGCAGGAACTGGGTCAGGGGTTCCTCCGGTGATTAAAATTTCATCTTCTTCCTCTTCATCTTCCTCCATGTCCCTTGGTAAGTTGGGCCTCCCCGGGCGGGTTAATAAGGATGACCCGCCACGGGAAGGAACGACGGAAGCAGGGCGCTCCGCCTGATCGTCGGTGACTCTCTCAGGCATACAAGCAGCGTTGGCATCCACTGCTATCTCCGTTAGTAAAGAGGGCGATTCCGCAACGTTCCAAAAACGTTGCGCTTCGCCTTCGTCTCCGGAAACTCCCACCTGGGGGCTTTGAGAACTCCTATCCGCCATTATTATTATGTAATAAAGAGGAAGGAGAAACTCACCGGAGAGAAAGGAACAGTGGCGGAAAGAAGTGCCGACGATAAAGAGAGAAGAAAGGAAGGAGATGAAAGGCTACGCAAATCCCAGAGAAAACGCAGAGCGAGAATGGCAAGAGCAGTAAAAGTTCGAAGTGTGGGACCCCTGACGTTTTATAAGGTCGCCCTACGGCGGAGACATTAATGGGGAAATGATTCGACGCCTGTATCGATTCCCCCACTCGACACGTGGAGCACGCCGACTAGCAACAATAATAGCTTTACTACGTGTCCAATCCTCATTGGCGGGACCTGCGATTTGATAGCTGACGGCGCATACGATGTCAGAAGCTGAACCGTCCCCATCAAAGGTCTCAATGAATGCGCTTAACGACTACTTCTCGTCTCGGACTAAGTTATGAACCGACTCAGCACTCGCTACTCCTCAGTGTCATATGAAAACACTCGGAGTAAGGGGGCTTACTGTTGGGGACAAAACATACAAGTCCGCAGACTCGGACTAAATGCCTCGGGCCACCAAAGGATGTGTCAAATCCGAGGAGTTATTCGCTAGACCGAGGCAAAGGTTGAGTCGGCTCCGACGGGTCGGTAGGGTCGTCAGTGTCTCGGGCATGCTTCGGGCGGACCTCTTTATCGGATCGACCGTCACAAGATGAAGCCGCACTCCGGATGTCTTGGGATAAGATTCCCGATCCCGAAGCTCACGGGATCGGATGAAGGCATGAGACGGGCACGATCCTGTTTCCGTGATCCCAGGAGAAGATTCCGTGATCCCAGGAGAAGATCTCGCGCACAATACCAGGAAGAGAATCCTCGTACGATTAAATGCCCCAGCAGCTATAAAAGAAGGGGGGGGCCCTCACCTTGAGAGGTACGAAAACAAATTCCTCCAAAAGACTTTTCAATACTTTAAGACCCCGAGTCCAGGCCTGACTTTGGCATCGGAGGGTCCCCTGCGCTAGCCAGGGTCTCCTTTGTCCTTTTTCTGTGCAGGCATACAAGGATCCAGGAGGACGAACCAGATAATTGCATCAACAGATTCAAAACTTATGTGGCCCCAAAAAAGTTTTCAATGGTAAGTATTCAATACCCGTTGCTTTCTATGATAGGGTCCACTTGAGCATTAGATTTTCCTGATTTTTTGGCCCATGCTCTAAAATTTTCTTGATAAATGGGTGGACGGTGTGGATATAGCCCACACACCATGGTGGGACCTACAACAACTTGCTAACATTGAGTGAAATTGGCACGTGACCCAATGCAATTCTATTTAATGTAATTCCAAGCTTTTCCATTCTTCCTAGACATGGAGTGGAATTGGCACGGGACTAGATGAATCCTATCTCACCTAATCCTTTCTAATCCCACCGCCCAAACAGACCCTAATGCTATCAACGCGGAACTTGAGTCAGCTAAAGCTAGCTCCTTTCAGGCTCAAACGGCGTTGATGGTTTGGCTTAGGCTCGGAGCTGGAACATATAGCCGCTCCTCGCTGAAGCTAACTAGCCGAGCCGAGCGAGAGTAACTGCCCTCAGTATAATTCGTTCGGAGAGGAATATGCGTGGCCTTCTCCGAGACTTTTTTCACCTGTTAGATAACTACAATGTGAGGGTACTTTGGAGATAAGATACTTTCTTGGGTCGGTAACGTGATTGTTTAAAGTTTGAACTTGGAAAGGCACATGTCGCCCAATCGTAGGTGTAGGAAAAGACTGGACGGTCAGGATCAGCCCAGGGTCCTTTTTCAGTTGAATGTGGAATATCGCTGCATTCCTCACTTTAATCGGCTACTTGAAACACAATTACCAGCTTGTTTTAAGGGTACGGTTCATCCACGGTGGCTCAACCGATCAATGGCCTGGATTACAGTACCGTGGGCTCGATTTCTACAAAATGAAAACCCGAGCACCTTTTTGCAGGACGTGGATTTCGCAAGAAGTTCTTGTGCTGGAGCCTGGAAGCTACGTCGGCCACGGTGATTGTGGCGTTTGTGAGAAATGGACGCGGATTGCGGCCTACCCCCTCAGCGCAGGGAGCTGTGGGGCCCACCGTGATGTAAGTGTTTTATCCACGCTGTTAATCGTTTTTCTCAGATAATTTTAAAATGTTAATATGGAAATTAAGCAGGTCCACAACTCCAGTGGACCACACCAAAGGAAGCTGCAGGGATAATGACACCCACCGTTGAAACCTTTCTAATGGCCACAGTGATATTTTTTTACCATCCAACCTATTAATAAGGCCGTGTAAACGTGGATGAAGTGGAAAAATAACTATCTGCTTGATCTAAGGGCCTGTTTGGCCAGGCAATTTTGAAGGGATTAGGGTGGATTGAATGTGATTTAAAGGTAATGATGGTGATGTCAGTGGATTGCCTTAAGATCCATGGGATTGCTATATCCTGAGATCGGTATCCCGTCTGTTTGGCACGCCTAATCAATCCTGATATCTATCTTCCAATCTGCCCGGCCAAACAGGCCCTAAACTTCTCTAGCTTCCAAGAAATTTGTAATGGTGAACGTTAAATCCCTACTTTGTGGTTCACTTAAGTCCTATACCACCTTAATTTTCATAATATCATCTTAAAATGATATGTGAAAACGGATTAACAGCATGGATGAAACACTTACATCACGGTGGGCCCCAAAGAGCTCTCCCCGCCCGGATTTCGGACGCAATCCGCGTCCGTGAGAAATCCACTAATTCATCCGTTTTGTTAACATCCAAAAATCAGGTGGATCCCACTGTTTCCTTCTGTGTGGCCTACTCTAATTTTGATTTCACCTTCTTTCTTTTTTATCATATATCTTAAAATAAACTTGTGAAATGGATGAACGGTATGGATTTCTCAAAAACCATCATAATGCCAACACCTAACTTTTCAGCACAGGAAACTTACTGTGAAAGGCTTTCACAGAAAATCTCTCGTCACCTTGTGCTTGTCCTTTTTAATTCCTGCATCCAAGCTACTGGATTTTTGTGGCATTTGTCTCCCGGTTAACCTGCCAGATTAACGGGTCTTTACTCTTACGCGGGTGGTAGACTCCCAGGATTTTCAACACCGGGTCAAGGGTTTGAGTACCCACCAGTGGTGAAATCCCACGGCATGTGTGTGTGGGGTGCGTGTGCGTGTGTAAAAATAAAAAACCTACCAGATAAACGGTTTGGATCACATGGACCCCTATTGTACGCACGGTACATATTCAGGAGGTGCCAGGATACGTTTGTGTCAAAGTTCATGCGGGTGCACGTGCAAATATGGAACGTGTGTGAGATCTGAGCTTTCTACAACGTTGGGCATAATCGTAATTTTCTGTGCATCCATCCGTTTTGATATATGATGTGGCCCACCTGAGGTGTAAAATGGACTGATTATCATGAGAAAATGTCTAAACACTGTAGCTCACCTGGTGGAAAAGATCAGATCTCACATACGTGTTACGCTGTAACACTTGCACCCGCGTGTGGATTTCCACAGCTTCCACACTCGTGTGGAATTAGCAAACCTCTGTATACAGTATACTCGAAACCACAGTATGTGTTAGTAGACCCATGGTTCTTCGATCTGTACCGTTGGTATGATATACCATTCATGGACAGTGCATAACCCAAAAAAAAAAAAACCTGATGGGCCAATTTTACCCTTGATAGGCAACCTGCATCGACGGTCCATGTTCAATAGAAGATAGGTCAAAACTGGGATCTTCTTCTGTGGAACGGTTTTGGCGCATGCTCCATACTCCGCTGGCACACCCATGTTTAGGGACTAGGATTGCGTAGCGTAGCACACAGCACCCACGTAGGTGGTGTGCGCAACTGGAAAAGCTCTGTGGGCCCCACCATGATGTATGTATTTCATCCACACCGTCCATCCATTTTTTTCAAATCATTTTAGTGCATGAGCCCAAAAATCAGTATATAAAAATCTTAGCTGGAGCACACCATTAGAAACAGTGGAGATTAAACGCCCACCACTAAAAACTTCCTAATTCCAACTGTAATGTTTATTTTCCATCCAACCTGCTGATTATGGCACATAGAACCGGATGAAGGTAAAACACAAATATCAACTTCTTCCAGAACTTTTATAGCCTCTAAGAAGTTTTAATGGTAAGCGTTCAATCACCATTGTTTCTAAAGGTGTGGCCCACCTTATTTTATTCTTAGATGACGACGACGATGATGCTTAATTAACTGTAGGATCATTATTTCAATGGTCAGATTGACCCGACCATGGGTCCCACCAGCACAGCAGACCCCCGTAATCTACCGACAAACACTAGGCGATGGAAGTATATATGATTTCTCTGAAGTTTCCGTACGATTTTGTCCATTTGACAAGCATCTGCATGTAGGATATTCTGGAATATGTGACGCAGAGTTAAAGTTGTGATATACACGGGGGAGTCGCTCCCTTCCGCAAGCAAGAACACTTGCTAGTATGCCATCAACGCGGATTTGATGCGATCCCTATGCGACACTGACCATGGGGCCCATCTCGATGTATGCGTTGTATATCCACACTGTTCATCCGTTTTTCAAGAAGATTTTAGAGCATGGTACAAAAAATGAAGTAGATACAATCTTAGTTGGACCACACGGTCAGGATAGAATTTCCAACATTAAAAGCTTCTTAGGGCCACAGAAGAGTTTTGGATCAATGTGCTATCTGTGTTTTCCCTTCATCCAGGTCTTTTTATCGTTACCAAATGGTTGGATGTCAAATAAACACTACGGTGGACCCTAGGAAGTTTTAACGGTGGGCGTTCAATGACCAATGTTTCATGCGGTGTGGTCCACTTAAAATATATATCTAGTTTCATTTTTGGTCCGCATCCTAATATGATCTGAAAAAACAGATGGACAGCATAGATATACAAAGCATACATCGAGGTGGGTCCCACAGTCAGGGTTGAATCCACATGCTTGATCCGGAGTCGAAGCTAATCCGCGTACGTATAGAATACAGGTACTACATCCAAGCTTTGCATCGGTTGGCCCACGCTCTTTACATCTTACATCTTAAAATCAAAATCCGGCACTTTCATTCTCCTTAGGTGGGCCACGGTGCATCTTTTCGTCGTCCACTAACCCACCTCGAGAGCGAGACGGAATGATTTTCAGACCTGAACATCTAAACAGTCCGCTCAGCTTGAACAACAGCTAGGATCTTCCACACGTGCCCTGGCATGTGTTCTTATGAGTAGAGGGACAGGCTTCACACGCGTGGGGGCTTACAAAATACCAACAGTAACGAACACCACGACACGTCCTGCTCAACGTGAATCCGACGTTATCCATCAGGAGTGGAGAGTAGTGAGGAAGCCCAGACAGAGAGATTTTCACCTGGAGCCGGAGCTCTTTGGGGAACTATCTGATATGTGCACAGAATCCAATCCGATCACTAAATGAGTCATCTCTGGAAACTCCCAAGGGTCAGAAATCAGTCTGATCGAAAAAATGGGTGGGCCAAAGCGTAAAGTTGGAGGGATGCCCACCCTTGATTTTCATTAGGACCCACTTGAGTTGTAAATGTTACGTCTATGTTGCAGAATTGATGGATCGTCTATATATGCATCAATAAAGGAGATTCAACATCATCATTTTAAGGCATACCCGATTGGGAAGACATCTCGATGCCTCGATGTCGATGACAAAAGTCTTGATCTTCCGTACCTCACACTCTTAGGAGAACCTTCAATGAGACTTGAGTTTTCTCGCTCATGTTGGTGAGTGGACCAAGACATCTATTTATAGAAAACGAGGGATAGAAGTTTACCCATCACACTTCTCACCTCTAGGGTTTCCACACCGTAAGTTTCCATATTCAGTTCAATAACTGTGTATAGAAGCCACGATTCAAACGACCCGCCCCAAATCTATTTAGAATAATCACAACTATAGTGGAGCCTACTGAATCAAGCAATCTAAATAATCCAACGGTCGGATCTAAAATGATGATTATGTGTGGCCCACTTAATGGAGTCTTACAGTAAAATCACGTACTTTTCGCCTAACCTTTGTCCAAGCCACATGAAGGGCTTGTATGGCCTCAATTACATGTATACATCACCTCAATTACATGTATACATCACGTGGATGAGTTCTTTTCTTGTCACAACTTTTTTTCTTTTTTTTTTCATACTCTTTTATTTTATTACTGTTTATCATTACATATTATTGAAAAGAACATAGTTGAATAAGATATGTCCTGATGAAGTAATTTAATTAGCATTGAATTGGGCCTAGCCCATTATATGCATGGCTCACACAGTTTGTACACACAATGAAACAATATAAATAAGGGAGGAGATATTCGTTGATAGAGTGCCTTTAATCAGGTGTAGTAATGATTAGTCAATCGAGGAATTCTTAGGTTGATCGAAACACACTATAATATTTCCAGTTGACTAAGATCTATTTTGAGTAACTAAGAGACTTTGTTGATGTCTCGATCGACTGAAAGTGTGACCGAGCAAAACGTATAAGTGCAGGTTTTTGTTTCTAATTTCATATGAAAGTGTACAAATAAGCTTCTAATTACATAATTAGGATATAACGAAAGAAGCTTAACACATTTTCAAGAGTTTTGATAGAGAAGCTAAGGTTTCTCGTCTATAAGTTGTTTCATCTCCTGTAACTTTCTGATTATAGTGGATTATTCATTACTTGGTGCCGTGGTTTTTTCCCACAAGGTTTTTTCACGTAAAATTCGTGTGTTATATGTTGTTGCTTGAATTTTTCTTTTCCTATTGCATTGTGTGATTCTGTTTAAGGTTGCTTACAACACTCCAGACAAGTCGTGTTCTGGCTTGTCGCATCCCTAACAAGTGGTATCAAAGTAAACGCTAGGTTTTTAAATTGAATCTTAGACATGACATCAAGGGGATCGAATGTAAAGTTCGAGACAGATAAATTCACGGCTAAAAAAATTTGAATTATAGAGATTTTTTTTTTGTTAGCTTGGTAGTACACCCACTGTCAGTTCACACTTCATTGTTAGCCATCTTAATTCAGCAAGAGTTATAGTAAGCACTTCTTGACAAAGTGAAACGTCTTAAATTGATGAAAGAAGAGTATTGTTATGAACTTGATCAAATGACGATTAACACAATTCAATTGTGCTTGACTGACGAAGTCCTTTATAATGCCATTAATGAGATGACTAACACAGGCCCATAAGCGAAGTTGTAAAGCATTTACATGACGAAATCATTCTCC
The DNA here is from genome assembly GCF_029962835.1 of Magnolia sinica. Classification (NCBI taxonomy): domain Eukaryota; kingdom Viridiplantae; phylum Streptophyta; class Magnoliopsida; order Magnoliales; family Magnoliaceae; genus Magnolia; species Magnolia sinica. The sequence goes on from NC_080573.1 coordinate 121,436,460, forward strand.
AATTGTTTATATCTGAAGAGATAGTTATACAATAAAAAATGAAATAATCGGATCTTTTTGGGCACATCAATGCCTTTAATAAACTAATTTGCAAACTGACAAGTGTGAAGGTGAAGATAGACAAAGAATACAAAGCCCTATTTTTGCTGACATCTCTTTTAAATTCCTATACGTATCTGATAGATACTTTGTGCCATAATAGAGATACCTTGGACCTTGATATTGTTATCTCATCTCTAAAGTCGAAGTAGTTGAAAAGGAATAACGGTGGATAATGTACTTTTATAAGTGCATTGGTTGTTAAGTGAAGAACGTCTATGCAAGAGAAAGGGAAGTTACGATCGATGTCCAAGTCGAAAAGCAAAGGAAAGTTGAAGTGTTAGAATTGTGGCAAGACGAGACATATAAAGAATTGTACAATCCCAAAATATACGAGGAGAAATCAGATGATCCACCAAAGGAGACCAATTCAATAGAATTCAACGAGGTGATGAGTGGTTGTGAAGTATTGTTTGTGTCTAAGGTCGGACACTTGTGTAACAAGTGAATTTTGGATACGAGAGAATCATACCACATGCGTGCTCATTGGAGTTAATTTATTACATACAATGAGTATGATGGTGGCCTGGTTCTTACGGGCAACGATCATGTCTATAAGATGATAGAAATTGGTTTGGTGTGCATTAAAAGGTATGATGGGTGCAGCGTACTTTGATTAATGAGAGGCACACTCTGTATTTAAAGAAGAATCTGATATCTCTGAGATATCTTGAGGCACTCGGATGTAAATTCGTTGGCTATGAATGTGTCTTGAAAGTTTCAAAATGGGCACTCACAATTATAAAAGCACATCGGAGCGAAAATCTTTATAGGATGATTGAGAGCACTATATCGGGTGTAGGTGCAACGTCTGTAGCGGAATCCACGTCAGCACGTGTGTAGCATGCACAGCCAGGCTATATGAGTGAGCATGGTATGAAGGTACTTCTTAATCGTGGGTTGATTCATAGATTTAGAAGTTTTGATTTATATATATGTAAGTATTGTATATACAGAAAATAATTAATGTTATCTTTTAAAGGTGAAAAAACAGCTTAGTAAAGAAAAACTTGATTATATGTACTCGAATGTGTGAGGTCGTCACCCATTGTTTCTAGAGAGTCACCATTCTTATCACATTCATTAACGCCTTATTTAGAAAAATGTTTATTTTATGAAGCATAAATTCGATGTTTTCGTCACTTTTAAGGCATAAAAGGTAATCATCGAAAAACTGACATGATGAAAATTAAAAATTTTGAGGACCGATAATGATGGTGAGTTTATTTCTAAGAAATTTAATCAGTATTGGAAGAATGAGGGGATCACAAGGCATATCATAGTGAAGCACACACCAAAGTAGAATGATATGACTGAATGTATGAATCAGACTCTTTTAAAAAGAGCCCAAAGTATGTTAAGTAACGCTAGACTAGGCAAGGAACTATGGGCTAACACGACTTGCTATTTAGTGAATCGATCTCCATTTGCACTGATTGATTATAAAATTTTAGAAGAAGTATGGAATGGTTAGGAAGTTGATTTTTTTGGGGTTGCATATTTTTTGTTATGATGCTTACTCTTATGTATCGTTAGTTGAAAGAGATAAGATAGATTAAAGGCAAAAAAGTGTACTTTTGTCGACTATGGTGATGGTGTGAAATAATATAGATTGTATAACTGAGTTTCATGCAAGATCATATTTAGTCACAACATCAAGTTCAATGAAGGTTCCTTAGTTCGCAAGGATGAGCACAAGAAAATGAAAAAATTAGTTGTTGACATTGAAATAGATGAAGTTAAAATACTTAAAGAGGTTGAGCCACGTGAAGAGGTATATGAAGAGGTGGTGGTACCATCTATTACGAGAAATCCACCGAGAAATCATAGGTTACCGTTGAGATACATGGATTATTCGAATGTTGCATTTGTCCTCATTACTGATGAAGGAGATCCATCTACCTTCCAAGAAGCATTAGATGACACCGAAGCTGAGAAGTGGATGACGGCGATGCATGATTAAATAGATTTTCTGTACAAGAATGAAATGTGGGAGCTAGTGGAGCCACCTGTTGGGCAGAAAATGATCAAATGCAAGTGGATTTTTTTACAAGAAGTCGGATAGGCATAAGGCGAGATTGGTTGCGAATGACTATGCTCAGAAAGAATGTGTCGACTTCAGTGAGATGTTTACGCATGTGATCAAACAATTATTTATCATATTTGTATTATCGTTGGTTGTCCAATACAATCTATAATTAAAACAATTGGATGTAAAGACTACTTTTCTACATGGAGAACTAGAAGAGCAGATGTACATAAAGCAACCTGAACGATTCAAGGTGTAAGGAGCAGAGAATAAGATTTACAGGTTAAAGAGGTCGTTGTACAGCCTGAAACAATTCCCTAGGTAGTGGTACAAAAGTTTGATTATTTCATGTTGAGCTAGCAGTTTATTAGAAGCCAATTCGATCACTGTGTTTATTTCAGATTACTGACTGATGAAAAATTCGTTATTCTAGTATTTTATGTTAATGATATACTTATCGCCAACCATAGCATGTTTGAAATTGGTATATTGAAGGCTTGATTATTCAGGACATTCGAGATGAAAGATCTTGGGGTTGCAAGAATGATTTTCGGTATCGATTTACACAGAGACAGTAAAAGGAATAGGCTATGGTTGTCTCAAGAGGAGTATCTTGAGAAGCTTCGACAAATTCGAATTGAAAAAAGCAAAATCAATTAGTACACCCCACGCTACTCACTTTCGACTTTTTTTTTTGAAATAATGTCCTACGTCAGATGAAGGAAAAGCAACGTATGTCTCGTGTGCTCTACTCGAGCATGGTTAACAGTCTTATATACGTCGTGGTCTATAGTAAATCAAATATTTCGCATGCAGTGAGTGTTGTGAGCAGATACATGTCAAACATCGGCAAACAACACTGAAAGGAAGTGAAATAGTTACTTTATTATATACGTTGTACGACGGACTATGTCTTGACATTCAGAAAATCTAAGGAGGGAGTTGTAGGTTATGAATGTAAATTATGCTGGTAATATGGACATCAAAAGGTCCACTTTCGATTACTCATTTGTATTAGTGGGTATAACGTTAATTAGATGTCGAAGCTTTAGTCTGTGGTTGCTCTTTATATAACTGAAACGGAATATATGACAATGATAAAAGTATTCAAGGAAGCCATTTGGTTGAAATGAATGATGAATGAGTTGGGGCTTAAGAAAAAAGTCATGCATGTGCACTGTGACAACGAAAGCATAATTAATTTGGCAAAAAACTTGGTTTACCGTACCTGGACTAAACATATTGATGTTCTTAATCATTTTTATCTGGTATATGCTAGAGGAATGCAATGTTACTCTTGAGAAGATACACACTAATGAGAATCCAATGGACATGCTTACGAATGTGGTTCCTGCAAAGAAGTTCAAGTTTTACTCAACTTCTTTTGGCTTAGTAAAGAATGAATGAAGATAGAGTGTGCATGAGAAGCGACGATGAAGGTGTTATTATGAAAGAAAGTGGAGATGGTGATAGCAACTTGGAACAGTGGAGCTGGAGGATTAAAACCATTGTGGAGATTATTAATAGAGTGCCTTTAATCTAATGCAGTGTTGTTTGGTCGACCGAGGAATTCTTAGGTCGACTGAAGTATGTTGCGATGTTCCCAGTAGACCGAGATCTGTTTCGGTTGATTGAGAGACTCTATTGATGTCTCGGTCGCTTGAAGGTGCACTGAGCAGAATGCATGAGTGCTAGTTTTTGTTTTTAATTTCATGCAGACTTATAGGCTTCTAATTACGCAATTAGGATATAATAAATGGATCTTAGCATGTTTTCAAGGGTTTTGAGGGAAAAGCTAGGGTTTCTCATTTACAAGTTGTTCATTTTCTTATAATTTCTGATTATAATGGATTGTTCATCGCTTGGTACTGTGGTTTTTTTTCTATAAGGTTTTTTCATATGAAATTCGTGTGTTTTCTATGGTTGCTTGAAATTTTCTTTCTCTACTGCGTTGTGTGATTTTGTCTGAGGTTGGTTCTGTGCCAGACAAGTCGTGTTAAGGCTTGTCGCATCCCTAACAAAATCTAGGGTTTAACAACCTATATCCTCATCTCTCTCTCTCTCTCTCTCTCTCATCTTTTCCTTATTTCTCTTCTCCTCCTTTATTCACATGTGATCTTTTTAGTTAAAAAAGGAAGAGGAGGTCTGGCTAACTGATGGTTCACATGCACGCCTTCATAAATTAGACAATTGGCAAACAAGTAACACAAATCAAACCATCAAACAAGTAACATAAATCAAACCATCCAAATTGCCAGACCCACAATGGATAGTCATAGTCTTAAAATCTGAATGAATGAATTATCCTAACCAGTTATTAATGAACATTTGTTGCTAGACTATCTTCTAATTCCAACCATTCATTCTAAATCTACCAACCACGGTTCTAGATAGTCTGATGCAAATCAATATCAGTTTTACTTGAAAATTGCATCACTTACTACGTCAATGGGAAATGAAACAAGACCCAATAAAAATGAATTGAGCTAAGTTAGAGCCAATGATACTAATTTTATTAAAGATTTTCTTAAGCCAATCCAGAACCTCCAATATTTTTGAGCTACATTGTAGATGGAGCATGTCTCTAAAGTCACATTAACCAAGCAATCCTAACCATTGAATTAATTGCTATTAGTTGAATATTGGCTAAACGTGATATGGTGAGTGGCCCAAATTCAATGGAGAAAATCCCATGGTTAATACTATCTTCTTAGAGTAATTATATGATATCCTCCATCAACAATTAGGTCACTTATGTGAAGGTACAATACTTGTGCGGTCCAACTACTCATAAGATAATCAAAAGACATGTTGTTGATTTGATTAGTATAATAAGAATGAGTGAGAAGTATAAGAAAATTGTTGTCAAGTTGTTCAAGAATTCCCAGCTCCATGCATAACTCCTTTAAGTTATAGCCTACCTGAATCACAAATTAACCTAATATTTTGTCCTTGGGTCTAAAGTTGGATTACAAATCTAATGGTTAGAGTGGATTTCACATGCACATCATGGTGAGCCCTAGCAAAAATTAAGAAGCATCATCCATCTTTGAACTGTGAAGAAAGCTAGAGAGATTCCATCTTGTATATTTTAAAAAGATGTGATCTCTGAGTTAAGCCGATCGGAATAAAGGTTATGGTCCACTTAGTGGATAATTTCTCACTTGCTAAGTGCATGTGACATCCAACACATTCAATAGATTGGACCCTCAATAGGGAATACTTTATGCAAAACTCAGCCTTATCCACTCATTAAGAGGGCCTTTGGTGCATGGTATTAGATGGGATTAGGTGGGATGGAATTGCATTTGGTCTTGTGCCAATTTCATTCAATGTTCGGAGAGAATGAAAAAGTTTGGAATTAGATTAGATGGAATTGCATCGGGTCCCATGCCTATTCCACTCAATGTTAGCAAGTTGTGTAAGTCCCATCATGATGTGTGGGCTATATCCACACCGTCCACCCATTTTTGGAGATCATTTTAGAGCACAGGCCAAAAAATTAAGTAGATCTAAAGCTTAAGTGGACCCCACCATAGAAACCAGCGGGGATTGAATACCTACCGTTGAAAACTTTTTTGGGTCACATAAGTTTTGGATCTGCCTCATTTTTAGGCCCATGCCATAAAATGAGGTTACAAAACAGATGAACGGTTTGGATATAACACATACATGTTATGCTCAATAGTTTCAAATGATGGTGGGTATATCCATTCAATGTACCACCGTATTACAAATATAGCATGAAATTAAGCTTATCCCATGGTAACAGGGGACAATCCTTGCCACGTGTAATAATTACTTTTTAAAAATCCCATCCCACTTAATCCTTCCCAATGCCATGCGCCAAACGCCCCCTAATTGTTATATTTTGCTATTTATCAATGACTACAAACTGTTTTGTACTGTGTGACTTAGTTGATGAGTGGATATGGCTGAGTTTTTCATCAGGTGATCCTCATAGCGAGACCAACCTATAGGAGGATTGGATGTCAAAAGCACTAAACAAGTTGAAAGTTATGCACTAGGTGGACCTTAAAGTGTGGTCCAAGCAGTTGGACTTTAATGACCTTTAAAATGTGCACCCACTCTTACTTTGATGGGGCCCACTGTGAGGTTAATTTAAGATCCACTCTAACCATTAAATATGTAATCCCATGTTAAACTTAAAAATAAAAATAATTAGAATGACTTATGATTTAGGTGGGCTACACTAAATGAAACGGTTGGGAGAGAGGTGTTCACCCTTGATTTTTAAAAGGACCACCGTGATGATCATATGAAATCTACTCCCACCATTATATGCCACACCATAATTTATCCCTTGAGTCTGAAAGTCAGGTTCATCCATGATTTAGGTGAGTCACATTAAAGAAACAGTTTGGAGGGCGAACATTGCCTTGTACATTGTTTCTAATCATGTGGTTCACCTTAATTATGGATGTAGCTTATTTTTTGGCCTTGGGCCTAAAATGGGGTAGTGCCATAGTGGTTAGGTGGATTTCACATAAGCATAATAGTGGGGCCCACTCGAGCACCTGAACATTTGCTCTCACCGCAACCTAACGGGCATTAAACAAATATAATAAGATACAGTGGAATGATAATACTTCAACTAATGAGGTAGCTTTTTGAAAACCTTCTTGAAAAATGTATCAAAATGCAATTTTGATATTAATTAGGTAGTTATTTATAAAATTTCTTATATTTTTATATAAGAATCATTATTCATATACCTGAACCCTAATCTCTAACAGAGAGGAATCAAAAAGTAAACTCTTATCTATATCATCTAAATTGTGGGTCTCATTGTGCAGTTAGAAAATCTCTAAAATAATGTTGATCAAGTAATCCTAACCATCCAATAAATGTTTATTAAATGGATGATTGAGAATAAAATAATGAATGATACATTTAAAGGCAAAATTAGATAGTTGATGTCATCTCTAAGTCATGCTCTATTAATAGTTGTTCAGCAATGTGGATGACTTAATTACCATAAAATTATGATATTTATGCAGTAAAAGAGTCTCCATCATTCTTCAAGTTGCGTAAAACTAACGGTATGTGATATGGTCAAAGGGGGCAATATTCTATTAGTTTTTTCACAATTTAAAGAGCGGTAGTGTCTTATCCTCATCATATGTGGCCATCTAAGTGTCTACTTTGAATGGAGGGTAGGTTTTTCCATTTGGTAGGCTTAGACATATTAGTGACTTAGATTGGATGGATCTAATTTTGGCTATTGGATTCATGGGTATGGTCATGTCGGTGGGTCCCACCTAACATCTTGTCGTATTTAAATACAAAAGTGGTGGCTTGTGTATTCACATTTTATCATGTGCAAGGATTTTCGAATAAACATGGACTCATGTACATGTGTGAAAATCCTCCCCTGCTTACAAGTGTGAAAATAGACTCACATATAAGTGTGAAAATGTGGAGAGAAGAGGTAAGTGCGATGGATGAAACTCCTCCCTCTCATCCCTTATTTAAACAAGTCTTCGTCACCTCATCACCATATGAATAGTAGAAATTATCCCCATCTTGATCACATATAGTATAGAAAATTATGAAGATCAAAGCATTCACTATCGTCTTTTATCTTCCAAGCAATAGCAATGGCCATAAGCTCAACAAGTACGTACTCCTAATTCTAATCTCCCTGTCATGATGTTCAACACAATCCAACAATTAATATTCCACTAATATGTTAATGATGTGGAGTATATATCTAAAATGACACCATTCAAGCTCTCCTAGCTATTCAAGTAATTGCCATCAAAATAATTTTAAAAAAATAGTGAGTGAAATTCAAAGTAAAAAAAAAAAGAACCTCTTATAATTGTAAATTTTGAATTATGCTCTGTCCACAATTGTGTTAGCAATTTGAGTAGTTTTTATTACGATACAACAATACTATATACTCGATTGAAGTCTTCCACAATTTTTTTTTTATTTTATTTATTTATTTATTTATTTTTTTGTGAAAAACTAACATATATATAAGTATAGACATTTAAAAGATGGATGATGCTTTCATGCATTGCAATATGCCTAAGGGCCTCAATGTATGCATGCCAGCATCAAACACGTATGGCCTTATGTGTGGTAGATATAGGTGTAGGACATGATTTAACAAATATTCAAAGAGTGTTGATATATGTTATTAGATCTTTTTTAGGTGATAATATACAAGTATATGATATTGTAAGTAAACGCTCTAATGGATTGATTTGTTTGACTCGGACTTCGCAAGACCCTATTTGGTTTGACAACATGTTGGAGCTGTAGCCTAGAGAACCAATGTGAGCCATTGTTTACTGGTGATGTGAATGTAATATTGATGATCTCAATTGTAAATCATGATAACCAAAGGTAATGGATAAAAAAAATAAATTTATGCCCAAGTTAATATATAGTGGTACTAATTTTATGTACATAAATATAAATTATACGAGAGGGATTGCTCTATTTGTCCTTATAAACTTCAGATTGGACACAAAGGTCATTGATAACTGAAAGTTGTAATTTATAGACCTCAGTATCCTATCATACAATGACTATTTAGACATGTTTTAAAACAAATATGTGATTATTTTCATCATTACAATAATGAATATGATCATCTTGTGTAAGAGGGCTGACGATGAGGTAAGATGGAAGGTCTCTTAGGCACAATTACAAGTCGTGTGCCTTCACCTTACCCTACATAGGATTTTGAGTATATCATGGATATATAATTTTGGTTTTGGCCTATTCGACATTTATGTTAATGGATCAAGGTCAAGTCACTAGTCTATAGGCTTATTTTCTCAATCTATATATGAATTACTTAAGAGTGTATTGAAATTTGATTAATCCTTAGACATGAGGAACTGTGAGGTTCAAAGGCTTAATTATATGTATTCTAACTCACTGTACAAGGTTATCAAGTGGCCAATAAAAGTAGGTGTTGCTGAAAACATCTATCAATGTTTGTTGATACTTGCACGTGTCATGTCCATTGGGCATAGACATAACAAATACCATAGTTTTCTTATTTTTCAATGGATCCAAACCTAAGAACAACATAAATACAATAACATCAGATATTAAAACATGATTAACTATATGGATGGTTTTATCAGACATGAACATGAATGATCATGTAAACAATTTCTCAATGAAGATCTTGTTGATGCTACTCTTGTAATCGTATGAGTCTTTCTTTGATCTTTTATATTTTGGTAGGGGCCGAGATCAAAAGAATGGACCTGCACGTTCACATGTGTGATGTGAGGAATGAGAATAAGAATAATGGAGGAATCTCCACTTACCACTCTCTCTTTCCCTCTCCATTGGTGATGCCTAAGGAGAGGGGATGCGTGGAGCTTCTTTTTTATGTATTTTCTCCTCTCAACAATAAGATATTATATAAGGAGTTTAGGGCTTCAAGAGTGTATACTGATACGATACTTTGCCACTTTGCAAACTTTTTTGTATCGTACTATGAGGGAAGTTCGTTAAAGCATTACATTCATGCTTGCACTTGTGATACATTCTTTTCAATATTATATTAATCCATATTCCATGCTGAGTAAGTGGTGGACCATTATATTTAAGTTATCAGGTCATCATTAAGTTTAATAAAATCATTTTTAATAGTTAAAACAAAATTTTAATAGTTGAAAACTTTCATATGATCAATTATAACATTTAATTTGACTGTATGATCTTATGACAAAATAACTTAATGATTAATTGATCTAATAGATTTAGCTATATGTCCCATTGGAAAGTTAATAGATCTCATGTTAGCCCATGTAAGAACCAATGAACTTTGATCGACATACCTAGTATCTCCCACTTTCTGTGGTTGTGAAATGACCTTGTAAAGTGAGCCAAAGTTAGTTACGATTGCCACCTTTATACATTCACAGGTCTAATGATCTAATTACCTTTAATGCACTATCAAGTCCATGATAAAACGATCATAGTCTAGGCATTTGGGTCCACATATTATTAACTTGAACTTTGATCCTTCTAATGTAAGAGTCCAAAAGGTCTACACCAAGATTTTGTATTCAAGGCTCACTCATACTCCCATGTAGGATATGATCCACAAATGTTTTTTTTTTTTTTTTTGTTAGCTTGTTAGTACACCCCACTATCAGATCACACTTCACTGTTAGCCACCCCCACTACGGATCGATACTAAGACCTCAGTGTTGAAACAAGATATCTTTTACTCAGTCTACCACTTGAGCTATGGATCAGGGTGCATTTTAATCATTTGTATCGGTCATGAAATATTAGGGCATTGAGATCTATGTAGCATAACCTTCATTGGTTAATAGCCATTATGTCCAATCTTAAGTTCCCAAGGACTAGATGATTTAATCATCATGTAACTCATACCATAATCTATTTAAAATAACACCGGATATAGTAAAGACATCACATATTCCAAAATGACCTATGGTCACCAAGATTAACAATTAAGTTCAAGCCAATCACATCAACATAGCCAATGGATTAGGGCTCACATTGATTTTTTTTGGGGCACAACTCAACATGGGTCAATAAGGGATCCATCAATTTCTTATGAATCAATTATATCATAAATTTAAAATATGAGAGGATTATAAAGTGGTTTTTTCATTAGGCCCAATGATAAAAAAATTTTAAAATGCTTTTAAAATATTTTCAATTGTTATACTTTTATTTTAACCATTAAAAATATTTTTATCGTACTTGATAATAACCTAATGGTCTACCACTTGATTCATATGGGCATTGGGTCTTTGGTGGATGGAAATGCCGATGGAGGGATTTGATCATATATCTATGCATGGATAATTCATTGTTACAAGATTTCATTGATGTGGGGCAGATGGAAATTTATAGGGTAGTGTGGTACTATAAGTAGTGTCTTCCTTAAACCACAAATCCTTCCTTATAAATAGATCATATCCCACAAGGGATCCACCTTGGAGTATTAAGAGCTTGAATGCCAATCCCTTTTAGCCGTCACTTTGTGAAGAAAGATAGTGAGAGATAATGTAAGAGAAAGAAAGAGAGAGATTGCCTCGCCTTCCTCCATCTCCATCACACATATGTACATGTGGGGTTCACCTGTGTGGATGGTGTGTTAGGCATAACTTACATTAGGGCCGCCATGTGAACTTTCAACCCCCCTTCACCTATGATAATTGGGAGAGACTTCCTATTTTGAGAGATTAATAATGATAGGTTCGAGTTCTACACCGTGTGCGTTCTATATCTCGATAAAATTTAAACCATTCATCATATATTTTACGTTTTAGAAATTTGAAATTATAAAAAATGAAAAATTTTAAGCTTAATAATTAAATCTAAAATTCTGAAAAAACCTTCAATTTTAATTTCGTTCCATTTAAAAAAAAATTCAAGAACCACAAGCCCTGTTATATATGATTGTCCATGACTCCATGGTTAACTAGATCTGTGGGTACTTGATAGAACTAACCTAATTTTAGCAAGCTCGGGTTCAATTTTTTTATCATCAAGTAATTGCGTCAGGTACCTTTTGTGACTCTTCTAAATTCAGGTCCATGTTGAGCCCATTATCTTAGACTAAATTAAAATCAAGTAGGATTGGGTCTAGTGATTTTTAATAGTAATATTATCAGTTAAACGTATATAGACTAATCTAGGAATGTAATAAGGTTTCCTAGGCCACTCATGTAAGAGAGACCAGTAATACCTAGCACGTGTCTATGTCAGACATGTCTAAGAGATTTAATCCATCTATTTGGATGGCCTAATAAAGTAAATGTTCTCATTTACCTAAATTCAACTTGAAACTTACGGGTCGTTTGGCACCATGGATTTTAGGGGATTTCAAATACCTGGTATCTTTGGCACCATAAAGTAGATCCCCTCAATTCTCAAAGAGGGGGTTTGATATCAAAGGTGAAAGCTTGTATTATATTTAAAATCCTTCCAAGAGTTGCATGTGTAAATGTGTGTTACTAGACTAATAATTTACCGGGCACATGGCCCACTAACGTTATTCCAAAATAATTAGATTATCAATTGCATCATTATAATTACTTAAATAATCATTGTACATGTAAATCAACGGTTAAAAATCATTGGTTAGACACTCGGATGTGAACTTGTGCTTGTGGCCCATGCAAGACTTGAAATTTCATCATTTTGTGGCAAAGTATATATTTTAACGGGTTTATTACAACTATTGTGTCAAACATTACATATGTACACTAATTAGAGATATTAAAGTTGATTTAATAATTAAATTCATATTAAAGTTGATTTAATAATTAAATTTAAACTCGAATTGAGGATGCTAAACATAATAAGAGAATTTCAAATTCAGGGTTAAATACGCTCTCCCAAACAGACCCTCAGATCCAAAGACCGGGATGTACCCAAACACAATCAAATTCATGTCCAGGTCTTGAAAAATAAGACTCAGACCCTTAGGTCCCGACCCGTTGATAGCCCTAAATTCTGTAACAGAGAGAAGGTGGGAAAAAACTGAGAGTAGGTCTATATGTATACATATAGGCCCATGCTGGGTGGTTCTTTACAGCTAAGCCCAACCTAATTTTAGAGGAATCACGATGGTGGGCATGTGGTGGTTCTGTATGTGGGCCCTACATTTTAGTGATCCTCACTGTTCATCTAGTGGACCTCACCATAGATGGGCATTCTAAAAAAAAAAAAAAAAAAAATCTTAATTTGAAGGATCATATAGTTCTTGACGTTATGCCATCATATCAGAGAGGTCAGGATCATTGTGAAAGCTTTGGGGCGTTTCACATTGACATTGGTTCCAATGAGATTGACGGTTTAGATCACCGAACCATGGGCCCCACGTGTATGATATCCGAAACCTACTCCATCAGCTAACCCCTGCTTTCGGTACACACGCACGAGACACTTTCGGGGCGTGTTTGGGCAGTAGGATTGGAAGGGATTAGGTGGGATGGGATTCATCTGGTCCTCTGCCAATTTCACTCTATGTTTGGGATGAATGGCAAAAGCTTGTAATTAGATTAGATGGAATTGCATTGGGTCCGTGCCAATTTCACTCAATGTTAGCAAGTTATGTAGATCCCGCCATGATGTGTGGGCTATATCCACACCGTCCACTCATTTTTCGAGATTATTTTAGAACAAGTGGCAAAAAAATCAGGTAAATCTAAAGCTCAAGTAGACCCTAACATAGAAAGCAACGGGGATTGAATACTTACCGTTGAAAACTTCTCAGGGGCTACATAAGTATTGGATCTACCTCATTTTTAATCCCATGCATAAAATAAAGTTACAAAACAAATGAATAGCTTAGATATAATACACGTATGTTATTCTTTCAAATGATGGTTGGTATATTCATTCAATGTATCACCGTATTATCAACAAAGCATAACATTAATCTTATCCCATGGCAACAGTGACAATCTCTGTCATCCGTAATAATTATGTTTTTTTGAATCCCATCCTACCCATTCCTTTTTAATCCCACCGCCCAAACAGGCCCTCCGCGTTTTCCTTCTGTTCTGTCACTCCACCGAAAGTAAGGGCGCAGTTTGGCTATTACCGTGTAACTAGCTAGGAACGTACATGGGCTCTGAGGGGCCACTGAGATATATGAGTTTTATCCACACCATCCATCCGTTTTACCATATCCGTTTAGGGTACAGGACCAAAAATTAGATAGATCCAAAGCTGAAGTGGACCACACCACAGGAGGCAGTGGTGATAATAACACCCACTGTTGAAACCTTTCTAGGGCCCACAGTGATAGTTAATTTCCATCCAACCTGTTCATAAGGTCACACAGACCTGGATGAAGTGAAAACACAAATACCACCTTGATATAGAACTTCCGTGGCCCCCAAAAAGTTTTTAACAGTAAGTGTTTAATCCCTACTGTGTGGTCCAATTGAGCATTGGAACTGCCTCAATTTTAATCTTATACACTAAAATGATATGAAAAAAATGGATGGATGGTGTGGATAAAACGCATACATCATGTTGGCCCTTCAGAGCCCCTGTCCGTTCACATGCTGGTACCTAATCCACGTCCTAAGAGTAATCGTTCACCGACCACTTTGATTCATTGGAGTTCATGGTCATCCAATCAAGGTGATTGTGGCCCACCAGACGAACAGTCTGGATATGCCTATCTCATCTATGCGGGCCCAATCACCCAATTCTGAAGAGTGGTCCACAAGATATTTCTAACATGCTAAGCGAGTGGCTTGCGTGGCCGTCCATGGCCCAGGCTTATCCCAGAAGTTCATTTTGGGCAAACGGCTTCCATTGTATTAAAGGGGATTTGGTGGGATATGATTATGCAAGGCAAGCACTTCTCTCTGTTTTTTCTCGTTCTTTCATAACTTTTTTCTTAACCATTTCGATAGAAATCTCTTTGCATCTTTTTTGTTTTCGGGTTTTTATTCTGAGCAACATTTCCTCCATTTCATGATGAATAAGACCCATTTCTTGTTCTTTTTTTTTTTTCATGTTGAATTCCTGTAATTCTACTTTAGAATTGAAGTAAAAATGCCCCATTTTCTCTGTTTTTTCTTCGTTCTTGTTAGAATCTTCTCTCTTCTATTTCACCGTCGAATTCAATATATTTCTCTTCAACTCCTCTCTGATTTTGTGTCTATTCCATCAAAGTTTTAAGGGTATTTCTTCAATTTGTCATTGAAGTACCATTTGAGCACTTTCGGACATCCTTTTTCCGCTTCGCTTTCATCTTCTTCGTGTTTGCTTGATTGCCCAAATGGCGCTTTCCTCTCCTTTAAAATTTGATCTTGTCGTTTCCGCTCGACATCTGCAAAACCCACCTTTATATCTCTCTTACAAACCTTCCAACTTCATCTCCCTGGCATCGCTCCAACCCCATGAAGAACTTTCTGCACCATCAATCTCCAATTCCAATCCTCTCTCAACCCTTTCCACCATGGAGGAGATGTCAGGCTATGGTTTATCACCTGATGAGAAAACTTTCACGACCATTATGCAGGGTTTCATTGAAGTAGGAAATATGGAAGGAGCGATGAAAATCAAAGAAAGAATGATCGAATCTGGGTGCTCAGCGAGCAATATAACAGTTAATGTTTTGATTCATGGGTTCTGTAAAGAAGGCAGAGTAGAGGAAGCATTGAATCTTGTACAGTATAACAGTGGTACTAACAGTCCGTGGGTTACCCAAACGGATACTGTTGGCGGGGGGAACGGATTGGCTACTCCCCCTGACACCAGCCAATGGCTGATGGTCGGTACTATGTGCGCCACACCATGATGTATGTAGTTCATCCATGCCATCTATCTGTTTTTAAAGATCATTTTAAGGTATAACTCCAAAAATGAGATATATCCAAATCTCAAGTGGATCACGTTACAGGAAACAGTGTTGAATGAGGGTTGACCATTAAAAACATTTTGGGGGCCATAAAAGTTTTGGATCAAGCTGATATTTGAATATTCTCTTCATCTGGGCCTGTATGACCTAATCAACAGATTGGATGTCAAATAAACAGTATAGTGGGCCATAGGAGGATTTTAATGATTGATATCCAATCACTATTGTTTTCATGTGGTGTGGTCCACCTGAGATTTATATCCCTCTCATTTTTTGGATCAATGAATAAAATGATCTTTAAAAATGGATGAACGGAATGGATGAAACACATACATCATGGTGGGGCTCATAGAGCACTGAACACCAGCCACGGAGCTGGTGTCAGCGGGAGTAGCCAATCCGTTTACGTTGGTGGAATGGTTGCAATACACAGCAGCCAAACGGCCACTTGGTGGGTATGAGATTGGCTCTACACTCAGCTCAAACCACCCGACCATCCACTGACGGCGGTAAATGCACCTGACGTAGTAATTCCATTAGCCTCGTTACACCCAAAGCCGTTTACCCAAACAAGGCCTAGACGGTCCAAAATAATATGGATTTGGGCTGCACATCAGGCCTGGACAAAGCAGGCCTGGGCTATAATTCAAAAGCCAAGATATTGCGATGATGGCCAGGACTGCACGCCCCTTCTCATGAATGGCCCGGATCTCTGACACGAGTGAGATTGCGCTGATCATAGGCCTATTTATTACTGTAATTGAGCGTATTGGGCTGTCTGCGAACTACGCCCACGCTTCCGCATCCTCCACGATGCCTCGTCATCGTACACCCAGGGCGCGTATTAGCAAGATTCGTATCGCTGCAGCGCGCGTCCGCAGACAGAGAAACGACGTCTCAGTGCCCGCGTGAAGCAGCTTCGCCTCCAAGCTCAGGTATGGAGAGAGGCGTCCACATCGTACACCCAAGGCGCATGTTAGCGAGATTAGTATCACTGCGTTTGTACACAGGAAAAGCAATTGTCTGATCGCACTTCCCGCGTGAAAAAACTTCCACTCCAAGCTAGAGGGAGAGAGAGAGAGAAAGAGGGATCCTCAATCATCGAAATCTCCTATCTGTCTCTCTGTCATTTTGTAGACGATTTGCTGGAGGAATCGGAGACCGGAGAAATCTCGATCGTCTTTTGAATTCCTTCTCATCTGAGTCGGTAATTAGGGTTTTCTATTCTGAATTTCAGTTCTTTTTTCCTGTTTCCATGTTTTTGCAAATGTAGGTTATTTATTTATTTATTTTTTAAATCCTAGTAAGATGGATTAGATGGCATTTTCGTAAATTGAAGTTGGAGTTTTCTACGATTTTTTGGGGGAATTGGTTTATTAACGACTGGATTTTCGTAAAATGGAGTGATTTTTGTGTTGATGGATATAGATTTTTGCCATCTTTTGATTGAAATTTGTCAAATATTATTATTTTGAATGTTCGAGATTTTAGGAAGACGTTTGTTACCTCTTTCTAGGTAACTACCGGGGTTAATGTGGGGAAACGACTTGACATGCATGAAATCCAATCCGTCCATCACATAGACCACCCTTGTTTGGCCTTGATCCCAAAATTTCAGGCTGATTCAACACTCTGATGTGCCACCCGATTAGACCTAAAACCTCAAAATTACATGGTATGGCCCAACTGAGTTTTGTAATACTGTGATTTTTGGGTAATTCTTTCATCCTGATGAGGGATAACAGATGAATGGTTTGGATGGCATATGAACATCATGGTGGGCCCTACACTTCTAATGATGGACGTCCCATCCCAACTGTTTCCTATGATGTGACCTATCTGAGTTTTGAATTATCGGGATTTTTGGGTTCAATGGTTAACATGAGGCAGCATACTTGATGGATGAGGTGGATCTCATGAAAATGCGGGTCTCGGTTTGCAGAATTAACCCCAGAGGTACCTAGAGTGAAGTTTTTTTTTTTCCTTGTCATTCTAGCTAATGATGCATTTGTCTACGCCGAATATCATGAATATTATGGAATTTCATGATATTTCATGCAACCAAATGCATCCTGGATTTTGTGAGTTTTTCACTGAATCTACTATGAATTGAAGAAATCTGAGGATTGTATGAATCTGTTATCCTTTTGTTGCTTGTATTAGGGCCTTTTTATGTTTGAGAGTGAAGAGCGCGAAGAAACAAAGCTGAGACTTGAGAAAGGGACTTCATTATTATCTTCGCCTTTAAGGTTTCAATTTGCAGTAGAAATAAATGGGGTCTTTGGGGACTGTAAACGAGTCAAAGGAGTTGATTGTTACCCAGGTCAGTTTCGGCGGATTCGATAATCAGGTCACTGCAAAGGAGCTCACAGATTTCTTAGAGCGCGAAATTGGGCTGGTTTGGAGGTGCAGACTAAAGACTTCTTGGACTCCACCTGAGTCCTACCCGAATTATGATGTCACTGACATCTCCAACATCCGAAGGAATGATGATTATGATAGGGTTGAGCCTCATGCCTTCGTGCATTTTGCCTCTCCCTCAGCGGCAACCCGGGCGTCTGATGCTGCTGGCCGTTGTGAGCTCAACCTGAAGGGCCGTTTTCTCAAGGTGAATTGTGGGAGCGAGAGTTCTTTCCGAGTTAACCGGAGGCGGATAATGGACCCTTTTAAATTCTCTGATGTTCGTGCTGAGATTGGGGCTCTGTTTAGCAGGGATGAGTTCTGGGTTGGTTGGAAGGGACCTGATTCTGGTGTTGATTTCCTAGTTGATCCCTTCGATGGCACCTGCAAGATCCTTTTCACTAAGGAGACTGCTTTCTCATTGAAGTCCACAAAAAAACACTCGGTGATTAAATGCGATTTCAAGGTGGAGTTCCTGGTGAGAGAGATTGCTGAGATTAAACTGTACAAGGATAGAGCAGCATTGTTGATGCTCTTACAGCTGACTTCATCTCCTTGTGTTTATTATAGAACAGCAGATGACAACATCTATGTCTCTGTTCCATTTAATCTGTTAGATGATGAGGATCCATGGATCAGGACCACAGATTTCACCTCCAGCAGAGCCATTGGAAGGTGTAATTCTTTCAAAATCTCTATATCGCCTCGCTTTGGAGCTAAGCTGGAGAAGGCCCTGTCATATCTAAGGGAACGGAGGATTTCTGAATACCAGTCTAAGGGTCCACTCACAGTCCGGGATGAGCCTGAATTTGGTGCACCTATGCCCGATTCTTTTTTCTGTATTCAGTATAAGGAGGGCATAAGCTTTGACGTGTTGTTCTTGGTAAATGCATTGGTCCACAAAGGTATATTCAATCAGCATCAGTTGTCTGAAGAGTTCTTTGGGTTACTAAGAGACCAGACTGCTGTGGTGAATATCACATCACTGCGGCACATGCACGCATACAAGCACCCGGTATTCGATGCTTATAAAAGGCTGAAGCTTGTCCATGAGTGGTTGTTGAATAACCCTAAACTTCTCAAGAAAGAGAGAGTTTCTGATGGTAATGTTGAAGTGCGGAGGTTGATCATAACCCCCACCCATGCTTACTGTATCCCTCCAGAGGTAGAGCTTTCTAACAGGGTTCTTCGGCAGTACAAAGAAGTTGCCGATAGGTTCCTAAGGGTTACTTTCATGGATGAAGGCATGCAAATGCTGACTTCCAGTGTTCTTTCTAATTACGTTGCACCTATTGTGAGGGATATGACTTTGAATCCCTTCCCGCAGAAAACCACGGTGTTTAAAAGGGTGAAGAGCATTCTGACTGATGGCTTTTATCTGTGTGGACGGAAGTACTCTTTTCTGGCATTCTCATCAAATCAGTTGAGGGACCATTCTGCTTGGTTTTTTGCCAATGACAAGAATACAAATGTGAATGTAGACACAATCAAGAGTTGGATGGGAAGATTTTATAACAAAAATGTTGCGAAATGTGCAGCAAGGATGGGGCAATGTTTCTCGTCGACTTATGCAACAGTTGATGTGCCATCCAAGCAAGTCAACCCATCACTTCCTGATATCGAGCGGAACACGTACGTGTTCTCCGATGGGATTGGGAAAATAACACCTGATCTAGCTATGGAGGTGGCAGAGAAATTGCAACTCACGGTCAACCCCCCTTGTGCCTATCAAATCAGATATGCTGGTTGCAAGGGTGTCATAGCATGCTGGCCTGGAGATGGCAATGGGATCCGGCTCTCACTGAGACCGAGCATGAGCAAATTTGTCTCTAACCATACGACACTTGAAGTTGTCTCATGGACAAAGTTCCAACCAGGGTTCTTGAACCGACAGATTGTGACATTACTTTCAGCGTTGTGTGTTCCTGATGATGTGTTTGTGAGAATGCAGGATTCAATGATTTGTAAGCTTAACCAGATTCTCGAGAACACTGATGTGGCATTCGAGGTCCTTACCACATCATGTTCCGAGCAGGCGAACAGTGCTGCCATGATGCTGAGTGCTGGTTTCAAGCCTACAACTGAGCCTCATCTGAGAGGGATGCTATCTTGCGTAAGGTCTGCCCAGCTAGGAGACCTTCGGATGAAAGCAAGGATATTTGTTCCTTCAGGAAGATGGTTGATGGGCTGCTTGGATGAACTAGGGGTACTCGAACATGGCCAGTGCTTTATCCAAGCATCGACCCCTTCATTAGAAAATTGCTTTATAAAGCATGGTTCAAGATTTTCTGGTGTGACAAAGAACCTAAAAGTAATCACGGGGATGGTGGCGATTACTAAAAACCCTTGTCTTCACCCAGGAGACATTCGCATTTTGGAAGCAGTTGATGTGCCTGGCTTGCGTCATCTTGTGGATTGTTTGGTTTTCCCTCAGAAAGGAGATAGGCCACACGCAAATGAAGCGTCTGGAAGCGACCTAGATGGAGATCTATACTTTGTTACATGGGATGAAAATCTCATACCTCCAAGCAAGAGGAGCTGGTTGCCAATGGATTATACCCCTGCAAAAGTTCAAGAGCTGAAACGCGATGTCACTACTCAGGCAACCCCATTTATTCTGCTTGAATATTGTCCACTTTTTCAATACTAGTATGATATTTCATTCTTTAATTTTAGTCCTTGAAGCTCTATTTTATTTCTCATCGATTCTCTTTGGGTTTCTTAGTTTCTTTCTTACAAATCAAAGTTTGTTGATTCATTTGTAATTTGGCTTGTTGGGAATTAAAGGTTTTGTTTAGTATCTTCTTCTTCTTCTTCTTTTGTGAAAGGTGAATATTATTAAGAGCCAAAGAGGCCAAAAAGAGAAAGAAAAATAAAAATAAAAATGAGGGCAGGAACATAGTCCAGCCCCTAAACTTACACCCAGCTAAAAAACACTACTTGGTGCCCATTCATTGGTAGAATGGAACACCTTACAAAGAACTCTACTCTTCAAACTTTTCACATTATTAAAACAACCATTGTTTTGCTCCAGCCAAATGAACCACATGACTGCCAGCAACGTGAGTTTCCACCTTGATCGGAAAAAGCATAACACTTAAAATTAAGATATTTGTGTTGGGGCAAAGTCTAGCAAGAGCTGGAAAGGAATCCTATTGAGGGTCAAATATTGCATATTATCCCCCATTTATATCTTGGTTTTACGAACATGATAATGTTTAATGTTCTATTTTACCAATGTCTGTGTCGCAAGGTGAATTTAAGAGATTGGATTGAAAAGGGTGCTAAAAGCATGAATTTGATGCTTAAGAATTACCAAGGCAAAGGATGGATCTTAAGAGACCAAAATTGAAGAATTCACATGCTAAAGATCCAACAAAACCAAGTGAGGAATGAAAAGAATCAAAGATTTGAAGTGAAGAAAAAGAATCCTGAAATCGTCCTGAAAAAGCATATTATGAAACTTTGGGTCATTTTGTGAAATTGCGCAGAGTGAAGTTTATTTTGGAAAACTGCGCAAAGTGAAGTCTATTTTAACAAACTACGTAAATTTGAGGCGGTTTCTAGAGTTCTCCAACTAGGTGCGAAAGTTGGAGTTCCACAACTATAAATATGACTCTCTAGGATGTTTCTAGGCATCATATAGGGTTTAAGGAGTGGAGCAAAAGGGTGGAGAAGCCATCGCCAAGAGTTTTTTTTTTTTTTCTTCCTTAGTTGTTTTCATGTTTTTCTTAAGAGACTTTGGTCCAATCATATCAATGGTTGGCTAAACCTCTTAGATAGGGCTAAGAGGTGAAGCTTGTAGCATGATGAGATGTTTCTATTGCTTTGATTCATGTTTATGTTGAACTCTGTGGATTCTAATGTGATATTTAAAGAATACTTTTAGTTTTTAATGGTTTGTTATGACTCAAATTATAGTAAATCTGTAATAGCTTTGAGTATCTTCTTTTCCTGATTTGAGATTGTGAAATTAGTAAGTCCTGTTGTTCACCGTCCCGTGGACATGGTAGGGTGATGGAATCCGTCTTAATCTTCACAATTCTCCTGCTTTGACATTAAGGGATTGGTAAAATTCTGTTGTTTGCCATTGTTTCTTGGGCATGGTTTGGTGATGGAATCCCTGCCAATTATCATAGTTCTCCTTCATTGAGAATTAGGTCAATGGAAGTTTAGATTTGGTTTTATTGATGTATTTTCCAATTAGATAGGATAAGACTCCAATTCTAATTGTGTTACTTAAATCAATAAAGAGGGCTCCCTGATCACTACAAGTGAATCCTTGGCACCCTAGTTCTCACCTTTAAATTCTTAGTTTTAATTACTCTATTCATAATTACTCTCTAAAATACTTCAGAATTAGTTTCACATCTTCTTATAGTTCTACTTCTAGTTAATTTCAGAAACGTACAAGTTTCAGTCCCTGTGGATTCGACCTTGGTCTTACCGAGATTATTACTACATCGCGATCCTACACTTAGGGTTGTGAACAAATGCCCTAAAGGAGAAAAACCACACTTAATATCAAACTAGAATCTGATTCTGTCACCTCTCCCACCATAAAGGTGGTGTTCTTAATAACCATCACAGACACTTTGTTAACCTCCTTCTAGACATGGGAAGATCTGTGATTGGGGGACTTCTTCGTCCATCACCCTCCCACTTCAAGACCATACTTAATAGAAATAACCGATTTCCACCGACTATCTTCTCCGGAGAGGAAAAGCCAGGCCCACTTGCCAAGCAGGGTGGAGTTAACAATTTCTAGATCCCTAATGCCAACCCCTCCCTCAGAGGTGGGTCTACATACCTCATCCCATTTTAGAGGGGAAACTTCCTACCTAGGGCGCCCCCTTGCCAAAGAAAAGACCTGCAGTGTTATCAATCTTGGCAATGATAGACTTAGGGCATCTAAATAGGGACATGAAGTACAAGGGAAGGTTAGAAAAGGAGCTTATGATAGCTGTTAATCTCCCTCCCAAAGGCAGAAGGTTATTATTCTAGGCAAGGTGTGCAAAATCGGTTATGTATTGACAGTAAAGGCCGATATGTAACGGTGACGGCGGTTACTATTAAGCGATACAGGGCTGAAATGGAGGGGTCCTAAAAAACAGAACTACAACGGCCGTTACATGGACATAACGGCCTTCACAAGGCCATAATGGCCGTTATGGTCACGCTGTCACGGTAACCTTAAGGAAAAAAACAAGAAATGAAAAGAAGCATACCTTCTTCTTTTCTTCTTCTTCTCCTTCTCCTCCTTCTTTCTTTCTTTCTTCCCTGTCGTCCCCCCCTTCTCTCTCTCTAGGTTTCCCTTTCGAATTTTCAATTTCCCCCCGTTCGATTTAATTTTTAAATTTTAAGTACTTCGCGGCATATGCCGCAAGTGCACTTTTTTGTCGCGTGGGGCCCACCTTGATTTCTGTTTTGTATACATGTCATCCATTAGCTTTTCTAGTTTATTTTAGGGCATTTTCCCTAAAATGAAGTAGATCCAAATCTCAAGAGGACCACACAGTAGGGACTGAATGCCCACCGTTAAAAAACTTCATAGGGCCCACAGTAATGTTTATTTGCCATCAAACTATTGATAAGGTCACATAGATTTGGATGAAGGGAGAACATAGATAACAGCTTGATCCAAACTTTTTTGGTCCCAATAAGTTTTTAATGGTGGGAATTCAATCCCTACTGTGTGGTCCACTTGAGATTAGGATTTGCCTTATTTTTGGACTGTGCCCTTAAATGAGTTTAAAAAAGGGATGGATGGCATGGATATACAAAAATGCATCGAGATGGGCCTTGCATTTAAGGCGCCACTCACTAGCGGTGCACTTGAGATTTGGATTTGACTTATTTTTGGGAACATGCCTTAAAATGAGTTGGCAAAATAGATGGATGGCATGGATAAACAAATATATCGAGGTGGGCCCCACGCGCAGGTGGTCACTCACTAGTTGTCCACCTGAGATCAAGATTCGCCTCATTTTTTGGACCATACCCTAAAATGAGTAGGAAAAATGGATGGATGACATGGACATACAATACACATATTGTGGTTGGCCCCACGTACAAGACCCTAAATTTTTTGTAGAAGAAGCATATATTAACTCGAAATTAATCAATTAAATTATGGGACCAATCTTGGTAAGTCACAATCCCAAAATCAAATTGTTCGAATGATTTTAACCATTAATTTGCAAACACTTTTTTTTTTTGAAATAGCACCATTTGATATTTTTCATTCTTCACTGTCCAATGAATGTCCATGGATCCATTAGTGGGATAAGTGCCAATAAATTGCATGAATTTGAGGCTGATTTGGGGCACGAGTGGTCCGCTAAATCAGCCCCAAATCGGCAACACTTTTTACTCGAATCTAATTTCAGTTTTTTTTTTTCTTAAGATCTATTAAAGGAAATGATATCAAATTGTTAGATGTATAAATTACATAATAGGACACAGTTTCAAGATTATGTATGTTGTAATGAGATATACGTGAGTCGCAAGGTATGTAATACACAAATATTATATATAATAGTAAAATCTATAAATATGAGATGTTTTGGTATCACATTCATTCTAATAAATTTATATTGATATTATATAGTTAGAAAAATTAAATATAAAAGGTTTGTAGTCAATTTCAAGTTGTCATATCCATAAATTCATCAAACAACCCGATACAACATTCTTACCAAAGATTGGACCATTACACTACCATAAATATGTTCAAATCATAAACGAATGCATATTTACAAAATTTTGAATTAATTGGAGAAAAAAAATCGACCGATATAGGGGTGTATGGCCGTTACACCCCCCATATCGGCCTTTATGCCAATTCAGCGTATTGGTAACGGTGGGCACCGTTACACCCATCATTACCGTTATGGAACACCTTGATTCCAGGGCCAAGTTTACTTTCCACTCTCTCCAACACACTGACCCAGAGATGCAATTCAGGCTTTCCAACGCGCAGTGGAAGCCCAAGATATGTAGAGGCAAATGATCCCACTATGCAACCAAAGATAGAGGCTAGAGCCTGGACTTCCCCAATTTCCATGTGGATGCTCAGAAATTCAGAATTAGCCTGATTAATTTTCAAACCCAAAACAACCTCGAACCAAACAAGGGTCATGGCAAGACAAATTATCGAAGGATTAGAAGGTTCACAAAAAAATAAGGGTGTTGTCTGCAAACTGTAGGTGATTAATCCTGGTTTGAAAATTGTCCACCACAAACCCTTTGTACGAAGCAAGACTTTCCCCTCCGCTTAACATCCTGTCAAGAGCCTCAGAGATTATAATGAACAAAAATGGGGAAAAAGGGTCCCCCTGCTTGAGACCAGGAGTGACCTTGAAGAAACAAGATGAACCATTTAACAGAACTGAGAATTTTGCTGAGAGGCAGCTAAAAATCCACCCCCTCCAGATTTCCCCAAAGCCTAACCTCATAAGCATATAATCCAAGAAATTCCAATTAACATGGTCATAGACTTGTTTAGCATCTTCTAGATTCAATTATTAGCCAAGTGACTCTAGTTTCAGTCAACGAAAATGAAACTTTAAGCTCTCAAGGAATGTTCGAAGGTAGCTTGTTGTCACTGCGTGCCATACATTGGGTCAATTTGGAGTTGACAGGATCAAACTCTGAAGTGCTGGTTCCTAGTATGTTGATTGGATCTGTGGTACCCACAGTCTTATTGACAGGTGAGCAAAGCTATCCAGTAGGGAGGGACTATGGGCTCCACAGTCCAATTGGACATTCTCCTCATGGTTGAACATGCACGTGTTTGTTAATTTTAGTCCAATCTGGACCTCCTTTTGTGCACATGCGTTGCTGGTGGTATGGATGCATCATTTAATAGAGAAGCTATTCATGCTTCTGAAATCCTAAATGGTCGAGGCTGGCTCGCACGAGATGAAATTCCTGAAAAAGAGTTAGATATCACAGCAATGCTGTTGGCCCATGGGTGGAGAGCAGAAATTTGCTGTCTTAAAATTTACCCCTGCTTCATCCTTCACTCTACCTTTCATCTGCTATCTTTCACAATGTGTCTTAAAGCTATGTGTGTAAATTATGTTTATGTGACTCTTTTACAAGGCTGGCATTCAAACTGCCAATTGTCACAATTCCGTGATACTTCTATCTCCTAAAGTCACTGATTTTCTACTCTACATTTTTGTTGTTGTGGTGTCCTACATTTTATGTTCTTCAGTTTCCTGCCGCTTCTTGTATGTTCTTCGATTTCGTGATGTTTTTTATTTTTATTTTTATTTTTAAGGCAACAATGATTTTATTAAAACGAGCAGCTAAGGCTTAAAGAATCTGTTGACGAATGTGGAGATGTGGGCTGTACCATTGTACAACCTACCTAGACTTTATTAGTTGTTTATTTTGGTTCGGGACATATAAGGTATTTTACTTTTTATTATTAGGGTATTTTTGTCATATGACCTTTTGTGATTTATATAAAGGGGAGAGGGTGGGCGTCCACCCTTAACTTTCCTCTCTTCTCCCAAATATCTTTGCTCTCTTTTCTTTACTCTTTAATCTATAATTCTACATGGTATCCGAGCATCCTTGTTTTTGATCTAATCAATCTTTCTTCCTTCTATCTATAATTATTTTCCCTCTCTTATTTTAGTCTCTTTCATCCTTCTTGTGCTGAAATCTTTTAAGAAGGGGATGAAGTGTTTGTGTTCATCACCTCTCGTGTGTGTGGCATGTGGACGTGTGGGCTGATTACCTTCATCAGATGCCATGTTCGTGATCATTAACCCTCATGATGGTTGGAATGTGTGGAGTGTGGGTTGGTTATTCTCTTCACCTATTATGTGCATACTGTGTGAAGCATACAAGTTGGGTGTTCGTTGGTTGTGAAAGGTCAGATAGTGTTCGTATAAGCTTGTGGTATATATTCTAGTCCCTTGTCCTAGATGTAAAGAGAAAAGTGATTTAAGAACTAGATTCATAGATCCATCTATTTTTTTAGGGGCCTAAATAATATCTATTAAATTAAACGAAATGAACTATTTTTCAGTGGTCCACACATGTTCAAGTGTTTTTAATTGCCAATGGCAAATTAAAACACTTGACCATTGAAAAACCTGATGAGAGTGTTAGTAATATGATAAATGGATTTAAGAGAATGCTCATATTCCGACGTAGCTGTGGAATAGTATGGAACCTTCCATTAGCGCGTATGTAATATTTTTGGATTTTGCAAAAGAAGTGTGAGTTGCATTACGAGAAATGTATTCATCTGACAAAAACATCTCTTGGGCGTATCAATTATTTGAGGAAATATTTAAAGCTTTAACAAAGAGAGAAATAATTGGGTGAATATCATTCAAAACTTAAAGGAATGTGGGAGGAGCTTAATATGTATCAACTCCTCCTTACTGATTTGGAGAAGCAACATCAGCAATGAGAGGAATTTCATGTGACCAAGTTTTTATGCAGTGTAAAACGTGAACATGAACTGGTTCGTGCACAAATTTTCAGTGGCAAGGATGTGCCATCTCTAAATGAAGTGTATGCTCACTTCCAACGTGCATCTCTTAGCTCTATAAGTGGAGCCAATGACAACTTTGCTTTAGTATCCTTTACTGGTTGAGGCCGAGATGACAGTCATGGTGGTAGAGGCAATTGAGGTGATCGTGGTGAGGCAGGGAGTTGTGGACCTAAGAAGTGCACCCATTATGGGCTTGCAAATCATTTTGTGGAAAAATGTTGGGATCTTCATGGAAAGGCAACATGGGCTAATTAGGCATCTTACATTAGAGATAGCAGAGGGCCTCATCCAGCTAATTTTACGCCTACTACTCAACGGCTACGTATGTCTAGAGAGACAGTTACACTTAAGGAGAGTATTCCAAGTTGCTGAAAAATCTATAGAATCAGTTTGTTCCTATTACTTCTACGACCACATTAGTGAACTTAGGTATAACTTGTTTAGGGTCCAAGTCCTCTGCTCCAATGTCATTAACTCTGGGGCCTCTAACCATATGACAGATGGAACATCTTTGCCACCGAAGATCTGCACACGCACTGGCTCACATTCTGGTTTTAAGCTGGATAGAATTTAGTCACATGGAACTCCGCATGTTGCTGGTGTTGTTTCTTTAGATCAGTAGTAAGTGGTTGATACACATTCGGTGTTTCCCACATCTCTTTGACTTTTGAATGATATTCACCAAGAGGCTTATCTCTTTGTTAGATTGCAAAAATCTCTTCAAACAACTAATGTGTACAAGAATATTTTTATCAGATGAATACATCTCTTGTCCTTTGTAGTATTTAAAAACACCACATTCACACTAATATATGCTTCCATACTGTTCCACAATCATTTTATGAGCTGAGCATTTTCCTGGATTCATTGTTTATATGTGTTATCACTTTCATTTGATTCTCTGCATTCAGATATTTTAATTTTCCTTTAGCTGTAAGAAAACACTAGGATCTATTTAGATCACTGAAGACAATTTTGCTCCATTTAATTTTGTGGAGGTCATTTGAACCCCAGGAAAATCAAATGGATTTGGGAACCCAAATCTTTAATCACATAGAAGAAATTAAAGAGAATACCATAATGTTGATACAAATTAGGGCCAACTCTTCCAGATAAAAGAATGTTTCAATTGCACGATCCACAATGTACACCATCCTTGATGGAACAATCAACCTACCCGTTCCAACAGAACAAGAGAGGAGTGATGATCATGGGCACAACATTCACCCTTTCATATGTGGACCATTACAAAGGCCCGGCATACCAAAAAAAGAAGAAATCTCCTCACTAACTTACAACATGACATGTTACATTAAGCAAAAAAGACAAATATTCCAAAAATACTCCTCACTAACTTACAACCTGACACGTGTATGTTATTATTATTATTATTGTTGTTGTTTGAAAGATAACGAGCTTTTATTAAAGAAGAAAAAAGAAAACAACAAAACAAACAACAGACAGAGGCGCCAAGGCAGCGACCTAGCTACATCCCAAGAAAAAGAAAATTACATCCCTAAAGACTTGAAAGACCAGAAGCCCATTCAATCACAAGAAGTCTTACCCTTTGGGAGGTTGGCTCCATCCTTCAATTCATTTGTAAAGTACCTTGCATTTCTTTCCTCCCAAATAGCCCACTAAATTCCCAAACTCCAAAGCATCTTCAGTCTTTCCGAAACAACCGCTGTGCCAAGCAGAAAGAAGGTCGTCCGCTGTCTGTGGGAAGGTCCAAAGAACCTGAAAATGCTTCCAAATATCTGCCCAAATAGAGCTCACATGCTTGCCTAAAATATATGATCCTTTTTTGAACAGACCATATCATGGAATAACCAAAAAAGGGCAATGTATGAAGAGATGGTCAATTGTCTCCTCGTTGTGCATGCATAGGAGGCAAATGTTCGGGAGGACCATTGATCTTTTCTGAAGGTAGTCAATTGTTAGGACGTTTTTCTTTCCAACCGACCACCCAAAAGTAACAATTTTAGGAGGCACATTGTAGTGCCATTGAAACTTTGTGTGACCCAAGGCATCATAATGGCCCTCGGCGCAAATGAGAGAGTATAGAGAGTGAACTGAGAACCAATACAAATCCCTTTTATTAATATATCTTATTAATATTCTGAAGATTTCTGCAAGATGTAACTATTCGCCAATCCTTTCCAAGATTTCATCTGGCTTATGATTTTAGCATCTGATTCTAATTTTAGGAATTGTGCAATTACTGATTTGTCAAAACCTTCTTTAAATATCATTTGGATTGCTTCGGAGACCTAGAATTCCCAGTCGTTATCATTTTCCTGAGAATCGTCTGATCCCTACGTTCCTCAAGTCATTCCACAGTAAATGATAATGTCATTAATATGTGCAAATTCATGTTCATTCCACAGGATATAATTGATTTCTTCATGAAAAACATGGTGAAAGAGAAACTTGGCATCATCTGCAATGCCCATGTGGTCCAGGCCGATCTCAGCGAATATGGTGCAATGGATGAAAAGTGCCTCCAACTGGCAGAGCTGGCAGCAATGGCTGTTGACTTCCCCAAAACCGGCAAGCTCGTCACAATGCCGCAGGAACTCAAGCCCAAACTCTACCCAGAATTCATGGGCAAAGACGAATCCCAATCCTACAAGTCAAACAAGGTGTTGGGCAAGCTCTACAGCAAAATCAAGGACATTTCTGATGAAGATGTTGCATCGGAGGAGCAGACATGTGCCCCTGGCCCTGAAGACATTCCTTACGACGTAGATCTCGAAATCCCAGGATCGAAAGATTTTCTCTTCGATGCATGGAGCAACAAGTGCTCGTATGATGGGCAGTTGAATGCTCTTCTGGGACAGTACAGGGTGAGCACGGAGGAGGAGCTGGTGACCGGGCACTTTTGGTCAATGCCGAAATACAGCAGCCGGAAGCTGGGCGATCTGAAAGAGAGGCTGAAGCATGCTTACACTGCCCTCCACAAGGAATTCAGACGGGCTTTTGAGGATACTGGACTGTCTCTGCAAGAACAGCAACTCACTGATGATGAGAAGAATATGTTGTATGAACAGAAGGCGTCTGCATGGTACCAAGTAACATACCACCCAATGTGGGTCAATAAATCTGAGGGTTTGAAGCACAAAGATGTAGTCAGGACTCCTGTGCGGCTGAGCTTTGCTTGGATTGCGGCCGACTACTTGGTCCGGCTTAAGGTTAGGTGTCAGGATGTGCAGAATCTCAGTACCAACAAGCCAATTGATTTCCTTGCAAGTTATCTTGCTGATAAAATTTGACATGAAGGTATCAGTTATTATTGTTAATTTTGGTTGGGTTGATTTTTTGGGCTGTTACAGCAAGGCCACTCTGCCATTGTTTTTGCTTTTTGAAACAAGTCACAGTAGGGAAAAAAGCACAGAGTTCTCTTCTTTTCTGTATAGATCGATTTGATTATGTTGTTGGAACTATAATGGGTTTTCTCAAGATAGGGGGGGATTTAGTAGGATTGAGAATACAAACGCTCCACAGTTGTATTCTGGTGTTGGATTTGTAATTGAAGGAATTCAATTGTGTTTTTGGGGAAATGTAATTCCTGTTGATTTGAATTGCCTTGTTCAGTGTTGGATATCATTTCGCTTCCTTCAAACAATTCTTTTTTACATGGCTTCTTTTTACATGCCATATGAGCTCTGCATAGCGTGGCTGGAAATGTGCAATAATGATCTGGCACCAAAAATCAGGCCTACTCGTGCATAAGTTGAATGTGGGCCATCGGCCTGATTTTTCCTTTTAAAACATCCATGTTTTCTTACATCTGTCGCCTTCCTGATGAGTGGACCAAACTGAATGTGGTGGTGTCTAGATGTTATACACATGCCATTTGTATAGTTACATCTGGATAGACTATTAGGAGCTACCAAATCTTTAAAGCTCTTCCTCTAGGTCCTTGAACATGAAGAGAGCTGAACCAAGAGGCAATGGGTCTAAATTATAGAGAGAAAAAATAAAAATAATTGATAGAAAACTAAACATGCTTCCCCTCTTTTATTTTTTGTAGTTGTTGTTGCTGTCGTTGCAGCTGCTGGGGTTGCTGTTGCTGTTAGTATCATGAGGAAAACCATTCTCTAAAATCATTCTGATCCGCTTAGTAGGTGGGTCACACCTGTATGTTATTAAATCGAACCGTTGCGTGTCACAATGGTGTGACCCAGGTAATCTTCGTGGTGGGGTGTGCTGTTCTCATGTTGGGAAAGATGATACGGTACCTCTACTTGTGGTAATTGCCTATATGTGATCAGTTCTCCTTTATAAAAGTAGAACTTCTGTTTTGGTGATAATTTTTCAGGGGTGCGTTTGGTTGCACCAAATATTGAGATTTCTTGATAGTTCATGGTTAATCAGTCTAATTTTGTGAAAGTTTACTGATATTTAATGAAAATTGGTTCAACCAAATATACTCAGCTCAATTGTATTCTCCAAATCAATATAAAGAGAGATGATGTCCTGTAAAGTAATACCGTTCCTAGTTCGTAGGACTGTCCATTAAGCCTCCAGCTTCATGGTCCACAGTTCAAAGGCCGCACCAATTCTAATTATCTGATCAATGACCTATTAAATGGACGATCAAGATCATTTACGGAAAGTTAGGTCCAGCCAACAATTCATAAAAATGAACGGTCCAGATCAATTGATCTCCTGTGACGCATGCATGACATCTACTCTGTCCATCGTATGTCCTCCTCATCGTGTGACTAACCTGAGTCATTCACCCTGGTGGGACACATCTTATGAATGGATTAGGTGGAATATATGAAACAATTTAGGCCCCACACACAATCTTTAAGGTTTTTTAATGGTGGGTGTCTCTCATCATAAGTGTCTTCTGTGGTGTGATCCACCTGTATTTTGGATCGTCCCAAATTTGGGAGACGGTGTGAAATATAAGGGGCATACCTTATGGACGGAATGGATGTGGACTCCATACCATGGTGGGGTCCGCACAAAATTGTAGAATAGGCTTATTCTACCATATAATTGTAGAGAACAGGCCTCGAAGTAGAAACTTGCATATAACAGTTTTGTACCGAAGATGGCTGCTTGGTACTGACGAATTGAGGCCCGTGATGATAATGTTCTAGACCATAAAAGGTGAGTCCAAGCATCAGGTAGGCTACATCTGTCCATTGAAAATAGACTGCTGAAACTTTTCTGTCAATCGCCCATTTTCCTCATACAAGTGGTCCCCGAATGATGATTGGACACACCCAGATCCATAGCTCGAAGTGGTAAGTGGTAGACTGAGTGAAAGATACCTCGTTTCAACAATGAGATCTTGGTATCGATTCCCTAGTGGGATGGCTAACAGTGAAGTGTGAACTGACAGTGGGTGTACTAACATGCTAACTATATATATATATATATATATATATATATATATATATATATATATATATATATATATGATGATTGGACTATCCTTATTTTTCTGGCAAGGTATGCTCACAGTGTGCCCTACCTCATCAATGGCCTGGATCTCGCAGACGTGCATGCCATTTCAGCACATGTGCAGTGAAGCCCAGTCTAGCTGATGCGAGCGAGTACACTGTAGCATTCTTCTTGAAGAATTACTGTAGCCTGCAAAAGGACGGACACAAACATGCCTTGGGTCAGATTCAATAAGAAAAATTCCACTGGAGACTACGCGGATTGCGTACTGAGTGAAACCGTGGGGCCCACCATGGTGTATGTGTCTTATCCACACCGTCCATCCGTTTTATTAGCTTATTTTACGCATTAATATTCCAAAATTGAAGTACATACAAAGCTCAAGTGGACCACACCACATGTCACCGACTTCCTAGGGCCCATAGTAATGTTTATTTTTCATCCAACCTGTTCATGAGGTCACATAGACATGGATGAAGCGAAACTACAGATATCACCTTGATCCTAAACTTCTGAGACCTCAAGAAGTTTTCAACCGTAGGCATTCAATTCCCGCTGTGATGGCCCGGCCTCATTCATCATGGGCTGGCCTGAAGTAAAGCCCACCTTGATGTTTTATTGTATATCTACGCAGTTTATCTGTTTTCCTAGCTCATCTCCGGACATATAGGAAAATGAAGTAGATCTAAATCTCGTGTGCACCACACCAGATAAAGCAGCGGTGATTGACTGTTAGAAAGTTTTTGTTGACCTCAAAAAGCCTTGGACCGAGTTTATTTTATTTCTCTCCTTTATGTCTAAGTTTAGAATTTGAATTGAGGTTACCGCGGCAAATCAACCTCAAGCATCCTGCAGGCTACCTTGGTGCGGTCTCTCTCTCTCTCTCTCTCTCTCTATATTAATGGTCTCAAGCGAACCATCCCGCAGGCTACCTTGGTATGGTCCAATTCCCACGGTAGGCTACCAAGTTCTGTGTACCTCACTATAATGTACGTGTTGTGTCTACAACGTCCATCCATTTGAAGATATTATTTTAAGTTATGAGCCAGAGAATGAGGAAGATCCATAGCTTTAGTGGACCCCACCATAGAAAACAGCGGTAAGATTGATGCCCACCGTTGAAACCTTTCTAAAGCCCACCATGATTTTTTTTTTTCAAAATCCAATCTGTTCAAAAGTTAACAAAGACATTAAAGAAGGGAAAATACAAATATAAGCTTGATCGAAAACTTTTGTGGCCTTTAGAATTTTTTAATGGTGGCATCATTCTTGCCACTGTTTTCTGTGGTGGGGTCCACTAGAGCTTTTGATGTGACTCATTCTTTGGATATTACTCTAAAATGATCTCTCCAGATGGATGGAAGGCGTGGATACAAAACATATATCATGGCAGGGCCACAAAATTTGGTGACGTCACTACTCACCCTATCAATAGCCCATCCGTGCCCCTGTCTCCTGTGGGGAAGCGGACTGCGTACTGAGTAAACTCCATGGGGCTTTTCGTGATTTATATATTCCATCCACTCCTTGCATTCATTTTGACAGATAATTTTAAGGCTTAAGCCCAAAAATGCAGTATATAAAAAGCTCGAGTGGGCCACACCACAGGAAACAATGTGAATTGAATGTCAACCGTTAAAAATTTTCTTGGGGTTCACAAGTTTTGGATCAATATGATATTTGTGTTTTCCTTTCGTCTATATCCATATCTGTGTGATCTCACGAACAGGTTGGATGACAAATAAACATCACTATGGACCCTAAAAAGGTTTCAACGGTGGAAATTATTATTCCCAATGTTTCCTGTCCTGTGGTCCACTTGAGCATTGAAAATGATTCAATTTTTATCTTAACCATTAAAATACGCTTGAAAAATGGATGGACGGCGTGGATTTCCTATTGGCGCTGGGAATTAGACCTGTGTTGGGAATTAAACCGCACCAAGTAACCTGCTGGATGGTTTGCAGGATACCATTACTATATATATATATATATATATATATATATATATATATATATATATATATATATATATATATATATATCAAATCCCAGTTTAACATATTGGATAAATAAACATTCCGTGTTCAGGAAGTTTTAATGGTACATGTTCTATCACCACTGTTTCCTACAATGTGGTCCACTTAAGATTTAGGTCTATTTCATTTTTTGTTTTTTGCCCTAAAATGAGTTTTCAAAGCGGATGAACGGAGTGGATATAAATTACATGCATCAAGTTGGGCTCAACGGACAGGGACGTTCCTAATCCACTCCCGCGTGAATGGCATTCCCTCCAATCTTAGCAAGCTAGAGGCCACCCGAACGGACACCGAAGGTGCATGTTAGCGAGATTCGGTCGGCCTCGTCCGTATACACAGAGAAAGCGACCATCTGGTCCCACTCGTACGCGGATTGCCTGCCATCGTAGAAAGTTCGTGCAGTCAGAAGGTTGGGGGGCTCACCATAGCGTTTATGAGAAATCCACCCCGTCCATCCGTTTTTTCAGATCATGTTAGGACATCAAGCCAAAAATGAGGGCGATCGAACACTCAAAAGGGCCACGATGGAAGATTGACCGTTCACCGTTGAAAAATTCGTGGCCCAGGAGTTTTGGATCAGGATAATATTTGTATGTTTTCAGTTCATCCGAGTACGAATGACCTTTTTAACGGTTTGGATGGACTTCCCGGAGGTTTCAACAATAAACAATAGACATTTCTCTACTAACTTTTTCTACTCGTGTGGCCCATCTGAGTTTTGAATCTGAATCATTGTTTGGTCTTTGTATTAAGATGAGCAGACAAAATGGATGGACTGAATGGATTTCTAACAAACATTACCGTTTGGCCCCACCATGCTCATGTTCGCA
This sequence comes from Magnolia sinica, assembly GCF_029962835.1. Taxonomy (NCBI): domain Eukaryota; kingdom Viridiplantae; phylum Streptophyta; class Magnoliopsida; order Magnoliales; family Magnoliaceae; genus Magnolia; species Magnolia sinica. Next base: position 121,472,164 of record NC_080573.1, read on the forward strand.
TAACTTCATGCAACACAAGGGGGTGGCAGGGAATCCGCGTCCTTGCGACCCCCCAAGTCAAAAAGCTTCGACTCCAAGCAAGCTAAAGAGAGATCCATCGAAATTTCGTATCTGTTTCTTTCATTTTGTAGATGATTTGTTGAAGGAATCGAAGACCGTAGAAATCTCGATCGTTTATTGAATTCCTTCTTCTCTGAGCCGGTAATTATGGTTCTTCTACTCTGAATTTCAGGGGTTTTTTCCGTTTCCATATTCTTGCAAATGTAAGTTTTTTTTTTTTTCAAATTATCCGAGTAAGATGTATCAGATGGCATTTTTTTTTTTTTTTTTCCATTTAAGTCGGGATTTTTTACTATTTAATGGGGGAATTGGTTTATAGATAATTGGATTTTCATAAAATGCAGTGATTTTAGTTTTGATGGGAGTAGATTTTTGCGGAGGCTGACGGCCTGCGACACCTGCGGTCGGAAGTTTGGTGGGGCCCACCGGGATGTTTGCGAGGTAAAAAATGAGTTAGATCCAAAACGCAATTGGGCCACACGATAGGAAACAGTGGGGAATGAATGGCAACCGTTGAAACATTCGCGGGTTCAAAGAAGTTTTGAATCAGGCTAATAGTTCTGGCTTTTCAGTAGATGGGAATGACGTTATTAACGTTTTGGATGGCATATGAACAGGACGCGGATTGCGTCCTACCCCCGCCCGGACGGTAATCCGTCCGAGCGGGGCTCTGTGGGGCTCACTGATGTAAGTGTTTTATCCACTTCGTTAATCGTTTTTCTTGGATCATTTTAAGGCATAATACAAAAATATAGGTAGGAACAAGTGGACCACAAATTTGGGATTGAACGTCCACCATTAAAAACTTCTTGGGAGCTGGAGAAATTTCGGATGAAGCTGATATTTGTTTTTTCACTTCATCCACGTATGCATGACCTTATGAATAGGTTGGATGGAGAAAAAACATCGCAGTGGCCCTTAGAAAGGTTTCAACAGTGAGTGTCATTATCACTGCAGCTTCCTTTTGTCTGGTCCACTGGAGCTGTGAACATACTTAAAATTTTCTTTTCTCATACCTTAAAATGATCCGTGAAAAACGATTAACGGCATGGATAAAACACTTACATCACAGTGGGGGTGGATCCCGATGAGTTTTCAACGGTAAGCATTTCCCTCACACGTTTTCTTGTCGTGTGGCCCACTTAAGTCTTGGGCCTATCTCATTTTTGGACTCATGCCTTACGAGGAGCTATATATAACGGATGGACGGGGGTGGATTCCTCACAAACATGACGATGGGCCCCACCTAGCTTCCGACCGACCGCAGGAACTTCATGTAGTCGGGGTCGTACGCCTGATTGAAATTTATCAGCGCAATCGGGAGCGGATTGCTGCGACTCCACACAGATATCTCTGTGCCCTGAGTTGCGTGGGGTTCATACTGATGGTTAATCTATTTTTTAAGACCACGGGCCATACCATAGAAAACAGTGGGGATTAAACGCCTGGTGGTGACAGAAGTCTCATGTCAGGATGATATTTGTTCCTACAGTTTATCTTAGTGGTAATTCGGTGAATGGTTTGGATGGAATATAAACATCATGGTAAGATCTAGGAAGTTTCAACGGTGTACGTTGCTGTTCCCACTGTTTTGTTGGTATGGCTCACTTGAGTTTTAGATATGCCTTATTTTACTACTGTCCTATTGTGGTATTTCAAAACAGATGGACGGATTGGATTTCCGAGGACATCTTTGTGGACCCCACACAGACCCGAGCACAAAGATATCTGTGTGCCCGGGGCACAGGCGATCCGCTCCCAAAATATATTTTTATCTGTGCAAAAGGCTCGTGTACCTCTTGCTATGTACTACTCGGGCGCGGATTGCGTCTCCTATCTCCGCCCGTCTCCAACTGGGAACGGGCAGGAGGTTTTAGTGGCCACCGTGATGTACGGGTCTTATCCACACCGTCCATCCATTTTTTTCATATGCAGATCCAAGGCTCAAGCGGACCACACCACAGGAAGTAGTGGTGATAACGATTCTCACCGTTGAAACTTTTCTAGAGCCCACCGTAATGTTTATTTGCCATCCAACCTATTCATAAAGTTACATAGACCTTGATGGAGATAAAACACAAATATCAGATCCATTCAAAACTTCTGTCGCCCCCAAGAAGTTTTCAACGGTAAAAGTTTAATCCCCATTGTGTGGTCCATTTGATCCTTTAATCTAACTCATTTTTAGGCTTATGTCTTAAAATGATAAGAAAAAAAATTGATGGACGGTGTGGATAATACCTGCATATCACGGTGGACATTCCAAGCTCTTGCCCCTTCCCAGCTGGATACTGGGGCAATCCGCGTCCGTACAACTCGGGTTAACGTGCATGAAATCCACGCCGTTTATCAGGTAGACCACCCTTCAAAAAGGCTAATTCAACACTGGTGTGAGACCCCAAAAAAATTATACCAAAAACCTTTAAATTCACGTGGTATGGCCCACCTAGTTTCGTTTTCCCAATAGGGAGTAGTCGCGTATCGCGAGGATTACTGTCATTTTTGGATAATTCTTTCATCCTGTTGAAAGAAAACCAGATGAACGGATTGTATTGCATTGGGCCCTGTACAAAACTAATGGTGAGCGTCCCATCTTAACTTTTTCCCATGGTGTGACCTACCTGAGGTTTGCATTATCATGATTTTTAGAATCAGTGGTTAAAATGAGACAGCCTACCTGATGGACGGGGTGGATCTCAGCCTACGGAATTAACCCAAGAAGGTACGCTGGCGAAGTTCCTGATTTTACTACCTGTCGTTCTAGCTAACGGTCCATTCGAATTCGATGCAACCAAATGCACCTTAGATTTTGTGAGTTTATCATTGAATTTAACTTCGAATTCAAGAAATCTGAGGATTTTATCAATCTTGATTGTAATACAACCTTTTTATTCTTCAGATTTCAGAATACGAAGAAACAAAGCTGAGAGTTGAGAAAGGGACTTGATTATCATCTTCAATTCTAAGATTTCAATTTACAGTTGAAAGAAATGGGGTCGGAGGGAACTGTAAACGAGTCAAAGGAGTTGATAGTTACCCAGGTCAGTTTCGGCGGATTCGATAATCAGGTCACTGCAAAAGAGCTCACGGATTTCTTAGAGCGCAAAATTGGGCTGGTTTGGAGGTGCAGACTAAAGACTTCTTGGACTCCACCTGAGTCCTACCCGAATTATGATATCACCGACATCTCCAACATCCGAAGGAACGATGATTATGATAGGGTTGAGCCTCATGCCTTCGTGCATTTTGCCTCTCCCTCAGCGGCAACCCAGGCGTCTGATGCTGCAGGCCGTTGTCAGCTCAACCTGAAGGGCCGTTTTCTGAAGGTGAATTGTGGGAGCGAGAGTTCTTTCCGAGTTAAGCGGAGGCGGATAATGGACCCTTTTAAATTCTCTGATGTTCGTGCTGAGATTGGGGCTCTGTTTAGCAGGGATGAGTTCTGGGTTGGTTGGAAGGGACCTGATTCCGGTGTTGATTTCCTAGTTGATCCCTTCGATGGCACCTGCAAGATCCTTTTCACTAAGGAGACTGCTTTCTCATTGAAGTCCACAAAAAAACACTCGGTGATTAAATGCGATTTCAAGGTGGAGTTCCTGGTGAGAGAGATTGCTGAGATTAAACTGTACAAGGATAGAGCAGCATTGTTGATGCTCTTACAGCTGACTTCATCTCCTCGTGTTTATTATAGAACGGCAGATGACGACGTCTATGTCTCTGTTCCATATAATCTGTTAGATGATGAGGATCCATGGATCAGGACCACAGATTTCACCTCCAGCAGAGCCATTGGAAGGTGTAATTCTTTCAAAATCTCCATATCGCCTCGCTTTGGAGCTAAGCTGGAGAAGGCCCTGTCATATCTAAGGGAACGGAGGATTTCTGAATACCGGTCTAAGGGTCCACTCACAGTCCGGGATGAGCCTGAATTTGGTGCACCCATGCCCGATTCTTTTTTCTGTATTCGGTATAAGGAGGGCATAAGCTTCGACGTGATGTTCTTGGTAAATGCATTGGTCCACAAAGGTATATTCAATCAGCATCAGTTGTCTGAAGAGTTCTTTGGGTTACTGAGAAACCAGAATGCTGTCGTGAATATCACATCGCTGCATCACATATATGCATACAAGCACCCGGTATTTGATGCTTGTGAAAGGCTGAAGCTTGTCCAAGAATGGCTGTTGAATAACCCCAAACTTCTCAAGAGCAATAGAGTTTCTGATGTTACCGTTGAGGTGCGAAGGTTTGTCATAACCCCCACCCGGGCTTATTGTCTCCCTCCGAAGGTGGAGGTTTCTAACAGGGTTCTTCGGAAGTATAAAGAAGTTGCTGATAGGTTCCTGAGGGTTACTTTCATGGATGAAGGCATGCAAAAGCTGAATTCTAATGTTTTTTCTTATTACATTGCGCCCATTGTGAAGGATGTCACTTCAAAATCTTTCAAGCAGAATACCACGGTGTTTAAAAGGGCGAACGACATTCTCACCGATGGCTTTTATCTGTGTGGACGGAAGTACTCTTTTCTTGCATTCACTCCAAATCAGTTGAGGGACAGTTCGGCATGGTTTTTTGCTGATGATGAGAACATTACTGTAACTACAATCACGAGTTGGATGGGAAAATTCTATAACAAAAATGTTGCGAAATGTGCAGCAAGGATGGGACAATGTTTCTCAGCGACTTATGCGACGGTTGATGTGCCATTTGAGCAAGTCAACATGTCACTTCCTGATATTAAGCGGAACGGGTATAAGTTCTCCGATGGGATTGGGAAGATAACACCTGATCTAGTTATGGAAGTGGCAGAGAAATTGCAACTCACAGGCAACCCCCCTTGTGCATATCAAATCAGATATGCTGGTTGCAAGGGTGTGGTAGCTTGCTGGCCTGGAGATGGTGATGGGAAACGGCTCTCCTTTAGACCGAGCATGAAAAAATTCAAATCTAATCATACAACACTTGAAGTCATCCAATGGACAAAGTTCCAGCCAGGGTTCTTGAACCGACAGATTGTGACATTACTTTCGGCATTGGGTGTTCCTGATGAAGTGTTCATGAGAATGCAGCATTCAATGGTTTGTAAGCTTAACCAGATTCTCAAGAACACCGATGTGGCATTCGAGGTCGTTACCACATCATATGGTGAGCAGGGGTACAGTGCTGCCATGATGCTGAGTGCTGGTTTCAATCCTGCAACAGAGCCTCACCTGAGAGGGATTCTATCTTGCATAAGGTCTGCCCAGCTAGTAGACCTTTTGTGGAGAGCAAGAATATTTGTTCCTTCAGGAAGATTATTGATTGGTTGCATGGATGAACTAGGGGTACTTGAACATCGCCAGTGCTTTATCCAAGCATCAACCCCTACATTAGAAAATTGCTTTATAAAGCACGGTTCAAGATTTTCTGGGACAACAAAGAACCTAAAAGTAATCACAGGGATGGTGGCCATAGCTAAGAACCCATGTCTTCACCCAGGAGACATACGCATTTTGGAAGCAGTTGATGTGCCTGGCCTGCATCATCTTGTGGATTGTTTGGTTTTCCCACAGAAAGGAGAAAGGCCTCACACAGATGAGGCATCCGGAAGCGACTTAGATGGAGATCATTACTTTGCAACATGGGATGAAAATCTCATACCTCCAAGCAAGATGAGCTCATTGCCAATGGATTATACCCCTGCAGAAGTTAAAGAGAAGAAGCACAACGTCACTCATCCGGTAATCCCATCTATTCTGCTCAAAAACTGTCCAGTTATTTTTCAATGCTAATATTATATTATACTCTTTAATTTTAGTCCAGAAAGCTCTATGTTTATATCTCATAATTGCTTTTTTGGGTTTCTCAAAGTTTCTTTCTTACAAATCAAGGTTTACTATCTTTTAGCTTCAATTACTAGCAAAAGGACTCTAGTTTCAGTCAAATTAAAGAAAGCCCAACTTTCAAGTTTTCATACTCTTTAATTTTTAGTCCAGAAAGCTCTATGTTTATTTCTCATAATTGCTTTTTTGGGTTTCTCAAAGTTTATTCCTTACAAATCAAGGTTTGCTGATTCATTTGTAATATTGGCTTGATGACAATTAGAGGTTTTGCTTACTCTCTTTTAGCTTTAATTACTAGCAAAAGGACTCTAGTTTCAGTCAAATTAAAGAAAGCCAAACTTTCAAGTTTTCCAGATATAATCTAAGGTAGCTTGTTGTGATTGCATGCTCATACATGCAATCAATTTGGGCTGACAGGATCAAACTCTGAAGTGCTACTTCCTAATATGTTGATTGGATCTGTGGGGTCCACAGTTGGATTGACAGGTGAACAAAGCTCTCAGGTTGGGACTGTGGGTTCCACAGTCCAATTGGACATTCTTCTCATGACTGAACATGCATGATTTTAGTTCAATCTGGACATCGTTTCGTACACATGCATTGCTGGTGGTCTGGATGCATCATTTGCTAGAGAAGCTATTCATGCTTCTGAAATCCTAAATGGTCAAGGCTGGCTTGCACAAGATGAAATTCCTGAAAAGAGTTATAGATCACAACTCACAGAAATGCTTCCGTTACACGGGTGGAAGGTGGAAATGTGCCATCTTAAAATTTACACCCACTCCTTGTTGAAAAAAAATAAAATTACACCTACTTCATCCTTCGCTCTACCTTTCATTTGTTATCTTTGACAATATGTCTTAAAGCTATGTAAGTAAGGTTGCATGACTCTTCTTCAAGGCTGCCATTCCCAGTTTCCCACTGTTAATTGTCACAGTTAATTGATACTTCATCTCCTTAAGTAGCTGATTTTCTACTCTACATTTTTTTTTTTTTTTTTGGTTGCACTCCTGCTTTTTATGTGTTGTGATTTCCTGCCACTTCTTGTATGTTCTTTGATTTCCTTACGCTGCTTGTAGACTAGTATTCACAATTAAACACTGTCCTATTCAAACAGTGGCATTGACAATTGAAGATTGGTATTTTCCTTTATTTTTTATTTTTTATTTTTTATTTTTATTTTTAATGCAAGAGAGGTTCGTGGGGTGTTGAGATTTTTTAATTAGTCCATTAATTATTTTTTAACACTCTGGCTGTGCGTTTGTGCCTGTGGTGTCTAGTCTTCTTTGTCGAGCACTGTAGCCTTTCTAATTACAAGAACCTTTTAATCTGTAATGGTGAATTGGTGATTTTATTAAAAACAGAAAAGAGAAGTTGTAATTATGCTAATACCCTTAAATCCATTTCTTCCTTGCTGGTGGATGTTCTGTTTATTTTGGACATTCTTCTGATCTTTTTTTAAAAATTAATTATATATGTATATTCTTTATTCTTTTTAATTCACATAACACCATTAAAAGAAAATTCTTTTAACTCATTTGTTCCAAGGCATTGAAGTTTTGGAAGTATATGGATACCTCCAAGAACAATTGGAAGTTTCGCCCAGTTATTTTTAGTGTATTGTATGCCTACAATGTTGTTGTCACAGTGAAGGAATCTTTCTATGCCATTTCCCATCTCGAATTGTAAAAGTGTTTGTGCTCAAGCAGAACCTGTAGACATATATAAGCTTACTCTAACAAAAATTTCTTAAAGGAATCCTTAAGAAGACAGGGTTAGGTGTGTATTTCCAGCATAACTCCCATGAATAATCCTGTTTTATTACTCAATACTCCCATTTTGGTGTTCAACAGTGTGGGAGAATTAGCAGCGAACCCTAGGAAAGTCCAAGACCTGAAGAGTTTTCTTATTGGACACTGATAGAAGCCTAGAGGAGAGAAACTAGTGGAAGTTCTGCCAACAAAACCTTTGAGAGAAGATCACAAGTTGTTACCAATGCACATGACATGCTTAAACATCAACTTATTCATCCATCTGATTAGCAATTTGCTTTCATTTCTTCCATTTTCTTAGGGTACATTTTGAAATGCAACTGTTAAGTGAGAAACAAACCATGACTGAGATAATCCTAGAACTTAAACGAAATAATGCTTTCAAACCTGTTATCCAGTAGGCACAGGCATGCATAACTGTTATTTGAATCCCACGCTGTCGTTTTCGTTGATATCAAATACCTAGATCTTATTTTGTAAACACAAGAAGTGCTTTTTTCAGGGTATTACAAATATGCAGATTTCATAAATACAAGAAGTGACTAGGCACTGCATCAATGTTGTTAGAACCACACAATTCATAATTGAAATCCTACAGTTCAATTAGTTTATCCCAAAAAAAAGGCCCTTTTGGTATCCAAGATCTTTGGTTCAAGGAACTAAGATTCTGAAATTCCTAAAAGAATGTGTTTAGCTCGATAGGAGCATTCGGTTCCTTTAGCAAATACTTCTTAGGAAAGTTTGAACTTCAAATTTTCTTGAAAAGGTGCTATTTCAATTCTAGGAACTTGACTTCCTCCAAGGAGCTCCCCCCAACCCCACCAATTCTCTGTGAGATGCATAGATGACAAACACACCACTCGCTAAGGGCCTGTTTGGATACCACCCAATAAGTAACTTTTTAAACTTATATAAGTAGGTTATGTAAAGTAACTTACAATCCAAACGCCCTGTAAGTGGCACTAACATTAAGGGTCCTATAGCTAAAAAATTCCACTGGTCACATGATCCTAGTCCCACCAAAGGCAGGACCCATGTGATGGATGAGCGAGAACAATATCAAACTGTTTCTAGCACAGTCAATATGGATCGTTCATTTTCCTAGCTGTTGATTGGACAATTGGTATCATCCTTCCAGAGATATTTTGATAGGGGTGGGCAATAAACGTGGGAGCCACATGATGGATGATCTAGATCAATGATTGGACCATTTTTATTATAATCAATAAAAATCATCCATTTCCCTAGCCATTGATTTGATGGTTAGGGTAATCTGACTGATGAGATTTTTGAGAGGGATGCGCAATCAATGGTGGGGCCACATGATGGGTAGTCTAGATCAATGGTTGGAATATTTGGAGTAAAATTAATGTGGAGCTTCGATTTACCTAGCCAGTGATTGGATGGTTTGGATCATCAACCAAAGTGTTCTTTTGAGACTGACGGGCAATCGATGGTGGGACACATGATAATGATCTAGATAAATGATCGGCCTGTTCATAGTATAGTGATTATGGGCCATCCATGTCCCTAGTCATTGATTGGGTGGTCATCACTGCCTAACTTTTTTGAGAGGGATGGGAATCAAAAGTGAGACCACATGATGGATTATCTATCTCAATGATTTGACCATTAATATGGGCCGCCCATTTCTCTAGCAATTGATTGGATGGTTAGGATCATTTGATCAGGTTTATTTTTGAGATAGATTGGAAGGAACCACATGATAATTGTTTGGATCACTGATTGGATTGTTTGTAGTATAATCAATATGGATTGCCTATTTAACTAGCCACTGATTAGATGGTAAGGTTTATCTGATCAAAGTGATTTTTGACAGCAATTAGATATCAAAGGTGGTATGGATGGTCTAGATCAATGATCAGACCTTTCCCAATATAGTCAATATGGACCACCATTTCCTTGGTCAATGAATGGATGATTAGGTGGGAAATAAAAGTGGGACCCACATGATGGATTGTGATTGGAGACTTTCTCATGTAATCAATAATACTGTGTGGCTCCACCTGATGGAACCATTGGATTTTTTTCACACATCTGGCAAACTAGAATTTGTGCGGATGCTAAAGCTCTGATTGATGTGGGCTTCCATATTTCATAAATTATAATTTCATGACTGTCAATCACATTGTCTAATGGTTTGCAAATAGATTTATATAGAGCAATTCGATTCCTCAAAAAGAGTTCCAAGTCCACCCAAAAAAAAAAAAAAAATGATTAATAATGATTTTCAAATAAATATATCCAGATAAATTCAATTCCTGGAAAAGAGTTCCAGGTCCAAGCAGACAGATTTTGGTTCCAGGAATGGAGTTTAAGGTTGGCCAAACATAAAAGTTGTGATTTCAGGAACTGAAACTTACAGAAGTCATAATTCCAGGATTTTAACCAATTCCTTGAAATTGGGATTTTGTATACAACCTATCCAACGGGTGCATACCACTATGATGACCATACAAATCGATAATGAAACTGATCTAATGATCAGGTGGGCCACATGAGAACCTGGAGGTTTTTTAGTGTCTAACCTGATGGTTGGATTTGCCTGATTTTTTTTGTTTGAATGATTAGCATGGTGAGATTCACATGTTGGAGTGTTGGATCCCATATATACCCCTTGCGTATTCCAAGGCATCTTTGATCTTTTGAAAAAATCAGAATTCCTGAAGAATTTTCCAGTGAAAATCCCTTATATTAATGTCTTATTTAATATTCTGAAGAATTCTGCATGATGTTACCATTCGCCAATCCTTTCCAAGATTCTATTTGGCTTATGATTTTAGCATCTTGATTCTACTTTTGGGAATTCTGCAATTATCTATTTGGCAATACCTTCTTTAAATATCATCTGGACTGCATCTGTAACCTAGAATTCCCAGTCTTTAATCATTTTCCTGAGAATTGTCTGGTCACTACATTCCTCAAGTCATTCCATAATAAATGATAATGGTGCAAATTCATGATCATTCCACAGGATATAATTGAGTTCTTTGCTAGAAACATGGTGAATGAGAATCTTGGTGTCATCTGCAATGCCCATGTGGTCCATGCCGATCTCAGCGACGATGGTGCATTTGATGAGAAGTGTCTTAAACTGGCAGAGCTGGCAGCGATGGCTGTCGACTTCCCCAAAACCGGCAAGTACGTAACAATTCCACAGGAACTCAAGGCCAAAATCTACCCAGACTTCATGGGCAAAGATGAATCCCAATCCTACAAGTCCAACAAGGTGTTGGGCAAGCTATACCGTATAATCAAAGACATTTCAGGTGAAGATGATGCATTGGAGGAGCCGAAATGTGCCCCTGAAGACATACATTACGACAAGGATCTTGAAATCCCAGGATCGAAAGATTTTCTGTTGGATGCGTGGAGTTACAAGTGCTCATATGATGGGCAGTTGAATGCTCTTATGGGACAGTTTGACGTGAGCACAGAGGAGGAGGTGGTGACTGGGCACACTTGGTCAATGCCGAAAGACAGCAGTCGGCAGCTACATGATCTGAGAGAGAGGCTGAGGCAGGCTTACACTGCCCTCCACAATGAATTCAGACGGGCTTTCGAGGATACTGGACTGTCTTTGCAACAACAACAGCTCACTGATGATGAGAAGAATACATTGTATGAACAGAAGGCGTCTGCATGGTACCAAGTAACATACCACCCAATGTGGGTCAAAAAATCTGAGGCTTTGAAACAAACTGATGGAGATAGGATTCCCATTCGTCTTAGCTTCGCTTGGATTGCGACCGACTACTTGGTCCGCCTCAAGGTTAGGTGTCAGGATGTGCAGAAACTCAGTACCAACAAGCCAATTGATTTTCTTGTGAGGTATCTTGCTGATAAAATTTGATATGAAGGTATCAGTTGTTATTTATTATTATTATTATTTATAAATTGGGTGGGTTGATCTTTTGGGCTGCTACAGCAAGGTCAGTCTGCCATTGTTTTTGCTTTTTAAAGCTAGTCACAGTAGGGAAAAAGTTAAAGAGTTTTCTTCTTTTCTGTATAGGGGTTGATTAATGGTGTTGCACTTGCAACTTGAATGGGTTTTCTGAAGATAGGGGGTATTTAGTAGGCTTGAGAATTATAAACATTCCACATTTGTATTCTGGTGTGGACTTGTGATTGAAGGAATTGAATAATGTGTTTTTTGGGGTATGTAATTTCTGTTGATTTGAATTGACTTGTTGAGGGTGGGATATCATTTCATTTCCTTCAGACGAGAATTCTTTTTTACATGGGTCCTTGAATCCAATGATGGAAATTAAATCATGTGCCATCTGAGCGCTGCATAGTGTGGGCCGGAAATGTGCAATGGCATGGCAAAGAAAATCAGGCTCACTCGGGTATAAGTTGAATGTGGGACATTCGGCCAGCTTTTCTTCTTTTAAAACACCCATGTTTTCTTACATCTGTGGCCTGCCGAAGAATGGATCGTAAAAACTCTATAAGGCGGGCCTTATTGATCAACGGTCTGGATTGTCATAAGGGTTGGATGATATGATCGGGTGCACCAGTGGACCTCACTAAGTTGTGATACATCCAGAATTTGTGTAAGGGGTGGTGTGCTACTACTATGATACTCACAGTGTCTTGATAGAACTAGGATTACCAATTCAGAGCAGGGAGAGGAGTTTTGATGGGTTTAAAACTCCTCTGCCTTCTCGACTATAAATTAGAGCTGGGTCCCAAACCAACACCACCGATAGAAGTTAAAACCCCATCGCAGCTTCTCTAAAGGGTGTAAGGAGATCACCAAACTGATTGTGATGGTACCCACCTTATGCTCTTGAGAGGTCGCACACGTGCCTCTAGTTGTGGTACTTGTCTGTATGCTATCATTTCTCCTTTATAGAAGAAAAACTAGTGTATTGGTGGTAATATGTCATTACTAGGGGTGTGTTTGGCTGCACCAAATATTGAAATTTCTTGATACTTCTTGATCAATAAGTCTAATTTAGTGGAGAATTGCATGATATTTAAGGAAAATTGGTGCAACCAAATACACCATAAGTTCTAAAACTGCTTTGCAATTTCAGTTCAATATCACATTTGCTAATTCAACATAAAGAGAGATGATGCACTATAACGTAATAGTACTATTACTGGTTCATGGGAATGTCCATTAAAGCCGTCCAGCATCATGGGCCGCTGTTCAAACATCGCACCTATTCTAACCATCTGATCAAGGGCCTATTAAATGGATGATCAAGATCATTTATGGAAAATTACTCCCGACAAATAATCCCAAAAAAATGAGTGTAATGATCAGTCGAGATCGATTGATCAGACTGTCCAAAGCATCCACATGTAACTAGTGCTGAAGGAGCACCGGAACATTTCTCCAGCATCAGCATAAATCCTAAGATGCATTGGAGGATCTGATGCAATTGTAGAATAAGCTTATTTTTGTGTGTAGGCCCCACCGCGACGTTTGCATGACATCTACTCTATCCATCATGTCCGCTCCCTCGAGTTCTCCTTGGAGCCCAAAAATCAGGCCAATCCTAAAGGACCAAAACTCAGGTGGACCACACCTTGTAAAATCATGCCTAAAATGTGTAAAATCACGTGGCGTGACCAACCTGAATTTTGAATTGGCCTTTACAAATTGGAGAAACAAACTAAAATGTGTAAAATCGCTTTACAAATTGATTCTTTCCGCGATGTAGGAATTCAATCATATTTTAACTTTCAATGAAAAAATGAATTAACTATCAAATATTCATTAAAATGTTCATCCCTTAGCCTTATCTAAGAGATTAGCCAAGCATGACTCAAATCTAAAAAAAAATAAAAAATGGAGAAACAAACTAGAATCGAATGATTGAAAAAGAATGCTGATTTCGAAGAAGCTCCGCCACTCCTAGAGCTATCTCCCAAGACCTAATTTGTCCTTAGATCAGCTTATATCCTTATAAATAGGAAAAGTTCACACCAATATATAACCGACTTCAAATTTACGTACTTATATTATGCTTTGGTTGCATCGATAGTCACCTTCGGTCATACCGAGGTTGCACTGAGTCCAGCCGAAGATACCTTCGACTGCAACCGAATTTCATAAAAATATGTCTGAAGTTTGTCTCCCTTAAGTCGCACTGAAGTCTCCTTCAGTGGCACCGAACTCCCCTTCAGTGGCACCGAACATTGCTTCGGTCGGCACTAAGTGTCGAGTCGAATTAACTAGAAAAACTCACACTTTCTCACTAGATTGTTCTGTACACTTTTGATCAGACCAAACCAGCCTCAGGTGAGATCGAACAGTCTGTTATTTCTGTTATTGTACTTTGTGATTTTTCAGTCATTTCTTCATCCTTTATACTTGATTTTCTTGGATTTTTGGCATGTAAATTCTTCATTAGTGACATCTAAGTCTCCAAGTCTTCTCTTGATTAATATTTTGAACTTTAATTCCCCTTCTTAAGCATGATTTCATATTTATTTTTCAGATCATCTAGCATGTACAAAATATATGTTAATTAATCAGTTAAGTATTTTAAACGCATGAAAACTAATGCAATTGAGAGAATAAATGTGTAATATTTAGACATTATCACCCTAACACGAGACCCACCTTGATGTATCTATTCTATATCCATGTTGTCCATTTGTTTTTCTATATCATTTTAAGGCATGAGCCCAAATTAAAATAAAGAATATCCAAATCTCAAGAAGACCATACTATAGAAAACATTGGTGACCGAACACCTTGTTGTTAAAAAGTTCGTAGGGTCCACGGTAAGGTTTTTGTAATTTTTATTTGCAATCCAGCCCATTGATTATGTCACATGAACTTGGATGAAGTGATAATATAAATATCAGCTAGATTCAAAACTTGTGTGGCCAATTAATGCTCAATCACTACCTGAGAATTGTATTCAATTCATTTACTAGCTTATTGTTGTATTTTAAATTATTTAAAAATAATTTAGTGTTTCAAAAATTTCCGTTGGGACCGGCCGTGGTTGTGGCTATAGGTGAGCACATGCCCTACGGATGTGTCTTTTCACATAAATTTGAAAGGTTGTATCCTTTCATATTTTATTTTGAAAAGTTATGTCTTTTTAAGCCTAAGGGTCGCACTAATTAGTTTTAAACCCAATAGTTACAACCCTTTTTTAAAAGGTGTCTCTACACCCTTAAGGGTGTCTTCTCAAAGTCTATAAATAGACTTTTATACTTTGATTTTATAATGTATTAGAAAATCATGTTTTCTCTTAAAAAACGTGTTGAAGTATTTTCTAGTTCGAGTTAACACTACAAGTGGTTCGAGCCCGTGTACAGTGACTGCACCACTGAGATCGGGTCATAGTCATTGTATCCTAGAAGTCGATTGCTCTGGAAACCTGTTGCACTTGGGACGTTGTCCAAGGGGAGCAAATTCGATTTCAAGCTGAGTGACTCACGTCATGCCTCGACTTCTATAAATCGATAAATTTTCTCTTATTCTCAATTTAAATTTATTTTGTCTAAATGGTTTTCCAAACTCAATATACCAACAATCTTGAAATCGAATTTGAGTTTGGAAAATTATTTAGAGATATGATAGTGTAACTAAGTGTACCATGGCCATACATATTTAGGTTTAGTGTGAAATGGTTCACATGTTATGTAGATAAGGCCATTTATTGACTCTTGCAAGTTTCGTAGTGGCCTATTATTATTAATCTTTTTTTTTTAATGATTGGCCAAGATCATACACATGCTACAATAGATTTTCAATAGTATGATAATGTTATGCTTTCCTAATGCATTGATAAGTATTAGATAACACACCAAATTGTGGCAAGTTATACACCTTAAAACGTGGTATGCATCTCATAGATAGGACAATTCATCCTGCTCATAAATTTAAAAATAAAAATAAAAATTGGTGGGTACAGAATTGGTCTTTACTTAGCATAAAAAATAATAATAATTTTTTTTTTAAAAGGAAGGAAAGGTGAGATGGTATATGTGGAAGTTAAAATGTGTGTATTAACAATACATGCATTAAAAAAAATCAAATTGATAAATCAATCTGATTATTTAATCAGTTTATTACCATAAAGCCAAACCATTGATTCATATGATACAACCATAATCCTCGTTCTATGGCGTAAATGTCTTTCTGCAAGTCAAAATAAGATTTTGTTCTTTGTTTTACACACATCTCTGTTGCCCTCTCCTCCATTGGGTGTTTTGATTGGGATTATCCATCTAGTGAACCCTGTCATGGAAACATCTCTACCACCGCATCATGCCTTGAATTCATGATCTTCTCCGGGAATAGATGTTCCCAACTATTCTAATTGTGGACAAATGTTGACGGCTAAGAGAAAAATAGACAGCATGCTCTACATTCATGGGAAGAAAATTACCAGATTTGGAAGGACTTAAATGTCCCAATAATAAGATTTCTTGGGCAATCTCATTAAAAAAAAACAAAAGAAAGAAAGAAACCAAGAGAAAAGAAAAAACAATGGAAAACCATTTGATGACTTCTATCCTAACCATTTGATCACGATGCTATAAATGTCCTTCTTTGTTATTTGCACTTGGATTAATGATCTATATTATACCATCTTAAAGATATTCACCGATAAATATTGTAGATGATACTCTAATTATTTTTTTTTAATTTTTTTTAATTTATTATTATTATTATTATTTTTTAAAGGTGGAGAAGGAAGGTAGTTATAACCGTTTTTTTTTTCTTTTTTTTTTAATAGAGATCTTATATTAAAGAGTTTTGTTGATTTCTATGGGCTAGACGTGTTTTGTTGTTTGGATATTCATGGTGGAGTGTTTTTATTTTTTATTTTTTTAATATTTTTTTTTTTATTATAAATCACAAAGAAGATGAGGGATAATTGTGGGGTAAATTTTTTTATATCAGTTAGAATCATCTAATCCTAACTGTCCTTGAATTTATTATCTCATGTGTTTGTTCTCTTAGGCAACCTTTTACTATTTTAGTAGAACACCATGGTTCATGCACATGTAATCTATAATTCTATATGTTATATATTTTTGAACAATCTAATTCGGGCCCAACTTTTGATGATCAAGACTATTCAACTAATGTGCCAGACCATGTATAATTTGCGTCACCAAAATATTCCTTCATTGGACAATCTTACATGTCCAACTTGTGGACTGCAAGCGGATAGTTTATTGTCCACTTTATATCTAAGAAATTTAGATGAGAGATTTTGGAAGATATTTGACTACCACTGATGGTGGGTAACACAAGAGTGTAGGGAAGCGCGGAAGGTGAGCCCTCAAGATCTGACGGTCTACATGAGTTTTAGAACCCTCCCAAAGCAGAAGATTAATACTCCAACGGTCTGCTTATCTACTACTGGAGCAGATGGATCTATTCACACCTCTGATCCTACGGTATAGGTGGCCCCGGATTGCGATATATGGATTACATCGTCCCAAGGTCAAGCTAAAATGGACAAAGTACTGTGCACATTATATCTCTCTCCATATACTCTCGGTATTACTTATCATGTCACTTACAGGAGAGAATCTCATCCTTTTATAGGAAAGAATGAGAGATTGGTTGAGACTAGATAATCCGGTCTTATCCCTATCTCCCATCTAAAATCAAATTCAAAGATGAATTTGAAATATAATAGAAAAGGAAGAGGCCGTAAGAAGCCTAAACTTATGGGACCCACCCACTAGTGATTGCTCACCGGTGGGCCCCACTGGCCTAGGTCTAACATCTCCTACTCAATCACATTATAGGATAGGTATAAAAATTTATCCATTTAACTCTCCTAATAACAATCAAAGAACAAATTAACATCACGATCAAAAGAATCAGAGACGTGGGACCAGCTGGATCACCATAATCTTCTCCCAGGTGCTTAAGTACTAAGTGAACGCCTAACTAGTACTCAATAACCCAAGCTTTGCAATGCTTGTCCTAGTCCGCATGACCACACTGGATGGAGTTAACTCTTGGTTTAGAGTACTCGGCCAACATATGTACTTATCCAACTTATCGAGTTATTCTAAAAACTTGATTTTTCACAAATTTCGACTAAAACCAATTCAAAGCAATACTTATATATATATGCTTTTTAAGAAAAATATTATTTGTAAAAGTCTAATAAAAATAACTCGATATTGCTTGTGGATAAGTTTTCAAGTGTGTATCTATAGTTTTAGAAACTTGGTGTAGCTGTCATGGGATCTTCCCCACGCAGATGTGTAATTTAGAATTAATCAAGCTGCTTTCCTAGCATAACTGAGTCTGGCCCATCAAGGACCTTTCGTCATAGTACATTAAACTAGCGACACTCAATCTCATCCTCATATACACAAGAGGAGGGTAGCTAAGGACACAAAGAGTCATTTAAGGGACTGACTACCCGTACGTTGCAATGATTAGATTGAATTAAAGCAATCTTTAGGTAAAAGGTCTCAGCACATGGCTACAATCCACGTCATAAAGTAGATAATATTAGGTGAATGTCGGGTTTACAATACGCAGGTCATTTTACATGAGGTACGACTCATCTCATAACCTCATAACCTGACTTTAAATTTAGGCCATAACATTGATCACATGAAAGAAGAATGGTTCGATTATGTTATTCGCCTTTATCAGTCTCATCTTCAATCTTGAAAGATTGTAGGCGGATACGACTCACTCATATCCTCATCCTCTACTATTTAAAATAAAGAGAAGTTCATATCTCAATATATAAATATGGCCCCAAATGTACCTCTCTTGTACATTCAAGGTTGGTCAACCTGTGCGAGTGGGTGACCGGCCTACCGATAAAAATAGAAATCCTACATGATCTCAAGGTAAATGCTGATGATCTACTTACCTAGTTTATATTAGTGTTCAATACTGAATAAATAGAATATATTATTCGTTAATGAAAGATTGAATGTATTACAAAACAAGTACATTAGTCAAACTTTCCTCAATCCCATTTGCCTGACGTGAACCTGAAATAGATCTCTAGCTATAGGTTTTGTCATAGGATCAGCCAGCATCTCCTTCGTAGGAATTTAGTTGAGGGCGACCTTCTTATCTCTCACTTTATTACGGATGTAATGATACTTGATCTCAATGTGCTTAGACTTTTAGTGGTGTTTAGGGTCCTTTGCCAAGTCAATGGCAGAAGTATTGTCTATCTTCAACGATATAGGCTGACGTACACTTGGTACAACACTCAGACCCAATAGAAATCTGCGAACCTATACACAGTCCTGAACTGTAGCATAATATGCAATGTACTCAGCCTCCATAGATGAAAGAGCTGTAGATGTCTGTTTCTTACTCGACCATGAAATAGCTCCTCCTCCGAGTAAGAATACATACCCTGAAGTAGACTTTCCCTCATCGGCGTCATTACCCCAAGCAGCATCAGAATATCCTTTGAGCTCGAGGCTTGTGCCTTCATAACAGAACATTAGGTCTTTTGTTCCTTTGAGATAGCAGAATATACATTTGACGGCTTGCCAATGAGACTATCCCGGGTTACTCTGATAACGATTGACTATGCCAACTATATAGCTAATATCTGGTCTGGTGCAAAGCATAACATACATTAAGCTCCCTACTGCGCTTGCATAAGGTACTGAGGACATAGCTAGTTTCTCAGCCTTCAGTCTGGGGATACGATTTCTTGTTTAGCTTGGTAGCTTTATCCATAGGGTTTTCAACAGCTTTTAAATTTTCCATCCTGAACCGCTCTAAGAGCTTTTGTATATAGGTTGCTTGAGACAAGCCTAAAAATTTCTTAGGGTGATCCCTGATGATTTTGACCTCAAGAATAAAGTTGGCTTCACCGAGGTCTTTTATCTCAAAGTTCAAGAATAGTCAATCTTTAGTCAATATCAACAATTGTATGTCATTACCAGCTAACAAGATATCATCTACATATAGAGATAGTATCAGAAAAGATTTTTCAGACCGTTTCATGTATACACAGTGATCTTCTTCACTCATCGTGAATCCAAAAGTTGTGATGGCCTGTCTTGAAGATTGCTTCAGCCCATAGATAGATTTCAATAACTTGCAGACTTTCTTTGGATACTTTTTGTCCACATAACCCATCGGCTGTTGCATGTATATCTCTTCATCCAAGTCACCATTTAAGAATGTAGTCTTTACATCCATCTGATATAACTCTAAGTTTAAACTTACGACAATGGACAAGATCATGCTGATTGAGGAGAACTTTGTAACAGGTGAAAAGGTCTCCTTGTAATCAATGCCTTCTTTTTGTGTAAAACCTTTAGCAACTAATCATACTTTATACTTGTCTACTGTACCATCTGTCTTTCTTTTGATCTTTAGCACCCATTTATTACCTATCACTTTGCAATTGGAAGACAAATTAACAAGTTCCCAGACTTTATTTTTCTCCATGGAAGCGATCTCTTCGTTTATAGCATTCACCCAATCGGCCGAGTTAGAAGATAATAATGCATCCTGATACGAATCAGATTCATTATCATCAACTGCAATGCAAGAGAATATTTGTCCCTCAATATCGAAGTATTTTCGGGGAATCAATCCTCTTTCGCTTCGACGTAACTCAGGAGCCTGCTGAGATGTCCTCCCACTGTCCTGATGAACTGTAGGAGCATCATCACCATGAGAAGCAGAACTCCCACTCTTCTGAGATACATTGGGTATTTAAAAAAGTTCTATTGGAGCCTTTTGCTTCATTTTGTTGGGATATCTATCTTCAACGAAGGTCATGTCTTGGAATTTTATCTCAATCCATCGTCCATGGTCCTCATAAACTAGAACGTATCACTTTGAATGCATAGGGTACCTTATAAACATGCATTCAATGGTTTTACTATCAAGTTTACCTCTATGTGGAGTAGGTAACAAAACATATCCCAAAGATCACGAAGGGCATAGGTTGGTTAGAGAAGGAGTCTTTCCAGACCACATCTCATATGGGGTCTTAGGAATGGATTTGGATGGGACTCTATTAAGGACGTAGACGGCTGTTAACAGTGCGTCTCCCCAGAATGTGGTAGAGAGATTTGCTTGTGCCATCATCGATCTAACAATGTCCAATAATGTCTTATTCCTTCTCTCTGCGACACCATTTTGTTGTGAAGTGTAAGCCATTGTGTACTATCGAATAATTTCAACATTTTCACAATATAATTTAAACATTTCAGATGTATATTCGCCACCTCTATCAGATTGAAGGATTTTAATCTTTTTCTTAAGCTGATTTTTCACCTCAGCTTTTTATTTAAGAAAACAATCAAAAGCCTCAGATTTATGTGAGATGAGATACACATCCATAGTGCGAGTAATCATCAATAAAAGTGATAAAATATTGACATCCGTTTCTAGCATGTACATTAAAGGGTCCACAGATATCTGAATAGATTATCTCTAGTGTGCCCTTGGACCTAGCCACTTTGGAAAATAGTTTCTTCGAAGTCTTTCTGGACACACAATGTTCACAAAATGACAAATCAACTTTGGATAAGGAGTCTAATAAATCAGAACGTACTAGTCTTGTCATATAATACTTTCCTATGTGCCTTAACCTCGCGTGCTATTTTTGAGATTCAGATATTACAATTTCATTCGACATAGCAGATAAAGCAAGAGAGACATTATCATAATATACGTCCAGAATAAATAAATCTGAAATTAAATTTCTTCATGCAAAGATGAGGTTATTCAGTCTTAAAGAAACTCTTGTCTCGAAAAATAGAATATCAAAACCATCAAATAAGAACCTAGAAACAGAAATTAAATTCCGATACATCCCTGGTGTATAAAGAGTATCACAGAGGATTATTGTTTGTCCTATGCGCGTAAAGAGATGGAAAACGCCAATCCCTAGTACGTCTTTGACAACATTATTTTCCATACACACCTTGTAACTTCCCTTGGCTACAGGCCGAAATTCCTCGAGTCCTCGACGATTTCATGTCACCTGCTTTATTGCGCCTGAGTCCAAAATCTACTCGTTAGATATAGTATCAACGGAAAGGATTTCAGAACAAACGCCTACATACAAAGTATCTAGTGACTGAGAAATTACCTCTTTTTATGGATACATTGCCGAGTATAATGGCCAGAATTTTCACAGACAAAGCAGACTACATTTGTCTTTTTTTGTTTCTTCTTTCCATTCCCCTTCTTGAGATTTGGAGGAGGTGCTGTGGACTTCTGTTCTTGGTTATTATTTTTCACCTTCTTACGAGCTTTGAATTGTTTCTTGTTAGCTTTCTGCTTATGGGTCTCTGCTACAAAGGCCTTGGCCGAACCTGACTGAATTGCATTCATTTCAACCTCAAAGTGGCCACAAAAGTCTCTGAACGTAGTGATATAATCAGTATGGTTCACAATTCTTTTGATTTGGGCCCAAGATTCAGGCAAGGAATGGTGCATGAATTTAATCTTTTGATTTTTAGTCAATTTACACCCAACATTCCTAAGGCCATCTATCATTAGCTCCATTTTATGGATATGATCTTTGTAGGGCAGCCGACTGGCATCCTATACTCCTGAAATTCTAATTCCATTGCCTAAACTCTCGCATCTGACTTCTACGCATAGGCATTTGTCAGTGCTTCCCAGATTCCCTTAGCGATTTCATGTACTTCATACATAGGTATGAGTTCTTTGTGTATAGTGCTAAGAAGGACATTACGAGCTGAACGATTCTGTTTTCACCATTTATTGTAGTAAGTCATCGCAACCCTATGTTCTTGTAAATTTTCATTTTCAGCTAATATGAGTTCCTCTTGAACTTCATCATGTGTGTGCGATATGTCGTCCTCGTTCAGAAGGATCACACCGCGTGGGACCAGTTTTCGTAGTTGTTACCATTGAAATGTTGTCCTTTCAGCTGTTCAGCAATTAACGCTTTGGTGGTCATCTCTACATTGCATAAGTATCACTACTTAGCTATAATGTAAGGTATTGGCACTAATCATCAGCATTTCTATGTGTTATATAAATTTTCAAAGTATAAAAGTAGTCAATACATCTTAATGAGATCTGAAAGTCCACATACTCAAATGGGCGGTGTAGAACAATCAAGTTCTCAATTTAAGATGAGTTTAATGCTTTTATAAGAATAAATTTGTATAACGTGCAACCTTCTATTATTGGTTGCATGCATCATTTGGTGGAGGAGAATTAACTCCCACTCAGGTTATGCATAACCTGTTTTTTTATGTGTAGGGAGCATCTAAGCACTAAGTTTTTCTATATTTTCCAATGAAAAATAAGGAGGGCTTAGATCTAAACACATCAAGCCTAATTATATCACACATATAATCATCACCATCAAAAAAGAAGTACTAAGATATGAAGAAAGTTCAATTTTCACTAGTGATCATGTCCACTAGAGATGGATCTGATCATCATCGTTAATGATCATTGTTGATGATGGATCCTTTCATCAACATTGATCATCATGGTCGATGATCATTTTGATCACTAATGATTTCTTGATCAACAGTGAAGAAAATGTTATAAAGGAAACAACATTTATATGCATATATATGTACATGTCAACAAAAAAGAATATACATATTACTTGTAAGAAAGCTGTAGGGTTTTGAGTTACCATAAATGTGCAACTGGACCATAGTTTATTGATCCAACAGTTGATAATATGGGCCCTACTTTATATATCCCATATGTCAATAATCCAGTTGATGTAAGAATCTAATCCCTTCATTTTATTAGATGATAGGATTATTCAATCTATGATATATATATATATATATATATATGATATATATATATATCATATATATGATATATATATATATCATATATATGATATATATATATTTCAGGGAAGATCGATAGTGAGATTAACAATCTCAGCGGTGTAGATCGTTGAAAAATGGGCCCACTTGTACAAGACTGAAAAACTGACCAGTATGCCAATCCAAGGGTCCATATATATCAAGCATACATGCAACTACTGCACACAAGACTTCACTTGTCCGAACTTGCCTAAGTTACATGAGCCCACGTGATATATATGTGAAATCCACTCAGTTTCTCAAGTAATAGGCCATTCTATTGATGTGCTTTAGCCCAAAATCAACGGTTGAGATTAGAGAGAGAAAGTACCAACGGTTGAGATTAGAGAGAGAGGTGGCACAACCTATGAAGCCATTCCCTCTCTCTGACCTCTGCAAGCCGCTTACAGTTCTGGAAAAATGGATGGATACCATGGATTTAAAACACAGACTTCAAGGTGATCCTCATTATAGAGGTTTTCATGATAGACATTCAATCCCCACTACATATTACAGTGTGGTCCATTTGATAATTATTTCTTATTTATCTTCTCAAGGCTAAATCTGAGCTCGCTAGATGGATGGACAGTTTTGATACAGCACATATCTAGTGATCAGACCCATGTGTTGCTGACGTGAATACAATTGATATCTTTTTCTTTTAACGTGAATAAAACACATAACGTGTTTTAATTATTCTAACAAGTGGGTCTCAACGTTCGGTAATCTAGACCATTGGTGATAGATCTGGATCGATCATTAGATCTGTATCACAATCAATGATTTTCATGCAAAAATTACACTGATCTAGTGATCTAATCCATCCAAACTTGGCATTGTACTTTCATAACCATCCAATTTCCACAACATATTTGTGGTGTACTATAATCCGCTCTAATATGGCAGCAATATATTTATGGTGTACTATAATACGACAGTTATATTGCTGGTAGCTTGTATGTTGCACATCAGCCAACACGTGTACAGAAGCTATATATATAGCAGAAGCTATCTCCTAGAACAACACGTGTACACGTGCACATCAGCCAAACCGATCCCCACGTGTGCATCAGATATGGCATAATATACACCAGCCATTTTGATCTCCACGTTTACAACAGCTATAGCATGATGTATACTAACCAATATGACCCCCCATGTGTATGAAAGCTATGGATCTGAGTGCGTGACATGTCAATACAAGTTTGGTGAGATACGTCACCAGCAGCTATGTTTTGGTGATGTAGTTCAATACAACAACTATTGCTGGATATTTTGTGAGCTGTACACACATGTATTTTAATACAACAACTATTGGTGGATATGATGTACAAGCATAGGAAACAGCATGTGGACCATTTCATAAACCAATAAGATGGTGTACATAAGGTGTATGGAATCATAAAGGTCTACATGATCACCTTGGTCCATCATAATCGGGCTTACAAGCACATGGCATACGTGTATACAAAATTAAAATCTAATCTACCGTACACATGACTTTTTGTAAGACCCGTGTCTTAATCCGTACTGTCTCGTTAGCTTCCGCGGTCTTTTCGGTCAAATTCCGGCAACCTTCGCACCGTATTCGGTGTTTGCGTACGATCCTAAGCTAGGTCCCGCGCACCGACGTCGGCTTGATCCAAAAGTTGTATCATAGCGACCGCGTCGTCGCCGCGGTTCCAACGCCGTGACTTGCGCACCGAACCGATACCCAGGCAAGAAGATGCCGATCTGCGTTTATTCCGAAGAAATACCGCGCGTTGCGGATTTCGAGGGAATCTCTACATAATTAGTCCCATCAATCAACCATAAATGCAACCATACCTCAAGTACTTCACCCATTCCCTTTTTTTTCAAAAGTCCACCATCTTTCCACCTCACCATTCCTCTTTTTCTCATTTTCAACCACAACCATCTCTCTTCTTCACCAATTTCAAACTAAACCATACCTCTCATCACTCCTTTCTTACAACCATCACTCCACCCATCCCTCCATCCATTATTTCTATCTCTCCCTCTCATTCTTTAGCAAATTTTCCAAATCCCATGAGAAATTTCACACATCCAACACACTCTCTCAACTTCAAGTGTGGCCAACCCTCTCATCTCCAATCTCAACTATTCATCTTTCATCAACCTCCATTAAAAGTGAAGGTAAGGAGCTAAGGAGTCCAAGGGAGCAAGGAGAAGGAAGATAAGGTGGGTGATTTGTCATTATTTTAAAGTTTAGGGCCCACTTGTGGGTGGGACCCAATTGGATGTATGTGATTTAATCAAGAGGGCCCATAGTGGCGGGGTTCCTCTATCTCACCGTATATCTCTCTCTCTTTCTTTCTTTGTGATGGTGTAGATCCTACCAATATGTGTTATATCTACCCGTCCATCTACATCAGACGGTGTGGCCCACTCTATTACAGGTGATGATCCACACCATCCACTGTTTGGATGGGCCCAATGCTTTTTTTTTTATATATGTATATATATATGTTATATTTTATATAATATATATATATAATATATAATATAATTTGTATTTATATATATATATATATATATATAATATAAGATATATATTATGTGTATATGTACATATATTGGTGGGCCACGTCCATGTGGGACCCACCACAATAATATGTCTATGTAACGTTGGCAGACAGTCAGTGAAGTGGTAACTGGCATGGGCGTGAGCTTTAAAAAAAAAAAGGAGAAAGAAGAGGTGGGCTACTTATGCAGGCCCCACCTTGACGTACATACATAATCCAAGCCGTCCATTTCGTTCCCCAGATCATTTTAGGCGTTGAGCCGAAAAATGAAACCGATCCCTTTTCTTAGTGGGCCATACCATAAGAAACAGCGGTATACCGTTAAGGAAACACTTTGAATCTTCTATCCACCGGGACTACATTACTTTTTGGTCTCATTTAGCCAATCAGAGGCCGTAGAATGCAATGAACGGATTGAATTTTTCAGATGTGGGCCATACGTCTGAAAAACTCCAGATTTAAAAAAAAAAAATGAAACAGCATGCAGCAGCGCTGCTGCTGCTGTCAGAGTGCCACAGGCGCTGCCTGCGCCCGACGATTGACGGACCGGCTGGGGGTCATGGCCCCAGCTGTGGGCCCCACAGTGATGCGTTCGAACATCTGCCCCATGCATTGGATGGGTTCCCACGTACCACCCATCCATCTCAAAAATTAGCCGTAAACAGAACTCAGGCGGGCCATACCATCTAAAATCATGAGAAGACATGCCAAAAACATATGAAATCACTTGTGGGGCCTACCTGTAATTTGAATGTGACTGAATCTTGGTCTGAACCATCAGTCCAGTGGGACACACATAATGAGTGGACTAGATTTGGGGACCACCTTCCAGTGGACTCCCTGTCGACATGAATATAATAATAATAATAATATTAAAAAAAAAATAAATATATATCACCGTGGGTCCTGTCCGTTTGGACGGCAAGTAAATACTACAGTGGGCCCTATCTAGGCCCACGTGACCTTGTGAATAGTTTGGATGTCAAATAAATATTACAGTGGGCCCCAGTCCAGTGGGCCCTACCCTAGGTGCACGTGACCCTTTGAAAGGGTTGTGTGGCAAATATACATCAATGTGGGCCCAGGTCACGTGTGACCTTATCAAAAGGTTGGGTAGAAAATAAATATTACAGTGGGCCTTACCTGGCCCAAGTGACCTATGAACAGTTGGATGGCGAATAAACATTACAATGGGCCAGGTTGGGGTGGAAAATAAACATTACTGTGGCCCCAAGTCTGAGTGACCTTATCAATGGGTTGGATGGAAAATAAACATTATGGTAGGCCCCACACGGGACCCACTTATATATGTATTGTAATCCACACCCTCCTTTAGTGTGGGCCCCACCATGATACGTGTGTTTCATCCAAATCATCCAATTATCTTGAAAATTATTTTTAGGCCCATTATTGAGGCCCACCTTAAATTGTATAAGCCCATTGTAATGTACGCTAGGCCCATGTTGATGCATGTGTAGCCCATCATTGAGGCCCACCTTGATATGTATCTGTGAGACCCATGTATGAGGCCATTTGATGTATTAGAGGCCCATGGGTCGAGGCCCAATAGGATGAACATAATGTCCCTTGTAGTGTGACTCCACCATAGCATATGTATTGACACTTATAACGGGCCACGCCTTGGGAGCAATGCTGGTTTGACGTCCACATTGATAATGATGGTTAAATGTCCGCATTATAACTCTCCCCAAGGCCCACTGATAGGCCCATACTTGTGGTAAGTAGGCCGTCTAGGCCCATCTCCGTTATACACAAAGCTCATCTCTTTATACATGTTTAGTATAGATCCATGATTCATGATCATCCGCATCATATGTATGCCTGATGAGAGGAGTGACCGATCATATCATATGCCTTCGGGCGGACTGCCTATGGGCTCCCTGATAGGCGGAGTTGCCTCATATAAGTGCATGGTACACGCAGGATTGTTGCATGACTGATAGTGTGGCTCATGCACTTGCATTTGTGTGATTGTAGTTACTGTATGCCCTAGCGACATCAGGGTCATAGCCTCCACAGACACATCGTGGATGACAGGATTGGATACCGAAAATATTTGGTTCTAGCATACGGGCGCCATAGATGTCCCTAGGTGAAAATCCCTAAACCCAATGGTACCAGAGGATGACTCCAACGTCGAGACCGAGTGGATATATGAGCGCATGAGGGCCGAATACCAGGAGGCCGCGTCTCCCACTGTGTCGTGGTCGGTTGAAAAGGAGTGTGGCCTTACTCGCCCGAGGGTAGGGGGCAATACTAGGCTGAGTCTGACCAGCTCGCGAATGGGTCCGCTATCGACGTGCCGGATAGGTATTGGCAGACTATTGGTCAGGCGGATAGTGAGGTTTCTTACGCTCACTTGGACTGTGCGGCTAGGAGAGCAACAGTGCCATTTGGAGTGTATTGAACCCCGGTGATTATCCAGAATGAGAACTGTACTGATACATGATGAGGATTGGCATGCTTGAGTTGCATCTCGCATCGCATGGCCGTATTATGGCCGATAGCATTCATATATTGCACCGCATAGCCTTGGTACGGCTGATTGCATTCATGTACTCATCGCCATGATTCCGCATTACTCTTACCTTGCATTTTGAGCACGCTTATATTACGCACATACTTACACCACCCTCTAAGCTTTCTATAAACTTATGCACGATTGATGGGTGCAGGTGACGCCAGGACGCAGTCGCAGCCATAGTCTCGCCGTAGTTGGACCGTGCAGACGAGCTTTGGAGTTTCTATCTTTTGCACTACATTGTATTTTTCCTTTCTGTCGCATTGTACTAAAAAGTTTTTGATCATAGTGGATTTTGTGGTGGTGTTCTTGTAGTTATTGTTTGTGGGTTATGCTTTTGTTATGCTCATTATGAATCAGACTGATGATTTGAAATCCTCATTGTAGTATCCCAGGATCGGAACCTGGTGAATGGGTGCCGGGATCCGAAAATGGGGTCCTACGGAGGCTGTCGGCGCGGGATTCGGCGATCAGGAATTTTGTGAGCCCGGTTTCTGAGTTCAGGGCGTGACACTTTTCATGCATGGAATCAAGATTATTCTAACATACAGGCGATGTATTCCAATTCAAAAAGAAAGGATGGGCCACTTACCTTTTTAGAAGAAAATAATCGGAGATCCGTCGTTAAATGCTCTGATACCACTGTAGAGAAGCGCAGAAGGTGAGCCCTCAAGATCTGACGGTCTACACGAGTTTTGGAACCCTCACAAAGCAGAAGATTAATGCTCCAACGGTCCGCCTATCTACTACTATAGCAGATGGATTTATTCATACCTCTGATCCTACAGTATAAGTGGCCTCGGATTGCGATTTATGAATTAGATCGTCCCAAGGTCAAGCCAAAATGGACAGACTACTGTGCACACTATATCTCTCTCCGTATACTCTCGGTATTACTTATCATGTCACTTACGGGAGAGAGTCTCATCCTTTTATAGGAAAGAATGAGAGATTGGATGATACCAGATAATCTGGTCTTATCCCTATCTCCCATCTAAAATCAAATTCAAACATGAATTTGAAATATAATAGAAAAGGAAGAAGCCGTAAGTAGCCTAAACTTATGAGACCCACCCACTAGTGATTGCTCACCAGTGGGCCCCACTGGCCTAGGTCTAACAAAGAGTGCATGATCTAGATCGTGAAAAAGATGGGGCCTTTTATATGTTGGTGGTAGAACAAAATATAACATGTCATTTTAATCAGGTGCATGTTGAGGAGTTGACTTTCGTATGATTGATGTGCATAGAATGAATAACTATATTAATGTCAATCTTTAGTAAGGCATCACTCATCACATGTTTGTATTATGAGTAGTTCATTAGTAAGTCCTTTTTTGTATTCATAATGACTTAAAAATTAAATTATAATGTGGAGTAACTATTGGTATGAATGACCTTTATGATAACGAGTGCACACAAGGAATAAATGAGTATATTATATTGAACTTGTCAGATCAATGGCAAAGTCTATCAAACTATGGGCCTACTTATCACCGTGTATTTATAGATAACGCACATTATTCCTTTTGTATTATTGCATGTATCTTGTGTCTTTTGATCCATCTTACGTGGGTTGATGATTGATATGTTTGAGTCTTGTATTCATGTCTCACATGTACAAAATATAGTATTCATATTGTAACATGAAACATTAGACAATGTATGACTCTTAATACATAGACACTCAGAAATTGTACATATGTGGAAAAGATCAAATTCCTATTTATAAAGATTTGAAATTGTGGGGGTTATATACATAGATGCACTTAGAGATGAATGTACAATGGTCCAAAGTTACAAATCCATATAGATATTATATTGGCCTATATGGGATGATTGGGTTGGTGTATTTTTAGAATATTACCTTTTGCGGGCCCAATAGATGAAAGGTCTATATCTTGTATGTGTGCTACTTTTCTGAATATTAAGTACTTAATAACTCACATTATATGAAAAATGTTTGTCTCTCTCGAGTTTCACTTACTATGAAGCAAATGGTGACTTGAGTTTTTCAAGTGGACTAGTAGTGAATGTGCCTTAATTTAATGTTAATTTTGACTTATATTTTATTATGTAAAAAGTGATATTATAGAATATTAGGTCCAATAACAGACAGACCGTCAACACATATCACTTAACTGTTTAACACACTTATTGCTGCTTTTATATAAACAGTTCATATTATTGCTTTTATACATAAAGTTGTTGATAGAGTGACGAGTACACATGTCTAATTTATGAGACAAGTTACATTCACTTTTAGCATCGTTCACCATACTTTATAGACAATATTACCTGATTAGAAGAGTGGAGGAAATGTTATTTCTATCCAATCATGTGCCGATCTAGGACATGTTAGATCCAATTAATTCATATGTTAGTTCCACAAAAGATTTTTCTTAACTCTTGGTTAATAGGTTTATCAAGTGGACCATAGATATATCTATCAAGGCTAAATCTAAAATTGTGAGGGTGCATTCGGATGCATAAATCACTTAATTGAACACCATGTACATTTCAGTATTCGGGTGTTACCTTGAAGATCTAAATAAATTACATGTGCATGGGATTACGTGTGACTCACCTTACACATCATCATCTGGTGGTCCACAATCTATCCATCTGAACCATCTAGTACAATCTTCATTCATATATTGAGTCATCTGACTGTTGATTCTCAAGAACGAACAATCATCTCATCCCAAAAGTGACATTGATTTTTAGGAACCCACTATGTTGATAGGATCCAAATGGCAACGAAAGTCTAACCCTACCTTAATAGATAGATTGAGCCATACGTTATCAATCATAGGCCTTATATCATCAAGATCCACCGTTTAACCAAATTTATATCATAACAGAATACAATCCAATTTTACAGATCCAACTGTACTATTGTAAAATTCAATTACCCAAGGCACACTAGGAGGTTCCAAGTAGTCCTAAAGCCTCCAATCATTAATTACACACAATCCGACTAGGGGATCACAATACTAACCATGGGACCACGGGACATGGCAGGCATTTGTCAAGCACAAATAAATATAAATTAATTGCTAATGACTCGATCATTCAGTGCATGGTAAAATAAATATGTAAATAAAATAATTATCATGATAAGAATATTAACAATATTTTAATAGTAAGAAAAATAGTAAATGTCACTTGGATGTTCCTAGTCATTACTATGATCATTAGTGGACTCCTAGTTTTGAAGTAGGACTCCTTTAGACTTTTGATTTTTTTATAGTATGAGAATCTGACCGTTAGATCAATAAAAATCCATGCTTATAGACTATAATTCATTTGTATGGCCCACCTGAGCTTTATATTCGCCTCATCTTTAGTTAGGGACACTAATTGCGTCCTTGAAACTGAAGGGACGGAGTGGATCTTATCCAACATTGTAGTGGACCCCACTTCTGTGGTGTGCATGCACTGGAGGTGTGTACACCCACCGTGCACTAGAAGTGAAGTTGGGTCAAACATAGTTTGACCCAACAGATTCCCGAAAAGGATGGGTTTCATCCTCATTTTCTGCCCCCTTTTTCTTTTCAAAATGAACAGACGACGTCCATTTTCTTTGATCATAGCCCACCATCATGGCCCAGTAGCTTGATCCTAACCATCCATTTGGTGTGGACGTCTCTTCTGACCAAACCCCACCTAATCCCACACCTGGGAGCACGTGTGTATGCACACGATCCTTGATACAACTAGGGTCTACAAGCATAATATTTTTAAAAATGGAAACTGTCTCCATGGGACAGGTTGGCAATCCATGCGTGGGGTGTTTGGCGTGATCTGGATCGTCCAAACAGGTGAGATCTCAACCATCCAAGTCTTTGGATTAGGGCTTCTACCCGTGACAGCAAAACTGTGGCCGCTTTTGCATTACCGGCCGATTTTGGGAGTGGTTTTGAATGGATCATATACTGACCATTTGGGTTCAATCCAACAATATAGGAAGGGTTAGGGTTCGTTATAAGAGAGAAAAGGATCGAGCACCAGTAGTTCTCTATATACAGTGGCTGCGCTAAAAAATCTACTGTTTCTTCCCAAGCTCGAACCCACCAGCCAAACCCTCTCCAAGCTTTGAAAAAGCTAGCCACAAGCTTCGTACGGTCCATTTAAGAAAACAGAGGAAGAGGCACTAGCAAAGAAAACGCCATTAATGGCAGCCATCTTCTTCTCCATCGTTCTACCGCACCAGGTCGACATGGTTTGACCCTGGTTACGATTGGTCTCACTCCTAGACGGCTCTGGAGAAGAAAGGGAAAGAAAGAAAAGAAAGAAAGGAGAGATGAATGGAGAAAGGGAGAGAGTGAGTGCAACTGTTGCACTTGCAGCCGAGTCGAGAGGATTCGACTCGCCGACATCGATTGTCTCCATTGAGTCAAGCTGAGCTGTTGCCCTAGTGGTCTGCTCAAGCTCTGCCTGAGTCCAGACATTTTTGGACCTATTTGAGGAAGGAAGAAAGAACAGGGAGAGAGAGAGAGAGAGAGAGAGAGAGAGAGAGAGAGAGAAGAGGAGAAACGGCTGCCACCGCGGAGCTCAGAGCCACACAGCACCGGGTCAACTGAGTCGCCTGATTCCCAGCCGCATATAGGTGAGTCCAGCACCTTCGATAGTGAGAGAGAGAGAGAGAGAGAGAGTAGCAGAGAAAAAGAAAAGGGAGAGGGAGAAACCATGAGGGGCCTGCTGCTGTCCGGTTGAAACCAAGTTGATTCGGTTGAAACCTAGTCTGACTGGGTTGAGTTTGGTTTGAGTCTAGTCCAAGCCATGCTGAGGTTCTAGCCAGGGAAGAAGAAGAAGAAGAAGAAAGGAAAAGAAGGAAGAAGGAAAATGAAAGAGAAAGAGGATTCGAGTAGTGGTGTTGCACCATGTCGAGTCGGGCCGAGATAACCTGTTTGAAACTCACTATGGTGTTGCCCCTTGTTGCCTCAACTCGCTGTCGAATCGGGGCGAGTCCTGGTTGAGTTGGGAAGAAGAAAGAAAAGAAAAAGAGAGAAAGAAAAGGGAGAATGAGGAAGAAGAAGAAGAAGAAGACAAAGAAGAGACTGAGTCAACTCGACTGGAACCGAGTCAACTTGGTTGGGATCGAGTCCAGTTGGGCTGGGTCATGCTTGGGCTTGGTTCAGCTTTGCTGAGGTTGAGTTGTGCAGAGTTGGGTCAACCCAGTTGAGTCGAGTCAGGTTGAGTCGCGGAGCGGGTCGACGGTTCGAATGGAGGTCGAATAGAACTACCAAGTCGGCTAAGGTGAGTCCACACTTTCTCTCCAGACCGAAATTCTTTCGATTTTGATTATCATTGTTACCATTATTATCATTATTAATATTAGCCATTAGTAAATTATCTATTCTAATAATAGTTATTATAAACAAAAAAATAAAATAATATCATTATTAAATACTAGTGTTTTGTTTTGTCATTCTTAAATATTATCATTAATAGTAAATCATAATATTAATTATCATCATAATCATTATTATTACTATGTTTGCTAACATAAATTATAACACTAATGCTAATAGTTATCTTGTAATTATTAAGTTTATATTGTAATTAATAGCATACCCATTAGAGTTCAAATCTTAGAATCTAAGTTTAGGACTAAACTCAAGGATGAAACACTAATTATATATCAAACCCTAAGAATAATTAATTCAAACCCTAAGATATGATCTTAACCTTAAATAGTGCGTAGAACTTAGATCTAATTGTACAATTTCATAATTCGTGGTAGGATTCGACCCTAAGGGCGCACGCACCTTCTAGCGATGACGTAGGCGATTCAAAACATAAGGTGATGATTTTTTCCCCTTGAGCTTTTCATTTTTCCATAACTTAAACGATAGTCTTTATTTTTATTTCGATTGATAATTGATATATGTATCTTATAATTACATGTGTTAGTTGTTGGAATTGAATGCTAGATTATGTGAGTGCTATCTTATCTAGCTCATAGATTTGTCAAAATTTGTAGTGCTAAAACCTCTTGTAATATGTATCTTATGTAGATCAACTTTATATTATCCTTACCTACATTCAAGTATAAGAGCAAGAGTCTCTACATCAAGAACTTCAAGTACAAGAATAAGAGATTTAAGTACTACATCAAGTGATAGATTAAGTTTTCAAGTTTCAACTATATCAAGACAATGTGTTTTACTTAAAGAATTCAAGCTCATGTAATCTTCTTAAGTTGGAACTCAAAAGTCATAAGGTCACTACTTTAAGCTCATCTTTAAATATACAATGACAAGCTTCAAGTACTTTAAGATAAACTATCAACCGAAGTGAACGATGTTTCAATGTTCAATTTTCACCTTTAGGGTATGAATGACCTTAGATTAACCCTATGTTAGGTTTTATTGATTACATTCTTATTTTGGGTCATGATATAATTTTATAGACTTTTTTTGACTAGTCCTAACTTATGTTCGACTAGTCCAAGTACTGGCTTGACCAATCTAAGAATTTTCTCGACCAGTTTAAGGTTTGTTATGAATTTTTAGATTTTCTGTTGAACCCTCGACCAGTCCTGGAGACTGCTTGACCAATCGAGTGAATAGTGCTCGACTAGTCGAGCAGGTTTGACTCAAAGTTCAGCAACCTTTCAGGGTTCCACTCGACCAGTCGAGTGCATGGCTTGACCAGTCGAGTCAGCCACTCAACTAGTCTTAGATCTATCTTATCCTATCGCGCCCGAAATTTTGACTTCTTGTTGGTCCTTTGACCAGTCGAGTTGACCTTTGGGCTAGTCAAGTGAGCAGTTTTTACACCTATAAATAGAGCACGATTTTCAAAATTTGATAAGTCATTCAAGCAAAATCAAGACACCAATCTGAGAGATAAATTTGTGATATTCTTAAGCTATATTGTGCTTGTTTAATATTCTCTTTTAATTAGCTTTCTGTATTTGATTTTGATTTCTCTATTCCAATCTTATTTTAAGAAGAGATTTAAGTTTTTTCCCTTTCTTAAGATCAAAATCAAATCAAGCTAGCCCAAAGTGATTTAATCTAAAAATCATTTAAAACCCTTTCATAAGTAAGTGTGAACATTGAACATTTACGTTGAACATCTACTTCGAATTGGTTTTACCGAGCTTCATCAAAGGAGAATATCCAGATAAGTATATTTACATTTTTGTAAATCTCTTTTTGGTTTTTGAGGTTGTGCAAGGAAAAATCATTTTTTGGTTTGTCTGAGGTGATCCAGAAAATCTTAGAGTGTGGAGTTTTTGAATTGTGTAAGCCCACTTAAAGACATAATTGTGAAGGTTTTAGGTGAACCTTGAAAAACTTATTTCATAGTGAAAGCCAATATCCCGAGGGAGAGGATATTAGGAGTAGAGTAGTTGTGTGGCTGTTTTTCTAAACAGTTGGTGTACACACAAGCGAACCATTATAATATTTGGTGTTATGGTGGATGGTTGAATGTGGCTTTGTGTGAATGTTATAAATTCTTTTTAAGCCTTTGTGGAGAATGTTGTAATTTATTTTATACAAGTGTGGGAATGCTGTAATAGCTTACTTTATTTTCTTTTCTATTTTTATTTTCTTTTGTATTGATTTGCGATTTTGATACACAAACCGTTTTAGAAATCATGTTGTCCTACCATAAGCCATTAGTTTTTGGTGTAAGGTTGTCCTTAGAACAACATCTGTATCAACCTCTCAATACTTGTGTATTTGAGGTTGCTATTTATTTTTGCTTTGTAGGATTGATAAGTGCTATCTTTATTTATTTATTTCTAATTCCACATTAAAATTTTTAATTTAGCATAGTCCTATTCACCCCCCCTCTAGGACTCTTAGTTCGGCCTTTTTAGATTACATGCTCAATATTCATCCTGCATAATTTCTCATGCTTGTGAATTGCTTACGGAACTTAAACTGGTATATCAAACAGTGGAAAACTATACTTGTAAATGTACACCCATGCTTGAGATATAACTTGATTGATTGTGATTATAATGGACCTTCAACTTAGTGGTTACTTGAATGATTATTTAAATGGAATATTGATATGGGCTTACCATCCAGGAGTTGTTGTGTCTAAGTGCTTCTTGAGTGCGGTCTTTTATCGCTTATTTTTTATATTTGCCCTATGTGGCTTAATTTTGATATTTGCCCTATGTGACTTTGTTTTGGTATTTGCCCTATATGGGTTCAATGTAAACCATGCGATAGTAAGCCCCATATACTAAATTATGATTGACCACTAATTGATGGGCTTCGATTATACATCCTAAGGTGGTGGCCTCATGAACTAGGGATGGTGGTATAAGACACTATGCCTAAGCTGTCAGCCTACGCAGGGTGATGAGCGCCCTGTAGTGACCTTTAAGCTTTATTAAACTAGCTAGTTGTAAATGTAATAATAATAGTTGGGCTAATCATGCATTCATAGTATACGGGCGATGACGGGTGATTAATTTGAGATGTTGTAGCACGTGCATATAGGATTTAGTTGGGGTATCATTTCGCTAGCTCCCAAACCATCGACTATCGACCCACCTTTGGTGAGTTTAACACTATGCATGTACTATGTATTTTCATTGGTGACCGGCCACATGCATGAGTTTTACCCAAAAGTCAGCTAGATGAGCATCCCTAGTTAATGTGTACTCATGCATCCATGCATTTAATAAGAATGCATCATGTATTGTATTGTAAGCCTTGTTATGTTTTTATAACTATGCTTACCTAATGCAGCGGTGTGTAATCTTGAGAAAAATTCATATTGAGCTGGTTATTCATTCATCGAATATATAACCGTACAGGTACTGCAGGTGGCCTAGATGATATTCATATTTATATTGATAAGGAGCAGGGTACCATTGTTAAGGATGCATGATTGTATTTGCTGAGAGTTACTATAAGATTTTACAACTTAAGATTAGTTATAATTTGCTTTGTTTCATATGCGATATTATTTCATTTTATAATTGTAAGTATTGGGACATTGGTTTGTATAAGTCATTACGGGCAGCCGCTCGTGTAATTTAAATGTATATGTAATTTCCTTTATATTTGGTTTATTCCCATTCTGCTAAACTGCTCACTTTGAAAAGAAGAAAAAATATATATGAAATTTTGGCTCTCTAAAGATTAACACTCGAATTTTTGGAAAACGAATTATATACTTGGGTTCTGAAGACACGGGGCATTACATTAATGCATGGATTCCAAGTTTAGTCAATATGTATTTGATAAATGGGTTGACATAAGGAAACTATATATTGAATGTTATAGATCAATATGCACATGTTTTATGTTGACGTGTAAATCTTGAAGATAAGGTGTCTGGAATTAAACTGATTACATATTTTAATGATCAAAGTAGTAGCTATCAAATGAATGGTCAATATGCTTGATCATGGATTGATAGGTCCTAACTATTTAAGATATTGGATATTTTTCTTCATATTCAGCCACCAAAATTCCATTGATTGTATTGAATTGTAATCATTAATCAATAAACTGGCTAACCTTTCATGTGTTAGGGAACATGTGATAACATAATAATGTTACAATATAATTACATGAAGGTTATACACTATTTTAGTTGTCATATGCTAGCTTCCCTGTACTGCATATACAATAAATTCAATTGACTTTACCACTAATTGGTTGAATGGTGTGCTAGTGAAGTTGGTTGAATGGTAAGAGAACATTTAGGGCCAAGAAAGTTGGTTGTATTCAAAGCTGATGATACAAAAACTATCATAATAAAAGTAATGCTCGGTATTTGTTGCATGATAGAGTTGTAATTGTTGACTATGTGAAATTAGAAAAGAGCTTGGTATGCGTTGACTTGAGATATGAATAGTTAAAGAGGTTGCAACTGACTATCAAAGACTTGATTGAGGAGCAAATGGAGGAATCTGCTTAAGCAGAAGCTCATTTCCGAGTAGCTAGTTAGTGAAGCAATAGCTTGTCAATGCGATAATCCATAGTTAGTCAGAAAGGATGATTGGTCACATTGGGACTAAGACATAGCCAAACTCCTATGGGAGGTAACAATAGTAAATTTTTCATAATAGGCGAAGGCTTGATGGAGCAATGACGGGTAGAGGTAAAAGGCCTACGGGTTATAAATCTTCTAACCAAATGACTATCTAAAAGATTAGCCAATGATATATCGAAGGGAATGAGTTTGAGCTTAATATATAAGCTACTAGTGTTGGCAATAGAACAATACGAGTAGAGATCCTATTAGATAGGTTTGATCGGTAAACAACAACACACGAGGTAGATGATTGTACTAATATAAATGAGTCCCTTCTATGGTGTATGATGCGAGCAACAATGAAGAAGGATGAGTTTTTGAACTCTTAATTGAATCCATAGCGATCTATTTGGTGGTGTACCCAATTGCTGTGTACACTTGATGGAATTCACCTATATGAGTGTGGAGGTGCATGCCATTTCCTATGAGAATTTAGGCGAATTCTCTAGAGTATTCATAAAATTCAAGTAATGGTGCATGACTGAAACGCACCGAATTGCATAATCACTTGTAGTGGAAAAGTTGTGTGAGTGACATGTACTTGCGATTTATATAAAAAAGAATCAGGTTTAAGACTATAGTGCTACCTAATTCCTGTAGACCTATCTTGCTTACTCTAATGTCGGTTTAAGTCTATGGTGACACCGGCACCATTGCACAACTCTTCCATCTTAACCCGAAATGTTATAAAATTTTGAAACATGCGGGGGATTGTTGTATTTTAAATTATTTTAAAATAATTTAGTATTTTAAAAATTTTCGTCGGGACGGGTCGTGGCTGTGGCTATAGTTGAGCACATGCCTTATAAATGTGTCTTTTTATACAAGTCTGAAAGGTTGTATCCTTTTATATTTTATTTTGAAAAATTGTGTCTTTTTAAGCTTAAGAGTCGCACTAATTGGGTTTAAACCCAATAATCATAACCCTTTTTGAAAGGGTGTCTTTACACCCTTAAGGGTGTCTTCTTAAAGTCTATAAATAGACTTTTACACTTTGATTTTATGATGTATTAGAAAAAATGTGTTTAAGTATTTTCTAGTTCGAGTTAAGACTACAAGTGGTTCGAGCCCGTGTACAGTGAGTGCACCGCTTGGACCAGGTCATAGTTGTTGTATCCTGGAGGTCGATTGCTCTGAAAACTTGTTGCACTTGAGACGTTGTCCAAGGAGAGGAAATTCGATTTCAAGCTGAGTGACTCACATCATGCCTTGACTTCTATAAACCGATAAGTTTTCTCTTATTCTCAGTTTAAATTTATTTTATCTAAATGGTTTTTCAAAAACAATATGCCAACACTTATACCCTAAAATACTTTAGAAAAAGGGATGGACGACATAGATATAGAATACATGAGCCCGCACCTAATCTACTTCCCGAAGACATTTGCTGACATGATAAATCGTGCTACCAGGAGTTACCAGAGAAATTTTGATAATCTGGCAGTGCGTGGTGGACGATACACAGGCATTTAGAAATTGCATGCATGTTATAAAAGTCCGTCATAACAAACTAAAAATTGCATGCATGCATGTTATACAAGTACTTCAAAATCAACTGTCCAATTTATGGTTCTTAGATTTGAAACACTTTGGTGCTTATTTAATATTTATTCTTCACGATTGATTGAAATTATTTGAATGCTTACAAATAAAAAATATATAATTTCTTATTTTCCTCAATCACATATCTAAGAATCAGAGGTTAGGATTGTTCAACAGCTGATTTTGAGGTCAAGATTGTCTAGCTGCTGATTTTTACTGTCACTTAAAGCTCATTTCGATGGTAAGTTATTTTAAGCTACTTATGCCTCAAGTAACTTATCTTGGTTTCTACTCAATGAGCAGTCGCAGATAATCAACGTTTCACGAGTGATTTTTTCAAGGGCCTACATGGTCGGGACAGGGGAGGCTGGAGGCTCTGAGGGCCACTAAGGGGCCAACATGATGTATGAATTTTATCCAAACCGTTCATCTATTTTTTCATATCATTTTACATAATAAAACCAAAAATAGAGATGATCACAGGCTCAAATGATCCACAATGTGGGGATTAAAATTTTACCATTGAAAAATTCTTGGGGCAATATTTGTTTTCCAACGTTATCCAGTTTTATATAATCGTATAAACAGGTTGGGTGGAAATTAAACAACACATTGGTCCCCAAAAAGGTTTCAACGGTGGAGGTGTGATCCACTTTAGAACTAAATATGCCTTATTTTTTTGTCCAATACTCTAAAATTATATGGAAAATGGATGGACGGTGTGGGTAAAGTTCACGCATCACAGTGCCCCTTCAATGGCCCTCAGAGCCTCCGCCTGTCCGGAGCTCCGAACACGAGGGGGTAGTACTAAATCCCCGGGCGTTTTTAAAGCACCTTTAAAAGCACGCTGCGATGTTGCAGCACCTAATGCAGTGACGCCGTAACAGTGTAGCCCACCTTAACATGTATGTTATATATCCATTCTATTCATCTGTTTTGCCAGCTCATTTAAGGATATTTTCCCCAAAAGGAATAAGATCCAAATCTCAGTTGGACCACACCATAGGAAACGGTAGTTAGTTAAAGTCTATCAAAATAAAAAATATAAAATAATCTAGGAACCACTGTAATGTTTATTTGCCATCTAACCTGTTTATAAGGTCACATGGACCCAGAAAATACAGATTTCAGCTTGATCCCAAACTTTTCTTAACCGCAAGAAGTTTTTAATGATAGGTGATTAATCATCATGTATCCTATGGTACGGTGCATCTTAAATTTGGATCTGCTTCATTTTTGGGCCGATGGCCTAAAATGAGCTAGCAAAACGGATGGATGGCATGGTATACAACATATGCATCAAAGTGGGTTTATGGTCACGGCTTAACATGCGGTTAGCTAAACCTGACCTAATCGGCTCCCCCTCT
Organism: Magnolia sinica; assembly: GCF_029962835.1. NCBI lineage: Eukaryota > Viridiplantae > Streptophyta > Magnoliopsida > Magnoliales > Magnoliaceae > Magnolia > Magnolia sinica. Next base: position 121,513,623 of record NC_080573.1, read on the forward strand.
TGCTAGAGGTGGATTGACGGGTGAACCCAGCTCCTCACGCCTAAGGCCCACCATGATATTTCTTAAAAATCCACCCTGTCCATCCATTTTACCGGATCATATTAGGAGGTGGGTCCAAAAATGAGGTAAATTCAAAGCTTAAGTGGGCCATATCGAAGGAAGAAATGGAGATTGAAGGAACACCATTGAAATATTCTTGGGCTCACTGTGCAGATAATATGCCACCCGAAATGGTCATAAGGTCACCCCTACGTCATGAGTTCGTATGAAGAAACTCGTAAACGGATGGATATTTCAAAAAAAATTAGTGAAGGTTTAGTCACTCTTTCTAGTGTCAGCGTTGAATTTACCTCATATTCAGGACCACAGCTTAAAATGACTTGATGAAAATTGTGCAAAAGTGGGTTTTTCGGAAACATTATGGCGAGGCACTTTAATTTTTTAGCTCTTTCATTCTAATGGGGGATTAATATAACACTTTCTTTTTAGTTGTGTGACCCACTACAGTTTTAGATCTTCATTATATTTAGACACACTAATTAAAATGAGCTAGGAAAATTGATTGATAGAGTGGATTTCTTGGAAATATCATGGCAGGCCACACAATAATGAGTTTCAGTCATGGGCATTTAACATCACCATTGTAAGTCATGTGTCCCACTAGAGCGTTGGAGCTACCTCATATTTACACCGACCCTCTTAAATGAGGTTAATAAAATAGTTGACTAGTGAATTTCTCAAAAACATGACTGGATAAATATCCCAACGTGGCACATTCATTCATTACGTTGAGCATTGACCAGGTTGGAAGTTGGAGCGTACGTGTAACACTCACAGTGACATGGTTCAAGTTACCTAATGTACGTTGAAAAGCTTTTTAAAAAAGGAGTTTTTACAAAATAGTATCTTGTTAATATGGTATTTACATCCTATCTTTTTAAATTAATTTTTGGTTAAATTACTTCATTAATCATGTTATTATGAAATGGCTACCTTCTGTTAGTTTTGTTTAACTTTGACTTAAAATGACGAAAATGGCCATCAATTAATGAGGTTAGAATTAAATGGCTATCTAGATATAAAAATAAACGTGTTATTGAAAAAAATTCTAGAGTTTCTTCTTTACGCAAAGTGAATAGTAGAGATGTGGTTATCAGTTGGTCTCTGTGGGCTCTACCATGAAGTATGTGAATAATCCACGCCATCCATCCATTTTAATGGGTCATTATAAAGAATGAGACCAAAAAATTGAAGTAGATCCAAATTTAAGGACCACCACCCCATATGAAACAAGGGTGATTGAATGCCCACCATTAAAAACTTCGTGTGGGCTACAATCATTTCGGATGAAGCTGCTACATCTAGGTCTGTGTGTCCTTATCAGTAGGTTGGATGGAAAATAAACATTATGGTGGGCATTAAGGTAGGCCCTAAAAATTTCTTGATAGTGGGTGTTCAATCAACACGGCTCCTATGGAATGGTTCAGCTGAGAATTGGATCTGCTTCAATTTTGGGTTCATTCCCTAAAAAGAGCTGTAAAAATGAACGGAGACAGCATAGATACAAAATACACACATCAAGGTGGGCCCTAGCATATTAGGTGGAGCCGAGGCTGCACTTAATCTGTGAATCAACTGACCACCGGCAAAGACGGACGAGGATTGCTGTGCCCCAGACTTCCCCTAGTTGGAAGCTTTGTGGGCCTAAAAGAATATTCCTAATAAAAATTCACTCTGTTCATTTTTGCAAGACAACAATAGAAGTCTAAAAAATCGGTCGAATCTAAAACTCATGTGGTCCACCAGGACCACATGAAACAGAAGGAATAAAACGTACACTATTGAAAATTTTGTGGCGGCCACAGTAGCTTTGTATCAGGATGATATTTGTGCATACAGTTCAACTGAGTGGTAATAACCCCGTGAACAGTTTGGATGGCATATAAACATCCTAATCGCCTCCATGAAGGTTTCAACTGTGGATGTTTCATTCCCACTGTTTTGTGTGTGGCCCACCGTGAATTTATGCTGTCCATCTATTTTGCCAGATCAAATTAAAACAGATCCTAATCTCAGGTGCATGGACCACTCCGCAGGAAACAGTAGTGATGAACACGCCCCATTAAAACCATCTTGTGGACTACAATTTTTGGATCACTTTCTTTTTCTACAAAGCCTGTGTGACTTAGTCTAAAAAAAAAAAAAAAAAAAGAAAGGAAAAGAAGAAAAGAAAAAAGAAAAACTCATGTTAATCATTATAGTCGGTGTTCAATCATCACCGCTTCCTACAACCTAGTCCACCTGGGATTTGGATCACCTTCATTTTTGTACTCATACCTTAAAACTATCGGAAAAAAATGAACGAACAACATGAATAAAACACATTCATTCATAGTCATAGTGGGGCCCACATAGCACCAACTAGTACCGAGCAACATATTACCCAATTCATGCTTCCACAAAAAGCTCTTGAAAAATTGGCTTTTTAGGAATTTTTTTTTTCTAATAACACCTTATTAATGATATTTAAATCTAGTAATACTAATTTAGTTTTTTTTAAGAAACTTCATTAATTAATGAGTTTTTTAATCATTTTAAGAAAAATGATATTTTAAACTAACGGAAGTTAGAGAAAACATAGTCTAATAATCTAAAGAAAACTTAATTTAAAATGGTACCGGAATATAAATATCATATTAATGAAGTACTAATTTGTAAAATTTCCAAAATACTTAGGAAAATTAGTTAAATTGTGCCCTAAGTTATTTATTTAAGTTTAATAACCAAACTAGCTTAAGTTAAAGATATAACTTATTAACTTAACATAAGTTAAAAAGTTACTTATTAGGTGGTGTCGAAACGTATCCTTACCGACAGTGCATTCCTCAATCTAGCTGGTGGATGCCACGTGTATGATTCTGACTGTCTGCGTACGAAAAGTCATGTTCTGCCAGAGTATCAAATAAACATAACCCCTGTGAGTTATAATGCTGGGAGTCTAGGACCGAGAGTCTTGTACGTTACACTTAGGGTCTGTTTGGGCGGTGGGATTGCAAGGGATTAGGTGGGATGGGATTCATATGGTCCTGTGCCAGTTCCACTCCATGTTTCGGGAAGAATGGGAAAGTTTGGAGCTACATTAAATGGAATTGCATTCGGTCCCGTACCAATTTCACTCAATGTTTGAGAAGTTGCGTAGGTCCCACCATGATGTGTGGGCTATATCCACACCGTCCACCAATTTATTTAGATTATTTTAGAGTATGGCCAAAAAATCAGGTAAATCTAAAGCTCAAGTGGACCCCACCATAGAAAGCAATGGGGATTAAATACTTACCGTTGAAAACTGGTTTGGAGCCACATAAGTCTTGGATCTACCTCATTTTTAGGCCCATGCCATAAAATGAGGTTTCAAAACAAATGAACGGTTTAGATGTAACAAGTGTGTTATTCTCAGTGATTTCAAATGATGGTGGGTATATCCATTTAATGTACCACCATATTATTAACAAAGCATGGAATTAATTTTATCCCATAACAACAGGGACAATTCCTGCCATGTGTAATAATTATGTTTTTTTGAATCCCATCCCACCTAATCCCTTCTAATCCCACTAACATGCCCTTAGGGTTTTACCAAAGTCAAGTTCATTCTTCGTTGATCTAAACTGTTGACGAGATAGGGCACAAAACGGATGGTCAGAGATTCAAAATCAAAACCCTCAGAATTGATCACCAGATATCAACAGTAAAAAAAGCAAGACACAGAAATCTGCCAACATTTCGATAAATAAAACCTCTTTCCTGGGGATTTTTGGCGCATACGCATTTTATGGCGTGTTCAATCATCTCAATCGTTTGGATTGCCGAAACATGGGCTCGCTTGTAACGCCCACCATTATAAAATTGGGCAATAAATGTTTTGTATCAAGCTGATATTTATAGTTTCCCTTCATCCAGGTTTGTATGACCTTATGAATGGGTTGGATATATGACAAAAGATCATCACTGTGGGCCTGAGAAGTTTTCTATGGTGCCTGTTCAATGACTAGTGTTTTGTGTGGTATGATCTGCCTGATATATGGATCTACTTCAAAATTTTTCTCATGTTTTAAAATGAGCCAGCAAAACCGGTGGATGATGGATATAACACATATTGTGATGGGGTGCTCCATGAACACTGTTTTTATGTGGTATGGTCCACTTAAGATTTGGAACCACCTTATTTTTGGTCACATGTCCTAAAATGGGACTGCAAAATGATGGGGTGAATTTCTCACAAACATCACATGGATTCCAACTACATCCCGGTGCTGGAACAGCTTTAGCAGGAAGTACGCGATGTAGCTTCTCACTGGTACACGTCATTGCCAATGACACAAGCATTGGAGATGGACACGAACCGAGTTCGCTCAGTTAACTTGCTCGACTAGACTTGAAACTGGGTTCAGGCCAAGTTGACTTGTTTTTTGGGGTCAGAAAATTTTCAAGCCAAGACCGAGCTCGACTCGACTTTGTTCAAAGCAAATTGATTTGATTCTGGTCACTTAATATAAATAGCCCTGTTAAACCCTGAATACCACGGCCCTCTGCTTTCAAATTCTGTCCGATCGCTTGAACCCTAAATCCCTTCCCTTTCCCTCTTTTTTGCCCGAACGCTCGGATCCCCCATCCTTTTTCTCTCTCTACCCAAACACCCTCCGGCCCTCCCCCTTTTCTATTTGTCCAAGCTCCGACCCCGACCTAAGCTCGTCCCTACTCGTCTTGCCCTTGATGTCTCAGAGCCCATTTGGTCACCCCTACCTTCTCGCTCTGTTCATCCAGTAACTCTCTCTCTCTCTCTCTCTCTCTCTCTCTCTCTCTCTCTCATTTTTGTATTTGGTGCAACCGACTAGGTGCTATTCATGGCAGACTGGCTCAATGTTAATTATTTTTGTTGGGAAAAATAATATGACAAGTCCGGAGACTCAATTATTTTATGGACTAACTCTACTAAAACCGACTGAAAGATCCGAGCCAGTAGTTCGGGTCGAGCAAGATAAAGCCAAAGGAGAGACTTGTTCGGATTTGTCAGAAATGAATCCCGACCGAAGTTGAGAGTCGAGAGCCTTAGGAGAGTATAGGGCACATCAAGTTGGCTCTGTTAATGGGGCAGTAATGTCTAAAGAGAACTATTAAAGGTTCCGAATCAGAAAGTCACTTGACCGATTATAAAAACAACCCATGTATGGTTGGTTGCAGTATCGGCTATCGGATAGAAGGAAAACATCGGTCCTGAACCGACCCAGTTTCGCCCGATAGTAGGCAAAAAATCTTCTATGTAAACTAGCCGAGATTACGAATCTATTGAAGCCGAGCCAAGCAAAGGAGAGACGGTGTAATCTTAAACACCGTCCCAAGAATCTTGTAGAAAGATCCCTGGTCCTAGAAATCTCAGGATCGGAAAGTATCCACAAACAAAACACCATCTAAATCAAATCTCCAAAATATCGGGAAAGAATCCTCATACGGCGGGATCCTCTTTCTCTTATAAATAGGAGAGACTCCAAGGATGAAAGGTACGCAAAAAACTCTCTCCCGAACTCTCTCAATACAATACGACCCAGATTCTTGGCTTAACTTTGGCATCGGAGGGTCCCCTGCTCTAGCCAGGGTCTCCTTTGTCTTCTTCCTGTACAGGCACTCGACGGCCAGAAGGAGGGACGACCAGATTTTTGCATCAACAGTTTGGCACCGTCTGTAGGAAGCGATACAAAAGTCGTTTCCTACGCTCTATCCAGAGGTTAAAAACGTGCTTTAATGGTGGTTACTAGAAAACGGTCCCAGAAGATCCGAATGAGGTTGCCGCCGTTGAGCCATCGGATGCAAACGCTGTTTGAGGGACTCAAGGTCAGAATTCCGTTGCTCGACCAGCGACATCTGCTGGGACGAGGAACACTCAGCGGAACCGAGGTAATGGGCGACTGGATAAGAGGTATCGGAACTCAGATCTGACATCAACGTCATGAAACAGCTGTTGGAACAAATACACTGGCAGTAAGTTCCACCGGGTATTCAGACGACTAACGCCCTGGAGCAAGTTATTGATCCCGAACCTGATGCCCCGTAACCGACAATCCTCCAGAAAAGTCAGCCCCAAGGTCTGTCCTAGCCGTTCCCCGCTCATTCCGCTATTATCGTTCTGCCTCCCACTGACCTCCGACATGAAATCGATTGGCGAAGGCGAAGTTGGCCTTTGGTCGAGGGAATGGCCGAAAGTAACGAACCTTGAAAAACCGACCTTTAAGATTTTAGGAGGGAGGTATGGGAGGAGATCGAAGACGTGAAGTAGGGTCGGGATTTGCGTCAGAATCGGCCTAAAACAAAAGTGTCCCTTTTATGGAGGAAGTAATGCAGGCCCGATTACCGGAACGTTTTCGTCTTCCGCAAATTACGCCTTTCATGGGTAAAACCGACCCAAATGAGCACATCGAATGCTTCCGAACGTACATGGAACTACATGATGCCTCAGATGCCGTGATGTGCCGGGTCTTCTCCCTCACCTTAGCCGACGTAGCCCGACTTTGGTTCAAACAGCTGAAACCAAAGTCTATCCGAACCTTCACAGAACTTAGTGACGCCTTCCTTACCAATTTTATTGGCGGGAAGAAGAAGTTGAAACCTCCAGCACATCTGAACAACATAGTCCAGAAGGAGGGAGAATTGTTGAAAGATTATATCAAATGATTTAACTTTGAATTGCTCCAAGTTCAGAAACATTCGGAGGAGACAACATTTAAGTCCATCATGCAAGGTGTAAGGGATAAGCTGTTTTTGGCATCCTTAAACAAAAATCCACCTGAAACTTTGGCGAAGTTCATGACTCAGTAAGACAAATATGCAGACGCTGAAGAAACGCGAAACTTGCGCGAGGCCGTCCAGAACGCAAAAACCACAGCCAAAGGGTCGGCTAAAAATGAGGTTGACTCGGCCGGAGGGAAAAAGTGCAAGGACGACCGAGCGCGCGATGAACGCAAGCCAGGCAAGCGACCCGACCGAATGTTTTCTACATACACCCCGCTTAACAAACCTAGAAAACAGGCGCTGATGGAAATTAAAAGTGAAGGATTCGTAAGTTGGCCGAATAAACTTCGGAGTAATCTAAACCGGCGGAATAAGAACAAGTACTGTCACTATCATCGTGATCACGGTCATAGTACAAGTGATTGCTATCACTTGAAGGAGGAGATCGAAAGGCTTATCCGAGAAGGCCGACTTAAAGAACATGTTAAGAGAACAGGAACAACGGATGAACGACCGAGCGACAACTAATCTACAGAAGAAATCCGGACAATAGTCGGAGGACCCCTGTGCGGAGGTGACTCAAATAACGCTCGGAAAAACCACGCCAAAAGCCTTAGCCGATTTGAGTCTGACATTCTTATCATAGTTCGGCCTTCAAAAGAAAAGAAGAAGGAAAAGTATTGTATCTCGTTCACTGATGAAGATGCCCGAAGGATCCATCATCCACATGACGATGCATTGGTCGTTACTCTGACCATTGCAAATCGAAAGGTGTTTCACATTCTCGTCGACACAGGGTCATCGACTGATGTGTTGTTCACTCAGGCGTTCGACAGGATGAGTATTGAACGATCGGTGTTACGACCGGTTCGTATCCCGTTGGTCGGATTCTTGGGGGGACAGATACTCCCGGAGAGGATCATTTCACCGCCGCTCACACCCGGGAATCATCCGCACCAAGCGACAACAATGGTTGATTTCCTGATAGTCAACCAATCGTCCGTGTACAACGCTATACTCGGTCGACCTTCTCTGAGTATCCTCCAGGCCGTCGTATCTACGTACTACCTCTCCATGAAATTTTTAACTGAGTTGGGGGTAGGAGTCGTCAAAGGAGATTAGCAGGACGTAAGACGTTGCTACATAACAGCTGTAAAAATACCCACTAAGAAAGCTCCAGCCGAAGTGTCAATGATCGAGTCGCTAGACCGCCGGGTTGAGACGTATGATCGAGGGTAGCTAGTTGAAGATCTTGTCTCGGTGCTCTTGGTCGAGACAGACGAGTCCAAAACAGTGCAGGTTGGCTCGTCTCTGCGACCACCCTTGAGAGATAATTTGATAGCCTTGCTCCGACGATATGCTGACGTATTTGCTTGGAGCCATGAAGATATGCAAGGAATCGACCCGTCGGTGATCACCCACTGACTCAATATCGATCCGACCTACCGACTTATCCAACAGAAGCGACGACCTCTCGGCCCCGAAAGGTACGCTGTCATAGAAGAAGAGGTTAGTAAGCTCCTCAAGACAAAATTCATAGAAGAGATATACTATCCGGAATAGGTAGCAAATGTCGTACTGGTGAAGAAAGCTAACGGGAAGTGGCGAGTCTGTATCGACTGTACCGACCTAAATAAAGCCTGCCCGAAGGATAGTTTTCATCTTCCAAGGATAGACCAGTTGGTAGATAGTACCGCGGGCCATGAACTTCTTAGTTTTATGGATGTGCATTCAGGGTATAATCAAATTGTAATGCATAAGTCCGATAAATCTAAAACAACCTTTGTCACTGACAAAGGCCTTTATTGTTACCATGTGATGCCGTTTGGTTTGAAAAATGCTGGTGCGACTTATCAGAGATTGGTGAACAAAATCTTTGCTTGGTTGATCGGTCGAATGATGGAAGTGTACATTGACGACATACTCATCAAAAGTCTACGCGCGACTGACCACATAGCCAACCTAGAAGAAATGTTCCTCATCTTATGTAAGTTCCGAATGAAACTGAACCTGAGCAAGTGCGCTTTTGGCATAAGCTCGAAAAAGTTCCTCAGTTTCTTGGTCAGCCAGTGAGGGATAAAAGCTAACCCGGAAAAGATAAAAGCTCTGCTTGATATGGAGTCTCCAAAAATGATTAAAGATATACAAAGACTGACTGGACGGGTAGCAGCACTTAATCGTTTCCTGTCCAGAGCCACGGATAAATGTCTCCTGTTCTTCAGACAGTTGACGGGACGATAAACGTTGAATTGGATGGAAGAGTGTAAAGCAGCGTTTCAGCAGTTAAAGTCTTATCTCGGATCTCCCCCAATCTTATTAAAACCCGAGTCAGGAGAAGCTCTACTACTGTACCTAGCGGTGTCCAAGGCAGCAGTTAGCTCGACCCTGATACGTGAGCACGATGGAAAGCAGCTGCGGTTTACTACGTCAGCAAAGCACTATTACCGGCAGAGATGAGATACCCACTCTTGGAAAAGGTGGCCCTAGTTCTAGTAGTCTTCTCGCGCTGACTTCGACCATATTTCCAAGCCCATACCATCATCATAATGACCGATCTCCCACTGCGTCAGATTCTATAGAAACCGGATGCATCCGGCCAACTTACGAAATGGGCGATCGAACTCAACGAATTCGACATTCAATATAAGCCGAGAGTAGCAATCAAAGGGCAAGCTGTGGCCGACTTTATTGTTGAAGTAACACCGCAGGCCAACCCGATGAATGAGCATATTGCCGAGCTCGTTGAAGAATTAACTACTGCTTCTCCCGTATCATCGCCCGACCTGATACCCTGGAAGCTGTATGTCGACGGTTCCTCCAACTTTAAGGCAAGCGGGGCAGGAGTAGTTCTAGAAACTCCAGATCAAACCTACATGCAATATGCCTTAAGACTCGAATTTTAAGCGTTGAACAATACAACAGAATATGAAGCGTTGTTGCTCGGCCTTCGTCTCATGGCCAGCTTGGGTGTTAGGCATCTAAATGTTTTCAGTGATTCTCAGCTGGTTGTTAACCAAGTTACCGATGCATATCAAACACGGAAAGAACAATTAAAAGTGTATATGGAGAAAGCGAAAGAACTAATCAAAGGCTTTCAATGTTGTATCGTTACTGTTGAGGGTCAAATATTGCATATCAGACCCAGTTGTTGCCTGGATTTATGAACATGGTATCGTTGAATAGCCCATTTTAATCATGTTTGTGTTGCAAGGTGGAATTGTGAGCTGAGACTGGATCGGGATGCTAAAAGCACGGATTTAACGTTCAGAATGCACCAAGGCAAGGGACGGACTCCAGGGGACCAAGATCGACGAAATTACACGCCAGGGATCCGCGAAAATTGAGAAACTGAAGCTCAAGCGGCCTGAAAGTCAGCCAGAATGCAAGATCACTGGGTTTCCATCATCTATTTGGCTCGAAACTTTATACATGGCTTAAGGACCAAAAACTAATCGTACACGTCAAATTTCAGCCATTGGATCCTCGTGAAAGTGGCTGAACTAACAGATCAGTCCATAAAACCCTGATTTGGGGCCCACCCGCTATCCAGATACTCTTTAGCTTCGGCCCCCACGGCTCAAATGAAATGGGGAACAAGATGGATGGTGTGGATTTCTCATAATCATCATACAGTGTACATAGTACACTTTTTGCACTAAGACGTGCATGGCTACACAGGGACCATCTCCTCTTCAAAAACAAGTTTCTGTTTCTGGTATGAAACAGAGACTGCGGATGATCTCAGTGGGCCATCATAATGGACAAAAAGATCAATCCAAGCCGTCAATCATGCATAGGGGCGCGATATGGTCAGAACCATGTTGATATTATATACCCATGCACCCATACATGCTGGTTTCAACTGTCACAAACGGACAGCCCTGCACTGATTGCAGCGTGATTACCACCTTTGGCCGCGTTCATAACATTCCAAAGCCAGACACATCCAGCTGAAATTTCGAGGAGAATCTGGTGAACGGAATGGATTCATCTGGAAATCCCGATAATGGGCCCCACCAAGCTTCAGCGCAGCAAGGCGTGTGTATTCAGGAGCGTCCGGACGCTGCCCGGTTTCTCCGGTCGTAACGTGATCAAGATCACATTCTGATGCATGATCCGGACCGTCCAAACTTTCGCAATGAAGGTCCTAACGCTGTCCAAGAAGGCGAATATGAAAATCTGGACGATACTTTGTCTTAGATTCAGAAAACGCAATACGGTTATGCGTTTTTACTGCGCAGAATAGAGGTACGCAGTCGGATGTTTTCTTTGGCAAACTGTCCTACGTAAATAAGGTCGGTGAACGACCTAGCCACTGACGGCTGCTGCTGTTATAAAAGGAAAAGAGAAAACAGGAGGCGTGAGGAGGATTGAAGGTGGGCAGCCGTGGAGGCCAAAGGAGGAGGATTGAAGGTGGGCAGCCGTGGAGGCCAAAGGAGGAGGAAAGACGGAGGGATTGGCTTGGCTATTGGAACGGGACGTCAGGGAGAGAGAAAGAGAAATAAAGGAGGAGGAAAGACGGAGGGATCGGCTTGGCTATTGGAACGGGACGTCAGGGAGAGAGAAAGAGAAACACAGAAGGTGGGCAGCCGTGGAGGCCAAAGGAGGAGGAAAGACGGAGGTGAGCTCCACTTGGTTGGAACGAGAAGACAGGAGGCAGAGGCTGGGCTTGAACGTGGAGACAAGGAGGAGAACGGAAAGTTTTTTCTTCTCTATTTCCTTGGCTATCGTTTTTCCTTGCTTTCTTTCCCTTATGACTCTTAAGGTCATTAGCCTAATCATGGTTGGCTAAACCTCGTAGCTAGGGCTAAGAGGTGAAGCCTGTAGCGAGATGGGAGATACTATTTCATGCTTTTAAATTTCTGAACTGAATTTGATTTTAGTTGATTATGGAAGGAATGTTTTTAGTCTTTAATGGTCTGTTGTGACTGAAATTACAATGGATCTGCAATGGCCTTGAATATCTCCTTTTCCCTTTTGATGTATATGACGTCAGGAAGCCCTGTTGTTCACCATCGTCTCCTGGGCATGGTAGGATGATGGTACCCTTTCTAACTTGCATGCACTGTGATTGGTTGGTAATTAGTTTAATCCTGTTGTTTGCTTTGTCTCCTGGGCATGGTTAGATGAAGGAATCCATTTTAATTCATATACCTTTCATCTTGTGAAGACTAGATCAAGTAGGTTCAGTTTGATTTCCGTGATTCTTGATGCAGGCAAAAGATCTCCCTGATCCCTACAAGTGGATCCTCTGAATCCCTAGTTTCCTTCCTCTGAATTCCTTAAAGTTTTACATTAATCTCTCACCATTATTCATCAATTTATATTTGATCTAGATTGCATCTTAGGCTAGTTCTATTTCTACCTAGTTTCAGGAAACGTATAAGTTTCAGTTCCTGTGGATTCGACCTCGGCCTTATCGAGTTTATTACTACATCACAACCCTATACTTGGGGAGTGAACAGTTACTCAGATCCCTCTGACAGAGAATGGCAAATCCGACCTATTAGCAAAACTCGCCTCCGCCGATGAAGACGATGTACCCAGGTCTATTCCGGTCGAGTACGTCGTTAAACCGAGTATTGATGAACTAGTTAGCTCGATCGTACATACGATCGACTCGGAACCTTCTTGGATTGATCCGATTGTCCGATATCTCAATAAGGGTGAGTTGCCTAAAGACCGCGACGAGGCCCGACGATTAAAGGTCCGAGCCTCCCGTTATACCATACTCAATGGGACGTTATACATGAAAGGTTATTATACTCCACTGCTGCGATGTCTAAACCCCAGCGAAGTGGACTATGTACTACGAAAAATCTACGAAGGGATCTGCAGAAACCATTCAGGAGGACGGTTACTTACGCATAAGGTATTGCGTCAGGGATGCTATTGGCCGACCATCCAACACGACGCTTGTAAGCTTATTCAGAAATGCGACAGATGTTAGAGATTTACAGTTTTTTCGAGATGACCTCCAGAAGCGCTGACACCTATGACCGGTCCTTGGCCCTTCGCACAATGGGGAATTGACATCATAGGGCCACTCCCAGTGGAAAGAGGCCAGACCAAGTTCGCTGTCGTGGCCATGGATTACTTCACGGAATGGGCCGAGGCTGAGCCATTGGTAAAAATAACCAAACAGAAGATCATTGATTTCGTGTGAAAGAACATCGGAATACCCCGGACCATTGTTACCGACAATGGAAAGCAGTTCGACGATAATAGCTTTCGTGAAATGTGTGGCAACCTCGGTATCAGAAACGTGTACTCATCGCCCCACCATCCTCAGACGAATGGGCAGGTTGAGGCAGTCAACAAGATCATCAAGCACCACCTCCGGACTAAGCTCGACCGAGCCAAGGGAGCGTGGGCTAAAGAACTCCTGAAAATATTGTGGGCATATGGAACTACAGCATGAACTACTACGGGCGAAACTCCTTTCTCCCTTGCTTATGGCTCGGAAGCCATCACTCCGGTCGAGGTCGGGTTACATTCAGCCCAAGTCAGTTCGTTTAACGAAGAGGATAATGAACAACTCCTAGCACTCAGACTCGATCTTGTGGATGAACGAAGAGAAAGAGCTCAACAACTTACGAGAGCTCGGTAACAGTAGGTTACTCGGTTCTATAATGCCCGAGTCAAGGTCAAACATTTTCGAGTGGGAGAAATGGTTCTCTGAAAGACATTCCTCAATACTAAGGAAGTCGGCTCAGGAACACTGGGACCCAACTGGGAAGGGCCCTATATCGTCTCAGCCACCATTCGACCAGGGACATATCAGTTGGAAGACCTAACCGGACGACTACTATCTCACCCGTGGAATGCCGATCATCTGAAAACCTATTATCCCTAAAGTCCGCACGACAAAGCAATGAAAGAGACTCAGGAAAAACAGGCATGTAAACTGAGTAAAAAATGAATAAAATGAAACTGATCATATTCATTTATCGGTATGTTACATCGAGTTACATCTTACTTTGGCAATACATTGTTAGACTAGAAAGGGGCAAAAGAAAGATCGGCCACAACGTGCGAATGTTTTCTTCGGTTAATGCTATTCTCGAGCTTGCCCGGAGCCGGTGTTAGTGCCACAAATGGAGCCAATAATGGTACCAAAAACTGAGTTTCCAGCGGAGCTGGTGTTAGTGCCAAAAATGGATCTGATAATGGTACCAAAAATTGAGCTTCGGGGCTCTCAAGGGTCATTCAGAATGACCTCTAGAGCCTGAGCCGCTTCAGGCTCGACCTCGGTACCACTCGTAACATCGTCAAACTCAGCCGCTTCAATCGCCAGATACTCAGGAGGACCATCTTCAAATTTCGAGAGGTCAAGGTCGGGAAAAAATTGCTTCACCACTTGGATACAAGCTTGGTACCCGATCGCGTATAGGCGATCTCTCTCGTCCTCAAATTCCAGAGACTCAAGGAAGTCTTTTACGACCTTCTCTCCCGCCTCTTTCTTGGCCACCTCGAGCGCCGTTTTTATATCGACCTTCAACCGGGTTAGCTTTCCTCAGAGGCGTTATGAGCCAGGCGAAGTTGTCAACTCTCATTAGTAGTCCCTTTCAGCAGCTGAGCCATCCGAGCACATTTAGCTCTAGCGTCTTCAGTCGCCTTCCGAGCCAAGCTCAACTCGCCAGTTAAGTGGCTGACCCTAGTCGAGACGATCTCAAATTGAGCTTCTGCCTCTCCTGCCCGTCTCTGAGCCGCTTCGACGTCCGCCACATTTTTCGGAGCCTTCTCAGCCTCGGTCAGGTCTACGCTGGCTCTCAGTAGGTAAGGAGCGAGCTGCACAATAAAAAACACTACTAAGTCTGATTAAAGCTAAAAGAGACAAAGAGCTAGAGAATAAAATTTGAAACCCCACATAGAGCAAGACCTTTACAGCATGGGAGAGTATCCACTCCTAGGAGCTTTGAAGATAGAAGTGAATTCCCTTTCGATCCCGGCAGAAACAGCCCAAGGTACCATATCTGCTATGGCCCGACGGAAGGAGGATTGATCCTGCGGAGCCGACTCCTCCCTCGAACTCTCCCCTCTCTGCTCCTCTCTTCACCTCAAGACTCGTTCGGGACTTGACAGGAATGTCCTCCGCCCTCTCTTCGGGGTTAGAAAGATCGATGATGGGCGGGATAGCCGAGGTAGTGGTGACTGGGGCAGAAGGCTCCGTGACCGAGGGAGCAGTCTTAGCCTTCTTCAAGGGCCGAGGATTCGACAGAAGGACTGACCTAGGGGGAGTTTTTAACTTCGACGGCCTCAGGAGAGGTCGAGCTTCGGCCATTTCTGTGTTAGATAAAACGCAGAATCAGAAAAATTCAAGAAGGCTGTGCCTGAGTAATCCAAAGTTATCTGTCACGGACGAGTCCAGGCTCAAGAGAAGAAGACGCTCTGGCTGTAAGAGGGACTTGCAAGACCTGTCTTCTGAGCTCAACGTCCACAGGCCTCTGATTCGAGCTAATGCGTTGGCTGCTATCTTCGACTTTCTCTTAGAGATATCTGTAGAAGACGTTCAGTTAGACTCAAGAGGAGTTTAGCAAAACAAGACGAGAAAAAAGGCATGCCGAGTCACCTGCTTTAGAGAACACCCAGGGAACAAAGGATTCGAACAGCCCAGGCTCGGCAGTTTTCCAGCGACCACATACCCAGAACCACCTCTCTCCAGTGCTTGTTAGAGGTAGGAGGGTCAGTTATCAAAGAACCACTCTTGTTCCGCCAAGCACTCAAAAAATACTAGCCGGGTTGTGAAGTATTCGGCCAAACTTGGTATAGATAGAGGAACTCGTCCACAGTTAGTGGGGGCTATTCAGCCTCAGCCCACAACACTGCACATCCAAATAAGTTCTTCCACCCATTCGGGACTATCTGCCTAGGAGCAATTCTGAGCCGAGAAAGAGAATCTCAAACAATAGGTTGTAAGGGTAGACGCAAGCCACATAGCATGACGACTTGAAAAATTACAACCATCCCAGGAGGGGGATGCTCGGGCAATTCATTCGGAAGTAGAAGTTGAAGAACTACTGAGTCAGGGACATGATACCCTATTCGGATCCTATTTAAGTCCATCTCAGTCAAAACTGAGGGAACCGGCACCTTTTGTTCATCTCCGACCTCCTCACTCTCGGCAGCCTCTCCTTCTTCAGCTGCCGACTCAGCAAATCGAGCTGATCTCCGTAGGGGGACTGACTCAGCAGTTCCCCCAAACTCGGCCCTCATCGGTCTCCTAGGAAGAGCCGACTTAGAGGTTCCTAATTCTTCCTCCTCTTCCTCTAAGTCATCCCCTAGGAAAAAGGGGTGGGCCTACCCGGGGCATGTCTCAAGACAGAGGGGCCCTTCGGGGTAGGGCGTTCCGCTGGAGTCCTACTGGACACCCTAGCGGTGAGCTGGAAAGCCTCATTGGCACTCATCGCCATCTCTGCCAGTAAGGAAGGCGATTCCAAAATATTTCAAAAATGCTCCGTTTCACCCTCATCACCAGAAATCTCATCCTGGGGATTTAAAGGATGCATAGTCACTGAACATCGAAAAGAAATGGGGGAAAGATAAGACTCACCGGAAAGACGATAAGCACACAGTTGAGGAGGAGGGAAGAAGGCAAGGACGGAGAAGAATGTCAGACTGCAAACACAGCTGAGAAGAGAGAAGGGAGAATGGGAGAGGAAAATGAATTGGGCAGACGAAAGTGCAAAAGTCGATCCCGCTCCTCCTTTTATAGCCGAGCCACGTGGCAGCAACATTTAAAGAGGAGTCAAATCGACGCCTATTTCGACTCCCTCGCCCGACCCGTGGCGCACGCCAACTGACGCAAGTAACATCTTCGCCATGTGTCTGGCGCTCATAAGCGGACGAAACGACTTGACGGCTGTTCGCTCGTGCGACCTCAAGTAACGATCCGTCGCACGTTAAGAACGACACAAGAAGCAATAAATACCTCATCATAACATTGGTCTGCAATACAGTACTCCTTAGTGCCAATATAATTGACACAAGGAGTAGGGGGCTTACTGTTGGGAAAAATAATATGACAAGTCCGGAGACTCGGTTATTTTATGGACTAACTTTACTAAAACCGATTGAAAGATCCGAACCAGTAGTTCGGGTCGAGCAAGATAAAGCCAAAGGAGAGACTTGTTCGGATTTGTCGGAAATGAATCCCGACCAAAGTTGAGAATCGAGAGCCTTAGGCGAGTATAGGGCACATCAAGTTGACTCTGTTAACAAGGCAGCAATGTCTAAAGAGACCTATTAAAGGTCCCGAATCAGAAAGTCACCTGACCGATTATAAAAACAACCCATGTATGGTTGGTTGCAGTATCGGCTATCGGATAGAAGGAAAACATCGGTCCTGAACTGACCCAGTTTCGCTTGATAGTAGGCAAAAAGTCTCCTATGTAAGCCAGCCGAGATTATGAATCTATTGAAGCCGAGCCAAGTAAAAGGAGAGACAGTGTAATCTTAAACACCGTCCCGAGAATCTTGTAGAAGGATCCCCGGTCCCAGAAATTTCGGGTTCGGGATGTATCCGTAAACAAAATACTATCTAAATTAAATCTCCAAAATATCGAGAAAAAATTTCCATACGGCAGGATCCTCCTTCTCTTATAAATAGGAAGACTCCAAGGATGAAAGGTACGCAAAAAACTCTCTCCCGAACTCCCTCAATACAATATGACCCTGATTCCTGGCCTGACTTTGGCATCGGAGGGTCCCTTGCTCTAGCCAGGGTCTCCTTTGTCTTCTTCTTGTGTGACCCACTTGAGTGTTGGATACACTTTTTTTTTGGTCGGACTTCCTAAAATGAGCTCTCAAAACGGATGGATGGGGTGGATTTCACACAAACATCTTGGTAGGCCCCACCCTGCATCCCTGCGCAGGAACTTCCTGCAAAAAAAATACCCATCCGGCCTCGTCCACAGGATGAACCCATTTCAATTGGCTTTTTGTGCCAGAAATTCCTCCACTGGAAACTTAGGTGGTGCCCACCGTCATATTTTTGAGAAATCCCCTTGGTCCATCCGTTTTCTGAGCTCATTTTAAGATATAAGGCTAACAAAGAGCAAGATCCAATATTCAATTGGGATTGAACATTTACAGTTGAAATATTTGTGAGGCCACATAAGCTTTGAATCAGGCTAATATTTTGTATTTTCATTTCATCCCAGTAGGATTGGGATGACGTTATAAACGGTATAGATGGCATGTAAACATCACTGTCGACGCCAGGAACGTTTCAACAGCAGGAATGACGTTATCAACGATATAGATGGCCACCAATGTACAATTTGATGTTTGGGTACCGACTTTTTTATATTTGAATTGAAATTACTAGTCCGGTAGACTGGAGCTAACCCAGTTGTAATTACGGTCGCATTTTCATACAACCAAATGCATGAGAAGCATGTAATCAGTTCACGTGCCAACGGGGTCACATGCGCAAGAAATCTCAGTTGTTTGTCAAGGTGGGCTCCACGGTAATGATGATTGCATGATTAGTTCGACTGTTTCCAATGTTAATCCCAGCCAAGGGATCAATGCCCAATCCCTAAGCGCCATCTGTTCAGGACATGATTCAATGGTCCAAAATTCCCCATCTTATTAAAGAGAGGTTTTTTGTTTGCACCCTCGGATAAAAATTATCATAGGCTTATAAAGAAGAAACAACTTAAAAGGGTTGTACCCATGTTACGAGGGCTGTAATTACCAGCTACCGAAATAGAATATGATATGGACCTTAGATCTAAGAAAGCCCATTAAATAATAATAATAATAATAATAATAATAAATAAATAAATAAATAAATAAACACAACATGACATCATTTCTTTTGAGAAAGAGAACAAGCTAGAAACCACATCTACGAGGGGCCATCTCTTATTTGAGCCATTTGCAGGGATTCAACTTTGAGCAAACATGGGTATCATACACCCACATACATTCAAAGATTTTTTATTTTTTTTTGGCTAAAAATTGCCATCAATTAGAAGTGAATGGTTTTGTTAGGAACGTTAATTTCTAAATTTTATTAGAAAGAGTTAGGGCGAGGGAGTCCTCACTGTTGTATATATGATCAATCAAATATCATTCACACCATTGGAAGATAGATGTCATTTACATTTATTAATGGATAGTACTATTATTAATCTTCCTCTGTGTGTTGAGGCGTGTCTGTTATGTCCACGCTGTTGGTTTTCATGATAAACTTGAACCTCAGTGTGTTGGATGTATGTTCCTTGGATATTTTAATATTCAAAAGAGTTATAAGTGTTATTCTCCTATTATCAAACAGAAGTATATATTGTTGCCCTTCGGATGTAGAATTTGATCACGTGTAGTATTTGTGGGCATGCTAGAACCAATTGTGCAGCTCAATTCCAACCAAACAACTTTGAGCCCAAGTGCCAAAATAGGTAGATACGTAAGATTTGAGTGTATATGACTAAGATATGAAGAGATCCATCGTCTAATTAGTCATTCAAAAGATGTTGTTTAAAATGATCATGCGATTAGCAAATGGTATGGTTCGTCCTTTGAGAATGGATTGCACCTTTCCTTCCATACCAAAGGACTTTCAAAGACAAAAGCAAACAAAAAGAAAACATTTACCATTGACCATGTAGAGTAATTGCAACATACCTTTCTAAGAACATAACTGGTTGTATCGTAATGGAAATTGTCTAGCATGAGTGTAATGCCTCATCCAAAAAGGGAACAGTATCCTAAGGCACTCACGTGCGAATCGACTCAGGACTGAATAATTTAATCACACGTGGGCTTAAGACGGGTTAGTTAACCCCAATTCACCATTCTATACAATTTAAATTAAATTAAGATCGGGCCAAACATAAGCTGTAAAGTCAGTTGGCCAAGCCATATTTGACGACTATCCGTACGGGCCGTGTTTCACCTGAAGAGGATTCGAAAATCCTGAAACTTTATCAAACCCTTGGGCCCACTGGGCTTATGGTCCCACGAGGACGCTAGGCCCCGAAGATGCCCACAAATAGTCGGACAGTGCTGCCCTGCTAGCACTTACAAACTGCGAGTTGCTAGGCCTTAAGAAAGAAAATCTTGAAATTTAATCAATTGACCCTACTGCTTGAGTCAGCAAATTCGGGCATTTTAGCCGTCGGATCTCTTTTAAATTCACACGAAGGTTGGAAATAATTCCCTGTCATTGCCTACAAAATCTGGCCGTTGATTATGGAATGATGACTGTTGATTGTGAATCGGGTTGCTGCGGTAAAACCCCGCATTTGTTTGCGATCAAACTTCACTCAACCCTTCGTCAGGCCATGAGGCACCTATCTCATGTATCAGATGGGCCAGGGGACCATCAGGTCAGCCCCAACAACCAGATTTGGGTCTAACAGGGCCATGGGAAGCATTTCTTGAAACTTAGGGTCAGTTGACATAATTCATTCTAGGTATATATAAGTCCATCCCTTCTCTCTCAGCCCATTTTTCAGTAGCTGAGAGAGAGAGAGAGAGAGAGAGAGCCCCACCTTGATGTGCATGTGAACTTGGTGCTTGGATTTTGACGATCCCAGCACCCTCACCTCTCCTCTACTGACGAACTCCGTCGTTTTCCATCATTGGAAGAAGAAATTCTAACCCATCTAAGGTAATTTAGTATTTCTCACTCTGTTTTTCCGATTTCTACAACATGCATGTGATTCTTGTCCATCCAATGCAATGCAGGGCCCCGACACCTCAAGCTTACGGACCCGATGTCACTAGGATCATCTCAGCAATCTTCAACTAAGTTTAGGTGAGGACCATTATGTTTAGGTGGCTGGTTATTGCGTCTAGTATAGGTTTAACGAATGTGCTTAGTATATTTTGGTGCATGTGCCTGGATTTTCCTCTTTAGAGATAACTAAGGTGACAAATGAGAAATTTCTTAAATTCATGGGAAAGGACTTGACCCCCAAACCCTTAATCAAACTAAATTACTGATGTGCATGCTTTGTTGATTTCAAACTCATGGATTTCCCTAATTTGTTGAAGATTAATTCTGTTTCTTTTAGTTTGGCCTTAACTATGCCCAACATGCTAACATGTATTGCTGAAAATGGTTGTTAAATGCTTGATTTCATGAATCCCTAAACTTGTAGTTGAGCATGCTTTGTTGTGGACATGTAATGATGAAGAAATGCCGAATCGGTTAATTCACTTGTCTGGATTGTAGTGTATGATTAAACTATGAAATGCATGATAACTTATGAGGAATTTATTCTGGGTGTTTTGCTACATGACTATCTATATAGTTATATGAGCTAGAACATGTTGTGTAGAACCTGTAAATGAAATAGAACTTATGTATGGAGCTGCCCATGCATTGATTTTGCTAAAACCATGTCTGCTTGATGTGAAACCTATGTATGGATGTCGTGATTGGTGTGTATATTGCATAATTCCCCTATGGATTGACCGATTACCTGGAATTATCCGGGCGGTCTTTGTTAGACTTGTTCCTAAGTGAATCTGGCCTGATAGTTGAATCGTATGTCGTTGGCCGTAGTTGGACTACACGAGATTATGTTTTCAAGCCGATTAGTTATGGTTCAGCCCGTTGGGACACATTGACTAATATTCGACTAACCTTGTATGTTAACCTTGTTTGATCATGCCTGTATGAACCCAAAGTACTCTAAGACCTTTGAGCTCATTGTTAACTATGATTTACGACTCACAAAGTCTTATGAGCCGGGGATGGTGTATGGGACATTATGCTTGTGATGTCAGCGTACACTAAGGTGACGAGCCTCCCCGTAATGTCCATTGAGCATTTAGACTCATGAGCCAGGAACGGTGGTATGAGACACTGTACCTGCGCTGTCAGCCTGTGTTGGGGTGATGACATCCCTACAGTGACCATGAGTGGGACATCTAAGTTCTAATTTAATTTCATCCATGTTATATTTTGTTTGGGATTGACGACCCAAATATAGGGCTAAGGATCGCGAGAGCCACATGGTTACGGCCCTTGAGCCGCGCGATTGGGTTAGGGCAATAATTTCACTGAGGGTATTCCAGTTTTCCCAACCTGCTGGATGAACGAACTTAACTAATCAACCCGGCTAACATGTTTCACGGCATTGCATTTATATTGTTAGCGATTATACAATCGAGGTCGCTTTTGAGGAAGTGTTGTTTTATTGCGAACGTAAGATGTCGTCGCTTGAGGGAGTGCTGATTTTTTTGGCGAGGAGCATGCATCATATCATAATCATGCATTTACATTAATAACAATGTTTAGGATTCTATACTATTTGCTGTTCATTAAATGTATCCTATGCATGATAATTCGATACCTATTGCTAATGGTACCAGTGAGTTGATCACTCACTCCCACTTTGGGACGGTGTTCTAAAACACTTACCAGAACCCAATATAGATGCAGCCACCCTAGAGCAGCACGCATTGGATGATATCGGTGCCGACGACGATGAGGAACGAGCGTACTACTAGGAGTTTAGCGATCCTTATTAGTACGGTGGATGTCGACGAGACTGGGCCAGAGCCTAGGTCATTTTGGGAATTTACGAGTGTTTGAGATTAATCCATGGATAACTTTTAAACTAAATTTATTAAGTTGTTGTAGTGGATGAGAACTTTTTATAAAACTAGTTGGTTAGTGGCACTTGGATTTTAATTGCCTGATTAGAAATTGAATATGCTTAAATTAATTCATCATTGCTTATTAATACCTGTTAAATGCATGCATTTAGGACTCATTATTGCACACGTGGCACTCAGGAATTTGGGAGCCGAGTAGCTACTTGGCCCTCAAATTTCGAGGCGCTACAATGAGTGTAGACTTGGATTACAGCTAAGGATTGTAGCTACTAGATTAGTGCTACTCCTAATGTAAGATTTAGGCTACTAGTTACGCTAAGGAATGTACAAGACTGATTATGGTAAGGAATATAAAGGATAATGGAAAGATAGATTGATTTATTTGCTAGATTGGGTTGGTATGAGACGCCTTGCTTCGTTGAAATCCTTTGCTATTTATATATCTCCTTGTGATAGTTATCTTCTTCTCCACATTCAGTCGATTATAACGATTGTTTCGGCACCACTCCGACCTTCCACACTCTTCTTGGACACCTATTCTGATAACCCCCTCAGTACCTCTTTTCTCTCGATCACAACTTGTATTCAAGCTTCTCGGTCGCACTTCATTTATTAATGATGCGTAACACTCTGATCAACTTCAGTTGTAATGACACGTGTTAAAGATCTTAAACGCACTTGAAATATCCTTAAAGATCTTAGACATGCTTTATACTTCTTGTGGACTGACATGTGTCATTCCCTAATTGGTTCTTCCAGGAACGGTAAAAAATAGGGTACAACATTACCCCTACATTGCTTCACCTTTGGGCAAAATTGTGAAATTGATGATGAATCATTATTCAATGCAATAAATGCGATCAGCTTCTCCTTTATGTGTCAACTTCGTATTGAGTTTGCTTGACCGAGATGAAAACCAAATGACAGTTTTGTTCATTTTTTACGACCGTCATTGCAATACATTGCACACAATCAAATTATATGAGGAGTTATGATTATCCTTTCATTAATTCACACATTCCTAACCGATGTGTGTGTGCGTGCGCCCTCGCGCGTGTGTGATTTTGATTAAGTTTTGAATTTTCATTTCTTACAACTCTTGCTCTTTAAGTTTCTTCTTCTCAAATCTTTCAAGCTTGCTTCTATTACTACCATGATTGCTTCTTCATCTTCCAATCCTAAACCTTCCATCAGTAAAATTTCGTAAAAGATCTAGTCACCTTTTTTTATCTAGATCATCAATGACAACATCTTCACTAGCTTTATCAACACAGACAAAGCATATCTTATGCTCAAACCAGTCTTCTATCCTGAAGTTACTCGTGATCAGATTCAATTGGTGAAATAATTCTTTCCAGGTTACCCAAGTGAAAGACTTCTCATTCAATCCGATTGTTTTCCAAACTCTGCAAACACCTTTAAAGCTTCGAGATCCTGGCTTAGACCCATGATATGATGGTCAGAATGATACAGTCATCTATCTGAACAACATGGCAATATATGGAAATAGGTTGGCATCCATGAATGCGTCAATCTCTCTCTTTATATGAATACACAACAAACATCTCCCTTCTTGCAACAACTTCATTTTTTTGGAATCGATCAACCAATACCTTACACTTCAGATGCAGTCCCATGAGTCCAACAATCATGTATATCTACGCTTTCACTCACATCTTCTCCCTTTTGGAGATCTAGTCTATCTCATCTTTGCCTAGGGTGACGAGCACTACTTCGTCCTTCCAAACAAGAATGGTAAAGCTTGTTCTAACTTTATTCAAATTCAGCATAAGACTCATGCCACATTTGAAGATCAGGAGCACACAACATTTCTATTAATGTGATTTTTTTGTTATTTACTCCATGTGAGTGTTGTGAAGATTACAAAATAGTATATCCATCTGATCGAGGCACTTGTCCAAGGACAACAATTAGCCATTACTCCATTCGTGCTTGACCACCTATATTGCGACATATATAAGGCAACCACCAAAGGTTTTTACCACATCAAAGGACCTCTATGGCTTCTTCAGATGTGACTTCGTGAATATTTTAGTTCCACAATTATAAATTCTATTACCCTCAAATTTTTTTTACTTCCTTCGGCTAGCACAACATCCTTTACCCTAAATCTACTCATTCATCTGCAAATTATATGAACTACTTCTCTTTGGGTCCAAATAAATCTAACCATTATTTTTGTCCTTTTAGTAATAAAGAATTCGGTCCAGCTTGGTTCATAAAGGAATATGAGATAACCAATGTTAAGATGGCCGAGCTTAGAGACAAAGCTTGGGAGAGTTATCTCATCCGTGGAGATCTCTCCTAAGGTGGCATCGTAGAGACAAGTGTCAATGTTAAAGCTGGGGTCGAATAGTACTATCTCAATATTCTCGCTCGCCAATTCAGCCTAACTTAATGCATTTCTTACCCATTCACTCATAAAACTTGCAATCAATTCACAAATCATCACTTGCTCGTGGACTCGGTCAACACTTTCCAAATTCTCTATAGCAATTTTGAGATCGTAGGTTCTATTTTCCAACCTTCTCTCTTCCCTAGCTGTCTCGTTAGGTGCTCACTTGCTGTAATTGGTGGATGAATTATTATGTGAGATTAGTTATTGAACCTACCAAACTCATCATCACTTAAAACCAACTGCGTCTCCAAGTCAGAGAACACAGTCGTGGAAAACGACATTGTCCATTTCAACCATCCCCCCTTAGCAGTAATAAATGAGGTCGATTCAGCATCTCCCTAGCCAAAGAGCCAAAATGTTACAGCTGTAGGCCTTATCAAAACAACATTATCGGCTTAACCAACCCCAACGCTTACAGGTCATCTCATTCTCGAGAAGATTTTAAATTTAAGACTTATTACAAGTCCTATTCCTATTGTTCCTGCAATTCCTGCCATATTAATCATGCCAATAAGCTCTTCTGCAATAGGAATGACTAACCGAACTAAAAGGAAACTTTCAGGTATTTCTCTTACTGCTGAAGTTGCTCACACATTTGAAACTTATTATCAAACAAAATTCTGACCAGGAACAATTTTCTTGCCAAATCTGGAGCTTACTTACTCACGAGGAATCTTCTCTGATAGTAAAACATGCTACTTAGTATAATTCTACACTTTCTAAAGCTTAACCTCCAAAACCTCCTATTGACTCTGCTTCCCTTAACATTCCCATTGTTCTTTAGAGAGCCAAACACACAATTATATTTTCTAATCGTTACTGTACCGATTTAACTATGGCTTATCTTATTAGTAAACATATCTCATATGATCGATTATTTTCATCATTTTATGTATTTCTTTTGTCTCTGTGTAATGACCCGGAAAATTTCGTGCCAAGACTCGAGTACTACCTCTATTTTCCCTAGAAGCTATTTGTGGGTTAATTAGCGTTAAACTTAATTGCTTGTGAAATTAGCATCAATCACTTTAAATTTAATCTGCAGGACTCAAAACCTGTAGTATCATTAGCGCTATGTTACTCTGAAATCTGGGATTCAACGCTAAATCCAGTTGCTCTTGGAAATTTTTAGAAGCCTTGGATCGGACCTGGACCGCGCGTCGAAAGTCCGATAGGGATGATCTTAGACAGTATTGGTCACCATGTTGGACTTGGCCATCACCTCAAAAATCAAGTCCAGATGATGTTCTGTGTCGATTTAATTGAGTCCGGAGTGAAGAGTGTGAGAACGGTGAGAAATTAAAGATGATTTTATGAAATCTGAGTCGTGTCGCTTGCGCGATGATTTTAAGCAATCTGACCGTTGGATTCTGACCCAATTTCACCCTCGGATTAGGGAAGATGGTCCAAGCATGTCATAATGCTTGTGGACCTGATCGAGTTTCGGTGACTATTGAATTGAGTGTGGTCCGCCACGGCTGATCTGTAAAGCCGATCGGTATGAAAACTCAGCCTGACCTAGATCCATGGTCAGTGAGCTTAAGTCCGACCACACGTGGAGAAAGGACCACTGGAAGTGCTCCGTTGGATCGAAAGAAGCCTGATTTGGTTATAATCTAAGTATACCTTGGTCCTGGGGTTATTTGCATCTATTTTAGGCCTATATAAAGGCCTTAAAACCCTATCTCTCTTTTTCATACGAATTTCCTAACCCTAGCTAAGAAAGAGAGAGGAAAAGAGAGAAAGTAAGAGAGAAGTTGGTGAATCATTGGAGATTCTTTCCTGTTACTCTTCATCCTTAAATCATCACTTTTGAATCGTTATTCCGGCGATTCTAAGTTCATTCTTGGGTAAGTTAATCTAACCCTAACCTGTGTTAGAGCTTAGAATAGTATATGTGTTGATGTAGCTCATTTCTATTCTTGCCTTAGGTTATCTAATCACCGTTGACAAAGACATATCGTCTGAATCAGTTCGGTGTGCTTTTTTTGGTTTAAGGTGCTGACTATATTCATATAGGTTATGGTTTTCAAGGCTTTCAATGTCAGATAATGGTTTATTCTTGTTGTGGGTGCAATTTCACATGCCAAATGCTATGTCTATATTGTATTCTTAATATATATGCCTTGTGTTGTGATTTGTGTATTCCTTGTGTATGTAGAAAGTACCGTATGCGTATAAAATATGAACATGTGTTTGCCATAATTATTTGTCGTGTATTTGTGCTAGATGTATGTGTGTCAACTCCTTGGCAAAAGGAATTGTCCATATGCATGTATTCCAACATACGTCATGTATGTTGACCTATGTAGTCTAAGTGTTTGTAGAAATGTCTGAATGGTCTAAAGTATAATATATTATCCTATTTGCGGGTGTTGAGGAGCGATTCTCAACTCTCCTATTAGTGTGTATGATTTCCTATATGTAAGTCACATTCCTTGTTGTTTAACTTCCA
The DNA here is from genome assembly GCF_029962835.1 of Magnolia sinica. Classification (NCBI taxonomy): domain Eukaryota; kingdom Viridiplantae; phylum Streptophyta; class Magnoliopsida; order Magnoliales; family Magnoliaceae; genus Magnolia; species Magnolia sinica. Next base: position 121,540,859 of record NC_080573.1, read on the forward strand.
GTATTACTTATGTGAAAATCCATGTTAAGTTGATATTCTTCAAATGCTCACATACTGCTCACATAAGCATTCAGTCTATATGTTTATAACATTCGCAATAGCTAAGCATTGTATTACAACCCACCCATTTGGGGCTTTATTAAAATATAGACTAACAAATACTTTAAACTATTAAAAAATTTCTAACTGCTCAATTAAAATCAACTTAGTAATATAACTAAGGAAAATAATATAAACTTCAACTAGATATGCTAACAATTTGGCATATTCAGCTGTCTTCTTCAAGATAAGGCCACTACCCTTGTGGATCGTCTACTAGTTCACATTCCTGTCTTGAAACTTGAGTAATTGTTTCATTGTCCACTAAATCTGTATGGTTCATCAATATAACGTCAAATGGCCAGACTCAGTGAGAGTACCCATCATGGTTCATGGACATCTTAATTTAAAAATAAAAATAAAAATGCATGAATGTCATAAGATGCATGGATGCGTGAATATATCAAGTGGGTTAATCAACTCACTTGCTTGAGTTGGATTCCATCAACCCGCATCTTCCCTTTTGGGATAGGCTTCCACCATCTTGACAGGCTTTCAATATTATATATGGGTATCCAATGGTCCCCTACATCACTCAGTACTATAAGTACTTATAGGTCATCCAAGGAGATCCCCTAGGTATTCAATGGAGAGGAAACATGTTGGGATCACTCACATAAAATCTAGTTGTGGATTTTGAGATATTATCTCTAGATCAATCAATTCATAATCACCTAAATAATTAAATTTTAATTATTTTTCTATTAGTGTACATCAGTGTAATCAACCCACCTATGGTTAATCAAATTTCCAAAATCTAAAAATCGAATAGGAATAAAATCATTAATCTTGATTTTGTCATCCATAAAAATTTGAAATGATTTCTCTTTTTATGTGGGTCCACTTAATTAACCAGGGTATTCTGATCATCTCAAAATTCTAAGAAAAATAAAGATTATTACTAATTTATATCACATAAATGAGACATTAAAGTTCTAAACAAAGAGAACATTCCTGCATACTGTCGATCGATTGAACCGATCGATCGATGCTGCCTTTAATCAATCGAGGTTGGATCAAAATCCACTTTGATCGGTCAAAATAAATCTAAAATTTTAACAAAATCCTCTAGACACTATTTGTCCCTCTCGATCGGTCGAAATAACCCTTCGATTAGTTGAACTACCCTATCAACCAGTCGAACACGTTCTGATTTTTAGGCTTTAGTTGTTGGATACTTTAGGTTGTTTTCGACCATTTAAAATAATCACTTGATTGATCAAACCGACCCTACTAGCATTGTCTAGACGATATGAAACTTACAACTTTTTAAGTTTCCTTATTTTTCTTATCCTTCCCGTTTTAAATGATCCATTGATCATATGTGATACATCTAAACCATTTATTGACATCACAAAATCACAAATTGGGAATAGGTCAATAGATTGCTTAGATCTAGACCATCCATGCTTTCAAACTCGAATTTAAAGTGTAATAGGTACGATTCTACCATTTCATCTTTATAGCCCATCAAGTGATTAAATCCATCTATATTTTCTGGATGACAAGTTAGATCTATCCAGGAAATAACATAAATGGTGGGCATCAGATCCAATGCGTCCAATCACCATCTTAGAATCTAAGGTATAAAATGAATCATATGGTTAAATCTGGTTGACGTGGGTGACAATATGATCTGATCAATTCTTTACATAAACAGTTCAGATTAGATCTAACACCACCGATGGTGCACACACAACTTAATATATCAATTCATGTCTATGATTAAATCTGATTAATATGGCTCATCCATTGATTAGATCAATTTGAAAATTAGGGCTCTGATATCTTTTGGTCCTTAGGATCAAATGATCCATTCAGATCCAGCCGGATGCAAGTAATTTAATATATTCCTCAAGATACTGTTGCCCATATTTGAATTTCTAAATCGTTTCTTCCTGAGATCTTTCTACGCACTTATGCAATGACCGTGTGAGCAATCCACACCATCCATTGCATAGATCGGGCAATAAGTTAAATGCATAAAAATGAAAGAGATCAAAGGCTTATTATTACTTCAAGAATCAATCCTCTAACCTCACCTATAACTAAGAGTCACAACGGCAAGAGTCAATCTCACTACCTCTCTATCTCAACCAAGAATAGCATATTTACCAACTCAATTATTGACTTATTTTTATTTTTAATTTAAAAATTAAAATTTTAACTCGTAATTACAAATCTAAATGTATGAAAATTTAGGACCGTTACACAAGGCACTAATGAGATTTTTTGACTTTGTTCGTTTTTAGGTGAACCGGCCATAGATACCTCATCTCTTACTCTTTTATTTCATGACAATCAAGCAACTATCCATATTGCTTTTAATATTGTGTTTCATGAATGTACTAAATACATGGAGATCTATTGTCATTTTGTGTAGAAAAAAGTTATCTTATGGTGTTATTTGTACTCCTTAAGCCTCGTCTTTTTATATTATATCTAAAATGGGCATGCATGATATTCATACTCCAACTTTGAGGGGGAATGTTAGTGTATATATACATATGTATTCTTGTAAACCACCATATAATTTATATCATATTTACCCGTAACTTGTGCACTTGACTTTTTTTTTTTTTTTTTTCGTATAATTCTCTTCTCTATAATTTAATCAAAATACGGCGAAGCAGAATCACCCCATATTCTTTGAAATTACAATTTTAAAAGCAAGCTACTCATCTACAGACAATTGTACCACAACTTGTTGTACTACACTATCTTTTCTGCCAACATATCACTTGTTTAGGAGCTTACCACCATGAAAATGATGGACCCCCTCACCTTCGTTGAAAAGCAGGCTGATCTGCCTACAGGGTGCATTATACATGTGCGTTGAGTTAGACCATCAGTTGCCATTGATTCCAAAGGTGCGGCCCACTTGATGATCAAACCAGGCTGATTTTTGTGCCAGGTGATTCTCTTGGTGGGGCCTACCGTTTTATGGTACTGATGTCCTACATAACTGGTATGTTGTCTAGAAAGATGGTACTGTACCATAATTGTGGTACCTTGCCTGTAGGTGATCAGTTCCCCCATTAAAATAAATAACCAAGTCACCGTACGAATTATCCACATCCAAAGTCACTTTCTTCTCACCTATAACCAAAAAAAGAAAAAAGAAAAAACCTACTAGTTCTAATGTACCATGCCCCTCTAAGCCAGTGTCTTAAATACATCTCTTTCACCGTACGAAAGATGGCACATTTATGATGGGCCAACTACCTAGGTTGTCCCCACACCATCACTGATTTTGATCACAGTACCTTGGGCGTGATCCGGATCTTATCCACATAAATTGTGTTGGGTCAAAAATATGATGTCCATTGAATCCTGGGGACCTTACATGTTACACCATTTCCTCGTAGGATACCATCTATAAAAGCAATAGTAGCTCTTGGTGGTTGGAGTGCATGCGCTGGCACCCGCTTATGGCATTTTCATCACTGTCTTTTATTACTATAAAAGTTTAGGGATTTTCTCTTTTCTATAGCTTTATAAAAATTTCATTAGTAATATATATATATATATATATATATATATATATATATATATATATATATATATATATATATATATATATATAAAATTTAGAATAATAGGTATGTAAGCAATAGGGCTGAAAGTGGGGCGGGTTCAACCTGGCTGACCTGTGACGAACCCAATCGACATTGGGTTGGGCTCAGGCAGGATATATCGGGTTCGTTCTCAGGCTTGGGCTATACAAACACCAACCCAATAAAACTTGGGTCGGGCTTGGGATGAGGTCTCAGTTGCCCGACTCAACCCGAACCCGATTGATATATAAGTTACTTATAAATTATAATTGAGTATGGATCGTCTATGTTGAAGGCAAATGAAATTCCAATGTTGTCGGGTTTCATTGGTCCACTTCATTTTCGATGACCCTAGTTAATAATATATGCTGGATTTCTCTCTCCCAAATCAATTGCGTGCTACATATATAATATAACTTTTAAAGGAGTAACTGTTCTATATTTTAATTTGTTTGTTTAGAAAAAATGAAGGTCTTTATGATAAATAACTGCATATATAATTAATAAAATTATATGTATAAAAAACAAGACTTGTATTGAAAATATAATGGACTAATATAATAACAAAAATAAGGTAACCCGACCGAGCCCACTTGAGTTGAGAATTCCCAACCTGAAGTTGGGTTGGGTTGGGTTAGGGTTAAGGTATGAGAACCTTGGGTTGGGCTAGGGTTGATCACCAAACCAACCCAACCCAACCCGCTTGACTTTCAGCCTAGTAAGCAGCTATAAATCCAAAGTCTAGTCACTTTAATTGGTCAACATAAGAAATAGACCTGTCCGTCCAAGTGGGGGTATTCTAGTAATTTCATCAGACTGCTGCTTATGTCACACCCCAAATCCAGAAATCAGACTCACAAGAACCCTGATCGCCGAATCCAATACTGACAGCCTCCGTAGTACCCCATTCTCGGCTCTCAGCGCCTATACGCCAGATTCCGATCCTAAGATCCTACAAGGAGGATTTTTCGATATACATTTATCTCATAATAAGCATAACCACCAGTATACCCAAATCATAAAGGCATCATCATCATCATATATCCACTAATATCATCATTTGAGTTCAATGCTGAAAGGGAAATATATATATTAAAATCAAAGCCCCAGAAGTCAGGTATATGCTCCAAGCTCCACGCTGCTGCAACTTAACATTTCCTGCATGCATCTATCGTGCATAAGCTTATAAAAAGCTTAGAGGGTAGTGTAAGTATGTGCACAAGGTAAGTGCCAAGTATCCAATATAATGCCATAATCATATAATATCGAAAATACTGATAAGAACATGAATCGTACTATATTAGAGTAAGCAAACATATTGGGAAGTTCAGAAGTCAATCAATATCAGAATACGTAATACAGATCAGGTATGCAAATAAGGAGTCATAAAGAGTTAAATATCAGATGCCGAGGATACAATGCAATCTGTAATTCGGAAGAGCTAATGAATACCATCAGTCTCATCTAAGTCACATGAATACAGAAACATAGCAACCCAAAATGCCATATGCCGAGGATGTAATGCCATATGCAATATGTGGTGCAAATGAAATGACCATGCTGGAGTGTGAAGTTGGGATGAGAGTACGTAGTATTGCAGGCTATGGGGTTCATCACAAAAGACTTCTATCCAAACCAGTCTCATATCTAAATTTGGATAGCCAGACTCAATGTAGTAGACTCCTGATCTCAGGTTAGTTGCGCGCCTAACCGAAATCCTAACCATGCGAAGGTACACGTAACAAATAGTTGCGTACTACCAGCCCGAGTGATAGTGAATGAATGAATGAGTATGCAACTCCTACTTAATAAGTTCACATATCAGTATAGTTCCTCTCTGGGATTATTACCGGGGTTTAGTACACTCTAAATGGCACTGCCCCTCTCTCAGCAGCACAATCCAAATGAGCGTAAGAAACCTCACTATCTGCTTGGCCAATAGTCTGTCAATATCTATCCGGCACGTTGATAGCGGACCCATTTATGAGCTGGTCAAACTCAACCTAGCTATGCCCCCTACCCTCAGGCGGGTAAGGCCACACCCCCTCCCAATTGACCATGACACAGTAGGAGACGCGGCCTCCTGGTATTCGGCATTCGGGCGCTCATATATCCACTCGGTTTTAACATTGGGGCGTCTTTTAGTACCAAGAAGGTTTAGAAATTTTCACCAAGGGCCATCTATGGCAGCTCGATGCTAGAATAAATTTTCGGTGTCCTGTCTGGCCATCCACGATATGCCTGTGGAGGCTACGGCCCTGATGTCGCTAGGGTGTACAGTAATCATAATGCATGATGCATGAGTCATTTAATCCAGTCATGCATTAATCCTGCGCATACCGTGCGCTTATGTGAGATAACCTCCGCCTATCAGGGAGTCTCATAACAACATGCTCAATGACATATGCAATGATCAACCATATCTCATAATAAACATGCAGATGATGCGTATGAGTATGTATCATGATGCTATGCTGTCACATATTTATAATTGGTATCAATAATCAGCATCGACAATCGACCTCGATAATGTGGACATTTAACCAACATTACCCTCAAGGAATGACCTACATAGATCCTAACATATAGTGGACTCATGACCTCACACAAGGGCCAAATATATAACAGCATGGGCCTTACTCAAGAGCTTAATACACATCACAATGGGCCTTTCACATGGGCCTAACATATATCACAATGATCTCCATCATCTGGCCCTCAAATGCATCCCAATGGGCCTCATCACATAGGCCTCATATACATCACATTGGGCCTTAAACACGGGCTGAATACACATCACAACGGGCCTCAAATACGGGCCGCATATACATCACATTTGGCCTCGACAATCGGTCTCGGAATCGACCTCAACAATCGAAATCGGTCACGACAATCAGAATCGGCAATCGACTACGACAATCGGAATCGATTGATAATCGACCTTAATACTCGGAATCAGCGATCGATCACGATAATCGGCCTCGATCGCTAATCGGTCAATCGGCCATGACAATCAGAATCGGCAATCGGCCACAACAATTGGAATTGATCGATAATTGGCCTCGATAATCAGAATCGGCAATCGGTCACGATAATCGGCCTCGATTGCTAATCAGTCAATCGACCATGACAATCAAAATTGACAATCGGCCACGACAATTGAAATCGATCGATAATCTGCCTCGATAATTGGTCACGATAATCAACCTTGATCGCTAATCGGTTAATCGGCCACGACAATCAGAATCCGCAATCGTCCACAACAATCGGAATCAATCGATAATCAGCATCAATAATTGGAATCGGCAATCGGTCACGATAATCAGCCTCAATCGCTAATCGGTCAATCGGCCATGGCAATCAGAATCGACTGATAGAATCAGCAATCGGCCACGGCAATCGGAATTAATAGATAATCGGCTTCGATAATCAGAATCGGCAATCGGTCACGATAATCAGCCTCGATGAGAATGGGCCAAACAAGGCCTAAGGGAAGGTCACAACATGGACATTAAACCATCATTGCCCATCAATGTGGCCATTTAACCAACATTGCTCACAAGGAGTGGCCGACATAGGGCTGAACATATAGTGGGCCCATGGCCACACACGCAAGGGCCTAACATATATCACAAGGGGCCGCCTACAAGGGCTTCATATACTTCACATCGGGCCTCACTCATGGGCTTAATATAAATCACAATAGGCCTTTGACATGGGCCTAATATACATCACAAAGGGTCACATCACATGGGTCTTATACAACACATCAGGCCTCATACACGTTGCAATGGGCCGCATCATGATGGACCACATACATCACAATGGGCCGCACTAATAGGCCTTATACACATCAAGTAAGCTGCATCAATGGGCCACACTAATATATCAAGGTGGGCCTCAGGGATGAGCCACGAATATATCAAGGTGGGCCATAAAAACATCATATTGGGCCTCGACAAAGGCCACAGATACATAATAGGTGGGCCGTGCTCATGGGCCTCAAATACGGCACGTGAGCCCTACACATGGGTCTCATACATCACAATGGCCGTAATACATGGATCTGCACCAATGGGCCAATATGCATCAAGTGGGTCGTATTAATGGGCCACACCAACGGGCCTCATACACATCAAATGAACCGCATCAATGGGCCTAATACCTCACAATGGGCCACAACCCATGGGCTACAAATACACAATAGGTGGGCCCTACACATGGGCCTAATATACATAACAGGCGGGCCCTACTCATGGGCCCTCAAATACACCACATGGACCACGTAAGCATCAAGTGGGCTGCATTACAGGGGCCTCGTATACAACACGTCGGGCCTCATGGACGAGCTACAAATTCATCGAGGTGGTCCTCATGGATGGGCCATAAATACATTAAGGCGAGCCTCATGGACGGCCACAAATATATCAAGGTGGGCCTCATCATATGGGCCGCACCAAAAATCATTTCAATTGTTGTAGGTGTAACGTGTATCATTGCACACATGGCCCATGTATGAAGATCAACACTGTCTAAACATTGTCCAGGTAAATCAGTACCGTCCAAACATTATCTATGTAAATCGGTGCCATCAAACATTGTCTATGTAAATCAGCGCCATCCAAACATTGGATAGCACTGTCTAGCATGTCAAACATTGGACAACACCTATCAAACATTCTCCAGCACTGTCCAGCATAATCTAGACGGTGTGGATGAAATAAATACATCATGGTGGTGTACCATCAGATGGATGGTAAGATAAAACACGTCCCAAGGTGGGTCCCACGTAGGGCCCACCATATAATATTATATGATATAATACATATTTTATTATCATTATTATTATTTATTTTAAAGATGCAGCATCCAGGCCTGCCAAACCAGACCGGGGCCCACACCACATAAATGATCTATGAAAAATAGATGGATGGTGTTGATAAAACACTTGCATCACGGTGTAATCCCACCGTCCAGCAATCTGGACAGTGGAGATAAAACACATAAATCATGTTGACACAACACCGTCCAAGTGTCTGGACGGTGCAGACGCGATACACACAAGGTGGGCCCCACCCGTCTGGCATATGGATGGCGTGGCAAAAACATATATGTATATTGAAGGGTGGGTCCGCACGTGTGGGACCCACCAGTTCTTGGAAGGAGCTGCCTTCCCTCTTCAATTCAAACGGTCCAGTAGCATCTGCTGCTGGATCACTCAACGCTTGGATAGTTGGGATTACCGTCATCAAGGTGGGCCCGCGATCCAGCCAAAATGGACGGACAATAGTGGATCTAACACATACATCTTGATGGGTCCACAGGACTTGTTGACGCTGGTCCGGCAGCTGCATGCTGCTGGACATCCAGCAGATGAACGTCTCAGATCTAAAATGCATGCATTAAGGTGGGTCCACACGTGTGGGACCCACCAGTTTGTGAGATCAAGCTGACATGTGTTTTCTCTTCATATAGGTGCTCTACCTCAGACGGTCCAGACAGCATTACTGCTAGACGTTTGCAAGGTGGACTCGAACCCACGCATCAGGTGGGTCCTGTTTAAATGGACGGATGGTGTGGATGAAATATACAAGCTAAGGTGGTTCCACGTGTGGGCCACACACCTCATCCATACCATGAAAGAAGGAAAGAGAGAGAAAAGAGAGCGAGAAACGTAAGTAGCAGAGGGACCCCGCCACTATGGGTCCCTCTTTGAATGATACATACATCAAGATGGGTCCCACATATGTGGGCCTCAAATAATAAAAATCAATAAATAAAGGCACCCACCTCGAGATCTCTTTTTCCTTCTTCCACCAGTGCATGATAGAGTCCTAAAGGGACAATTTCAATGGTTGAGATGGGCTTAGGATGGTGGGATCGGGCGGTAGAAAGGTGGGCCACACTACTCTCTCCCAAGGAGCTTGGATGTGAGTTGCTCTCATGAAGCTTGGGAAAAATGAGAGAGAAGTGAGAGAGAGAGAGAGAGAGAGAGAGAGAGAGAGGTGATAGGTGAGAGATGTGAGTGATGGGTAAGTGATGGAAGTACTTGTCTAAGAGAGAAATAGTTGACTTTAAGGGGGGTGGTTATACTTAGGGATGGGTGTGAGTGATGGGATTAATGTGTACTTAATTGATGTGATTGATGGGATTGATGTGATGTTTTCTAAGGATTACAACGCGCGACATTTTTCTCAAACTGAATGCAAGCCTACATCTTCGGGCCTAGGTATCGCCTCGGCGCATGAGATGCGGCGTCGGAACCATGGCGACGGCGCGGTTGCTAGGGTACAAGTCTCGGGTCAAGCTGACTCTGGAATACAGGATATGACTCAGGGTTGCGTGCAACTTCCGATAACAGATCGCAGGTCGTCAGAATTCGATCGGGATGACCACAGAAGCCTATGGAACAGTACGAGCTAGGATACGGGCCTTATAGCTTATGTGGTTGAATCAGTCATGGGGTAGTAGTAATCAATTGCATTGATTTTGGCATAGCATTTTCCAAGATTTTTTCTTAAAAAGACTAAAAATCATTTTCATTCATTAATCAGTCTCTTCGACATGTACCATTCTAACAATGAAAAGGTGTTTTCAAGGAAAATCATATATAGTTTAATCCTATTTTTTGTAGGTTTGTTAATAATGACTGATTGAATCCTATAAATCTATGGATTACATATAACATACATTAACGTAGATAGGAAATCTAATGATGCAGATTTGTTGATCGCCATCTAATATGCATATATAACAGTGTCATTTTCTTGATTGTATTAAATAAAGAAAGCTGTTTAGTCGCATCTTAAAATTCATCCATAATTAAGATCACATTACATGACTTGTAGTGGGAAAATATGACCATCTCTAATACTGATTTATTATGTTTTCACCTATTTTAATAGTCATAATCACACGGGTCTTTCTTTTTTTTTACTGTAATCTGTGATACGATGATTTATACTGTTTGATAGAAATGCATCTTTGTTGGAGAATTGATTATCTTTTATCGATCTAATGATCGATCATCGTTTTTTGTTCACATCAAAATGTGTTCAGCTTAATATAGTACATCAGAAGGCCACTAGCATTGGGATCACAACGACACAGGTCTCCTGATGAATGGTAGTGCATGCATACACACAAAAAATATGAGAGATTAGAGGAAAAAAATGGAGGTCTTTTCTTACAATTGATGTCCAAGCAGATGGTTGATTAGTGGAACTACATCATGAACTTTTGTTGTGATTAATCACTTGGGGTGGATTCCTTTTATATTTTTCATGAAGAATCCCTTCTCTTGATTCAGAAACCATACAAAAGAATAGCAAAATTAGGAAATTTTAGTTAGAATTCCCTTCTCTTGACTAAAATCCCCTGGACATAACCCAAAGCTATTGATGCTCATCAATCCATTCACATTTTTTCTTAACAGGTCATTTTATAAACTGGGGACACAGAAAGGGGTCCATGCCTCCATGTCATTGCTGCAAACATGGCATACATGGACGATATCAAGATCGTCCGTTTGATGGATCCAGCAAAAGTGACACTGTTTGGACAATCCTAGCCCTTAAATTGGTGGCATGAAAATGGACAGTACAGGATAAAAACCAGCAATAGCTCACAACCAGCAGGTAAGGTTTCATTTATTAAATCATATTAGCTAAGTATATTAATCTGTTTTCCAAGCCATGGATGGGATGAGAAAGTGATTTCATGAGCAATCTATGATGGACCCATTGTTGTATTTTAAATTATTTTAAAATAATTTGGTGTTTCAAAATATCCGTTGGGACGGACCATGGCTGTGGCCATAAGTGCGCATGTACCATACGAATGTGTCTTTTCATTGAAAGGTTATATCCTTTCAATTTTTGTTTTGAAAAGTTGTGTCTTTTGAAGCCTAAGGGACACACCATTTGGGTTTAAACCCAATAGTCACAACCCTTTGTGAAAGGGTGTCTTTACACCCTTTAGGGCGTTTTCACAAAGTCTATAAATAGACTTCTGATTTTAAGTTTTGAAATGGATTAGAAAATTAGTTTTCTCTTTAAAAATTTTGTTTAAGTATTTTCTAGTTTGGGTTATGACTACAAGTGGTTCGAGCCCGTGTACAGTGAGTGCACCGCTGGGACCGGGTCATAGTCGTTGTATCTTGGAGGTCGATTGTTCTGAAAACCTGTTGCACTTAGGACGTTGTCCAAGGGGAGAAAATTCGATTTCAAACCGAGTGACTCACGTCACGCCTCGACTTCTACAAACAAATAAGTTTTTTATTTCCTCATTTTAATTATTCAAATAGTTTTCCAAACTCCATGAATCTAACAATCTTGAAATCGAATATGCTTTTTTGTTTGGAAACTATTTGGAAATATGATAACATAGTTGAGTGCACCATGACCACACAAGCTTAAGTTTAGCATGAAAATGTTCACATGTTTTATGAATATAGTTGTCTTCATTCGTTGTAGTGGCTCATATATGTGCCTTCACATATATGGCTACATATATGATGTAAGACCCGTGTCCTAATCCGTACTGTTCCGTTAGCTTCCGCGGTCCTTTCGGTCAAATTCCGGCATCCTTCGCACCGTATTCGGCATTTGCGCACGATCCTAAGCCAGGACCCGCGCACCGACGTCAGCTCGATCCGAAACTTATGTCTTGGTGATCGCGTCGTCGCCGCGGTTCCAACGCCGTGACTTGCGCACCGAACCGATACCCAGGTAAGAAGATGCCGATCAGCGTTTATTCCGAAGAAACACCGCGCGTTGCGGATTTCGAGGGAATCTCTACACAATTAGTCCCACTAATTAACCATAAATGCAACCATACCTCAAAGTACCTCACCCATTCCCTCTTTTTCCAAAAGTCCACCATCTTTCCACCTCACCATTCCTCTTTTCTCATTTTCAACCTCAACCATCCCTCTTCTCCACCAATTTCAAACTAAACCATACCTCTCATCACTCCTTTCTTACAACCACCACTCCACCCATCCCTCCATCCATTATTTCTATCTCTCCCTCTCATTCTCTAGCAAAATTTTCCAAATCCCATGAGAAATTTCACTCATCCAACACTCCTCTCTCAACTTCAAGTGTGGCCCACCCTCTCATCTCCAATCTCAACCATTCATCCTTCATCAATCTCCATTAAAAGTGAAGGTAAGGAGCTAAGGAGTCCAAGGGAGCTAGGAGAAGGAAGATAAGGTGGGTATTTTTCCATTAATTTAAATTTTTGGGCCCACTTGTTGGTGGGACCCATTTGGATGTATGTGATTTTATCAAGAGGGCCCATAGTGGCGGGGTTCCTCTATCTCACCGTGTACCTCTTTCTCTATCTCTCTCTTTCTTTCTTTGTAATGATGTGGATCCCACCAATATGTGTTACATCTACTCCGTCCATCTACATCAGACGGTGTGGCCCACTCTATTACAAGTGATGATCCACAACACCCTGTTTGGATGGGTCCAATACATCAATATATATATATATATATATATATATATGTATATATTTATATGTGTATATTTTATATAATATACATATAGCATATATAATATAATATGTATTTTATATATATACTATAAGATATATTATAAGCAGTGGTGGGCCATGTCTACGTGGGACCCACCACAATGATTTGAATTTGTAAATCGTCCAGCGTCCCTGGACGCTGGACGTTACAAGCAGCACTTAAAAAATATATATATATATATGTAATAAATAAAAGAGAGAGATGGGCCACTCATGCAGGCCCCACCTTGATGTATATGTAAGATCCGAGCCGTCCATGTTGTTCCTCAACTCATTTTAGGCGTGAACAAAAATGAAGTTGTCCCATTTTCTGGCAGGCCGTACCATAAGAAACAGTGTCCCTACCTTTGATTTGCTCCCTGATGCTCCTGTACATCTGAAAAAGGCTCAATATTGGAATCTATGGGTTGGTATCAAGCCACAGAGACCAATGAATGGAGTGGATCTTACTAAAGCGGGCCCCACCTAGGAAAACCGCAACAAAACCCCTTTTGTTCAAAAAAATTTTAAAAGCAGGGCGCCATCAGCTGCGCGGCGCGCCCTGCCATCGACGCGGACGGGTCGGGGCTCACTCTGTGGCCCCATCTTGGTGTGTTTCGACGATCAACACCTGCGTTTGATGAGTACCCTCAGTCCAAGCGTCCACGTCAAAAATCAGCCTTATACAAATCTTTGGTGGGCCACACCATCCGAAATCATATGAAGACATTCCTAATCATATAAAAACACTTGGTGGGACTCTACAATTTGGATGAATCAAATTTGGTCCGACTGGCCGATTAGGTGGGACTCACCGATTGGATGGGTGGATTGTGAATTACATCTCGGTGGGCCCCAAAACAAAAAAAAAATAAAATAATAAATAAAAAAAAAAAAATTTAAACGGAGGAGAGAACGACCTTGACGGGCGGCCACGAGGCAGGGACCCACGGCTCCATCCGTGGGCCCCACCATGATGTATATCTTGTATCCACACCGCCCATTTGGTGGGCCACTATCTGATGTGGACCCCCTCTAAAAAAATCAGGCTTATCCAACGCTCGGGTGGCCCACATCACAAGAAACAGTGTGAATTGAACTCTACCATTGAAACCCTGTCTGGGTCCACAGTATTTTCAGATCTAGCTGAAAATTGTTGTTCCCCTCCTCCCTGGCCCTTTTGACCTTATGAATAAGTTGGATTTCAAATGAACATTTCCGTGGGCCTTACCCAAGGTCCAAGTGACCTTATGAATAGGTTGGATTTCAAATAAATATTATGGTGGGCCCTAGGCCCATGTGGTGGAGCCATATTAATGTATTTCTAGCCGTTGGGGAGGCCCACCTTGATATATATAAGGCCCATGAGGTTAGGCCCATTCGATGTATTGGTGGCCCGATGTCGAGGCCCACTCTGATATCTATAAGGGCCATGTTACGAGACTCATTGTGACGTATTCTAAGGCTCATGGGTTATGGCCCATTGCAATGTACATAAGGCCCACTAATGCGGCCCACTTGACTTATATAAGGCCCATATGAGATGGCCCATTTGATGTATCTTCTGAGCACTATGGGTCGAGGCCCAATGAGATGTATATTAGTCCATTGCAATGTGTGATTTCCTATAGTTTGTGTAATGGTGCTTTATGGCGGGCTAAGCCTTGGGAACAATGTTGGTTTGACGTCCACATTGTAAGGACAATGTTGGTTAAATGTCCGCATTGTCATACTCCTTAAGGCCACTGATAGGTTCATATTTATACTCTGCAGGCCGTCTAGGCCCATTTATGTGATACGCAGAGCCATCCCTATATGCATGTTTAGTATAGATCCATGGTTCATGATCATTCGCATCATATGTATGCCTGACGTGAGGAGTGACCGATCATAGCATATGCCTTTGGGCAGATTGTTTATGGGCTCCCTGATAGGCGGAGTTGCCCCATATAAGTGCATGGTACATACAGACTGTTGCATGACGATAATGTGACTCATGCACTTGCATTTGTGTGATTATAGTTACTATATGCCCTAGCGACATCAGGGCCATAGCCTCCACAGATACATCGTGGATGGCAGGATTAGAGAACTGAAAATATTTAGTTTTAGCATACGGGCGCCATAGATATCCCTGGGTGAAAATCCCTAAACCCGATGGTACTGGAGGATGACTCCAACGTCGAGACCGAGTGGATATACGAGCGCATGAGGGCCGAATACCAGAGGCCGCGTCTCCCACCGTGTCGTGGTCGGTTGGAAAGGAGTGTGGCCTTACTCGCCCGAGGGTAGGGGCAATACTAGGTTGAGTTGACATGCTCGCGAATGGGTCCGCTATCGACGTGGATAGGTATTGGCGGACTATTGGTCGGCGGATAGTGAGGTTTCTTACGCTCGCTTGGGCTGCGTGCCAGGAGAGGAGCAGTGCCATTTGGAGTGTATTGAACCGGTGATTATCCAGAATGAGAACTATACTGATACATGTTGAGGTTTGGTATGCTTGAGTTGCATCTTGCATCGCATGGCCGTGTATGGCCGATAGCATTCATATCTTGCACCGCATAGCCTTGGTACGGCAATTTGCATTCATGTACTCATCACCATGATTCCGCATCACTCTGACCTTGCATTTTGAGCACGCTTATATTGCGCACACACTCACACCACCCTCTAAGCTTTCTATAAGCTTATGCACGATTGATGCGTGCAGGTGACGCCAGGACGCAGCCGCAGCCATAGTCTCGCTGTAGTTGGAGCGTGCAGCTGAGCTCTGGAGTTTGCTTCTTTTGTTACATTGTATTTTTCCCTTTTGTCGCATTGTACTAAAAAGTTTTTGATCATAGTGGATTTTGTGGTGGTGTTCTTGTGGTTATTAGTTGTGGGTTATGCTTGTGTTATGCTCATTATGAATCGTGATGATTTGAAATCCTCCTTGTAGTATCCCAGGATCGTGAACCTGGTGAATGGGTGCCGGATCCGAAAATGGGGTTCTACGGAGTCTTCGTCGTCGGATTCGGCGATCGGGAATTTTGTGAGCCGGTTTC
Source organism: Magnolia sinica (assembly GCF_029962835.1). NCBI lineage: Eukaryota > Viridiplantae > Streptophyta > Magnoliopsida > Magnoliales > Magnoliaceae > Magnolia > Magnolia sinica. The sequence goes on from NC_080573.1 coordinate 121,557,081, forward strand.
CGAGTTCGGGCGTGGAAGTTGGTATCGAGCATAACTCGGAATAACCAAGAACAACATTACATGTCGTATGAATGATTAAGTCCTAAGTTCGGATAGCCTAGCGACCCTTAACATGCGTGCCTTCGTGAGCCTTTAAGATGATAGGCACCTTCGCTCTTTCTGTAGGACATGGCGCGTAGGAGAGTGACCCGATCGACTCCGCACCACCATCAGATACAGCTCCACCACCTGCGGCTCCCGCATTACCACCTACGACCCCTGCTCCACCACCGAGAGATTCCTACGCCCATCCCGAGGATCTGCACCTCCACCGAGATACTAGCGCGATCCGACCGTATCCGTGAGTGCTTCTCGATTGCGGCAGAATCTCGCAGCGTGACGGCCGCACTCAGGCGAGCAGCACACTCGGTTGTTTCACCGGCCCAGCCAGGCAAGAGCGCGCGAGTGCCCTACTTCGAGAGTTTCGACAGTTTGATCCTCCACGATTCCAGGGCGAGCCAGATCCGTCAGAAGCTGATAGCTGACGCTCCGATCTGGAGAAGATTTTTGATACAATGTCATGTACGACGAGCGCGAGTTCGGTTGGCGGTGTTCCTTTTCCGGGCGAGGCCGAGCACCGGTGGACCTCGGTTACCCGCGTCGCGCCTGACTACGTCTGGACGTGGGATGATTTTATAGATCGATTCGAGGAGCAATACTTCCCCACATTTGACATCGAGAGCACTAGAGTTCGAGACTTTGGTGCAGGAGGACATGACCTGGCACAGTTCGCGGCTCGTTTCGTGGCGCATCGAGGTTTGCGCCATATATGATTGATGATGAGGGGCGGAAGGCCCGCCGTTTCGAGAGCGGCCTACGTTACGGTCTTCGAGGCCGTGTGATTGGGCACGAGCTTCCGACCTTTCAGGCTGTAGTGCGGAGGGCTCAGATTTATGAGACTGAGTGGGCTGGCGCGCAGGCCGACAGAGATCAGAGGAGGGGTCAGAAGAGGCAGACCCCTTCCAGCAGCTCCCAGCAGCAGCGACGACCACAGAGGTATAGGAGCCACCCACCTGCTAGAGCACCAGCAGCCCCAGCAGCACCTCCAGCGCCACCCCAGCAGCCGTTTGTAGGGACTTGTTTTGGATGTGGTGGGTCAGGGCATCGCCTGTCTGAGTGCCCTCGCCCTCATCTGCAGCAGTCGAGAGGATCACAGCAGCCTCACCTACATCGGCCGAGAGCACCACAGCAGCCTCCAGCACAGCAGCGACCCCATCAGCAGCGACCACAGCCACCTCAGCCACCGAGGCCCCAGCAGCAGCAGAGGCAGCAGTATAGGCCGCCGCAGAGGCAGCAGCAGCACCAGGGACCTCAGAGAGGACAGGCACCTCCCCAGCCAGCTCAGGCTAGGTTCTACGCGGCTCAGCAGGACCCGCAGTCATCCGGAGGAGTTGTCGAGGGTATACTTCCCGTCTCTTCATGCATCGCTCGAGTATTATTTGATTCTGGCGCTTCTCACTCATTCATGTCCGAGGGTTTCTGCCGATCGACTGGATTGCCGACAGAGTCTACTAGTGAGGGATTGACCGTATCGACGCCCTTGGGGAGGACCACAGTATTGGGCCGTTTCTGTCCATCTTGCCCGGTTCTTGTCGGTGATATCTTTTTGCCTGCTGACTTGTTTGTGCTGCCGATGACAGATTTCGACGTTATCTTGGGCATGGATTGGCTTGCCGAGTACCACGCTATCTTGGACTGTTCTACGAGGACAGTCACATTCTGCATACCAGGCTTGCCGCAGTTCCAGTTCATCGCCGAGCCTAGAGGAGAGCCGATGTCTTGCTTGATGTCCTGTGCAGTCGAGGAGCCTATTGCCTTGTGTATTGATCAGTGGCCGGTTGTCTGCGACTTCCCCGACGTGTTCCAGGAGATTCCCGGATTGCCTCCTCGCCGTCATATCGAGTTTCAGATCGACCTTGTGCCTGGTACCGCGCCTATCTCGAAGGCCCCGTACCGTATGGCACCGATGGAGTTGCGTGAGCTGCAGTGTCAGTTGGACGAGTTGCGTGAGTTGGGATTTATTCGTCCGAGCAGCTCGCCTTGGGGAGCGCCGGTACTCTTCGTTAGGAAGAAGGATGGCTCGTTGAGACTCTGCGTAGATTACCGCGAGCTCAACCGGGTCACGATTAAGAACAAGTACCCGCTCCCAAGGATAGACGATTTATTTGATCAGCTGCAGTGCACCGTTCTTTTCGAAGATTGACTGCGTTGTTATCATCGATTCGTGTCCGAGAGGAGGACATCCCAAAGAGCTTTCAGACGCGTTATGGTCATTTTGAGTTTCGGGTCATGTTTCAGGTGACCAATGCACCCGCGGTCTTCATGCAGTTGATGAACGAGGTCTTTCGTCCATATCTCGATCAGTTTGTTGTGGTCTTCATTGACGACATACTGATATATTCGAGGACCCGTGAGGACCATATGCAGCATCTAGAGATCGCCTTGCAGACCCTCCGTGCCCACCAACTATATGCGAAGATGGAGAAGTGTGAGTTCTGGGAGGAGGTGAGATTCCTCGGTCACGTGGTGACGAGGGAGGGTGTCGCATGATGGACCCCTCGAAGGTTGAGGCGGTGCGTCAGTGGGGCCAGCCCACGATCGCGTCCGAGATCCGCAAATTTCCTTGGTTTAGCGGGATATTATCGGCGTTTCATCGAGGGCTTCTCCCGTATGCAGCCCGTTGACCAGGTTGACTCGGAAGGGCGCAGAGTTTATTTGGAGCGACGCCGTGAGCGAGCATTTATGGAGCCGAAGGATCGTCGACGTCCGCTCCTGTCCTCACTCTTCCCTCTGGGAGTGATGGATTCGTGGTATTTACCGATGCTTCGCGTATTGGATTGGGTGCTGTCCTGATGCAGCACGGTAGACCTGTAGCATTTGCGTCTCGTCAGCTCAAGGTTCATGAGCTGAACTACCCCACGCATGACTTAGAGCTGGCAGCAGTCGTCTTCGCACTGAAGGTGTGGAGACACTATCTCTATGGGGTTAGGTTCGAGCTCTTCTCTGACCACAAGAGCTTGAAGTATCTATTTTCTCAGTCTGAGCTGAACATGAGACAGAGACGCTGGATGGAGCTTCTGAAGGACTATGATTTTGACCTCCAGTACCACCCAGGCAAGGCGAATGTGGTGGCGGATGCCCTTAGCCGTCAGCCACGAGGCCTGGTGGCACATATGATGATTCAGGAATGGAAGATGCTCGAGGATATAGCAGAGTACGACTTTGATTTTGGTCTGCAGTCTTCTATCGTTCAGCTTTTGAGCCTATCGATTCAACCCTCTCTTATCGCAAGGGTGATCGAGGCTTAACAGACAGATGAGTCGTTACAGGATTACCGAGCAGAGGCAGCATCTGAGAGTCAGACAGATTGACAGATTGGTTCTGATGGTGGACTTCGCTTTAGAGGCCGATTGTGTGTCCCGGATATTCCTGAGTTGCGCAGAGATCTTATGACCGAGGCACATCGATCGCGATTTTCTATCCACCCTGGCTCGACGAAGATGTACCGTGATATGAGGAGACAGTATTTTTGGGCAGGGATGAAGCGCCAGATTGCCAGTTTTGTGGCCGAGTGTGACACTTGCCAGCGTGTCAAGGCCGATCATCAGAGACCCCCTGGTCTATTGCAGCCATTGAGCGTCCCGATGTGGAAGTGGGAGCACGTATCCACAGATTTCATTATGGGTTTGCCGAGGACTCAGCGCGGTCATGACGCTATCTGGGTTGTCGTGGACCGTCTGACGAAGTCGGCACATTTTCTTGCGATTCGTGCGACTTGGCCTTTGGACCGGCTTGCGAGGTTATTCCTTGAGGAGATTGTGAGACTGCACGGCGTACCAGTCTCGATCGTTTCTGACCGAGATCCGAGATTCACGTCTCAGTTCTGGAGGAGCTTTCAGAGAGCTATGGGCACTGATTTGCAGCTCAGTACCGCGTATCATCCGCAGACCGATGGCCAAACCGAAAGGGTCAACCAGATCCTTGAGGATATGCTTCGGGCCTGCGTGATTGACTTCGGTGGTAGCTGGGATGAGCATCTGCGATTGGCTGAGTTCGCATACAATAACAGCTATCAGGCGACCATTGGCATGGCTCCTTTTGAGGCATTATATGGCAGACCGTGCAGATCTCCGAGTTGTTGGACCGAGGTTGGAGAGCGGCGTCTCCTAGGTCCTGAGCTTGTGCAGGAGACATCAGAGGTTATTGATATTATCAGGCAGAGGATGCGCACAGCTCAGAGCCGGCAGAAGAGTGTTGCTGATCGCCGGCGTCGTCCCTTAGAGTTTGATGTAGGGGACCATGTGTATCTCAAGGTCTCGCCTATGAAAGGCGTAGTTAGATTTGGAGCGAAGGGCAAGCTTGCCCCGAGATTCATAGGACCTTTCGAGATCACTGAGTGCATTGGCGCTGTGGCCTATCGGCTTGCCTTACCATCTCAGTTGTCTGGCGTCCACAACGTTTTCCACGTCTCTATGTTGAGGAAGTGTGGGTCAGACATAGTTCCTGTTATCGATTGGCAGCCGTTGGAGGTTCGTGAGGACGCTTCTTACATCGAGCAGCCAGTTCGTATCCTTGATCGGAAGGAGCAGGTCCTCCGAACCAAGGTCATCCCCTTGGTGAAGGTTCAGTGGGGTCACCATTCTGTGGATGAGGCATCTTGGGAGCGCGAGGCTGAGATTCGAGAGCGCTATCCTCATCTTTTTGATGATTGATTGTATGTTGTATGCTGTCTCTGATATTTATATGGCGATGTCTTGCTTCCTCTTCTATTATGATTTATGTTTTCTTGTGTTGATTGTTTAAATTTCGAGGACGAAATTTTTATTTGGTGGGGAGAGCTGTAAGACCCGTGTCCTAATCCGTACTGTTCCGTTAGCTTCCGCGGTCCTTTCGGTCAAATTCCGGCATCCTTCGCACCGTATTCGGCATTTGCGCACGATCCTAAGCCAGGACCCGCGCACCGACGTCAGCTCGATCCGAAACTTATGTCTTGGTGATCGCGTCGTCGCCGCGGTTCCAACGCCGTGACTTGCGCACCGAACCGATACCCAGGTAAGAAGATGCCGATCAGCGTTTATTCCGAAGAAACACCGCGCGTTGCGGATTTCGAGGGAATCTCTACACAATTAGTCCCACTAATTAACCATAAATGCAACCATACCTCAAAGTACCTCACCCATTCCCTCTTTTTCCAAAAGTCCACCATCTTTCCACCTCACCATTCCTCTTTTCTCATTTTCAACCTCAACCATCCCTCTTCTCCACCAATTTCAAACTAAACCATACCTCTCATCACTCCTTTCTTACAACCACCACTCCACCCATCCCTCCATCCATTATTTCTATCTCTCCCTCTCATTCTCTAGCAAAATTTTCCAAATCCCATGAGAAATTTCACTCATCCAACACTCCTCTCTCAACTTCAAGTGTGGCCCACCCTCTCATCTCCAATCTCAACCATTCATCCTTCATCAATCTCCATTAAAAGTGAAGGTAAGGAGCTAAGGAGTCCAAGGGAGCTAGGAGAAGGAAGATAAGGTGGGTATTTTTCCATTAATTTAAATTTTTGGGCCCACTTGTTGGTGGGACCCATTTGGATGTATGTGATTTTATCAAGAGGGCCCATAGTGGCGGGGTTCCTCTATCTCACCGTGTACCTCTTTCTCTATCTCTCTCTTTCTTTCTTTGTAATGATGTGGATCCCACCAATATGTGTTACATCTACTCCGTCCATCTACATCAGACGGTGTGGCCCACTCTATTACAAGTGATGATCCACAACACCCTGTTTGGATGGGTCCAATACATCAATATATATATATATATATATATATATATGTATATATTTATATGTGTATATTTTATATAATATACATATAGCATATATAATATAATATGTATTTTATATATATACTATAAGATATATTATAAGCAGTGGTGGGCCATGTCTACGTGGGACCCACCACAATGATTTGAATTTGTAAATCGTCCAGCGTCCCTGGACGCTGGACGTTACAAGCAGCACTTAAAAAAATATATATATATATATGTAATAAATAAAAGAGAGAGATGGGCCACTCATGCAGGCCCCACCTTGATGTATATGTAAGATCCGAGCCGTCCATGTTGTTCCTCAACTCATTTTAGGCGTTGAGCCGAAAAATGAAGTTGATCCCATGTTCTGGCGGGCCGTACCATAGGAAACAGTGTCCCTACCTTTGATTTGCTCCCTGATGCTCCTGTACATCTGAAAAAGGCTCAATATTGGACTCTATGGGTTGGTATCAAGCCACAGAGACCAATGAATGGAGTGGATCTTACTAAAGCGGGCCCCACCTAGGAAAAACCGCAACAAAACCCCTTTTGTTCAAAAAAATTTAAAAGCAGCAGTGCTGCTGCCGGCGCTGCCTGCGCTGGCCATCGACGGGCGGACGGGCTGGGGGCTCACGGCCCAGCTGTGGGCCCCATCTTGGTGTGTTTCGACGATCAACACCGTGCGTTTGATGAGTACCCTCAGTCCAAGCGTCCACGTCAAAAATCAGCCTTATACGGAATGCTGGTGGGCCACACCATCTGAAATCATATGAAGACATTCCTAATCATATAAAAACACTTGGTGGGACCCGTCCGAAATTTGGATGAATCTGAAATTTGGTCTGAACGGTCAGTTAGGTGGGACTCACTGATTGGATGGGCTGGATTGTGAATTACATCTCGGTGGGCCCCAAAACAAAAAAAAAAAAAATAAAAAAATAAAAAAAAAAAAAAATTTAAAAGCAGCAGCGCTGCTGCTGCTGCTGCATTGACGGGCGGCCACGAGGCAGGGACCCACGGCTCCATCCGTGGGCCCCACCATGATGTATATCTTGTATCCACACCGCCCATTTGGTGGGCCACTATCTGATGTGGACCCCCTCTAAAAATCAGGCTTATCCAACGCTCGGGTGGCCCACATCACAAGAAACAGTGTGAATTGAACTCTACCATTGAAACCCTTTCTGGGTCCACAGAATTTTCAGATCAAGCTGAAAATTGTTGTTCCCCTCCTCCCTGGCCCGTGTGACCTTATGAATAAGTTGGATTTCAAATGAACATTTCAGTGGGCCTTACCCAAGGTCCAAGTGACCTTATGAATAGGTTGGATTTCAAATAAATATTATGGTGGGCCCTAGGCCCATGTGGTGGAGCCATATTAATGTATTTCTAGCCGTTGGGGAGGCCCACCTTGATATATATAAGGCCCATGAGGTTAGGCCCATTCGATGTATTGGTGGCCCGATGTCGAGGCCCACTCTGATATCTATAAGGGCCATGTTACGAGACTCATTGTGACGTATTCTAAGGCTCATGGGTTATGGCCCATTGCAATGTACATAAGGCCCACTAATGCGGCCCACTTGACTTATATAAGGCCCATATGAGATGGCCCATTTGATGTATCGAGCACTATGGGTCGAGGCCCAATGAGATGTATATTAGTCCATTGCAATGTGTGATTTCCTATAGTTTGTGTAATGGTGCTTTATGGCGGGCTAAGCCTTGGGAACAATGTTGGTTTGACGTCCACATTGTAAGGACAATGTTGGTTAAATGTCCGCATTGTCATACTCCTTAAGGCCACTGATAGGTTCATATTTATACTCTGCAGGCCGTCTAGGCCCATTTATGTGATACGCAGAGCCATCCCTATATGCATGTTTAGTATAGATCCATGGTTCATGATCATTCGCATCATATGTATGCCTGACGTGAGGAGTGACCGATCATAGCAGACTGTTTATGGGCTCCCTGATAGGCGGAGTTGCTCCTTATTAGTGCATGGTACATTCTGACTTTTGCTTTATTGATAATGTGAATCATTCACTTGCATTTGTTTTATTATAGTTACTATATGCCCTAGCGACTTCAGGGCCATAGCCTCCACAGATACATCGTGGATGGCAGGATTGGAGACTGAAAATATTTAGTTTTAGCATACGGGCGCCATAGATATCTCTGGGTGAAAATCCCTAAACCCGATGGTACCAGAGGATGACTCCAACGTCGAGACCGAGTGGATATACGAGCGCATGAGGGCCGAATACCAGGAGGCCGCGTCTCCCACTGTGTCGTGGTCGGTTGGAAAGGAGTGTGGCCTTACTCGCCCGAGGGTAGGGGGCAATACTAGGCTGAGTTTGACCAGCTCGCGAATGGGTCCGCTATCGACGTGCCGGATAGGTATTGGCAGACTATTGGTCAGGCGGATAGTGAGGTTTCTTACGCTCGCTTGGACTGTGCGGCTAGGAGAGCGACAGTGCCATTTGGAGTGTATTGAACCCCGGTGATTATCCAGAATGAGAACTATACTGATACATGTTGAGGTTTGGTATGCTTGAGTTGCATCTTGCATCGCATGGCCGTGTATGGCCAATAGCATTCATATCTTGCACCGCATAGCCTTGGTACGGCAATTTGCATTCATGTACTCATCACCATGATTCCGCATCACTCTGACCTTGCATTTTGAGCACGCTTATATTGCGCACACACTCACACCACCCTCTAAGCTTTCTATAAGCTTATGCACGATTGATGCGTGCAGGTGACGCCAGGACGCAGCCGCAGCCATAGTCTCGCTGTAGTTGGAGCGTGCAGCTGAGCTTCTGGAGTTTGCTTCTTTTGTTACATTGTATTTTTCCCTTTTGTCGCATTGTACTAAAAAGTTTTTGATCATAGTGGATTTTGTGGTGGTGTTCTTGTGGTTATTAGTTGTGGGTTATGCTTGTGTTATGCTCATTATGAATCAGACTGATGATTTGAAATCCTCCTTGTAGTATCCCAGGATCGGAACCTGGTGAATGGGTGCCGGGATCCGAAAATGGGGTTCTACGGAGGCTGTCGGCGCCGGATTCGGCGATCGGGAATTTTGTGAGCCCGGTTTCCGAGTTCGGGGCGTGACATATGACATATTGAAATAGGAAGTTTCTTGGACTTTATCATGAAGACATTTTTATATCATTGCATCATGTCCTAAATCAGTGATATTCTCCAAGAGTGGATGTAACCAGCCATTCTAACTATTGTAACGTGGTGTGTACATGAGATATGGGTTGTTACCTGTGCGGTTGTGCCACTCTGTATTACCTGTGGCATAAAGTTAAGACTGGTCTACTCATAAGATAGGTTTAAAATAAGTGAAAAAGGTAACCTATGGTTCCCGCTGGCATACACGTGTGGCTCTTGATTATTGGAATAATCTAATCTATAAGCCATGACAAATACATGATGAGGCCCATGTGATAAATGTTTGCTATTTCTTTTATTCTTAACCATCTATTTAGTGGACTCCTTTGTGCATTGGCTGCTTCTTGAGAATTACATGAATCCAGCAATCCTTGTCACTCGATGAGCGAGTGACCTTTGAACTAACGTGTATAAAAATTAAGAAACTATCTTCTTATAGAAATTCATATTATTCCTCCTGAGGATTCGTACTCGCTTCAAACCAAAAATGTCGAGATCTTCTATGATCCTCACCTAGTCGTCTCCTCCCTTTTCTCTTCGCAATGGTATTATATAGTTCTAACGTCTTAGATTTTCATTGTTTTAGATTTTTAAAAATCCTTAATTTTTTTATATAATTAACTTATATTATCACTTATTGACCATTAGCACTCAATGTTAGTTTATACACGAGTGGTACTAATAAAGAACCGCACAAGTCTGATTAATCAACCGTAGGAAGCTAACAAATCCGCCCGATCACTTGACATCAAGTTTAGCTCCATGATTTACTCACATAGGGCCCAAATCTAACCGTCTTGTTGCTAACTAATTAAGACAATCATAACTAAATTAAAGATCTAATCGAAGCCGAGTCAGATAAGGCCCAGATCTTAACTAATAGACCAAATCAACTCCGTTACTCTTTTACCCTAAAACCAACGGTTTAGAGTAATCATGACCAAATCTCCACTTTCACTAGTTATAAATAAGCCACACTATGAACATAGTTAACCCAAACCCTAATCATTACCCACGAGAAATTTTAATACCTAATTCATTCAAGAAATGCCTCGATTTTCTGAACGAGCTCTAGACCACTCGTTGGTGGGCCACTAGGTCCAAAACTATAGAATAATGTCCGTCTTACTAGGCTTAACATCCATCGCGGGATTTGGACCTAGGTACTATCCAGAACCGCTCAACTTGAGCAAAGGATGAGTGCATGAGAAGTGCAAATACCCTAAAGGAAGAAGCTAAAACTTAAGTGAATTGGGTCATCCACTCTTATACAAAGTTGAGGATTTCGGACCATCATTTTACGACCAAACTTCACATGTGAAGTAAGGATATTTTCTTACTTATATTCGTATAGCCACGGTCCTGATCGACTATCGGTGATCATTGAATAGACTTCTAATCATATCTGTCGATCGACGCATCCAAATGGCGGGCCGATCATATCCATACGTAGATCATCGTTAGGGCTAACTATCTTATAATGTATATCAATATGTATGCCTCATAGTGGGCCGTAAAGGTTAGAAAGACACTCCTATAGGGCTAATATAGTAAAAACTTAGCCCTTAGGGTCATTTACACCAAATCTGGCACTATATAAGGGTTTCATTTGGGCACTCCTCTCCCCATACGAATTTACCCTAGAAGAAAGAAAGGAAGAAGAGAAAGGGAGAAGAGAAAGAGGAGAAAAGAGGAGAAAGAGAGATGGAGAGTTTGAAAGCATGAGGGTTTGTGCACCTTCACCCTCTTATCTCCTCTATAGCAATATTGTCCTTCATTGGTGTCGATTCGACGACGATTGAGGGTAAGTATTGAGTTATGTTTATAGGTTTAGGTCTTGTGTATAATTCCTTCTAATTCTTATAAGCTTGTATGCTTATTTAGGCATTTCAACGATAATTTCATAACACCATAAACCTATAGGCGCCCTGAATCGAGCGGTTCATCACAAGGTGCGGACTATTATCCTTAGGTAGCCTAGCAGCAATTTTACTATGAGTTTAATGATTATGAGTGTTAGAATGATGTGCTTGAGTAACCTATAGAGAGAACCTAGCCAAGACCCTACATGATAAATCCCCCTAAATTTTATGAAATGATTAAATGTTGTTCATTTATTCTTCAAAATGATTATGTTTAATTTTCGTGTGGCATGTTCATCCCATATATGATTTTAGTATAACCTTCCTTGTGGCATGTATGATTGCATAAAATCCTTATTATATATTGGTGCTTCCTTAAATCCTTGTTGTATGTTTGTGCTAGCATTAATCCTTGTTGTATGTTTGTGCTATGAATGATGTATAACTCTTGGTCTTTTTAATAACCCATCACAACACACATGCACATTAATTTTGTATTTTTGTTAGTAGTTGTATTATAGAAAAAGTTAGATTTTATGTTTAATGTATGAGAGCATGACTTTACTCATGTAGAAGATAAATCCTGAATTGTTGGAATATTACTGAATGTCATCAAACCCCTAGGTTGGTCAGGGAACTGAGGTGGGAGAAGGTGGTCTCATTGGTAGGACCTTCCTGTGGCTAAACCAGCGAATTTGGGCGGATGTGAATGGGCGACAGTAGTTGGACTACATGTGTAACTTGTACTCGACGTCATCCGTCATGTACTTGCCTGAACTCGCATGGTCTGGTTCACTTACTAGCCAACCATGTTTGTTAATTATGTCTGCTCACATCTGTATGGAACCCAGAACATCCTTTAACCACTGAAGTCTATTGATAACTATTTGAAATCGATCCACTGACTCGAGAGCCAGACATAGTGGAATGGGACAGTGTGTCCGAGCTGTCGGCCTACGTTGGGGTGGCAAGCTTCCCCATAGTGACCGCGAGCAATCCCTCTTCTCGACACTCCCCACGTGCTTGAAATTGGGGATGAAAAACTTGATGAGATCAAGAATCGCGGGGTCATGGCTCCACATGTTGAGGGGCCTTGGCCTCGTAACCAGTTCAGGGCAATGATACATGGGGTGTACCATTTTTCCTAATCTGCTGGGTGAACAGAACTAATTAAATACCTGGCTAATATTATTCATACGTCGCATTAGTTAGGATTTGGCGACTTGGCAGTTGAAGTCGCAATGAGGGAGTATTGGTCATGCGCGATCGTTAGATGAAGTCGCTCGAGAGAGTGTTATTGCGAGGTCATGCATCATATCATAATACATGCATATACATTAGAAAGACTAGTTAGGGATCTATAAATGTATGCCTTTTATTAAATTCATCATATAATTGATGCCTGTTGTAACTTAAGGCTAATAGTAACTACTGAGTTAGTTACTCACTCCCATTCTGGGACGGTGTTTTAAAACACCAAACAGACCCTTTACTAGATGCAGGTGAGGCGGAGCTCGACAAGCCAAGAAATGAGCATGGATAAGGAAGAAGAGCTTTCCTACTTCTAGCTTATAGGCGGATCACTGTAGACTATACGGGTTGATTATGAGTTGTTAAGTAGGGATCTAGTGTACCATCTCCTTTGGGCATTTCTTATATAAATTTTGTCGGGCGACACCTTGTGTGACCCGTTTGATATTCTTATAGACTTGTATTTCTTAGTCGCATTTATTTCAATAAATTAGTTGTGGTTGTGGTTTATGTTCCATCCGATTCCTTTATTGCTCATTTAAACTGATTTATGTACAACGCACTATAATTAGGTTATAAACGACAACTAGAAATTTGAAGGTCGAGTTCCTACACGGCCCTTGAAAACTCAGGGTGTTACAGATGGTATCAGAGCAATGGTTTGGATTAAATTGGGCTATGGATTATGAACTCGCCATAACGCATTCACTGACTTAGGAGGGAGCGATCGAACTTAGAGACATTTATAGGATCCCAGGATCATGCCATTTGGTAAGTCTAAAGACTAAAACGTTAGGATTTACGAATAGAAAGACTTAGACTGTTCAAAGTAATCCAAATCACTTCTAATTGGAAGGTTGAACAACTTGAGTTGACTCAACCTAAATACGATAGGTTCAAGCTACTGAAGTAGCTTGTGCGATCCCAACATCTAGTGTATCTTGGCCTGACGAATAGGTGAGGCCCTCCTAAACATGGGGACCCCCTCCTTACCTCTTCAAGCTCCTTAAAGGCCCCAGGGGCTTCTCCCTATGGTCATTTCTAGCCAATCCTATCCCTTTTACCCTCAATCATCACCCCATTTTCTTCCTAAGCTCTCAAAACTTAACCCCTAAGTCTCAATTCCTCCTTCCAACTCATTTCTTTCAAAAAAAATCTCACTTTCCACCGCTTTATCCTTCTAATTTCTCTAAGTACTTTCAAATTGGACACAACTACAAAGCTTAAAGGTTGAAAAACTATAATCAAATGAAAATTTACTATAAATAGTAAAAATGTAAATAAAATAAAATTTTGACCATTAACTTGATGGAATCTTGTGAAATAACTAGGTTATTTGGATAGAGTAACTTCTCCAACCCAAAATTCATATATGACACGTCGAATCACTCATTCCGGTTTGTGAGATATGCCCGTCGCAAGGTGACCCCTGCCCAAAATAGAGTAGAGGCTTGGCGGGACCCTGTCTAGACCTCCAAAGGGTCGGTGGGACCCCGTCTAGCCGGCGTGGCCCCTACCCGGGGAGCGAGTTTTCGGCGTTGCCCTCGCCAAAATTTCTTGCAATTTTGGGTCGACTTCAAAAATTCATATCTCCTTCATTACAACTCCGATTTAGGTGATTCAAAAGTCAGATCGAAGCTTGATGAGTCTAGTTTTATATAAAAATAAGAAAAAATAAAATAAAAATATTAATATAGTTAAAATTAAGATATTTTTCTGACTATCTAAAAATTATTAATTTTGGATAGTTGTTGCTCCTAGGATTTTAATAATTCATTTACAATTCCAAATGATATGAAATTTTATGGGATGACTTTAAACTTAGTCATAAAATATTATAAAAAATTTTAAAAATAATTCAGTTACCAAAATTGCAAAAAACCTTACAAGAAATAGAGACATTTTACAATCATACAAAAAAAATCGTTAGTTTCAGACAAATGTCACTTCTAGAATTTTAATAATTTTTCTATAACTCAAAATGAAAGGAAATTTTGTAATATATGAGAAAACTTACTGATAACCTACTATAAAAATTTAAAAACTAATTTAGTTACGGTAAGTATGAAAGACATTACAAGAAATAGAGGTATTTTAGAAACAAACAGAAAATCATTGGTATTGGCTGACTGATACTTCTGGAATTTTCATAATTTTTATGAGGCTTGAAATAAAATAAAATTTTATAGAATAAAATTTAAATTAGTAGGGAATCACTATAAAAATTATAAAAAAAATAATTTAGTAGCTAAAAGTGGCAAGGATGTTACGAACAATAGACATGTGAAACCAAAATTTTTTGTAACCTCGATCTGCCGATCAAACAAATGTATCTTTTATTGGAGTTTTAGTATTTGGATTCTTTTTAGCAATTGCTTCTAACCATGTCAGAAATTTTCTTGTATGATTAAATTAAATTATTTTTAGTGTGTATCAGTAAAGGAGACGATGTTCTTTCTCTTTCCTTTTCACGCCCTTCTTAGCATCGTCATCCCTCCAAACTTTTGAAATATCTTAGAACTTCCAATTCTTCATTGCTTTTCAAAATTATTGAAACTAAATGTAACGACCTTGGTATTTTTGTGCTAATCTTTCCTTAAGTAGTTGTTTTGGGGTAATTAGCGCTTTACTTGATTGCTTGTGAAATCCGCATCAATCACTTTAAATTGCATCTGCATGGCTCTAAACGTGTAGATTAGTGAGCGCTACGTTACTCTGAAATCTGGGATCCATTCCTAAATCCAGTTGTTCTGGGAAATTTTTGGAAGATCTGGATCGGACCTGGACCGCGCGTCGAAAGTCCGATGGCGATGATCTTAGGCTGTTCGGTCATCGAGTTGGGCTTGATCTTCACCTCGAAAATCAAGTCGATCCGATGTTCTGGGTCGATTTGCTTGAGCTCGGAGTGAAGAGTGTGAGAACGGTTGGAATTTATTAAGCTTTTATTGAAATCTGAGTCGTGTCGCTTGCGCGACGATTTTAAGCATTCTGACCGTTGGATTCTGACCCAATTTCACCCTCTGATCAGGATAGTTGGCCCAGGCATATCCTAAGTGCTTGTGGACCTGATCGAGATTCCGTGACCGTTGAATTGAGTGTGGTCCGCCACGGCTGATCTGAAGAGCCGGTCGGTATGAAAACTCAGCTTGACCTAGATCCATGGTCAAGGAGCTTAAGTCCGACCTTTTGTGGTTATAGGCCCACCAGAAGTGCTTCGTTGGATCGAGAAAAGCTTACTTTGGTTATAACCTAAGTATACCTTGACCCTGGGGTTATTTTCGTCAAGTTTAGGCCTATTTATAGTCCTTAAACCCTAGCTCTCTTTTCCATACGATTTTCTCTAACCCTAGCTTGGAAAGAGAGTGGAAAAGAGAGAGAAAGTGAGAGAGATAAGTTGGTGAATCATCTTGATTTCTTCCTTGTTCTTCTTCATCTTTGAACCTTCACTTTGAATCGTTCTTCTGACGATTCTGAGTTCTTTTGGGGTAAGTTAACCTAACCCTAACCTGTGTTAGAGCTTAGACTAGACTTGGTGTTGTTGTATCTCATTTCTATCCTTATTTTAGGGTATTCTAACGCCGTTGACGAAGACAACTCGTCTAAATCAGTTCGGTGTTCCTTTCTTTGCTTAAGGTGAGGACTTTAAGTGTATAGGTTATGGTTTTCAAGGCTTTCAACACCAGTTAGTGATTTATTCTTGCTATGGATGAGATTTCACATGTCAAATGTTATGTTTACATTGCTTTCCTGATATGCATGTGCTATATCGAGATTTGTGTATTCTAGGTGTATTTATAAAGTACCGTATACGTATAAATTATGCACTTATGTTTGCCATGATTATTTGTCATGTATGTATGCTAGATGCATGTATGACAACTCCTTGGTAAAAGGAATTGTCTAAGTGCATGTATTCCAACATACGTCATGTATATCGTTCCATGTATGCTAAGTGTTTGTAGAAATGCATGAATGATCTAAGTGTAACTGATTACACTAATTGTGGGTGTTGAGAAGTGATTCTCAATACTCCTATTGATGCGCATGATTTCCTCTATGCAGTTACATTCCAAGTTATTTAAATTCAAGCATCTCCTATGCTTACATTTATGTTAAGTTGATATTCTTCAAGTGCTGGTGTACCATGATTTGAGTTGTTGTTTCATTACTGTCTTACAATCCATATGAGTATCTGTAGTAGTGTAAGGTGTTTGGGACTATGTCTTAGTCCAGGAAATCGGTAATTGACCCTACGTTCGTGGTTGAGATTGCTTTCGCCACGTAGGACGTATTAGACGAACCCGAGTCGTATTAGAGTTGTCGGCAGTGGTTTGGCCACGCGGAGTGTTTGCGCACTCTATGTCGTTCAATTCAACGTGCTCTCGTGCTAGTCGAGTTCGTCAAATAACCCGATTGTCCGTTGTATGTTAACCATGTATGGACGTTACTGCTTGAATCTAGGATACCGAACTTACCAGTGAAATCCTGTTAACTATGGTACTTGATCCACTAAGACTCATGAGCCGGACATGGTGGTATGGGACACCGTGGTCGAGCTGTCGGCCTACGCTGGGGTGACGAGCCTCCCCATAGTGACCAATGAGCAACTAAACTCGTGAGCCGATTATGGTGGTATGAGACACTATATTCGTGCTGTCGGCCTACATTGATTGGTGACGAGCCCTTTGTAGTGACCTCGAGCATACCTGGATACTGCAAGGAGGTGACGAGCCAAATTGTGGTAGTAAAGGCATGAAAGGCGTGCATTGATTGGTGACGAGCCCTTTGCTACGACCTCAAATGTATGATCGTATGATATGTCTAGGATTGACGACCCTAGTATGGATTACTGTTTGGATGGTGATATGAGGAAGGTATCTTAGCTTCCCAATCCTGCTGTGTGAAATGGACTAATAACAACTTGGTAATCATATCCATGCACCGCATTTGCATGTGCTTTGTAGATGTGGCGCACTTTGAGGCGATGTCATGCGTAACGTAAGATGAAGATGCTGAGGGTGTACGCGTGAGGGCACGCATTATATTGCATTCATCCTTGCATTAACAAGAGTACTTAGGATTTATTTAATTATCCTGCTTTATCATTACTGTTTGATTGAACTGATAACATGTTAACCAGTGCCTTATTGTTCCACTGAGTTGATCACTCACTCCCACGTTTCTGGGGCGGTGTTACACACCCACCAGACTCTGTCTTAGGCTCTGATGTTGCAGATGTGGATGCGACGTCTGAGGCAGAGCGGGAGCTGGATGACGACGAGGCTGCCTTCTCCTATATGCAGTTTTCAGATGGGTTCTAGCGAGCCTCGGTCTGTTGCGCGGGATCTCTGGGATTATTTTTGGGAACTTAAATGATGTAATTTGATACTTATAATTTTGTTAAGTAATACTTTCATACGATCTGGCTTGTATATGTAATTCAGGGATTTACACTTGTACACATGTTTTCCTACAAGTCTTCCGCTTGCTTTATTCACTTGTCCCTGAATCATATCTGTGTTTTGGCTTAATCTATTCCATGTTTTATGCACTAATACACTCAACATACATCCATCATTATGTTGCATAAGTGATGTTTTGGAACTCGGGAGCTGAGTTATGCTCGACCCCCGAATTTCAGGGCGTTACACTAAAGCACGATTTTCTCATAACCCATTAGTTATAAGATCGAAACGATAATATACATATAAAACTTTAGGCCATTAGAAACCTTTGTAGGATAATCGTTTGATCATAGGCACCATGGGGGACTCACTACCCACTGAGTTAAACATAAATTAAATAAGAATTTACAATGAAAATACCCAATAGAAAATCTTATAAATGTGAAACTTGAACTTCTAAATAAATTTTGATATTCTCCAATGTGTAGAATAATTGGATTACGGAATTACGGAACCATATCCCTGCGAGGCATTCGTGACTTGACCCAATTCTCAATCCTGGGCGACTACCAATGGACTCATTACTTTGACCGATTAGAAGACCAGGATTCACCAGGACGAAGAGGGGATACGATGAGCCTTTTACCCTGGGCAGATAGATGATCGGCGTATCGGGTTCAAGCCCACTACAATCGTCTTTCCGTGTTTTTCGAACATTGAAAACAAATATTTTTACTCGTCGTCATGAATGCAAATCTTTAAAAATAAATAGATAATTAAATAAATTATAGTAAACCATCAGGGTGAAAAGGTTTTAAGGGGGGTAGACTAAAATGAGCCAGACTAGCATAGATAGTATACACCCTACCTCACATATAAACTTGAAATCAATAAAATTTAGGCAAATAAAATAATAAAATTTTTACTTATTACCCTGAGGTAATTTCGGGGATGAAATTATTTTTAAGGGGGGTAGATTGTAACGTCCTGAATTTTCACTGTTTTAGATTTCCAAAAATCCTTAATTTTTTTAATGTAATTAACTTATATTATCACTTACTGACCATTAGCACTCAATGTTAGTTTATACATGGGTGGTACTAGTAAAGAACCGCACAAGTCCGATTAATCAACCGTAGGAAGCCAACGAATCTGCCCGATCACTTGAACATTAAGTTTAGCCCCATGATTTACTCACAAAGGGCCCAAATCTAACCGATCCGTCGCTAACTAATCAAGACAATCATAAATAAATTAAAGATCTAATCGAAGCCAAGTCAGATAAAGTCCAAATCTTGACTAATAGATCAAATCAACCCTGTTACTCTTTTAGCCTAAAACCGATGATTTAAAGTAATCATGACCAAATTTTCACTTTTCCTAGTAATAAATAGGTCACACTATGAACACAGTTAATCCAAACCCTAATCATTGCCCATAAGAAATCTCAATACCTAATTTATTCCAAAAATGCCCCGATTTTCAGAATGAGCTCTAGACCGCTCGTTAGTGGGCCACTAGTTCCAAAACTATAAAATAATGTCTATCTTACTAGGCTTGACATCCATCGTGGGAGTCGGACCTAGGTATTGTCTAGAAATACTCAACTTGAACTAAAGGATGAGTGCATGAGAAGTGCAAATACTCTAAAGGAAGAAACTAAAACTTAAGTGAATTGGGTTGTCCACTCTTATGTGAAGTTGAAGATTTCGGACCGTCGGTTTACGACTAAACTTCACACATGGAGTAAGGATATTTTCCTGCTTATATCCGTATAGTCGCGACCCTGATCGACTACCGGTGACTGTTGAATAGACTTCTAATCATATCTGTTGATCGGCGCATCTAAATGGTGGGCCGTCATATCCATACGTAGATCATCGTTAGGGCTACCTATCCTGCGATGTATATCAATATGTATGCCCTATAGTGGGCCCTAAAGGTTAAAAAGACCCTCCCATAGGGCTAATATAGCAAAAACCTACCCCTTGGGACCATTTACACCAAATTTGGTACTATATAAGGGTTTCATTTGGGCACCCCTCTCCCCATGCGAATTTACCCTAAAAGAAAAAAAGAGAGAAGAGAAAGGGAGAAGAGAAAGAGGAGAAAAGAGGAGAAAGAAAGAGGGAGAGCTTGGAAGCATTAGGGTTTGTGCACCTTAACCCTCTCATCTCCTTTATAGTAACATTGTCCTTCATTGGTGTCGATTCGACGACGATTGAAGGTAAGTATTGAGTTATGCTTGTAGGTTTAGGTCTTGTATTTAATTCCTTCCAATTCTTACAAGCTTGTATACTTATTTAGGCATTTCAATGATGATTTTATAACACCATAACCCTATGGGCGCCGTGAATCGAGCGGTTCGTCACAAGGTATGGACTATCATCCTTAGGTGGCTTTACACCAATTTTACTATGAGTTTAATGATTATGAGTGTTAGGATGATGTGCTTGAGTAACCCATAGAGCGAACTTAGCCAAGACCCTACATGATAGGTCCCCCTAAATTCCATGAAATGATTAAATGTTGTTTATTTGTTCTTCAACATGATTAGGTTTAATTTTCATGTGGCATGATCATCTCATATATGATTTTAGTATAACCTTTCTTGTGGCATGTATGATTGCATAAAATCCTTATTGTATGTTGGTGCTTGCTTAAATCCTTGTTGTATGTTTGTGTTAGCATTAATCCTTGTTGTGTGTTTGTGCTATGAATGATGTATAACTCTTGATCTTTTCAACAACCCATCACAACACACACACACATTAATTTTGTATTTTTGTTAGTAGTTGCATTGCAGAAAAAGCTGGATTTTATGTTTAATGTATGAGAGCATGACTTCACTCGTGTAGAAGATAAATCCTGAATTGTTGAAATATTACTGAATGTCATCAAACCTCTTGGTTAGTCAGGGAACTGAGGTGGGAGACGGTGGTCCCATTGGTAAGACCTTCCTGGGGCTAAACCAACGGATTTAGGCGGATGCGAATGGACGGTAATAGTTGGACTACATGGGTCACTTGTACTCGATGTCGTCCGTAATGTATTGGCCAACTATATTTGTTAACCATGTCTGCTCACGTTAGTATAGAACCTAGAACACCATTCAACCATTGAAGCCTATTGATAACCATTTGAAACCAATCCACTGACTTGAAAGCCGGGCATGGTAGAATGAGACACTGTGTCCGAGCTGTCAGCCTACGCTGGGGTGACAAGCTTCCCCATAGTGACCGTTAGCAATCCCTGTTAAGGGTCGAATATTACATATTAGACCCCAATTATTGCCTGCTTTTACGAACATGATACTGTTTAATGTCATATTTTAATCGTGTTTGTGTTGCAAGGTGGATTTATGAGCATGGACTGAAAAAGATACTAAAAGCATGGATTTAATGCTCAAGAATCACCAAGGCAAGGGACGGACCCCAGGGGACCGAGATCAAAGAATTTACACGGCCGAGATCCGAGAAAATCACGCGTGTCACATTAAAAAAGCCGAAAGTCAGCCTGAATGCAAGATCATAGGGTTCTCACCATCTGTTCGACTCAAAACTTTACATACATCCTAAGGATCATAAATTAACTGTACACATCGAATTCCAACCCTTAGATCCCTGTGGAAGTAGCCCAACAGATAGATCAGCCCATAAACCATTGGTTTTAGGCCCACCTGTTATCTGGATATGCTTCAAACTTGGGCTCGACCCATTAAATTATCTAGAAGAATGCATGAATGGATTGGATTTCCCATAACCATCATCGTGGACCCTACCTGAGTTATATGTGCACCACGCACATGTGCACCAGATGTGCACAGCTAGTCCAAGACAGTCAAACCGCCTTGGACCCATACTCCATTCAAAAACGACAACTGCCATTTTCTTTGGCATGAAACAGGGACGCCGTTTGATCATTAGTGGGCCTCCATCATGGCCTATGCAAATGATCCGAGCTGTCCATCATGTATAGGGGAGAAAATAAGTCAAACCCATGTTGAATGTGGTTAACTTACACGCGTACGTGCCCACTATAGAGGTCACAAGAGGGCTGTTTTGCAGCATTCAAAATAGTGCAGCGTGATTGATTCCATGGGCCACACCAAATCCAATCCAAAACCATCCATTTCTGATCAGAATTTTGAGACGCATCTAATGGACGTAGTGGATTTCCCCGTCGACACTGATCTTGAGCCCCACCACTCATCACCGCAAGAGGAATTGCGCAGAATGCGCACGTTTGAGGAAACTGCCCGATCCGGCGTCATAGGCTATCCAAATATGGATCAAAACAATGATCCAGACCGTCCAAGTTTAAAAAAAAAAAGGGATTTCGACCGTTCCAAGGTGATCGGATTGACTGGATTGGATGATTCTTCGACCCAGATTCACTTCAAACGCAACAGGTTGTGCGTGTTTTTGTTGCGTAAAATAGAGTTACACAAATCCGGTTTGTGTACGATTTAGACTGCGAAAGGAAGGTCAGTGACCGACCGAGCTGTCTCCTTGCTGGTTATAAAAGAAAGAAAGGAACGTGGAAAGGGGGATCAATCTTAGTTGGGAACGTGCACAAGAGAGAGTTAGTTTTTCCTTTAAAAAAAAAAAAATTTTCTTTTCTTTTGAGGATTAGCTTAATCATGCTTGTGTTTAGTTAACCTCTTAGCTAGGGCTAAGAGGTGAAGCTTGTAGCGTGATTAGGATGGTAGCTTTATTTGATTCATGGTTATTGAACTCTTATGGATTCTAGTTTGATTATAAGAAATGTTTTTAGTTTTAATGGTTTGTCGGGACTCAAATTACAATAGATCTGCAATAGCTTGAGATATTCTCTTTTCATATATTGAGATTGTGAACTTGGGAACCTGGTTGTTCACCATCGACTCATGGGCATGGTTGGGTGATGGAACCCTTCCTAACTTTCACAACCCTCTCATGATTAGCTGTGAGATTGGTAAATTGCTGTTGTTTGCCATAGTCTCCTGGGCATGGTAGGTGATGAGATCACTTCCAAATTTGCACTAATTGTATTTGTTGATGATTAGATTCATGAGAAGTTCAGATATCTGACAAATCTCTTCTTACCAATTGGATAGGATAGAACTCTGATTCCAGTTGTGTCCTTGAATCGATACATGGTAGCTTCCCAATTGCTACAAGTGGATCCTTGGCACCCTAGCTCCCACCTTTATTTTTATTAGTTTTTAATTAATTTATTCACAATTATTCACTCAATTTCATTCAGTTTAGATTTCATCTTAGTCTAGTTCTAGTTCTACTTAATTTCATATTACGTATATGTTTCAGTCCTTGTGGATTCGAACTCAGTCTTACCGAGTTTATTACTACATCACAACCCTATACTTGGGGTGTGAACAAGTTTTTGTCACCGTTGCTGGGTATTGACAGTTACGTTTTCTGAAATTAACTAGTTTTAGGATTAGTTTAAGATTTGGATTTTTCTAATTTTAGGTTAGAATTTTTTTCTGTTTGATTTATAGAAACTAACCTATTTTCCTGTTTTGTAGGATCCTGACATAAACTTCTAATTTGGTAATCTCTTTCTAAATTCTCTACTTTTTCTATTTTTAGAATTAGGGTTTTAGTTTTAAAAAAATTTCCCTTTTAGAAACTAACATTATTTTCTAATTCTAGATTTTTTTTTTTTTTTTAAAATTTAGAAACTAACTTAGCTTCCAGGTTTAGGAAACTTTCCTTTTTATAAACTAACTTTCTATTTCAATTTTAGAACTTTCTAACTTTAGGATTACTATTTTCTTTTGTTTTCTTGTGCAGGACCTTAGCATAGAACTCCAATCTGGTAACTTCCTTCTAACTTCTCCTCCTCTTACTTTCCATATTACTGTAGGATCTTTTCTTTTGTTTTTCTTAGGATTAGATTAAGAGTTCGGGTTTCACCATGTATATGCACGAGTGGGAACATCAATATGCTGAGATAGTTTTTGAGCATGCGAAAAGGTGTGAAGGGATGTATGATGATTATGATAGAAATCAACTTATATCTCAGAATTTTCCTGAAACAATCATCGAGAACCGACCAGAGTATAACGCTCCATCGGTTAAGAAGTCCTTGCGCGATCATATGCAGGAGAACAATTACACCCTATGGATTAACAAAATACTATGTGAGTGTTGGGGTTATCATAAGTACGGGAGTGAGAATTATTATCACCCATCCGATAAAAAGAAAACAATGCATGATTATATTATGAGTGATAATAAGTATTACCAACCATCAGATTTTCCCACCTATGATCCGTATGACTATAACCAGTGGAAACATCAATGTCGGGAAGTTGAACTAGCTATATATCATAGTGATAATTCTCTTGGGTTCTCTACCTTTAAAACCCAATTAGAAACAATCCAAGAGGATTCACTTTAGAAGCTCATGAAAGCACAACAGCAGTTCAATCAACTTGTCATACAATCCTGCGAATTGCTCAAATCTTAAATTCTAATAATTCAGTCACATCTTATGGAGAAGGAATAGGCTAGGTTATCGCAGCCTCATCTCAATCTAAAAGCACAATGTGAAGAAAGTGATCATAACTCGCTTGTAGTAGAAACTAAAATTACGAATGAGGAATTAGATTCCATTAATGAGCAAATGGTTCAATTTCCTGATGAGTCGATCTCGATGACTGTCCAAAGGAATGATCAAGAGACGTGGGTGCCTTTCAAATTAATGATAGTGACACACTTCACTCACATGACACAAATGATTACACTAATGAGGTAGAGTTTAGTTTATTCGAACCTCAACCCAATTTGGGAATAGAATGTGAGGAATATGATCCCATCCCAAGTGCACACTGCACGGAATTGGACGATGATGAGTATTGGGATTCAATCTCAAGTGTGGCCCCTACCAATGATCAAGAGGTTCAGGAAGTTGTCAACCATAATGATCCACTCCACCTGTCTGACATGACTGATTTGAATGTGGAGAATGAACCACTTTCAACTAACCCTTCCAACCCTTGTGATGCATGTTTGGACTACTGCCTTGAATTAAATGATGATATGATTCGGGCGATGGATGATTTGCTTGATTTGACTCTGGAATTTAAAACTACCCAGTTGAGGCCATAATCTGAGCTACACACTTTAAACGATACAATGCCTCCACTGAGAAGCTTCAATGACCAGAGTCTTCACATCAATTCTTCGCCTATTGATTGTCCATCTATCTGTGAAGGGCAAGAGCAAGCGAGCATCCATCCATCCACTTCAAAAGACGATGAAATCCTTGGACAAATCATCATAGCCTTCGATGCAGGAGACGAGTCACTCTCAGCTGATTGTCCCAACCCTTTGACGACATGCGTGGCATACTTTGTGGATTCTGACGATCCCGTGATACATGAAATAGTGGATGCCTCACAAGATAGTACCTTAGTAGCTGTTACAGACCGAGAGACCCCTCACTCTGACGCTCTTTCTTCCACAGATCCTTATTGTTTACCATTAAGGGAGGAGGAGATGAAAATTGAATCAGAGTCTGAAACTTCAGAATGTGTTGAGACTACATCATCTAATGAGATTATTTCTGAATTATATTTATTTGCAGTCTCTGATTTACCATGGGGTACTAATTCTGAAACTTTTTCTAACACAAGTGAATCATATATACTTTGGATACTTCTGGCGAATCGACGACAAATTTTTGATAAGGTACATAAGTTTCTCTGGAAAGTCATACTCCAGGGTATCCAAGTATATTGCAAAAAAGAATTTTGGATGATCCCGTTGAGAAACCTACTAAGAAATTTATCTAGATATTGGCCCGAAGAGGAACTTTGCGGCATGATTGAGTAGGTTTTTTCCCTGCTTTCATAGGACTAGGGTAGTTTATTATATGTTTTCTAGGTTAGATGGTTTTATGCCATTAGGTTAGTTTTCTTTTTACATTGCTTTAGGATAGTTTGCTTTCGTGTTTTCACTCTGGTGCTGACATGCTCTCATGATGAGATCATTGTGGAAAAGCCTCTCTTGATTCCTTCATCCAGGTACTATCTTTCCCCTCATTTTTACTTTACTTTCGTTGTCCCATGTGCATTGCATGCTCATATCTTTTACATTGAGAAAAATATAAATTTTAGGTTGGGGGTGGGGGATTAGGTTACCTAATCAGTGTTTTGTTGGTCTTGAGCGAAATTTGTGAAATTTTTTTAACTTTTTCTGGACTTTCGTGTGAAATCGAAGTGATTTTGAAAGATAGCCGTGATTTTGGAAGTATAAGATACAGAATGTTGGTGATTTACAACTCTTGAATTTAGCTGTCTGATAGATTTCACGATTGAGTTCGAATTATCAATCCATGATTAGTAGTTTTAAACATGATTGAATCATGATTTCACATGTCACATCTCGCTTACACATTTAGGTTTCAGTCAATATTGAAGGATTAACTTGGTAATCACTACGCATGAAAGGAACCAACCTGAGAAAATTGAAAGGATTGGGCGAACGGTCTTCACCATAGGTTTGCTCCCTATAGGTGAGGATTCGATTCCCCAAGGTTGACATTCGGAAAGAGTTAGGCGACTGGTCTTCACCATAGGTTTGCTCCTTATCGGTGAGGATTTAATTCCCCTCCTTGGCATTACTTTTAATGGAAAAATCAAAAGTTGGTAGGATGATATATGAGGCAGGTTTTGCTTTTGGTTGTCATGAATTCTCTTATTGGTTGCCAATGATATCATAAAATAGAGAAGTGAATCTTAATGTTGCTAAGCCGAGATTACATTATACACTCATGGATCCTAATCTTTAGATTTTTTTTCTAATCAATGGATTAATACCTTGAACTTGATTATGAAGTTTACTGTGTGCTTGAGTCCAAGAGAAGGAACTACCCAACATTCATGAATCTTAGAATTCTTGTATCTAAACTGTTTTAAAAAATCACTCGAGTTTATAGAAATTGTTCTGTAATTCTCAACTTATTTTTCGCATACTTTGCTCGGGACTAGCAAAATGCTGGTTAGGGGTTGTGTTGCGAGTCGAATATTACATATTAGACCCCAGTTATTGCCTGCTTTTACGAACATGATACTGTTTAATGCCCTATTTTAATCGTGTTTGTGTTGCAAGGTGGATTTACGAGCATTGACTGAAAAAGATACTAAAAGCATGGATTTAATGCTCAGGAATCAAGTCAAGGGACGGACCCGAGGGGACCGAGGTCGAAGAATTTACACGGTCGAGATTCGAGAAAATCACGTGTGTCACATTAAAGAGGCCTGAAAGTCAGCATGAATGCAAGATCGCAGGGGTTCTCACTATCTGTTCGACTCGAAACTTTACATATGTCCTGAGGACCATAAATTAACCGTACATGTCGAATTACAACCCTCGAATCCCTGTGGAAGTGGCCCAACGGATAGATCAGCCCATAAATTATTGGTTTTGGGCCCACCTATTATCTGGATATGCTTCAAACTTGGGCTCGACCCATTAAATTATCTGGAAGAATGCATGAATGGATTGGATTTCCCATAACCATCATTGTGGACCCTACCTAAGTTGTGTGTGCATTGTGCACATGTGCACCAGATGTGCACAACTAGTCCAAGACAGTCAAACCGCCTTAGACCCATACTCCATTCAAAAATGGCAACTGCCGTTTTCTCTGGCGTGAAGCAGGGGCGCCGTTTGATCATTAGTGGGCCTCCATCATGGCCCATGCAAACGATTTGAGCCGTCCATCATGCATAGGGGAGAAAATTAGTCAAACCCATGTTGAATGTGGGTAACTCACACGCGTACATGCCCGCTACAGAGGTCACAAGAGGACTGTTTTGGAGCGTTCAAAATAGTGCAGCGTGATTGATTTCATGGGCCACACCAAATCCAATCCAAAACCATCCATTTCTAATCAGAATTTCGAGGCGCATCTAATGGACGTAGTGGATTTCTCCATCGATACTGATCTTGTGCCCCACCACTCATCAGTGCAAGAGGAATTGCGCAGACTGTGCATGTCTGAGGAAACCACCTGATCCGGTGTCATAGGCTATCCAAATATGGATCAAAACAATGATCCAGATCGTCCAAGTTTCAAAAAAAGGGATTTCGACCCTTCCAAGGTGATCAGATTGACTAAACTGGATGATTCTTCGGCCTAGATTCACTTCAAATGCAACAGGTTTTGCGTGTTTTTGTTGTGTAAAACAGAGTTACACAAATCCGGTTTGTGCGCGATTTAGACTACGAAAGGAGGGTCGGTGACCAACCTAGCTGTCTCCTTGCTGGTTATAAAAGAAAGAAAGGAACGTGGAAAGGGGGATCAAGCTTAATTGAGAACGTGCGCAAGAGAGAGTTGGTTTTTCCTTTTTTTATTTTTCTTTTCTTTTGAGGATTAGCTTAATCATGCTTGTGTTTAGTTAACCTCTTAGCTAGGGCTAAGAGGTGAAGCTTGTAGCGTGATTAGGATGGTAGCTTTGCTTTGATTCATGGTTATTGAACTCTTATGGATTCTAGTTTGATTATAAGGAATGTTTTTAGTTTTAATGGTTTATCGTGACTCAAATTACAATAGATCTGTAATAGCTTGAGGTATTCTCTTTTCATGTATTGAGATTGTGAACTCGGGAATCTTATTGTTCACCATCGTCTCATGGGCATGGTTTGGTGATGGAACCCTTCCTAACTTTCACAATTCTCTCATGATTGGTTGTGAGATTGGTAAATTGTTGTTGTTTTTCATAGTCTCTTGGGCATGGTAGGTGACGGGATCACTTTCAAATTTGCACCAATCGTATTTATTGATAATTAGATTCATGAGAAGTTCAGAGATCTGACAAATCTCTTCTTACCAATTGGATAGGATAGGACTCTGATTCTAGTTGTGTCCTTGAATCAATGCAAGGTAGTTTTCCAATTGCTATAAGTGGATCCTTGGCACCCTAGCTCCCACCTTTATTTTTATTAGTTTTTAATTAATTTATTCACAATTATTCCCTCAATTTCATTCAGTTTAGATTTCATCTTAGTCTAATTCTAGTTCTACTTAATTTTAGATTACATACAGGTTTCAGTCCCTGTGGATTCAACCTCGATCTTACCGAGTTTATTACTACATCACAACCCTATACTTGGGGTGTGAACAATCTCTCTTCTCGGCACTCCCTATGTGCTTAAAATTAAGGATGAGAACCCAATGGGATCATGGATCACAGGATCCTGGCCTCGCACGTTGAGGGGCCTTGGCCTCGCAACCAGTTGAGGGCAATGATACATGGGGTGTACCAGTTTCTCCAATCTGCTGGATGAATGGAACTAACTAAATACCCGACTAACATTATTCATACATCGCATTAGATAGGATTTGGTGACTCGGCAGTTGAGGCACAATGAGGGAGTGTTGGTCATGCGAGATCGTTAGACGAAGTCACTTGAGGGAGTGTTGTTGCGAGGTCATGCATCATATCATAATACATGCATATATATTAAAAAGACTAGTAAGGGAGTTATGAATGTATGCCTTTCATTAAATTCATCATATAATTTATGCTTGTTGTAATTTAAGGCTAATAGTAACCACTGAGTTAGCTACTCACTCCCACTCTGGGACGGTGTTTTAAAACACCAACCAGACCCTTTACTAGATGCAGGTGAGGCGGAGCTCGACAAACCGAGTGGTGAGCATGGATAAGGAAGGGGAGCTTTCTTACTTCCAGCTTATGGGCAGATCACCGTAGACTATATGGGTTTATTATGGGTTATTAAGTAGAGATCTAACATACCATCTCCTTTAGGCATTTCTTATATAAATTTTGTCAGGTGACGCCTTGTGCGACCCGTTTGATATTCCTATAGACGTGTATTTTTTAGTCGCATTTATTTTAGTAAATTAGTTGTGGTTGTGGTTTATGTTCCAATCAATTCTTTCATTGCTCATTTAAACTAATTTATGTACAAATCACCATAATTAGGATATAAGCAACACTTGGGAATTTAGAGGCCGAGTTCTTATACGGCCCCAGAAAACCTAGTGTGTTAAAATATTGGATGAACTACAATTATGGAATCATTCTTATTGATGTGGTCGGATTGTCATTGTTGTCTGTGAGAGTAACATTGATGCCAGTGAAGAAAGTCATATACTTGTGCTCCACCATGAGTGAGTGGTGGTGGTGATGACTGGAGAGGGTAAAAGAATCTAGTAGAGCATGGCCATGGGACTGCGATATCATTATTTATATACTCTGAGAAAGTTTGTTTGCTCCCATTCTTGTGCATTACTTAAAACTTAATTGACAGATATGGTGAGATTATGATAAAAGGGCTCTCATTTTACTATGAAAAAGAGAGAGGCGTGGAGATGAAGTGCTTCGTTGTCAATTCAGTTAGAATTCCAATTTAATATAGTGTTTGGCAGAGTACTATGGTTCATACACAAGCGTTCTGGAATTCTACAAGTAGCAAAGCTTCTTATCAACTCCGACTGTCCATTTAGTTTTTGATATATAATGAATGGATAATATCAAAAAATAATACACATTTATCCTCCATTTTATCTGATAAATGGAATTGAAACTGACAGTTTAAAAAAAAAAGAGTTATAAATGGTGTTGTCCACTATTCTTAGTTTCTGGAAACTAGGCTGAAATGGTATTGTCCAATACTAATGAGAGAATGATGCTTGGGTCAATCATATTACCTTTTTTCCCTTATTATTTGGAATAAATAAGGAGAATACCCTTTAATGGTTAAGTTGTAACGAGGCAGCCTGTGACTCTTGTTACACAAGTACTCAGAGAAACTGTTCACATACATGGTACCAAATCAGAAACGCAAAGGTTCACATGTGCCATCTAGTCTCTCTTGTGAAAGGTCAAAATGGGTCATTAGGATTCTATTAGAGGTTTTACAATTAATGGAGGTTGGTATGATCCATTGAAAGTTTTCTACTAAACCCTACAAAGCTTGGGTGTTCTACTACCAAATTATGTGGTTTCCATTTGTTGTTGGGATCATTGTAGGAAACTCAGTCCGTTGGTCCTTATTGTCCGCTCATAGTCTGCAAATTGTGTCATTAGTATGGATGATCGGAACAATTCCAAATGTGGATCCCATATTGAATTGGATATTAGAAAAGTTTGAATCTTCACAAATGATCCTAGCCATTTGATTAGTGGACAGTTGCATAATGTTAGACATTTTTTTAGGGACCATTTATGACCTATTCTTTGTGGGGTTGACCTCTTGAAATGGGTCCATTAGGTCCTTTTGAAGATTGTATGCTTTGATAGTGACTTATCACACAGGTGGGCTCACCTAACATTTGGTAATCAGGATTGTTCCAAGCGTACCCCATTGTGAATGATGTGGGTGTTAACAATATATTTCTCATTGGACAATCTTACCTATACATCTTGTAGATTCTAGGAAGATGACTAATGACATTGATGATGGGCGGCAGATGAGTGCATGATTTGGCCATTCCATTGATATAGAATATGTCATTATTTTGCTCAGTTCTATGTTTTGATTTTGTCTTTAATGCACGAATATGCATGAAATGAGTAATTATGTTGATAAAGTAGATAATTAAAAAATGGTTAGGAAAACACCATAATGCACTGCACAAGTGCACACTAAGGAGTTATCCAACAGATGTTTTGGTCTTTTTTATAAAGTAGGCCATATATATATATATATATAGTGGTCATTAAATCATACTGGTCTAGTTATGCTGGGAAGACTTTTTGGAGTACATATGCTAGCATGGTAGTGTGAGAGATCTTAGCCATCTACTAAGTGGGATTGAATAGTAGGCTTTGTCCGAAAGTCAGATAAGGATGTCCATCATGTGATCACCTCTGTGTAAAAAAGGATAATCTTTATGTCATAAAAACATATCAATCTATCCCATACATATTAGATCTAAATTATCTGTGATGCCTTGAGTTAAAATATCTGCTTTGTTCTCCCAGTAAATAGGTTGTAGTGTACAATTAATAATAAGTATTGTACACACATTGACAATTGGACTAGTATAAGTTATAGACCAGTAAATTCACACACTTCAATTCTACTAGTCTGTTTTACTTCCCAAAATAAATGGTTAAGATTGATTGCATGTGTCTTGTGGCCCTTGACCCATCTTATGTGAGGCCGATAGTTGATTTGTTTGAATCTTAGAGTTGGCCTATTATAATGTGAAACATCACAAAGTGAATACCTTTTGGTGCATAGACACTCAGAAATTGTACATGTGGCATGCATTAAATCAAACTAGGATTCCTCACTAGACAGAAAACATCTAACAAACATCACATCACTAGTTATAAAGATTTGAAAATATGGGGGTCAAGGACCTTGTGATATATGTTACAAGTTCATATACATATGCTACATGACACATGTAAGATGTTCGAGTCTTGGAAACAAGGTTTTTGGAATCAAATTGATTGCATGTTTTAATGATCTAATTAGTGACCATTATATGAATGGTTAGATAGAAAATGGTCAATGATTTAAATTCAATAGATGATTCTTCTATCAATGGAATTTTCAAGCTGAACTCTATTCTTATTGGAGGCAAGTTTGATGTTTATGTGTGCAATAATAAGTTTACTTATAAATAAATGCAGTTTTATGATTAGATGAACAAAATATGCTTGGTCATGAATTGAGAGGTCTTAACTATTTAGGATCTTAAACCTTTTTTTTTTTTTCATATTCAGTTACCAAAATTTCATTGATTGTATTGAATTCTAATCACTAATTGATAAATTGGCCAACTTTTCATGTGTTAGGGAACATATGATAACATGATAATGTTGCAATATGATTACATGAAGGCTATACTCTATTTTAGTTGTCACATGTCTGTGCATGACAGATTACACTAGCCTCTTTGTACTGCAGATACAATAAGTGTAAACCCCGTATCCTAGACTGTACCGTTCCATAGACTTCCGCGGTCTTCTCAGTCGAATTCCGGCAACCTTCGACCCTTAACCGGTATTTGCGCGCTACCCTGATTCACATGCCGTCAACCCCAGTTGACTCAACTCAAGACCTTTACCATAGCGAACGCGCCATCGCCGCGGTTTCGATGCCGCGACTTGCACGCGGAGGCGATACCCTGGTCGGGAGAAGTGGGCCAGCGTTTGGTGCGAGAAAAATGCCGCGCATTGCAAAACCCGAGAGAATCTCTACAACATATCACCTCAATCCATCAATCAATCACATCAAGGGTCAAGTTCATGTTAAGTACACATCACCTTTCACCCTTTCCCAAGCAAGCCCCAAAGTCAAAAAGTTCTTACATAAGCCATACTTCTATTACACCATTTGCCACAAAAGTCAAAAAATCTCTTACACCCATCACTCACCACATCCATCACTCCATCACCTATCACTCTCTCTCTCTCTCTCTCTCTTTACAACTCTCTTTCTCATTTTTTTTTTCAAACCATTTCCAAGCAAGAAAGAAACCACCACACGTCCAAGCCTCTCCCCATATCTTCCAAGCTACAAGTGTGGCCCACCTTTCCTACCATTTCATCTCCCATCTCAACCATCCAAACCTCATCTCCTCCGTTGGAATCAAAGCTAAGGAGCTAAGGAAGCCAAGGGAGCAAGAAGATTGAATGGTGGGTGTGTCATAGGCTAGATTTTCATGTGTTTAAGATGGGCCAAGTGAGACCTACCGATCAATGGTATGGATCCCACTTTGGACCCTAAGATGTGGCCGATGGCCCACTTTGATCATCATGATCATTCCATGATGGGGCCATTCTCTATGGACCCCATTATGATGTTTATTTTTCTTGTATACCTAGGGTCATCTAGACTGTCTATTTTAGTGGAGAAGGGATCTCCACCGTTGGATTTTGATTTAATGGGCCCATGTGTAATGGGACCCACTTGATGTATGATTGGTTGCAAGGGAGGGCCCATAGTGCCGGGGTCCCTCCATCACGCGTGTCCCACTCTCTATCTCTCTCTCTCCCTCTCTATTTCATTTTCTTTTATGAGATCATGATATGGTTGTGTGGCCCACTTGAATGAACCCCACCTTGAGGCATGTATTCTATCCAAACCATCTACAAGTGGGGCCCACTTTGTGTTGTATCCACACCATCCTCCATGAGGTGGCCCACCTAAGCAGGGCCCACCCCTAATGTATTTGTTAAGTGCAACGTCCAGCGTCCAGGGACGCTGGACGTGGTTTGGAAAACACAAAAAAATCAGCTTGTTTCCAAGCTTATGGGTGGCCCACTCACATAGGCCCCACCTTGATGCATGTGTTCAATCCACGCCGTCCATCCTTTTCCTCAGACTATTTTAGGCGTTGAGCCAAGAAATGAGGTTGATCCGAGTATCTAGTGGGCCATAGCATTAAAAACGGTAATTTTCACCTTTCAAATTTGCTTAAAATTTCTTATGCGTCAGGACATGTCCAATATTGGGCTCGATGGACTTGTCATAGTTTGTAGAGACTAATGGCTGAGGTGGATTTACATGATGTGGGCCGCACACTCAAAAAACCGTAAGAAAACGTGATTTAAAAAAAAATATATATATATATAGGCAGCAGCGTTGCTGTTGCCGTTGTCAGTAGCGCAGGCAGCGCCTGCTGCTGCGTGCGACGGGCGGGCGGACGAACTGCAACCCACGGCCCTTACTGTGGGCCCCACCATGATGTATATTTTGCATCCACACCACTCCCATCAGTGGGCCCCCTCCAAATTTCAGCTTCTTCCAGCGCTTAGGTGGCCCACACCGTGGGAAACAGTGATGATGAACGTTTGCCATTGAAGCCCTTTTCTGGGCCACAGAAGTTTTGGATCATTATAAAATTTATTTTTCCCTCTGTATTTAGGGACCGTGTGACCTGATCAACGGGTTGGATTGCAAATAAACGTTATGGTGGGCCACATGTGGAACCCACCATTGTTGCATATGTTTCACTCACACCGTCCACAGCCGTGGACAGTGGTTTCTTTTGTGTTTTCACGGCACCGTCCAGTGCTGGACGGTTGGAAACAATGATGTATGTGTTCTCTCCATGCCGTCCATTTACATGGGACCCACCATGGTGCATGTGTTGCATCCAACCCGTTTAACTAATCTGAAAGCTCATTTCATGGTATGAGCTAAAGAATGAGCTGGATCCATGGTTCAAGTGGACCCCACCATTTACGTGGACAGTGACATCCACCATTCAAAACTTTTAAGGGCCACCTGTGATATATATATAAGACCTATGTGTAGAGCCCACCTGTTGCATATTTATGGCCCATTTAGAAGGCCCATTGTGATGTTTTAGGGCCCATGGATTGAGGCCCATCTTGATTTAATTGTGACCATCCATTGAGGCCCACCTTGGCATTTATAAGGCCCATGAGATGGGGCTCATATTGATGTAATTGTGGCCGTTGGTGTGGCCCATCTTATATATATATATATAAGGCCCATGTCACAAGGCCCATTTTGATGTATTCTAAGGCCCATGGGTTATGGCCCATTGCAATGTACATAAGGCCCATTAGTGCGACCCATTGATGTGGCCCACTTGATGAATATAAGGCTCATATGATATGGCCCATTTGATGTATTTAAGGACCAATGGGATGTACCTAAGGTCCATTGCAATGTGTGATCTCTACATGGTTCATGTGATGAGGTTTACGACGGGTTATGCCTTAGGAGCAATGGTGGTTTGACGTCCACATTACAAGTATAGTGTTGGTTAAATGTCCGCATTATGACTTTCCCTAGGGCCCATTGTTAGGCTCGTACATGTAATGTGTAGGCCGTCTAGGCCCATCTTCGTTATGAACATCATCCATCCCATATAATATGTTTAGTTCCATGATTCATGATCATATGCATCATACGTATGCTTGATATGAGAAATGACTGATCATAGTATATACCTTCGGCAGATTGTTTAGGGGCTCCCGAATAGGGGGTGTTGCCCTACATGAGCGCACGATATGCACAGAATTGTTATATTACTGGATAGTGTGATTCATGCATCGCATTGTGTGATATGGTTACTGTACGCCCTAGCGACATCAAGGTCGTAGCCTCCACAGACGTATCGTGGTTGGCAGGATTGGATACCGAAAATATTGTTCTACATGGGGTGCTATAAATATCCCTGGGTGAAAGTCTCTAACCCTTATAGTACCAAGAGGTTGCTCCAACGTCTAGACCGAGTGGGTGCATGAGCGCCGAGTGCTGGTTACTAGACGGTTGCGCTTTCCACTGTGTCGTGGTCGGTTGGAAGGGGGTGTGGCCTTACCTGCCTGAGAGAGGGAGCAAAGTTAGGCTAAGTTTGACTAGCTCGAGGAATGGGTCCGCTATTGACGAGCCGAGCCCGATATTGGTAGGCGGATAGTGAGGTATTTTCCACTCACCTTATTGCGCGCAATGGGGCATCAATTTAGCTTGGAGTGTACTAGACCCCAGTAATATTCCAGAGTTGAGCTGTATTGATATGTGGACTTAGATGAGGATTTGTATGCTTAAGTTGCATTTCGCATTGCATGGCCTTGGTATAACCGACATCATTCATGCTTTACACCGCATGGCCTTGGTATGGCTAATGGTATTCTTGGCTTTCATCAGCATGTTCCGCATTATTCTGATACTGCATAACTGCATTACCACCTTCCGCACACACTTACACCACCCTCTAAGCTTTCCATAAGCTTATGCACGACCGTTGCATGCAGGTGACGTTGGAGCACAGCAGCACTGAGGCAGGAG
The DNA here is from genome assembly GCF_029962835.1 of Magnolia sinica. NCBI lineage: Eukaryota > Viridiplantae > Streptophyta > Magnoliopsida > Magnoliales > Magnoliaceae > Magnolia > Magnolia sinica. Next base: position 121,593,405 of record NC_080573.1, read on the forward strand.
CGCTTTGTAGATCATCTTGGAGCTTTTTGTTTATTATCATTGTATTTCCCTTTATGCTCATTGTACTTGTAAAGTTTTTGATCATAGTGAAAATGTGATGGAGTTTTTGGTTGTTGTATGTGGGTTATGCCTGTGGTTATGCTTATTACGAATCAAACTGATGTTGAAAATCCTCCTCGTAGCATCCCAGGATCGGAACTTGGCGAATGGGTGCTGGGATCCGAGAATGGGGTTCTACGGAGGCTGTCGGCGCCGGATTCGACAATCGAGAATTTTGTGAGCCCGGTTTTCAAGTTTTGGGCATGACAATAAGTTCGATTGACTTTACCACCAGTTAGTTGAATGGTGGGCTAGTGAAGTTGGTTGAATAGTAAGAGTATATTCAGGGTTAAGAAAGTTAGTTATATTCAGAACCAGTGATACGACAACTATCATAATAAAAGTGATGCTCAGTATCTGTTGCTTGATGGAGTTGTAATTATTGACTTTGTGAGGTTAGAAATGAGTTTGGTATACTTTGACTTGAGATATGAATAGTCAAAGAAGTTGCAACTGACTGTCAAATACTTGATTGAGGATCAAAAGAATGAATCCGCCTAAGCAGAGACTTGTTTCTAAGTCGCTAGTTGGTGAGGCAATAACTTGGCAATACAATGATCCTTAGCTGATCTAAAAGGATAATTAGCCACAATGAGATTAAGACATAGCCAAACTCGTATGAGAGGTAACAGTGGTGAATTTTTCGTAATAGGTGAAAGCCTGACGGATCAATGACGGGTGGAGGTAAAAGGCCTATGGGTCATAAATCCTCGGACCGAATGACTATTTAAAAGATTAGTCAATGATACATAGAAGGGAATGGGGCTGAGCCTAATATACGAGTTACCAGTGTTGGTAACCCAACCTATACAAGTAGAGATCTTATGCGATAGCTTGGGTAAACAACAAGACACGAGGTAGACGATTGCACTGATATAAATGAGCCCCTTCTATGGTTTACAGTGCGAGCAACAACGCAGAATGATAAGTTTTTTTAGAACTCTTAATAAATCCATAGTCATATATTTAGTGGTGTACACAGTTGCTACATATACTTGATGAAATTCACCAATATGGGTGTGGAGGTGGAGGCCGCTTCCTATGAGAATCTAGGCGAATTCTCTAGAGCACTCATGAAATCCAGGTAATGGTGCATGGCCGAAACGCACCGAACCATAGAATCACTTGTAGTGGAAGAGTTGTGTGTGTGGCATGTACTTGCGTTCTACATCAAAAGGAATCAAGTTCAAGACTATGGTGTCACTTGATTCCTGTAGACCTGTTATGCTACTCTAATGTCGGTTCAAGTTTATGGTGACATCGGTACCATTTCACAACTCTTCCATCTTAACCCAAAATGTTAAAAATTTTGAAATATGTGGGGGATTGTTGTATTTTAAATTATTTTAAAATAATTTGGTGTTTCAAAATATCCGTTGGGACGGACTATGGCTATGGCCATAAGTGCGCATGTGCTATACGGATGTGTCTTTTCACTGAAAGGTTATATCCTTTCAATTTTTATTTTAAAAAGTTGTGTCTTTTGAAGCCCAAGGGACACACCACTTGGGTTTAAACCCAATAGTCACAATCCTTTATAAAAGGGTGTCTTTTCACCCTTAAGGGTGTTTTTACAAAGTTTATAAATAAACTTTTGATTTTAAGTTTTGGAATGGATTAGAAAATTAGTTTTCTTTTTAAAAATTTTGTTTAAGTATTTTCTAGTTCGGGTTAAGACTACAAGTGGTTCGAGCTCGTTTATAGTGAGTGCACCGCTAGGACCGGGTCATAGTCATTGTATCCTGAAGGTCGATTGCTCTGGAAACCTGTTGCACTTAGGACGTTGTCCAAAGAGAGCAAATTCGATTTCAAGCCGAATGACTCACGTCACGCCTCAACTTCTACAAACCGATAATTTTTTATTTTCTTATTTTAATTTTAATTTTAATTTATCCAAATAGTTTTCCAAACTCCATGAATCCAACACCCATCAATTATAAGGTTCAAATTGTTGATTTGGCCTATTCTTTTATAAATGATTTTAAGCATCCATTTTTACCAGCAATTGATTAGATGGCTAGAATCGTTGGAACATTGTGGTTTTTAAAGGGTAGCCCAAGAAATCTGAGTGAATCTAGTGGACGACCCAGATTGCTCTATTGGACAGCCTTTTGGGTGCCTTCTTTTGTTATGTTTTTCTTGCTTTTGTTTCACTTTATGTGTGGCCCCGTATCTTTTTGCTAGGAAACATCAGAAGGGCTGCAAATTTCCTGTGATTAATGATACCCTGGCTTGAGCAATCTTAAAATAAAATAAAATAAAAAGGTTCTTGGATCAGCTTGGTATGACATCGACGTATAACCACAAAGTTTTCTGCTAGCAGACATTGATTGGCGGAAACTATGATCTCCTCGACACCAGGTACCCAACCCAGACTATTATAGCACTCTTCTTTTCCACCGGTTAATGGGGAGGGGTATTCTTGCTACCAATCACAATGGCTTGCCATACTTACGTGCATATACTCATTGCAGTAGAAATGGGGCTGTTGGAGTTACTCTGCTTTTGATTAATCTATCCAACTCAACATCCTTCAATGTTTCGCTGGCCAATGACCTGAACTTATACCCACCATTGGAAGCTTCAGCGTAAGTCGTAGCAAGTGGGCAAAGAGATGAGTATCATTTAACTGCCAAAGATGGTTATAAGACCCATATCCCAACTCGTACCGTTCCGTAGACTTCCGTGATTTTTTCGGTCGAATTTCGGCAACCTTCGACCCTTAACCGGTATTTGCGCGCGATTCTACGTCACATGCCTCAACCCGAGTCGACTCAACTCGAGACTTATACCCCTGCGACCGCGCCATCGCCGCGGTTCCGATGCCGCATCTCACGCGCTGAGACAATACCCGAGCCAAGAGATGTGGGCCCGTGTTCATTTCGAGAGAAACGCCGCGCGTTGCAATCCCAAGAGAATGTCTCATCAATCGCATCAAGTGTCAAGTACTCCATCCCATCATGTCAAGTACATACACCCATCCCCAAGCAACCTCTAAAGTCAACACACACTCTCTCTCCACCCATCAAGTACACCTATCCATCACTCACATCTCTTACCTATCACCTCTCTCTCTCTTCCTCATTTCTCTCTCATTCTCCCAAGCTCCATGAGAGCAACTCACATCCAAGCTTTCCTCCATTTTTCCACCCACCATGAAGCTTCATACCCCATCCAACCTCTAAAATCCAATCTCAACCATTGATTCTTTCTCCTTGGAGCTAGATTGCCCTAGTGCGGAAGGAGTAGTAGTTTTGAAGGCGGGTGCTTCTTTCTCCCACTCTCTCTTAATTTCCTTATTTCTTTGTGATGGTGTGGTCATGTGGCCCACTCGGATGGACCCCACATTGATGTATGTCTTATCCACATTATCCAACCTTGTGGTGGCCCACCTAGGCAACACATCTGTAGGTGGGGCCCACCTTAAATAATGTACTATATTCAAACGTCCAGCGTCCAGAGACGCTGGACGTGGTTTGTGAAGTGTGAGCAGACGGTGAGTGTATAAAAAAAAGAGATATATGTATGTACTTTGTTTTTTTAAAAGCTTTTAGGTGGACCGCCCATACAGGCCCCACCTTGATGCATTGAGCCCATCCAAGCCGTCCATTCCATTCCTTAGATCATTTTAGGCGTTAAGCCGAAAAATGGGGCCAATCCAACCTTCTGGTAGGCCATCTCTTGGAGAACTGTGGTTTTCACCATTGAAAACCCACCCTGATGGTTCTATACACTGAAGTACATCCAATATTGGACTCGTTCGGTCCATCTTGATCAGTAGAAACCAATGGATGGAGTGGATTCATTAGATGCGGGCCTCACATGTGAAGTACTGCAAAAATAAAATAAAATAAAATAAAATAAATGCAGTGGCAATTGGCGCTGCCACTATCAGAAGGCAGCAGCACTGCCTGCACACTGGCAGACGGCCTGATAACAGCAGCACCCACGACTCTAGCCGTGGGCCCCACCATGATGTGTGTATGACATCCAAACCATTCATGAGGTGGGTCCCTGCTTGACGTGGGCCTCCTCCAAAACTCAGGCCCATTTAAAGCTCAGATAGCCCACATCACAGGAAACAGTGTGAATTGAACCGTCTGCCATTGAAACCCTTGTTGGGTCCACAGGAGTTTTGGATCAAAATGAAATTTGTTTTTCCCTTTCATCCAGGTACGGGTGACCTTATGAATGGGTTGGATGGAAGATAAACGTTATGGTGGGCCCCACGTGGGACCCACAGTGATGTATGTGTTTCTTTTGCATCGTCCACTGACGGTGGACAGTGGCAACCCACCATGATTTATGTGTTCTATCCGCACCGTCCATTGCATTGGACAGTGGGACCCACCCTACGTGTGTGGCTGCACCATTATGTGTGTACGTGTACACAAACACACACACATATAAATATATATCATATATTAAATATATATATTATATTGTAAATTATATAGATATATATTATATATTATATTATATAATATATACCTAATGGTGGGCCTTTTGTTGAACCCACCTGTTTCACCCTTGTCGTCCATCTATGAGGCCCACCTTGATATATCTATTTTATTTCTGCACCGTCCATTTAGACGGTGCCGTGTGGAATGCCACCATGATATATGTGTTTTTCTCCACACCGCCCATCCCTTTTTGGGTGTGGGACCCACCCCACATGTGCTGCATGTGTGGGGGTGGGGCCCACCTTGAGATATGCCTTGTATATCCAGCTATCCATCTGAATGGGAGATGGAAGCAGATGGGCTGATGTACCTCACAACCAGCTAATAGCTGTTGTATTGACGTCAGTAGTGGTTTGACCATGAGGTATTTGTTATATTCAAAACGTCCATCCACTTGGCAGGTGGGGCCCACCATGATCTAGTGTTGTAACCACACCGTCCGTGCATTGGAAAAGTGGGCCCTGCTTGTGTGGCTTTCACACCGTCCATCAGGTTGGACGTGTGGCGCACCTTGATGTTTTGTACATTCACACCGTCCATGCATTGGGACAATGCTGGCTGCACCGTGACGCTAGTGTTATATCTGAACAGCCCATTCATTTAACAAGCTTGTCTTAGGCTTGTAGGCCACGTACGTGGACCCCACCACCACCATTGATGTATTTATTCTATATCCATGCATTCCATCAAGTGGACCACACTGCAAACAATAGAAGGTTGAACGCCTATCATTGAAACCCTTTTAGGAATGCAGAAGTGTTGGATTTATATGAAACTTGTTTTTCTTCTTTGTTCAGACCCTTGTGACCTTATGAATAGATTGAATAGAAAATAATTTCCATGGTGGGCCCTGAAAATTTTAAGCCGCGGAAAACATTATCACCACTGCTATTTGTGGTATGGTCCAGATGATTTTCCAATCATCATCTCCGCCCCTATTTAGGGTGAGGTTTAGATGATCTTTCGATATGATTCATTTTTGGAAAGTATTAGGCCCATTGATGCGGCCCACTTGGCGTATATGAGGCCCATATGATGAGGCCTGACTTGAAGTACACGAGGCTTATTATGTGTGTATTAGGCCCTTATTGTGCGACCCATTGTGACGTGTATTAGGTTCATGACGCATGGCCTATGTGATGTATTTGAGGCCCAAGTGTAGGGCCCACTTGTTGTATATTTGATGGCCAAGTGATGCAGCCCATTAATGGAGCCCACTTGATGTGTTTGGGGCCCATGAAATATGGCCCAATGTGATGTACATATGGGCCCAATATGGCGTACATGTTTTATCTGCACCGTCCATGGGACATGGGCCCGACGTGATGTATGTGTAATATCTATTTCGTCCGGCCACGAAAGACGTGGAGCCACCGCTATGTATGTGTTGTATAATTCTGCACCATCTAGCTTGTTGAACGGTGGGCCCTTCTGCTATGTAATCGCAGGACCCACCATGTTGTATGTGTTTCATCTATGCTGTCCACTCATGCGGCCCACCTTAATGTGTGAACAACAAGTACACTGTCCATCCGTTGGGGCCCATTTGATATGTGCAGGACCCGCATCGATGTGATGTATGTAAGGCCCATTATGATGTATTTGAGGCCCAGATATGAGGTCCATTGTGATATATGAGACCCTTGTGTAAGGCCCATCTTGATGTATTTGTGGCCCGTCCATTGAGGCCCACCTATTGTTATATTTGAGGCCCATGTGTAGGGCCCACCTATTGTGTATTCAAAGCCCATGAGTCGTGGCCCATGAATGATGCCCAATGTCATGTATGTGTGGCCGTTACGTTGTTTATGAATTCCTTATGTAGGCCACTCCTTGGGAGCAATGTTGGTTAGATGGCCACATTGATGAGCAATGACGGTTAGATGTCCTCATTGTGACCTTCCCTTAGGCCTTGTTAAGCCCATTCGTGTCGATCGATCCCGATTGTCGTGACCGATTTTCGATTCTGATTATCGATCGATCCCGATCATCGTGGCCGATTTGTCGAATGACGTGACCGATTTGCCGACTCTGATTATCGATCGATCCCGATTGTCGTGACCGATTTGCCGATTCTGATTATCGATCGATCCCGATTGTCGTGGCCGATTTGTCGATTGATGTGACTGATTTTACCGACTCTGATTATCGATCAATCCCGATTGTCGTGACCGATTTATCGATTCTGATTATTGATCGATCCCGATTGTCGTGGCCGATTTTTCGATTGACGTGACCGATTTGCCGACTCTGATTATCGATTGATCCTGATTGTCGAGACCTATATGGTGTATATGCGACTCGTAGTTGAGGGCCATTGTGATGTATATTCGACTTGTGTTTTAAGCCTAATATGATGTATATGAGGTCTATGTGATAGGGCTCATTGTGATGCATTTGAGGGTCAGGCGATGGAGCCCATTGTAATGTATGTTAGGCCCATGTGAAAGGCCCATCGTGATGTGTATTAAGCTCTTGAGTGAGGCCCATGGTGTTGTATATTTGGCCCTCGTGTGAGGTTATGGGTCCACTATATGTTAGGATCTATGAGCATCATTCCTCGGGGGCAATGTTGGTTAAATGTGCACATTGTCAAGGTCGATTGTCGATGCCGGTTATTAATACCAATTATGAGTATGTGACAGCATAGCATCATGATTTCTACCCATACGCATCATTTGCATGTTTGTTATGAGGTGTGGTTGATCTTTATATATGTCATTGAGCATGTTGTTATGAGACTCCCTGATAGGCGGAGGTTATCTCACATGAGCGCACGGTATGCGTAAGATTGATGCATAACTGGATTGTATGACTCATGCATATTGCATTATGATTACTATACGCCCTAGCGACATCAGGGTCATAGCCTCCACAGGCATATCGTGGATGGCCAGATGGGACACCGAAAATTTGTTCTACATGGGGTGCTATAGATATCCCTGGGTGAAAGTCCCTAAATCCTCTTGGTTCCAGAAGTTGCTCCAACGTCTAGACTGAGTGGATGCATGAGCGCATGAGGGCCTTATACCATTAGGCCGCGTCTCCCACTGTGTCGTGGTCGGTTGGAAGGGGGTGCGACCTTACCTGCCCGAGAGGAGGGGGCAATGTTAGGCTGAGTCTGACCAACTCAAGGAATGGGTTCGCTATCGACGAGCTGGGCCCGATATTGGTAGGCGGATAGTGAGGTCTCTTCCACTCACCTTATTGCGCGCGATGGGGCAGCAATCTGGTTTTAAGTATAATAGACCCCGGTGATGATCCCAGAGAGTAACCGTACTGATATGTGGACTTATTGAGCAGGAATTGCATATTCATTCATTCATTCAGTCCTTCACTATCCACTCGGGCTGGTGGTGCGTAACTATTTGTTACGTGTACCTTCGCATGACCAGGATTTCGATTGGGCGCACGACTAACCTGAGATTAGGAGTTTACCACATTGAGTCTGACTATCCAAATTTAGGTATGGGACTGCTTTGGATAGAAGTCCTTTGTGGTGGACCCCGTAGTCTGCGATACTACGTACTATCATCCCGACTTCACACTCCAGCATGGTCATTACATTCGCACTGTATATTACATTGCATCCACAGTACTTAGCATTTTGGGTTACTATGTTTCTGCATTTATATGGCCTAGACGGACTTAGTAGGATTTACATTTTACTTTGTACCCTCGGTATCTGATATTTGGCTCTCTTTGACTCCTCATTTATATGGCTGATCTGAATTGCGTACTCTGATATCGTATGACTCAGGGGCATACCAATATAATTCTGCTTACTCTGATTTCGTATGATTTATGATCTTGCTAGTGTTTTCGATATTGTATCATTATGGGTTTATCAGTATTTCCACTTACTCTGATTACTCTGATATTGCTTACTTGGCACTTACCTTATGCACACACTTTCACCACCCTCTAAGCTTTCTATAAACTTATGTACGATAGATGCATGCAGGTGTTATTAGGTTGCAGCAACGTTGAGCTTAGAACGTGCAGTTGTCTTTAGGAGCTTTGATTTCGATTTATGTATTTTCCTTTCAGCATTGTACTCAAATGATTATATTAGTGGATATGTGATGATGATGTTGCCTTTGTGAATTGGGTAATCTTGTGGTTATGCTTATTATGAGTTAAATGTATATAAAAAAAATCCTCCTTCTAGGATCCCAAGATCAGAATCTGGCGTATGGACGTTAGGAGCCGAGAATGGGGTACTACGGAGGCTGTCGGCACCGGACTCAGCGATCGTGATTCCTGTGAATCCGATTTTCGGGTTTGGGGTGTGACAATGGTGATCTAAAGAAAACCACCATGCTACTCAGTGGTGTATTTTAAATTATTTTAAAATAATTTAGTGTTTCAAAATATCCGTTGGGATGGACCATGACTGTGGCCATAGGTGCGCATGTGCCCTATGTGCCCTATGGATGTGTCTTTTCACTGAAAGGTTATATCCTTTCAATTTTTATTTTGAAAAGTTATGTCTTTTAAAGCCTAAGGGTCGCATCACTTGGGTTTAAACCCAATAGTCACAACCCTTTGTGAGAGGGTGTCTTCACAAAGTCTATAAATAGACTTTCTCTCATCTATTTTAAAATATATAAGAAAAAGTTTGTTTTATATTAAATGTACGGTTTAAGTATTTTCTAGTTTGGGTTAAGACTACAAAGTGGTTCGAGCCCGTGTACAGTGAGTGCACCGCTGGGACCGGGTCATAGTCGTTGTATCCTGGAGGTTGATTGCTCTGGAAACCTGTTGCACTTGGGACGTTGTCCAAGCGGAGCAAATTCGATTTCAAGCCGAGTGACTCATGTCACGCCTCGACTTCTATAAACCGATAAGTTTTCTCTTTTTCTCAATTTAAATTTATTTTATTTAAATAGTTTTTCAAACTCCATATCCCAACAATCTTGAAATTGAATATGTTTGAAAAACTATTTAAAAATTACAGTAACATTTATTTGGTTGGAATAGCCCAAAATGAAACCACACCAACCCGATTTGTGGGCCATGACTCATATAATCTTGAGTTGTCATATCTCACCTATTGGTCAAGATCTTGTAAATACTTGTTATGTAAGTTCTTTGGACCACATGACAAAAGTGAACATATGCACCGACTGAGAATGGTTAAAGTACTTTATATCTTGATATCTATAAATGAGAATGATTGGACTATGATCAAACATATAATCCGGAACCCTCATATACCATCTAATGGTTAGGATCTTACATATATTTGTTGTACGTATTCTTTGGACTACCTATGCAAATCATCTAAAAGGCTTAAAGTTATGCACTGGTAGGGCTGTTCACGAGTCAAGCTAGCTCGAAAAGCTCGCTCGACTCGGCTCGAGTCAGCTCGGATTGACTCGGCTTGAATGACTGATTCGATCCGAGCCAAGCTAATTATTTGAAGCTCGAGGTGAGTTCAAGCCAAGTTCAACCAGGGGGCATTTCAACCTGAGTCGACTCGAACTCGACTTAACTCGAAGCTTGAACTCGAGCTTCACTCGGCTCGATTAATAAATATATTAAATATTATATATATATATTAATATAAGTTTTAAGTTTAAACTTAAAAATAAAAAATAAAAAATAAACCCTAGAGTCTTTACCCGACCGCACGCACCCCCTTCCCTTTCCCTTTCTTCTCTTTCTCTGCCCACTGCCAACCGCACGCCCGCCCCAACCACCACCAATTTTCATTTCAGCTCCACAATAATATAATTTCAATCTCTTGAGATCTACTTCTTAGGCGAGAAACCTAAGAAATTCGAGATGAGTTTTTCTCAAATTTGTTAGAGCTTTAAGGAAATCCAATGATCTGATTGACTAGAGCTCTTTACTTGAATTTCTAATCTGTGTTCTACTCTGTTTCTTTTCTAGTACTTGGATTTTTGCTGGTGGAAGAAGATCAAGAATAGATTGGTTCTTACAGGTTTCCTCATCCGATTCGAAGCTTTATTTGGTTTTTTCATGGGGTTTTACTTTGATTCTTTTAAGATTTTTGAATTTTTCATCAATGGAGGAGGATCAAGAACAGAATCCATTACTCTCTCACCCAACAAGCTCGAGCTCGACTCGAGGTAAACTCGACCTGACTCGAACCACTAGCTCGACTCGAACTCGACTCGACAGCTTTGGCAAACAAGCCAAGCTTCAATGTTGAGCTCGAGGCCAAGCTTGAGCTCGATCTCGAACTCGAGTACATCATGGACAAGCCAAGCTAAGCTTGGCCCACCTCGACTCGACTCGGCTCGATGCCCACCTCTATGCACTGGTGTTATAGCCTATTGATTGTTTTTATGTTTATGTCACTGATAATGTCAGTCTATCACACACAACAAGATCAAGTCATATGTAGTGCCACACCAAGTAGGTATCCACTAATATTCACCATTTGTGAACAATGAGGATTGATCCTGGATTTATTTAAAACTAGGATATCAGGGTGGGACACAAGTATGAGGAACTTTTTCAACCACCATACATGTATAAACAAAGGAGAGCTACTTTTATAGAGAATCTTTAAAACATAAATGGTGGGAACCATGTGAACCAATGATGGTATTGTACATACGAACACTATCTTCATCAAGTGCAACACACAAAGAAAAAATCAGACTAATCAAATATCCTTAGCATGCACAACTTTTTTTTTCAGCCTATAGTTTTTAACTCTTTTATGGCATATTGTGATTTACCATATCATAAATATTGATATGTCTTGTTTATGGTGGGAATTGTTGGATGAATGTTCTGGATAATCATGTTGTGGTATGGAAGTTGTTGAATATGATTTACAAGATCTTAATCTATTACCCCATATGCAATTATCTGTTATTTTGATCACAACGTCTTTTACAAATCCTATGATCCTCCAAAAGTTCTATACATGGTATGATCCATTGTTCGAGTCAAGTTGTGGCCAATATATTACATCTCCAATTATGAATTCATTTCAATCTCTAATAATAATGGTGGATGTGGCGCAAAGAGGACAATGGAAAGATGAAAAAGATATTTGTGGGTTATTTTTTTTTTTAAATATCGGTTAGAATCATTTATCCTGACTGCACATGGGTTTATTCTCTTGGGAGTTTGCTCTCGTAGGTAACATTTTACTACTTTAGCAGAGCACCGTTATTCATACACATGCAATTTATAATTATATATGATATATGCTATTAGATAATTTAATCCGGGCCCAATTTTGATAATCAAGACTGTTCAATTAATGTGCTGGACTATGTATAATGTGTGTTACCAAAATATTCTTCCATTAAACAATCTTACATGTCCAACAAATGAACTGCAAGTGGATGGTTTACTGTCTACTTTATGATAGGAGATTTTGGGAAGATATTTGATGGCGACTGATGGTGGGTAGCACAAGAGTGCATGGTCTGAATTGTGAAAAATAGGGCCTACTATATCAATGGTGCTAGAACAAATATAACATATTATTTTGATCAAGTGCATGTTAAGGAGTTGATTTTTGTGTGATTGATATGCATAGAATGAATAGCTAAATTAATGTTGATATTTAGAAATGCAATAGAATACACGGTTTCATATTAAAGTATTACTGCATATGTTTGTAACATGAATAGTTCATTAGTGGGTCATTTTTTGTATTTATAGTGACCTAAAAATTAAGTTATAACATGAATTAACCATTGGTATGAATAACCTTTATGATAATGAGTGCACACAAGGAATAAATGAGTATACTATATTGAACTTAATCAAATCAATGACCAAATCTATCAAACCATGGGTCCACTTATTACTGTTTATCTATAGATAACGCGTATTATTCTTCTTGTATCATTGCATATATCTTATAGTCTTTGATCCATCCTATGTAGATTTATGATTGATATGTTTGAATCTTGTATCCATGTGTCACGTGTACAAAATATAGTCTTCCTATTATAACATGAAACATTAGACGATGTATGACACTTGATACATAGATACTTAGAACTTGTAAATATATGGAAAAGATCCCATTTATAAAGATTTAAAATTGTGGGGATTATGTACTTAAATGCACTACAATGTTCCAAAGTTATAATCCATACAGATGTTACATTGGCTTATGTGGGATAATTGGGCTAGTGTATTTTTAAAATATTACCTTTTGCGGGCCTAATAGATGAAAGGTCTAGATATTGTATGTGTGTTACTTTTATGAATATTAAGCACTTAATAACTCACATTATATGAATGCTTGTATCTCTAGAGTTTCACTCACCATGAAGTAAAATGTGACTTGAGTTTCTCAAGTGGACTAATAGTGAATGTGTCTTAATTCAATGTTAATTCTGACTTACATTTTATTATGCAGAAAGTGATATTGTAGAATATTGAGTCCAATAACAAAAGGACCGTCGGCACATATCACTTAACTGTTTGACACACTGACGAGTGCACATGTCTAATTTATGAGACAAGTTACATTCACTTTTAGCATCATTCACAATACTTTCTAGACAATATTACCTAATTAGAAAGGCAAAGGAAATGTTATTTCCATCTGATCATGCGCCAACTTAGAATACCTGTTAGATCCAGTCGATTCATATGATAGTTCCTACTAAAGATTTCTCTTAACTCTTGGTTAATGGGTTTATCAGGTGGGCCATAGATATATCCACTATAAGAAAGAGGGTTTTTAGCGACGAAACTTTTAGCAACAAAATAAATTTTCATCGCCAAAAGCCAGTTTTAGCGACGAAAAAAAATTTCGTCGCTAAAAGTTTACTTTTAGCGACGAATATTTTCGCAGCTATAAAATGTGGATGTCACTTTTAGTGATGAAAATTTTTGTCGCTAAAGGGTATAAACAATTTTTTCAGAATTTTGAATGGTTAAAAACCCTGGATGATACTTTTAGCGACGAATATTTTTGTCGCCAAAGGCAACAAACAAATTTTAAAAGAATGCTTTTAGCTACAAAAAGTCTCGTAGCTAAAAATCAAGGATGAGACTTTTGGCGAAGAAAATTTTCGTTGCCAAAGACTGCAAATAATTTCGAATGGCTTACTTTTAGCTACGAATATTTTCGTAACTAAAAATCCTGGATGAGACTTTTAACGATGAATATTTTTATCGCCAAAGGCTGCAAACAACATTTCACTCTACTGGTATGGATTACTTTTAGCTACGAACATTTTCGTAGCTAAAACTCCTGGATGAGACTTTTAGCGACGATTATTTTCGTCGTTAAAGGCTGCAAACATATTTTCAAAAAATTGGAATGGATTACTTTTAGCTACGAACATTTTTGTAGCTAAAAATCTTAGATCATACTTTTAGCGACGAATATTTTCGTCGCTAATGGCTTTGGAAATCTAATGGATTACTTTTAGCTATGAAAATGTTCGTAGCTAAAAACCTGGATATGACTTATAGCAATGAAAATATGCGTCGCTAAAAACACTTTTACCTACGAAATATTTCGGAGGTAAAAGTTTCTTTTTTTAAAAAAATATTCCATCTCAAATTTCCTGATATACACCTGTTAGATTATAATTCATCATATTCTTCCTGATATACACCTGTTATATAATATATTTCATCATATTCACATTCACATTCATCTAAACCCAAACTACGTAAATTCATCCAGAGATAAACTACATTCATCTGAACATAATCTGCATCCATCTAAACACAAACAATCTTATGGAAAAAAACAAATGAAAAGAGAGGACATATGAGATGTGATCCAGACAAATGAAAAGAAAAACAACCTTCAACCTTAATCTAAACCTAAACCTATAACCTACACTTAGGTTTAGGTTTTAGGTTTAGGTTAAGGTTATAGGTTTAAGTTATAGGTTTAAATTAGGTTTAAGTTTAGGTTATAGGTTATAGGTTATAGGTTGTAGCTTTAGGAAATTGAGAAAAGGTTAAGGTTTAGGTTTAGGACATCGGGTTGGGGTTCGAGATCGGGTTTAGGTTGGGTTTTCAAGTTTAGGTTTAGGTTTAGGTTAGGGAGCTGAGATTAGGATTAGGTGTAGGTTTACGTTTAGGGATTTGAGAATACATTTAGGTTTTAGGTTTTGGTTTAGGTTTTAGTTCATAGGTTTAGGTTTTAGGTTTATGTTAAGGTTAGATTATAGGTTATAAGTTTAGGTTACAGGTTATAGGTTTTAGGTTAAGGTTTAGGTTATAGGTTTTGGTTTAGGTTAAGGTTATAGGTTTTACTTTAGGTTTAGGTTTAGGTTTTAGGTTTAGGTTAAGGTTATAGGTTTAGGTTAGATTTAGGTTTAGGTTTAGGTTATAGGTTATAGCTTTAGGGAATTGAGAATTGGTCAAGGTTTAGGTTTAGGAAATCGGGTTCGGGTTCGGGATCGGGTTTGGGTTTGGGTTTTCAAGTTTAGGTTTAGGCTAGGGAGTTGAGATTAGGATTAGGTGTAGGTTTAAGTTTAGGGATTTGAAAATACATTTAGGTTTTAGGTTTTAGTTTATAGGTTTAGGTTATAGGATTAAGTTTAGGTTTTAGGTTTTAGTTTATAGGTTTAGGTTATAGGATTAAGTTTAGGTTTTAGGTTTAGGTTAAGGTTTAGGTTTTAGGTTTAGGTTTAGGTTTAGGTTATAGGTTATAGGTTGTCACGCCCCAAACTCGGGAACCGGGCTCACAAAATTCCCGATCGCCGAATCTGGCGCCGACAGCCTCCGTAGAACCCCATTCTCGGCTCCCAGCGCCCATTCGCCAGGTTCCGATCCTGGGATGCTACAAGGAGGATTTTTAACATCCGTTTGATTCGTAATAAGCATAACCAAAGGCATAACCCACAAACAACAACCAAAAACTCCATCACATTTCCACTATAATCAAAAACTTTACAAGTACAATGAGCATAAGGGAAATACAATGAATATAGACCAAAACTCCAAAAGAAGATCAGCCACGCGTCCAAGCCTCAGCGCTGCTGCGATCCAACGTCACCTGCACGCAACGGTCGTGCATAAGCTTATAGAAAGCTTAGAGGGTGGTGAAAGTGTATGCTCAAGGTGATAATGTAGTCATGCAGTATCAGAGTAATGCGGAACATGCTGATGAATGCTAAGAGTCCCATTAGCCGTACCAAGGCCATGCGGTGCAAAGAATGATGTCGGCCATACCAAGGCCATGCAATGCAAGTCAAGCATACAAATCCTCAACTAAGTCCACATGTCAATACGGCTCAAATCTGGGATATCACCGGGGTCTAGTACACTCCAAGCCAGATTGCCGCCCCATCGCGCGCAATAAGGTGAGTGGAAAAGACCTCACTATCCGCCTGCCAATATCGGGCTCGGCTCGTCAATAGCGGACCCATTCCTCGAGCTGGTCAGACTCAGCCTAGCATTGCCCCCTACTCTCGGGCGGGTAAGGCCGCACCCCCTTCCAACCGACCACGACACAGTGGAAAACGCAACCGTCTGGTAATCGGCAATCAGCGCTCATGCATCCACTCGGTCTAGACGTTGGAGCAACCTCCTGGTACCATAAGGGTTTAGGGACTTTCACCCAGGGATATCTATCGCACCCCATGTAGAACAGTATTTCCGGTATCCAATCCTGCCAACCACGATACATCTGTGGAGGCTACGACCCTGATGTCGCTAGGGCGTACAGTAACAATATCACACAATGCAAATGCATGAATCACACTATCCAGTCATACAGCAATCCTGCGCGTATCGTGCGCTCATGTAGGGCAACACCCCCTGTACGGGAGCCCCTAAACAATCTGCCCGAAGGCTATGCTATGATCAGTCATTTCTCATATCAAGCATACGTATGATGCATATGATCATGAATCATGGAATTAAATATGTTATATGGGGTGAATGATGCTCATAATGAAGACGGGCCTAGACGGCCTACATATTACACATATGGGCCTATCAGTGGGCCCAAGGGAAAGTCATAATGCGGACATTTAACCACACTACACTTACAATGTGGACGTCAAACCAACATTGCTCCCAAGGCACGACTGCCACAAATATCATTTCATAAGTTATTTTGGGATCACACATTGCAATGGACCTTAGGTACGTCCATTGGGCCCTTAAATACATCAAATTAGCCAAGTCATATGGGCCTTATCTTCATTAAGTGGGCCACACCAATGGGCCTTACGTACATTGCAATGGCTATAACCCGGGGGCTTCAGAACCTATCAAATAGGCCTAAGCTTATGGGCCTTACACGTGTCAAATGGGCCTTGACAGTTGGGCTCCATATGTACATCAAATGGGTCTACTCACCTGGGCCTTATATGTATCAAATGGGCCTCACCAATTGGGCCCCATGTGCACATCAAATGGGCCTCAACTCATTAGCCCCATTACATCAAATGGGCCTCGACAGTTGGGCCTTACATCTATATCAAGGTGGGCCTCAATCACAGGCCACAACAAACTAAGGTGGGCCTCCCACCAATATTATATCAAACATGATATAATACAATATATTTATATACATATGATATTATATATAATATAATATTATATATATATAGATATATATATATATATATATATATATAAATATACGCACATGCATACACCACACGCACGCACACACACGCATGCACCCACCCACAGACGCACGCGCACGCGCACACACCCAGTGGGCTCCACCGTCCAGGCGGACGGTGGAGGTAAAACACATACATCACTGTGGGCTCCATGTGGGGCCCACCATAATGTTTATATGTCATCCAAACCCTTAATAAGGTCAAGCAGCCCTAGATGAAGGGTGATAAAAAGTTTCACCTTGATCCAAGATTTCTGTGGGCCCAAAAAGGGTTTCAAAGGTAAATGTTCAATCCCACGGTTTTATACGGTGTGGGCCACCTGCGTGGATGGCGTTGGAATTTGGAGGGGGCCCATTTAAGGAGGTGACCCACCTCATGAACGGATTGGATGACAAATAAACATCAAGGTGGGGCCCAGGCTAGAGCTATGGGTTGCTGACCTCCAGCCCGTCCGCCAGCGTACGTGCGCAGGTAGCAGCAAGTGCTGTCTGCTCTCTGACAACGGCAGCAGCGTTGCTGCTGCCCAAGCCAGGCCATCCACTCCATCCAATGGCCTTCCATGGCCCTAGACAAGTTAAACGAGCCCAATATTGGACCTGTTTCGGTGCATAAAAACAATAGGGAAGGTTTTAATGGTAAAGACCACCATTTGCTACGGTATGGCCCTCCTGAAAGTCTGATGGATCCCATCTTAGGTCAACGGCTAAAAAGAGCTAGGGAAGGGAATGGATGGTGTGGATTTAATACATGCATCAAGGTGAAGCCTACACAAGTGGGCCATCCCCAAACCAAGTAAATTCCTTTTTTTTTTTTGCGTCCCTGGACGCTGGACTCGGCAACTATTATAGAGGTGGGCCTTGCTTAGGTGGGCCACCTCATGGAGGATGGTGTGTATACTACACACAAGGTGGGCCCCACTCGTAGGTGAGTTGGATGGAATACATGCCCTATGGTGGGTTCCATTCAAGTGAGCCACATAACCTCATTAACATAAAAATAAAAATAAAAATAAAAATAAAACAATTAAAAATAAAAAGGGAGAGAGATAGAGAGTGAGGCCGTGTGATGGAGGGACCCACTATGGGCCCTCCCTTGCACTAAATCATACATTAAGTGGGTCCCATTACAAGTGGGTCCATGGAATTGAAATCCAACGGTGGAGATCCCTTCTCCACTAAAATAAATGGTCTAGATGACCCTAAACATGGAAGGAAATAAACATCATGATGGGGTCCATGGAGAATGGCCCCATCATGGAATGATCATGATGATCCCAATGGGCCATCGGCCACAACTTAGGGTCCAAAGTGAAATCCAACCATTAATCGGTTGGCCTCACTTGGTCCATCTTAAAAATATGAAAATCTACCCTATTAAGACACCCACCACTTGATCTTCTTGCTCCCTTGGCTTCCTTGGCTTCCTTGGGCTACCCTTTGATGGTGGAAGATGAGAAATGGATGGTTGAGATGAGAGATGAAGGGGGTGGGAAAGGTGGACCTCACAAATGAAGTTTTCTCACCATGGGGGACTCATGGTGCTCTCTCTTGGATTTGGATTTTTCTTTTGAAAAAAAGAATAAGAGAGATAGTTGTAAAGGGAGGGAGAGAGAGAGAAAGAGATGGGTGATGGAGTGATGGGGGATGGTTTGGGTTGAAAATTGTGAAAAGGTGTATGGTTGTTGTTGAAATTTGGAAAAGAGGAGTGGTGAGGTGGAAAGAATGGTGGACTTTTGTAAAAGGTGGAGATGGGTTGATGTACTTGAGGTATGGGATGCTTTAATGGTTGATTGATGGGACTAATAGTAGAGATTCCCTCGAAATCCGCAACGCGGTGTTTCTTCGGACGCCGATCGGCATCTTCTTGCCTGGGTATCGGTTTGGTGCCAAGTCACGGCGTTGGAACCGCGGCGGCAGCGCGTCTATGATATAACTTTCGGACTAAGCCGACGTCGGTGGACTTAAGATCGTGCGCAAATACCGAATACGGTGCGAAGATTGCCGAAATGACCGAAAGGACCGCGGAAGTTAACGGGGATTAGGACACGGGTCTTACAGCTCTCCCCTCCTAATAGAAATTTCGTCCTCGAAATTTACACAATCACCGCAACTAGGCAGAACTCAAGAGGGAGAAGAAACATAACATCAATATATAAAATCAGAGATAACACACAACATGCAACACAATCAATCATCAAAAAGATGGGGATAACGCTCTCGAATCTCAGCCTCACGCTCCCAAGAAGCCTCCTCAAGAATGGTGACCCCACGAACCTTCACCAACGGAATGACCTTGGTCCGGAGGACTGCTCCTTCCGATCAAGGATACGGACGGCCGCTCAATATAGGAAGCGTCCTCACGAACCTCTAACGGCCGCCAATCGATAACGAACGATGTTTGACCCACACTTCCTCAACATGGAGACATGAAAAACATTGTGGACGCCAGACAACTGAAGCCGAAAGGCCACGGCGCCAACGCGCCCCGTGATCTCAAAAGGTCCTATGAATCTCGGGGCAAGCTTGCCCTTCGCTCCAAATCGAACCACGCCCTTCATGGCGAGACCTTGAGATACACATGGTCCCCTACATCAAACTCAAGGGACGCGCCGACGATCAAAACTCTTTCCCGGCTCAGTGCGCATCCTCTCTGATGATATCAATAGCCTCGGACGTCTCCCCGCTCGGGACCTAAGAGACGACGCTCTCCAACCTCGGTCCAACAACTCGGTGATCGGCATGTCTGCCATATAGCGCCTCAAAAGGAGCCATGCCGATGGTCGCCTGATGTTATTGTATGAAAACTCGGCCAATCGCAGATGCTCATCCCAGCTACCCCGAAATCAATCGCGCAGCCAGCATATCCTCAGGATCTGGTTGACCCTCTCGGGGCCATCGGTCTGCGGATGGTACGCGGTGCTGAGCTAAATCGCCTTCTGGAAGCTCCTCCAAAACTGAGCGTGAACCTCGGGTCTCGGTCGAAAACGATCGAGACTGGAACGCCATGCGGTCTCACAATATCCTCAATGAATAATCTCGCAAGCCGGTCAACCAAGTCGCACGTTTCGCAATAAAATGTGCCGACCGTCATCGATCAATGACAACCCGGATGGCGTCATGACCGCCCGAGTCCTCGGCAAGCCCATAATAAAATCGCCGACACGTGCTCCCACTTCCACATCGGGACACTCACCGGCTGCAATAGACCAGGGGTTTGATGATCGGCCTTGACACGCGGGCACGTGTCACACTCGGCCACAAAGGCGATCTGGCGCTTCATCCCCGCCCAAAATACGCCTCATGTCGCGGTACATCTTCGTCGAGCCCGGATGGATAGAAAACCGCGATCGATGTGCCTCGGTCATAAGGTCTCCGTAGCTCGGGAATATCCGGGACACATAATCGGCCTCGGCGAAGTCCACCATCCGTACCAACGCAATCCGTCGACTCTCGGATCTTGCCTCCCGGTAATCCGTCGACTTCCTCGAGCCTCGATCACTCTTGCGACAAGAGAGGGTTGAATCCACAGGCTCGATAACTGCACAATAGGAGACTGAAAGAAGTCGTACTCTGCTACATCCTCGAGCATTCGCCACTCCGAATCATCATATGCGCCACCGGGCCTCGTGGCTGACGAATCCGCCGCCACATTCGCCTTACCCGGGTGATACCGGAGATCGAAATCATAGTCCTTCGGGAGTTCCATCCAGCGTCCCTGCCTCATATTCAACTCGGAGTGAAAAGAGGTACTTCAAGCTCTTATGATCGGAAAGAGCTCGAACCTAACCCCATAGAGATAGTGTCTCCAAACTTTCAGTGCGAAGACAACTAAATCATGCGTGGGGTAGTTCGGCTCATGGATCTTGAGCTGGCGTACAGGTCTACAGTGCTGCATCAGGACAGGACCCAAACCAATATGCGAGGCATCGGTGAATACAATAAATCCGTCACTCCCGGAGGGAAGAGTGAGGACAGGAGCGGGGACGGTCCTTTAACTCCATAAATGCTCGCTCGCGGGCGTCACTCCAAATAAACTCGCGCCCTTGGTCAACCCGTCAACGGGCCGCAATACGAGAAAGCCCTCAATGAAAGCCGATAGTAGCCCGCTAAACCAAGGAAACTACGGATCTCGGGCGTGTTTGTGGCCCCACTGACGCCTTGCCTCAACCTTCGAGGGGTCCACTGCGACACCCTCCCTCGTCACCACGTGGCCAGGAACTTCACCTCCTCCCGCCAAAACTCGCACTTCTCGAGCTTCGCATGTGCGCGGAGGGTCTGCAATGTAACCTCCAAATCGCTCATGCTCCTCACGAGTCCTCGAATAAATCAGAATGTGATGAAGACCACAACAAACCGATCGAGATACGGACGGAAGACCTCGTTCATCAATTGCATGAACACCCGGCGCATTGGTCGGTCAAGGACATGACCAAATCAAATGACCATAACGCGTCGAATTGTTTGGAATGTCCTCCTCTCGGACCGAATCTGATAATAGCTGGATTGTAGGTCAATCATTGTGCACCGGGTGATCGAACAAATCATCAATCCTCGGGAGCGGGTACTTGTTCTTGATCGTGACCTTGTTGAGCTCGCGGTAATCTACGCAGAGCCTCAACGAGCCATCCTTCTTCTTCACGAAAAACTCGCGCAACTCGTCCAACTGCTTCTGCAGTTCCCGCAACTCCAATGGTGCCATATGATATGGGGCCTTTGAAATAGGCGCAGTACCAGGCAAGAGATCAATCTGAAACTCGGTGAGTCGACGAGGCGGTAATCCCGAAATCTCCTGAAACCCATCGGGAAAATCACAAACCACAGGCAACTGGTCGCACCACTACGGGCTCCTCTATGGCCAAGACATCAAACAAGACAACGACTCTCCTCTAGGCTCAGCAATGAACTGGAACTGCGGCAAGCCAGGTATACAAAACGTGACTGTCCTCGCGGAACAATCCAATATGGCGTGATACTCGGCAAGCCAATCCATGCCCAGGATGACATCAAACTCGGACATAGGCAAAGCAAACAGGTCGGCAGGCAAAAACATATCCCCAACCAGAACGGGGCAAGACAAGCAAAATCGGCCCAACACTGCAGTCTTCCCCAAGGACATCGACACGGTCAACCCCTCACGAGCAGACTAGGTAAACCAGTCAATCGGCAAAAACTCTCGGCCACGAAAGAATGCGAACCCGAATCAAACAACACACGTGTCATGGAGACTCGAAGTATACCCTCAACGACTCCCCGGTGGAGGATCCTGCGGCATGTCGGCTAGCCCGGGGGGGGGGCCTGCCCCTGGGGTTCTGCGCGCCCGGGGGGAGCTCTTGCCTCTCCCGGGCTGCGGCCTCAGGGGTGCGACTTTCTTGGAGGTGGCTCGGGGGTGGAGGCTGTCCCCTTTGGGGGGCCCGCCTTCGGGGGGTTCCCTGGGGGTGGAGGCTGCTTTGGCCCTTCCTCCCCACATACGGGCGTCCCACCGCCCAAAACGGCCGAACTTCTCGGAGGTGGGGAGGTCTTTGGGTCCGGGCTCGAAAGGTAACGTGCGCCTCTGCGGGGTCCCGCTTATCACCCAAAGTGCCCGGTCCTTCCCCGACCACATCGAAGCCTCCCATCGGCCTCAAAAAGGGGCCTTCCCCACTTCCCGAAGGTGGAAGTATGAATAACCGGTCGAACCGTAACAACCCCCAATCCCCTTCGTCCCTCAAAAAGGGAAATCCGGGGAAAAACCCATCCCCAAACCCCCCGGGCCTCAAACCCAACCCCCATGGAGGGAAAAGGGGAAATTGAGAGAGGGAACGTAGAAATTCACCGGGGCCCCCCCCGCTTAGTCGCGCATCCCATCGTCTCGAATATCTTCTCTACGTCGGCGCGCCATTCTCCCACGGCGGGTCGGCTCACCCGGAAATCGGAGGATCGGGCGTCGGAACTCTCGAAGGAGGGCACTCGGCGCTCGCCCGCTGTCTTTGGAGAAACGGGGGGTCTGCCCTTCCCGAAGTGCGGCCACGCTGCGATCTCATCGGGAAGCACTCACGGATACGGTCGGCTCCGCACTAGTCTCTGGTGGAGGACGCACCCATAGGGCCTGAATCCCGTAATGACATCCGCAGGCTGGGGAGCCAGGGTAACTCGGGTGGTGGGGCGGGAATCGTAGGTGGTAATGCGGGAGCCGCAGGGTGGAGGGGGAGTCGATCGGGTCACTCTCGTGCGGGGTCTACAGAAAAGAGCGAAGGTGCCTATCAACTTTGAAAACTCTCGAAGGCACACTCGTTAAGGGTCGGTAATAAAGATCGCTAGACTACCCGAACTTAGGATTTAAATCATTCATCAGACATGTAATGTTGTTTTTGGTTATTCCCGAGTTATGCTCGGATACCAACTTCTACTCAGAAACAAGGCTCACAAAATTTCCGATCGCAGGCCGACGACCTCCGTAGAACCCCATTCTCGGCTCCCCGCGCCCATTCGAGGTTCCGACCCTGGGATGCTACAAGGAGGATTTTTAACATCCGTTTGATTCGTAATAAGCATAACAAGAGGCATAACACAAACAAAAACCAAAAACTCCATCACATTTCCACTATAATCAAAAACTTTACAAGTACAATGAGCATAAGGGAAATACAATGAATATAGACCAAAACTCCAAAAGAAGATCACCACGCGTCAAGCCTCTGGCGCGATCCAACGTCACCGCCGCAAACGGTTGGGGTGGTGAAAGTGTATGCTCAAGGTGATAATGTAGTCATGCAGTCTCAGAGAACATGCTGATGAATGCTAAGAGTCCCATTAGCCGTACCATGCAAGGAAAGAATGATGTCGGCCATACCAAGGCCATGCAATGCAAGTCAAGCATACAAATCCTCACTAAGTCCACATGTCAATACGGCTCAAATGGGATATCACCGGGTCTAGTACACTCCAAGCCGATTGCCGCCCATCGCCCAATAAGGTGAGTGGAAAAGACCTCACTATCCGCCTGCCAATATCGGGCTCGGCTCTTCAATAGCGGACCCATTCCTCGAGCTGGTCAGACTCAGCCTAGCTTTGCCCTCTACTCTCGGGCGGGTAAGGCCGCACCCCCTTCCAACCGACCACGACACAGTGGAAAGCGCAGCCGTCTGGTAATTGGCGCTCAGCGCTCATGCACCCACTCGGTCTAGACGTTGGAGCAATCTCTTGGTACCATAAAGGTTTAGGGACTCTCACTCAGGGATATCTATAGCACCCCATGTAGAACAAGATTTTCGGTATCCAATCCTGCCAACCACGATATGCCTGTGGAGGCTACGACCCTGATGTCGCTAGGGCGTACAGTACCATATCACGCAATGCGAATGCATGAATCACGCTATCCAGTCATGCAGCAGTCCTGCGCGTATCGTGCACTCATGTAGGGCAACACCCCCTATCCGGGAATCCCTAAACAATCTGCCCGAAGGCATATGTGATGATCAGTCATTTCTCATATCAAGCATACGTATGATGCATATGATCATGAATCATGGAACTAAACATGTTATATGGGGTGAATGATGCTCATAATGAAGACGGGCCTAGGCGGCCTACATATTACACATATGGGCCTATCAGTGGGCCCAAGGGAAAGTCATAATGCGGACATTTAACCACACTACACTTACAATGTGGACGTCAAACCAACATTGCTGGCACGACTGCCACAAATATCATTTCATAAGTTATTTTGGGATCACACATTGCAATGGACCTTAGGTACGTCCATTGGGCCCTTAAATACATCAAATTAGCCAAGTCATATGGGCCTTATCTTCATTAAGTGGGCCACACCAATGGGCCTTACGTACATTGCAATGGCTATAACCCGGGGGCTTCAGAACCTATCAAATAGGCCTAAGCTTATGGGCCTTACACGTGTCAAATGGGCCTCGATAGTGTACATCAAATGGGTCTACTCACTGGGCCTTATATGTATCAAATGGGCCTCACCAATTGGGCCCCATGTGCACATCAAATGGGCCTCAACTCATTAGCCCCATTACATCAAATGGGCCTCGACAGTTGGGCCTTACATCTATATCAAGGTGGGCCTCAATCACAGGCCACAACAAACTAAGGTGGGCCTCCCACCAATATTATATCAAACATGATATAATACAATATATTTATATACATATGATATTATATATAATATAATATTATATATATAGATATATATATATATATATATATATATAAATATACGCACATGCATACACCACACGCACGCACACACACGCATGCACCCACCCACAGACGCACGCGCACACACACAGTGGGCTCCACCGTCCAGGCGGACGGTGGAGGTAAAACACATACATCACTGTGGGCTCCATGTGGGGCCCACCGTAAGGTTTATATTTCATCCAAACCCTTAATAAGGTCAAGTAGACCTAGATGAAGGGTGATAAAAAGTTTCACCTTGATCCAAGATTTCTGTGGGCCCAAAAAGGGTTTCAAAGGTAAATGTTCAATCCCACGGTTTTATACGGTGTGGGCCACCTGCGTCTGATCAAGCGGATTTTTGGGGTGGGCCCACGTCGGGTAGGTGACCCACCTCATGAACGGATTGGATGACAAATAAACATCAAGGTGGGGCCCAGGCTAGAGCTATGGGTTGCTGACCTCCAGCCCGTCCGCCAGCGTACGTGCGCAGGTAGCAGCAAGTGCTGTCTGCTCTCTGACAACGGCAGCAGCGTTGCTGCTGCCCAAGCTAGGCCATCCACTCCATCCAATGGCCTTCCATGGCCCTAGACAAGTTAAACGAGCCCAATATTGGACCTGTTTCGGTGCATAAAAACAATAGGGAAGGTTTTAATGGTAAAGACCACCATTTGCTACGGTATGGCCCGCCTGAAAGTCTGATGGATCCCATCTTTCAGGTCAACGGCTAAAAAGAGCTAGGGAAGGGAATGGATGGTGTGGATTTAATACATGCATCAAGGTGAAGCCTACACAAGTGGGCCATCCCCAAACCAAGTAAATTCCTTTTTTTTTTTTTTTTTCATGGAACGTCCAGCGTCCCTGACTCGGCACTATTATAGAGGTGGGCCTTGCTTAGGTGGGCCACCTCATGGAGGATGGTGTGTATACTACACACAAGGTGGGCCCCACTCGTAGGTGAGTTGGATGGAATACATGCCCTATGGTGGGTTCCATTCAAGTGAGCCACATAACCTCATTAACATAAAAATAAAAATAAAAATAAAATAAAACAATTAAAAATAAAAAGGGAGAGAGATAGCGAGTGAGCCCGTGTGATGGAGGGACCCCGGCCCTATGGGCCCTCCCTTGCACTAAATCATACATTAAGTGGGTCCCATTACAAGTGGGTCCATGGAATTGAAATCCAACGGTGGAGATCCCTTCTCCACTAAAATAAATGGTCTAGATGACCCTAAACATGGAAGGAAATAAACATCATGATGGGGTCCATGGAGAATGGCCCCATCATGGAATGATCATGATGATCCCAGTGGGCCATCGGCCACAACTTAGGGTCCAAAGTGAAATCCAACCATTAATCGGTTGGCCTCACTTGGTCCATCTTAAAAATATGAAAATCTACCCTATTAAGACACCCACCACTTGATCTTCTTGCTCCCTTGGCTTCCTTGGCTTCCTTGGGCTACCCTTTGATGGTGGAAGATGAGAAATGGATGGTTGAGATGAGAGATGAAGGGGTGGGAAAGGTGGACCTCACAAATGAAGTTTTCTCACCATGGGGACCTCATGGTGCTCTCTCTTGGATTTGGATTTTTCTTTTGAAAAAAGAATAAGAGAGATAGTTGTAAAGGGAGGGAGAGAGAGAGAAAGAGATGGGTGATGGAGTGATGGGGGATGGTTTGGGTTGAAAATTGTGAAAAGGTGTATGGTTGTTGTTGAAATTTGGAAAAGAGGAGTGGTGAGGTGGAAAGAATGGTGGACTTTTGTAAAAGGTGGAGATGGGTTGATGTACTTGAGGTATGGGATGCTTTAATGGTTGATTGATGGGACTAATAGTAGAGATTCCCTCGAAAATCCCGGGTTTCTTAATAGACCCGATCGGCATCTTCTTGCACGGTATCGGTTCAATCGCAAGTCACGGCGTTGGAACCGCGGCGACGACGCGGTCGCTCTGATATAACTTTCAGACTAAGCCGACGTCGGTGCGCGGGACCTGGCTTAGGATCGTGCGCAAATACCAAATACGGTGCGAAGGTTGCCGGAATTTGACCGGAAGGACCGCGGAAGCTAACGGAACAGTACGGATTAGGACACGGGTCTTACATAGGTTTAGGTTTAGGTTTAGGTTATAGGTTAACATTTAGGTTATAGGTTTTGGTTAAGGTTTATGTTTAGGTTTAGGTTATAGGTTATAGGTTATAGCTTTAGGGAATTGAGAATAGGTTAAGGTTTACGTTTAGAAAATTGGGTTAGGGATCAGGATCGGGTTTAGGTTTGGGTTTTCAAGTTTAGGTTTAGGTTTAGGTTAGGGAGTTGAGATTAGGATTAGGTGTAGGTTTAGGTTTAGGTTAGGGAGTTGAGATTAGGATTAGGTGTAGGTTTAGGTTTAGGGATTTGAAAATACATTTATATTTTATGTTTAGACTTAGGTTTAGGTTTTAATTTATAGGTTTAGGTTATAGTTTTATGTTTTGGTTTTAGGTTTAGGTTATGGGTTATAGGTTTTGGTTTAGGTTAAGGTTATAGGTTTTGGTTTAGGTTTATGTTTAGGTTTTAGGTTTAGGTTAAGGTTAAGGTTATAGATTTAGGTTATAGGTTTTTGTTAGGGTTAGGTTATAGGTTATGGTTATATGCTATAGCTTTAAGGAATTGAGAATAGGTTAAAGTTTAGGTTTAGGAAATCGGGTTCGGGTTCGGGATTGGGTTTAGGTTTGGGTTTTCAAGTTTAAATGTAGGTTAAGTAGTTAAGATTAGGATTAGGTGTAGGTTTAGGTTTAGGTTTAGGGATTTGAGAATACATTTAGGTTTTAGGTTATAAGTGTAGGTTATAGGTTTATGTTTAAGTTAGGTTATAGGTTAAGGTTTAGAGAATTGAGAATAGGTTAAGGTTTAGGGAATTGAGAATAGGTTAAGGTTTAGGTTTAGGAAATCGGGTTCAGGTTCGAGTTTAGGTTTGGGTTTTCAAGTTTATGTTTAGGCTTAGGAGTTGAGATTAGGATTAGGTGTAGGTTTAGGTTTAGGGATTTGAGATTACATTTAGGTTTTAGGTTTAGGTTTAGGTTTTAGTTTTGTATGTTTAGTTTATAAGTTTAGGTTTAGGTTAAGGTTAGGTTATAGGTTATAAGTTTAGGTTTTAGGTTATAGGTTATAGGTTAAGGTTTAGGTTTTAGGTTTTAGGTTATGACTTGGTCAAGGTTTAGATTTAGAAAATCTGGTTCGGGTTCGGGATCGGGTTTAGGTTTGGGTTTTCAAGTTTAAGTTTAGGTTTAGGTTAGGGAGTTGAGATTAGGATTAGGTGTAGGTTTAAGTTTAGGGATTTAAGAATACATTTAGGTTTTAAGTTTAGGTTTAGGTTTTAGGTTTTAGGTTTAGGTTTAGGTTTTTGGTTATAGGTTTAGGTTAAGGTTAGGTTAAGTTTTAGGTTATAGGTTAACGTTTAGGTTATAGGTTTTGATTAAGGTTTATGTTTAGGTTTAGGTTATAGGTTATAGGTTATAGCTTTAGGGAATTGAGAGTAGGTTAAGGTTTAGGTTTAGGAAATTGGGTTCGGGTTCAAGATCGGGTTTAGGTTAGGGTTTTCAAGTTTAGGTTTAGGTTTAGGTTAGGGAGTTGAGATTAGGATTAGGTGTAGGTTTAGGTTTAGGGATTTGAGAATACATTTAGGTTTTAGGTTTAGGTTTAGGTTTAGGTTTTAATTCATAGGTTTAGGTTATAGGTTTAGGTTTTGGTTTTAGGTTTAGGTTATGGGTTATAGGTTATGGGTTAAGGTTTAGGTTATAGGTTTTGGTTTAGGTTTAGGTTTTAGGTTAAGGTTAAGGTTATAGATTTAGGTTATACATTTTCGTTAGGTTTAGGTTATGGTTATATGTTATAGCTTTAAGGAATTGAGAGTAGGTTAAAGTTTAGGTTTAGGAAATTGGGTTCAGGTTCGGAATTGGATTTAGGTTTGGGTTTTCAAGTTTAAGTGTAGGTTAAGTAGTTGAAATTAAAATTATGTGTAGGTTTAGGTTTAGGGATTCGAGAATACATTTAGGTTTTAGGCTATAAGTGTAGGTTTTAGGTTTAGGTTTAAGTTAGGTTATAGGTTAAGGTTTAGGGAATTGAGAATAGGTTAAGGTTTAGGTTTAGGAAATCGGGTTCGGGTTCGACTTTAGGTTTGAGTTTTCAAGTTTATGTGTAGGCTAAGGAGTTGAGATTAGGATTAGGTGTAAGTTTAGGTTTAGGGATTTGAGAATACATTTAGGTTTTAGGTTTAGGATTAGGTTTTAGTTTATATGTTTAGTTTATATGTTTAGGTTTAGGTTAAGGTTAGGATATAGGTTATAAGTTTAGGTTATAGGTTATAGGTTAAGGTTTAGGTTATAGGTTATAGGTTATAGCTTTAGGGAATTGAGAATAGGTCAAGGTTTAGGTTTAGGAAATCGGGTTCGGGTTCAGGACTGGGATTAGGTTTGGGTTTTCAAGTTTAGGTTTATGTTTAGGCTAGGGAGTTGAGATTAGGATTAGGCGTAGGTTTAGGTTTAGGGATTTGAGAATACATTAAGGTTTAAGTTTAGGTTTAGGGATTTGAGAATAGGTTTAGGTTATTGGTTTAGGTTTAGGTTATAGGTTTAGGTTTAGGTTAAGGTTATATGTTAAGGTTAAGGTTATAGGTTTAGGTTTAGGTGAAGTTTATAGGTTTAAGTTTAGGTTAGGTTATAGGTTTTTGGTTAAGGTTTAGGTTATAGTTATAGGTTTTGAAATTTGAGAATAGGTTTAGGTTATAAGTCTAGGTTTAGGTTAGGTTATAGGTTATAGCTTTAGGGAATTGAGAATAGGTCAAGGTTTAGGTTTAGGAAATCAGGTTCGGGTTCGGGATCGGGTTTAGGTTTGGGTTTTCAAGTTTAGGTTTAGGTTTAGGTTTAGGCTAGGGAGTTGAGATTAGGATTAGGAGTAGGTTTAGGCTTAGGGATTTGAGAATACATTAAGGTTTAGGTTTAAGTTTAGGGATTTGAGAATAGGTTTAGGTTATAGGCTTAGGTTTAGGTTTAGGGATTTAAGAATCGGTTTAGGTTATAGGTTTAGGTTTAGGTTAAGGTTATATGTTAAGGTTAAGGTTTTAGGTTTAGGTTTACGTGAAGTTTATAGGTTTATGTTTAGGTTAGGTTATAGATTTTTGGTTAAGGTTTAGTTTATAGTTATAGGTTCTGGGATTTGAGAATAGGTTTAGGTTATGTCACGCCCCAAATCCAGAAATCGGATTCATAAAATTCCCGATTGCCGAATCCGGTGCCGACAGCCTCTGTAGTACCCCATTCTTGGCTCCCAGCGTTGATACGCCAGATTCCAATCTTGGGATCCTACAAGGAGGCATATTTTTTTTTGTACATTTAACTCGTAATAAGCACAACCACAAGATTACCCAATTCACAAAAGCAATATCAACATCACATATCCACTAATATAATCAGTTGAGTACAATGCTATAAGGAAATACATAAATCGAAAATCAAGCTCCAGAAGACCGCTGCACGCTCCAAGCTCAACAATGCTGCAACCTAACATCTCCTGCACGCATCTATCGTGCATAAGCTTATAGAAAGCTTAGAGGGTGGTGTAAGTGTGTGCACAAGATAAGTGTCAAGTATTCAATACAATGCCGAAAATAGTGGTAATCCATAAATCATACGTTACCAGAATAAGCAGAAAGATTGACAAGATCATGAATTATCAAAGTAAGCAGAAATACTGACGAGGTCATAAATCATAAGATAACAGAGTAAGCAATATAGAATAGCTATGCAAATAAGAAGTCATAAAAAGTCAAATGTCAGATGCCAAGAATGCGACGCAATATACAATTCCTGAAGAGTTCATGAATAACGTCAGCCGTATCTAGACCATATAAATGTCATATGCGGTGTAAATGAAATGACCATGCCGGAGTGTGAGGTCGGGATGATAGTACGTAGTATCGCAAGCTATGGGGTCCATCACAAGGGACTTCTATCCAAATCAGTCCCATACCTAAATTTAGATAGTCAGACTCAATGTGGTAAACTCCTGATCTCAGGTTAGTCGCGCGCCCCAACCGAAATCCTGGCCATTGCGAAGGCACACGTAACAAATAGTTGCGCACCACCAACCCGAGTGGATAGTGAATGAATGAATGCATGAATGAGTATGCAACTCCTACTCACTAAATTCACATATTAGTATAGTTCATCTCTGGGATCATCACCGGGGTTTAGTACACTCCAAATAGCACTGTCGCTCTCCTAACCGCACAGTCCAAGTGAGCGTAAGAAACCTCACTATCCGCCTGACCAATAGTCTGCCAATACCTATCCGGCACGTCGATAGCGGACCCATTTACGAGCTGGTCAAACTCAGCCTAGTATTGCCCCCTACCCTCGGGCGGGTAAGGCCACACCCCCTCCCAACCGACCACGACACAGTGGGAGACGCGGCCTCCTGGTATTCGGCACTCGGGCGCTCATGTATCCACTCGGTCTCGACGTTGGGGCGTCTCCTGGCCACGGAGGTTTAGGGATTTTCACCCAGGGACATCTATGGCGCCCGTATACTAGAACCAAACATTTTTGGTGTCCCATTTGGCCATCCACGATATGCCTGTGGAGGCTACGACCCTAATGTCACTAGGGCGTATAGTAATCATAATGCGAGATGCATGAGTCATATAATTTAGTCATGCATCAATCCTGCGCACACCGCGTGCTCATGTGAGATAACTTCCGCCTATCAGGGAGTCTCATAACAACATGCTCAATGACATATGCAATGATCAACCACATCTCATAACAAACATGCAGATGATGCTTATGGGCATGTATCATGATGTTATGCTGTCACGTACTCATAATCAGTATTAACAACCGGCATCGACAATCGACCTCGACAATGTGGACATTTACCCAACATTGTCCCCAAGGAATGGCCCTCATGGATCCTAACATATAGTGGACCCGTGACCTCACACAAGGGCCAAATATAGAACACCATGGGCCTTACTCAAGAGCTTAATACATATCACGATAGGCCTCTCACATGGGCCTCATATACATCACAATGGACTCCATCGCCTGAACCTCAAATACATCACAATGGACCTCAACTATGGATCACATATACATCTATAGGTCTCGACAATCGGCCTTGGCAATCAAAAATCGGTAATCGGCCTCGATCGATAATCAGCCTCGATCGGCAATCAATAATAAGTTGCGACAAATCAGAATCGGTAATCGGCCTCGATCGATAATCAGCCTCGATCGGCAATCAATAATAAGTTGCGACAAATCAGAATCGGTAATCGGCCTCGATCGATAATCAGCCTCGATCGGTATTAGGCAATCGACCAAGATAAATCAGAATCGGTAATCGGCCTCGATCAATAATCAGCCTCGATCCGTATTAGGCAATCGGCCGATCAAGGCCTAAGGGAAGGTCACGGTGTGGACATCTAATCAATATTGCTCCCGACGAGTGTCCCACATAGGGCCAAACATATAGTAGGCCCATGACCTTACAGAATGGTCTCAAGTGGGTCGCGTCACATGGGCCTAATGCACATCGCTATGGGCCGCATCATATGAGCCAGAAATACATCTCGATGGGCCTCATCACATGAGCAGGAATATTTCACAATGGCCTTACTAAATGGGTCGGAAACACATCTCAATGGGCCACGACGTATGAGCCAAGTATACATCACAATGGGCCACGACCCATGGGCGGCAACCCGTGGGCCTCAAATACAAGTGGGCCACATAAATGGGGCCCATATATAAACCTTAGGTGGGCCCTGCTCATGGGCTTCAAATACATAACATGTGGGCCCTACCCATGGGTCTTATATGCATCAAATGGGTCACGCGTCATGGGCCCAATACATGTCTCAATAGGCCTTGCATCAATGGGCCGCACTAATGGGCCTCGTACACATCAAGAGGGTTACATCAAATGGCCGCACAAATGCACAATAGGTAGGCCCTGTACATGCAGCAGATAGGCCCCACTAGATGGTTAGTGTAGATATAGCATGCATACATCTAGTGGGTCACTCGTCCCACAGACGGTATGGATAAAACATACATCGAAGCTAGTCCTCTATGATCTGGACGGTTAGGATGGAATATATGAGGCGGGCTCTGCTCATGCTCTAAATACATTTCGATGGGCCTTAACCCAAGGGCCTTGAATACATCTCAATGGGCCTCAACCCATGGGCCCTGATATATATCATAATGGGCTGCCTACCCTGGATGACGTGGATAAAAATACATCTTGGTGCATCCCGTCCAAATAGTTGGATAGTATGGATATAAAAACTTATATATATCATGAGGGATCCATGTGTACAACGGATGCATCAAGGTGGACCTTACACAGATGGACTGCAGGGAATGAAATACATATGTTGCACGAGTTCCACTTCCCACGTCCAGAGATTGGGCGGTGTGGATAAATAACACATTGTGCTAGCTCATACTGCATATGGACGGTATGCTTATACAACACATATAATAAACGTATAATAGGGAGGGCCCCACTGTCCAGTAGCTGCTGGACGATGTGAATAAGGAGTGCATGCATCAAGATGGACACCTCGAATGGACCACAAAATACATCAAAGTGGGCCCGACAAATGGGCCACAAAATACATCAAAGTGGGCCCGACAATTGGGCCACAAAATACATCAAAGTGGGCCCGACAATTGGGCCACAAAATACGTCAAAGTGGGCCCGACAATTGGGCCACAAAATACGTCAAAGTGGGCCCGACAAATGGGCCACAAAATACATCACAGTGGGCCCGACAATTGGGCCACACCATACATCAAAGTGGGCCCAACAATTGGGCCACAAAATACATCAAAGTGGGCCTCATAACATGGGCCTCCTATACATTAAGGTGGGCCCCCACTGGACGGGCCACAACACATCAAGATGGCCCCCCCCTGACATGGTCATACGTACATCAAATGGGCCACACCAATGGGCTCCTTGTATATCAAATGGGCCACACCCAAATAAAAGTGGTGGTAATGATTTCCACCATTTAAGTTCCTAATGTCCACTATAACATATGTTTCCCATCCAACATGTTCATAATTTATCGTAATGATAGATGAAGTGGAACAAATATCAGCTTAATAGGAAACTCCCGTGGCCCTTAGAAATTTTGTGCAGTGGACGTCATTGTCCACTACCTTGAACGGTGGGGTCCACTTAAACTTTAGATCTGACTTATTTTTTTTTTGTCTCAAGCCTGTTAAGACAAGCTTGCCAAATAGTTGGACGGTTTGGATGTAACACATGCATCAAGGGCGGGGTCCACATGAGCTATGGATCTGACTCATTCTTTAGCTCATGCCATGAAATGAGCTTTCAAAATGGATGGACAGCTTGAATGCAACGCATGCATTATGGTGGGTCCCATGAAGGCCCACCATCATGTACATGTAATATAACATAATATAAAATCTATATATAAAATTTATAATATATACAATATAATATATATATATATACACACACACACATCAGCCCCACACGTGGGGTGGTCCCACCGTCCAGGTGTGGACAGTGTAAGCAAAACACATACATCAACGGTGGGTTCCACGTGGGGCCCACTATAAAGTCCAAACGCCATCCAACCCATTGATAAGGTCCACAGACCTGGATGAAGAGTAAAAAAAAAAACAATTTCATATTAATTCCAAAACTTCCGTGGACCCAAAATGGGTTTCAATAGTATACGTTCAATCCCACTGTTTCCCTCTGACGTGGGCCACCTGAGTATTGGATGAGGCTGATTTTTAGAGGGGGCCCGCTGTTGGAAGTGGCCCACCATGTGAGCGGGTTGGATGACAAATATACATCATGGTGGGGCCCATGGCTGGAGCCGTGGGTCCCTGCCCGTTTTAGCGCTGACGCCAGCAGCGTCTGCTGCACAGCAGCAGGCGCTGCACCCTTTGGTTTTTTTTTTTTTTTGAAAATCTCATTTTTCTGAGGTTTTTCATACATGGGACCCACATCGGAAGAATCCGCCCCGTCCATTGATTTCAACAGCCCATGACAAGTCCATCAAGTCCAATATTGGACATCTTCAAGCGTATAGGAAAAATTGAGTGAATTTAAACGGTGAAAGACACTGTTTGATATGGTATGGCCCATCAGTAAGTCGGTTTGGCCTCATTTTTCGGCTCAACGCCTAAAATGAAGTGGGAAACATGATGGACAGTGTGGATCAAAGCCCTACCTTAAGGTGGGGCCTGCATGAGCAACCCACCCTAAAGTTATATTCAAAATTTATTTAATATTTCCATTGGTTGGACGGTACCCTCGGTTCACACTTCACTCTTCAGCCACGTCCAGCGTCCCTGGACGCTGGACGGTTTGGGAAACACATACATATAAGGTGGACCCCACCTACAAATGTGCCACATGGGGGCCACCAAATGGCTTGATGTTGTGGATATAACACATATATAAAGTGGATCCCACCTACATATGGCTTGGATAGAATACATACTTCATGATGGGATCCATCCGAGTGGGCCACACGGCCACATCATCACACAAAACAGTAGACAGAGGGAGAGAGAGGAAGAGAAAGAAGCACCCACCTATGATTTTCACCTCCTTCTTTCGCCAAAGCATGCTAGAGCTATAAAGGATGGACTTCAACGGTTGAGATGGGCTTAGGGTGGTGGGATTGGGTGGTAGGAAGGTGGGCCACACTAGCTCACTCCCATGGAGCTTGAACGTGGGTTCTCTCATGAGATTTGCTTGAAATGAGAAAATGAGAAAGAGAGAGGAGATGTGAGGGAGATGGGATGGAAGGTATGGTTTCTTTGACTTTTGGTAAAAGGGGATGGTTAGGCATGGATATTGTTGACTTAGTGAAGAAAGAGGTATGGGTGAGTGATGACTTGTGATGGAATGTACTTAATTGTACATTGATTGATTGATGGATTCTCGGGATTGCAACGCGCGGCGTTTTCCTCGAACTGAACGCAGGCCCACATATCCTGGCATGGGTATCGCCTCAGTGAGCGAGACGCGGCGTCAGAACCGCGGCGACGGCGCGGTCGCACTGGTATAAGTCTCGGGTCGATCCGACTCAGACATACAGGACACATCTCAGGGTCGCGCGCAAACGCCGATAACCGATCGCAGGTCGCCGAAATTCGACCGGGATGACTGCGGAAGCCTACGGAATAGTACAGGCTAGGATACGGGTCTTACAGGTTATAAGTATATGTTTAGGTTAGGTTATAGGTTATAGCTTTAGGGAATTGAGAATAGGTTAAGATTTATGTTTAGAAAATCGGGTTCGGGTTCGAAATCGAGTTTAGGTTTGGGTTTTCAAGTTTAAGTTTAGGTTTAGGCTAGGGAGTTGAGATTAGGATTAGGTGTAGGTTTAGGTTTAGGGATTTGAGAATACATTAAGGTTTACGTTTAGGTTTAGGGATTTGAGAATAGGTTTAGGTTATAGGTTTAGGTTTAGGTTTAGGGATTTGAGAATAGGTTTAGGTTATAGGTTTAGGTTTAGGTTAAGGTTATATGTTAAGGTTAAGGTTATAGGTTTAGGTTTAGGTGAAGTTTATAGGTTTAGATTTAGGTTAGGTTATAGGTTTTTGGTTAAGGTTTAGGTTATAGTTATAGGTTTTGGGATTTAAGAGTAGGTTTATGTTATAAGTATAGGTTTAGGTTAGGTTATAGGTTATAGCTTTAAGGAATTGAGAATAGGTCAAGGTTTAGGTTTAGGAAATCAGGTTCGGGTTCGGGATCGGGTTTAGGTTTGGGTTTTCAAGTTTAAGTTTAGGTTTAGGCTAGGGAGTTGAGATTAGGATTAGGTGCAAATTTAGGTTTAGGGATTTGAGAATACATTAAGGTTTAGGTTTAGGTTTAGAGATTTGAGAATAGGTTTAGGTTTTAGGCTTAGGTTTAGGTTTAGGGATTTGAGAATCGGTTTAGGTTATAGGTTTAGGTTTAGGTTAAGGTCATATGTTAAGGTTAAGGTTTTAGGTTTAGGTTTAGGTGAAGTTTATAGGTTTAGGTTTAGGTTAGGTTATAGGTTTTTGGTTAAGGTTTAGGTTATAGTTATAGGTTTAGGGATTTAAGAATAGGTTTAGGTTATAAGTATAGGTTTAGGTTAGGTTATAGGTTATAGCTTTAGGGAATTGAGAGTAGGTCAAGATTTAGGTTTAGAAATCGGGTTCGGGTTCGAAATCGGGTTTAGGTTTGGGTTTTCAAGTTTAAATTTAGGTTTAGGTTAGGGAGTTGAGATTAGGATTAGGTGTAGGTTTAATTTAGGGATTTGAGGATACATTAAGGTTTAGGTTTAGGTTTAGGGATTTGAGAATAGGTTTAGATTATAGGTTTAGGTTTAGGTTTAGGGATTGGAGAATTGGTTTAGGTTATAGGTTTAGGTTTAGGTTATGGTTATATGTTAAGGTTAAGGTTATAGGTTTAGGTTTAGGTGAAGTTTATAGGTTTAGGTTTAGGTTAGGTTATAGGTTTTTGGTTAAGGTTTAGGTTATAGTTATAGGTTTTGAGATTTGAGAATAGGTTTAGGTTATAAGTATAGGTTTAGGTTAGGTTATAGGTTATAGCTTTAAGGAATTGAGAATAGGTCAAGGTTTAGGTTTAGGAAATTAGGTTTGGGTTCGGGATTGGGTTTAGGTTTGGGTTTTCAAGTTTAAGTTTAGGTTTAGGCTATGGAGTTGAGATTAGGATTAGGTGTAGGTTTAGGTTTAGGCATTTGAGAATACATTAAGGGAAAAGGTTTAGGTTTAGGGATTTGAGAATAGGTTTAGGTTATAGGCATAGGTTTAGGCTTAGGATTTGAGAATAGGTTTAGGTTATAGGTTTAGGTTTAGGTTATATGTTAAGGTTAAGGTTATAGGTTTAGATTTAGGTGAAGTTTATATGTTTAGATTTAGGTTAGGTTATATGTTTTTGGTTAAGGTTTAGGTTATAGTTATAGGTTTTGAGATTTGAGAATAGATTTAGGATATAAGTATAGGTTTTGGTTAGGTTATAAGTTACAGCTTTAGGGAATTGAGAATAGGTCAAGGTTTAGGTTTAGGAAATCGGGTTCGGGTTCGGGATCAGGTTTAGGTTTGGGTTTTCAAGTTTAGATTTAAGTTTAGGCTAGGGAGTTGAGATTAGGATTAAGTGTAGGTTTAGGTTTAGGGATTTAAGAATACATTAAGGTTTAGGTTTAGGTTTAGGGATTTGAGAATAGGTTTAGGTTTAAGTTTAGGGATTTGAGAATAGGTTTAGGTTATAGGTTTAGGTTTAGGTTAAGGTTATAGGTTTAGGTTTAGGTAAAGTTTATAAGTTTAGGTGAAGTTTATAGGTTTAGGTTTAGGTTAGGTTATAGGTTTTTGGTTAAGGCTTAGGTTATAGTTATAGGTTTTGGAATTTGAGAATAGGCTTAGGTTATAAGTATAGGTTTAGGTTAGGTTATAGGTTATAGCTTTAAGGAATTGAGAATAGGTCAAGGTTTAGGTTTAGGAAATCGGGTTCGGGTTCGGGATCGAGTTTAGGTTTGGCTTTTCAAGTTTAGGTTTATATTTAGGCTAGGGAGTTGAGATTAGGATTAGGTGTAGGTTTAGGTTTAGGGATTTGAGAATACGTTAAGGTTTAGGTTTAGGTTTAGGGATTTGAGAATAGGTTTAGGTTATAGGTTTGGGTTCAGGTTTAGGGATTTGAGAATAGTTTTAGGTTATAGGTTTAGGTTTTGTTAAGGTTATAAGTTAAGGTTATATGTTAAGTTTTAGGTTATAGGTTTAGGTTTAGGTGAAGTTTAAAGGTTTAGGTTTAGGTTAGGTTATAGGTTTTTGGTTAAGGTCTAGGTTATAGTTATAGGTTTTGGAATTTGAGATTAGGTTTAGGTTATAAGTATAGGTTTAGGTTAGGTTATAGGTTATAGCTTTAGGGAATTGAGAATATGTCAAGGTTTAGGTTTAGAAAATCGGGTTCGGGTTCGCGATCAGGTTTAGGTTTGGGTTTTGAAGTTTAGGTTTAGGTTTAGGCTAGGGAGTTGAGATTAGGATTAGGAGTAGGTTTAGGTTTAGGGATTTGAGAATACATTACGGTTTAGGTTTAGGTTTAGGGATTTGAGAATAAGTTTAAGCTATAAGCTTAGGTTTAGGTTTAGGGATTTGAGAATAGGTTTAGGTTATAAGTTTAGGTTTAGGTTAAGGTTAAGGTTTTAGGTTTAGATTTAGGTGAAGTTTATAGGTTTATGTTTAGGTTAGGTTATAAGTTTTTGGTTAAGGTTTAGGTTATAGTTATAGGTTTTGGGATTTGAGAATAGGTTTACGTTATAAGTATAGGTTTATGTTAGGTTATAGGTTATAGCTTTAGGGAATTGAGAATAGGTCAAGGTTTAGGTTTAGGAAATCGGGTTCGAGTTCGGGATCGGGTTTAGGCTTGGGTTTTCAAGTTTAAGTTTAGGTTTAGGCTAGGGAGTTGAGATTAGGATTAGGTGTAGGTTTAGGTTTAGGGATTTGAGAATACATTAAGGTTTAGGGATTTGAGAATAGTTTTAGGTTATAGGTTTAGGTTTAGGTTTAGGGATTTGAGAATAGGTTTCGGTTATAGGTTTAGGTTTAGGTTATTCTCAAATTCCTGAACCTAAACCCAAACCTATTCTCAAATCCCAAAACCAATAACCTAAACCTTAACGTATTCTCAAATTAAACCTAAACCTACACCTAATCCCAATCTCAACTCTCAAGCCTAAACCTAAACCTAAACATGAAAACCCAAACCTAAACCCGGTCCCGAACCCGAACCCGATTTTCTAAACCTAAACCTTGACCTATTCTGAATTCCTTAAAGCTATAACCTATAACCTATCCTAAACCTATAACTATAACCTAAACCTAAACATATAACCTTAAGCTTAACATATAACCTTAACCTAAACCTAAACCTATTCTCAAATCCCTAAACCTAAACCTAAACCTATTCTCAAATCCCAAAACCTATAACTATAACCTAAACCTAAACCTATAACTTATAACCTATAACCTAACCTAAACCTAAACCTATAAACTTAACCTAAGCCTAAACCTATAGCCTTAACCATAACATATAACCGTAACCTAAACCTAAACTTATAACCCAAACCTATTCTCAAATCCCTAAACCTAAACCTAAACCTATAACCTATACCTATTCTTAAATTCTGAAACCTAAACCTAAACCTTAATATATTCTCAAATGCCTAAACTTAAACCTACACATAATCCTAAACTCAACTCCTTAGCCTAAACCTGAACCTAAACTTGAAAACTCAAACCTAAATCCGGTCCCGAACCTGATTTTCTAAACTGAAACCTTGACCTATTCTCAATGCCCTAAAGCTATAACCTATAACCTAACCTAAACTTATACTTATAACCTAAACCTATTCTCAAATCCCAAAACCTATAACTATAACCGAAACCTTAACCAAAAACCTAAAACCTAACCTAAACTTAAACCTATAAACTTCACCTAAACCTAAACCTATAACTTAAAACTTAACATATAACCTTAACCTATAACCTTAACTTAAACCTAAACCTATAACCTAAACCTATTCTCAAATCCCTAAACCTAAACCCAAACCCATAACCTAAACCTATTCTCAAATCCCAAAACTTAAACCTAAACCTTAATGTATTCTAAAATACCTAAACCTAAACCTACACCTAATTTTAATCTCAACTCCCTAGCCTAAACCTAAATGTAAACTTGAAAACCCAAACCTAAACCCGGTCCCGAACCCGAACCCAATTTTCTAAACCTAAACCTTGACCTATTCTCAATTCCCTAAAGTTATAACCTATTCTCATTTCCCTAAAGCTATAACCTATAACCTAACCTAAACCTTTACTTATAACCTAAAACTATTCTCAATTCTCAAAACCTATAACTATAACCTAAACCTAAACCTAAACCTACAAACTTAACATAAACCTAAACCTATAACCTTAACCTTAACATATAACCTTAACTTAAACCTAAACCTATAACCTAAACCTATTCCCAAATCCCTAAACCTAAACCTAAACCTATAACCTAAACCTATTCTCAAATCCCAAAATCTATAACCTAAACCTTAGCGTATTCTCAAATGTCTAAACCTAAACCTACACCTAATCCTAATCTCAACTCCCTAGCCTAAACCTAAACCTAAACTTGAAAACTCAAACCTAAACCCGGTCCCGAACCCGAACCCGATTTTCTAAACCTAAACCTTGACATATTATCAATTCCTTAAAGCTATAACCTATAACCTAGACCTAAACATATAACCTTAAGCTTAACATATAACCTTAACCTAAACCTAAACCTATTCTCAAATCTCTAAACCTAAACCTAAACCTATAACCTAAACCTATTATCAAATCCCAAAACCTATAACTATAACCTAAACCTAAACCTATAACCTAAACCTAAACCTATAACCTATAACCTATAACCTAACTTAAACCTAAACCTATAAACTTAACCTAAACCTAAACCTATAACCTTAACCTTAACATATAACCCTAACCTAAACCTAAACTTATAACTCAAACCTATTCTCAAATCCCTAAACCTAAACTTAAACCTATAATCTAAACCTATTCTCAAATCCCAAAACCTATAACCTAAACCTTAATGTATTCTCAAATGCCTAAACCTAAACCTACACCTAATCCAAATCTCAACTCCCTAACATAATCCTAAACCAAAACTTGAAAACCCAAACCTAAACCCGGTCCCGAACCCGAACCCGATTTCCTAAACCAAAACCTTGACCTATTTTCAATGCCCTAAAGCTATAACCTATAACCTAACCTAAACTTATACTTATACCCTAAACCTATTCTCAAATCCCAAAACCTATAACTATAACCTAAACCTTAACCAAAAACCTATAACCTAGCCTAAACCTAAACGTATAAACTTCACTTAAACCTAAACCTATAACCTAAAACTCAACATATAACCTTAACCTATAACCTTAACTTAAACCTAAACCTATAACCTAAACCTATTCTCAAATCCCTAAACCTAAACCCAAACCTATAACCTAAACCTATTCTCAAATCACAAAACCTATAACCTAAACCTTAATGTATTCTCAAATGCTTAAACCTAAACCTACACCTAATCCTAATCTCAACTCCCTATCCTAAACCTAAACCTAAACTTGAATACCCAAACCTAAACCCGGTCCCAAACCCGTACCTGATTTCCTAAACCAAAACCTTGACCTATTCTCAATGCCCTAAAGCTATAACCTATAACCTAACCTAAACTTTTACTTATAGCCTAAACCTATTCTCAAATTCCAAAACCTATAACTATAAACTAAATCTTAAGTAAGAACCTATAACCTAACCTAAACCTAAACGAATAAACTTCACCTAAATCTAAACCTATAACCTAAAACTTAACACATAACCTTAACCTATTACCTTAACTTAAAACTAAACTTATAACCCAAACCTATTCTCAAATCCCTAAACCTAAAACTAAATCTATAACCTAAACCTATTCTCAAATCACAAAACCTAAACCTAAACCTTAACGTATTATCAAATGCCTAAACTAAACCTATACCTAATCCTAATCTTAACTCTCTATCCTAAACCTAAACCTAAACTTGAAAACCCAAACCTAAACCCGGTCCCGAACCCGAACCCGATTTCCTAAACCTAAACTTTGACCTATTCTCAATTCCCTAAAGTTATAACCTATTCTCATTTACCTAAAGCTATAACCTATAACCTAACCAAAACCTGTACTTATAACCTAAACCTATTCTCAAATCCCAAAATCTATAACTATAACCTAAACCTAAACCTAAACCTATAAACTTAACTAAAACATAAACCTATAACCTTAACCTTAACGTATAACCTTAACTTAAACCTAAACCTATAACCTAAACCTATCCTCAAATCCCTAAACATAAACCTATTCTTAAATCCCAAAACCTATAACATAAACCTTAATGTATTCTCAAATGCCTAAACCTAAACCTACACCTAATCCTAATCTCAACTCCCTAGCCTAAACTTAAACCTAAACTTGAAAACCCAAACCAAAACCCGTTCATGAACCCAAACCCGATTTCCTAAACCTAAACCTTGACCTATTCTCAATTCCCTAAAGTTATAACCCGTAACCTAACCTAAACGTATAACTATAACCTAAACCTAAACCTATAACCTTAAACTTAACATATAACCTAAACCTAAACCTAAACCTATAACCTAAACTTATTCTCAAATCCCAAAACCTAAACCTAAACCTATAACCTAAACCTATTCTCAAATCCCAAAACCTATAACTATAACCTAAACCTAAACCTATAACCTATAACTTATAACCTAACCTAAACTTAAACCAATAAACTTAACCTAAACCTAAACCTATAACCTTAACCTTAACATATAACCCTAACCTAAACCTAAACTTATAACCCAAACCTATTCTCAAATCTCTAAACCTAAACCTAAACCTATAACCTATACCTATTCTCAAATCTCTAAACCTAAACCTAAACCTTAATTTATTTTCAAATGCCTAAACCTAAACCTACACCTAATCCTAATCTCAACTCCCTAGCCTAAACCTAAACTTAAACTTGAAAACCCAAACCTAAACCCCGTCCCTAACCCGAACCCGATTTCCTAGACCGAAACCTTGACCTATTCTCAATGCCCTAAAGCTATAACCTATAACATAACCTAAACTTATACTTATAACCTAAACCTATTCTCAAGTCCCTAAACCTATAACTATAACCTAAACCTTAACCAAAAACCTATAACTTAACCTAAACTAAACCTATAAACTTCAACTAAACCTAAACCTATAACCTAAAACTTAACATATAACCTTAACCTATAACCTTAACTTAAACCTAAACCTATTCTCAAATCCCTAAACCTAAACCCAAACCTATAACCTAAACCTATTCTCAAATCCCAAAACCTATAACCTAAACCTTAAAGTATTCTCAAATGCCTAAACCTAAACCTATACCTAATCCGAATCTCAACTCCCTGGCCTAAACCTAAACCTAAACTTGAAAACCCAAACCTAAACTCGGTCCCGAACCTGAACCCGATTTCCTAAACGAAAACCTTGACCTATTCTCAATGCCCTAAATCTATAACCTATAACCTAACCTAAACTTATACTTATAACCTAAACCTACTCTCAAATTTCAAAACCTATAACTATAACCTAAACCTTAACCAAAAACCTATAACCTAACCTAAACCTAAACCTATAAACTTCACCTAAACTTAAACCTATGACCTAAAACTTAACACATAACCTCAACCTATAACCTTAACTTAAACCAAAACTTATAACCCAAACCTATTCTCAAATCCCTAAACCTAAACCTAAACCTATAACCTAAACCTATTCTCAAAT
This sequence comes from Magnolia sinica, assembly GCF_029962835.1. Classification (NCBI taxonomy): domain Eukaryota; kingdom Viridiplantae; phylum Streptophyta; class Magnoliopsida; order Magnoliales; family Magnoliaceae; genus Magnolia; species Magnolia sinica. Next base: position 121,638,159 of record NC_080573.1, read on the forward strand.
CCCAAAACCTATAACCTAAACATTAATGTATTGTCAAATGCCTAAACATAAACTTACACCTAATCCTAATCTCAACTCCCTAGCCTAAACCTAAACCTAAACTTGAAAACCCAAACCTAAACCCGGTCCCGAACCCAAACCTGATTTTCTAAACTTAAACCTTGACCTATTCTCAATTCCCTAAAGCTATAACCCATAACCTAACATAAACTTATAACTATAACCTAAACCTAAACCTATAACCTTAAGCTTAACATATAACCTTAACTTAAACCTAAACTTATAACCTAAACCTATTCTCAAATCCCTAAACCTAAACCTAAACCTATAACCTAAACCTATTCTCAAATCACAAAACCTATAACTATAACCAAAACCTAAACTTATAACCTATAACCTATAACTTAACCTAAACCTAAACCTATAAACTTAACCTAAAACTAAACCTATAACCTTAACCTTAATATATAACCTTAACTTAAACCTAAACTTATAACCCAAACCTATTCTCAAATCCCTAAACCTAAATCTAAACCTATTCTCAAATCTCAAAACCTATAACCTAAACCTTAATATATTCTCAAATGCCTAAACCTAAACCTACACCTAATCCTAATCTCAACTCCCTAGCTTAAACCTAAACCTAAACTTGAAAACCCAAACTTAAACCCAGTCCCGAACCCGAACTACATTTCTTAAACCGAAACCTTGAGTTATTCTCAATTCCCTAAAGCTATAACCTATAACCTTACCTAAACTTATACTTATAACCTAAACCTATTCTCAAATTCCAAAACCTATAACTATAACGTAAACCTGAACCATAAACCTATAACCTAACGTAAACCTAAACCTATAAACTTCACCTAAATCTAAACCTATAACCTTAACATTAACATATAACCTTGACCTAAACCAAAACCTATAACCTAAACCTATTCTCAAATCCCTGAAGCTAAACCTAAGCCTATAACCTAAACTTACCAAATTCCAAAACCGATCCTAAACCTTAATGTATTTCAAATCCTAAACCTAAACCTACACCTAACCTAACTAACTCCCTAGCCTAAACCTAAACCTCCAACTAATCCTAAACCTATAACCATCCCGAACCCGAACCCCATTTCTTAAACCTAAACCTTACCTATTCTCAATTCCCTAAAATAAACCTAAACCTAACCTAAACCTATCTAAACTTAAACCTAAACCTAAACTTAAGTTAAATTAACCTTAACCTAAACCTAAACCTATAACCTAAACCTACTCCAATGCTAAAACTAAACCATAACCTAAACCTATTCTCAAATCCCAAAACCTATAACTATAACCTAAACCTAAACCTATAACCTTAAACCCCTTAAACCTAAACCTTAAACTTAACATAAATTTAAACCTAAACCTTAACCTTAACTATAACCCAACCTAAACTAAACTTATAACCCAAACCTATTCTCAAATCCAAACCTAAACCTAAACCTAAACCTATACCTATTCTAAACCCTAAACCTAAACCTAAACTTAATAACTAAACCTAAACCTAAACCTAACCTAACATAATCCAACTCCCTAACCTAAACCAAACCTAAACTTAAAACCCAAACCTAAACCCCCCAACCCAACCCACCTAAACCAAACCTTAGATTCTCAATGCCCTAAACTAAACCTAAACCTAACCTAAACTTATCACCTAACCTAACCTAAACTTAAACCCAAAACCTAAACTTAAACAAAACCTTTAAAAAACCTTAACCTAATCTAAACCTAAACCTATAAACTTACCTAAACCTAAACCTAAACCTAAAACAAATATAACCTTAACCTAAACCTTAACCAAAACCTAAACCTAAACCTAAAACCTAAACCTAAACTTAAACCCAAACCTATAACCTAAACCTATTTAAACCCTAAACCTAAACTAAACCAATTATTCTCAAATCCCTAAACCTAAACCTAACCTAACCTAATCCTAAATCTACCTAAACCTAAACCTAAATTGAAAACCCAAACCTAAACCCACCCAACCCAACCCATTTCATAAACCTAAACCCGACCTTTAAAAAGCAAACCTTAACCTAACCAAACCATCTTAAACCTAAACCTATTCTCAAATCCCAAAATATAACTATAACCTAAACCTTAACTAAAACCTATAACCTAAAACCTAAACCTATAACTTTACCTAAACCTAAAAACAACATTAACCCCTAAACCTATAACCTAAACCTATTCTCAAATTCCTAAACCTAAACCTATAACCTAAACCTATTCTCAAATCCCAAAACCTATAAATATAACCTAAACCTAAACCTATAACCTAACCTAAACCTAAACCTATAAACTTAACCTAAACCTATAACCTTAACCTTAACATATAACCTTAACCTAAACCTAAACCTATAACCTAAAACTATTCTCAAATCCCTAAACCTATACACAAACCTATAACCTAAACCTATTCTCAAATCCCAAAACCTAAACCTAAACCTTAATGTATTCTCAAATGCCTAAACCTAAACCTACACCTAATCCTAATCTCAACTCCCTAGCCTAAACCTAAACCTAAACTTGAAAACCCAAACCTAAACCTGGTCCCAAACCTGAACCCGATTTCTAAACAGAAACCTTAACCTATTCTCAACCTAAAGCTATAACCGATAACCTAACCTAAACTTATACTTATAACCTAAACCTATTCTCAAATCCCAAAACCTATAACTATAACCTAAACCTTAACCAAAAACCTATAACCTAACCTAAACCTAAACCTATAAACTTCACCTAAACCTAAACCTATAACCTAAAACTTAACATATAACCTTAACCTAAACCTAAACCTATAACCTAAAACTATTCTCAAATCCCTAAACCTAAACCCAAACCTATAACCTAAACCTATTCTCAAATCCCTAAACCTAAACCTAAACCTTAATGTATTCTCAAATCCCTAAACCTAAACCTACACCTAATCCTAATCTCAACTCCTTAGCCTAAACCTAAACCTAAACTTGAAAACCCAAACCTAAACCCGATCCCGAACCCGAACCCGATTTCATAAACCTAAACCTTGACCTATTCTCAATTCCCTAAAGCTATAACCTATAACCTAACCTAAACCTATACTTATAACCTAAACCTATTCTCAAATCCCAAAACCTATAACTATAACCTAAACCTTAACTAAAAACCTATAACCTAACCTAACCTAAACCTAAACTTATAACCTTAACTTAAACCTAAACCTATAACCTAAACCTATTGTCAAATTTCTAAACCTAAACATAAACCTATAACCTAAACCTATTTTCAAATCCCAAAACCTATAACTATAACCTAAACCTAAACCTATAACCTATAACCTAACCTAAACCTAAACCTATAAACTTAACATAAATTTAAACATATAACCTTAACCTTAACATATAACCCTAACCTAAACATAAACTTATAACCCAAACCTATTCTCAAATCCTTAAACCTAAACCTAAACCTATAACTTATACCTATTCTCAAATCCCTAAACCTAAACCTAAACCTTAATGAATTCTCAAATGCCTAAACCTAAACCTACACCTAATCATAATCTCAACTACCTAGCCTAAACCTAAACCTAAACTTGAAAACCCAAACCTAAACCCGGTCCTGAACCCGAACCCGATTTCCTAAACCGAAACCTTGACCGATTCTCAATGCCCTAAAGCTATAACCTATAACCTAACCTAAACTTATACTAATAACCTAAACCTACTCTCAAATCCCAAAACCTATAACTATAACCTAAACCTTAATAAAAAACCTATAACCTAATCTAAACCTAAACCTATAAACTTCACCTAAACCTAAACCTATAACCTAAAACTTAACATATAACCTTAACCTATAACCGTAACCAAAACCTAAACCTATAACCTAAAACTATTCTCAAATCCCTAAACTTAAACCCAAACCTATAACCTAAACCTATTCTCAAATCCCTAAACCTAAATCTAAACCTTAATGTATTCTCAAATCCCTAAACCTAAACCTACACCTAATCCTAATCTCAACTCCTTAGCCTAAACCTAAACCTAAACTTGAAAACCCAAACCTAAACCCGATCCCGAACCCGAACCCGATTTCATAAACCTAAACCTTGACCTATTCCCAATTCCCTAAAGCTATAACCTATAACCTAACCTAAACCTATACTTATAACCTAAACCTATTCTCAAATCCCAAAACCTATAACTATAACCTAAACCTTAACTAAAAACCTATAACCTAACCTAACCTAAACCTATAAGCTTTACCTAAACCTAAACTTATAACCTTAACTTAAACCTAAACCTATAACCTAAACCTATTCTCAAATTCCTAAACCTAAATATAAACCTATAACCTAAACCTATTCTCAAATCCCAAAACCTATAACTATAACCTAAACCTAAACCTATAACCTATAACCTAACCTAAACCTAAACCTATAAACTTAACCTAAACCTAAACCTATAACCTTAACCTTAACATATAACCTTAACCTAAACCTAAACTTATAACCCAAACCTATTCTCAAATCCCTAAACCTAAACCCAAACCTATAACCTAAACCTATTCTCAAATCCCAAAACCTAAACCTAAACCTTAATGTATTCTCAAATGCCTAAACCTAAACCTACACATAATCATAATCTCAACTCCCTAGCCTAAACCTAAACCTAAACTTGAAAACCCAAACCTAAACCCGGTCCCGAACCCGAACCCGATTTCCTAAACCGAAACCTTGACATATTCTCAATGCCCTAAAGCTATAACCTATAACCTAACCTAAACTTATACTTATAACCTAAACCTATTCTCAAATCCCAAAACCTATAACTATAACCTAAACCTTAATCAAAAACCTATAACCTAATCTAAACCTAAACCTATAAAATTCACCTAAACCTAAACCTATAACCTAAAACTTAACATATAACCTTAACCTATAACCTTAACTTAAACCTAAACCTATTCTCAAATCCCTAAACCTAAACCCAAACCTATAACCTAAACCTATTCTCAAATCCCAAAACCTATAACCTAAACCTTAAAGTATTCTCAAATGCCTAAACCTAAACCTATACCTAATCCGAATCTCAACTCCCTGGCCTAAACCTAAACCTAAACTTGAAAACCCAAACCTAAACTCGGTCCCGAACCTGAACCCGATTTCCTAAACGAAAACCTTGACCTATTCTCAATGCCCTAAATCTATAACCTATAACCTAACCTAAACTTATACTTATAACCTAAACCTACTCTCAAATTTCAAAACCTATAACTATAACCTAAACCTTAACCAAAAACCTATAACCTAACCTAAACCTAAACCTATAAACTTCACCTAAACTTAAACCTATGACCTAAAACTTAACACATAACCTCAACCTATAACCTTAACTTAAAACCCTATTCTCAAATCCCTAAACCTAAACCTAAACCTATAACCTAAACCTATTCTCAAATCCCAAAACCTATAACCTAAACATTAATGTATTGTCAAATGCCTAAACATAAACTTACACCTAATCCTAATCTCAACTCCCTAGCCTAAACCTAAACCTAAACTTGAAAACCCAAACCTAAACCCGGTCCCGAACCCAAACCTGATTTTCTAAACTTAAACCTTGACCTATTCTCAATTCCCTAAAGCTATAACCCATAACCTAACATAAACTTATAACTATAACCTAAACCTAAACCTATAACCTTAAGCTTAACATATAACCTTAACTTAAACCTAAACCTATAACCTAAACCTATTCTCAAATCCCTAAACCTAAACCTAAACCTATAACCTAAACCTATTCTCAAATCACAAAACCTATAACTATAACCAAAACCTAAACTTATAACCTATAACCTATAACTTAACCTAAACCTAAACCTATAAACTTAACCTAAAACGAAACCTATAACCTTAACCTTAATATATAACCCTAACTTAAACCTAAACTTATAACCCAAACCTATTCTCAAATCCCTAAACCTAAATCTAAACCTATTCTCAAATCTCAAAACCTATAACCTAAACCTTAATATATTCTCAAATGCCTAAACCTAAACCTACACCTAATCCTAATCTCAACTCCCTAGCTTAAACCTAAACCTAAACTTGAAAACCCAAACTTAAACCCGGTCCCGAACCCGAACTACATTTCTTAAACCGAAACCTTGAGTTATTCTCAATGCCCTAAAGCTATAACCTATAACCTAACCTAAACTTATACTTATAACCTAAACCTATTCTCAAATCCAAAAACCTATAACTATAACTTAAACCTTAACCAAAAACCTATAACCTAACCTAAACCTAAACCTAAAAACTTCACCTAAACCTAAACCTATAACCAAAAACTTAACACATAACCTTAACCTAGAACCTTAACTTAAACCTAAACTTATAACCCAAATCTATTCTCAAATCCCTAAACCTAAACCTAAACCTATAACCTAAACCTATTCTCAAATCCCAAAACTTAAACCTAAACCTTAATGTATTCTCAAATGCCTAAGCCTAAACCTAAACCTACACCTAATCCTAATCCCAACTCCCTAGCCTAAACATAAACGTAAACTTGAAAACCCAAACCTAAACCAGATCCCGAACCCGAACCCAATTTCCTAAACCTAAACCTTGACCTATTCTCAATTCCCTAAAGCTATAACCTATTCTCATTTCCCTAAAGCTATAACCTATAACATAACCTAAACCTGTACTTATAACCTAAACCTATTCTCAAATCCCAAAACCTATAACTATAACCTAAACCTAAACCTAAACCTATAAACTTAACCTAAACCTAAACCTATAACCTTAACCTTAACATATAACCTTAACTTAAACTTAAACCTATAACCTAAACATATTCTCAAATCCCTAAACTTAAACCTAAACCTATAACTTATACCTATTCTCAAATCCTAAAACCTATAACCTAAACCTTAATGTATTCTCAAATGCCTAAACCTAAACCTACACCTAATCTTAATCTCAACTTCCTATCCTAAACCTAAACCTAAACTTGAAAACCCAAACCTAAACCCAGTCTCGAACCCGAACCCGATTTCCTAAACCTAAACCTTGACTAATTCTCAATTCCCTAAAGCTATAACCTGTTCACATTTCCCTAAAGCTATAACCTATAACATAACCTAAACCTGTACTTGTAACCTAAACCTATTCTCAAATCCAAAAACCTATAACTATAACCTAAACCTATATACTTAACCTAAACCTAAACCGATAACCTTAACCTTAACAAATAACCTTAACTTAAACTTAAACCTATAACCTAAACCTATTCTCAAATCCCTAAACCTAAACCTAAACCTATAACCTATACCTATTCTCAAATCTCAAAACCTATAACCTAAACCTTAATGTATTCTCAAATGCCTAAACCTAAACCTACACCTGATCCTAATCTCAACTCCCTAGCCTAAACCTAAACTTAAACTTGAAAACCCAAACCTAAACCCGGTCCCGAACCCGAACCCGATTTCCTAAACCTAAACCTTGACCTATTCTCAATTCCCTAAAGCTATAACTTATAACCTAACCTAAACCTATAACTATAACCCAAACTTAAACTTATAACCTTAAGCTTAACATATAACCTTAACATAAACCTAAACCTATAACCTAAACCTATTCTCAAATCCCAAAACCTAAACCTAAACCTATTCTCAATTCCCAAAACCTATAACTATAACATAAACCTAAACCTATAACCTATAACCTGTAACCTAACCTAAACCTAAACCTATAAACTTAACCTAAACCTAAACCTATAACCTTAACCTTAACATATAATCCTAACCTAAACCTAAACTTATAATCCAAACCTATTCTCAAATCTCTAAACCTAAACATAAACCTATAACCTAAATCTATTCTCAAATCCCAAAACCTATAACCTAAACCTTTATGTATTCTCAAATGCCTAAACCTAAACCTACACCTAATCCTAATCTTAACTCCCTAGCCTAAACCTAAACCTAAACTTGAAAACCCAAACCTAAACCCGGTCCCAAATCCGAACCCGATTTCCTAAACCGAAACCTTAATCTATTCTCAATGCCCTAAAGCTATAACCTATAACCTAACCTAAACTTATACTTACAACCTAAACCTATTCTCAAATCCCAAAACCTATAACTATAACCTAAACCTTAACCAAAAACCTATAACCTAACCTAAACCTAAACCTATAAACTTCACCTAAACCTAAACCTATAACCTAAAACTTAATATATAACCTTAACTTAAACCTAAACCTATAACCAAAATCTATTCTCAAATCCCTAAACCTAAACCCAAACCTATAACCTAAACTTATTCTCAAATTCCAAAACCGATAACCTAAACCTTAATGTATTGTCAAATGCCTAAACCTAAACCTACACCTAATCCTAATCTCAACTCCCTAGCCTAAACCTAAACCTGAACTTGAAAAGCCAAACCTTAACCCGCTCCCGAACACGAACCCGATTTCTTAAACCTAAACCTTGACCTATTCTCAATTCCCTAAAGATATAACCTATAACCTAACCTAAACCTATAGCTATAACTTAAACCTAAACCTATAACATTAAGCTTAATATATAACCTTAACCTAAACCTAAACCTATAACCTAAACCTACTCTCAAATCGCTAAACCTAAACCTATAACCTAAACCTATTCTCAAATCCCAAAACCTATAACTATAACCTATAACCTAACCTAAACCTAAACCTATAAACTTAACATAAATTTAAACCTATAACCTTAACCTTAACATATAACCCTAACCTAAACATAAACTTATAACCCAAACCTATTCTCAAATCCTTAAACCTAAACCTAAACCTATAACCTATACCTATTCTCAAATCCCTAAACCTAAACCTAAACCTTAATGAATTCTCAAATGCCTAAACCTAAACCTACACCTAATCATAATCTCAACTACCTAGCCTAAACCTAAACCTAAACTTGAAAACCCAAACCTAAACCCGGTCCTGAACCCGAACCCGATTTCCTAAACCGAAACCTTGACCGATTCTCAATGCCCTAAAGCTATAACCTATAACCTAACCTAAACTTATACTAATAACCTAAACCTACTCTCAAATCCCAAAACCTATAACTATAACCTAAACCTTAATAAAAAACCTATAACCTAATCTAAACCTAAACCTATAAACTTCACCTAAACCTAAACCTATAACCTAAAACTTAACATATAACCTTAACCTATAACCTTAACCAAAACCTAAACCTATAACCTAAAACTATTCTCAAATCCCTAAACTTAAACCCAAACCTATAACCTAAACCTATTCTCAAATCCCTAAACCTAAATCTAAACCTTAATGTATTCTCAAATCCCTAAACCTAAACCTACACCTAATCCTAATCTCAACTCCCTAGCCTAAACCTAAACCTAAACTTGAAAACCCAAACCTAAACCCGATCCCAATCCCGAACCCGATTTTCTAAACTTAAACCTTGACCTATTCGCAATTCCCTAAAGCTATAACCTATAACCTAACCTAAACCTATACTTATAACCTAAACCTATTCTCAAATCCCAAAACCTATAACTATAACCTAAACCTTAACTAAAAACCTATAACCTAACCTAACCTAAACCTATAAGCTTTACCTAAACCTAAACTTATAACCTTAACTTAAACCTAAACCTATAACCTAAACCTATTCTCAAATTCCTAAACCTAAATATAAACCTATAACCTAAACCTATTCTCAAATCCCAAAACCTATAACTATAACCTAAACCTAAACCTATAACCTATAACCTAACCTAAACCTAAACCTATAAACTTAACCTAAACCTAAACCTATAACCTTAACCTTAACATATAACCTTAACCTAAACCTAAACTTATAACCCAAACCTATTCTCAAATCCCTAAACCTAAACCCAAACCTATAACCTAAACCTATTCTCAAATCCCAAAACCTAAACCTAAACCTTAATGTATTCTCAAATGCCTAAACCTAAACCTACACATAATCATAATCTCAACTCCCTAGCCTAAACCTAAACCTAAACTTGAAAACCCAAACCTAAACCCGGTCCCGAACCCGAACCCGATTTCCTAAACCGAAACCTTGACATATTCTCAATGCCCTAAAGCTATAACCTATAACCTAACCTAAACTTATACTTATAACCTAAACCTATTCTCAAATCCCAAAACCTATAACTATAACCTAAACCTTAATCAAAAACCTATAACCTAATCTAAACCTAAACCTATAAAATTCACCTAAACCTAAACCTATAACCTAAAACTTAACATATAACCTTAACCTATAACCTTAACCAAAACCTAAACCTATAACCTAAAACTATTCTCAAATCCCTAAACCTAAACTCAAACCTATAACCTAAACCTATTCTCAAATCCCTAAACCTAAACCTAAACCTTAATGTATTCTCAAATCCCTAAACCTAAACCTACACCTAATCCTAATCTCAACTCCTTAGCCTAAACCTAAACCTAAACTTGAAAACCCAAACCTAAACTCGATCCCGAACCCGAACCCGATTTCATAAACCTAAACCTTGACCTATTCTCAATTCCATAAAGCTATAACCTATAACCTAACCTAAACCTATACTTATAACCTAAACCTATTCTCAAATCCCAAAACCTATAACTATAACCTAAACCTTAACTAAAAACCTATAACCTAACCTAACCTAAACCTAAACTTATAACCTTAACTTAAACCTAAACCTATAACCTAAACCTATTGTCAAATTTCTAAACCTAAACATAAACCTATAACCTAAACCTATTTTCAAATCCCAAAACCTATAACTATAACCTAAACCTAAACCTATAACCTATAACCTAACCTAAACCTAAACCTATAAACTTAACCTAAACCTAAACCTATAACCTTAACCTTAACATGTAGCCTTAACCTAAACCTAAACTTATAACCCAAACCTATTCTCAAATCCCTAAACCTAAACCCAAACCTATAACCTAAACCTATTCTCAAATCCCAAAACCTAAACCTAAACCTTAAAGTATTCTCAAATGCCTAAACCTAAACCTACACATAATCTTAATTTCAACTCCCTAACCTAAACCTAAACCTAAACTTGAAAACCCAAACCTAAACCCGGTTCCGAACCCGAGCCCGATTTCCTAAACCTAAACCTTGACCTATTCTCAATTCCCTAAAGCTATAACCTATTCTCATTTCCCTAAAGCAATAACGTATAACCTAACCTAAACCTGTACTTATAACCTAAACGTATTCTTAAATCCCAAAACCTATAACTATAACCTAAACCTAAACCTAAACCTATAAACTTAACCTAAACCTAAACGTATAACCTTAACCTTAACATATAACCTTAACTAAACCTAAACCTATAACCTAAACCTATTCTCAAATCCCTAAACCTAAACCTAAACCTATAACCTAAACCTATTCTTAAATTTCAAAACCTATAACCTAAACCTTAATGTATTCTCAAATGACTAAACATAAACCTACACCTAATCCTAATCTCAACTCCCTAGCCTAAACCTAAACCTAAACTTGAAAACCCAAACCTAAAATCGGTCCCGAACCTGAACCCGATTTCCTAAACCTAAACCTTGACCTATTCTCAATTCCCTAAAGCTAGAACCTATAACCTAACCTAAACCTATAACTATAACCTAAACCTATAACCTTAAGCTTAACATATAACTTTAACTTAAACCTAAACCTATTCTCAAATCCCTAAATCTAAACCTAAACCTATAACCTAAACTTATTCTCAAATCCCAAAACCTATAACTGTAACATAAACCTAAACCTATAACCTAAACCTATTCTCAAATCCCAAAACCTATAACTGTAACATAAACCTAAACCTATAACCTATAACCTAACTTAAACCTAAACCTATAAACTTAACCTAAACTTAAACCTATAACCTTAACCTTAACATATAACCTTAACCTAAACCGATAACTATAACCCAAACCTATTCTCATATCCCTAAACCTAAACCTAAACCTATAACCTATACCAATTCTCAAATCCCTAAAGTTAAACCTAAACCTTAATGTATTCTCAAATGCCTAAACCTAAACCTACACCTAATCCTAATCTCAACTCCCTAGCCTAAACCTAAACCTAAACTTGAAAACCCAAACCTAAACCCGGTCCCGAACCCGAACCCGATTTTCTAAACCTAAACCTTGACCTATTCTCAATTCCCTAAAGCTATGACCTATAACCTAACCTAAACCTATAACTATAACCTAAACCTATTCTCAAATCCCTAAATCTAAACCTAAACCTATAACCTATACCTATTCTCAAATCCCTAAACCTAAACCTACACCTAATCCTAATCTCAACTCCCTAGCCTAAACATAAACCTAAACTTGAAACCCAAACCTAAACCCGGTCCTGAACCTGAACCCGATTTCATAAACCGAAACCTTGACCTATTCTCAACACCCTAAAGCTATAACCTATAACCTAGCCTAAACTTATATTTATAACCTAAACCTATTCTCAAATCCTAAAACCTATAACTATAACTTAAACCTTAACCAAAAACATATAACATAGCCTAAACCTAAACCTATAAATTTAATATAAACCTAAACTTATAACCTTAACCTTAACATATAACCTTAATTTAAACCTAAACTTATAACCTAAACCTATTCTCTAATCCCTAAACCTAAACCTAAACCTATAACCTAAACCTATTCTCAAATCCCAAAACCTATAACCTAAACCTTAATGTATTCTCAAATGCTTAAACCTAAACCTACATCTAATCATAATCTCAACTCCCTAGCCTAAACCTAAACCTAAACTTGAAAACCCAAACCTAAATCCGGTCCCGAGCCCGAACCCGATTTCCTAAACCTAAACCTATAACTATAACCAATTTCCTAAAGCTATAACCTATAACCTAACCTAAACCTATACTTATAACCTAAACCTATTCTCAAATCCCAAAACCTATAACTATAACCTAAACCTATACCTATAACCTTAAGCTTAACATATAACCTTAACCTAAACCTAAACTTATAACCTAAACTTATTCTCATCCCTAAACCTAAACCTAAACCTATAACTTAAACCTATTCTCAAATCCCTAAACCTAAACCTAAACCTATAACTTAAACCTATTCTCAAATCCTTAAACATAAACCTAAACCTTAATGTATTCTCAAATACTAAACCTAAACCTAAACCTATAACCTATAACCTATAATCTATAACCTAAACTCAAATCCCTAAACCTAAACCTACACCTAATCCTAATCTCAACTCCAATTCCCTAAACTTAAACCTAAACTTATACCTAGTCTCTATTCCCTAAATCTAAACATATAACCTAAACCTATAACATAGCCTAATCTTAAAGCTATTTCCGTAAACTGACTCTAGTCATTTCATTGTAGACATGGATAAGAGTTGGATGCGAGCTAAGAACAGGTATGGCCCAAAGTATAAGCAAGGGGTTCAAGAGTTCATAAAATTTGTGCGAAATCGAGCAGATTCAAGGAATAGGATTAGGTGTCCATGTCGAAAATGCAAGAACATGATATATAAGACTTTAGACAAAGTAGAGGATGATTTGTTCATAGTTGAGATTGACTAGGGTTACACTTGGTGGATCTATCATGGTAAAGATATGACCCATAGAGTTGAGCCCTCCAAAGTCCTTGTTGACCCAATTGTGCCGGATGACAAGGATAAAGATGTTGACGAAATACAGGATCTGATAAGGGATGTGTTCAGGGGAACAACTGCGGATACTGATTTTGCAGCGATAAGCAGTAGCCAAGATATTCCTCCAATGGGTGATGTCGAATCAGAAAAGTTTAGTAGGTTGTTGATGGAAGCAGAACGTCCACTTTATCCGGGGTGTGAGAACTTTTTCAAGTTGAATTTTCTTACAAAGTTACTTCATTTGAAAATAATAAATCGTTGGAGTAACAAATCGTTTGACATGTTGCTTGAGTTGTTGAAAGAAGCGTTACCGGATGGTGAGACATTGCCAAAGTCTCATTACGAGGTAAAAATATTAATGCGAGACTTGGGCCTTGGTTATGAACTCATACATGTATGTATAAATGATTGTTTATTATATTGGAAAAAGCACGATAAGGCTAAAGAGTGTCAAGAATGTGGAGAGTCTAGGTGGAAGAATGACAGAGCCAGGGGTAAGAAAATCCCGCGAAAGGTGTTAAGGTACTTCCCATTGAAACTCAGATTGCAAAGATTGTTTATGTCTCGTAAGACGGCTGAAGATATGAGGTGGCATAAGGAGAAATGCGTTCATAATGATAGTACACTGAGGTACTCTGCGGACGCTAAGCTTAGCAAAATTTTGACAAGCAACATGGCTGGTTTGTAGAGGATTCTCGCAATATTCGACTAGGCCTTACAAGTGATGGTTTTAATCCATTTGGTAATATGAGTAGCTCGTACAGTATGTGGCCAGTGGTACTTATGCCCTATAATTTACCTCCTTGGTTGTGTATGAAGGAGTCATTTTTCATGATGTCATTACTTATTCCTGAACCCAGGTCACCTGGGAATGACATTGATGTGTATTTACGACCGTTAGTAGACGAGTTAAACGAGTTGTGGAGTCAAGGTGTACAAACATATGATACATTTGCAGGACAGACATTTCGATTGTATGCAGCGGTCTTGTGGATAATAAGTGACTTTCTCGCATATGAAAATTTATCTAGGTGGTGCACGAAGGGCAAGTTGGCTTGTCCTACATGTGGTATTGAGACTTGCTCATTGTCATTGAAGCATGGTAGGAAAACATGTTATATGGGCCATCATCGCTTCCTTCCGAGCAATTATAGTTGGCGTAGGAAGACGATGATCTTTGATGGCAAACAAGATCATAAGCCACCTCCGAAAGAGCTATCTGGAAAAAACGTGATACAACAACTAAGTAACATTGGAGAGGTTAGATTTGGTAAGACATCGCACTTGAAGAAGAGGAAACGTACAGTATTGGACTATAACTGGAGAAAAAAGAGCATCTTTTTTGAGTTGCCCTATTAGAGTGATCTGAAATTGCAACACAACTTGGATGTCATGCATATTGAGAAAAATATATGTGACAATGTCTTTGGAACATTGATGAACATAGAGAAGAAAATAAAAGACAGTTTTAAGACTCGATTGGATCTACAAGAAATGAGTTTTAAGGAAAGAGTTGCACTTGCAACCACATGAAAATTCATATACTATACCAGCAGCCTGCTACACATTGACAAAACTAGAGAGAAAGCGTTTATGTGAATGGTTGAGATCGGTGAAGTTTTTCGATGGGTATGCGTCAAACATATCTCGGCGCGTAAACGTTACGGACTGTAAGGTAAAAGGAATGAAAAGTCATGATTGTCACGTCCTTCTCCAATGCCTACTACCGGTTGCGATTCGTGGATTCTTGAGCAAGGATATCAGTGCGGTACTGATTGAGTTGGGGATATTCTTTAAAGATTTGTGTTCGAGATCGTTGAATGTAGATGTTATTAAACGACTAGAGAGGGACATTGCCGTAATCCTTTGCAAACTTGAAAGAATATTTTCACCTGCATTTTTTGATGTCATGGTACACCTAGCGATTCACTTACCGCACGAGGCGAAGCTTGCAGGCCCAGTACAATATCGTTGGATGTATCCAATCGAAAGGTGGTACCAATATGTTAAAATTTTTATTCATTTCATAAACTACATATATCCATGTTTTCATACGTATAACATAATAGTTTTGTGTATAGACACCTTCACACACTGAAACGATTTGTGAGGAATAAGGCACGACCGGAGGGGTCGATAGCTGAAGCGTACATTGATAATGAGTGCCTTACATTTTGCTCCATGTATCTTCATGGCATAGGGACTAGATTCAACCGAGAAGATCGGAATGCCGATGAAGGGCAAGAGCATGAACAAGGACCCATATCTGTATTTGCACATAACGTTTGTCCTTTAGGATCCCCGACGTTTCAGAATATGGACCTTAAGGATCTAGCAAAGGTGCGGTGGTATGTGTTGCATAATTGTGAAGAAATAGAGTCATACTTGGAGTAAGTCTTCCCTCGATTATTATTTTCTCTACATACGATTATCTTAATGTTTCTTGCTGATGACATGCCATTTATGTGTAGCGAACACATAGACGAGATGAAGTCTAAATTTTCTACAAATTATGATCGAATGCATCAGGATCATTTTCCAGAATGGTTCGCCAACCGTGTAAGATTTTACATTGTATCTAACCACACTTAGCATTTTCGTTGTATTGCACATTATTTCAACTTATGAAAATCCCTAAACAATTATATTCTGTATATGATAATAGATGAAGACGTTGCGCACAAGCAACTCTGCGGATGCGTCTGATGTATTATACTCACTGGCATGTGGCCCTGATAGACGTGTATCTAGATATACAGGTTGTATTGTAAACGAGATTCGATTCCACACCGAAGAACGTGAGAAGTACAGGACCACACAAAATAGTGGGGTGGTTGTGAAGGGAACAAATGAGGAGGATGAAATTGACTTTTATGGCATTTTGACAGATTTATTGAGCTGAGTTATTGTATGAGAAAGCGGGTGTACTTATTTAGATGTGATTGGTGGGACATTGGAAATAAGAAGTTGGGAATACAGACTGACAACTACTTTACGAGCGTAAATTTATCTCAGAAGTGGTTTAAGGACGACCCATTTGTCCTCTCCAGCCAAGCCGAACAAGTATTTTACCTCGCTGATACCAAGTTAGGCAGCTCTTGGCACGTGGTGCAGAAAATAAAGCCCAGGAACGTATTTGACGTTCCCATACCAGAAGTTGAAGATAGCGAGGACAGAAGAAATGACACGTTTAGGGTTAAAGAAGCATATCAAGAAGACATGTCATCTAGGGATACAGGGATTGATTCAAGTGTTGATATTGATGTGGTGCAATTAGATAGAGATGATGTGTCACCTGATCATGTTGATGCCTCAATAATACGTGATATTGTTACAGATGATAGCGGTTTCATTGATGACGACGTTACGGACAATGAGGATGAAATACTAATCAGTGATAGTGATGGTGAAGAAATAGCTCTAAGCGATAATGATACAGATGACGATTATTAAATGTATACATGATTTACATGTCATTTTTTAATTCGAATAATGTATATATTCCATGTATACATAAAAATTATAAGTCATGATTAATTCTTTTTATTGACTTGTTTATAATCCACATTTGTAGTTGAGTCAATTTCTGATCATGTCCTCCTTAAACCGGAGCGTAGCAGAATCACGCAACATACTTCATCAGCTGTTGCAGATGGATGTTTCGGTCCTATCTTCTTCTGGTAGGGCCATAGAGATACCCGGTCTGGTCGATGAGTGTAGAGTGGAATATATCGACGATGACTCAGAGGAAAAATTATGCTATCTCAAAGAAATTTCGGGGCTGATGAAGATATATAACTGCGGGAAATGAGATATGGAAGATGCGACTCTGTAAGCTGACATGTTAGCTGGCATGTTAGATATCTCCTATTGTGACTGGCATGTTAGCTGTAAATATGTCGAGTGCTTCACACGAAATGACATATGCTTCTGAAGCATACGATAGCTTACGCAGGGAGTACTTCAGATAGTTTACCTCAAAGTTATTTCGTATTACAACAAAATATGTGTATTTAATATAGAATGACAATGTATAATGAAATTTTCAATGATTATAAATTAAAATTTATAGTTTTATTATATTCTGGTTGCATTATAGTGTAATGGTCTAATCATATTTTATTCATCTTTCTAAGCATAAACACATGCATTGTACCGTCAACACTACTTGTACAATGTTTTAGTATATTCCACTTGTATTAACATTATTTAAATTTATAAGTTCGTAGCTCGCACATATTCAGTGATGGCACCAGGTGGGAGACTATGTCGTTCGCGCACTGGATCTACCCCTTCTACTCGTGAAGTGACGGAGCCAGCATCTCCGTCACATGTTGCATCGCAATCATCTGATCCCTCAGTCGCGCATACACTGGACACTGCATGTAAGTCTAGGCGTATATTTCTTTTAATGATTTCTGTTTATGTTTAAACTTACATATTTCTTTTCCAACAGCGTCGTCAACCAGCCGACGAGGATGTGGACCCACGCGCGGGTTGCTTTTAGAGCGACTTACGCGTAAGGGTAGGGTGACGGTAGAGTTCCCACAGGACTGCATTAGACCTGTTGGGAACAATGCCATGTTGTTTACATCGGAGGTCGGTGTCTTATGCCGATCTCTGATCCCCCCACCACTCCCCATTGGGGAGACGTGACAGATGATGTGCGGCAGCTCATCCGTCAGCGCCTTCAGGTAAATTTTAGTAAATTAAAATTTATTTTATAAAAGTTCATTTACAGTTAAGTTATTTTCTTAATAAGTTTATTATCTTAATATATTATTTACGAAACTGCAAGATAAATTTGACTTGGATTTGAGTGATCCGCACATCTCTCATGCCGTCGATGACATGATGAAGGAGCGGTTCAAGGATTACCGCAGTAAGTTACACCGGCAATACAAGCGGTGCATGAGCCACGAGGAGGCCGTATAGTCCGAACCACTGCATGTGATCGATAAGGACTAGCGGATACTCTGCGATAGGTTTTCTTCTGATTCTTTTCAGGTAATATTTACATATTTATGATATCTTAACATAATAATTAAATTCATAATTAATAACAATGTATTATGAATAATGTGTTGAGAAAAGGAGCAAAATAAATTCTGACAATAGAGGAAAGTTAGAAGTGAACCACATAGCTGGTTCAAAGTCATTTGTACGACTTCGTCACGACATGGTAAGAAAGTACTGGTAATTATTATGTTTATATATTATTTTCATGCATTTATATTAATTCTATTGTCTTTTCGATTGCGCAGCGAGATTCCGTCACTTGGTAGGAGCCCGGACCAGTAGACTTCTACAAAGGGACTCACTGTCGGCAGGCGACAGGATCTTGGGTACATCCTAGAGCCAGCGAGATTTGGGTAAAGATCCTTACATTGTAAAATTTATTTGCATTAAATTATAATAATGTCATTTATTATGAAAATTCATATGTTTTCATTACAGGAGGAGATGAACACCTTACGCAGTCAGCCCACTCTCGATAGTACTCAGCGGAGTGAGCCAGAGATCCTGAGTCAGGTGCTTGGCACCCATTCTGGATATATGCGTGGGTTTGGCCATGGTGCCAAGCTCATGGCACCCGCTAGAGCTGCCTCCAGCCGATCCATCGTTGTTGGCGACAGCGCCATACGCCGAGCTGATACTGCAGAGAGAGAGGTTCAGCAGCTACGGGTCATCGTCGATGACATCAAAGATCAGCTGGACAGATAGAGGGAGGAGCAGGCGAGGCAGAGGGAGGAGCAGGAGAGGAGGATGGAGGAGGAGCTGGCGACGCGGAGGGAGGAGCAGGAGAGGAGGATGGATGATCAGCTGGCGAGGTAGAGGGAGGAGCAAGAGAGGAGGATGAAGGAGATGCGGGTGGATCATGAGCGACGGATGATGGAGATGTTTCAGGCTATCGCTGCACGCTTACCCACTGATGCCCCAGCGCCTCCACCTTCATCTGTGTGATTTTTTTATATATTTGTGTATTATGTTAAGTTTTGAATGAATGTGATGCGGATAAGATTGTTTGTGTTTGGATGAATGTAGTTTATATTTGGGTTTGGGTTAATTTAATTAGATGGATGTGAATGTGAATATGATGAAATATATATATATATATATATATATATATATATATATATATATATATATATATATAATAGGTGTATATCAGGATGAATATGATGAAATATATTGTTAACAGGTGTATATCAGAAATTTTGTGCGAAATTTTAAGCGGTATATTTTTTTAAAAAAAAAAGACTTTTAGCAACGAAAATTTTCGTAGCTAAAAGTATTGTAATTTATTTTTAGCAGCGAAAATCTTCGTTGCTAAAAAGGCTTGTAAAGTTTTTTAGCGATGAAAATTTTCGTTGCTAAAGGTGTAACGAATTTTTTGGTAGCGAAAAGTTTCACTGCTAAAGGTCATGTAAAGGTTTTTTAGCGACAAAAACTATCGTCGCTAGAAAGGAACAAATTTTTAGCAGCGAAACTTTTCGCTGCTAAAATTCTTGTATAGTTTTTTTTGTGACGAAAATATTCGTCGCTACAAAATGAAATACTTTTAGCAGCGAAAATTTTCGCTGCTAAAAGTCTTGTACAGTTTTTTTACGACGAAAACTATCGTCGCTAGAAAGGAACGAAGTTTTAGCAATGAAACTTTTCGCTGCTAAAAGTCTTGTATAGTTTTTTTTGCGACGAAAATATTCGTCACTAAAAACTAAAGTCTTGTATAGTTTTTTTTGTGACAAAAATTTTCATCGCTAAAAGTAGTTCAATTTTTAGCGACGAAAATTTTCGCTGCTAAAAAGTCTTGTATAGGTTTTTTTGCGACGGAAATATTCGTCGCTAAAAACTGAACAATACTTTTAGCAGCAAAAAGTTTCGCTACTAAAAGTCTTGTAAAGTTTTTTTGGCGACGAAACCTTTCGTCGCTAAAAGTAACGACTTTTTAGCAGCGAAAATTTTCGCTACTAAAAGTCTTGTACAGTTTTTTTAGCGACGAAAATTTTCGTCACTAAAAATCTTGCTTTAGCGACGATTTGAATTTTTCGCCGTTAAAATCCATGCACGTCAGTCTTTTAGCGACGAAGTTAGCGACGAAAATTTTCGTCGCTAAATGTATTTAGCTACGAGAATCTGACTTTTAGTGACGAAAATTTTCATCCCTAAAAGGGGTATTTCTTGTAGTGATCTATCGAGGCTAAATATGAAATTGTGGGGGTACACTTTGATACATTTAGATAAACCACTTAACCCATATAGTATAAGTTTAGTTAATAAGTATTTGATAAATGGGTTGACATATATAAAATTGAAAATTTGCACTAAGAAAAATATATGTTGAATGTTATGAATCAAAATGCACATGTTTTACGTTGATGTGTAGGTCTTTAAGACAAGGTATCTGAAATTAAACATATTGCATGTTTTAATGATCAAATTGGTAGCCATCAAATGAATGGTAGAAAGAATATTGGTAGCGGTTTGAATTCATAAGATGATTGTTGAATCATTGAGATTTTTAGGCAATATCCATTCGCATTGAAGGCTAGATTTGAACATTTGAGAATGGTATTCCTATAAGACTATAAGTATATGTAATGAACTGTGTTGTTTTATCATCAACAAATGTATCTAATAGCCAAACTTATGCGTATGGAGCTCATTGTTCGATCTATCGATAAAGATACTTGATAATGAACTTGGACATCTCTCCTCCATATTCAGTTGTCAGATATCCATTGATTGTATTGAATTCTAATCACTAATTGATAAATTGGCCAACCTTTCATGTGTTAAGGAACATATGATAACATGATAATGTTTTGATATGATTACATGAAAATTATAATCTAATTTAGTTGTCATATGTCTATGGCATGACAGATTACTCCAACCTCTTTGTATTGCAGATATAATAAGGTCGATTGACTTTACCACTAGTTAGTTAAATGGTAGGCTAGTGAAGTTGCTTGAATTGTAAGAGTACATTCAAGGATAAGAAAGTTCGTTGTATTTAAAGTCGGTGATACAACTATCATAATAAAAGTGAAGATCAGTATCTGTTATTTGATGGAGTCATAATTGTTGACTATATGAGGTTAGAAATAAGTTCAGTATGCTTTAGCTTGAGATATGAATAATCAAAGAGGGTGCAACTGACTGTCAAAAACTTGATTGAGGAGCAAAATGAGGAATCAACTTAGGCAGAGGCTCATTTATGAGTACCTAGTTGGTGAGGCAATAACTTG
This sequence comes from Magnolia sinica, assembly GCF_029962835.1. NCBI lineage: Eukaryota > Viridiplantae > Streptophyta > Magnoliopsida > Magnoliales > Magnoliaceae > Magnolia > Magnolia sinica. Next base: position 121,660,151 of record NC_080573.1, read on the forward strand.
CCAATACGATGATCCTTAGCTGATCTAAAATGATGATTAGCCACAATGGGACTAAGACATGGCCAAACTCATATAAGAAGAAAGCCTAACAGAGCAAAGACGGGTGGAGGTAAAAGGCCTATGGGTCATAAATCCTCTGACCAAGTGACTATCTAAATGATTAGTTAACGATACATCGAAGGGAATGGGGCTGAGCCTAATATTTGAGCTACCAGTGTTGGCAACCCAACCTCTACGAGTACAGATCTTATTAGATAGGTTCAATGGGTAAACAATAAGACACAAGGTAAATGATTGCACTGATGTAAATGAGCCCCTTCTATGATGTACAGTGCGAGCAGCAATGAAGAAGGATGAGTTTTTGAACTCTTAATGAATCCATAACCATATATTTGGTGGTGTACTCAATTACTATGTACACTTGATGAAATTCACCTATATGGGTGTGGAGGTGGAGGCTGCTTCCTATGAGAATCTAGGTGAATTCTCTAGAGCACTCATGAAATCTAGGTAATGGTGTATGGCTGAAACGCGCACCGAGCCGCAGAATCACTTGTAGTGAAAAAGTTGTGTGAGTGGCATGTACTTGCGATCTACATCAAAAGGAATAAGGTTCAAGATTATGGTGTCACCTGATTCCTGTAGACCTGTCATGTTTACTCTAATGTCGGTTCAAGTCTATAGTGACACCGGCACTATTGCACAACTCTTCCATCTTAACCTGAAATGTCAAAAATTTTGAAATATGTGGGGGATTGTTGTATTTTAAATTATTTTAAAATAATTTAGTGCTTCAAAATATCCATTGGGATGGACCATGGCTATGGCCATAGATGCGCATGTGCCCTATGTGCCCTATGGATGTATCTTTTCACTGAAAGGTTATGTCCTTTCAATTTTTATTTTGAAAAGTTATGTCTTTTAAAGCCTAAGGGTCGCATCATTTGGGTTTAAAACCAATAGTCACAACCCTTTGTGAGAGGGTGTCTTCACAAAGTCTATAAATAGACTTTCTCTCATCTGTTTTAAAATATATAAGAAAAAGTTTGTTTTATATTAAATGTACGGTTTAGGTGTTTTCTAGTTTAGGTTGAGACTACAAAGTGGTTCGAGCCCGTGTACAGTGAGTGCACCGCTGGGACCGGGTCATAGTCGTTGTATCTTGGAGGTCGATTGCTCTGGAAACTTGTTACACTTGGGACGCTATCTAAGGGGAGCAAATTCGATTTCAAGCCAAGTGACTCATGTCACGCCTCGACTTTTATAAACCGATAAGTTTTCTCTTTTTCTCAATTTAAATTTATTTTATTTAAATAGTTTTTCAAACTCCATATCCCAACACTCAATGGGTCACCATTGGAACTTACAGAAAATGGTGACATCCCTGATTTGAAACCAACCCAAGTCAACAGTTCGAAACCTGTGAGTGTTGCTTAGTCGTCTATTGTCTTTGCTGTCTTCAAGGACTTCGAGGCTCCAGCCTGCTGAGGGACCATTGCAAATCTGAAATTTGTGGTTGTACCTGAGTATCGTTATTGTATCTGGTCTTTGCAATTGAATATACATAAAAAGAGTTTCTCTATCTCAAAAACAAAAAAAAAAAAAAAAAAAAAAAGAAACAAAAAAAAAAAAAAAAAAGGAGCACAATAAGTAATAATGCTCCCGGAGCACTTGAACGCAGGGCATTGAATTTATGCATAAGTGGTAAACAGGGATGATATCACAACCATTAATTTCTAATTGCCAAGAGAGAATGGGACATGGTCCAACAATCCACAATACTAGATGGTCGTGCCTTTGACACAAATGAACCCTAACGAAATTGTTTGGATAGTAGAAAAAGAAATAGTGTAATTATTATTTAAGGATGTTTCTTAATATTTCTATGGCTGGTTTACCACACACCACCGACCTGGCTAGTGTGGATACGTGTCGTGCAAAGACTGGCGCTGAGCTGCCAGTTATACCAACGGTTCAAAGGAGATTGAAGTTTCATGGCCCCACAATGATATATTTATTATATCCACACCGTTCATCCATTTGGTGAGATCATTTTAGACCATTAGCCCACAAATGAGTTATATTCAAAGCTTAGGTGGACCACACCACATATAGCACTGGTACAATGATTCTCACTGTTAAAAAATTCATAAGGCCACCATAATGTTTATTTTCCATCCAATCTGTTCATAAGGTCACCCATATATGAACGAAGAGTAAAAAATATATATCATAATGATCTAAAACTTTTTTTACGCCAAAAAGGGTTTCAATGGTAGACGTTCAATCCCCCACTTATTTTCACAGTGTCGTCTACTAGATCCTTGGATACGTGTTATTTTTAGTCTCAAGCCTTACTAAGAGCCCGCCAAATGGACTGACAATTTAGATATAACATATACCTTATGATGGGACCCACAAAACTTGGTGATGTCAGCACATCAGGTAGTTTGGTGGTGTGTGTACACCAGTCAGTCCGCTTGAGGAATTAGCATTGTTCAAACATAGATTCTCATGAATTTTAAAGGTTTGTTTGGATCGCCCGTGAAAATCTCATAAAATTTTCAACTTTTGAAATAATAATATTAGCCAAAATTTTCATCAGGAGAAAAGTCAGTTAGTTCTTTTCTTTATTTTTTTCTTTTCTTTTCTTTTCACATTATTATACATTAGAAATAAAAATTATTTATGAATCTAATAAAAGTCATTTATTAAATGATTAAGATAGTCTCATCAAAGCAAATTTTGATAGGGACTAATAGGTGATAAAGTAGCTAGCTAGATGCATCGGTGGGATTATCGTACACTTAATTATGTCATGTTTGTGTTGAAAGAGTTCACGAGTAGTAAAGCAAACAAATCAATTTATGCATGCATGAATCAACGTAAACATAAAGAGTGCGGTTCATCGATTTCCAGCGCACAGCGGCTTCCCCTGTCCTTGAATTTAATTGGTCCACATCATTTATGCTGACCGCACGTCATGTCAGCGTGACCTGGCCGTGGCCCACCTCGATGTATGCTTTATATATCTACACCCTCCATCCATTTTTTCAGATTCATTGTCCAAAAAATGAAGCGAATACAAATCTCAGGTGGACCACACCACAGGAAACAATCATCACCAAACAGCCACCATAGAAAACTAATTCCTAGTGCCCACCGCACTGTTTATTTGTCATCCAATCGGTTATTGATGAGATCACACAGACCAGATGAAGGAAAAATACAAATATCAGTCAGAGCGGTCACACAGACCAGATGAAGGGAAAATACAAATATCAGTTAGAGCGGTTACACAGACCAAATGAAGGGAAAATACAAATATCAGTCAGAGCGGTCACACACACCAAATGAAGGGAAAATACAAATATCAATTTGATTTAGAACCCTGGTAGCCCACAAAAAATAAAAAAATAATAATAAATAAACAAAAAATACTCCTCAATGACTATTATTTCTTGTGGTGTGGTCAACTTGAGATTTGCATCTATTTCAATTTTTTTTTTGTTCCTTAAAATGAGTTAGCAAAACAAATAGAGGGCATAGATATACAAAGCATACATCAAAGAATGCCTCATGGTCACATCCTACTCACATCCTGGGATATGAGGTTCAACAAAGAAGCATTATTTTTTCAAGACTAGATTGCATAGTGTATCAAGTAGCTCCCATGACAGTATTATGTGCTACTAAACAATCTCCATGGACCCATCATGATAGATATGTCTTATCCATGCCGTCCATCCATATTTTCACCTCATTTTAGGGCATGAGCCCAAAAATGAGGTAGATCCAAATCTCCAGTGGATCACACCGAAACAACAGAGATTGAAAGCTCATCATTAAAAACTTCCTAGGGCCCACTATAATATTTATTTGCCATCCAACCTAGTGATAAAGTAAAAAAGACATAGATGAAGAGAATATAAATATCAACTTGATCCAAAACTTTTATAGCCACCGAAAAGTGTTTTTTTTTTTAATGGTAGGCATCCAATGACCAATTTCTTGTGGTGTAGTCCACCTAATATCTAAATCTATCTTAATTTTGTGTTCATGCACTAAAATGATCCATAAAATGGATGGACGACATGAATAATATGCATACATCATGATAGGGCCTACAAAGCTTTTCCAGTAGTAACACAACCGTCTATGTTGCATGCTATCCAAGGCAATCTGTGTACCGTCCCTCATAGTCACCTGCAAGAGAAAATAGTTAATTGGTGACTTAGGGTAGGCCCTACTATGATATTTATGTAAAAATAAACCCCAACCACTAAGTTTTTCACCGCACGTTAGGCCATGGCCCAAAAATTAATTCCATTTATGATTCACGTTGACTTCTACATATCTAATGGCTAAAGTGGATTTCATACAAGTATGATGGTGGACCCTTTAAAAATCAAGGGTATACATCTCTCTTCCAATTACTTCCTTTAGTGCGGCCCACAAGAATCACATGTCAATATGATTTTGTCTTTATGCCCAATATGATGGATCTTACAAAAACATCATGGTGGGCCCTGTCTAAGTCAATAGTTGTGTCTGGTACAAATCTTTTTTCTAAGTAAACTCCGTGTATAGTTAAAGAGATTCTACCGGACAAAGTGATAGGTTCCACTAGATAAACTAACTGGATTGCAAGATAAAATGATGGACGTCCACTGGACAAAGTGACAGGGTTGCCGAACAAAGCGACGGGATTCTACAAGATAAATTGACAAGATTGTTGGACAAAGTGACGGTATTTCACTAAACAATGTAACAAGGTTCCAATAGACAAAGTGATAGAATTCTACTAGACAAAGTGATGGGTTTTATTAAAAAAAGTGATTGCGTTGCCCGACAAAGTAATGAGGTTCTACTAAGTAAAGTGACGGGGTTGCCAGAAAAAGTGTGATGGTTTCATAAGACAGAGTGATGGGGTTGTCGGACTAAGTGATGTGATTCAACTAGACAAAGTGACAGGTTTACTAAACATAATAATGGGTTCCACTAGATAATGTGGTGGAATTGCTAGACAAAGTGGTGTGATTATAATAGCTAAAGTGATAGGGTTCTATTAGATAAAATGACAAAAATTTACTAAATAATTTGACGGGGTTCTAATGGGTAAAGTGATGGGGTTGCTGGACAAAGTGATAGAATTTCACCGGATAAAGTAGAAGGGTTGCAAAACAAAGTGACAGAATTCCACTACACTAAGGAGATTACTGGACAAAGTGACATGGTTCTATTAAACAAATAGATGAAGTTAATTCTATTAAACAAAGTGACAGGGTTCTTGCCATAGTTCAACTGCTAGATTGAGTGGAGATACCTTGTTTCAACACTCGAGGTCTTTGAATCGATCCCTAGCAGGGGTGGCTAACATGGAGTGTGTGTACTGAAATGGGTGTGTACTAACAAGTTGACTAAAAAAAAAAGAAGTGACGGGTTTCTCCTGAGTAAAGTAATAGAGTTCTATGATACTTCTATATATGAATCCATTCTAACCACTTACATTACTAAAAATAAGACATGTCGCCAACAACTTGTACCAATACATGAATTACTTTGGCCACAGTAATGAAGCAGTTCAAAACCTTGTGCATGGTTTCCAGTAAAGTGGTCGACTTGAATAATAGATGGAATTGATTTTTTTACCCATGACTTGACCTGAAATGATGCACATGGTAGTCAAAGTTGACTTACATAAACATTAGTGGAGCCCGGCACTGTCTTGGCAGAAGAGACCTAAATTGGGTGGGGTAGCACACACCACAGAATGCTATTGTGTTTTATTGGAAAAGCTCCATGGGCCTACCGTGTTGTATGTGTTTTATCAATGCCATCCATCCATTTTTAGGGATTATTTTATCGCATGAGCACAAAATTGAGGTAGATCCAAATCTCAAGTGGACCACACCACACATTACAGTGGTGATTGGAGGCCCATCATTAAAAACTTCTCAAGGGCTACAAAAGTTTTATATCAAGTTGAGGTTTGTATATATTTTTTTTAATCTTCATTTATGTCTTTGTGACCTTATCAATATATTGGATAGAAAAATAAACATTATAGTGAGCCCTAGAAATTTGTTAACAGTGGCATTCAATCACCACTCTTTCCTATGATGTGCTCCACCTGGAATTGGATCTGACTCATTTTTGGGCTCATGCCCTAATATGAAATGAATAGACAACATAGATAAACACATCCATCATGGTGGGCCCACAGCTATTTTTTAGTAGCATACAATACCGATGTGGGTGTGATGTGCTGCCTTAGACAATCTTAGTCTTGAAAAGGGAACGTGCATTTGTTGGAACCCCTGGACTACCATGCAGGTGAATCATCAAGGTGGGACCCAACTTGATACATTGTATATCTAGGCCATCTATCCTCTTTGGCAGTTTATTTTAAGGAATGGCCAAAAAAAAAAAAAAAAAAACAAAATTCATCCAAATCTTAGGTTGACCATATCACGAAAACAGTAGTCATTGTCTGTTAAAATCTCTTTTAGGCCACATAGGTTTTGGATCCAGCTGATATTTGTGTTTTTCCTTGGTATTGGTTTCCGTGTGACCTTATCAATAACAGGTTGGGTGACAAATAAACATGATAACAGTAGGAAGCTTCCAATGGTGGCCCTTCAATGACCACTTTCCTATGGTGTGGTCCACGTAAGATTTCTATCTCATTTTTTGGACAATGCGTGAAAACCAGTTCGAAAAAAAAAAAAAAAAAACGGCAGAGACGGACGCGGATTAGCCACTGACCAGTTGAGCAGGGAGACTGGCCACTGAAGTGACATCGCCATATTATGTGGGCCCTACCATGATGTATGTGTTGTGTCCACACCGTCCATCCATTTGGAGAGATCATTTTAGGGCATAACCCAGAGAATGAGGCAAATCCAAAGCTCGAGTGGACCCCACCATAGAAAACAGTGGGGAGAGTGACGTCCACCATTGAAACCTTACTAGGTCCACCATGATGTTTATTTGAGATCCAACCTGTTCATAAGTTAACACGGACATGAAAGTAGGCAAAACACAAATATCAGCCTGATTGAAAACTTCTGTAGCCCCTAAAAGTTTGTAATGGTAGGCGTTCAATCCCACTGTTTTATGTGATGGGTCCACTTGAGCTTTGGATCTGACTTATTCTTTTCCTAACGCCTTAAAATGATCTTTTCAAATGGATGAACGGTGTGGATACAACAAATACATCATGGTGGGGCCCACGTAACTTGATGATGTCACTTCGGTAGCCCGGCTCGCTCCTCAACCTGCCAGTAGCTAATCGGCGTCCGGCAAAGACATTGAGGTGGGCCATGGTCAAGGTCCAACCAACATCACTGAATCCTGATCACAGCTAAAACGGGTCCTTGAATAAGGTGCTGGAAGTAGACTAAGGGTCAAAAACATAACTGGATCATGGGTCGTTGCTATTACGGGTCCTAAAGTGTTCGACGGTTATCTTCTGGTTTCATCAGGCAGTATTTTGTAAATAGTTTTTTATTTCATTAACGTGCCGTGCTGACGTCAGTATAAATGATGTGGACCAATTAAATTCAAGCACACGGAAGCCGCTGTGCGCAAGTTTTGTCTAGGTCAAATCCATCAAAGTTTGAATATTTCCCCCATATATATAGTACAATGATGTATACAATCATAGTCTCTCATTTTATTATATAAATATCCTTCTTCGCATGGCCTTAAGGCCCCTGCTTTCAGGGTCTATCATATTGGAGGGCCATGATATCATCTAAAATATCAAAATTGTTGATTTTATAAAATCAATATGTACACATGTACACATCAACACTTGCTCACACATTACCATTCCATGGTGGAGACTCACCATACACTCAATAGTCACACAATACACAGTGGCCTATAGATTAACTATCATGACTTATTGGCTAGCCACGACAATATATAGGTCTAGAAAATTGAATAATTAGGCATCACGATTTATTTTATATTAAAATTGTCCTACTTTATTTCTAAAAGATACAAAGATCTTGATCAAGTCTCTCAATCAAATCTATTCCATCTATAAGCAATAGTAATAAATAATAAATAAAGCATTAGTAAAAGAAGTATATTTAGTTGATTGGACTAAAATACATACATTTCAATAAGTTTTATATTCTAGAGGCACAAAACTGCCACGTAGCCCCAATACATCCACTATGCTTGCTTTAAGGAATCACATTGACCATCCCATCCATGACTTAAAAATAATGGTTAGAATGGTCCAATCACTGTGACTTTTTATGGTTAATTTCATGTATGCTAGACCTAATGTTCAGTCTGCCCTAGTTGTTTGTCAAGCCAAAGATATATATATATATATATATATCATTAACTTGGGGAAAAAAAAAAAAGAAGGAGAAAAGAGATTAAAATAACCCAATTCCATTTATCAACTTATTGTTCCACATATGTATTCCAATGAGACCTTTTATTACATTATTATTCTTATTATTTTGAGAAAGTCACTTCTTTATTTACATACACCACACAAGCATGGGCTAGAATCCTACGTTAGGTTTCGCACCATTCAAAAAATGGGCAGTGACTTTTCAAACGTACGCATGGCATGGTTGTACAGCAATGAAGACCGTCCAAATTGCTGACCCATCTGTAGATGGAGCATGACCGAAAAATTACACTGACAAGATCACAACAACCATATGATTTTTCGCTTTGAATTTCGCCCACTTGTTGTTTTCCTTGGACCATTCATTTTTTGATGGCCATTAATTGGATGGTTAGGATTCTTGATCAGTGTGATTTTACATATCTCCACCCACAATGGGACCCACAACTTGGATGGTCGAGATTGGTGTACATCAGTGCCACATGTAAGGAGGATGAGTCGCCACCATTTTTGTTAAGTGGGTGCAAAACTAACATAGGAGTCTAGGCCCAAGAGAACTTTCACACAAAAGTTAGATATGTGATAAAGCAGCAGCTCCTGTGGAAACTAGGAAACATAGAACACCTACCATCTTAAACCACCAGCCCCATAAAAGCTATGGTATGAACTGCTACGCGAGAAGACTCCCTTTCCCAATGAAAGTATTGTCATTTGGTGGTGCTGGTGGGCTAGGACAATTCCTGTTCAGCAGCTCTTCTATCATTTGCAATGCAATTCTATCTTCTTCTTCCACACCCCCACGAACATCTGCTGATTCCACCGCCACCTCCGGCAATGCCGACACTGATCCCGGCACATCCTCGTTCTTCTTCCCGAGCTCCACTGTCATGACCCAATTCGAATCCGACCGTGCCCCGGCCCGCTTCTGCCAGATACCGATGTGAGACTTCTCCGTGTCAAGCCTCAGGCATGTCAGGGATGGTGATGGTGCCTTGCAACACCGTCGGAGCTTTGCGCTGAGGACTGCCGATAGACCTGTTGGTGATGATGGGGCTTTCTCGACGCCGCTGGGAGCAGCGTCTCCAGCGGGCGTCCTGACTATAGGGAAGTTGGTCTTCGCATTACGGCCACTCATCAGCACGGCGGCCTCATCGTATGCCCGGGCAGCTTCTTCGGCGGTCTCAAATGTACCAAGCCACACCCTTCTCTTCCTATGGGACACAAAAAAGAAAATGTACATTGAAACAAAACACAACATGAACAATGGCTAGACACCACACACACATATAAGAACATGTAAATGTACACGCAAGAACATGGCTTCTAACCCACACTAGAAAAATTACACTGAAACAAAATACATATGAACATGGTCATAGAGATTATACACACATGTAAGAACATGGCTAGAGACTACACCTTGTCCTAAAATAACAGAAAAACCAACATGTGGATGCACTTACAGTAGTGGATGCCGAATTTCAGACACCCATGAGCCCCAGTGGCGCTGCCTCACACCTCTGAATTTTTTGGATTGTACCATGTTGTATGAAAGGACACACACACACACACAGTGAGAGAGAGAGAGAGAGAGAGAGAGAGAGAGAGAGAGAGTAATGAGAGATTCAGACAGAGAGAGAGAGTAATGGGAGATTCCTGTAACTGGTTCAGAGATCTTAAATATAAGTACAATGGGTGCAGAGAGCTGAAAAGAAAGAAGAGAGAGAGAGAGAGAGAGAGAGAGAGAGAGAGAGAGAGAGAGAGGAGGGGACCTGGAAATGCCATAAAAGAAGGATATATTGTCGGTGAAATAAAACCACATTACTTGTAATAATATTTCACCTAGGACTGCTGATTTTTTTTACGAGAGAAATGTTCCAGTAATCCCGTTGCATTGTTTGTTATAGTGCTCCTAGTTGCATGAGAACAGTTAAACAGTCAAATCCATTTAATCTGGACTGTTCATTAGGTTTAGCTCACATTTCATGGGCTGCCAGGAAAATTATATCAGACTAATATGAAAAATATTAACCATTTGATCAATGGCCTTTGACACAAGGATGGATCTAAGCAACAATTTGATTTATCGTTGTTAGGGACCATTGCTTATGCTTCTAAAGAATCAACTTTGTTAGGAAATCCTAACCATCCCATCCATGCCTTTGAAAATGGATGGCTATAGTAAATAAGCCCAAATCAAGGATGGATTGGATCTCTTCCCATCGGTGTGATTTTAGCATAATAACCCATGAACTCTTTTGTTTTTTTTTTACTGAACCTAATGGACGGTTAAGATCAATCTATTGGACTGTCCACGTTAACTGATGCAACTAGTAACATTAATAACTTACACTGCTCGGCGAGCTCTAGGGCACTTCTTTTTTATGATTATAATAATAACAAATAATGTGAAGTTGGTAGTACAGCGACGCAGTCATGTCACATTATTTTTAATTGGGCCTACTTGGTGAAAAACCGTTGCATATGTTTGGCAGGAAATAAGGGAGAGATATCCAATTGGCCCATCTTATGTACACGTGGCACATGGGTTTTATCATCCCAAGCATGGGTCCGTGCGCTCCTTGATTGATCTGCAGTGGGCCTCCAAAATTGCGCCTTATTATTGCCCATCGTAACAGTATATTGAATGGGCTTTTTATTTTTATCAATTTTTTGAATTGATCTTTGATCGAAAGGGCCGGGTTAGGATCGTCCTTTAGCCTTATTGAGAACATAGATGGTTTGAACCGTTAAATGGACCGTTCTATCTTGTCCTTGAAGGTTACATATGCAGCAATGACATAAAGATGCAGTGTTTACTATTATTAGGGGTGCACACGGTTCGGTTTGATCTGATTTTGGGGTGAAACCGGAACCAAACTGTTCCCTACGATTCTAGGATTTTTGGAACCGGAACCGGACCGTTAACACTCTAGAACCGAACCGGAACCGGAACGCGAAAACCGGTTCGTTTCCGGATTGGTTCCACGGTTCTGGGCTTTTTAAGTAGGTCAGAAAAGAAACACAAACACCATCCACATATAAAGTATAAAGGTCAAAGATTTGATGGCTGGGGTCGAATGATCTTGGATATTTTGGAATATGGTCCATCAATGATGGTCTCATTCATATCAACTGTTTATATCACTAAACCATCAGTCCCACATGCCCAAACAAAAAAGTCCCAATATACTGGGCAAAACCTTTGCCTCAAGGGTCATGTTATGCCGTTCCAGATTCCACATTTCTAATGAAAGGCTGAGATCAAGTTCACCACCTCTGAGTGATATGGTAGAGCTGGAGAACTGGATTGCAGTAGATCCATCTCCTTTTAGTTTACATAGTAGGATGTTATATCGACAGGGACTGTTCATCTAGTGGGCCTCATTATGGATGACCAATGTTATGAAAATAACTATAACAAACGATCATAGCTGTCAAATTTCTTCGCTTTCAAGCACTTTAATGTTGACCATTAATCACTTCTCCTCTCTGTCGTTGCTTTGAAGGCCACTTTTCAGATGGTTAGGATTATCCACTCCATGTATTCTTGAATCATTTACCATCCTTAATAGAGTCCACTAAAGCTCAAATCTACGGTTTGGATCCGCGATTCAGATCTACGATTCGAATCAACGATTCAGTTCATGGTTCAGTTCAGTTCTATAGGGCCCTAAATTGGAACCGATCCATAATTAACGGTTTTGAAAATTTTGGAACCGGAACCGGACCGTTAGCACCCTAGAATCGAACCAAACCGGACCGATGCAACGGTTCTGGTCCGGTTACACGGTTCCAACGGTTCGATGTGCACTCCTAACTATTATATCCTATTTTGACTATTCCTGAAATAACCAATTAAAAAAGAACACGCCCCACAAATCAGGGAGAGGTGCTTAAAGAAAAGTGGTAACAGAGATTTATGAATAGTAAGAAGTTCAAAAGCAAAAGTTCTCACACTAATACAACAAACAAATCAAATTTATTGTTCTTTATCATATCTTATGTCTATATTAGGAGTAGCAGTAATCCTTAGTCGTAATTCAGTAGTTGTGATCTTTAGTTGTAATACAAGTATATGCTTTTGCGCTGGATTATTCTTGGTATCAATTTAATTACTTCATTTTTCATAAAGGCATTTTACTATTGCTCTCTGTGATTGATTGTAAGTATTTTCTTTTTTGTTTGACTGTTTCTATTTATAAAATTCATTTCGTACAAAAGGGAAGGTGCAACCCATCATTTGAGAAAGAATCCTACCATCCGATAATTGTCTGATCATCTTACAACCAATTGCACGTAGCTAAATAAGCAAATGAGCTTCTTAGATCTCGGTCATATCCGCTCATGTTTGATGTATCTACCTATCTTAGTACTTGAAGTCAAGTTGTTTGGTTTGAAACAAGCGACATAATCGATTCTGGTATGCCCACACAAGTCACACGTGACTGAACTAATCCGAAAGTCAATAATTTTTAGCACACCCGGTGGAACTACTTGGTTGTTATAAATATCTATTTTGCACTGGTCATGCAATAATTTTTAGTGTGCCCGATGGGACTAAAAACTACTTGGTTATCATAAATATTCCTTGTGTACTGGCCATGTAACAATTTTTGACATGTCCGATGGGATTCAACAGTTTAAGTATACATATCAATGTAGTAATGTTGGGAAAGCATGAGTCGAAGAGGTATTCCTAATACTTCTACTGTTAGTGAACAACCTCCACTAGAGGAGGAAATGTAATGCAGTCCGCACTTGAGTTGTTAAATCCACAGCCAATCCTACGGCCTAATCCGCCAAATTCAAATAGGGCATTTTCATCTCAAACAGATCATCTTGAAATAATGGCAGAAAGCGGTTGAGTGAAAAAGAACAATTAGAGGGATACGTGTCAAGAAGAAAATGATAAATCTGGAAAACTAGCGTGGCAATGATTCAACTAGTATAACCGTTGAAATAAAGAAGAGAAACGCCTGACTAGAAGCTGTAAAGAGATATAAATATAAAGAAGTTCAGCAAAGCAAAAGTTCTGGTATTAATCCAATAAATAAATCAAATTTATTTTTCCTTATTATATCTTAATTTTATTCTATGAATAGCGATAATCCTTAATCATAATTCAGTAGTGGTAATCTTTAGATATAATCCAAGTGTCTACTTTTGTGTTGGACCATTCTCGATATCAATATAACCAGTACTAATTCATCTTTCAAAAAGGTATCTTACCGTTACTCTTTCAATCAATAGTAAGTATTTCCTTTTTATTATTTTTTATTATTTTTATTATTTTCATTTATAAAAGTCCTTTTACACGGAAGGTAAGATGCAACCCATCTTCGAAGAAAGAATGCAACCCTTTGATAGTCTCCTGCTCATCGTATAATTATATTGCGAGTGGCTGAATAAATGACTGATTTTCTTGGATTTTGATGCTATACACTCACATTTAATGTATTCGCCTATCTCAATACTTGAGATTAAGTTGTTAAGTTTGAATCACGCCACAACCATTTCTAATGCACCGGCATTGACCACAACCGTGACTGAACGAAACCGAAAGCCAACATTTACTAGGTCATCAAAAGAGAGATTTTAATAGGTAATAGTGTTCGGATGTGAATTCTGCCCTGTGGTCCTTTTGATATCGCGGTTGACCCACGTTGCTGGATTTGATTGGCCAACCTGCAGCTGCAGGAGATGAACTAAATAAATTTCAGACATACTTTGTGTGGACTCGTCTGGCATTTGTATATAGCACAATCAAAGTCCACCGGCCACATGACGCTGTTAAAGATGGGCCCACACCCACTTCGCTAACGGTACCACGTGGTCCAATCCCAGTGCTTCAATAAGAGAAACTGCTTCATCTGTCAAGTAATTGCAATTGTGGTTGTTGAGGCAATTACTTGCAATAACCAGCACATTATGTGCTAACTGGGCCACCCATCAAGTAGAGGGGAGAGAACAACCGTGAATATATTGTGGTCCAAAAACTCAAGAAGGCCCAATTATTAGATGGACCGCATATGGTGTTGAATATATAGACCAATAATCATCGCCAACCGTCCATTTTTCTCATACATATGGATCACTCGGTGGGTAATCCTTCAAAACTTTCAGGCCAGGGAACTTAATGATGGTCCCCACCTGATGAACGGACTGGATCTATCGCTTGAGTTTCCATGTTGACATTTATGCTGTGAATTACCTCTTCAGTCTCTTCTAGCCCAAATCACCTTACCATTTACATGTGCTCCTTGTTGGCATGTGTTCCTTGAATTTACCCTCCATATGAATGACCCAGATCTCTAACACGTGTGCATTATGCATGGATCTCTGATACGTATATGCTTGTCCAAAAATGTATATTCATGGATATATCACTATAATTTTCCCGTAATGTGAGAAGTCGCCCGTAAAGCAGGTAATTTTTAAAGCTGTGGTAGACTGCTGAGCCGCCAGATATTCAGATTAATCTAAACCGTCAAATCCCCCAAGTATTTACTGGAGCATAGCCTGAAAATCGCACTGATCAAGTGATCCTGACCATCCAACTGGTTCGTATCAGATGGACAGATAAAAGTAAAATGGTCGGACGTTTAAGTTTAATGAGAAAATCAGAATTCGATGGTCCATATTTATTTACGCCATTTGTACGGGGGATAAGAACCCACACCTTTAAAAAGGGTCGTGCACTGGAAATAGGATTTGGTACTGAGTAACTTAGTACGCTTTTATCATACTGAGTAAGCTCCGTTGGGCCCACCATGAATGTATGTGGTTTATCCACTCTGTCCATCTATTTTTCCTGCTAATTTTAGGGGTTGAACTCAAAATTGAAATATGTCCAAAGCTCAAGTGGACCACACCACAGGAAACGGTTGGAATAATGATTTCCACCATTGAAACCTTCCTAGGGTCTACAGTAATATTTATTTGGATAAAGGGAAAACACAAATATAAGCTTGATCCAAAACTCCTTTGGCTCCCACAAAATTTCATTGGTAGACCTTCAATTTACACTGTTTCATGCAATTCAGTCCACCTTAGCTTTGGATATGCATCATTTTTAGGGTCAAGTCCTAGAATTATCTGATAAAATAGATGGGCAGAGCAGAGAAAATACATAAATTACGGTAGTTCTCACAGAGTTTACTCAGTATGTAAGTGTACTGAGTTACTTAGCATGCAATCTGCTTCCTGTGAACTGTCACTATAGTTCAGCTGGACGCAGATTGCATGGTAATCCTGCCACAGCCGACTTCTGTGGCCGTGGGACTCTGTGGGACCTACGGTGATGTGAATGTTTTATCACGACCACCGTCCATTTTGTTACCTCATTTTAGGCCAAGACCTAGAATTGGAGCATATCCAAAGCTAAGGTAGAAAAGTTGGGATCCAATGGCCAAAGTCCAAACCTACTCATTCAATGAATCGAAGTGTATTCTAACAAAATTCTAATGGAGGCTAAACAAAGGTATCAATTTATTTTTAAATGTTACAATAATAATAATAATAATACCAATAGTGATGGCGATGGGGACGTGCAACACCCTGTTCCAAAGTTCCTCTAGTCAGATGCCAAGTGGGACCACCATAATATTTGTGAGAAATCCACATGGTTTATCCCTTTTTCTTAACTGGAGCCAAAAAAATGAAGCAGATCCAAGACTCAAGTGGGCTGCACAACAGGAAAATGTGAGTAGTTTCATTGTGATGGTTACATGCTATCACCCACCCTTGAAACCTTTCCAAGGATCCATTGCGATGCTTATATGCTATCTAAACCTCTCATAAGGTTATTCTTAATGAGATGAACTGAAAACACAAAAATAGTAGCCAGATCCAAAACTTCTGGGACCTCACAAATGTTCCCAGCATGGATGCTCAATCCTCATTGTTTCCTGTGGTGCAGCCTGCATGGGTTTGGATCTAACTCCTTTTGGATTCATCTTATGACATGATCTGGAAAAATGGATGGACAAGGTGGATTTCTCACAAATATCATGGTGGGCCCTACCTTGCTTATGACAGCAGGAACTCCCTCCTAACTCAGGCAATCCATGTCGATGGTGATGATGCTGACATGTTTTTTAAGATCTTCTAATTTGAGAGGTCTTTGAGGTATGGTCAATCCATGATAGGGCCCATATGATGAAAATAGAATGGCCCACAAGTATAAATGTTGTGTCTGATAGATAGGGATGTCCTAATTAGCCTATAATAGAGAACTTTGCTCCTAGTAGTAGTACTACTGCTATTGCTAAAATAATCTCATAGCAGCCAAGGATGATTTTACCCACCCAATTAGCTTCAGAAGAGTTGTAAACTTAGATTTTAAAACAAGAAAGGACTTAAAACATGGGATTTAATAATTTTAATGAGTAGGAAGGACTTACAACATGAGGAATGGGATTTAATAATTTTCATGAGTAAAAAAGACTTACAACATGAGGAATGGCATTTAATAATTTTCATGACCATGTGTGCTTATCAACCGACGGTTTATATTTTAACTACTTTGCCTTGCCTCAGGAGTGGTCATCCATTACCTGTTCAGGGGCATTTCATCGATTATCAATCTTTAATTTGATTAGCTTTTATGCCTGTAGCCCAGACCCACCGTCCCCTGTGTGTAGCCTGGACCCACCCTCGTTTCCTCCGTGTAGCCGCCACCTCTCTCTCTCTCTCTCTCTCTCTCTCTCTCTCTCTCTCTCTCAATGTGTAGCCTACACCCACTCACTCTCTGTATGTTACTCACACCCTTTCTTTCCCATTTTACATGTAACCCACAGTCTCTCGCTCCTCTTGTGATAACAACAACATAGAATAATACTAGGTCTATGGCTTAATGATAGACTCACAAGAGTTTTAACACTAAGATCATAGGTTTGAGTACCCATTGTGGCGTATGTAGATGTGAGGGAATGTGTAGCCACAAAAAATAAAAATAAAAAACCATAGAACAATATTACTTGAGGCCAGGTTCTATGTTTGCTTTGGTGTTGGATTTATCCATGGTTAATAAGAAATGCACCAACAGTCCACATTTAATGTAGAAAAGACAATATTTGATGGTCCACATCTTTCAATTTGGGATATATTTTGATCATGATTTTTTTTTTTTTGGTTTTGCTTTTTCAAAAGGAAGGCCTTGCCCCTAGATCTTTGTTAATAAGAACAGATGATGTACACTATACTTTCAGGTGGGCACCACAAAATCGGGGCTTCGCCTTTCATATCAGCTAAACGGTAGAAACCGAAAATGAGAATATTTTTATCATGATTCATCTATGTTGGGGTACATCAGATCAATGGCTGAGATAAACCACCCATGGGCCTCATATGCACAAATTAGGTACTAAACAGGGAAGCTCCATGTTCATTGATGAACCGAAGACTCACCCTCCTCTCATCTTTATCATCATCACCACCACCATCATCATTATTACTATTATTATTACTATCATTAATATACTGCTACATCTATCGGTGGTGACATTGTAAAAAAGTCAATTACCATTTAGATAACTCTCTCCAATTAAAAATTCATAGTTTACAAAAAGAGAAACTTTCAAGTCCAACCCATTTGAACATCCAATCAGCTTTGATGGAATTAATGTTAACATAGGAAGGGAATAATTATATCACATGGAAAACGGGTGGGCAGCTCTGATGGTCCCTGGCATAGTGTTTACGTGAAATTCACCTTGACCGGCATGTGTGTCATCTCATGTTAGGCCCAAGGCTCAAACATCAGTCACATCCATGATTTAGGTGTGCCGACGTTTGAAATATTATACAAGATAAAGTGCCCCCTCCAAACTTTTTTCTTTAGTGTGGCCAACCTAAATCAAGAATAGGCCTGATTTTTGGGTCATAAGCCTAAGTTGTGGTGTGACATCTAATGGTTAGAGTAGATTTTATATAATCATCACAGTGGGCCACGTAAAAGTCAAGGACGGACTTCTCTCCCAACTATCCGCATTGGAGTGGCCGCTTAAATCATACGTCAGCCTCTATATTTTTTTCTTTTTTTTGTCATTGGTATAAAGCGAGATTACACATCTAAGAGTCCGAGTAGATCTCACATATACATAAAGATGGGCCCATCAAAAATCAAAGGTGGGCATCAGGTGGGCCACATCAAAGATAACAATTAGGAGAAAGACATTCATCCTTGATGTTTACATGGCCGATCATGATGCTCTACAATCATTAGACGTCACACTAAAACTTAGGTCTGATCCATTAGCTAGGCTCATTCATGATTTAGGTTGGCCACACCAAGGGAAACAAATCAAAGGCCATTAGCCTATATATTTTTTATTTATTTTTTTCTATTTTTCTTTTTTCTTTTTTTTTTAACACACGCACACACACCCCACACACTCACGCTAGTGGAATTTCACCACCTACCGGTACTCGAACCCTTGACCGGGAGTTGAAACTCCTAAGAGGCTACCACCCGTGCAACAGTAAGGACCCGGCCATTAGCCTATATATTGTTCCCAATAATGGGATCCACATGAATCATAAATGAGGTCAGTTTTGGATCATGAGCTTAATATGGTGCGACGCAGCTGAATTTCATGTAACCACCAAAGTAGGGACCGACCAAGCTATACCCACCCGTTATCCAAAAGTCATGTTACCGTTAATTAACCACCATTATCTAAGCTAGTTGGACCGTCCAATCGGTTGAATTTTAGAGTTTCTCTTAAGAAAGACACAACATTTTTGGCATTAAGGTATCGCTAAATTTAGTAAAAATGCAAATTTTTCATTAATAATAATAATAATAAGCATATGCTAAATTGATGGGGTTATGGCTACATTCTCATGCATGTTTGCTCTCCGTTTCATGAATGGTGGTGACTCATAAATTGTAGACATACATGTATGTTAATCTGGACCATCCAAATCAGGAGTTGCGTTGTGGATTGAATGAATGCCAAAACAAATTCATCGTCTGGTACTAACCTTACAATTATGGCCACCAAGTGGCTGGTTCATGACCACCAAATCGACGGTTAAAAGGAAAATGGTTAATGGTCTATATATTGAAGAGTTATCCATCACCAATTCTTGATTGTTGTGGAGAGAATTCCTATGTGGGACCCAAGTGGATGGGCCCCTTGTGATCACAAAGACCACTACATAGGAGGGGTCCATCGTGGATGGAAAATAACCAAGAAACATTCCCTCGTTGAATTATCACATTCACACCCATTGAGTAAGTCTTGCAAATTGGAAGGTAACATCGTTTTTACTCCGTGTCACATTTTTGCATGCCCAAATACAAATGTAGTGATCATCTAAGTGCGTACGGCGATTTTGGGCTGTTGTATGATCAATGATGGATTCCTTTCTATCTAATGATTCTACTGTTGGGGATTGCATGAAAGCAAACTCAAATTCAATCAAACAAGACAAAATCAAATATAAATAAAACACGCAAAGAACACACGAATTTTATGTGAAAAAATATGGCACAAAGCGATAAACAATCCACTATAAAATGATATTACAAGAGATGGATAAACTTACTGATCCGAAAAATTCAAAATCCTACATTTGCTTTGAAACACCTTAGGAATGTCTTAACACTCACTTAACATATCCTTATCTTGATTACACCCAACATATATACTATCATAACTAGAATTTAAAACAAATTGTGCACTCATGCAATTCTATATGCGCTATAGATAGAAACTTTGATAGCATCGACAGTCATCGAAGACCACGAAGACCAATCGATGATATCAAAGTCACCTTCAATGACATCGACTAGCAACTCCAAAACTATCCAACGAATAATTGAAATTTTTCTGAATTTTCTCAATGGCATCGAGTCTTCTATCGATGATATCAATAGACACTTGATCTTAATTAAATTGAAGATATCTGATAACAATCTCTACCATGGATTCAATCTTTATGCTACATTGCTCCATAATATCATCACCATATCTAATCGCCTTCCATCATAACTTCATTATTGCTTCTCATGTGCACTTTGTCTTCATTAAGCCTTGTCAATCACAGAGAAGTCACACAGAACTTGAATTTCTTGTAGGAACTACTTTCGTAAGTAAGTCGACCAAGGTCATACTTGTATGGATCTTCTCTAGAGACACCTCACCTTCCTCAAGCACCAGTCAGATAAAATGATGACAAACATCAATATGTTTAGTATGTGAGTGATAAATAGAGTTATTTGCCAAATTAATTATGCTTTTACTGTCATAATTAACTAACATGACCTCCTGTTAAATCTTAAACTAATTTATCATTTCTCTCAATAAAACACCTTCTTTGAACGCCTCCGTCACCGCCATATACTCTGCTTCGATTGTGGAAAGAGCAACAACAGACTTAATATTTGACATCTAACTGATCGCCCCACCTACTAACACAAAACGAGTAGCCGGAAGTTGACATTCTATTGTCCACATTTCCTGCGTAATCGACATCAATTTATCTTCTGACTTTTTAAATATCAAGATGTAGCCCATCATACCTCGTATATACTAAAGTAATCATTTCATTACTTCCCAGCATTGCATGTCGAGGTTAGCCATGTATATGCTCACAATGCACACTGTATGTAAAATATCCGGTCTCGTAGAAACTATGACATACATCAAACTTCCGACGGCGTTCGAATAGGGCACATGAGACATCAATTACTTTTCTTCATCAGTAGTAGGACAATATTAAGAAGAAAGTTTAAAGTGAACAGCATGGAGTGTGCTAATCAGTTTTGCCTTCTCCATACAGAACTTAACCAATACCTTCTCAAGATATTCTGCTTGTGATAATCGTAACCTACTCCTCTCTTTGTCTTTATGAATATCTAGGTCGAAAAACTTCTTTGCAACCTCCAAATATTTCATTTCGGATGTCCCTGACAATCGACTCTTCAACGTATCGATCTCAAGCATACTATGGCTGGTAATAAACATGTCATCTATGTATAACACTAGTATGATGACCTGTCCATCATTCAGTGTCTTATAATAAACATAATAATCATATTTACTCCTGGTAAATCGCTAACCCAAAATGAAAATATCAAACATTTTACACCACTACCTTGATGATTGTTGAAGGCCGTATAATGACATCTTCAACCTGCAAACTGTATTCTCAGCTCCTTTTATTTTGAACCATTCTGATTGATTCATGTAAATTTTCTCTTCCAACTCCCCATGTAGAAAATCAATTTTCACATCCATCTGTTTCAATTTCAGGTCGTGTTAGGCAACTAGTGCCAAAACAATTTTGATAGACGCCTGCACCCCCTCTGTGCATACCCTTTTACGACTAATCTCGCATTGTATCTATCATTTCTTTTATTATAAATCTACTTAAAACCAATCGCTTTACTTCATATTGGAAGCTCAACTAGCTCCCATATCTCATTCTTATACAGGGAGTTCATCTCGTCATGCATATATAACCACCATCCACATCCTAGCATCTGAGTCATCCAGTACTTTCTAAAAGTACACGGATCCCCCTCATCCGTAATAAGGGTGAATGCAACACTCGAGTCATCTCTATATCTGGCAACCTATATCTCTTCACTCCATCACCATAGCTTACAGAAGTACACATTTTTGCTCTCTGGTTTAGTTTATCTCTTTTAACCGATGGTACAAGAGAGTAAGCATCGCAGCTAAAAACTTGCAACTGTGACTAATCGATATTATGACCACTCCACACTTTTTCTAAAATCTTACAGTATATTAGCATAGATGATGATCAATTCACCAGGTAATAATTCGTATTCATGGCCTCAGTCCATAACTTCTTGCCCAATATAACATTACTTAACATGCTTTGGGATCTCTCCAAAAGAGTTTGATTCATTTATTCAGCTACACTATTCTATTCAGGTGTGTGCCTCATTGTATTGTGTCTTATAACCCTTTCATCTTTATAAAACTAGTTGAATTACCTTGAAATGAATTCAACTACATTGTTTGTCTTGAGAACCTTTGGTTTTTATCTTGCCTTTTAACCATTTCCTTCCACACTTGAAATATGGTGAACACATTGGATTTATTATTCAGAAAATAAACTCATTCTTTTCTAGAATAGTCATCTATGAACAAGACAAAAAAACAATGACCCAACATTCAGATGATCCTCATACATCTGAATGCATATACTCTAATATACCATTACAAACATGTTTTACAATCTTAAAAGTTAGTCATGATTGTTTAACATATATACAATGGTCACATATATGAAAAACCAATGCTTTTAAATATAGGAATCAAAAAAATATTAGAAATTACATTCATACTACACTCACTTATGTGACCTCAATGCAAATGCCACAAATGTGCCAATGCAGACTCCTTTATAGATGTTGGAACTCCACTTGATACTGCATTCCCGATCAACTTGTAAAGGTTTCTATTATGATACGCTTTCATTACTACGAGTGCCCATTTAGAAACCTTAAGGACTTGATCAAAACCTATGAACTTGCACCTAAGTGCCTCTAATGCCCCAAGGGAGATCAGGTCCTTCCTTAGGTCCGAAATATGACTCACCTTTGTTAGGATACACTGCATCCCATCAAACACCTTGACATGTACTGAATCAACATCAATAACCTTAAAGGCAATATCATTGCCCATAAACACATGTCCACCATCACAGCTAATATCGCTGAAAAGTCATGTGGTATGATACCTAAATCATCACCACTATCAACTTCCTTACTGGATTCCACTGTGTTGGCTTTCTTCGACATATTATCAGACTTCTCCCTCTTTTATGCCTTTAGATTCTGACCATTCTTCTTCATTTGCCTAGTCATTTCACAATTCTAGCACTTCATCTTGTCGTTCCCTTTTGATTTGGATGTATACCAAGAATTCCCCTTCTCTCGTCCAAAATTCCTTCCCTTGGCAACTGATGCATTTATAAAGGTACCGTCACCACTATATTTCCTTCTCAATTGTTTCTCATGAAGAGCTGAGATAATAGTTTCAATATCGATGGTAATCATATTGTAGATTAGAGTGTCTACGAGATTCATGTAAGATGGTGAAAGCGAATTTTATAGAATTAAGGCTTGATCTTCTTCTCCAATTTTAACATACACATTCATTAGTTTATAAAGCAATTCGCTAAATGTGCTCATATGTTCCTTGATGCCAGACCCATTTATTATCTTAAGATTGTATAATTGTTTCTTAAGATACAGACGACTACCTATAAAAATTTTCATGTACAAACTTTCAAGTTTCGTCCATACCCATATGGTAGTCTCTTGATCTAGGACATTGTAGAAAGCATTGTTCGCTAAACATAATTAAATCGAGGTTATAGATATCTCATCAAGTTCATCTCACTCTTCAATTACTAATAGACACAAGATACTTCACCTTACCAAGGAGAGCTTATTGTAATCGTTGTTGAACTAGAAGACATCTTACAATAACCTTTCATATTTCAAAGTTATTTCTACTGGTAAAATTCTCTATTTTGTAGTTCACATTAGACCTTTTCATCAATATGTTTCACATTAGAACCTTGAAACCTCGATGATAGATCTGATACCACTTGTTAGGATCATGCAGAAGTAAACCAGAATTCAATCAAATAAAATATGTAGATAATCAACATAAATTTTATATGGAAAAACCTTCACAGGAAAAACTCACAGTACAAAGCGACCAGCAATCAACTATAAAACAATATTACAGGAGATGGATAGACTTACCGTTCCAAATAACCCCAAAATCCATTTTCAAAACCCTAATTTTTCTCTAGAACACCTTATAAATAACTTAATATTCACTTAACATACTATAGTCCTGATCACACCCAGTGTACATACTATCACAATCGAAATTAGAAATAAATTATACACTTATATAGTTCCACGTGCGCCATTGATGGGACATTCGATGACATTATGAGTCATGAAAGACTAATCAATGACATCGAAGCCACCTTTGATGGTATCTCGTGCATCGGGTAAAAATATAATGTACATATAATGAATCGGGTAAAAACTCAGGATATTACAAAGCTTGGGTGTTTAACCTTTTGCGTAAAACACCCAAGCTCTATGGGTGAAAATATAACGTAGATATAAATCTACTCCGTCTAATATATGAGAATCCTTATTTGAACCATACATACAAAATATAAATCTGAAAAATTAAATCCAATGGCTACACCATTAGGAACAACATAAAATTACTCCTAAAACCACTAAGTTCACTTGGTGTCCCGCATTATTTTTGTGTCGGGCTGTATTTTTTTTTATACCTTTACTCCGTGGTAGTCAGTTAGACCTGATTTGGTAGTCAGTTAGACCTGATTAATGGTTTTGATGAAAGATAAACACCAAGGTGGCCTCCTACAAACCTATGGTTGGCATCCCATCTCCATTGTTCCCTGTAGCGTGCTCACCTAAGTCAGACTAATTTGTCCCTTAGAACTTACAATTGAGGATAGAACCTTGTGGACGGAATGGATCGATTTTATATGAACAAGTGGTGGACCCCACAGAGCTTGGGTGTTTTACTCCCTTGGTAAAACATGATCTGCAGCGGATTCGGTCGGTAAAGGGTGTGTATGTACGGGGAAAGAGTCTGACAAGTCAAATGAACTGTTTTAGGAATTAAGGAAAAAACAATTTTCAGTTGGAATATAGCGACGTTTATTAAATACTCGGCCCCTACTCGTACGAGCATGCACACCCATCTCTTTAAATAATACGCTGTACGGGTAGAAGAACGTGCACATCCAGGGCCAGAGAAATACAAGCGCGACTTGGCTGCGACCCGGAACTACCCGGACCGTAGGGCCCACCTAGACGAATACATTTGTATATCCACGCCGCCCATCTATTTTTCTAGCTTATATTAGGCCCTAGTTCCAAAAAAACAAAAACGAATTTCAGGTGGACCACACTAATGGAAACAGTGGTTGTCGACTAATAAAAACCTTTGTGGGCCACTAAAGTTTTAGATGAAGATAATATTCATTTCTTCCTTTTATACAGATCTTTTTTTTACCTTATCGACATCTTGGATTGTCAATAAACATTACCGTGGACTCTAGGAAGTTTCTAATAGTAAGCGTTCAATGACCACTGTTTCTTATGGTGGGGTCGACCTGAAACTTTAATCTCTTTAAGTTTTAATAAAGTAACCTAAAATTATCTTTAAAAAAACAGATGGACGGCATGGATATATAGTGTATCCATCTAGGTGGGCCGGTCCCACGTACATTGCTGGTTCCCAGCCAGGGAAGTCGCCCTCGTGAAATAGCACCTCATGGTTGCTTCAGCCATACAACTATCAGTAAAAAGCAAACTCCAAGAATAAGTAATATTACCATACTCCAACGCTTGCACAAGCCCACGTGGAACATTTTCATTGGCATTGACCGGTGTGCTTTCAATGCCCTGCTAGATGGAATTCATTTCCCATATTGTCGGACAGCTCACAGCTATCCAGCAAAAAAAAAAAGGTCTCCATCATAGTTATTGTGATGGTCCATCACAACCTATAACCATACACTTGGCTTGATGAACGGTGAATCCAGACTTCCTATGGGTTGGTAACCTACTAATGGATGACCGACGGTATAAAGGAAAACTATACCAAATGGACCAAGGCGTTCGCTTTTAACATGAGTCAGGAGGACAAAAACCTGTCTAGGGTTGCAGAATCGGCTTGATCTTTCAACCGTCGGCCATTAGCTGTTGAGCCACCATAATGATTATCTTGATTCGCTAAATGTGGATCCACGTAGTGTTGTAGATGTCTGTGGGCCGGTCACAACGCATCTTCTTGCCTACGGATGGAGACATGTGCACAACAAGATGGACCATGTTCAAAAGTTGTGGATGGACATGGATTGCTTACCGACGCTGCTAGTAGTGAGGTGGCTATTGGTCGGTGCTTCTTAGGCCCTACCATGATATATGTGTTTTATGGAGGTTATCCAATTATTTTTCTAAATCATATTTTATCGTATGAGTCTAAAATTGGGCATGGTCAAATCTTAGGCGGACCACACTAGGAAAATAGTGGTGATTGTACAACCATTTAAAAAAAGCTTCAAGGCTCACTATAATTTTTAATTTTTATCCAAAGTATTAATTAAGTCGCATAGACCGAAATGAAAAGAAAACATAAATATCAACCAGATCCAAAACTTATGGAAGTGGCCCCAAGAAGGTTTTAATAGTGGGCGTTCAATCAACAGTTTTCATATGGCGTGGTCTACTTGCGATTTGGGTCTGTGTCATTTATGGCTCATGCCATGAAATTATCTAGATGGGTGGCATGGATAAAACACATATATCAATAGGTGTCTATTTTGGATGGTACTCATACATCAAGTTGGCCACCATACACCTCTAACTTAGATTCTAACGTGTTTTCCCCTGGGTAAAGTATGATGTCACCATGAGCTAGATATGATATAATTGGTTAAGAGTATGACGTCACCATGAGCAAAATATGATATAATTGGTCTAAACTAGGTCCCACAATTTGGACAGTTTGATTGGGACACAACTTTCCTATGGTAGGAGCTATTTGGACCCACCGCAATGTTCCTTTGAAATCTACTTCGTCCATTGATGTTTCTAAGATCGTGTTAAGATTTGAAAAAAAAAAAAAAGAAGAAGAGTAGATCAAAAACTCAGGTAAGCCACACGATAGGAAATGGAGGGGATGAAAGCGCCCACCATCAAAACCTTCCCATGGCCCAACAAAATGGTAATATGTCATCCAGCCCTTCTTACGGTGACTCCCACTATGGCATGCCGACTTCTGGAAGTC
This sequence comes from Magnolia sinica, assembly GCF_029962835.1. Lineage (NCBI taxonomy): Eukaryota > Viridiplantae > Streptophyta > Magnoliopsida > Magnoliales > Magnoliaceae > Magnolia > Magnolia sinica. Next base: position 121,687,376 of record NC_080573.1, read on the forward strand.
ACTCCGACACTAGGTGGGCATCACACTAACATCGCGGTGGCCCCACATAGCTTAGGACTACACGAACTTCCTTAGGCGGGACATGCACTAGGTTAGTTGGGATCGGCCTCTCTAAATATTTTCGGCTGATCTTAGGCATGATCCTAAGAATGAAGCAGATTCAAATCACCTGTGAACCACACCATAGAAACAATGGTTATTAATCATTAAAAACTTTCTTGTGAGCCATAGAAGTTTTGTATAAGATAATTGTTGATGCAAAAATCCGATCACCAGTCGACCCTCTCTAGATCTTCAAGTACCTGCTTGCAGGAAGAGAAAGACAAAGGAAACCCTGGCTAGAGCAGGGGACCCTTTGATGCCAAAGTCAGGCTTAGGAATTTAGGTCTTTTCGTGTTGAGGGGGTGTTTCATGGAGAGATCGTGCGTACATTTCACCTTTTGATTCTCTGTTATTTATAGGAGAGGGAGGATCTGGAGGATCCTACCGTACGAGGACTCTTTCTCAATATTCTAAAGAGGGAGGATCTTGGAAGATCCCGCCGTACAGGGATTCTATCCCGATATGCTAGAGATTTGATGCGATCTTGGATTTTCCCGAGATTGTAAGATCGTGCGATCCTCGGGATATGGTGCTGTCTTCCGGAGATCTCGAACGAGATCTCTGATTTTTAGGAAGATCCTACGGATTCATAGCACGGTTTTAGGTCGGTTCTCAAGGGGATCTCTGAGTGAGATATACACAAGGCCGACCTGATCGACAGATCAACATTCACAATTTTTTACTGTCAGCCGAGCTTGAAGGTCCATGTTCCCTTTATTCGGGCTCGGGGCCTTTCGGCCATGTCCAAGGCATTAGCTTAGTTTATGACGATCTATGACCAAACTAGGGTTGGTCTGAGATCATTTCGCAACTGATCTATGATCGATCTGTGACCAATCTATGACCGAGCTAGGGTCGGTCTGTGATCATCCTGTAATCGATCTATAACCGATCTATCGCTGATCTATGACTAAACTATGGTTAGTCTGTGATCGATCTGGGACCGAGCTATGGTTGACCTATAATTGACTTATGACCGACATATGAGTTAGGTCAGTACTGGATGGTCATTAGAAGAGATCATCGATGGGCTCTTTAAGTGTCCTTGAAGTTACATCAACCTCCTTGGAGGCTACGTTCTCTAGACACAGAGGCCTCGTTAGGCTCAGCACTTGATGGGACTGAGCTATTTCAGTAAAGTTGGTCCATTCCATAAGCAGACTTATTGACTTGTCCATTCCCCCCAACAATGAGCCCCCTTACTTCTTGGGCCGACCAATGAAGATTCAAGAAGGAAGTCGGTCGGAGCTAGGTCAGGTTATGAGTGGACTAGGTCGAGTCGTGTTACCATTAATGCTAGGCATGGCTGCTTCTACGAGAATCAAGGCGTATCCCTCGTGCAATCAGAACAGATCAACGCGTGACTCGATGTCACGCGGGGCGCCGGCTGTCGTTACGGTGACAGGCTAAAGAGAGCGCGACGCGTGGCGATGTGCAGGGCGTCAGGTGGCGCGTAGCGCGTCCAGTCGCGACGCATGGCGTCGTACGAGATTTCAGTAGTGAGCGGTGCTTCAAGTCACGACATGGGTTTTCGACAGCGAGCAGTGCATCAGGTTGCGACACTTTGCGAGTCAGGGAACCGAGGGGGCGCTTGTACGTCACGGAGTTAATGCCCACTTTAATGGGGGGCCACGTGGCACGACTATAAGAGGAGAACCCTAACGTCATAAGGGTTTTTTCTACCGTCTTCTTCCCATCTTGGCCATTCGCCATTCTTCCCCATTCTCTGCTTTTTGTTATCGCCCCTTTCTTTGCTTTGTCCCGCATTCCGACACCGTCATCCTTCTTCTCTGAATCCTTTCGTCCCCCTCTAGTGAGCTCTTTTTCTTTTCATCCATTTTTTCCTTAATGTCTAGTTCAAAGAGCTCATTAAAGTGGGGAGAGGTATCCGGTGGCGAAAGTGGGGTGAGCAGTCGCCTAAGGGCGACATCGGACTCACCTTCGTCATTATTGATAATGGTAGATACTGCCTTTTGCTATTCTTCTTCTAGGAGGGAGGAGGAGAAGTCTCCAGCGAAGAGGTCGGTGCCCGCTTCTAGGACACTGAATCTGTCCCCCAGGCACGATAGGGCGCTTGGGGAGTGGAGACTGAATGAGTCTTCGATGACCGAGTAAGTCACCGAGGCGCACGACCGGCCCGAGGATAATGAGGCAGCTGAGGAGGATCCAAGAGGGTCTGTGCCCTCTACCTTGACCGCAGAGGACTTGATTCGGATCCAGCTGAGGCATCACATTCCCGAGTCTGTCATTTTTGGTCTTCCTTCAACGGATGAACTCCCAAACTGACCTCCCGATGGAGCTGTGGCGATCTTCAAGGTTGCTCTCCAGTGCGGCTTGCAATTTCCTCTCCAAGGAATCATCCGGTGGCTCATGTCCTATCTCAATTTGGCCCTAAGACAGTTAACTCTGAACAGGTGGAGGGACCTATTCGGTTATGTTGTGCTATGGGCTAAGCTAGAGCAGCCCGAGCTATCGGTGACTGAATTTCTCCATTTGTACCAGGTGAAGTCGAACACCCTTCAGCCCAATTGGTACTATTTTTTCGTGTGGCAGAATACGGGAGGGGCTTTGATAACCGAATCTCCCTCTTCCAATAAGTACTGGAGGGACAAGTGGTTCTTGGTCTATGGGAACTGGGAGACAGCCGACCCAAAACCGATGCAATCCCTCATCCCTCGAGCCTTCACTAAACCAGGTCAATAAGTTAGTAGTAGGTCATCTTTTAGTTGATCGGCTTATACTGTCTATCTGAACTTGTTTACTTGTTTTATCGCAATCGTTCTAAGAGTCCACCCTTACTTGACAGCGGGTCCTTAGCTCAGATCCAGGATTTGCGGGCTCTTGATAAGGTTCAGTGATCTTGGAGACTCCTTCTTCAGCCCAAGTGACTTCTCTAAGAAGGCCAAGACTCAGTCCTCACGGGTATGACGTTCGGTCAGATCTTAGGCCGATTTATAATACTTAGAATATTTCTTCAGCTGATTCCTTCTTGTAACATTTCTCTTGCTTTCTTATGCAGAGATGCCCGAAGCTCGGCCTTACATTCTCCCTCCGTCCAAGGTCCGCACGCCTCCTTGAGACGAAGGGGCAGCCCCAAAGAAGAAGAAGCAGAAGACTTCTTCAAAGTCGAAGGGGAGGGTCGACCCTTCTCGTCCGATCATCGTTGTGGACGAGGGAGAAGGCAGGGAGGTGAAAACCTCTTCTAGAGTAGCAGGGACAGGTGCTCCTGATCAAGCTACCCCAGCTGATGCTCGGGTATATGTCGAGCCTCTGGTCGAGGCATGTCCTTCTGAGGGGGCGGAAGCCGAGGAGAGGCGTGGGAGCCGACTTCGTCGGACTATGGAGGAGATCCTTCCTTGGGTCGATCGCCACATGTCGAACACAGAGTGCTTCACTCTGTTCGACGCTCCTATGGAGATGACCCTCGCGCACATGACCACCCTACTGGGGGTAAGTAACTCGACTTCAATGAATTTCATTCCCTTTCTTTGGTTCGCGCTTATCCTTGTCTATTCTTCTTTGTAGTTCGCTCCTTGGTGCTGAAAGCGCTTACGGAGTTTGCTCGAATGCGCGGTCGAACGGAAGGAGCCAAGTGGAAGGTGAGTCAGCTGGAGGCCGAGCTTAAGGCCTTGAAAGCGGCTTCAGAGGAGTCGAATGCTACGGCGACGGCTCAGTTGGCGGAGGCCAAGCGTGTGCATGATGAGTGTCACACCGAGCTGCTCGAGGCCAAGGGGAAGCTCGACAAGCTGAATGCAGAGACTAAGGGTGTCATCGCCAATGCTTGGGAGGAGGTCGTCCGTCACTTCCTATCTTCCTAGGCGTTCTTGGACGAGAGAGATGCCCTCTGTCGTCAGGGTTACGCCAAGTGCACGAAGGACATGAAGGATTCCTTCCCCGACATTGACCTCTCCGCTTTTGACGAGGTGAAGTCGAGCTCTGATGGGTCGAGCGATGGTGCAGCTCCTGACGCAGTGCCCGTGCCAGCGCCTAAGTCTTGAAGTTAATTTTGAAGAGTTGTTCAGCTTCAGGCATTTCAAGCACAGTGGGAGGCCGGGCTTTAAGCACTTCAAGCACAACCAACATCGTATTCCTCTTTAACCTTTTGTTGTTCAGCGTCGTCGTCCTCTTTAACCTTTTAGTTCTTTTCTGATGTATAGAACTTAATGTAATCAGATCATTTTATTAATGAAAAGTATTTCATTCTTTGCTGACCTTTGTGCGTTTGAATTGACTCAGTCTCTCTCTCTCTTTTTTACTGTTGTTTGATCGGTTTGGTGCCGAGTTATCGCTCAGGCGTCAATCTGGTGCAAGTTAAGGTCATTATGGCCGAACGAGCCAATCAGGTCCTTAATAGATCTTCGTCGGTTATCGATCGAGTATAGTCCGGATGTAAGTCAAACGTAAATCAGATGTAGGTCGGGTGTAGGTTAGATGTAGATCGGAGAGAAAACAGACGAATTTATTATCATTACTTCTTCAGCTAATACAAAGAAATGAGAATTGTTTTGATATGCCTACGGGTAGTAGATCTTCAAATGCTCAGCATTCCAGGGGTGTGGGAGCAACTGGACGCTGTGGTCTTCTAACCGGTACGATCCGGGTTGGCTTGTATGTGACACAATGTAGGGGCCTTCCTTGTTTGGACCTAAAGCGTCGGTTCCTTCTTCTTTGGTGTTTTGGAAGATCTTTCGGAGAACTAAATCTCCAACTCAAAACCTTCTGACCTTGACCCGAACATTGTAGAAATGCGACACTTGTTGTTAGCGAACAATGGTTCGAAGCCAAGCTTGATACCTTCGTTCTTTCAAGAGGTTGAGGCTAAGATACAAGCTCGTCATTAGTCGGCTCGCTGAATGAGATTGTTTAAGTTGTAGGTAATCCGATCTCTATGGGGGTAACTGCTTCCACTCCATATGCTAAAGAGAATGGGGTTTCTCCAGTGGCAGTCTGAGTGGTACTTCGGTAAGCCCATAGGACCTTGGGAAGTTCCTTAGCTCAGGCTCTTTTAACTTTCTCGAGCTTGGTCTGAAGGTGGTGCTTGATGATCTTGTTAACTGCTTCGACCTGTCTGTTTGCCTGAGGATGCCGTAGAGATGAGTAAATGCTGCGAATCTCAAGGTTTCTACACATCCCATGATATTGCTTATTTTTTAATTGTTTCTCGTTGTCAGAGATGATAGTCTGAGGAATTTTGAACCTGCATATGACATTCTTCCAAACAAAATCTGTGATTTTTTGTTCCGTTATCTTCGCTAGTAGCTCAACCTCCGCCCACTTAGTGAAGTAGTCGACCGCCACTACAACAAACTTGGTGTGGCCTTTACCCGTAGGGAGCGAACCGATGATATTGATTCCAACTAAGCGAATGGGCAAGGCCCGGCCATTGGCATGAGTTCTTCTGGCGGCTACTGAGGAATACTTGCGAATTGTTGACATTTGTCACATTTTTGGATGAGCTTCCGGGAGTCATGCTGGATGGTCAGCCAGTAATATCCCAAGCGAATAATTTTATGTGCCAGTAAGCGTCCTTCTAAAGGATTTCCATAGATTCCTTCGTGGATTTCCTTCAGGATGTATTCTGCTTCTTCTGGTCGAACACACCTCAAGTAAGGGAGGTACAACCCTTTCTTATAGAGTATGTCGCTAAGGATGGTATATCGGGCAACCTTGACTTTCATTCTTCGTGTTTCGGTTTGGTCCTCAGGAAGTTCACCGTTCTCGAGGTATCAGACAATCGGTTCGATCCGTATTTGTTCTAAACTAACTAGTAGAACAGGCATAGGATCGGCTTCGTCAATCCTTGGTCTAGCCAGGAATTCGATCGGGATGGATCTGGGGATTTCGTCTTTACCAGTTGTAGCGAGCTTAGCAAGCATGTCATCTTAGGTATTCCCTTCTCGTGGTATCAACGTAACATTACACTTTTTGAAACTATCGATCAACTTCCTGGCTTATTGGAGATAGGCCTTCAGACGATCTTTCCTAGCTTGAAAGAGGTCGGCTATCTGGTTGACGATCAACTGTAAATCGCTAAAGACTTTGAGATGCTGAGCCCCCATGTTACTTGTTAGTTTGAGTCCGACAATCAAGGTTTCATATTCCGCTATGTTGTTGAAGGCTTGGAATCCAAATCTTAAGGCATAATATAGACATGTCTGGTCAAGAGTCACTAGGACTACCCTGGCCCCACTTGCCTTAAAGTTGGATGAGTCATCGACATAGAACGTCCATAGGAGAAAGTCGAGTAGAGCAGGAGTGGTGGGTGAATCTTCGACTGGATGATCAGGAAGTGGCTCTGACTCGGATAAGTCATCTAAGGGTCAGTCGTAGATCGACTCTCGTTCTGGCAATTGCGTTAACTCGACAATAAAGTCCGCTACCGCTTGGCCTTTTATTGTGGTTTGCAGTTGGTAGTTAATGTCAAACTTTCTTAGTTTAATTGCCCATTTAGTCAGTCGTACTTGGTGAAGCAGATGATCGGTCAAGACAACGATTAAATGAGCCTAAAAATATGGCCTTAAATGTCAGGAGGATGTGACCAAAGCTAGAGCCAACTTTTTCAAAGTCAGATATTTGGTCTCTGCTGGGACTAATGCTTTGTTGACGTAGTAAACCAGTAGTTGCCTTCCCTCCTGTTGCCTTATTAAGGCCGAGCTAACTGCTGCGTCTAACACGGCTAGGTACAGTAACAATGTCTCACCTAACTAGGGTTTGGAGAGTAGCAATGGTGAGCCCAGATATTCCTTAAGCTGTTGGAAGGCGTTCTCACATTCTTCGATTCATTCGATAATTTACCTTCCTTTTAGCTGTTTGAAGAAAGGCAAGCATCTATTGGTTGCTCTGAACACGAAACGATTGAGAGCCGCTACCCTTCCGGTTAGTCTTTGTATGTCCTTGATCATTTTTGGAGATTGCATGTCGAGAAGTGCTTTGATCTTTTCGGAATTGGCCTCAATCCCTCGTTGGCTGACTAAAAAATCGAGGAACTTTTCCGAGCCTACAACGAAAGTGCATTTGTTCGGCTTTAGCTTCATCTGGTATTTTCAGAGAATGAGGAACATCTCCTCTAAGTCGGCCATGTGGTCTCGGCTTTTATGCTTTTAATGAGTATATCGTCGATGTAAACTTCCATGGTCCGCCCTATCTGGTGGGTGAACATTTTGTTGACCAACCTTTAGTAGGTCGCTCCTACATTTTTTAAATCAAAGGGCATCGCTCGGTAACAATAAAGGCCTTTATCGGTGACAAAGGCAGTCTTAGATTTATCAATCGGGTGCATTATAATCTGATTGTATCCTAAATATATATCCATAAAATTAAGTAGTTCATGTCCTACGATACTATCGACCAACTGATTGATCCTGGGAAGAGAAAAGTTGTCTTTAGGGTAGGCTTAGTTAAGGTCGGTATAATCTAACAGACACGCCACTTCCCGTTAGCTTTTTTTACCAGTACGACGTTGGCCGCCCTGTCTGAGTAGTAAATTTCTTCAATGAAACCGGCGTTGATGAGCTTGCTGACCTCTTTTCTAATCACCGCATATCTTTCCGGGTTAAGAGCACGTCGCTTCTGTCGAACTGGGCAGTAGGATGGGTTGATGTTCAGTCGGTGTGTGATGATGGCGGGGTCAATTCCTAGCATGTCCTCATGAGACCACGCGAAAACTTCGGCGAAGCGTTGGAGAAGGGCTATTAGCTTGTTCCGCAAAAGTGGCGTCAGGGACAACCCAATCTGTACTGCTTTGAAAGGATTGAATTCGTCCAGGAGGATCGAAACAAGGTCTTCCATAAGTCGGTCATGCGTCTGGGATTCCTCTCGTGGGTCTAAAGATTCAATCATCATCATTTCTCGAGGAATCCTTAGTGTAGCATAGCATTGTCGAGCGTCTTGTTGGTCGTCTTTGACTACCCCCACACCCTGTTCGGTCGGGAACTTCATAGCAAGGTGGTAGGTCAACACCGTAACTCAAAGGAGGTACAATGATGGTCGACCAAGGATCGCATTATAAACAGACGACTGATCGACCATCAGAAAGTCGACCATTATGCTTACTTGATTTTTGTCATCTCCGGCTGTAAGTGTGAGCTGAATAGCTCCTTCAGGTATTACCTGACCCCCAGAGAATCCATTCAGAGGTGTTTTTACCGTTCGAAGCGAGGCCCAACCAATGCCCATCTTTTTAAAAGCCTGGAGGAAGAGCACGTCCGCGGATGACCCTTTGTCGACGAGAATACATTAGACTTTCCGATTAGCTATGGTCATGGTGACCACCAATGTGTCGTCGTGAGGATGGTGAACACCCCGGGCATCTTCATTAGTGAAGGTCATGCTGTAATTTTCTAATTTTCTTTCTTTCGAAGGTCGGGCGAGGACCATAACCTCCGCCTTTGAACGTCGAATGCTCCTTGCATGAATTTTTCGGGCGTTGTTTGAATTGCTCCCTCCTTTGTGACCTCCAAAGATGGTTCAGATTTCACCAGTTCCTTGATTATCAATCGATTTGCTCAGTTGCCATGGTCCGACTACCTCTTTAATCTACATGCTCACCAAGGTGTCCCTCCCGGATGAGCCTTTTAATCTCTTGTTTGAGGTGATAACAATCACTCGTATTATGCCCATGATCCCGATGGAAGTGGTAATACTTGTTCTTGCTTCTTTGGTTGGGATTACCTCGCAGTTTGTTCAGCCATTGCATGAAACGCTCATCTTTTATTTCTATCAAGACTTGCTCCTGTGGTTTGTTCAACAAGGTGTAGGAGACGAACTTGCTATCGGGTCGTTTGCTCGACCTACGGTCGTCGCGGGAACGGTCATCCTTCCATTTTTTGCTCGCATTGGTTGATTCTGGTTCTTTGGCTGTAGAACCTTTGTTTTGAACGACGTCCCATAAGATTCGGGATTCTTCTGCATTGGCGTACTTCTAAGATCGATTCAGGAACTCTGCCAGCGTAGCACAAGGATTTTTATCTAAGGAGAAGAGGAACGACTTGTCCCTCAGCCCAGTCATGATGGCGTTTAGTGCAGTCTCGTCTAAGTGTTTTTATGCTTGTAAGGCCTTCAAATTGAAGCGCTTGATGTAGTCCTTCAGGAGCTCGCCGTCTCTTTGTACTATGTTCATGAGATGGGCCGGTGTTTTAAGTCTTTTCTTCCCTCCAATGAAGTTAGTGACAAAAGCCTCACTAAGCTCGGAGAACGATTTGATGGACCTCGGTTTAAGCTACTTAAACCAAAGTCGAGCTGCGTCAGCCAGAGTTAGTGAGAAAGCTCGGCACATGACAGCGTTGGAAGCATTGTGGAGCTCCATGTAAGTCCGGAACAACTCCATATGTTCTGTTGGGTCAGTTTTCCCCGTGTAGGGAGTGATCTAGGGTAGTCGAAACCTGTCTGGTAGTTGTGTCCATAAGATGTCGACCGTGAATGGAGATTCCATCTCCTCTGGAGCGATCACATTACTTTGATAGGTTTGTTTCATATCGGCGATTTGTCGCTATAGGTTTTGTAGCTCGGTCTTCCATGGCTACTCACTGTCGGCAGTGGCCTCAATCGGGGCCATGTTGAGCCTCCGTCGATATATCTCATGCCGTAGGTCAGGGGCAGGTAGTGGAACTGTCCCCAATACATGAGATGGAAAGGGTTCGGTGGGGGCAGGCTGTGAGGTGACCTGCACGATCGAGGGTTGAGGCGGGTTAACATGCGGTCGAACATGGCTCGTCTCCCCCTCTCTATGATGGTTCGGCTCGTGGACACAGTGGGGCTGCATGTTTTCCATTTTTTGTTTAAAATATCCTAGGTCGGCCCTGATATCTCCCACTTCTCTTTCGAGAGCATCACGTCGATCACCTCGACTGTGCCTTCTCTGACCTTGTCAGCTCGACCCTGAAGTGGCCTGGTGATGCGGGGAGCCGCGGCGGCTCTCCTGTCGATCGGAACCTTTGATGGGTGTAGCCTGGACGGCTGCAAGCACGGTGGTGATCGGAATGGCTATAGGGGGAGATTGGGCTTTCTTCTTTCCTTTCGCCATTGATGATCGTCTGGAATATCTTTGATAGAGCAAGAACGGCTTGAAACTTCATTCCTACAGACGGCACCAAATTGTTGATGCAAAAATCCAATCGTCGGTCCACCCTCTCTAGATCTTCAAGTACCTGCGCAGGAAGAGGAAGACAAAGGAGACCCTGGCTAGAGCAGGGGACTCTCTGATGCCAAAGTCAAGCTTAGGAATTTAGGTCTTTTTATGTTGAGGAGGTGTTTCAAGGAGAGATCTTGCATACCTTTCACCTTTAGAGTCTCTGTTATTTATAAGAGAGGGAGGATTCGAAGGATCCTGCCGTACAAGGATTCTTTCCCGATATTTTAGAGAGGGAGGATCCTGGAGGATCCTGCCGTACAGAGATTCTATCCTGATATGCTGATTTTCCTGAGATTGTAGGATCGCACGATCCTCGAGATATGGTGCTGCCTTCCGGAGATCTCGAACGAGATCTCTGATTTTTAGAAAGATCCTGTGAATTCATAGCTCAGTTTTAGGTCGGTTCTCAAGGCGATCTCCGAATGAGATATACACAAGGCCGACTTGATCGACAAATTAGCATTCACCATTTTCGACCGTCAACTGAGGTTGAAGGTCAATGTTCCCTTTATCCGGGCGTCGGGGCCTTTCGGCCATATCTAGGGCGTTAGCTTAGTTTATGACGATCTATGACCGAACTAGGGCCAATCTGAGATCATTCCACAACTGATATATGATCGATCTATGGCCAATTTGTGATTGAGTTAGGGCCGGTCTGTGATCATCCTGTAACTGATCTATAGCCGATCTATGACTAAACTATAGTCAGTCTATGATTGATCTGGGACCGACCTATGGTTGACCCATAATCGACCTATGACCGACCTATGAGATAGGTCGGTAGTACATGGTCATTAGAAGGGCTCATCGGTAGGCTCTTTGAGTGTCCTTGAAGTTGCATCAACCTCCTTGGAGGCTACGTTCTCCGAACACAGTGGTCTCGTTAGGCTCGCTGCTCGATAGGCCTAGCTTTTTCAGTAGAGTTGGTCCAAGTAATAAGCCAACTTGCTCCTTGTCCATCTTTCCCCCAACAATGATATTTATGTTTTCCTCCGTACTAACTTTTTTAACAAGTTGGATGGCAAATAAATATTACTGTGCACTTTAGGAATTTTTTCATTGTGGTCATTGAAAAAACTGATGGACCAAGTGCTTGTACAATACAGACATCAAGGTGGGCCCCACGTTAAGGGATTCACCCACTAAATCGGTCCCCACCGACTCACCTAATCCACGCCCCCTTGGTCGAGGAGCACGGGAAATTGGCGTCCGTTTGATTGACTTGCATGCCACGTGTGCAATTTCTGAGTGCATGACTACGAACCGTCGAGCCCGAGTATCAAAGCTTCAGTAATGTGAGAAGAATAAAGACAAGAGTAGGTCGGAAGAAATAAAAAGAGGGGAGAGAATATCTCAGTTGATAATGAATGAGCTCAACAAACACCACGTAACCACACTCAACCCATTAAAAGAGCGTGCCATGAGAAGGCCAGGAATTAGAGGTTACTGCCCACCAACAAACGTACAAAGCTTCTTGCATGTGGGGCTACGTATTTATGGTCCAAACCGTTGATTTGAGGAGATGCGAGGGGCTCCTTACTAAATCATCAAGATTGGAAGATCATAACCCTTCAATCAGAGGGCATCAAGAAAATGCGGTTACTGACAGTCTGCATTGAAAGCAAAAACATAGTTCAATGATCTAAGGGTTTGAAATGTCTCAATGTAGGGGATTTTTTTTTTGGGCGGGGGGGGGGGGGGGGTGTTCCCAATCCAAGTGAGGCCCATCTTATGAACGGTTCGGTTCACTGAAATATGACTACACATGTTTGGAATCCTGCGCGTCCATTCGCCAGGAGTAGTTTGCTGATGGACCCAATCATACACGTCCTTTGAGAAGTCATAGTAATGAAGCTCTAGGCCGACACAGACGAACGCGGATTACGGGATTAGCTTCGACCACGAATCCAGCTAGGTGAGTGCGACCCTGACCGAGGGGGCCACCTCGATGTATATATTGAATATCCACGCGGTCCGTCCATTTTTCCAGCTTATTTTAGAGGATGGTCCCAAAAATGAAATAGATAAAATTCTCAGGTGGACTACACAGTAGAGAGTGAGATCCCACCATTAAAAGCTTCTTGGTGGCCAAAAGAGTTATGGATCAAGCTGCTATTTGTGTTTTCGAGTCATCAAGGTCTCTGTGACCTTATCAATAGGTTGGATGGAAAATAAACATTACGTTGGACCCCTAGGAGATTTTTAATGGTGGGCGTTCAATGACCACTTTTCATGTGGTGTGGTCCACCTGAGATTTATATGCTTCATTTTCGGCACCATTTTCTAAAATAAGCTGGAAAAACGTATGGACGGCGTGGATATATACATCAAGGTAGGCCCCACAGTCTGGGTCGCACCCACCTAGCTGAATCCGGGGTCGCGGCTAATCTGCCTGCGTTCAACACATGGCACAGATAGCCTCTCATGACCCACGCATCTCAGGCTTCATCATCTAGCTCCCATCTCACTCTCTCCAGACCTCCCAACAGTACACGATTACAAATAATATCAGCCGTTCGATCCGTGGACCAACAAAGACCACGCCACGAAACTCACGGGTTGACTGAAACTTACAATGGAACCAATATTTCGCCTACATGTCACATGCGTAGGCATCCGAACCATACGAAAGGTAGGCCCCACCATGAAGATCACCTGGAAAAATAAACCAGACTATCACATCAGCCACACCTGTTTTGTTGGATCGCTATCCATCCATTGTTTCTGATGGTTATTGCTCACCCAATGAGTGAATCGGATTAGTTTCAAGGAGGTAATTTTCGTGAAGGGGCCCACCTCTTGCATTTATCGGATGTCCTACATTGTCGCATGTTTGCTTGGAAATGCTGTAGCATGATATGTTCCTTAAGACGTATCACTCGTAACCAAGATATAAATGCAGTGGAACCTGAAAGAAGATTAGTGCACCTCGATGCATACCTTGTATGCGAGGTGACTAGATTTTGGATTTTATTTTTATTTTTATTTTTTATTTTTTTGCCTTGCAAATAATTTTTCAAGGGTGGAAAGCTTGAACATTGAAAGAATATAGAAGACATTTTAACTTTCTTTTTTTTTTTAAATGTGACTTTTATCTTAAAAAGTACGGTTTAGATTTCATCTATAACAAGCCTTTAAAAAGCCGAGATATTATCCACAAAAAGTTACAGGTTCTTTCACACCAGTAGTCTACTCTTCCCTTCTTTACATGTGATCCGCGTGGTGGTATTATTTAGAGAGCCCTGCAATAAAAGTTGTATGAAGAGGGAATAAAATTCAATATATACATTCACTGTGCGCCTCATACTATAGTTCCAAAAAGAGGTAAATCTAAAACTTAAATGAGCCACAACACTAGAAAAGTAAGGATAAGCTGCCCACCATTAAGATTAGCGAAACTGAGTATGCAAACTCAATATATTTTAATAAGCCCAACATAATAAATGTGGCCTAACTAGTTTATAATTCAAGCTTGATGACCAGAGTTGTACATGAATCGAGTTAGCTCGATGAGCTTGCTCAACTCGATTTAGAAAAGATCAACTCATCTCGGCTTGAAATTCGATTAAGACCAAGTAGAGCTAGAATTTGGAGCTTGAAAAAATTTTGAACTAAGTTCGAGCTTGCTCGAGCTCAACTCAACTCGGATTGAACCTCAACTCAAATCAACTCGGATCGAATCGACCCGGTGACTCGGTTATTTTGATATTGACGATGTTCACCAAGTGTTTGATGAAATGATTCAATAAAATGTTGTTTCGGTTGCATATATTCTCCGAGGGATCGATTGGTGGCGAGGAAGGAATGGATATGAAATGAATCACTACAAAAAAACAAAAACAAAAAAAACTTTATATTATAAAACTACCATCATATCTTGATTTTGATGTTACCAACCAAGTGTTTGATAAATTACATGTAAACTGCTGTTACTTTTTTGCATTCTGTGAAAATTTAAAATATATTCTTAGTTTGAAAAAATGTTGCACACACGAACGTGGGTGAAATTGACCCGAGTTGCTAACCGATTCAAGCCTAACTGGTCAGTTAGGCTCGATGACCGAGCTGACCCAAGTTTGAGCTGGGGTTAGCTACTGCCCGAGCTAAGCCGAGCTATGCCAAGCTTGACTCAGTTCGACTCGTGTACAGCTCTACTGTGGACCACCTACTGCTAGGCTTAATCACGGCTGAAAACATTTCCCTCTCTCTCTCTCTCTTTGCCTGTGCATAGTTTTAATTTTTTTAACACACACACCACAAGCATTTGAACCAATGAGCCATGGGTTGGAACCCCTCTCTATGTGCGCAGCTTGTTATTGCACATTTTCCCTATGCATCTTTCTCAATTTTTTCTCTCTTCTACTATACCCCAACGTGCAGTGCATATGCCATATATAATTCTAGCAGGGAGTAATTTTTTTTCATCAAGTAGTTTTTGAAGGATCCTAAAAATTTAATTTGCAAAGTATATAGAAAGTATTTTAACCAAATGTAAGGGTATATTAAGTTAAATTGAAAGTTTTTATGTGCTTGAAAACCAATGTTGAGATTTTACCCACTGAGCCTCATTAGTGATTTACATTTTATCCACATATAGCCTTAACTGTGTAACCCACACCCACATAGCAACAATTTGATAGAATACAACCCCGCATGTTATTGCAGTAGGATTTTTTAAGACTTCAGCATTTAGATCTGGGTCACCTACTCACCTTCTAGAGGTCCAAACCATTTACCTGACTAGTAACACCTTAGCAAGGTTTGCTATAATACATTCGAACTCATTGCAATGGGCCAAACTTCTTATGTGACAGGGCTTTTGGTTGACGGGATGCCTGAAAAGTCTCTGCTCAAATGTTTCAAACTTTTGATCCTACAAACGATACGGGGACTATTCATATTCAAGCAAAAAAAAAACAAATTATGAAAGAATAAAAAATCACTTAAGAGCATTTATTATTATCTTTCCATCATCAAAAGTGAGACTCATTGTGTAGTTTTGGATCATTGGCAGATGACCTTGATTCAATAGCCAAAGTCCTGTTTGGCATCAATCAGACACTTATGTTGATAGTATTAATCAATAAGAAGCTATACTATGAAAGTTATAACTTTTTTATTTCTCTAAGAATAACTGGAATATATAGAAGATATGAGATATTTATAGAGATTTGGATAGATCTCGATAGATATACATTTTAACTAATATGAAAATATTATAACCAAATAAAATTAGCCTAATATACCTTAACATCCTCCTCTAATTCATAGTACTCTAAAATGAATAACTTATATTTGAAAGGTATGATAAACATTTATTCTAAAGCCAAAAAAAAAAAAATGTAAGTAGCAAATGATCTAGTAACATTTCTTGAGACTAGGATTTCACTCATTGCTTTTCCCATAGATAGATACTTCCAGTGGTTGGGAGTTTAAAAAAAAAAAAAGCCATGCCATAATACCAACGCAATAACGAGGTACAATTCTGACACAATAACAAGTCCAGTCCAAACGCCCAGCACAAATGAGTTTAGTCCAAACACTTGGTACAAAAACAAGGCCAGTCGAAACACTCGGGCATAAAATAATGCTAGTCCAAATGCCTAACACAATAACAAGTTCAGTCCAAATTGCCTGGCATAAATAATTTTGATCCAAATGTCTGCTACAGAAATGATTATACATCTTTTCAAAAGACCTAATACCAAAGATACATCATCAAAGTATGAAAAAATTGGATGTTAAGGACAAATGGTAGGTGTTATGGTTGAGGCGAAAAGATGGAAAAAGAATCACTTAAAGATAGGCTTAAGGCGCGTTACGATATCGCTATCTTTAAGGCGATATTCACACCTTACTGGTGATTAAACCAATTTGCAAGAGGGTTATAGCAAATCCGCCTCTAGGATACAGTAAGCCTCTTCTCCAAGATCGGAGAAATGTGGGTTTCAGCCTGCAAAATCAAAAAACCACACTCCGAACACACTTTTACAGAATACACCCCTGACTTCTGTCCTATTACAATTTACCCACCCTGAAAATTGCTTGCAACTTACTTCCTAAAAAATTATTTGCAGTTTAGCGCCTGAAAACTATAACTTTCCAAAAATTTTCAAAAATGAAAATGGAGAAAAAGAAGAAGATGGAAAGGAGATTGTTGGAAATGTGAATTTCGGATTAACCTAAAGATGGGTTTATATAGAATTACAAGAGATGCTTAAGACCCTTTTTATGAAAAGACATCTTCTTCCATGGTGTCTTTTCAACAATGGCATCCCTCCATTTCAAATTCAATGATGCTCCCTTTACCGAGAGGCATTACCATTCACACTAACAATCACCAAAGACACAACCATTCTTTTTCCAAAATAAAATTTATTTTCTTCTTATTTTGAAAAAACCCAACAATCCCCCACTATTTTTCAAAATATAGAGGTCAGGTCATGTAAGAAAAATATATGCATAGGAGAAGGTGTCTTATGGATTTGAACATTCACTTAGTGTAAACAAATTAAAGTTGAATCAGAATCTTTTATTACCATGGTCTTGAACTAAGTATTCTATATGACACAACCGGACATGTTACACAAATATATTTCAATTGTCATGTGTTCTAAAATTATAGCACATTAATAACCTTATGATCTGTCTTGGATTCATGAGTTCATAAGAGTAGCCAAAAACTCTCAAACATCAGGAAGCGGCCCCACTTCTAATACTCATATAGGTGAGTCCTTGTGAATGACCCTGTAACTATAGCACCTTTGAAAGGACTCATTAAGAGCAACAACTATCCTCCTTTTTATCATTACAGGTACCCAATACTATACATACATCAAGGAATGAGACAGATAGAAAATGTACTGTTCTACTTCAGACACTTCCCGTGAGGTACCTTGCCCATTGAACCTATTAACTTAGGTTGGGTTTCCCTCATTCGGTGTCTGTGAAATTGGCTTAAGTCACATTCCTCTTGATGTTCTACTGACAACATCTCTTGCTAGTCCCTTGGTGAATGGGTCCGCTAGATTCTGGATAAATCGTACATATTATATTGTTATAACACCGTCACCAAGTAGTTGCGCACAAAACTATGTCTTAGACTGACATGTCTGGATTTTCCATTATAAGTCTTGTTATATGCCTTTGATAGTGTCACTTCACTATCACAGTAGATAGAGATTGGTGGTAAAGGCCTTACCAATAATGGTATTTCTAATAATAAGCTTCTTAACCATTCTTCCTCTTTATTACTAGCCGCCAAAGCTATGAATTCAGATTCCATGGTAGGGTGAGATATACAAGTTTGCTTCTTGGATCCCTAAGAAATGGCAACTCCTCCAAGTGTAAAAATTCATCCACTAGTAGACTTGGATTCATTAGAATCAGTGACCTAACTTGCATCACTATACCCTTCAAGTACACTAGCGTAAATAGGAGTTTAAATCCAAACTTAGTCAGCAGACTAATTGATATAAGATTCCTCCTAATATCCCGTAAATACAGCACATTGTCAGAGTAAGGACTTTTTCAGAAGTTAGATTAAAACGTTCCTTCCCTTTTCCTACAACCTTAGATGTGGAGGCATTCCACATATATAGTTTTTTATTATCCCCCACTACTTCATAGAAATTGAACATGTTGTAATTTCTACAAACATGTGTATTAGTGTCAGAATCTACCCACCATTCAATATCCTCATTAAACATTTTAACTTCAGAGATGATAGTTAACATATTCATGCCTTCCGTCATATTGACTTAACGTTTCTTTTCTTACATTTTCTTTTTGTATTTTTGGCAGTCTTTCTTAAAATGACTAAGGATTTTTCAAAAGAAGCAAGGACCCTTCTTGGATGTGTTTTTTTTTTTTTTTGAATCCTTGGTTATTAGATTTGAACCTATCATCTTTCTTGAAAGGTGACTTTTCTAATTCTCAATTCACACTATTCTCGACTACATTAGCGTTACTTAGGGTTTCCTATTGTTCTTCATTTTTGTCACGGATCCTAGATTCTTCTTCAATTTGAAGAAACATTAGGAGGTCCTCCAGAGACATTTTCTCTTTTTTCTGTTTCAATGATTTTCTAGTATCCTTCTATTTATGTGGAAGTTTAGCAATAATTGTGGATACTTAGAAAGATTCATCGACATTAGTGCCATCGGCAATAATCTGTTAGATGATGGCCTATAACTTATGTACTTGATCAAGGACAGGTTTTTCATCCAACATTTTGAATTTTAAAAACTGACTTAGAAGGAATTTTTTGTTGCCTTCATCCTCTGATGTGTATTTGGTGAGCAGCGTCTACCACAAATCCTTAGCAGTCTTCTTTTGACAGTAAACAACGTATAACGAATCAAAAAGAGCATTGAAGATATGACTTTTGCATAGGTAGTCGTTACGCTCCCAACTTTGTCTCTTTTGAATTTGTTCTATCATTGTCAGATGGTGGTGAATGAGGATCTTGAGTGAGCACGTGATCCAACTTGAGTGATGTGAGGAAGAGATGGACACTTGATTGCCATCGAAGAAAATTTGAGCTGTCGAACGGTGTAATTTGAACAAAGTCAGGATGACCCCATAGAAGAGGCCATAATATCGCCTTAAAATTGTTATAGTTGAGGTAGAAAGATAGAAAAAGAATCACTTAAAGATAGACTTAAGGTGCATTACGATGTTGCTATCTTTAAGGCTATATTCTTACCCTACTGGTGATTAAACCAATTTGCAAGAGGGTTACAGCAAATTCGCCTCCAGGATACAAAAAGCCTCTTCTCCAAGACCGAAGAAATGTAGTTTCGGCCTGCAAAACTGAAAAATCGCACTCCGAACACACTTTTATAGCATACACCCCTGACTTTTGTCCTGTTACAATTTACCCCTTGAAAACTATTTGCAATTTATTGCCTGAAAAATTATTTGCAGTTTGGCGCCTGAAAACTGTAACTTTTCAAAAAACTTCCAAAAACGAAAATGGAGAAGAAGAAGAAGAAGAAGAAGAAGAAGAGGAGATTGTTGAAAATGTGAATTTTGGATTAACCTAAAGATGGGTTTATATAGAATTACAAGAGATGCTTAAGACTCTTTTCATGAAAAGACATCTTCTTCCATGTGTCTTTTCAACAATGGCATCCGTCTATTTCAAATTCAAAAGATGCTCCCTTTACCAAGAGGCATCACTATTCACACCAACAATCACCAAAGCCACAACCATTCTTTTCCCAAAATAAAATTTCTTTTCTTCTTATTTTGAAAAAACCCAACAGTAGGTAGCTTGTAAGAATATAGAAGAGATGCACAACAATATGTAATGAAGAGATTCCTTTCTATCTGGTAGATTGATGGTTGGAAAAGATAAGGACACCAGATCCACACAACGAGTTTTAGAGTTCTAACAATGGGCTTTGGATTTGATAATTACAATAGGGATTTTTGGTGTTCGACAAAAATGAAAATCTGGATTATGGGTTTTGATGACGTTAACAACAGTATATGGCAGCCAAGATGGGAAGATTCATATACTATAATAGAAGAGACAGGGTTCAACAATAATAAAGACAAGATCCTATTGTAATACAGATGTCTTAAATCTTATTCACCGAGATGCTTGACCAGTCAAGAGACTGGCTCGACTAGTCGAAGGTCCCTTCGACTGGTCAAAACCTGTTCGACTCGAAGTCCAGCAATGATGTATTTGGAGTTTTCAGGATGCTCGACCAGTCGAGGGATAGGCTCGACCAGTTGAAGCTCAAGCTTGACCAGTCGAGGGTTATGTAGACGGTGCACAGTTTGTGCACAGACTACATAAATTTGAGGCGGTTTCTATGGAAGTGTGTATGTGGGGTTTCCCTATCTATAAATAAGAGTCCCTAGGGCTATTTTCAAGTATGTCATGGTTTTCTAAAGGGGTTTCAAGGGTTCCTATAAAAGGTTTTAAGGTTTCCAAAGGGTGTAGCAAGAGTGAGATTTGAGGTTGTTCGAATCGAGTAAGTCCTTTCTCTTTGTAATTTTTATTTTCATAGGGGAATTCTGTCACTTTGTGCCGTGGTTTTTTCCCGAAAAGGTTTTCCACGTTAAATCTTTGTATTCTCTTGTGTTTGCTTGGTGTCATTGAATTGTTATCCTCAATCTAGATCTGTGTGATTCAGCAGCACAAATCCCCAACAAGTGATATCAAAACAATCGTTGGGGCACAGATCTGAATTTGAGGGATAAGCAATAATGGTAAATACTAGGTATGATATTAAGAAGTACTCAGGGAAAAATAATTTTGAATTATAAAATATCAAGATAATCAGTTCCTTAATCAAGCAAGGCAAAGATGGTGCTCTTGAGGAGCGAAAGTCTACTATGACTGATGATGATTAGAATACTCTTGATAAGAAGGCCTTATCATCGATCCTTTTCTGTTTCATAGATTAGGTTCTCTACAATGTCATGAGGGAAAAAAACTGCAGCTAAGTTATGGGCAAAGTTAGAAGATATATATGTGAAAAAATCCTTTGAAAATCGCCTATACTTGAAGCGGCAGTGGTATAACTTCAAGATAGCAGAGGGTGGAGATCTGTAGGCTCACATCAGCAACTTTAATAAATTGGTTTGTAAATTATTGGATATGGAGGATGTGATGAAAGATGAAGAACAAGTTTATATGTTACTGAATTCTCTTCTGGCGTCGTATGAGTCATTCAAGGACACAATATGCACCACGAATAAAACCCTAAGTATCGACACCGTTGTCTTAACCTTTCAAGGGAAGGTCATGAGAAAGCTTAACGGCGACATGAAGACATCTTCTGATGCACAGATTACGGGGGACAAGAATTCTTAGAAAGGTACAGGATCTTCAGGGTCAAGATCTAGGTCCATGGGCAAAGGCAAAGGTAAGTTAAAGTGCTAGAATTATGGGATAGGAGGACATGTGAAGAAGGATTATACAAATCCTAAATCTAAGAGAGAAGATTCTGAAGCTTCATACTGAAGGCCAAATCTGCCACGTCGGATGGATCGAGTGGATGTGATGGTGATGTTTTGTCTATGTCTACGATCAAATACATCTATGATGATCGTAAGAGCGAGTGGATTCTAGACACAAAGGCATCCTTTCACATGACTCCTCGTCGGAATTGGTTCGCTAACTAAAGGGAGTGCGATGGTGTACAAGTGTTTATGCGTAATGGCATTGCCTATAATGTTATGCATGTTGGTATGGTGCGCATCAAGATGTTTGAGGGGTAGAGTATACCTTAACTGATGTCAGGCACGTTCTTGATTTGAAGAAGAATTTGATTTCTCTTGGTGTACTTGAGACAATGGGCTGAAAGTTCACATGTATTGATAGTACTCTTAAAGTATCTAAGGGGACACGAGTAATCATAAAAGCTCAACGACTCGATAATATTTACAGGTTGATTAGGAGCAAAAGGTGGAGCTGCAAGGGTTGTAGCAGATTCCACCTCTTCACATGTGTAGCATGCTGGGCATAGCCACATGAGTGGGCAGGGCTGAAGGCTGAGACGCGCAGATAGAGATACATAACAAGTGGAGCAACCACCTGTGAGAAGAATCATAAAGTATAATTGCAAGACATCGGCGATGTACATTGACGACTCCAATATCGCAGGAGATCCGTCTTCTATTCAGATGGCTCTAGGTGAGCCTGATGCTGAAAAATGGAAGGTGACTATGGGCTATGTGATGGACTCGTTGTACCAAATCGACACATGGGAGCTGGTGGAACTTTCAGTAGGCCGAGAAGCAGTTGAATGCAGGTGGATATTCAGGAGGATACAACATAGATACAAAGCGAGGTTAGTAGCAAAGGATCATGCTCAGAGAGAATGGATCAGCTTCTTGGTGATATTCGCGTCGACGATATAGCAGGTGTCTATTAGATCTATGATTGGCGCTGGTTGGCCAACGTGATCTCGAGATAGAAGGATGGATGTGGAGTCTTCACTACTACGAGGAAAAGTGGAAGAGCGGATCTACATGAAGCAACCATAGCGGTTCAAAGTTAAAGGGGCTGAGAAAAAAGAGTTTTCAAGAGGTCGTGGTATGACCTGTTGCCTAGGCAGTGGTTTGATCCCTTTATGGTGAGTCAGGAATTGTATGCTGATGACATGTAGATCGCCAATTATGACATATATAAAATCAATGTACTGAAGACTCGGTTAAGTGGGACATTCAGGATGAAGGATCGGGGGGCTGCAAAGATGGTTCAAGACATTGAGACTAGAAGAAGAACAGGTTTTGGTAATCACAGGTAGAATACCTTGTGTAGGTATTGATCAAGTATGTGATGGACCAGGCAATGCTGATGAGCATTCCCTATACATCTCTCCTCAAGTTTTCCTTAGGACATTTTCCAAAACAGATGAGGAAAAGTAAGATATGTCTCATAAGCCTTATTCGAATGCGGTTGGCAATGCATGTCATGGTCTGTATTAAACCGGTTATTTCACAGGCTATCGGTATTGTGAGTAAATACCCTGACAAGCAATATTGGGTAACAGTGAGATAGCAAGAAGACTATGTCTTTCCTTTTGAGAAGACATGAGCAAAGTTAGTATGGTACGTGGATTCAGATTACGCAAGCAGTGTGGATTCAAGGAAGTCGACTTCAGGTTACTCGTTTGCACTAGCAAGTGGAACAATTAGTTAGATGTCCATGTTATCGGACGGGTGCTTGAGGAAGGAGGCGTAACACTGAAAGAGATTCACACCAGCATGAATCCGAAAGACATGATCACCAAAGTCATTCTTGTAGAGAAGTTCAAGTTCTGTGCAACTTCTTTGGGCTTGGCGATGGTGAAAAAGAAAGATGGAGTGTGGACGAGAAGCGTTAATTAAAGTTATGATATAATGCAGAGATAAGAAAAGAGGTGAAAAAGCTACACAGTTAAAGATTGAAAGCATGGTGGAGATTGCTGTAAAAAAGATGCATTAAATCTTGTTCACCGAGATACTCAACCAGTCGAGCGACTAGCTCAACTAGTCGAAGGTCCCTTCGACTGGTCGAAGCCTATTTGACTTGAAGTCCACCAATAATGTATTTGGGATTTTCGAGATGCTCGACCAACAAGGGTTATGCAGAAGATGCGCGGTTTGTGCACGGACTGGGTAAATTTGAGGTAGTTTCTAGGGAAGTGCGTAAGTGGGGTTTCCCTATCTATAAATACGAGTCCCTAGGGCCATTCTCAAGTATGCTAAGTTTTTCTAAAAGGGTTCCAAGGGTTCCTAAAAGGGTTTTAGGGTTTCCAAAGGGTGTAGCAAGGGTGAGATTCGAGTTTGTTCAAATCGAGTAAGTCCTTTCTCTTTGTAATTTCTATTTTCATAGTGAAATTCTGTCGCTTTGTGCCGTGGTTTTTTTCTGAAAGGGTTTTCCATGTTAAATCTTTGTGTTCTCTTGTATTTGCTTGGTGCCATTGAATTGCTATCATATATCTAGATCTATGTGATTCCACAGTACAAATCCCCGATAGATCTGACGATCCTAGATCTAGTGCAGACGAAGGCAGTAATCAGAGAAGGTGGTGGTTATGGTAACAGGGATTGGAGTCAGTGATGATGGGTGTGGATTGGCCAACGAATGGTTACAGTGGCTATTTGGGGATGATGATTGTAACGACCCAAATTTTAATTTTGAAATTTTAAATTAGAAGGGGAGAGAGAGAGAGAGAGAGAGAGAGAGAGAGAGAGATTTCAATAATTTTCTATTGAAAACTCTCTCTATCAGGAGCCCTCATCCTTTTTAATGGGAGAAAAGTAGACTCTCCAGATTTCTATCAAAAGAACCCTAAAAGAGAAAATAGAGAAGGGGGATGAGGTGCCTCTCAAAGAAAGGAAAGCTCTTGCAAATTGGTTTTTGTATTAATGTCTTTATTTTTTTCTTGCAAATTAATTATTTTAACCGATCTATGCAATAAACAAATTGAATTAACCAATAGTCTATCACCTGCTTATATGTAGCATCCTTGTTGCAAAACCCAAATCTATGTACAATTGCTTTTGGCGTAGACATTGCAAAACCTAAATTTATGGAATTTGACACAGATAAACCATCCAATTTTCAAGGTCTAAACATACTGAAACCTTGATTATCTAAAGGATTTTACCATTAGGTGAACTTGTAACTTCTCGAATTTTTGGCAACTTGAAAATTGAGCATCCTTAGGTGTTAATTTTAATTTCATGATTTGAGTTCATATCTATACATACATTCGCACGTATTTAGGACCAAAATGAGTGAAGTAAGGTCCACCAAAACAGTCAGATCTAGTGTATAGTCAGGTTCATATATGAAATACTTTGAATATTTGGAAAAAAAAAAGGTCCACCAAAACTGTCCTAAAGAATGAAAGTTTAAACTTTATAGGGTGTGGACCGACCCCAGCGGTGCTATCATAAAGAGAATAAAACAAAAAAAAAAAAAAAAAATGGACAGATTCCGGTGGTGTCGCTGGCAAAATTGAATAGCAGTTGGCGATGCCACCGCCATCCCCCTTTTTAGCATTACAGCAATATTCAACAACTGACAGTTTTGGTGTGTTGATTTCAAATTTTCATATATTTTATTTTACAACTTCGATTAAGGTGTTTCAAAAGCTAGATAGAAGCTTAATGAGTCAAGTTTTATACAAAAATACATTAAAGAATAAAAACCAAACTCAAATGAGGTTGTAGAAAATCATGGGTTTCAGGCAGCTGGTACTTGCAAAATTTTAAGAATTTATTAAAACTCAAAATGGAATAAAATTTTTAGGGATAAAGTAGACTTGATGATGAATTATAAAAATAATTACAGAATTAATAGTACTAAAAAATATTATAAACAATATACCTATTGAAACTGAAAATTTCTGCAACTGCAAGTTATCGATGGACCACACATATCTTTTTCGTCTTAGAATTTTTTTATATTTGATATCTTCTCTCTCAGGAATTTCTTCTAATCATGCTAAAAATTATCTTATATGATTAAATTAAAATTTTTTATTTTTTACATATTTTACTAATTTGAGTAGTTTCTAGTATAGTTGAATTACGGTTCTTGATTAGAGTGATTAGAGCCAAATCATCATTTTTACTAATTATGAATAGGCACGCTACGAATTTAGCTAATCCAAACCCTAATCGCCCTATACAAGAAATCATGTTGCTTAACCTATTCCAGAAATGCTTATATTAACCGAACTAGCTCTAGACCACACGTTGGTGGACCATTAAACCTCAACTATAGAAAGATGTTTGTCTTATTACGCGTGACATCCATCACGGACGTTAAGCTGAGGTGGCATGTGGAATCACTCAATTTACAGATAAAAGGCAACGCATGTGTTGTGTGAAGCTACGCTGAAATCAGCATGAACTTAAGTTAATTGTCGACCTTTGATTTTTTCCGAAGTTGTGACTTTTGGACCATTAGATCGCAACCAAATTTAGGAGGTTAACCTAGAGTAATGTCCTATACACATCCATATAGTTATGGCCATGATCGATGATCGGTGGTCATCGAACTTACTTCTAATCATGCCTATCGATTGACACATACAAATAGTAAACTGATTGTATCCAAATGTAAATCATCTCTTGGGCTAACTATTTTATGGCATAGATTGACCTATACGTCTCTTAGTGGACCTAAAAGTTAGAAACCATCTCCCATAGGTTTATAATAGCAAGTATTATGCATTAGGGTCATTTGCACCACATTTAGTAATATAAATACCTATTTATTTCACTCTCCCCCTTCACATATGAATTTTTCCTAGCAAATGAGAGAGAAAAGGAAAAGAAGAGAGGAATGGGAGAAATGGCGAGGCTCGATGTCGGGTCACACCATCCAATCTCTTTGCCAGGCGAATCTTACAAGATCTTGCCTCTATGCTCGTTTTCATATCATCCACGGCCAAAATCCAATGATTTTAGGTCAAATTCTTCACCCCTTGTTAGATAAGAGGTTCCCTAGTTGTCGTTCTACATCTTTCTTGTGTTCCCTATATTTTTGAGCCATTAAGGTTAGAAACCTCCTTTTGTTTCCGTCATTTCTCAGAAACCCTAACTCTATAGGGTTTGTTTATACTAGGACTTATGGTCCCGACAATCAATTAGGAGCGACCTATTGCGGAAGCCATATTTGGGTGTGGCCCCATGTAAATGCTATGGTACGCTAATTCCATGCCTCGACTCATCAAATCAAGTTAGAGTTTGCTCAAATTAAATTAGGTAAAACCCTTAAATCTTTATTAAAGTCTAATTAAGTTATAATCCACTTTACTAATAATGAAATTATCAATGGATTAGAGTTTGGAGCATTTTTCCTTAATTTTAAACATTAGAGCAGTATCCGAATCAAGAACTTTCGACTCTAAGGTGAAGATCTACCCTCAAGCTTTTACATAACATTTTAGATTATTAAATATATTTGTTTGTTATTTGGTTAATAATATGCTCGATAAAAAGCTTAAGTGATATTAAACTCCCAATATTAGAACTCTTTAATGTCGAATGTTAGAAAATATTAATATGGATTGAATTATATTAATATACATTGAATTGCATTGAATTATACATATAGTAAATTATCATGTGTTGATATAGGTCTAATTGTGTTAATGTTGGTTGGATTGTACTGATTCATACATGTGCTTAATTGGTATAACTTGGTGTGGTATTGAATTTCCTTATGATTATGTTTATGTTGTTGATAAATCTAAATAATTATTGTGTGGTAAATCGAGCTCTACAAATTATTTAAATAAGCGGATAACCCACTTTATGGTAGCTGCGAAATATGCATTGAAGTCGCTTGTTGAGGGATTGTTGGCTTGTGAGGATTATGCATCATCTCATCATAGCATTAATGCACTTAACAACTATATTAGAAAACCGTTTGTTTTGTTATGCCATCATTACCTACGCCTGATTTTGTTGATAACATGTGTAACTTGTTTAGTATTTGTATATTAGAGGTAACATGCTTATTAGTATTACATGTAGAAATATGTATTTATCGTAAACCTGTTTCTCACTAAAATGTCTCAAGTATAATCTTCGAGATATTTCTTCACTATGTTTGTATTTTATACCTTCTATTAGTGGTGCGCTTGGGATGCCCTAGTAGATCTTTAGCTTCTTCCTACTTGGTAGTTATATTTTTCATTTATGATACATTTATTGTGATTTGTAAAATCCTTATTTAAGTGGGCACTACTTTTAGAATTGCACATTTTGATTATTAGCCCTATATTTTTTAATTTTGTTATCTCTACCTTGTTTTGGATCCACTTAGTTAAAATGCATTACTTTAATTATTTATATATGGATGAATGTGAACCAGAATGAGAACACACATACATTTCACTTAAACTCATACCCGGAAACTTGGGACCAGAGTCTATGTACTCAGGTATCAAATTTTAGGGTGTGGTAGGACTGCACTGATCAGATGATGATATTAAATAAATCATGTAATTTATGAACCATGGGGGCCACGGAAGTTTCAAATCAAGTTGGTCAAGTGGCCCTTTCTTTAACCATCCATTTGTGGGCCTTTGATCGGTTAGGATCTTTGAAAAGGCCAAGCTATATGTCCTAGAGGGGGGGTGAATAGGACAATGCCAAATAAAAACTTATAACAGCGGAATAATAAAGAAAATGATAGCCAAATTAAATAACAATGCAGGAAAGTAAAACAACCTCAAAATTCAGATCTTGAGAGGTTGATACAAACGTTATTCTAAGGACAACCTTACACCAAAAACAGAGTTTATGGTAGGACAACCTTATTTCTAGAAAGGTCTTTGTATCAAGTCTCAAATCGAAGAGGAAGACAGAATTAAATATAAACTGAAATGAAATAACTTGTAATTAAAGATGTATTGTTCTAGGGACAGCCATACACCATAAAAATGGCAGGGCAACCTTGCTGGAACAACTTTCAAATGAAATTGAAAAACAAGCTTATAAAGGAATAGCAGAAAGTAAATTCTAAGCTATTACAACATTCTCACAAAGCTTGAAATAATTACAACATTCACCACCATACATACATCCAACAAAAAGAATAAAAATTAGAAGAGTAAAACAATCAACCACAACACAAAGGTTTATAGTGGTTCGCCTGTGTGTTCACCAACTGTTATACAACAGCCACACAAAAAGCTACTCCACTCCTAATATCCTCACACAGGGGATATTAGCGTTCACTAAAGATAGGTTTTCCCAGGTTCACCCAAAACCCTTACAATTGTGTCTTTGTATGTGGGCTTACACAATTAAAAAAAAAACCCCACTTCTGAGTTTTCCTGGCTTTCCTCAGATAACCAAAATAACAAGATTTTTCTGGCAAATCTTGAAAGAAACCAAAATAATAGAAAGGAATTTACAATATATAAAATACCTGAATATCTTCTTCGTTGTAGCAGCCCGGTAGAACCAAATCAAAGTAGATGATTGAATGTCCAAGTTCAATGTCCAGTACTCGATTATAATGGTTCTAGTTCTAATAGATTTTAAATTAAGCCAAATAGGGCTTGCCTTAATTGATTTTGATTCCAAAGAAAGGGAATAACAATTCCTCTTTTCAAATCGGATTGAATATACGAAACAAAATCAATTAAAATAAAGCTAAGGAAAGAAGATATTAAATAAGCACACTTAGCTTGGATGGAGCACAGAATTATCTCTCAGAAGTTCGACGAAAATTGGCTTGAATACTTTAATTAAATTGATAATTTCTTCTGAGATTCGTGCACTATTTATAGGTGAGAAGATCAGGTCTTCGATGTCTAGAGTGCTCTTCGACTAGTCAAGCCATAACAGATATTTGAAAGATTAGGCGGGATAAGCGCATCGTTCTACGATCGTCGTAGCCCTCCTACGATCGGGTCATAGGTTTGCTTCGATCGGTCGTAGGTCCTGCAAAGGTTCGCCGGACTTTGAGTCGTAGATTCTACGACCGGTCGAAGATCGACTGGTCGAGTATACATTGGTCGAACAGATTCCTGGACTAGTCGAAGGCTAACAGATTTTATCCGAAATTTGTAACAAACTTACGACTGGTCGAGGATTTTCTTAGACTGGTCGAAGCAAGTCTAGGACTAGTCGAAGAAGACCTAAGACTGATCGAAGAACAGACCAATCACATGTAAAATAACATTCGACTTATGTATCCGAAATGACCTACTTCGAAGGTCATCCTATGGTCAAACAAACCTCAATCATGAAGTATGGACATTGAAACAAGAGACCATGAAGAATAAGCCTTGAAGTCTTAATGTAGACTAAACCTTGAAGTAGCTCAATCTTGAAAGTGGCATGAGATTCAGCTTGAGTCTTGAGTTCAGCTTGACTTTCAACTTGAGTCTTGATATCAGCTTGAGTCTTGATTTTAGCTTGAGTCTTTTCTTTTCAGCTTGAGTCTTGTTTTGTGGGCAGTTCTTGTATTCAAGATCTTGAGTCTTGTACTTGAGAGCTTTGCTTGTTGTGAGCTTAGCTTGTTTATGAATGTTGATCCTTGAGAAAGCTTCACTTATGCAAGTTATATATAACAGAGTATAATAGTGATTTTGGCACTACAAATTTGACAACACACAGGGATAGAAACTATAGCACTTACAATCTCCCCCTTTGTCAAATTAGTGACAAAAACACATAACCATAATAAACAAAAGGATAACACAACAAGATCAAACATATATTCTCCTTGACACCCCACTCCCCCTGAGTAACATAACCAATGCTACTCCTCTCACAATCACATTAACAACAAACCATTCTCCCCCTTTTTGTCACAATATGACAAAGGAGAACTAAATAAAGGAATGAGAGTAAACATGAGGAAGAAATAGAGTCAGAGAGTTACTCAAGATAGCATCACAGATATCCAGCATAAATATTACATTAAGAACAAATATTTAGCATAAAATCCAACTCAAACTCAATCAAACAAGAGCAAAGTAATAAAGTTATTACATACCAAAAGTTTCATAGAAACTAGTCAGAATTAGAACTTGAAGATGGAGCAGGAATAGTAGGATCAAGTTGGTGCATGCCTTTGTTCAAGCGCCTTAGATATTTGCGCATGTATTTGAATTGCAAATCATGAGCAACAGACATGTTCTCCAACTTAACATTAATATTCTCAACTTTATCTTCTAATGCACTCAGACGTGCATCAACATCAGATGGTACAAAATCTGGATCATTAGCAGAGTCAGAATCCAGTTCCTCAAAAATGTCATCCATATTAATATCAACACCAGCTTCTTCAGGACCACCATCACCACCACCACCTTGTTCAGGAAGCAAATCCAACTTCATCTTATTAATATTTGTATTGTTGAAGATCAGATGATGGATTGGTGCTTCATCAACAGGCATATCGACTAACATATGAGTAGCCAATACAGTCATAAAGTATGCAAATGGAATGTCACTATGACCAGGATGGAGACGAAACTAAAGAATAAAATGACAGATTAAGGAAGGCAAACAAATATGAGTACCATTTGAGATAGCATGGATAACACGAACCATAAATGAAGTCAGGTCAGATTTATTACCCGAACGAGGATATAGATTAGACACAAAGATTCTGTGAAGAATTCTGTATTTGGGTAACAAATACCTTGCGGGGAGCGCATTCCCTTTTTGAGTCCATTGAACATCCATATTGCACAAGTCTTTAGTTAGCATACATTTTTCAGCCATTGAGGGCTTATCAGTTAAGTTATGAATCGGAATACCCTCATCATTCACAGGAATTTCCATAAGGGCTGAAATTAAATGACCATCAACGTCAAATGGCCCTTCTCTAGTAGAAATTTGGAAAGTTAAATTATCCCGTGAAAATGCACTAATACATGAAAACATGGATTGGGCAATGGACCGGTATGCAGGCCCACCCCAATGCAATAAGTTAGTCCAACCTACAGCTTCAAGCATAGGAAGGATGTCAAATGGAGCAATGTGATTGACATCAACAGGATGTTCAACGATAACCTTACGAGATCTAATGTCCCTAACAAATGATGGATCATCATTGGGAACAAGAAGATGACGTTTAGATAAAGGGGTTGATCTGGAGGAAGAAGAAAGACCACGTGAAGTAGTTTTCCTTCCTCTAAAAGCCATTTGCAACAAGGAATTAGAGGAACAAAGAGGTTGCAAAGGATTGAGAAGAGGGTTTGCTCAAAACAGATTTTTCACAACCCAAACCCCAAATCTCAATGATTTTCAAGATAGAAAGCTTCAAGAGAGAAAAGGAAGCAATCTTGACACAAATATGCAAGAAAAACGGATTTGGAACACTAACCTTGAAGAACTTGAAGGATAGGTTCGACGAGTCGAAGTTCGGCTCCAAGGAGAAAAAAGAAGAAATGAGGAAGAAAGTGAAAAATCCCCAATTTCAAGTGAAATCCGTGCTCCACGACTGGTCGTGGGTATCTACGACCGGTCGTAGCACGACTGGTCGTGTATACTCACGACTGGTCGTATAAACCCCAAAAATTCAATTTTCTTACAATTTTTACAAAAATTGAAATACAATCTAACAAATATATACAATATTATACAAGAAGGCATAAATTATCAATTTAAAATGTACATGCCAAGATCAAATTTCATCTTTTTGAACCTGCTTTTATCAAGAGGTTTTGTGAAAATATCAGCACGTTGATCTTCAGTAGGAATATATTCTAGAGATATAACTTTTTCTTCTACTAATTCCCTTATATAATGAAATCTAATGTCAATATGCTTAGTACGAGAATGCTGAATAGGATTTTTTGAAATATTTATCGCACTGGAATTATCACAATGTAATAACATAGAATCCTGTTTAATTCCATAATCACTTAGCATTCGTTGCATCCAAACAAGCTGTGTACATGCATTATCAGCTGCGATATACTCAGCTTCAGTTGTTGAAAGTGATATAGAATTTTGTTTCTTACTAAACCAGGAAACTAGACAATTTTCAATAAAAAAACAACCACCACTGGTTGATTTTCTATCATCTAGATTACCAGCCCAGTCAGCATCCGAGTACCCAGCTAATTGGACATTGGTTTCATTAGGATACCAGAGACCGAGATTTACAGTACTTGCGACATATCTAATAATTCGCTTGACAGCAATCAAGTGAGATTCTTTTGGATCAGATTGATATCTTACGCAAATACCAACACTTAGAGAAATATCAGGTCTACTAGCAGTTAAATATAACAAACTACCAATCATACTCCGATAAAGTTTTAAGTCAACATTTTTACCATTAGAGTCTTTTGATAGTTTCAAGGTAATACTCATAGGAGTATCGAAATTCTTACCGTTCTCAAATCCAAATCTCTTGATTAGATTCAAGGCATACTTAGATTGAGAAATGAATATTCCTTCAGGTTGTTGCTTTACTTGCAATCTAAGGAAATAAGTCAATTCCCCAACCATGCTCATTGCGAACTGTGATTTCATCAAATCTGCAAACTCAGTAGTCAAGTCAGTACAAGTTGATCCATAAATGATATCATCAACATAAATCTGTACCATTAGGATATGATCATTATGTTTCTTAACAAACAGAGTTTTGTCAACAGATCCCATTTGAAAATTATGAGTTAAAAGAAATTTTGTTAGTTTCTCATACCATGCCCTAGGTGCTTGTTTTAATCCATAAAGTGCTTTTTTAAGCCGATATACATGATCAATATTTTTGGAATCTTCAAATCCCATAGGCTGTTCAATATAGACTTCTTCATGTAAATCGCCATTTAGAAAAGCACTTTTCACATCCATTTGATAGATCTTTATCTTTCTAAAACATGCAATGGATATAAATAGTCTGATAGATTCAAGACGTGCTACTGGTGCAAAGGTTTCATCGAAATCAATCCCTTCAATTTGAGTATAACCTTGTACCACTAGTCTAGCCTTGTTTCTAATTATATTTCCACATTCGTCAGACTTATTTTTGAATATCCATTTTGTTCCAATGATGTGTTTATCTTTGGGTCTTGGTACGAGATACCAAACATCATTTCTTATGAATTGGTTGAGTTCATCTTGCATTGCAACAATCCAGTTTTCATCAGCCAGAGCTTCTTTTACGTTAGATGGTTCAATTTGGGATGTAAAACATACATAATTACATATATCCTCAAGTTGTCTATGGGTGCGAACACCGGTGAGAGGGTTTCCAAGAATTTGTGTTGTTGGATGATCTTTAACAGTCCTTAACTCAGAATCAGTCTGATTCGATGAAGTATCGGGTTTCTCAATGATTAGTACTTCATCATTATCTGAATTAGAGATTGGTGTGTTTAAGTGATCATCAATGACAACATTAATGGATTCTTGAATTACACCAGTCCTTTTGTTCAGAACTCTATAAGCTCGACTGTTTAAAGAGTATCCTAGAAAAATACCTTCATCACTCTTTGTATCGAACTTTCCCAAATTTTCACGATCACGTAAAATATAGCACTTGCTGCCAAAAACTCGAAAGTATTTAACAGTAGGCTTTTTATTGAACTATAATTCGTAAGCCGTTTTATTATTATCTTTTCTAGTGTAGACTCGATTAATAATATAGCAAGCTGTGTTGACTGCTTCAGCCCAAAGATTTTTAGAGAGCTTCATGCTATTCAACATAACATTAGCCATTTCTTGAAGCACCATATTCTTCCTTTCTACAATTCCATTTTGTTGTAGAGTTTTAGGAGCAGAGAATTCATATAATATTCCTTGGTCGGTATAGAACTTCTCAAAATTGCTATTCTCAAATTCAGATCCATGATCACTACGAATTTTACTGATTTGAGAGGATTTTTCAGTTTGAATCCTTTTGAGAACTTTTTTTACTTCTTCAAGGGTTTCAGATTTATCCCTTAAGAAGACTACCCAAGTGAATCTGGTAAAGTCATCAACTATTACCAAGATATACTTTTTACCACCACGACTTTCCGTTCTGGTAGGTCCTATCAGGTCCATGTGGAGAAGTTCGAGTGGTCTTGATGTGGTATTTGAATTCACCTTTTTGTGTGAGTTCTTTGTTTGTTTGCCTATCTGGCACTCACCACATATTTTATCTAATTTTTGAAGTTTGGGTAAACCTCTTACAAGTTCTCGTTTGCTCAATCGATATAGATTTCGATAATGTACATATCTAAGACGTTTGTGCCATAAATCAGTCTCGTCTGTATAGACCATGTAACATGTTTGATTAGATGAGCTGGATTCGCTAATAATATAGCAATTTTCAAACGTTCTACGTCCAGTTAATATTACAGAACCCTTATTATTTAGTATTTCACAGCTTTGATTAGAAAACCGAACATTATGGTTATTATCACATATTTGTGATATACTAAGCAAGTTATGTTTTAAACCTTCAACGTATAAAACATTTTTAAACACCGAAAGATTAAAAAGTTGAACCGTACTTTGGCCTATAATCTTGCAGTTGCTACCATCACCAAATGTGACTGAACCATCAGTCATATCTTTCAAATCGGTGAATAAGGCTTTGTCACCTGTCATATGCCTGGAGCATCCACTGTATAGGTACCACTTTGAATGACTTGTTGCTTTGAAAGCAGTGTGAGCAACCAAGCAGGTAACTTTAGGAACCCATTTCATAACTGTTTTGGGTTTAGAAACATAGTTGGTCTTCTTTTGTGTATATTTGTAGGAATGACCTATAGAGTTAGATTTTAATAGCTCCTTGAGTAAATCAACTATCTTTTCAGCTAGTGGATTTCGATTCTGATTAAAGTTGACATGGCTGTTTCTAGGTTTTTGAAAAGTTTTTAAATTTTTAGAAAAATCTTGATAAGTACTTTTCCCTTTTGAGTTTGAGGACTCTCCTTTAACAAACATAGGAGGAGTATACTTTTGTTTAGGAGGTAGATTTTTATCATAGCCCAACCCGGATCGATCGCCACATTTTCTTGATCCGGATAAAAGTTTTTCTAACTTTGGATCACCTTGGGCATATTTTCATGTGTCCTTTAAACTCAGAAGAGAAGATACTTCAGTTTTAAGATTCTCAATTTCAGATTTTAAATCAACAATTAGTGAGTTTTTGAATTCCAAACCACATTTTGATTTTTCAAAACTATCTGAAATTTGTGATTTTTCTAAGACAAGTGAATCAAAACAATTTTTGAGTTTAGAAAACTTTTCTTTTTGAAGTTTAAGTTTGACAGCAATTTTACAACTTTCCTTATATAGGGCATTGTAAGCGTCTTGAAGATCATCTTCATTTTCACATTCACTATTCAGATTTTCTTCACTTGTAGAGTCATTATCTGAAAATGTGAATTTGGCTAGAGTCATAAGAGCTTTGACCTCATTGCCTGACTCAGTTTCAGAATCTTCTGATTCAGAAGAACCTTCAGGATCAGATGATTCATCCCATGTAGCCAACATACCCTTCTTCTTGGGTTTGTCCCTTTTTGGACATCTATTTGCTAAGTGCCCATATTCTTGACAGTTGTAACATTGACTATCTTTCAAAGATTTTCTAAATTTGGGTCTAAACTTCTTTTTATCATTTGATTTTTGAAAATCAACTCTTTCTTGCTTTTGAAAATTTTGTAAAATTTTTTAGCTAAGAGAGCCATATCATCTTCTGAATCAGAATTTTCTTCTGAATTACATTTAGAAGATTTTAGTGCGATAGATTTACCTTTAGGAGCTTTAAAGTTTAACTCGTAGGTTTGTAGAGAACCAACTAGTTCTTCAACCCTCATATTATCTGTATCACGAAGTTCCTGGATTGCGGTTACTTTAGAATTGAACCGTTCAGGAAGTGAGCGTAGTATTTTTGCACACACTTTACTTTCTGGGATTTTATCGCCAAGACCCCACATTGAGTTTACAATGTCATTCAATCTAGTGTAGAAGTCCATAAACAATTCATTTTCCTCCATATGAATTTCTTCAAATCTGGTTATGAGGAGTTGGACTTTAGATTTTTTGACAATTGTAGTACCCTCGTGTGTCATTTCTAATACATCCCAAGCTTGCTTTGCAGTATCACAAGAGATGATTCTTTTGAACTCATCCGGTGATAGTGCGCAAGTAATTGCATTTAGTGCTTTAGCATTTGCACTACTCTCACTTTTCTGAAGGGTGGTCCATTGGTAATATGGTGTGGTTTTCATAGATTTTGAACCATCAACCCCAGTAACTTCCATGATAGGAGGATTCCATTCAGTCACTGTGGCTTGCCACACATTTTCATCCATTGATTTGAGGAAGATCCTCATTCTGGCTTTCCAATAGGCATAGTTTGAGCCATCAAAGGGTGGAGGCCTAGTGACTGAAAGGCTATCAAAATTTGACATCTGAATAGCTTAAATCGTTAGCTCAGGAATTAAATCCAAGAATTAAAAGGAGCTATTAGGCTCTGATACCACTTGAAAAGGCCAAGCTATATGTCCTAGAGGGGGGGTGAATAGGACAATGCCAAATAAAAACTTATAACAGCGGAATAATAAAGAAAATGATAGCCAAATTAAATAACAATGCAGGAAAGTAAAACAACCTCAAAATTCAGATCTTGAGAGGTTGATACAAACGTTATTCTAAGGACAACCTTACACCAAAAACAGAGTTTATGGTAGGACAACCTTATTTCTAGAAAGGTCTTTGTATTAAGTCTCAAATCGAAGAGGAAGACAGAATTAAATATAAACTGAAATGAAATAACTTGTAATTAAAGATGTATTATTCTAGGGATAGCCATACACCATAAAAATGGCAGGGCAACCTTGCTGGAACAACTTTCAAATGAAATTGAAAAACAAGCTTATAAAGGAATAGCAGAAAGTAAATTCTAAGCTATTACAACATTCTCACAAAGCTTGAAATAATTACAACATTCACCACCATACATACATCCCACAAAAAGAATAAAAATTAGAAGAGTAAAACAATCAACCACAACACAAAGGTTTATAGTGGTTCGCCTGTGTGTTCACCAACTGTTATACAACAGTCACACAAAAAGCTACTCCACTCCTAATATCCTCACACAGGGGATATTAGCATTCACTAAAGATAGGTTTTCCCAGGTTCACCCAAAACCCTTACAATTGTGTCTTTGTATGTGGGCTTACACAATTAAAAAAAAAACCCCACTTCTGAGTTTTCCTGGCTTTCCTCAGATAACCAAAATAACAAGATTTTTCTGGCAAATCTTGAAAGAAACTAAAATAATAGAAAGGAATTTACAATATATAAAATACCTGAATATCTTCTTCGTTGTAGCAGCCCGGTAGAACCAAATCAAAGTAGATGATTGAATGTCCAAGTTCAATGTCCAGTACTCGATTACAATGGTTCTAGTTCTAATAGATTTTAAATTAAGCCAAATAGGGCTTGCCTTAATTGATTTTGATTCCAAAGAAAGGGAATAACAATTCCTCTTTTCAAATCAGATTGGAATAACAGAAACAAAATCAATTAAAATAAAGCTAAGGAAAGAAGATATTAAATAAGCACACTTAGCTTGGATGGAGCACAGAATTATCTCTCAGAAGTTCGACGAAGATTGGCTTGAATACTTTAATTAAATCGATAATTTCTTCTGAGATTCGTGCACTATTTATAGGTGAGAAGATCAGGTCTTCGACTGGTCTAGAGTGCTCTTCGACTAGTCGAAGCCATAACAGATATTTGAAAGATTAGGCGGGATAAGCGCAGACCGTTCTACGATTGGTCGTAGCCCTCCTACGACTGGTCGTAGGTTTCCTTCGACTGGTTGTAGGTCCTGTAAAAGTTCGCTGGACTTCGAGTCCTAGATTCTACGACTGGTCGATGTCGTCGACACTGTTCCTACGATCGGTCGAGCAGTTCTGGACTAGTCGAAGGCTAGATTTTATCCGAATTTGTAACAAACTTACGATCGATCCAGGAATTTCTTAGACTGGTCGAAGCAAGTCTAGGACTAGTCGAAGAAGACCTAAGACTGGTCGAAGAACAGACCAATCATATGTAAAATAACATTCGACTTATGTATCCGAAATGACCTACTTCTAAGGTCATCCTATGGTCAAACAAACCTCAATCATGAAGTATGGACATTGAAACAAGAGACCATGAAGAATAAGCCTTGAAGTCTTGATGTAGACTAAACCTTGAAGTAGCTCAATCTTGAAAGTGGCTTGAGATTCAGCTTGAGTCTTGAGTTCAGCTTGACTTTCAACTTGAGTCTTGAGATCAGCTTGAGTCTTGATTTCAGCTTGAGTCTTTTCTTTTCAGCTTGAGTCTTGTTTTGTGGGCAGTTCTTGTATTCAAGATCTTGAGTCTTGTACTTGAGAGCTTTGCTTGTTGTGAGCTTAGCTTGTTTACGAATGTTGATCCTTGAGAAAGCTTCACTTATGCAAGTTATATATAACAGAGTATAATAGTGATTTTGGCACTACAAATTTGACAACACACAGGGATAGAAACTATAGCACTTACAATCTTAACTAAGTGTGTAAAGTGGGCTCCATATCCAAATTAAGAAAAATCCTAAGATTTTGGTTCAGTTCATCATACCATGATAAAAATTATGGAGTCTGTAGGTTTGACCTACAGAATCATTGGTCTAGCTAACAAAGAGATACTAACCAAAATTTGATAAATCATCCACTCTATCGGTTTGACTGACATATTGTTGACTCAGGTCGGTCTGACCTACAAAATGCAGGTTTGACTGTCGGTCTGACCTACAGATTGTAGGTCTAACCCCCAGACTCCAATTTCAGAAATTTGATTAATTAGGTCATTTTTTATGGTAATCTGTAATTAATTTTAATTAATGAATTATTTAATATCGATCTAATGGAAAGGTAGGGATCCCTTTCGATTGATCCAGCGGGTTCCACATCAGATTATGGTGATTTCAAACCATGTGTTAAGGGTTAGATATGAAAGAATCCAATTGGACGATATTGTGGACCCAATTTGAAACTTTGATCAATCAATTGTGGGCCCCATCATATGAATTCACATAAATCAATCAATGACCATGATTGTTTACTGTAATTTAGGGAATACTTAGATTTTGTTGATTCGAATTTGATTACTTAACATAATCAATCTCACTAGAGTTTCAAGTGAGTGATCCTAGCATGTTTCCTCTCCATTAAAATTAAGATAGTTTTGATGTACCTGTTATATCTA
Organism: Magnolia sinica; assembly: GCF_029962835.1. Classification (NCBI taxonomy): domain Eukaryota; kingdom Viridiplantae; phylum Streptophyta; class Magnoliopsida; order Magnoliales; family Magnoliaceae; genus Magnolia; species Magnolia sinica. The sequence goes on from NC_080573.1 coordinate 121,726,788, forward strand.
ATTTCATATTTTATTTTAATGCTTATTTGTTTTAGTTAATTTGTTGAATACATGATTTGATTCGTCTAACTTGAGAACTATATAATTGCATATTTCACCAATTCACATGTAATTTATGTTGCTTCTAAGCGAGATACCAATTCTATATATGTTGATCAACTTGTTTAAAATTACAAAATTACAATTGAATATTAATATCTTGCATGAACAACACATGCTTAGTGTTCGCAACCCCAAGTGTAGGGTCGCGATGTAGTAATAATCTCGATGAGACCGATGTCAAATCCACAGACACTAATCTCATGAGTATTCTGAAAGCAACTAGTAGTAGAACTAAAAAAAAAAAAAAGATGTTAGTCTAAATCTGAAATAAAAAGGGAGTAATTGTGAGAGATTTAATTTAAAACTTAAGAAATTCAAAGGTGGGAACTAAAGTTTCCAAGGATCCACTTGTAGTGATCAGAGAGCCCTCTTACTTGATTCATGTCACACAATTGGAATTACAGTCCTATCCTATCCAATTGGAAGATATGCAATTAAGATCAACTTAAACTTTCATTAACCTAATTCTTAATACAGAAGAACTATGATAATTGGCAAAGATTTCATCACCAAACCATACCCATGAGGCAATGGCAAACAACAAGATTTACAAAATCCCATAATCTCAAAGTAGTAGAATTATGAAGATTAGGAAGGATTCCATCACCCTACCATGCCCAAGGGACGATGGTGAACAACGAGATTTTCTAATTTCATAATCTCAAAACATGAAAAGAACATACTCAAAGCTATTGCAGATCTACTATAATTTGAGTTACAATAAACCATTAAAAACTAAAAGTATTCCTTAAATATCAAACTAGAATCAAAGTAAGTTCAATATAAACATGAATCAAAGTAATAGAAACATCTCATTACGCTACAAGCTTTACCTCTTAACCCTAGCTAAGAAGTTTAGCCAATCATACACATGATTGGATCTAAAATCCTGAAAAAAGCATGAAAAACTAAGGAAAAAAAATGAAGAAAACGCTTGGAGACACCTCTCCACCCTTGTGTTTTGCACCTCCAAACCCTAGATGATGTCTATGGGTGCCCTGGGGACTCCTATTTATAGTTGTGCAACACCTCCTTTCGCACCGACTTGGAAAAATCTGAAAACCGCCTTAAATTTACGCTGTTTTGATTCTATCGGAGTGTCTTCGATATGTCCTTCGATTCTATCGAACAGTCTTCGATTAAATCGAAGATCAGTCCAGAACTGTCTAGCGAGTTTGGCCTGAAATCCTGAAATTCTCAATTCTATCAAAGTGTCTTCAATATGTTCTTCGATACTATCTAACAGTCTTCGATAGAATCGAAGTTTATTCTGACGATTTTTCAAAATTAGACTTTTCTGGTCCCAGAATCTGTTTTCAGGACAATTTTCAGGATTCTTTTTCTTCACTTTAAGTCTTCTATTTTCTTCCTTCATCACTTAATTTTATTGGATCTTTGGCATGTGAATTCTTTAATCTTACTCTCCTAAGATCCATCCCTTGCCTTGGTGATCTTTGAGCTTCAAATTCATGCTTTTAGCACATTTTTCAATTCAAGCTCTTAAATTCACCTTGCAACACAAACTTGAGTAAAATAGGACATTAAGCATTATCATGTTCATAAAACCAAAATATAAATGGGGGATAATATGCAATATTTGACCCTCAACACTTAGTTTATCATAAGAGATCTTCCTGAACAAAAGAGTTTATTTTACGCGGGCATTGCCCATGCCCACCAAACTGGTGGAAGCATGCCCAAGCAGCAGATGCGCATTGACAATATTCCAACTCAAGCCTACGTAATGGTGGAAGACCGCCTTAGGTGGTGGATGCAAGTTGACGATAATCCAATGACCCAAGAAGATGGATGAACATTCGATCTGACACGTTTATACAACTTATGCATTTCAACGACACAAATGTTCATTCCGTAAACTTTATGTTTAATTGGCTATTTTAATTTTAATGTGAATGAACCCTATTGGAAATTCTTACTAGGCCTTGCCAGCTTACATTTTATTGATGAACAACCATACAGATATAGTGGAGGCCGAAGAGTTGGCTCAAGATCACGACAATACGACCAAGCCGGCGAATGATTTACGGGACAAGTGGCCTTAGTTCACCAAAAAAATACTAGCGACTTTAGATTAATTTTACGTAGTTCATTCGCATTGATTAATTAAGACATGTTGGTTGTTCCTTGAATTTGTTTTTGATAAATTGCTAGACTACTTGAGAGTATGGCATAGCTTATATTTTGGGGTTGATTGAGTTAGACATGAATTAAAAATTTATTGAGTATTGTTATTTACATTAAATAATGACCCCAAATAAGCGGGGTCATGGTTACTAATTGTTAGAAATGAATAGATGAAGATTTGATTTAATGTATGTGAATGGGAATTGAATTAATGTTGCAACTTAATGTAGATGGGTGGACTTAGAATTGCTATCATTACTACTGGATTATTGCCTCTAATTAATTACTCATGACGGGAGATCAAGTGCCAATGTGGTGTGAGTGGGTGTGTGAGTGTGCGGGGGTTTGGGTGAGCATTAAAAAACTAATAAAAAAATATCATAATAAAATAAAATAATTTTAATCTATTCTAACAAAAAGTTTATGTGAATATTATTATTTTATGATGATTACACTTACAATAATAGAAGATATATTGTATTTGTCAGTGCAATATTTACTTACTAGCATATTAGCATATGTATGCATGAATGGTGAAATGTGTCTAATTGAGATGCTGCTTGCATCACCACTTGTGAAATTGTCGGTCATGATCTATCAATGATTTCATCAACCATTTGGACAGTTTAGATTGGCGAACAACTATGATATGTGTACAAGTAGATGAGTGCATGTGCATCAACCATTTCTCTACCAAACTAAATCCACTTCCCTCATTCTTTACAAATGCTATAGCAAAGCTTTCTTAGATTGCATACGGACAACACCTGCCACTGAAGTGGGGGAACGACCAATGTGCATGAGATTCAACCCGTCCAAAACTAGGAAGGCTAAAAGATAGGAAATGATTTAAAAACATTCCTAGAACAACTAAAATCATACGGTGGGGTCACCATAGTTTTCGAATGGCCAGATTTTTTAGACGTCCTTCACCTTGGCATGGCCCATCGGAAGGCATGTATACATGGCAGGTTAGACCCCACACACAACTAATGGCAGGCATCACTATCTCAATTGTCTCCTTTGGTGTGACCACGCTAGTTCAGGATCTGCCTAAGTTTTGATCCCTATGGTTAACATGAGATGATGCACCTGATGGACGGTGTGGATCACATGTTCGTATCATTCTTCCACGCTGTTGTAACAGTTTGTTTCTATCAAAATAGCTCAATGGAACTTATTTCTCAAAATCCAGATATCAGCATAACGCCACAATAAGGAATAGGCGGGAAAAAGTTCCATTAGGTTAATCATGCTGTCGTTGTAGCCAATTAAAGCACCAAACACATGTTTTATACTAATGACCCGATAACACAAGCCAAACGGTCCAATACGTTGGGATGTATTCTATTCAATATTTACCTTGGATGGGGTATGTACAAAAAATATTAAATACTCAGACTGTGATAGGTTGTTCCTTTGATCATTTGATTATTTTCCTTTGAATACGAATGGCATCATTGACCTTTGAAAAACTCAAATGTTTTAAATACATCAATTCAAGAGTTATTTTGAAATAGACAATGTCAATTTTCGAAACTTATTTTGGTGTAGACAGCTTTGGTCATTGAAAAGGATCCAATGACTACTATCATACTCAACATCAAATAAATCCTTTTACTTCCCTTCTTGCGAACCGTTTTGTCTCTCCACGTGCACTCCGTGTTCGGCATTAATTAAATAAGAGACATGATCACATACAATCTTTGTATTATAACTTACGATGTGCCATTTATTCACCGAACTTGCCAGATACGTAGAGTACCTTTCTATTCAAAAGGTAAGCGGCACGATGATGATCATGGATCACCCTATATGAAAAATCAAGCCATTCCATGCATACATAGGGACACTGAAGGTGCTTGGTTTGTTTTTTTTTTTTTTTTCCACGAGTAGTGTGTGCCGGCTAGACAGAATTGATAAAGCAGCTCGACCAATTCTATTAGTAATTATTGAAAACGAGCAAGATCGATCATAAAAATTTCTCCATTCTTATAGAAGAATTGAGCATGAAAATTTTCTTCCGTCTCTTGCTAGGTTTGTATGGAATTTGATAGCATATTAGAATACCAAGTAAAGGCTACCCACCCCAATTAGAAAATTGATGAATAATTGCAGTTTATAGTGATCATTGTTGGCGATTTCCCTACAATGTATGGTAAAATGATGTGTATGTTTTATAGTCGATCGACTGGTATCACCTGTAAATAGAATAAAGTTTGGTCGATAATTTCTCAGCAATAGATATTACTAGCCGACCCAGTTAAGATAAGGTTTGTGATAAACTAGAGTAGTAGTTCAACCGAGAACTTGGCCTATTACTTCCTAAAAAAGTTGTACAATTTAATTACAGTCTCAATGTTGTTGTGCAACTGTTGGAGGTGGTTCAGGATCAACCTGATATTGCTCCTCATTGTAAGGTTGATTCTTGGGCAATGATTGTCTCATAGGTATGCCTTGGTTCTCAATCTCAAGAATTAAATTCATATTTTCTCGCTCAAAACGCCTGAAATCCACAGGTATTGGTAAATTTCGTACGTCCTGTATTGAAACAAGGACACGAACATGATGGTGTATTTCGCAATAAAGGAAGTATTTGTAGCACTGGCTGGAGTGATGGTACAGGTGTCAAATTTATAATAGATCTAGTATCGACATGTTGCTAAGGTGTAACAGGCGGCCGTTTAACAATCAAAGCCGCCAACCGATTCATGCTCTCGGTATGGCTGACCATCCACCTTTTAAAAGATTCTGTCTGAATTCTTAATTGTTCTACCTGAACTCGCGACAATTCCATGATGTGTTGAATTTTCCTTTTCACATCAACTATCCCAACTCATATAATCTGAAGAGACTTAACCTGGGATGTCAATGGTCTATCCGAGTTTGGTGGAACAGACACTGGACTAGGTGGTTGATTTATTTTCTCAGTCACCTGTTGAACTTACAACTCTTCCTCCTGAGTAAGAGCCTCGTCGGCTACAACAGTATTAACGGTAGCTGCTGAAGCATTATGACCACCTATTCGGCTCATGATTTTGAGAAATTACTACACCAGTAAGTATACTTTGTAAATGAGTTCCACCAGGCATGCTAAAATTGTTGGGGCTAAGTTTGTTTTCTTTCACTTGTAGTGTGTGTGGGAATACTAGATCGATAAGGTGGCTCGATCCAAACCGATCAACTTTGACCCCAAGCATCGAAATAACCAAATACATCCAATATGAACATATATGATTACATTTTGAGAAAACCAATTACTTGTAGAATTTTATAACAATCAGGCGATAATCGAAGGGTGGGGTTCTTCCTCCAAAGATAGGTTGTGTTTTGTCTCTCATAAGAAAGGACTTACAATATACCAGCGCAAATCAAACAATAGAAAAAATTCACAATTAACCAGAAGGAGCGATCGTAAGAATATGTCTCTTAAAAGAATTGCATGATATTGGATAAAACACAAATCCAGTGTATGATCTTACGTTAAAAGGCTTTAAATAACCTTCTTTTAGTCTAATTTAAATGAATTAACGGAGGGCTTATTAAAAATATGATATTAGGTGGTAGGGAATTGCATTTGTTCCAATATAAATTTTATCATGCGTTTGAAAAAGATGAGAGGAATTAAATTAATCCAAATATCATGTCATCCAACCCTACAAGAGATACAGAGAAATTTAAATTCTAGTGCATCTATTAACCCTACATTGATGCATGTGTTTTATCCATGTCATCCATACATATGCACCCGTTGTATGAGACAATCACATTGCACATTGCACAGGCATTCAAGTGTTCAAAATCAATTGTAAAATTTAAATCCTTGGTTACAATTTCACTTTAATTAAATGCTTTGATTTTGTTTGAGAAAATTTTTGAACAAAAATGTGAAAATACCATGGCATTATGAGATATATAATCATTATGCAACAATGGTGTTAATTCCACGTAATGGAATTCAATATCATTTAGTCCGGTGCCAAGCATGCCTAGAGCCTCATTGTGACTCAGACCCAGAAGTTGACTCAACTGCCGGGATGCCAATTGCGTCCCACCCCCGACCATCTCTAGCGCAAAACAGGCAGTTCTCTGGGCAGGCCCACCATGATGTATCTGTATATCCAAGCTGTTCATCCATTTTCTCAAATCATTTTAAGGCATAAATACAAAAATGAGACAGATCCAATGCTCAAGTGGACCACACCAAATAATACGCTTGGTTACATTAAATGCACAGAGCATTAAGAGCGTGTTTGATATTTCAGATGAGATGAAAATACATGGTAAATGGTTAGTAATGACTTACCTAAGTAATTACCACATTATTCCCAATGTTGGCGCTGACCCTTGCTTTTAAAACACAAAAATGAGGACTGGTGCAAAATAAATGTAGGGCCTATCATGATGTATGTGGCTTATCTACACGGTTGATCTGCTATGTTAGCTAATTTTAAGGCATGAGCTCAAAAATGAGGTAGATCGAAAGCTCAAGTGGACCACACAATACGAAACAATGGGAATTGAATGCTTATCGTTCAAAAATTCTTGAGCCCCTGGAAGTTTTGGATCAACTTGGTATCTGTTTTTGATCCCTTATCCATGTTTGTGTGAACTTAAACGGATTAGATAACAAATAAACATCAATGTGGGCTCGTTAAAGGAAATAGCTTTCAACTGTTGACGTTTTAAGGCCATTGTTTCTTTTGACGTGGGCTACATAAGCTTGGATCTACCTCATAGCTTTTTATTCAGGACCAAAAATTTTGGATAAAATGGATGGACGGTGTGAATATGCCACATATTATGGTGGGGCCCACAAATTTTAAGTAACACCTTTTGAAGAAATCGAGGTGGAAATACCATCTGATTGTCAAAGAGAAAATGACCACTGTAGACAATACCTTTTATCCAGCGGTTTTTATGAAAGAATACAAACTTAAGTTACCAACTTAGACTAGCACGTGCGGACAGCGACTTTGAGGACGAAAATACCCCTCCCTTCCTTTCGAAGACGAGCGCCGACGCTCCTCCAACCGAGAGTTGTACGGACGGCTCAAAAGAGATCAAAGTTACATGGCCCCATAGCTATGTATTTATTATATCCACAACGTTCATCCATATCTCGAAATCATTTCAGAGCAATATTCAAAAAAAAAATAATCATATCCAAAGACCAACTGGACCACACGACAAAGAGCAGCGGGAAAACTGATTTTCACCATTAAAAATTTTGTAGGGCCCACCATAACATTTATTTTCCATCCAATCTATTCATAAGGTAACAAAGGCCTGGATGAAGAGGAAAAAAAAATTTCATAATGATCCAAAACTTCTGTAACTCCTAAAAGGGTTTCAATGGTAGACGTTCAATTCCTCACTGCCTTTTACAGTGTGGTCTACTTGATAGTTAGATCCGTCTTATTTTATGTCTCAAGCTCAATATGAGCTCACCAAATAGATGGATGGTTTGGATATAACACAGACCTCATGATGGGACACACAAAAGGCGGTGGGGATTACAACAGCAAAAAAAATAAATAAATAAATAAAACTAGGAACTTATGGCTACGGTTTTCTATAGCTACAGATTAAAACCGTAGCTATATCCGTAGCCCCTGCTTTTTCAATAATTGTAGCTCTACAATCAATCACAGCTCTCACGATTCCACCGCAAGTCGCTGTTCCAGTCGACGATCAATTGCGGATTCCACGATTCCACCCCCGATCTATGGCTACGGATTATAACCGTAGCTATAACCGTATCCTTATCCTTTTTTAGTTTTTATTTTTTATTTTTTATTTTTTACATGGAGAATTTTATTCTACCTACATTTTTCTCTAACACATATTTATATAAATATGTATATATAAGCATATTAAAAAAAATTATCTCTTTTTTTCATTTATTTCTTTATTCATATAACAAGAATATCTTCTAAACCAAAATTAGTTACTTGACGTACCATATATGATTTTAGGGCTGAAAGTTGGGCGGGCTCAACCCGACCAACCTGTGACCGACCCGACATTGGGTTGGGCTTGGGAAGGATGTATCAAGTTTGGTCTTGGGGTTGAGCCATGCAAACACCAACCCAATAAAACTTGGGTTGGGCTTGGGTTGATGTCCCGGGTTGCCTGACCCAACACAAACCCGATTAAAATATAAGTTTCTTATAAATTAATTATAATTGAGTGCAGATCATTTGTGTTGAAGGCAATGTCTCCTCTTAAGCTAACAAGATATGTCGGATTTCCCTCTCTCAAATAAATTGCTTGATACAAAATATGACTTGTAATAGAGTAGTTGTCCTATATTTTAGCTTGTTTGTTTAGAAAAAAATGCATGGAAATGATCGTGAAGTGAAGGGAATTGACCGTGAAATGAAACGGAATCGCCGGAATTAACTGTAAAATGCATGGAAATGACAGTGAAGTGAAGGGAAATGACCGTGAAATGAAACGGAATCGCCGGAATTGACCGTGAAATGCATGGTAATGACCGTGAAGTGAAGCGAATTGACTGTGAAATGTATGGAAATGACCATGAAGTGAAGCGAATTGACTGTGAAATGCGTGAAAATGACCGTGAAGTGAAGGGAATTGACCGTGAAATGCTTGGAAATGACCGTGAATCAACAATCAACACGGAATGGTTGGGAATGACCGTGAAATGCATGGAAATGACCGAGAAGTAAAGCGAATTGACCGTGAAATGCGTAAAAATGACCGTGAAGTGAAAGGAATTGACCATGAAATGCTTGATAATGGCCAATGATTCCAACATTCTCTAACTTGGGATAATCATGATATTCTTCAATATGCAATGTATTATATGGTAATTCATTAATGATCGAGATTCTACTAGATATTTTAATGGATCCTATAAAGTATCCTGAATTATTTGGTTGATTGGAACTATCGACACTAAACCAACCAACCTAGTTATTTTCCAAGATTCCATCGGGTCGATGGTGGAAAATCTATTTGAGCATGGCAAACATGAATTTTAGCAAGGCAAACTTGAAATTGAGCAGGCCAAACTGGAAATTGAGCAGGCCAAACCGGAAATTGAGCGGGCCAAACTGGAAATTGAGCGGGCCAAACCGAAAATTGAGTGGGACAATTGAAAATTGAGCGGGCCAAACTTGAAATTGAGACGGCCAAACTGGAAATTGAGCGGGACAAACTAGAAATTGAGTAGGCCAAACCGGAAATTGAGCGGGACACTGAAAATTGGGCGGGCCAAACTGAAAATTGAGCGGGACAAACTGGAAATTGAGCAGGCCAAACTGGAAATTGAGCGGGACAAATTGGAAATTGAGTGGGCCAAACCAGAAATTGAGTGGGCCAAACCAGAAATTGAGCGGGCCAAACTGGAAATTAAGCGGGCCAAATTGGAAATTGAGTGGGACAAACTGGAAATTGAGCGGGCCAAACTGAAAATTTCCAGGGAGGCCTGCATGCATTGTAACATGTGGGGGCCTGTGCCCCGGGCTTAATACAGTGATTAGGGAAATAGTATGTGGTTTGCACCACATGTACGGAGTCAACAAAATCCTTGGAATAGAGATGAGGTTTTACATTGTTAGACTCTGCAAACTTATTTTTTTTCTTCTTGTAGTTTTACTTTGACCAGCCATTACTTTTGGGCTTGTCCTTCTTGTTTCTGTTTGTAGTTCCTCTTGGAGGGAATTGAAATAGCTGAGTTGGCAATGATGATATTTCTCATGCAATAAATATTATTAAAAAAAATAATATTTGAACACTAGAGAACGCGATGGGTTGGAATGTATTTAATTTGGACACGAACACTGCATAGGCATAAATTTGGCATGCCACACCCGGATACAATTAGATTATCATTTTGTAAATGGCCAATGATTCCAACATTCTCTAACTTTGGATAATCATGATATTCTTCAATATGCAATGCATTATATGGTAATTCATTAATGATCGAGATTCTAATAGATATTTTAATGGATCCCATAAAGTATCCTGAATTATTTAGTCGATTGGAACTATCGACACTAGACCAACTAACCTAGTTATTTTTCAAGATTTCATCGGGTCGATGGTGGAAAATCCATTTAAGCGGGGCTAACATGAATTTCAGCGGGGCTAACATGAAATTGAGCGGGCCAAACTGGAAATTGAGCGGGCCAAACTGAAAATTGAGCGGGATAAACTGGAAATTGAGTGGGCTCAATTTTTACCTTCCGTTGCTCAATTCATAGGTTCCCTAGCTGAATTTCTAGCTTCCCTCGCTCAATTCATAGGCTGTCTCGCTCAATTCCTAGCTTCCCTCACTCAATCCCTACATTGCCTCGCTCAATTTCTATGTTGCCTTGCTCAAATCCTATGTTCCCTCGCTCAATTGCTAGGTTCCCTCGCTCAATTTCTACCTTCCCTCGCTTAATTTCTAGCTTTCCTTACTTAATTTCTAAGTTGCCTCGCTCAATTTCTACCTTCCCTCGCTCAATTCCTACGTTACATCGCTCAAATCGTAGGTTTCCTTGCTGAATTTCTAGGTTCCCTCGCTCAATTTTTAGCTTTCCTCGCTTAATTCCTAGGTTGCCTTGCTGAATTTTTTGGTTCCCTCGCTCATTGTCTCGGTTCCCTCGCTCAATTTCTTGGTTGTCTCGCTTAATTTCTAGGTTTTCCGCTCAATTTCACCTTGCCTCGCTCAATTTTTTAGGATGCCTCGCTCAGTTTCATCTTGCCTCGTTGAATTTAATGTTTGCCTTGCTGAATTTCATGTTTCCCTCACTCATTGTCTAATTTGTCTCGCTTAATTTTTAAGCTGCTTCGCTCGATTTCAAGTATGTTTAATTTTTTTTCGTTATGATTCTCTAAGTAGTGAAGGTTGCTCTACTTATGTGTGTGGATTAGAGAAGCATGATACTCGGCTACGTCTATTCAAGCAATCCCCATTTTCCTTCTTGTTGCACCTCTCATCCTTTCGATTTATAGGGGCTTTTTTCACCTTCTTCTTATAAGATATAAAGGTAATGTTATATTTAAGATACAGGGGACACGGTTGCTCTATTTCCCTCGCCCATTTCCTAGGTTGCCTCGCTCAATCCCTCGATCAATTCCTAACTTCCCTCGCTCAATTCCTAGGTTGCCTTGCTCAATTTTTAGGTTGCCTCGCTGAATTTCTGGCTTCCCTCGCTCAAATCCTATGTTCCCTTGCTCAATTCGTAGGTTGCCTTGCTCAATTTCTAGCATTTCTTGCTCAATTCGTAGGTTACCTCGCTCAATTTTTAGGTTGCCTCGCTGAATTTCTAGCTTCCCTCGCTCACGGTCAATTCGCTTCACTTCACGGTCATTTCCATGCATTTCACGGTCAATCCCGGTGATTCCGTTTTGATTCACAGTCATTTCCATGCATTTCACGGTCAATTCCCTTCACTTCACGTTCATTTCCATGCATTTCACGGTCAATTCGCTTCACTTCACGGCCATTTCCATGCATTTCAAGTGCAATCCCGACGATTCCGTTTCATTTCACGGTCATTTCCCTTCACTTCACAGTCATTTCCATGCATTTCACGGTTAAGCCTGGCGATTCCATTTCATTTTACGGTCATTTCCATGCATTTCACGGTCATTTCCCTTCATTTCACGGTCATTTCTATACATTTCATAGTCATTTCCATGCATTTCACGGTCATTTTCCTTCATTTCACGGTCATTTCCATGCATCTCCTTGCAATTCCCGAGACCTCAACCCAAGCCCAACCTAAGTTTTATCAAGTTGCTGTTTGTATGGCCCAACGCCAAGACCAAACCCGATACATCCTGACCAAGCCGAACCCAATGTCCGGTCGATCACAGGGTGGTCAGGTTGAGCCCGCCCAACTTTCAGCCCTAAAATTATATATGGTACGTCAAGTAACTAATTTTGGTTTAGAAAATATTCTTGTTATATGAATAAAGAACGAAATGAAAAAAAGAGAATTTTTTTTTATATGCTTATATTTACATATTTATATAAATGTGTTAGAAAAAATGTAGGTAGAATAAAATTCTCCATGTAAAAATAAATAAAGAAGAAAAAAGAGAAAAGAAAGTGCATAGGGATACAGTTATAGCTACGGTTATAATCCGTAGCCACAGATCGAGGGTGGAATCACGGAATCCACAATTAAAGGGACAGCGACTTGCGGTGGAATCACGGGATCAGCAATTGATCGCCGAGCTACTGTTATGGCTACAAATTATAACCGTAGCTATATCCGTATCCCTATGCATACATCATTACCATTCTACTTGAATGTCTACTGTTGAAACCCTTTTAGGAGCCACACAAGTTTTGGATCATTATGAAATTTGTTTTTACTCTTCATCCAGGTCTTTGTGGCCTTATGAATAGATTGGATGGAAAATAAATGTTATGGTGGGCCCTACAAAAGTTTCAACGATGAAAATCAATTTTCCGCTGTGGCCCAGTTGATCTTTGGATATGATTTTCTTTTTTTCAATAATGCTCCGAAATGATCTCGAAATATGGATGAACCTTGTGGATATAATAAATACATAGCTGTGGGGCCATGTAACTTTGATCTCTTTTAAGCCGTTCGTACAACTCTCAGTTGGATGAGCGTCAGCGCTTGTCTTCGCAGTGAAAAGGAGGGGGAGTTTCGTCCTCAAAAGTCGCTGTCCGCACGTGCTAGCTAAGTTGGTAACTTAAGTTTGTATCCCATCATAAAAACCGCTGGGTAAAAGGTTTTGTCTACAGTGGTCATTTTCTCATTTTCAAACAAACTCATAAAGCAATAATTACTTATTCACGGTGTATTTAAAAATATTATAAAATAAAAAATAAAAATAAAAAATAAAAAATCAAACACACCCCATTATACCAATTGCATTAAATGGAAGAGTCATCTACTGTGTGGTCCATTTGAGCGTTGGATCTGCCTTTACTTTTTTTGTTTTTGACTTTAAATGATCTGAGAGCAGGGATGTACGGCATAGATAAACAGATACATCACGGTGGGCCGGCCCACAGAACTGTCCGTTCGAGGCTAGCGACGGATGGGGGTAGGACACAATCCGCGTCCATCCTGCCGAGTCTGAAGCTAACGTGTCAGATAGTTGTAGTATCAATAAGTATGTATGCACGTGTTTGGTTACGCGTGTGATGTATTATGGCTCAAATAGCTGAGCAGACATGATATTCACTTAAAAGTTAGCGTACGTATTGCAACGTATGTCATGATCGGGAGGGGATTAGGTGTTACCCGGGTGAGGCGGCATACCTTGATGATGTGTTATATATCTACACCATCCATCCATTTTCCAGCCCATTATTTTAGAATGTGGTCCCAAAATTAAGAAGATCTGTGGACCACACCACAAGAAAGTGGTGATTGAACGCCCACCATTAAAAACTTCCCAGGGCCTACTGAAAGCATATCCATAATGTTTATTTTCCATCCAACCCGTTGACAAGGTCAATAAGACCTGGAAGAAGGGATAAAACAAAGATCAGCTTGATCCAAAACTTTTGTAACCTACAAAAGGCTTTCAGCGGTCATTGATCACTTTTTCCAGTGGTATGGTCCATTGGATATTTAGATCTGCCTAAAGTTTGGAATAATGTCCTAAAATGAGATGAAAAAACGGATGATCAGTGTGGATATACAATACACTAATCAAAGTGGGCCCCATTTGGTAAGCGTAACACCCACTAAGATATTGCCCAGGTAACACCTAATCCGCTCCCATCGTGATCAACGTTATTCCGACGGCTACAGCGTAACGTTGATACGAGGCATACCACATGATTTCATTAACACCAAATCCGCTCCCATCATGATCAACGTAATAGACCTGTTGCAGGGGACGCGGATTGCGTACTACCCCCGCCCATCCCCAGCTCCGAACGGGCAGGTCTGTGAGTGGGTCCACCGTGATGTATCTGTAAATCCGAGCCGTCAATGCCTTTTCTTAGATTATTTTAAGCTATCACAACAAAATTGATTCAGATCCAACGATCAAGTACCACACCAAATAATAAGCTTCGTTGCATTAAAATGCACAAAGCATTAAATGTCAGTTGCATTAAATACAAGATTCATCTGTGGTGTGGTCCATTTGATCGTTGGATCTAACTTATTTTTATTTTGATGCTTTAAAATAATCTGAGAAAAGGGATAGACGGCTTGGATGTACAGATACATCACAGTAAGCCCGCCCACAGACCTGCCCATCCGGAGCCAGGGACGGGCGGGGGTAGTACGCAATCCGCGTCCGTTGCAGTGCATATGCGAATTTTCAAAGGTAAGATTCCTAGGATTGGCTGGGTACTCAGCCATGAGTAATGATCTAGTGGGCTACGTGCATGAAAACCTTCACATGTCCATAATTGCATTTCAACTTTTAGAAATTCACCTCACTTATTTTAACCGTCCATTGAATCCAGCCCACTATTTTTCCCTAACTAGATAAAAATTACAACCATCAGATGCTTCTAAACATCCCTAGTTAGGGCCATCTGCTATGAATAATCCTCTACATTCGTTTTGCATGTCACTAACTGGACGGTTTTGATCATCTGATCAGTATAAATATTTTAAGGCTATGTAGGAAGAGTAGGCTGGATTGAATGGATGGTCTAGATAGGCGATGTGGATTCCAACGAGTTCAAATGAAAGTATATGCGTGGAAATATTCTCATACATTTAGCCCACTGGATCGTTACTCAGCCTTTGTGAATGTACAGCTTGCAGAGGTGCAGGATTCAGTACATGGCAGGTGGATCGTTGGTGATCGAGATGTTGACCGGCCCGGAGGGGCCCGGTGCGTGTGGGGGATGTACCACATGTCGATTGGAGATTCTGACCCTCCATTTTTGGGTATATTCCATAAGGATTGATGTGCTTGTTTTTCTTAACCGTCCTTTTTGTCTACAATTGATATGACTGATAATTTATTGCAATGCGGGACGTTATGGACGGTTCCCATCGTCTACTTTTTTGACCCGTCAGATCAACGGTCTGGATCAGTAAACCGTGGGCAATCTAGTGATAGATTTGAACATGACTTTTTTCAGAAAAAAAATTTGGAAGCAGATAGGGTGATGTACCTCACACCAGCTATATAGCTGCTGTATTGATGTTAGCAAGTTTTCGTGGTCAATCACGAGGTATGTGTTATATCCAAACCGTCCATCCATTTGGCCAGCTCGTTTTAAGTCTTGAGATGAGAAATAAGACAGATATAACTTTCAAGTCGACCACACACCAAAAATAAGTGGGGGGTTGAACGCTTACCGTTGAAAGCCTTTCTGGGTCACAGAAGTTTTGGATCAATATGAAATTTGTTTTTCCTCTTCATTCTAGTATATTTTACCTTATGAATAGATTGGATGTAAAATAAACGTTATGGTGGGCCCTATAAATTTTTTAACGGTGAAAATCATTATCTCCACTGCCATTTATGGCGTGGTCCAGGTGATCTTTGGATATGATTCATCTTTTGAACAATGATCTAAAATGATATCTAAAAATATATGAAGGTGTAGATATAATAAATACATCACTGTGGAGCCCATGTAACTTTGATCTCCTTTAAACCGTTCGTACAACTCGTCGAGGAGCGTCAGTGCTCGTCTTCACAACACGTACCTACAGCAGCTATATAGCTGGTGTGTGGTACAGCAGCCAATCCGCTTCCATTTTATTTGAGCTATGTTAACCAGATGGCCCACCAATTCAGATCATGGCTCATTCGATATTAGGTCAAGAGGTACAAATCATCTAGATTCATAACTCATATGAGCTACGCCACATGCAACAATAGAAATGGGATTCGGACCATATGTTTGTGTGTAGAATACTATTCGGCGTGTCTTTTTCAAGCATCTTAATCATGTCTAACCTCATAAAAATGCTATGTGGACTATTCCATGTGAAGTCGATGGTTTTTTGGAGAAAATTTAGATTGTTCTCATTAACGCATGTAGCTCATAGTAATAGTTCTCATATGGCGTATAGAGTGGATTATATTCAATCAGTTACAATTTTATATCCAATGTAGTTTTATGTTGAATTTACCATTTTGGTGGTCATTGTTATGAAGACTATTTATGAGAGTAAAATTGTTCAAAAATACTGGTATACTAAAGATTAAGAATGACAATTGCTTGCCGTTCAACCCATTCATAAGCTCAGTTTCAGCCGGATGAAGAGAAAACACAAATATTATCTAAAACTCCAAGGGGCTAATAAGGTTTTAATGGTGGGCATTCAATCCTACCATTGTTTGTGGTGTGAGCTATTTGGGATTGAAATCAATTCATTTTTTAGCTCTTATCCTAGTGGGTGCTAGCATTAGCGGGGTGGATTTCAGGCAGATATTAAGGCGGCTCACATAGCTTTATATTATAACAAGGCGTGGCTTTTATGGTGCCACACGTAGCTTTGTGCTACAAGTCATGGCTTTGGTAGATCTCAAATTGTTTTATGCCTCATGGGAAGCTATACCAACTCTCACATCTCATTTTAGTACAAAGAGTCATCTCATCTTAAATCACATACATCCACTTCTCAATATTTAGATCATCCAGTGTTTCTAGAAAAGTAAATGGATCCGCATAATCTGTAGTGGGAGTGAATGCAATATTAGAATCATCTTTATATCTTACCATAATTTACGATCTTTCAATAGATTTCTCCTTATAGGTAGTTGCTCCACTTGCTTTTGTACTTCTTTTTGCTGCTAGGCTTTAAGCTGTCTCACTTTTTTCGATTTCATTGCTAATTGCCATTGATTTTCTCGTTTCATTGTGTTTATCCTTACAGAACAAGTAATCCTCATCAAATCTGACGTAACAACTAATCGTAATCTTTCGTGTGAATTAGTCATATAGCCTATATCCCTTCACACCACCACCATAGCCAACAAATGTGTACTTTTTATCATTTTGTCTACCTTATCTCTCTCAACTGATGGTACATGAGAGTAAGCATTGCAACTAAAAACACGCAGCTCTAAGTAGTTAACTTTATAACCACTCAACACTTTGGAATTTTGCAACCGATTGGCGTAGATGGAGAACGTTCACTAAGTGGCAAGTCGTATTAATGACATTAGTCCATAGCTCCTTGCCCAATGTAACATTACTCAACAGTCTTCAGGCTCTTTTCAAGAGAGTCTAATTCATTCATTCTGTTACACCATTCTGCTTTAGTGTATACCTTACTATATTGTGTCGTACGATCTCCCCATCTTTACAAAATTGATTGAATTTTTTTGAAGTGAATTTTATACCATTGCATGTCTTTAACACTTTTAATTTTCGTCTTGATTATTTTTCTATCATCGCCTTCTACACTTTGAAGGTGGCAAAAATATCGGATTTATACTTCATGAAGTAAACCCACACATTTCTAGAGCAGTCATTTATGAATGATATAAAAAACAATAGCTCCCCTCAAGAAATCTTGGGTAACAACCCCTATAGATCAGAATGCACATAATCATACACCCATTTACTAACATATTTTTCCAACTTGAAAATAACTGTGATTTCTTACCATATATACAATGCTTGCATATATATTTAAATCAATACTTTTAAAAATAAGAATCAAGCAACGATCAGAAAGTACATTCATACCTCATGTACTCATTTGACCTAGACGTGCATGCCATAAATGTGCCGATGTGGAATCTGCTATAGATGTTGCAGCTCCACCCGATACAGCATTGTTGATCAACTTATAAAAGTTTCCGATCCGTTACACTTTCATCACTATGAGTACCTCTTTGAAACTTTTAAGACACAATCAAACTAGGTGAAATTGTACCCAAGTGCATCAAGAGCCCCAAGAGATATCATATTCTTCCTCAGGTCAGTAACATGCCTCACATCTATTAGGATGTACTCTGTTCCATCAAATATCTTAATGCACACAGATCTGATTCCAACAATCTTATCTGCAATATTATTGCCCATAAACATGTGTCTACCATCACACTTGCTATAGCTAGTGAATCAATCTTGCTAAAAAGTTATATGGTACGAAGCCCCTGAATCCAAAGTTTACTCATTGTTGAGATACCCAGATTTATATGTGGTTAGAACATCACCATCATCCACCTCATCGCTAGATTCTACCGTGTTGGCCTCCTTTAACTCTTCATCTAATTTTTCCACATTCTGAGCCTTAGGATTTCGACAACCCTTCTTCATATGCCCATGTCTCCTACAATTTTAGCAATTTATCTTTGTTATACTTTCGATAATCGGGTGTTACTGACCATTGATGTTGAAATTCAGAATAAATATGACTATTTGATTTATTAAAATCGACAAAATAGCCAAATCCGTTGGTATGGCCAACCTAGGCTATGGATTTGCCTCATCCTTTATGCGAAGGTCTTATTAGGGATAGTTGGAGCTAATGATCAGTATAGATTTCACTAATCACCATTGTGGGCCCCATACTCGTGGTGTGTGTGCACAGAGAGTGTGCACACTCACAATGCAAGGAACCACCAATGTGGTCAAACAGGCGTTGACTCGATACAATTTGAAAAAGAAAAATTATTGTAAAATGTGAGTTATCTTTAAAAGTTAAAACTTAGGATTTTAGAAAATGGGTATTAAACTCGGGTTACAAAATCCATGGCATTACACTAAGATTTTTGTGTTTTCACCTCATCACAATGTGAATGACCATATAATGGGTTTAGATGGCATATAAATATCAAGGTAGGGCCCAGAAAGGTTTCAACGGTAGTTATTTCTTTTCCTAATTTTTTCTTTAGTGTGACCTAAGTGGCCTCACCTACTATCCCAACACAAAAACTTTATGCCCAAGGTTTTTGCCAAAATCGTGTTTGCTTATAAAACACGTGGTTACTGGAATCCTCGGTAACTCAAAGTTGTGGAGCCATCTAGATGTTTGTATGATATCAACTCGTTTGTCCATTTCGCTTGCTCATTTTAGGTAGGGTTGTCAATGGATCAAGATAGGGTCGAGCTGAGCTCTATCCAAGCCCAGCCTGCAATTCTAAACCTAAGCCCAAATCCATCCCGAGCCCGTGACGAGCTGAAATAGTCCAACTTGAGTCCAACTTGAGACATTTACAAAAAGCCTGACTTGAGTCCGCTTGAGCCTGAGCCCTAAATATCTTCGTAGATAAATGATATTTTGGTGTGCTTCATGTGTGAGACAGAGGGAGAGAATGAAAGCCCACTATGGTGTGTGTGGGGGTGTGTGTGTGTGTGCGTTTGTTTAAAAAAAAAAAGGGAGCGAATGAAAGAAAATGGGAAAATTTAGGTTTAGAAAAGACCTATCAAGCTGGGCCAGGCTTATGGGCTTTGGGTTGCTAAGCACGAGTTGACCTGATTTACAATCGGGCTCCTGATTTGAACCCGACCCTGACTGTAGGGCCTGATACACCACCCCAAACCCGGCCTAATACGGCCCAAGCCCAAAGGCCCGTTGGGACTATCTGGCCCATTGACCGCCCTAGTTTCAGTACATGATCCCCGAAAGCGAGGGAAGCAGAATGCGTGGTATGCACACCACCGGCATGGTGTGTTAATGTGGCAAATTGGTGTGGGCCTATCATAATTTTTGTGTGAAATTCACACCTTCCATCCATTTTCTGAGATCATTTTAGAGCATGAGACAAAAAATAAGACACATCTCGATCACAAGTGGACCACACCACGGAAGCTTTGGTTAGATAGCCAAAACAATCATGGTAGGTCTGGGAAGGTTAAATCTGCCTCATTTTTTGGTTCAAACCTTAAAATGGTCTGGATATAACACATACAATGTGTCAGGGGCCACATCAGTTCACCACGTCAACACACAACAGAGGTAAGTAGTGTGTGGCACACCGTTCAATTCGCGTCCGAACATGAGTGCGATAGATAGGAAGCGGATTAGCTACCCACAGGTTGAGTAGCTAGACTCGCTACCAAAGTGACGTCATCAAGTTATGTGAGTCCCACCATGATGTATTTATTGTATCCACACCGTCCATATATTTGGAGAGACCATTTAAGCCGATGATATAAAGAATGAGGTAGATCCAAGGCTAGTGGATCCCACCACAGAAAACAGTTATGAGAGTGACAGCCACCGTTGAAACCTTCCTAAGGTTCACTTAGGTGTTTATTTGAGATCCAACCTGTTTATAAGTTAACACAAACATTAAAGAAAGTAAAACACAAGTATCAGCTCCATCCAAAACTTTTGTAGCCCTTATAAGTTTTTAAGGGTGAGCGTCACTCTCTCCATGGTTTTCTGTGGTGGGTCCACTCGAGCTTTGGATCCGAATCTTTCCTTAACTTAGGACCTCCAATGGTCTCTTCAAATGGATGGGCAGTGCGGATTTAAATATTTTTTATTAAAAAAAAAAAAAAGGACGTACATCATGGTGGACCCACAGAGATGTCACTTCAGTAGCCTGTCTCGCTACTCAACCTGTCGGTAGCTAACCCGCGTCTAAGCTCACAGTTATGTTTGTGCCTTAAATCCACACCGTCCAACCATTTTGAAAGCTCGTTTCAGTGCATGATACTAAAAATAAAGCTGACTCAAATCTGAAGTGGACTACACCACAGGAAACAGTGGTGATTGAATCTTCATCATTAAAAACTTTATGGACTCCACCGGATTTTTTATTTGCCCTCCAACATGTTGATAAGTCACAAAAACCAAAATGAAGAGACCACAGAAATATCATCTTGCTCCAAAGTTTTCGTGGCCCACAGGAAGTTTTTAACTATCAACCACCATTGTTTCTCGTACTATGGTCCATCTGATTTGGAACTACCTCGTTTTTTGGATCATTGTAGCTTTCAATATGGATGGACGGCATGGTCACATACATCGCAGCCGCCCCAGAGTCAGGGGTCCCACTCACCTCAAGTGGATCCGGGGTCTCACCAAATCCACTCCCGTAGGAATCACCTTTGAACGGGTTGGATGACATATAAATGCAGGGTGGGCTCGGAGAAGGTTTTAACAGTGGGATTTTCATCCCCATCGTATCCTAAATGAGCTGGGGAAACGCATGGACGGAGTGGATATATCAGAAACATGACAGTGGCCCAATGGAGCTTGGGGTTACAGGGATTCGTGCAAGCTCGGATACAGGCAGGTAGGGTCCACTAGTAGTAGTACTTGACATTGAAACCCTCCTGAGCCACTGGAAATTTCAATCATGCTGATATTTCTGTTTTCCCTTCATCACGGCGGGAATCAACTTACTAACGTGTTAGGTGACACGTAAACATCACGGACGGCCCCCGATGGTTTTAACGGTGGAAGTGTTCATCATTAATATTTCCTGTGGTGTGGTCCACTTTTATATTGACTCTATTTCATTTTCTGGTCCATGTCTTAAAATGATTTGGAGAAAAGGATGTACGGAGTGGATGCGACACAAACGTCACCGTGGGCCTAGAAGAGATTAAATGTACAGGGGATTCCTTAAACCCCTGTTTGCAGGGAAGTGACGTCCCTTCCCTTTGTGCTTTTAAATGTACAAGAATGCAATAAAGATTCGCCCGAGGACAGATGTTCACGTGGGTGTGAAGTACGGAGATGCCGACGTAGGAAAGGACGTGTATAGGTCGAGCACCCTCGTACCGTAGGATCACTAGTCAAAGTCTACCAGTCCATTGGAAGTCATCATAGATATCTATCATATCCATCGTATACTTAACAATAAAATTAAATTAAATTCTAAAAATTAGTAATTTGATTGTATGAAATAAATGAGTTTAAAACCCTTTAAATAAGAATATTAGGCTACCAGAGAAGTTTTGGAATCAATCTTATAACTTAATCTTCTAGAATTGGTGACATATTATAAACATTAAACTTATTATTTATAAACAGTCGTGATTTCTACTCGTGCATATGGTTTTTGGCCAAAAATGGTGTCATATTTGGCCGAATCACGACGTTCCAGGGTCATTCTAAGCACTTTTCACGTTGGATGCATCTTTTAAAGCCTAACAAATGAAGGGTTATAACCAAATTAAAACTTCCTACAAATAATAAAAACGAAATTAAAATAGGAATTCAACCATTGATCTGATGGTATTTTATAAATTCAGCATGGGCAACTCGGCGTAGTAGGGTTGGATGGCTAAAGTAGATCATCTTACCCCAAAATCATATATGGTACATTGAATAACTTATTCTGGTTTGCGAAATATACCCAATTTAAAGTCCTGACGGTTCGAATCACTTCCGCTTGTAATCAGGCCTCTTCTGGTCCATCTTGGTGATGAAATTATCCACGATCCGTTTTACATTAGATGCATAAGAAGAAGTGGAAATGGTAAACAGGAACAGAACGAAAGCACACCGGCTCAATTCTAGTTTTGAAAATCTGGTCCATCTTGGTGATGAAATTATCCGCGATCCGTTTTACATTAGATGCATAAGAAGAAGTGGAAATGGTAAATAGGAACGGAACGAAAACACACCGGTTCAATTCTGGTTTTGAAAATCTGGTCCATCTTGGTGATGAAATTATCCGCGATCTGTTTTACATTAGATGCATAAGAAGAAGAGGAAATGGTAAACAGGAACGGAACGAAAGCACACCGGTTCAATTCTGGTTTTGAAAATCAAAGAAGCAGTTAATTTAGCTCAAAATTTAATTGTTTTAAGCATAAAAATTAAAAAAATTAAAAAAAAAAAAAATTTAAAAATAAGAATAAAAAGAAGAAGAAGAAGAAAAACCTAATCTTTCTTTATTCTCCTCTCTTTTATAGCCTTTTTCTATCTCTCAAAAACTATACAATTAGATTGGATTAAAATTCATATAATTGGACTGGATTATAAAAGCAAATCATGCAATTAAACTGAATTAATATTAAAAGCCCATAACCGTATAATTGAACGGGAAACCAATCGTTTTTTTTTTCCCGGAACCACTGGATATGGTTCGGTTCTAATTTTACCTCAAAATTGGACCCGACCGAACCATGTGCACTAGGCCAGTCACATTGGGCCCACCTAGAGCATGGTCTAGATCTCATACACATGGACCTCGCACATGTGTAACTAAGGGATCTAGCCTGTAGAGCCAAAAAGCTTATACCATTTCGTTCTTTTTTAGTTTGTACCAGCGGAGCCCATGGTGCATTGATCCAAACCATTGATCTGGTGGGCCTCAACATGGATGGAACAGAATTTCTGGAAATAATCTTAACCATCTCACATTAGTCATGAAATATGGACAGTGGACAGTTTTTATTTTTTAAAGTTATTTTATGGCCATTAAATAGATTGTCAGGATCATCCGATTATGATAATTTTCCACGGCTGACATTCATGTATGCCACCAGGACCACGTACATATGTAGGCCCATTTGGATGACAAGGTTAAACCGTTTATCTCAAGCCCATTTAAATACGTGCACTCTAGCTTACACGCGTGCAATGGCATTGTGAAGGGGAAGCTAAGAACCATGCCCAAAAATAATACTTGCATGAATGCCAACAGTGAATTAATATGTGATCTGAACCGTTCATGAGGGGAGCCCTATTGATAATCCAAGTGTAGGAGATCAGGCCACGCCATTCATCAAACTAACCACAAAAATAAGCAATTTAGGGTTATACAACTACTCTTTTTTCCTGCCCTCTTTATGAAATGAATCGCTTGAAATGATTTGCAGTTGGGGCTTTCAATGAAAGTCAGCACAATTTGACTTGGGACAAGACAGAAGATGGCATGTCGGATATGGGGCCCTAGGGAGCGGATTAGTTGGGGAGTGAGTACCTGTTCGACCTGAAGGACGCGAATTTCCTGCCGAGGCTTTTGGTGGTAAGTTCTTGCTCTGGACACCTAAGCGGGGCTACTTATGATGTTTGTGAGAAACCTACCTATCCATTTATTTTATGAGTTCATTTTAAGATTTAAAACAAAAAATGAGCATATCTAAGACTCAAGTGGGCTGCATTAAGAGCTTATTTGTTTTTTTAAATACACTATATATAATTTATAAAGGAATAATTATTGTTTTATACTGCTGCTTGAAATGGGGAAATGCAGCTGTAAGTTTGCCTCCAGTGGTACAATAGGTTGTTATTAGATGGAACTTATGGTGGTAAATTTTGTGACGCCCATTTTCATGCATGTCTGATCCACAGCATTTATTTATTCTATGTGCTTATTTTAGATCATGAGCCAAAAAATGAGGAAGTTACAAGGCTCAAGTAGACCACACTACAGGAAGCAGATGAAAATATACACATACTGTTAATAGTTAAAATGAGCCCAGGACTTACATGGATGCATACCTGCCATCCAAACATAATGTCAGGAGGACGTAGATTCCATGAAGGGAAAACGAGAAAAAAGAAGAAGAAGAAGCTTGATCCAAAATTTCCAATGGCCCCGTACAAGAAATGAATGGTAAGTTTTCAATTCCCTCTGTTTGGTGTGGTGTGGTCTATTCGTAGAAGGAGAGGAAAAAAATGAATGGACCGCATTGATCAAGCACGTGCATAACAGCGGGGCCCCACTAGGATATCCTCCTCTCCTGTGTTCCAATCCACCGTCAACGTCAAGTCCCAGTTAAAGGGCGGCTGCCAATAAAAATACCGTCCACGTCAAGTCACTGTCACTGCCGAAGGTTAATAATAATTGCCATTTACACCCCCGTTTTCCCGTGAATGGAGGCACGGAAAGTCTTTACCTTGAAACCTCCACGGTGGAAAGCGTGTTTTTTTTTTTTTTTTTTAAATTTTTGAGGTTAGCCTGTTAGTACACACCCATGTCAGTAGAGGTGGGCATATTAGACCCGATCCTGTGAATCCGACCCGACTTGATACCGTTTCGAACAGAACCGACGGCCTGGATCAGCCCTGATCGAGTTTGCCAATCCAGATCCGATCATTTCCGTGTCAGGTTCGGATAGAGGTGTATCCGGACAGAACCGATCCGAAAACTCGAACCGAAATGGTCCGACCCAACCCGACCCGGATGTAAATATATATCTAAACAAAAATTTCATCGCCTAGGCTTTTCGTTTGGCGCCAAAAAATCCCGCCCAACTCTACCTCTATATCTATCTATTTCTCTTTATATTTGCCTCTCTGTCTCTGTTGAAGAAAAAAAGTAAGAAGAAGGCTAATTAACTATTCTTTGATAGATCAATTTTATTTTTTTTTTGCTGTTGGGTTTTGTAGCTTCATAGTATTTCTCTGTTGGAGAAGATTATATACAGAGAAGTGGTGTATAGTTTAATTCGAAAGAGAGAGAGTCGTACTCGTAGCAGGTTGATAGTCATACTCGAAGTTGACGGAAGTAGATTGATTGGATCGGCTGGTGGAACGGGTCTGATCACGAGGTATGTATTATATCCAAACCGTCCATCCATTTGGTCAGCTTATTTTAAGGCTTCAGACAAAAAATAAGACAGATCTAACCTTCAACTAGACCACACTTCAAAAATTAGTAGGTGATTCAACGTCTGCCATTGAAACCCTTTCTAGGGTCACATTAAATTTTGGATCAAATTTTGTTTTTCCTCTTCATTTGGTACTTAAGATCTTATGAAATTTATTTTTCCTATTCATTCAGTTACTTATGACCTTATAAATAGATTGGATGTAAAATAAACGTTATAGTGGGCCCTACAAATTTTTTAACGGTGAAAATCATTATCTCTATTGCTATTTATGGTGTGGTTCAGATGATCTTTGGATATGATTCATTTTTTTGGATAATGCTCTAAAATCATCTCTAAAAATAGATGAACGGTGTAGATATAATAAATACATCACTGTGGGGCCCACATAAGATGTAACATTGATCTCCTTTGAACCGTTCTCACAGCTCGGAGATCGAGGAGCGTCAGTGCTGTCTTCGCACAGCACGTAGCCAATAGGCTAGGGAGTAGGGAAGCGGACTGCGTACTGAGTAACTCAGTACGGTAAGCGTACTGAGTAAACTTCGTGGGCCACTGTGTCACTCGTGCGTTGTATCCACTCCGTCCATTTCTTTTAACACATAATTTTAGGTCTCTATACCAACAATGGATTATATCCAAACCTCAAATGGACCACACCACTGGAAACTGTGTGAATTGAAAATCTACCGTTGAAAAATTCTTGGGGACAAAAGAGGTTTTAGATCAAGCTGATATTTGTGTTTTTCATTCATCCATGTCCTTCTCATCTTATGAACAGGTTGGATGACAAATAAACATACTGGGGGCCTTAAAAAATTTTCAACGGTTGAAATCAATAGTTTCACTTTTTCCAGTGGTATGGCCCACTTAAACTTTGTGTATACATCAATTTTAGATTGAACCCATAAAATGATCTAGAAAAACGAATGGACGGCGTGGATAAACCACATGCATTCCCAGTGGGCGCAACCTAGTTTACTCGGCATGATAAGAGTATACTACACGGACCAATTTCATAGGCTAGCTGGTACTAGCTACAAATAGCATTTATAAAGCTTCTCTAAGAAGCTATGTCACCGGTGTAAAGCTTCTTCAAGAAGCTACACAGCAATAGTTTTTATTCAACTGGGTAAACTATGTGGGCCCATCGTGAATTTTTTTGGTTTATCTACACCGTCCATCAGTTTTTTCAGATCATTTAAGGAGTTGATACTAAATTTTAAGTGAATTCAATAATCAAGTAGATCACACCATACGGAACACTGATATAATGATTTTAATGTCGTTGGAAAAAACGAATGATTCAAGCTTTCCCCAATCTTATCCGATTCGGTTTTCTTGACTGGGTTGGACCCGGATCGATTCAGGTCAACAAATGTTCGAATCTGTTCGAATTAGATGATCCAAACTCGGTCCCGGATCGGAACGAGTACGGATCAGGTTCTACAAATTTCGAATCTGGTCGGGTTGGGCCGAATCCGATCCGACTCGGTCCAATGCCCACCTCTACATGTCAGTGCACACACTCCATGTTAGCCACCCCCGCTAGAGATCGATACCATGGCACGGAAAGTGTTGTTTACATGTCATCCATACCTATCATAACATCGTTCCTACTCAGATGAACTGAAAACACAAATGTTAGCTTGATTCAAAACTTTTATTACTCCGTGTATATTTCAACTGTGGACATTCAACCCTTACGTTTTTTGCCCATTTGAGTATTGGATCCGGCTCATTTTTTGCTCAATATTCTAAAATGAGCTCACAAAATTAATAAATGGGGTGTATTTGTCACAAACATCACAGTGGAGACTACTTACGTTCCTAGCTCAAGAACTTCCTACCAAAGGCTTTTGCAGGAAATCTGTGTCCTGACTCAAAGATCCATTGAAAGTTGGGGAACCATCTCTTACAAATGCCTAGTCGTTGGGTTCAACTTCGGTGGATGCAGGTGTAGGGCTCACTAGGACGTATGTGCATTAATCTATGCCGTCCATCCATTTTTACATATCATTTAAAATGAAGCAGAATTGCATATTGGATGGACCACACCACAGGAAACAGTAATTTTCAGCTTGATCACAAACTTATATAGCCCATAAGAAGTTTTCAACACTAGGCTTAATTCCCGCTACTTCCTATGGTGTGGTCCACTTGAGCATTGGATATGCTTCAATTTTGGGCTCATGCCCAAACTGGACCTGAAAAAAGGAGACATGCATCATGGTGGGCCCACAGAGTTTATTTAGTACGCAATAGCCTAATGAGTTATTCCTGACAGAATCTCCGTCTGGCCATAAGGGCTGTTTGGACGTATTGCCTACTGCCGATTGTGGAGGATACCACAATCATCGTCTCCTCAAAAATCAATTGTATTGGTATTTGGGGTCCTATCTATTTGTTGCCTAAATCATCAGTGTGAGTCTCAAATTGATGATCAACGGGTGGGATCCGAACAGTCCACAAAACCTGAAATGATGGTTTTATATCCAAACCCTAATTTTTTACATTGCCAGGGCATTAAAGCAATTAACGTAACCACTAAAACCTAAAAACTCATCCAAAGAAAACATTTGCTGAAGACAAGGGATAAGGAAGACATACACCCAAGACAAACTCAACATAGATAAATGGGTTAAAGACGCTTAGATATGTATCTTTGGAGTTGCAGGCAATGCATGTTAATCCAATTGGATATATGCTTTTAGATTATGATTGTACCCTTCTCTTTTTTTTTTTTTTCCATCTGCTCAATTTTGATAGTCCATTTCATGCTATTGATCCTATGGTTAGAATTATTTGACCACTCCGAGTGGTGTTGTGCACTAATTGAGTTATTTTGGTTAACTCGCTCAACTCAAAACTGGTTTTGATCCAAGTAAAGCTGATTTTTTTAGTTCAAAAAACTTTCGAGCTTAGTTCAAGCTAGACTGAGGTTGACTCAGAACTTGACTCGAGCTTGACTTTGTTTGAATCAATTCGACTGAGATCAGATTCACTTCGTATAAATATTTTCTAAATATTTATATATTTAAATAAATTATAGATTATATATTTTATATGTTGTATATTATATATTTTAAAAACGCTAAAACCTAAACTCGAACTTGGCTCGAAAGATCGAGCTCAAGCTTTGCTCGAGCTGGCCTGAATTGCTGACTGACCTAAGCCAAGTTGGCCAATCAAGCTTGAAGACCGAGCCAAGCCGAGTTCAAGCCGGGGTACCTGCTGGCCAAGCTGAGTCGAGCTAGGCCAAGTTTGATTCAATTCAGCTCATGTACAGCTCCAACCCTGAGTTTTTGTCTGTCCATGGTCTTTCAGTTATAATATGAAATGAATAGATGGTGCAAATAAAGCATCTGTGTACTCTATTTTCATCTAGGAATCATTTGGACTTTATCGTATTTATTAGTTAGATGAGTGAAAAGGTGGTAAAATGTTTAAAAAGGTGTAAACAATTTACAAAAAACAAGCAATTTTAAAGAAATTTGACAAAAAAAAAAAAAACCAATAACATGAAATTTACATTCTGATCGATACTTCTTTTAAAAAAAAGTTTTCAAAAGGTACCTTGTTAATTGGTACAATTATCATACCACTCCCTTCCTATGTGGGCAAAGTGCTAGCAAATGGGTCAGTGGCTGGGGTAGGCCCTACCATGATGTTTATGTAAACTCCATGCCCTACCATGATGTTTATGTAAACTCCACGCCGACAACCAACAACTAGGTGCATCACCCCATGTTAGGTCAATTGCCTAAAAAATCAGCTCCATTTGTAATTCAAGTTGACCACATGATTAGAAATAGTGTAAAGGGCAAAACTCACCATCTAAATTGTTTCCATTAGTGTGGTCCACATGAATCCTATATGGATATGATTATTGGTCCCTAAAGTTTTCTGTGAAATCTAATGGTTAGAGTGGATTTCATATAATTATTATGATGGGCTCTATATACATCAAGGTTGGACGTCTCTCTCCAAACTATTTCATTTGGTGTGGCAAAACGAAATCACAAGTCAATCTGGTGTTTTGTCTCCGACACTAACATGGCACTAAATATCTAATGGTCAAAGTAGATCTAACATAAACATTAGATAAGGGTGGGCCCCATTAAAGTAAGGTGTTCCACACAATTCTTTTTTCGTAACTTATTTTTTGCAGGGCCCACATTGATGTGTATGCAAAATCCACTCTAACCATTAGATTTGTATTCCCAATTTAATTAGGCCTAGAGCTATATATATATATATATATATATATATATATATATATAAAATAAAAAAAACCAATCTAACCTGTGCTTGAAGTTGGCCACACTAAAGAAAATAGTTATGAGAGAGACATCCACCATTTATTTATACATGGCTCATCGTGATGATTATATGAAATCCACTCCAATCATTAAATGTCACATCAAAATTTAGGCTTCGGATCAAACACCGATGATTTATGTGGGCCATACTAAGGAAAATGGTTTGAAGGTTTATGATGTAGAGCGGGTCGCGGATAGTTACATGACCAAGATGGATCAGAAAAGGCCCGATCGATGACAGAAGTGATCCAGACCATCGAACCTTAAATCGGGCGTATCTTGCAATCCGGAATGAGTTATCTGACATAAAATATATGATTTTGGGATAGAACGAGCTACTGAAGTCAACCAACCCTGTTACGCCGAGTTGCGCAGCCCGGAATTGCGAAAAACCCCTGGATCGATGGTCGTTTCCCTGTTTTAATTTCGTTTTTACTATAAATAGTAAGTTTTAGTTTGATTATAACTCTCCATCCGTCGGGCTTTAGGAGTTGCGCCCAACATAAAAAGAGCTTAGAATAATTAGGAGAACGGTTTGGTGAAGCCAAATAGGACACTTACTATTTTTGGCCGAAAACTTGCGCACTAGTAGACATCACGACTGTCTATAAATAGTAAGTTTACTATTTATAGTAAGTCGCGGATTCTAAGAGTTTGAGTTGTAGTTTGATTCTGATTTCTTTCTCATTGCTTGGTACCCCTATTTAAAGGGTTGTGAACTCGTTTTTATTTATCAATTAATCAATTTCAAATTTATTAGAATTTATTTCTATTTTCTGCTTTCTTTCCTCGTGGATTCGAGAAGTCTCTGTGAGGAGTCCAGAGAAGCTCCGTGGATTCGGAGTAGTTATCCTCATCACGTTCATCCTTGCGTCAGTTTATCATTGCCTTATACACCATTTCCAATCATAAGGTCCACTTGAATCATGAATGGGGGTATTTTTGTATCCGCGCCCAAACATGATGCTCCTGGTAGTCGAGGTGAATTACATAAACATCACAATGTAATGTGGCCCACCCAAGCAACCAACCCATTTGCTCGCAAGCCCACCCAATTACAGTAAAAGAAATGTCACAAAAGGTAGTGGAATGAGAATTATATCAATTAAAGAGTCAAATTTTTTAAAACCTTTTGAAAAAGGTATGGATCTTCGAGATTGCTTTTTAAAACTTTTTTTTGAAAAAATTGTATCAGAATGTCATATTAATTAGGTAATTTTTTCATAAGATTTTCTTTTAATCTCTACTGTAGAGTAAAATTTTTCCACAGCATGGCTTAACTATCGCCTGAAACCTCATGCCTTTTAGACTAAAAAGGTCTAAACAATAACACTAGCATCAATAGAAATATAGCACATCAAAATGGAGGAGTCATTACCCAATCTGAGTGCCAGCCGTCTCATTATGGACCCTCCATGACGTATTTGCTTTATCCATACCGTTCATCCATTTTTTTCAGCTCATTTTAAGGACATGAGAAAAAAATTTGAGGCAGATCCAAATCTTAAGTAGACCACACCATTGGAAATAGTGGTGATAAGGCTTACCATTAACAACCTCCTAGGTGCCACAAAAGTTTTGGATCAATCGGATATTTGTATTTTCCTTTTATTTAGGTTTGAGTGACCTAATTAACAAATTACATGGTAAATAAACATTACAGTGTACCCTAGGAACTTTTTAATGGTGGGCATTCAATCACCGCTGTATCCTAATGGTGGGCCCTTGGATCTACCTCTTCTTTTTTTTTTTGTGGGGGTGGCTCTCATAAACTAACAAAATGGATGGACGGCCAGGATAAAACAGATACTTCATGGTGTGGCCCACATAGCACCAACCAGTACTAGAGTGGTCACTACCGAATGCCGAATCCAAGCCCATCTGCCTGCCTGCAGGGCTGATCAGCCATGTCACACACCGTCAAAATCAATCCATGACTAAAAGGAAAAATATTAGCAATGGAGTTCGTTTGATTTCCAGCCATGCTCCATTCACACTAGGACCCACGATCAAGATGGTTCTGAATTAGCGTACATGTATGCCATGTCACGATGAATCAAGCTTTCATTAAAGTGTGGCAACTGCATGCAGGAGCCATCATTTTCAGGTCCATGAAATGTCACGTAAACCTGCCTATAATGCAACCGATCGCAGGGCCCATGCTCTCTCTGTGATCGTTCAGATACCAGGTAGACTGCCTGCCCCAAAGGACATGCTGATCAACAGATAAGGTGGTCCACACATGCATATTGAATGTGGACCGTGATAAGTATGTATCTCTTGCAACCGTTGTTTTTCGTGCTTTTACATCACACCTTATGAGTGAGGAGACATGATATTGATTAGGCTCTTCAACTACAGGTCTGGGATAATGAAAGGCCTAGGTCTCCAAAACATACCATGTTTTCATGGTTTGGCTACTTGCCTTTTCTATTTGCAGCCACCACACGGAGCATTCTTCAAACTGGTCATTTGAATGCTATCATGTTGCAGAAAAATACCCACACATGACAGATGCAAGTAAAGCAAATTATAAAATGGAACTAATGTTAAAAAGTTTAGAAAAAGTTTACAAGTGGCACGAAGATTTACATGATTTGCTAATATGCATCCCTAAAACAGTTATATAAAACTTTCTACTTCAATTCACCCAAATAAGAATAATCTCTCTTCCACCATTCTATCATCTAAGATATCTCTTATTGTGGAATAGCCCAAAGGTGACTCCATCTCTCAGCCTGTTCTTCTCCTTATATAGACAGACATCATATAAAAAGAGCATTAACCAAAGCCTGAAAAAAACTAGACTTCCTGCATATACATACATACATAGGTACAAATGCAAAGAGGAGAGGCAGGAGTTGTTTCCTCTTTCCTCTTCTAGAAAGAGGAAACACTTCCACCCCCCACTGATTATCCAAAGCAATTAATATTTAATAAATATCGTAAGAGGAAGCACTTCAACGCCTCAACTGACCATCCAAAGCAATTGTTATTTTATTAAAGTGAGGAAGAGGAAACACCTCCACACCTCAATTTATTCTCCAAAGCAATTGATATTTTAATAAAAGTTATTTATGGAAATCAACCTATCTTTTAATCTATTTTT
Source organism: Magnolia sinica (assembly GCF_029962835.1). Taxonomy (NCBI): domain Eukaryota; kingdom Viridiplantae; phylum Streptophyta; class Magnoliopsida; order Magnoliales; family Magnoliaceae; genus Magnolia; species Magnolia sinica. The sequence continues at coordinate 121,759,879 of NC_080573.1, forward strand.
CGAAAAGAAATGCCTACTTTAGCCCTATTTTGTGTCGGCTGCCTACCTTTCTTGCGCTGTTATTATATTACCGTCTACCGTTTACAACCGTGTAGTTAGTTCTCATACGGTATGAGGACCATATTTTCCAAAAGACCAAACTACCCCCACATATAAATACAGAAGAAATTAGATTTTTACCATCCTATCCTCCCTCACTAAGCGTTCTCAAAGCCCTCTCTCGGATCGTCTCTCTTGGATCATCTCAGATCCTCTCTCTCGGATTGTCTCAGCTCTCGGATCATCCCAGTTCTTGAATCATCTAGTTCTCGGATCATCTCTTTTATATCATCTCGACTTTCGGATCATCTCTCTCTCTATCTCTCTCTCTACTCAGAGATCTAAACCTCGATTAACCTCAAACCCCCCCTCTCGTTCTCTTTCTCTCACCTCGAAAGGTAAAAATCCTGGCCCATGTGCTTTTCAGCATCTATCGCTATATTTATAGAGTCAGTGTGTAACTGCAGAGCCCGTGTGCTTTTAAGCATCTATCACTTTCGAGATTTAGAATTTTTTTACTACTTTTGCAGGGGTCTTAGGACTTCCTATTTCTTTACATCGTAATATGCCAGGTGCGTGGGACATGATGACCTGAGCACGCACTGACAAAAGGAACGTGACCCCTTTACATACGAAAACTTTTTTTTTTCTAATTTGGTACCATAATCCCATCTCGAATTTAGGGTTTTGAACTTGGGAATTTTTGTGCCCAAATCCCAAATCAAATTTAGGAGTTTTGAAATTGGAGATTTTGGTGGCTTACTCCCACTTCAAATTTTAGGATTTTTAAATTTGGGGATTTTGGTACCTGAATCTCATAATTGAATTTGGGAGATTTTAAAATTGGGGCTTTGGTACCCGAATCTTAAAATTGAATTGGGAGGTGTTTGAATTTAGGAGTTTTTTAAATTGGAAATTTTGGTACACTTGCTCCCTCTTCGAATTTGTGGATTGTTGAATTTTGGAGTTTTTTAATTTGTGATTTTGGTACCCTAACCTCAAATTGAATTTGGGGGGGTTTCAAATTTAGATGCATGCAATCTAGTGGATTCTTATATATGTATGCAGTCCATATCTACCTCTTGTAACTGATATCTGGTATAGATATGTCATAGGTGCCTCTTGTAATGCATACCTAATATGCCATCTATAGTTGTCTCTTGTAACTGATACGTGGTATGTGGTTCATATCTACCTCTTCCAACTGATAGTATGCAGTTCATATCTGGTTCTTGTAACTAATACTTAGTACTATGCAGTCTATATCTGCCTCTTGCAAATGATACCTGGTATATACATTTGTAACTATATAAACTGTCAGTCTATGTAACCGTATGTAACATGTGTAACTGTTATGACTATTTTAACTGTAGTAACTGCTGCAACTGTTGTATTGTTTGCATCTTAAGTGACCCAAATTTATTTTTGTATTCAACATGTGTAATTAACTATTATAAATGTTGTAACTGTTGTACTATTTGCATCTTATGTGACCCAAAATCATTCAAGTTTGTATGCAACATGTGTGACTGTTATAACTGTTGTACTGTTTGCATCTTATGTGACCCAAATACATGAGGTTTTGTAAGATGACTTCACCTGAAGACATTGTTGTGACCCAAATACACTATGGCAGAAAGTTTGCATCGACACCATCGAAATTGGAGTGTGTTAATGGTCATATGGAAGAATTTGATTTAGACATTGAGCAAATATCTTTTATAGACCTAAATTGTTAAGCACGTAATCTAGTGAACTGTGCAAAAAATGAGACAATTGAAATGAAATACATGTTGACAGGAAAAGGTCTTGAATCAGGAAGAGTATGCCGATCTAATCCTGAGATGATTCAGATGTTCCATCTCTATAAGAACAGGAATATAACACTATATTTGTACGTTGCAGTATTAGGTGCAACATCAGAAGCATGTGGAGAAGGATCAAGTACAAGAGGAGTATGTGAATAGGAAAATGCACAGCAAGTACTTGAAGCTGACCAAGATAGTGATGAAGATCGAAATGATGCAGAAGACAATGTTGAAGACTTGGAGGATAATGCATATCTTCCAAATTGGGAGGATCTATCTAAGCTCGATAGTTCGCACTACAGATGAAGAGCTAGTTGATGATCTACCTTACAATAATGAGGAAGGTGATGAGAATTCAGAACTTCATGGGTTCACTAGTGATGATCCAAACTTCTACATTATGCAAGAGTTTGATGATGTGTGAGCCTTCCGTGCTGCATTTCGACACTATTGCATTGTACGTGGGATTGAAGTGACATACATAAATAACGATCCAAAGCCTGTTACCATAAAATGCAAGAAAGAGAAGAGCCCGTGGAGAGTATATGCTAGCCTTCATTAGAACGGTAGGAATTTTATTGTCAAAACACATATGGATCAATATATGTGTACATCCATCAATGATACAGGAAATCAGATGCCTACATCAGCTTGGGTCTGTACACAGATTGAAAACATGGTACGCGAAGACTTGAATATCAATGTACGTAATTTGATTGCACATTTAAAGAAACAATTTGGGGTTTAGTTACCTTATCAAAGAGTGTATTACAGGAGAGAATTGGCCTATAAAAAGATTGTTGGATCTACAGAAGGTTCTAATAAACTATTACCAAGATTCGCTTATGCTTTATTGGAGTACAACCCAAACATTATTATACAGTATCATTTTAATTAAGAGTTGTGATGATCAAAGATTCAAAAGATTCTTTTTGTCTTTCTGAGTGTGTCTCAATAGTTTTGTTACCGTAGGTAGGCCGTTCTTCGGCCTTGATGAACATCCTCTTAGGCCGTACAGATTTGAGGTTTACACATGTCTGTTCAGATAATTTATATTTATTTGGATGATCATTTTATGATTCAAGTTGGGTTTTAGATTTGTGTGGCTGCTAGTTTCATGTTTGAATGTTAAATCATTATTTGGATTCTCATTTCAGATTTTGGTTTGTATCAGTATACAAGTTTGAAACGATTGTTTTGGTTGTTCATTACAGGTTTCACATTTACATATGTATGTTGAATTTATTTATTTATTATTTATTTTTATTTTTGCTACTCATTTCAGGTTACGGTTTGTAACATCTTATAAGTTTGAGTTCAAACGATGGTTGTTTATTTTGCCAGCTCATTTTAAGTTTTGGTTTGAAATATCTTACAGGTTTAGCTTGATCATCACAGGTTCAGTTTTATATTTGTAACTTCTTCACGTTTCACTTTATAAGCAATTTTTGTTCCTTTCCAAGACAAGTTGCACATATTGAGTTGAGTGATGAGTAGGATGCATGAGCGAAGTAATTGCCATTTTTTTTAATTTCCTATTGTTGTACATCATGTAATAGAAGAAAAAATAAGTTATACTTTTTTGTTCTTGTTATTGATTACCTGCACAACTACTTTTAATGTATTTATTCTCGTTATCAACAAAAAAGTGTTTTCTTGATATATATTTATGTCCGTGAACTACTTATCGAGTGGTCCCATCATTGTGTATGTGCATGATCTTAGTCGTTCATTTATTTTCGCATCTTATATCGGGCCATCATGTATAAATTCGTTACATCAGAGCCATACATGACTCAGAATAGCTAAATTATGTTAGGCAGGCCCTTGCCCTTTTGGTTGGCCCCACCTTTATGTATATGTAATCCACCGCATCCATTTATTTTGGCAACTCATATTGGCCTCACGCAAGACATAAAACCAAATATGAATGATGCACAACATTGGAACCTTCCTAAGACACATGTGATCAGTCTATGAAATGGACTTATAAAACAAATGGACAACATGGATCACTTTGTATGTTAAAGGTAAGCTATAAACTCTCCCATGAAAGTAAGCACAGAAAATTGAGGTCCAACTGTAAACATGACAGGTATCAGGGGAAAATGGTATTTTGGAGCCTTAACAGCGCCTTTATGTCAGGAATGGTTAGTCAAAGTCGAACATGCTGTTTTTCATCATAATTTTAAATGCAAGGTGTGTATTGATAAATATTTCTAAATAAGTAATATTAAAAAAGAGAAAAACCAAAATAAAGGTATGTTTATATAAATAATTATTTTAATATATAGCATTGCGTAGCATAGGATTCTTTTTCAGAAAAGGAAAATTATGATACTTTGAAAGAGTATTAGGATGATGCACATGCACTCAGAAATTGTAATATGAAATATCCATCAATCAAATCGTTCACATGGCTGTCCTCAATTTAGATGGTTTCTAGAAAAAACAAATACCAAAACAAGACAAAACACAACATTTATATTGAAATGTTGTCTAACAGGTCGATCATCCTGGGCTAGGAAAGTGCACTGATAGTTCACCCAGACAACGTAATGACGTATGGTCTTCCACGGGAGATCATATCTTTCTGATGCAAGCCAATTGCGTGGTGTGCCACACACCACTGAACTTTGTAGTGAGTTGACATCACTAATTTTTATGGGCCATCATGATGTATATATTATATCGACGCCATTAATTCATTTTGCTAGATCATTATAGGATATGGGCCCAAAAATGAAGCATCTCCAAAGCTCGAACAGACCAGACTACAAAAAGCGACGAGGATCCAGCATCTACCGTTGAAAACTAATTTAGAGCCACAAAAGTTTTGGATAAGCGTATATTTCTGTTCTCCCTTCATCCATGTCTTTATTACCTTATGAACAGGTTGGAAGGAAAATAAACATCAAAGTCGGCCTCAGGAAACTTTCATTGGTGAGCGTCATTGTTCCCGCTACTTTCCATAGTGTGGTCCACTTAAAATTTGGATCTGCTTTATTTTTGTTCAATACCATAAAATGATCTCGTAAAATAAATCAACGGTGTGGATATAACACATACATCATGATGGGCCCACAGAACTTGGTGACATCAACACACCACATGTTGGTGGTGTGTGGCCCACCACGAATTTCGCTTCCATTTCTAATCGATAGACAGATCAAACCACAAAACTGTAAATGATATCTTTCCGATCCATGGACAGATCAAATAATAAAACTGTAATGATTTACATTCAAATTCATTTCAATGGTTACGTTGAGAAAATCAGTCACTATCTCCTACTAATGGCCTACTTCGGAATAAGTCAAATCCTACCAGCCGGCAATAATGCAAAACGTAATAAAGAGAATGGCCCAGTTGTTTTAATAGATCTGTTCAACCACCAACACGTGTCATCTTAACAATAGTCATTTTGACGTGAGACCATAGTTCCCCCACATCTCAACTTTTCGGGCGCGGATTGGATCCTGACAAGTTCAGTATCCAAATCCCCACTGAAGTGACGTCACCAAGCTCAGTGGACCCCACCATGATGCATGTGTTGTATCCATACCGTCCAACCATTTGTAGAAATCGTTTTATGGCATTACAAAGAGAATGAGGTAAATTTAAATTTCAAGTGGACCCACTATGGAAAACTGTGGGAGCAGTCACACCCACCGTTGAAACATTTATAGGGCCCACCATGATGTATTTTTGAAATACGACCTATTCATAAGTTAACAGAGATAGATGAAGTGAAAATAAAAATTATCAGCTCCATCGGAAAATATTGTAGCCCCTAAGAAGTTTTGAACAGTGGATGTATGTCACTGTCCCCACTATTTTCTATGGTGGGGTCCATTTGAACTTTAGATTTGTCTCATTCTCTTTGTAATGCTATAAAACAATGCCATAAAACGATCTCTCAAAATGGTTGGATGGTACGGATACAACACATGCACATGGTGGGGTCCACAGAGCTTGGTGATGCCACTTCACTAGCGATTTGGCTACTGTCCTTGTCAGCATCCAATCCGCGCTCCAACTTTTCTCGTTCCTGACCTTCTAGTTTCAGCAACGTTGCAGTCGGACGCGGATTTCCGGCGAAAGCTTTTCGCAGGAAGTTCCTGCGCTGGAAACCTAGGTGGGGTCCACTGTGATGTTTGTGAGAAATCCACTCCGTCCATCCGTTTTCTGAGATATTTTTAGGATAAGAGGACAAAAATAAACCGTATCCAATACTCAAGTGGGCCTAAAATGTGAGTATTGAACGTACACAGTTGAAATATTCGTGGAGCCACAGAAGTTTTGAATCAGGCTAATATTTATGTTTTCAGTTCATCCCAGTAGGAATGACGTTATTAACAGTATGGATGGCATGTAAACATCACTTTCTACCCCAGAGAATCTTCAATGGTAGGAATTTTCTTACCCACCTTTTATTCTTGTGCGGCCCACTTGAGTCTTGGATCCTTCTCACTTTTGGTTTCAAGTCTAAAATGTTCTCAGAAAATAGATTTACAGTGTGGATTGCTCAAAAACATTATGTTGGGTCCCACCTAAGTTTCCAGCGCAGGAACTTCCTGCGAAAGGCTTTCGCAGGAAATCCGCGTCCGTTGCAGTCTAGTTTCAATGGACACATGTAGATGTGGCAATGGGCCGTGAAAGCCCATGGGTCATGAACCTGACCCAACACGGCGGGGTATGGACAGCCCGCATCTAATTAAAATATAGGAAATTTTACAAAATAGTAGCTTATTAGTATGGTATTTATATTTTGGTACTTTTTTAAATTAATTTTCCATTAAGCTACATGGCTAATCAAGTTATTTTAAATGGGTTCCTTCTGCTAGTTTTTAAAATAGTTTAAAGTAAGATTTTTCCTAAAATGATGAAAAAATACCTATCAATTAATGAGGTTGCTTAAAAAGAATTAAATAAATTTTTCGATGTTATTTTAAAATTTTTCTTAAAGCTGGAAAAATAAAAATAAAAATCAAGAGTTAAGGAAATGGATACTGGTTAGTGGTATGTGAGACTAACCATGATGTGTGTGTTTTATATGCGCTGTTCATCCATTTTACCGGATCATTGTAGGGCATGAGCCCAAAAAAGTAGATCCAAGTCTCAAGTGCACCACACCATAGGAAACAATAGTGATTGAATGTCCACCATTAAAAACTTCCTAGGGCCCACTATAATGTTTATTTTCCATCCAACCTGTTGATTAGGTCACACAAACTTGATTAGAGGAAAAAATATCAGTTCGATCCAAAACTTTTGTAGCCAGAGAAGTTTTTAACGGTGGGTATTCAACCCTATTGTTTCCTGCGGTGTGGTCCACCTGAGAATTGGATTTGCCTCATTTTTGGGCTCATTCCATAAAATAATATGAAAAAATAGATAAACAGCTTAGATCAAACACATAATCATGTTTTTAGTGTCTCTAGCGTCTTTGCCAGAGGGAGATTGTTACTATAGTAAGAAACTGTGTGGGGCCCACAGATATGAGCGTAACAAATCCACTCTGACCATCAGTTTTGTAAGACCACAATAGCAGAGGAGTCTAAATATCAAGTAGATCCAAAACTCATGTGGGCCACCCCACACAAAACAGCAAGGATTTGAACACCAACAGTAGGAAACTGTGGGGCCACGTAAGATATGTAACAAGATGTTATTTGTGCCTACAATTTATCTGAGTGGTATTCACCGTATGAACGGTTTGTACGGACTATAAGCGTCACAGTCGACTCCAAGGAGGTTTCTACTTATTGCATACAGTGCTCTTTAGGCTCCACTCTTATGGATGCGTTTAATCAACACCGTCCATCCAAATTTTCAGATAATTTTAGGGCATTATCCCAAAAAATGAGTCGGATCCAAGTCTCAGGTAAGCCACACTGCAGGAAACAGTGGTGATGAACGCCCACCATTAAAAACTTCCCATGGGCTACAAAAGTTTTGGATCAAGCTGGTGTTTGGTTTTTCCCTTCATCCAGGTCAGTATGTCCTTATCAACCGTTTGGATGAAAAATAAACATGGACATTACGGTGGGCCCTAAGAATTTTTTAACGGTGAGCGTTTGATCAGCACCATTTCCTATGGTATGGTCCATCTGAGATTTGGATATGCTTAATTTTTGGGTTCATACACTAAAAGAATCAACAAAAATGGATGGACGGAATAGATATGCAATATATACATCAAGGTAGGCCCCCACACGGACGTGGATTGCCTGTGCCCTGGGACTTCATGTAGTGGGAAGCTGTGTGGACCACAGATTCCCGTAATAAATACAATCTGTTCATCAGTTTTTATGACAATAACAGGAGAGGAGTATAAAAATCAGGCAGATCCAAAACTAAAGTGGGCCACACAACACGAAATAGCAGGGATTAAACGCTCACTATTGGAAACCTTGGGGGAAGTTTTGTGCATACTGTTTAACTCGGTGGTAATAAATCTATGAACGGTTTGGATAGCCTATAACCACTACGGGAAGGTTTCAACGGTGGACGTTTCCATTCCCACTGTTTGGTATGGTGTAGCCCACATGAGGTTTGGATCTGCCTGATATTTAGGCTCATTACCTATTGTGGTCTTGCAAAACTAATGGACAGAGTGGATTTGTGAAGGGTATCTATGTGGGCCCCACGCAGTTCACCACAACAAGAACTGCGGTGTCCTGCAAAGACACCGAAGGAGTGCCTTTAACCGGATTGAATCCGATCCTATGTGGGTCCCATTATGTATGTGTTTAATCTTCTCCGTCCATACATTTTTTCAGATCATTTTAGGGCATGAGCCCATAAGGAAAGGCAAATCTAAATCTCAGGTGGACCACACCGTAGAAAATTGTGGTAATGAATGCCACCATTAAAAACTTCTCGTGGCGACCAAAGTTTTGGATCAAGCTTATATTTGTTTTATTTTTCCTTGGTCCAGGTCTATGTGACTTAATCACTGGGTTGGATGGAAAATAAAATATATGATGGGCATTATGATGGGCCCTAAGAAGTTTTTGAACGGCGGGCATTCAATCAGCACTATTTCCTACGGTGTTGAAGGGCTTTCAAGCTAGGATCTCGATTTCCCTACCTCTTTACACTTTAGGAACTTTTAATATCGATGACTCCATTGCTCCACTTATTTTTTTAGTAAATTCAATTTTCTAGAAGTTTATAAATGTGAAAAACATAATTTTCATAATATCACTCTTTTTTAATATTTCATATTCAACATTATTTTAATCTTCAAAATCAACTAATACCATGACTGCATAAATTCTTTTTCAACGGTCACTAGTAGATATAGACTTTCAATTCAAAGCGTGAAAGACCAAGATATTGACACTTATGATATTTCCATGCTACAACAAAATCTTTTTATCCATTATTCTACTCGAGCTCGAACTATTAACAAATCAATGGATTATGCATAACCAAAATCATGGTTGATATTTAGGTTATATACTATGCATCACATGTAAAGGACCAAATATAATTTATTGTTGACCCTTAACACTACTCCTAAATAGACGGTTTTAAAAGTGATTTAATGGTCCATTTTTATGCGATTTGTGGACTAATAGATGGTTCATACTTGGGTTTATACATCCATTTGGTTTATTTTCGGTTCACTTGTACACACCCAAGGTTGACTAATCTTGGTCCTATTTTGTACAATTTAACGGTTCATGATGGATAGCTTTGAGCCCTAATCTTGTGGTTCAAAATACTCGTTAGCCCAAATTTCACTGTTCAAAATAAGCAATTTCGAGAGCAAACTCATTCTCGAAATGGGACAGATTGGTGGCCCAATCTAGACAATTTCGTGGGTCCAAATATGGCCCAACTAGGACTGATTTGAGTGTGAAAATGTGGTCCAAGTAGCTTTCATAATTAAGTCCATACATGTCAAAAAATTGGACTGATTTGGGCCAAGACATTGCATAGTTTTGTGGGCACACATGCTATCCATTTTTGGACAGCTTTAGAATTCCAAAAGCTGGACCATGTTGGGTGCCAAATTTGCTTGTCAAGTTGGTTAGTATTGGGGTCCAACAGGCCCTAATTGGAAAGTTTTGAGACAATATGTTTTGTCCATAATAAATAATTTTGAGGGCTTGAAATGTTGTCCATGTTGGACCGTTCTGAGGCCCAGAAATGTGGCCCAATATGGACAATTTTAAGTGCATTCTAAGAAAAGAGACATGTAGAAATGTCCAATCGGTTTAAAAACAGTGAGGTTTAACCATTAAATAATAGTCCAAAAATTGAGAGATTTAAACACCCATTTGCTGGTCATTTTAGATAGTATTATTCATAAGATCAAGGGCTAAGTTTTAAAGAGTTTGGCTGTGCAAAACATCTTGTGGAAATTTGGACAGGTTGTGGTTGTACCTTTAATCGATGTTTAGTTTGGACATCCAACCTCTCCAAAATCTATGTATAAAAACCATAATTTTTTCGTAACAATTCATTTACCACAACAGTTATAAATAATAATAATAATAATAATAATAATAATAATAATAACAATGACTTTAAAAAAAATAAAGAAAATGAGTAATGGAAATCACCTGCAATTGGATTCCTCTCTCTCTCTCTCTCTCTCTCCCTCCCTCTCCAAGGGTTGGGTGTGCAAAGCTATGAAGAGAGGTATTGCGGAAAAAATACCGGTACAAGATCAATGTAGGTGAAGCCAAAACCACGAGGAAAAAAGTCAAATAAAAAGCCAAAAAATAGTCAAACCAAAATAAGAAACATGAGGCATAAGTATTTCCGTGGTTCAACAATATGCCTAATTCATGGCATAGCAACACGTAGCTTTCTTCTCTATTAAGATAAAAGATAGAAATATAAATCTCTCTCCCGCCCATACAAGAAATCTAACACCAAGGAATACTCGGAAGATGATCTAATGGAATATGATGTTTTCTCCACCCATACTCCTTATGTAGACAATACCACAAGGAAGAGAGAGCCAAAAAACTAAGGGAACTAAGGCTTCACCTATACGTACCTATGAACGTAAAAGGGAGGGGCATCTCCTAGTAGAACATAGTCATCAACTCCACTGACTCAATAAGAGGGGTCGTAGGTGATGGGGTTTTCCTCCTCAGTTTAGGGGAGAGACAGTGCAGCGGGTTGAAAATTCAGAGTGTTTCACTGCGCTGCTCGACCGGTCGAGTGGTCTGCTCGACCGATTGTGGGTGGGGCTCAACTTAAAGTCCAGTGACCAATTGATGATTTTTCTCCGAGGTGCTCGACCAGTCAAGGGAGGTACTCGACCGGTCGAAGACACTGCTCGACCAGTCGAGCTTACGCAAATTCGAGTCCGAATCTTATGCGGACTGCGGAAATCCAAGGCCTTTCATGATAGGGTGCAGAATGGAGTTTCCTAAACTATAAATAGGGGTGCCTAGGGCCTTTTTAGGCAATGCAATAGGGTTTCCTAAAGCTTTATAAGGGTTTGTTAAAGGGTTTAAGGCTATCAAAGGTGTGTGTGTGTGTGTGTGTGTGTGAGAGAGAGAAAGAGAGAGATGAAGCTTGTGGAATGGAGGTTCTGCTTGTAGAAGTGATCTACGGTGCAATCAACATCTCAGCGCTTCTACGTCCTCATGATCGGTGAGATCTCTCCGTTTTTCTTTTATTTTCTTATTGTTTATCCACTCATGCGTGAGTGAAGAAGGTTGTAATGTTGCACATCATAGTAGATTGTTGATCTAGACGAGGTCCCGTGGTTTTTACCTCTTTGAGGGTTTTTCATATAAAAATCTCTTATGTGTTGTGGTTTATGCTTTGATTTATTTCATTACTTTATTATTTAATAATTCTGGTTTGATTTAGGAGGCTAGATTCTAAAGTTTTGTGCAAGGCCCTCCAACAAAGTGGTATCAAAGCTAAGTTCATTGAACAGAGTGAGATCGATTCTGCATTATGGAAGGTGGCTTATCAAGAATGATCAGCCTCAATGGTTCTAACTAGACCATATGGAAAGCTAAGATGGAGGACTTACTTTATTGTAAGGACTTATATTCTCTAATTTTAGTCATATCAGCAAAATTCAAGGACATGTCTGATGATGATTAGAAGAAGATGGACCGGAAGGCGGTGGGGTTTATCAGACAATGGTTGGATGATTTTGTATTCTACCATGTGTCTACAGAGATCTCAGCCGCTAGCCTATGACTGAAATTACAAGGGTTGTATGAAAGGAAGACAGCCGGCAATAAGATTTTCTTGATACGACAACTTGTAAATCTCATGTTCAAATATGGTAGTTCTGTGGCTGAGCACATGAATGAGGTCAGTAATATAGTGAACCAACTCTCCGCTATGAAGATGGTCCTAGATGATGAATTGCAGACTTTGCTATTGCTTAGTTCATTGCCTAATAGTTGGGAGACATTGGTGGTGTATCTAAGTAACTCCGCCCCAGACGGAAAGGTATCCATAGAACAGGTAACTAGCTGTCTCTTCAATGAGGAGACAAGGAGGAAGTCTCAGGGGTCTACTCAGCAAGAGGCCCTTATGACACAAGAACGGGAGAGAGGAAAGAACAGAAAGGGCGGGAAGGCCCGAGATAAATCAAGAGGTAAGTCGAGTAGCAGGAAGGATGTTGAATGCTGGAATTGTGGCAAGAAAGGCCACTATAAGCATGAATGTTGTAAGAATAAGAACGAAAAGAAAAGAAAAGGAAAGGAGAAGGAAGATGAATCAAATTCCACTGCGGTCGCTTTAGATGGCGACGTTGTAGTTATTCTTTCAGCAGAATACGATATGTCTCACGGCTACGAGTCAGGACACCGGCTGGGTGATTGACTCAGGAGCTTCTTTTCATGCGACTCCACAAAGGGACTTCTTCACAAGCTACAAGTCAAGTGACTTTGGGACCGTGAAGATGGGAAATTCTGGCATATCGAAGATCGTAGGGGTCGGTGATATTTGTGTGAAGACCGATGTGGGCTGCACATTAGTTCTCAGGGATGTGAGGCATATCCCAGACCTTCGCCTCAACTTCATGTCGACGGGAAGGCTGGATAATGATGGCTATGAAAGCTGATTTGTTGGTGGGCGCTGGAAGCTCATCAAGGGTTCATTGATCGTGCCCAGAGGAAAGAAGTGTTGCACCCTGTACAAGGCAAGTGTCAGTGTGTACAAGGGTGGGTTGAATGCAGCGAAAGATTCAACTATTGACATGTGGCACGGGCGTCTAGGCCACATGAGTGAAAAATGGCTTCAGATACTAACAAAGAAGCGACTCCTTCCAGATGTGATATGTATACCTCTTAAAACCTGTATTGATTGTTTATCAGGAAAATAGCATAGAGTTTCATTTGTTAAAACTACTTCTCATGTTAATAAAGTACATGTATTAGATTTGGTTTATTCTGATGTCTGTGGTCCTATGAGGACAAAACCCTTGGGTGGGGCATTGTATTTTATCACTTTTATAGATGATGCATCTAGTAGGGTTTGGGTTTATGCTTTGAAATCCAAGAACGAGATCTTTGGTGTGTTTAAATTGTTTTATGTTATGGTCAAGAGAGAGACAGGTAGATCATTGAAGTACATCCACACTAACAATGGTGGTGAATACATCGGTGACTTTCATGAGTATTGTAAGTCCCTAGGTATACGGCATGAACAGATAGTTCCCAAGACCCCCCAGCATAATGGTGTTTCTGAGCGAATGAATCGCACAATTGTAGAGAGAATCAGATGCATATTATCCCATGCGAAATTGTCCAAGATGTTCTGGGGAGAAGCAATGCACACAGCAGTGTATCTGATAAACAGGTCTCCATTAACCCCGTTGAATGGAGAAGTGCCTGAGAAGGTGTGGATTGGACAGGATCCATCGTACAGTCATCTCAGGGTGTTTGGATGCAGGGCATCCGTTCATGTACCAAAGGACGAGAGGTCCAAGCTAGATATGAAGATCAAGCAGTGTGTGTTCTTGGGGTACAATGATGAAATATTCGATTACAGATTATGGGTTTCGACCGAGAAGAAGCTCGTCAGGAGCAGAGATGTGGTTTTCTTTGAAGATCAGTGTATAAAAGACATTGGTAAGCCAGAGAAAAACTAGCCTAGTTCAGGTGAGCTCGAGGACATGAATCCGATTATTCCTCCGTGGTGCCTGATGACGGGGGAGTACAGCAAGGTGCAGAGGACGAGGGATTTTCTTCAGAAGATGGACCAGGGGAGCAGTCTCACTTGATCCACCTGTTGAGCCACATGTGAGGAGGTCATCTAAGGACAGACAGTCGTCGAAGAGGTACTCATCGCATGAGTACATTATTACTAACTGATGGGGGAGAGCCAGAAGATTATTCTAAGGCCCTAGATGATGAGCATAAAGGGGACTGGTTGAAAGCTATGCAAGAGGAGATGAAATCCTTGCATAAGAACAACACCTATGATATGGTGAAATTGCCAAAGGGCAAGAAAGCTTTGAGCAATAAGTAGGTGTTTAGAAAGAAGGTTGAGCAGAAGAATTCACAGACGATGTTCAAGGCCAGACTTGTGGTGAATGGGTTTGGTCAGAGGAAAGGTATAGACTTCGAGGAGATATTCTCACCAGTGGTGAAGATGACATCCATACGAGTATTGCTTGGGTTGGCGGTTAGCATAGATCTGGAGATAAAACAGTTAGATGTTAAAACTCCCTTCCTCCATGGTGACCTGGAAGAAGAGATCTACATGCACCAACCAGAGGAGTTCGAGATCAAGGGCAATGAGCATATGGTGTGTAGGCTAAGGAAGAACGTGTATGGGCTAAAACAAGCTTTACGGCAATGGTACAAGAAGTTTGACTCGTTTATGTTGAAGCATGGTTATGACAGAACGGAGTTAGACCACTGTGTGTTCACTTGCAAGTTCTCAAATGGTGATTTCTTAGTTCTGTTATTATACGTTGATAACATGTTCATCATGGAAAAAGACATCAAGAAGATCAACATGTTGAAACAGGAGTCGGGCAAGTCGTTTGCGATGAAAGACTTGGGCCCAGCTAAACAGATCCTAGGAATGGAGATAACCCGTGACAGAAGCAGTAGGAAGCCTTGACTATCACGAGAGCGGTATATTGAGAAAGTCTTATAGCGGTTCAATATGAAGGCAGCGAAGCCGGTCAGTACTCCACTGGATAGTCACTTCAAATTAAGTGACAGGCAGTGTCCCAAGACGAAGGCAGATGTGGAAGAGATGTAGAAGATACCCTACGCATCAGCTATAGGAAATTTGATGTATGCTATGGTGTGTACACGCCTAGACATAGCATATGCAGTTGGTGTTGTCAACCGGTATCTTGTCAATCCTGGCAAAGAGCATTGGGCAGCGGTGAAATAGATACTACAGTATCTAAGAGGCTCATCCAGGTTGAGTCTATGCTATGGTGACGAAAAATATGTATTAGAGGACTACACAGATGCAGATATGGCAAGCGATATAGACTCCAGGAAGTTTACATCGGAATTCATGTTCATGTTTGTAGGGGGAGCAGTTTTTTGGCAGAGTAAGCTACAGAAAGTCGTAGCATTGTCAACGACAGAGGCCGAGTACATTGCAGCCACAGAGGCATGTAAAGAGATGCTTTGGATGAAGAGGTTCCTATAGGAACTTAGCCTGAAGCAAGAGCAATACGTGGTCTATTGCGATAGTTAAAGTGCTATACACTTGAGGAAGAATCCAAGTCAGCACTCCAAGTCGAAGCACATAGAGATTCGGTATCACTGGATTAGGGATACTTTAGAACAGAAAGTGTTATAGCTTGAGAAGGTCCACACGGATGATAATGGGTCAGACATGATGACCAAGGCTTTGCTCAAGGGCAAGTTTGAGGTTTGTCTAAACTAGGCTGGCTTGAATAAGGTGAATTCCTCTTGAGTCGGAAAGGGAGAGATTTGATGGGATTTTCCTCCTCAGTTCAGAGGAGAGACGGTGCAGCGGGTTGAAAATTCGAAGTGTTTCGCCTCACTGCTCGACTGGTCGTGGGTGGCGCTCGACCAGTCGAGTGGGGCTCGACTCAAAGTCCAGCGACCAATTGATGGTTTTTCTCTGAGGTACTCGACCATTCGAGGGAGGTGCTCGACCGGTCGAGTGGGCCACTCGATCGATCGAGGACACTGCTCGACCAGTCGAGCTTACGCAGATTCGAGTCCGGATCTTGTGCGGACTGCAAAAATTCAAGGTCTTTTGCAACAGGGTGTGGAAGATAGTTTCATAAACTATAAATAGGGGTGCCTAGGGCCTTTCTAGGCAATGCAAGAGGGTTTCCTAAAGCTTTACAAGAGTTTGTTAAAGGGTTTAGGGCTATCAAAGGTGTGAGAGAGAGAGAGAGGAAGCTTGTGGAAGGGAGGTTCTACTCGTGGAGGTGATCTACGGTGCAATCAACATCTCAGCGCTTCTACGTCCTCGTGATCGGTGAGATCTCTCCGTCTTTCTTTTATTATCTTATTATTTATTCACTCCTGCGTGAGTGAAGAAGGTTGTAACGTTCTACTTCATAGTGGATTGTTGATCTGGACGAGGTCCCGTGATTTTTACCTCTTTGAGGGTTTTCCACGTAAAAATCTCTTGTGTGGTGTGGTTTATACTTTGATTTATTTCATTGCTTTATTATCCCATAATTCTGGTTTAATTTGGGAGGTTAAATCCTAAAGCTTTGTGTAAGGCCCCCCAACAGTAGGTCCTTTTTAAGTAGAGGTGAGAGAAGTGGCTTTTATGGGTTTTTGGGCTAATTTAGAAAAACGAGGAAACTAAGGAGAAGGGATGGAGGGGGAGAATTTGGTAGAGTGAAGAGAAAGCGAGAGGGAAGCGTGGGAATTTGTTTGCTCACACACGGTGTTGATTGTTGTCTTGATGAATGTTAATTGTTTTGTTGATATTGTGTTGATTGTTATCTTGATGAATGTTAAATGGGTGAGATATGCATAGGTTCAATCATTTGTTGATTATGATATTGTTAGCTTTGGTTGATAGAGAAATGAGGTCAAAAACCGAATTTAGCCTCGGTTGATGCCAAAAGAGGCTAAATCCATCTTTAGTCTCGGTTTTGCCTTAGTTACATAAACTGAGACTACAACTCCCGTGGCTAAAGGCTTTAGCCTTGGTTGTTGAGAACTGAGGTTAAAAATAGTTTTAACTTCGGTTGGAGGCAACTGAGGCTAAATTTGGATTTAGTCTCAGTTGGAAACAATGGAGGCTAAAATTTCGATTTAGTCTCATTTCGAGAAAACTGAAGCTAAAAAGACTTTTTTAGCCTCACTTGATGAACCGAGGCGATAAAAGTCATTTTAGCCTCGTGTGTTAAAACTGAGGCTAAAGCCTTTAGCCACGAGGGTTTCAACCTCGATTTGGATAACTGAAGCAAAACTGAGGCTAAAGGCTTTTGCCACAGTTTTTAACCTTTTTAGCCACAGTTTTGAACCGAGGCTAAAGCCCCCTGTTCTTGTAGTGGTGGTGGGTATGCACTTGAGTGGTGTGTGTGCGCGCGCACGCCCGCGCGCGTGTGTACAAGGTGTGCATGTGCACAGTGTGTGTGTGATGGGTGTGATAGGCATACACGTGTATGTAGCGTGAGTAAAGATGTATGATGTGCATCTGTGATGTATATGCACATGTGGCGGAATGTGTGTGGTCATAATATACAATGAGTGGGTGGATGATGCTTTTGAACGGATGGATGCTACATTAAATGGTCGAATTACAAGATGAATAGGTGGATTAATGATCTAATGGATGAATGATGAATTAACAGATGAATGAATATATAGATAGCTAGATGAATGGATGGATGCTGAAACGTATGGTTGGATAGAAAATCTAATGGGTGGATTGTTAAATGGACGGATGGATGATCCAATAAATGTACAGTTAGATTTAATGAATAAATGAATGGTTTAACATAGGAATGCACGATCATATTATTTGATAGATGGATAGATAGTTGGACGCTTGGATGTATAGATATACAATTAAATATATGCATAAATGAATAATTTAACAGTTCGATGTCATGATTAACAGATGGATGATATATGGATCAAGGATCTAACAATTGTATGATTCCATACATGCATGGATGGTTGAATATATAAATGAACATGCCAAATTTCTTTTATTTCTTTTTTTTTTTAAAGCCCTAAAATTTATAAGGCCATCACAACTATGAGCCACAGCAAATGAATGGCTGATTAGACCCACTACTCCATAAATGATTTTTGACCGTCCAATTTTATTACCATAATCACATTGCTAAGGCCATAGGTT
This sequence comes from Magnolia sinica, assembly GCF_029962835.1. Taxonomy (NCBI): domain Eukaryota; kingdom Viridiplantae; phylum Streptophyta; class Magnoliopsida; order Magnoliales; family Magnoliaceae; genus Magnolia; species Magnolia sinica. The sequence continues at coordinate 121,778,004 of NC_080573.1, forward strand.
AGAGTATGGTTTTTGTGTAGTAGCAAAAAAAATGAAAGTGTTTATGTACAGCATGAGTCAATTGACAAATTGAATTATCCAAAGTCATTGATGCAACTAAAAAGGCATGGGCCTACCATGAAAAGGCTAAAATTGTCATATCATACCAGAGAAAACGAATGTGGGGTTAAATAGGGTGCATGCTCGTACCTCGTGGATATAATCTGTGTACCTTGTCCCCTAAGGGCCTGTTTTATTTTCTTAATTGCTTATAAATAGACAGTAAATAGATCATTATTACTTTTTACACCTAGTTTGATTTGCCAAGAAATTGCTTCATCGTGTGAATTTTTTTATTCCATGACTTTCTATACACACACAAAATATGGAGCCCATCGTGATGAATATGTTATATCCCCGCCATTCATCCATTCCACATGCACGATCATTTTAGGGCATGTATCAAAAAATGAGATAAATTCATAATTCAAATGGACCACACCACATGAAACAGTGGTCTTAACGAACCTCATCTATTGAAAGTCAATACCTTTGTAGGGCGGCCGACATGGAAGCTTATTTGTCATCCAACTTTTTCATGAGATCATACAAATATGGATAAAGGGAAAACATAAAAATCAGCTTGATCTAAAATTTGTGTGGCACCCAAGTAGTTATTAACATAGGTGTTCAATTCCCACTGTTTAATTAATGCATTATAGTCCGCTTGAGCTTTAGATATGCCTCGTTTTTAGGCTCATGCCCTAAAATGTGCTAGTGGAATAGATGGACAGCATTGAGATATAAGACCTATACATCACTATGGGCCTCATAGTTTTTGTATCCAAAACATATCCCCGCACCAAAGGATTTATCCTATCATTGTCAACTTTAATCCAAGAGCTGTAAATACAAGGGGAACTAATGATGACTATTTTACCATGCATTTCCATTGTAATTTGGAAATCAAACATGCCCTAAATGAAGATTTACTTCCAAATAGCCTGTTTGGATAGAATGTAAACTGGGGATTGCCACCAATTTGCATTAGCAAGACATTTACACCTGCTTGCAAAGCAACGTATACTCTAGTAAAGTGGTTGCATTTGTATTTTCTTCAACAGTACATTTTTTCAAAAAGTGAGATGGAGGAAAAAAAATTTACCTACAATAATATTTTAAATAACAATTTTAAAGAGTCAAAAAAGAAATAGTACATGGTGGAAGAAATGAAGAACTTTGAAATGATAATATAATATGTTAAGGGAATGACTTCATTAGCAAATGTTTTTTTTTTTTTTCCTCTTTAAAGTATGATACTTAATTTATATAGAACTGGAAGGGACATGTCTCTCCAAAACATCTGCACACATTCACAACAACCAATCACTCTAATTTAAATGAGCATGACCCTGTCTTGTGATAATTATGTCTTTTTAATAAAAACAATTACTACAACTATAAAAAATTGTTACCACATGTGACCTAAATTCTAATTATCACAATTACTGCCACATACATGATACATGACATCATTGCCATGTGTAGAACCATGGCTTGGTTATTCTCAATCAACGCTATGGTTAAAACTGTAGGTGTCGGCGGGTTAAACCTCTGGCTCAACCCTAATTCACCATAAATTGCGCCATAGCTCATAAGGATTTGAAGCATGTGCCAGAGAAATGAGCTCTTTGAGCTCCCAGCATGAATGTATACATGGAAAGTGTAAAGTACACTTAATAAAGCATTTAAACAACCCTACATCCCGCCAAGCAAACCCACTCTTACCACTTAGCCGTGTGAAAAGTTTTCATATAAAATATTTAGTTACTTTCTAAAATAATTATTTATTTTTAAATTTTATTTCTGCGAAATACAACAAGTGGTTATGAAATTATAATCAAAACATTTACAAATACAGAAAATAAGAATTTTCACAAACGGGTGCAAATGGTCTTTTCATCATGCGGAGAACAGTTTACCTCCGGCGTATGTCATGTTTTTGCTTTCCCTTGTGAACTCATATTTGATAATGACTCATCCAGTATGCATGTTGGTGCTGGTCGATGCTTGAAACTCTATGGGCCTCACCATGATGTATGTGTTTTATCTGGTCTGTTGATCCATTTTGCTAGCTTATTTTAGGGGATGAGCCCAAAAATGAGGGAGATGCAAATCTTAGGCAGACCAGAGCAAGAGAAACAATGGTGATTGAGCACCCTCCATTAAAAACTTCTTATGGGCCACAAAAGTTTTGGATCAAGCTAATATTTATGTTTTCCTTTCATTCAGGTCTATGTGACCTAATAAATAAGTTAGATGGCACATAAACGCTACAGTGGGCCCTAGGAAATTTTAATGGTGGGTGTTTAATCACTGCTTCCTATGGTGTGGTTCACCTGAGATTTGGATCTGCCTTATTTTTGGGCTCAATGTGTAAAATGGGCTAGCAAATTGGATGGACAGTGTGGATAAAACACTTACATCATGGTGGGTGCCTTTTAAACACGCATTTTCCTAGTTCACCTTGAATCCAAATAGGCTCTAAATTGCCATAGCCCTCCACTAGTACATGTCATGCGTGGTAGGCCACTGGATGCATAGATAGATGATCCACACCGCTCATCAGCGCATACCATGATGGATGAACGATGTTTATATTTTTCTCAAGTTGTCCTTCAAAAGGGGAGCATGATCATGACTTGGCTGGGACCTCAAAACCAGCTATGTAACAACTCGTTTATTTTTTTTACGGTGGAAACGAAATCACACTCTTTCTTTTGGTGTGGCCCACTTAAGCCTTGAATCTACCTCATTTCTTGGCTCATGTCCTAATATTATCCAGCAAGACAGATGGACGGAGTGGATTTTCCACATCATCTTTGTGGATCCCACCATGTTTTTTTAAAGAAAAAAAAAAAAGTAAAGAAAGTGGCGTGCATAAGCACGTCACCAACCCCAACTCCCTTCCCGATTTCTCTATCCTCTCCATCCTTCCGTCTTCTTCACAGCTCCAAACGTCCGCACGACTGGACCTAGTCTTGCACGTCATCTTGCACATGGGACCCATCTCACTGATCTAAACCATCTATCAAATTCAAACTCCAGAGAGAGTTTGAGAATGAGGGAGATAGGGTGTGAACTCCACACAGCATCCGAATTGACCCATTGTCATAGGGTTCAGTCGATGCACCACCGACTTCAACGCCTTGCATCAACCATCTAACAAGGAAGAAAGGAGAAGGTGGAAGAAAGAGAAGGACTACAGGAGATAGAAAGAAGAGATGAAAGAAGCAAGAGAGACAGATGGAGAGGGAGAGATACCAAGAGATAAGGATTCTCCAACCATTTGCCGACTCAGCATTGTATTTTCGAGAGTTGACTGAATTTCAGAGTGAAATTTGGGCTCTTAAGTGCCTTACAGCAGGTAACATTCTTCCGATTCTTTTGATTCATAAATAGCGTGATAGTTGTGCCTTCGACTCTAGTGGCTTATCTAGTTGACTCGCTGAGTCAAGGCACTGAATCAATTCAATAATTTTTATATTTAATTTCAGAAATATGAAAACTCTAGATCATTAGGCTTATAATCAAATTATGTATTTCCATATAGAGATCTCCATCAATTTGCGTAGAAACACCCATTGAGTTGCATCAATTATGCATGTGTGCTTTGAATTGAGTTGAACTTGAGCATAGTCGGATTGTCAATATATATGTTAAGACCAATCATACATCAAATTATAACACACTAGATCAGGTAGGTGATCTTCTCGATTGAAAAGACTATTTGTATATATATTTGATTTCATTGATTATTTATTTCGTATTGCTGATTTAAGTTATTTAATTTTGATTTTAAGTGATGTAGAATACATTTATTTGATTTCTGATATGTGGAATAAATTCATTTGATCATTGTTAATTGCTTTAAATTGTATTTAAATTATGGGTGTTTTGCCTTAAAAGGATCATTACATTATATTTATTACAGGTGCTCTACCCAGAGTTATTCCTGAAAGGATTGGCACGATACGGGTGTTCTGCCCAGGGTCATTCCCGAAAGAATCGGCACGGGTGATCTGCCCTGGGTAATTTCCTAAAGGGATTAGCACACACAGGTACTCTGTCCTGGGTATTTACCCTAAAAGTTTATATCGGTGCTTTGTCGAGGGTCATTACCTAAAAGGATTAACACCAATACTCTGCCGAAGGTCATTCCTTGAAAGGAACAACATATACGAGTGATTTGCCCTAAATTGAACCAGAAAAGATGTTGGATGATTGTCTTTATCTTATTTTGTTATTATGAATACTAAATCATTATTATTGTCATATAAAATTTCAATTTAATAATTGATTATATTTATGTTATTAAGTTATTTTGATATTATGGTAGAATTTTCAATATTGGGAAGGATGTGACCCTACGAGCTGTCGCGCTCACACCTATACAAATTATTTTGCAAGATTTGTATATGAAAAATCAATTGGGCAAGATTAAAGACTTTTTTCCTTACTTATTTAGAAATTAATTAAAATTCAATGTATATCGTTATTATTTATTTTTGAATGTCAATGTAATTAAATATTCAAGGATTGATTTATGAATGTTATTCAATGATAATTATTTTAACTATATTAGTTTGATTCTGATTACCTTGAAAATGTATGAAAACTATGTGGGTTGCGTTGTATATTTTGTTTAAGTACAACTCACAATCCTAAAATTCAGGTTTGCAAATTTCGGAGCGTGACAAGTTATGTAGGTGGTACCCCGGCTATTGGGCCCACCTCTATGTATGTGTTGCATTTTTACATGGTCCATCCGTTTTGCAACTCATTTTGTGGCATGAGCCAAAAAATGAAGTAGATACAAATCTCAATAGAGCACACGGGAGCTAATTGCACGGTATGCCACACACCACCAACCTCTATGGAGTATTGACGTGACAAAGTCTTGTGGACCCCATCATGATGTATGAGTTAAATCTCAAAGTGTACTGCACAAAAAACAGTAAGGATAATGTCACCCACTGTTGAAACCTTCACAGGGCCCACCATGATATTTATTTTCCATCTAAGCTGTTCATAAGATTACACCACCCGGGTGAAGGAAAAGCACAAATGCTAGTTTGATCCAAAACTTCTGTAGCCCCCTAGAAGTTTCCAATGATAGGCATTCAATCCCCACTGCTTTCCTTGGTGTGGTCTACTTAAGCGTTGGATCTGCCTCATTTTTAGGCTCATGCCTAAAATTATCTCGCAAAATAGATAAACAGTATAGATATAACACATACATCATGGTTGGACCCACATAAACACCACCAAGATTGGTGGTTGTATGGCACACCAGGCAATTGGCTTTGGAACCATACCGCGCAAAACAATAGTAAACTACTGTTAAAAACTTTTGGCGGGCCACAAAAGTTTAGAATGAAGCTGATATTTGTGCTTTTCTTTGGTTCGCATATATGTGACTTCAACAATAATGCCTGGCTATTAAAAACTTCTTATAGACTACAAAAGTATTTTTAATCAAGTTGATATTTGTGAGGTCCCTTCATCCTATGACCTTATCAAGGTATTAGATGGCAAATAAATATTCTGGTGGCCTCAAGCAAGTTTTCAATGATAGGTACTCAATAACCACCGTTTCGTCTAGGGTGTGGTCCACCTGATCAGGTTTGGATTTACTTCATTTTTCGGATCCTACCCTAAAACGAGCTGTAAAAATGTACGAACCGCATGAGTAGAAGTCACATAAATCAAGGTGGTTCTGTAGTTAAGGATCCACCCAAGCTGCGACCAGCGTTGCCGAGTAGGAGTGACTCGTAGGGAAACGGATTGGCTACTCCCCCTGCCACCAGCCAGGTGGCTAGTGGTCGGTGCTCTGTGGGCCCCACCATGATGTATGTATTTCATCCATTCCGTTCATCCTTTTTTACAGATCATTTTATCGATTGATCCCAAAAATGAGAGGGATATAAATCTCAGGTGGACCATACCAGAGGAAAACAATAGTGATTGGATAAACACCATTAAAATCCTCCTAAGGCCCACTGTACTGTTTATTTCACATCCAATCTGTTGATTAGGTCATGCAGGCCCAGATGAAGGGGAAAAACAAATATCAGCTTGATAAAAAACTTTTATTGCCCCCAAAAGGTTTTTAATGGTCGATGCTCATTCAACACTGTTTCCTGTAATGTGGTCCACTTCAGATTGGCATATACTTATATTTTGGTCTCAATTGTAAAATAATCTGTAAAAATAGATGGACGGCATGGATGAAACACATACATCATGGTGGGGTCCCCAGAGCACCGACCACCAGCCATTGGCTGTTGCGTGATTTTATTTCAATGCAGAGTGGGGCACGAACAGATTGGCTGCTCCCCCTGCTACCAGCCCTGTGACTGGTGGTCGGTGCTCTATGAGCCCCACCATGATGTTTATGTGTCATCCATTTTTAAAGATCATTTTAGTGCTTGATCCCAAAAATTAGAGAAACATAAATCTTAGGTGGAACGCACGACATGAAAATAATAGTTATTGGATATCCACCATTAAAATCCTCATAAGGTCTACTGTATTGTTTATTTGACATCCAATCTGTTAATTATGTCATATAGGCCAATGGTTGATATTCATTTAAAACTGTTTCCTGCAACGTGGTCCACTTGAGATAGATTGATATATATCTCATTTTTGGTTGCATAACTTAAAATGATCTTTAAAAATACATCGACAGCATGGATGAAATAAATACATTATGGTGGAGCCCATGGAGCGACCACCAGCCATTGGCTGGTGTAGCCAATCCGTTTCCGAGTGGGGCACATCAACTTTTACAGAGTACGTACTCGACCCATTTCTGCCTGCGAAGAAAAAGCGTGGCACGCGGTGTTACCCAACACCTGGCAACACTTCTGGGGCATAGAAATTTGCTAATTCTAGGAAACGGATTGGCTAGTGGTCGGTGCTCTGTGGGCCCACCATGATGTATGTATTTCATCCATGCCGGTCATCCATTTTTACAGATTATTTTAGGGCCTGATTTTTTTTTAAAAAAATGAGAGGTATATAAATCTCAAGTGGACCACACTACAAGAAAAAAATTAGTGATTGGATATCCACCATTAAAATCCTCCTAAGGCACACTGTAGTGTTTATTTGACATCCAATCCATTGATTAATTCGTACAGACCTAGATGAAAGGAAAAAAAATAAATATCATCTTGATCCAAAACTTTTATACGCCCTAAAAAGTTTTTAATGGTGGACGTTCATTCAACACGATTTTCTGTAACGTGGTCTATTAAAGATTGGGATATACCTTCTTTTTTTTTTTTACCTCAAACCTTAAAATGATCTAGGTAAATAAATAGACGGCATGAATGAAACATATACATAATGTGGGGCCCACGGAGCACCGACCACCAGCCCTTGGCGGGTGGTAAGGGTGTAGCCAATCCGTTTCCACTGGGCGCACATGCAAATTCGAAATTCACGGGGGAGGTTGGAGGCTTTCACGAGGATGTAGATAATGATCAGATATTCTGTGTAAAATATGGGCGCGGCTTAAGCGGAACGCCGGATCCACCGAGGTGGGGTGGGTCGGATCCCTAAGGAGGCCTGCATGATGCATGTATCTAACTAAATCCATGCCGTACATCCGTATTGAAAGCTTATTTTAAGATATGATTCAAAAAATGAAGTAGATTTAAATCCCAGATGAACTATAGTACATGGAAAGGTGATAATTGACCATTAAAAACTTTTTGTGGGCACAAAAGCTTTGGATCAAGATGATATTTATGTGCAATAGGTTGGATGGTAAATAAATATTCTAGTGGAAAGCATGAAGTTTTTAATGGTAGAGATTCAATCAGGACTGGTTTTTATGGTGTGGTCCACTTAAGATTTGGGTCAAGTTTATTTTTGGGTTCATGCTTTAAAATGATACGTCAAAATGGTTGTGGATTTAAGACGCATATATCATGGCAAGACCCATAATCAAGATCTCACCCACCTGCGTGGTTCTGGAACCTGGTAAAGTTGCGCCTGATTAAAGATAGGTAATATTACCTTTTTAGATAGGTCATCACAGTGTACATGTAAGGGCCTGTTTGGCCGGGTGGATTGAAAGGGATTGAAAGGTATTAGGGTGGATGGCATGGATTTCCAGGTAATGATGGTGTTGTCAGTGGATTGTCTTGAGATCCATGGGATTGCTATATCCAGTCCGTTTGGCACGCCCGGCCAATCCCGGGATTAAACCTTCCCGACACTTTCAATCCCTCCGACGATCAGAGAGGATTGAATGGGATTTAAAGGTAACGATGGTGTTGTCAGTGGATTGTCTTAAGATCCATGGGATTGGGATCAGATCACCACCGAATTTGTTTGGCACGCCAGGCCAATCCCGGATTTAACTTCTGATCCCTTCCGATACCATCCAGTCCCTTCCAATCCGACCGGCCAAATGGGCCCTAAATCTATGCAAAAGTTTTCTTTTTATATACCCATTTGGTTGTTCGGATATACTGTAGACAACCTAAAGGGGCATGGATTCGGTATCACCCACACCAGCACATACCTATTGATGAACAATAATGTTTAGGGCCAACATGATTTATATGTTTTCTCCGTGCCGTCCATCTATTTTGAAAGATAATTTTCAACCATGAGCCATAAAATTAAGCATATAGAAGGCTTAAGTGGACCACACATGAAGTAGTAGGGATTGAACTCTTATCATTGAAAACATCCTATGAGACATCGTTATGTTTATTTATCATTTAACTTATTGACTTGTATGAAGGAAAACATAAATATCAACTTGATCCAAAACTTGGGTCCCTTGTTTGGTCAATATCTGGCAGTTCTAGATGAACGGTGTAGATTTGGCTACGTGGCACGCATGATATCTCTATGCGATGGGCTAAATATACAAAAGACAATTCATTGTTGAGCAAATATTTGAAGAAGCATGTTGACCACATAACTTGAAGGTAAAGGCTTATAGCTATTAAGGCTACATTAGCATGATATTGTGCATGAGGTTCTTGATAGAATAAGAAAGCACTTGAGAAAGGATAAGCATGATCAAATGCAGGTAAGCAGTGTTTTCCAGTTGTCAGCATGAAAGATTTTCATATAGGCAACAGTTACTCTCATGACTGCATTAAAAAATCTATAAATAACAGAAGAAGCATCAAGAGAATGATCTACAATCAATCAAACAAACTTAACCAAATCAACTCCAATGCAATGTTATTAATTCTCTTGATCTACAATCAATCAAACAAACTTAACCAAATCAACTCCAATGCAATGTTATTAATTTATTCAGTCCTTTCGGACATTTAGTTTAGCTCTCTCCACTGCTCAATAGTCGTGGAAACCTTACATTAGGAGTAGTTTCATCCATCTATGCGATTACGTCGGACCGACTTAATGATAGCCAGTAGCTATAATGCACTTACATGTATGTCTACATGACTGACTTAATGATAGCCAGTCGCTATAATGCACTTACATGTATGTCTACATGCCATATCTGAAGGAATATCATAACTTTACGAATTGTCCGCTTCTACTCATACATTGGGTTGATATTAGGCTATAAATCTGACATTACTCTATCTTTACTCATCAGCACGCTATTCTGCAAAGCACCCAATTACTCTCTGTCAAGTCAGCAATCCCAATTTGGTGGTAAGTATTTGTTTTCTCTACATTCATCTTTCAACTTATTTTTGCTCACCCATGTAATTATTATACTTTAGTATTTTATTATCAAGGCAAAAAAGAACCCATCGGGAAAGTATTTCCAACTTTCACAAATCACTTGATATTGCACTTGTTAGTTGGTGGAATAGATGGTTGTACTCTCAACCAAGCTCTGCTATATCTTCAAGCAAGGGGCCAATGGTTTTGATTTGAATCAGACCAGTTTGTTATATCATACATATAAATTTCGCACATGTACCACGTCGCCGAATTCCAAACCAACAAATCTCGAAGAGTTTTTAATGATAAGCTTTAAATCCTCACTACTTCACGTAGGGTTGTACACAAATCGGGCTAGCCCAGGTAACTCGCTCAACTCGGCTCGATCCGGAACTGAGTTCAGGTCGGGACGGGCCATTTTCTTCAACCCGAAACTGAGCTCGAGCCAGGACGGGCCATTTTCTTCAGCTCGAAACTGAGTTCGGGCCAAGTTCAAACATGTCCTAGTTCGGCCCAACTTGGTCCGAAACCCGACTCGGCCTAACCCGACCATTTATATATATATATATATATATATATATATATATATATATATATATATATATATATATATATATATATATATTCTAAATCCTTATCCTAATCATTTGAAATAGAGAAGTAAGAACATCATCCGTCCCTTTGTAGATAGAACAGGCCCAAAATTGGCCCGAACTCAGCCGATTGCTGACTAAGCTGAATTCGGACTTGACATGTTGGCCCGGTGACCAGGCCGGGCCGGGTTCAGGCTGGGTGTGCTTGGTGTAACATCCCGTCCAACCAGTACAGTGTCCTGGGGCGTCCACGTAGGACTTTCCTCAGGACCGTTCATTTAAACCATGCGCGGTGGGGTACCACAAGCAAATCAACCTAGGATTAGCCTATTAGAATAAACCAGACGGGTCATGACAGGACCCGGTGTGGGCCGTCAAGCTAGATGGCTCGTTTGCACTTAGCAACAACCCGTATGGGCTACACCGCGACGCAGGAAGGTCAGAAAATTCTAAAAATGAAGGGAACCATAAATCTCACTGGGTTTGTGGATCATCGCGGATCACGGACCCAGCAGACACCCAGAAGTGAGATCTTCACTGACCAAATGCACCCCACCAATGCCAGGACCGAAATCTGGCGCTTGCAAATGAAATTGAGATACCAGGCTATCCAGCCGTCAGATCTCTTCTACATTTACGGTGAATATCTAATAAATTTTCCTACACCCGCCCACAAACTCTGGGATCCGATCGGGGAACGGTGACCGTCACTTACAAATTAGACCCGTAAGACCAAACCCCAGATTTGATCGTCCCCAAATTTTGCATGGCCCTTCATCGGGCCATGGAGTATCTATCCTATAAGTTTCATGGCCAGAGGGCCACCAAAATCGCTCCAATCACTAAAATGGACCCCACAGGGCCATTTAAAGATCGGAACCGTTGACTCAAACCGTACAACCGTTCATCCGTTTGTTCCTAAATTTTATATGGCCCTTCATTGGGCTATAGAGCACTTACCCACCAAATTTGGTAGCCAAAGGAGTGTTAGGGCCGCCCCTAGACCAATAGGGAGCCCTAGAGGGCTATTGTAGGCATTTAATGAAACTTAGGGCCAAAAGGGCCTAGTCTAGGAAATAAACCCTAGCTCACTCCCTCATTTTTCCTTTATTACTCTTTTCAACAATCAAGCTCTCCCTCATAACTTCCTACCTTCCCCAAGTCATCAAGCCCTCTCCCTCATCTCCTCCTCCCTCCTCCAACAACAAATCCTCCTCACAAACTCCCACCATCCACCAACAACCAACCTCTCTTATCTCATCACTCCCGCTACCATAAAGAGAGAGAGAGAGAGAGAGAGAGAGCAAGCGAGTAAAGAAAGGAGAAAGAGTGGGTGAAGAAGAACAAGGTGGACCCTAGATCGAGGTGGCGCCTGAGGGAATCAAACCCCACAACTCTCTACCTCTTCTTCAAGGAAAAGCTCTCCACTACAACCACACCATTCATTCCATGATCGTTTAGGTAAGATCATTCATCTTTTTTTCTTGAAACCCTTGAGTGGAGAAGAGATTTACATGGGGTTCTAACATACAAACATATGCTTTAGGGATTCCGGCCATTCAACCCCAAAGATCCACGCTCCTAGGTCGTTCCCAAGCCTTCAACGAATTCGAAGGTGCGGACTATTGTTCTTAGGTGGCCTAGCACCAATTTTAGTACGAGATTAATAATTTTGATTACTTGGATGTCATATTTGGAGAATCTAGAGGAACCCTAGGAATTGTAGGTTTGTTGAAATAGTATGGAATTGTTGGTTTGACTCTTATGATGATTGTTCTTGCCTCTCACATGATTTGATGTATGGATGATTACACGTTCATGCCTTGTTTAATTTTTCCATGTGTTGTTGCTTCATAGGATGTATGATTTATTACCTTTGTACATATGATTTCTCAAGATGGAGGAAGTGTTTAACTTCCTCACAAACTCACCCTATCACATGCACTTTGTTCTTGACAATGTTTGCTTGCTTGGGGGAATATCCATTTTTGTATGGTTGAGATGCCTGTGAATATGATATTATTATGCTTGTTGTTAACTTGGATGGTTGACATGTTATGGATTCCCTCACCCTCTTGGGTTGGTCAGGAACTTGAGTAGAGACGGTAGTCCCATCGGTAGGACTACGCTATGGTCGGACTCGTAGGTTTGGGCGGGTGTGTTCGGGTGGCTGTAGTTCGACTGCATGGGTCCCTTGTGCCCGATGTCACTCGCCTCACGCTAACCTGACTCGTGCGGTCTAGCCTACTGTCTGACCAAACTTGATTATTAACCATGTTTGCTCACACATGTATGGAACCTAGAACACCTTACAACCATGGTAGCCCATCAATAACCCACTTGAAATTGGTCCACAGCCTCGTGAGCCAGGCATGGTGGAATGGGACACTGTGTCCGAGCTGTCGGCCTATGCTGGGGTACCGTGCCTCCCCGCAGTAACCGCGAGCAATCCCTTTCTCCCGGTACTCCTCATATGCTTAAAGTTGGGGATGAGGAACCCGACGGGATCACGGACCGTGGGGTCTCGGCCTCACGCATTGGGGGTCTTGGCCTCGCAACCAGTTTAGGGCGTTGATACGTGGGGTGTACCAGATTCCCCAATCTGCTGGATGAATGGACCTAACTAATAACTCGGCTAACACGATCACATTACATCGCATTAGTTAGGGTGGCGACTCCGCAATCGAGGTCGTATTGTGGGAGTGTTGTTATATGCGATCGTTAGATGGAGTCACTCGAGGGAGAGTTGTGGCGAGGGCATGCATCATATCATCATACATGCATGCGCATTAATAAGATTAGTTAAATGTACATGATTGACTGTTTTTCATTAAGATCATATTATAATTGATGCCTGTGATAACTTAAGATTAATAGCACCCACTGAGTTGATCACTCACTCCCACTCTGGGACGGTGTTTTAAAACACCAACCAGACCGTTCATAGATGCAGGTGACTCAGGGGCAGAGGAGCCTGGTGAGGCGAGCTTCGAGGAGGAGGACGAGCTGTCCTATTTTCAGTTAATGGAGGGTTCTCCGCCAGCTTGAGAGGCGAGATTGGATTACTGAGCAGGGGGCTCAGTTTTATTCTTTTCGACTTACTATTCTTTTGTAATTTTGTTGAGTAGCGTCATGTGTGCCCCTTTTATTCTTTTAGACATGTATATAAATATATGTTTGATCACGCTCACATCAGTAGACTTGTGTGATTATGTTTCATGTTCCAGGAAATTTCAGGCTGCGCAATTAAACCTGATTAAACGCATTAATGGAAATCGGTTAAAAGTGACTCTCGGGAACTCGGGAGTCGAGCGTTTGCGTGACCCCCGATTTTCAGGGCGTTACAGTTGGTGACCAAGGCGGGCCGGGTTGAGCCCAGTTCGACTCGAATTGACTCATGTACACCCCTAATAACTTCAAGTAACGTGGTCCACTTTAGCCTTCGATATGCCTCCTTTTTTTAGCTCATGAACCAAAATGTGTCAAAGTAGATGAACGGCATTAGGGTTGGGCATCGGACCGAGTCGGATCAGATTCGGTCCAACTCGACCAAGTCCGAAATGTGCAAGGCCTTACCCGAACTCGTTTCGATCCGAGACTGAGTCCGTGTCATATGATTCGAACAGATCTGAACCCTTGTTGGCCTTAACCGATCCGAGTCCAATTCAGTCAGGAAAACCGAGTCGGATCGGATTGGACAGGGTTCGAATCCGTCCATTTCCCACTGTTTCCTATAGTGTGATCTACTTAATCACCGGATATACTTAAAACTTACTATCAACCCCTAAAATGATATGGAAAAGCTGATGGACGGTGTGGATAAACCAAAAAAAAAAATCAAATTGGTCCTACATAGTTTACTAAAAGGAAGCGGATGGGCTAGTGTACGTCACTCACACCAGCTATATATAGCTGTTGCAGGTACGTGTCGTGCCAAGACCAAAACTGGCGTTCCTCGAGCTCCGAGTTGTACAAACAGTTTAAAGGAAATCAAAATTACATGGGCCCCACAGTGATGTATTTATTATATCTACATTGTTCATCTATTTTTAGAGATCATTTTAGAGTATTATCCAAAAATTGAATCATATCCAAAGATCATCTAGACCACCCCAAGACTAGAAGCAGAAATAATGATTTTCACCGTTAAACAATTCGTAGGGCTACCATAACGTTTATTTTCCATCTATTTTCCATCCAATCCGTTCATAAGGTCAAAAAGACCTGAAGGAATATCATAACTTTACGAATTTTCCGCTTCTGCTCATACATTGGGTTAATATTAGGCTATAAATCTGATATTAGTCTATCTTTACTCATCAACACGCTATTTTGCAAAGCACCCAATTACTCTCTGTCAAGTCAGCAATCCCAATTTAGTGGTAAGTATTTGTTTTCTCTACATTCATCTTTCGACTTATTTTTGCTCACCCATGTAATTATTATACTTTAGTATTTTATTTTCAAGGCAAAAAAGAACCCATCGGGAAAGTCTTTCCAACTTTCACAAATCACTTGATATTGCACTTGTTAGTTGGTGGAATAGATGGTTGTACTCTCAACCAAGCTCTGCTATATCTTCAAGCAAGGGGCCAATGGTTTTGATTTGAATCAGACCAATTTGTTATATCATACATATAAATTTCGCACATGTACCACGTCATCAAATTCCAAACCAACAAATCCTGAAGAGTTTTTAATGATAAGCTTTAAATCCTCACTACTTCACGTAGGGTTGTACACAAATCGGGCTAGCCCGGGTAACTCGCTCGACTCGGCCCGACCCGGAACTGAGTTCGGGTCGGGACGGGCCATTTTCTTCAGCCCGAAACTGAGCTCGTGCCGGGACGGGCCATTTTCTTCAGCCTGAAACTGAGTTCGGGCCAAGTTCAAACATGTCCCAGTTCGGCCCAACTTGGTCCGAAACCCGACTCGGACTAACTCGGCCATATATATATATATATATATATAGTCATGCTCCCCTGCGCACCTACGCACACACGCACCTTTGCACACGTGCCATGGGTGTCTAATCTGAACGGTCCATGTGATGCGGAATCCCATAAAACCCCCTATGGGAAATTTTCACCCTGATCTAATATTCTGGTGGGCCATAGCAAAGAGAAATGCAAAGCAAGGGAGGAAACTGTTTTCATTTTTCATGGCCCACCAAAGTTTCATATCAAAGTAAAACTTGGGCCCGGGGGGTTTCAGGAGGTGCTGATTCACATGAACGGTTCAGATTTTGGATCCACATCACATATGATGGGTTCTCCAAAAAGTTCGTACGTAGTACGTACGAACTGGTTCGTAGGTGAGCGTTTTCGTATATATATATATATATATATATATATATATATATATATATATATATATATATATATATATATATATATATATATATATATATCCTTATTCTAATCATTTGAGATAGAGAAGTGAGAACATCATCTGTCCCTTTGTAGATGGAACAGGCCCGAAATTGGCCGGAACTCAGCCAACTGCTGACTGGGCTGAATTCGGACTGGACATGTTGGCCCGGTGACCAGGCCGGGCCGGGTTCGGGCTGGGTGTGGTTGGTGACCAGGGCGGGCCGGGTTGAGCCTAGTTCGACTCGGATCGACTCGTGTACACCCCTAACTTCAAGTAACGCAGTCCACTTTAGCCTTCGATCTGCCTCCTTTTTTTAGCTCATGAACCAAAATGTGCCAAAGTAGATGAACGGCATTAGGGCTGGGCATCGGACTGAGTCGGATCGGATTCGGTCCAACTCGACCAGGTCCGAAATGTGCAAGGCCTTACCCGAACTCGTTTCGATCCGAGACTAAGTCCGTGTCATATGATTCGAACAAATTTGAACCCTTGTTGGCCTTAACTGATCTGAGTCCAACTCAGTCAGGAAAACCGAGTCGGTTCGGATTGGACAGGGTTCGAATCCGTCCATTTCCCACTGTTTCCTATGGTGTGATCTACTTAATCACTGGACATACTTAAAACTTACTATCAACCCCTAAAATGATATGGAAAAGCTGATGGACAGTGTGGATAAACCAAAATAAAAAATAAAAAATCAAAGTGGTCCCACATAGTTTACTAAAAGGAAGCGGATGGGCTAGTGTACGTCACTCACACCAACTATATATAGCTGTTGCAGGTACGTGTCGTGCCAAGACCAGAACTGGCGTTCCTCGAGCTCTGAGTTGTACAAACAGTTTAAAGGAAATCAAAATTACATGGGCCCCATAGTGATGTATTTATTATATCTACACTGTTCATCTATTTTTAGAGATCATTTTAGAGTATTATCCAAAAAATGAATCGTATCCAAAGATCATCTAGACCACACTAAGAGTAGAAGAGGAAATAATGATTTTCACCGTTAAACAATTCATAGGGCTAGCATAATGTTTATTTTCTATCTATTTTCCATCCAATTCGTTAATAAGGTCAAAAAGACCTAAATGAAGAGGAAAAACAAATTTCATATTGATCCTTATCCAAAACTTCTGTGACCCCAAAAAGGGTTTCGATGGTATACGTTAATCCCCCACTGCCTTTTGCAGTGTGGTCCACCTGATTGTTAGATATATCTTACTTTTCGTCTCAAGCCTTAAGATGAGCTCATCAAATAGATAGACGGTTTGGATATAACATATACCTCATGATCAAACCCATAGCACTTGTTGTCGTGAGTACATAATGAAGTTTTTTATTTTTTTAATAAATTTATATATTTTCGTACTGTTGAATAGCTGTCATGATAACTCCCATCAGGTACTTGCCTTGGGGAATGGATTGGCTACTCCCCCTGCCATGGCTGGTGGTTCGTGCTCTGTGGCCCCACCATGATGTATGTGTTTCATCAATTCCGTTTATCCATTTTTAAAGATAATTTTATGTGCTGATCCAAAAAAATGAGAGGAATCTAAATCTCAGGTGGACCACACCACATGAAAACAATAGTGATTGGATATCCACCATTAAAATCCTCCTAAGGCCCACTATGCTATTTATTTGACATCCAATTTGTTGGTTAGGTCATACAGTACTAGATGAAGAGAAAAAACAAAGATTAGCTTGATCCAAAACTTTTATGGCCCCTAAAATATTTTTAATGGTTGACCCTCGTTCAACACTATTTCCTGTAATGTGGTCCACTTGAGATTTGGATATAACTCATTTTTGGACTCACATTATAAAATGATCAGTAAAAATATATGGAAAGCATGGATGAAGCAAATACATCATGGTGAGGCCCACATAGCACCGACCACTAGCCATTGGCCGGTGTCAGCGGGAGTACCTAATCTATTTCCCTTGTCTTGCCCTTCAAGCAAACTTTCACCTCCCTCTCTCTTCCTCTCCCATCGAGTACTTGCCTGCATGTCAAGTAACCCCTCTCTCTCTCTCTCTCTTTCTCTCTCTCTCCCTCTGCAGCTATGTAAAACCAATGTGAGATCTTAAAACCCATCCGAGTTCTTCTCAACACCCCTTTTTCCATTTTCATTTATATTTTTTATTTCTAAAAAATTACAAAAATTCCATTCCCTTTCTAATACCTAGTACTAATCTCTATTTTTTATCTCAAATGATATAATACTAATCTCTCTGTCTTCCTATCTCAAATGATCGTTTATATATAAAATAAAATAAAATAAAATACATACCATGCAGGGCTCGGATCGGATCCAAACGGATTGGATTTCGGATCAAGTTGGTTCGGAGCGGGACTTATCCGGATTCAACCGAAAATATTTTGGATCTGGATGGGGCTACCCGATCCTGACTGATAGTGACCGTCGTGTTCGAATCAAGTCGAATCGGGTTGGATCAGGTCAGATCCACCGGTTCAGGTCTGAAATGCCCAGCTCTAAACGGCATGGATCAATCATACAGATACCGCGGCCTCACAGAGCCCCTGACTTGACAGTCGGTCTGTACCTCTATCACGGTGGGTAGTATTCAATCCGCGCCCAACCTGAGGTGTGAGATGGCCTGATATTTCTTGTCAGGAGATCTAACCAGTGTTGCCCACCTAATGGAAAGATCAGATCTCACACGTGTCTCACAGTATGACACATGCTCCCCCGTGTAGACGTGCAAGGCTCCGAACGCGTGTGGAATTAGCAAACCTCCAACATGCTATATGCAGGGTACTGCATTGAAAATTAAGAACAGGGACCGGTGCTCTAGTTGGCGGTGCGGATGGGCTCCGGCCAAAATAACAGCCATGGAGGAACAGTTGAGGGAAACGGATCGACTACTCACCCCGCCACTAGCCAATGGCTAGTGGTCGGTGCTCTGTGGGACCATCATCTATGCCGTCCACCCATTCTTCCATATCATTTTATGTTATGAGACCAAAAATGAGGTTGATCCAAATCTCAAGTGGGCCGCACAGTATTGATTGAACGCTACCATTAAAAACTTCCGGGGGGCCACAAAAGTTTTGGATCAAGCTTTTATATATATATATATTTTTTTTCCCTTCATCCAATGGAAGCGGATTGGCTGGTGTACCACACACCAGCTATATAGCAGGTGTATTGACGTCAGCAAGTTTTGTAGGTCCCATCATGAGGTATGTGCTATATCCAAATCATTCATCCATTTTACGAGCTCATCGTAAGGCAGGAGATGAAAAATAAGACAGATCTAACTATCAATTGGACCACACTGAAAGAAACAGTGGGTGATTGAATGTCTGCCATTGAAACCCTTTTGGGGTTCACAGACGTTTTGGATCAATATGAAATTTGTTTTTCCTCTTCATCCAGGTCTTTGCGACCTTATGAACAGATTTGATGGAAAATAAACGTTATGGTGGGCCCTACGAAATTTTTAACGGTGAAAAACATTATCTCCACTACTATTTGTGGTGTGGTCCATTTGATCTTTGGATATGATTCATTTTTTGAATAGTACTCTAAAATGATTTCGAAAATTGAATGAACAGTGTGGATATACTAAATACATCATTGTGGGGCCATGTAACTTTGATCTCCTTTGAACCGTTAATACAACTAGAGTTCGAGGAGTATCAGCGCTTGTCTTCGCACGACACGTACCTACACCAGCCAATCCGCTTCCTTATCCAATTCTGCATGACCTAATCAACAGGTTAGATGTCAAATAACCATTACAGTGTGCCCCAGGAGGTTTTTAACGGTGGACGTTCAATCACTACTGTTTTCCTATGGTGTGCGGTCCACCTGAGATTTAGATCTACCTCAATTTTGAGATTAACCCTAAAATTATCTTTCAAAATAGATGGACGGCGTGGATAAAACACATACATCATGGTAGGGTCCGCATGGCACCGATAACTAGCCACCGGGATAGTGGCAGCGTCACCAGCCAAACCGCGTGCAGTTGTGAGTATACCGAATGTGGTCCCCCTGCCCTAACCGTCCGTGCGCAGGAAACTCAAAAAGGACAAAACACGAATCTCTTTGATTTGGATATACGGCTAATCCACCTGGGGTCCACCACGACGACGCCTTAGTTGTTTGCCACGTGTACAAATGAAAAGGATGCGGCTTCCGTGAATCTGCGGATCTACGGAGGCCGGTGGATCCCTGACTGTGGGCCAACTGTGATATACGTGCCTTAAATCCACGCCGTCCACCGGTTTTGAGAGAAAATTTTAGTGCATGGTTTAAAGCATTAAGTAGATCGAAATATCAGGTGAACCACACTACAGGACACTGTTTTGATTGAATACACACCATTAAACTATTCTTAGGGCCACCGGAAATTTTATTTTCCATCCAACCTGTTGATAAGGTCAAAAAGATCTGGATGAAGCGACCACACAAATATCAACTTGATACAAAGTTTTTGTGGCCCACAAGAAGATTTTAATGGTCAATTAACTGTGTTTACTTTTATGTGGTCTATCTGAAATTTGGATCTGCTTAATTTTTTTATTAATGCCTAAAATGATCATTTGAATCTGATGGGCGGCGTGGATTTAAGGAATATACACCATGGTAAGCCCATAGTCAGCGATCCACCGACCTGGGTACATCCGGGGATCAACGGAAGCCGCGTCCGAGTAAGGAACCGCGTACGAAGAGAAACGCTACGGCCATTCGCCGCTCGAGACACGTGTCCTGGGCAGAAAGCAAATGGCTGCGTGTGGGACCCGCGGTGATGGGAAGCGGATTGGCTGGTGGACCACAAACCACCGATGTGGCTGATGCGTTAACGTCACCAAGTTCTGTGGGTCCCATCACGAGATATGACTTATATCCAAACCGTCCGCTCACTTGGTTAGTTAGTCGTAAGGATTGAGCTGAAAAGTAAGACAGATCAAAAAATCAACTGGACCACACTGTAAAAAGCAGTGGATGATTGAACGCCTGCCATTGAAACCCTTTTAAGGTGATATAAATTTTCTATCAATATTATCCACGTCTGTGTGATCATATGAATAGATTGGATGGAAAGTGAATGTTACCATTTACCCTACCAATGTTTTAATGGTGAAAATCATTGTCCCACTATTATTTATGGTGTGGCCCATTTAAACCTTGAAAATTACTCTTTTTTTGGGATCAAGATGTAAAATGATATAGATAAATGAATGAACGGTGTAGATATGATAGATACATCATTGTACGGTCCACGTAACCTTGATATCCTGTGAACCGTTCGTACAACTCGGAGCTCGAGGAGTGTAAGCACTCGTCTTCGCACGACACGTACCCACACCAGGTAGGTTGCTGGTGTGTGGATTATTTAACATCAAAGCTCTGAGTGGGACACACCACAGGAGACTGCCTGGATGGAGACGCACACCATCAAAACCTTCCTCGGACACACGGCAGTCCTGGATTGTCGATGTGTTAGGTGCCATGGGGCCCAACGTGATGTATCTGTTTTATATATACGCCATCCGTCCGTTTTGCCAGCCTCATCTTAGGGCATGAACCCAAAAATGAGGTAGATCCCATACTCAAATGGACCGTACCACCAGAAACAATAGTGAATGAATGCTCGCCGTTAAAAAATTATCGGACGTCACAAAATCTTTGGATCGGGCTGGTATTTGTGTCTATGCATAATTTAGGTCTGACAGACGTTATGAACAGGTTGGATGATAAATAAATATTACCATGGTCCCAAAAAGGTTTCAACGGTAGGTGTATTGTCCAAAATGATACCTGTGGTGTGGTCCACCTGATCTACGGTTCCAAACCGAACCGGCGAATCGCTGGCACAAATGTCAATGACATTGGTTTTTATTTTGTACTTTTGTCCACGTAGGCTACGTGGACGGTTCATATCATCCGATTCAAACAGCCACAGCGGCGCATCAAAGGGTTTTTTAGTCAAGCGAGACGGACCTCAGGTGCGATTGACACGAAGCGTCCGCCGATCTCTTCGTCCCTTTCATCTCCTTCCCTGGGCTTCTATAAAAAAACATCAAAACTCTTCTCTCTCTCATTCCTTCCTTTTCCATATCTCTTGCATTTCTCCCAGGGAAGATCGCATCAGATCTTCTTCTCCATCCATTTCCGTCGCTTCTATATTTATTTCTCGCAGACGGTCAGATCTCTTTCTTCTACTTCAGATCTCTTAACGTGAGACTCTCCGTAGAGCTTAGCATCAGATTCCCTCTCCAAACGTATATTCATCGTCCTTTCAAATCTCTTTATTCGAGTTCAGATCTCTTGATAATACTCTCTACAAGAGTCTCAGATCTCGTTATTCCTGTTCGATCGCTTCCCGAATTCCTCTGATCTGAGATGGCGCAGATCCTGCTGCATGGAACGCTCCACGCGACGGTCTTCGAGGCCGATGGACTCTCGAATCCCGGCAGAACTACCGGAGCAGCACCGAAGTTCTTTCGGAAGGTATACTAGTCTTCACTAGAGTCGAAAGGATCGAAAGAAGGAAAAGGACTAGTTTTCATGTTTTGAATTATGATTTTAGGTTTTCAATATATTTCATTTCTATCCTTTGAGATTGATAGGAAGGATCAGGATTTCGACAGCATTTGGAGATATTTTATGAAAAGTGTATTGATTTTTGCAAATTTAAATGCATCGATACTTACAAATCCAATTGGGTAATTTATTTTTTTTTCTAAGGAAAGGATCTTATGCTAGTTGTCTCTTTCTGGAAAGTATTTCATTGCGTCTGTATACTTGGATCTTGATTCATCTTCAATCATGGTTATGAAAAATATTGTAGATGATCTGCTTGAAAAACGTTTTCATTTTGATTATCCAAAGATACTGAAAGTGAATGCGTGTAACGTTTGGGAAGGACATTGTAGAGCATTTCAAGATTCTTGAAAAACTGGCTGAAGATTTTTCTTTTCCTAGACTTCGTTTCTTTTCAACATTCTGAGCCTATTTGAGATTCTAGATTTCATTATTTTCTTGTAGAACCTTTCCAAGTCGAATCAGTTGGGCTGGATTTGTAGTAGCGAGTCCCTACTCTGTTTCCTTAATAAACGGGAATTATAGGATCCTTTGCAGCCTGTAGAGATGTGGTGTACTAGGACCTTGATCCGTACAAGTGTAACCATGTTTCGGTGGTCTAGACTTTTGATCTGATGGGCCCACCACTATGAAAGACTGTGCTCTGAAAATCTCATGCTAAGACAATCCTAACCCTTCAATTGGTGGCCTGCTAGAAGATGGTTATAAGAAAAGGAAAAAACAGCAATGGTACACAACTCCACATTCAATGTAAAAAATACCAGAGATTGGATTCCCCAGTATCACCCAATCTAGAGATTATCTGGAGTGTGGTCTGGCCAGCAATCAATTATGCAGATCAGTAGTGGTAGATTAGGGTCTTTTGGATGCATGTAAGTTTTTAAGTTGTGACTTTCATGTGTAAGTTACTTACATGCTTGGTGTGCCGTAAAGGCCGTTGCGTAAAGGTAACGGTGGCAACCGTTACACGTTGCGGGGTTGTAATGGCCGTAACAGCCGTTATGGAAAAAAAATGACATGTAATTGCCGTTAACAGCACGTTACATCCCCTATAAAGGCCATAACATCCTCGTAATTGTCTGTTATGAGGCAAATATAAGTTTTCCATACTTTTTAATCAACATTACGGAGCAAATACAGGTTATTCAGGATTTTTTCCTCAATTAAAAAAGAAACCGTAATGGCCATTACGGCGGCCATAACAGCCGTCATGACCCGCATCGTAAAGGTAATGGTGGTGGCCGTTACGGCTACCGTTACCATTACAAAACACCTTGTTTACATGCTACCTATTTGCATGTATGTTGTGAGCCACTTACAAGTAAATAAATTGTTTTTTATTTTTAGCAACTTCTAAATTGTTTATGGGTAAAAATTGTTTATTCACATTAAAGAAAGCTTGGAGTAGTGAGTCACTCCAAAATCTTCAAATCAAATAATAAAAAGTTTGGCATAAGATTTGCCACTGAGTTAAGCCCATTTAGATAAATCTTTGTATTGATTCTTAGTGGCTTACAAATTCAAAATACTAGTAATGTGGAGCGGCTATCTAATATAAGCAACAAGCAAATTAATAATAGTAATAATAATAACTCCAAACATAAATTTAATTACTATAGTCTATTACAAACAAATAAAGTACGTCAATGAAAATATTACACACTCTTGAGTACCAAACGTTGCATGTTATCTGAGTGTTAAAAAAGGAGAAAAACATTGATACACTGGTGGAGTGTGATGATGATGTGCAGGGCCACGAGCACTTATAAATTATTTAGATATTACACACATTACATACAAGTAACCAGATTAAACCATCCAAATTATGTTAACCAATAACGAGTGTAGATGTGTCATGAAATGAAAATGAAGCTTATCTGCTCATCTCACTGTTGAATTGGTGGAAATTTATTGGATGGTTAAAAGTGAAAAAATCCAATGGTTCTATTTCCATGAACAAGTGTCCACGAATCACATGTAGCCTAAGTATCATATAACCCTGTGGTTCACAGTGTCATATGCATGAGACCGTATGATCCAAAGCTCTATGGGGTCCACCGATATGTTTGCATGAAATCCACTCCATCCAACAGTTTCGCTAGCTCATGCTAGGATAGGAGACAAAAAATGAGGCAGATCCAAGACCCAAGTAGGCTACACCATTATAAACAATGGGGAAGCAAATGCCAACCATTGAAACCTTCCTAGAGCCCATGCCCTTTTTATTTTTAGTCCAAGTAATACGTTAGGTGGTTCTCACCAGGATGAAGGGAAAACACAAATATCATCTCGCTCCAAAATTTCTATGGGCCACAATAGGGTTCCAATGGTGGGTGTTCAATCCCCACTGTTTCTCATGGTGTGGCCCAAGTTTTGGATTGGCATCATTTCTGGGCTCACGTTCTAAAATGATATGCTAGAACTGATAGGTGGAGTGGATGTTAGTTAGACATTGTGGTGGGCCCCAAACCGCTTTGGGACACACGGCCTTTTCCATCAGGGCTACATGCAACTCATGCTGCCCATCTTCTTCCAAACCCTCTCTCATCACAACCCTCTTAAAAAGAAAAGAAAAACGCAATAGAAGGAAAGGGGCCGGAAGGGGGTTACTTGAATTGGGAGGTCACCGGAAGGGACAAAGACAATAGAGCTTGCCAGAAAGTCGTTGGAAGGGACAGAGACGGTGGGGCTCATTGGAAAGGGGCCAGAGGGGACAATGACAGGAGCTCACCGGTAGCAAGAAGCTCGAGCTTTTGAGAAAGACGGTGTTTCTCCTCCACCTGTAGCAATTTCATAAAACAATGACCGTTGGGTTGTAGGTCTCTTACCTGTAGGTAGTATTCGAAATATCGGTATCACATCACGTATCACACCCTTGAGTTACAAATACATATTAGTTATCGCATGTGATATATCTATTATATCACGTAATGTATCACTGTTGTTGGAAACATTGGGAAATTGGTCGAATTTTTCAATGGAACTTCAGTGATTGTTAAAAAGGAATCAATATACACTTATAAATCAAACATTATAGAAAAAAATACACATAATAGGTTTTTTTTTGTATGGAGTCCTAATCTATATGTTGTCTAACTGAATTGATGCAAGTATATTCAAAGTCTATTCATATAATTTATAAATCTAAGAAAACACGTGGAAACACAAGCAATACATTGAAAAGCAAAAGAAGAATCACTAGATCAGGTTACAGGTTACAGGTTACGTACATGTTTGATTTTATGTTTGGATACAAAGATTGCAACTGATTTGTGAGAAATTGGGAAATTTTGATTTTTTTCAATTTTCCACAACTCGGCCCATCTTCTCTAAATCTCGAAATCAAAGCTCAGCATGAAAGAACTCCTGAGTACTTGAAGATGTCAGATCCGGAAGTATCATGTAGAATGATTTGATGGTAAAGTTACCTGATGTAGATGTGGTACAAACCAAGGAATCCTTAGAATTCGAGACAGGCTGGCTGGTTTGAAGATGCACCAATAACTTAGCATATTCCTCCACCTCCGACTTTTCTTCCTACCGACTTTTGTTTCCGGTTTCACCATTGAAAATATCACATAGTTTCAAGGGCAAAATGGTGTAAATATGGGCTATATAGGTCGATACAACCTGCAACTAGAACTATCCGATCTGTCCTATTAGAAACCCC
Organism: Magnolia sinica; assembly: GCF_029962835.1. Taxonomy (NCBI): domain Eukaryota; kingdom Viridiplantae; phylum Streptophyta; class Magnoliopsida; order Magnoliales; family Magnoliaceae; genus Magnolia; species Magnolia sinica. The sequence goes on from NC_080573.1 coordinate 121,803,938, forward strand.
AACAAATCAGAAGATTTCATGTGAAATGTACAATATTAAGCTGACAATTAAAGAAGATATTTCAACAATTTCATTAGGTGTCTTTTCAATCTGTTTTTTTTTTTTTTTTTAATAATTTTTTTTAAGGGCATGCTTGGATGCGCCATCGAATTGAATTGCAGTAATTAGCATGTAAAGTGTAAATTTACCACAGTGTGATTTGCTTCCATGGCATTCGTATTGAGGATCTGGACTCCAAATTGCATGTCGTATGTTATTTTCAAGTTGACCTTCCAAATAAATTCAGCCTTCTGAAAAAAATTGATACTTGAAAGATACATAACTGCAATTTGAGACTTCTAAGTCCACATGAATATTAGGAAACGTTGTTAACCTTTTTCACTTCCTCTTGGTTAAATGAATGTTCCTAAGTGAATTCATTTGCGCATCCAAATGCTGCCTAAAATTGAATAGGAGATAGGAAGGAGCTTTGCGAGCATTAATTAAGCATGGTGCTCTCTTTTCTGATTATTTGTCTGTGCCTGTATTGTAAATATGCAAAGTTTGCAGATCTGGCTAGGCTCACAAACTCCTGTGATTTTTGATTTTTTTTTTCTCAATTTTGAAGACCTCACAAATTGCTAATGTTTAAAGTTTTTGTTGTAATCTGTGACTTTTGCTTGAGACCTGTACAAAATTGTGAAGGATGCCTTAGAAATGAGAGCAAAAGGGTAGAGAGTGTTTCTCAAGGGCTACATTGTTAGTCTTCGAGTGAGCTGTCAATGGTTCAAAGCTTAAGGATTGTAATCTTGACTTTCTTGGGATCTAGCCGGGTTGCCACCTTAGTGGCTCTGCGTTGTAGCTGTTGTTTCTTTTCTTTAGCTTTCTTTTAATATAATTTTTCGTTATCTCTCAAGAAAAAAAATAAAATTGTGAAGGATAGAAAGAAGAACTGCTATTATATTTTTTGAATTTGTTAATTTCTGGCCATGATGTCTTCTGGCTTTTGTTTGGTATTTTTTATATGATAGGCTTTGATATTTTTCTTATTGTGAAATGCTGGAGGTCAGAAAATGTGGGCAAGAACCTTCAATTGTTTAAGAATATGTTAACATTTTGTTAGTCCTGAGCTTTGTATCATAAATTATTTGTAATGAAGAATTTTGTTCTTTTTTCAGCTTCAAAGTTGTAAATTTTTGTATTTTTCTTAGTACCATGCCTTCTGTATTTACTGTTTTATATTTCCAAGGCACTTTTTGTTTCTTTTACATATTTCTCTACATTTCCTCTTTTCATGGAAAATTTTTATCACCATGCCTAAAACTTAGATTTGATTTTTGAAGATTGATAAACGTTTGAAAAGTCTCCTTGTATATCTGGGAATAGTTGGAAACTTGCACTGTTGTTTTGCTTTCTATTTTTCTTTATCTGTCAATCCATATGCCTTAATAAGCATGCAAATGGAATATCTCTGCAATTTTCTAATGTAAAATGCTTTTTTGCTGAGTTCTAATTTTCTGAAGAACAGTTTTATCTGAACTGAGCTTAGTCTATGATATGTAATGAGATTTATATCCAAGAATTCATTATTTTTTTTCTTGTTTCCTTTTTTGTTTTAGTTTTTTGGTTTTTTTTTTTGTTTTTGTTTTTGTTTTTGGACTCTAAAGTCATTTAATAAATTATAGCATTATTTAGTGTCCAATAGAAATTTCCCTGCATTTTTCTCTCGTAACCCATGACATTATTTTCTTGTTCTGAGCTTTATTCTGTTTCTTTCAAAAAAATCTATAGCAGACATGATTTACATATTTTCTTTTAATCCATTTTGTTATATTTGTTTTACTCCAAATCTTGATTTTGTTTTCTCACTGGAAATTTGGAGACTGAAACAGTACCGAAGGGAACATTTGAGAGAGGAATTTCTTGGATCAAGAGAGTGTGTTGTTGCCAACCTATGGTCTTCTTATCTTAATTTGACACTAACTTCATCAGTTTCTTGCTGAGGCGCTGTTTGGAATGGCACTGGAATGCAGGCAGATCATTATGTCCACCACTTTGAATGTGATTGTGATTATAAATGGTCCTGCCTGTCATTATCACATTCATATTTCAGGGTGCTTATAGCGGACAGAAGCATTTTGTGCATCTTGCCATTCACAATTTGCAGGATTGCTGAATGCCTCTACCCTGCAGAATGCAGCTGGGTCAGATCTCATCCTCATTCTGGGTTCTCCAAACAAGCCCCTACTCTTTTTTCACTTTTCTTTCTTTCTTTCTTTTTATTATTATTATTATTATTATTATTATTATTATTATTCTCGTATTTTACACCATCAATCCCTTTTGTAGCTTGTAGAAAACATTGAGGAGACTGTTGGTATTGGCAAGGGGACAACAAAGGTCTATGCGACTATTGATCTGGAAAAGGCTAGAGTTGGCCGCACCCGAATCCTTGAAAACGAACCTGTTAACCCCCGCTGGTATGAATCATTTCACATCTACTGTGCCCATATGGCCGCTTATGTTATCTTCACTGTCAAAGATGATAATCCAATCGGAGCAACATTGATTGGAAGAGCTCGTGTACCTGTCTCGGAACTCCTAAATGGCGAGGAAGTGGATAGATGGGTGGATATTTGCGACAAAGACCACCAGCCTGTAGGAAGTTCTAGGATTCATGTGAAACTGCAATATTTTGATATTTCACAGGACCGTAACTGGGGACGGGGAATCAGAAGTCCTAAATTCCCTGGTGTCCCTTACACATTCTTTCCACAAAGACAGGGATGCAAAGTCACGCTGTATCATGATGCCCACCTGCCGGATAATTTCATCCCGAAAATCCCTATGTCCGGTGGGAAGTACCGCGAGCCACACCGATGTTGGGAGGATATATTTGATGCAATCACTAATGCAAGACACTTGGTTTACATCACCGGATGGTCCGTATACACTGAGATCTGCTTGAGAAGGGATTTGAAGAGGCAAAAGCCAGGAGGAGACATAACTATTGGTGAGCTCCTCAAGAAGAAGGCCAGTGAAGGTGTTAGGGTTCTGATGCTCGTCTGGGATGACAGGACCTCTGTGGGTTTACTGAAGAAGGATGGATTGATGTGTACCCATGATGAAGAAACCGAAAATTACTTCCATGGTACAGACGTGCACTGTTGTTTGTGTCCCCGTAATCCGGATGATGGAGGGAGCATAGTTCAGGACTTGCAGATCTCTACCATGTTCACTCATCATCAGAAGATTGTTGTGGTGGACAGCGAGATGCCAAACAGAGGATCACAGCAGAGGAGGATCGTGAGTTTCGTCGGGGGTCTTGATCTTTGTGATGGGAGATATGATACACCATTCCATTCTATTTTCAGGACTCTGGACACAGCTCATCATGTTGATTTCCACCAGCCCAACTGTCCAGGTGCTTTGATCACGAAAGGCGGCCCAAGGGAACCCTGGCATGACATTCATTCCCAGCTGGAAGGACCCATAGCTTGGGATGTCTTATTCAATTTTGAACAGAGATGGAGGAAGCAGGGCAGGAAAGATCTGCTAGTTCAGCTCAGAGACCTATCAGATATCATCATCCCGCCTTCTCCTGTTATGTTCCCTAGCGACAGTGAAACATGGAATGTTCAGCTTTTCCGTTCGATTGATGGAGGAGCTGCATTTGGGTTCCCAGAGACACCTGAGGAGGCAGCTCGAGCTGGGCTAGTTAGTGGGAAGGATAACATCATTGACCGGAGCATTCAAGATGCTTATATACATGCCATTCGTCGAGCGAAGGATTTCATCTACATCGAAAACCAGTATTTCCTTGGTAGTTCGTTCGGGTGGAAAGCAGATGACATCAAGGTTGAGGATATTGGTGCGTTGCATCTCATTCCAAAGGAACTTTCACTGAAGATTGTCAGTAAAATAGAGGCAGGAGAGAGGTTCACCGTCTATGTTGTGGTTCCAATGTGGCCAGAGGGGGTGCCAGAAAGCGCGTCAGTGCAGGCAATATTAGATTGGCAGAGGAGGACAATGGAGATGATGTATACTGACGTTGTTCAGGCTCTCCATGCGAAGGGGCTTGAGGCGAATCCCAAAGAATATTTGACGTTTTTCTGCCTTGCAAATCGGGAGGTGAAGAAGGAAGGTGAGTACACACCTCAGGAGGAACCGGAGCCCGATTCAGATTATCAAAGAGCTCAGCAGGCCAGGCGGTTCATGATCTATGTTCATTCCAAGATGATGATAGGTAAGAAATTTCATTGGCTTTGAATTCCGGAGCGATGTCTGAAAAACTTGGAATCTAGTCAGAAATCAGTCTGTTGATTAGGGATATCATAGGGCCCATGCATGGGATTGAGATTCCAAACTGGTCGGACCACAGTTGCCAGGTTGGACTATTTCCAAATCTTGGTCTTTCTTGGTCCAGGCCTGGCCCATTGACACCCTTCCAAGGTTGGCAATGACCAGATTCTGGTCAGGTCAAGGTCAGCCCAAGCCCATTCCATTTACTGTGCATTCCCAGAATCCAGTCCCAAGCCCAACCAGATTACTGAACATTTAAAAATCCAGGCTCAAGCCCAACCAGTTTACTAGAAGTCCCAGAATCCTGACCCGACTTCGACCCATGCTGTTCTCATTATGAGGTTATCAGACATGATCAGCGAGTGTGTACTCAGTCCACCCATCCCAACCTGAACTGACACACTTAACAGCCCCACCCCAATAATAATTATAACAACAACAACATTGGGAAGGCTGGAGCTTGAAACCTGCATTTATCCCTACTCCAATGAAGCAAGCACACTTTTTGTACAATGCTCACTTATTTATGCATAAACATAATATATGGGCAGTTCAGGCAAGGGTCAAACACACTTTTGCTTGCTTGCGCCCAACCCTAGACCGATGAAGTCAGCCCAAACCTGCCCTTTATCTTTATGCCTTGTTACTTCTTATTGCCTCTCTTTCAGTTACTTTTTAAACTTGCTATGGGTTTGTGATTTCACAAGTTGGGCCAGGCTTTGAATACCATGTCAAGCCTTTGATCCTGTTATAGTACAGGAACTTTTTTTTTGTGATTGATTCAGTGGGAAATTTTGGAAAAAGGAAGACTTGAGTCTGATTCAAGTTCTAGAACAGTTAGCATTCATAGTATATGAACAGATTCTGCATGAATCATATAATTGTCAGGAAGGAAATCTAATTACTCCTTTTAACTCATAGACAGATTTGCTCACTGAGTCAGGTCATCTCAGTGAGTCAATCTGTTTTAAATTTTGGCATTGTTTTTTGAACTCTGATTTATGGTGGTTGCAGTCGATGATGAATACATAATAGTTGGGTCGGCAAACATCAACCAGCGATCGATGGATGGTGCGAGGGACACTGAGATAGCCATGGGAGCTTACCAGCCATACCACCTAGCAACCAGGCAGCCAGCCCACGGACAGATCCATGGCTTCCGGATGGAATTGTGGTATGAGCACCTAGGCATGATCGATGAAACATTCCGCCAGCCGCAGAGCGTGGAGTGCGTGCGGAAGGTGAACAAGGTCGCCGATAAGTACTGGGATCTCTATGTAAGTGAGTCACTTGACCGTGACCTGCCGGGCCACCTAGTGAGCTACCCGATCGGAGTCACGAGCGAAGGACAGGTCTCGGAGATGCCAGGGACGGAGTTCTTTCCAGACACAAAGGCCCGTGTTCTAGGGGCCAAGTCTGACTATATGCCACCAATCCTCACCACATAAATGCAGCTACTGACATTGAATAATCTTTTCTTCTTGTCATTCTCATTCACTACCATCTCCCTCTCTCTTCTTCTTCTTCTTCTTCGTTTTTTCCTTTCTTCTTTCTTTCTGTAGTAGTAGTCATTTGGGATTGGGGAATAAAATTGCATCCTTATGTCTAATGCTGGACCTGTTGTGAACAAGGCAGCTTCTTATTGCAGCAATGTCAGTCTTTGAGTGTTTCTTTTGTACTCTGAGACTGATTCGTGTCTTGCTGATGTGAAGATGTGTATTTGAATTATCTGCTTCTGGATTAGTAATTCAGGTATTCTTTTAGAGCAAGCTTTGCCAAGCATCACTGCGGAGGTTGGTGCCCCATTTCAATAGCATTCATGAACATTTTGCTCCCCTTTTTCCCCTTCATTTAAAAAAAAAAAACCAAAAGAGGAAGTACCATGGCTTTCCATGCCCAATCGTTCGGTTACAATACCATCGCCAACCATAAGTTCAGAATTCTGTGATAGTGAACAACTTCATGCTGTTAGCACGGCCCAGAGTTTTGGACCTTTCACCTTTCATACAGAGAGAGAGCCTACCATGGCACCGAAAATCACTCAGGTCAAGTCCATCTGCCCTTTTCCTCCCCCATTGTTTTGAAGTCTGGATTACCATCACCATGATCTAAGCCTTTATCCTAACCAATTGGTATCAGCTAAATGAATGTTGTCCTGCCCTTCCTCTCTACTAAGGACCATGTCCTCATCTAAACCATTGGTCAAGTTGTTTCTCACTGGCTTCCCCCGTCTTTTGAGCCTTCCCACCAAGTTAGAGCCTTCAACTTCAACCAACTTACTCCTAACCAGTGTGGTTCTTGGTCCTACATATTGCCAAACCACTTTAGTGTACTTCATTTTATTACCTGTTGGTGGTGGTGCTGCTTCTAAATTGGTTTAAATATATTGATTTCTAGTTCTACCCTTTGTCTTGCCACTAATCAATGTTGACATCCTCATTTTAGCTATGGTCATCCTATGAATTTATTTTTCTTTAATTGTCCAACATTCTATCTCACAAGTAAAGCATCATTGGTCTTATAGCTATCCCATAAAACTCCTTCAATTTAATTAAAGTATGTATACATGCAACAAAATGAAATTGAGTGTGGTAACTTGATTGTCAGTGCCATTCACTTGTAAGAGAACACATTGTGGGCATGGGAAGTGGATTGCAAGATGGAGAAAAATATATTATATAAGCTAACTTTCCAAATGTCAGATTGATTTGATGTTTCTAACATGCAATTAACATGAATTTATTTGTTGAATTTGGACGACCAACTGTTTTCATCTGACCATCTATTAAATATCCACCAATGAGCCAGTTGAAAAAATTAAATGAATACAATTTTTGAATGATATTCATCTTAACATAAAACTATGATTTAATTTCAGTTCATTGTCTTGCACGTAGGTAAGGTGTCCACATGATTTCCTATTACGATATTGCATTCATTTTTATTTATTTTTTGGCATGGCCCAACGGTGGAAAGGCCCTGCTGACCATTATTGCTGAAACATGGCCCACTTGTACAATGCTTGCATATAGCATCTAGTCTATACCTACTAATTAATGCTTGTCTTTAATGGAGCTTCCAAGTTATTTGCTAGAGAAGGTTGGTGACTCCGCCGAACAGGTCGTGATACACATTCATCCAGTCGGCCCCATCATACAACTCACATTTGCAGAATGATAGTGATCACTGATCGAGTGAAAATTTCCCATGCTGCCCATCTAAGAAGGAACCTTTTAGATGAACCCCATGGATCATCACATGGCAGGCAGAATGGCAAATGTCTCTAGTATATCTCTTTCGAAATGAAATTTGTGGAGGTAGGAGATCGAGATACCAAGAATAAAAAAGTCGGCCACAATAAGAGTCCAAGCATCCATCGAGAAGGTACTAGAATGGAAAATACCAGTGACTCAGTTGGGGAAACAAATGCTGTTAATTGAGAACAATTTTTTTTTAACTCAATTTACTAAAAAATGTGATATTTTAGAAAATGAAATTAGATATCCAAACACTGTCACCAAGGATCTGCCATCGTACATATAATGTTACTTTATTTTTTGATTTATACCTCATCTAAAGTGGGACCCACCTTTGATTGCCCATATCCATAAAATTTACTTTAATATGATGCTCCTAACCATCTAATCAATGGTGGGAAAATGGATGGTTTGAATTGATTATAATATAAAAGGGCATATAAATTGTGGATAGCCATCTTATCAGTGGATAAAAACTAGATGGTCCATATTGGTTCTAGTAAAGAAATGTTTGATCAGTGATCTAGATGGTCCATCGTGCGGGGCCAACCATTGATTGTGTATCTCTCAAAAGACACTTTGATCTAATAAATCTAACCATCTGATTATTAGTTAGGAATTAGATGGTCTATATTGAGTACCTTATAAGGCCTTGTCATTAATATGAAATGTCCATTATGTGGGGCCCACATAATGGATGGTTCACATTAAAGGTTGGCCCTTAATGATGAATGACACACATCCGGGTGAGCTTGCGTGATGGATGGAACACTTCTAAGGTGGGACCCACATGATGGATGGTTGCTGTCAAAAGTAAGCTTCACATGATGGGCAATAGACATTGAAGGTGGCCTCACATGATGTATGACCCCTCATCAAGGTGAGTCCCACATAATGGATGGTCCACATTAAAGGTCAACTATAATAATGAATGGCTCCCATCCAAGACAGGCCTGCATGATAAACGGCCTACTTTGAACATGGGGCTCAAATGATGGCCCAAATGATGGACGGTCCACATCAAAGGTGGGCTCCACATGATAGACAATGGCCATTGAAGGTGGGTTCACATTATGGACAATTAACATTGATAGTAGGCCCCATATAATGGATGTCCCACATCAAGGTAGGCCTCACGTAATGGGTAATATAGGTCAAAGGTCGACCCCAATTGTGATGAACGGCCTACATCCAAGGCGGGCCTTGCATAATGGATGGTCTACATTCAATGTCCAACATAATGGACAACCCACATCCAAGGTGGCCCCATATGATGAATAACCCTCATCAAAGGTAGGGCTTATAAGGTGGATGGTCCATATTGACACTAAGCCCACAAGATGGACAATTCGCATTGAAGACACGGCCAAGGTGGCTCCAACATGATGAACGATCGACATTGAAGGTTCGCCCCTACATAATGGATGGTAGTTATTAAGGGTGAACTTCACATGAATAAGTAAAAACTTGAAATTATTTGAACTAAATATATTTTTATTTTATTTTTTAAGGAAGAGAAAAGAGAGCGGAAAAAGAAAAATTAATGAAAGAGATTTAAAATTTATTAATTTAATATTGGAACCAAATAAAGTTTTCTACTTTTAGCCAATAAGATTGATTAAGAATGATATACACGAAACATAATCATATATTAGTAAAAGTTAAAAACCAAAATCATCTACTTAATATATAAATAACTTAAGCAAAACAGCTTACAATCTAAACAAGCAAATAGATGAGCAACATTTAAGAAATATTTGGAAGTTGCATACTACGGATATCTTGGATTTTCGCCGCCCTACTTTGTGCATGATTAACCTTAAGCATGCTACAAATTAATCATGCGTGGTATTGCAGATAAATAATCTTAATCTTATAATATTAATATAAAAGTTAAGCATGCTACAAATTAATAAAAAGTGTAGATAAATTGTCCACCGGTGATGACATTCCCTTTTTATCATCGAGCGTGGCTATACACGTCCCCCTTTTTTTTTTCCCTCAATTTTTTCTCCTCCTAAAGTCTCTCCTTCCTCCTGTTTCTCTTCCTTTCTCTCCAATGGCAATTCTCACGCCCGAACTTTCACAAGAAAGATTGTTTAAAATAAAATAAAATATAATAGCCTTTTTAGTTTAATGGATGGTCATGCATGAATGAAATAGCCCTTGTCTTCCTATTATTATAATAGAGGAGTTGGTCTGCCAGGTCATGACACTTGATACACGAGCGTTTACGCTCCCAATCCCGGAAGCGCCCAAATCCCACCAAAACTCTGGCTGCTAAAGCTTGATGCACAGGAGCCTATAAATGTACACGTGGCATATATTTACTGACTAAATTGTGAAACCTACTTTACACAATCCTAAATCTTGATTAATGGAAACTTGTATGACACATATATAATCCTACGGTCATCAATTTAATAGCTACGTAATCAAATAGTTCTGAGTTTTGATCCACAATATATGTTTAATTCAAATTTTAAATAATTTTTAAAGTACCGGCGTATCATCTATCATAATCTGCCAGAGTATCAAAGGTTTTCCAAACTGAAAAGCGACAGAACACCATCTCTCAATCACATCAACTTCATCACCTTGTAGACAAGTCAAAGCAAAAGACAGTTTCCAAGTGTATCATATTAGAGGACAAAAGGTTCGTAGTCCGCGGCATACTGAAGTTAAATCATAGTCCCCCAACTGTGCCACTTCAGAAGGTAGGCCTCACCGTGGATAGGAAATGGATGGTCCCCGTTTCCTGTAAAGATCATCTTAGTCCCTCGAAAAATGAAATCTCGACATAGATTGAATGGCTAGGATAGTTAATAGAAACCTAATACTTTCCCCATGGCCTATCCACCATGGGACTCACCTCATGAACGGTTTGGATTGCTCATAAGTGCTTCTCAACCGTTGGAATACGATTCACGTAACTAGTCCGCAGACTACGAGACCAGTAACATTGTAATATGTGGGAAGAGAGGGATGGGATGAAGGTTCGAAAGCCGTTCGATATCTCCCGCCAAAAGCAACGGGACAAAAGGCGAGGTGGCCATATTGCTAGGAATCTGCCTAGTGGTGTGCTTTCGAACCTTCATGACCCTTTCATACCAATGCAAGCTGTTCTATCTGCCGTTCGTAATGCTGTTGCTGTTTAGTGTGTTTCCCACCGTTCTTTATGGTGGTGATTCATCCTTAGCCTGCATGGCGTGCTGGTGCGTCCATCCAGACCGTCCAAATCGTGGGTCACACTGTGGATGGGGCATGGCCCTAAAAAAGCATATTTAGGGATGATTTTGACAATCTAATTCATAGATATTATATGGATGGTTAGGAAATAAATGATTAATTATGCAAATTCAATGGCTGAGATCTGATGGTAGTGATAGTCTCCAAAATACATGTGGCATATATGTACGTCAATCCAGACGATAGAAATTGTGGCATCCATTCTCGACGGATCATATGCAAAAAAAGGACTGGGATTGGTTAGTGGTCCATCCATTGCCAAGTCGGTGGTGTTAAAGCTATGTAGGCCCCTCCATGATGTATGTTCTTTATCTAGGCCGTCCATTCATTTTTCCATCTCAGTTTAGTGCATCAGCTTAAAAAATGAGGTAATCCAGAGCTCAGGTGAACCACACCACAGGAAACACTGGGGTTTGAACGCCAACTGTCGAGAACCTTTTAGGGCCACCGCAGTGTTTATTTTTGCCATCCAACCTGTTCATAAAGTCATATAAGCTAAATGAAGGGAAAACAGAAAATATTAGCTTAATCCAAAAGTTTTATGGGATGACGGGAAAATAAGAATATTAGCTTGATCCAAAACTTGTGTACCCTCCAAAAAGTTTTGAGCGGTAGGCATTCAATCCCTGCTGCTTCCTGTGGTGTGATCCACGTGAGCTTTAGATGTACCTCAATTTTAGGGTCATGCCTTAAAATTAATTGACAAAATGAATGGTTCACATGGATAAAACACATGCATCTAGGGTTGTTCACGAGTCGAGCTAGCTCGAAAAGCTCGCTCGGCTCGGCTCGAGTCAGTTCGGATTGACTCAGCATGAATGGCCGATTCGGGCCGAGTCAAGCTAATTATTTAAAGCTTGAGTTGAATTCGAGCCGAGTTTGACCAGGGGATTAAATATTGTATATTATATATATATATATATATATATATATATATATATAAGTTTTAAGTTTTAACTTTAAAAAAAAAAAAAAAAAAAAAAAACTCTAGAGTCTCTACCCAACCGCACGCACCCCTTTTCCCTTTCCCTTTCTTCTCTTTCTCTACCCGCTGCCAGTCGCCCGCTCGCTCGGACCACCACCACCAATTTTCATTTCAGCTCCATAATAGTATGATTTCAATCTCTTGAGATCTACTTCTTGGGTGAGAAACCCAAGAAATCCGAGATGGATTCTTCTCAGATTTGTTAGAGCTTCAAGGAAATCCAATGATCTGATTTGTTAGAGCTCTTTACTTGGATTTCTGATCTGTGTTCTGCTCTGTTTCTTTTTTAATACTTGGATTTCTGTTAGTGGAAGAAGATCAAGAACAGATCGATTCTTACGGGTTTCCTCATTCGATTCGAAGCTTTGTTTGGTTTTTTCATTGGGTTTTGCTTTGATTCTCCTAAGATTTTTGAATTTTTCATCAATGGAGGAGGATCAAGAACAGAATCCATTACTCTCTCACCCAACAAGCTCGAGCTCGACTCAACGTAAACTCAACTCGACTCAAACCACTAGCTCGACTCGAACTCGACTCGACAGCTTTGGCAAACAAGCCAAGCTTCAATGTTAAGCTCGAGCTTGAGCTCGAGTACAACATGGACAAGCCGAGCCGAGCTTGACCCAACTCAACTCGACTCGGCTCGATGCCCACCTCTACATGCATCATGGTGCACCATTGACTTGGGCAGTGGATGGTTACCATCAAGTCCACTTCCAACGAACAAACATTATGGTGGGCCCATGCGGTTTGGTTGGTGATGGGGGTACTGCCCCATCAGGACATAGAGAGACGGACGGTTCTGTCAAGGGATCTATGGATCCATCGTGATGTATGTCACACCCCAAACTCAAAAATCGGGCTCACAAAATTTTCGATCGCCGAATCCGGCGCCGACAGCCTCCGTAGAACCCCATTCTCGGCTCCCAGCGCCTATTCGCCAGGTTCCGATCCTGGGATGCTACGAGGAGGATTTTCTTACACTAGTTTGATTTGTAATAAGCATAACTAAAGGCATAACCCACAAACAACAACCAAAAACTCCATCACATTTTCACTATGATAAAAAACTTTAAAAGTACAATGAGTATAAAAGGAAAAATACAATGATAATAAACAAAAAACTCCAAAATGATCTGCAAAGCGCTCCTGCCTCAGCGCTGCTGCGCTCCAACGTCACCTGCACGCAACGGTCGTGTATAAGCTTATGGAAAGCTTAGAGGGCGGTGAAAGTGTGTGCACAAGGTAGCAGTTATGCAGTATCAGAGTAATGTGGAATATGCTAATGAATCTATGAATGTTACTAGCCGTACCAAAGCTATGCGATGCGAGGTATGGATGATGTCGACCATACCAAGGCCATGCGGTGCGAAATACAACTCAAGCATGCGAATCCTCATCTAAGTCCACATATCAATACAGCTCAACTCTGAAATATCACCGGGGTCTAGTACACTCTAAGCCAGATTGCCGCCCCATCGCGCGCAATAAGGTGAGTGAAAAAGACCTCATTATCCACCTGCCAATATCGGGCTCGGCTCGTCGATAGCGGACTCATTCCTTGAGCTGGTTAGACTCAGCCTAGCTTTGCCCCCTTCTCTCGGGCGGGTAAGGCCGCACCCCCTTCCAACCGACCATAACACAGTGGAAAGCGCAACCGTCTGGTAATCGGCACTCGGCGCTCTTGCACCCACTCGGTTTAGACGTTGGAGCAACATCCTGGTACCATAAGGGTTTAGGGACTTTCACCCAGGGATATCTATAGCACCCCATGTAGAACAAGATTTTCGGTATCCAATCCTGCCAACCACGATACGCCTGTGGAGGCTACGGCCCTGATGTCGCTAGGGCGTACAGTACCATATCACACAATACGAATGCATGAATCATACTATCCAGTCATGCAGCAGTCCTGCGCGTATCGTGCGCTCATGTAGGGCAGCACCGCCTATTCGGGAGCCTATAAACAATCTGCCCAAAGGCATATGCTATGATTAGTCACTTCTCATATCAAGCATACATATGATGCGTATGATCGTGAATCATGGAACTATACTAAGCATGTTATATGGTAATGGATTCTGTTTGCAACGAAGATGGGCCTAGACGACCTACACATTATATGTACGTGCCTATCAATGGGCCCTAGGGAGAGTCATAATGCGAACATTTAACCAACACTATACTTGCAATGTGGACGTCAAACCACCATTGCTCCCAAGGCATAACCCGTCGTAAACATTATTACATAAACCATGTTGGGATCACACATTGCAAGGACCTTAGGTACATCTCATTGGGCCTTCAATATATCAAATGGGCCGTATCACATAGGCCTTACATTCGTCAAATGGGCCACATTAATGGCCTCACCAACGGGCCTTATGTACATCGCAATGAGCCATAGCCCATGGGCCTTAAAATACATCACAATGGGTAATCACATGGGCCTTATGTATATCAATTGGGCCACATGCACATCCAATGGGCCACAAATAAACTAAGATGGGCCTCATACATATATCAAGGTGGGGTCTCAATGGGTGGCCACAATTAACTCAAGATGGGCCCCATACATATAACAAGGTGAGGTCCACTTGATTTATAGATTTGACTCATTCCTTAGCTCATCCCATAAAATGAGCTTCTAAGATGGTTGGACGGTTTTGGATGCAACACTTTCATCATGGTGGGGGGGTGTTCACATGAAGGCCTACCACCCAGTATATTATATATAATATAATATATAATTTATATATAGTATATACAATATTATATATAATATAATATTTTATATATATATATACACACACACACGCACACGTACACACCCACCGTCCCCTGGACGGTGGTGATAGAACACATATATCACAGTGGGCTCCACCGTTCGCCTGGATTGTGGGAGTAAAACACATAAATCACTGTGGGCTCCATGTGGGGCCCACCATAATGTTTACATACCATCCAATCCGTTGATAAGGTCTCATGGACCCAAATGAATCGGAAGAACAAATCTCAGCTGGATCCAAAACTTCTGTGGCCCAGAAAAGGGGTTCCAAGGGCAGATGTTTAATCCCACTGTTTCCTGTGATGCGGGCCACCTGAGCTCTAGATCAGGCTGATCTTTAGGGTGGGTCCACTTCAAGGAGTGGCACACCCAATGAACGGGTTAGATGACAGATATACATCATGGTGGGGCCCATAGCTGGGCCCGTGGGCTGCTGCCCGTCCGCCCGTCCCTGTGCGCAGGCAGCGCCTGCTGTTTTCTGACACAGCAGTAGCGCCTGCTGCTGCTGATGTTTATATTATTTTTTTTATTTCTTGTGGTTTTTCACAGGTGGGGTCCACATCTTGAGAATTCACTCCGTCCAATGGCCCTTCATGGCTCAAGACAAGCAAAACAAGCCCAATATTGAGCCTATTTCGGTGTATAGAAATAACAGGGGATAATTCAACGGTAAACCCGCTGTTTGCCATGCTATGGCCGCCCGAAAGTCAGATTGACCCCATTTTTTGGCTCAACGCTTAAAATAGTCTGAGGAAGAGGATGGACGGCGTGGATTGAACAGATGCATCAAGGTGGGGCCTACATAAGTGGGCCACCCATAAGCTTGGAAACATGCTGATATTTGTGTTTTCCAAACCACGTCCAGCGTCCCTAGACGCTGGACATTGCACGTAACAAATAAATTAGAGGTGGGCCCTGCTTAGGTGGGCCACCTCATGGAGGATGGTGTGGATACAGCACACACAAAGTGGGCCCCACATGTAGATGGTTTGGATAGAATACATGCCTCATGGTGGGGTCCATTCAAGTGGGCCACACAACCATATCATGATCTTATAAAAGAAAATGAAATAGAGAGGGAGAGAGAGGGATAGGGAGTGGGACACGTGTGATGGAGGACCCCGACACTATGGGCCCTCCCTTACAACCAATTATACATCAAGTGGGTCCCATTACACATGGGCCCATTAAATCAAAATCCAATGGTGGAGATCCCTTCTCCACTAAAATAGACGGTCTAGATGACCCTAGGTATACAAGAAAAATAAACATCATAATGGGGTCTATGTCATGGAATGGTCATGATAATCAAAGTGGGCCATCGGCCACATCTTAGGGTCCCAAGTGAGATCCAAATTATTGGTCGATTGGCCTCACTTGGCTCATCTTAAAAATATTAAAACTACTCTATCAAAACACTCACCGCTTGATCTTTTTGCTCCTTTGGCTTCCTTAGCTCCTTAGCTTCGATTCCAACGAAGGAGATGAGGTTTGGATGGTTGAGATGAGAGATGAAGGGGTAGGAAAGGTGGGTCACACTTGTGGCTCTCTTGGAGGGCTTGGGAGGCTTGGACGTATGGTATTTTCTTGCTTGGGAAAGAGAGTTTTGAGAAGTGAAGATAAGAGAGAGGGTTGTAAAGGGAGAGAGAGTGAAAGATGGGTGATGGATGATGGATGTGCTGGGTGATGTATGTAAGAGCTTTTTTACTTTTATGGTTGCTTGGTGTAAGAAAGGCATGGGTGTGTAAAAGACTTTTTAACTTTGGAGGTTGCTTGGGAATGGGTGAAAGGTGATGTGTACTTGACATGCACTTGACATGATGGGATTGATTGATTGATTGATTGATGTGACATCTCGTAGAGATTCTCTCGTAATTCGCATGCGCGGCTTTTTCCTCGCACTGAAAGCTGGCCCACATCTCCTGGCCAGACTATCGGATCGGCGCGAGAGTCGCGGCATCGGAACCGCGGCGACGGCACGGTTGCTAGAGTACAAGTCTCGGTTTGAGTCGACTCGGGTTGACAGCGTGTGAATCAGGGTCGCGCGCAAATACTGGTTAAGGGTCGAAGGTTGCCGAAATTCAACCGGGAAGACCGCGGAAGTCTATGGAACAGTACAGTCTAGGATACGGGGCTTACAATGTATATATTTTATCAAGCCAGTTTATTCATCTTGAGAGATTATTTTAGGGCATGAGCTTAAAACGGAGGTAGGTTAAAGCCTGCGGTGAACCACACCAAAAGTAGTAGTGGGGATTGAACGTTTATCATTGAAAACTTCTTGTAATGCATGTGAACCACACCACAAGTAGCAGTGGGGATTGAAAGTTTATCGTTGAAAACTTCTTGCAAGGCATGGAAGTTTTGGATGAAGCTGATATTTTTTGTTCTAAATGGCATTGTGTTGTAACATGGTTGTGATAGGAGCCCTATGGATTAGACTTAAGGCTTTGTAGCTCTAAAATCACTTTTTTTAATGATAAAAATGCCCATCTACCACAGTTGTCCCTCATACAGCAGGCTCTTGTCTCAAAAAGAAAAAGATCTTTTTAAAACAGGATGTGAGTCCCACAAAAAATTAAAATTTGGCACACCCATTAACCAATCTGATCAATTTATTTTAATTGGACAGTCGTGAACCTGCAATAAGATTTTTTTTCCCTATTTTCTGTTTACCTACAATCGGATAGTTCTATATGGCCCACAACTACACTAATGTTGTGGGTTAATTATGAAATGTTTTCTCCTGTGTGATCCATTACTGATGAGTTGTACCCTCAAACTTAGACTGATAACATAAAATTAAAACCCCTTACATGTGGACGGGTTGGATTTATTTCACAAGAACCTAGTGGGCTCCAAATAAGATGTGGATAGGTTTAAAATGCGCGGCCATTCTACACGAGGGTCATTTACCTGTTTCCTTCTTCATTCCTTGATTATTTCTTTTCACAAGAGAGGAGGATGGTGTTTTTTGTTCCCTTCCATCTTCCTTCTTCTTTCATTGGTTTTCTTTATATATAGTTGTTTTTAACTCTTTTTTTTAGCGTCAATGGTGGGAGTTTGTAAAAGGGAATGAGATGTGAAAGAATACTTTAATAGATGAATTTTTATAATGGAATGTTATTAGAATGGATGAATTTGTAATAGAAGAATGTTGTAATGGATAAATGTTGTAATGGATGAATTTTTATAATAAAAAAATGTCGAGATGGAAGTATGTTCTAATGGATGAATATTGTCTGGTGGATCATCAATATTTACCGTAGATCGCCCATATTCACAATAAATCGCCGATATTTTCATCATAGATCGCTTATATTCAGTATAGATCGTCAATATTCACTTTGGACCGTTGATATTAAGAGCGGACTACTGATATTCACCGTGGATTGCTGACATTAAGAATGGACCGCTAATATTCATTGTATACCGCTATTATTTTTACTGTGAATAGCAGATATTCACTGTGGGTCATCAATTTGACAAAAATGGCCACAACTCCCTCATTACATGTCTGATTTGGATGATCTTGTGTTGTTAGAAAGGTAATTTGATGTACTTTAAAATGTTATTAAAATCATCTCATTTGTAAATTATTTGATTGCACAAAAGTTGGCCCAAAGTTCATCAATATCATTATGGATCGCCGATATTCATTGTGGGCCATCGATCTGAAAAAATGGCTATAACTCTCTTGTTATATGTTCAATTTTTATGATATTATGCTCGTTGGAAAGGTAATTTGATGAAATTTTAAATGGCTTTGAAATCAACTCATTTGAAAACCAATTGATTACCCAAAAGTAGGCTCAAAGTTTATCAATAGCATTGTGGATCGCTAATATTCACTATAGGTCATCGATCTGACGAAAACAACCACAACTCCCTCGTTACATGTCTAATTTGAATGATATTATGCTTATTAGAAATGTTATTTAGAACTTTCAAATGTTTTTAGAATAATCTCATTTGGAAATCATTTGATTGCCCAAATGTGGGCCCCAACTTCATCAAGATCATTGTGGATTACTAATATTCACTGAGGCTCACTTTTGGGCACTCAAATGGTGCCCAAATAATATTATTCTAAATATATTTAAAATTTTATCAAATTATCATTCCAAGGAGAATAAGATCACCCAAATAGAACATATAACGAGAGAGTTATGGCAATTTTTGTCAGATCAATTGCCCATACTGAATATCAGCGATCTACAGTGATCTTGATGAACATTGGGCCCACTTTTGGGTAATAAAATAGTATTCAAATGATATTGTTCTAAATCTATTTAAAAGTTCATCTAATTACCTTTTCAATAAGTACGAGATCACTCAAATCGGACATGTAACGAGGGAGTTAGGCCATTTTCATCAAATCGATGACTCATTCACTATATTTGCAATCCACAGTGGAAATATCAGCGGTCCACTCTTAATATCAATGTTCAACTCTTAATATCAGCGGTCCACCCTTAATATCAACGTTCCACTCATAATATTAGTGGTGATCCATAGTGAATATCAATGATTTATACTGAATATTAATGATCCATAGTGAAAATATCGACGATAAATATGGGAGATCTACAGTAAATATCGATGATCCACCATACAACATTTATCTCAACATTCTTTCATTACAAAAATTCATCCATTAAAACATTTATTCATTCAACATTTATCACATTCATCCATTATAATATTCTTCTATTACAAAATTCATCCATTAGAACATACTTTCCTTATAAAAATTCATCCATTACTGTATTCTTAACACCCTCTTACCTTTTATAAACTCCCACCATTCATACCAAATTATTAAAAAAAAAAAAAAAAACAACTATTAAAGAAACTAAGGAAGAAAAAACGAATGAAGAAGGAAACAAGAATGGAGCAAAAAAAAAAAAAACAACATCCTCCCTTTCCGTGAAAAAAAAAGAAAAAAAAAAGAAAGCAAGAACGAAAGAAAGAAGATACCCAAAAAACATCATCCTCCTCTCATGTGGAAAAAAGCAAGGAAGGAAGAAGGAAACAACCAAATAGCCCTCTTGCAAAAGGGCTCCACATTTTCAACCTATCTACATTTTATGTTGGGCTCACTGGGTTATCTTCAAGCAAATCCATCTTGTCCACTTGTAAAAAATTTTAATTTCATATCATCGGTCCAAGTTTGAGGGTAAAACTTATCACAGATGAACTACACAAGAGAAAATAGTTCAGAATTAATGCACAATATTAACGTAGTTGTGGGGCCACGGATAAATCCAAACATAGAACTAAAAAAACCCTTTCATCAGTTCACAGTTGTCCATTTAAAATCAGCAGATCTGATTGTCCAAGGGATAAGTCAAATTTCAATTTTGGACGGGGCTAGTGTCCCTACCGCACGAGATGCAACCATGACTGATGGGTATTTTTGTCCTCTAAAAAATGGAAAAGTGAATTCATGACTACTAATTCTCAAATTTGATTTGTATATACTCCTGTCATGACCACATCTCAATATAGGACCATTTGGACTAAAAATTCCCTACAATTATGGACCTTATGCATAGAATAGGTTCGATGGCAAAGAAACATCACGGTAGGCATTAGTTAGTTTTCAATTATATGAATTTAAACCCCACTACTTCATGTGGTGTGGTCCACTTGAAGCTTCAATCCGCCTCCTTTTTTGGGCTGATGCCCTAAAATGATCTATCAAAATATATACATCATGGTGGCCCCACAGATCCCTTATAGGACCGTCCTTCCCTCTGGCCCCAGTGGGGTGGTACCCAATCCGCACCCCTGATGAACCCAACACCAGCCAGCTAGCTGGTGTCAAAGATATGTAGGCCTCACTATGATGTGTCTACCATTCCTTTTTTTAAGCTCATTTTAGAGCATGAGCCCAAAACTAAGGCAGATACAAATTTCAGGTGGACCACACCACAGGAAAACAGTTAACACTGAATGTCCATCATTAAACACTTCCTAGGGCCCACTGTAATGTTTATTTTCCATCCAATCTGTTGATAGGTCCATACAAACCTGGATGAAGAGAAAACATAAATATCAGCCTGATCCAAAATGGCCTCCAAAAAGTTTTCAATGGTAAGCATTCAATCCCCACTATTTCCTATCGTGTGGTCCACCTGCGATACGTATCTACCTCATTTTTGGGATCAGCGCCTAAAATGAGCTCGTACAATGTATGGACGGCATGGATAAAATAGATACATCATGGTGAGGCCCACAGAGCTTTGACATCAGCTAGCTGTCTAGTGTTGGGGTCACTAGCCAAACCGAATCCGTACTGCAGCTGATCTTTCCCTACGTGTAGTGTCACCACCACCATGTAAGAAACCGTGAAAAGCACAGGGAATACTCTAAAGTCTCTAGACCTTCCTAAATCTTCTCTCCCCTCATACATATTTATAACTCAGTTCTTCTTACCACTGACAATATCTCACAAAGAAACCAACCTGGATTTCAATCCCAGGAACACCACTGACCAAATCGATCTTCATAGTCTGATCATCGTTTATTAGCCGTTGATTTGAATGGGACGGCGATGGGGAGGCGATGTGGTCGTAGTAGCTGTGGACGCGAGCAAGGAAATCACCGATTACGCGCTTGAGTGGGCCGTGCGCAACGTGATCAAAGCCACAGATACGTTGATCTTGCTCGCACTTCTACCATCTTCCGTTGGCGTGAACGGAAACAACCATACAGGGTTCCATTTTCTCACCTGTAAGATTTCATTATTCTTGGTTTTATATTCGCCGTTGATTCTAGTCACTGGGTCACGGTTACATCCTGACCGTTTGTTGAATTTGATTGTATCAGCCTTGCTAAAGAAATGGGGTCTTCGGCAAGAGAAGGAGGTTCCTTCTTATCAAGCAACCGTTGGGAATGGAGGTGATAGTGGGGCCCACAAGATCAACGAGGTCTGCGTACAGATGATTAATCAACTATGTTCAGCACACCAGGTTAAGCAGGTAATCAAATCAATAAGACCAATCCACTTATTAGGTGGTCCACGAAAAAGTGGACGGTCCTAGCCCTAATCAGGTGGGCCTGATGTGTACAATAAATGGATGGTTAAAACATGATTGACTGTGGTACACGACCAGACAACTCACGTGTATGGCCCACCTGATAAATAAAATCCGGTTGGATTTTCTTGCTAGGGGTCATTCACCATGGAGACCACCTAATTAACGGTCCGGATCTCATGTTAGAGATGGTGCAGGTGGAAACGCATGTGAAGGTCGTTGCAGATGCGCAGATGGGATCCGTTGCTACAAAAGCCTCTGAACTTGGAGCGGCATGGGTCATCCTTGATAGGTATACTTATAGAAAATCATCTGAATTATCCCAATTATATTGTATTTATATTCATCTGGTCCATTCATCTGCTGGGCCTATCCTTTCTGGGCATACCCAATGCCGTTCAGATAATCCTAGGTACTGGTTGGAGAGCTTGGACCTTCTTTCTTTTTTGTTTTACTGACCGTCCACTTACAATTCTCAAAATTTCTGCAACTAGGATCATTGGACTCGTGTGGTTTTTGGGTTATGGCCCATCTATGGTAGGTTGCAGCAGATAAACCGTTCGGATCTCGTACATGGATACCACCCTCATAACTAGCTTAGATACAACCTGTCAGTAACTGAGCGGTCCTGATGTATCAAGGTCTCAATTGCGTCCTGATGGACCGGTCTGATAGAGATGGGCCATGGTTCATCGATCCAAACCGTTTATCTTGCGAGCCACATCGTTGATGGGTTTTGCTCCAAAATTCTTCCAGATTGGAAGATCGTTGACCAACAATCACTTTTCCTTAGCTTGCCCAAGTTGCAAGCGCAATTGGGTCCTACTGTGGATAGCCCATAGTCCAAAATTACACTATTGGACAATCCTAACCGTTCATCTGAAGTACTTAATTTCTTTTTTCTATTTTTTAAAATGAACGATTCGGTTGACTTAACCACCTCGTCTTCCAAACGTATCGTTAGGATTGTCCAATTGGATCTTGTACACACGTGCCACGTGTTGCTCCATCCCCAGTGAGGCCCACCATTTGGACGGTCCAGATTGACATACAAGTTTCCCCATGTTTTACTGGACCATTTTCTCTACACTATATATAGGCGCTTGAAGAAGGAAGGTGATTTCTGCTTAAAGCAACTGGCCGATTGCAACATCATACTAATAGATCACGCCATCCCAAAGATCATAAGGTTAGCAAACTCACGATCGCAACCATCGGATGAGATCGACCCAAGTGGGCCCCACAATGATCCTACGGCTGTAGACATGTCAAACGTGCTTCCCATCTACCATTCTGATTCTAAAACCACAACCACCCCAAGTAGTCTTGGCTTGGATAGCCAGAGTGCAAACACGGACGAGTGGGGCACTATATCTAGCGAAGAGAGAGAAGATGATCGTCGGGCCACACCTTTCGTGGCGAATTATCAGCCGTCCAAGTCCTTGATCAACCAAAATGAAAGTAGAAGTCCAGCCATGTCCCGATTGACAGCTTCTAGTACTACTAGATCACAAGAACTGAGAAAGGTATCAAAATTCGACGGTGATGATCAATGCAGGAGTTCAGATGGGTCCCACTCTACTGCTTCTAGTTCTAAACCACAAGAACTGACAAGGGTGTCAAAATTGGACGGTGATGAGCAATACAGGAGTCCAACCAAGCCACGCCCTACTGCTTCTAGTACTAAATCACATGAGCTGAGGCGGGTCACGAATTTCAGCGACGATGATCAATGTCGAAGTCCAGCTGTGTCCCGATCAACGGCTACTAGAGCTAGATCACAAGAACTGAAGTGGGTGTCCAAATTCAACAATGGTGGGCCCACACGAGAGACGCCCATCGATAACTATGGTAAGTGTTATTCTCTGTTTCCTTGTCATTGTATCTTGATTAAATCTGTTGGACACTTGTGCATCTGCAGCCGTCCAATGTAACTGTCCCACATGTACCGATTGTGTACCACACACTAGCGATCTAGCTGGTGTGTTGACGTCAGCAAGTGCTGTGGGTCCCATCATTAGTTATGTGTTATATCCAAACCGTCCATCCATTTGACGAGCTCGTCGTAAGGCTTGAGCCGAAAAGTAAGACAGAAGTAAATATCACGTAGACCACACTGCAAAAAGAAGTGGGGGATTGAACGTCTACCATTGAATCGCAGAAGTTTTGGATCAATATGATATTTGTTTTTCCTCTTCATCCAGGTCTTTGTGACCTTATGAACAGATTGGATGGAAAATAAATGTTATGGTGGGCCCTACGAATGTTTTAACGGTGAAAATCATTATCCCCGCTGTTATTTGTGGTGTGGTCCATTTGAGATTTATATATGATTTATTTCTAAATTAAAGGATCTCGAAAAATGGATGAACGGTGTGGATATAATAAATACATCATTTTAGGGCCCATGTAACTTTGATCTCCTTGGAACCGTTGGTACAATCGGAGCTCAAGGACCATCAGCGCTCGTCTTCGCACGACACGTACCCACACCAGCTATATCGCTGGTGTGTGGTACACCAGCCAATCCGCTTCCGATCTGGGCCACCTCAGGTGGGTCCCCAAGTGAATTTAGCCTTGCTAAAAAATCAAGCATGCCCACTCATCTGTTGGGCCATCCATGTACATTTAATCACAGACGTTGGTCATTTTCACACTGGGGCCCACCCAACGAACGATCTGGATCTCAATAACATTCATGGACATGATGAAACAGGCAACAGCAGAAGCATTGGCGTCAAACAGATAGAGAAACTGAAGCCACCGAAAGTTCCCATCCCAGCCAGACGATCTGCAGATATACCACGGCCAAGAAAGCATTTAGATGGACCAGATGAATCAAATGCTCTAATCAACAGCAGAAGGAGTTTCAGTAGGGAAATCAAACAGGCCAAGGCCATCACAGTATCATCTTCACCTCGAATCACTGCACCGCTCGATCGGACCTCTAGCATAAGGCGAGCCATCTCTATCTCAATCAAACAGCCTCCAACCCCTCCACCCTTGTGTTCTGTCTGCAAGCATAATGCACCTATATTCGGTAAGCCTCCAAGGAAGTTCAGCTACGCAGAAATGGAGGCTGCGACGGATGGATTTTCGAATGAAAATTTCTTGGCGGAGGGAGGATATGGGCCTGTTTACAAAGGGGTGTTGGCAGATGGGCAGGTGGTGGCGGTGAAGCAGCACAAGATGGTGAGTGCGCAGGGCGCGTCGGAGTTCTGTGCTGAGGTGGAGGTTTTGAGCTGTGCACAGCATAGGAATTTGGTGATGTTGGTGGGTTATTGCATGGAGGAGGAGTGGCTGCTTGTTTATGAGTTTGCATGCAATGGGTCCCTCAACAATCACTTGTATGGTAAGTCTGGTGGGCCATACCCAGATATCTTTCTTATCAAATGATCCTATCCATCTGATCGACTGCTAGTAAATGGAGAATTACTGCCAATCGTCCATGTACAATGCTGACTCAAATCGAATGGCCCTCAATGGAGATTCATGGGGCATCTCCAATTTACTGTAGAACCCTACCAAGTGAATTTCCTGGATCACCAATGTGGGCCCCACATCACGGTTTGATGAGTTCTCCAATTTAAAATGGGCCTCACCAAGTGAATTTCCTGGACCACCAATGTGGGCCCCACATAATGGTTTGACGAATTCTCCAATTTAAAATGGGCCCCACAAGTAAATGGCCTGGATTGCGCATGTGGGCCCCACATAAGAGTTTGATGATGATCAAGAAGTAAACTGAGACGATGATTGATTGATACAGGAAAGGAATCAAAGGAGGTAATGGCATGGAAAGATAGGTTGAAAGTTGCAATTGGAGCAGCAAGAGGGCTACGTTATCTTCATGAAGATTGTCGTGTGGGGTGCATTGTCCACAGAGATCTCAGGCCTAACAACATCCTTCTTACCCATGACTTCGAACCTATGGTCAGTTTCCATCTTAGTATACAGAAATTATCCATTTTACTTTACTCACCAACAATAAAAACTTTTGCTATTGGTGATCATAACAAGTGGGCCACACAGGCTTCATCAAATAATTAGATGGATGGATCAAGTGGGCCTTCTTTTCACTATAGGATCATGAACTCACAAATAGCAAAGTTTTGTTATAGGTGTCCAAGTTTCATCTCTTCGGTCTATGAAATCATAGCCGTTCAAATAATAATCGTATTCAAGTGGACATGGCAATGCATGTAGGTTGGTGATTTTGGGCTAGCAAGGTGGCAAGCGGACGGGGACTCGGCTGAGGAGACACGTGTGGTCGGCACACTCGGGTAAGCGTAACTCCTCCCACCATCAAAACCATTAAAATATAATCCAAAGTGGGCCGATATAAACCGTTTCCATCATAAACGATACGGCTATATTGACCCCATATGGACTGAAATGACCGGGTTTAAGTGGTAACTAACAAAATGGGTGTAGCAACGGGCTGAGATAGGTCCGGGCCGTAATTAGCCCAGGTGCAGCCCTAAACCCCTAAGCTATGGCCCTGTTCCGGGGATAGTCTTACTGAGGCTGGCCTGGGCCTTAGGTATGCAGGACTGGAAAAGATTTAAATGAGCAGAGGTTTGAAATATGTCCATGAAGCAGTAGATAGATCAATGGTCCTTATCATCTTTGATATTATTAGTATACATGGTGGAGATGTTAAAGATGAGGTAGGCCACACCGGTTAAATCAACGTACAGTCGATGGTCTGACTCATCGTATGTGTTTGGCCCATCTGATGACTGGATCGTTTCGATTTCGGCACCAGGTGATCTGTCTACCTTTGCACGGCTCGGATGTTAAGTTGATGTGATCATTTCCTATTTGACAACGTCACTGAAGCGGTAGATGCCCGGCCAGTCCTTTCATCTGGTACGGGACGTCGATTTTTTTTTTTTTTTTGTTTTTTTTGTCTAAAGCATCTACGCGAGTCCCTTTTAAAGGGCTGACTCGTGGTTATAACAGTCGTGAGTCCGATACATCCCAAGACTACTTTATATTTGGATCTTTTGTTTGCTATAAACAGAAAATTTTTATTTTTCTGCATTGTAATTGATTCATGTTATGAATGACATTATATAATCTATCATGGCTCATGTGTTATCAAATGCGCCGGATTTTCTCCTAAAAATGTCTGGCATCAAGTAACTGCACAAGGATTTAGGGTATGGCCTACTGCTATGTTTGTGAGAAATTCAACCCATCCATCCATTTTTTGAGCTCATTTTAGGACATGCGAATGAAAATAAGATGGATCCAAAACCCAAATGAGCCACACGAGAGGAAACAGTGAGAATTTAGTGACCACCATTGAAATATTTATATGCCACAAAAGTTTTGTATCAATCTAAGTTTTATATATTTTCACTTATCCCAGTGAAAATGACCCTATAAACCATTTAGATGGCATATAAATATTAAGGAAGTAGAGCTTAGGAAGGTTCCAACTGTAGGAATTCCTTTACCTGTTTCATCTTGTATGGCCCAATTGAGTTTTGAATACTCCTCATTTTTTTATAAAATGTCCTAAAATGAGCTTGAAAATGGATGGGCGAGTTAGATTTCCCATAAACATCACGGTGGACCCCACCTTGCATCCCAGCACAAGAACATCATGCCAAATGCTTTCCCAGGAAATTCACCAACATCAAATGCAGTGTGTGGTGATGTGGCCCAATTAAATTGCAATAAACAGAAATTTTTTGTTTGTGGCAAGAAGATGATCCTATTGGATGCTTCCAAAGACTGAGTTAGACCTGACTCGGTTGAGCCCCACCTCGACTCAAGACCGAACTAGTCTTTTAACCGTGGGCTCTCTTGCATATATGATTGACATTTGAGTAATGTTTGTGTAGGTATCTGGCCCCCGAGTACACTCGTACTGGGCAAATAACAGAGAAAGCTGATGTGTACGCGTTTGGAGTGTTGCTGATGGAACTCGTGAGTGGCCTAAAGGCCATTGATTTCTCTAGAACTCAGGGACGACAATATCTGCCTGAATGGGTACGTAAGAAACTCACGTGCACAATAGGAGAATTAGATAGTGCTGTTAATTAGCCACGCCCAGTTACTTACAGACCCACGCCTGAGTCCAGCCTCCCATTTTTGTGCAGGATCTGGGCCGTTCTTTAGTTGTGGCTAATGGTTATCCAAACTGTTCAGATGGTGTGGGCCTAATGGTGGACAGGACATAAAAGCTTTCCCCATCAGATGACTCTAACCGGTCAATTACCCCCGTCAAATGTGGACACTTGGCTGTAATTGATCATTTGGAAGCCACCAATAGGATGGATAGGATCAGCAGACAAGGAAAATACTGGGTCATGGCCCATTCCATAATAAGTCTTACAGATGAACGGTTCATATTAGTGAGAGATGGCCCAAGCTTGACCACTGCATGAGATGGTTCATGCATCTCACAAAGCGTTGGGTGTAGAAGCAATCTCAAATCAAATAATAAAAAATAAAAATTTAAAAAAAATGTAATAAAAAAATAAAAAATTCAAACAAATACAAAGAACATAGATATTTTACATGGAAAACTTTCATGGGAAAAATTAACCGCACAAAATGATAATCAATCCAATATAATTAGAAGAATACAAGAGATTGAACAATTTATAAATGAAACCCTAGTTTCTTTCTTAAAAAACCCGAATCTTTTAATTCGTTTAAACTCTTAATCCTAACTGCGATTGCAAGAGAATTTATACACTTCCCATACCTGATTAGAAATAAAACCCGCACTTACGCATTCGGATGGTCGAACCATGAGACGTTCGGTTAGACCGAACTGAACTAACTCGCAAATCTTGGGTTGAACCGAAACGTCCAAAAGTGGATAGCATGCGATCGAAAACTTCACCCCTTTTGGTCTAACCAATGCTTGATTCAGTTGAACCGAGACAAGACATGTCTGCACTAGATTAAATGCACTCGATCAACACAAAGAACGTTGCGCTAATCAATCATGGCCATAAAAACCACCCCAGGAATAAGATGGGATTGTAACACTTCCTCACATTCAGCATTTCAATTTAAAGAGCTGAAATTGTTTCTGATATCACTAATGCAGGGTCGACCGATGGTAGAAAAGAAGATGGTCCATCAGATGATAGATCCTCGATTAGACAGTGACTACATAGCCCAAGAAGTGGAATGTATGATGCATGCAGCTAGCTTATGTATCAAGCAAGACCCCGAAAGACGACCCCGAATGTCCAAGGTTCATACTATGATCTCAATTTCCCAGCTAGCTATTCAAATGCAATATTTCTGTGTTTTTGTATTTTTAATGTGGAAAAATGATGCGAATGTAGGTGCTACGGATATTAGAAGGCGACATGCTTCATGACATTGTGCCTCATGACCAGCTGCAGCATGCACGTACATGGACATATACAGATCTTGCTCCATCCATTCCCCAGAGAAGCCCAATTTCAAATGATTCGATAAACAAAGCAACGTCAGTTAGGCAAAGATCTACGGATATGTATGGCATGGAAAGAGCAAGTAATGAATGTTGGATGTCAGGAGAAAATGACAGCGTTTTAAGTGAAGAATTCCAAACATACTTACAAGGTTCATTTTCAGAGTTCATGCAAAAGATGAAGTCAGATGAAAAAGCCATGGCATTAATGCATGGAGATGGTTATCAAAAAAGCCACCCTATTTCCAAAACAAGCATCAAGAGCATGTGAAATTACAAATGGGTTTTCTTTGTAATTTGTATTTTGTAGTGTTGTTTACAGTTAAAAGTCACAATTGCATTATTGAAGTTTAGATGCTAACCTTACAGCATTTCAATCCTCAGTTATATGGTGGTTGTTGCCCCTACAAAGCTTTGAAGAGTAGACAATTTTCTACAACCAGTGCTAGATATCTCAGGAATCAAAGGTTAGGATTGCTCAATCAATCTGACTTTTGGATTGCTACTAGGCGACAGTGGAGTCCACCAATCAGTCAGTTCAAATTGAGTTATTGGATGCCACTGTGCAATTTCTGAGTGCCTCATATCAAGCGTCGTACTTGCATGAGTATCATATCACTCCCCCTTTCGAAAGATGGGCACATATCACATCATTCCTATTTTCTTTTCTTTCTTTTTTTTTGAAAGAGAACAGATCACCCAAAAGTATCAGAACATGCCACTTCTGTAGGAAACTAGTACCATTTACAAGGTACGTTCTGCCCCAAAGATAACCTTATAAAAAAATCCGGCCGAACATATCATAAAGTGGGATACACTGTAGGAATTAATAGAAAAGGTTTAGATCAACATACAAGATAAGTGTATTTAGTGAGAGAATCAAATTCATTTTTGTAGAAAACGGATCTTCAAGGTAAGGCCTATCTTATTAATGGTACTGATTTTCTAAAATGATTTTCTATTAAGGAAAGGTTGGTACTATATCAAACTTTTGGTCTGTTTAGATGATATAATTGGAATACATGTGAAATAGAAGGCAGCATAATCATGTGAATTGAAATGAGCATGGATTAGGTGAGGCAGGGTAACAGCTTAGTGGGTGAGGCCCTGATCATGGGGCCCACCTCATTGTATGTGATGTATATCCGTGTTGTCCATCCACTTTAACTGCTCATTTTAGGGCCTGGTCTCAAAAATGAAGTAGATCCAAATCTTATGCGGACCACACCGCATGAAAAAAATGATAATTTAACACTCACCATTAAAAACTTTTAAGGGACCATTATAATGTCTATTTTCCATCCACCATGATCACACATATATGGATGAAGGGAAAACACAAATAGCAGCTTGATCCAAAACTTTTATGCCCCGAGAAGTTTTTAATGATGGGAATTCAATCCCTATTGTGTTGTCCACCTGAGATTTGGGTCTGCTTTACTTTTTGGTCCATGCCCTAAAATGGGCTGGCAAAATGGATGGATAGTATAGATATACAACACATAAGGTGGGCCCCATAATTAGGGCCTTGCCCACCAAGTTGTTACCCCCGCCTCACCCACGCTACGATCCAATGGGAATCCTCTCAAAAGGCTTAGAATCGAATGTAAATGGTAGAAATGGTTGGATTTTCCAAAGTGGGGTCACTTTTATGGGCCACAAGAGGCTCGGACTTTCCTCATTTTTTACCAAATTATATATTTCAATCGACTTATTATAATTATTATGTCAAATGTCATATATACTAATTTGGGTTATTAAAACCGATTTACTTAATGCATTTGAATCACAAGCATCCAAACACAATTTTAGAATTCTAACATCTTCTAATTGCAATTATCCAATTGAGGGCATTTTCATTTCACCCGTTACCACACTGATGTAAAGTAAATGTGCAATGATAACAAATTCCTTTAGGGCTCATTTGATGCTTGTAATTGAAATATATTGGAATCCAAATCACATGGTAAATGGATTCAATGCGAATTGGAATCTTTATGGTTGTTTGTTTAGCTAATTACCTTAGTATTGCAAAGGATATATCATTATTATGATTTTACTACCTCCAAACCAAACATGGCATCAGCAGTCAAATGCAAATGTTTTCACGAGACAGGTTAAAAAAACATTTAATCATTATACTTTTTCATGATATTATCATAGAAATCTTGAATCCAAACAATAACATTAGCGTGTGAATGTAATGGCATTAAAGTAATAAAAAATTGTCATCATTACAATTTTATTGTCAATAAGCCAAACACGGGACTTGGCGATCAGACGTAGATGTCGTCCGAAGATAGGTAAAAGGTTGTTCGAGAGCATGTATTTGATATGCATTACCAATAACCATGGGATCCTATAAATTGCAAACATCAATTGCATTTGGTGGTCTACAAGCAGAATCCACTAGGATCCATGATCTAAATCATCAAAACATGTTTGGCAGCTTGTATTTACAAGAGATGATAGAGTTGTCTACAATTTAGTGAAATCAGAATTGATATGAAATGATATCACATGGTTTTATTGTAATTTCGAAACAATGCTTTAGGTGTATTTGATGCAAATTGGATTTAATTCATATCAAATACACTCCTCCTAAACATCTCAATTATCATTGATTTACAGTGATTCATGCTCCTAATGCCATTACTCCTCGAAGGGGTTTCAGCATCCATATTAACCTAATGTTGTATGATGTGGTTACATCTTGATTTTACATGACAATCTAACTGTATTTCAGAGAATTATAGAAAATGCTCTCTATAAAACTTTGTAGTGGATCATGTCTCTTTGAAAATTGCTTAGTTACAAGTATGACAAATTATGCCCATATTTTGAAAACCTTAAAATAATATATATAAAAAATACACTAAATGATGTTGTTTGTGCAGTTCAATCAAACACTTGGCCACACGTGTGAACAAGGGCCTATATTCGGTTTGCATTTGTGATTAGGAAGTGCAGGCATCCCAGAGTCGTACTCAACTCAACGTCTGCTTGAATGTTGGTACCCCTCGCGCTAAGATGGATCGATTAAAACCAAATTCTAGGATCCAACCACCCTCTCAACCATCGGTTGTAATGGCGATCATGTGATTTGCAAATGGTGGGGGTTAGTCATTCCTAATTAATTCTTTTTACTTTACGTTCAAGACTTTTCTTTTGCCAATTATTACAACCAATGTATTTCTCAAAGAAACAAAAATAAGCAAATAAAATAAAAGAAGGCTAAAATAATAACAATTTTATTAATTTGTGAACGACGCTCATTGTAATCGACAAAATAAAAATAACTAGAGAAACATAAAAGAGATAAATACCTGAAACTGTCCAAATGAACAAACTATCCAGGCGAATGGTCAGCAGGATGTGACCAGAAAGTTTGATCTACCACGTAAGAACTCGGTTAATTGAGATCCAGCAACAAAAGGTTGTGGATGATTATACTATTAATCCTACGATATTGTAGTAGTAGCGTTAAATAGTAGTAATTTATGTTAAGGCTAAGACTAGACTAGGCTATGCTAAGATAAATGTAAAGAAGATAGATTGTGTTTGCCGTGTGGCCTGGAGCTTTTCATCACATTCTCTTTTCATAGCTTCCAGAGGCGACAAAACTCTCTCTAGGTTTCCTTGTTTGTCCAAAATCCTTTGTGGCTATGGTTTTATTGTAATCTTTCGATAGGAGGTCTTGACAAAATCTGAAACCATTTTCAGATATCCACTTTTATGTAGATGGTCCCGTAGATCAAATTTTGAGGATACTGTTGCATCTAAATTTGTCTCAATCACAGTTAGCTCCACCCTTCACCTATCATGCTCATGAATATTTATGGAATTGGTGGGATTGGATCCATCAATCCTGATCAAGCATCAATCCATTAGTGCCTATCCACTTATATATTAATCTGATCTTTGGATATTCATAATCGCTACAAAAGCTCTGAACATCTCTAAAAATATCTCCCATTTTGGAAGAATTGTGAGAGACAGATTTACAGAACATATCTGGATCTGTGATAAGACCCTTGCCTTGGTGGGTCTTTTATAGACATACTGCATATGTTGTCTCGATTACCCGCCTTAGGGCTACGTGTCATTCGTCACTTCATTTGTCTAAAAGTATGTGTACACTATGCCACTACATTAATGACATGAGACATAACGTGTCACCCCCCAAACTCGGAAAACGGGCTTACAAAATTTTCGATCGCCGAATCTGGCGCCGACAACCTCCGTAGTGCCCCATTCTCGGATCCCGGCACTCACATGCCCGATTCCGATCCTAGGATCCTACAAGGAGGATTTTCAGTATGATTTTTTTATTGTAATGGAGCATAACCACAAGCATAACCAAGTCACAAGAACAACATCATCACCACATATCCACTAATATAATCATTTGAGTACAATAATGAAAATGAAATGCATAGATCAAAGCTCCAAAAGACAGCTGCACGCTCCAAGCTCAACGTTGTTGCAACCTAACGTCACCTGCACGCATCTATCGTGCATAAAAGCTTAAAGGGTGGTGACAGTGTGTGCACAAGATAAGTGCCAAGTATACCATAAAGCCCATAAATCATAAATCATCAGAATAAGCGGAAATACTAACAAGATCATGAATCATATGATATCGTTCAAGTGGAACATAATTCCAAGTTCTTTGTCAAAATCCTTTGTGGTTTGGATGCATAACTATAAAAGCATACAAATAGGATGCAATTTCGGATATCAATTTGAGAGCCCAATACAATCAACCTCAGGATCATATAAGTGCGTAAACATAGTAACCCAAAGTTACTCACTCTATGCTAATGTGATATGACTGGTGGGATTAAATCCATTGGAATGTGAAGTCGGGATAATATTATGTAGTATCACAAGCTATCACAATGGATTCTATCCAAACTAGTCTCATACCTAAATTTGGAAATATCTCCATGTGGAAACTGAACGATTAGTCGCGCAACATATCCGAAATCCGACCATGCGATTGTACACGTAACAAATAGTTAGCACCACCAGCTTGAGTGAATAAATGAATGGATATGTAATTCCGTCAATTAAGTTCCAATATGTCGATTGTTCTCTGGAAATCATGGTTATTCACACATCGCGAAGGCTCGTCCTAAGACCTGCGAAGTGGAAGACACCTCACTATACCCTGGTACCGGGCCGGTCTTCGATAGCACATTTAAAAAGGTGTAATAATGTTACATATTATGAGATCTCTCAGGATAAGACCACACCCCCTTCCAATATCGACATTTGGGGACACGATTTATCCCATGGTATTATTAACTCATATTCTATCTAAGACGTATGGTACAAAACTGACTTAAGAAGTTTCATAATTTCACCCAAAACTTTCAATATGTTAATTTAAGCATTTTGTTGTCCCAATACCATCCACGATATTTTTAGCTAGATTTTCTTAGTATGTCCTGGCGAAAATACTCAAGCACATATATGTGATGCATGAGTCACATTCTATCATAAGAAATTATTGAGATAATGTGGGCACTCCGTCTCATAAGGAGTCCCGTAAATAGTTTACCCAATGGTGTATGCCATGATCAAACATTTCTCATATCAGGCATACATATGATACATATGGACATGAATCATGGAGTTATAGTAAGCATTTTATATGGTGATGAACTATCCTCACAATGAAGATGGGCCTTGATGGCCTACATACAACAAGTATGTACCTATCAATGGGCCCTATGGAGAGTTATAATGCGGACATTTAACTAACATTATTCTTACAATGTGGACGTCAAACCAACATTGCTCTCAAGGCATGGCCCGCCATAAATGTCATTACATAACCCATGGTGGAATCAATGCATGAAATTAGCCTAATACACCCTTGGCCTCATACCCATGGGCCTCAAAACATGTAAATGGGCCTCAACCCACGGCCCTAATACATCACAATGGCTCTCCACGGGCCCTAATACATACAATGGGCCCAACCTATGGGCTCCAAATACATCAAATGGGCCACAACATATGGGCCTCATACATCAAGTGGGCCTCAACGGCCATAAACATATCAAAGGGCCTCATAGATGGGTCATACATATCAAAGGTGGCCCCAATGGATGGGCCATAACTACATCAAGATGGGCTTAGATACATCAAAATGGGCCAATCACATGGGTCATATGCATATATATGGGCCTCATGGACGGCACAATCTTAAATCAAGATGGGCCATACACATACCAAGGTGGGCCTCAATGAGGCCATAAATAAATCAAAATGGGCCCCATATATACCAAGGTGGGTCTTGACGACCATTAATAAATCAAAATGGGCCCCATACATTACCAAATGGGGTCCATTAACTATAGATCGTCTTATGATTTGCTCAAATACATTACAAGCTTGCCAA
Organism: Magnolia sinica; assembly: GCF_029962835.1. Classification (NCBI taxonomy): domain Eukaryota; kingdom Viridiplantae; phylum Streptophyta; class Magnoliopsida; order Magnoliales; family Magnoliaceae; genus Magnolia; species Magnolia sinica. Next base: position 121,839,382 of record NC_080573.1, read on the forward strand.
ATGATGGATGGTTTGGATGCAACCCATGCATCATGGTAGATCCCATGAAGGCCCACCATCAGCTATATATTATATAATATAATATATAATCTATATAATATATACAATATAATATAATATAATATAATATAATATAATACACACACATATCAAGTGTAATCCCACACGTGGGGGGCCCATATGTAAGGAGGATAAAAATACCCATGGAGGTGCAACAGCGTCCACAGCCATGCCAAATGTGGACGGCATGAGGCCATATTTGGATTACCTAGCACCTTGGGGCCAACTGAGGGCAATCCCATCACGTGAACCCACGTGCCGCGCATAAGTACACGGACCAGGTAGAGACCCTCAAGCCATACGAATTTGCAAACCTCTAAGGGAATAGAAGAGAGAAAAAGAAGAAGCAAAGGAGAAGGACAGAGAGAGACTGAGAGAGAGACGATATCTTGAGTGAGATCTTTGCCGACGCTCCACGTGCTTACCTACCATTCGCGTATGTCCATAGACGCGATAACGGCAAACAAATTGCAATGTTTCAAACTGAAAACCTAAACAATCCATTTGCTAGGGTATTCTATAGTGTAAGTTATGAAATGGCAGCTAATTCGGCTGAATTATTTTGGGGTGCCTTGCCAAGGGGGCTATAAAGCAAAGACCGTAGCTTTAAGCCATAGTGTGCCAGTCTGGAACCCGTGAAAGGTGCGGACTATAAACATATAGGTTATGGTTTTCAAGGCTTTCAATGTCGGTTAATGGTTTATTATTGATGTGGGTGCAATTTCACATGCCAAATGCGATGTTTGTATCGCGTTTCTGATGCATATGAACTATAATGAGTTTAGTGTATTCCATGTATATGTAGAAAGTATCGTATACGTATGAAATTTGAACATATGTTTGCCATGATTAATTGTCTTATGTTTATGCTAGTTGTATGTGTAACAACTCCTTGGCGAAAGGATTTGCCCTAAGACGTGCTATCACCAACATACGTCATGTATGTTGGAATGTGTAGTCTAAGTGTTTGTAGAAATGTCTGAATGATTAAGTGTGTAATATATTATACTTTATATGGGCGTTGAGAAGAGATTCTCAACTACCTTAACGATGTATATGATTTCCTCCATGCAACTTATATTCTTTGTCTGTTTTACTTAGGCACTGTATATGTGTGAATTCATGTTTAAGTTGAAATCCATTAAATACTCACATACTTGTATGATTAGAGTTGTTGATTCATTACTGTTCTGATTAGCTGGTATGATTATCCATTATAATTAAATGTGTTTGGGACTATGAAATAGTCCAGGCAATCGGTAACAGGTTCTGACTTGGTAGCTGAAGTTGTCTCGCCACATAGGACGTGATCGATGAATCCGAGCCTTACTTGGGACGTCGGCAGTGGTTAGGCCACACGAAGTGCTTACGCACTTCATATCGATCAACTCAACGTGCGCTCGTACTAGTCGAGCTCGTCAAGTAACCCGATTGGCCCGATATATGTTCATCATGTTTGGACGTTACTGCTTGAACCTAAGGTACCAAACTCACCAGTGAAAACCCCTTTAAAACCTTGGTACCTCGATCTGCTAACACTCATGAGCTGGGCATGGTGCTATGGGACACCGTGGTGAGCTGTCGGCCTACGCTGGGGTGACGAGCCTCCCCGTAATGACCAGTGAGCAACCCAGACTCGTGAGCTGAATATGGTGGTATGGGACACTGTATTCGAGCTGTCGGCCTACACTGATAAGGTAACGAGCCCTTTGTAGTGACCTCGAGCGTACGCTAAGACTGCGTAGAGGCGACGAACCCTTACATAGTAACAAGAGTACACTAGGCTTGCACTGATAAGGTGACAAGCCCTTTGCAGTGACCTAGAACCATATCATCGCATGAGATTTACTAGGACTGACGACCCTAGAATGGATCATTGTTTGGGAATTGATATAAGGGAGGTACCTTAAATTTCCAATCCTACTATATGAAAAGGACTAATAATAACTCGGTAATCACACTCATTTCATCGCACTGCATGTGCCCCGGGTTGAAGAGCACAGAGGGAAGAAAGCATGCCATGACCGTAAGATGGTGTCGCACGAGGGAGTGTAGGTGAGGGCATGCATCATGCTTACATTTCATCCTTACATTAATAAGAGTATCTAGGAACGTCTAATATGTCTGATTTTTCATTACTGCTTAACTGAATTGATAACATGTTAACCTTTGCTCTATGGTTCCACTAAGTTGATCACTCACTCCCACGTTCTGGGACGGTGTTCTGAACACCCACCAGACTCTGTCTTAGTTGCAGATGACGATGCGACTCAAGAGGCGGAGCCCGATTACTATGACGATCAGGATGAGTTCTCATATATGCAATTCTCCGGTGGTTTCGCTTAGGCCATCCGGATCGACGAGGCTACAGGGTTTATTATTGTAGTTGAACTATTTTGAACTATTACATGTATATGGTGACTCAGTGATGTATTCATACTCTGGAGACCAATCATGATTTTTTTTGGCTCATACACATTTATATACATTTTTTCAGTCTTCCGATCTAGAGTATGAATTACTGTTTTGGTAAAATCCCACTCATGATTATTGCACTAACCCTGACAACATTTAACCATCATCAAATATGTTGCATAAGTGATGCGTTGGAACTCGGGAGTTGGACTTTTACTCGACATCCGATTTTCAGGGCGTTACATGATTTTTTGAGCTCGAAAATGAGTTCAAGCCGAGTTCGAGCTGGCCCCAGCTCAACTCAACTTGGATCGAATCCAGCTCGATTAGAACTCGGATCGAACCAATTCGGTGACTTGGTTACTTTGCCATTGATGTTGCTCACCAAGTGTTTGATGAAATGACTCAACGAAGTGTGGTTGGTGGCAAGGAAGATATGTACATGAAACAAATACCCTTTTTTTCTTAGTTTTTATGTTGCTTAGAAGGTTTTTGATAAAATAACTATAAAATCATTGCTTCTATTTTACATATAGTGGGATTTTGAAGTTGCAGTCTAGTTGTTTGTGAAAATGCCTCAATGGTGAACTTGGCTCGATCTTGGCTCGAACTCGGCCCAAGCTGGCCTGAGCTGCTGACCAAACCGAGCCGAGCTGGCCAGTTAGGCTAGAGGACCGAGCTAAGCAGAGTTCGAGTTGAGGTCAACTAGTGGCTGAGCCAAGTCGATTTAAGACCAGCTCGACTTGATTCGACTCAATGTACACCCCTATGTATAATGAGAGCTACCAAGGGCAAAAACTTACGTATAACAAAAAAATTTAAACTATTAAAGTTATGCATTATTAACGGACATGAGAAGGGATTTAAAGCAAATAAGAGCATTTACAAGACCCACCTAATGGAACAATTAGATCATACGCACGTGTGCGACTTTGATACATGCATGGTATGGAGATGGGTTCTCTCACTTGCATATGACTTAGCAATGTTATTCTATTGCTAGAAGAATAACATAAATATAATAAATCTATACTACAATATAAAAGTAAATTGGTTTATTCTCTTAAAACTTTTACATGGCAAAAATGTTGTCAGATGTCTTCAATCTGATTGAGATCAAAGGTCCGTCGATGCCATTAAGAAAATCTGAGTTGCTTGCTAGACGGTTTTGGAGTTGTCCCTTGCGTTCAACCATACATCAAGTGGGTCCCAATACATGTGGGCCCATTAAATTAAAATTCAACGATGGAGATTCCTTCTCCACTAAAATGGACGGTCTAGATGACCTTTATCCATGCAAAGAAAATAAACATCATGATGGGGGGTCATGGAGAATGGCCCCATCATGGAATGATTATGATAATCAAGGTGGGCCATTGGCCACATCTTATGGTCCAAAGTGAGATCCATACCATCGATCGGTAGGCCTCACTTGGCCCATCATAAAAGCATGAAAACTAGCCTATAGAAGCACCCACCATTCGATCTTCCTGGTCCGTTGGAATGCCGAACTCCTTGTGCTTCACTTTGATGGAGGATGATGAGAGATGAATGGTTAAGATGAAGGATTTTGGGATGGGAATGGGCCACACTCATCACACTCTTTTATCTCATGGAAGAGTTTGGATGTGCACCATCCTTAGTTGCTTGGAAGTGTGTAGAGAAAGAGAGAGATATGGGGTGGTTGTAAGGAGAGAGAGTGATGGATGTGAGGTGAGTGATGGGTGAGGTGAGAGATTGCTTGACTTTTGGAGTTTGCTTGACTTGTGGAGAAAGAAAGCATGGGCGGGTGTACTTGACATGAGGTGATTGATTGATGAGACATGATGTAGAGATTCTCTTAGGATTGCAAACATGCGGCGTTTTCTTTGAAATAAACACCGGCCCACATCTCCCTGTCAGGGCATCGGATCGGTATACAAGACGCGGTGTTGGAACCGCGGTGACAGTGCGGTCGCAATGGTACAAGTCTCAAATTAAGCCGACTCAATTCTACAGGATACGACTTAGGGTCGCGCGCAAACGTTGATTATACGTCGCAGGTTGTCGAAATTCGCCGAGAAGGATCGCGGGAGTTGACGGAACAGTATGGACTAGGATACGGGTCTTACATATCGCCAAAGGATAAGTGGTAAAAGATATCTTCGGGTATGATTTTGACAATATTGAACCCATAGTGTCGACACGTGACGGTCTTTTATTAGACTACATAAGTGTATAAAAAAATGAGTGTAAATAAATGTTATCACAAAATTATAATGAGATTTTCAAAATCTAGGCAGATTTTAAAATATCACATTTTGTCACGATGTTATCCCCATAGTATTATTATAGTTTTAATTTAAAAACTAGTAAAAATATTAAAATTTTATTATGTAGAATATATATAAGTTTTAAATTTATAGTTAATTTTAAATAGATATTTTTAAATATTTTTATTTTTAGCTAGATTTTCTCGATAATATCCCTGGAAAAACCTCAAAAATTAAAGTTTTACCGAGAAATTTCTACATGAAGAAATTATTGAGAACAAGATTTGTCACCATTACTGCCACTATTATGTATAACTAGGGGGGTACACGAATCGAGCTAGGTCAGTTAGCTCGCTCGACTCGACTCGAAAAAGCCTGATTCGACTCAGTTTGAAGCTGAGTTTGAGTCGAGTGGAGCTGATTTTTTGAGCTCGAAAATGAGTTCAAGCCGAGTTCGAGCTGGCCCCAGCTCGACTCGACTTGGATCGAATCCAGCTCGAATTGAACTTGGATCGAACCAATTCGGTGACTTGGTTACTTTGCTATTGATGTTGCTCACCAAGTGTTTGATGAAATGACTCAACGAAGTGTGGCTGGTGGCAATGAAGATATGTACATGAAACAAATACCCTTTTTTTCTTAGTTTTTATGTTGCTTAGAAGGTTTTTGATAAAATACATGTAAAATCATTGCTTCTATTTTACATATAGTGGGATTTTGAAGTTGCAGTCTAGTTGTTTGTGAAAATGCCTCAATGGCGAACTCGGCTCGATCTTGGCTCGAACTCGGCCCGAGCTAGCCCGAGCTGCTGACCAAACCGAGCCGAGTTGGCCAGTTAGGCTCGAGGACCGAGCCAAGCAGAGTTTGAGTTGAGGTCAACTGGTGGCCGAGCCGAGTCGATCTAAGGCCAGCTCGACTCGGTTCGACTCGATGTCACCCCTATGTATAACGAGAGCTACCAAGGGCAAAAACTTTCATGTAATAAAAAAATTTAAACTATTAAAGTTATGCATTATTGGCGGACATGAGAAGGGATTTAAAGCAAATAAGAGCATTTACAAGACCCACCTAATGGAACAATTAGATCATACGCACATGTGCGACTTTGATACATGCATGGTATGGAGATGGGTTCTCTCACGTGCATATGACTTAGCAATCTTATTCTATTGCTAGAAGAATAACATAAATATAATAAATCTATACTACTATATAAAAGTAAATTGGTTTATTCTCTTAAAACTTTTACGTGACAAAAATGTTGTCAGATGTCCTCAATCCGATTGAGATCAAAGGTCTGTCGACGCCATTAAGAAAATCTGAGTTGCTCGCTAGACGGTTTTGGAGTTGCTACTCGATGCTATCAAAGGTAGCTTCAATGTCATCAACTAGTCTTCGATGACTGTCGATACCATTAACGGTCCCATCGACGACACGCGTGGAACTGTTAAGTGCACGATTTGTTTCTAATTTCAGTTGTGATATTATATATATCGGGTGTAATCGAAATTAAGGTATTTTAAGTGAATGTTAAGACGTTCATAAGGTATTCTGGAGCAAAGCTGGGGTTTTGAGAATGGATTTTGGAGTTGTTCATATCGATAAGTCCATTCATCTCTTGTAATATCATTTCATAGTGGATTGATTGTCGCTTTATGCCGTAGTTTTTTCCTGCCAGAGTTTTTTTTATGTAAAATTCATGTGTTCTCTGCGTTTTTTGTTTGTGTTTGATTTCGTCTTGTTTAATTGCATTCAAGTTTGCTTCCACATGATTCCTTATAAAAAATGCTCCTAATTAATGTTTCCCATAATAACCCATTTAGATTCATGGAAAGCATTAACAAAGGAAATAGTGTTTCTTGGAAAACCTTGTTTCCAGGAAGCTGTGAGAAAGGAAACATTGTTTTTCTTATTTGATTTTGAACAAAGGTTTTCTTACAAATTTAGAATCTATTTTTAAATTTGTCATTTAACAAAATAAAAAATTTCTCAAGAATGAAATTTTAGATAGCCACTAGCATGAGCTAAATTAGCACATGCGGCAATGTGAAATGCTTAAAGATGGATGGTGACACATGTAACATACGTGGCATATATGTGGGTGCTTATAGTTGAATTGTTGCACATGTGGCACATGTGAGGTACTAAAAGTTGTACGGCGGCATATGTGATAGAAAACATGCATTGGCACATTTGACACACGTTGGCACTTGAAGATAGTAGTGCTTGTACACACTGTCAACATTGGCACATGTGACATATTTGGAGTAATTTAAGATGGATGATGACACATGTAGAACATTAGTGCATGTGGACTGCTTTGCATATATGGGGGCATAGAGAGAAGATGAATTGGTATATGTGGCACATTGGCACATGTCAAGCATAAGAGATGATGTGGCTTATTGGCATGCAACATAGTGGTGTGTGTGGGGGCATAACTAAAGATGGACAATGGCTCAGCTGGTACATTAATACGGGTAGCATATGAGAAGCAATTGAAGATGGATGGTGTCACATTTGGGTGGAAGAGGAAAATTTAATTTATTATTTGCTAATAAAGAAATTGAAAATTTGTGGTTCCCATAAATTCCCACAAAGAAGGCTTAACAAACAACGGCAAGTGAGTTTCATGGGAGACAACACTTCTTTCCCTTTCCTTTTCTTGAATTCAAACTGGCCCTAAACTAATATTTCATGTGCAATTATAGAGTCTTGAAGACCTAGATGGGTTTAGCATCCAGTAAGTGGTAATGAGCATGATTTATCTATGGGTCAACTGGCCCAACCCACTTTAAGGGCCTATTTAAATACTACCAAATAAGTTAATTACTTTTTCTACTTACAGCAGTAGATAAGTGACTTATTTCAAATAAATAAGCTTAGTTTATGATTAACTATAAGTAACTTTTTTACTTAAAAGTGCATAATCACTTTAATTAATATTTTTAGCTTTTCTACTTTTCATAAGTTGCTGAAGAGAGGCATAAAGAGAGACGAAAGAGAGAAGAAGTTGATAAGTATATTGTTTGCCAAACATATTTATCTTCTTAATAAGTAGAAACTGTTGAGACTCAAATATTGCATAATTTTTTCCATTTACATCTTGGTTTTATGAACATGAATCAGCTTAATATTCTAATTTACTTATGTATATGTTACAAGGTGAATTTAAGAGCTTGGATTGAAAAATGGTGCTTAAAAGCATAGATTTGATGCTCAAAAATCACCAAGGCAAGGGATGGATCTTAGAAGACCAAGATTGAAAAATTCACATGTCAAAGATCCAAGAAAATCAATTGAGAAATGAAAAGAATCGAAAATTTGAAGTGAAGAATCCTGAAATCGTCGTGAAAAGTGTATTATGAAGCTATGAGGTCTATTTTTGAAAACTGCGCAGCAGGAAATCCATTTTAAACAAATTGTGCAGCGAGAAGTCTATTTTAAAAAAATACGTATATTTGAAGCGGTTTCTAGGGTTTTTCAACTTTATAAGAAAATTGGAGTTCCCTACTTATAAATAGGGCTTCCTAGGGCATTCCTAAACATCATTCAAAGCACCCCAAAGCAAGAATTAGGATTTTTAAAGAGTTTTTAATTTTATTGAAATTCTATAAGTTATTTTTTTTAGATCTTTTCTATTTGCATTTATTTCTTTCTTCTTGTTTTTTTATTTCTTGAATTTAATTATGTTTTTCTAAGTTCCTTCTAGCCCAAGCTAGAAGGGAAGCACATGGGTTTAATAATTCTTTAAGATTATGATGATTGATTGTTTTAACGATAAGAAGAATGGTGTATGCATGTTATCTATTATTTAGGTTTCGTTTTTTATCCTTTTAAGATCCATATGTTTCTATCATATGAGATCCACATTGGTGGATAGGCTTACCCTAGATCAATCAGATTTCCTAGATAAGAGAGGTTCTCAACCTGTTATATTTTTTTGATTTTCATCATCTCATTGATATTGAATTCTTAAAATCACTGACGCTTGAGAATATATATCAATGGTGCAAATCCATGATTTTCTAATATTTTATATCACTTATTAAAATATTTAAACTGTTTTAGTTTCTGATTAGGCTGACCATAGTGCTCAGATCCTAGTTGTGTTATCCAAGTCATCATGATTTTGGAACATTAACCTATGTGTGGAACTTAAAAGCTTGGGTGTTATTTTATTCAGTTGAATTACATCCATTCAAAAATTCCAAAATCAAATCATTAGTTTAGTTTTTATTACTTAGTTTATTTTGCATTTGATTTTTTCCTTCTCACAATTCATCTCCCTATGGGATCGACCCTGTATTAACGGGATACTACTTACGAACCTCTGCACTTGGAAGCAAGCAATCAATTTTTTGGCATCGTTGCCGGGGAGAGACTGAGATAGATTAAATTTGTGCAAGATAGCTAAGGTAAGTTTTCTTCTAAAGTAAGTTCTCTTCTAAACCCTCCAAATTTTTCGTAGATTTCTTTTCTTTTTCTTTTTCTTTGAAAGTAAATTCAGTTGGGTCTTTCAAGCACTAATTATAACATAAGGTTGCCCTGCTTGAGATTTTATCACCCAAGTGTTATGGTTGTCTTACAGTTGTTGTTTGATCACAAAGATCATCCGCTGAATCTATTTTCCAGATTAGCATAGTTTAATTTCTTCATTAGTTTTCCTTTTGTTGATTTTTTTTTTTGGATTAAACCCTCATGGTCAGCCCTGTCGCCTGGGTTGTTGATTTATTTTTACTTTGTGGACTGAACCTTCATGGTCGGCCTTACCGCTTAGGTTGTTGATTTTTTTTGCTTTGTGGACTGAACCCTCATGGTCGGCCCTGCCACATGGGTTGTTGATTTATTTTGCTTTGTGGATTGAACCCTCATGGTCAGCCCTGCCGCCTGGGTTGTTGGTTAAGTTTTTATTTTTATTTTAAGTATCATACTTGCTATTTGAATTAGTGGTATTTGTTGTGTGGTATAGATGGTTTATGTCCCGTTGGAGTAGGAATCAAAACAATCGACTCTCCTCCAAAGGCGGATTAGTTCCAGGCCTTAATCATTCACTTAAAAGAGGCACTCAACATCACTTGGATTCCATGACAGACCTAGTTGATAATCCAAATTCAAATCTATCAGATCCAACTATAAATCCAAACAAAGAAAATCAACGTAATCCTCCTCTTGAGGATGAAAATGAAGTTCATAGGAATGTGTTAAACCAACCATGGACTTTACGTGAACATTTACACCCTGAGAGATAAACTTTACCATCTTGTATAGTGTTCCCTGCTCATACAAGGAACATTGATTTTAAACCAGGTGTGATTCAATTAATTCCTAAATTTCATGGCCTGGATTCTTAAAGCCCCTACTTGCACCTCAAGGACTTTGAGGAAGTAATTGCAACGTTACAAATAAATAATGGCAATAGGAATGTACTTAAGCTCAGGTTTTCTCATTTTCTCTAAAGGATCGGGCCAAAGCATGGCTCAACTCTCTAAGACCTAATACCATCACTTCATGGCAAGCCTTAAGTAGAGAGTTTTTGAAAAAGTTCTTTCCTGAGCACAAAACAAATACACTAAAACAAGAAATCATGTCATTCTCCCAAAAAGGGAATGAACTATTTTTTCAAGCGTAGGAGCACTTCAAAGACATTTTAATTACTTGTTCACATCATAGTTATAAACCATGGCACATGATTGATGCTTTCCGAAAGGGGCTCACCATGGATACCCATCAGTTCATAGAGATAATGCGTGGTAGAACCTTTCTTGACAAAGATCATAATGAGGCTTGGAATTTTCTAGATATGTTAGTAGAGATCTCCTAAATCAGACCAAACTAGACTCATTTCTAGAGAGAAAGCGGGAATGTATGTCCTAAGAGAGGAAGACGAAAATTCGTTGCATTAGCTAGAAAGGTCGAAGCCTTGAAAATTGGGAAGGTTAATATGGTTAAAACAAATACTTCCTTAGATAATTTTTGTAGCATTTGTGGTGGTACAGACTATGACACAAAGGATTATCCAATCATCTCAGTTGTATAAAATATCACGCATGAGCATAATCAAGCAAATGCTACAAATAATTACCAAATGTCAGTTATGCAACCAATGGGAAACACGTATAATCCAAATTGGCGTAACCATCCTAATCTTAGTTGGAGAAATGGACCACAAATTAATGCGCCTAATGCGCCTTAAATGCCTCCACAAAACAACTTCTTTAGAGCACCTAACAATGCACCATATATGCCCCCACCAAAATGATCATCTGTGGAGGATGCATTGACCGCATTCATGAACTCTCAAACTCAAATGAATCAGTCTCTAATCCAATCAAATCAGGAATTAAAAATAGTTGTGACTAGGATTGAGACTCAATTAAATGCGAGGGAAAAAGGCACCCTTCCTTCTCAACCTGTGTCAAACCTTAGAAACACACATTTCATTGGATACTCAAATCCAAGTGAGCTACATTATGAACAAGCTAAGACCATCATTACCTTGAGAAGTGAAAAAGAGGTCGATAACAAGATAATGCAACCGGTAGAAATACCGAAGAATGAGCCACTGTCTCAAGAAAATGATGAACCGGTTATGATTCAAGAGCCACAATAGCAAAAGGATAAACAGACTAAGTCATTTGAGCCTCTAGTTCCGTTCCCATCTAGACTTTGGAATCCAACTATTCCCATGAAATATCAAGAGGTGTTAGATGTGCTTCAAAAGGTTACTGTCAATATTCCTCTGCTTAATGTCATTAGACAAATTCCATCATATGCTAAATATCTCAAGGACTTGTGCACTGTAAGGAGGAAATTAAATGTGCACAAAAAGACCTTCCTTACTAAGAAAGTGAGCGCTATCATTCAACAAAGGGTTGTACCCAAACACAAAGACTCGGGAAGTCCCACTATTCCTTATATTATTGAAAATTTTCAAATTGAGCATGCTTTACTAGATTTGGGTGCAAGTGTCAACTTAGTACCTTATTCAGTTTATAAACAAATGGGGTTAGGCGAGCTTAAACCAACCATGATTACACTCCAACTCGCTGACTACTCTATTAAGGTACCAAGGGGAATTTTAGAAGACGTGCTAGTCCAAGAAGAGAAATTCTACTTCCCTGTAAATTTTATTATACTAGACACTGAACCATGTGTAAATGCTAGTGCTCAAATTCCCATCATTTTAGGCCGCCCATTCCTAGCAATTTCAAATGCAATCATAAATTGCAGGAATGGAATGATGAACTTATCTTTTGGTAACATGACTTTAGAGCTAAATATTTTCAATCTATGTAAGCAGCCCATTGATAATAATGAGATCCATGAGCTGAATTTCATGGACTACTTGATAGAAGAAGAGGAATTGATTCAAATCATTGGAGACTTGAAAAATTCTGATTTAAAAAAAGTGTTTACTGAAATTTGTGATGATAATAAGAGCACTACCACCCAGGACATTGGTATGTACCAATGGAGATCGCGCACTCAAATCCTATCTATCAAGGACTCACGACCTTTGCCATCACCAACCAATGTTCTAAAGCTTGATTTAAAACCACTACCAAATGAGCTTAAGTATATATACTTAGGTGAAAATAAAACTTATCCTGTGGTGATCTCTTCATTTTTAGAGAAGGATCAAGAGATTAAATTGTTAAAAGTTCTAAGGGACCACAAAGGAGCCTTGGGCTGGACCATTTCTGACATCAAGGGTATAAGCCCTTCCATATGCACCCATCGGATCCACCTCGATGAGGACGCCAAACCAATTAGACAACCTCAAAGGCGTCTCAATCCAACATGATGAAAGTTGTAAAAAATGAGGTGACCAAATTATTGGATGTGAGAATCATCTACCCAATATCCAATAGTGTTTGGGTGAGTCCAACTCAAGTAGTCCCAAAGAAATTCGGAATAACTATTGTGCAAAATTCTAATAATGAACTCATACCAATACGTGTCACCACTGGTTGGCGTGTTTGCATTGACTATAAAAAATTGAACCAGGTCACAAAGAAGGACCATTTCCCTCTACCATTCATTGATCAAGTTTTAGAGAGGGTAGCAGGTCACTCCTTCTATAGTTTTCTTGATGGATATTCTGGATATAACCAAATAGAGATAGCCCTAAAAAATCAAGAGAAAATCACGTTCACTTGTCCATTTGACATGTTTGCTTTCAAACGAATGCCATTTGGATTGTGTAACGCCCCAGCAACTTTTCAACGGTATATGTTAAGTATTTTTTCAAATATGGTTGGAAAGTTTCTTGAGGTTTTCATGAACGACTTCTCTGTAATTGGGAGTAGTTTTGAAGAATGTCTCAACAATTTATCTCTTGTCTTGTCTAGGTGTGAAGAGAAATACCTTGTCTTAAATTGGGAGAAATGACATTTCATGGTTCAAAAGGAAATTGTTTTGGGCTATGTTATCTCCAAAAATGGAATCGAGGTAGATCGCTCAAAACTCGACATTATAGCTAATCTACCTATCCCCCGGACTGTTAGAGATATTAGATCACTTATAGGGCATGCTGGTTTTTATAGAAGATTCATCAAAGACTTTAGTGTCATTACTAGACCCTTGACTAATCTTCTTCAAAAGGATGTTCCATTTAAGTGGACAGATGAGTGTGCAAGTGTCTTTAATAAAATTAAAGCATCCCTTACCACTGCACCTATCATGCGTCCACCAGTTTGGATACTTCCTTTCAAACTATTGTGCGATGCAAATGATTATGCCATAGGAGCTGTTTTGGGCCAAAGGAAAGATAAACGGCCCTATGTTATTCACTATGCGAGTAGAACTTTAAACCCGGCCCAAGTGAACTACTCAACAACTAAAAAAGAGTTACTTGCAGTAGTTTTTGTTTTGGATAAGTTTAGATCCTACTTGTTGGGATTCAAAGTGGTCATTTCCACGGACCACTCGGCTTTGAAATATTTACTATCTAAGAAGGATGCAAAGTCGAGACTTTTGAGATGGATCCTCCTACTCCAAGAATTTGACTTAGAGATAAAAGATAAGAAAGGAGTAGAAAACGTAGTGGTCGATCACCTTTCTAGATTGGTGTTAAATGATTCCACTGAGGAGATGCATATCCAGGACACTTTTCCTCATGAACAATTATTTGCGATCTCCAAATTGCCTTGGTATGCGGATATTGTGAACTATCTTATAACGGAAAAAATGTCATATCATTGGAAGTCACAAGATAGGAAGCGTTTTGAAATCAAGGTTAAGAACTTCTTCTAGGATGACCCATATTTATATAAATATAGGACTGATCAGATTTTTAGACGTTGTGTCCCAGAAGATGAAGTTCAGAGTGTTATTTCCTTTTGTCACATGGAAACATGTGGTGGCCATTGTTCTACTAAGAAAACCACTATAAAAATCTTACAGTGTAGTTTTTACTATCCCACCATGTTTAAAGACACTCATACTTTCTATGTTGCTTGTCATAGATGTCAAAAATTAGAAAAAGTGTCCCAACACAACATGATGTCTTTATCCCCAATTCTACCATTGGAGATTTTTGATTGTTGGGGTATTGATTTTATGGGCCCATTTCCATCTTCTTTTGAATTTCTTTATATATTGGTTAGTGTGGACTATGTTTCAAAGTGGATTGAGGCAGTTCCAAGTAGGATCAATGACAACAAAGTGGTCATATGATTCCTCAAGAAAAATATTTTTTCTAGATTTGAAACTCCAAAGGCCATCATTAGTGATGGCAGGTCTCACTTTTGCAATAGGACATTTGAGGCTTTGATGAAGAAATATGGCATCAAGTATAAAGTGAGCACCCCATACCACCCACAAACAAGTGGGCAAGCTGAGATTTGTAATCAGGAAATCAAATATATTTTAGAGAAAACTATAAGGCCAGATAGGAAGGATTGGTCCCTCAGACTATCCAACGCTTTATGGGCTCATAGGACTACTTATAAGACCCCGATTGGAACGTCTCCATACAGATTGGTGTATGGAAAGGCTTGCCACTTGCCTGTGAAATTAGAACATAAAGCCTACTGGGCAATAAAGAAATTAAACTTTGATATGGACCAAGCAAGTGAATAAAGGAAATTAGAGTTGAATGAATTAGAGGAGTTGAGGAGAGATTCCTATGAAAATTCTAAAATCTATAAAGAGAGGACCAAAGCTTTTTATGACAAAAATATCCTGAGAAAGAATTTTGAACCTTAGCAAAAGGTCCTATTGTACAATTCTCGTCTCCAGTTCTTTCTAGGAAAGTTAAGATCAAGATGGACAGGCCCCTTCATTGTGAAGAATGTTTATACTCATGGGGTATTAAAACTGAGAATCCACGTAATGACAATGTTACAAGGTTAATGGTCAGAGATTGAAGCCTTATGTGGAAAACTTTCATTTGGGAGAGGAGTCATTCCCTCTTCATGAGCCAGAATATTCAGATTGATACTCCTAGTCTGATAGAGCATTTCTGTAGGATTAGTATCATATTCAATTCTTTTTAGTGTCATATAGCAGGTGAGTTTTTCATGGTAGGTACTATCCACCCTTTCTTTTATTTTTATTGTTCTCTGCATTACATTATCATTACATTGGGGACAATGTAAATTTTAGGTTGGGGGGTGTGGATAGTCATCCATGTGAAGGTTTTTTTTTAAAAATCAAGTGTGATTTTAAACCAGGTATGATTCAATTGATTCCTAGATTTCATGGCTTAGATTCTAAAAGCCCCTACTTGCACCTCAAAGACTTTGAAGAAGTAATTGCAACGTTACAAGCAAACAATGGCAATAAGGATATACTTAAGCTTAGGTTATTCTCATTTTCTCTAAAGGATCGGGCCAAAGCATGGCTCAACTCTCTAACACCTAATACCATCACTTCATGGCAAGCCTTAAGTAGAGAGTTTTTTTAAAAGTTCTTTCCCGAGCACAAAACAAATGCACTAAAACAAGAAACCATGTCATTCTCCCAAAATGGGAATGAACTATTTTTTCAAGCTTGGGAGCGCTTCAAAGACATTCTAATTACTTATCCACATCATGAGTATGAACCATAACACGTGATTGATGCTTTCTGAAAGGGGCTTACCATAGATACTCGTCAGTTCATAAAGATGTGTGTGGTGGAACCTTTCTTGACAAAGATCATAATGAGGCTTCGAATTTTCTAGATATGTTAGCAGAGAATACGCAGACATAAGATGTCTCTGCTAAATCAGATCAAATTAGACCCATTCCTAGAGAGAAAGCAGGAATGTATGTCTTAAGAGAGGAAGAGACCTTAATGCAAAATTCGCTGCATTGGTTAGAAATGTCGAAGCCTTGGAAATTAGGAAGGTTAATATGGTTAAAGCAAACACTTCCTTAGGTAATTTTTGTACCATTTGTGGTGGTACAGACCATGACACAAAGGATTGTCCAATAATCTCAGTTGTACAAAATATCACGCATGAGCATGATCAAGCAAATACTCCAAATAATTACCAAAGGTCAGTTATGCAACCAATGGGAAACACGTATAATCCAAATTGGCGTAACCATCTTAATCTTAGTTAGAGGAATGGACCACAAATTAATGCACCTCAAATGTCTCCACAAAACAACTTCTTTAGGGCACCTAACAATGCACCATATGTGCCCCCGCCAAAGCAATCATCTGTGGAGGATGCATTGACCACATTCATGAACTCTCAACTCAAATGAATCAGTCTCTAATCCAATCAAATTAGGAATTAAAGACAGCTGTGGTTAGGATTGAGACTCAACTAAATGCTAAGGAAAAAGGCACTCTTCCTTCTCAATCTGTGTCAAACCCTCAAAACACACATTTCATTGGAGACTCAAATCCAAGTGAGCTACATCATGAACAAGCTAAGGCCATCATTACCTTGAGAAGTGGAAAAGAGGTCGATAACAAGATAATGTAACCAGTAGAAATACCGGAGGATGAGCCACTGTCTCAAAAAAATGATAAACCGACTATGGTTTAAGAGCCGCAACAGCAAAAGGATAAACGGACTAAGTCATATGAGCCTTCAGTTCTGTTCCCATCTAGACTTCGGAATTCAACTATCCCTATGAAATATTAAGAGGTGTTGGATGTGCTCCAAAAGGTTACTGTCAATATTCCTCTACTTGATATCATTAAACAAATTTCATCATATGCTAAATATCTCAAGGACTTGTGCACTGTAAAGAGGAAATTAAATATGCACAAAAAGGCCTTCCTTACTGAGAAAGTGAGTGTTATCATTCAACGAAGGGTTGTACCCAAATACAAAGATCCGAAAAGTCCCACTATTCCTTGTATTATTAGAAATTTTTGAATTGAGCATGCTTTGCTAGATTTGGGTACAAGTGTCAACTTAGTACCTTATTCAGTTTATAAACAAATAGGGTTAGACGTGCTTAAACCAACCACGATTACACTCCAACTCGCTAACTGCTCTATTAAGGTACCAACGGAAATTTTAGAGGACTTGCTAGTCCAAGTGGAGAAATTCTACTTCCCCGTAGATTTTATTGTACTAGACACTGAACCATGTGTAAATGCTAGCGCTCAAGTTCCCATTATTTTAGGCCTCCCATTCTTAGTAACTTCAAATGCAATCATAAATTGCATGAATGGAGTGATAAACTTATCTTTTGGTAACATGACTCTAGAGCTAAATATTTTCAATCTATGTAAGCAGCTCATTAATAATAATGAGATCCATGAGCTGAATTTCATGGACTGCTTGATAGAAGAAGAGGAATTGGAACCTAGTCTGATTGAGAAATTGATTCAAGTCATTGGGGACTTGAAAAATTCTGATTTAGAAAAAGTGTTTGCTGAAATTTTCGATGATAATGAGAGCACTACCATCCAGGACATTGGTATGTACCAATGGAGACTGCGCACTCAAATCCTATCTATCGAGGACTCACTACCTCACCATCACTAACCAATGTTCCAAAGCTTAATTTAAAACCACTACTAAATGAACTTAAGTATGCATACTTAGGTAAAAATAAAACTTATCCTGTGGTGATCTCTTCATTTTTAGAGAAGGATCAAGAGATTAAATTGTTGAAAGTTCTAAGGGACCACAAAGGAGTCTTGGGTTGAACCATTTCTGACATCAAGGGTATAAGCCCTTCCATATGCACTCATCGGATCCACCTTGATGATGACGCCAAATTAATTAGACAACCTCAAAGGTGTCTCAATCCAAACATGATGGAAGTTGTAAAAAATAAAGTTGGAGTTTCAAATCTAGAAAAAATATTTTCCTTGTAGAAATTTAGGAATCAAGTTAGACTAGTGTCACGGAGCACCTAAGGATATTGGATCATAACTATTCTAAATTTTGATTAGGTCTCTGAACTCAAGGATGTAATGGATTAGAAAATTGAGATTCTAATTAACTTCAGACTTAGGGCAAGTATTATTTTGTTTTGGAATTCATATGATGAATGGAGGCATAATTGTATAAATTTTTGAGTGTTGAACTATTTTTCATGTTTTCAATATTTGTGGGTAACATTTCTGAAAACCCTCACGAAACTATAACTTGTCCACTAGGGGAAACCTAGGGGTTTAAAGGCTTGTTGCATATGCTAAATGCAATCAAAATTGCCTTCGAAAGTGGTGTAGTTAGAATTTTATTTTTATTTTAATTTTGTTTCTAGAATTAATTTTATTGTTATTTTTATTTTTCTTCGCTTAATTTGCTCAGGACTAGCAAAATACTGGTTGGGGGTGTGTTGAGACTCAAATATTGCATAATTTTCCCCATTTACATCTTGGTTTTATGAACATGAATCAGCTTAATATTCTAATTTACTCATGTATATGTTGCAAGGTAAATTTAAGAGCTTAGATTGAAAAATGGTGCTTAAAAGCATGGATTTGATACTCAAGAATCACCAAGACAAGGGATGGATCTTAGGAGACCAAGATTGAAGAATTCACATGCCAAAGATCCAAGAAAATCAATTGAGGAATGAAAAGATCGAAGATTTGAAATTAAGAATCCTGAAATCGGCCTGAAAAGTGTATTATGAAGCTTTGAGGTCTATTTTGGAAAACTACACAGCAGGAAATCTATTTTAAACAAACTGTGCATCGAAAAGTCTATTTTGAAAAAATACGTATATTTGATGCAGTTTATAGGATTTTTCAACTTTGTACGCAAATTGGAGTTCCCTACTTATAAATAGGGCTTCCTAGGGAATTCCTAAACATCATTCAAAGCATTCCAAAGTAAGAATTAGGGTTTTTAAAGAGTTTTTAATTTTATTAAAGTTCTATAAGTTATTTTTTTTAGATCTTTTCTATTTGCATTTATTTCTTTCTTCTTGTTTTTTTATTTCTGCAATTTAATTATGTTTTTCTAAGTTCCTTCTAGCCCAGGCTAGAAGGGAAGCACATGGGTTTAATAATTCTTTAAGATTATGATGATTGATTGTTTTAATGATGAGAAGAATGGTGTATGCATGTTATCTATTATTTAGGTTTTATTTTTTATCCTCTTGTGAGATCCATATATTTCCATCATATGAGATCTACATTGATGGATAGGCTTACCCTAGATCAATTAGATTTCCTAGATAGGAGAGGTTCTCAACCTGTTATATTTCTTTGATTTTCATTATCTCATTGATATTGAATTTTTAAAATCACTGACGCTTGACAATATATATCAATGGTGCAAATCTATGAATTTTTTAATATTTTATATCACTTATTAAAATATTTAAATTATTTTATTTTTTGATTAGGCTGACCATAGTACTCAGATCCTAATTGTGTTATCCAAGTCATCATGATTAATTTTGGAACATTAACCTATGTGTGGAACTTTGAAGCTTGGGTGTTATTTTATTCAGTTGAATTACATCCATTCAAAAATCTCAAAATCAAATCATTAGTTTAGTTTTTATTACTTAGTTTGTTTTGCATTTGATTTTTTTTCTTCTCACAATTCATCTCCCTGTGGGATCGACCTTGTATTCACGGAATACTACTTACGAACCTCTACACTTAGAGGCAAGCAATCAAAGACTAAGATAAGCTAACTTGTGGAATAAGTAGCTTATCTTAAGCAACTTAAGAACCAAATACCCCCTAAATGGGTGGTGGGTCAGGCTTGGGTTAGAAAATGCGGGCTTGAGTATGGTATTGTTAGATCCGATTAGGTGCAATTGGGCCAACCCAGTTACAATCAAATGAGATGGTGAAGGCTACAAGGTAATAGTTTGTGGTGGGTTTGGGCCATAATTTAGATCCCTACAGTAAATAGGTTGGGCTCGAGTTTTACCCTAACTTGGGCCAAACCTGAGTCATTGCCACCCCTAAAAGCACCTCACCAGTACAAGAGAAGGTCCACCTTGTGTGATCTAGACCATTGATGCAATGGTTTCACAATGGATGGAGGTTGCCCTATTAGTCTCCCACATTTGAACGTCATTATTCAATGTGAACATGTTAAGGACAACATGGCAATGGTCCTCAAAAGGGGGCCAAAGATAAGATGGATATGATCCTCCCCTCTTACATGTTTTTGGGCATCCCTCATCTACTATGGGAACTATCATATCAACAACCTTAATCATGGCCATGGCCCCACATTGGTAGGACTCTATAATGTTTTGGTCCCCATCAAGACTAGATAAGTCTTGTCCATTTGGCATATATAACTCTTAGTATTTCTTTTCTTAGTGGTAGAGAGTATGGCATGTGCAATGCATATGGAGAGAGTATGATTAGAGTTGGACATTGAGTCGAGTCGGACCTAGGTAAGGTTGACCCGACTTGACCTAGTTTTGAAATAGACCTGACCCAAACTCGACCCGACTCAGTACCAAGTCTAGCATGTTTGACCTGATCTGAAGCTGGGTCTAACCTGGACTTATCTGGACCGAGTCCGACCCAATCACAAGTACCGAGTTGGGTCGAGTCAACACCAAGTTGGGTTGGGTGCAATAGGTATACGTTGTTTGAAATCACAACTCAAAACCTAGGTACAACTACTAGAATTGAAGCCTCTCCATCAGCTACATGGTATCTCAGATCTGAATGGTCAAATCTAGTTTTTTTTTTTTTTTTTTTTAAATGTTCGAGTCAAGTTTCAGATCGAGTTTAGTCAATACCGAGTTGGATTTCGATTGAGTCGGGTCGAGTTACTGGGTGACCCGAACTCAACTCGTTTTGAGTTGGAATTGGATGAAGTCTACGTAGTTCGGATTGACTCACCCACTTGGTTCGGGTCGAGTCAAGTCTAAATGAGTGAAATGAGTCAAGTCTGTCGAGTCAAGTTGTCCCATGCCCAACTCTAAGTAGGATAGAGAGGAAAGTCCTCCAACTATGGATGACCCATCTTCATATTTTCTATGTTGGGCCTACTCAAACTTTAGATTTATTTTGTGACATTCTAACATAAGCTAGGACAGATTGTGGCCATTGCATTTTAGGTTTGGTTTGATTTTTAATGTTAACCACAAATACATTATAAATTTGTAATTATCACCTTTTTAGCCTTTTGATACTGAGGGTGTATTTTTGGGTTGAAAACTGGTCAATTTGAGGACCACACCATGATGTATGTGACATATTTGTATCATTCATATGTTTTACTAAAATATTTTGAGGCATGAGCTGAAAAAGAAATTAAATCCAACACTCAAGTGGGCCACACTGAAGGAAACATTGTCCTTAAAATGTTCACCATTGAAAGTTATTTTCTTCATCAAGCCTACATTGATGTTTATTTGTCATCTAACCTACTCATAAGGTCACACAAACGTGAATAAGTGGAAAACACGTATCAGCTTGATCCAAAACCTCTAAATTCCCTAAGAAGTATTAAACGATGGGCATTTGATTCATCACAAGTTATGTGGTGTGATTGGCCTGAACTCTAGATCTATCTCATTTTTTGGGTCATGCCCTAAATTCAGTTAGTATAATGGATAAATAGTATGGATAAGCCACATACATCACAGTGGGCCCACATTCATTTCGCAACTATTCAAAATTTTTGCATTCAAAAGGTAGGCTGTCAACAATTTTTACAATTTTATTGCAAATTTAATTTAATATTAACAGGAAACTTATTTAAGATTTTAGCCAGTTCATCATATAATAACATATTTAAAATATCCAAAATCATTTATTAATTTGTGATAATAATATTAATTTTTTATTTTTTAGTGAGAGTTTCTTTATGATATACCTGAAGAAACCTCGTACTTTAAAAAATCTCCCCAAAAATTCCCAATAACAGGATTTGAACCTGAGTTCATGAGGCAGGTCAAACTCCTGTAAAGAAAAATGGACGGTTAGAAGTCAACATGTGTGGCATGCTCAATTAGTGTGCTAACCTAATTTTTTATGGCATGTTTTAAAGTGCGCATTACCTGATGAATGGCCCCCAACTATGACACGTGTGCCACTCTCACATGAGAGTCGCCCTCACCTTTCCATTTTCGAAGCTGATGTCACTATCAGCTTCCGTGCAATGCACGAGCAAAAGCTTACGAATTTAGAGGGTTTCTAGAAATCTGGACGAGAGTTTAAAGCGATTCGCGCTAACACAGATACTGAAGAGGTGAATCGCGGCAGACGTTGCTACGAGGCACATGTGTGGGATCCGCAGCATGCGCCACGTGGAAATATCTCGTACCAATCTACTTGTGAAGTGGACCACACGCATCGACGATTTATTTCCTAAGTCTCCATTTTCTTAGATCTAGTGGGACCCACCTGACAGGTGGATAGACCTGACTTATGGGTCCAGCATGGCCCACCTAATTATTGGTCCCGATGTCGCACGAATGTAGTAATTTGGCACGTGTGTTCGATTCAACTTTTATGTATCTTCTTGCGTGAATGGCCGTGCTATTCCAAATTTAAGAACCTTCTTTAATTGTAACGACAGCGGATTTGGTCCGACCCCGGACCCACCAAGATGGTGCGGCCCTTACCGTGGGGCCCACTTTGATGTATGTATTCTATATTTACACTCTCCATCCATTCTTTCACATCATTTTACAGCATGAGCCTCAAAAAATGAAGCAGATCCAATTATTAGGTGGGCCATACCATTCGAAACAGTGATTATTGACTATTAATAGTCCATTTTTTTTAATATCAAGATGATATTTTTTTTTTGCCCTTCATCCAGATTTATGTAATATTATCAGCATGTTGGATTTAGATTAAACATTATAGAAACATTGCAGTGGGCTCTAGGAAGTTTTTAATGGTAGAAAGTTCAATCAACACTGTTTACTAAAGTATGGTCCACCTGAGATTTGGATATTATTCATTTTTTGGATTATACCATTAAATGATCTTTAAAAACTGATGGACGGAATGGATATATAATAAATACATCAAGGTAGGCCCCACGGAAAGGGTCTCACCGTCTTGGGTGAGGCCGGTGCCGCACCTAATCCACTCCCGTTTGTGACCAGTAAATATGATACGAGTAGATTGATTATACCCACGCCTTCATTGATATATACACCCATTTTTCTGTTCTTTTGGTATCACAGTAGTACAACTTTGTACCATCATGTTAACAAAAGTAAAAGACAGATTGTTCGCCGCGCACCTGCCAACTTGGTATCCAGGCCACTCATTGTACGGGCCAACGGTGAAAATTCATTGATTGGCCCAAAAACCATGCTGGTCCACACATCAAGCGACTCTCGACGTTGTACTACTATTACAAGTGCATGATAGCGGATCTTACATGGTCCATCCTCTCATGATGGGCACATTGACTTTGTAGATCTTGAGTGGGCCTATCATGAAATGATGGGCCATTTGAGGAAAATATTCTATTAGTACATCCAACCTAATCTTCAAGGCACCACACCCAACGAACGGCATGGATCTTTCACACGTATAGAACATTGTCACATGTGCCACGAATCCCCTGCTAAATTGTCTTAAGCACATATCTGTAATATATAATCATGATTTCCTTTTCATTAGTCACTAACAGCCCTCCAGAGAAATCATTTTTCTTCCATCTTCTCTACCATGTATTCTCTTCTCGGCTCTCATTGTGTGGTTTTAGCTACTGTCATGGTGGTCTCCGGCACTGTCATTCTCTTGGCGTTACGTCGGCAAAAGGCAATCTCCACCACCCAATTCGCCATAGATCGAAATTCCAAAGATAAATCACACGATCTACGTTCTTGTATCTCTTCTGGTAAGTGCTTTTTCATGGTTTTTCGGTTTTAAGACTCTGACAAATGACTCGTCTGAGTCGACTCGGACTTGGTTGGCTGTGATACAGTTCAACACTGCAAGTCATAAATGAAGATAGGGGTGACTTGGAACGGCTAGGTTGAGTAACCCTCTCAAGACCGAGTTATTACAGAATTGGACGAGTCACTCCGACTCGGGACCGAACGAGTTGGTCTGAGTCGCCGAGTCATAGAACCATGCATATAACATCCCCGTCTGGTATTTGGTTTTTTTTTTCTCAATTTTCATCACTTTGTTTTTATAGATGATAAGAGAAGAGAGAAAACGAAGCCAAAGAAGAAAAAGGTGCGATTTGCGGATGTTGTGGTTGAGTCGAGCATTGATGATAATAATTCAACTTGATATTACAGCGCCGGTTGAATCCCCGGCGGCCTTGTGTAATGGAAGTCTTGATGAGCGATTACGACGAATGGCCTGTTAATAACTCATGTTAATATGTAAAATGCTACTTTCACTAGCTAATTGTACTTATATCTACTATACATGTTGTAAGCAACGTTTGGCCAATTTCACCGGATGGCATGGTGACTTTGCCAATGCAAATGTCTATGGTGACCCGATGTGATGGATTTTGATTGGACCATATGTCACTCTAAAAGATAATTTAGATACATACTCCACTTACAGTGTGTTTGGTCTGCGAAATTAAATGGTATTGAATTGTATTAGATGGGATTAACATCATTATTACATAATGATTGCATGTATGAAAAAATCATCGTATTATAGCCATTCAATCCCATGTTTGGAATAAAAATTTTCTATGGGAAAATACCAGATTAAGCAAAATTATGTTTGGTAGAGCAAGAAATTATAATCAATGGACCAAATTCAAAATGGATGACATTTACTTGTACACATACATAACCATAATGTCATGTGTAAACAGTTTATATAAATGGATGGCATGGATAAACGCATGCATCAATGTGGGGCCTATATGTGTAGTGGATTTCAAAATTTACGAAAATCCTGCATGGGACCAAATGCAATTCTACAATACTAAATGCAATTCCATTCTACCTAATCCCAACCTTTCCTATCCTCTCCAAATGTTTGGATGGAATTGCATAAGATCAAATGCAATTATATCCCACCTAATCCCATCTAATGCCCCAGGCCAAACGCCCCCTTAACAACTTTCAAATATGCTTTGTGTGAGACTCATTTTTTACAGCGGTAGCATAATCAAATCCTGCCATATTAGTTCATCATAGATGCTGGTGTTTGTTGGGAAAAAAAATATGACAAGTCCTTGAGTCGGCTTGAGAGTCAGAAAAGTCAGTGAAGCGATGGCTCGGACTCGTCGGGCGTCGAGTCCGAGTAAAGCCCAAAGTCCATAAAATGCTGGATAGAGAGACGTAACTCAGATTGTGAGGCGTTTAGCCCGACCGTGGCCTGAATGTCCTGGGCTATAAAGCGAAACCCCTAAGGAAGGAAGTGCACCTAAATGTTCAATCAAAAACATCACAGAGGAAAGCCTAAACCGACCTATGATCAGTCGGCCCTAGAGCTGCCCGAACTTTAGTCCGACCCATAAATTGAGTTGGCCAATAGAGTGGGTGGAGATTAACTGTAAAACTTATCTCAGCATGACCGTGTTGAAGAGATAAGAGTCAGCCGAGCTATATCGCTCCATATCCGAAAGTTACCTAGTAAAACTCTAGATCTCTATTTAAGATTTTCGGGAGATAAGGCTAAGATTTTAGATATGGAGCAATATAGCTTTCGGATTTTCGAGAGATAAGGCTAAGATTTTCGGAAGATAAAGCTAAGTTACCTAGTAAAACTCTAGATCTCTCAATCCAGGAATACGAAGGATTACGGATTCCAGGAGATTGAGAGCTACTCTAATTGCGAAAGCCCTGTAAGGTACAATACCATTATAAATATAAAGACCTTTATTCTAAGACCCTGATTCTAAGTTAAGCATCGGAGGTCCCCTGGTAAAGCCAGGGTTACCTTTCTCCTTCTTCCTGTACAGGTCCAAGGACCACAAAAGGGGGCGAGCCGAAAACAATATTAACAATGTTAGTAGGGTCATCATGCAATTTATATTCAATTTCACCTCCACAATTAGTCATGTAAGGAGCAAAACCGATATGGAAAATGAGATATTTGTGGCTCTTCAACCAAAATACATTTTACTCCTTTCTTTTAAAAAAATAAAAATAATGTGAGACATCCAATGAGTTGTCAATACATGCTAGGATCCCCGAAGGAGAGCACATTGATCTTATATCCGTGCAAATTCTTTCCCATAGGAAAAGCAGCGGGTTGATTATCCAAGTAACCGCGATCCTTAAGACATGGAGGGCATATCTGTGCTAATTTAAGAAAATGCATCTCAATGCCTAAGAAGTTACAATACCTCAAAAATTTTCATGCTCATGCATGACATAAGTGCTTATTCTCAATTCTAACTTTTTATTTTTTATTATTTTTATTCTTTTACACACCCCCACACACTCACGTCCCAGTGGAATTTCACCACCCAATGGGTACTTGAACCTTTGACCGGGTCTTGAAACTCTAGAAAGCCTACCACCGAAACTCTTATCAAAAAGTGACACTGGGACTTGGGTCCACGTACCCTCAAACACCACGTATTGACCTTTGAGGGTCTTTACATCATTATTATATACTTGATTCTGAATGAAAGGAAAAAAACTAAATATCAGCTTGATCTAAAAATTTTATGGCCTACAAATGATATTCAATGGTCATTAAACACTGTTTTATGTGGTGTGGTACACCTATAACTTGTATCTGCTTCATTTTTGGGACCACGGCCTACAACAATCTGAAAAAACAGACAAACGGCGTGGATATACCATGCATACATCGAGGTGGCCCCCCTACGGTTAGGGTCTCACCCAAGTTGGCACTCCCATGGCTACTCATGCTCTATACAATCCGGATGGCGCCGAATAAGTACCATCACATGTTTCGTATAATTTATTTTTTATTTCACAATATAGATTTTTCATTTTCATTTTTATTTTTAATTTTTTAATATTGATCACCTGTAGCTGGTGGACCGCCCCATACGAAACTATGAATGGTTTAAATGTGACCTGCAGATGGTCTAATTACAGCATAGTCACGTGGCCCTCCTGATGAGAGGTCCGGCCTGATTTTTGCACCAGCCAATCTTGATCGTGAGGTCTACCTTCTGCACGGATGGGATGTCCAACACCCTACAAACTAGCACGTGAGACGGGTTGTATGTTACGCTGGTAGCAGGTGATCGTTCTGCTCATCTCTCACGTTTCAGGCAGGTTGAGCCGGTCTCGTTCAAGCCCGCGGGCCTAATGACCTGAGTCGCTGCCCAGCCCAGATCTGGCAGACCCGTTAAAATGGATTGCGATAATTTCATGACCTGCCTGAAAAAATAAAAAATAAAATTTAACCTCACGTGGATGATGCGCACGTGCATGATATCCTAGCCAGTCATCAGGCCCTGTCCACTGCGAAGATTACAGCCATACGTTTTACATCCAACGGTCGGTCGTCTAGTCGTATCTAATAATATGTTTGTGCATGCGTCGCCTACTATCAAACACGCGTGCGGGACGTGAGAGCATATGCATGTGGCATTTCCCAACCGTGTTTGGGTGTGGGCAGATCTAGATGTCACCAAGTTCTATGCCCCTAATGTATGTGTTATATTCGCGCCGTCCATTCATTTTTGAGGGATCATTTTAAGTTATGGGCCCAAAAATAACGCTGATTCAAATCTTAGGTGTACCACATCACATAAAGCACTGGACCGTTGAAACCTTCTTAGGGCCACCATGATGTTTATTTGCCGTCAAACGTGATGATGGGAAAACACAAATATCAGCTAGATCCAAAGTGGCCCCAAGGTCCGGGAGAGGGGAAAAAAAAAAACACGTGTGAAGTTGAGGAGGATATAGGAATGGATTAAAAATCAATCTGAGGGTACTTCCGTCTTTTACGAGAATGGCGGAGGTTTTTGCCGCAAAACGCACCTAAACGGCTTGGATTTACCCAGAGCGGATTTGGTCCGGTCCGGGCAACACGATCGTGAGGCCCACCTTGATATATGTGTTGTATATCCACACCGTCTATACGTTTTTCCAGCTCATTTTACAAAGCGGGCCCAAAAAAAAAAGCAGATCCAACTCTCAGGTGGACCACAACACAGGAATCAGTGGTGACCGAACGCCCACCATTAAAAACTTTCTAGGCCCACCGTAAATTTTTTAAAAATTTTCCATCCAACCTGTCCATGAAAGTCACCGAGCCTGGATGAAGGTAAAACACAAATATTAGCTCGATTCAAAACTTTTGTGGCCCACGAGAAGTTTTTAACGGTGAATCACCACTGTTCGTTTCCTACGGTGTGTTACACTTGAGATTTGGATTTACCTTTTTTTTTTTCTCAAAATGAGTGATGGCCAGCATAGATATCAAATGAGTCCGGATCCTCTGTTATCAGGTCAATAGAGAATTCCTGATACCCTAATTCCCATTGGTCCACGTCACCACTCATTAAAAAAATAAAAATAAATAAAAAACGGTTTCGGACGCCAAACCATTAGGGTAACAGGAATTCTCTGTTGACATGATAACAGAGGATCCTGACTCATATCAAATACACACAAAGGTGGGCCCCACGGTCCCGGCCTGACCAAACTCGGTGTTACCACGACCTGACCGAAGCCCCTCCCTAATTTACCCCCGCTTCCTCTCACCTCAAACCCTACTCTGTGTCTCTCTGTCTCGATCACACACTCACCCTCTCTCTCGGCTCTCGACCAAACGCGAAGAAGAAGAGGAAGATAGTAAGGTTTTTATTTTATTTATTTTGTTTATATGGATTTTTATTTCTTTTATTCCTCTGATTTTGGGGTTACGTCCCATCCATCTTGGACCCATCATAACCCTTCTATCAGTTACCATCAAATAGATGGTTACGATGCATTTGAGGGATTAAATGATCCCATATGTGGTCTGGAAATAGACGGTTAAGAAAAGGAATAGGGCAATCGTCCAGGCTGAAACTGGAAGAAGGACAGAAATCGGTATGCTAGGATCTCCTTATTTTGAAATTTTTTATTTTTTGGAATAGTGTATTCATGATGCGGCCCACCAAATTAACGGTATGGATCAACGAACCATGGGGCCAACTTCGACATGTATAATCGGTCATGTGATGAATGCATATACGGTGGGGCCCATAGATCAACTGTTGATTAAGCCCCCACGTTATGGGCCGCCTATCTCGACTGTCTATTATACTCCAACCGAATGGTCCTAACAATCAACGAATGGAACTATCTTCTGTCGACTATCTTATCAATCTATTACCATTTGTTTTTTAATGGAGCCTACGAAGAGTGGGTTTGGTCAAATGAATGGTGAAAAGTGGGTCAGGCCAAATGGACGGTATGGATTAATGATATGGATTGATGGGGACATACCTTCAATTAACTTGTTCATTTTAATCAACTTATGTCATAGACTATTACATAGCGCCTGTGAGAGTTTACTGCCCTCATTGCTAATCCCAAGCTTAGATAAAAGAGGGTTGCGTCAGGCTGGCAATAGGCACGAAGCTTTTGCCATAGCTTTCGTTTGGAATCTTGACAATACAATATCAAACTGAAGGGCTATTTTATAGGATAGCTATAAGAGCAGCGTGGCAAAATGAAGAAAGATATAATTAGAAATGAATGTTTTTGAGGGAACTTAGGAGTAGCACCAATAGATAATAGGATGAGAGAAAGTACACTTAGATTGTTTGGTCATGTCCAATGGAGGTCAAGAGTTGTGTTGCTTAGAAGAAGTGAGTTGGTGCAAGTGAAGGTAGTTAGAAAAGACTCGATAACTACGGTCTAATTGAAGTTATGGCCCTTGCTAGTGCAGTGAGCTAATGACGCAGAACAATCAATCCCTTACCCCGAGTGTGCCTTTGCTTCACATATGCCACCCCACTTGAGCTCGGT
This sequence comes from Magnolia sinica, assembly GCF_029962835.1. NCBI lineage: Eukaryota > Viridiplantae > Streptophyta > Magnoliopsida > Magnoliales > Magnoliaceae > Magnolia > Magnolia sinica. The sequence goes on from NC_080573.1 coordinate 121,869,347, forward strand.
GTGAAAATGCCCCTACATTAATCATCTTCGATGAGGAGTCTCGAACACGAGACACCCCATTCTGATACTACTTTTGACGCATGACAACTAACACTTGCTCTAAAAGCTCGAATTGATGGTGTGGCAAATCAATCCCTTTGTCTCATAACCCAAGTCAAACCTTAGGCCGAATCCCCCCCCTGTGGGCCCCACTTCACATGGGTCTCGCCTCACACGAGCCATGTGAGGGCCCTCCTCACATGGGCCACCTATCCTGATTGTGCCCTCGCTTCACATATGCCACTCCACCTGAGTCCGGTGTGAAAATGCCCCTGCATTAGCTTAGTTGTAGTGCATGTTTTACCTACAAAAAAGATGATGCATGTTTTTTAGGTCATTCACAGTCCTAAGAGGACGTTTGTCAAGCAAAGTTGTGACGTTACAAGTTATCCATAGACACGTTATTAAGATTAGTTATCAATGGATATGTTATTGTGACTAGTTGATCTGTTCCTTATTTGTCAAACACCTTGGATAGGGAGCAATGATGAATTGTGGCACATGCGGGCGCTTAATATGGATGGTGGCACATTGATGTGTGCACATTTTTTGAGTGCTTGAAGATTGATGAGGTACTTGTATACATGTGGGGTGCTTAAACTTGGATGGTCCTAGACGTTATACATTTGGAACATCTTATGCACATGCATAGATGAGACCGTGTACATGTGGGGTGCTTAAACTTGGATGGTCTTAGACATGATACATTTGGAACATCTAATGCATGTGCACAGATGAGACTGTTTGTCGTATTCACTAAACTATGACAAGTAATTCCACCACTTAGCAAGGACAACCAACCTTGCTTTAACAGTCATATGTCTTGACTATTTGTTCTCAAGTGCTTGGGTTCTTATGTATAGATAGTTTTGACAAATCATAGACAAGTATTTTTGTCCTAAATACTTGTTAGTGACACACTTTGCTTGAATCTAAACGGCTCATTAATGTTTATCAGCTTCCCAACCCCTATCATGACACATCCTTAGATTTGTGGTACAATAGGAGACACCTACAGTGTTGCCACTCGCATCTAAAGTTATTGGCAAGCATGCTATCAAATACATGTAGCATGAGCATAGAACAAATATCTAGTGGTTCCTATCGGGGAAGAGGGCTATCTCAAAAACTAGAATGGTTAGATGATCTTGTCCATTAACTCTAGGACTTTTGAGGATCACGAATGATGGTTGGAAAATTCCAACCAATGATCAACATCCAGTTGGCAATATCTCTATGATAAGCAATAAAGATCGTATAATGGTTGCTATGATTTGGTTTATGGACCATCAATGGTATTGTTGAACAAATGAGCAATCCAGATCTTCTAGGCATGTTCTCTGAAATAGATGTAGAGTAATTGATATATATACGCTTGTTGATTAACAAGCAATCAGAACAAAAATATTTATTTATGGTTTGTCAACCCTATTTATGCATTAGATTTTAGGAACCGAAAGAGACAAATGATCCAAATGTATGACCGTTAAAGTAAGGATTAGTGGTCTTTACTAAAGAGGTGTAACTACTTGTCGCGAATTCGGTGCACATGAGGAGCACTCCCATTCATGCACATGCATCACATGTTCTAAATGTGTCACGTGCAATTGTTCAAGTTCAAGTACCCTACATGTGCACATGTGCTACCATCAATCTTGAAGCACCAATAAAATGTGGCACATGTGTCAAATGTACACATGCACATGTATCAATGTGCGGCCAATGCCATCTAATATTAAGCATCCCACATGTGCCACAATCCATTTTCAGTCTCTATTGGTGTTTGACAAATAAGGAACGGAACAACTAGTCACGACAACATGTCCATGAACAACTAGTCCCAATAGCATGTCTGTGGATACCCTGATGTGACATAACTTTGCTTGAATCCAGACAACCCCTAAGTGTTTTGCTTTTACCTATTCAATTTCGACCTAAACCTGATCCAAAGCCTGGGTCCATTAAATTTCATGGGTACTTGATCTAGTCGGATTGGGCTTGGGACCTCAAATGTCGTACTGATGTCTACACCCGATCCCCTTAGGTCTGGGTATGGGCACATTGTACACCAAAACCAGCCCAAATCCAATATGTTGATGAACACTGAAGCTCTCACGCATGTGAGACCATATGTATGAGCGACCTCTGACCTACAAACTGGTATACTCCAATCCAGCAAGTGCACTTCGCAATTTCCCTAGTTCCCAATTTTTCTGGCTTCCTCTAGATAAATCGAAATCATTTTAGGAATAATTTCTTTGAACACTTTCATCTCCAAACAAGTTCTATTCCCTCCATCCTTCTTCCAAATCTCATTTCCTACATATGTTTTTGTTTCAGTTTACATCATTATATGTTGAATCCAAGGTTTTGAATACTTTTTTGTTTTAGTAAAGCTCTTGCCTTTTCTTTTTTTTTTTTAACACTCGCACTCACACCCCACACACACCCATGCACTCACACTACAGTGGGATTTCACCACAATGGGCACTCGAACCCATAACCTCATGTTGAAACTCTTGTCAATCCCAACTTTGAATGATTTTGTTCTTCCTATTTCCGAAATTTCTTGATTAAACCCTAGGGGTTTGTGGACCTCAAGCAAGGTTTTTAAGAACAAAACAATCTTAGGTTTCTCATTGGCTTCAATCATATTCTGACATTCCACATGAATTTATTACGCAGGATATTAATTAGTCTTATGGTGCTTTCGGATGCTCGATTGAACTGGATTGCAGTCTGTTCTGTCGTTATAGGGGAAGGAAATGAATAGCAAGCATGGTTTTGTTTTAGTTCGTAATGACAGTTAGACCCTAACTGTGATTCTGTCTGTTACAAGGACTTGAAATGATACTAGTCACAATTTGGGGGTGGTCGCCCCTCATTATAGAGGGAGTTGGGCTGGCCCTATTTGGCCATTACTCCTTAGGGCCTGTTTAGATAGAGCGAACCAGAAGGTGGAAATGGATTACCTAGGTAAAACTAAGCTGATAGATTCCATAGGTAAAACATCTTGCTTTCTGCTTCCCTTCCACCTGTTTGGTTTGCACTTTGCTGGAACATTTGCTCTGGAAATGTATTTTCCTTTCAATTTCATTTCTTTGGATTGTCATACAAAAGTGTGGAAATCCAACCCAAATTGTTATGGTGCTCCACAACAATCATTACATGTACATACAAACCCATACTACACATCAATAATATTTAAATGCCATCCAATCCATTCATTGATGTGCCTCATCAGGATGAAAAAATTACCCAAAAATCACAGTATTCCAAAACCTAGGTGGGCCATAACACATGAAATTAAAGATTTTAGGAATAATTTTATGAAGTGGCCCACCTGAGTGTTGAATCAGCCAGATTTTTGGGATTAAGGCCAAACAAGGGGTGGTGTACCTGATGCATAGGGTGGATTTCACGCAAGTTGTTTCCCACATGTTACAAAAAGTAACCCCAGTAGGTACCTAGGTACGGGAGCGTTTTCCATTTTACAATTGAAGAGATTTAAATGATGTGATGTTGTTTTCATTCCAAAAGGTGGAAAGGAAAACACATTTACATGGTTGGTTTGCACTCCCAATCAGGTGAGACTGTCCCATCAGGGAACACTATTTTCATTGCCATCAAGGATAGCCCTTTTCACCCTACCTAAACAGGCCCTTGTTTATTGAGTTGATATGTTGCACTTCAATGCCTTTGTGAATCCAAAGTACTTTTGTTTGGAGACCAAATGAGGCTTTTCAAAGAAGTTGGGGGAATCCTCTTTTTTTATTAGTTGGATGATCTGTCATCATCCTCTTTCCCTTCTTCCTTTCATAAAATTTTCCAGTTACCCTTGAATTGTGAATCCAAATTCCAAACCCACCTTAACATGCTAGCCACAATTCTGTATTTCCGATTCACTACACTTCAGTTTGCAAGATAAAATGAACTTAAAGATGATTTACACTTTCAATATTCCATTTATAAAATGTGATATCATTAGACGTACACCACTCAGATCTGGTCCAGTGGGAGCAAGTTTGGTAATGTATTTCCCTTCAATCCATATCGTCAAGCCGGTTTTCTCCACACCTCTTCCTGAGATCAATTGCTTCTCTACTGCCAACCCTGTCACAGGCCAATGGATTGAAGGGAAATACATTACCGAACCTGCTCCCACTGGACCAGATCCGAGTGGTGTACGTTATACGGAATGGTGTCATCGCAACAACCTTCATATCGCATGGGATGCTTGCTCTTGTGATGAATGTTATGATGATGGCATGGAAGATGAGTCTAGCAAATCCAATTCCTTCCAAGCACAGCTCCAGTGTCGGTATGAGGCAGGAGACCCTGAAGTCGGTCTTCTTGGTGAATCCTCTGGCAAATTTGACTACTATGTCCTTTACCCTAAGAAAAAACCAACCACTGCTTCTCCTCCCACTTGTAAACCCTCACCTCCTCCTTCAAAACCTCCATCACCGACATCTCCTCCATGTACTGTTTCATGCCCTAAACCACAATCTCCATCACCCAAGCCACCTCAAATCCGGCCACAGCCACTTCTTATGCCATACTACTAAAAGGCCTTGTCCCATCTTCGATGTTCCCACTCTGTCCCTTAAAAGCCTCATCCAATCTCCTCTCCACCTATGGTATGCGCTTATGAGCCAGCAGCTGACCCTCAGTTCCCTGCCACAGGCGATTTTGACCACCCAACAGAGCGTACTCGTCATGTTTGGAAAATTAATGACCCTCTTGGTCTTCAAGCAGATGGTACTCCCAAACATGTCTCTGCTGCTGAAGCAGCTCTTAATTGGCAAGCTGAGAACGTCGCACAGCAGAATCGTGCCTTGCAAAAAATCCTGCACAACCAGCAACAGCTCGCTGCTACTGTTCACAAGCAAAGTCCGGTTATTCCAATGCTTGAAGCTCGTGTTGCTGCAGTTGAAAAGGAACTGTTCACCATTGCCACATCAGTTCGTGATTCCAATCTTCTCCTGCAGAAAGAAATGGAAAGGAAAAATGTAAAGGCTCAGCTTTATTCTCTCAAAAATCCACCTCGCCCTGCTTTCTGTATATATGAAGATAATCCATTATTCCCTTGACCTAACCCAGCTCCTCTTCCTACTCCACCTCCCTTACCATGGATGCCTTCCTCTGTCCCAATTGTCCCATGGGCCACTCCTACTCCTTCTTACAGTCAAAGTTTATCCCAATCTCCTCAACCTTCAGCCTCACAATCTTTTCGACCTACTACTCAACCTACCCAGCCTCCTCCACAGGCCTTATAGCCTTCCATTCCTTCCACCTCAAACGGCAAACAACTTATTGATTCAGATCATCTGTTCACTTATGATCCGATTGCCTGTCTTCCTTCTGAAGAATACATGCCTCAAGAGCCTTTGAACCCTATTGCCTCCTTCCTTCGAAGTCGAGCATTAGTTCCGACTGGTGAAGTTTGTGTTTCAGGTGATTCCTCTCAGTCTGATAATGTTGATTTAGAGGTCCCTGATCAACTTATTCAGCAGCCTACTCCACAGCCTCAGGCTCTCCTCATGATCCTCATGTTGATGAAGCTGCTAGTGATGTTGATGAAGACAGGCCTCCTCCACCCCATGCTCCTCGTATGGTTATTCCAGAAAATGATAACAAGAAGTTCTTCGCTCTGGATGATATTCCACTGCATGAATGGGAACAGCGTTTTATGGACATTTATGCATGGATGAAAGCAGAAATGCATTCCCCCGGAGCTACAACCAGACATACTTGTGAGAAAGTCGTTGCATGATTCAGTGGTACACTACGAGAATGGTGGAATATGCTTGGTGACTATCGCCAACTCCAACTTCTGCAAGAAAACAGCATTGAAGCCTTTGTTAGCCTCCTTTATCTCGAGTTCATTGGTGATTCAACCTCCTACGCTCGCACAGATAGAGAAGAATTCTTACAAATGAAAGTCTGCTCATTCGAGAAAGCTGATTTGGATAGACATTATGCCAAGATGTCTAAACGATTTTATATCATTGGTGGAAAAGACAAAGCGAATCTCAAGCAAGTTTATCTCAATTCTCTCCCAGATCCTCTTGGTGATGAGACTACCAAACTTCTTGAGCAAAGAAATCTTCCACTCCATGCAGCTACTCTCGGCCAGATTCATCAGACTTCCCTACAAGCAGTTCAAAAACTATGCAACCAGCATAAATTCTTAAAGCGTGCAGAAAAGATGAATACTCATCTTGGTTCAGCTTGTGACAAGCCGTATCTCTCCATCAAATGCAAAGACAAGAAGTCTTGTGATTGTCTATTTAAGAAAAAGAAGCGTCATTTTCACAAGAAGCGTTACTTCCATGATGGTGATTCACGTCCTCGCAGAAGAAAGTTCAAGAAAAAGCGTGTATGGAAATTCCTCAAAAAGAAACCTTTCCGTCGCAAGACTACGGACAAGTGTTTCATTTGCAATAAAAAGGGGCACTTTTCAAAACAGTGTCCTAAACGCCATGTTGCTTAATTGTCATTGGTGTAGAAACCCATTAACATAGCAACTTCTTCAATCCCTTGCTGCATGTAAGCAGTAGGAATTTCTTATTGCTTCTTTGAGAAGTGCACATGGATCATTCCAGTGGGTGCAGTGATGTCCCTTGACGACCTTGCCGGTTCTTTCCTTATTGTTCCTTCTTTCTTTTTTCTTTTTTTCATTTGTGTGGCAGTATCTATTATTATCAGTTTAATATCTGATGCTGTGATGCATGGTCCATTGGGATTTGGGCCACATGATATTAACATGCGTTGCCGCACTTGCATTGCAGCATTGTTGTCAAATGCGATCGCATATGTGCATACTGTGGATCGAATCGCGTATCCCATAATGGCAGATGCGATCCTGGCAAGTATGCCATGGCATACTTTTATATGTGGCCAATATGCGATCGCATATTTCCTAATAATCAAAGTGGAAGCAATTTTTTAATTTTTAATTTTTTCAATTTGGAGAACTTTTGCCTATAAATAGACACTCATATCCCCTCCACTTTCACTATTCTCTACTCCAAAGCTCTAAATCTCTTACTCTTTCTCTCTACAATTACTTCAAGTATGTTTATTTTTTGTATTTTATGAGTTGTGCTTACTTTTTGTAAATTAAGTTGTAAGTGATAACTTGTAAGTTGTTTCAAGTTATCCATTTATCAGTAAAATTTCTTTGCTCGAAGTTTATAATAATTAGTTAATGTAGCTTGATTGTTTCGTTAAAATTTATATAATGTAATATAAGTAATTAAATATATAACTTAATGAAACACTCAAATTTTAATGAAATAAGTAAAATAACTCAATCCAATCATGTGTACTAATTAGGCAAGTTTTTTCTATTTTTTTAGATTTTTTCATTTTTTAAAATTTTTTTCCTTTTTAAATTTTTTATTATTTTATAAAAAATATGCCATGGCATATGCAATTGTGCGATCGCATATGCGAACAGCATATGTTGATCACATATGCGATTTGACAACATTGCATTGCAATACTGCATGGCCCAGGGTGCACCTCTAAAAGGAAAAATAGTTGGCCCTCACACATTGTCCTTGGGTTGCACAACTGCACGGGCCTGGCACACCCCTATAAAAAGGAAAACAATATATCTTCTAACAGTCATCAGCTTGAACAATTATATTTCTAGTTTTGCTCATGAGTTTCTGGCACTGCTGCTTTGATTGATTACTCATCATGTTCATTTCTTATCATTGTGCTTGGAAAGCTTGCAATTTGCTGACTTTGATCTCAAACAGCCATGAAGGTGAGGTCATCAGTGAAGAAGCTATGCGAGTTCTGTAGAACAGTTAAACGTCGTGGGAGAGTCTACATCTTATGTACTGCCAATCCCAAGCACAAGCAACGGCAAGGCATATCGACGTTCGCTTATGAAGGCCCACTGCCTCCTGCGTAAGTATTTCTGATCATCTCTGTGCGTGTGTGCATGCGTGAACTGGGTACTGCTTCTGGTTATGTTCTAATATGAAACTGATCAAAATAGAAACAACACATAGCAATGGTACAAGTAGGGTCCCCTTTTTGGTTACCCATGTCATTAAAGCAAATGTTTACACGTAATGGGGAAAGTATGGGCCCAGTCGAATGGTTAGGATTTGATGATAGATTTGTGTGTTATCTCTGATCCACAAAAGGGCCACCATACCATATTCAAGTTTGGATCACCAAAAGGTGAGTCCATCATGTAAGTCTGTTGCACAGAGCAAATTGTTGGTTTAAACATTATATATTTGGCTTGCTGTGATGTCTGTTGTTTAGTTGATGTCTCTGTTTGAGACTCTTTTATTGTATCTTTTATTTTCGTCTTTAATAAAGTTTGCAGTTATCCATTCAAAAAGTACAGTATTTATTTATTTTATTGTGAAAGATAACTAGGATTTTATTAAAAAAGAAAGAAGGAAAACAAAAGGACAGCGCTGAACCGCAGAGGTGGCGACCCAGCTAAATCCCCCAAAAAAGAAGATTACATCCCTTGATCTTATTAATGGTGGAGGCCCATTCAATAATGAACATTTTAACCATTTGGGACATGCCCTCCACTGGCTTACTGACCCCTCTAAAGCATCTCGCATTGCTTTTTTCCCACACTGCCCACCATACAGCAAGCAAGGAGATTTCCCAAAGGATCCTCCTTTCTTTTCCTAAGCACACACCATGCCATGCTTTCAATAACTCGCTGGCTGACCTTGGGAATGCCCACACCACTTTGAAACAAGATAATATGTCCCTCCAAATCAAACCAATGAAGCGGCAATGGACGAAGAGATGATTAACTGTTTCCTCATCCCCACATAAGCAAATATTAGGAAGAATCATCGCTCTTTTTCGCAGATTATCAACAGTCAACACTTTCTTCCTACCAACCAATCAACCAAGGGCTGCTGTCTTAGGGGGAACTTGATAGTGCCAAACATGTTGAGTTAGTGCCTTGTTTCCTGTCATGGGAGCTTGGCTAAGAAAGGTGTAGAAGGATCAGACTGAAAATTCACCAGATTTATCATGTCTCCAAACCATCCTATCCAAAGAGGAAGAATCCAGGAGGCACAAATGAATATGATTCAGGAGAGCTACAGAATCTTCTACCTCATCACGGAGATTTTGCCTGCGAGGAGGGTTCCACACCACCTGTTCCCCTAAATAGGAAAAACAATCTGAAACTGCAATGGAAGGATTCGGGGCAAGGCGGAATATTCGGTTGAATTCAGATTTCTGAGGATAATCTCCTATCCACACATCTTCCCAAATTTGAACTCTCTCCGTTCCCAACTGAGAACCCGATCCCTTCCAAAAATGTCAATTTTGCTGACATCACACCTTTCCATAAAGTGGAAGCTCTATAATAAGATGAGTCCCTCGTCCACCAACCCAACTTTCGGAGCACCCATACTTCAAAAAACACAGTATATTTGCCTAAATCTCAAGAAAAAAGGGTATTTGCCTGTCTTTTCATTGGCAAGTTTGGGCTTGAGCCAGACCCCAACAATGTACAAAAAGTAAAGGATTTCCACAATGGTAGCGTGCCAATAAGGCTGTAATTAGGGGTGTACATCAAGTCGAACCGAGTCGAGCTGGCCTCAGCTCGACTCGGCTCGGCCACTAGCTGACATCAGCTCGAACTCGGCTCGGCTCAGTTCGGTCAGCAGCTTGGGCCAGTTTGAGCCAAGATCGAGCCAAGTTCGCTATTGCAGCATTTTCACAAACACCTGGACTGCACGTTCAAAATCTCACTGTATTTGAGACAGCAGCAATGGTTTACAGGTATTTTATTAAACACCTTCTAAGCAACATAAAAATCAAGAAAAAGAGGTTGTTGGTTTCATATACATACCTTCCTTGCCACCAGCTACACTTCTTTGAGTCATTTCATCAAACGCTTGGTGAGCAACATCAATATCAAAGTAACCGAGTCACCGAACTGGTTCGATCCGAGTTCGATTTGAGTTGGGTTCGATCCGATTCGAGTCGAGCTGGGGCTAGCTCGAACTCATTTTCGAGCTCAAAAAATCAGCTCGACTCAGCTCGAATTCAGCTTCGAACCGAGTCGAATTGAGCTTTTTCGAGTCGAGTCGAGCAAGCTTGGTTCGTGTACACCTCTAGCTGTAATGGGCCAGGCTGAGGCTTATCCAAACCCGTCCCATGGGCTAGATTCCCAAGGCATATTTGATTATGTTAATTCTTATAACTCCATGATTGACTTAAAAAATTAAAACCTGAACAAGCCAACATTGGTTTTGGCCAGCCTCTGACTGTTGTCCAATGTGATCGTTCTATAATGGCTGTTGAGGAGTGCATCCTTTTGGTGATCATGTTTGTGGATGTTGATTGCAGGTCCTCTGAGGTCAGCACCAAGCAAGAGCCACTGCCGAGCAGTAGCTGGCGTGTGGGTCTAGCATCTCTTCTACCCAAACAGGATAAATAGGCCTAAAACACAACTTGAATTGCTACTGTCCTATTGCAGATTATGAGGTTAGTTCCTCGGATTCTGTCATTTGGGTTGTCATTATCTCGAGCTTTGGCAATCATTTGCTCTTCCCCTCTTTTAACAGTAAAAACGATGTGTAGTAGACTTGTGTAAGCATCTGTTGTCTCAATGCATGCATACATCATCTTCTGATGCTTATAATCAATATTTTCTTTTGAATGATTCTTATTGAGTGGTGTTTGTCTGGAAATTGTTCTCCCATTATCACCATCTATGAATCTTCTGGATTTACTTCAATCCAGCCAAACCTGCCCTGCATGGGGTAATCTTTTTGAAATTTAGAACCACCGAGTTTGTTTTTGTAATAGAAGCATGGTTTTAAGACTTGGACAAGCCTGATGTGACTCTTTATAGTTGTCTCAGACGAGCCTGATTTGATTCATCCAAGTTGACTTGGACTCGCAAGGACGTGACCACAATTCAGCCACAAATAGGACAAGACCCAACTCTACTCAGGACCAAACGAGTCGGACTGAGTCACTCAGTCTTTGACAATGTTTAGAAGTAGCTTGAGGGGAAGTTTCTATGGGCAGGAATAATAGAAGTAGCTTGAGGGGAAGTTTCTATGGGCAGACTTATTCTCATATTGATTATCAGAAAACTCAGAGTGACTTGGAACTCGGCCAATTGCCAATTGCACCCATCACCACTGTACATGTCAATGGCAGTGGAGGTTATAGGAACTGTAATCCTTGTGCCCCTGCCATGGGTGGGCCATTGCAGAAATCATGGCTATGCTAATTGTCCAGTTGGTAGCATGCATGAGAATGATCAAGGCTCTGTTTCATCATGGCCTTCCATGTCAGACCTGGGGACGGAGTAGATTGTGACCGTGTTTATTAGCCATGTTAGGTTCCTTAAGTCCACACGCATGCATAACTGAACCTACTATGTACCGCCACATCTGTCAATGTGACTTACAATATCCAAGCTGTCCTTTGGGTGGGTCACACTATATAGATGCCCTGACCTAAAAATCCGCTGCCCCATCATCAGGTGGTCACAACGTGCCAAACAAAATTTGATGGTGAAGTTTCCCAAAGTTTCCATTTGTTAAGTATGCACCAAATGGACTGTCCTGATATTACTGGGACATGTACAGGGTGGGACCCACTTGATGGACAGTGCGGACATTTAATGGGTAGTGAAGGCTTGTAGTTAGTAAGAGTATCCCGTCCTCTGGGAATGACAGGGTGCTGGGCATTGTTTAACACTGCCCATGCCAAGCCCTCCATGTTGTACGCATGGTGTGGTCCTCAAATCTGAACTGTCTGAATAGTGTTAACCACTGTGAATTGGTTATTTCGCTGAAATCATATGCTCATACGATTCCAACTCTGATTTATGGACACTTGTTTCTTGAATTTTGACCTGTGTGCAGATTTTCCGTTTCACTGTCTAATAGATGCCCACAGACTTCCAGTTAGAATCATACCTGGACTTTTTTCCCTTCTTTTTGGTTTTTGGTTTTTGGTTATGATCCATCAACGTCGGGCCCAACTAGTTGGTTGGTTTGGAGTTGACGTTCATGCTACCTCCTGAGTACTGGTGCATGTCCTCTTTCGTGTCAGTAAGGAAACTAGGAAGTCCATCCTCTAGAATTCTAGATTCCAGACAATCTTACCATAGAAAACTGGATCCGTGGACCGTGGCTGCCTCGTCCAGCGCATGGCGCATGGCTAGTTATTCTGCATTAGACAAAAATTGGCACAGCAGAAGTTTGAAAAATTCATTCGGTGGAGACAAAAAAAATACAGTTAAAATTTTGGCTATGTTTACCTATTAGTTACATATAATCACACCATGAAGGAAAAAAGAAAAAGTATAATTGTTTTTTTCTTTTCTCAATAATTTCTAACTATGATGTATTTTTGGTCATTGCTTTCTAGCAAATCAGTAGGAGTAGATTATAAGAATGGGTGATTAAAGATTTAGCGCATGTTTTGCAGCATGGAATTAGAGGATTTGTGGGGATTTCCGTTTTTTGGGATAGCAAGGATTATGAGGGATTTGGATTTTGGATGAATCAAAACCCCACAAATTTTTTTGCATTCCCACCTTAAAAGCTAATATGCAAAATCCACTGGATTCCACAGGATTTAAAATCCATGCTCCCTTAGTATTTTAAAGTGCTATAGGTTAAAATTATAAAAGGTAGAGCTACCTTTATACGCATGTCAATGAGCTGAGCCTGAGGTTTGGCTTTGCCTGGATTTCAAACTTAAAACTTTTGATTATGCAAGGCCTGGATCTGGCACATTGACAGCCCTATTGAAAGGCTTCACATAAAAATCTTAAATGAACTGGAGAAGTTTTTAATTGTTCAATGTGGAATTTGAATTAGTATCTTAAGCTTGGCAAAAAAAGAGGATCATAAATCATAATCATCTAAGCCTTATCCTGATGAGGAATTATACACTGCTCCAGTTGCATGTGATTCTTGATACGCAGGCTCTTAGAACTCGTACACCTAGCATATATTAACTCAAATAAAACTGACTAGATTTTGCAAACCACTAATACAAAGTCACAATTTTAAGATGGCATTGCTGGAACAATCCTATTATCCTCTGATTCGTGGACACTTGTTTGTGGAAATAGGACCATTTACCTGCCCAATTTCTAACGGATCGAGATGCCCGTTCGCTCCGGTATAAATAGCAACTATCTGGTCCTCCACTGTGAGAGGGGCTGGGATATAGCGAGGATCACAAAGGATACAGATGTGTATCATCCATCACACTCGGCTAGTGTATCAAGGTATTTGCCTAGCCCAATTACCTGGGTCAGATACATGAATCTTGTTTTGTCATTCTACTCTTTCAAGAGCTAGACCTTAAGTTAGACCATGGGTCTTTCAAGTCTTTTCTTACTGCTCTTACCTATCTCCTTGCCCTTTTAGAGCCTTTAACTTCCACTAATGGCCTCTTTCCAAACCACTTCACCATAAATATGGTTACCATATGCTAATAAGTATGGGAATTTTTAATTTTATTTTATTTTTGAATTACAAGCCAAGTTTCTATGTATGCCAATCATGTCTTTGTAAAAAACGCATCTTACATAATTTGCTGACTATGGTCCGGTTCATCTTTGGTGATTGGACCTTGCATCTGGTGGGCCCTACGTTAGTCTATCAATGGTCAACATCTCAAGCTTGAAAAACCAATAAAAGATTGTTTTATGATACTCAGGCCGCGTATGATGCTCGCTCGCTATGCCGGCAGATTAGGCTCACCCAAGACGGTGCAGCCCATCCCTTTGGCCCCACCTTGATGTATGCATTCTTTATCCATGCTGTCCATCTGTTTTTCGAGATCATTTTAGGGCATTATCCCAAAAATGAAGCAGGTGGACCATACCATAGGAAATAGTGGTGATTGACCATTAATGGCCCACGAGTGTTTGATCAAGCTGATTTTGTTTTTTCCCCTTCATCCAGGCTTATGTGACCTTATCAACATATTGGATGGCAAATAAACACAGAGGAAACATTCAGGTGTGCCCTAGGAAATTTTTAATGGTAGAGCGTTCTATCACCACCATTTCCTAGGGTATGGTCCACCTGAGATTTGGTTCATCTTCATTTTTGGGATAATGCCCTAAAATGATCTAGAAAAACGGCTGGACAGCATGGATGCAGATTTTACATACATGAAGGTGGGCCCAGGGTAAGAGTCGCACCGTCTTGGGTGAGGCCAGGCCTCACCTAATCCGCTCCCTTATGAATGGTACACGTGGCATATATTAACTCCAATAAAACCGGCTAAGTTGTCACAATGTCAAGATTATATTGGTTGAACGATCCTAATCTCTGATTGGTGGAAACATCCGTACTGGTTGATGCTTGGAAAAGCTGTGGTGGAAAAGCTGTGGACCACATCATGATGTATGCATTTTATCGACGTCCTTCATTCATTTTGCCAGTTCATTGCAGGGCATGAGCCAAAAAATGAGGCAGATCTAAATCTTGGTTGGACCACGCCATAAGAAACAGTGGTGATCGAACACCCACTATTTTAAACTTATTGGGGCCATAAAAGATTTGGATCAAGCTGATTTTTTTGTTTTCCTTCTATCGGGGTCTGTGTAACCTAATCAACAGTTTGGATGTGAAATAAACATTACAGTGGACCCTAGGTAACTTTTAATGGTGGGTGTTCAACCACCACTCTTTCCTGTGGTCCACCCGAGATTTGGATCTCCCGTTTTTTTTGGGCTCATGCCCTAAAATCAGCTGGCAGAATTAATGAGCTGTATAGATAAAACACATACATCATGGTGAGGCCCACGGAACTTTTCCAACACCCACCACTGGAGTGGTCACTACTGAATCCGAGTCTGATGCATGCCAATCTCGCAGTATTTCATTAAAGTGAAAAATATGTGTATATGTAACGAAATATCCCAGCAAGCTTAGGCTGAAACTTGTATCTGGAAATAGGACCGGTATCTCAATAAGAGGGTGTTTGGATCTTAAGTTACTTGAGATAAATTACTTGTGCCTTAAGTAGCTTATCTTGGTTTCTACTTATTAAGCTAAAATGATTAAGTACCTTTAAGTAAAAAGTTATTTATAATTGATCTTAAAATCAAACTTATTTGGTGGTATTCCCAACAAGTTACTTTTCAACTTATTAAGCTGAAGTGATCAAGTACCTTTTAAGTAAAAAAGTTATTTATAATTGATCTTAAAACCAAACTACTTGTCTCAAATAAGTTTCTTTTTTTTTTTTTTTTTTGTTAGCTTGTTAGTACACCCACTACTATCAGTTCACACTTCACTCAGTCTGCCACTTGAGATATGGATTAGGGTGTTCTCAAATAAGTAACTTATCTAGCAGAAAAGGCAACTTATTTGATGGTATTCCGAATATAAGTTACTTTTAAACTTATGACAAGTAATTAAGTGCCTTTTCTTTTTTCTTTTTTTTTTTTTCTTTTTTTTTAAACTTAAGTTTGGTAATTACCATTGTAAAAGTAACTTATTAGTTAAAAGCTACTTATCTTAGTAAGTGTTTTTTTTTTTTTTTTTTGCTTTTCAACTTGTGACTTCTAAACTTCTCTCTTTCTTGCTGTTCTTGTCCCCCATGATAGATGGCCTCATATTAATGTGAGCCTACATATGGACGGTCCACCATAATAAAAGGCCAACATCCAAAGCAGGTTGATACAATGGATGTGAGGCCTACATGATGGCAACCGGCATTAAAGGTGGGGCATGCATGATGGATAGTCCACATCAAAGTGTAGGTGTCACATGATGGGCAATTAATAATGTTGGGCCTCACATGATGGATGATCCACATTAATGTAGGCCCCACATGATGGACGGTCCACATCAAAGGTTGGCACTAATGATGAGTGGCCCATATCCAAGGCGGGCTCTGCATGATGGATGACCCACATCAGAGGTGGGGCCCATATGATGGACGGTCCATATCAAAGGTGGGCTCCACATGATGGGCGGTGGATATTGAAGGTGGGACCTACATGATGGAGACCAAATCAAAGATGGACCCTACATAATGAATGGTGCACATAAAATGTTGGTCCCTAATGATGAATGGCCCATTTCAAAGTTGGGGCCAGATAATGAACACTCTACATCAAAGGTTAGCCTCAAATGATCGATAGTGGATGTGAGGGGGACCAAACAGACTTAGGAATAATTACTTATTTTGTTGGAAGCCAAGCATGCTTTTTAATATTTTGACTGAGTATATTATTTACCAAACATACTTATCTAATTAATAAGTAGAATTATCTTAAGTAACTTAAGATCCGAACACCTCCTAAATATTCACCAATTTGATTGATGATCAAATAAGCTTAATTTTTGGTTCACAGGTACTGGGTATATAATTTAGACGGTTTACTTTGACCATGCGGCGGGAGTGTAAAGTTTCGCCTAAGCCTGCCTCCATGATTCACTGGTAGACAAATTATGTTTTAACATTGAGATCATGGGATCAAGTACGCATATGGCATGGTTGGGTGTATCTAGTGTGAGTGTGTGAAAAAAAACAACTCACCCAAGATGGTGCGGCCCTCACCGTAGGGCCGTCCTTAAATGTATTTATTATATATTAACGCTGTCCATCCAAGTCTCATTTCCGCAGATCCAATTCTTAGGTGGACTGTACCATGGATAGACGGTGTGGATGTAGAATGCATACATCAAGATGGCCCCACCGTATGGGCCACATTGCCTTGGGAGAGGCCGGGGAATGAGACTTGGACGGACGGCGTTAATATATAATTCTCCACCGTAGGACTTTTATCCACACCGTCATTCTAGAGTACTGGAAGAAAAAAAAAAAAGCATATATAATGAGCAAGTGGACCACACCACAGGAAGCAGCGATGCTAAGGACGCCCACCGTTGAAACGTTCTTAGGGCCCACCGTGTTGTTTATTTTCTATCCAACCCCTTAATATGGTCCTATAAACCTAGATGAAGTGAAAAAATAATAATATATCATCTTAATCCAAAACTTCCGTGGTCCCTAAGAATTTTTCAACGGTAGTAATTTAATCCCCACTGTGTGGCCCATTTGAGACTTAGGTCTTCGTTATTCTTGGATTAGCGTTCCAGAATAATATGGAAAAATGTATGGACCGTGTGGATAAAGTTCATACATAACGATGGCCCCTCAGTGGCCCTCCGAGCCTCTGCCTGTCCCGGGCTCCGAACAAGTGGGGGTAGTACCTAATCCGCGCGCATAAACAAGGGGATTTTGGTATGGATGATTGGGTGGACCACCGTTTCCACGTGAGCGAAATCCAACCTTTTGTCCGATGCCTTTGTCCCGAGCCCATGTTCGTGTGGCTTGATGTTGAAGGTCATAGGTTCAATTACATGTTCCCACGGACGTAAAAGCTGGGAGGGGCCTTAACCAGCTCGAAAGGTGGGCCCGAGAGCCTAAATGATAAGATTCTCATGATTCTGAAGGTCCCCCAGCTGGTTCATTGCATGTGATATTGGACTAGGTGTAGTTCCCATACTAGTTATCAGGTTACACCAAGCAGAAAAGGATGGGAGTCTGTAGGCCCATTGGCTATATCACCATGGGACCCACTTGTGGAATGATAAGCTCCTCCATGATTTAGGTGTCCCTATCGACCTCGCCATACGGAGTCTGCTGACGAAGCAGCCAGAGGATACTAACCCCGAATTGATTAATCCCAATGACCGATGCGACCACCCAACAAAAGCTGTGGGGCCCACTACGATGTACGTGCGGCATCCACTCCGTCCAGCATTTGATCCAGTTCATGTTAGGATGTGAGCTCGATTTAAACCAAGCCGTGTACATGACCTGCCTCTGAGAAAAATGGATGGTCATAAAAATATGAGAGATGACATGTTCAAGGAGGACACATCTAATGAATGGTCCGGATCATTCACACATGTTGGAAGGCGAACAGAATTTCCCAGTACTTGTAGTATTCTTATCCGTGGAATGATCCCATAAACTACCGCACGTTTGAGCTGTGTGGGGCCCACCGTAGTGTGAACGTAGAATCAAAACCGTGCATCTAGTGCCCCTCTTCACGGTCCCTGTACTTCCCAAGAATCATCCTGATAAGTGGTGTGGGGACCCCTGATGAACATCTCGGATGGACCATCAGTCTTTCGGCCGTTCGAAACAATACCTAGTCGGATCGGATCGATGGTTCATACACAAGCATTCAGAAATGAACAAGTGCCACACAAGAAACTCAATTTAGACCATCCAAATTGTGGGCCCCACTTTATATCGAAAAAAACCTAAAAAATGGGATGAATAACAGGATCCTAACCTTCGATTAATTGATATCTGTTTGTTGAAATTGGACAGTTGATTATTTCAATTTGACCGTTCTTTTGATGTCCACGAATCAGGCAGTTGACATATCTGTTTATTATAATAATTGTTTTATGACCCATCTAAAGTGAACCCACTATTCGGGACGGTTTAAATTGTGTTACATATGAACACGTGCATATTCACAAGTGCTCGTAGAGGTGGTCATTGAGTCAAGTTAGACTGAGTTGGGGCTGATCTAATACGGTTTTAAACAGGCATAACTTAAACTTGACTCGACTCTGTACCGAGTCCAGCATGTCTGACCCTATCCGAGTCCGGGTCTGGCTTAGACTGATTCTGGCCCAGTCGACCTGGTTACAAGTATCAAGTTGGCACCGAGTCAAATCGAGTGCAATATGACCAGTTCTGAAGCCTAAAATTTAAGTTTTAAGATATATATATATATATATATATATATATATATATATAGGATCCTGGTCTCCTGCGCACCGTGCCGCACGGAGCTTAAATACGAGCTCGTATAAGAGCCGTTAGATCCCATTCATCGGCATTCCTGCACTGGAGAGAGTCTCCGTAGAGATGACACCTGCGCCAGTATTTACGGACGCACGCAAGCTCCTCCTGAAGTGACGTCTTCAAGTTCCGTGGTCCACACCGTGATGTGTGTTTTGTATCTACACCGTCCATCCATTTGGAGAGACCATATTAGGACATGATCCAAAAAATGAATCAGATCCAAAGCTCTAGAGGACCCCACCACAAAAAATAGAGGGGAGAGTGACGCCCTCCGTTAAAAAATGAATCAGTTTTCGAAGGGTGTATTTTAATGGATGGCGTGGATCGAATGCACAATTGTCATGGCACCCCCAGCAGCCCTCTAGCATATGAGCACACCTCATCAGCTATGCTCCTAACAAGGGTCACGTGCCACTTCTCTTATCCAGATTTGCACGTGTGCATCAATCGGGATCGTTCAACCGTTCGTCCACCTCTTGGATGGCATCAATCCTGTTTTTCTTAGTCCAATCGATCGCCCCATTGTCACCATTTCTCTTATCCAAATTTGCATGTGTGCATCAATCCGGATCATTCAATCTGCCGTCCACCTCTTGAATGGCATCGATCCTGTTTTTCTTGGTCCAATCAATCGCCCCATTTTCAAGAGTCCACTGAAAATTATTGTCAACCGCTCTAAGGATCAGACAGTCAGGATCAATCTACACGTGCCATTTTGTTACATGTCTAATCTAAGACGTAGCTGTATTAATTGCACGATGGAGATAGTTAATACACTGAGTTTCTATATATAATTCATGGATGAATGATCAGATGCAAAGGCTGTATCAGAAGTACCATGCAGCTATTTTTCCACCAACATGACAAATCTGTAGAATATCCAATCCGTTCAAAAGATGGGCCACACCATATTGATCACCCGTTATGAAAATCAGGCCGATCCAATTTTCGATCAGAACACAACATCAAAATCAATGGACAGCCAATTGTATGACCATGCACTGGTGGGCCGCACCAATCAGTGATCATCGATTTTTTCATATCAGGGGATGATGATTATCACCGTGTAGATTGCCTTTTTCATGAATTGGATATTCTACAAATCAGAAATGTTGGCTGTATCATAAGTTCAGATACAGCTGTTGCAGCTGATCAGAACTTTTTAACGGTGGGTGTCACTCTCCCCTCTGTTTTTTGTGGTGGGGTCCTCTCGAGCTTTGGATCTGATTCATTTTTTGGATCATGCCCTAAAATGGTCTCTCCAAATGGATGGACGGTGTAGATACAAAACACACATCAGGGTGTGGCCCACAGAACTTGGAGACGTTACTTCAGGAGGAGCTCGCTCGATCTCCGAAAATACTGGCGCGCGAGTCGCGTATACGGAGACTCACCTGAGCTTTAATGCTGCATCCCAGCCGTATACGGAGATCTAACCGCTGTTATCAGAGCTCGTATTTAAGCTCCGTGCGGCACGGTGCGCAGGAGACCGGGACCCTATATATATATATATATATATCTATATATATATATATATATATATATATATATATATATATATATATAGAGTCATGCTTCCCTGTGCACCTATGCACATGCGCACCTTTGCACATGTGCCATGGGTGTCTAACCTGAACGGTCCATGTGATGCGGAATCCCATAAAACCCCAAATGACAAATTTTCACCCTGATCTAATATTCTGGTGGGCCATAGAAAAGAGAAATGCAAATCAAGGGAGGAAACTGTTTTCATTTTTCATGGCCCATCAAAGTTTTAGATCAAAGTAAAACTTGGGCCCGGGGGGTTTCAGGAGGTGCTGCTTCACATGAACAGTTCAGATTTTGGATCCACAACACATATGATGGGTTCTCAAAAAAGTTCGTACATAGTACGATACGAACTAGTTCACAGGTGAGCGTTTCCGTATGTATGTGTGTGTGTGTATATATATATATAGTTGAGTTTCATATTGAGTCAAGTCAAAACCGAGTTGGATTTTGGCATATTGAGTCAAGTTAGAACCAAGTTGGATTTTGGGTCAAGTCGACTCAAATAATTAGGTGATTCAAACTCGACTCATTTTGTATTCGAATTGGACGAAGTCAACTTGGTTATTATAAACTCACCCACTGGGTTCGAATCAAGTCAGATGTTAATGAGTCAAATGAGTCAAGTTTGCTGAGTCGAGTGGCGGGTGCCTAGAGTGCTTGTGTATCAGATACAGCAGCTGTATCAGAAGTTATGGTACAGCTAGCCTTTCTTTTCCTGCCAACGTATCGTCCACGTAGATTATCCTGTGTGTTCAAAAGGTGGGCCACACCGTGCTTATAACCTAATTTGAATATCCTATGCATTTAAAAGGTAGGCCATACCATACTTATGACCTAATTTGAATATCAGGCTGACATACGGAGGATACAACGTCAACATCAATGGAAAGCCGATGGAATGACTCAAGTCTTGTGGATTGGCCAGATTTTTTAGAAGGTGATCATGATGGTGTGGTTCAACTTTTGTGAAGATGAGATATTATATATGTCTAAAATGTTGAAGGGAAAATGGGAACAAGGTTTGTGGGGTGAGGCGCTCGCTGCCTTTTTTAGTTGAGAGTAGACTCTATGGGCTCATCATGATGTGTGTGTATATATATTATTTATTCATCTCGTGTGTTTTTTTTTCTTTTTTTTCCAGCTCATTTTAGACCATGAGACTAAAATTAAAGTATGTCCAAAGCTCAAGTGGACCACATGATAGGATATAGTGAAAATTTAGAACAATGGTGGCAGACTTTTTCTCGAGACTACGAGAGTTTTGGATTAAGCTGATACGTGTCTTCTCTTTATTAGGTCTAAGTAACCTTATGAATTTGTGGGCTTTAGGAAAGTTTTTATTCATGCAATTCAATTGAACATAAGGCTACATGTATTAATGACAGCATGTATTTGGTTAATGGGTGTGATTAAGATAGTGCAGTGTGCCAAAATTGTACTCGACACAATTTGGTTAAATGCTGGTGTCCTTGCTTTGAGATGGATTATTTAAGACTGAATTCAAGGACTTGGCCACCTTCTCAACTATCAATTGTTATAGTAATCATATGAATTTAGAAGGGTAAGGATTAGTTTTTGCGAAGGGATTCTTTTTACCTTGTGTTTTATGGACATCTTCTTTCACCAGTAATTACAGCCTACGTATTTCTCAATAAAATAATGATGAATAGATCGAACACATAAATGGGCTAGAAATAATGTTGATTTATTAATGTATAATTAATGCTCAATATAATTGACAGATAAACATATAAATTAGAGAAAAAAAATCAAAGACAAGAGATTAATACCCCAACCGCCCATGTGGATAGACGATCTAGGCAAATGATCAGCAGGATGTGTCCAAGGTTTGATCTTCCAAGTAAGGACTTGGTTGATTGGGATCCGACATTGGAAGGTTGTAGATTTTTATACTATTCTTAAGTGTACTATAGTGATAACGATCCAAGCTATCCTAAAATGGGTGTAAACAATTTTAATAGTGGATATCATCATTCCCATTGTTTTTTATGGTGTGGTCCACTTAAGTTTTGAATATACCTCAATTTTAATTTCATGCTTGTTTATACCCGTTTTTAGCACACCCTCGTGGACCAATAAGAAGGCACCACATATCAGCACTGAGCGCTTGATAATGATGAAATCGTACTCACGCTTAAGGATATCTTTTGCCTCTTATCTTTTGACGACACGCCATTTGCCGAAAGTAAAGTGGCGTAGAATCGAATGCACGTCTCCAAGAAAGACAAAGCGAGGACTGACACGTAACATTAATTCATGTGACACGTGTGACCGAT
Organism: Magnolia sinica; assembly: GCF_029962835.1. Classification (NCBI taxonomy): domain Eukaryota; kingdom Viridiplantae; phylum Streptophyta; class Magnoliopsida; order Magnoliales; family Magnoliaceae; genus Magnolia; species Magnolia sinica. The sequence goes on from NC_080573.1 coordinate 121,892,080, forward strand.
ACAGCATGTTCAACATGTCTATAAAAGAACCACCGAGATAACAATTTTATCATAAATTTGGATATGCTTGATAAAATCGTCTCTCATTATCTTTCCAAAATGGGATATCTTCCCAGAGACGGTGGGTGCTCTCACGGCAACTACGAAGATTCGAGTTTAGGATCAATATCAGAGCGGATGGGAACCAATGAATTAGGTCTTGATCCGAATCCAGTGAAACTGATCCTGTAAAATCCATGGATCTTTGCGCCCACACTGGTAAAAGATCTGAAAATAATTTTTGATATCTAAAGATCTCTAAACCAAGCAGGAATGACCAGAAAGCAATTGAACATTGTGGTTGCTAAGAATCTTGGATCAATAAGGAAACTCGACTAGAGTTTCACCATCTCCAAAGCTATAAAAGGAGAACGCGATGAAGATTTCAAGCCCACAACAAACATAATCACTCTACACGGTGCAACGCTGCTTTTTTATCTTATCTTAGTTTTTAGTCACTCTTCTTTTATCTGGTTATGTTGCGAAACATTTGAGGTTTAAAATAGCTTGGATCACTACTGTCTAGCGCATCGTTGTAGTACACTTAAGAGTAGTATAAATATTCACAACCTTCTATTATCGCATCTTGATCAACCGAGTCCTTATTTAGAAGATCAAACCTTGGTCACATCATGTTACCCATTTGCTTAGATTGTCTGCCCACACAGGCAGTTCAGGTATTAATCTCTCATCTTTTATTTTTGTTCTCTAGTTTATTTGTTTCTCTATTGATTATATTGAGCATCAGTTATACATCAATAAAATCAACATTGTTTCTAGTCCCTTTTGTTCTAAATCTATTTTATCTTCGTTCTATTGAGAGATGTTGGGGTCCCTCTTTATGTTGAGTAGGAACCCACATGTGTGGGCTTAAGTAGCTTTTAGTGCCACATGTGTGTGAGGGGTATTTTAGTCTTTTGGCTAAGCAACTAAGATAAGAGAAAATGAGCTCTTTTTGTTAAAAGTGAGTTAAAGAGAAACATTTGGTTGTTTTCTTTTTTGGAGAAAAAAGATGAGAAAGAGAAGAGAATAAGGGGTTTTGTAGAAAAGAAGATCAAGAGTCTTTTACTATCGAAATCTTCATTCGCATCCAAGTTCGTGATGATCCATCCATAATGTCGGTTTCTTCAATTATCTTATCCAATGGTTGTGTTAGGGATTTTCTACAATCCCTAGTTGGTGAGAAATTTATTTTCTTCAATTGTTGCTTGTAATCCACCATTGGGTAGTGTAGTTTGGGTATTTAAGAGATGTATCTTGATGATTCCATTATTATTATAATAGTAAATTTATGTTGGACTAGGTCTCGTGGTTTCTCTCCTTCACATCGAAGGGGTTTTTGTGTAAAAATCTCGGTGTCTCTTACATCCTATATGTTTGATGATTGGCTTGTTTGTGTCAGAGGTGATTTTCATCTACTAAATATTTTATGTTATTAATCTCATTGATTTGCACATAGAAGGAAAAATTGTATGGTTTCCCAACAATTAGTATTAGAGCTTCGAATTGATTCTAATTATTTTGCGTGTGAATCGTAGAGGTAAGCACAAGTCGAATGGTTAGTTTGAATAGAAACAATTGAATGATTTAGAAAGTTGAAATAGATGATTTATTATATCGTAAAGACTTGTACACACCCAGTGAAGGTGTTGGGATCAAACAAAAAGATATGAGCGATGATGAGTGGAAGAAATTAGATCAAAAAGTCATTGGATTTATTCGGCAATGGTTGAATGATAGTGTCTTTCATTATGTGTCTAAAGAAACTTCGGCACAATCACTTTGAAAGAAAATTGGAAGGGTTGTATGAGCAAAAGACTGTAGGAAAAATGTTGTAGAAAGGGTATGGACCAGGAAAGATGTTGCTTATGAACACATAAAGGTGTTTGGTTGTCGAGCATCTATGCACGTATCTAAAGATGAGCATTCCAAACTTGATGACAAGACAAAACAATGTATCTTTTTAGACTATGTAAATGAAAATTTTGGTCATATGTTACGATATCCAATTGACGAGAAAGTGATCAAAAGTAGGGATGCGGTCTTTCTTGAAGACTAAACAATTGAAGACTTTGAAAATTTGAAAAGCTATAGCATAGTTTTGATGATCTTATTGATGTAGATCTAGTTTCTCCCTCATGGCTCATGATGATGGGAGAGATGCACAGGGCCAATAAGAAATAGTTGGCGATGTTGAACATGAAGAACAGGCGGAGCAGTCCCCTTAAGAACTACTGGTTGAGCCTTAGTTGAGAAGGTCCACTAGAGCGAGTCAACCGTCCAAGAGGTGGGGTCCCACTCAATATGAAGAGGGATCCCAACAATCTCCTCCTCCCAACTCAGGAGGAGGGCTCCACCATGCCCAAATCTGCCATGCTTCTGCAAAACTCATACTTATCTTTAGGTAATGCCTTTGTCATCATAACCGAACCATTCTTGTCAGTATGGATCTTCTCAAGTTATAATAGCTTTTCTTTAAGAACATACTAAATTCAATGCTATCTTGCATCTATGTGCTTGGACTTATAATGGAGACCTTGATTTTTATTGAGGTGGATGACACTCCGACTATCATAATAAACAATATAATTGTCTTGTATCAAGTCAAGTTCTTGAAAGAATCTGTTCATCCATAATATTTTCTTGTAAGCTTTTGTCACTACAATATACTCGACTTCTGTAGTACATAAGGTCAAACATTTTTATAACTTGAACGGTCATGATATTACTCCCCTTGCAAAGGCAAGCAATCATGTACCCTGATGTAGACTTCTTGGAGTCAATGCAGCATGTCCTATTTGCATCTGTATATCTTTCTAATACGAGCTTACCACTTTCAAAGCGTAAACAAACTTTAGACGAACCCTTGAAATATATGATAATCTATTTAACTACTTCACAATACTATTTACCATGATTTCCATGAAATTTGCCAACAATACCAACTGCATGTGTAATATTGGGCCTCATGCACACCACAACTTACATCAAACTTTCTAATGCCGATGCATTGTGAATTTTCTTCATTTTTTATTTTTCTTTCTCACTTAAAGGACTTTGTTCACTACTTAATTTGAAGTGACTTGCAAGTGGATAACCGACAGGTTTTGCTTTGTCCGTATAGAACCTTTCAAGTATTTTCTTAAAGTGAATAACCGATAGGTTTTGCTTTGTTTGTATAGAACCTTTCAAATACTTTCTTAATGTACCTTTATTGTGATAACTAAAAGTTGCCGACTTTCCTATCACGAGAAATCTTCCTGCCCAAAATTTGTTATATGGGTCCTAAGTCCTTCATGGCAAAGGAATTACTTGACTCATTTTTTAACTTGTCAATTTTGCCAATATCTTGACCAACAATCAACATATTATCAATATATAACCAAAGAATAATAAAATCACAATAAAAATAAATTCATAGTAAATACATAATTGTCTGAATTGGTCTTTTATATTCATAATCCGCCATAAATAAATCAAACTTTTTGTATTACTACATTATGACTTGTTTTAACCTGTATTAACTTTTCTTCAACTTGCAAACCATGTGCTCCTTGCCATTAACTACAAAATCTTTTGGCTGCTCCATATATATATATATATATATATATATATATATATATATATATATATATATATATATATATATATATATATATTCCTCCAAATCACCATGAGATGAAGTTGTTTTGATATCTAGTTGCTCAACCTATAGATTCATGCTTGTAATAAAACCCAACACAAGTGGGATGGATGACATATTCATCGCATGCAGAAAAAAATCTCATCAAAGTCAATTCCTTTCTTTTGCCAAAATCTTTTTGCAACCAACCTTGCCTTGTTCCCTGGCGTGAGTTATTTTCTTCAATCTTCAACTTAAATACCCAGTTGATCTTGAGTGCTTTCTTATCCTTTGGCAGCTTTAACAAGTCATATGATTCTTACGCAAAGCATCATCTCTTTTTATCTACATTTTAGTCACTCATTTTTAAGTTCAACAATTTGAGCTTCTTGATAGCTCTTTGGTTTGCCCCATTTGTAAGCATGACATACTCAAGACGTGGTGTGGGTTTAAGTACATAGCTTTCAATGTCATATGTGTGTGAGGGGTATTTTAGTCTTTTAGCCAAGAAATTAAATGAGAGAAAATAAACTGTTTTTGTTTAGAGTGAGTTAGAGAGCAGGGGTTTTCTTTATTGGAAAATAAAAAAGGAGAAAGAGAAGAGAAAAAAGGATTTTGTAGAAAAGAAGATCAAAAGGTTTCTACAATCAAAATCTTCGCACCAAGTCTATGAGAATCCAAACACAATGCCAGTTTCTCTGATTGTCTTCTTTAAGGGTTGTGTTAGAAATTTTATACAATCCCTAGTTGATGAGAATTTCATTTTCTTTTATTGTTGCTTGTAATCCACCATTGGATGATGTAGTTAACGTATCTAAAAGATGTCTCTTAATAATTTACTTCCATTATTATTATTATTATTATTATGGATTTGTGACGAACTGCGTCTCGTAATTTTTTTCCTTCGCATTAGAGAATTTTTCACGTAAAAAAATATTGATGTCATTTGTATTTTACACATTTGATGATTTGCTTGTTATGTTAGTAAGTGATTTTCATCCACTAAATATTTTATATTATTAATCACATTTATTTGCAAATAGAATGAAAGTTGCGTGGTATCCCAGCCAAAAATACATCGGCTGCAATTATTACTGAAAGAAAAAGTCATTAAAAGGATAAAAAAATCATTTGAAAGAATTAACTCTAACCTTTATAAAATTGTCCTATCCGTCTGACAACCAATGGTTGAGAGGCCAACCGAATCCTTGAATTCGGTCTTAAATATTTCACATTCACGCGGAGCACCAACATTCAATCAAAGTTGAATTGGGTACGATTCTTTCGTCGTGACTTCCTTACGTTATGACTTCCGGATTCGATCATCTCTCCATTCAAAAAAGGTAGAACCGTGCGAGCATTTCTCGCTCCAGATGCCTCTTGCATGGTTATCTACGTTTTTGGAAATTTCGTGATATCCACGCCCCACGCCATTCATCACGTACGCTAGACTCATGTTCCCTTGAGACCCAAAAAACAATCATAACGATTCAGAAGTCAAGTGGGCCCGCCTTCGAAAAAAGTTGAGATGGATAGGAAGCCTGCCGCGACTTTTTTGTAGGTCCCACCGTGGCCATCCAATCCATTCATCTGAAATGCCTCATCCTGATGAAAGAATTACCAAAAACTGAGGTGGCCTCGTCAAGTGAATTAGAAGCTTTTTAGGTATAATGTTATAGATGGGCCGGATTATGGAGAAACAGCCTGCTATTTTGGATCAAGGCCTTATGGACAGCGTAGATTTCACGCACGTGATGTCAGGTAGCTAACGTTCTCCAAAACAATAGCATCTGCACTCCCATCCGCACGTGCCAGCCCAAGACGTCCGTTCCCTCTCCCATAATCAAGTGGCTTGCTCTGTTGCTCATCAGATGGGCCCCTACTTATAAACGGAGCACTTTACACTGGGACCTGGCACGTGCAAGAGCATTGTCCCACTTTCGAGTGGCAGACATCTCTTACACGAACGCAATATTGTCACGTGACGCTCGCACGTACAAAATTCCCAGATCTTTCTCCTTGTATTTCGTTTTCATTTCCTGATAATTATCAAAGAAGAGAGGCGAAAAAAAAAAGCCCCCATCCGACGGGGCAGCCACCACCGGTTCCAGAGAGGGAAGAAATTCGGGTTGCGGAGCTGAGCATAAATAGAGGAACTAAACCCTAGATTTCTAGGGTTTTGTACAATTCTTCCCAAAAGATCTCCTGCAATTCTCTTCCTGGATTCGATGTCTGGAGCCGTCGATCACCCATCTGACGGAGGATTCTCTGGTTAGATGCTCCTCAGCACATCTCTTGCCGCTTGGATCCGTCAGATTCTCGCATGCATGGGGTAAAGCACTCGATTCCCTTTCGAGATGTTGAATCTTGTCTCCGAGATCTGTTACTTCGATTTTTTTTTTTCCTTAAAGGAATTTCTATGGTTCCTTTGTATTCTTATTTTGTGAGACTGGTCTTATCGAATCGGAATCTTATTTTGCTTGCTTTGTAAGCAAAAGATTGATTGAGAAAGAGGTATTTCTGTTGCGTTTTTTTGTCGGTTTTGTGCCTTTCTTGAGGGATAAGATGATTATTTTGGGTAGGATTCGTGTTTGGTGTCTTGAGTTTCGATCTGGTTTTGGAATTTGGGACGGACGACGGACGGAAGGTGTTTATTTTATCATCCGGATGGAAAGGAAGGGGTTTAGCGATGGTTCTTTGGGTTCTTTATTACGATTTGGCATGCTTTATTTCCGTGCTCTGAAATGCACGTCGACGGAGATATTCAAGAAAAGGTGGAGTTCGATTGTCAGTGTAAGAGAGGAATTGCACTTTCTGCTATCTTTTTCTTCTTCTTGGGGTTGTTTGTAATATTAGGCCCTGTTTAGTCATTTCGGGTGTTTCCGTTTTGACGGTTGTTTTCTTTTTGGAACTGATCACCTGTGAGAAGAAATATGGTACAACCCATTTTTATGCTGTTAGAATTTTTTTTCCACCAATAATATTATTTTTCAAGGGAAAATGCTTGTAAATTTGGGTTGTTGTCGAAGTTAACCACCAGCTAGTTTTAGGTGTTCAGCCATCCTTTTTTGTGTGTGTGGATGGATAATTTAGCTCCTGATTTGACCTCCCTAGGGATGGGAACAAAGCCAATGCCAATATTGGTGATTGGATTTGATTCCATACACAACTGATGGCAGATAGGAAGCTTTATGGGACAGATGTTGCTGCCTGTCCAGATTTGGTTGTTCAAAAAAGTGCCTGCCCCAGCTGAATGAATGTTAACTGCGGCACCTTATTGTTGCAAGAAATGCGAGGGAAATGACAACAAATTCAGGTGGAGCAATGAATTGCCTTTATCAAAATGTTTGCAAAATTATAAATGGCTAGGAAGTGGAAGCGAGCATGCAAGTTTGGAGCACAAGTCCGATGCAGGAACAAGAATGTGTGTAGCACCTGGGTAGAAGTTTCCAGCAACTACCACCTTAAAAACTGCTTAGGTGTTTGCCACATGCTTTCTTCCTCCTCCTCCTCCTCCTCCTCCTCCTCTTCTTCTTTTTCCTGAAGAGGGGTGTCTAAATGGCTAGGGGCTAGAAGTGAGAGAGCAAGTTCAGAGCAGAAGTCTGATTCAAGAACAACAGTTTATGTGGCACCTAAATAGAAGGGTCTTGCAACCACCACCTCAGATAACACTGAGATGCCCCCACATGCTTGGGTTGGTGGGACGTATACGCCATCTTCTAGTTGCAACTTGCAAGCAATGTGAGGGTAATGACAACAGATTCAGTTGGAGGGACTTGACTGTTTCAAAATGCTAGCAAGTTGCTAGGGACTAGAAGTGAGAGAGCAAGTTCAGAGCAGAAGTCTGAAGCAGGAGCAACAGTGTATGCGGCACCTAGATAAAAGGGTATTGCAACCACTGCCTCAGATAAGACTTAGATGTCCCACTTGCTTGGGTTGGGGTGACATACAACATCTTATAGTTGCAACTTGCAAGAAATGTGAGGGTAGATATACAACAGATTCAGCTGGAGGAGCAAGAAATTGCCAATTTCAAAACATGGTCTAGTATAAATTGCTAGGCAGTGGAAGTGAGACGCGTGTTGCACAAGCCTGATGCAGTTCAAGAGTGGGCGGCACTAAGATTCCTGCAACTTACAGACCACTTAGGTTTGGGTGTGCAAGAACCATTAGGGGAAAAATGGCAACAGATTTAGGGAAATGAAACTGAATTTCTTACTCACTTTTGAAAATCACTTGATCGACTTGATCAAATTCCATCAAGACTTCAAAAAACTTGAAGTTGGTCATGACTTGAAAAAAGTCCCTCGAACTCAGAAATATCTGGAAAGAATTCAAAAGAAGTCAACAAAACCTTTGACTCTTAACATGTTTATGTTATTATATTTTAGTATTAAATGTTTCCAAGCCTTGGTGTTCAACACTTGAAAAAACTCTACCGAGTTACTCCAATCAAATAAAGTGAAATGTCCTTTGAGTTGAATTGTGTTTTTGAGTTTTTAAAGCTTGGAAAAATGAGATAAAGCTTGTGTATATTTTCATCGAGAATAAGATGATCTTCCAGAATGGATTTAAACCTGGTTAGAAATGGAATGGCAACTCCAATCTCTTCTCTCAACAAGGCACTCCGATCCCTAATTATTCCTCTTACATGCCGTTAGTCACATGTTGCTTATAATAATTGCCCTTGGAATGCAGCTTCATTGTCCCTCTTGTCTCTTGGCTATCTTTGGTAGTTTGGCTAATTGATATCCATGTTGACAGTTGCATTTCAATCCACTTATCTCATCTACCATCTCGATGTGTGAAATTGCTGTGCAGACTGAAGGCCCATGAGTTTATGTAAAATATGATTCCCTCCTTGACTGTAGCTGTAAATGAAACATCATCTTTTTAGTGCCAAGCTTCCTAACCTTTCTAATGAAGGTTTATACAACTTGTTACATGTTTGCCTTTATGTGAACTTGAAAGTTTTCTACTTCTACTTCTAGAAGATAAAGCTGTTAAGATGCATATTATCCACCTTAGCATGTTACCGCAACTAATTTCTGATGGAACGCTTATGCAATTTAACTGGGTATGGTGATTATGCTTGCACAGCTTGTGGCTGGTTTAGTCTTTTCCCTAATGATTTATGTTTTAACCAATGTTCGAAATATCGGTATCGCGCTATGTATCGCACCCTTGGGATACAGATACGGATTGGTTATCGCACAGGATATATAGTTTGTATCGCATAATTTATCGCACTTTTTGGGAAACATGGGGAAACATTGGGAAAATGGTTGAATTTTTCAATGAAACTTCAGGGATTGTCAAAAAATATCTTAATACACTTTTAAATCATAACATCACAAAAAAAATGCACACGATAGGTTTCCTTTGTATAGGGTCCTAAGCCAAGTGTTGTCTGATTGAACTAAGGCAACTATATTAAAATAAAATGCATAATATTTATAAATGTATCAAGACATGTATGAAAACACAATTATTATTAGGGCAAAAAAAAAAATTCAAACATCTGATTAATGGACACTTAATTGTTGAAGTAAAACCAGTAGACATAATTATTATTATGTGGGCCACACCTCAATGCGTGCGTGATATATCGACGTTGTCCATCTTTCTTGCCAATTCATTTGAGGACATGGGCCCAAAAATGAAGTAGATCCAATTCTCAGGTGGACCACATCACAAGAAACAATGGGCCTTAGGAAGTTTTTAATGGTGGACCACACCATAGGAAATAGTTGTTAATGACCATTAACCTTTTACGGGCCACAAAAGTTTTAGATCAAGCTGATATTGCATTTTCTTTCCATCTAGATCTGTATGAATTTATCAATAGGTTGGATGTTCAATAAACATTATTGTGGACACTAGGAAGGTTTTAATGGTGAAAGTTCAATGATCACTTTTTCCAGTGGTGTGGTCTTACTTGAAACTTTTGTCGGCTTCATTTTTTGGATCATATCCTAAAATAATATGGAAAAACAGATGGATAGCACGGATGTATAATACATCTATCGAGGTGGGCCATACGGTCAAGGCCTCACTCACATCGCTAGTGGGGTCCTACTCCTAGCCAAGTTGCGCGTGTATGCATATTTCCTAAAGCAGGAAGTTCTTGCGCTGAGATGTTAGGTGGGGGCCACCATGATATTTGTGAGAAATCCAAATCGTCCATCCATTTTGTGAGCTCATTTTAGGTCATGCGACCAAAAATAAGGTGGATCCAAAACTCAAGTGGGTCAGACGAGAGTAATAATCGGGGAAAGAGTTTCCTACCGTTGAAACCTTCTTTGTATCTACCTTGATATTTATATGCCATCCAAACCATTTATAAGGTCATTCCTAATCGGATGAAATGAAAACACCAAAAACATAGCCTGATAAGAAACTTCGTGGCCATATGAATGTTTCAAACAGTGGTAACTGAATCCCCACTGTTTCCTCTCATGCGGCCGACTTGAGTTTTGGATACACTTCATTTTTTATCGCGTGTCCGAAAATGAACTCTCAAAACGGATGGGCGGTGTGGATTTATCATAAACACTATGGTGGGCCCCACCTAGCATCCCAACGTAGGAACTTCCTGGGAAAGGCTTTTCACAGGAAATCCATGTCCCGTGCTCAATCCACGCGGAACAGCAATGTGGTTGGGAGTCTTGGGACCCTGACTTTGGGCCCCACCAAGATGTATTTGTTGTATCTACATCATACATACATTTGGAGAGATCATTCTAGGTTATGAGCCAAAGAATGACGCCCATCCAAAGTTCAAGTGGATCCCACTGAAGCCAACCTAGGGCCCACCACGATTTTTATTTGAGATCCAACCTGTTCATAAGGTCACACGGATCTAGATGAAGGGAAAAAACAAATATAAGCTTGATTGAAAACTTCAATGGCACCTAAGAATTTTTCAACGGTAGACAGTCAATTCACACTGTTAACTGTATTATGGTCCATCTAAGATTTGGATTTGCTTCATTTTTGGGATCATGCCCTAAAAGGGAAAAGTCATAATAAATGTTGATATATCATTGATATCGGCAATCTCGCACGATATTTTATGATATTTGTGCGATATATCACATGATACACATGATTCCATGATTTTTTTTTTTTTAAAGGGAAATCTTAGGGGTTTTGTATCGCCGGCCATCGATAATGATAATATCGGCCGATAGTATCGATATTATGAACACTGATTTTAACCCAAATCATTATACCTTCACAGAAGCAACATTGTACCATTGGCATTGCTTCCATTCATAACCTCTTCTTGCTTCTATCACTAGCTCCTGACACCATGCCTTCATTAGAATCATGTTTAACTCCAAAAGTTTGTACTATTTGTAGTTTTTGTTGCTCTTGAAATCTAGATATTGTTTAGCTTCTAATATTCAATAAGCATAATAATTGAATAATTTGTATACTTAATCTTTAAAAAAATTGTTTGCTAATTCTTTTATTAGATATAGATGCATATTTACTTCTTTGGTTTGTTTTCCTAATTTTTTGGAGAATTATAATTTATACCACAACAACTTTAGGACCTATTGCTGCTACTAAGCACATTATTAGGACTACTCACCCTTTGAACATTGGATGAATGCCAATGGGCATAATTCAGGCCCTTGGTGAAATATATCTAGAAGCTTCTTGGATTTATGTATAGGTGAGTGTCCCTCGTTCGTCACCCTCTTCTTTGGAATTGTTATAATCTCCTCATTAATGCAATACAAGTTCTTCCCACTCTTGTATTTTGTAGTGACATTCTAGTTCATAGCATCTGGTTGACTGGTTGTGCACATGGTTATAGGCTGACATGATTGGAGCATTGAACATGTGATGCACGGGCAAGAGGGCTGAGGAACCACAAGGTTCATGACAACCTGCTATAAACTTGCCCCTTGGTGCCGAAGATGATTGATGGTATCAACTCTCTGGCTAAATGTGAAAAACCAATGGCATGAGTGTCCCATGGTTGATCAAATCCTTGTAGTAGCTACTTAACACTAACCACCTAATAACATACCGTGGAACAGAGGGATTGAGCCCATAGCCCATTGTTAGGCAGCCTTTGTTACAACAATGAGGTCCAAGGCTTGGTGTTTGAGCCCAACTTATTGACCACAAAATAAAAATAGAACTATCTTCCATATAACCTAATAGGAAAAACACTTACTTGTAACAAACTTACTAATTCCTCAGCCCAATTGCATGTGTCATTGGCGCAATGCACCAACACTACTCGAGTTAGCCTTCACTTTCTTGCAAATCCAAGTGCCAGGCACAATTCCTGGCTAAGATGATGGAGAACACAAGAGTGAATGAGAATAACTTTTTTTTTGGCAAGAAACAGAAAAATTTAAAAACAACAAAAGAAAAAGAAAAAGAAACAAGCTGCAAAAAGAGAACCCTCAGGGAGCCCACTCCGTGATATACAAAGCAGCCCTGCGGGAAACCCCCGAACCAGAACCCTTTAAGACTACAAAAACATCAGTTGTCTCTTTCCAACCAAATAGCCTAAAAAGCAGCCAGCAGAGCAATTCTCCATCTTCTCCTTCCAAATATCCCAAAAAACAGCCAACACTGAGAGAATTGCTATAATTCTGAGAAATAAGTCTAGGATGAGGAGAGCTCATCTTTATATATTGTATACGCCTAAGAACTTTCTAGTTTGTGACTTGTGAGACCTATGGCTTGACTTGGATTATGCCACTTGGCATTCATATGATGGTCTAGGAACATTCTAGACTTCTAGACTATTATACACGTCTTGCTACTAAACTTCCTAGAGAGTTCTAGTCTCTTCTAGAGATCTCTAAAACCTTTTGCATTCTTCTACTATGCACAAACCTCTACCATGTACATGTAGAGCCAAAAAAGGCATAAGTCTATTGTGTAGCCTCTATGTTTGTGACAAGCCAGTCTCATACCTAGATTCTCATATTTCCCAACCTAGGGACATAAATACCTTCCAAAGTATTCAATAGCTCTACTAAGAGACCATTTCCCCCTTCCTGTAAGTTTCTCCTCAACCTAGTGCCCTACACCTCAATGACTAGACAACACAAAGGGCATCATAACAACACATACTCCCCAAACAAACCTTGCCTGCTTTGCAACTCCATGCCTAATATCTTCATTAATGAACTCCCTGTCCTTTCTAATATTCTCCAACTTGTCTCCAGCGGTTGGTGCAGCTGGTTATGATGCCTACTCATCCTAGGCATGATTCAGGATCAAATCTCCATGGGTTTACAAGAGGTGAGGCGTTGAAGCCCATATCAAATAAATAAATAAAAGAAATAAAAAGAAAGAAAGGAAGAAAACAATTCCCTCCAAGGCCTAGTCCTAAGGGGTTTCAAATCCAAAGTTCCCAACACTTACCAAGAACCCTGTACATGTATGATGAGTCTCCAGTGGACTTCGTACTCATGATTAGCTCCAAATTCATTTGCCCAATGGAGCAAGATTAGCTCCCCTGGGATGCCCTACACCAGATCATTGTAATTTCATGCTTTTAAGCCTTCTCCAATTTCATTCGATGTCTACAACAACCTTCTTCCTATCTCTTATACAAGAGACCTGTTTGGTGGCAATGTAAATGGTTCACCTCACTGAAATCTGCTCTTCTATACAGAGAAGTGCTCTTTTAAAGCCTTAAATGACTGGATTCCATTTTTGTTTTTGGAGGTTTGCCAGCATGAAGGGAAGGCAAAGTACATCATTGGGTAGTGGTTTTAATGTGGCCTGTGTTGCCGTGTGCTTGAATTTTGCACTGATCGAGCTGGCTTATTCAAAAATTTCAATTTCTCAGCCAGGGAATGGCCCATTGAAAGCCTAGCAAAGAGCCCTTTTTAAACCCCAACAACTCACTATGTTAGAAAACTCTCTGGGTAATTCCTTCGTCCATATGTCAATGTCTGTCTTCTTTGTAGTGTCCCTACCTTTACTATTATTATGGCTGGAAACACCAAACTTGATGTCTTCTTCTTCTTCTTCATTTCACTTCCTCAAATTCCTATTTTTTTTTGGCAGATGGTCAATGCATTTATCCAGGTCATTGTGTTTTCTTTTCTGCATTCGTCGCACCATATATTTGCTGTTTGCAGAGATTACTAGTACCAAAAAAAGAAAAAGAAAAACATGTAGAGTTGCTCAGCTAAAATCTGGCCAACATCCCTGTTTTGGACAGCAGGTGATATTCTTTTGTCACAAGAACCCAAGTCTTGGAGGCTAAGTGGCTAACTTATATTGCAAACTGAGACTAGAGAGGCAGTTTAAAGGATGGTTGTGCATTTTTGTAATGCTTTGAGTGGGGCAAATGAAATTGGCCATAATCATGCTCAGGTGGGTATTCTGAGATTTTGGCTTATTTGGAACTCCGTGGCTTTTCACTTGATGTTCCTTTCTTATTTCTTATTTCTTATTTCACTTGATGTTCCTTCTCAGTCGACTGCTGATATTGGTTATGGTGACTGTATGATTTCATGTTGGGAGGCTGGTCCTAATCATTTTTGTGGTTAAACCTGATTTGCAACAGAGCAGAGGTTGTCTTGGATGCTGTACTAAGCCCACTCCGATAATCGCTGTGGATGAGCCATCAAAAGGTCTGAAAATTCAAGGCAGGACTGTGAAAAAGTCCAGTTTATCAGAGGATTTCTGGAGCACCAGCACCTATGAGATGGAGAACAGTGGAGTTCAGTCTCAGAGAAGTGTATCATCGATCAGCACATCAAACCAAACCCACGACCCCCATAGTGTTGGAGGCAGCACCAGCAACCCCCCCGAATTCGTGAATCACGGCAAGTGTAAATTGGTTTAAGTTGTTTCACCTTCCTTCTATTCTTACAAATCTTAAATGCGTTTCTGGGAGTATCATATTATAGTCACGTTTGGGAATCTGTGGATTTGCAGGTCTTCTTCTCTGGAATCAAACTAGACAACAGTGGATTGGAAATAGAAAGGCGGAGAACCGGATGCAGCAGGTTCGAGAACCCAGGTTGAGGTATGTTGCCTTCATTTTGTCTTAACATAGGAGCTGGTAGGACACTTACAGTACATATGCTGCTCTGTTGACACGTTCAACTATGTTTTGAACCCCTTGCTTGACTCCAAGCTTGGTTTGTTAGAAATCGAATTACCAATTCCAGACTTGGATTTAGAAAAACTTCTGAGTCAATGGTTGCGTCATTTCTATGCTTTTAGTCACTCAGCCAAGTTGAACTCAGAAATTGGCACAAACTTATTTCCGAGTCTAGTCCAAGTTCCACTAATGCCTGGTTCCGATTGTTCAAGGTTTTTTTTTTTTTAAAATATTGGGATGATAAAATGATATGGTCACAACACGATAGCGTGGTTGGATGTGTTCATGCTTTGTTGGGAATTACATTTTTTATAGGTGCCGGACCCCTTATCCAATTACATTCAGGAGAGATGGACTTGGCCTCTACTCAGTTTCCTGTCATCCCAGTAAATGTGACCTTGTCAAGAAAGTTGCATAGTCTTAGGTTCCATGCATGTTGACTCGGAAAATTTTCCAAGTATTGATGCAGGACGTGTGATTTGACTACTTGAATGCAAGAGATTATTAACATATTAGCCACTGTAAATCAAATCTAATAACATTTCATCCAACTATAATCTAAAGAGTACCAAAGAGGCAATAAAATTCAGATTTATGATAAAATCACAATCCCACATGATTATGAATCATATAAGTAAACTTGAAATTCTTAGGTCCCATGAGAGATTGGAACTCTCACACTTAGCGTAGGTATAATTCAAGTTCAAAGGCCAGATTTGGCGCAATTCAAGAACTAGGAAATAAGTTTAATATTTCAGATTTGGGGATTTAGGGAATTAGGATTAAGGATTTGGGGATTTAGGAATTAGGGTTTGTGGGGAAGTAGGGTTTTGAGAACTGGGAAATAGGGTTAGGGTTTTAGGTTTGGGACTAGGGATCTTAAAGGGGAAAAGGAATAAGGATTAAGAGGGAAAGAGAGAGCGGGAGTGCTGGCCGTACAGATGGCCGTATAGTCTGGGATTTGGTCTGTACGGTCGTATGGTGTGAATAGGTAAGGTTTAGGTGGGTTTTGGATGTGATGGTGATGAGTTTTGGTCGAGAACAAAGAAAGAAGAAGATGAAGAGAAAGTAAAGAGGGATTGAGAGAGATTGTGAAGGAGAAAGTAGAAGAAAATACATCGATTGTCGAAAATGAGAGAAAAGAATAAGGTAATGGGCTTCGCACCCTTGGGTTCACACCAAAATAATCTCTTTTCACAGGAGGATCTCACTTCACATGAGAGAATATGCTTTTTCTAAGCAAAAGAGAGCTTGTCATTCCATTTCGTAAGGGCTAGGGTTGGACGTCCCCCCCTTTATAATATAAAAAATGTCTTTTTACAAAAAGACGCTCATAGGAAAGATTTCCTAAAAAAACCCATCACTTAAATAAAAATGTCTCACTTGTCTGATGATGCCATAAAACATAAACCTACTAATCCTAAGCTATGAATAATCAATAAAAACATAAAATATGCTAGTCCAAACACTCATGATCAAAGTGATCGATGATCACAATGCTCCAACCTCCGATCGTTGTGTCCTTGCGATCCAACGGTCAAGACTCCTCAACTAAGAAGCTCACATGCATCTTCCTAGTGTAGGGTCTTCAACGATGCATGGTCATGCATGTGGGGTCTTCAAGGCCTCAGTGCGGCCCACCCGGGTCCATGTACAAGTCATCGAGCCAAAGTGCAGGCTGGGCTGATCTCCTCCTCCTCTGTACACTCTAAATGGTCGGATGTCCTCATTAACTCTCCCCCATTGAGAAGATTTCACCTATAGCGAAATAAAGTTGCAATGCTGCTTCAGAAGATCTGGGTCAAGTCGTTGAATATCCGCATTTGCGATTCACATGCAATTTGAGATTAGTCGTTGTTTCCACTTGACTAAATATTTCTGAAAGCCTTTATGTCGAGTGGAAACCTCCTGCTCATTCAAAATATCCTCTCTCTCCCCTCTGCTTGTAGGTATGGATGGTAAAGGTGGTAGATGATGAGAAGAAGGGCTAGGTAAGGTCCATAGGTGATGGGACAAGTCGGATGTGTTGTTATCTGGGTCGGGAGAGGGGTCCTGGAAAGGCATAAGATCATCAACATTGAATGTAGCACTAATACCCATATTAGGTGGAAGATCTACTTGGTACGCATTGGGACGTAAACGTTTAAAAATCTTATATGGTCCAGCATTGTGGGCTTGTAATTTTTTGAAAGTTCCCTGTTGTAACTGTTCAGGCCTTATTCTTATCACCACTTTATCACCGACCTAATATTCTTTGAATCAACGGTGAGAGTCAACAAGTTTCTTATATTTTACAATACTTACGTTAATCCGTTTTCTAATCTCCATATGCAAGTCATGAATGTGGTGTGCAAATGCTTCTGTAGACTCTGATGCCCTATGGGAGACTGACATGGAAATAAGGTTTATAGGTTTCCTAAGTTTATAACCAGACACAACTTCAAAGGTACTCATGCCTATTGACCTATTGATTGAATTGTTATATGCAAACTCGACTACAGGTAATACTACGTCCCAAGTCATGGTATGGTCACCTACAAGACACACTAACGGGTTCCCTAAACTCCTAATGACCACTTCAGTTTGACCGTCAGTCTAAAGATGGTATGTCAATGAAAATTGTAATCTCGTGCCCATCATGTGCCAAAGTGTTTTCTAAAAATAACTCATAGACTTGACATCTTTGTCAGACACGATGGTTTTTGGCAAACCATGTAAATGAACCACATCCGCAAAGAATAGCCTCATGATGTTGGAGGCATCGGACGACTTAGAGCATGGTAGGAAATAGGCCATTTTAGAAAAACAGTTCACTACCACGAAAATGGAATCATGCTTCTTGATCATCTTGGGAAGCCCAAGCACGAAGTTCATACCGAGGTCTTGCCACGAAGCGTATTGCACTGGCAAAGGTGTATATAAACTCGTGTTCTGCTTCTTCTGCTTTGCTAGTTGACATGTTCGACATTAACCTATAATTTTGGTTACATCTCACTTGAGACTTGGCCAATAAAACCTTTCCTCGACGAGGGCAATAGTCTTATCATGACCAAAATGATCGGCTACTCCATTAGTGTGAAGCTCCCAAATAAGGAAATCTAGTAGGGATGTGCGGGGAACGCAGAGTCTCTCCTTTGAATAGAAAGCTATCAATCAGGACAAACCAACTATCATTCCTCTGACCATCCAAAAGTGACATATATACTTTCCTGAAGTCTGGACGCGTGGAATATTCATCCTTTAAACTCTTGAATTCAGTGACTTCAATGCTCATAGATTGAAGTAATGTTAATTTACGGCTAAGGGTGTCAGCAGATTTGTTCTTGACCCTAACTTTGTGTTTCATAACAAATGAGTACTCTTGAAGAAACTCAACCCACTTGGTATGCCTTGGGTTTAATTTCTTTTGGGAGTTAAGATACTTTAAGGTCTCGTGGTTTGATAACAAGATGAACTCTTGCGATAGTAAATAATGTTGCCAATGACCCAAGGACTAAACTACCGCATAGAATTCCTTGTCAGAGTACCGTTGCTTTGCTTCATTCAACTTCTCACTAAAGAAAGCAACAAGGTGTCCCTTTTGGCTAAGTCCTCAGAGGCGTCACAAGCAACCTTGAAGACTTCAGAAAAGTTAGGAAGGCACATGACAAAAGCCTTGACCATCTTGCCCTTTATCTCCTTAAACGCTTTTAATGCGACGTTAATCCATTTAAACTCTCCTTTTTTATGCAATCTGTGATGGGGCCATAATGAAACTAAATTATCTGATGAACCACCTATAGAAGGTAGCTAATTATGAAAGCTACGTACTTCATGAATGTTCATTTGTTCTGGCCAACTCACAATGGCTTTGATTTTCTCGGGATCTGCAGACATGCCTTTTTATAAAACTATGAACCTAAGAAGATAGCTATATCTTACATGAACGAACACTTCTTGAGGTTTGCATATAACTTCTCTTCCCGAAGGATCCCGTAAAGTTGCCTCAGATGGTGGAGGTGTAGTTCTTTGGAGGTACACTATAAATGAGGATATCATCAAAGTACACCACCAAGAACTTTCCTATAAAGGGCCTCAACACTTGGGTAATCACATGCATGAATGTACTCGAAACATTAGTCAAACCAAAAGGCATGATCGACCACTTGTAGAGCCCATCATTCGTTTTGAAGGCCATTTTCCATTCATCCCTTGGGCGAATGTATATGGTGATACCCACTCTTAAGGTTTATCTTTGAAAAAATTGTGGCACCTGTCATTATGTCTAACATATCATCAAATTGCGGTATGAAAAACTGATACTTGACTGTGGTTTTGTTGATGGCCCAACTTTCTACGCACATGCGCTAGGTGCCATCTTTCTTAAGTGCGAGAAGTGCTAGCATGGCATACGGACTCGAGCTCTCCTAAATGAAACCCTTCCTAAGGAGCTTATCTACATGCTTCTTCAACTCCGCATTCTTCGTAGGGTTTATTCGATAATGAGGAAGGTTTGGTAGAGTCAACTTAGGGACAAGATCAATGGCATGCTGAATGTATCTTACGGGTGGAAGCTCATCCGGTGAATCCTCAGAAAAAATATCACTAAACTCCTCCAGTACTGGACTCACATCGGGTGTAGTCTCTCTAGCCACGAGTGCATACACCATTGAATTCGCCTTGGTCTTGCACTCAAATTCTTTGGTCTTTAATATGCGGAGAGACTTGGGCTGCAATTTCCTCATGTTCTTCTGTCCATTTTTAATATCCTCTTTCTTAACTTCTGGAGTGCTCTCGGGCGGAAGGGGATTATCTTCTTGCCCTCATGCATGAAGGAACAAACATTCGAACGACTAAATATTGTTACATCACAATCAAAGAGCCAAGGCCTGTCTAAGATGATGTGGCCTACATTCATAGGCAAAACATCAAACCTTTATAAGATACGAATTGGATGAGAATAAGACAACACTGGGAGATTAGTATAGAGGACACATCATCCCATGAAACTCTGTAGGGTTGACGGTGAGGACTGGGCTTAACGCCTAAACGAGAAATGATGTTTTCAAAGACCACATTTGTACAACTATCACTATCGACGATCACTTAGCAATTTTTCTTACCACCTTTGGCGTAAGTATAAAAAATGGTATTCCTACACCAATCATCAATTCCCTTAGCCTATGCTAAGGCGCACTTGACAATTGTAAGTGGTACAATCTCTTCTTCTTCACCACTAGCACCAATGACATGGTGATATTCTTCTTCTTCATAGTTACCCTGGTCATCTTCATCTTCCTCATGCTCTTCAATCATGAGGGCTTTAGGTCGCTCTTTTGTGGGACACTCATAAGAGATGGCCATATCCTTAGCAATTATAGCACTACCTAGCTTCACCTCCTCGCGAATTGGTACTGGCGACTCCTTTACCCTTAAAGTCCTTTTGGTTACTTTTGAGTGCTAGCAAAGGGTTTGGGTTGACTCCCAAAATTAGACTTAGCTCCCTGAGGGATAGTCTTAAAATTCGACTCACGAGAGTTAAATTGTCTTCCAAATTGCGGTTTTAAGTACTACTTAAGTTCTTACGCCAACTGATAGGCATGCTCAAGGGTGCCAACATCGTGAGAGAGCAATTCACGCTGAATATCAGATTGGAGGCCCATCATATAAAAAGTGAGAATCACTAGTGGGTCCTCCTCAACATTACATCCTATCATGTGTTCTTCAAATTTGGTGATGTAATCCGTCACGGGCATTGTTCCCTGGCGAAGGGCTTGCCATTGATCCAATAATTTTTGGAGATATGAGAGGAATGTATTTTTCCTTCAACACTTCCTTCATCTCGACCTAATTTATGATTGGTTCTTGTCCAGACCTTTCTAACTTGCGCTTAAGATTGGTCCAACACAATTTAGCTCGGCCCACCAACTTCATCTTGGCGAACCTCACACGACGACGATCGAACATCTCATACCACTCAAAGTAGTGATCTATGTCCGCAAGCCAGTTGAGGAAAGCCTTTGGGTCTAGATGACCATTAAAGCCATGGGCCTCAATCTTGACGCTTTTTCATACCATCATCATGATCATGGTGGTCTAGATACTCTCCATGGGGTGGTTGGGCACGCACCCCATTGTGACTAACACCTCGGCCACGACCTCTTCCACGCCCTTCAACATGACCTCCCACGGGAACTTCCTTTGCACCTCCCACTTGGGACCGACTATCTTCCCCATTGTCAGGATTTGCTTGAAGGGAAGTCTCCAACTGAACTATAACATTGTTAGTCCCTGTCAGTTGGTTGTCGGTGGTTTTGCTTTGAGCCTCAAGGGCCTCTAGTTGTCTAGCTATGGCATTAAGGGCTTGTTTGGGAGCGTGGCCCCTCGATTTGGGACCCCCTGGATTTGAAATCCTCTTGTTGTATTTGGCACTCCGCATTCAGAATCCCATATAATCCAAAAGCATCTATGCATAGTATATTTACAGGGGTTTGAATTTAATTACTAAATCAACTTTAATATCTCTATAAGTGTGCATATGTAATGTTTGACACAATGGTTGTAATAACTAATAAGCCCGTTGAAATATATACTTTGCCTGAAAATGATGAAATTCCAAGTCTCGGATGGGCCATAAGCACAAGATCACATCTGAGTGACTTACCAATGATTTTTTTACCGTTGATTTATATGGACAATGTTTAGAGCATATCGTTGTATTAAAGTAATTATAGTGATGCAATTGATAATCTAATTGTTTTGGGATATCATCAGTGTTCATATTATCGGCGAAAAATCGATAATATCGCCGATATTATCGATATCGTCGGAGTTGCGACACCGAAACTCAATTTTTTCGTTTCTCTTCCTAATATCGGCAAATATTTGGCGATTTTATCGATTTTTCATGTAAAATACAGTTGTCGACCAGAAATCGCGGCCCCATCAAGTGCCAACAACTCCTTTTCGACAATAAAAGGGACGGTAATATCAGGGGCTCCGTAAGTACCAAAAAAGAAAAGAAAAATCAGAAAAAAGGGGAAAAAGAAACTTTTGGAAGTGTACCTGTAGAATTGGATCGTTGATCACGGCCCTATCAAATGATGATTCCGACGAAGTACATGTGAAATATTAGGAATTTTTTGAGATTTTCGGGATTTTAGGGTTCCCTTGAAAGAACCTCTTCTACAGGCATGTTTTTCGAGAGTTCAGGGTTTTGAAACCCTTTTACAGGGAGGACGCGAATTTACTGCGAGAGCTTTTCGTAGGAACTTCCTGCGCTGGAAACCTAGGTGGGCCCACTGTGATGTTTGTAAGAAATCCACTTTGTCCATCCGTTTTTTGAGATATTTTTACAACAAGGGGCCAAAAATGAGCGATATTTAATACTCAAGTGGGCCTAAAATGTGAGTATTGAATGTACACAGTTGAAATATTCGTGGGGCCACGGAAGTTTTGAATCAGGCTAATACTTATGTTTTCAGTTCATCCTAGGAGGAATGACGTTATTAACGGTATGGATGACATGTAAACATCACTTTCTACCCTAGAGAGTTTTCAACGGTAGGAATTTTCCTACCCACCTTTTCCTCTAGTGCGGCCCACTTGAGTCTTGGATACTTCTCACTTTTGGTCTCAAGTCCTAAAATGGGCTAAGAAAACAGATTTACGGTGTGGATTTCTCTAAAACATCGCGTTGGGCCCCACCCAAGTTTTCTAGTGCAGGAACTTCGGCTTTCGCAGGAAATCCGCGTTCGCGGATTAAGTGTTACGCGTGGAGCATGCGACCTCGGTGGCGACAGATGTCACCAAGATCCGTGGACCCCCACCATGATGTATGTGTTATGTCCACGGTCCATCCATTTGGAGAGATTATTTTAGGTCATGAGCCAAAAAATGAGACAGATCCAAAGCTTGGGTGGACCACACCACAGAAAGCAGTGAGTATCATTGAAAACTTCCTAGGGCCATAGTGATGTTTATTTGTCATCCAAGCTGTCTATAAGATCACATAGTCATGGATGAAGGAAAAAAACAAAATTACACGGATCCAAAACTTCTATGGCCCCTAAGAAATTTTCAACGATAGACGTTCAATTCACACTATTCACTGCAGTGTGGTCCACTTGATCATTGGATATGCTTCATCTTTGGAATCAAGAGCTATAATTATATGGTAAAATGGATAGACGGAGTGGATAAAGTATATAAATCACAGTTGGTCCCACAGAGTTGACTTGGTCCACTCAAGGTAATAATTTACACGGTGCATGGTCAACTTCCCACGTCCAACTCATTTAGGTCTCCAGGGTTGGTGGCTCGGTGCTCTATGGGGTCCATTATGATTTGATATATTTTATCAATACCATCCATATATTTTGCTAGATAATTTTAGGGCATGAGCCCAAAAATATGGTAAATCCGCATCTCAGGTGGACCACACCAAAGGAAGCAGTGGTGATTAAATACCCACCATTATAAACTTCCTAAGGCCATTGTAATGTTTTTTCGCCATCCAACCTCTCAGGTGGTCCATTTGATCATTGGATATGCTTCATTAGAATCGAAAACACAATTATCAGCTTGATCGAAAACTTTTTGTGACACCTTAAAAGTTTTTAATGGTGGGATTCAATCGCTACTGTTTCCTTTGGTGTGGTCCACTTGAAATTTGGATCTACCTCATTTTTGGGACCATGTACTAAAATGATATGCTGAAACGGATGAATGGGGTGGATTTCTGGCATATATCATGGTGGGCCCATGGAACACTGTCCAATAGCCACCTCGTTATTGGCAACATGATAAAGCAGATGCGTCATAGTGGGTACACAAAGTCCTTACACTAGGACATGATTTGGCTAGTGACGTTAGCCAGATGGCTAGTGGTTGGTGCTATATGGGCCTAATCGTGATGTATTTATTTGATCTACGCTGTCCGTCCATTTTTTCAGATCATTTTAGATCTTGATCCAAAACATCAAGCATATATAAATCTCGGGTGGACCACACCACAGGAAATAGTAGCGATTGAATGCCCACCATTAAAAACCTCCCAGGGTTCATTGTAATGTTTATTTGACATCCAACCTGTTGATTAGGTCATACAGACCAATTTGATGCAAAACTTGTAGCCCTTAAGAAGTTTTTAATGGTGGGCATTCAATCAACATTGTTTCTTGTGATGTGGTCCACTTGAGATTTGGATCTACCTATTTTTTAGCCTTGTACCATAAAATGATCTGAAAAATTGGATGGATGTGTCAGTATGTCAAACAAGTGTCATATCCAAGCCATCCATCACCAAGTATACCACTATATAGATTCCATGTCTCAAGAAAGGTATACTTTTTTAGTTCATCGACTTTTGCATGGCTTAATTATTATATGCTAGTTGCATTTGTATTATATGAATTCATTTTGGTTACAATTGAAGTGATTTCTTACAACAGAGCATGATTTTTGGGCCCAATTAAATGGAAACATATTATTTAATGCATTCTTTGTGTAATTTTTTTATTCCTAAATATGCAAATATGTGTATTTAGGCATGCCCTGAATTTTCATTGAAAAATTCTATCATTTTCCCCATGTTTCGCCATTTTTCTTCACATTTCTGGTTATCGGCGATATTATCGGCGATAACGATATTATATCTTTATCTCTAGTCGGCAAAACTTGTAGCAATACCGACAACTCGAACACTGGATATCATCAGTGGGTCATGTGTCCAATAGATTAATAATCTAGTGACACTCATGTTACACATGCAACTCTTGGAAGGATTTTAGATGCAATCCAAGCTTTCACCTTGGTTTTCAAACCTCCTCTTTGAGGGGATTTGAGACTCCCAGTTACTTTATGGTGCCAAACGACACCTAAGAGTTTCGAGAATCTGATCTCGGCTTACGGTGGTAGGGGGAAAGACCAAAATCTCGTCCAAAATGCGTGGGCATGAACAAGGGACAGACTAAGGAGCTTAAGACTCTAGGAACTATATTATGAC
This sequence comes from Magnolia sinica, assembly GCF_029962835.1. NCBI lineage: Eukaryota > Viridiplantae > Streptophyta > Magnoliopsida > Magnoliales > Magnoliaceae > Magnolia > Magnolia sinica. The sequence continues at coordinate 121,916,827 of NC_080573.1, forward strand.
AAAGGAGAAGTGACAAACCTAGACGTTGCAATATGTAAACCTAAACTCTATATGCAATGAATGCGCTAACAAAATGCTAGATGTGATAAATGCGCTAACCCTGAGTAAACCTAAGCTAAAACCCTAAGCTGTAATACCAAAAATTGATCAAGACATGTGATTTAACTACTTGAATGCGAGAGATTATTAACAGACTAACTACGGTAGATCAAATATAATAACATGCTATCCAACCATGATCTAAAGATTACCAAAGAGGCAATAAAATTCAGATTTATGATAAAATCACAATCCCACATGAGTATGAATCATATAAACATGAAAATCTTAGGTCCCATGAGAGATTGGAACTCTCACGCTTAGCATAGGCATAGTTCAAGTTCAAAGGGCAGATTTGACAATTCAAGGATTAAGAAATTGGAGAAATAAGTTTAGGTTTTCAGATTTGCAGATTTAGGTTTTAGGGATCTAGGATTAGGGATTTGGGGATTTAGGGTTCAAGGATTTGGGGATTAGGGTTTGTGTGGAAGTAGGGTTTCAAGAACTAGGAAATAGGGTTATAGTTTTAGGCTTAGGACTAGGGATCTTAAAGGGGAAAATGAACAAGGATTAAGAGGGAAGGACAGAGAGGGAGGGCTGGACGGCCGTACGGTGTGGAGTTTGGTCTGTATGGTTGTATGGTGTGAATAGGTTAGGTTTAGGTGTGTTTTGGATGTGATGGTGATGGTGATGGGTTTTGGTTGAGAACAAAGAAAGAAGAAGAGGTAGAAAGAAGTAAAGGGGGATTGAGAGAGATGGAGAAGGAAAAAGTAGAAGAAAATACCTCGATTGTAGAAAATGAGAGAAAAGAATAAGATAAATGGGCTTCACACCCTTGTATTCACACCAAAATAACCTCTTTTCACAAGAGGATCCCACTTCACATGGGAGAAGATGTGTTTTCTAAGCAAAATAGAGCTTTTCATTCTATTTTGTAAGGGCTAGGGTTGGATGTTCCCCCTTTATAATGTCAAAAAGGTCTTCTTACAAAAGAATGCTCTCAGGAAAGATTTCTTACAAAAAAACCATCACTTAAAATAAAAATGTCTCACTTGTCATATGACGTCTTAAAACATAAACCTACTAATCATAAGCTATGAATAATCAACAAAAATATAAAATATGCTAATCCAAACACTCGTGATCAAAGTGATCAAGGATCACAATGATCCAACGGTCTGATCAAATGACCACACGATCCAACGGTCCGATTGTCGCGTCCTTGCGATCCAACGGTCAAGACTCCTCAACTAAGCAGCCCACATGCATCTTTCTAGTGTAGTGTCTTTGAAGATGTATGATCATGCATGTGGGGTCTTCAAGGCCTCATCGCAGCCCACCCGAGTCCATGGTTGGATGTCCTCATGCTTGCAATTTAAATAATGCCCATATGGTTCATAATAAAAATAACACCAATGTATAAGCTGAGTATGTATGCAGTGTATGTTTTGTTCCAATGTTCAAGAATACTTTCACTGATAGACTTATGCTGAGTGGTGGGTTCACATGTTTTTGCTTGGAAATCGGTTAGTACTTAGACTTGGAACAGGGAAAAAAAGAAACTGATTCTGGGAGTCGTCTGGATTTTAAAACTTCAGTGTACCCTCTGAAGCAATCTTTTTGAAGAGGTTTTTATTTTTATTTTTATTTATCTCTTTGTATGCGACGATAACCTCCCTTCCTGTCTCTCTATTTGGCTTGTGGATGAATATTTCTCGGTGCAGTTGGAATGCAACTTACGACAGTTTACTTGGGACCAACAAACCATTCCCGCAGCCCATCCCTCTCGCTGTAAGGCTATTATTCTTTTGATTACAGTTGTTTTAGCAAAAAATCGAGATCATCAAATGGTTTGACCTTTAGTTGAATGCGGAATGGGCTCATGCTTCTGTTTTTTTTTTTCCCTGCAGGAGATGGTAGATTTTCTCGTGGATATTTGGGAGCAGGAGGGGATGTATGATTAGCTGGAAAACCGGCCCTGCCCATATTAAAAAAAAAAAGAAAAAAAAAAAGGCTTTTCTTGTTAGACCGATAAATGCTGTTGTAGAACTGTTGCCTCCTTTCGGTCCAAGGCTCTGGTTTGTCAAAGGGATGAAAAAGCATGTCTGATGTGTCAACAATTGCAATATTGGAGCTGTTGATGATCCTCTTTTTACAGTCGAATAGACAAGCCATGTCCACTCTGTTCCAATCCAATTATTTATGGAAATTGCGGCCGGGTGTTCTTTGATTATTGGAATGTAGCAGCATCAGGAATTTCTGGGTGCCACCCAAAAATGGGGTCATTTGATTTCTGCCCCCACGGCTGGCATGCTAGGAAAGCACCCCTAGCTCCATTTCCTGTTGAAACTATTTGGGGAAGGTGGTGATTAACCGTGTCCTGCACATGTGCTAGTGTATCACACGAGCAAGATCCAAACTGGTCAGACCTAGTGGATACAAAGGTGGGCCACAGTAAGGGACATAATATTAACTGTGAATTCAAGCTAGCCTTGACACCACCTCTCTGGGGTCATGGAGATAAAAGACTAATGAGACCTCATTTATGAGTGTCACCCAAACACGCCATGTTTTTCCTGTTGCTGGATTAACCAGGGAGTCTTCTGAGCCGTTCATCTGGTTGTATGTTTATCCGATTGGCATCTCTGTGGATGGTCTATGTTTGAGATAATGTGACTTGTAAAAGGAGTGCTAATAGGATAGTATTGATGATAAGTACATGTATGAGAGAGTGGTAACAGATGTGATGACCGTGACTGGAGAGGTGAGTTTTCAATTACAGGTTTGGTGTTGAGCCAGTTACCTTTTTTCATTGGTCATAGGTGAGTTTGCCGGAAGAGGTTCTGTTCTGTATATGTAAACGATATGGTTTGTGGATACAAGGAATTAGTGAAGATTGCTAACGAAGTATTTCAGAATAATTGTCTTTTGGATTCATGCAGGCCAACCATGCTTTATGAGATAATGCCAGACATTCAAGGAATAACGCTTTAATAGGATGAGTATAACTGATATGAGGTGGTTGAGATGGATGAGTGGCAAGATGAGAAAGGATAGGATTAGAAATGAATGTAGTCTGAGAAGAGATTTTAGTAGTACCACCAATTGGTAATATGATCAAAGAAAAAGTAGAGTTCATGGCTTGGCCATTTGGAATGTAGATTAGGGGCAGTGCATGTTTGGCGTTGGTTGGTTCAAATTGAAGACTCTAATAGGGCAAGAGAAAGGTCCAAAATGACGTGAATGTAGGGAACAAGAAAAGGCTTTTGATGACTTGTGGTTTAACTAAGGATGTGGTCTTTGATAGACTGGAACATTGGCTGGCAGAACATGTAGTAGTTCACCTATATTAGTTGGGATAATGCTTTGATGATGACGACGTCCAACTGGTTCAAAGGCCCGGTCGGTCCTTCAATTTTCATTTATTTTTTTCTTTTTTGCATTAAGGTGATCCTTATGGTAGGACCAACATAGTGGATGGGTTGGATTTCACACACACCCAAAAGGTTGGAACTTATTGGGATTCACGATTGGACTGCACAACAAGAGCATCTCAATGAATTAGCTTATTTAATTTTTAGAAATGATTACATAGTATGTTGTGCGTTAATTTGTATGCATGTTTTTATTTTTTGACAACATGGGACGTGTAATATATCATCTGAGCTATGCGAAAGGTAGAGATAGAGCTCATCATAAAGATCATGAGCTGAAATTCAGCATGCTCAGCATGTTCGGCTGCACTATTGAAGTAAATGGACAGTCAATGGTCTAACGCAATATATCGTATGTTGCTCACACCAATATTTGCTCCAGGTGATCATCATGGTGTGGTCCATCATTTTCACAGGTGGGATGTGTCCCAAAAGTGACAAATATATACAAGATTAAAATTGTTGTTAAAGACCCCATACGAAGTGATATCTGAACATTTCCCTTAATCTTGGGAATTCATCCATTGATCCTCCTTTTCTTGCATCACAAAATTTGTTCAAAAAAAAAAATAACACTAATAATTCCCCTTTTTTCTTAAACATAAAATAAAATAAAATAATATAAATTTTCTTTTTCAGCTCTAACATCTATAACAGTGATTAAATATAGAATATTGGTTAATATCACTGTAAGGTGATTTTCACCAAGTGTTTAACCCGAGGGGTTGCTCCAGTACGCCCCCCTCACGTGTTGGGACTTGAGCCTTTGAATCTAGGTTATCTTCCACAAATGAAAACTCTCATATGGATTGTTTCTAACACTTTCTTTGATAATTTGGCTCTTTTGTTGTGAACATAAACAGTCAGCATAACCTTTGGTATAACTAAAGGTGTATAACTAAATGTGGAAATATTCAATCCTGGAGTGGTTTTTTTTTATTTTTTTTATTATTTTTTTATTTTTTAAATCTCAGGTATTCCTTATCTAAGAGAATCTTGTCGAATAAATGTGTTTGGGTCATAGACAAAAATCCAAATCCAACTGCTATTCTGATGTATCTTATTGCAATATATCTTGATGTACTCAAGCACACCTCTTCATCAAATGGACCATTTGGTTAATCTCGACCATACAAGTGATCGCATGGTTGATTAGATCTGGGCAATGCAACTGGATGCCACCACATGTGTGGGCACATGCCTCAAAAACTGAGATTGGGAAATCTCGTCTATGGTATTAAATGTTGAAATCAATATTCCAGCGCATTGGTCTCTCTCTCTCTCTCTCTCTCTCATGGTACGAGGCTTCAGTGGGGCTGATGTCAACTTTGCATTCGATCCACCTTGCCTGTCATGTTCTCCTCCTTTCATGCTCAATGTAGAAACCAAAAGTCAAGCCAATCCAGAACATATGTGGGTCACAACCCTGGGAACAAAGAAAATCATGTCTAAGGCTTCTAACTTCACATGGTGTGGGCTGTGGACTAATTTTTTGGTGTGTCCCTTCATTCTAGTGGAGCATGTCTAATGAATGGATTAGATGACATGTACACTACATGGTTTGACCGCAGCAGTGAGGAAAGTTTTATTGGTTGGGTTGTTCCCCTCCCTACTGTTCCTTTTGGTGTAGCCTCCTAGAGTTTCCTTTGGGGCTAACTTTTGGGCCAATGTCCCAACTTTGAAGGGCACAACTGACAACCCGGTCATTCAAAGGCGCCACTTTTATCTACTCTCCCCATCTAACCGTGTAACGCACTAATTTTCAGTATCTCGTGCACTGCATCCAAACAGGCCATATCACACACAAGTCCATGATCTAGGCTGCTTGTTTGTAGGTCTTATAAATGGTTTTGCTATGTGTCCCCACCTTCATGGGAGGTAAGCAACGTTGGCACTCGGTTTGTTTTCTATCAGGTATAGTGCGTGCGGGCATGCCAGAATCAATATAACGACTCGATTCAAACCTATCAACATTAACCTCAACTGCCAAAATAGGTAGCTACATCAAACTTGATAGTATATGACCGAAATTTGAGGAGATTGATTGCCTACTCAGCCACTAGCAGAATATTTATAATGATTAGGAAATAGTTAGAGGGTGGGATTCTTCATCTGAAGATGGGTTACACCTTGTTTTTCACAAGAAAAGACTTTTCAGCATACTAGTGCAATCAAACAAAAGAAAATACTTACAATCCATTATGAAAGAGCGACTACAAGAATGCTTCTTCTAAAAGAACAATTTATATTAGATAAGGATCAAGTCCAGTGTTTGAGCATAAACTGTGAGAATATTATATATATGGGTTATCATTAGCTATAATATACTATGTATAGAAAAGCTCTAAATAAGCTTCCTTATATAGTCTTGTAGAGTGGTTATTTAAACTCATCTTTGGGTGAAGTAATACAGAAAAACATCTCCAAATTCCTAAGTTTACAAGATATCAGAGCTAGGTTTTTGAACCTGTCGCACGACCGACCACCGCTCCTCCATTGATTCTGGCCCTTCTCCATTGATTCCGATGCTCCTCCATTGATTCTAGCGCTCCCCCATTGATTCCGATGGCCCATACCTGTCGCATGACTTGCCGCACAAAACCTGAAGATCCTCCAGATCCAGCGCTTGTCTCTGCCCAAAACCTCTAGAATCAGCACTTGTCTCTCCCTAAAACCTTAACCATTTCCATCAGATCGCACCAGCTATGCCTTCAGATTGTGGAACCCATCTTCTCTTCGATTTCTAGCATATTGCTTCCGGCCTGATTCGACAAATCTCTCTGTTGAAACCCATCTCTGACTCACCACCTCTGTCTTCACATTTGGATCCATTGATTTGAGATCTGTTGAATCCATTAAGTCGATTATTCTTCATTGACGACAGTGGCTCTACCTCTGCTTGTCAGATTCAATCCTGCTCACCCAGAAATCAATGGTACATTTTCTCTTCGTGGTTTTTCTTTCTTATGGCATACATGAATCCCTTCGATAAGATCGAAACTATCTACGTTTGGTTAGATGAGATTTTTTTTTTTCTTATGGCAGTTTCATTTTAAGCATTTTCTAGCAGGAAAGAGCCTCTACGGCTATGTCGATGGTTTGATGGGCAAATCAAATGATGAAAAGGAACTCCGATCTTGGACCACAAATAATTCAAAAGTAGTCATATGGATCCTTAACAGTGTTGAGAGCAACATTGCAATTAACCTCACATCATTCGAGACTGCATCCGAAATATGGGCTTACTTGAAAATGTGTTATCAACAATCAAATCATGCCCGTCGTTATCAAGTAGAGTATATAAGCTGTCAAAATTAAAACAAGGAGCTCTGAGTATACAAGATTTTTATTTTAAACTTACCTTTATTTGGCATGAGATTCAACTTATGGATCTAGTTATTCCTATTGCGACGGTCGAGATAGTAAAGATACTTCGCGACACAAGTAAATTAATGCAATTTCTATATAAACTCCGTCCGGAGTTTGAACCAACTCGAGCCTCATTGATGAATCGGCCTCAACTTCTATCTCTTGAGGCAGCTCTGTCTGATTTGATTGAAGAAGAGACATGTTTGAAAACCCTTGCTTCTATGAGAGAAGTTGTGCCTAATGCTACCTTCATTACTCGCAATTTTTCAAGAAAGTCACGAGACATGTCGAAAGTTAAATGTTTTGAGTATAATGGATTTAATCATGTGGCTACTCGTTGTCCCAATAAGAAAGAAAATCTGAAATCCTCAGGACCAAGAACTTTGTTTTGTTGCTATCGCAAATAAGAAGGACATGATATAACTAATTGCCCGACTTGCCCTCCTCTACCTCCTCACTACCAGCGACGTGGACGTGCATTTCTAGCTTCCTCTGCTAAGAAGCCTGACTCATCTATGGTCCCATCGGTGTAGCCTAATCTACTTTCCCCCAAATAAATTCAGCAAATCCTTCAAGTGATGAGTTATTCAAGTTTGATAGGTAATATTGATCCTATAAATCTTTGAGTATATTGACTCATAGGCATCTAATCATATGACTGGGGATCTTTCTTGTCTAATTGATTGTGTCCCCTATAGAAGAGTGGGTTCCATCTACACTATGGATAAGAACCATTTACCTATCTCTTATATTGGGTCCTTAAAAGTCTCACCTTCATCATCTCGTAATTTCTTCATTCGCAAAGTGTTTTATGTTTCTAAATTATCTGTCAACTTGATTTCGGTTACTCAACTAGTGGAAAATAACTGTTTGGTTTTGTTTTCTCAGACTGGTTGTTTCATATAGGATCTGGAAACAAGGAAGCTAATTGGGAATGACCATAAGAGAGGAAATTTATTTACCTTGGAATTTGATCCAGGAGTTATTTCAACGCGTTATTTTTTCTTCCATCTTCTCATGATATTTCTTTTGCTAATAAATACTGAAAACTTTGGCATAGTCGTTTAGGGCATCCAAATTCTAAAAACATGCTTTCTTATTTAGATTTGGTCTTTTGAATAATGAAACCAATATTAGTCCAATTTCCATTGATATGAACTGTATTAGTTGCAAAGTGTGTAAATCTATTGCATTGCCTTTTTCATTAAGTAACTCTCGTACTCAGAATCTGTTTTATCTCGTTCATACTGATGTTTGGGGTCCATCTCCCATCATGGCTTCTAGTGGTTCTCTGTATTATATCATCTTTGTAGATGACTTTTCAAGGCACACTTGGATTTATTTCATGAAGCATAAGTCTGAAGCATTCTCATGTTATAGACAATTTTCATCATATGTAGAGACCCAATTTGTAAAGAAAATTAAAGTTCTACGATCTGACTCTGGGGGAGAATATATGTATTTCGAGTTTGAGACTTTTCTAAGTTCAAATGGTACTATACATCAACAAACGTGTCCTCACACACTGGAGCAGAATGAAGTAGCAGAACGAAAGAATCAACACATTACTGAGGTAACAACCATCATGATAGAGTATGCACGTATTCCAAAATTTCTTTGGGTTGAAAAAAATCAACCGTTGTATATCTGATCAATCGATTATCTTCCAATGTTTTGGCCAACAGGAAAACTTTCACATTCTTCCTTCATGATAAAGATCCAGATTATAGTCCGTTAAGAATGTTTGGATGCATTTCTTTTGTTCATCTTCCGGAACGAGAATGGGATAAACTTAGTCCCAGGGCAGCTAAATGTGTATTTCTTGGACATGGAGAGTATCAGAAAGGGTATCGTTGTTATGATCCATGTGCTCATCGTGTTTGTGTGTCTAGACATGTCATATTCTTTGAAAATTTATAATACTATAAAGTTGTCTATGCGTCTCCATCAGTTACCATTGTTCTATCTTCCATTTCTCATATGTCTCATTTTGAAGAAAATCATTCTATGCTTCCTTCTCCCTTTCCTCCTTTATAGGTCTACCAACACCGTGTGAAGCTTATCTCTTTTGGGTCCTCTCCTTCAGCTGCTCGTACTTCCGATCAGGTGTTCTCTTCTCATATAACGCAGGTAACTGTCCCACCTTCCACTGATATCCAATTATGTCGTTCCAGTCATTCGTCTGTTTCTCCTAATCAATTAAATTTTTTTGCCTCTCATCATGCCTTGTTTTCTGGATTAGATTCTTTAGTTGTCTCTACTTATTCTCAGGCATATATATAACCATGTTGGGTAAAGGCTATAGATGATAAGATTCAGGCACTCGAGGAAAATGCTACTTGGACGCTGGTTCCATTACCTAAGGAAAAGTAAGTGATAGGCAGCAAATGTGTATATATTGTGAAATTAAAATCTGATGAGAGCTTAGATCGATACAAAGCTGGCTAGTGGCCCAGGGCTATAAACAAGAGTATGAAGTTGATTATGATAAGACATTCACTCTAGTAGGAAAAATGAAAACAGTCTGTTCCTTGATCTGTATAAGTTCTTCTAAAGGTTGGCAACTCTGTCAACTCGATATCAAGAATGCTTTCTTCCATGAGAATCTCAAAGAAGAAGTTTACTTAAAGTAATTTCCCAGTTATAAGTCCAAGGATCCACACTTAGTTTACAAGCTATTTAAAGCTTTATATGGACTCAAACAAGCACCAAGAGCATGATTTGAAAATTTTCATGGAGTGTTCAACACGGCAGGCTATTCTCAAAGCCAATATGACTCATCAATGTTTATTCTCGAGTTTGATTTAGGTCTTGTTGCTTTATTGAACTATGTTGACGATATTCTTATCATAGGAAGTGATGCTCAAGGAATTGCTGATCTCAAATCATTACTTCACTCCTCATTTCATATGAAAGATATGGGGCCATTAACGTACTTTTCGAGTTTTGAAAATTTTCATAATACTCAAGGTTATCTTATGAGTAAACAAAAGTATACTTGTGATTTGATCAAGCTAGCAAACCTTAGAGATAACAAAACCCATGAGACTCCTTTGGAATTAAATGTCAAGTATGGGAAAGATGATGGAGATATTTTCTCAAATGTTACATCCTATAGGCAGCTGATGGAGAGATTAGTCTATCTCACTATATCTCGTCATAATATCTTATATGCAGTTCATGTTGTTAGTCAGTTTGTCGAGGCACATTGCACACTGCATATGATGAGAGTTCATCACATTATTTGATACCTTCAAGGTACCATCAATCAGTCGCTTCTCTTTCTGTCATTGCATGATATATAATTATCTGCTTACTCTGATGCAGACTGGGCAGGTTGTCCCATTTTACCATGGTCCACCACTGGCTATTATGTTTTCTTGGGATAATCATTGGTTAGCGAGAAGTGTAAGAAGCAAACCATGGTATTTAGATCTAGTACAGAAGCCAAATACCGTGCAATGACAGGGGCATGTAGTGAAATTACTTGATTCCGGGGATTGTTGATAGATCTTTGGATTCATTTCTCTTTGCTGACTCCATTATATGTTGATAACCTCAGTGCTATTCGGTTAGCTTCTAATCTAGTATTTCACGAGCACACTAAATACATTGAAGTTAACTGCCACTTTATGAGAGAAAAATACATAGCTGAAATAATTTTTCTTCCTCATGTGACATCAGAGTTACAACTTATTAATTTATTTACCAAAACTATGACCTCATCCCATCCTAGGTTTCTTCGTGGTAAATTGATGTTGATTCATTATCCCACATGAGAATATTGTTGTATATATGGGTTATCATTAGTTGTAATATATTATGTATAAAGAAGCTCTAAATAAGCTTTCTTGTATAGTCTTGTAGAGTGGTTATTTAAATCCACATTTGAATTGAAGCAATATAGAAAAACATCTCCAAATTCTTAAATTTATATAAACTTGGATTACAGCTAAGAGATTACTGCTACTGGATTATCACTACTCCTAAGATAGGCTGGGATCAGATAAATTGATAGATTCGATTTGTTTCTTGGATTTGATTATATCTTGCTCCACTAATCTTTTTACTATTTATAGATTTCCTCTGTAGTTATTCTTTAAACATTTATCTTCTTTATTGGATGGTAATGACAACTAAGGCGTTGCCATCTAAATCCTTCTCTTGTTACGTTTCTCTTTTTAATTGTTCCTCTTCTCTCAGCCAAACTTTATTTATCTCGGTCATGACTTGCTCTTTGACTGCATACTGCTTCTGAATGTCTCAGCCACACTGCTTCGTCGGTTATTGACGCAGGGGAGGATGTGAGGTCGAGTACCGTCTTCCTCAAGAGGATAACTATTCCGAATCCACGGAACTTCTCTGGACTCCTCACAGAGACTTCTCGAATCCACGAGGAAAGAAAGAAGAAAATAGAAATAAATTCTAATAAATTCGAAATTGATTGATGAATGATTAAAAGCGAGTTCACAACCCTTTAAATAAGGGTATCAAGCAATGGGAAAGAAATCATAATCAAACTACAACTCAAACTCCTAGAATCCGTGACTTACTATAAATAGTAAACTTACTATTTATAGACGGTCGTGATGTCTACTAGTGCGCAAGGTTTTCGGCCAAAAATAGTAAGTGTCCTATTTGGCTTCACCAAACCGTTCCCCTAATTATTCTAAGCTCTTTTCACGTTGGGCGCAACTCCTAAAGCCCAACGGATGAAGAGTTATAACAAACTAAAACTTACTATTTATAGCAAAAACGAAATTAAAACAGGGAAACGACCGTCAATGAAGGGGTTTTTCGCAATTCCGGGCTGCGCAACCTGGCGTAGCTGGGTTGGTTGGCTAAAGTAGCTCGTTCTACCCCAAAATCATATATTTTACGTCAGCTAACTCATTTCGGATTGCGAGATACGCCCGATCTAAGGTCCGATGGTCCGGATCACTTCTGTCATCGACCAAGCCTTTTCTGATCCATCTTGGCCATGAAACTGTCCGCGACCCGCTCTACATCAGTTATCTGATAACGTGTAACATTAAATCAATGCCAGCTATAATTCTGTAAAAAGTGCTCCAAGTATCTCATAAAATCTTTTCATACACCTCCTCTCTCGTGTAATGCCACATGTCACCTCCCTGTTGGCTTTTCCTAGAACAGTCATTAATAGGGTACAATAAGCAACATCCACAAAGCTTTTGAATGACATGTGGGATGTCCAATCATCAATCTCGATGCAAGGGAAGAGCGTGAAGAGATAATGAGGTGTAATGACTCTTGAATCCACAAAAAATAAAAAATAAAAAATTTAAAATAATTTTATTAATGTCTCTAAAATTAAATTATAATGCTTTAAATAATAAAACTCAAACCCTAATTAAGAGTCCTAATTCAACTAAAACAAAACTTACCTGAATAGTAAAATTTACTAAAAATAAAAAATTGTAATTTAATTTTGCCGGATGATTCTTGGCATGATAAGAAGAAAATCCTAATAAGATATCACATACTAAAACCCTAAGATGGGAAAGGAAAGTCCACCTTTAATTTTTTGGGCCTTGGGGCCATTGACGGGTGTATATGTGTAGATCCTTGTGTATGATGTACAGGTTAATGGTAAACTTGTTTTAAAACTATAAGAGAGAGTAAAATCCAGTACACTTGAGTTTGAGTGCGTTAGCCGTGAATGGAGTAAACAAATAGTCAAACCACTATACATCTTATGCAATGAGCTAAATGTTATCTTATCTATACTTATGCTTATGGGTTGAATCCTTATGAATGTTTAGTTAAAATGAAGCTTATGTGTTGGTATCATTACTTACATAGATATCACTATTTGGTTCTACAGACGTATGCATATTGGTGTACTTTGATTAAAGCTATTTGTTGTACACATTCAGAATTTCTATTAGTGGTTTGTTGAACTTCCTAGGACTTGGCCAAATCTTCTAGCTCCTAGCATAGCGGTAATTGAACTTCAACCGTGATTTCACCTTTAACATGCATGGGTGCTTAACTAAGGATTAAAATATCATATTTGTAGGATTGGGTTGGGCTACGCAGGTCGGGTCAAGCTAAAATGACTAGGTCCAAGATCAGGCCAAACTTGGACTGTCTCTTTACATGCTGGGCCCAAGCTCTAGTAGGTACAAGCCCGCTGCAAACCCAATATGTACTAGTCGGGCTGGGTGGACCACCTGGCCAATTGAACCCTTAGGCTTAAGATTGTCATAGTCCCAGAATTTGAACTGTTCGAGCACAAGCCTATTAAAAAGTTCACATTTGCTGGCCCAGGCACTGCCCGTTGTCAGCCTAACCATTGTACAAACAAGAGGAATTACGTGATCCTCATGACATGGGTCGGGCTTTCGATGGGTCAGGTTCGAACCATGCAAAGGCAAAAGCAAAATTTTGAACAGGCCTGGCCAGTCAGGATATATAGACCAAACAGTTCAAAATCGGGGTCAAAGACGACCACGGGTGCGGTTTGTTGAGGCCCATCGCAGATGAATCATGCCCCGTATAGTCTTGGGACATTTGTTCAGTTGGATGTGGACCGTCTATTGGTATGGCAGTGGGCGGAGCCGCTTGCCCCCATCGACATAAAGGCTTCCAGCGCAACTTGGGGTGAGACCCTGACTGTAGGGGCTCACCTCGATCTATGCATTGTATATCCAAGTTGTCCATCTGCTTTTCCATATTATCTTAGTATGTGGTCCAAAAAATAAAGCCCATATAAATTTGGGTTAGACCACACCACAGGAAACGGTGGTTAATGACCATTGAAAGCCTTTTGTGGGCCACAAAAGTTTTAGATCAGCTGTTTTTTTTTTCCAATTCATCTGGATCTATATGACCTTATCAATAGGTTGGATGGATAGATAATAATGCCACGAAACTTTCGGCCTGAGCCATAAGCTTGGCTTGTGGCATTGCTTGGGCTAACCTGGGCACCAAGAGATGGCTCATGTTTGACACAAACACAATATTAGGTATGAGTAAACTCCACAGGGCCCGGTGTGATGCGTGTCTTATCCATGCCGTCAATCCATTTTTCCAGCTCATTATAGGGAGCCCAAACTTGAAGCCAAACCTCAGGTCTAACACTACACGAAACAGTGGGAATTGAACTCCTACAGTGAAAACTCTTTGGTAGCATGTGAACGCCCTCCCCTAATGGGTGTGTGTAAGCTGAATTTGCGATTCAGTAGAAGATTGTCTTTCACTAGATGATGTTTTTGTGATTGTGTGCAATTGATCCTTTTTGGAGTGATGACAACCCGATGTATATGATTTGTTTAGCTCATCTCGGCTTCATTGTCCGTGTAATACTTTTCCCAATGACAGCCTATGAATGTTTTGTTTAAAAGACTAGAGTCGTCACTAACCAATTAGGTTATGGTGTGTCTACTGTTGGCTAGAATTCATGAATCTGCCATGGACCGGGGAATTGTGAAATTCTCCGGCCTAAATGACTTGTGATATCTGGCTTGTAACCTAGGTAATGGTTAGGCACTTTTTCTCATATGCACTTACGTGCAGTTTCTATTTGAAGGGATGTGCAATTTCAAAAAAATTATATATACAAGAAATGTTAGTCATATGACCATTCTTCATATAACCCTATAAGAGAGTTGGACATGCAAAAGAAAAATTAAACAGATCTTAACTTTGTTTTGTAAAGTCAAATGACAACAGGCAGGAAAACAAAATAAAATAAATAAGATACTAGCATCGCTTTGTAGAGCTAATGCCCTTGGCAGGTGAACATGATAAAAAAAATAAATAAGTAAACATAATCAAGGAAAAGTAATGGCGTTTGTTGAGAAGGGGTGAGTCGCATTGCTTGATTGAGATATGAGAAAGAGAAAAGGAAAGTCAAATATTAGCCGTCCGAGACATAATGTATGTGTAAATATAGTTATCGTAGGAGATTTTAGGTGTTAGAATCTCCTCATAGTTGGGGAATAGAAGCCAAGAAAAATTGATTTTTTTTTATTTAAATAATAGTATTTCTCTACAGTTTCTACCTCTTCTTGAGCTAGGGGCAAATGTTATTTATATAAGCTTGGAAACAGTCAGCTGAGGAGCAGTTTTTACATACAGGATCTGTCAGAAATCCGCCGTAAACAAGATTTGCAGCACCAGGTGGTCGTTGGCTGATGAACAGCCGATGATCCAATTCACCCAAGTTGGGGTGTCAACACAACCACAGAGAAGATTTGGATCAAGCTGATATTTCTGTCCATGTGACCTCATGAACAGTTTGGATGACAAATAAACATCACTATTAGCCCTAGGAAGGTTTCAACGGTAGGCATCAGTATCCCTAGGTGTGGTCCATTTGAGCTTGGAATATGCTTCAATTTTGGGCTCAATCATTTAAAGGAACCGGAAAATAAATGGACAGCCTGGATAAGACCCATACATCATGTGTTGGTCCCATGTAGTTTACTAACTCAGTACGCAATCTGCGGCCTAAAAGTTAGGCCTACCCACTAAATAAGTGGGCCATGCTTTCATAAACAAACGGACAACTAAGAAAAGCTAATTTAATGTTTTCTTGGTCGTCCAATTATTTTATTATCTGTGGGACCACCTAATTTGTCGGGCATGATTTTTTTTTTTGGCAAGTTATGTATACTTTCTGACTACATGGCTTGGAATGTGCATCAAAATGGGACCCATTTTCTACTCTCTCTTTTCCCAGTAGAGCCCACTTTTGTATGGCTTGCCAGAGCATTTTCAGTCCGATCAACGGTGGGGATCAGTGGACTAGGGCCATCCCTAAACGTTCATCAAGGAAAATATTTTGGCACGGTCAATCCAAATTGGGGCCCAATGGTCTGGATAATTCATTATAAACCGCACAAAATCAGTGGCCATTAGAGCTGGGCATCAAGTTGAGTCGGACCGAGTTAGGGATGACCCAACTCGATCCGGTTTTGAAATAGGCCTAACACGAACTTGATCCAACTCGGTACCAAGTCCAGCATGCCTGATCCGAGTCCAGGTCTGGCTTGGACTAATCTGGACCGAGTACGACCCGATCGAGTTTTGGGTCGAGTCAGGTCAAGTTATACTTAGATAACTCAAACTTGACTCAATTTGAGTTCGGATTGGGCGAAGCAGACCGACTCATCCATTCAGGTCGGATTGAGCCAGGTATGAATGAGTTGGACGAGTCGACTCGTCCGATGCCCAACTCTAGTGGCCATTTTGCACGTTGCTGATATATACTGCTCGGGTAGTAGACTCCAGGGAGTTTCAACACCCGGTCAAGGGTTCGAGTATTCATAGGTGGTGAAAGCCGACTATGGTGTGAGTGTGTGGGGTTGTGTGTGCGTGTGTTCAAAAAAAAAAAGAAGCATGGGGACCATGTTCCTGGACCCTGGTGGCCATGGACCGGACTGAGTGTTGAATGGCTCTAGAGACTGGACCATTTACTAATTAGGCCTATGATTTTGGCTAATCTCGCCTATGATAGTTTTAAAAATGGTTTGAAGACTCAGACGAGTCGGTAGGACCTGACCCGGTTCGATACCACAGGTCACAATGGTTGGTCCGAGTCTAGGACCCCCGACTCTGGCGAGTCTCTACCCTCTACTCGACATTGACCTAACTGATCGGTCTGGGTCGGTTGGGCCTGACGATCTATTTACTGGTGTGGGCCCGACCAATGCACATTGTCCCACCGGCATCCTGTCTGGTAGACGAAAACACAATGTCACATGCACAAAACGTGACTAAAATTATAAAAAGAAGTGCGTGGAACGACGTGCATTTAGGGAGGTTAGATCTTACAGCTCGAGTTCGTCCTTTTTTTTTTTTTGGAATCTAGATAAACACGGGCTTATATTGCGTAGTCGCCACTGACTTTAGTTGATTTGATTGCGCCATATGCTGCCATTGGATATGGCCGTCCAATCTATGTTGTGGTGTATGTGTGTATTTAGTGCGCATGTTGGAATCAATTGCAGTCCCAGTCAAGTTGAATACCATTGACCATTGGCATTGAGATAGAGTGGCGGAATTAAGTGGCGGTATACTGATCGCCTAATCTGTTAACCGTCAAGTGCACCATTAGGCAATTTGTGAAGGATTGAGCTTACCCTCCAATGAGTTCTTTGCCTTGGGAATCAAGAACTTTAAGAAGTGTAGCAAGTGCTACCTCAAACGGAAATGAACAATAAAGCTTATGGTTGAAGATGACAAGATTTACTACTAATTTGGATCACCATCTTAGCTGAGAGAAGCAGGTGCTAAACTAAGTAGCGCGTTGAAAAGTGAAGAATAAGTAATACCGAAATTACAAACAAATGTTAACCCAATGTATGAGCATAGGTGGACGATTCCTAAGATTATGATCTTCCTTCGGATCTCGCACACAAAAATAAATGAAAGGAAATTACAGTTACTAATTATAACTAAGTTGGTCTCGTGTAGGGTGAGGCCAGACAAGACTATTCCTAAAAGCTAAGGTGTCCATGCTGATGAGTGGTGCATATGATAAGTATCATAGGGGATTGGATAAGTAGTGTTGCCCTGGAGTTAATTGATTTTAGCTTGATTTAGTATTTTCTAGTTAATAGATGATCATTTGTGGTGAAATTTTTTTTTATATAAATTTTCTAGTAACATTGTAAGAATAATCGTTGCTTATGTGGCGACATCATATGCTGCCAACTGTAAAGCAGCGATTGCCTTTAGTCGTTCGTGTTTTGTTATTGTCGAACGTATCATTATCAAGATAATTGGTTATCGATTGTGCCTTGATGTTGACATAGCCTTAATGGTTCCTTGTTTTTATCCACGAGATACCTAAGCGATATAACTTTTCGAAGTCTGATCATTAGTGAGTTATCCTTTGTATATTTAGCGCACATTATGAAAATTTCGTGCCTGACATGTGGCTACGCATATGTATCATTGAACTCAGAGATACCAGATCTTACCCAAATAGAAGAACACTGATTAAGTGCTGCTCCTGCCTTGACCAAACTCCCTTCCTCGGCGATGTGGTGGGATTTGATTGGAGTGGCCAGTTGCTGTCAAAGATAGGCTCATGCAATGGATAGTTGAAAGTTGTTTGCTTGAATGCATACCAGGCCTTATCTCTAACAAAAGCCTATTATCTAATTAAATCCTACCATGTCATGGGCAAAGGGAGATCGGTCCAAGCCGCAGTAGTACCCAAGCTGTGTCCTTGATGCAGAGCCCACAAAAAGCATGTTTGACAACAACCTATCATCTAATCAAATTTGGCCATGTTAGGGACAAAAGAATCTCGATCTAAGCAAGGGCAAGGGCAGTATCTAATCCACATGTATTTGAAAGTTATTAGGTCGAGTTTGTTCTCGACAAGACCCTATCACATGGGCCAATCAAATCGCACCACATCGAGTCACTACAGACATCTGTGGTGACTATTGTTGTTCAATTTGGAAGTGTGGCGGGCCACACATGTTACAAAAGGTTTGAATTCGGTCAAACATGTGCGATTAGGCATGCCAAATTTGTATTTGACTTAAATTGATTAAACGCTTATGACCTCAAGTGCAAAACTAACTGGATTAAGATCATTCTTGTGAAAGTTGATATGACTGTTTAGTCATCAATTATTCCAGCAATCAACTGATTTAAAATGATAGGGTTAGTCCTTTAGAATGAGATCTTTTTACCTCAAGCTAAGGACTTTTTTCTTCCAGTGGTGATAGTGTATTAGGTTTCTTGGTGAATTAATAATTGATAGTCGAGATTAAAAAGAATGTTGATTACCAATTTTATTGGTTTGCACGTGAGAACAATACAACCAGTTAAAAAAATAAAAAATAAAAAAACTAAGCAGAGAAAATAAATACCTACGACTGTTTATACGAGTAAAATGGCTATGGAAAATAAATTCCAACGGTCATGAGACAGTTATGGTGTGAAGTTAGCAGGATATGTGTAAGACCCGTATCCTAGTCCGTTCTGTTCTGTCGAATCCCGCGATCCTTCTTGTCGAATTTCGGCAACCTGTGACGTATAATTGACGTTGCGATCGACCCTAAGTCGTATGCTGTACATTTGAGTCGGCTTAAATCAAGACCTTTACCATTGCGACCGCACCGTCGCCGCGGTTCCGACGCCGCGTCTCTCGCACCGATCCGATACCCTGGCAGGAAGATGTGAGCCGGCGTTTATTTCGAAGAAAACGCCGCGCGTTTGCAATCCCAAGAGAATCTCTACAATATGTCAATCAATCCCATCAATCAATCCCATCCATCACCTCATGTCAAGTACAAGCAACCCATGCTTTCTCTCTCCAAAGTCAACCTTTTCTCACCCTCTCTCTTACACACCCATGCTAGTCAAGTACACATCACCTCACCCATCACTCACATCCATCACTCTCTCTCTTTACATCCCATCTCTCCCTCTCTCTTTCTCATTTCTCAACTCAACTCCAAGCAACCAAGGAGAGAGCTCACGTCCAAGCTTCTCCATGTGAGAGAGTGCATGTGTGTGGCCCACTTTCCCATCCCAAATCTTCCATCCTAGCCTTTCATTTTCCATCTTCCACCGTTGAAGTGAAGCCTAAGGAGATCGGCATTTCAACGGACCGAGAAGATCGACCGGTGGGTGCTTCTATAGACTAGGTTTTCATGTTCTTATAATGGGCCAAGTGAGGCCTACCGATCAATGGTATGGATCTCACTTTGGACCCTTGATGTGGCTAATGGCCCACCTTGATGCTTAAGATCATTCCATGATGGGGCCATTCTCCATGGATCCCATCATGATGTTTATTTTCTTACATAAATATGGTCATCTAGACCTTCTAGTTTGGTGGAGAAAGGATCTCCACCATTGATTTTCAATTTGGTGGGCCCATATGCAATGGGACCCACTTGATGTATGATTGGATGCTTGGAACGGAGGGCCCATAGTGCCGGGGTCCCTCCATCACACGTGTATATCTCTCTCTCTCTCTATCTCTCTCTCTCCTTCTCTTTTATTTATGTATTTATTTATCTTTGTGTGTGATGGGGTGGCCATGTGACCCACTTGGATGGGCCCCACATTAATGTATGTTTTATCCTTACCATTCATTCATTTGGTGGCCCACAGGAGCAAGGCCCACCTTGCGCATGCACTATGCATAGGCCGTCCCTGACCAGGGACTTCCCTGGACTGAAATGAAAGCACAAATATCAGCTTGGTTCACACCCTATTGAGGTGGTCCACTTGTGTGGACCCCACATTGATGTATGAGATCAATCCATGCCGTCCATTCCATTCTTGAGTTCATTTTAGGCGTTGAGCCGAAAAATGAAGCAGATCCGAGTAACTGGTGGGCCATAGCATGAGAAACAGTGGTGGTTACCGTTAAAAATCCAACTGTTGTTTTTATTCGCCAAAATATATTGAATATTGGGCTCATCCTTCTTGTCTTGAGCTATGGGGATCGATGGCGAGCTCGGATCTCCCTGATGCGGGCCCCACGTATGCAAAACCTTGAGAATAGAGGTTTTTCAAAAAAAAAAAAAAAAAAAGTATTTAAGGGCAGCAGCTCTGCTGCCGCTGACAGCGCCAGAGGCGCAGGCGCTGCCTGCCGTGTAGCGGGCCTCCGTGCAGGGACCCACGGCCCCTCATGTGGGCCCCACCATGATGTATATTTTGTATCCACGCCGTCCATGAGGTGGACCACCCCTTGAGGTGGGTCCCCTCCAAAAATCAGTCAGATCCAGACCTCAGTTGGCCCACACCAAAGGAAACAGTGGGATTGAACTCTCTACCATTAAAACCATTTTTGAGCCCACAGAAGTTTAGGATCAATATGAAATTTGTTTTTTCACTTCAACCCAGGTCTGCGTGACCTCCTCAACAGGTTGGATGGAAAGCAAACGTTATGGTGGGCCCCACGTGGGACCCACAGTGATGTATGTATTTTATTCACACCGTCCCCAGCACGGGACGGTGGAACCCACCGCGTATGTGTTCTCTCCAGGCTGTCCACGGCAGTGGACGGTGAGCTCCACCATGATTTATGTGGTTATCCACACTGTCCACTGTCTGGACAATGGACCCCACCATGATGCTTGTGTTGCATCCCCAACCGTCGGGCCCTTTTTTGCAAGCTCAGGCATGAGCAAAAGAATGAGTCAGATATGTGGTTCAAGTGGGTCCCTACCACTATTATTTGAAGTGAGGATTGGTTAATCCTTTGGCATGAATTTTATATATATGTATGTATATATGTATCTGTGGCCATTTTTAAGGCCCACCTTGACATTTATAAGGCCCGTGTTATGAGGCCCATTTGATCTACATATGGAGCCCAATTGGTGTGGTCCATTCGAGATGCATAAGGCCCATATGATTAGGTCCATTTGAGATACATAAGGCCCATATGATTAGGCCCATTTGGTATGCATAAGGCCCATATGATTAGGTCCATTTGAGATGCATAAGGCCCATATGATTAGGCCCATTTGGCATGCATAAGGACCATGTTACAAGGCCCATTGTGATGTTTTCAAAGGCCCGTGGGATATGGCCCATTGCAATGTACATAAGGCCTGTTGGTAAGGCCCATTAATGTGGCTCATTTGATGAATGTAAAACCCATGTGATTAGGCCCATTCTGATATATTCTAAGGCACATGGGTTATAGCCCATTGCAATGTACATAAGGCCCGTTGGTAAGGCCCATTAATACGGCCCATTTGATGAATGTAAGGCCCATGTGATACGGCCCATTTGATGTGTCTAAGGCCCATGGGTCGAGGCCCAATGGGATGTCCTTAGGGTCCATTGCAATGTGTGATTCCATATGGTTTGTGTAATGGTATTTTATGGCGAGCCATGCCTTGGGAGCGATGTTGGTTTGACGTCCACATTGTAAATACAATGTTGGTTAAATGTCCGCATTGTAACTCTCCTTAAGGCCCATTGATAGGCCCATACTTGTTGATAGTTCCTTACTTTATAACATGCTTAGTATAGCTCCATGATACATGCCCATATGCATCATATGTATGCTTGATATTAGGAATGCTTGATCATAGCATAAGCCGTTGGGCTGAGACATTTACGAGACTCCTTTTGAGACGGAGTGCCCCACATGAGCGCGTGGTACGCGTGAGATTTCTGCATGATTGACGGTTTGACTCATGCATTTCGCATTGTGTGTCATGATTCACTGCACGCCCTAACGACATCAGGGTCATGGCTCCACAGACACATCGTGGATGGCCGTATCGGATACCGAAAATATTGGCTCTAGCATTGTGGGCACTTAGGATGTCCTTGGGTGAAAGTCCCAGAACCTTTTTGGTACCAGGAGATGCTCCAACGTCTAGACCGAGTGGATACATGAGCGCCCGAGTGCCGAATACCAGTAGGCCGCGTCTCCCACTGTGTCGTGGTCGGTTGGAAGGGGGTGTGGCCTTATCCGCCCGAGTGATGGGGCTATAAGCTAGGCTGAGTTTGACCAGCTCGTAAATGAGTCCGCTATCGACGAGCCGGGTAGGTATTGACAGACTACTGGTTAGGCGGATAGTGAGGTCTATTCCACTTGCTCGACTGTGTAGCTAGGGAGGAGGCAGTCTGTGTGGAGTGTATTAGACCCCGGTGATATCCAGAGAGGAACTGTACTGATATGTGTACTTGATGAGGACTGACATGCTTGCTTCGCATCTCGCATATGACATTTGGCTACATAGGCCTCGCATCGCATGGCCTTGGTATGGCCGATAGCATTCATGTCTTGCATCATATAGCATTGGTACAGCTGATAGCATTCATGGACTTATCGCATATTTTCGCATTACTTTGATATTGTACACATGGCGCTGGCCTTGCACACACAGTTACACCACCCTCTAAGCTTTTGTAAGCTTATGCACGACCGTTGCGTGCAGGTAGTGTTGGACAGCAGCAGCGCTGAGGCAGGAGTGCACATCAGTTTATTTTGAAGCTTTTGATCACCCTGTATTTCCCTTTCTGCATTGTACTTAAAAGTTTTCGATATAGTGGATATGTGGTGATGTTGTTTTGTGACTTAGTTATGCTTGTGGTTATGCCCTATTAAAAAAAAAATTTATACTGAAAATCCTCCTTGTAGGATCCCAGGATCGGAATCTGGCATGAGAATGCTAGAATCTGAGAATGGGGCACTACGGAGGCTGTCGGTACCGGATTCGGCGATCGGAAATTTTGTGAGCCCGTTTTTCGAGTTTGGGGTGTGACAATATGACGGGTGATATACCAACTTAGGACTTAGTAATTGGAATT
The DNA here is from genome assembly GCF_029962835.1 of Magnolia sinica. Taxonomy (NCBI): domain Eukaryota; kingdom Viridiplantae; phylum Streptophyta; class Magnoliopsida; order Magnoliales; family Magnoliaceae; genus Magnolia; species Magnolia sinica. Next base: position 121,939,947 of record NC_080573.1, read on the forward strand.
CAACGGTGGTGGTTGTGGATATTTAACATGTTCATAGGGCACATTGCAATGGATCTAAACTAAGAATTCTGAACTTGTTGCAGCATGGATGGATAGAAGTGAATATCTAAGCTAAACTAAGGATAAACAATATTGCACCATATATAGGGAGTTATTTTATTTTATTTTTTTTATAGCTTGTTAGTAAACCCCACCGTCAGTTCACACTTCACTATTAGCCACCCCACCAGCGATTAATACTAAGACCTCAGTGTTGAAACGAGCTTTGTGTGTGGCAAGGGCTCAATTTTTTTTTTCGAATGATGCTTTTATAGGCTTCTAGGAGGCAATGGCTGTGCGTGAGGGGTCATTTGGCATTATGGATTTGGGGAGATTCGAGGGAATTTCAAAGCCCCTAGTTGTTTGGCACCATAAAATAACTAGGGATTTCAAATCCAGAGGGTTTCAAATCCACAATAAAAGCTTGGATTACATCTAAAATCCTTTCAATAGTTGCATGTGTAATATGTGTGTCAGTAGACTATTACACTATTGGACACATGGCCTACTAATGATATCCTAAAACAATTAGATTATCAATTGCATCACTATAATTACTTTAATATGATGATCAGCGCCATCCAAACATTGTCCATTTAAATCAATAGTTAAAAATCATTGGTTAATCACTCAGACGTGATCTTGTGCTCGTGGCCCAATCAGGACTTGGAATATCAACATTTTCGAGCAAAATATATATTTCAGCAGGCTTATTATAACCACTGTGTCAAACATTGCATACGTTCACTAATTAGGGATGTTAAAATTGATTTAGTAATTAAATTCAAACCCCTGTAAATATACCATGCATAGCTACTTTTAGATTAAAGTTGATTCCTGATTCAGGGTGTCAAACACAATAAGAGGATTTCAAATCCAAGGAGTTTTGAATCCAAGAGGTTCCAAATCCACGCTCCCAAACGGGCCTTAAGTTTCCACAACATGACATATTTGAATAATTGGCCATGAAAATCTCTTTGATTCTCTACACAAGCATAGTCTATTGCATATAAGCACATATACAAAAGATCACATATGCTTCTTGCCCTTTCGTTCATGCATAGGAAGGTTTACTGGAGTCTGCATGTCACCGGACTCTTGTATAGAAAACTTGGTTGAAGTCCTCATGTTGCTGGGCTCTTCAATCTGTAGAGGTTGCTTTTGGCAGGACTTTAGCAATTAATACTCGTGCATATGCATGTCTCTAACTCATTCTAAAGTTCATTTACACCATATGTGGCATGACTATTATGTAGCATCTTCTCAACCGTTTGATTTGGCTTTGATTGGTTGGGCGTAAACAATGATAGAGTTGCCATGCAATTTGCATTCATTAAACACAGGGTGGTGCACTTGATGGATGGGTTGGACGTCATGCACATACAATTATTCTCCTTTTCAGGGATTAGTATGCCATGTGTATTCCCACGTGAGCAACATGGACACAGATTGTAGGGCCCACAGTGATGCTTGTGAGAAACCCACCCCATCCATCCATTTTTCCAACTCATATTTGGACATGAAACCAAAAATGAGGGGGACCCAAAACTCAAGTGGGAAGCGCCACCCATAACCGTAGGGACTGAATGTCCAATGTTGAAACATTCATGGGGCAATAGAATTTTTGGATAAGGCTAATGTTTCACATTTTCAGCTCATCCCAATGGGAATGACTTAGATGGAATGGCATATAAACATCATAGTAGGCCCATGAAAAATTTCACCGTGGCCATTTGTCTTCTAACTTTTTTCTATGGTGTGGCCCACTTGGGTTTTTTATTTGACCATTTCTTGCCTCATTTCCTACCTTGAATTGAAAAGCTGATGGATAGGATGGATTTGTCACAAACATCACGGGAGCACATGCAATTCACGTCTGTTGTTAGGTGTACAAAAGATCGCTTACGTCTTTTGCCATTTTGATAGTGTATAGAAAGATTTACTGGAGTCTTTAGGTCACCAAACTCTTGCATATGAAATTTTGTTTGAGTCTTCTACTGAGCATCCGCATGAGAAATCTCTGACTTTGAATCACACGAGATTTAGCAAAAGTAAACAACGTAATTACCAGCACATATGATTTTTATTGGAAAAAACCTTTGCAAAAAAAACTACTTTACAAAGCAACCACAACCCAATACAAAAGAAAAAAGTACAAGATATAGAATCATTTACCATGCTTGAAAGACCATCGTTTTCACTATAGGAAGGTTTTAATGGTATGCATTTTCCTCCATAGTTTTTCCTATTGTGTGGCCTTGGGCCCTACCTAGCTTTTGCTTGTGGGAACTTCATATGGTTCTAGGTGGCACGTAATCCCCATTCGGGCTTGCACCATTATCTATGGAACGCGGATTGCCTATGACCACATTGCATAAAGTTTATGTAACTAGCGAAGGTAAGGCCGCGGTGAAATTTGTGAGAAATTCAACCCATATATCCAATTTTCCGGCTCATATGAGGACAAGAAATTTAAAAAAACATTAAAAAAAAAAAATGAGACAGACCCAAAACTAAAGTGGGAAGCACCACCGGTAAGTAACCGTGGGGATTGAATGTCCAATGTTGAAACATTCATGCGCAATATAATTTTTAAACCAAGCTAATATTTGGTGTTTTCAGCTCGTCCCGGTGAAAGTGACCTTATGAACGGTTGGAATTGCATTTTTCTTCTAACTTTTTCCCATGGTGTGGCCCACTGAAGTTTTTGATTTCCCTAATTTTTTTACCTCATGTCTTAAGTTGAGATGAAAATTTGATAAATAAGGTGGATTTATCACAAACATAACGGAAACACAGGCAATCCACATCCTTGTGTCCTTATTTTGCTTTGCCAAATAACTAGCTTGTTTTTATAATGTATGTATCACAGCGAATTTGGTCCTGTCAAGATGTCCCACCGGAACATGGCCAAAACGGAGCCACTGATGTTGTAGGGATAGGATTTCATTAGCTTTATCTTCGATGAGATTTGATTAGCTTTTTCTTTGATGAAATTTGATCGGAACCCTTGAACGGCCTGATAGAGAATCAGAGGGTCTGACGCTTGTATTAGCAACATAGGACGGGAGGGGTTATCTGAATTCCAATAACAACATGCCACGTGGCAGATGTAAGCTTGTCTGCTTGCTAAACTCATCAGTGACGTTTCATCCTAGCCGCTCGCTCGAGTATGACTGCGTTCCTTCTGGTAGGCAGAAATCTGCGAGATCCGCACCGCTCATCAAGCAGATCATCCTATATACGCGACATGGCCCAAAAATCATGCTGCTCAGCTCATCAACGCACAAGAATAGGCAAGAAAGTGGCTGGTGGTCCACTTTGGCCCACATGATCAACTGATCACTCTGATTTTTGGGCCAGGACACGTGGCCTACCTGATGAGCAGCCCAATCTGGTTACTCATATCTCATGCTGGCACGTGCCAGAATGAGTAGGATACAAACTAGCCTACTCGGGCAAATTGCCCTTGCGTGCATCGTTCGTTGCGTCGGTTTTTCGGCAAGACATGGATGGGAGCTACGCCGACGCGATTTGCGTGTCCCCTGGCATTGCTGCCAACATCAACTTCCTGCAGGCAGAAGCTACGTGAGGCCCACCGCAATGTCGGCAACAAATCCGCTCTCTCTATCAAAACGGGAATGGAAACTTGACCGTCGAAGCATACCTATGGTCCACCTTAATGTTTATATGCCATCTAAACCGTTCACGAGGTTATTCGTACTGGGATTAACTGAAAATACAAATATTAGCCTCATCTAAAACTTCTGTGGCCACCAAAATGACATGCATACCATAAGGATCACCTGACGCAGAAATTAGGCCCGTAAGCGATGGAACAAACCTTATCATCGAAATCAACACATATTAATGGTCTAACTCAATATACAAGTGTGGCCCACTTAAATGAGTGGATCAGAGTGATCATATTGGCTGGTGTGGCCCATCTTAGCCTTTGAGCTAGTGTTAGCATCCCCAAAACTATAGTAATTCAAGTGGATGTGATACAACTGGCTGGTTTTAGAATAGTTCAAGTTGTGTAATAATAAGGTAAAAAAAAAAAGAACGAAAGAAAGAAAAAGACTCAAGTGGATGTGCTGTTTTTTCTTAGATACAAAGTCATCATAAGATACAAATGGATGTATTATATACCATAATTTCCCAGTATTAGTATATTATTAGAGAGAGAGAGGAACAGTTGAGTGGGCTTCTGCGAAAGTAGAAGGTGAGTTATTTGATAGTCTGGGATTGGCTGAAAATATAAATATTAGCCTGATCTAAAACTTCTGTGATCGCAAGAAGGTTTCAAAGGTGGGGATTAATCCCCAGTTTTCCTGTCGTGTGGCCCACTTGATTTTTGGATCCCTTCATTTTCAGGATCCAATCCTAGTGTGCTCTGAAAAATTGATGGACGGAGTGGATGTCCGACAGACATTGCGGTGGGCCCCACATAAGCTTAGGCACCTGATGAGGAAGGCAGCAGATTAGGTGCAGCCCTTACCGTGAGGCCCACCTTGATGTATACCTTGATGTATGCATTCTATGTCCACGCCCTCTTTTGCCGGATCATTTTAGGATATGAATCCAAAATGAAGAAGACCCAAATCTCTGGTGGACCATATCATAGGAAACTCGATGATTAAAGGTCCTATAATTAAAAACTATGATTAAATAAATAAATATCAGCTTGATCTAAAAATTTTGTGGCCCATGAATGGTCAATCATCACTGTTTCCTATGATATGGTCCACCTGAGAATTTGGATCTATTTCATTTTTTGGGTTCATAACCAAAACTGATATCGAAAAACGGATGAACTGCGTGGATACAGAATACATACATCAAGGTGGGACCCATGGTAAGGTCCGCAGCGTTTGGGTGAGCCCAGGGCCGCACTTGATCCGCTCCCTACAGGAACAAGCAACTCACGTACGTCCGAGCTAATCGAATGTGGTGACGTGGCACTCACTAAATGAAGGAACGTGCCTTGGAAGATAATCACATGTCACCAGTCGGACACGTGGCTATCAATGAAAATGTAAAGGCTTTTAACAGTTGTCCACTTGGGCACACCATGGATAGCCAAGGCAATGCCACAGACATTTATCACTCCATCGACCACAGAATTGAAATCGTACTCTCTCAGTTGGACCAGTAACAGAGAATTGCACCAACGGTTCAGATTCAAACAAGGAAGCTAAATATTCGAGTGCTGCGCTTGGGACCCACTAGTATATTTGTATGACATCCAGCCTTTCAATGAGGTCCCCTTCACAATGAAAGCTGGACGAACCTAAAAATCAGGCCCTTGCAGTGTTTTCTATCATCCATCCCATCCATTAGATGAGCCACACCATCACAATGGGATGCCCCAAATTCAGGCCAATATGATTATTGTGACAAACATAGCTGTTATTGCAATTTTAATCGAAAGATAAAGTTAAAATAATTCTTTTTTTTTTTTTTTTTTAAACCTTATGTTTAATTTTTTAAAGTTATTTAGTAATTTGTAATCAATACTTTCAATTATTTTATTTTCATTGATATTTTCTAGTAATGTTGTCAGAAAAAAATCAAAATTTGAAATCTCCTAAGAAATTCATAAGCTAAGAGATCTTGCTAAAAAAAATGAAATTAATCATCATATATACAATTATTATGTAGGCTATGTCATATAAGATAATTGATAACTATGTAAAAATTTAAAATTCAAGTGTTGCTTCACATGATGATTGGATTTGTATGAATTTGGGGGGGACCAAATCTCATGGCACCATGACCTGATGGATGGGTTGGACACCTAAATAAGATTTAATAAGCTACATGTGTATCACGTGTAGTTGAATAATCTTATTCTACGGGAACTTGTAAAGGAACTTACAAGGATTTGGACTACTTAATATTGATGGATCGGGATAATTTACTTGCCGATGAGTTTCAAAATGTATTAAAATGTAAAATTAATCCAAAAATATCTTTTATAATAGGCTAAACTCATAAATCCATTAATGGACCACCCATTACAGTTGTGATACATTTTTTGGTTCACAAAAGTATCTTTCCGTGATATATATATATATATATATATATATATTCCTTAAGTTATAATTTTTTTACTTTATTTTTTGGATGAATTTTAGTTTATTTTATTTTGTTTATATATGACTTAAGTAGAAAAAAGTATTTTTTTTTTTTTATCTTTCTACTTTAAAATGAAATTACAGGGTTAAGATTATCGTATTTAACTCATAGTTTATACTTGCTGTAAAGTCCATATTAGTTTTAAAACTTTTCTGTTGTTACATTTCATATAAAATTCAATAACAAAAATTATAAATAAAGCTTATGTAACTTAACTTTTTGGAAAAATTATTTTCCACAAGCACATATTGACATAACATCGTGCTATCAAAATTGTTGAGAACTTGGATCATTCACTGATTATTGCTTCTTTTTTTCCCTTTTCCTTTCTAATGGAAGAATCTTTATTCTTGGATTGTGTCATGATATATCTTAATTTAAGAGCTTGATACAGGTATGAGCGATTGATGTTAGATAAATCAGGGACCCTCCCTCAAATATAAATTAGTAATGTGGGGATTGTCTAAAACCATCTATTGTCTCGTACAGTTCACCCATGTGTGGACTAGCTAGCTTGGGGCTACCTTATGGGTCCCACCTAATAGACAACTTGGACCTAGCACATGTGACACACTTGGGGACAAATGAAAATGATCTCGAATAGGCATTCCCTAATTGGAGCTTTCACTCGTGCTCCATCATTTTTCCGTAAGATCTTACACATGCAGGTGATCCAAACCATCAAAATGACATGCATACCATAAGGATCACCTGATGCAGAAATTAGGCCGGTAAGCGATGGAACAAACCTTACCATCGAAATCAACACATATTAATGGTCTAACTCAACATACAAGTGTGGCCCACTTAAATGAGTGGATCAGAGTGATCATATTGGCTGGTGTGGCCCATCTTAGCCTTTGAGCTAGTGTTATACAACTGGCTGGTTTTAGAATAGTCCAAGTTGTGTATTAATAAGGGAAAAAAAAAGAACGAAAGAAAGAAAAAGACTCAAGTGGATGTGCTGTTTTTTCTTAGATACAAAGTCATCATAAGATACAAATGGATACAAATGGATGTATTATATACCATAATTTCCCTGTATTAGTATATTCTTAGAGAGAGAGAGAGAGGGACATTTGAGTGGGGTTCTGCGAAAGAAGAAGGTGAGTTATTTGATAGTCCGGTAAACATTGCTGGTTGATACACGTGCAATTCAAAATTTACATATGGCAAATGTTAACTCAATCTAAACCGTCAAAATTTCAAACATACTGTCGATAGATCATGACCCCAAAATCAAATCAAGATGATCCTAACGTTCCATTACTTGACATTTATTTATTGAATTCAACCGTCGAATATTTCAGTCGCAGCCATGAATTAGTTGTCCATTTAAATTTTCGTTTATAGTACATATAAATTAGAGTTATACGGACGGTTATGTTTGAATTAGTCAATTCCAAGTCTCTATTAGTCTAGTAACAGTGTATAAACGATGGCACTCTTTCAGAGTATCAGAGTTTTCAATGAATGCGAATGGTTTTTTATAATAAAAAGAAATTCACTTGGACGCGTGCGTGTACCTGTAAAATAAGACAGGTGGAAGGGTTCAACGTCTCTAAGATCCATTGCTTCTGACCCCTCACCCCTTCCCATTTTCCAATCAATGCACCTGCCTACCCATGAACCCCATACATGCACATCAAAATATCTCATTCCCTCGTCCTACAAAAAGGGCATGTATGTTTGCAGAGGTGGGTCCTTCTCGTTCTACCTCCGCCAGAGGATAGGGGTTTTGTACTCGGGTTTTTCATTTTCTGCCCATGTGACGACCGATGGTAGTGTTGTCGCTGTGCCAACCTGGTCAATGGGGTGCAGGATCGAGGCGGTCCATCACGTGGGTCTATCAGGGTAGATGTCTTTTCCAAAGATTAGGCTAGACCGTAGTCACGTGGGCCACCACGTTGTAAGCAGATGAACAGCATGGGACGTGGATTTCATGGAAGGGCTTTGACAGGGAAGTTCCTGGAGGCCCAGCGTGATGTTTGTAAGAAATCCACCCCGTCCATCCGTTTTAACAGATCATCTTAATAATGAGAGCAAAAATCAGCTGGATACAAAACTCAAGGTGGTCACACGAGGGGAAAACCGGAGAAAGAATTTCATACCGTTGAAACATTCGTGGGATCTACATGATGTTTATATGCCATCCAAACCGTTCATAAGGACATTCCAATTGGGATGAACTGAAAACACCAAAAACTTAACCCTGATATACAATTTTGTGGCCATATGAATGTTTCAAATGATGGTCACTAAATCCCCATTTTCCTCCTCGTGCGTCCCGTTTGAGTTTTGGATCTACCTAGTTTTTAGTCTCATGTCCTAAAATGTTATATCAAAACAGATGAAGGGTATAGATTTCTCAAAAACATTATCGGTGGCCCCACATGGCATATCTGTGCAGGAACTTGGCGTGAGAGCCTTCCACAGGAAATCCCGTCTAACAGCATTTAAAAAACTGGGCTATTTTTTCTTTCTTTCTTTTTGCTGGGTATTTGTTTTTTAAGGCTTGGGCCGCTAGATTCGAGAAGCCTGCCTAAAGGAAGGCTTGGATTCCACGTGCGTGGGATTAGCAACCTTAATCCCGACCCTAACAAAAAAATCGTTGACTGAAGCATTAGTCTTGCTATTTAAAAAATCTTTATTAGCAATTAGCTTTGAACATTTTGCCCGAGCAAACTGTTGTAAATTGTGGAAAACTTTGAATATTTTGGTATATAAGAAGACGTCTTGAATAAGGTTAGGATATTTTTTAGAAACTTAAATTGTTATTATTGTTGCCTTCAGTAAGATTTCACTAGTTTACTGAGCCAACAACTTAGGGCCTGTCGAAAATATGAGATTAGGTGATATGGAGTTGATGTCAATTCCATCTACCACTTGAAAGTGGTGGCAATAATTGAATTGACTAAGGTACCATATCATTTAGTTCAAGCAGGAGACCTAGAGGGATTTCCGATATATTTCAAAATCTATAATACTTGTGGGCCTTGTGTTGATGCATGTGTTTTATTCGTGCAATCTATTGATATGTATCAGTTGTGAAATCTAATTCATTGATTGCAATTCAAGATCCATCAAATGAAGGTTGCACTTGATACAATATTTTTCCCAAATGAAGAATTTGATTCTATGGGTTTGTATTGTCAAAATATCATAGTATTGTTAGACATATAATCATTGTGTAATAATGGTAATAATTTCGCCTGATGCAATTCAATATCATTTAATTTAACATTGCAGAGGCCCTCATATTTAAGCGAATTGGATGATTTTACCTTGGGGATTTTTTTTTTTCCTTTCTCACTTCTTCGAGCAATTAGCCCACATGGACTCTCATACTTTTTGCATGCGAGGGGTGGTTTCGCAACGCCCATTTAAGTGCGTTTAGAATCCAAAGGTCATTTGACAATATAGTTTCAAGAGTAAGTGGAATTGGAGGTAAACTAAATACACATATTTGGAGTATTTTAAAAGCACTATTTTGTTGTGATTATGATATGATCAGGTGAAATGCCTTTTTTTAACTCCTTTCAGATGCAATAAAGTCACACCCGTAACAAATGTATAGCTTGGCAACTAATCTAATAATTGGTTACATCACTAAAATCATATTAATAAAAGGAGTTCAACTGTCCAAACATTGGCCGTGCAAATCGACGGTTAAAAAACATTACCAAGTCACTCTTTTTGTGATCTTTATGCATGGCGCACATGAGGCTTGGAATTTCCTCATTCTTTGCTATAATAAATATTTCAATGGGCCTATTATAATCATTCTATCAAATATCAAAATAATCATTCTATCAAATATCAAAATTATGTTGATTTGTGATTTGGATTCTAATGCATTTCAAATGCAAGCTCTCAAACAAGCCCATATCAAATGCAAGATCTTTACTCTTGCTCAGGTGGTACTCTCAGGAGTTTCAACACCTGGTCAAGGCTTCGAGTATCCATAAGTGGTGAAATCCCACTATGGTGAGAGTGTGTGGGGTGTGTGTGTGCATGTGTTAAAAATAAGAAAAAAAGGCCATATCTTGCACAAAAGGCATGTTTCAAAGGCCTGTGCAGTCAATAAAGCATACTTGCTTCATGAGGTTGATCACGATAATTGTGTTACAGTTTATACATCTATTGCACTAACTTAAAGTACGATTCAACCTAAAAAATAAAAAACTTACAAACTCCAATGAGTTACAAAGTTAGAAACACTTGAAATAAGTTGTCCACTATACAACCCTTCTCTCTTTGTGCACACGAACTTAAGTGTAGCCTCTCCCATTCCCTTTGTTTCTCTCTCCTACAAGTGGCCTTCTCATTCTTCTCCTCTCTCGATAGTGCATTGCAATTGCTACTCCCTTAGTGCTTATAAATCCTCTAATTAACCAAAAAAAAAAAAAGAAGAGCGTCATTGTACTCCAACATACCTTAGTGATGGTTAAACTAAAAATTAATGCATGGTCCAAATTCAAAAAAATCAATGACTCTTATTTTGATCAATAAAAAAAAAAAGGTGGGGAGCGAAATTGAGATTCCCATGCAAACAACTTTGATGCAATAAACAGCTTTAAACACCTTGTGAGCAAAGCAAGCAATGCAATTCGACAGAATATGGATTCCTGCTTTGATTTCTTACTTGTTGCAATGTAATTAATCATTGCTGATGGCAAGCAGAGGATCTAGACTCAATTCAATAAACCTAAAAATATGAATTTCATGAGTGGTTAAGCTAGATTTAATAAATTTCTTTCCTAGCACATGATGGAATACAAAATTTGCACTCAGATAGGGAGGGAAAAAAAAAAACTCAATCCAATCTTAATTCAATAACTATGAAAAGTTACAAAGAACAATGCAAAGGGGGCTGATAATAAACACAACTTTAATCAATTTAAGCTTTATATTAACTCTTACGAACCTCTTATCCCAAACAAGCAGAAATTAAATACATGGAGTGTGTGTACTTACACTTGAGGTCTCGGTGTCGAATCCTAGTGGGGGTGGCTGACATTGAGTGATTGTACTGACATGGCGTGAACTAACACGCTAACCCTTTTTTTTTTTAAAAAAAAGCAGCAGAAATTAAGTAATAGGTACGTGGCTTGTACACAAGGTTACATAATGTCCGCCTGATCGAATAAATTCATCATCCACACAATCTTAACCATTAAAATCAGTGGTTAAGATCAACGGTGTAGATAGGTATATGCCCGTATCAACGGTCAAATCAACCATATTTCAGACTTGCTAATTGTAAAGTGCAATCGCCTCACACGTCCAAATGAATCAAAACGTGTGTGTCATTGGCCGTCTCTGAGGTATCTTCACCGTGTAGATCCATGCTTCCAAAATGGGAAAATGTTACCATCACATCGGCGACCTTGTGACACCAAAACCATCCGTAAACTTCACTGTAACTGCTCAACGGTCTTCTACGAATATGGCCCACCTAATCTGTCATATAAGTATTTACAAGGAACCCAGTTTGGCTAGTGACACAACACCATCCAGCTAGCTGTTGTCAAAGCTCCGTGGGTATCACCATAATGTATCTGTTTTATCCACACCATCTGTTCAATTTTCGAGCTCATCTTAGGCCATAATGCATAAACCAAGGCAGATCCAAGTCTCAGGTGGACCACACCATAAGAAAACAGTGTTAACTGAACGTCCACCATTGTAAACTTAATACCACTGCTGTAGTGTTTATTTACTATCCAATCTGTTAATAAGGTCACGTAAATTTAGACAAAGGAAAACATAAACACCATCTTGATCTACAACTTAAGGTCACGTGAACCTAAACAGAATGAAAACATAAGTATCATCTTCATCCAGAACTATCGATGACCTTGTAATATTTTCAACTGTAAAACATCCAATTACACCCAGATCCATGGCTAAGTCGTAGACTGAGTGAAAGATACCTTGTTTCAACACGAGGTCTTGGTTTCGATTCCTGGAAGGGGTGGCTAACAGTGAAGTGTGAACTGAAAGCGTGTGTACTAATAAGCCATAATTTATAATAATAATAATAATTAAAAAAAAAAAAAAACTAACTAACTCTAACCAGTCAATCCACACTATTTCCTTTGGTGGTCCACCTAAGATTTGGATCTACCTTATTTTTAGGCTCATGCCCTAAAATGAGCCGGCGAAATAGATGGTTAGAAATGATAAAATAGATACATCATGGTGGAGCCCACAAAGCTTTGAGACCAGCTAGCTGAGTGGTGTTGGGTCACTGGCCAAATCGCCTTCTTTACATTGGTGGGAACACCAGATGAGCGGCTCTGATGTTAGATACGAATGGGCTCCATCGAAAACGGTTGGATGGCTCTGGATATAGTTAGTTGTGCGCCACGAATACATGACCCAGTGCATGCTCCTGACCAAAACAGCGGTTTTCAATTAGACGTTTCTGGTTTCGGCTGCCGGTATCCCTTGAGAAAAGCGGTTTTAGGACAGATGCATTGCATTTGAGACATGCATCCGCGTAGGTACAGCATAAAAGCAAAAGTTCTTTGCCGAGAATAAGCGAAACGTATTTTCTTTCTCTCTTTCCTCTCTTCCCCACCCGTTAGGGTTTTTTTTTCTTCTTCTCTTTCTAGGGTTTGTTGGGATGATTGCTGCGATTGGAATCCTGTAATGCATTCAGAAGCTTTTGGACGTCTGTATCTCGTCTTTCTACTTGTTTTTGCACTCTGCGGAGGGTTTCTCGGTCTGAAACGGGTCGGATTTCAATTTCTGGAGTTTTCGAGATTGTTTCCATGCCTGCTGTCGTTAACTGCGGAGGTAAGCTTCGGATCTTTGCTTGTGTTTGAATTTTGAGTTTTAGGGTTCTTTTTGTTTTTTTTCGTGCTAATTGAATGTCCACAGTTGAAATATTCGTGGGCCACAGAAGTTTTGAATCATGCTAATATTTGTGATTTCAGTTCATCCCAATAAGAATGAAGTTATTAACGGTATCGATAGCATGTAAACATCACTATCGAACCCAAACAGGTTTCAATGGTAGGAATTTCCCAAACCACATTCTCCTTTAGCACGACCCGCATGAGCTTTGGATACAGTTCATTTTTGGTATCATGCCCTGAAATGATCTTAAAAATGGATGAATGGAATGGATGAAACACATACATTATGGTGGGGCGCACAAAACACCGACCATCAGCCACGGGGCTGGGGCAGGGGGAGTAGCCAGTCCTTTTCCGATTGGGAAGCGGATTGGCATGTATTGACGTCAGCAAGTTTTGTGGGTCCTGTCGTGATGTATTTGTTATATCCAAACCGTCCATCCATTTTGCGAGCTCGTCATAAGGCATGAGCCGAAAAATAAGACAGATGTAAAGATAAACTGGACCACACTGCGAAAGGTAGTGGGGGATTGAACGTCTATTATTGAAACCCTTTGGGGGGTCATAGAAGTTTCGGATCAATATGAATTTTTTTTCCTCTTCATCCAGATTTTTTTAACCTTATGAATAGATTAGATGGAAAATAAACGTTATAGTGGGCCTATGAATTTTTTAACGGTGAAAAACATTATCCCGTTGCTATTTTTGGTGTGGTCCATTTGAGTTTTGGATATGATTCATTTTTTGGATAATGCTTTAAAATGATCTAAAAAAATTGATGAAAAGTGTGGATATAATAAATACATTATTGTAGGGCCATGTAACTTTGATCTCCTTTGAACCGTTTGCACAACTCGGACATGGAGAAGCGTCCGCGCTTGTCTTTTGCACGACAAATATTTACACCAGCTATATAGTTGGTATGTGGTACAGAAATGTTATAGTGGGCCAATATTTTTGTTTTCCCTTCATCCATGCCCTTATGATATAATGAACAGGTTGGATGACAAATAAACAGCATTGTGGGGCCTAGAAAGGTTTCAACGGTGGAAATCATTATCCCCATTGTTTTGTGTGGCAATGGGAGTAGCCAATCCATTTTCCGTGTTGGTACACTAGCCCATGGATGTGGATTCCGTGGGAAAGCCTTTCGCAGGAAGTTACTGTGTCGAAAACCTATATGGGGCCCACCTTGACTTTTGTGAATAATGATATTTTAATTTTTTTATTAAGTACTTTATAGTTTATTTGAATTAAATAGAATAATTGTATTTTCATTTAATAAAAAATAATATCTTTATAATGTAAAATATTTCGAAACAAGAGATAGGGGCAAATGTGTCAAATTAACATATTTTAGACATTTCAGATGTTTGTTAACAAACAAATTATTTCAAATTCAGTACTTAATTTTTAGACTTCAACCATAATTACAAAACAAGTTTTTTGACTTTAGATTTCAAATTCAGGCTTCAGATTTCAGATTCAGCTTCAGATTTCAGATTCAGGCTTTAGACTTCAGATTTAACAAACGGGGCCTAAGTGAAAGATACCTTGTTTCAACACGAGGTCTTGGTTTCGATTCTTGGAAGGGGTGGCTAACAGTGAAGTATGAACTGAAAGTGTGTGTACTAATAAGCCATAATTTATAATAATAATAATAATTATAAAAAAAAAAAAAACAAACTAACTCTAACCAGTCAATCCACACTATTTCCTTTGGTGGTCCACCTAAGATTTGGATCTACCTTATTTTTAGGCTCATGCCCTAAAATGAGCTGGCGAAATAGATGGTTAGAAATGATAAAATAGATACATCATGGTGGAGCCCACAAAGCTTTGAGACCAGCTAGCTGAGTGGTGTTGGGTCACTGGCCAAATCGCCTTCTTTACATTGGTGGGAACACCAGATGAGCGGCTCTGATGTTAGATACGAATGGGCTCCATCGAAAACGGTTGGATGGCTCTGGATATAGTTAGTTGTGCGCCACGAATACATGACCCAGTGCATGCTCCTGACCAAAACAGCGGTTTTCAATTAGACGTTTCTGGTTTCGGCTGCCGGTATCCCTTGAGAAAAGCGGTTTTAGGACAGATGCATTGCATTTGAGACATGCATCCGCGTAGGTACAGCATAAAAGCAAAAGTTCTTTGCCGAGAATAAGCGAAACGTATTTTCTTCCTCTCTTTCCTCTCTTCTCCACCCGTTAGGGTTTTTTTTTTCTTCTTCTCTTTCTAGGGTTTGTTGGGATGATTGCTGCGATTGGAATCCTGTAATGCATTCAGAAGCTTTTGGACGTCTGTATCTCGTCTTTCTACTTGTTTTTGCACTCTGCGGAGGGTTTCTCGGTCTGAAACGGGTCGTATTTCAATTTCTGGAGTTTTCGAGATTGTTTCCATGCCTGCTGTCGTTAACTGCGGAGGTAAGCTTCGGATCTTTGCTTGTGTTTGAATTTTGAGTTTTAGGGTTCTTTTTGTTTTTTTTCCTGGTAGATTGGATTTTGGATGGTGAATGTTCGTGTTTTTTGTTCGGGCAGCTGGACCCACTGCAACGCTTTGTAGGCTGAAACGGAGATGTGTGGGGTCCAGCATGATGTGTGCAAGACATCAAATCCGTCCATCATGTGTGCCCGCTCAGGTTCTCCTTGGTGCCCGAAAACCAGGCGGATCCAAAAATCAAGTGGGCCAGGCGACGGGTAACGGTTGGGATGGGTTTGCCCAACATTGAAACCTTACAGATCATGTGTGTGGCCCACAGTGTTTTTCGTATGCCATCCGCTCGGATGAATGGAGACCCCAAAAATCAGGCCATTCGAATACACAGGTGGGTCACACCACGCGATTTTAGAGGTTTTACGCATGATTTTACATGATGTGGCCCACATGAATCTTGGATCGGCCCATTTTTGGGGGCTTGAGAGAACATCAGGGGCCGAACGTGATGGACGGATCGGATCCATTGACAAATTATGGAGGGTCTACACATCGCATCGTAGGTTAAGCTTAACCTCCAAAGCTTTGTTAATCCTGCCTCCTTTGTTTTGAATGTGTGGATTAAGGCTTTGGTTTCAGATTGAGTTGGTTTTCATAGCTTTGGCTTTTTATTGCACCTTTTCTATGGTTTCTGCAATTCCCTATGGTTTTGTTTGGTTGATCTTTGTGTTCTGGATTTGGGTTTTCTGTTTTTAGGGTTTATTTTCTAGATCAAGTCGTTTCTGTGTGCTACCTGTGATTTTAATGGTATTTATTTGGTCAATCATTGGGTTCTGGCCACGAATCGGGTGGTTTTAGGGTTCTAGTTGCAATTGTATCTTTTTTCAGGATGCCTGTGGCTTTTAGGTAATCAACTGCTAGGTAGTTGTGTTTGGTTTTGAAGGTTGATGTTTCAATGGTTTTGGTTTTAGTTTTGTATAATACGTTATTCTAGTTGTTATACGATGTGTTTGGCTGTGCATGACTTGGCAATTTTATTCTGTATTTGTAAGATGCTATTAAACATGTTTGCAAATTTCTTAATGCCATTTCCAATGAAGGAATCACAGGAGAAGCTCACAGAAAATGCAGAGTTTTGCACTTCTCTAACTTTCTAAAACCAGCAGAAACATTCTCTCCGTTTTCACGAATTGTTCGATTATTTGCAGAGTGAATTGCCTTTTATAAAATGAGGGCTCAGTTTGTAGATCTTTTTTTTTTTTTTTTCACATGAAATCAATTAGAGATGCTGTTGGTGCTTCAGTGGCTTCTTTCTAAGAGAAATCAGAAAGCTTGATTGAGTTATGGACTTCTTTTTCAGGTGATAAGGATTTTTGCGCTGCCAGCTCATTCCACTCGGACTTCATGGATTCATGCCTTGTCTTGTCTCTTGGTTCTCACATCGATGTATACTGCCCTCCTCGCAAGAGATCCCGCATCACCGCACCATTCATTTTTAGAGATGAAAGCAAAGAACCGGAGAATCAGAGCTCCATCGATGTCCTTCCTGATGAGTGCCTGTTTGAGATTTTCAGGCGGCTACCTGGGTCCCAAGAGAGGAGCGCCTGTGCGTGTGTTTCCAAGCGCTGGCTTATGCTTCAGAGCAGCATCCGCAGATCTGAAACCTTTACCAACAGCAGACCCAGTAATCCCTCTTTGAAGAATGTCTCTTCTCCAGTTTCTAAGGATGAACAGATTGTGTCCTCTGTTCAAGATGAGGAGCAGGAATGCGAGGCTGATGGATACCTCACTAGGTGCTTGGAAGGGAAGAAAGCGACGGATATTAGACTTGCTTCCATTGCTGTGGGCACCTCTAGCCGGGGTGGGCTGGGAAAGCTTCTGATCCGAGGAACCAATTACACTCGTGGGGTCTCCAATCATGGTCTTTCAGCAATTGCTCGTGGTTGTCCTTCGCTCAGGGTTCTTTCCCTGTGGAACGTCTCCTCGATTAGTGATGAAGGTCTTTCTGAGATTGCAAATGGGTGCCACATGTTGGAGAAGCTTGACCTCTGCCAGTGTCCTTTGATATCCGATCAGGGTTTGCTTGCTATTGCACAGAACTGCCCGAGTTTGACTGAATTAACAATTGAATCTTGCTTGAAGATTGGGAACAAAAGCCTCCAAGCAATTGCACGCAACTGTCTGAATCTAAAGTCTATATCCATCAAGGACTGCCCGCTGGTGGGTGACCAAGGAGTTGCAAATCTGGCATCATCAGCCTCCTCTGTGTTGAGAAAGATAAAGCTTGAGGCTGTGAACATCACCGATGTCTCTCTTGCAGTCATAGGGCACTATGGAAAGGCTGTTATGGATCTTGTTCTCACTGGCCTTCAGAATGTAAGCGAGAGGGGTTTCTGGGTCCTGGGAAATGCGTCCGGTTTGCAAAATCTGAAATCATTTACAATCGCGAACTGTCAGGGATTAACAGATCTAGGCCTTGAAGCCATTGGGAAGGGTTGCCCGAACCTTAGGCAGCTTCACATTCGTAGGTGCTCCTTGTTTTCCGATGAAGGGTTGAATGCTTTTACAAAATCTGGGGCATCTCTCGAAAGCCTGCAGCTGGAGGAATGCAACAGGATCACACAAACGGGTGTCCTCAGAGCTCTTTCAAACTGTGGCAAGAATCTCAAGGCACTTGCCCTCATAAAATGCCTGGGATTTAGAGATACATTTGTGGGCTCAACTCCACTCTCTCCTTGTGAGTCCCTGCGGTCGCTGACCATTCGCAACTGCCCAGGTTTTGGTAGTGCTGGCATAGCCATGGTTGGGACAGTGTGCCCAAGGCTGCAGCACGTAGACTTTGGTGGGCTTTATGGAGCAACAGATGCTGGGCTTCTTGCACTTCTCGAGAGCTGCAAGGCAGGGCTTCTTAAGGTCAACCTCACTGGCTGCTTCAACATATCGGATGCTGTGGTGTCTGCCATGGCCAGGTTGCATGGAGAGACACTCCAATTGCTGAATCTTGATGGCTGCAGGAAGGTGACTGATGAGAGCTTGTCTGCGATTGCAGACAACTGCCTTCTCCTCACTGACCTTGATATGTCAAGGTGCACAGTCACTGACAATGGGATTGCTGCCCTTGCTCGTGCAAAGCAGCTCAACTTGCAGGTCCTCTCACTGTCAGGTTGCTCTCATGTATCCGACATAGGCGTGGCTCTTTTGCAAAACATGGGCCAATCCCTGGTGGGATTGAATCTCCAGCAATGCAATCTAATCACCAGCAGCGTAGTTGAGCTTCTTGAGGAGCAGCTCTGGAGGTGTGACGTCCTTTTCTAATCAGGGAAGGAACAAAAACACCGTCAGGTGATAAAGGCAGCTCAGCTATTCGATGATGGGTTGCAGATAAAACAGCAGTAGAAGTATCAATCCTCATACATTCAGCTTCTTTGGGTAGGATAGCATTTGGTTAGGCTTTTTAGGCCCATCTCATCAATGGGCTTTTACATCTTTTACTCTGCCAGGACTAGGTTGTTTTCCAGGAACTTTGGCCTCCTTTCTTTTTGCAGGTTCCCTTCTTTCAGTGGGAATCTGTTTTGGTGTTTGGCTTCCAGTGATGGGAGCTTTCCTTCTTGGCCATTGTTCTTGAGAATACAGCTACCAACTCCTGGTTTCCACCTCTCTTTTCCTTCTATCTTTCAGAGGGTCATTGTGCAGCCCCTTGGTGTTTTAGCCAAACCTCCAACTGGCCATTCCAGTGTGCGACGGTTACGCTTTCGGCTGCTGAGTTTTATGTCCAGTGTCTTTGTTCAGGTGTTTGAGCCTTGTTATAAGTGAGGGATGTTGTTGCAGTTGGGACAGTTTCTTTTGGAGCCTGAGATTCTCATGGGCTTTGGCAATGGCGGTGGGTGCTCGTATGTCTGCCATGACAATCTCCTGTGTTTTGGGGGTTTTTTTTCCTAACCAAGCCCGAGTCTTGCAGGCTGCTGCTTGTAACTGCTACGCAACTTCATATAATACATGTATTTGAGTATTGGCATTGTGTGAATGTCTGTTTAATGGATGGTTCTTTTTTCTCATCTTTTACTTGGTTTTTGCTGTAGACTTAAGATAAAATGTGTGGGTATGCCTTTGTTGGTTTGTTGGGCTTGGATCAATGCCCCAAAATATCTGCTTGGCAGCATGGCCCTAGCCTTTCAGTTTTTGGCTCTCATAAGGACCCATTTGGCACATATTCACATGCTTTATGGAATTGGGTTTCTCAGTAGGATGAAGGAAGAATCTCTGCCTGCAGGATGGGGGATACTTGCATCATTTTGCTGAGAACATTCCGGTGTCAATAACTGTGCTGGACAAAGTCACTTCCGTTGATTTAGGTTAGTTTGTGGTTTGGGTGGTGATTTATGTTATTTTGCTGTGTTGGGTCCATACCAGATTCAGGCGTTTGCGAGATGTGTTATTCCATGTTTGGGGTCCATTTGGGATTTCAGTTCCTTCTGTCGGGGTGCAGGTTCAGTAAAATCTAAACTGTCGATATTATGTACAGATGTCAAAAAATTCCCTCTTATCTCTCGCTTGCTTTAGGTTCATGCACTTGTTATCTTCTATTCTCTGCACCTTCCATGTCACCAACCTTGGATGCTTGATGTCGGCACAAGTTGGTTTTTCAATTTGTCTAATGCATTTTTCAAGTTGCAGGCACTATTTTTACTTTTTACTTTTTTCCCCTTAAATTTTTGTGAACATTCGGATGGACAATTGAATTTGAATGATCTTGATATGATCCATGGTGAAAATGTCTAAAGTTCGATGCAGCCTAGGAAAAGATTGAAAGGAGAAGGATCCATTGGATAGGCCAATTGAATTGCTGAAGCATCTGCTATGAAACCAGTGAGACCCAAGATTGTGAAAGATGGAAGGGAGCGGATTAGGTGTGGCCCTTACCATTGGGCCCACCTTGATGTATGTGTAGTATATCTACACTGTCCATCCATTAATCCAGTTCATTTTAGGGCATTGTGTGACAATTACTACACATACATCGAGATGGGCCCCACGGTGGCAATTATTGCATTTTAGTTCACTTTGAGCATCCAACCACACCAGCGGCTGACAATAAATATCAAGTGAAAGAGTTAGTCGATGAAAAGTTAGGGTTAATAAGGGAATCTTTACCCCTTTAGTATCATTGAGTCCTTTGATTCAAATGATCTTATCTGAGAAGCTAGATAAGCTGGCCCACCTCATATGGTATGATTAGCTGGGTAAACCTTTTGTATAATTCTCATAGTAGAAGACACATTCATCCACTTCAGGTGATTCATGATCAGTGATGATGGACTCGAGGTGGTCTCTTTAACACTAACCCCACCATACAAAGGCTTCAGACATGATGGCCCCCCACCAAAAAAGAAAGAAAGAAATAAAAAAACCTATGCTCAACAGCCCATTTACATTGTTTAAAAGAAGAATGCTGCTTGCATGTGCCAATCTTCCAACTCAGAAACAAGCGTATGAAATGCTAACGCGGCCTCCCACCCGTGAGATTTTAGCCCTTCTTCAGGTGGGCCAAGCCTAATAAACCAAGCTGTCGCTTGTTGCGTTTCCATGCACCCCAGCTGATGAATAGCTACCCTAAGTTCTGCTACAGCGCACATTCGAAATGAGCACCGTCAAATGGACCGCAGCTCGCCATGTTGGCAATTTACAGATTTAGAGGGCCATGCCTGTTATGGTACGTTGATATTAAGTAGCAAGGTTTTTGGGCAAAACCCAAGGGTCTTCAAAAGGTAGGGACCCAAAGGCCTGTTCATGGCCCATAGGCTCTAGAAAGATTGTCACGAAAAGCCCAACAAACGCACCAACACTAACATACTTCCATATATCACGGTTTTGATGAAAGATACACATCATAGTGGCCACACACAGAAACCTGTGGTCGGCATCTCATCCCCATTGTTCCCTTTTGTCTGGTCCCCTAGAGTTAGCATCGAGGAGCGGACCTGATGGACGGAGTGGATTTCACATGTATAACATGGTGGGCCCTTAAGTGCTTGATTGTTTACTCAGCTGCTGTAGATGATTCCGCTCCGGTGCAAACAGGTGGTGCTGAGGATTTCGGTCCTATAAAACGTTGAAAGCAGGCGGAGCGGCTCTCAGTTTTTACGACTGCTCATCCCCGAGCGGATTCCCTGAGACAGGAAGCTAGGTGGGACCCACCATGATGTTTGTGAGAAATCCACCCCGTCCATCCGTTTTTCTAGATTATGTTAGGGCAGGAGGCCAAAAATGAGACAGATCTAAAACTCAAGTTGGCCGCACGACAGAAAAAAGTGACGATTGAATGTCTACCATTGAAAAATTCGTGAGCCTACGTAAGTTTTGGATCATGCTAATATTTTAGCGTTTTCAGTTAGTAGAATGAACTTATGAAAGGTATAGATGGCATATAAACATCACTGTGGACCCTTGGGAGGTTTCAACGGTAGGCATTTCCCTACCAACGTTTTCCTGTCGTGCTGCCCAATTAAGTTTTGGATCTGCATTATTTTCGGGCCCATGATCTAATATGATTAGCAAAACGGATGGACGGTGTGGATTTCTCACAAACACCACGATGGGCCCCACCTACCTTCCTGTTCCAGGCAATCTGCCTCCCCTCCTCTCGCACGTGCTGCAAACCGCTTGCTATCTTTTCATTTGCATTGCACGTGCCACACCTACTAGCCAAATTCATCTGAACAGTGACTTCGAGTTCGTTTTGCGTCTGTTGCGAGTCAGGATAATGCGTGTCGCCATCAACTGAGGAATTCGCAGACATTGTCTGATGATTTCAACCGTCCATCTTCTCGTTGGTAAAACAAGCAATCTAACCTCCCACAATCAAGCTTCAATGATGATCCAAACCTTTGATTTTTAGAGGTGAAAGGAGGCCATTGAAATCTTTTTTTCGTTGTTCTCAATTCATCCATTATGTTAAAATGGACCCTACCAAAAACCGTTGGCTATTATATTTTATCATCTTTTCATAGATCGAATGGTTAGAATTTTTTGTTAAAACTCAAACAGTATCTTGTCCTACTCATAGCGTGTCCTACCTCTTGAACGGTTCCGATCATCCATCCTCAATGCCCAACTCGCTACTACGAATTCAATATAGTAGTCCGCGGACTACAAACCGGGCCTCCGAAAGTTTTCAAGATTTTTTCCCGTATTATGAAAGAACAGCCAAAATCGTAATCGGAGTACCCACTCCACCGTACACGAGTCTGATCTTGGTGATTGGAATTCATGGATCACCGTAGATTCATATGTTTTATGGTTTTTGTAACCTGATTAAAGGTTTTCATTTAACGTGTGAACCATCGGCCTTTTTAGTTCAGCTACTTAGTTTTCAGTCCGCCGTGGGACCTAACTGCTCATCCAACCGGTGGGACCTTCAATCCATTATACATCTATCGTTAGTACCAATGATGAACGGTTTCGATTAGGGAAAACAGAACCTACTTAGAGTTGAGGGCTCAAGAACTAATGGTCAGCGGAGGATTATTCTATTCATCTATTTTATCACGGTCTGCTGATTCTACACGCACTTGTAGAGCTGATCATCCACATGTAGAAACAAGTGCAAGCATTTAAAACATGTGGAAGATCTGAGCTTTCAGTATGGTAAGTCACAATGCTTAGATTCTCTGCCTCAAACATGATACCGTTTCACTTCTAGAATATTACATTTTGAATACTAGTCATATATTTTTTGAATACTAGGTGGCTACGGACAGACATTACTTTTAGAATATTACATTTTGAATACTAGTCATATATTTTTTTGTTTAATTATTTTTACTTAACTTTTGATGCCATTGTTTTAAAGCTATTCTGATTATTGATAATGGGTGAACTTTAATCGGACTGTGCAGGCATATAGAAACTTGTCCATGCATTTTTGCTAGGTTAACACTTGGATATACGAGATTGGAGTCTTCGTACTCTGGTACTGATTTTCAGGGCATGAGAGTTTGAGTATCCTTTGATCAGCTGGCTGTGGAGCGTGACGATCCATCCATCCCTTCAATTGAGGTAAGACTCCCTCTCTATGTTTTTGTAGCTTGTAAATTAGCCGAGTTGGTTCTGTATCTGTCGAGTTGTGCCAAGTTCACAACTCTTGTTAGCTCACTGTATTATTAAGATACTTAGGGTAACTTAGTTTGTCGAGTCCACTATGTTATTGACATAGTTTTGGTCTCTTCAATGCATCAGATCATGCATGAAGTGGAGCTCGATTTTAATTGCAGCTGTGGTATTGTTTGAACTTGGGTCCGAAACTAAGTTGGCTTGATTTGAGTTAAGGCATTCTCTAACAAGTTAACTCAGCGAGTGGCTTTGAGTTTGAGTGTGGTGTAGAAGTTGATTTTTGGTTATTGGTCCAGCATCACAGTACGACTATTGTGAGGTTCAGTTTCTGACCAGGTTGTGTCGATCGAATCCGAGTCTAGCGAGTCACTCAATAAGGTGAGTCAACTCATCTAGTTGTGTAGAAATCCTATTGTTATCTTCTTTAATCTTGAGTCGATTCTTATTTGCAAGGTTTTGGGGTGTTGTTATTGTAGGTCGTGTGTATTCAAGTGTTGTATATAAATTTGAGTGGGATTAGATGTAAAACCCGTATCGTAGTCAGTATCATTCTTTGAACTTCTGCGATCCTCTCTATCGAATTCCAACAACCTACGATCTGTAGTCGGCAGTTGCGCGCGACCATAAGTCGCACATTGTCAACCTGAGTTGACTCGGGTCGAGACTTGTACCCTTGCGACTGCGCCATCGCCGCGGTTCCAACGCCGCGTCTTGTCTTGCGCACCGATGCGATATCCAGACTAGGAGTTGTGGGCCCACGTATATTTTGAAGAAACGCCGCGCATTGTGAATCCTGAGAGAATCTCTACTCAAACATCATATCAATTAATCGAATACAAGTCAAATACAACCCATCCCTCTCTTACCAACAAAGCATGAAACTCATCTCTTTCCCATTCCCAAAGTAACCAAGCCCATACCCTTCTTACAACACCCACTCCTCCCATCCCATCTCACTTACAACAACTCATCTGCTCTCGCATTTCTCTCTTCATTCCCAAGTAACTCAAGAGGAGTGGACATCCAAGCATTTCCAAGAGGAGAGCCAAGTGTGACCCACTTCCTACCCCAAGATCTCACCATCCAACCCTTCAATTCTCATCATCCTCCATTAAAGAGGAAGCTTAGGAGCTTAGGAGATCAAGGAGCTAAGAAGAAGTAAAATCGGTGGGTGTTCATAGTACTAGATCGTGATTTTGATTTAGGGCCCGCATGATTTGGGACCCATCTTATTGTATGTGTTGTATATGGCCCACCTAGGGGACCTCATAGTGGCCGAGCTCCCCCACCTCACGTCTCTCTCTCTCTATCCATGTCGTCCACCACATGAGATGCACCGCTGTCCAAGCGGGGCCCACCTCGCTGCCATGTCCAAGCCCACACTTGCTATCTGTTTGGACTAGCCCGGATCGAAGGGAAAACACTAATATCATATTGATCCAAATCAGGTGGGCCACGTCCACGTGCAACCCACCTTGCTGGCATTCAGTGGCTAGCTGGACGGTCCAACATTGCTGGCACCATCCGGCAAGCCTAGACGAAGAGAAATCACAAATATCAGCTTTATCCTAGTGGGCCCCGCATTTGTGGACCCACCTTAATGAATGTATTTTGTATCTGGGTCGTCCGTCTGCTGGACGGCCAGCAGCTATAGCTACTGTAATGACGTCAGCAAGTTCTGTGGCTTAATCATGAGGCATGTGTTATATCCCAACCGTCTATCCATTTGCTGGATGGTGGGACCCACTCTACACGTGTGGGACCTCCATCGTCTAGTTGGGACATGGACGCCCACATTGATATATGTATTTTATATTTGCACCATCTAGAGTGCTGGACGGTGCTGCTGTGTGGGGCCGACCGTGATGTATGGGTCTCCTCCACGCCGTCCGTTTGCTGGACCGGTGGGGCCCACCTTGATGTATTGTTTCATCCAACTGTTCATCTGTGGGACCCCCATGACGTATATATATTTTATCTAGCCGTCCATCTGTGGGACCCACATGATGGGTCTGTTTTATCCACACCGTCCATAGGCTGGGACGGGTGGGGCTCACCTTCATGCATATATTCTATATCTGCACCGTCCATTTGCAGGGGACGGTGGGCCTCTTAATGCATGTATTTTATATCCAGCCGTTCATCTGTTGCTGGACTTGGGCCCTACCTTGATGTATATCTACATCGTCCATGGGACGTGGGGTCCACCATGATGTGTATTGTATTCAGGCCCTTCTTACAGGCCCACCTTGAGGTATATGATGTGCATGTGGCCCATCTATTTTGTTGAATTATGAGCCGCCCATGAGGCCCAATGTGATGTATTTGTGGCCCATTGATGAGGCCTAATGTGATGTATTTGTGGCCCATTGATAAGGCCCAATGTGATGTATTTGTAACCCATTTGATGAGGCCCAATGTGATGTATTTATGGTCCATTTGATGAGGCCTGATGTGATGTATATGTGCCCATGTGTGATGCCCAATGTGATGTATATGAGGCCCATATGGTGAGGCCCGATGCGATGTATATGTGGCCCTTGAGTGAGGCCCATTGTGATGTATATTAGGCCCTTGTGTGAGGCCATAGGCCCACTATATGTTTGGCTCTATGTGGGTCACTCCTTGGGAGCAATGTTGGTTAAATGTCCAAAATGATGGGCAATGATGGTTAAATGTTTACATTATGACCTTCCTTTAGGCCGTTGTTAGGCCCATTCTCATCAATCTCTAAGTGGGTTGACCCTAATCATTGAGCCCCATTTACATGATCCATCTATTCACATTAGGATATCCCAAGATGTTGGGCCCTCTTGGTTGTTAGTAGGATTATTTCTTTAATCTTGGAGTCCATATAGGACTTATTTGGGCCCCCTAGGGCATCTAGCGAGTTATATGAGAGTACGGAGAAGGAACCCTTTTCGGATTCTTAGGTATTTAGGTAAGGCCACCTAGGCCCAACCTTGATATAAGGAGAGTTCATCCTCACCGTAGACGGAAGGATCCATGCTGTTAGATTTGGTATATTCACGGTTGAGGACTAACCCTCATGTTATGGATTTACTGTCCATTTATGGACCCCGCCTTGTATAAAGGTCAGTTATCGATACTGATTATAAGTATGTGATAGTATAGTATTATGATTATATGAGGCCCTTGTGTGAGGACTGATTGTGATGTATGAGGCCCATTGTGACCATGTGAGGCCCATTGAAATTGTGTGAGGTCCATTGTCATTGTATGAGGCCCACTGTGATTATGTGAGACCCATTGTGATTGTATGAGGTCGATTGAGAAGGCTGATTATATGCGTAGGGTCCATTATATGTGTGAGGCCCAATTATGATGCGCGAGGCCCACCATGTGTGTGTGATTATGTGTACACCACTCATTTATTTACTCGGGCCATGGGTTGCCTTATACAGGCCCACCATGATATATGTATAACCATGCTTAGTATACTTCATGATACATACCCATACGTATCATCCGCATGCTTGTTATGAGGAGTGATTGAGCATAGCATGTGCCATTGTGCTGATTGTTTATAAGACTCCATGAGAGGCGAAGTTGCCCCACATAAGCGCGCGGTACGCGCAGGTTTAATGCATGATTGGATGGTATGACTCAAGTATCTCGCATTTTGTGGTATGACTACCGTACTCCCTAGCGACATCAGGGTCATGGTTTCTACATGTATATCATGGATGGCCAATTAGACACCGAATATGTTTGGTTCTAGCTTATGTGCATCTAATATGTTTGTGGGTGAAAGTCCCTAAACTCCTGGGTATCGAGGACGCTCCAACGTCTAGACCGAATGGATATATGAGTGCACGAGGGCCGTATACCATTACGCTGCGTCTCCCACTGTGTCGTGGTAGGTTGGAAGGGGGTGTGACCTTACTCGCCTGGGTGAGGGGGCAATGTCTAGGTTGAGTTTGACCAGCTTGAGGAATGAATCCGCTATCGACAAGCCGGGCCCGATGTTGGCAGGCAGATAGTGAGGTCTCTTATACTTACCCAATTGCGCTCTCAGATAGGGGCGGCAAGCTGGTGTAGAGTGTACTAGATCCCAGTGATGATCCCAGCAATGTACGGTATTGATATATGAACTTACTGAGCGGGAGTTGCATAATCAACATTTTACTAATTCATTCATTCACTATCCACTCTGGCTGGTGGTGCACAACTAATTTATTCTGTGTACTTTTATTGTGGTCAGGATTTCGGTTGGGACGCGCGACCAACCTGAGATCAGGAGTTTACCACATTGAGTTTGGCTATTCAAATTTAAGTATGAGACTGGTTTAGATAGAAGTCCCTTATGGTGGACCCAATAGCCTGCGATACTACGTACTACCATCCCGACTTCATACCTTAGCTTGGTCATTTCTTTCGCACCGCATATTGCATTGCATCCCCAGTACATGACATTTGGTTTACCACAACCTCGCATGTCATAACAGATCTGTATTGCATACTCTGATATTGTATGACTCATGAACTTTGTCAGTATTTCTGCTTACTCTAATATCATATGATTCATGAACTTGCCAGTATTTCTGAGATTGTATGATTTATGGAATTGTATTGAACACTTGGCACCTGCGTTGCACACACACGTTCACCAGCTTCTAAGCTTTCTATAAGCTTACGCACGATAGATGCGTGCAGGTGACGATAGGACGCAGCCGAGATGAGGTAGGAGTGTGCGGCTGAGCTTGTGACAGATCACTTTGGAGATTTTGTTATGTATTTCTCTTTTAGTACTGTAATCTAATGTTTATATTAATGGATATATGATGATGATGTTGCCTTTGTGATTTGAGTACACTTGTGGTTATACTCCTTTATTTACAAAAAAAAAAAGTTCACACCGAAAATCCTTATTGTAGGATCCCAGGATCGGAATCTGGCATATGGGTGCTGGAAGCCAAGAATGGGGTACTATGAAGGCTGTCGACATCGGATTTGGCGATCGAAAATTCTATGAGCCCGGTTTCCGAGTTTGGGGCATGACATTAGATCCCAGTTAACTTAGATTGGAGGTGAGCTAACCCTTCTCCTCTAAATATTTTTCCTAGATTAGAATACAATATAGATTGTAAATAGGGTTATTAATTGATATATTTTCTTATTTTAGGAGTTTGGAGATTTTTTTCAATTTCTCCTCCTCTTTCTTAATTTTCATCGAGGGAGATCTAAGTTAGAGGTGAGGATCACCTTTCAAGCTTTCCTTCACTATAACAATTGGATTAGTTTACTTTCATTTGTCTTTCATACTTGACTTATTGATTATGTTTAGTTTGTATGAATAGTCTAATTTCATTTAACTTTATACATGTTTTAAAATGTAACTTGAATTATTGTGTACATTGTAGAATCAATATACTTTATATTGTAGATTTGTCTCTATAATCTAATTAAGTAGAATTTCTTATTTTAATATTGTTGATACACTTGTAAGTTGATGGAAGTGATGTTTGTTTCTATTTGGAGGGTTGAATTGATCGTGGTTTAGTTTGTCACTTGTTTGAGTTAATAAGTTGTATTGAAAATCTAATGCTATATGTTGATAGATATGTACATTAGAAGCTCCTCTAACCAGTGGTAATTTTGTGAATAGATTATATGTTATTTGATCGTACACTTATCATCTCGTGGATTATTATGCCATTGTAGTTTATGGATTGTATTTTTTTGTGGTGTTCTTGAATGGACTTGGTGCCACTGTGACTTGTTGGGAGAATTCTTTCTGTTAGAAATATACCTGAACTTGTGATGGTAATGTCTACGTATTGAATCATGAGTTGGCACTAGTTGTAAATGTTTATATAAATGAAATACCATAAATCTATTGTATTACAATCACTACTTATAACATTTCGAGTTGTATTTGTTAAAGTCTCATGAACCGGAGATGGTGGTATGTGAGACTATGCCCGAGCTATTGACTTATGTAAGGTGACAACCTCCCATAATGACCTTTGAGCTTTTGATGTTTGTAAATTGGACTAATAACGGTTGGATTAATCATACATATATGACATGCGGACATTATCAAGTATTTGGTTGACTGTTTGAAAAACCAATGTACCATTCCAACGATTTTTTTTACATTTTTAATAGGTTAATTGTGTGAAAGACCCATTCTCTTATATGAATACGTCGATTGTTTGAAAAGTTCATTCATTTGTTCAGCCAGATGTGCATCCATAAGCAGATTGCATGCATATATTTATGCATTAATCTAAATTAAATTAATAATTGAATATTATATTTATTTGTGTTATATTGGCGAAGAGTAGATTATATCTCCTTGTGTTATACATTAAATTGTAGTTTGGATGACATATTTATTTGTATTATATTTATGAAGAGTGGAATGCATCTTCTTGTGTTATACTTTGAATTGTAATTTGGATGTGTATATTATACTCGTGAGAGTTGGATTGCATCTTCTTGTGTGTAGCTTGTGAATTATAGTGCGTTTATTTTAGTTTCTTGTAATATACTTGTAGAGTATAGATTGTGTCTCGTTGTAAATTGTAAATTGTACCTTCTTGTATTCTATTGGATAATGTAGATTAAATATTGTATTCTCCTGAGTTTTATTTGAATATTATTCTTAACTATTGTGATGCCTTGGTAATCGTGGAGGGTATATCTCATAAAAATAGCCATTGACGTTATCAAAATATATTCAATCGATGCCGGATACGTAAATAACATATAAGTCGGCGCTAACATGAAGCACAGGGAGCTGTCTAACCTTGCAGTTTAAATTTATTACTTTTAGTTGTCTTTCATGTTTGATTAAGTATATTTTTGTATTTGTGACTAACTTGAGTTATTGATGTGTATAAGTCATGGTCAATAACTTGGATAATTCAAATATTTGAATGTATATTTGGACTTTCATTTTATGCCTGATTTGCTTTCTTATGTTACGATGGTAATTAAAAAAATAAATTACTGTGAAATGTGAATTATTTTTAAATTTTAATATTCAATATTTCAAAAAATAGTATTAAACTGGAGTTACAAAATTCGAA
Organism: Magnolia sinica; assembly: GCF_029962835.1. Classification (NCBI taxonomy): domain Eukaryota; kingdom Viridiplantae; phylum Streptophyta; class Magnoliopsida; order Magnoliales; family Magnoliaceae; genus Magnolia; species Magnolia sinica. The sequence goes on from NC_080573.1 coordinate 121,970,593, forward strand.
ATATTACACTATATCAAACATGCATTAACATAGGCACTACAATCATGACCTCACCAATTAAGCCACATAGATGGATTACCTACGACGGATGTCGTGGAAATTCTCGTGCGGTGTAAAAATTCATTTTTTCATATCATGGTAGGACATAAACCCGAGAATGAGGAGATCCAAAACTCAAGTGGGCTTTATCCGTTTTTACAATATAATTTCAGAGATAGTCACGGGATTGAATCATCTACAAAGCTCAAGTGGGCTTTATCCGTTTGGTTTGAGGGATTGGAAGGGATGGGAACGTTTAATCCCGGGATTGGCCGGACGTGCCAAACTGACTCGATGCAGCAATCCGGAATATGGCAATCCCATGCATCTTGCACCAATCCACTGAGGCAGCCATCATTATCTTGAAATCCGGGCCATCCACCCTAATACCATTCAATCCCTTCCAATCCACCCCTTCCAATCCACCCGGCAAAACGGGCCCTCAAGTGGACCACGTCGTAGGAAACAGTGAGGATAACATCCTCCTGCTTGAAAGACCTTCGCAGGGCCCACAGTAATATTTATTTTTCATCCAACCGATTTATAAGATCACGCGGACCTGTATGAGCGGAAAACAAAAATTCGAACTTCATCCAAAACATAAGTGGTCCCAAGAAAATTTCAAGGGTAGGCGTTCAATCCCCACTGTTTCCTTTGGAGTGGTCCACTTGAGCAGTGGTCCTGCTTCAATTTTCGTATCATGTACTCAAATGAGCTGGAAAAATGGATGGAGGGCGTGGATAAAAGACATACTTCAAGATGGAGCCCACATCGTCCTGATACCAAGGTCAGCACGCAATCGGCGTCCTTTTCTAATGTACCAAGGCAATAACTTCTATCTGCACCAACATCCATCAATCACCGAAAATCATTCATCAAAGCCATAGATATTTCTCCTATCCGGATCATCGGCTGTCAATGACCTTGTCACGGTACCTTCTAATCGTACACGCAGCTGATTGGACTTGTCGTTGATGCCGTGTATTAAATGTCGGTAAACATTACGGTACATCAGGTAGAACCAGAATCCGGTAGTGACCCATCTATTCAGTATATATTCAACACGTTTGTACAAATCAGGACCGTCTATCTAGTAAAAGATAGTATAGATGGCCCAATAATTGATTATGGCACTGATTTATCTATCCTTATCATACTTTCTCTGGCTTTCAAACCAACAGTAGAACCCAAGAGTAGTTAGTTGTCTACATCAGGTGTGCATAAATACAGAAAAGTGATGTAAATCTACTTGAATCTTTTTCTTTTTCCTTTGAGACATGTTCAACCCACTCTAGTTCCCGTAATCAGGACGGACCGGATTGACATCAACACCTACCACGTGTACGGTGGAGAGGGGTCCCTGCCGGGTTTCGGTACTATAGACTACCGACCAACTGAACTACCCTTATCACATCGTCGTGGAAGCGGATTGGCTGGTGTACCACGCACCGCACACTAGCTATATAGCTGGTGGACTGACGACAGCAAGTTCCGTGGTCCCATGAGGTATGCGTTATATCCAAACCGTCCATCCATTTTGTGAGCTCGCCGTAAGGATTAAACGTCTTCCATTGAAACCCATCTGGGGTTACAAAAGTTTTGGGTCAATATGAAATTTGTTTTTCCTCTTCATCCGTGTCTCCATTACAGTATCAACAAATTGGATGGAAAATAAACCTTACGGTGGGGCTTACGAGTATTTTAATGGTGAAAATCATTATCTACACTGCTATTTGTGGTGTGGTCCAGTTGGTCATTGGATATGATTTATTTTTTTAGATAATGCTCCGAAATGATCTCGAAAAATGGATGACCGGTGTGGATATAATAAATACATCATTGCGAGGCCATGTAAATTTGATCCCATTTGACGCACAACCCAAATCACGAGGAGCGTCGGTGCTTGTTTTCACAGGACACGTGCCTAGAGCTGTACATCAGCCAAGCTAGCTAGCTCCATCTAGCTCGGCTTGACTCAGCTGCCAAGCTCCAAATAACCAAGCTTGTTTCGAAAATAAGTTGAGTTGGATCGTAAGTAGATCTCAACTCGACTCAAACGAGGTACGGTTTGAAGCTCGAGCTCGAGCTCAAGCCTGGCCTGTGTTGAATATATATATATATATATATATATATATATATATATATATATATATATATATATTTGATTTGGTTTTAATCACACCATCAAAGTGGGCCCCCACAAGGATGATAAAATACATTCACTGCAAGTTGGGTCAGATTGGGAGTAGGCTCGACTTGACTCGAGCTAAGCTCGACTCGAAAGGTTTGACAAAAAGCCAAGCTCCAACGGTAAGCTTAAGGCCGAGCTCGAGGAGAGTACGTACGAGTCAAGCCAAGCTTGGCCCACCTCAACTTAACTCGACTCGATGTACAGCCCTACATGTACCTACACTAGCAATATAGCTGGTGTGTGGTACACCAGCCAATATGCTTCCATCGTGGAGGTATGGTGTGTACGCGAATCAGGTGGTGTTGCTTGGCGGAGGTGTCTCGATGTGTTGGGCGTTGTTTGGCCCAACGTGGTGTGTTCTTTTTTTTTTTTAATATGACATCGTCCATCTGTTTCCTTCCCTCATTTTAGTTAAATGACCAAAAAATGAAGCATATCTAAAGCTCAAATGTACCACACCACAAGAAAGAGTGTTAATTGAATGCCTACCATTAAAAAACTTACTTTTTATGGCCATGAAAGTTTTGGATCAGCTTGATATTTGTTTTTTCCCTTCATATATGTCCGAGTGATCTTATCAACGGTTGGATAACGAGTAAACATTATTGTGGACCTTGTTTGATTGCTTCCTTTTGTTCGAGTACTTCCTTTTGTGTGGTCTACCTGAGCTTCGGATCTACTTCATTCTTTTGGATCATGCCTGAAATGCACTGGAGAAAACGGATGGATGGCATGGATATAAAACACATACATCACGTTGGGCCCCACGGCACCCAACACACCGCAGCATGGGTCGATATTGGCAAAACCACCCAATCCGCGTGCAGGGGGATTCATCTCACCCATTGAATTCTCAGCTTATATAAGCTAGACCCATGTGCCATGGTTTAGTAGCACCCACCATGGGTAGCATTTAGGGATGCACATGGAACCAATAGAACCGATCAACCGGACCGAAATCAACCAAACGGCTAGTTCTGAACTGAACTGAACATTTGGTCCAGTTCTTGGTATGGGGTTACTTAGAACATAAAGAACCGAACCTAGAACCGGACCTTAGAACTGAACTTGAAACCGAACCGGGATTATCATGCTTAATTGGACTTGTTTTAAAGTTATTTTATGAGTTTACAATGTATTTTAGTTGTCTATTTAACTCAAAATTTATGATTTACAATGCGTCCTTTGATTGCTTTCGTAAATGTCTTTTTGCACACCCTACATAATATCTATACCATTCATTAAATAGATCACAACACGATTTAACATGAGATAGATTATTTTTTTAAAAAAAAACATGAATTGGGCTACATTATAAGAAGCCCAAAACTGTAGAATCGAACTAGACCCAAACTAGTTTTTACGGTCCGGTTCTGATTCGGTTATAGTGTGCAATGGTCCGGTTCCGGTTTCGATTTTCCTAGAACTGTTAAGAATGGTTTTATATCTCGGCCAAAGATCTAGAAGTTCAACCGAGATACGGATCTTCCCGAGATCCCAGCCAGGAATTTGGGAAGATCCTCATGATATACATGGAATCTGAATCCTACTACAACTCATCTCTACTAAAAAGGGAGATCCCTTTTATGCCATTATCTCTGCTCATCCAAGAATAAGAGCAATCCCAATGGTAAAAGGTACGCATAATCTTTAGCCTTAAACTATCAATGCTCGACTATAAACGGATTCCTTTTCCTGACTTAGAGGGTCTTCTTTGTCCATTCCTTACATAAGTGCACGAATGTCTAAAGAGGGCTAACCAGATTTCTACATCAACATCGATCATCTAGCGCTCAACAAGTTTGGTAAAAAGTCACCATCTACTTAAATTGACAACTTTCATGTGTGTATGACATCCATCCCATCCATACAATATGCCCCACCATAAAGATTAGCTTATACAAAAATCAGGCCAATCAAATCATCATATGGGCCACACCTTACTAGACAATGAACAACCATTGATCCAATAAAAGGTACATTTATGATGCATCTGATGATGGATCAGTTTGACTTCCATCTCATGACGGGGCAAAACATTTGCATGGGTTGTATGTCATACACATGACAACGTTTGTTAATTCCCATGATAGATGGATAGAAATTAGGTATTAAATGTTATAGAATTGCATTAAATGGAATTAACATCATTATTGTACAATGATCGTATGATTTGAACTATCATTGTATTTCAATAGTCCAATCCAATCCCCTGGACCTTTGCTTAGTGGACCACGAAATAAAGCCGACCAAATTCATGCAAAGGTCAAAAATTTAGGAATCTTAAGAACCAATATTCTGATCTTTTTCTTGCCATATACAAACATGGATTTTTAGTTTTTCCACTATGAATGGTCTATGTCATCACCAATGTTGTTGCATTGCTGCATTAAATGTTGTTGCATTGCTGCATTAAATGTTGTCTGTGATGATGTGGAACAATTACAATGCAACGAACAAAAAATTTCGGTTTGTGGCGAACAAAAAATTATGGCTAGACTTTCAATTTGTTTTTAGAAGATTCAAACCAAATGAAAACTATTGTAAAGTCATGATGTATTACAACTTGAGAAATGTCTCAAGCTTCCATTTTGGACAAGTAGAGTTTATGGTTCATTCTCCATGGCCATTGATATGATTGGCGCCATAGAAGAATGGAGGATGTGCCATTTTTTTTTCAAATGAGACAATTCTATTCATCTAATCTTTTGGCCACTGATGTGTTTTTTTTTTTTTTCTCTTTTTCTTCGGTCACTGACCCAAGTGACTGTCTAAAATAAGGAAATTTTTTTCCACTGAGGGTTCAGATCAAAGGTGAGGATTTGATCACAAATGGTCTCTTTTACAAATTGGCATGTATAAGGACACTCCTCTCCTTCTGATGACTGTTCTCAGGAACTACCCTCCAATCATTATTTGTTGGATTGGACTCTATCCAATACCTGGCTATATATAATAATAATAATAATAATAATAAACATTAAAGGCATGTTTGTTTTATGTTAAAGAAAAGGAAATTAAGTGTTTTTTTTTTTAAATTTGTTTAATCTTTCTCATCTTTTGGATAACAAAAAAATTAGTGAAATTAGAAACAACAATTATTAGCCTTTTTCATACTAAAATTTTCATATATGATATGCAAGATGAAAATTGTAAAAGGAATTTAACATTTCCATTTGTTATATAAAAAAAGCTCTCTAAAATTGAAATCTATAAGAATCATGTTTCAACAGTGCTCATACTATCTAGAAAATCTATTATTGAATAACCATTACATTTTTCTGTCTTTTCTCATGAACAGGCCCTAAGTGATGTTATCATGTCCCTAAATTTGAACGCTTTATTTTGAATTAAATTCGAATTCTCAAGTGTCATGTATCATCCATCACACACCCAAATATGAAATAACTCCCTTGAAAGAAAAGGATGAAAACTTGATAGGGTTCTTTAGAAAGTGATGAAGTTGACAATTGTGGGCCCGCTTGGGTTGGACCCTGTCCAACATATGCACCCTATCATGATAATCACTTAAATAAAAGATTTGATCAATCAAATCACCAGATGAGCTATTCATAAATTTAGATGTTTTGGATCGGCCAAAATTTCATTGGTCTATTCTTTGTGGTGGGATTCCCTTAGTAGACATGCACCTACAACTTGGACCCCACAATTCTCGATTTTATTACCGTTTTAAAGAAAAATAACTGAGAGCAAATTTGTAATATTAACCTTTCTTTTTTATCGTGTTTTTTTATTTTTTTTATTTTTTTATTATTAATGAGATTTCCACATGCTATCCAAATAAGAGTCCAGAAATGAATCTAAGGAATTTAGTGTTTCAATAATGCCCAAGAAAACCATGGGAATCCACCCATGCATAATTATTATATTTTTCTTTTTCTTCATCTTAAAAAAATTAAAATAAAAAATAAAAAATAAAAAAATCTTTTCCCACACCAAATAAGCCCTAAGAGTTTTTCATAAACAGGCTAACACGTAATAGTCTTACATTAAATATTATAAATGCATGCATTTCCTATAACCATGTTTTAGATCATTACTTGTTTGTTTGAATAGTGAGAAAAATAAAAATAAAGCTCTTTTATGGTAGTGTTTTATTATCTTTGAGCAGCAAAAATAGCAATGGGAAAAACATTGCAGTTACTATCCTCTTCCATCATTAATTTTCCTATCACAAGATTTGAGGGGAACATTGTCTCAAAAATATTAGATTTTCATCTTCTTTTCAAACAAGACCCTAAAATGGAATTCAAAGAATCCATATCTCAATACTGACTATTAATAAATAGTCATTATACTTTTCTTATTTTTTTCCCATAAAATTCATGCTAGCTAGAGACACTTGAAAGAGGGTGTTGTGCAATTTATGGGTCACTTTATACATACGCTTCCTAGCAAGGAGCATTGAGCCTTAATCATTTCCCATGCAGACTAATGCTCTGGTCAATCCACAACCCAAGCATTGTCTCTAAACTAGGGCTAAGGGTGGTTTAAGTGGGTGATTGATGGGGTGACTGATCTGCTTACATGGAAACTTGGTGAACCGTAGACCCAATTGAATGTTGAGTGCTATGGCGTGCTACATGGGGTCATATGGACCACAAGGTGACAGGAAGTTTCAAGTGTTGGCCATGTGAATCATGGTGTATGGTGATGCATGTGAAAGGATCAACAGTCATGACAAATGGTGTCATCTGAACCTATGAAGGTGTCATCTGGCCGTGAGGTGAGCTTCGAGTGGCCCTTTAGCAGTGAAAAATGGACCACGAATACTAGTGTCTGTAGTTGAGATCGATCTTTATATGTAAAATCTTTCTAATGGCTCTTTCCAACCAATGGGACAAGCTATGTATTGCATGCGTGAGGAGTCATAGATTAAGGTGCATCTCCGACTCAAGGAGAGTGCTGTTTTTCTCCCAATGGGATGACCAACTTAAATGGCAGAAACACAAAAACATCCATCAACTAAAAGGATCCTAGGGGCCCATTAGGAGTGCGGTATTGTGCTGTAGTGTAACAACCCAGGTAATTTGAAATATTTTAAAAGATTTTTATTTTTTATATTTTTAATTTAAATGGGAGAGAGAGAATTGGCAAAATGTCGCCCTTATCTCCAACGTTTCCTCCTTTTAAAGGGGAGGATATGGAGGATTATTTTCAATACTCTATCATAAGGGAAAACCCTAACGTAGAGAGAGAGAGAGAAGAGGAGGAGGTTATGTACAATTTCTTTCATTTTTTAGTAGTTTAATTTATTTTTATCAGATCTATGCAATGAACACTTCATATTAGTTGTACGTTCGTTACATAGATATATGTGGCATGTACAATAAAGAGATCATATTCCCGGTGGTATTGCCTTTGCTTTTGCGTAGGGAATTGTGTAGGGCGACCTTAACGTATGGGATTAGATCACTGGCCATCTGATTGCCAAGGTCGAAAGACGTTGGGACCTTGAATATCAGATCGATCCGACCATCAGATGGGCTGCATTGATCATAAGACGAATTTAAATAAATTAGATAATTCTGAATGAGGTGGGCCATGAAAGTTTTGAGACAAGCTGACCAATGGACCTCTCTCTTAATCAACCAAGTGAGGGCCAATGGTCAGTTTGGATCTAACCAATATGCATAAATGGTCTTTAAGACTGAGATTTAGAAAAATTCCCAAATTATAATTCGGTTTCCTTAAAACCAAATCGAGTCTAGAGATTGTCGATTCGACATCTGAAAGCGTCGGTCTTACTGATAGATCCTTAGTTCGTGTTGATTCAACCTATAGTGCAGTTGGTCCGACCGACGGGAGGTGAAACAATCTGTTTGATTCCAATTTTGAGAATTTGAATTAATGGTTCAATTATAATTATAAAATTAAATTAGTTATACACGTTGAGACAATTGGAATGTCGTTGGGATGGTGGATGACCACTTTGATTGATCAAGTGGGTCCCACTTGAGGTCTTAATGCCCTATATTAAGGGTTAAATTTAAATTTAATTTAAGATCTTAATACCCGGCATTAAGGTTAGATACGAAAGAATATGATTGGACAACGTTATGGACTCCAACTAGAAATTGATCAATCAAGAGTGGGCCCACCATGCGAATTCATCTAAATTGAAAAATGATTATAAATGTATACTGTTTTAAAGAATACTTAGGTTTTGTTAATTACATTAATTATTCAAATAGAATCAATCTCACCAAATTATCCAAGTGAGTGATCTCAAAATGTTTTCTCTCCATTAAAACATACAGTGTTTGCTATGTTGATTGCTTGATTTTTGTATAGATGATTTAGAATGATTTGATGTTTGTTCTTGTTTACATTTGTTAAATGTATAACTGCCTATAATTCGTGGTTTATATATTGAATGATATGTTTCAAAGTTTAGTTATTAAACCCTAACATGTTGTGTGCACAATCCATGCCAGTCATTCCTAAGGACCACGATGGATAAAAATTTATTCCTTGTAGCCATGCTTCTAGATGTGGACATAGCCCATGCCTACCAATAGCTAAATGCCTTCCCAAGCGACGAATGCGGGCCTTACCCATGCCTACCAACAGGTAGATGCATCCGGCCCTAAGTAGTGGATGCGGGTTGACGAAATTTTAAGTCAAGAAAGTGGATGTAAATCCCCACTTGAAGTACTCTTTCAATTCAATTATTTATTGTTTATTTATTTTGATTTATGTTTGTTGTTCTATATTAATTTTAATTTGAAGAATTATGCTGGGATTTCTCACTATGCTTGGTTAGCTTACATTTTATTGATGGAAAAACTGTATGAATATAACGGATGTTGAGCCTGCGGTGCAAGAGCAAGAGGACGTGGTTGAGCCTGTGGATGACTCACGAAATACGTGGTCGTATTTAATAGAAAAAGAATTAGATGCATTGGATTGATGTTAATTTATTTATTCGATTGTTTCAAACATGTTTATTCTCTTAGATTATTTTTTGTTTTCAGTTATTTGATTAGTGGGAATGCAACATTGGTGTATGATACAGGTTGATTGTGTTGAAGATTACTTTAAATGTGTGATTTGGTTATTATATTGAATTAAGGTCGCAAGTGGGTGGGCCATTAGACTTTTAATTAGGAATTTATAAATTGAAATGGTTGATTTAATATATGTGAATGTTTGTATATGGAACTTAGAATGGACAGCATAAACATTGTTTCGACAAGAAACAAATGCATTTGATTTTGGAGATTATTCAATGATAACAAAGAAAGAATGAGAGAACAATGATCACAAGATATCTATTCATTCTGAGTTCATTTACATCCTTGCATTCCCTTGATTCTGAAAACATAGTACAATCAATCAACGAATGAATGAAAGAGAAGGCAATCTAATGGCGATTTCAGCAGCATTTCGACGCTTTTGATGTTCATCGCAAAGGTGGATGGGTTGTGCAGACTTGAAACCCTTGATCTGGCAATGCGATAAGTTCTGATCATCCTTCCGGTCATACGGACGAACTTTCTTTCTCCTTCAACTCTTTCTCTATACTTCACATCTCTTCTCTCTCACTGCCTTCTCCAAATGAAGATGGGAAAGAGGTATTTATAGACATTTAACAGGTGTGGAGGTCATTTGTCCGAAGATGGAAGTACATAAGCCTAGACAGGGAATGTGGAGTGCACAAGGCTTGTATTGGAAGAAAAGTCATGCATTAGGAAAGTTTCCAAGGAGTGGTGCATGGGATGTGCTTCGGGACAATATTCCACATGAAGTGGCGCAAGAGGCAGGCTTCAGGACAATAAAAGCCTGTCTTCAGGACAAGGAGAGAGAGAAGTGGTGCTCCAGACCAAGCCTTAGGACAAGGCTCCTCTTGAAGTGGCGCATGGGGTTTCTTACAGAAGTGGTTGCGCGGACTCACGCAAAGGGCTTCTCTTGCAAAAACGGTTGCGAGGAGTGCGCAAGGGGTTTCTCTTGCAGAAATTATTGTACGAACTCGTGCAAAGGGCTTCTCTTGCAGAAACGGTTGCGCAGAGCGATAAGAGATTTTTCTTACAAACAACTTCCTCAAAGAGTGGCGTATGGAGGTTGGCCTTAGGACAGTCCCTTAAGAAGTGGCGCAAACCCCTTTCCCATTTCATTTGCGCGGGGTCGCGCGGACGGCTTTCCTTTGCGCGGGGTCTCGCAAACGGCTTTCCTCTCTTGTCTCATGTCTTCTTACCTTCTTTTCCTCCAACCTCCTTGTCTCTCTTCCTTCTTGTCTCTCTTCTAACTTATCTTTCTTCCAACCCCTTCAAATGAGGCATGTGGAGGGGTATTTATAGGCATCCCAGGCCCCTTACTCTTTAAATAGTGGTGATCACCACCACTTCTCTCTTCACACAATGTCCAACCTTTTCCCTTAAATAGTGGTGTTCACCAACCTCTCCCTTAAATAGTGGTGTTCACCAACCTCTCCTTCCTTAAGGTAACATTCCTTCTCCATTAAAATGACACCATGCACTCATTTTTACCAAAATAACCCCATTCACTCCTTTTTACCAAAAGGTAGAGCATACAACCTCTTCTAACATGGAGCGGTGCTTCAGAAAGCTTCTATACCATTATATTTTTTTTTTGTGCCTCAACAAACATGGTCATGGCCTCTAAATAAATTGCGTTTTACTAGTTCTCGTACGCTTAGTGTACAAGTTGCGATCTGGGACTTGGATTTAAGATGCGCGCTTGGTATTTGAAATCCAAATCGTGATAGTTTGGTATCAGAGAAATCAAGTTTTAAAAATTAGAATGTGACTTATAGGTTATGTTACCTACACATAATATGTAGGTCCCTAAAATTAGAAATCCAATACTTATGATCGCATGTTTGGTTCTTGTGAAGAATGGAAACTTCTTAGAAATCTAAGTTAGAATTTTATATGAAGGAACTAGTATGAAATCTAACCTTATTTAGGTTGTACTTCAGCTTAGAAATGTTATTATGGACCATGAAATAAATTTTAAGGGATTTTAATTCGCAATGTTCTGCTGAAAAACCATGGATAATATAAATCATCTAAAATTGAAAATTTGTAACTATTAAATTCTAATTCCGATTGAGGCGATTCAAAAGCTAGATCGTAGATGGACAAGCTAATTTTAAGAAAAAATAAAAATAAAAAGAAAAACTCAGAATTTACTATGCTGATCTGAGAATTTATAGAGGCTGGTCGAAAATCGTTTGTTTATAGACAAACCTTACTTTAGGAATTTTATAATTTTTTATATGTAATAAAATGGGCTTAAATTTTATAGAAATAAAATACACTTCTAGTAGAATCTTCAAAAAAAAAAAAAAATTAAGCCCGATTTGATATCTCTAAGTATATAGAATAATGATAGGAACAACCAATAAATAGAAAACTAATTTAGCAAAATAGATGCTCTGCTGGTTCGACCGACATTGCAGTCGATCCAACCAACAAAGTTTTTTTTTTTCAATAGTTTCCTTCATTTGAATGGTATTTTCTTAGGATTGACATGCCCCATTTAGAGTAATCATAATTATTAGTATTTACTCGAAATTTCATAACTTTCACTAAACTCTAAGTTCCTTTTTTATAGGAACTTATGGTCGCCCAAGAAGACATGCACTATTCATGACTTTCTTTCTACAAGTGCCCCTCTCCCTATCACCTCATTAGTGGAGCTGCTATTTCGGTGGGATCTAGAATGAGTTTTGGAGAGCATGAAAAGAATATAATAGATAAAAATGAAGCCAAAGAAGAAGAGCAAGTTCCTGCACCACCTCCTTCTACAGCTAATCCCAGCGGTGCTGGACCTAGTACTTAACTCCTTTTATTTCCAACCACGGTTCATCCTAATTTTGCTGGACCTAGCACTCGGCTTTGGGATGCAACATTTGAACTAGTGAGTCAAATCATCGCTATGATAACGCGGCAGAAGGATCAGTTTGTGGCACAACAGAATATGCTGACTAATTTGAGCCAGGCACCCCAAAGTCATCGAAATACAGCACTATTCAGGCCCGAGCAACCACATGGGGTGGACTTGCTCGAGAAGTTTACTAAGTTAGATCTTCCGGTCTTTAAAGGTACATCAGATCTAACAGTTGCTGAGAACTATATAGTTCAAACAGATTAATAAGACTCTAGAAGCTATGAATTACCTAGACAATCAGAAGTTTCGGTTAGCCTCATTTGTTATTCAATGAGAAGTGGACATATGGTGGGACACGGCTAAGACAATGGTTTCGACTGGACACACGTGGACTTGGAAAGAATTTTAAGACAAATTCTATGACAAATATTTCCTAAAAGATTCCTCAGTCAGAAATCGCTAATTAATTTTCAAAATTGGAACAAGGGTTTATGACCATAGCTCAATATGAAGTGAAGTTTACGGAATTGTCTAAGTATGTTCCAAAAAGTAGTTGAGAACGAAGACTACAAGATAATGAGGTTCGAAGAGGAACTCAGGCAGACTATTAGAAATAAATTCTACTGCATGGACATTAAGAAATACTTGGAGATAGTTGACAAAGCCCTTCGAGCGGAGAAGGATAACAGGTGCTTCCTCAAGTCTCATTTATAGAGAAAAAAAAAAGAAGAGGAGAACAAGAACAAGTCAACCCCTAGTTAGCAACTACCTATAAAAAAGAGACAAAGGACATATATGAAATTAACAGTATTGGAAAACTAGGAGCAACCTTCCATGGTAATTGAGCTTATTGTAGGAAGTATGGGCATGTGGCTCAAAATTGTTGAACCAGACTCAGGGATATGGGTTAGATGCCTCTTTAATAGATACCCTCTAGATTACAACTTCTGACACCAACCCAATAATTGGGTCAGACTTCTCAAGTGTCACAACCTTTGCATCCTTATCCTCAGTCACAGCACATAGATCACAATAGTATCAGCAAAGTAGACCTCCACCAGCAATGCGACCTCCAATTCCTCTAAATTAGGGAGGATAGCCAGCCACCTTAAGCACAAGTATATGCTATTGTGCCTGCCGAAGAAATAGAAGCAAACAATGATGTCATGGAAGGTATGGTCAACATGTATGAAAATTCAATTGCAATATTGTTTGACTAGCTCTGGAGCCACCTTATAATTTATTGCATATGTGGTAGTATATCAACTAGGGTTAAAACCAAAGACTCTTCGTGAAAATGTTTTAGTAGAATCACCCGTGGGGAAACACATTCGTCTTGAACAAGATATGTAAATCCTACATGATTACGATATATAATGTTCTAATGGCAACTGATTTAGTGGTGGTGGACATAATGGGATATGACGTCATCCTTGGGATGGATTGGCATACCTCCGATCATACTAAGTTAGACAGTTATGCTAAAACAGTCACCTTCTCTATTCCAGGGAAAGAATCCTTCTCAAATGTTTTATGTGATGTGGTCCACTTAAGCTTTGGATATGCATCAGTTTAGTGCTCATGCCCTAAAATGGCTTGGCGAAAATGATGAACGGCGTGGATAAAACACATACATTACAATATTAGTCCTATGGAGCTTAGTTTTCAAAAGTGGATTTATAGCTAAACACAATATACATATTTTTAAGTATTCATTTCCAAACATGGATTTATTTATGGTAATAGTTGACAATACCTCCACCCTATACTACCAACGGATACTTAAGTATTTGTTTCCAAACATTGTTTATCTTTGAGTTCATTACATTAATACGATTCAATGCCTTCACATATTGCATGCCAAACACATGCTAATAGTTGACAAGGTGCTTGTGTTCAATCAATCAGTATTGTGAGTTGACAGTTCATGAGAAAGATGGACTTACATTGCATTAATCTAAATAAAATACTACATAACCCGACTTATGTTGTATTTTTGGTGTTTTAAAATAAATAAATGAATAATTTTAAAGGATTTGAAAAAATCCCTCTAAATTTTTAAAAAGTAACAAAGGCATTTTGTCTTGTATTAGTGTAGGTTTAGTCCCACATCGGATAGAGAAGAAGAAAATTTTGGGTTTATAAGAAGAATATTTTGCACAGGGCTTAGGCTCTTTTCACGAGGTATATGAATTTGGTTGTTTAGGGGGCTATGCCATTAGCCCCAATCTATGCTATAAATAACATATGCCCAGGCACTTGGCTAGGCAGTTTTTGTGGATATAGCGTGGCTCGGTGCCATGTGACGCGCCCGTGTGAGTATACTTATAAGCCTAAGAGTTTTTGCGGAAAATGAAGAAGGCTTCTTCTTTTTAAAAAAAAAAAATCCAACGGTCATGACTATGTACACACCTATTTGAGGCAACTTTTGTCACGCCCTGAACTCGGAAACCGGGCTCACAAAATTTTCGATCGCCGAATCCAGCGCCGACAGCTTCCGTAGAACCCCATTCTCGGCTCCCGGCACCCATTTACCAGGTTCCGATCCTGGGATCCTATAAAGAGGATTTCTAATATCAATTTGATTCATAATGAGCATAACCATAAACATAACCCATGAACAATAACCACAAGAACACCATCACAAAATCCACTATGATCAAAAACTTTTGAGTACAATGCATCTGAAGGAAAATACAAGATAATGCAAATAACGAAAACTCCAAAAGCTCGACTGCACGCTCCTGCTGCTCCTATACTACGGCTGCGTCCTGGCGTCACCTGCACGCATCAATCGTGCATAAGCTTATAGAAAGCTTAGAGGGTGGTGTAAGTGTGTGCGCAATATAAGCGTGCTCAGAATGCAAGGTCAGAGTAATGTGGAATCATGGTGATGAGTACATGAATGCAATCAGCCGTACCAAGGCTACGCGATGCAAGATATGAATGCTATCGGCCTTAACACGACCATGCGATGCGAGATGCAACTCAAGCATGTCAATCCTCATCATGTATAAGTACAGTTCTCATTCTAAATAATTACCGGGGTTTAGTAAACTCCAAGTGCCACTGCCGCTCTCCTAGCCGCACAGTCCAAGTGAGCGTAAGAAACCTTATTATCCGCCTGACCAATAGTCTGCCAATACCTATCCGGCATGCCGATAACGGACCCATTCATGAGCTAGTCAAACTCAGCTTAGTATTGCCCCCTACCCTAGGGCGAGTAAGGCCACACCCCTTTCCAACTGATCATAACATAGTGGGAGACGCGGCTTCCTGGTATTCTGCCCTCGTGCGCTCATATATCCACTCGGTCTCGACGTTGGAGTCATCCTCTGGTACCATCGGGTTTAGAAATTTTCACCCAGGGACATCTATGGTGCCCCGATGCTTAGTAACAATATTTCTGGTATCCAATCTAGCCACCCACGATGTGTCTGTGGAGACTACGGCCCTGGTGTTACTAGGGCATACAATAATCACAATCACACAAATGTAAGTGCATGAATCATACTATCCGACATGCAACAATCCTGTGCGTACCGAGCGCTCATGTGGGGTGACTCCGCCTATCGGGGAGCCCATAAACGATCTGCCCGAAGGCATATGCTATGATCAGTCACTTCTCATATCAGGCATACATATGATGCGTATGATCATGAATCATGGATCTATGTTATACATGTTATATGGTGATGGGCTCTGATCAAAACGAAGATGGGCCTAGACGGCCTACACACTGTAAGTATGGGCCTATTAATGGGCCCTAAGGAGAGTCGTAATGCGGATATTTAACCAACATCATCCTTACAATGTAGACATCAAACCATCATTGCTCCCAAGGCATAGCCCGTTATAAGGGTCAACACATACCCCATGGTGGAATCATACTACAATGGGCCTTACGTACGTCCTATTGGGCCTTGACCCATGGGCCTCTAGTACATCAAATGGCCTCATACATGGGTCTCGTATATGTATCAAGGTGGGTCTCAATCGACGGCCACAAATACATCATATCGGTTCTATTCGAGTGGGTCCCTATAAAATGGACCATACCAATGGACCGTACTAACAACATACTCCTACCATTATTAGGGATTATTTTGGAGCATAAAAAAATATCGTATCCAGAGATCATATGGATTGTTCACTCCCTAAGTATAGGGTTGTGATGTAGTTATAAACTTGGTAAGACCGAGGTCGAATCCACAGGGACTGAAACTTGTACGTGATCTGAAACTAACTAGATATAGAACTAGCAAAAGATGTAATCTAAATCCAATGTAAATTGATGAATAATGGTGAGAGATTAATCTAAACTTAAGGAATTCAGAGGAAGGGAAACTAGGGATTCAGAGGATCCACTTGTAGAGATCAGGGAGATCTTATGCCTGCATCAAGGATTATGGAATTCAAACTGAACTTACTTGATCTGGTTTTCAAGAGATGAAAGGTATATGAATTAGAATGGATTCCATCGTCTAACCATGCCCAGGAGACAAAGTCAACAACAGAATTATACTAATTTCCAACCAATCAAATGATTATGAAGGTTAGGAAGGGTACCGCCATCCAACCATGCCCAGGAGACGATGGTGAACAACAGGGCCTCCTGACGTCATAAACATCAAAAGGGAAAAAGAAATATTCAAAACCATGGCAAACCCATTGTAATTTCAGTCACAACAGACCATTAAAGACGAAGAAAATATTCCTTCAATAATCAATACAAATCAACTTTAGTTCATGAATTTAAATGAAAAGCAGGAAATAATATCTCCCATCTCGCTACAAGCTTCACCTCTTAGCCCTAGCTAAGAGGTTTAGCCACACATGAATGGGCTGAACAAAGCCAGAGATAATAGAAAAAAGAGAAAGAAAAGAACAAGAGGGAAAGGAAAAAAAAAAAAAACCAGCTTCCCTTCCTCCTTTCCATGCTGCCTCACTCTCTCTCTCACGTTCCCGTTTTTCTCCTTTTAATGCTTTCTCCCCACGTCTCCAGCAGAACCCCCTCCTTGAATACCCTGTCTTCCCTCCTTATAGAGCTGTCCTCCGAGTAGGATTTCCGCCCTCCCTGCGGAAGTTTCACGAGCAGGAAACGGTCCAGAGAATCCCGCTGTTGCTCTGATTTTACGCAAGAAGTGCTTGCGTTCGACCCGCGTTTGGTGCGGTTTGGCCCACCAGTTTGACGATCTGACCTCTTGGGCGTGGTTACATTAGACCTTGCACATGATTGGTTGGTCTGGATCATGCATCCGACCACCATCATGGACGCATAACGGCCCGAGAAAGCCGGGCGGCGTCCGGTTTTCACGAACGCCCGTAACAGGGCACGCGCTGACGCGTGGTGGGGCCCACTTTACTGGTTTTTTGAAAGATCCACTCCGTCTATTCGTATCAGCTCGAAAAAACAGGCGGGACTCACTATTTTTGGATAAAAATCGATGCGGTCCAGGGATGATTTCATTCAGCTGTTCGTCACACGTTTGGGCAGCTAGAGATCAATATCCGCTGTATATTGAAATTCTGTCGCCTAGGACTTGGTGACCAGGCCGTTATGGACCCGCTGAATGGCTTGGATTCTTTATTTGGACAATGGGTGGGGCCCACAGCGTCAACCGACGATGGCAGAGGCCTTCGCTGTTACGGCAAGTGCCGTTTTGGAGAAGGAAGTCGGTCAAAACCGACTTTGACCGGATTTCTCAATCCGGTGTACCTCCAGTGCACGTGTGTGGAGCACACGCACTCCATGTAAGTGGCTCCCACGTGATGTTTTGGGCAATCTAATCTGTCCATCCGTTCTTTCAGCTAATTTAAGGGGTTGAGCCCAAGTTGGAAGCATATCCAGAGATCCAGTGGGCCCCAGGTTGATGATTCATGGGCTGATATGAACGTTAGGCCACGTCCACAACGATCCAACGGCCGAATTTTGACGTGTACGGTTAATTTACGGTCCTTAGGCCATGTATGAATTTTTGAGCCAAACAGATGATGGAAACTCAGTGATCTTGCATTTTGGCTGACTTTCAGGCCGCTTGAGCTTCAGTTTCTCAATTTTCGCGGACCCCTGGAGTCCGTCCCTTGCCCTGGTGCATTCTGAACATTAATTCCATGCTTTTAGCATCCCGATCCAGTTCCAGCTCGCAATTCCACCTTGCAACAAAAACATGATTAAAAAGGGCTATTAAACGGTACTATGTTCATAAATCTAGGCAACAACTGGGTCTGATATGCAATATTTGACCCTCAACATGGACCATACCACGAATGACAATGGCGACAATGATTTCCACCATTAAATTTTCTAGTGGGCCTACCATAGAATTTATTTTCAATCCATATTATTCATAAGGTCACAAGAACCATTTTCCACTATCAAATTCCAGTGGGCCCACCATAACATTTAATTTCCATCCAGTCTATTCATATGGTCACAAAGACCTGACCTTAGAGGAAAACAAATATCATATTGGTCTAAAACTTGTGTAACCCAAAATGGGGTTTCAATGGTAGGCATTCATCACTACTATTTTGTACGGTGTGGTCATCTGATATTGGATCTGTCTTATTTTTATTTTCAAGCCTTGAAATGGGCTTCCAAAATGGTTGGAGGGCTTGGATGCAACACATGCATCATGGTAGGTCCCACCGTCCAGGTGTGGACGGTGTGGTGTTGAGGGTCAAATATTGCATATCAGACCCATTTATTGCATGGATTTACAAGCATGATACCGTTTAATAGCCTGATTTAATTGTATTTGTGATGCAGAGTGTATTTACAAGCATGAACTGAAAAAGGGTGCTTAAACCATGGATTTGACTCTCTGATGACACCCAAGGCAAGGGACGGACTCCAGGGGACCAAGATCGATGGAATTACACACCAGGGATCCGAGAAAATCAAGTTATTCACGTTAAAGAGGCCCGAAATTGCTGAAAAATGCAAGATCATATAGTTCTCGCCATCTGATTGGCTCAAAACTTCATACATGGCCTGAGGGCCATAAATTAACCGTGCATATCAAATTTCAACCCTCGGATCACTATGGAAGTACCCCAACTGACAGATCAGCCTATAAACCGTTGATTCTGGGCCCACCTGATATCTGGAACTGTCTCAACTTTGGTCTCGACGGTTTAAATAAGATGAGAAAGTAAATGGCTGGATCAGATTTTCAAATCACATCACATTGGGGCTTGTACGTGAGGCATGTACACTGCACGTGTACACGTGCCGAGCCACACCGAACCACGTTACGTGGGTCAGCAGCGCTGACCCACATCTCCTTCTCAAATACGGCAACTGCCGTTTCACGTAAAACGGACGGACGCTGTTCGTTTTTACGGACGCTAGTGGGCCCCATAGAGCATACGTACGGACAATCCAAACCGTCCATCATGTAGAGGGCCTCGACTACTACAAAACCTTGCTAAACTTTTGGACCCATGCAAGCACACGTGCGCGATACAGAGGCCACAAACAGGCGGTCCTGCGACGTTCAAAACGATTTTTGAGGTGATTTCTTCTCTGGGCCGCGTCAATGGACGTTCAAAACCACCCATTCTTGACTGAAATTTCATCCTGAATCTAATGGACGGGGTGGATTTTTCTAAAAATACCTCTATGGGGCCCACCGATCACATCAGCGCCGGACGTGCGAAAAGCTACGCACGTCCGCGAAATCGGACTTTCCAGGCAGTTGTGGCCCACCATCTTTGATCATATGGCAGATCTGAACTGTCCATCGTGTAGGCCAGCCAAAACACTTCCAAAAGACGCTGATTTTATAGAAATAATGCAAGGAACGCGAGAGTTATGAAGCCCCGAACTTGGCTGCGAAAAGGCTTTCGCTGCGTGTGCGATAGCTTCCCAAATCCGATTTCCACCACTCCAAAAGCTATAAAAAGAGTTCCAAACGTGGAGAAGAGGGTATGCTTGAATAGAGAACGTCAGATAGAGAGAAAGAGGCGGAGAGAGAAGTGTTTGGAATTTTTATGTATTTTTTCTTTTTTTTTCTTCTTTTTCCTATGATTATGTTAGGCTAAATCCCTTAGCTAGGGCTAAGAGGTGAAGCCTGTAGTGAGATGGGAGATTTTACTTTGTGCCTTTAATTCATAAACTGAATTTGATTTAGTTGATTATTAAAAGAATATTTTTAGTCTTTTATGGTCTGTTGTGACTGAAATTACAATGGGTTTGCAATGGCTTTGAGTATCTCCTTCCCTTTTTTTATGTTTATGAAGTCAGGAAGCCCTGTTGTTCATCATTGTCCCATGGGCATGGTAGGATGACAGTACCCTTCCTGATCTTCATATATTGTTGATTAGTTGGTAATTAGTTTAATCCTGTTGTTTGCTTTGTCTCCTGGGCATGGTTAGATGATGGAATCCATTCTAATTTATATACTTTTCATCTCTTAAAAACCAGATCAAGTAGGTTCAGTTTGATTTCCATAAATCTTAATGCAGGCATAAGATCTCCCTGATCCCTACAAGTGGATCCTCTGAATCCCTAGTTTCCTTCCTCTGAATTCCTTAAAGTTTTACATTAATCTCTCACCATTATTCATCAATTTATATTTGATTTAGACTGCATCTTAGACTAGTTCTATTTCTATCTAGTTTCAGGAAACGTACAAGTTTCAGTCCTTGTGGATTCGACCTCGGTCTTACCGAGTTTATTACTACATCACAACGCTGCACTTGGGGTGTGAACAAGTTTTTGGCGCCGTTGCCGGGGACTGACGGTTACGATTCTCTGAAATTAATTGGTTTTAGGATTAGTTTAATATTAGGATTTTACTAACCTTAGTTTTTTATTTTGAGTTCAAAACTAATTTGTTTCCTGTTTTGTAGGATCCTGACATAAGTTTCTAAATTGGTAATTCCTTCCTAATCTCTCTACTTTTTCTACTTCTTAGAATTAGGGTTTAATTTTTGAAAATTTTTAATCCTAGGATTTTTCTATTTTTAGGAAGTAGTTTATTTTTAGAAACTTTCCTCTTTTGTTTTTTTTAGTTTCTAATTTTAACTCTTTTAGAATCTAACTTTGTTCCCTAAAGTCACTTTTAGAAATTTTCTACTTATAGAATTTTTGTGTAGAAACTAACCTTCCTATTTTGTAGGCCTTTAAGATAGAAATTTCTAATTCGGTCCTTAACTTAGGGGCTTCAATTTGGTAATTTCTTTCCAACTCTCCCTCTCTTTCTTTTTAGATTTTCTTTTCCTTTCTTAGGATTACGCTTTGAATTTAGTTGAGGGCTGTGAGTGTTTCATGCCCAAGTGGGCCCGTGACAACACTCGACGTCTCTTGACTGAAGGAGGATTGGTTGAGGGGTTGACTATCCATCGCAGGACTAGACACCACTCGAAATCCCCTAAGTTAACTGAGGTTATGGCTGAAGACCAACCTCCTCTACTTCCACCTAGGGAGGAGGATACCCAAGATGAAAATGAGGTGCAACAGGCACCCCCGCCTCGTACTTTACGAGATTATCTACAATCGGCGGGAGTGAGTATGCCCTCATGCATGATTTTTCCTGAAAACACAGGACAAATGGACATCAAGTCAAGAGTTATCCAACTCCTTCCCAAATTCCATGGACTTGAATCAGAGAGTCCATATTTACATTTGAAAGAGTTCGATGAGATTATAGCTACATTATGTTTTCCTAATGTATCTGAGGATACAATTAGGCTAAAACTCTTTCCTTTTTCCTTAAAAGAGAAAGCTAAGACGTGGTTACATTCACTGCGTCCTAGATCCATTGGCACATGGAACGACATGCAGAGGGAATTCATAAAAAAATTCTTCCCACATCATAAAACGATTACCCTCAGAAAAGCGATCATGAACTTTGCCCAAAAGGAAGATGAAACATTCTTCCAATGTTGGGAAAGGTTCAAAGATTTGGTCAGTTCTTGCCCACAACACGGATTTGAAATGTGGCGCATTACAAATTTTTTTTACGATGGACTGACATCTTCCATGCGCCAAATGGTCGAGACAATGTGTAATGGAGAGTTCATCAATAAAGATGTTGACGAGGTATGGGATTACCTCGATAGTCTCGCTGAAAAAACACAATCATGGGACTATTACCCAATGGCGAACACCACATCTAGGCCGACTCAATTAAAGGAGAAAGGTGGATTATATCTCTTGAAAGAAGAGGATGATCTCAAGTGTAAAGTGACTACGCTCATAAGGAAAGTTGAGGCCATGGAAGGAAAGAAGGATAAGGTCAATGAAATTGTTTGCGGCATCTGTGATTGCAACATTCACACAACTGAAAACTGTCCTACAATACCTGCCTTTCGAGGAGTGTTGAATGAACAAGCCAATGCCGTAAATAACTATCAAAGACCTTTTACTGGACCTAACTCCAATACATACAATCCTGGTTGGAAAAATCATCCAAACTTTAGTTGGAGGAATGGACAGACGGCTACTCCTCCAGGTTTCTTCAATCAAAATCCAAATCAAGTGAAACCTCAAGAGGAACCGATTCAAAATCCCATACAAGAGCTGGCTCAGGCAATGCGGGGAATTACAGATTTTATGCAAAAGATAGATTCTCGTATGACGGTTATAGAAAAGGGGATGCTTCCTGAACAACCTCTCCCCAATCCTAAACCGCAGTACGAGAATAATGATCTCAGCTCTTCAAATCAGATGGGGCATGCTAAATCCATCACCACTCTTAGGAGTGGGAAGATCATTGATAAAACTCTTCCGGTTAGGCCCGAAAAGCCTCAAGAACTAGAAGAGGACAACAATGATGGATCCAGTGATGCCCCACAAAAAGTAGAACCGGAACTTCTAGAGAAGCCAGTTGCTCCATTCCCCCAACGGTTGGTTTCACCAAAACCTCTCTCTAACTCTCAGGATATCCTAGAGGTGTTGAAACAAGTGAAAGTCAACATTCCTCTACTTGATGTCGTTAAACAGATACCTTCATATGCCAAATTCCTGAAAGACTTATGCACGACTAAAAGACGAAAAATTATTCAAAAGAAAATCTTCTTGACTGAGAAAGTGAGTGTCATCCTGAAGCAAGACGTGCCGCAGAAATTCAAGGATCCCAGTAGCCCAACCATATCATGTGTAATCGGGAACCATCGAATTGATCACGCACTTCTTGACTTAGGAGCGAGCGTCAATCTGATTCCCTACTTGGTATACAAACAATTAGGTTTGGGTGAATTAAAACCTACCCTAACCACACTGCAACTTTCTGATCGCTCTGTTCGTGTACCAAGAGGGATAATTGAAGATGTGTTAGTCCAGGTCGATAGATTTTACTACCCTGTAGATTTTATCATCCTGGACACCGAACCCATCAATAACATGAGCACTCAGATTCCCGTCATTCTTGGTCGTCCATTCCTTGCCACGTCAAATGTAATTATCAATTGCAAGAATGGTGTCATGACTATGTCTTTTGAAAATTTGACATTTGAGTCAAACATTTTTTTCAATAACGGTAGCAACTCAGAGGATGATGACGAGTTCCACGACATTAACATGATTGACTCTTTCGTGGAAGATACGACACCGCTGACCTTATCCTCCGACCATCTGGAGACGTGCCTGGCCCACTCCCATGATTTTGATGATGACATGATTAGGGAGACGTGCGCCTTGCTTGATACTGCACCGGTACTTGAAGTTAACCGGTGGAGGCCACAATTTGAAGAATTACCACAAACCGATGTAGTGCCTCTACCGTCTAACCTCAAGCCACCGAAGCTTGACCTAAAACCTTTGCCCTCTGATTTGAAATATGCCTATTTAGGTCAAGATGAGACATACCCGGTGGTGATCTCTGCCCACCTGGAGAAAGAACAGGAGAGTATGCTCATATCTACTCTCATTGAGCATAAAGGAGCCCTGGGATGGACGATAGCGGACCTCAAGGGAATCGATCCCTCGATTTGTACTCACCGCATATATCTTGAAGATAATGCAAAAACCGCTCGGCAACCACAACGTAGACTAAATCCAAACATGAAGGAAGTGGTTAAAGCCGAGGTTCTTAAACTATTGGACGTGGGTATCATATACCCTATATCTGATAGTCCATGGGTGAGTCCAACTCAAGTGGTCCCTAAGAAGTCCGGAATCACCATCGTAGCCAATGCTAATAATGAACTCGTGCCAACTAGAGTCACTACTGGTTGGAGAATGTGCATTGACTACAGGAAGTTGAATACCGTCACGAGGAAAGACCACTTTCCTTTACCATTCATTGATCAGATCCTGAAAAGGTTAGCTGGTCATTCCTATTACAGTTTCCTTGACGGGTATTCGGGCTACAACCAGATAGAGATAGCCCCTGAAGACCAGGAAAAGACCACATTTACATGTCCCTACGGCACCTTTGCCTATCGAAGGATGCCATTCGGACTATGTAATGCCCCTGCCACCTTTCAGCGATGTATGCTTAGTATCTTTTCTGATATGGTAGGGCAATATCTAGAGGTCTTCATGGATGATTTCTCTGTGTATGGTCCATCCTTCAGCAAGTGCTTGGAAAGTCTTAAATGTGTGTTGAAAAGATGTGAAGAAAAGAACTTGGTACTTAATTGGGAGAAGTGTCATTTCATGGTTCAGAAGGGAATTGTCCTTGGGCATATCATCTCGTCCAAGGGAATCGAGGTAGATAAGGCAAAAATCGATCTTATCTCTAACCTACCTCCACCCAAGAACATCAGAGACGTGCGATCCTTCTTAGGACACGCAGGATTTTACAGGCGATTCATAAAGGACTTTAGTCTCCTCTCTCGTCCTTTATGTACTCTTCTTCAAAAGGATGCTCCGTACGAGTGGACTGAGCAATGCCAGGAAGCTTTCACCAAGCTTAAGGGCACGTTAAC
Organism: Magnolia sinica; assembly: GCF_029962835.1. Classification (NCBI taxonomy): domain Eukaryota; kingdom Viridiplantae; phylum Streptophyta; class Magnoliopsida; order Magnoliales; family Magnoliaceae; genus Magnolia; species Magnolia sinica. Next base: position 121,995,581 of record NC_080573.1, read on the forward strand.
CACTGCACCTATCATGCAGCCACCCGACTGGAGCCTTCCTTTTGAGCTTATGTGTGACGCTTCTGATTATGCTCTTGGGGCAGTCCTAGGCCAGAGAAAAGATAAGAGGCCCTACGTCATTTATTACACGAGTAGGACTCTAAATCCTGCCCAAGTGAACTACTCGACTACGGAAAAGGAACTCTTAGCCGTAGTGTTCGCCTTGGATAAATTTAGGTCCTACCTGATCGGATCCAAGATCATTATCTATACAGATCATGCGGCACTGAAGTATCTTCTTTCTAAGAATGATTCTAAGCCCCGCCTGATACGATGGATCCTTCTACTCCAAGAATTCGATTTGAAAATTAAAGATAAAAAGGGAGTAGAAAACGTTGTGGCCGATCACCTTTCTCGCCTTAATACCTCTGATTCCCTTGAGACGCCCCATATCAACGACATGTTCCCTGATGAACAATTGTTTGTAGTCTCCCATTCACCTTGGTTCATGATATTGCTAATTATCTTGCTACGGGTGCTATACCGACAGTGGACTGCGAAGATAAGAAGAAATTTTTCACCGAGGTGCGCAATTTTTCTCGGATGATCCTTATTTATTTAAATATTGCCGGACCAAATTCTAAGGAGATGTGTACCAGACGATGAGCATCGAAGTGTCATCTCCTTCTGCTCAAGCCCATGGTAGTCACTTTTCTGCTAAAAAGACCACGACCAAGATTCTGCAGTGTGGCTTTTACTGGCCCACTATGTTTAGGGACACTCATGAGTTTTGCAAAGCTTGTGAGCGTTGTCAGAAATTGGGAGCATTGTCCCGTTGAAATATGATGCCTTTGAATCCCATCCTTATCATTGAAGCATTTGATTGCTGGGGCATCGATTTCATGGGACCATTCCCCCAATCATTTGGAAATCTGTATATTTTGCTCGCTGTGGATTATGTCACTAAATGGGTCGAAGCGATTCCGTGTCGAACTAATGACCATCGCACGGTCATTAAATTCCTAAAAGAAAACATCCTTTCTCGATTCGAAACGCCTCGAGCCATCATTAGTGATGGGGGTTCACACTTTTGTAATAAACCATTTGAGAGCTTAATGAAGAAATACGATATCTCTCATAAGGTGAGCACCCCATACCATCCACAGACAAGTGGACAAGCTGAGATTTTCAATAGGGAGATCAAACATATCCTAGAGAAAACGGTTAACCCTGATCATAAGGATTGGTCAATCCGATTGACCGATGCCTTATGGGCATACCGTACTGCCTTTAAAACCCCTATTGGAATGTCTCCCTTTAGACTTGTCTATGGGAAAGCTTGTCACTTGCCTGTGGAGCTGGAACATAAAGCGTACTGGGCGATCAAAAATCTTAATTTCAATCTGGACAACGCTGGCTCGCTACGCAAACTTCAATTGAATGAACTGGAGGAAATCCGGAATGATGCATACGATAATTCAAGAATTTACAAGGACAAGATGAAAGCATTTCATGACCAACACATTTTGCGAAAATCATTCACGCCTGGTTAGAAGGTCCTTTTGTACAATTCTCGATTACATCTCTTTCCGGGTAAGCTTCGATCTCGTTGGACCGGCCCTTACATTGTTGTCACTGTTTTTCCATATGGAGCCGTTGAGATAAGAGATCCCGACAATGGTAAGGAGTTTAAAGTCAATGGACATCGATTGAAACCATTTGTCGAGAAATGTGATTCAGAGGACATGTCCATGCCTCTGACTGATCCTGTTTACCAGGATTGATCTCCTAGTCTGATGGAGGTATAGGTAGGTTTCCTGTTTTTTTAGGACTAGGGTAGTTGCTTTATTTGTCTGGCTGAAGACGGTAAACTTAGCGCTCCTGGGAGGCAACCCAGCTCTTCATTTCATTTCGTTTATATAATTAGTCAGTCCAATGTTTGTGGGTAACATTACTGCAAACCCTCACGAGACTACAACTCGTCCACTAGGGGCAACATAGGGGTTTAAAGGCTTGTTGCATATGCTAAATGCAATCGAGAGCACCTGCGAAAGTGGTATAGGTAAGATTTTGTCTTTACTTTTGTTGGTTTCTCTCTTGTACTGACCCCCTTTTACATAAATAGCTATGGAAAGCCTCTTGATTCTTTCAGGTATTATCTTCCTATCACTTCTCATTTACTTATTTTTGTCCCATGTGCATTGCATGTTTATTTCTTTTACATTGAGGACAATGTAGATTTTTGGTTGGGGGTGGGAGATTAGGTTTCCTAATCAGTATTTTTTTGGTCTTGAGCAAAAGTTGTGAAAATTTTTAATTTTTCAGGCTTTCTAATGAATTCGAAGTGATTTTGACGGCCATCTAGAGCACTTAGAATTTCAAGATGCGTAATGTTGGTACTTTATGACTCTTGGATTCAGTTATCTATTAAATTTCACAGCTAAGTTTGAATTGTTAATCCATTACTAGAATTTGTAAAACTTGATTGAGACATGAATTCGCAGGACACATCTCGCGTGCATATTAAGGTTTCAGTTCGATATTGAAGGATTAACTTGGTAATCACTAAACATGAAAGGAACCAACTTGAGAAATCGAATGGATTGGGCGAACAGTTTTTACCATAGGTTTGCTCCCTATAGGTGAGGATTCGATTCCCCATGAATGATATGTGAAAAAGTTGGGTGTACAGTCTTTACCTTAGGTTTGCTCCCTATAGGTGAGGATCTGATCCCTCTTCTTGGCGTTACTTCTAATGAAAAAATCAAAAATCAAAAGAATAAGAAGATAATGTATGAGGCAAGTTCTGGTTATCGTGAATTCTCTTATTGGTTACCAAGGATATCCTTAAATAGAGAAGTGAATTTTAATGTTGATAATTCGAAATTAGACTATGCATCCGTGGAATTCAATGTTTAGAATTGTTCTAATTGATGGACTAATATTTTGAACTCAACTATGAAATTATCGTGTGCTCGAGTTCAAGAGATAGTAATACCCAACATTCATGAATCATAGAATTCCAGGATCTGGATTGTTTTTCAAAAATCATTCGATTTTATAGAAATTATTCTGTAATTCTCAACTTATTTTTCGCATACTTTGCTCGGGACTAGCAAAATGCTGGTTAGGGGTTGTGTTGAGGGTCAAATATTGCATATCAGACCCAGTTGTTGCATAGATTTACACGCATGATACCGCTTAATGGCCTGATTAATCGTGTTTGTAATGCAGAGTGTATGTACGAGCCTGGACCGAAAAGGGTGCTTAAAGCATGGACTTAACACTCTAATGACACCAAAGCATGGGACGGACTCCATAGACCCAAGATCGACAGAATTACACATCAGGGACCCGGAAAAATCGAGAAACCGAAGCTCAAACGGCCTAAAAGTCAGCCAGAATGCAAGACCATAGGGTTCTCACCATCTGATCAGTTCAAAACTTCACATATGGCCTAAAAACCAAAAACTAACCGTACATGTCAAATTTCAGCCATTGGATCCCCCTAGCAGTGGCCCAACGGACAGATCAGCCCATAAATCAGTGAACTGGGGCCCGCCTGGTGTCTGAAAGTGCTTCAATCTTGGGTTCAACGATTAAAATGAGATGGCAAAATGGATGAATGGATTGGATTTTGCATAAGACGTCAGGGTGGGGCCCAGTTTACACGGCCCGTGCACACAGCAGGTGTACGCCCGCTATGCACTGGACCGAAGTCGCCTGGTCAGCGACGGAGACTCGTCTCCCTCTCCTTCTCGAGCACGGACGAACAGCGGACGGACAGCGTCCATCCATTTTTCAACAGTGGGCCCCACTCGCTCTCCAGATGGAAAATCTGGACCATTCATCCTATTCCCAGGGTCCATGTTACCATGACCTAGGTGGAGAAAATTCGAGATACATCGGAAATCAATTTTCGAGCGCTAAAACGGACGACGGACGGTGGACTGAACCAGCTTGTGGGCCACACTGAAATCTAACCAAAACTATCCCTTGGTTTTTCGAGGCGCATCCAATGGACGGAATGGATTTTTCCGTCAATACTGATCTTGGGCCCTACCAAACAATCAGCGTCTCTGATTGCAGGCTCTGTTTACAGAGCGTCCGAGACCCAGATGCTGCGGACCATTTAGTGATCATGGTCAGGATTGGTCCGACCATATGGACCGTCCAAAAAGTTTCTAAGGTGGGACCGACCCTCTCCAAGACGACTAAACGTCTCAGATCGTGCATGTGCAACCGCGATTTTGATTCCAAAGCACAAGTTGGAGCTGCGTTATCTGTAGCTGCGTATCCCTCTACGGAAGCCCCAGCCAACGTCCCTATTACGTAAACAACTGTCCACTGCCCTCTCCTGTTATAAAAGAAATAGAAGAAGAAGAGACAAAGGGTGGAAGCCGTGGGAGGGAACAGGACGGCTGGAACAGAGAGGAAAACGGGGAGGTCTTGAGTTTTGCAAGGAGGAAGAACGTGAAGGTGCTGGGTTCTGGTTTTTTTGAACGTGAGGAGGAACACGGAGCAACTGCTGCTGAGCCGTGGGGAGAGTGCAGCCGTGAACAGAGGGTGTGCTCGGTTTTGGATCCACGGCTGGAGCGTGTAGAGGAGCAGCTACGGCTGGACATGAAAGCAAAGGGACGTGGAGCTTGGCTTGGCGTGGCTGCAGATGAACAGAGCAAAAGTTTAGCAGCGAAGAGAGAGTGCTGGAGCAGTTCGGCAGGGAGAAAAAGGGAAGATCTGGAGGCTGAACGGGAGAGAGAGAGAGAGAGAGAAAGGGAAGAGAAGTTTGTTTCTTCTTATTCACTTAAACTTCTTGCCATGTTTCCTTTCTTCTTTCTCCTTTGTTTATTTGTTTATTTTAGCCTATTCATGTGTGGCTAAACCCCTTAGCTAGGGATAAGGGGTGAAGCTTGTGGCGTGATGGGGTGATCCTACGGCCTGGATGCATGTGATGAACTGACGTTGATTCTGGTGTGATTGAATGGAATGCTTTCAAGTTTTTTTTATGATTTATTGTGACTTAAATTACAATATATTTGCGATGGCTTTGAGTATGTCCATTCCCTTATTGTGACTATGCGGTTGGGAAACTCTGTTGTCCACCATTGCCTCTTTGACATGGTTGGATGATGGAACTTTTCCTGACATTCATACATCACTCAGATTGGCTGTGAATTGATTTGATTTTGTTGTTTGCTTTGTCTCATGGGCATGGTTTTGTGATGGAATCCATTCTAATTCATATACCTTTCATCTCTTGAAAACCAGATCAAGTAAGTTCAGTTTAAATTCCATAATTCTTGATGCAGGCATAAGATCCCCCTGATCTCTACAAGTGGATCCTCTGAATCCCTAGTTTCCTTCCTCTGAATTCCTTAAAGTTTTAGATAATTATTCCACAATTATTCCTTAAACTCTATTTGGTTTAGATCACATCTTAGTCTAGTTCTAGTTCTACTTGGTTTCAGATAACGTACAGGTTTCAGTCCCTTAGGATTCGACCTCGGTCTCACCGAGTTTATTACTACATCACAACCCTATACTTGGGGATTGAACATGTGGATAAAATACATAAACCATGGTGGGTCCACCGTCCACAGCGTAAAACACATACGACACTGTGGGTCTCACGTGGGGCCCACCACAATCTCTATTTGAAATCCAACCCGTTGGTAAGGTCACACGGATATGAATGAATAGGAAAAACAAATTTCATAATAATCCAAAACTTCCCTGACACCCAGAAGGATTTTCAATGGCAGATGTTCAATCCACTGTTTCCTGTGATGTGGGCCACTTGAGCGTGGTATACGGGTGATTTTTGGAGGGCCCACTGTCCCAAAGGGGACTCAACAAATGCACGGTGTTGATGTGCAGCGCACATCATGGTGGGGCCCACAATTGGGAACCGTGTCCCTGCCCGCCAACGTCTAAGGATGTTGTGGCGTCCTGTTGCTTTGTCTGCTATTTTTTCTAAAAAAAATCTGTGGTTTTTCATAGATAGGGCCCACATCTGAAAAATTCAACCCGGCCATTGGATTCTATGACCCCTGATCGACCAAATGAGACCAATATGCAACGTATTCTTGGCGAATAGAAGATTCAAGGTGGGTCTTAACGGTATTACCGCTATTTCCTATGGTATGGCCCACCCAAGAATCGGATTGATTCGAAATTTTGGCTCAATGCCTAAAATGATCTGAGGAAGAGGATGGACGGCTTGGATTTTATACATACATCCAGGTGGGGCCTACATGAGTGCCCTAAAAAAAATTATATTTTTTTAAAAAGCTGGCTTGTACACCAGCGTCAGATCACACTTCTCTATTTGCCACACCACGTCCAGCGTCCAGAGACAGTGGACGGTCTACATATAGCACAAGCATTGTGGTGGGTCCCACTTGGACGTGACCCACCTATATGTATACATATATATACAGATATATATATATATATATATATATATATATATATTTATATTAATATAATATGACATATACCCTTAGTCTAGTGTGGGGATCTCCACATTCCCAAATAATGGATGGTTGGACCACCACCTGTAACAGGATGGGCCACACCATTTGATGGACATCTATAACACACAATTGTGGGGCCCACTCCCATCATAATAGCTAGAGAGAGAGAGACGTGAAGGGGGAGGGCCCCGCCACTAATGGGCCCTCCCTTGTATAATGCATATATCATGTGGGTCCCACAACAAGTGGCCCTTAAAATCGAAAACAACAGTAAATCACCCACCTCTAAGCTTTCTCCTTGCTCCCTAAGGCTTATAAGCTCATATGCTCGACTTTTAACGATGGATGATGGAGTTTTTATGGTGGGAATGAGAGGTGAGAGGGTGGGCCACACTTGGAGTTGAGAGAGAGAGAGAGTTGGACGTGTGGAATTTCTCATTGGATTTGGATATTTGCTAGAGAATGAGAGAGGGAGATAGAAATAATAGGTGTAAGGATGGATGGAGTTATGTTGTAAGGATGGGAGATGGATGGGTATGGGTGAGTTTTGAAAATTTATAAAAGGAGTATGGTTATGTTTGAAAATTGTAAAAAGGAGGAATGGTGAGGGGAGAGAGAGGTTTAACTTGTAGGAGAAGGGAGAGAGGCCACTTGTACTTGTTGCTGGGTGAGGTGGCATGGAGGTAAGGTGCTGTACTTGTCTTGATTTAATGTGACATTCCGTAGAAATTTTCTTGAAGTCCGCAATGCACGGCGTTTTCCTCGAAATGAACATGGGCTGACATCTTCTATCCTCGGTATCGGTTCGGTGTGCGAGTCGTGGCCTTGAAACCGCAGTGACGGCGTGGTCGCTAAGGTACATGTCTCGGGTTGAGCCGACTGAGGTATGCAGGACTCGGCTTAGGATCGTGTGTAAACGTCGGATACGGTGCGAAGGTTGCCGAAATTCGACTGGAAGGACCGCGGAAGCCAATGGAATGGTACGGACTAGGACACGGGTCTTACAACTTTTGAAGCTTATATAATGGACTTTATAGTTTTGGATTTTTAATTTAAATTCAATTTTTTAGCTCTCTCTCTCTCTTCGAATCTGCAACGATTTCATCTAGTTTAGTTTTCGGGTTAGACATATAGTGATGGTTCGAGTCTTCGTACATCGAGTGCGCTGGTGTGACGAGACAACATTAGACGATATCCTAGAAATTAATTATTCAGTATTCCTATTGCCCTACAGACATCATTAAAAGAAGGACAAATCAATTTCAAGTCGAGTGACTTTCGTCGCGCCTCGAATTATATAAAATTTCTAAATTCCTCCTTATTTAATTTTCTAATTTTCTTTTAATTTTTTTAATTTTTAAATTTCTATAGTTACGTATTTACATACCCAAAAATTCTTACAATCTTGAAATTAATTTTTTGATATGTACATCTGTAGCAGTGGTAAACATAACAATAAACTCGACCACCAAATTATCTAAAATCGAACCATTTTCTGGGAACCATTTTAAAAGGTGAAAATAAAAAGTTACCTTTGTTTTAGATACATTAAAAGTATCGTATGTGCTATCTGATACTTTCTAATATAAGGCCAATAAAGAAATTATTGTAAGGGATGACCACAACTACAAAATTATATTCAGAATTTCATTTCTAATAAACTATATAACGTATACACTACATATGAAAGAGTAAAGGATAACTGGTTGGCACTGGCTAAAAAATATGTGTTAGAAGAACCTAGTGACAAAAAGTACGCCATTTACTCATTTCCAAACTTTTCTATGTTAGATAATAAAGTCGTATATGATCTTATACTTAAATATCAAAGTTTAGTGCATGGGCTTATATCTGAAAGATTAAAAATTGATGATGTTTTTCTTGGAGGTGCTTTAATTGAAAAACTTACTTCTTCTTGAAAAAATACAAAAATAAGATGAAATATAAGAAAAATAAATTTTTTATGGAAAATATTATCGTACATATCTGAATAGAGGAAGTCAATCATATAAGGGATCAAAAGGAAAATGCTAATGGAATTTCTTCAAATACTAAACTGATTGAAAAAAATCAGGAGAATAAAAGGATCAAAGGATCCTGTTCTCACTATGGAAAGGCAAGTCATCTTATTGATCAATGTCAATACTTAAAAGGAATATGTTTCCATTGTGGAAAATCAGGACATCGTGTTGAACAATGTAGTCTCAAAAATAAGAAAGGAAAACCGATATTAAAAAAAAAAAATATTTTTTTCATTATGGCAAACTCGAGCATCATATTGGAGAGTGCAGGCATAAGAAGAAGGTTTTTCAAGCTCAGGCTAATCTAACTAAACAAAATGGACAAGATGGAATAGTTACGGTAGTATCTGAAGTGAACATTGTCAAAACAATGCATTGGGTACTAGACATTAGAGCTACATGTCACATCTGTAAGGATCGAATCATGTTTGCCTCCTACCAAGTTATAAGGGATGAACAAGTGTTCATGGGAAATGCTCGAACATCCTCAGTAGTCAGAAAAGGAACAATAATATTAAAGCTCACTTCTGAAAAGACCATTATACAAAATAATGTTCTACATGTGCCCGACATCGGGAAAAAGTTAATTTCTGACTCTCTCTTGAATAAAGTTTGTGTCAAATTGGTTTTCGATTTAGAGAAAGTTATATTGTCCAAAAATAGGACATTTTTTTAAAAGGGTTATTGTTGTGATGACTGTTTGTATTGAATGTATCTTCTATTGATATTAATAAGATGAATTATAGTTCTGCATAATTGGTTGAGTTGCTTGATTTATGGCACCACAATAGATTAGGAAATATAAATGTATATGTTCTGAAAAGAATGAAGAAACTAGGTCTTATACATTAATTTTCAAATAAAAAACCAAATAAATGTGAAGTGTGTGTAAAGTCTAAGTTTCATAGAAATCTTTTAAATCAGTTTTTAGAGAATTTGAGATTCTAGAACTGATTCATAGTGACATGGGTGATTTTAAGAATCGCATGTTTAGAAATGGAAAAAGATAATACATAACCTTCATAGATGATTTGTTAAGGTACACTAGGGTATACCTACTAAGAAGTAAAGATGAAGCTTTGGAGTTCTTTATTAAATATAAAACAAAAGTTGAAAACTAGATAAATAAGAAAATCAAGAGAATTAGAACAAATAGGGGAGGTAAATATGAATCATTATATTTTAAGGAGTTCTGTGAAAATAATGATATTATACATGAAACCATTGCTCCTTATATACCTGAATAAAACATTATAGTAGAACGAAAAAATATAACTTTGAAAGAAATAATGAATGTAATGTTGAACAGTTCTGATTTACCTTCAAATATGTGGGGAGAAGTCATTCTTTCTGCTTGTCACATCTTAAATAGAATTCCTTATAAAGTTATAGGTAGGACACCCTATGAATTATAGAATAAACATCCTACTAGCTATAAATATCTTTAAGTGTGGGGGTGCTTAGCAAAAGTGAGGTTGCCGGAAACTAAGAAAAGAAAATTAGGCTCGAAAACAATAGAATGTGTGTATATAGGATACGTAGAAAATAATGCAGCCTACCGATCCTTAGTTTTGATATCTAAGGATAATATCATAGTCCCTAATACTATCATTGAGGCAAGAGATACAGAATTCTTTGAGAATGTTTTTCCAATGAAAGTTGTAAGTAAAAAAATAAAAAATAAAAAATGAAAATAATGATGTTTCAAGTATTACCTCAAGTAATAAGAATGTAGAAAGAGAAAACGTAGAAGAAATATAATCAAGGAGAAGCGTAAGAGTAAAGAAAGAAACTAACCTAAGAGATGAATTCTATATTTTTCTCCTTGAAGATAATCCTTTAACCTATACAAAAGCTATCAATTCATCTGATGCATCTTTTTGGAAAGAAGCTATAAATGATGAATTAGAATCTATTTTGTTTAATACAACTTGAAAATTAGTAGTCTTGCCACCTGGGAATAAGACAATAGGATGTAAATAGATTTTTAAGAAAAAGTTAAAGTCCGATGGCACCATTGACAAGTTTAAAGCTAAATTAGTAGATTAGGGTTTCAGATAGAAGGAAGAAATAGATCATATGATACATATTCTCCTGTACCTAGAATCTCTTCTATTAAAGTACTTATAGCCTTAGTCTCTATCTACAAACTTCTTATACATCAAATGAATGTCAAGACAACTTTTTTGAACAAAAATTTAGAAGAAGAAATATATATGGATCAACTTGAAGGTCATAAAATTGAAAGTCAAGAAAACAAAGTATGTAAATTAATCAAATCTCTATATAATTTAAAACAACCTCCTAAACAGTGGCATAAGAAATTTGACAATGCTTTGAAATCTAATAGCTATAAAATAAATGATGTAGACATATGCATATATAGTAAATTTACAGGTAATGAAGGAGTTATTATTTATTTGTATGTATATGGCATGCTCATTTTTATAACCAGTCTTAAGTTGATTAACTCTAATAAGAAATTTTTGTCATCACAATTTGATATGAAAAATCTAGACGAGGTTAATGTGATTCTTGAAATAAAAATAATCCGAAAATATGATAGTTTTATTCTATCTCGGTCTCATTACATTGAGAAAGTGTTAAAAGGTTTTAATAACTTTGATAGCATACCTGTTAGCACTCCTTATAATCATTCCATACATCTAAAGAAAAACACAAGTGAATGTGTATCAAAACTTGAATATTCCAGAATCATCGGTAGCCTTGTGTCCTAATGAATTGCACAATGCCTGATATACCTTATTTAGTAAATAGATCAAGTTGATACACTCATAATCGTAATCATGATCATTGGAATGCTTTATCTAGAATACTAAGGTATCTAAAAGGTACAATCACATATAGTATACATTACATTGACTTTCCTGCTATATTAGAAAGATATAGCGATGCTAACTAGATTGTAGATTCAAATAAAACAAAATCAACAAGTGGATATGTTTTTGTTTTGGGTGGAGGAGTTGTCTCTTGGAAATCCACCAAACAGACTTGTTATGCATGGTCTAATATGGAATCAGAATTCATTGCTTTAGAAAAGGCTAGAACAGAATTATAATGGATTAGAAATCTATTGGTTGATATACATTTGTGGCCAAAACCTGTGTAGGCTATATCTTTACATTGTGATTGTCAAGTTGCTATAGCGAGGGCAATTAATAAGATTTATAATAAAAAAAAATAGGCATATTCGACTTTGACATAATATAGTAAGGCATTTACTACAAGATGGAGTAATAACTATTGATTTTGTGGGATCAGAGAATAACTTTGCAGATCCTCTAACTAAAGGACTTAGTAAACAACTAGTCCTAAGATGCATTAAAGAGATCTCAACCTATATAAATGGAGATCTCATGCGATAGGTTTCAAATGAGTAAATAAGAAAACACTACGAGAGGTATAGCAGTGCGATATAAAAGCTCATTCTATGGTGTAGATAGTGTAAGAAGCAATTAGTAAGATTGAGTCTCGAACTCTTTATGAATCAATATGCCATATACTTTTTGGTGGTGTATTCAGTTATTGCATATACTTAATGGAATTCACTTATACTAGTGTGGATGTGAGGCCGCTTCCTATGATAACTTGGACAAATTCTATAAAACACAAGTAAAATCTAGGGAAAGATGCATGACAAAAAATAATCAAAACATATAACCATCTATATCTGAACAATTGTGTAAGTAACTTGTGTAACCGTTTTATATTAATAGAAATCTGGTTCAACACTGTTTGTCACATGACTCTTGTGAACCTACCTTGTCTATTCTAAATAGCGATTCAAATCTACTTGAAATCGATATAATACACAATTATTTCTATCTAACCCAAAAGACGTTATTTTGAAATACGTGAGGAATTGCTGTTGAGGGTCAAATATTACATATCAGACCCAGTTATTGCATGAATTTACAAACATAATACCATTTAATGGCTGATTTAATCGTGTTTGTAATGCAGGGTGTGTTTAAGAGCCTGGACTGAAAAAGGGTGGTAAATGCATGGATTTGACGCTCCAGAAGCACCAAGGTAAGGAATGGACTCTAGAAGACTAAGAGCGACGGAATTATACACCAGGGGTCTGCGAAAATCGAGAAACTGAAGCTCAAGTGGCTTGAAAGTTAAGCAGAATGCAAGATCACAGCGTTCCCAGCATCCGTTCAGCTCGAAACTTTATACGTGGCCTGAGGACCATAAATGAACCGTACACGTAAAATTTCAGCTCTTGAATCACTGTGAAAGTGGCCCAACGGACAGATTAGCCCACAAATCACTGATCTGGGGCCCACCTGATCTATGGATATACATCATCTTCGGTCTCAATGCCTTAAATTAGATGAGAAGTCAGATGGACGGAGCGGATTTCATTAAAACATCAAGATGAGGACCATTTTACATGGCCGGTGTACACAGCAAGCGTACGCCCGCTGTGCACCGGACCAAGGTCGCCCGGTCAACATGGGAGACCCGTCTCCTTCTCCTTCTCAAGCACGGACACACGAGACCCACCGGTTTCATGCAGTGGGGCCCATTTGGCATCCAAATCATCCATCTGAACCGTTCACCGAGTCCAGAGGGAGGGCGTGACCCACACCTAGGTGGAATTTTTCCTAGAAGGAGTACGGAGTAGATTTCAACCGTTCGGACGAGGCGCGAACGGTCAGGTGATAATTCTGCAGGCCACATCAACGGACAGCCAAAAACCTTCCTTTCCCGACCGAAATTCCGAGAGCAATCTAGTGGACGGCCTGGATTTTTCATTTGATCTGAGTATGGACCCCACCAGCGTCACAGCGTAATGAATACGCAGTCCCTGTTTTCGCGTCCGGGCGCAGGCCGACGTTTGCGGGCTGTTGTACGATTCCAGTGTTGATCAAAACCATGATCCGGACCATCCAGATGATAGGTAAGGGGATTTTGTCTGTCCCCATGCTAACAGATGGGATCGAAAGTGAAGCAGTGGGGCCCATTCAGCATCCGATCGTTCCTGTGTAAAAACAGGATGCGCAGGAATGAAATCCAACTGCTGGTTGGAATATGACTGCTGTGCACGCTGCTGTGCGTAAAGGGGTCTTTCGCACTCTCCATCTGGAGGAAGGATAAAAGGAGAGAAGGGAGGACGGCCATGGGGAGCATCTTGGGTTGGGAAGAAGAGGAGAGGCTTGGTTAGAGAGAAACCGTTAGGCTAGACACTTGAAAAGGAAAGAGGAAAACGCTGCTGGGTGGCTGGAACGGGAGAGAGGCGCTCGGTTTTGGGCTGCTGCACGTTAGTGGGAAGAAAGCTTGGGTTGCTGAGATCGTGTGGAGCCTGGTTTGTTTTTCAGAGGGAGTTCAGTTGAGGCACGGCTGGGAGTTGGGCTGAAGCAGGGATATGGAGAAAGAGTAACAGTTTTTTTTCTTTCTACTGGTTTCCTTATTTATTCTTTTAAGATGTATAGCCTATCCATTGGTTAGAGAGAAACCGTTAGGCTGGACGCTTGAAAAGGAAAGAGGAAAACGCTGCTAGGTGGCTGGAACGGGAGAGAGGCGCTCGGTTTTGGGCTGCTGCACGTCAGTGGGAAGAAAGCTTGGGTTGCTGAGATCGTGTGGAGCCTGGTTTGTTTTTCAAAGGGAGTTCAGTTGAGGCACGGCTGGGAGTTGGGCTGAAGCAGGGATATGGAGAAAGAGTAACAGTTTTTTTTTCTTTCTACTGGTTTCCTTATTTATTCTTTTAAGATGTATAGCCTATCCATGCTAGGCTAAACCTCTTAGCTAGGGCTAAGAGGTGAAGCTTGTAGTGAGATAGGGGATTTTAATCATTGCCTTTAATTTGATTTCGATTCATGAACTGAATTTGATTTTCGTTTAATTAAAGGAATACTTTCAGTTTTTAATGGTGTGTTGTGACTGAAATTACAACAGATCTGCAATGGCTTTGAGTATTTCCTCCCCTTTTAATGATTATGAAGTCAGAAAGCCCAGTTGTTCATCATTGTTCCATGGGCATGGTAGGATGACAGTACCCTTCCTGATCTTCATACGTTGTTGGTTGGTTGGTAATTAGTTTAATTCTGTTGTTTACTTTGTCCCCTGGGCATGGTTAGATGATGGAATCCATTCTAATTCATATACTTTTCATCTCTTAAAAACTAGATCAAGTAACGTTCAGTTTAAATCTCATAATTATTGATGCAGGCATAAGATCTCCCTGATCTCTACAAGTGGATCCTCTGAATCCCTAGTTTTCTTCCTTTGAATTCCTTAAAGTTTTACCTTAATCTCTCACCATTATTCATCAAATTCTATTTGGTTTAGATCACATTTTAGTCTAGTTCTAGTTCTACTTAGTTTCAGATAACGTACAGGTATCAGTCCCTGTGGATTCGACCTCGGTCTTACCGAGTTTATTACTACATCACAACCCTGCACTTGGGGTGTGAACAATTGCTACATTTTTAGTGTTTCAAAATAAATAAATAACTAATTTTAAATGATTTGAAAAAATCCCTCTAAAATTTCAGAAAAAAAAAAAACATTTTGTCTTATAGTGGTGTGTGGGTTTAGTCCCACATCGGATAGGTAAGAAAAAAATTTTAGGTTTATAAGAAAAAGATTTTGCATAGGACTTAGGCCCCTTTCAAGGGGCATGTGAATTTGGTTATTTGGAGTGGTTATGCCATCGACCCTAATCTATGCCATAAACCACACGCGGGCGCTCATCAGGCCGGGACGTGGATGTAGCGTGGCGCGGTGTGTGTGCGTGAGTATACTTGCATGCCTAGAGGCCATGATTGTTGGCAGGGGTGCATACACATCCATTCAAGCCAACTTTTGAAGTCTATATAATGAACTTCTCTTGTTCCGAATTTTTAATTTAAGTTCAATCGTTCATCTTTTCCTTTCTCACTTTGATCTCTGCGACGATTTCATCTATTTCAATCTTTGGGTTAGACATGCAGTGAGAGTCCGGGTCTTCCAATTTAAAATTGTAATTTAAGTTCAATTTTTGAATCATGTAAGTTTTCTAAATTCCTCCTTATTCAAAATTTTAATTTTCTTTTAATTTTTTAATTATCAAAATTTCATAATTAGAGATTTACGTATCCAAAAAATCATACGACTTAAACCTAGTTTATTCAAATTATCATTTACCCTTTTGCATACCCATCAGTTAATCGGAAGACGGGATCCAAAATGATTTTGAATGACTTTTAGTTGTCACCCAAACAAACAAGCCTCAGAAATTGCTTAGACTTATTAGCTTCGCTTTTGAAAGCTAGTGTCATACAACGTAATAAATAAACGGAGTGACTAGAATCCCTCCGGCAAACTGTTTTTAACATGCTTAAAACACCCCGAGCTCTTGAGCTCACGATGTTGTATATGTTAAAAATCCACTCCGTCCATCATGTTAGATCCTTGATTCTAGGAGATGGGTGGAAAAAATCAGCCACACCCACAATTCAGATGGGCCACACTGAAGGGAACAATATGGAGATGTGATGACAACCACAGATTTGTTTGTGGGTCCACCATGGTGTGTATTGATCATCAAACCTTGTTAATCAGGTGGATTTTCTTGGGTGGTGGACACATACCGTTACATATGGGATGAGTTTTGAATAAGTTGGGCCCACCAGGCCCATTTGGTAAAATACGTGCTCTCCAAGTCTGCTCAGATACGCAGGCTGGAAAGAATGAGAACCTTGAATAGTGATTGATTAGCCCTTCTTTTTCTCTACTAACACTAAAACATGTACTATTTTATTCCCAAAAGTACAAAAGATGGATGTATCTCATGTCGTAAATACCAGGTCGGATACTCCAATTTCCCAGTTTCAAGCCCGAATGACTGAAAAGTGTAGGAATTTAGCCATGCTCTCGCAATAATCAGGCGGTTCGTAGCCGCCGTACACGTGTCACACCTGCATGCCAATCAAGATCATTCAAATAATGGGCCCCAAATGTCTGCATAATATATGAAAAATTATGATGGTATGTGATCCTACGTGTCCTTTCAGGGGCCATCCATTTGATAGATGAGAGGGGATGTAGTTAAATGTCCAAGTTCAACGATTTAAATTGAAAATTTTCGATAATATGATCGGTGATATTTTATATTTTTACCCCATCCACAAATAGAAAAATCCTTTTAATGGTCTGGATTTACGTAAATGTGGACCACATGTAAGGATGATGGCCTTGTGTTTAAAATCGAGTATCCTCCCTCGTAGTAATTTATAATTCCTCGAAAATGTAGAGAATAGGACAGCAATTTTTACCTTTTTACCGTCTCAGACTCCCAAATTCTCCACAGGAGAGGTTGAAATCGAAGAAAAGTCGTGATTCAGTGAGCAGCTCCTCACGTGAGGGGCTGGCGTACGTGCAACAGATCCATATTCACAGAATCATTTACAGAGATCCTGACTGTTCATAAAGTATTTTACACCTCAATATTTTGATATACTTAAAATAACTTTGGTCCCTTTTTTAGTAAGGTCAATATTCATGTTAAATAATGGACAGTTGAGAAAATCTTCCACAGTAAAAGCATAACATACATGTGTGGATCATTTAATGATTACCAGAGTTTTGGTAGCTGTCTAGTTCATGCTGCTTTCGACCTGATGAATGGTCTGGATCTATGACACGTACTCTTTACACACGGATCTCTGACACGTATTCCTCCCCCTCACATGAGGAGACGCTCACTGAATCACCACCCGAAAAGAAATCTTTGATTGAATTCTAAAGTATACTCGCTCGCTTGAGATGGACTATGGGACTTCAAGGAATACGTGTCAACATACCATGCATGTGAAAAATCAAATCCATTGATTATCTATGATAGTTAACAATATTTGAAAAAAATATAAAATTAGAATATTAAATCATAATATAAATGAAAACAATTGGACGGTTACCATAGAAAAACTAACGGCCCATATTTACTTTGATGTTACTATCACGGAAAGAAAAGATTTTATATAATATGATGAAAAAGGAATTATATATATACCTGAGTGGACCGGATCTTAAACACGTGTTACATTTAGACACACGTGAGAGAAGTTTCCCATCCATCTCCCGCGAGCGTGTACGGTCAGCGATCCCCAAACTTCAACGTCCAGCATTTAATGCTTCCCGAAGAAAATGAGCAGGTGCAGAGGTGACAGTACCGTACAATGTCAGCCACGTGGCAGAAGATAAACACTCGAAGAAAGCTTACAAATTCCTCTATACCAAATGACGAAAATAGCCCCAACACTCAATCAAAACAAAAACCATTTTTAAAACGAGATTAGCTTTCTTACGTGGGCTGACGGCTCATTAATTCACACGTGGCATGTATTTCCAGTTTTAACCACTCCTCCCAAATCAAGTCGATTAGATGAGTTTTGCTACGCCCGGAGGCGTGTGAAAGATAGTTCGTGTACACGCCACCATATGTGCCAGTGTAGCCCAAGGCCCATGAGATCCAAGCCGTCCATCACGTGGGTGCTATTATGAATATCTCCCATCCTTAAAATCAAGCTGTTGCTCCTGTAAGGTGCTCCACAGTATTAGAAACATTTGGATGGCTTAAAAAACTTGCCCAAACAGCGCATCCATTGTAGCCTACTGGGCTAAGCTGATCATAGCCATTGGATGTGGAGGCATGTAGGTGAGGTGCTTTATACGCACGTGTGGACCTAACAAATCCCTGGTTTGATCATCATGACCTTCTATGATAGGCCACACCCTATAATAGTTCACTCCATCGAAGTAGTAAGCCACATGAATCACATTGCTTGAGCAATCCTAATAATCTGATTTATGGCTATGAAATGAATGATTAAAATTAAAATTCTCAGTTTTCATAGTTTCAAGGGAAAATCAGTTAGTTACTATTTTCTTTTCTTTTCTTTTTTTATTTTTATTTTTATTTTATTTTTAAAGTATACTTTTTCTTATGCCCCATCTCTATTTGTACCAATGATTTGGAGAGTGGTCCACTTTGTATATGGTTGAAGAGCCATCATCATTTAAAAAATGATGATGGACCTCTAACCACCATTTAAAAAAGGGCACAAAATATATTATGATGGGAACATACATGGCCAAGGTGTCCTAATTCTTAGGACTAGGGTTTGCTGCTTGGAGAAATTTGTATTTTCACTAAAATTAAAATAAAGTTCTCAAATTCTTATCAAAATCCTGAATGTTTCTCAGGTAGTGTTTGGATGAATAGCCCAACCAAATCACAATAAAATCTAACAGAAATTAAATAAATTGCACTGAAATGAGATTTCCCACTAACAATAATGAGGAAGTAGCCCTTGAATTGGGGTAGTCCTACCAAGTCCCAACTTGAAAGTAATGTGATGTGATTTCAATAAGAACATGTTAGTGTTTTCATAAAAGCATCCATTGGTGCAATCACTGACCATTGCATCAAATTTCAAGTAGCTATTTTATTTTATTTTTTTCTTTTTCTAGTCATGATCAATGTTATCTCAACCTATATATTTTTTGTTCTGAATCAGGATTACGGGCCGTAATCACTGCAGATCACTACTTTTTATTGATCCTAAGATATGATTCTATGCTATATATGTTGGTTGAATTGTATTCTAAGTTTATAGTTAGATTGTAGAGATGTGTTCTTTTCTTTCTTTTTTTTGGGAACGTAGTCATGACTCTCTTGTTACTAATCCAAGGCAAAAGTCCAGAGAAAAAAAAAAAAACAGAGAAAAAGAAGACTCCTAAAAAAGGAGGAAGAAATTTTAAAAAAAAAAAAGAGCTCACACCCCAAGCTTAAGAGGTGCTCTCTGACTTATGTATCTAGGTCCATCATAATAACATTCATCAATGATATATAAATTATAATATCAATTCATATATAGAACTATATTTTAAATATTAATAATATATGTACTTAAGAGTGACCCACATGATCTTTACCCTAGCAACATACCAATGCACACCCTCAAAATCCGACTCCAGGAAGATTTTTCCTATATTAGAGGAAGTAGGATATGATGTAGGAGAGACGCGTCCGGTCGGTAACCTTGATCATAATTTCGCGGAAGGACACCAACTTGCCAGCTAGCCCTCTGAAGTGCCCAACTTATTTTGTCCTCTCGGTCGGTTTTCAGGTTCAGTCCCTTTCGCAGGGCATCCTGATCATTTAGGGACTCGTTTGTATATGCTCTGTCGTTGCTTTCCTCCTTTGAAGGCCTGTGGAGGAATGTCATCGCTTTGTCGTTTGGTTGTGCAATCTTCCATTGCAACAAAAAAGACAATTTACCGCAAATCAACTCAATAATGGGTTAAAACTATAGTTTAAACTAATTCAATTGTGTAGTAAAAAAGTCGTGCTGTTACTACTTAAACATATGTAATGGGTTTATGTGTCGTGTACGCAATTTGATTTTATTAAAAAATGGCTAGTTTTTTGTGTTGGGTTAAGTCCAATTTAGAATGAAGATAGTAGTAAGAAAATGGAGTGGATTTTGTGATTCGAATCAGAATTTAAAGAAAGAAAAAAAGGGGTTTTTACTGAGTTTAGCATTTCAGTATAAATGCAACAATATGCAATCAGGAGGTTTGCTAATTCCACATGTGGAGTGCTGTCCCTATCCATCCACACTCAACCACATTTGTACTTGGTCAGATTTATTTCACCAGGTAGGCTACAATATTTAGATTTCTGGCCTAAAAAATGCCATTTCACACCTCAGGTGGGCCACAACACAAATATTTATTAGATTTTAATCATCGAAGAAGTTAAAAGAGAGATACCAATTCAAATATATCACATCAGATGGGTAGAGATCCCATTCAAGAAACATTTTAAACTACTTTGAACATTAAGAAGAATCAAAAGATCCAATTATAACAAGTGTGTAAGAATAAAAATGCATTCATGTTAAAAAAAGATTACTTGTGTGATTCTACAAGGGAAGAAGGGCAATGTTGTCATTTTGGAAAAATCCAAAGTCACCTCAGTCATTTACAACAAAAACAAAAGTCAGGATATCAGTTTCCAAAAATATAATTTTTTTTATTGAATCCCCCAACAAGCTTAGACTCTCGTTTTATCAGCAGAAGCAACCAACATTACCAGAAAACATGTCCCTTTAGAAGGCAACAGCCCCATCAACTTGTCTCTCAATCTCAATTTCTTCCCCTCCCACACACTCCAAACCCATTTTAAATTTCCTCTCTCTCTCTCTCTCTCTCTCTCTCTCCACCAAAAGCATCTAAACAACACCAACGGAGGATTGATGGCTCCATCAAAAAATTTCACAAATGGACTAGCAGCTCCTTTTGTAATTCTCATCTTTTCAGTGATGCTTCTTCCCTCCAAACCAGGTATTAAAAAAAAAAAACCATTTCTCAATGTGGGAATTTCACCTTCTTTTATAAGAGATGAAAATCCCATTTGGGTCATTTCCATTTCCTATTTTTTGCTTGATATGTGTGTTAAAAAGAAAAAAAAGAAAAAAAGAGGTCCTTCCAATGTAGTACTTGTTCTTTTCTTTGATCCTTAATGTTATTTTGTATACTTTGTTCTTTTGGTGCAGTTGGGCTTGTTCTTTCCAAGTCCGATGAGATTTTCGAGCAAAGGAAGCATGTCTTGGGCTCAAGGCCTCCTTTGTGTGTGAACAAGTGCTGGAGTTGTAGGCCTTGCATGGCTACTTTGGTAATTCCACCGCATATGAAGAGCACTAAAGCAATATCAGAGCAGGAAGATGAGAGCTATTATCTTCTCTCATGGAAATGCAGATGTGGGAATAAGTTCTTCCAGCCTTGATATATTTGTAATTTATGTATGTGTGGTGATATTTATATGGTAAGGGGATTTGGTTTGTCCAAAGATGAAAGAGTCTGATGTGTGTGACCAAAGATGTATGTTGAGTAGCTATGAATCATTCAAGAATGTTAGCAGATTTCCAAGTGTAATTGGGCCCCTTTTGAGAGGAAATATATATATGATTTTTCTGTGAGTTCATGAGGATTTGGGTCCCTTCTCTTGTTTTTATTTTTATTTTTCTTTCAATGTTTGTGTTATTGTCTAAAGTTCATTGCTTGATTTGATTATTGAATGCTTTACATGTTTAACCCCACGTGCACCTTTCCAACATGCAGTACACGTGCCAAACTTGCACATGTGTGGAGCATCTGACTGGTGCTTAAGGTGGGCCCCACCTTGAAGATGACCATACACAAAAATCAGGCCAGTCAACTTACATGTGGGCCACATGTATCTGTTGATTCGAGACCATAGTCAGCTTTCTTTTTTACACTGCCCATTCTTTTCGTGTAGTAGGGATGGCCCACCTGTTGAGCGAACCTTCCTGATTTAGCGTATGATCATCCTCAGTTTGGGACCACCTTAAGCACCGATCAGATGTCTCACAATCCTGCCAGGTTGGTTAAGGCTAGCGAAACCCATGTGTTGGAGAGTCACCTTTTTTGCCAGCGTGACCTTTGCCTGGCTGTAGGCTGTAGCAGGTTGTTGCAGGAATAAATGAGTTGCTATCTATAGAACTGCAGGCCCTTAACGGTTGTGATTGGTTTTCAGCCTTTCATAGATGAGTTGGACATGTAGTCCTGCTTGTATTTTTTTGGGATAGATATACATTGTTGAGCTCGTTAGTGGAAGTTAAGTGGGTTTTTATTAACAGATTCTTTCCTTGTTTTTCTTGTATTGTTTAGCAGGCTTTCGTTGCTGCCAATAGTCCAATGTCAAATGGGTGTTACCATTTTTTGGTTTAACACCAAAAGAAAAGACATGTTTTGTCTTTAATCCACTCTAGGAATCTCCATTCACTTGAGGGGGTAATTCTGGCCATACCCCCTCATTTTGTCCAAATTTAAAATTCCGAAGGTGTGTTAGCAATGGCAGAATATGGGATTAAAAATTAAAAATAAAAAATAAAAAATAAAAATAAAAACCCTAGTTTTTCAGATTTGTCACAGGAAAGGATTCGAATATGAGACAGTGCACACATCTCAAAAACTTTCAGTGATGGAAGCTGGAAGCTGGCAGAATCCAGCAGTTCTCCTACCAATTTTCTTTCATCTCCCCACTTGAAATGAATGGATGGAGCTAATTCTAATCCTATTTACTTGATCTGCAGTTCAGCACCAGTTGTGTGCAAACAGGCTTTTAAACATATCGAATTTCGTTTTATGATTTTAACAGATACAAGTTCGAGTGATTCTACGACCAGTTGCTCCCACTGAGGAAAGCTGACCGTTCCACACTAATGGGTCCACAATAGCAAAGACTCACCTAAGTAGGGGCATTGGGATTATTTGGTTGACAAGCAATGCAGAGGCTACCCTAATCAGAGATGGCAACATAACACATCCAAACAAGATCCATGCCACTCATCAGGTGGGGACCACTGTGTCATTACCTACAAATCAGGCTGGTACTATCATCAGCTAGGCCAAATGTGTACAATAAATAAATAAATAATTGATAGTTGAAGAGAATTAACCAACGTGGATTTTGGACTGCAGCAGATGCACTACCTTGTCAATAGCTTTTTATTTTATTTTATTAAATGAAGCCCACTCATGAGTTCGTCGCTCAAATGGGTGTTTTTTCTCAAATGAAAGTACTACATCTGGTAGCTAAATTTCAGCAGCAACATCTGAGCACACCCTTAGAGTAACTTTTTTAAGTGCACCACTCTTTCAGTATATTCCCCCCCTACTTTTCTTGCATGATCTGCGTGTTAGTGCAATTTGAAGTCACTTGAAATATTATAACAGTTCCCATTGCATCTTCACTTTGCTAAATCACATCCACTCATAAAGTAAATGCTTCACTGAGAGAATAAAATGTTAAACACTTCCAATCTCCTAGTCATGTTTCAGTTATTCAAAGAGTTCGATTTCACTTTAAAAAATCAACCAAGAGAATTCAAACTGTTCTTTATATTTGAAAATGGGAAAACTTTCCATTATTTATTTGAAGCCCACAAATACATCAAAGAACTTGAAAGAGAAAATAACAAATTAGGAAAGATAACATTTTCCAATAACCTCCTTCCCTGGCATGTAATATCCAGGATTTTCACTTATATCTCATAAAGCTCGTATATATACAAACAGGTCACTTGCCAAAACAGCAGATAGACTTTTTTAAAAGATACGGATAGACTAGTAATGAAGTGATGATATCTTAAGCTGCCACTTTCAGCTGATACAATAGATAGGTAACCAATGATATAATATGCAATGAGAAGTGTTTGAAGTAGAAACAATACAATTATGGCTGGCAGAAGCCAATTCCAACTCCAACATTGTATATACGAGTTACGTAGAATGTTTGCTGAATTGCATCAGATTAGCAACTCGTGGTTCTAAGCAAACTGGGTTTAGTAGCATCCTCCGTTGGCTTCCAGATGATATTCCCGAGTTTGCTGCAGAAATTCTTGTAGAACTGCAAAATGCGATTACAGCAGTCACAAGTCAGAAATGCGCGATCAGAGGTATGCAACAAAGGATGCTCAATTTCATCAAAGAGGGTTGGTTAGGTGTCTCAACACTCTATCTCAATCTAGTCTCTGTGTTAGGTATCCCATCTCTCCACCAGAATTGCACTCCCATCCTAAACTCTACTCATACATGGACACCCAGTGATCCCCACCGCTTATGGGCTGCTGAGCAAGAATGGCAATGAATAGATGACCCAACCGTCGGATCAGCTTCCCGCAAAAAAAAAATTTGCCCAATTTGCAGGCAACTAATTGAATAACTAGGATGTCTCGATTGGTGTGATTTTCTCACTAGGACTTGTTCACCGGGAGGTAGCACTGGTATGGTTATGATGCATGAGCCACCTGTACCACAGAGACTGGGGCAATACAGCTTGTGGTGGGGAGCTAGATGCTGTCCATTCCCTACCAAAATGTTGCAGGGTTTGACACACATCATGTGAAACAAGATGGCTGTTAGGGGAAGAAGATTTTAACTTCTCTTGTTCCTTGGCATTGTTTATAGAGGGGAAAAAAAATAAAGCATATTTTTCGCTTCTTTCACTTCTCTTATCAGTGATACAGCTTTCCATGCACAAAAAGCAAGTTAATGATAAATTAAGCAAAATGAAAGAGAAAAATCCATAGTCCCATTTATTGTTCTTCTTAGATAAACTCTGAATCTTATGCTTTACTAGTGCTTATATAAAAAAAATTTAAAAATTCAGAAACTTATATAATAGTGTATCTTCTGATATTATCACATGACTGTACGATGTAAGCTTGTCAGATTTCCAAAGGGTTCCATGTCCGACCAACACATCCAAGTAACATATTTATTAGAAAATAAGCACATGACTACACAGCCTTATCTATATGCAGATTTAGATGAATTGCCACTTTAACACTCCTAGAACTCTTATAGCCGTTTGTGTGTGTGTGTGTGTGAGCTAACCAGCCTCCTAGAACTCCATGAACTGTGCAGCGGGAATTTCAGCCAACAATATGTTGAAATGGGAAGGGAGATTCACAAGCACAAGAAATATGAGCTCACCTTGTGATATTCGAGAATACCACCTGCAGCCTTCCGAACATCCACCATGAAAAGAGATGGTGCGACTTCAAAGACCTGCCAAGTAAGGCAACCAACTCTCATTAGCAAACAAAGTTTTTTTTTTGGTTTTTTTTTAAAGCAAAGCATATAACTAAACAACAGGAAAAGGAGTGTAGTTACAGGGGAAACATGCAGAAATATACCTCCAAGACGACAGCAAACTGTCCAGTCCTATTTGCTAATATTCCTTCGAGTCTCATCTGCAAAATGATTAAAACAATACTTGATTGAGGACAATTTACATTATTCAAAACCCAGGGAGCAAAGATTGTGTGGATTGAAGATTCAGATCCACCATTCATTGCCAAAGGTATACACCGTGGCAGCATTCAAAGCATGGTGTATAAAGAAATTGTATCATCAAACTAACAATGTCCAGAAAACACTCAATAATAGTGCCATTTTTGCCAAGTTTCCCTTTGGGAATACTTTTTTTTAAGACGATGAAGAGATTTTATTAAAAACAGGCCAGATCCAGAAAGAACAAAAAAAACAACAAAGCAACAAAACAGAAACGGCTGGAAGGCCTTACACCCCCCAGCTTTCCGGGAACCGAGCTACTCCCTTGGAGGCCACTGCCCAGTCTTTAACATGCCATTTTTTCTGAATGAAAGACCTCTACTTGCCCTGTTCGATTCCTAAAGCATCTATTATTCCTTTCGTTCCATATGAACCATAACCCGGCCAACAAACGCAAGATGCCAAACTTTTCGGCCCACATTTGAATGCCTTCCCTCATCCCACAAAAGGAGAAACTGGGCAATGGACTTAGGCGAGACCTCAATAGCAAAATAGTTGAGGTCAGCTGCAATATCTTGCACATGTGATTAAGCAGAAATCTCTCATATATGAAACCATTAATAACACATTGAGTGGTTCTGATAGTGTTACTTAGAAGTACCTAGGTGTATCATTTATGGAGTGAAGTACAAAGAGATGAAATAGTAGTACTCTGGAATTGTGTTATCCTGTTCAATAGTTGTCTTTCTATTTTTCACAGAATACAGTTACCTATGGAGCAGTTGCCCTCCCATAAACCACCACATTATGCAGAGAATGCTATCAACTATTAAAACATCTCAGCACAAGGGGGTGATGCTTCACAGTTTTGCAGTGCTTCTCATTGGTATTTACAGTTGCAACTGGCCTCAGCTGGGCCAGGCTAGGCTGCAACCTGTCCAGACCTGACCTGTGTTAAAGCTCATGACTGAAGGAAACTGGCTTGGCAAGACCACTATCCAAAATTTCCAAATACTCACACCAACAGTGTTAAATAAGTCAGCTTCCCAGGGATGGACCAACCTATCGGACCTTTAGGCAGATTTAAGCCACTTTTAGTGATTAAGCATGAAAACTTAGTTTTCACTCACGCCTAGCCTACCAGTGCAATTGGAGCCAAATCGATATTGGAGATCTCAAAAGAACCAGTAAAAAATTTTATGATATCTTAAACATGTTTGAAATGGTTTACTGAATTTATTGTAGGTGGAGAAGCCAAATCTGCCACAAGAATTTGAGCAATGCATGGCCCCACTTTGTTCTTTCACAGGCAACGAATCTTATCAAACAAATGATGAAGATATATTGCAGGTTTATTTTAATTGTATATAAGTTTCAGTGGCATTGCAGCTAAGTTAGGCACAGTACAGGATGAAAGGCAACGGATAGAACAGATGGATGCTTTTGGTTTCCTTTTGTGTGTTTGTATGTATCACTTTCTCCTTCATATAAATTACCTCTACAAGTTTTTCTCACTATAGTGCAACCAAAACCTTCTAGGATATGGCAAAAACCTTTGTGAAAATGGCCAGCAATGTACCATACAATTTCCAGAACCACTGACCAATATATCTAACATAGATAGCGGCCTCTCATGCCACAG
Source organism: Magnolia sinica (assembly GCF_029962835.1). NCBI lineage: Eukaryota > Viridiplantae > Streptophyta > Magnoliopsida > Magnoliales > Magnoliaceae > Magnolia > Magnolia sinica. Next base: position 122,022,535 of record NC_080573.1, read on the forward strand.
AAATTCAAAACCATTACTATCTAATAACCCTCTATTCACTAAGGCCTTCCAGTTCTATCGCATTGTCCTCCCAATTTAAACTTCCCTAGCCAAAAGAACTGAGTGCAAATCACAGAAAATTAAGTGAAAAAAAATGCAAATTCATGTAATTCTTTTTTTTGAAAATACTCAATTTTCAGCATCTGATCTCTACCAAAAGGACAACAAAATTAGCATATGTTCCTTTCGAAGCAGAGATAAGAGCCTGTGACACCAGCAACAACACACCAATGAATAGACGACGTACAAAACCCTAGTTCACTTACAACCACAGAATGCTTCATACTGGTCTAGCTTGTCTCAACAAAATTCCTTCACCACCCAATGTATCCAGAAAGCTTATTTGAATGGAAAATCATGTGAGGTGCTTCATCTTGGAGCACAAAATTCAGGGAGCACAAATTGCTGTGAAAAGCCTAATAACTGCTGAAATCTATCATTAAAGGATTACCTTGTAGTTACGAGAATGGACCTTGAGACCCATGGATTCTGCAACGGCTTCAATAGTTGATGCAATGACTTTAGCAGGTTTTCGTGAGACAAAGCGAGTTTGCCGTTTTACATAATCCTGCAATGGAAAAAATGTTGTATTGCTGCCAGTCCCTTTTCCCAACCAAAAAAAAAAAAAAGGATCATAAAGAATGGCTAGATGTGAGTAGCACAGGAAAAGGAGCAGAAACCTACCTTCTTATATGACAAATATTAGCAGGAAACATGGAGCCAACACAAATAATCATGTAGCCAAAAAAGATCTAAGTTGCAACACCAACCAGCAATGCAAGGCCTTACAAGTCAAAACATCAAATATAAGCTTTAAGCTATTTGATGAGGTCAAAATGAATGCAAACAAATGGATCTTAATTGCAACAACCTTCTACCCAGGTGCCGCTCCTGCTTCAAATAGCGGTTCAAACTCACGATTCCAATCATGCTTCTTAGCTATTTACACTTGTTAACACGTCGAAACAGACACTTCCCTGCTCCCATACGTGAATCCACTGTCACTTCCCATCATGCTTCATGCAACTATAAAATGGGTTATGGTCCCAAAGAGCATGGCGGGATTTCCTTAAGAGATCTAAGGCTTCACTTCCTCCATCATGCATGTTGCTAAGCATATATATGGTATAATATCCTTATCAGGCAAATGAGATATGCACGTTGCATATTGACAATGAACAAGATATTAAATTATATAACACTAACAAGAAAATAAACTAATACAAGGAAACAATCCCCATGAGACATAACAGGAAGAATTCTAACCAGTCTTCTGACTTACCCAAAGAGAATGCTCTGAGTTCATAAAATCAATGAGAAAAACACAACCTGAGGACAACCCCTCCACCCTCCACTAGCCCCAAAGAATTCCCAGTGGTTAGAGCAACAAAACAGTAAATTATGCTTATTCCAACTAAACTCCATAAATCATACTTGTTACCTTTTTAGCCCTAGACTAGGTCAACCATCACTTAGTACATGCAAGATGTAAGAAGGCAGCACAGTACCTCTATATGAGCAATTTTCATGTAAAAGGGCTTATATTGCCATGTTGACTTACTTTTGGAAATATTGTTCTCATCATGAAAACTGAGCACAAAGAAAACATAACAGAAGGCATAAACCTGAAATTGTTGAAAGACAAGCTTGTAAATAGACTGGTTGAAATCATTGATCCACTTGCATTCTTTGGTTAAACATGAGTGATTGAAGAGAAGAAAAATCAAACCAGGTTTTCCATTAACAAAACCCATCCCTGTTTCTTCTCTTGCACCAGATGAGCTAGCACTGGGTGTTCCAGGAAATGTGGCATGAGTGCCAAGTGTCAAAGAGTCCAACATTGCAAACTCCAAAAATCCAGGCACAACAACACTTCCGTACACAAATAAATTATATTTTATATCAATGAATAAAATAGAAAAATAAAATAAAAAGATACGGGCGATCAAATGACTATCCCAAGTGGGGTGTGTGTACTAACCTGCTAACCCAAAAAAAAAAAAAAAAAAAGACTATACCAAACGATCGATAAGTAACAAAGCACTAAAGCAGTGCATCTTCAATAATCACATGTACTCACAAACTTTACTTCGTTTTTCCACATCTCATTCATTTTGTACACCATGCTGCATGGGTCTATGATTGAAGAACTGGGCATCAGAGAGCTACAATACCTGTTGCCTGTCAAACAATGCTGAAAGATTCAACCCTTGGGACAAGGTAATCATCTCAAAAGCATTCATTGCCAAAGGACCCCTTTCTTTATCTGCCACCTGCTCCTGTACGTATTGATCCTGCCAAATAGCACTTAGGGTGAACAATAGAGAACGCGATCTACATAAAAGCAATGTCATCGAATAGTTATATTGGTTTCTTCATTGTGAAATAATTATCAAATTGGCCAAAAGGCGTGCATTCATGATCTCACACTAAAGTTTCTATAAATTTCAGCCAACATCCACACCAGGAAATTAAGAACATAAATCCATTAGCCCAAACAAGATTGCCCAAAGAGGAACATCTTGCCCATTTTCAGTAATGAGCTCTAGCCGAGCAATAATGAGACTGAAACTGAAAACTGAAGTAGGAGGTATAATTAACATGGGGTTCTGAAATCAGACCACAGAGTGAAGAAGCACGTTAAAGCATAGACACCAAACCTCAATGTCATTGAAAACAGCATGCACATCATCCAAATTGACTTCTTGTTCTTCACCATGTCTAACAGCCACATAGTGTTTCCTGAACCATGCATCAATTTTGATTCCTTCAATCTGGATACGCTGCAAGAACGAGGAAACAAATCATAAAAAATAGGGAAAATAAAGGGATCAAAAACCAATCTTTAGACAGTAAGGCTTCGCTTTCTAGAAATAGATGATCCAACAGGAAGGTTCATCAAATTACCCAACCAATCTTTCAATAATGAGTTATGACTTCCCATCCTCGTGCTCCAATAGTACCATTTGTTTACTGAGCACCTCCAAATAGTGGTGGCAATTGCTTATATTAGGATAGTCAGTCTCAGTAGCAATAGTTGTCAAGTATCGAACTATCACCTAACTCTATCCATATTGCACATAACTTTTAAGAATACGACACATTGCTCCATTCTTGATCTTTTCAACTAGTTTATTAACCCCGAATACATAACCTACACTATAAGTACTCAAGAGCAGGCATATGTTTGTTGATAGAAGAACCAATAACTAGTCATATTCCTCATACTCACAGTTTTGGGATTTGGATCAAGTATTCTATGGAGCAATGAGTTTGCCCCAGGAGAGAACCAAGGTGGACAAGAAAATTCTGCCACATTAATCTGCATAGGACCAGGAATCGCATGTATCAGTTAGAGAATAACCCATAACAAAACAACTCATCAGATGCATGATGTTTCATGGTATTCTACTTATAGCCTGGTCAGGTCACATGGTACGTGTGCTTGCGTGCATGCATACGCAGTTTATGTTGCATACGATCTTCCATCAAGCGCCAGACTTGAAGATAATACAAACATCCATACAGAAACCCTGGAGGAATTCTGATTTCCAGAGTTACAACCATTCAAGACAGAAAAATTAACCATTAATATTAAGTCGACCTGTAAATAAGCCATAAATCATATTTTGAAAACTTCAAAGAAATCAACCATAAATCATATTTTGAAAACTCCAGCATCTCTCCTCATCAAAATAAGCCAGAAAGCATATTTCATATTAAAATGTCAGGTTTTAACATCGGGGGAACGGTTCTTCTATAACTATTACATTGGTAAAAGATGGAAAAAAAAAAAAACACAGCCCATCGCAGAAATTGCCTGACAATGAACTTGGAAGTGGAAATTGATGTATTAATAATGATGCTTCAGTGCATGTGTGAAAATGATGGAGCATGTTAGTCTCTCATCAATCCATTTTCTCAAAGGAAATTAGGAAACTTACCTTTCTGTACAAGTTTGGAAGATCAATCTCATCAAATGGAAGGTATCCAGCCATTAAAATAAAGAGGATGACACCGCACGACCATACATCTGCTGCAGAGCCATCATACCCCTCATGGCTAAATACCTAAAAGACCAAAAGTGATGCAAGACATGAAAATTAAATATGATATGCGAGATTTCAAGCTTAAGATCACGTTAGTTCAGAAACAATTACACAAATTCCATATCCCACATGAAAGTCCAAACATTCAATTAAGGGGAATCTATGCGGGTCCAGGCCTACATATGATAGGGCTGGATCAATAAAAATTATGAACCAAACAATACTCAAAGATAAGAAATAATCATCCACGCATACATAGTAATCAGTCCCTAATCTAAGGGATTCAGAAATTCCAATTCGGGGAACCCTAGGATAAGAAAATTGGCAAATAACTTAAGGAAAACGTAATCTAGGGCTAGGATTCATGAAAAATAGCTATGAGAGGATAAAAGAGGATAAAAACCTGAGCCAAAAGACGATCCCGTGTGTGGACAGCAACAATGGCCAGACGGACGTGCATGTGATCCCGACCGCACGTGTGTGGGGCCTACTATTCAGAAAAAGGCCACCTTGGCCCTTGTTGGCTAGGGATGGTCTCCAAAACCCCCAAATCTCAGCTCGATCCGATGTACAATTTGTGCGTGGTGCTCCGTCAAAGTTTTAGCTTGCCTGTGGGCCGAAATCTGGAAACCTGCTATAATGAAGAAATTTGATGCAACAAAAGGACGAATTCGAAGTACAGATGGTGAGGGAAGATTGAAAAAAAAAAGATGATGGAGGATGGGGGTGAATTGGGATCGATGTGGCTTCGCACCACGGTAGTTAGCCCTTCGAAAAGGGAGGGCTTCGCACCCACTTTTGAATTCTTCCACAACTCACGAAGAGAGCAGAAAAATAAAGCAAGAATTTTTTTATTAACTTCAATGAATCAAAAGAACTATAAGAGGTGCCAATTTATAAGGAAAATCCTATCCCCCAAAACTCGCACCATGTGCGCAATCTATTACTTGGCGATGAAGTAAACTAAAATAAAAACCAAACAGAGAAATCTAAAGCGTTCACAATGTTCTAAATAATAACAATAAGTAAAACCTAAAATATGAAATCAATCCGACGAGTGGGCCACGATCATGAGATCCCATGATGGGCTTTTCTTGATTATCGGGCCTAATCTTTTGAACCAAACTTCGTCTTCTAGGTAGGAGGCCCTCCCTGAACGTCGTCATCGAGACAAATCGATGGTGGGGCCCTCCTACTCCGTGCGTAGGTGAGGCGGCGTGCATGTGCGTATGCGCGAGATGTCCCCATCAATTCTCATTAGCTGCGAAGATTTCGCCACTGACGAAATAAAACTCCTGAACCACTCCAGGACGTCAAGATCAAGTCTTTGAAGCTCCTCCGCAGTGAGCCACATGCTGTCTGAAGCTAGGCGTGACTTCCACTTGACCAGGTACTTTTGAAACTTGCCGTCCGACGTTAAAACGATCTGATGGTCCAAGATATCCTCCATTTCCTCTCTGAGTGTGTGAAGGTTAGGTATAGGACGGAGTGACTGAGAAGAAATGTCAGGAAGAATAGGTATGGGAGATAGAGGCTGAGAAAATGGGTTGAGACGGGTAGGTATAGGAGGTAGAGGCTGAAAAAACGGGTCAGGACGGCTAGGTATGGGACGTAGAGGCTGGAAAAATAGGTCGGGAAGGGTAGGTATAGGACGTAGAAGCTGAGAAGATGGGTCAGGACAGGTAGGCATGGGAGGTAGAGGCTGGGAAAATGGGTCGGGACGGATAGGTATGAGAGGTAGAGGTTGGAAAAATGGGTCGGGAGGGGTAGATATGGGACGTAGTAACTGGGATGATGGGTCGGGACGGATAGGTATGGGAGGTAGAGGCTGGAAAAACGGGTCGGGAGGGGGCCATAGATCAATGAAAAGGTCTGATGAATCAGGATAGTTAGGCGAAAGGCTACATAATGCATCAATGGCACCTTGAAATGTAACTAGATCCTCCACATTGAATGTGGAACTAATTCCCATGGAGGGTGGAAGATTTTCCACATGCATTAAGACCATTTCGTTTTATAATTTTGACGGGTCCAGCACTACGCGCGTGTAACTTACGAACGGCCCCCGGAGGATACCGCTCAGGCCTGATGCGGACCATCACAGAGTCCCTTACATTGAATTCTTTAAAACATTTATGCTGGTCTGCAAAAAATTTGTAATGTTCATTACTTGTAGTGATCTTCTGCCTGATTTCTTGATGTCATGAATGAATGTGATGCACAAAAGACTCTGCAGGCTCTGACGGCCTATGGGACAGTGACATAGGGACAACATCAATAGGTTTCTCAGGTTTATAACCAGTAACGACTTCATAAGGACTGAGACCTGTGGACCTATCAACGGAACTATTAAACGCAAACTCGACTGTAGGTATTACGGTGTCCCATGTTCTGGTGTGCTCTATATCCCTCCTAGGGGGAGACTCATCCGGTAGATCATCAGGAAAGACATCACGAAACTCATCTACTACTGGAATGGCCTCAGTGGGTAACTCTATACTAGCCTCTGGAGCACTCTCTCTAGCCACAAGGCCGTACGTGTTATGCCACTCAAAATGGTGGTCTTAATGCCCCTATTGGGGTGGGTGCACGGGTGCATGCCCATGACTGATTCCTTGGCCACCTCCATTCATTGGTCTATCCTCCTGGCCACCTGCCTGAGATTGGACATCTACCCCAATGCTGGGATTTGTCATGGCGGAGGCCTTTAGTTAGGTAATGCGCGCATCAAATTGATCAAAGCGTTGGTGTATATATTATTCATAGTACTTACCCAAATACTCGATTTGCTGGGACAACTTGTTCATTGACTCTAGCAATTGCTCCATGTTTAGTGTAGGGTGCAAGCCAAAACCATGACCCGTACGTGTGGCCATACACTGGCTAACTCAACCTAAAGACTTTCTATGACGACTATATACGTCTAAAAACTAAATGACCCTACGAGACTCTATATGAAGGAGACTACACACCGTTACGAAAATTCAGCTATATATATCAGGGACTACGGTTTTCTAACAGCTATATATGATGGACTGGATGCATGAATGACTCAAACAAACTAAACCCTGAATATGTGGTGAGTTCCCCTACAAGAACCCTAGGCTTTGATACCAAATTTGATGCATGGCATGAAAATTAAATATGATATGCGAGATTTCAGGCTTAAGATCACTTTAGTTCAAAAACAATTACACAAATTCCATATCCCACATGAAAGTGCAAACATTCAATTAAGGGAAATCTATGCGGGTCCAGGCCACCTTAGCCCTGGTCGGCCAGGGATGGTCTCCAAAACCCCCAAATCTCAGCTCGATCCGATGTACGGTTTGTGCGTGGTGCTCCGCCGAAGTTTCAGCTCACCTGCGGGCCGAAATCTGGAAACCTTCTGTAATAAAGAAATCTGATGCAACAAAAGGACGAATTCGAAGTACGGATGGTGGGGGAAGATGGAAAAAAAAATGATGGAAGATGGGGGTGAATCAGGATCGATGTGGCTTCGCACCACGGTAGTTAGCCCTTCGAAAAGGGAGGGCTTCGCACCCACTTTTGAATTCTTCCACAACTCACGAAGAGAGCAAAAAATAAAGCAGGAATTTATTTATTAACTTCAATGAATCAAAAGAACTACAAGGGGTGTTATTTATAGGGAAAATCCTATACCCCAAAACTCGCACCATATGCGCAACCTATTACTTGACGATGAAGTAAACTAAAATAAAAATCAAACAGAGAAATCTAAAGCGTTCACAATGTTTTAAATAATAACAATAAGCAAAACCTAAAATATGAAATCAATCCGACGAGTGGGCCACGATCATGAGATCCCATGATGGGCTTTTCTTGATTATATTATCGGGCTCAATCTTTTGAACCAAACTTCTTCTTCTAGGTAGGAGGCCCTCCCTGGACGTCGTCATCGAGACAGATCAATGGCGGGGCCCTCCTACTCCGTGCGTACGTGCATAGGTGAGGCGGCGTGCGTGCGCGTATGCACGAGATGTCCCCATCAAAAAGTTTAGTTCAAGAACAGATATGATAAAATAAGCAATACCATGCGATTATATCATAGTAAGTAATAGCAACCATTAAACAATGATAGGGTGAATTTTATATTCATGGAGCACAGGAAAATAAAGCACATACATTGTCAATTTACTACCTTAGCCAAGAAAAAGGAATATGTTTACACGCTATACAACAAGGTCACTCCATTTTCTAAAGATTTTCTAAAGATCCGTGCAAGACATGGAAGGCACATTTGACACAGGAATTAGGAAAATCCCTTAATATCTTACATTTTAGTAGTATTTGAATACTAATAGGTATACCTCTAATGCATTTCTACTTATATAGATACATTTTTCAATATCTTATGTATTTACAAATATACAATAATGCATCCATAATTTCATTGCATATTTGGACAAACATGTTGATGTATCAAGATTTCCAGAATCCCCTTGTCTGACACCTCATTTTGGTGTCCAAAACCAACAAGGGTGTTCATGAACACGTATGTCCAAGCTACTTACTATACCCTATTAGAGAGGGAACTGACAATAGAGAAGCTAAAGATGGGACAAGTTTCCTTCCTTAATGAGTACACTATAGAGCATCAGTGAATTTAATTACATACAAAGTGATGTAGGACCAACGCATGAACTCCAATAATGTGAGAGATCAATCAGAAAATTTAAATTAATTCATGAAAACTATAAATCTTGCTACCATCATCACAAATATCAAGATTCTAAAAGAAAATCATGCATAGTTTAAGCCTAGGTTGTCAAGCATCATCCTACAAAACCATTAAACATAAGAAACTAGGATCTAATGGATGTAGAAACATCGAAATAGTATAGGGTTAGGCCTATTTTAAAGGGGAATGTCTAATACTACCTAGGGTTTACTAGATTTGGGTGTGGGTGAAACCAAGGTAAGGAAAGTTTGGGGAAAAAGATGAAATTAAGGTTAAAGTGGGGAATTGAATAAAGGGATTAAAGGATTTAGGTATTACAAGATGAGAATTAAGGTTTTGGATATAGGGAAGTTAGGGATTTTAGGTTAATTGAAGGATTTGAAGATCTAGGATTTGAAAATTTTGGAAAATTGCGAGATTTGGGATTTTAGGATTAGGGTCTGGGTTTTGGACAAGGGAAGATAGGCTTTTGGAGGAATGCTTCAAAGAGTCAAGGGGGACTAGAGGAGTGGCCATACGGACCAACCTGTGGGCTCGCACATGTGGTCATACGATCACACGTGTGGGGTTTGATCGGCTAGGGTTTGGTCTATAACTTTAGGGTTTTGAGGAAAAATATGAAGAAGAATAAAAAATGTGTTAGAAGAGCTTTTGGATAAAGAACTAAAGAGATTTCAACAAAATACCTTGCACGAAAAAAAAAAAAATCAAAGATGGATAACTGGAAGCCTCGCACTCTCATGATTGAAGATAGGCATCGCACCGATCTTCGTTCCAAATCAGATGGAACAAGTCTTCACATCGCATGAATAAGAAGAAACAAAGGAACTTTGTTTTTTTTAAGAGAAAATCCACCATGGAGAGGCCCCCCCCCCCCCCCCCCCCCCCCCTTTCATATAGCCTCAAGAACTTTCAAAATTACAAAATAGGCCCTGTTTATTGACTTTTGACCAAAATAACCCCAGTCCAATGAAAAATCAAATAAAACCACTTATAAGGTGCTAAAAGCATAAATCAATCATAAACTAAATCCTAAAACATAAATGTCCTATGATGACAAGAGCGGTCCATGATCAACGGCCCGACCATGTAATCCATGCAATCCGACGGCCCCATCGTCACGTCCCACGAATCCAACGGTCCAAATCGCTCCCTAAAGCAACCCATGTGCATCTTCCCAATGTGGGGTATTCCAGATGCTCGCACATGCACATCAGATCTTCAACATGGATACTCGCCACGCCATAGAGAAATCAGGGTGGCCCACTCCTCTAATACATACATAAAGGTGTACGTGATGTGATGTCCTCATCACAAATTCACCCCATTCATATTCCAAGTGTAATACGCATTATGCAATATATATATATATATATATATAGTAAGTGCTTCATATCCTTTTATCTGGAATACTAGTTAACACCCTTAAAAAAAGGAAATGAAATTGAGAACGGCCCAAGAGAGATAAGCAAAGAATCCAATGAAGATGTTACAACATCGAAATATTTTAGTTTCAAGGGAAACGAAGAAATGAATATGATTTTTATCAATGACCTCAGTAGTTAGGATCCTTCACATCAATGACCTAGGTCTCATATATGTCAATTGTACACATGATCATTATGGTATTTAGGTATATGCATTCAGAGGCAGTTTCCTTTTTATGCATGTGGTTGACTCCAGATATGTATGCATGCATGCCACATGTACAGTGGATTAGTCACCAACTCTCACTGTTGTCGCGCCTCTTATCAATTGATTTCAAGTCTTGACGTTTCATATGTGCAATTACGGAAAGATCTGAAGATCTGAAGTCAGCACCATGCTCATCAGAGAGAAATTTGGATCTGTTCAGCATGTGAACACCGACAAAAGTACCACACCATGTCTCAGCTAACAAGCACCAATATACAGGTAATTGAAAAACTCAAAGGTGCCACTGTCAAGCATGAGAAGTATTTCATTATCTGGAGATGAAGCTGCTAGTGACCAAATCAAATGTATTTTGCATCAGGAGGACAATATTTAAATAGTGTGTACCTCAGGAGCCACGTAATTTGGGGTTCCGCATGTCGTATGGAGAAGCTCAACCCCCTACAAATGGATTAATAACAAGCAACAAAAGGAGATGCATAGTCAATAACAAATCTGAATAGGAGCTGCTTCATGCAACACAGGAATGATACCTACTTTCTGGAGCAATGCACTAAGGCCAAAATCTGAGATTTTCAAGTTTCCTTGTGAATCAAGAAGTAGATTTTCAGGCTACACATAAAATGCAATTATAAGGGGCTAAGACAGCAACATAACATGGTAAATACAAGGAGTCTCATGCGTCGAGAACCAAAGAGTAGCATGCATACCTTCAAATCTCTGTGGTAAACACCCTTACTGTGGCAATAATCAACTGCATCAATAAGCTGTTGAAAGTATCGACGAGATTCATCCTCAGCAAGCCTTCCATGGTGAACCTGCATTGCAAACGATAAGCAGAGGAAGAATACTGAACATACGGACATTCCAAAGGAATAGTGGAATCTGAACCAAATATAATTTAGGAAAGTATAAAATTCTGGCATCAGGATCCCAAAACACTAGAAAAGAAAACCTATAAAAAGTGAGTCACCACAATCCACAGCCCCAGGTTGTCACATTACTGTAAGGGTAGTGATTGGCACTATGGGCAGGAATGTGGCAATAGATCTAACTCAACATCTACAACAAAAGATCTCCAATTGAGCCGATATGACAGATACAAGATTACCAGCCCCCAAGTTTTGGTAAAAAGTGTATTTCAGAAGGCTTACTATTTCATCAAATAGTTCTCCTCCTGTGATGAATTCTAAAATGATATATATCTTTGTCTGACTAGCCAATACCTAAAAAAAAAAAAAAAATCCAACCAACCAGTCAGCAATGGTAGCAAATAGAAATTAAATAAGAGAATGAGTCAAGCCTAATTCAAAGTAAATCAATAAAATTAATTTGTGACAAATCTGATTGAGGACATTAGATTCACAACTAGAAAATAAGTTAATATACTGCACACATTGATCATACCTCATGCAACCTGACTATATTTGGATGCCTGACAATCTTCATTATAGATATTTCTCTCTTAATCTGAAAAGCCAACTCACGACATGCAAATATTAGCCAAATGAATTGCACAGATAAAATGAAGCATGCAGGAAGTTTAAACAACATACTCTTGACCACATAGCTTCCAAAAAGTATTGGAGGTGACTTGAGATGTTAGGAAATGCTTGAATATGACTCAATATGCATGCACACTTCTTTTTATCTTGTTCCTAGAGAACTAATTTCATAGTGGATGTCCTTACAAAGGAGGGAGTCTACAAGCTGTCTATTGTAATAAAATAATAGTTATCCATTGGCTTAATGGATATCTGGTTCTTCTTTTCAACTTTGTTTAGAATAAAATTTTCTGTTGCTGATAAAGAAAGACTCAATATCTATGGAAATATATTTCCCTTCATAATTTGAGTCATTCTGCCATCTCCATAGTCAAATACAGAGAAGTATCTTTAAACAGGTTACAATGCATGTGCATTGACCTTGTTGAGAGATAATACCAACGCTTAGTGGAAAATATAAATTTCCTCCATATCTAAATTGTTTGTAGGCAACCAACACAAAATGTCGTGCATGCACAATTGATGGTACATTTAGACAATTAGGAAATGAAAAACTACAAAGAAATAAGTTTGGTTGAGAAAACATTATAGACATTTCTCTCTTAATATGGAAATCCAATAGCATCACCACTAATGCATCATAATTCTTCAGGATCCTCAACCTAATAGGCGTATAACCCCAGCTTTTACTTCTAGACTGTTGGCCTAATGCGGCACCCTGTAGATGGACCATGCTCCGAGAATCTCCCATATTGGGTGATCATATCCAGTACCCACTAATCCTCAGCATTTTGCTCAGCAGAATGTAGACCTTTGGTGCATTTCTCTTCTTGGCCATCTGTTTTCAGTTCAGAAATTGAAAGGTTAGAATTCTCCTGTAGAGGAAATTTTCAAGGCATGGTCCATCCATGGTGGCAATACAAACCGATGGTCTAGATCTCTAGACCATGAGCCCCACTTATTCAAACTGAAAAGTGAAGTTTATCATGCATATCCTCTGTTGTTGAGGATCATTTGAGTCCTCTCTTCTTCTATAGAGTGGGGAGGGAGAGTTATGTTTTTGCAGAAGGAAAAGAGAATCCTCCCATGCATAAGTTTAGTTTGGCATTGGAGAGAGTAGAAAGTGAAGAGAACATATAAAGGATCACCATTTCTTTTTTTACCTGAACGTCTTAATAGGCCTATTACCTAGTCCATGTGCATGCACAAGCCTTCGCTTGGGGCACTGGTGGAGAAATCAATGACCCTCACACATCTACATATGTGCATCCCGCGCCTTCACTCACACGCAATGAGGATGCAAATTTGTCGTCATGTGGCTTAGGCCTACACATATAATGCTTGGTTTTGCACCCCAAATATATATATATATATATATATATATATATATATATATATATATATATACAAAAAAATTATAGAAACACATGCAACATATTTGTTACTGAAGCCTTATTTCTTGGAACCGTTACTAAATGTGGGCCAAATCTGCAGGCCTGTCATGAGTCATGACACATGCCCATCTTGCATAAGTTGCATGTAAAATAGACCATTATATTGTTTCTATAAGAGGGCCTTTTTGTAAAGGCAAAACATATTGAAGAAAATAAAGAACAATTTCTTCTCAATCTCTTACGATTTTCCCAAGTTCCTTATCCGGGCATACAAAGGAAGTGTTTATTGGTGTGGGTGTGGGTGGGTGTATTAAGGGCTTCATGGAAGTATAGGAAAGGAAGTAGTGTTTCTTAGGAAACAAGCTATTCCATAATGGTAACGGTGGCCGTGACAACCACCACCATCACCGTTACAATATGGGCTATTGTAACAGCCGTTACGGTCCCTGTATAACGGCGGTTACAAGACCGTTATGAGGCCATTATGGCTCATTTTTTCTGTAACCGCCATTACGGTCACTTCTAGGAAATTGTGGGAAAGGAAATCAAGTTTCCTTGTTTGTTTTTCAACAAGATTTTCTTAGAAATTTAAAATCTATTTGTCAAATTTATTGTTTGGTAAAAGAAAAGATTTCTAAGAACAAATTCGTGGTAGTCGCTAGCATGTGCCAGATTAGCACATGTGGTATACAGGGCATACAAGGGCGCTTGAAGCTGAATTGTTGCACACGTGGTATCGATGGCACCTATGGCACAAGACACGCATTGGCACATTTGACACTTGGGTACTTAAAGCTTGATGGCAGCGCTCATGCACAATGGCAACATTGGCACACATGGTATCTTTCGAATGATTGAAGACGGACAATAGCACACGTGACACATCGGCATAGGTGGAGTGCTTTGCACATGTGGGGTGCAAGAGAAGATGAATAACGGTACATCTGGCACGTTAGCACAAGTGGGGCGCAAGAGCAAATAGATGATGTCACGCGTGGCACATTAGCACATGTGGGACGCTTTACACATGGAGTGCAAGAAAAGATGGATAGTGACATGTGGAACATTAGCATGTGGGACGCTTCACACGTGGGGTGCAAGAGAAGATGGATGGTGACATGTGGCACATTGGCACATGTGGGGCATAACTAAAGATGGACAAAGGCCCACTTGGCACATTGACACACACAGCGCATGTGAGGCAATTGAAGATGGATGGTGGCACATTTGGGCTTAACCCTTGAGAAACTCATTTTCTTTCCACTGTGGGAAAATGCATTTGTTAGGGTTGGAGGTGGGAAAATAAATTTGTTTATTTTCCAACAAATATAGAAAGCGAGAAATGGTGTTTCCCACAAATTCCCACATAGAAAGGCTTGAAAAACAATGGAAAGTGAGTTTCATGGGAAACAATGTTGCCTTTCCATGAATCCAAATAAATTGGGGGTAAAGGGAATGCAAGGGAAAGCAAAATTGTGACATAAACGGATGGTATACTAACATCAGCACTAGGGAAGCAAACCCTTTGCACTAATTTGTTTTGCAAAAGAAAAGTCCTAGAAAATGCTTTTCCTCTACATTTGAAAGTGTTTGGATTAAAATCCCACCAAGGGAAACCTCTTTTCCCCTCCAATTTTGCTATTTAAAATGTCACATCAGAGGCAAACTCTTTTCCCTCCATTTGACAAAAAAAAAAAAGGTTATACTCCCTCATGGAGAAGGGGAATGCAAAGGCAACTAGTTTGCCGCGGCATCCTCCAATTCCCATTCAAGTGCAAACGTCTTGTCGACTAATTGACTGCTTCCCCTCGTTTACCCTCAATCCAAATAAGCCCCAAGTGATTTTGTGGTTAATGCATGCCTCAGACAAGCGTACAAAGTATAAAGAGTTAGTACGTATTTTGTTTGTATGGGTTTTTGGGTGTGTGAGCATGTGCACAATGCTCAGTTATCTTGAGGAGTATGTAGTTGTGCTATAACATTATAATAAAAGTGTGTTTGGGCGTTTTTGGACCAAAAACACACAAGAAACCTTTCTTCAATATCACCCACCCCCCCCCCCCAATCTCTTCTCTCCTAAGAACATCCAACCTCAACTCATAGTACATTGGGCTATCATATCCTAGTAGACGGCATGTTAGGAACCAACTACACTGGAGGATTCATTACGGAGTATGAACCATCTTAAAGAGAGCAACCCAGTGCATGCATCAACCTAGCTAGAAATCTAATCTAGTTCATTGGCTGACTATCAATATCGGATGCAATCTATTGGATTCAACAACTTTAGGTGTAGAGTTAACTTACATTTTTATTTATTATTATTTGAATTTTCCAAATCACAAAACTAATGATGCAACTTTTCTTCTCCTATACATGTACATGTCTTCCTCACGTATGATAATTCTTGTCTTCTTCTGAAGGCGTGCAGCTTCCTTCCTCCAGTACATGCATGTTCCCTGCCTAAGTACTGTTTGATATTAATGGATCTTACTATTCCCTGAACCGATTTCAAATCTCATGAACCATACAATTTGAGCAAAAATACTTTCAAAACTCCTTCCACAGCACATACACAGATTTACATACAACCATGTGTGGGACATCCAAGTTGTGTTTCAAGTGAGAGTTGGGTCCAACTGTATTGATAATTTGGCCAAAAATTTGGGTTGGCACATTTGTAGGACATCTGATCCATGTATTAGGTGGACCTACCATGTAGATCATTTGACCAAAGCTCAGGCCCTTCAACTATCGATAGGCTGCAACTTGAGCCAAGCTCGACCGAAAGCCGAGAAGCTGAACCTGATTTTAACTCAGGATGGGTCCGGTTGGGTTAGGTTCATGTTGGTTTCAGGTTGGACTATTGTAATCCAATTTAGATTTAGGTCAGGTTTGGGTTGACTTATAACCCAAGCTGACCATACCCGAATATGCATGCTCAACCAAACCAAACTTGATCCAACTCTAATAAGTGGTAGGTAGGCCACAAGTATGCAAATAATGGAGCCATAGAAAATTAGCTTCTTCTTTTTTCGGTTTTGTTAATATCCATTTGTTTCTAACATGTGTAGGAATCATCAATCAAAAAGAAGAAGAAGAGGAAGAAGAAGCACAAAACTCTTCCCCCATCCCTCTTAACTGATCCTCAGGCCAATTTACAAAGGCCTTAGAAGACCTAGGCCTATTACCCAGTGCTTTGCTCAATAATTGGTTTTGTATTTTCCACTTGACTGCTTTTTAATAAAATGTATTGTTACCCCTCAAAAAATGGCTTCTTACATGTGTGGTGCATCTATCTAAGTTTTTGGCCAAAGTATCAACTCATTGGGTCCCAGCTGATACAGGAATTGGATATCCAACACACCTGCCAGGTTGGCATGTGTTGCTGCATGTAGATGTGCATGTCTAGCTAGTAAACAACTAAATTCCAAACTCTGAGCGGAACTAAATTACATCTCATTAACAGCACAACACAAATTTACTCAAAATTTAAGGAACTAGAGTCTTAATGCAAAACCAATGCTAGTCTCCGCACACCAAAACAGGCACTCAGATGAAAACAATGATCATTAAAATGCCACAGCAACAAGCCAAAAAGAAGGCGAAATATCACAATGACTATACCAAGGTTCGAACTTCAAAGTATCATCTAAAATGTTGTATCACCATTAGGGGTGACAATGGACCAGCCTAGGGCCAGGCCAGGCCAGCCAGCCAGTGTTGATCCTAGCCCAGCGCTAGTCCTCTAAGCCCCATCCATGGCCCTAATCAGGCCAAAATGGCCCTGGCCCTGACCCGTCCTACAAGGCCATCCCTATAAGGAAAAGACCGAAATGATCAGAGGTTTGGGTGATTCATCCATAAATGGATTGGATCGTTGAAACATGACCCCAAATCCGACATGTATCTTTTAAACTACAAATATACGTTGGATGGAAACCACTAGCAAGTGTCTTCAAACCATCCATTCTTCATGTATAATGGTGGCCCACTTGATGATTGGGCCAGGCCAATGGGCAAGGCTGAGCCATACATCATGGAAAATTGTCAACCCTGATGCCTGTTTGAATTCATCATAAAACATACCTGATATGATACAATACCTTCAAATGCTATTACAGCATGGACCTTACTATAACATTCAATTCCATTAAAAACATTTCAAATGGAATGTATGAACAGATACTGTCCATTTGTATTGGAGTGCACCAAAGATACAGACAATAGTTTTCGATACAAAGCTATACTTGAATTCAAAATACCAGATGAATTTTCCATGATACATTCCCGACACAACAGGATACCTTCCGATATTTCGAACCTCGGTCCAAAGTACCCATAAAAAGAACAATTCAAACAGGAAACAGAACACGAAACTCAACACATCGAGAAAATGAAACGACTAGAGAGAGAGAGAGAGAGAGAGAGAGTACCTGGTCTACCATCTTGTGCTCGAGTATGGTGCTTTTGGCAAGAACTTTCATCGCAACGGTCTCTCCAGACTCCGTATTCTGTGCATACTTAACCTTCGCGAATGTCCCCTCCCCGATAGTTCTTCCAACATCATACTTCCCTACCTTTCTGATCACCATTTCTCACTATCTCTTCTCCACCATTACTTCCACTGCAAAATTTCGAAATTTGAAAACAAAAACGGGGCTAAAAATGGAATTCTTTGCAGAAATTTGAGAATTTCACCTGAAATTTTGGGGAAAACCCGAAACCCTAGATTGAAAGCAATTGAGATGTGAAATTTGAATGAAAATGATGGAGAACTCTGAAGATTGAGATGGGAATGGAGAGATTATTTTGGTGGGATTCGTACTGGAAAATCTGAAGATTGGATAGGAATGGCGCAGATGGGATTTAAGTGATTCGACGAGGGAGGAATCAGATCGAGAATGGCGAGAATGCGATTTTCTTTTCGCGATTTTCTACTTTCCTGTTCTGAACTTACGTGGTTCATGGACGCAGAGCTCGTCGGCTTTTGCGCCGTTTAACCGCTACATTTCACTTCTTTGTTCTGTGAATCGCGCCGGATGGAGTAGATTGTACTTCTCGGGACACTTGTACGTATATTGTTAGGCTTATGTGTGATAAATGCCATTCATCAGGTGGACCCTGAATGAATTTGATTATAAAAATGGTCTTTTATTTTCGTTAGGTGGGCTACTTGTGTTCGTTGAATACGGGCAGTTAAACATCTTTTTTTCCACATAGTGTGGCCCACCTGTGATAACCTGCTTGGGTCTTTTGTACAGGATCTGTTCATGATGATCCCCACCTGATGAATGGTTTGGATCTCACACATGTGTGTCCTTGGATACCAGTAATCACTTTTTCAATCACACATGGCGCGAATAGCGTTGGCATTTGAATGGGTAATGTGAAAGACAGATGTGAGGTGAAGTCGCGCGATTTTACCTTGCAATCAATTCTCGGCTCACGCGTGCCACTGTTGCACGGCTGCGTGGGATTTAAGCCGTCGATTGAGAAGATACATACCAGAGGAAAGAAAAAAACAGGCTGTCTATCATCTGGTGGGGATACGGGACAATCTAATCTGGATCAATGGTCAATTCTTTTTAATTGGCCATTTCTTCTGTCTCATGTGGCCCACCTGATGCATGTTTTAGTACGGGGATCAGATTGGGAATTATCCTGCCAGGACCTAGCTAGAGATGGACGGTCCTGACAGGTGCTCTATTGCCCACCGTGATATATGTGTTTTATCCAAACCGTCCGTCCATTTTGAAAGATTCTTTTAGGGCATGAGCCTAAAAGCAAGCTCATCGAAAGCTCGAGTGGACCACATCATAGGAAGCAGGGGGTGACAATGAGTCCACCGTTGAAACCTTTCTACTACCGCTATGTTTATTTGCCATCCAAACTATTCATTAGGTGACAGACTGCACTAATGAAAACATAAATATCTTATTGATCCAAAACTTCTGTGGCCGCCGGAAGGTTTTCAGCAGTAAGAACTTAATCTCCACTGTTTCCTGTGGCGTTGTCCACTCGAGATTTTGATATGCCCCTCTTTTGTTCAAGTCCTAAAATGATTTTTTTTTTTTAAATGTATGGATCGCTAACACGTATACGAAGGTGGGCCGGACAGAGCCCCCGACAGGACCGTCCGTCTCTTAGGTCCTGGGTGGGACGCGTATTTCCTGGACTCTGAGATGTTAGGTGGGGCCACTGTGATTTTTGTGAGAAATCTATCCCATGCATCCGTTTTTTCGAGTTAATTTTAAGAATTCCAGTAATTTATCAGGCCGATCCTCAAGTAGGCGAAACGAGAGGAAAAAATTGAGAAAAGAGTTTCACACCGTTGAAATCTTCCCGGGCTCCACCTTGATGTTCATATGCCATCCAGACCGTTTAGAAGGTCATTACCACTGAGATGAAGTTAAATAAAAATATTTGACCTGATACGAAACTTCTGTGGCCGTACAAATGTTTCAACGGTGGTCACTAAATTCTCACTTTTTCCACTTTTGTGGCCCACATGAGTTTTAGATCGGCCTCATTTCATTTCTATCGTTCTCAAATGATATCACGAAACGGATGGACGGAGTGGATTTCTCACAAACATAACGGTGGGTCCCACCTACCATCCCCGCGCAGTAAGTGGAAAGCCTTCCCAGGAAATCCGCGTCCGTCCTTGTTGAGGTAATACCCAGTCCTCGCCCAGGCAGCTTGGATCTCACACCTGCGTGCCATGTTGCTGAGTGCGTGCAGAAAGTTCTCTGTCTTGACAAGTGGGGCCCATTCTGCCCATCCATACCGTTGACTAATAATGCCCTGGTGCCCAAAAATCCCCGTCTCTGGGCAATCCAAACCCTTGGAACAGTACCAACGGTCTAGATTCGATGTCCAACGGGGATTGATTGGATAGATCAGATCCTCATGGTGGTGAAAGTTTTGGTAGATGAATCGTCCACAATGAGCCCACCAGATGGACCGGTGATCAAGATCACTCGTTTGACAGCCAGCGCTATGGATGGCCATCGATTCAATTATCTCATCAAACAGATGTCCGACTCATATCTTGGTGTTTGGACCTTTGATGATGTTTCTTTATAGCCATCCATTTGAAGACAACCAACGTAACGGCTAAGATCATTTGATCAGAGAGAATTTCAGGATGTGCCCAGAGCCCACGACCAGATCATTTAGCCACGATTCGGTTGACCCCTCCAGTACCGAGGTCGGTACTGTAGGCTCCCCAACGATGTATGTGTTTTATCCATGCCGTCCGTCCATCCATTTTTACACCATCCCAAAAGTTAGTTAGATTCAAATCTCAGGTGGACTACACAAAAAACTGGTGATTGGACACTCATCGATAAAAACTTCCTAGATATCTGGCTGATATTTGTGTTTTCCCCGATGATCAACCAGTTGGATGGCAAATATATATTAAGGTGGGCCTAGGAATTTTTTGAAGGTAAGTGCTCCTTCACTACATTTCCTATAATATGGTCCACCTGAGATTTAATTCTGCTTCATTTTAATTTTGGGCCAATGATTAAAATGAACTGTGAAAATGAAAGATGGCATAAATAAAATATATACATCATGGTGGCTCCCACACAGCTTGTCCCACACCAACCTCTGTACTGAAATGTCTGCACTGGAGGGGGGCACTACGAATCCTAATCCGAGTCAGAGCCGCTGTTCCACGCGCGAAAAGTTCTGTTGAGTTGAACGGTGACAAGACATGAAAGCCATTGCAAAGGGGATGCCGATTACGGGGTGAACGCAACGCCACGTAGGTACATGTGTAATCACGGTGGGGATTACGATGATGCGGGTTTTATCTCAGGCTACCTATACTTTTGACCGCTCAAAATTAAAGCATATCCAAAGCTTAAATATAAGAAAATATAGTTACTAATTTTGTCAAGATACTAAGATTATAGCGGATTTTTGCTTTGAAAGTCGGTATTAAAAAGATTTAATTTAAATTTGTGGTCTCATTGTAATATATATGACTTATCTAAACTGTACATCTATTTTACCAAAATATTTTAAGGCCAAGTGATAAATTAGAAAGTTAAACATACCACACCACACCAAAGAGGCCTTAAAGACATCCACTATTGAATATTTATTTCTTCGAGCTCACATTTAGGTTTTGTTTATCATTTAACCGGTTAATTAGGGGCTGTTAGGGAGTGTGGATTTGGAACCCCTCGATTTGAAATCTTTCTTTTGTGTTTGGCACTTCGATTTAAAAAAGGGAATGTAATTTTATAATGCCCTGAAAATTGGGGGTCATGTATACACTCGACTCCCAAATTCCCATATATCACTTATAACTAATTTTACTGTTTTGCGTTTGATCCGGTTTAATGAGCAGTATGGAATTACTTAAAACTTGAATCACAATCGTAGCTAGTCTATTGAAATAGACGTGACTAAATATATACAAGTCCAAAAATATATCAATGGGTCGCACCAGGCGTCACCCAGCAAAAATACAAAAAAAAAATGATATCCAAAAGAATAGTGTGCCGAGTCCACTACTCAGTGATCTAAAATTATCTGCTAAATCTATGGTGAGCCGCCCATCAACTGGAAGTAGGACAACTCATCCTCCTCGCCAATGCTTGCGTCACACGGCTTCTCGAACTTAGCATCACCTGCAACTACTGAAGAGTCTGGTTGGTGTTTTAAAACACCGTCCCAAAGTGGGAGTGAGTGATCAGCTCAATGAGTACTATTAGCCTTAAGTTACAACAAGCATCAATTCTATGATGAATTTAATAAAAGACAAACATTCATAAATTTCTAACTAATCTCATTAATGCATATGCATGGAATCTGACATAATGTATGACCTCGCAACAACACTCCCTCGAGCGACTTTATCTAACGATCGCACATGTCCAACACTCTTTCATTGCGACCTCAACTGTCGAGTCGCCAACCTAACTAGTGTGATGTGATCGTGATAGTGTTAGCCAAGTTTTTAATTAATTCCGTTCATCCAGTAGATTGAAGAAACTAGTACACCCCTCGTATCATTGCCCTCAACTGGTTGCGAGGCCAAGACCCCTCAATGTGCAAGGCCAGGACCCCGCGATCCTTGATCCCATCGGGTTCCCTATCCCTGATTTCAAGCACATGAGGAGTGTTGAGAAAAGGGATCGCTCGCGGTCACTAAAGGGAGGCTCGTCACCTCAGCGTAGGCCGACAGCTCAAACACAATGTCTCATTCTACCATGTCCGGCTCTTGAGTTGGTGGATCGGTTTCAAATGGTTATCAATAAGCTTCAGCAGCTGAAGGGTATTCCAGGTTCCATACAGGTGTGAGCAGACATAGTTAACGAACATGGTTGGTCAGTAAGTGAACTAGACCGTGCGAGTTCAGGCGAGTGCGTGACGGACGACATTGAGTACAAGCGACCCATGTAGTCCAACTACTGTCGCCCATTCGCATCAGCCCAAATCCGCTAATTTAGCCGCAGATGGTCCTACCAACGAGACCACCTTCTCCCACATCAGTTCCCTGACCAGCCTAGGATTTGATGACATTCAATAATATTCCAACAATTTAGGATTCATCTTCTATACGAGTGAAGTCATGCTTTCATACATTAAACATAAAATCCAGATTTTTCTACAATGCAACTACTAACAAAAATACGAAAGTAATGTGCATGTGTGTTGTGATGGGTTACTGAAAAGATCAAGAGTTATACATCATTCATAACACAAACATACAACCAGGATTATGCTAGCACAAACATACAACAAAAATTTATGCAAGCACCAACATACAACAAGAATTTTATACAATCATACATGCCACAAAGAAGGTTATACTAAAATCATATATGGGATGAACATGCCACAAGAAAATAAAACCTAATCATGTTGAAGAACAAATAAACAGCATTTAATCGTTTCATGGAATTTAGGGGGACCTATCATGTAAGGTCTTGGCTAGGTTCTCTCTATAGATTACTCAAACACATCATCTTAACACTCATAATCATTAAACTCATAATAAAATTAGTGTTATACCACCTAAGTATAATAGTCCGCACCTATGGATCGTTGAAGACTTAGGGAAACGACCTACAAGTGTCGAACTCACGGTCGATTGGCCGGAATCCTGAGTCAATGCATTTGCATGTTAGGATTTCATATAAATCCTAGCTCAACACAAAGAATTACAAGAAGGATGGGTGCTTACTTCCCCGATCAGACAAAAATCGCTTGTATTTGTGGATGTGGGGTTCCTTGAGGAAAGAAAAGAGGGGTTTCTAGCTCTCACCTCCCTTAGGCACCACCTTTCCCTCCCTTCTTCCTTCCACACTCTCCTTCTTTCTCTTATTCCTCTCTCCTTTCTCACTTCTCTCTCCATTGTTGTTGGAGTAGTGGTGGGAGTGTGTGAGAGAGAGCCTTAGGGCTTTATTTCCTAGGTTTGGGCCAAATAGCCTTAAGTTCTAACAATTTCATTCAATGGCCCTCTAGGACCCCCTTTTGGCTTTGGGGCAGCCCTATCACCCCTCTGGCCACCAAAATTTAGTGTGTAGGTGTCTCATGGCCCAATGAGAGGCGGTGCAAAATTTGAAGACAAATAGATGCGAAGTTTTCTCGTACGATTCCGATCATTAAATGGCCCTATGGGGTCCATTCTAATGGTTAGGGTTGCCCTGATGCCCCCCTAGCCCTGAAATTTACAGGATATGTGCTTCATGGCTTGATGAAGGACCGTGTAAAATTTGAAGGCAAACGAACGCGGGGTTTAATCACACGGGTCCGATTTGCGATTAACGGTCACCGTTTCACGATCAGGTTCCAGATTTTGTGGCCGGGCGTAGAAAAATGTTTTAGGCCTTCACCGTGAAAGTAGAAGAAATCCGATGACTGCAAAGCTTAATATGTCAGTTTCATTTAAAAGTGTCAGATTTAAATTCTAGCATTTGGGTCAAGGCTGGGGCGAGTTGCGCTTGGCAAGTGCTGTCGGGACGATGCGGATAATTAATTTCTAGGCATCTACTGAGTCCATGGTCCGCGATGGACCACAAGCCTAGTGAGATCTACAACTTTTCCAATTTTTAGATTTTTCTGACCTTCCTTGGCTGTTGCATGGCCCACATAGGCTGTCACCAAGTACAAGTAGGTTATCTGGCTTGGCGGCCCGCACTTGACTCGAACCCAACCAGACTGGTCTGCCTTAATGGGATAACCAGGGTTAATTTGTTAGTAGTACCCCTCACACGAGCAGTTTAGCGAACGGTCCTATGACAAATCCTACATGGACGCCTCAGGACACTGTCCTGATTAAACATGGCGTTACAAATTTGAAGAGAGCTATGCCTAGTATATTTATAGGGGTTTAAATGTAATTACCAAATCAACTTTAATATCTTTTATTAGTGTATGTATGTAATGTTTATCACAATGATTGTAGTAAGCTCGTTGAAATATATATTTTGCTCGAAAATGATGAAATTTCAAGTCTCGAATGGGCCACAAGCACAAGATCACATTTGAGTGACTAATCAATGATTTTTAACCCATGATTTACATGGATAATATTTGAATGGCACTGATCATCATATTAAAGTAATTATAGTGATGCAATTGATAATCCAATTGTTTTAAGATATTATTAGTGGGTTATGTGCCCAATAGATTAATAGTCCGGTGACACATGTTACACATACGACTCTTGAAAAGATTTTAGATGTAATTCAAGCTTTCACCTTGGATTTCAAACTCCATCTTCAAAGGGATTTGAAATCCATTGGATTTTAACTCTTTACTTGCTTTATGGTGCCAAACATATCAATGGATTTGAAATACTCTCAAAACCCTCCAAATTCATGGTGCCAAATGACCCCTTTATATCATTGAGACATGAATAAATGGAAAACACAAATATCAGCTTCGATGGTGAGTGTGCAAATGCCACTATTTCTTATGATGCGGTCTACTCGAGTTCCAGATCTTCTTTATTTATAGGCTCATGGACCAGGTGGATAATTCACATACACTAGCTCTACAGTTTTTTTTTTTTTTTTTCATACTCTACCTTGATTTAGAGACCAAATTGGTAACGTCAAGGTCAGGTTAGAAATGCTGCCTGAAATTACAAGAGTAAATAATCATTATTTATTTATAAGTATTTGCCCAAGCAATTGAAATCAAACAGGGACTCCATCAATGAGCCAATGAGATTAAACACCAAGAGTTGAAAACTGGTTGAGAGCCACTGAAATTTTGGATCGAGTCAATATCTGTGCTCTCCCTCTATTTAGGCCTACGTGACTTATGAGAATGACAAATGTACATCATTGCAGGCCTTAGGAAGTTTTCAACGGTGCATGTAATTATCCTTATTATTTCTAATGGTGTGGTCCACTTAAGCTTTTGATATTCTTTAATTTGAGATCATGCCTTAAAATGAATTAAAAAATAAGAGATGGATGGCATGGATGAAACACATGCATAAGGTGAGCTCTGTGGCGTCATTTCTTTCACTGACGACCTATGAATAGGAATAATACGACGAGATTTGATTGATCGGCTACGTGCGACATACTCCAACAAATACCGCAGGGGCACGCCTCCTCAAATCTGCTCCCCTTTCAAAAATGCTTCACCTCACCCAAATTCAGATGCCTTGGAAACAGTAAGGCCTTGACATGGCGAGCCTGTGTGACGTAGTCAATCACATATTATACCAAAATACTTTCATACGGATGTGGATTCATGAATATGCACAGCCACTAATGTCACGGGATTAATGACTGTGGGTCTACCATGATATATATTTTATATATATACTGTTGACAGGGAGAATAAAGTCACATGACAATAATGAAGGTTATCTCTTCTTTTTTTCTCGAATAATTAAAATCTTGAATTTAGAAGGTGATTTTTGAATCCACAATAAATAATAAGAGAAAACTCAAATATCATTATTGAATAATATTAATTTATATAAATTTTTTTAATTACATTATTAATAAAGATAAATTAAATTGTTAATTTAAAATTATCCAAAATAACAAAATTCTAAATTAATTGAAAGCTATTCAAAATAATAAAACTCATCTAAAGTCTAATTTACAAAAAAAAAATAAAAATAGAAAGTCTAGATAAATCTTAATGGAGGAGTTATAGCATGATTACACCTAATTTTTAAAAAAGATGGAGATCTAAAACTCTAAAATAAAGAAAATACTACAGAATTTGATATTACTAAAATAGTTTTTTTTTAAAAAAATCTAAAATCTTGTTTTTGAATGGAAATCATGCATATTCTTGCAAAATGAATGGACAATAGCTCTATTGACCCTAAAAGGCCTATTACGATAAAGATTGATAGGCCGCGCATCTCGTAACGATACTCAAATAAAAAGTTACTGTCAATTACGGTTCACACTTCAAACAGTAATTTCTCCTTATCAGGATTGAATTTCTTCAAACTGGATGCACTTGGGGCCCAATTATAGCATGCCTTATGTAGGACTAGGGCCTGAATCTGATGGACTACTTTCACTTTCATTTGGTTTTCTTTTGGTCTAGCCATGCTAAGAATGTATATGTGTCATGTCCTACATACTCTATTCGGCTATTTTGCCCACTCATTTTAGGGCACGAGCAAAAATTTGAAGTACATTGGCCATTTTTTATGCTTAAATCGTAAAATAAGATCACAAAATGGATGGATGGCTTATATATAAAACACATACATCACAATATGCCTTATGGCCATGGATACATAACCTTGATGGTTTCCCAAATCCACTGCATCTGTGTCCCTTTCAAACATGCTTTGTGCGGCCCCATATGGACTATTACACATGGGCCTATCAAATTTGAACATGCAATGGCCTCACCGAACTTAATATTTCCCAACCTCAACAAATGAACGCGGATTGGCTAGTGACCCTATCACTAAATATAAGTGTTTATTCCATGTTGTCCATCCATTTTTTTTAATATCATTTTATGATATAAGCCCAAAAATGAGGTAGATCCAAATCTCAAGTGGACCACATTATAAGAAATAATGTTGATTGAATGCCCACCATTAAAAACTTTTTTGGGGGCCACAAAAGTTTTGGATCAAGTTGATCATATTTGGTTTTTTACCTTCATCTAGGTATGTATGTGTTGGGAGTGTTGCACAAAAACCTTAAGATCTCGCCTTGCAAAAACACTAAAATTATTAGATATAATAAAGCAATGGAATAAATCAAAGCACAAACCACATTACACAAGAGATTTTACGTGGAAAACTCTTGAAGAAGTAAAAAATCACAGGACCTAGTCCAGAGTAATAATTCACTATGAAGTAGAACGTTATAACCGATCACAAGAACACACCGCTTGGATCAAACCTTCTTCACTCACGTAAGAGTGGATGAACAATGAGAGAATAATGAAAACAGAGAGATCTCACAAATCACGAGGACGTAAAAGTGCTAAGACGTTGACTGCGTAGTAGATCACCTCTACAAGCAGAATCTTCCCTTCCACAAGCTTCCTCTCTCTTTTCTCTCTCTCACCTTGGTCATGAAAACACCTTAGCATACCCTAGAATAGCCCTAGAGACCCTTATTTATAGTTTAGGAAACTCCCCTTTCGTACCTCTACAAAATCGCCTCAAATTTACACAGTCCGCACAAAATTCACACAGAATCTGCGTAACCCTCGACTAGTCAAGCCGAGTCCTCGACTGGTCGAAGGTCTCCTTCGACCAGTCAAGCTTGACCCTCGACTAGTCGATGTCAAAAAATACAGCTTGTTGGACTTTGAGTCAAGCGGTGCTCGACTGGTCGAGCAGCGTAGTGAAACAAGATTTAAGACATCTGTTTCACAACAGGCTGCACTACTTCTCCTCTGAACTGAGAAGAAAAACTCCATCAAATCTTTCCCTTTCCGACTCAGGAGGAATTCACCTTCTTTAAGCTACCAAGTTTCTACATACCTCAAATTTGCCCTTGAGTAATGCCTTGGTCATCATGTCTGACCCATTATCGTCCGTGTAGACCTTTTCAAGCTGTAACACCTTCTGTTCCAAAGTATCCCTGATCCAGTAATATCGAATCTCTATGTACTTCGACTTGGAGTGCTGACTTGGATTCTTGCTCAAGTGTATAACACTTTGACTATCACAATAGACCATGTGCTGCTCCTACTTCAGGCTAAGTTCTTGTAGGAACCTCTTCATCTAAAGCATCTCTTTACATGCATTTTGACCGCAATGTACTCAGCCTCTGTCATCGACAATGCTACGACCTTCTGTAGCTTGCTCTACTAAGAGACCACTCCCCCTACAAACGTGAATATAAACCCTGATGTAGACTTTCTTGGAGTCTATATCACCTGCCATATTTGCATCTGTATAGTCTTCTGACACAGATTTTCCGTCACCATAGCATAGGCTCAACCTAAATGAGCCTCTTAGATATCGTAGTATCCATTTCACCGCTGCCCAATGTTCTTTGCCAAGACTGAAAAGATACCAGCTAACAATACCAACTGCATATGTTATGTTTGGGCGCGTACACACCATAACATACATCAAACTTCGTACCGCTGACGCGTAGGGTATCTTCCTCATCTCATCCACCTCTGCCTTCATCTTTGGACACTACTTGTCGCTCAATTTAAAGTAACTATCCAGTGGAGTACTGACCGGCTTCGCTGCATTCATATTGAACCGCTCTAAGACTTTCTCAATATACCGCTTTTGTGACAACTAAAGCTTTCTACTGCTTCTGTTATGGGTTATCTCCATTCCTATAATCTATTTAGCCGAGTCTAAGTCTTTCATCACAAACGACTTGCCCAACTTCTATTTTAACCTGTCAATCTTCTTGATGCCTCTACCCATGATAAGCATGTCATTAACGTATAACAACAGAACTAAGAAATCGCCATCTGAGAACTTACGCGTGAACACAGAGTGGTCCAACTCCGTTCTGTCATATTCATGCTTTAATATGAACAAGTCAAACTTCTTGTACCATTACCTTGGAGCTTATTTCAGCCCATACAAGCTCTTCTTAAGCTTACACACCATATACTCTTTGCCTTTGACTTCGAACCCCTCTGGTTGGTGCATGCAGATCTCTTCTTCTAAGTCACCATGAACAAAGATAGTTTTAACATCTAACTGCTCTATCTCTAGATCCATGTTAGCCATCAACCCAAGCAACACTCGTATGGATGTCATCTTCACCACTAGTGAGAATATCTCCTCAAAGTCTATACATTTACTCTGACTAAACTCTTTCACCACAAGTTTGACCTTGAACCTTGTTTGTGAATTCTTCTTCTCAATCTTCTTTCTGAACACCCACTTGTTGCTCAGAGCTTTCTTGCCCTCAGGCAATTTTACCATATCATAAGTGTGGTTCTTATGTAAGGATTTTATCTCCTCTTCCATAGCTTTCAACCACTCTCCCTTATGCTCGTCGGCTAGGGCCTCAAAATAATCTTCTAGCTCTCCCCCATCAATGAGCATAATGTACTTATGCGGTGAGTACTTCTTGGATGGATATTTATCCCTAGATGTCCTCCTCACCTATGGCTCAACATGTGGATCAAGTGGAGGCTGCTCCCTCGGTCCATCTTTTGTAGGAACTCTCTCGTCCTCCACATCTTATTGTACTCCCCCGTCATCAGGCACTATACGAGGAGTAACCGGATCCATGTCCTTTAGCTCACCTGAACTAGGCTGGGTCTTCTCTAGCTTACAAATGTCTTCTATATATTGATCTTCAAAGAAGACCACATCTCTGCTCCTGACAAGCTTCTTCTCAGTCGGATCCCACAATCTGTAGTCGAACTTTTCATCACCGTATCCCAAGAACACACATTGTCTGATCTTCGTATCGAGCTTGGACCTCTCGTCCTTTGGTACATGAACGGATGCCCAGCATGCAAATACCCTGAGATGACTGTACGATAGATCTTGTCCAGTCCACAACTTCTCAGGTACTTCTCCATTCAACGAGGCTGATAGAATCCTGATTATCAAATATACTGCCGTGTGCATTACTTCTCCCCAGAACACCTTGGGTAACTTTGCATAGGATAACATGCATCTGATTCTCTCTATAATGGTGCGATTCATTCACTCAGCCACACCATTATGCTAAGGGGTCTTGAAAACCGTCTGTTCCTACCGTATACCCAGGGACTTACAATACTCATGGAAGTCACTAATGTATTCACTACCATTGTCAGTGCGGATGCACTTTAATGATCTAACTGTCTCTCTCTCGACCATGGCGCGAAACATTTTAAACACACCAAAGATCTTGTCCTTCGATTTCAAAGCATAAACTCAAACCCTCCTAGATGCATCATTTATAAAAGTGACAAAATATAATGCCCCACCCAAGGTTTTTGTCCTCATAAGACCACAAACATCAGAATAAACCAAATCTAATGTATGCATTTTATTAACATGGGAAGCAGATTTATCAAATGAAACTCTATGATGTTTCCTTGATAAACGGTCAATACAGGTTTTGAGAGGTATACATGTCACTTCTAGAAGGAGCTGCTTCCTCGCTAGTAGCTAAAGCCTTTTTTCACTCATGTGGCCTAGACGCCTGTGCCACATGTCAGTAGCTGAATCTTTTGCTGCGTTCAACCCACCATTGCACACACTGACACTTGCTTTATAAAGGGTGCAACACTTCTTCCCTTTGGCTATGATCGAACTCTTGATGAGCTTCCAGCACCCATCAACAAATCGGCTTTCATAGTTATCGTCATCTAACCTTTCCGTCGACATCAAGTTGAGGCGAAGGTTTGGAATATACCTCATATCCCTAAGAACCAATGTGCAGCCCACATCGGTCTTCATATAAATATCACCGACCCCTACGATCTTTGATACTCAAGAATTTCTTATCTTCACGGTCCCAAAGTCACTTGACTCGTAGCTTGTGAAAAAAATCTCTACGTGGAGTCACATAAAACGAGGCTCCCGAGTCTATCACCCAATCGGTATCCTGACTCGTAGCCGTGAAACAAACATCATGATCTGCCAAAAGAATAACTACAATGTCGTCATTTGAAGCGACCGCAGTGGAGTCTGATTCATCTTCCTTTTCCTTTCCTTTTCCTTTCTTGTCATTTTTCTTCCTATGACGTTCATGCTTGTAGTGGCCTTTCTTGCTACAATTTCAGCATTCAACATCTTTCCTGACACTCGACTTGTCTCTTGATTTTCTTTCCTCTCCCCTGATCTTATGTCACAAAGGCCTCTTATTGAGTAGACCCCTAGGACTTCCTCATTGTCTCCTCATTGAAGAGATAACTAGTTACCTATTCCACGGGCACCTTTTCATCTGGCGTAGAGTTACTCAGAGACACCACCAATGTCTCCCAACTGTTACGCAATGAGTTAAACAATAGTAAATCCTGTAGTTCATTGTCCAAAACCATTTTCATAATGAAGAGTTGGTTCAATATGTTGCTGACCTCATTCATTTGCTCAACCATAAACTACCATCTTTGAACTTGAGATTCACAAGTCGTCTTATCCAAAAAATCTTATTGCCGGTTGTCTTCCTCTCATATAACCCTTACAATTTCAGTCATAGGCTAATGACTGAGGTTTCCCTAGACACATGGTGGAATACGGAATCGTCCAGCCATTGTCTAATAAACCCCACCGCCCTCCGATCCAACTTCTTCCAATCATCATCTAACATATCCTGTCTTTGCTAATATGCCTAGAATTTGAGCATAAAAGTCATTGCAATAAAGCAAGTCCTCCATCTTATCCTTCCATATGGTCCAGTTAGAACCATTGAGACTGATCATCCTTGATAAGCCACCTTCCATAATTCAGAACTGATCCCACTTCGTTCAACCAACCTTAATGCTCTGATACTACTTTGTTGAGAGCATTGCACAAAAATCTTAGGATCTCGTCTCCCAAAAACACTAGAATTATTAGATATAATAACGCAATGAAATAAATTAAAGCACAAACCACACGACACGAGATTTTACGTGGAAAACCCTCGAAGAAGTAAAAACCACAGGACCTAATCCATAGCAACAATTCACTATGAAATAGAACGTTACAACCGATCACAAGCACACACCACTTGGATCAAACTTTCTTCACTCATGTAGGAGTGGATAAACAATAAGAGAATAATAAAAACGGAGAGATCTCACCGATCACAATGAGACGTCGATTGCGCAGTAGATCACCTCTACGAGCAGAATCCTCCCTTCCACAAGCTTCCTCTCTCTTTTCTCTCTCTCTCACCTTGGTCGTGAAAATGCCTTACCATAACCTAGAATAGCCCTAGGGACCCCTATTTATAGTTTAGGAAACTCCTCTTCCGCACCTCTGTGAAACCGCCTTAAATTTACGTAGTCTGTACAAAATCCACGCAAAATCTACTTAACCCTTGCCTAGTTGAGCTGGGTCCTCGACTGGTCGAAGGACCCCTTCCACCGGTCGAGCCTGACCCTCGATTGGTCGACGCCAAAAAGTACAGCTTGCTGGACTTTGAGTCGAGCGGTGCTCGATTGGTCGAGCAGCTTCCTTCGACCGGTCAAGCCGCCCACTCGACCAGTCGAGTAGCATAATGAAAAACAAGATTTAAGACATCTGTTTTACAACAGGTTACACTACTTCTCCTCTGAACTGAGGAGGAAAACCCCATCAGTGTGAACTAATCAATAGGTTGGATGTTAAATAAACATTATAGTGAATCTTATGAGGTTTTTAATGATGGACATTTTGTTGGACACTCAGTTTGTTTCCTGTCATGTAAAATGTGTGCGGACATGCTAGAATCAATAAAGAGGCCCGATCCAAACCGATCAACTTTGACCTCAAGCGTCGGAATAATTAATTACGTCCAATATGAATGTATATGACCAGATTTTAAGAAGATCAATCGCTTATTCAACTACTTGCAGAATTTTATAATGATTAGGCGATAATCAAAGGGTAAGGTTCTTCCTCTGAAGATAGGTTTTTATGCCTTCCACAAGAAAGAACTTTTAAGAGTACCAATGCAATCAAAGAAAAGAAAAAAACTCACAATTAGTCATTAAGAGCGACGGTAAGAACGCGTCTCTAGAAAGAACTGCGTGATATTGGGTAGGGAACAAATGCAACGTATGAGCTTAGATTTGGATTATAATTAAAGATTATAGCTAAGAATTACAACCGCTTGATTACCACTACTCCTAGGATAAGCTAAGATAAAGTAAATTGATAGATTTCTTTGGTTTAATTGGTGTGAGATGATTGGTTGTTAGGTGTTTGCTTTGTAGATTCTCTCTTATTTATAGATTTCTCCTACAGCTTGTTTTTCCATATGTTTTTTCAATTACTCCAATGGTTACAGTAATCAGACTCTCTTATTCTTCTCTCGTTATGTTTCCCTTTTGTGACTGTTCCTCTTCTGTTGGTCAAGCTTTGTTCCATTTCTCGATCATTCGTTCCGCTTCTGTACGCCTCTCAGCCACACTTTTCATTTCTAGATGCCTCTTAGCCACTCTTTCCACTTCCATACACTTCTTGGCCACTCTTTTCACATTCATACGCCTCTCGGCTGCTCATTCTATTTCTTGACGCATCTTGGTCGCTCGGTCTGCTTTTAGACAACTCTCGACCGCCTCCTCAATGTCTATCGGCCACTTGGTTTGTTTTTGAATACCTACTGGCTACTCTCGTCTTATCATCCTGTCAACTATGATTTCATAAAAAGCACTCCAAGTATCCTTAAAATTTTTTAGCATATTATATCTTTCTCTTACTATAACACATGTCTTTTCCAACTATGTTTCCCAAGAACAGTTAAAATATATGGTACAATATTGCCTCCCATGTTGCTTCGCCTTTAATAAAAGGTAAATAAAATGTTGATTCATTGTTTGGCATAATAAATGTGATTGATCGGTCAGACAAAAATATAGTTTTCAACCATTTTGATCAAATTTGGCCATCTCGATCGAAAAATATCAAATTCGATCATCTTGGTTGAAAAATGAAAAATTCAATTATCTTGGTCGAATTCGGCCATCTTGATCGAGAAATGACAAATTCGACTATGACAATGGAAACTGTGGATCAATCCATTTCGAATAAGGCTTGTGGTTAATAGAGCTAGTAATACGGTCGAGAACTTGGCTTGCTACTTCCTAAAAAATTTAAATAATTTTTTTATGATTCAAATGGCGAGATTCGGCCATTAGAGGTGGTTCAGGGCCTACCTGGTTTTGTCTTCCATGATATAGTGAATTTCCAAGGAAGGGTAGCCCCCTAGGTATACCCCGATTTCCTTCTTTAGGAACAACATTCTCCCATTCCAATTACCTAAACTTAGTAAGTGGTGAAAGATTTTGCACTTCCTATACTGGAAGAGGTGTATTCCGTTGCGAAAGAGGTAACCGCAGTGTCAGTTGTGGTGTTGGCATCACGGGTTGTACCAGTGGTAACGGTGCTAGATTTCTGACAGAATTAGTATCACCCTGTTACTGACATGCCATATGTGTTCCTTTAATAAAGAGAGCCATCATCTGATTCATATTTTCAAAGTTACTAGTCATTTAGTGTCGGTTGTGATGTTGGCATCACGGGTTGTACCAGTGGTAGCGGTGTTAGATTTCCGACAGAATTAGTATCGCCCTGTTACTGACACGCCATATGTGTTCCTTCAATAAAGAGAGTCATCATCTGATTCATATTTTCAAAGTTACTAGTCATTTATTTGCTTAAAGTTTCTTCTTGAACTCATAAATGTTCAGTGATATGTTGAATTCTTCATTGCATATCGAGCATTTCAACCAATAAAATCTCAAGAGGATTAACTCGAGATGAGGATGCCCTATCTGGGTTTAATGGAAAGGGTACCAAATTCGATAGCAAACTTAACTTCTCAGGTGCTTAATAAACCTATCTTCGGCTCATGATTTCTCAAGATTAATGCACTGGTATATATACTAATACTCAGTGTCAAAAACAAATATTTATGACAGCCAAGAAGTTGTTTGTGTCCCATTGGGCGTGCCAAAAATATTGGATGCTTAGTTTGTTTCCTATCATGTGTAATATGTGCGTGTGAAAGTGTTAAAATTAATAAAGTAGCTTCATCCAAATCAATTAACTTCGACCCCAAGCATCGGAATAAGCAAATACGTGCAATATGAACGTATATGACTAGAATCTGAGAAGATCAATGGCTTACTCATCCACTTGCAGAAAATTGTAATGATCAGGTGATAATCAGAGGGTGAGGTTCTTCCTCCGAAGATGGGCTACATCGTGCCTTCTAAAAGAATGGACTTTTCAGAATACTAGTGCAATCAAACAAAAGGAAAAATGCACAATCGGTTACTAAAAGCGACTGCAAGAATGCATCTTTTAAAAGAACTGTGTGATATTAGATAGAGAACAAATCTAGCATATGAGTGTAGACTTGGATTATAACTAAAGATTATAGCTAAGAATTACCACCACTTGATTACTGTACTCCTGGGATAAGTTGAGATAAAGTAAATTGAAATATTTGTTTGGTTTGATTGGTGTGAGACGATTTGTTGTTGGGTGTTTGTTCTGTAGGTTTTCTCTCCTGTTTATAGATTTCTCTTGTAGGCTGTTATTTCAGATGTTTCTTCCATTACTCTAGCAGTTATAGTAGTCGAAGAGCCTCCTCTAGATATTTCTCTTTTTACGTTTCTCTTTTGTGATTGTTCCTTCTCTGTCGGCCAAGCTTTATTCCATTTCTTAACCCTTCATTTCGCTTCCGTATGCCTCTCGGCTGCTCTTTCCACTTCCTTACGCCTCTCGGGTGCTCTTTCCACTTCCATATGCCTCTCGGCCGCTCAATCTACCTTTAAACAGCTCTTGACCGTCTCCTGGTTACTTTTCGGCCACTTAATTTGCTTTTAAATACCTCTCGACTGCTCCCTATCCTATTATCCTAGCAGCTGTAATTTCGTAAAAAGCATTCCAAGTATCTTTGAAGATTTTTGGTATGTTATATCTTCACTTACTATAGCATGTGTCCTTTCCAATTGGGTTTTCCAATAACAATAAAAAAAAGGTACAAAGCTCCCTGATGTCACTTCGCCTTTGATAAAAGGTGAATGCAATGTTAATTCGTTGTTTAACGTAATAAATGTGACTGATCAGCTATGCAAAAACATCATTTTTGAGCATTTCGGCGATTTTGGCCCTCTCGATCAAAAAATCTCAAATTTGACCATCTTGCTTGAACTTGGCTGTCTTAGTCGAAAACCAGTAAATTTGGCCGTCTTGGTCAAATTTGGCCATCTTTATTGAGAAACGACAAATTCAAATATGATACTGGAAACTGTGGGCCAATCCATTCCGAATAGGGCTTATGGTTAACTAAGGTAGTAATATGATCGAGAACTTGGCTTGCTACTTTCTAGACCATTTGAATAATTTAGTCACGATTCAAACAACGAGATTCAACTATTAGAGTTAGTTCCAGGCTTTATTGGTTTTGTCTTCCATGATACGATGAATTTTCAATAGAGGCTTACCCTCCAAGTATATCCTAGTTTCGTTCTTCAGGAACAACATTCCTGACCTCTCATTCCAGTCGCCTAAACTCAACAAGTGGCGGAAGATTCCGCACTTCATGTACTGAAGAGGTGTTTTCCTTTACAGAAAAGGTACCCGTAGTGTCGGCTGTGGTCTTGAAACCAAAGGTTGTCCTAGTGGTGCTAGTGCCAAATTTCTGACAGAATTAATATCAATATGTTGCTGAGGCACCATGGGTGTTCTTTTGGCAAAGAGAGCGATCATTCGATTCATGTTTTTGGCATTATTGCCCATCCGTCTGCCTAAACTTTTAGCTTAAACTTGTGATTATTCAATGATATGCTGATTCCTTGTTACATATCAAGCATTTCATTCGACAAAATCTCAAGAGGATGAACTCGAGATGAGGATGCCCTATCTAGATTTAATGGAAAGGGTACTGGATTCGATA
This sequence comes from Magnolia sinica, assembly GCF_029962835.1. Lineage (NCBI taxonomy): Eukaryota > Viridiplantae > Streptophyta > Magnoliopsida > Magnoliales > Magnoliaceae > Magnolia > Magnolia sinica. The sequence continues at coordinate 122,059,873 of NC_080573.1, forward strand.
GCAAACTTAACTACTCGAGTGCTTGATGAATCTGCCCATGAATCTGCCCTTAGTTCATGATTTCTCAAGATTAATGCACCGTTAAGTATATTAATATTCAATGTCAAATTTAAATATTTATGACAACCAAGTAGTTGTTTGTGTCCCACCGGGGTGCCAAAAATGTTGGACGCTCAATTTATTTCCTATCATGTGTAATGTGTGTGGGCGTGCCAGAATTGATAAAGCAAATCGATCTAAAATGATTAACTTCAACCCCAAGTGCCGGAATAAGTATATACGTCTGATATAAACGTATATGACCAAATTCTGAGAAGATCGATAGCTTACTCAACCACTTACAGAACTTTATAATGATTACGCGATAATCAGAGGGTGGGGTTCTTCTTCTGAAGATGGGTGGCTTTGTGCCTTTCACAAGAAAAGACTTTTCAAAATACTATTGCAATCAAACAAAAGGAAAAACTCATAATCCGTCAATAAGAGCAACTGCAATAACGCATCTTTTAAAAGAATTGCATGATATTAGATAGAAAATAAATCTAGAGGAAGAGCGTAAATTTAGATTACAACCAAAGATTATAACAAATAATTACAGCTACTTGATTACCGTTACTCCTAGAATAAGTTGAGATAAAGTAAATTGATAAAATTATTTGGTTTGATTGATGTAAGATGATTGGTTGTTGGGTGTTTGCCCTGTAGATTTCCTCTCTTATTTATAGATTTTTCCTATAACTTATTTTTTCAAATGTTTTTCCATTACTTCAGCAGTTACGATAATCAAAGTGCTTCTCTCTAGATTCTTCTCTTGTTACGTTTTCTTTTTACAATTGTTTCTCTTCTGTCGGCTAAGTTTTATTCCATTTCTCAGTTGTTCGTTCTGCTTTTATATGCTCATATGTCATTTTTTCGGCTTCTGTATACCTCTCAGCCACTTAGTCTACTTTTGGATACCTCTTGACCACCTTCAGATGCCTCTAGGGCACTTGGTTTGCTTTTATATACCTCCTGCTGCTCCCTGTCTTATTATCCTGCCAGCTGTGATTTCGTAAAAAGTACTTAAAGTATCATTGAAGATCTTTAATATGCTACATCTTTCCCTCAGTATAACATGTGTTATCTAATTAAAATTTTCAAGAGCAATAAAAAAATTAGGTACAATACATTTAATTACTATTGTTATCCTATAATGTGGTCCACTGAAATTTAGATTTGCCTCATTTTTTAGATCAAGCCCTAAAATGATTTGAAAAAAATTAATGGTTGGAGTGGATAAAATACATACATCATTGGACAACTTCCCATCTGCTGGCAGCAACATCACTGGCGAAATCGCATCCTCGCTACCACTCGACAACTTTACCTCTGACAGCGGCACGTGGACACATCAAGCCTCACTACCATCCGGATTTGACAATTGTGTCTCACAAGGACCTAAATATTTGACTTTAAGGAGAACGCTTCCGTACCTTGCACTTAAGAAAAGATGTAGATGTGAATAAAATCAATGTTGTCCATCATGTACATCACATCTTTTCATGCTTCTGCTCCAAAAATCACAATTACTCAATCTCAGGTGTACCACCCAAAAATATTTATATCTAAAAACTCTAAATTTATGTTGTCACCTAAGTTTTAAAACTTTATGATTTTTTATCGATTCTTTCATCCCAACAAAGCACATCAAATGAATGGACTGGATGACAAATAAATACTCAGGTTAGTCCGATGGAACTAATATTGGTAGAGGATTCAAGAAGAACTATTTCTTATAGTGTTGCCTAGGCATGTTTGGTTTGATGTAATTACATGTATTTGTAATTTCTCTCAAATCAGCATTTAATGCATATATCAAACAACATCACATGAGTTTAAAAGTGAAGAGGGGTATCCATTGTTGTGGTTCGATTTACAAATTTAGTCACATGATAAATGCGAGCATGCCAGAATTGAATGTGCAACTCAATTCAAACCAAACAAATATGACCCCAAGCGTCAAGATAGGCAAATATGTAGTATGTAACCAAGATCAAATAAAATCAGTCATGTATTCAGCCACTCACACTATATTTTTAAATGATCAGGCAATAGTCAGAAGGTAGGGTTTGTTATTTGACAATGGGTTACACTTTTACCTTTATAACGAAAGAACTTTTTGATACAGATAAAAGAACAACATCAACAAAATTATTATAGTTGGTCACCGAGAACAATTGAAAAATACCTTTCTGCATGGAGAACTCTACTTGATGCTTTGAGCTAAATCTAACGTATGAGCGTAAACTCGAAGTATAGCTAAAGTTTAAGAGTTACTTGATTACAGTTACATATTACACTAAGAAATATAAATAGCAAGTAAAAGCAAATTATTACAATATGAAATGTAAATGACTAATAAAGGAAATGATTATACTAAGAAATGTAAATGACGAGTAATTAAAAGATATATTTGATTTTGTTTGGGTTGGTATGAGACGATATTTCTTTTGATTTCCCTTATTATTTATAGTCTTAACCTATCCATCTTGATACTTTCCATATGTGACCCACATTTCGACGGTTGCTAATATTGTTTCAGCACTACATGACTTTTTAGAGACTTTCTTCTAAATTTGTTACTTGTCCTAATAACTGTTTCAGACCTCTTTACTGATTTGCCCGCATTTCACTCAGTCGCTTGATCGACCTTTTGGATGACTATGAGCCACTTGGTTTACTTTTGAATTCCTTTCAATTACTTATTTTTTTGTTATATTGTTAACTATAATTTAATAAAAAGTACTTCAAGCATTTTTTGAATGTTTTTAGCTTGTTGTCTTTTCCTTATTATAATAGTAGTCATTTCCCATTAACTTTTTCAAGAATAGCTAAAAATAAAGTACAACTAGCTGATCAAATTTCATGGAATTCCAAGCCTAAGCTTGGTAGGGCTACCATGATATATGTGCTACATTCACTCCATCTATTCATTAGTACAGATTATTTTAAGAGCTGTGCCTAAAAATAAGATAGATTTAAAGATAAAGTGGACCAGACTGTATAAAATATTAGAAATTGAAAGATAACTATTTAAATATTCTTCTCACAATGAGGTTGACCTTAGTTTTGAATATGTTTCAATTTTAGAGGTGTATCAATGGACAACGTGGATGAAACATGTACATCATGCGGATAGAACATATACATTGGAAGTGGATTCGTTGGTTGGTTGGTGTACTACACACCAGCTACCTAGATGTTGTAGTTACGTGTCGCGTAAAGACGAGCACTAACGCTCCTCGAGTTCCCATTTGCACGAACAAAGGAGATCAATGTTTTATGGGCTCCACATTGATGTATTTATTATATCTACACTGTTTGTCTATTTTTATATATTATTTTAGAGCATTATAAAAAAACGAATCATATCCAAAGATCATCTAGACCATACCGTATATGGCAGTAGAGATAATGATTTTCACCGTTAAACAATTTGTAGGGCCTACCATAATGTTTATTTTCCATCCAATCTGTTCATAAGGTCACGAAGACCTGAATGAAGAGGAAAAAAAAATTCATATTGATCCAAAACTTCTGTCACCCTAAAAAGGGTTTCAATGGTAAAATTTCAATCTCCCACTTCTTTTTGTACTGTGGTCCACTTGGTAATTTGATCTATCTTATTTTTAGTCTCAAGCCTTGAGACGAGCTCGCCAAATGGATGGCCGGTTTGGATATAGCACATATCTTGTGACAAGACACACGTAACTTGCTGACGTACAGACAACATATATAAAGCTAGCGTGAGGTACACCAAAGAATCCGCTTCCATATGCATTATAGCGGGACCAGATAGTACGGAGGCGGATTAGCTACTGACGGGTTGAGCAGCGAGACTCCTACGGAAGTGACGTCACCAAGTTATGTGGGCTCCATTACGATGTATGTATTGTATACGCACCATTCATTCATTTGTAGATATCATATTAGGAAATGATATAAAGAATTAGGTAGATCCAAATCTTTAGTAACCCCACCATAAAAAACAGTGGGGAGAGTGATTCCCACAGTTGAAACCTTCTTAAGGCCGACCATGATTTTTATTTGAAATCGAAGCTGTTCGCAAGTTAAAAAAGACATGAGATAATGGAAAACACAAGCATTAGCTATCAAAAAAAGTTTTAAATGGTGGGCGTCACTTTCCCCACTATTTTTGTTTTCCTTATTTTAAAGTTGCTGCAGTCAGCCATGCATATCTTTTCACCGCAAATTTCTGATTTCGGTAGTACAATAATTAATGCTTTAAAAAGTATAAAAAAATACCTCAATCCCCCTGAATTACATCAAACCAATAGTGGTTTTGGTCCTTTTGGATAACATGATCGTTGTATCCACATGAGTGGATTACGTGCTACCGGGTGGTAACACCTAAGGAGATATTACCTTTACTGTGTGGTCCACCTTAATGATTTCTCATATATCCACACCGTCCATCCATACTTTTAGCTCATTTTGGAATGTGGGCTTAAAAATTAAGCAGATCCAAATCTCAAGTGGACCACACCACAGGAAGTGATTGAATGTCCACCATTAAAAACTTCCTAAGGCTGACCATAGTTTATTTGCCATCCAACTCGTTGATAAGGTCAACTAAGACCTAGGTGAGGTATCCAAAACTTTTGGGGCCCACTCCGCATTCCTCAGAGAGGAAAAAGGCTACTTTTATATCCCGTGGGAGTAACCCAACTTTGATTTATGACCCTCCTCAATATCCAGTCCGTTCATCAGCGATGAATCATTCTTCAGAAGGGACCATGTCCCATAAGACTTCCCTTTTTCCCATTGAAAGTAAGACGAGTTTTTGGTGGATCGGAGGTGGGCGGGAACGCTGACTGTGGGGCTCACAGTGATGTATGTACCTTAAATCTACACCGTCTAACCATTTTGAAAGGTAATTTTAGAGTATAATACAAAAAATGAAGCATACCTATCTAAGCTGGACCACACTACAGGAAACAGTCACAATTGAATCCCCACCATTAAAAGCTCCACGGAGTCTTCTGGAATGTTTATTTGCCATCCAACCGGTTGATAAGGTCACAAAAGACCTGTACGAAGAGACCACACAAATATCATCTTGATCCAAAGCTTTCGTGGCCCACAAAAAGTTTTTAATGGTCAATCACTACTATTTCCCGTACTATGGTCCATCTGAAATTTTTATCTGCTTATTTTTTTGGATCATGCACTAGAATGCGTTTTCAATACAATGGACGACGTAGATGTAATCTCATATATCATGGTAGGCCCCACAGTCAGGGATCCACCGAAGCCGTGCAAAGTAGGCCATACCATGTTCTTTTTCATAGCGTCCACTTTTAAAGATCACCGATTGAGCACAACGGAATAATTTAATGAGTGAGATTTCGACACGTGGTGGCCCACCTAAAGTAGGGCCCACTGGATGGAAGAATTGGGAAGCACTGTGCAGAGTGCAGATGGGCAGATGGTGGTGAGGTCCGGCAAGCTATCTTGTTCCACCGTCCCATCCTCACCACCAACGTTTTCCCAGGGAGCCCAGCTAGGTGCTAGTGGCTGGTTAGCAGATCCACGGGTTAGATACCACTTTCGAGGTGGCTACTGCCCTGCTTTGACCCAACTTCTTTAAAAGTAGAAGAATTTGATTCCATTACAAATATACTTGAAAGTTCTTTGGTTGAATAAGTAGAGTTTCATTGTATTAAAATATAATTGAAAGTTGTTTGGCCCAGTAAGTAGAATTTGATTCCATTACAAATATATTTGAAAGTTGTTTAGTTGAATAAGTAGATTTTGATCATATTAATATATTTTAAAGTTGTTTAGTCGAGTAAGTAGAATTTACCTCCATTACAAATATATTTGAAAGTCATTTACTTGAGTAAGCAGAATTTGATTATCTTATAAATATATTTGAAAGTTGTTTGGTCCAGTAACCTGCCATCTAATGAGTAAAAGGAGAGTAACCTGCCATCTAATGAGTAAAAGGAGCTATGTAGACACCCGGCGTTACCTCAATTTACATCCATCAATTTAAAGGGACTCAGCTTTGGTAATGACCCCTGTTGTACTGAGCCTAATGCTGGTTGGTGGTAGAAAGCTTTTGAGCCCCTACAGGTCACTCATTTTTCTCAAATCATAGTAGGGCATAAGCCCAAAAATAAGTATATTCAAATCTCATGTGAATTATACTTACATGACATAGTAGTGATTCAATGCCAACGTCCACAGTTAAGAACTTCCTAACACCTACTATAATGTTTATTTGCCATCCAACCTGTTGATCAGGTTATAGTGACCTACATAAAGTAAAAACACAAATATCAACTTGATCCAGAACCTTTGTAGCTCTCAAGAAATTTTTAACGGTGAGCATTCAATTATTACCATTTCTTATGATGCGGTCCACCTAAGATTTAGATTTGTCTAATTTTTGAGCTCACACCATAAAATGATATAGAAAATTGGTTAGACCATATGGATAAAACACATACACCATAGTGGGACCCACAGAGCTTTTCCTATTACCAACTGGCAAGCTCGGCACCAGGGGTCACTACCGAATCCGAGTACACTTAAAGTCACCGAGCCCAAAATTCAATTGATTTTTGTACGCACAGGAAACTAGAATGATTACTTTTGAAAATGTCTGGCTACTTATGACAGCCGTTTGACACTCAACGAATTAGAAATTGGATAACAGATGGTCCATAAGTCGCCATCCCAACGTCATGTTGGTTGAATTATCATGGCCTCTCATGGACTCTTGTTGATATAAGATCACTACATAATTTTCATTTTTAACTGCCCATCCTTCTATCTTATGGTTAGGTAATAAAATAAATTTAATTTTTAGTTTATTCTACACCTAAACAGGAACCCAAATTTTGGAAAGTGTAATTTGAACTATTTGCATGCAACATATGCGATTTCCAAGTTAATTTTTAAGTGTATGTGTATCATCCATCACACTTTAGCAGAAATTTTTTTCTCTTTTGACAAGGGAAGATTGTTGGATATCAAAAACTTCGTAATAATGAGGTTGACATACAACTTATATCTTACACTAGAAATATTTAATTATGTAATAAATTAATAATTATTTTGTAGAATCCACTATTCTATTTTATTCTAGTTAACGGTTTTGTCAATATCCAATTAAAAATTCCTTTGGATTAATTATATATCCAAATGCACCCTTATGCAGGATAGAAACCATTGCTTTGGATTATAAATTGATAAAATCATCATCATCCTGACATGAGTGGAATGGAGCCCAACCGAGTTGAGTTAGGGCCCAGCTTTGAGCAAGTCAAGTTGAGCTAGCTAAAAAGTTCTTTGGGGCTCAAAAAATCAGCTCAACTTGGCCCGAAACCTGTTTCTACTCGGGCCGAGTTGAGTTTATCCAAGCCAAGCTGAGCGAGTTAACCGAGCTAGCTTAATTCATGGCCAGCTCTATCTACACTCCCATGGTTGGATTCAAACCTGTCCTCATAACATGAAAACACATCCGGCTCCCTTTCCTTCCGAAACAATAAAAAAGTGTACACATTGTTTGGCTCAAAACTTGTTCAACGCCAATGACACCAAGTGCCAAGACAAATTGAGATACCCTTAGCTGTCATATATTACCGTGAACTGGGGCAATTCAACCATCCATTCAACCACCTCTAAATGAAATCAAGTAATTTGTGAATGAGAGGATTTATCCTTTTAATGAGTTCCTTTTGACTTTTAGCATAAAAGACTTTTTCTCACTATGATCGTAGAAATAACTTGATTCGTGTAATGTGAAAGAAGAATGAACTCAATTATATTGAATTGAAACAAAAATAAAAACTAACAGTAATAGCCTTCGGTAATCTAATGTCTGTGACATGAATGACAATGCCCTAAATTTAACTCTTCCTTAATTAAGCAACTTGCACATATATGAAAAGAATTATGTTATTGAAAAGAAAAGAATAAAAAGTCTTACTTCCGATCCAACATTTAGCATAAATGGAGAGGAATTACTGTACTCAATAATCTATGTTAGTTCAATATAACAACGGAGATGGGCATAATTACACTACTCCTATGCTAAAGCTAGTATAGTCTAACAACGTAGATAAGTTGTCCTAGTCTAGGATAAACTATACTAAGATAAAATAAAAGGATAAGTAGGATTAAGTTGGAGATTTCATTTGATATATGTTAGGTTATGAGTACCCGGAGGTCTTCAATCTTTCTTCTATTTTTAGAACTGTAGGACGGTTTCTAGAAAGAAATCTGCACACCTGCGTGCTATGTTGCTGAGTGCGTGCAGAAAGTTCTCTATCTTGACAAGTGGGGCCCATTCTACCCATCCATACCGTTGACTAATAATGGGCCCTGGTAGCCAAAATGGTGCCCAAAAATCCCCGTCTATGGGCAATCCGAACCCATCGAATTAGACTATCAAAAAAACAACCGTCTAGATTCGATGCCCAAAGGGGATTGATGGGATTGATCAGATCCTCAGGGCGGTGAAAGTTTTCGTAGATGAATCGTCCACAATGAGCCCACCAAATGGACCGGTGATCAAGACCACTCGTTTATAGCCATCCATTTGAAGACAACCAATGTAAGGGGAATTTTAGGATATGCCCAGAGCCCACGACCAGATCATTTAGCCACGATTAGGCTGACCCCTCCAGTACCCAGGTCGGTACTGTCGGCTCCCCAATGATGTATGTGTTTTATCCATGCCGTCTTCCATTTTTTCCGAAGGCCAAAAGTCAGGTAGATTCAAATCTCAGGTGGATCGCACAAAAAAATGGTGATTGGACACTCATCATTAAAAACTTCCTGAATATCCGGCTGATATTTGTGTTTCCCTTCGTGATCAACTTGGTTGGAGGGCAAATATATATTAAGGTGGGCCTAGGAATTTTTTCAAGGTAAGTGTTCCATCACCACATTTCCCATGGTGTGGTCTACCTGAGATTTAATATGCTTCTTTTTAATTTTGGGCCAATGATTAAAATGAACTGTAAAAATGAAAGATGGCATAAATAAAATACATACATCATGGTGGGTCCCACACAGCTTGCGGCCCAACACCAACATCTGTACGGAAATGTCCGCACTGGAAACGGGTTGGCTACTCCCCCTGCCACCGGCCATTGGCTGGTGGTGGGTGCTCTGTGTGCCCCACTATGATGCATTTCATCCATGCTGTCTATCTATTTTTCTAGATAATTTTATGGAATGAGACCAAAAATTAAGTATAACCCAATCTCAAGTGGACCACATTACAGGAAATAGTGTTAAATAAACATCGACCATTAAAAACTTTTTGGGAGCCATAAAAGTTTTGGATCAAGCTGATATTTGTTTTTTCCCTTCGTCTGGTCTGCATGATATAATCAATATATTGGATGTCAAATAAACAGTACAGTGGGCCCTATGATCATTTAAATGGTGGATATCCAATTACTATTGTTTTCTTGTTGTGTGGCCCACCTGAGGTATGTATCAATCTCATTTTTAACATTAAACCTAAAATGATTTGTAAAAACTGGATGAACAGAATGGATGAAATACATACATTATGATGGGGCTCACAGAGCACCAAACACCAGCCACTAGAGCCTGGAGAGTTTAGGCTACTCCCCCTAACACCAGCCTCGTGGCTGGTGGTCAGTGCTTTGTGGCCCCTACCATGATGTATGTATTTCATTCATTACGTTCATCCATTTTTAAAGATCATTTTAGGGATTTATTCAAAAAATGAGAGGTATATAAATCTCATTTGGACCACACCACATGAAAACAATAGTGATTGGATATCCATCATTAAAATCCTCCTAAATGCCCACTGTACTGTTTATTTGACATCCAATCTGTTTATTAGGTCATAAAGGCTTACATGAAGGGGAAAAACAAAAATCATCTTGATCCAAAACTTTTATAGCCCCTAAAATGTTTTTAATGGCCAACGCTCATTCAATACTGTTTCCTGTAATGTGGTCCATTTCAGATTGGGATATAACTTATTTTTGTATAGCCGTGAGATGATTTTTAAAAATAGATGGACGGCATGGATGAAACACATACACCTCATGATGGGGCTCACGTAGCACCGACCAAGAACCACCATTGGCTGGTGGTAATGGCTGGTGGCAGGGGGAGTAGCCAATCCGTTCCCTTCCCAATCCTAATCCGAATCAGAGCCACTGTTCTACGTGAAAAGTTCCGTTAAGCTAGGAAAAATACAACCCCACGTTACTGCCAGCCTCTGTCATCATTTGATGCCAATGGTGACAAGACATGAAAGCCATCGCAAAGGGGATGCCGATTGCGTGGTGAACGCAACGCCACGTAGGTACATGGTGTAATCAAGGTGGGGATTACGATGATGCATGGGTTTTATCTCAGGCTATCAATACTTCTGACAGCTCAAAAGTGAAGCATACACAAAGCTTCAACGTAAGAAAATATAGTTACTATTTTAATGATCGACATTCCGTTGGACAGTTGATTTGTTTCCTTTAATGTAAAATGTATGCAAATATGCTTAAATTGATAAAAATGCTCAATCCAAACTGATTAACTTCAATTCCAAGCGTCAGGATAATTAGATACATCTAATATGAATGTATATGACCATATTCTAAGAAGATTAATCGCTTACTCAGTTACTTGTAAAATTTTATAATGATCAAGTGATAATCAAAGGATGGAGTTCTTTCTCTGAAGATGGGTTGTCTTATGCCTTCCACAAGAAAGAACTTTTAAGAGTACTAATGCAATCAAATAAAAGAAAAAACTCATAATTGGTTATTAAGAGCGATGGCAAGAATGTGTCTCTTCAAAGAACCGCATGATATTAGGTAGAGAACAAATCCAGCATATGAGCTTAGACTTGGATTACTAGTAAAGATTATATCTAAGAATTACAGCTGCTTGATTACCACTACTCTTAGGATAAGCTAAGATAAAGTAAATTGATAAATTTATTTGGTTCAATTGGTATGAGATGATTGGTTGTTGAATGTTTACTTTGTAGATTTTCCCTCCTATTTATAGATTTCTCCTACAACTTGTTTTTCCATATACTTTTTCCATTACTCCAATGGTTATAGTAGTCAGCCTATCTCTATATTTTTCTCTTATTATGTTTTCCTTATGTGATTGTTCTTCTTCTATTGGTTAAGCTTTGTTCAATTTGTTGATCATTCGTTCCACTTCTTTATGCCTCTCAGCCGCACTTTTCATTTCTAGATGCCTCTTGGTTGCTCTTTCCACTTCCATACGCCTCTTGGCTACTTTTTCCACATTCGTACGCCTCTCAGTTGCTCATTCCATTTCTTGACATATCTCGGTGGATCGGTTTGCTTTTATACACCTCTAAGTCGACTTCTGAATGCCTATTGACCACTTAGTTTACGTTTGAATACCTACTGGCTACTATCTGTCTTATCATCTTGTCAACTGTGATTTAAAAAGTACTACAAGTATCCTTGAAAATCTTTGGCATCCTATATCTTTCCCTTTCTATAACACATGTCCTTTCCAACTAGATTTTCAAGAACAATCAGAAATAAGGTACAATATTGCCTTTCATGTTGCTTCGCCTTTAGTAAAAGGTGAATACAGTGTTGATTCGTCGTTTGGCACAATAAATGTGATTGATCAGTTAAGAAAAAATATAGTTTTCGACCATTTCAGTTGAATTTGGCCATCTCGATAAAAAAATATCAAATTCGACCATCCTTGTTGAAAAACAAAAAAGTCAATTATCTTAGTTGATTTCAACCATCTTAATCGAGAAATGACAAATTCGAGTATGACAATGAAAACTGTGGATCAATCCATTTCGAATAAGGCTTGTGGTTGATAGAGCTAGCAATACGGCCGAGAACTTGAGTTGTTACTTCCTAAAAAATTTAAATAATTTGGTTATAATTCAAATGGCGAGATTCAGCCATTAAAGGTGGTTCAGGGCCTACTTGATTTTATCTTCCATGATATGGTGAATTTCTAAGGAAGGGTAGCCTCCTAGGTATATCTCGATTTTCTTCTTTAGGAACAATATTCTTGACCTCCCATTCCAATTACCTAAACTCAGCAGGTAGTGAAAGATTTTGCACTTCCTGTACTGGAAGAGGCGTATTCCGTTGCGGAAGAGGTAGCCGTAGTGTTGGTTGTGGTATTGGCATCACGGGTTGTACTGGTGGTGCCGATGCTAGATTTCTGACAAAACTAGTATCGACCTGTTATTGACGTGCCATAGGTGTTCTTTTGATAAAGAGAGTCATCATCTGATTCATATTTTTGAAGTTACTGGTCATCTATCTGTCTGAAGTTTCAACTTGAACTCATAATTGTTCAGTGATATGTTGAATTCCTCGTTGCATATCGAGCATTTCAACCAACAACATCTCAAGAGGATTAACCCGAGATGAGGATGCCCTATCTGGGTTTAATGGAAATGGTACCAAATTCGATAGCAAACTTAACTTCTCAGGTGCTTAATGAACTTATCTTCGGGTAACGGTTTCTCAAGATTAATGCACTGATAAATATACTAATATTCAGTGTCAAAAACGAATATTTATGACAGCCAAGAAGTTAGTTGTGTCCCACTGGGCGTGCCAAAAATATTGGGTGCTTAGTTTGTTTCCTTTCATGTGTAATGTGTGCGTGCGGGCGTGTTAGAATCGATAAAGCAGCTCGATCCAAACCAATTAACTTCGACCCCAAGCATCGAAATAAGCAAATATGTCTAATATGAACGTATATGACTAGAATCTGAGAAGATCAATGACTTTCTCATCCACTTATAAAAATTTGTAATGATCAGGCGATAATCAGAGGGTGAGGTTCTTCCTCCGAAGATGGGTTGCATCATGCCTTCCAAAAGAATGGACTTTTCAGAATACTAGTGCAATCGACTAAAAGGAAAAATGCACAATCAGTCACTAAAAGCAACTGCAAGAGTGCATCTTTTGAAAGAATCGTGTGATATTGGATAGAAAATAAATCTAGTATATGAGTGTAGATTTAGATTATAACTAAAGATTATAGCTAAGAATTACCACCACTTGATTATTGTGACTCACAGGATAAGTTGAGATAAAGTAAATTGAAAGATTTGTTTGGTTTGATTGGTGTGAGACGATTAGTTGTTGGGTGTTTGCTTTATAGATTTCCTCTCCTATTTATAAATTTCTCTTGCGGGTTGTTATTTCAGATGCTTCTTCCATTACTCTAGTGGTTATAGTAGTTGAAGAGTCTCTCTCTAGATTTTTCTCCTTTTACATTTTCCTTTTGTGATTATTCCTCCTCTGTCGGCTAAGCTTTATTCCGTTTCTTAACCCTTTGTTTTGCTTCTGTATGCCTCTCGACCGCTCTTTCCACTTCCTTACACCTCTCGAGCGCTCTTTCCACTTCTATACGCGTCTCGACCGCTCGATTTACTTTTAAACAGCTCTCGACCGTCTCCTGGTTGCTCTTGGCCACTTAGTTTACTTTTAAATATCTCTCGGTTGCTCCCTATCTATTATCCCGGTAGCTGTAAGTTCGTAAAAAGTACTCCAAGTATCTTTGAAGATCTTTAGCATATTATATCTTCCTCAACTATAGCATGTGTCCTTTCTGTCACGCCTCAAACTCAGGGACGGACAGCTTCCGTGATGCCCCGAATCCGACACTTGACTTCCATACACCAAGTCCCGAGTTCGGTGCACCACAAGGAAGATTTTTGACTGATTTTTTTTTTTGTATATACATATAATAATACCTGAGCATAAAGAACCATGATCAAATTACCAAGCGACATTCTCCATTGCAAATAATAGTTAATCGGCTCTTGTACTCATACTCCTTCCACTCGACTTGGTGAGTGACATCGGTAATACATTTCTAAGCAGAGTCCGAGCTTACTTCACTTAGATTAAGTCAAGTTGAGCACCACCTCGTTGGTCTTCACTACTCGGCGTATAATAAAGCTCGGCTCGGAATAATCTATAAATTTTCCCATTACAGTGAGCATTCAATTCCCCATTGTAAATATATTTGATAATTGTTTAGTAGTGAAATTTGATCACATTACAAATATATTTGAAAGTTGTTTGGTAAGGTAACCTGCCATCTAATGAGTAAAAGGAGCTATACATGCGGCATCGGGGGTTACCTCAGTTTGCATCCATCAATTTGAAGGGACTCAGCTTTGGTAATGACTCCTATAGTAGTACTGAGCCTAATGCTGGTTGTTGGTAGAAAGCTTTATGAGCCCCTGCGGTCCACTCATTTTTCTCAAATCATATTAGGGCATGAGCCCAAAAACAAGTAGATTCAAATCTCAGGTGGATTATGCTACATGACATAGTAGTGATTCAAGGTCCACAGTTAAAAACTTCCTAACGCCCACTATAATGTTTATTTGCCATCCAACCTATTGATCCGGTCACAGATATCTAGATAAAGCAAAAACACAAATATTGGCTTGATCCAGAACCTTTATAGCTCCCAAGAAAATTTTAATGGTGAGCATTCAATTATTACCGTTTCTTATGGTGCGGTCCACCTAAGATTTAGATCTGTCTTATTCTTGAGCTCACACCATAAAATGGCCATAAATTGATCTAAAAAATTGGTTAGACGGTGTGGATAAAACACATATATCATGGTGGGACCCACAGAGCTTTTCCTCTTACCAACTGGCAAGCTCGGTACTAGAGGGGTCACGACCGACTCCGAGTACACTTAAAGTCACCGAGTCCAAAATTCAATTGATCTAAGTACGCACAGGAAACTAGAATGGTTACTTTTGAAAATGTCTGGCTACTTATGAGAGCCGTTTGACACTCATGGACTTCGAAATTGGATAACGGATGGTCCATTTGTCGCCATCCCAACATCATGTTGGTTAAACTATCATGTCCTCTCATGGACTCTTGTTGAAATAAGACCACTACGTAATTTTCATTTTTAACTGTCCATCCTTCCATCTTATGGTTAGGTAATAAAATAAATTTAATTTTTAGTTTATTCTACACCTAAACAGGAACCCAGAATTGGCAATTGTAATTTGAACTATTTGCATGCAGCGTATGCAATTTCCAAGTTATTTTTTAAATGTATGTGTATCATCCATCACACTTTGGCAGAATTTTTTTTCTCTTTTGACAAAGGAAGTATTGTTGGATATCAAAAACTTCATAATAATGAGGTTGACATACAACTTATAGCTTACACTAGAAATATTTAATTATGTAATAAACGAATAATTATTTTGTAGAATTCACTATTCTATTTTATCCTAGTAAACGGTTTTGTCAATATCCAATTTAAAATTTCTCTGGATTAATTATATATCCAAACGCGCCCTCACGCATGCTCAGAAACCATTGCACTGTTGGAGGCAACATCCTTTTTAAGGTATTTTTAAATAACTTGCCTTAGCATGCTAAATCTCACGATTTCAATACCTTTTGGCAAAGCGGTTCAAACAATCACATCTACACAGAGCTGGACATCCGAAGAACTGAGTCGAGCTTGGCCCAGCTTGGCTCAGTTCAGCCAACAGACTACCCTAGCTTGAGTTTGCTTTGGCTCGGCTTGGTTTTCGGGCTTGACTGGCTAACTCGGCTTGATTTGGTCAGCAACTTGGGCTGAGCTCGAGCTGAGTTCGAGTACAACTTAAGCCCTTAAGTACCAAAAATCCATAACGACTACGGAGAATATATATAAAGGAGAGGAAAAATTGATCCATAGCTAGCTCTAAGAGCAAATCTAAACTGAAGATCAATAAACAAAATCTCTAATCTACATAGGTCTACTAGATCAAGCAACCCAAATAGTATTATTTTTAACAAAGTACTAACAAAAAACAAAATCCATAAAGGAAACACTAAATTGAAGCAAAAAAATTCTTTTCAAACATTGATCAAAGATTGAGATCAATATGAATTGGGAACGAGAAATACTATGAAAATCAAGAAACAAGAGTGAATAATACATAAAAGGATCACAGAAAAATGAAAGGATATGCTTCTGCTGTTGTAATTTTATCGCCATTAGATCACACCACATATCTCCACGGAAAACCCTTGATTTCCTTCCTCCAGCTTGAAAGATAACTCAAAAACCTCCCAAACCCTAGCTAGAAACCGCTTTCAAAACCTAAAGTACGGATACCGTCTGAAACCTTGAGATGGAAAATTGAAGCCGATTTGGACGATCAAAGAGAAGCATTCCAAAACGATGGAGGTAGGAAGAGAATTAGAACAAAAATAGTTTATTTTCTATCGATAAAATCGAGAAGCAAGAGCAGGAGTAACTATAAATTGATAAAATCCTCATCATCCTGACATGAGTCAAATCGAGCCCAACCGAGTCGAGTTAGGGCCTAGCTTTGAGCCAAGTCGAGTCGAGCTTAGCTAAAAAATTCTTCCGAGGTAAAAAAATCAACTTGGCTTGGCTTGAAACTTGTTTCTAATCGAGCCGAGTTGAGCTTATCCAAGCCAAGCTGAGCGAGTTAACCGAGCTAGCTCGATTCATGTCCAACTCTATTTACACTCCCACAGTTGGAATCAAACTTATCCTTATAACATGAAAACACATCCGGTTCCCTTTCCTTCTGAAACAACAAATAAGTGTACACATTGTTTGGCTCAAAACTCGATTGTTAGTATGTGTGTATGGTGCCAAGTGTGCCAGAGCCTTTTACAACTCAATCTAAACCAAACGCCAATGACCCAAAGTGTCGAGACAGACTGAGAGACCATTAGTTGTCATATATTACCAAGAACTGAGGCAGTTCAACCATCTATTCAACCACCTCTAAATGAAATCAAGTAACTTGTGAATGATGAGATTTATCCTTTTAATGAGTTCCTTTTGACTTTTAGCATAAAAGACTTTTTCTCATTATTGACACTGTTTCCAGCTCACCCCCTTCTGCTACTCAAACACCTGCACAAGAAGAGGACAAAGGAGACCCTGGCTTATACAGGGGACCCTCCGATGCCAAAGTCAAGCCTGGAATCTGGGTCTAATAGTTTGATAATGGCTTGGGGGGGAGAATGTGTGTACCTTTCACCTTTCGGCGTCTCTATTTATAGAAGAGATGTGATCCGATGGCTTCAGGATCTTCCCTGAAGGGGATTGATCATTATCTTGGATGATCCAGAGATCTTCAATCCCTAGATTCTCGGGATTGGGGATTATCTTCCGAGGATCTCAGAATGAGATCTTTAATACCGAACGGATTCCTTGGTTCGGCTTAGGGCAAGATACGATGATGAACATCCAAATGAGAACCAAATAATGAAGCTCAGCTGGAGCTCGGCTGGCCATCGACCGACCTTAGAGCATTGGCGTTCTCAGATGGTTTTTACTAGCTGATTTGCGCGTCGACTTTACTATGGTCGACTAATGATGGCCAATCCTTAATCGGCTGAGGCGCAGTCGATCCGTGATCAACCTATTTTCTGACCAGAGATGGCCCTGTGGCCGACTCAGAATTTAGGTCAGACTGGGCCCGGGTCAAGTTATGATCGGTTCGTATCCAAGTTGTAGCCGACCTAGGGTTAGGTCGGCATTATGTGGCCACTAAGGGGCTATGAGGCCCTTTGAGGGTCCCCAGGGTGTCTCGACCTTCTTGGAGGCCTTGTGACATGTAGGCTTCGGTCAAGCTCAACGCCTAGTGAGTCCGGGTCATGTCTGTAGAGTTGGTCCATTCCATAAGCCAACTAATCGACTTGTCCTATTTTTCTCCCAACACTCACTATGATAGCATAAATAACTTAATTCGCGCAATGTGAAAGAAGAATGAATTCAATTATATTGAATTGAAATAAAAATAAAAACTAACAATAATATCCTTTGATAATCTAACGTCTATGACGTAAATGATGATGCCATAAATCTTTCCTTAATTAAGCAACTTGCACATATATGAGAAAAATTACATTATTGAAAAGAAAAAGAAAAGAAAAGTCTAACTTGCGATCCAACGTTTAGCATAAATGGAAGGGAATTACAGTACTCATAATCTATTCAGTTCAACATAACAACGGAGATGGATAGAATTACACTACTCTTATGCTAAAGCCAGTTTAGCATAGCAACGTAGACAAATTGTCATAGTCTAGGATAAGCTATAATAAGATAAAATAAAAGGATAAGTAGGATTACGTTTAGATTTCATTTGATATATGGAAGGTGTTCGATCTTTCTTCTATTTTTAGAATTGTAGGATGGTTTCTGGAAAGAAATCTTCACAGTCATTTCTCCTGTCTGCTGACGGGGAAATAACCATGTGGGCCCGAAGATAATCGTGGCCTATCAAACGACGCTACGTTAGTCATTTATCATGGATTATTCATTGGTTGCTCACACGTCCTGCTTCTATTACGTGGATGAGAGTTTTCTTGAGTTGTTACATGTTGGTGATAACTATCCCCTTCCCTTGCACAAACGTAAATAATGCACCATGAAACTCGACCAACTTAATATAGTTGTTACTCCGCACCTGAGATGTTTTCGGGCTCAAAGTTCCGCATTAGCCGAATTCGTTACTTGCCGTAAGCGTAACAGTGTTATGGACGAAACCCATCTTCGATCATAAAGTCGTTGTGGTGATTAGTTGGCTTTGCTATGTGAGTGGGATATGTGATATGCATATGTATCATTGTCACAGCCAGTTAGACTTACCCTTTTTTAGGCTACTCATGACTTTATGGATTCTAGTCTTCTTCGCCCATCAGGACAGCCAAAGAAACCTTTTGTCTCTCTTATTGAGATTTCACTGCCATATGACATCATCTGAGTCATTAGATCTAATGTGGTCAGATCGGACATAAACACAGATGCACCAAATAGGAAGTTGATGTTTTTTTTTTTTCAACGACAAATATTCAATTATAGAAAATATAAGATTGTTCCCACTCTTCAAGTCTTTATGTAATAATCTTAACCTGCTAGTGACTGGCATATGGTGGTAGAATTTATTCAATGCATGTAAAATTTACTCACCTGCTTATTCACCTTGCTTGTTCATGTCTTCCAATAAGAGTAGCAATGGACCAAGTACCTCGCCAATCCAGTGAGCCTGACCCAACTTTGGAACGAGCTTGGGCGTCCTATATATGGCCTGATCAAATTTTGGTTGGGCTTGGGCTCAACCTAGCCTGACCTAACTTGGCCCAACCTTACTTTTTATGTACACATGTTATTCATGATAAATATGCCATTCCATTCCTCGATTGGGCTACTCATCTATACCGAATATATAACATTTGCTTCATTCAACCAAAATGTCTATTCACCACGCATGTGTGGAATATTCAAGTAAGAAATATAGATTTTATTAATTGTTGTACTAGACTCGGCCCAACTAAAACTTTTCAGGCTCGGGCCAAGGGCTGCTATGCGAGGCCCATGCCAGGCTTGGGCCTTGGGTCTTAATTGTTGAGTCCGACTTGAGCTACCTGATCTGACCCAAACCTGACCCATTGCCACCCCTACTTGGGGCACACCACAATTTGTTTAGTCTATCCAACCTGAGCGAGCTCAATTGATGATAGAATGCTCCAAAAATCAAGCTTATCCAATCATTAAGTCTGAATAGTACCATAGAAAAAAAAAAAAATGACAACCATATAAAAACTTTCCAATTCATGTGACGGTGCATATGATGGTTCGATGGGCTTGATTTGTGGGCATTCAGCTTCCACAATGGACGACTATTTTAGATAGGTCGGTACCTATGCTTATTCCGCAAGGACTTGTAGATGAATCGACCTCTTGATTAAAAATAAAAAATAAAAATTCATTGAATTAGATCTGGTCCGAGCTTTAGGGTTGTCAACAGGTAAGTTGGGGCTGGGTCGTAATGTACCTGCATCAAGATTGATCAAGCCCTAGGTCCAATATGGTTGAGCCATATTGAGTCCAACTACTGCAATTGATCATACGTTGGGTTCATCATGTTAAGCCTAGCAATTTTGGGCCTAACCAGAGATGAACCTAGGTTCTTAGTGGCATAAATGGTCCATGTATGGTGCTTACAAGTTATGACGCTATGTGTGGCCCACTTAACATTGTCTGTGACATATCTCACACGTACAACTTGGCACATTTGACAAATGTGGCAATTGAATGGAAGAAAATGTTGCACATGACATTTTTGCGGCTCTTGAGATTAGTGGGCCACACTTTTTAGCATACTTGCACACATGACATTTGGCACATTTGCACGTGTGACATTTGTGAGTGGTAGGAAAAATGCATAGAACAGGAGAATGGTTTGTCATATACGGTTGTGTGCAAGGTGATCTGTATTCCTTATTTAGGAAGAAGACAAACCTTGTAGCAGTCCAGATTTTGTAGAAGCAGTTCTTGTTTTTATTAGACAATGACTGAACTTTTACTGCTATCAGAGGGCTGGTCTAAACCCACCCACTTTTTAAATAGTCTTGAAAATAGGACCACAATTGCATAATTGAGGATGGGTCCACCAATCCCAGCTCACCCAAGTGCCCCTTGTCAGCCCTTTTTTCTTAATCCACATCACACACACCCTACATGACATTTTCACCTAAGATATAGGTTAATAAATAATGCCTCACTCATATTGCTAATGCCTTGTACTAAAATATCAGGCCAAAATGTCTGACCTGCTAGATCTAAGGACCCTTCTTGCTCTTTATCTAGAGCACTGTGGGTCCTACATAATGAGTGGGTAGGATCTTGTGCACGTGTGCCATTTGCTAATTGCAGGCAATGAAGTAGACTGGGGCTAGTCTCTTGTGTTGTTGGCCTATCCAACATTCTTTTTTTTTTTTTGTCTGCATGGCTGCCTGTTATAATTGATGGGTGCACCCTGTTCCATCAAGGATTACAGCAACGGTCCTTATTTTTATTATTTTATTAATTATTAAAGAATTAAATTAATCAGATGTAATTAAATTAGTATTTATATTTAGCAATTAATTGAAACTATTCAATCACCCTACGACCATTCTCAAGCATCTTTCACCCACTCATGTTAGTGTGTTAGCAATGTACCTGTGGGGCCCACCTTGATGTATGTGTTGTATATCTATGCATCTATCCCTTTTTTTTTTTTCAGCTCATTTTAGGGCATGTGCCCAAAAATGAAGCAGATCCAAACCTCAGGTGGAACACACTATAGGAAGCAAGCTTCTTGTGGGCCACAAAAGTTTTGGATCAAGTTGATATTTGGGTTTTCCTTTCCTTCCATCGAGGTCTGTGTGACCTGTCAATAGGTTGGATGGCAAATAAACATTATGACGTGCTTTTAGGATATTTTTAATTCCCACAGTTTCCTATGGTGTGGTCCACTTGTGGTTTGGAACTGCTTTATTTTTGGGTTCATGCCCTAAAATGATCTTGAAAAATGGATTAATGGAGTGGATATACAATAGATATATCAAGGCAAGTCCACGGTCACGCGACTGAACACGGACCTGATCTGAGGGAATCGGTCCATGCCAAGGAAGAGGTGGGTGGTATGGGTGGGACCCACCGTGCTGTGTTTCTCAAATCCACTCCATTCTTCAGGTACACCACCAATTTTTAGATATAAAAAAAAAAATTAGCCCCATTTGTGATTCAGGGGACCACAATATTAAAAAGAATGCATAAGGTGACAATTACCCACTAAAATTGTTTTCCTCAATGTGACCCGGCCGCCTCAATCACAGATTGTCCTGATTTTTGGCCCTCGTCCTTAATAAATTTGTGGCATTTAATGATTGGAGTGGATTTTTATAGTCATCAAAAAATAAGAGTAGAAGTCTCTTCAACTGTTTTATTTGGTGTGGCCCATCTGAATCAAAGGTTGGCCTAATATTTTGCCCTTGTCCTGACGTGGAATTATACATTTAATGTGAAATCATACATTTGATGATCATAATAGAATTTATATACACATTTGCCAGAGGGAGGCTGCTGAAATCACTTCAAACAGGTTGCCACAAGGAAGCCCTGAAATTTTTTAAGAGGGCCGCTGTGATGGGTAGGGTAAATGAAATCAACCTCGACCATTAGATGTGAAATCTGACATTAGGCCCTCAGCCAAAAACTCAAGGTTGACCGATGAGTCAGATGGGCCACACCAAACAAAACAGTTGGTAGAGAGACATACATAGGTGATTTTTTATTTTTATTTTTTACAAGCGCACGTGATGATTTAGTGAAATCCACTCAAACTATTAGAATGATAAATAAATAAATAAATAAAAAGAAAAAGAAAGAAAGAAAGAAAGAAAGAAGAAGAAAAAGAAGTTACACATGGCCTTAAATTCAAGACAATATCCCGGAAACAGGTAGGCCACAGTGAGGGAAACAGTTTGGAGGATGGGCATCATCGTTGTACTATTTTCTCTTGTATGGTCCGTCCGCCTAAATCAGGTATGGAGCTAATTTTTATAACCACGCGTAAAATTTAGGTCACACAACTAGTGATCGGATTGGGGTGTTTGGGCGGTGGGATTAGAAGGGATTAAGTGGGATGGGATTCAAAAAACATAATTATTATCCATGGCGGGCATTGTCCTTTGTTGTCATACAATAAGGTTAATGCCATGCTTTGTTGGTAATACAGTAGTATATTGAATGGATATACCCATCATCATTTGAAATTAATGAGAATAACACACATGTGTTATATCTAAACCGTTCATTTGTTTGTAACCTCATTTTATAGCATGGGCCTAAAAATGAGGTAGATCCAAAACTTATGTGGCCCCAAAGAAGTTTTCAACGGTAAGTTATCAATCCCCATTGCTTTCTATAGTGGGGTCAACTTGAGCTTTAGATTTACCTGATTTTTTAGCTCATGTTCTAAAATAATCTTGAAAAATGGGTGGACGGTGTGAATATAGCCCACACATCATGGCAGGACCTACACAGCTTGCTAACATTGAGCCAAATTGGCACGAACCCAATGCAATTCCATCTCATCTAATTCCAAGCTTTTCCATTCTTCTCAAACATGGAGTGGAATTGGCACAGAACCAGAGAAATCCCATCCCACCTAATCCCTTCTAATCCCACTGACCAAACATGTCCTAAGTCACGGCTTACTTAGCTTCTTCTTTTGACAGACATAATGTTCACGTGCTCCTCTATTTTTAGTAAAAACTAGCTCAAGCACTTAATAAATTGAATTTGTCCAATGATTTGAATCTAAGAAAATGATTAGAATTATAAAATTTCAATAATAAATGCTGTAAATAAGTTTTGTTAAATTGCCGAGTTACTTTGTATAAGCTACTTAGGCTTATCAACTGAAAAATAAAGAAGTATGTTTAGTTTTCAACATTATAAGTAATTATCTGTTAAGTTTGTTTGGTCTCTCTCATATCCACCATCAATCATGTGGGGCCAGGTTTTGATGTGGACCATTTATTGTGTGGGGCTCACCTTTGATATGAGTTGTCTATCATACATACAGGGCCGGCCATTCATGCAGCATTCATTATTGCCCATAACGTGGGGCTAACCTTCAATATCCATAGCTCATCATCTGGAGCCTTTGTTGTTGACCATCCATCG
Organism: Magnolia sinica; assembly: GCF_029962835.1. Lineage (NCBI taxonomy): Eukaryota > Viridiplantae > Streptophyta > Magnoliopsida > Magnoliales > Magnoliaceae > Magnolia > Magnolia sinica. The sequence continues at coordinate 122,083,450 of NC_080573.1, forward strand.
TGTGAGCCCCACCTTTGATATTGGTCGTCCATCATGCAACCCGTCTTGGATATGGGATGTGGACCGTCCATCATGTGGGGCCAACCTTGACAAGGATTGTCCATCATGTGTGACCCACCATTATTAATTACCCATCATGTGGAGTCCACTTTTGATGTGGACTGTCCATCATGTGAGCGCCACCTTTAATGTGGGTTGCCCATCATGTAGAGTTCACCTTGGATGTGGGTGATTCTTCATTATGGCCCAATCTGTGATGTGGACCCTCCATCATATGGAGCCACTGTGATATGGGTCATCCATCATTTGGGGCTCAACTTCATTGTCCATTGCTCATCATGTGTCGCCCACCTTTGATGTGAACCTTCCATCATGTAGGCCCCTCTTTTAAGGTAGGTTGTCTATCGTATCATAGTAGCCCAGTTCTTTTATTGTTATAGGCTGACCTTTGATGTGGACCATCCATACGTGGACTCACATTAATATGGGCTCATCCATCACCTGGGGCCCAACTTTTATGTGAACCGTCTACTGTGTGAGCTTCACCTTTAATGTGGACAGTACACCACGTGGGGCCTCCTTCAATGTGGACAGTACACCACATGGAATAAATCACCATAGCCTTCTATGGTGTGGCCCTAAAATTTGGATCTGACTGATTTTTCGGCCCACGTTCTAAATGAGCAGCAAAGTGAATGGACAACATGGATATAACATGGATATACAAGTGGACCCATAGCCACGGGCTGACCGAACTTGGTCGTACTAACCTAACCGAACCCGCTCGCTTCCCTTCGGCCCGGTCGAATAATGCTTCTTTTTTTTTCCCACTCTTGATACACCATACGTCCTCACCCATGGTCCAAGGATTTGAACCGTCCATATTTTTTGTTGCTACCGCAAGAAAGCTATTGTCTGGTAGGCACGGTCACCAGTGATGGTACGGTTTGATTTTTTGAGTTGAATGCCATCCATTGAAAAAATTATCCCCGTTGCTCTAAATTCATAACCACCTATACACTGTATTTTATTGTGGTGGCGTTTGTAGGATAGATTGCACAACGTGAACCGTTCTGATCATCAGCACGTGTGCCCCAATGGACCCGCTACACGCGTTGGATCCTGGATGCGTACAGAGGCAAAAGGAAATGAACGGAGGAGGAGACTTTGGCTCCTAGGCGTGATTATTAAGACACGTTTCAAAACGGACATTCCAATTTTAAAATGCTTTTGTGGGATTCCTTCCAACGTTGTTTTTTTGGACGCGGATTACGTCGCCGTCCGGGCAGGGCTCTGTGGGGCCTACCGTGATGTAAGTGTTTTATCCACGCAGTTAATCATTTTTCTCAGACCATTTTAAACTATAATAAAAAAGTATGGCACGTTCAAATCTTAATTGAACCACAAAGTGGGGATTAAACTTCCACCATTAAAAAGTTCTTTGGAGCTGGAGAAGTTTCGGATCAAGCTTATATTTGTGTTTTCACTTCATCCACGTCTACATGACCTTATTAATAGGTTGGATGGTTAAAAAACATCACAGTGGCCGTTAAAAAGGTTTCAACGGTGGATGTCATTATCACTGTAGCTTCCTTTGGTGTGGTCCACTGGAGCTGTGGACCTGCCTCGTTTTTACAATGATACATAAAATGGTTTGATAAAAGTGATTAATGACCGTGGATAAAACACTTACATCACTATGGGCCACCCGGGAGGGGGTAGGACGCAATCCGCGTCATGTTTTTTTAGGGGTGATGTGAGCGGTGGAGGCTTGCTCTAATGCAAACAACGGAATTGCGTGCTTTGGATGTGCACAATAAGAGTCGTGCACGGCATTGCCCACCATCCTGATGAAGCCTCCTATGCAGTTTGGTTGGTGACCCCAACATCACCCAGCTAGCTGATGCCTCGGATCCATTTTCCAGCTAATTTTAAGATATAGGCCAGAAAAAAAAAAAAAAAGGCAAATCTGAGGCTCAGGTGGACCACACCATGGGAAAAAGTGAGGATCGAACACTTACCATTGAAAACTTCTCAAGGCTGCAAAAGTTTTGGATCAAGCTGATATTTGTGTTTTCTCTTCATCCATATATGTGTCATCTTATAAACAAGTTGGATGTCAAATAAATATAACTGCTGGTCTTGGGAAGGTTTCAATGGTAGACATCCTTCTCCCCACTGTATCATGTTGTGTGGTCCACTCTGAGATTTGGATGCTTTATTTTTGAGCTCATGCCCTATGATAATTTGGCAAAATAGATGGACAATATGAATAAAGCACATATATCATGGTGGGGCCTACAGAGCTTTGACAAGAGCTGGCTCGTATTTACGTCATTGGTGAAACCGCGGGCATCTAAAAGCCTCTACCACCCGCTGAACCCACCATATTATGTGAAATTCAATCCTTCGCGTGGGATTAAATGGTATGGAATTGCATAATGTGGAATTAATATTGTTAGTAGACAATGATTATATGCCAAAATATTATAGTATTTTGATTTTCTAATCCCACATTTGAGAACAAATTATTCCTTCAAAAAAAATATCTAATTTAACAAATTAAATTTCACAACTAATGCGGGTCACTAGCATGCATATACAACTTGATTGTCATGTGTAAATAGTGCAGGTATAGGTGAACAACATGGATAAAATTCATCTATCAACATGGTTGATTTTAAAATCCACAAAAAATCCGGTCATATCTCCCTCAAGCCAGGCGATATGATTGATACTTAGATTAATTCAATCATTCCCATCATTTCTAAATATAGGATGAAAATTTACATTGGACCAAATGTGATTCCATACCATATGCTATGTTCGACATACCATATATTATGTTCAACACACATGTGTGTGTGTGTGTTTGTGTGTGTCTATGTGTGTTATGTTCAACATACATATAAGAGATCAACACCAGCATCTTGTGCTTGGCTAGGTGGTAGACACTTTGCATTTCAACACTGCGATCCAAGGTTAGAGTATCTACATGGGGTGGGTGGGTGTGTGTAGAGAGAGACATTAACAACATAAAAGTCTCATATGGGCCACACCAATGAAAACAATATAAAAATTGCACCTAAAACTTTTTAAGTTCAAGCATTGTGGCTAGATCAAGAAGATTTTTGTATATTCCCTGCATGCTAGTGATTAAGACAAGATGAACAGGTGTGATGAAAGATCCACCCTTGTTGATCCCTCTGGTGTAGCCGACTAGAGTTGCATGTCTCTCTGATCTTTGGCCCAAAGGCCTAGATTATGTTCTACGTTTTGGTCCGACAACTCCTTGTATACTGAAGCTGTCAAGTCCATACAAGGGCACCGCTTCATAGAGTGATTTTCTTTTCATGTCCTTGATGCATGTATTGTATATCCATGGCGCCTATCTGTTTTGCGAGCTCATTATAAGGCATGAGCTCAAAAATATAACATATCCAAATCTCAAGTGGTCCATGCTATAGGAAACAACAAGGATTGAATGTTCACCATTAAAAACTTGCTAGGGCCAAGAACCTAATGTATATTTGCCATCCAACCTGTTGATTAAGATCACACATATATGGATGAACGAAAAAAACCAAAAACTTTTGTGGCCCACAAGAAGTTTTAATAGTCAATCACTACTGTTTCCTATGGTACGGTCCAACCACTAAGTTTTTGAGCTCATGCACTGGAATGTTACGGGAAAACAGATGCAGTGCGTTGATATACAATACATACATCAAGGTGGGCCCACGGTCAGGGTCGCACATAATCACCGCCTGTGTTTTACTCGCTGCTGTGTTTAACAACAATAATCTAACATATATTTTAAAGTTGACTTAAAAAACTATAAGTTTGAATATTTATAACCCCCCCAATCATACCTCTCTCTCCATAACCAACATAACTAATTATCTTTGATCGTTGGAGATGATGGGAACACCAACTCTCCATGGAGAACTGATCCTATGGACAATCGTATCACAGCTTGTGGTGCATTGCCATCTTCCTCGCCAACACTCCACCTTTTTAGAAAATCAGAACCATGAAAATGATGGGCCCCACCATGAAGATTGTCATTCTCTAAAATAAAACTGATCCACTCACTAGGTGGGCCACTCTGTATGATGAGTGAAACCGTCGGTTATCTGCTGATTCCAACAGTATGGCCCACCTGATGAGCAAAGTGGCCTGAATTTGTTCCAAGGGATACTTCTGTCAACATGAAACGTCTCACACGTGTAGGGCATTTCAGCCATGGATGGCCCACGGCCAGAACTTAGGTCGATGAGAGAAAGTTGACTGATTGATTTACGGAAGAAAAGCCAACCACATATTTTTGTAGGCCTTGTTCTGATTGAGTTGTATGGATGATCTGATTACAGTAAGTGGGGCCTACCGAATTGGCGTTTTTGCTGCTACAAGCCCTTGGAACTCATGTGGAATTATAAGACCCTCTAACCTTGAGTCTGTACAATGAGGCCCATCTTTCATTGATCCTGACTGTTGATTCAAATCCAATGGGACCCAACATGCATTGCATTTCTCATAAAAGCAAGTTAGCGAAATGGATGGAGAGAGTGGACATCACACAAATATATGATGAGCAAGATAGAGCTTGGGGCTTAAAGCCGTTCATAAGCCAGGCTCGGGCCAGACATAATCAAAATTTTGAATAGGCCCAGAAGAGCTCAGAATCCACTCCAAAGCCCACCTTAGGCCCAGCCCATCAACAGCTCTATTGGGGCTACAAGAGATTCTTATAACACCTATTCACGGACTCAACAGTCCATGATGAAATATAGGGGTCGCAATGACTCGGGTTATACTTGGGCTCCTAGCCCCTAGCTCTAACGGGTTAAAGAGGCTTCAAAGCCTTGTCCCTTTAAAGGCCAAGCTAGACTGAGCCAGGACCAGGTTGAATAAGGGCCCAATAAAAAATAAAAAAGAAATTGACATGACGTCTTAGAATCTAAATGAACTATACGCCCACAAAGATTATTACCCTTTTTAAGTGTATAAATTACTATGGAGGAACTTATTTCAAGCTGCCCTTGAGTACACCTCTTGATACATGTTAAGGTCCCGTGATATACATTGATACACTCTCTTTTATGGCTTGAACTTTTAAATAAAATTGTTTGACATAGTATTAAAGCAAAGGTCCTACAAAGCAACAAATATGTGTGTAATGTATTCTCCCATACATTGATGATGGGAGTATTAAAGTTCAATATACAGTGATACACCATCATCCTATATAGCATGTAAGTAATTTAAATTATAGTTTAAGTTACACGGAGAATAAATCCTCTATATTTATTAGACAATTAAAAATGAAAAGATTTAACTGCCTTATTTTAACATACAAGTGTCTACAAATTTTTTTATTTTTAAAAACATCCACAAATTAATTATTAGAATTCACTGGCCAATTTAATTTTTGGATGTGGCATGGATGCCATCGATCTTATTATTTATTTTAATTAATTTCTCCTCCCCCCTAGGGCATCAGCCTAAAATTGAAGCGCATTCAAGGCGGCCTGGATAAGACACATACATCACGGTTGGCCGCAAGGAGTTTACTCAGTACGCAATCCGCGTCGCGCACGTGATGCAACGGACTATAAATAGGGAAAGCCAAAGGGACTGTTCTCCCAGCGTTGCTTCGAAATGTCCGCTCTGCCGGCAATTCTTGCTCCTACCTGCCTTTCAATTCGATCGCCTCGTTTCAAATTCAATCTCGTCCGTCCATCCGCACACTCTAGATTTTCTCTCCCCATCCATCTCCATCTCCGCACTTCCTTCCTAGGGTTTCCTCCGCAAACTCTCACCCGTTCCGTTCGCCGTCACGTGACAAACGCCGGCCCTCCGTCGCCGGAGCCGGAAGACCCGCTCGGAAAAGACCCGACGACAGGTTCGAGAATCTTTACATCTTTAATAATGAAAATATCACCGTCCTTTTGTTGCTGTGTTTCCAAGGAGTGGCAATCGTTGTAAATTTGTGTTTCTTTTGGGGGTTTTAATATCATGTGTCTTTCTCTATTAACACGGACATGGATAGCTTTTCTTCAAATCTATGGGTTGAATTCTAGTGCCAGGTTGTGTAAATTAATGACCCTTCATGGATATTTTTACAACTTATTAGACATGGGTTGAAATGTTTATTTCATTGGATACGACTGAAGAAGCTGAAACAATGCGTGGCGGCATGGATTTGAAGTCACGTGGAATCGAGTGGATTTTAATACATACAGAATTGAGTGGATTTGAAATCAGAGTTTTGAGGTGGGAGCAACTGAATAAGAGCTCTTTGGAGGATTTCGATACTTCTCAAATCCAAATTCCTCCAATTCCTAGCTACCAAACACCCAAAAAAAGGGCAAATCCCCTCAAATCCTTCCAATTCCTCATTGCCAAATGAGTCCTAATATCATATATATGGGTGTGTTTGACTGCACCAATATCATGAAATTTGATAATTAATCAGTCTAATTTGGTGCAGAATATCATCAGTAGTGCAACCAAACAAAATTTTTGGTATTATAATATTGTACCTATTTTTTCTTGGTATTTGTTATTGCATGCGGGCCATGTAGGTCCTACCTTTGACAACAACTAGTGGATTGCAGACCTCACTTGACAAAATTCTAGAATCACATTAATGAGATACACCTATGAGTTGTTACATGGGAATATGTGAATAGATTGGGAATGCATGGGCTGCTTACAAAGTGGTGGGCCCATTGGAAAATGAATAGGCACTATGGGAGAATGCCATTTGCCATTAATGGTCCAATGGGAGAATGGGCTCCACCATTAATTGCCATTGGAAATGGGCTTCATCTTTAATGGTCCATGGGAGAATGGGCTCCACCATTAATGGGCTAGTTCTATATAAGCTAGTTCTCCCATCCCATTTGTTATGTGGGCAATCCAAGTGGCCATCTCTCCCATAGAATACTTGTGCATCTCTACTACCATATCCGCCCTTGACTTTGGTGATCATTTCAACGCTTTGATTAGAGGGATGAATTGATGCAGGCCGATACGTATAGGTAACGACTGTGTCCGTTACACGATATGGGGTTGAAACGGAGTAGTTGGTTTTTTTTCGGGGACTGTGTTGATCGTTACAAGGGCCATAATGGCCATTATGTTGGCCACTTCTTTTTTCTATGTAAATCTATTTTTTCCTCATTTTCTACTTTTCTCATTCCAAAAACTTTCCTACATCATTCCACGACATATTTTGGCAACTTGTACGGTAGTTTTTAGGATTAAAATAGTAGATTGAAGCAATTTGGGTGAATAGAAGCTTTGATGGCTATTTTTTCAAACAATTGAAAAAAGTGATATATATGCATTGTTTTTTCCAATTTCTAATTCTAATGCTTGATTGTGATGTGTAAATATTAGAGACACATAACCATGTTTATAAATTCACCAGACAACCCAATACAACACTTTCCTTAAAGAGTGGACCGTTACACTACCATAAACATGTTTAAAACAAAATATGGATACAAATTTGGAATATTTACATTATTCTAGATTTTCTAGATATTTTTCTTGAATTTTTTTTTAAAAACTGTTACGGGGGTCGTATGTTATATTTAATGTCTTAAATCGAATAAGATTCTGCCTAGATTTTTTTGCAAAACTGTGAAATTGTGGGATTCGTTTTCGATTTCATTTAGGATTCTTTCCAAGGCTATATATATGGGTGTAAACAGAATTGGGATTCATTCCAAGGGTTTCTAAATAGTTCTAGGGTTTCAAAAGGGTGTAGCAAGGGTGAGATTCGAGGTTGTTCGAATTGGGTAAGAATTCTCTCGTTGTAATTTCTGCTTTCGTAGTGAATTTCTGTCGCTTTGTGCTGTGATTTTTTCCCGAAAGGGTTTTCCACGTTAAATTGTTGTGTTCTCCTTCCTTTTTTACTCAGTGCTTTTGGATTGCTATTCTAGATTCATCTCTGTGTGATTACGCCATTTCCCCAACAAGTGTTATCAAAGCTATCGTTGGGGCGCAGGCCTGAATCTGAAGGATTAGCATTAATAGGAAACACTAGGTATGACATTGAGAAGTACTCAGGTAAAAATAACTTTGAGTAATGGAAGATCAAGATGATCAGTTCCTTAACCAAGCTAGGTGAGGATGGTGCTCTTGGGGAGTGAAAGCCGACTATGAGTTATGATGATTGGAATACTCTCGATAAGAAGGCCTTATTGTCGATTCGTTTGTGTCTCATGGATAATGTTCTTTATGATGCTTTGAGGGAGAAAACTACAACTAGTTTATGAGCGAAGTTAAAGGATATTTATACGAAAAAATCCACCGAGAATTGCCTACACTTGAAGCTACAGTTGTTCACCTTCAAGATGGCAGAAAGTGGAGATGTGGAGGCCTACATCAGTTACTTTAATAAATTGATTTGTAAGTCGCTGAATATGGAAGAAGTGGTAAAAGATGAAGATCAGGTATGCATGTTGTTGAATTCTCTTCCGGCATCGTATGAGTCATTTAAGGACTCATTGTGCACCGTAAATAAATCCCTGAGTGTGGACACCGTTATCTTGGCCCTTCAAGGGAAGGCCATTAGAAAGATAAACGGTGGTGTAGGGACATCTTTTGATGCACAGTTTACGAGAGGCATGAATATTGATCGAGGTACAGGATCTTTAAGACCTATATTCAAATCCAAGGGTGAGGGCAAAGGAAAATTGAAGTGCCGGAACTGTGGGATGACTGGACACATGAAGAAGGATTGTACAAATCCTAAAACAAAGAAAGAAAAACTCAAAGGCTTCTTCCAGGGAGGCCAATGTTGTGACATCTGATGAGGAGACAAGTGGAGGTGATGTTCCGTCTGTGTCCATGATCAGACACTTGCAGGACAATCATAAAGATGAGTGGATCCTTGACACAAAAGTGTCATATCATATGACTCTTCATTAGAGTTGGTTCGCCAGTTACAGAGAATGCAATGGTGTACAGGTCTTTATGGGTAATGACAATGCTTGTCTATTAGTACGGTGAGCATCAAGATGTTTGATGGGATGTAGTGTATGTTGACTGATGTCAGGCACGTTCTTGATATGAAGAAGAGTCTGATTTCTCTCGATGCATTCGAGACTATAGGGTGCAAGTTCACTGGTCTTAATGGTGTCCTTAAAGTTTCAAAATGGCTACTCGTGGTTATGAGAGCGCGAAGGCACGGAAACCTTTACAGGTTGATCGGGAGTACTTCAGCAGGTAGAGCGACAGCAGCTGTTGGAGATTCTACATCTTCACGTATGTGGCATGCTCGTCTGGGCCACATGAGTGAGTGGGGCATGAAGGTACTATCTGATCGTTGTTTGATTCCAGCTTTTAAGACTTATGATTTAGATATATGCAAGTATTGTATATATGGTAAACAATCTAGATTATCTTTTAAATCTGGAAAACATGTATGTAAGGGAGTGCTTGATTATGTGCACTCTAACGTAAGGGGGCCATTGCCAGAGGTTTCCGTTGGGGGGTCGTCATGGTTTGTTTCATTCATTGACGACTACTTCTGGAAAGTTTGGGTTTACTTCATGAAATGTAAATCCGAAGTTTTCACCATATTCAAACAATGGAAGGCAATGGTGGAAAAATAGTTAGGGTGGAAAATAAATGTTTTAAGGATTGACAATGGTGGAGAATTTACTTCCACTGAGTTTAATGAATATTGTAAGGATGAAGGGATCATTAGGCACAACACAGTGCGCCACACACTCGAACAAAACGGTGTGAATGAACAGATGAATCGAACTCTCTTGGAGAGAGCCCGATGCATGTTAAGTAATATTGCGTTGGGCAAGGACTTATGGACAAAGGCCATTAACACGGCTTACTATTTGGTGAACTGGTCTCCTTTTATGACAATTGAATATAAAATCCGAGAGGAAATATGAAGTAGTAATAAGATGGACTACTCAGATTTGCGCATATTTGGTTGTGAGGCTTACCCTCATGTATCGTCAGTTGAGAGAGATAAACTAGACTATAAAGCCAAAAGTATATATTTGTTGGATATAGTGTTGGTGTAAAAGGTTACAGGTTATTCGATAAGATCACATGCAAGGTTCTCACTAGCCATGGCGTCAGATTTGATGAAAGCTCCCTATTTCACAAGAATGATCAATAGGATGAAGAGAAACCAGAAAGGTTGATCGTCGACGTCTAGATTGACACAGATGATACTTATGCAGAGACAGCTGCGCAGACAAAGGTACAGGAGAAGGCGGAGCAACCACCTGTGAGAAGAAACCCACCGCATGATCGCAGGTTACCGGCAAGATACAAGGACGACTCTAATATTACATATGCCCTCATTACAGATAAAAAGGACCCGTCTACTATTCAGGAGGCTCTTAATGAGCCTGATGCAGAAAAGTGGAAGGTAGCTATGGACGATGAGATGGACTCGTTGCACAAAAACAACACATGGGAGCTGGTGGAGCTTCCAGTGGGCCGAAAAGCGATCGGATGTAAGTAGTTATTCAAAAGGAAACAGGATACATAGAAAGCAATGCCGATAGCGAAGGAGTATGCTCAGAGAGAAGGAGTCGACTTCACAGAGACATTCGCGCCAGTGGTCAAGCAAGTATCTATTAGATTCGTGTTGGCCCTGGTTGCCCAATACGATCTCGATCTGGAACAGATGGATGTCAAAATTGCTTTCCTGCATGGGAAGTTGGAAGAGCAGATCTAAATGAAACTACCAGAGGATTACGAAATTAAAGGGGCAGAGGAAAAAATTTGTAGGTTAATGAGGTTGTTGTACGGCCTGAAACAGTCGCCTATGCAGTGGTATAAGAAATTTGATTCTTTCATGTTGAGTCTGAAATTTACTCGAAGTGAATACGATCACTGTGTCTATTTCAAGACACTGAGTGTGGCAAATTCATCATCCTAGTATTGTATGTTGATGATATGTTGATTGATCGTCAGTCATGATATGTCTGAAATCAACGTACTGAAGACTCAATTATCAGGGACATTCGATATAAAAGATTTGGAGGCTGCAAAGAGGATTCTCGGCATAGATATTCATAGAGACAGGAAGATGAGCAGATTTTGATTATCACAGGCAGAATACCTTGAAAATGTGCTAATCAAGTATAGGATGGACCAAGCAAAACCAGTGAGCGTTCCCCACGTGGCTCACTTCAAGCTTTTCTTAAGACAATGTCCTAAATCAAATGAGGAAAAGCAGGTTATATCTCATGTGCCTTAATCGAATGCGGTTGACAATTTAATATATGCCATGGTCTGTACGAGACCAAATATTTCCCGGGCAGTCGGTGTTGTGAGCAGATATATGTCAAACCCCGGTAAGCAACGTTGGGAAGCGGTGAAATGGCTATTTCGATACATTTGAAGTACAAAAGACCACGTCGTAACTTTTGAGAAGACGGGCAAAGATAGTAGGGTATGTGGATTCAGACTACGTAGGCAGTGTGGATTCCAGAAAGTCAACTTTAGGATACTCGTTTGTACTAGCGGGTGGAGCAATTAGTTGGATGTCGAAGCTTCAGTCTGTGGTGGCACTTTCCACAACCGAAGCAGAATATACAACAGTGACGAAAGCGTTTAAGGAAGGTATTTGGTTAAGAGGCATGATAAATCAGTTGAGACTTCAGCAGGAGGTCGTGTCGGTTAATTGTGATAGTGAAAGCATTATCAATTTGGCTAAAAATTCTGTTTATCACTCTCATACTAAACACATTGATGTTCGTTACCACTTTATCCGACAGGTGAGGCGTAACTCTGGAGAAGATTCATACCAGCGTGAATCTGGCAGATATGCTCACCAAGGTTGTTCCTATAGAGAAGTTCAAGTTCTGTTCAGCTTCTCTGGGCTTGGCGATGGCGTAAAAGGAAGACGAAGTGTGCACGAAAAGCATTGATTAAGCTATGATGCGAAGCAGAGATAAGAGAAAAGGACAGAGTTACACGTTTGAAGATCGAAGACATGGTGGAGATTGTTGTACTTGATGTCTTAAATCTAATTAGATTTTGCGCAGATTTTTTTGCAAAACTACGAAATTGCGGGATTTGTTTCCGATTTCATTTAGGATTCTTTCTAAGGCTATATATATGGGTGTAAACAGGATTGGAATGCATTCCAAGGGTTTCTAAATAGTTTTAGGGTTTTAAAGGGGTGTAACAAGGGTGAGATTTGAGGTTGTTCGAATTAGGTAAGCCTTTTCTCTTTGTAATTTCTACTTTCATAGTGAATTTCTATCGCTTTGTGTTGTGGTTTTTTCCCGAAAGGGTTTTCCACGTTAAATCGTTGTGTTCTCCTTCCTTTTTTGCTTCGTGCTTTTGGATTGCTATCCTAGATTCATCTCTGTGTGATTCCGCCATTTCCCTAACATTGTAACGGTCATTATGCCCCCATATCGGCCATTACGACTAATACCCATATCAGTAATAGTGGTGACCATTATGGCCACCGTTACGGAAACCTAGAGAGAGAGAGAGAGAGAGAGAGAGAGAGAGAGAGAGAGAGAGAGAGAGAGAACCTAACAACTGAGGAAGAGGCTGATCTGTTGGATGTCGTTGATGGTGGTGAAGGTCATCTTGGAACGGGAGAACGATCGGGCTTCATCATTTTATTTATCGATGCCAAAAGAGGGATCTGTGAGCCTATTCCGCCATTAACGTTGGTTGGAGACCTCCAACATGATTCACAACAACATTATAGGTTGATACATGCGCAGACACATCTAATTCTGGTTGGGATAGACTATTGCTACCATTTGGAGATTAAGAGGCCATAACATCTCCATCCGAATGATGGGTTTTTTATGGGTTTGAGTTTGGGCGAATGGCTAGTGTTGCGGGTTTGCACCTCACAGACCCAAGTTCAATTCCCATTCTTGTGATTTACCCGATGCATGTGGTTTGCGGCTGATTCATGTGTGCATCTGCAGGCGGTGGGGACACGTTGTTATACAAAAAAGGGTTTGAGTATGTGTTTTTTTCGTTGTCCACTATGGAAGAAGATGCAACAAATCTACTTTCTTGTTGGATTTTGACAAGAGCTCTGACCATTCCATGAGTTTTAGAGATGATGTATGGATTCTCATTTTTCATGGTTCACCTGGATATTGGCAGCAGGCAGAAGCTCTCATGGGAAAGAGGATGTGATGTAGGCGCCATGACTGATTTTAATGGCATCCTCTGCCTTTGGTGGGTTTTCTGAGGTATTTCAATCTAGGGAAGAGATTCAGATGGGTTGAAAGGGAAGGAAGAGGGATTAATGGGCCGGGTCGGGCCAGGTTAACGGGCTTTTGGACAACTAAGTCGAAGCCCGGTCTGCTTGATAAACGGGCTCAAAATTTAAACCCGAACTTAGCCCTTGGGCCTTATACTCCAGTCCAAGAACAATTCGAGGCCCAAAAGCTTGTCGGGCCAGCTCGATCCATTGATATCCTTACAGCCTAGTGGTGGAGTGGCCCTTGTAGTGGAAGTGCGAAGGAAAAATGCTCCAAGGAGGTGGGCTAGAGGTCGCAAGAATGTTGGGGAAAATGCACCTCAACCCAAACAAAACATTCCTGTGCAACTTTTAGGGGGAAAATTTAACATGAAAGCACATGAAGGAGAATCTTTTGTGCTTTGTTTGTGGAGAACTAGGACACTATGCTCTCCGGTACCCTTGACAGGAAGACAATAACTCTCATGACCTTATCATTGTAGAGTGCTTTCATTTGCTTTGAAATTCTAATCGTTGACATGTTATCCCTTGAATGGATATTGGATTCAGGTGCAACAAAGCATGTGATGAGGGGCAGGAGAGGCTTCGAGTTTTTTTTTAAAGCTGATTGCCATTTGAAGTTATGGGCTGTACATGGAAAATAACATATCAGTAGATGTGCATGGAGTTTGTACACGTCGACTTCAAACCTGCATGGGATAGTAGTTGATTACCAAGGATGCTCTATTTGCTTCGGGCTCGAGAAAGAACCTCGTTTTGGTATCTTGCCTTGCTAGGTAAGGTTTTGATGATAGATTTTGTGGGAATAGAGTGTCTATTAAGAAAAAAACAGTGTTTTGGTTGCATGGTGCAATTTTTGTGGAGACTTGTTTATTTTGGAATAGTACCTCTGTTCTTTTATCTACGTCATTCCATTATGCTGGTTTAACTGATGCATTTATTTTCAAATCCATTACATGGCATGCTGGGTTAGGTCATATTGGTAAATGTCATATGACTCAATTAGCCTAGGAGGGTTTCTTGGGTTCTTTAACCAAAGTAGGTTTACCTTTATGTGAGTATTGTCTGGCAAGACTTCCGGACAACTCTTCCCCAAGGATGCTAGGGTGCAAAGACCTCTGCATATTATTCATACGGACATCTGTGGCCCCATGAATGTATGGCCCAAAACAGTTGCCAATATTTCATCACATTCATAGATGATTACTCTCTTTATGGATATGTCTATCTCGTGTCTCATAAATCGGAAGCACTTGACTGTTTTTAAAAGTATAAAGTTGAAGTTGAAAACCAACTATGCCAAAAGATGAAAGTGCTTAGATTTGATAGTGATGGAGAGTATATTATTTGAAATAGTCAAACGCCTTTTGTGAAAGTTTTGGCATCGTCCAGAAGTACACAATGCCTTGTGCTCGTCAGCAAAATGGAGGAGTAGAGAGAAGGAATAAGACTCTTTTTGACATGGTTAGATTGATGATGACGTGTGCCAATCTCTCTATCACCTTTTGGGAGACACGCTTCTTACAACTGTCTATGTGCTGAATTGAGCCCCGTCCAAGCCAATCTCCAAATCTCCTTATGAGTTATAAATTGGTAGGGGATCTTTGGGTCATGTGATGGTTCCTATGTCAAATAAGTAGTAGTTAGCAAAACAATTGAATGTATTTTCATCCGATACCTTATACACTCGAAAGCTTATGTCATGGTACATGAGGACCATGGAGGCTGCGTTGAGGTTGAATCCCACGATGTTACTTTTATTGAGGATAAATTCCCAAGTAGAAAGAAACAAAAGCTTGATTTTGAATTATATGAAATGCCCGATGCATCTCAAAATAGTGGGAGCATTCCTCCAATTGCTAATGAAAGTGGGAGCATTTCACCTACCGAACCTGAATTGTGTTTGAGCTTGCGAGGAAGGATTCTCCAAAGATTCTTTGAAATAGAGGGAGAATATTTTGTTTGCGTTGCTATTGATGATGATGAGCTTGCTTCTTATCAGGAAGCAAGCTTATCATAAATGGTCCATTGTGATGAATGATGAAATCACCTCCATGATAAAGAATTATGTTTAGGAACTTGTTGATCTGTCACCTCGTTGCAAGGCATTGGAAACAAGTGAGTACTAAAAATTAAAAGGAAGGCAGATGTTATGGTGGACAAGTTCAAAGCGCGCTTAGTAGCCAAGGGTTTTACCCAAATTTGAAGGCATTGATTACGATGAGACTTTCTCGTAGTTGCAAAATTGTCTCAATTCGCATGATCCTGACCATTGTTGCCTGCTTGGACCTTTATATCATATTGATGTAAAGACCGTATTCCTTCATGGTGACCTAGACGATGAAATCTATATGCTACAACTCATAAAATATGTTGATAAAGGAAATCCTCATAAGGTTTCTAAACTCCCGAAATTTATTTTGGGCTGAAACGGTCTTCAAGGTAGTGGTATATGAGATTAAGTGGTATATTTAGTGGTCTGGGTGGTCTTTCCTGATATTGTCCTTGTATGTTCATGACATTCTCATATAGCTGGTAATGACATGAAGTTATTGCAGTCGACAAAGGTCTGGCTCTCCTCGAACTTTGGGGTGAAAGATCTTGGAGAAACAAACTTCATCTTGGGAGTTGAAATCATTAGAGATCGTTCTAAAAGATTCTTAGGACTTTCTCAAGCATCCTACATCCAGAAGATCTTAGAATGTTTCGGAATGCATTACTCCAAACCCGTCGAGACACCAATGGATAGAAATGCCAAGCTTATTAAAATGTTCTTTCGTCAAATTGATATCGATATTGCAGCCATGTCCTCTGTATTGTATGCTAGTGTTATTGGTAGTCTCATGTATGCTATTTTGTGCACTAGACCCTATATATGTTACTTGGTTAGACTTGTCAGTAGTTATCAAAGTACTCCAGGCCATTCAGATTGGAAAGCCACGAAACATATTCCCTGATATCTTAACGGCATAAAAGATTTGATGTTATGCTATCAAGGCACTGATCTGATCTGAGGCAGCAGGCATTCTCCTATGCTGCTTGGGGAGATGACCCTGATGAAGGGAAGCCCACCTCATGATATGTGTTCCTATTGGGTAGAGGTGCTATCTCATGGTTGAGCAAAAATCAGACTTTCACTTCCCTTTTGACCATGAAAGCCGAGTATGTTGCGTGTTGTGCTGCTTTTCAAGAGGTAGCTTGGATTCGTATATTCTTCTGTGGCTTGGGTATCATGCTTAGTGTTAAAGAGCCTTTCACTTTGAGGTTTGACAACACTTCTGTGATTGACCTCGCTAATGATCCAAAACATCACCAACATTCGAAACACATTGAGATCAAATACCTCTATGTTAGAGATCAAGTAAAAGATGAACAGATTGCACTCGGTCATATTCCCACAAGAGAGATGTTAGCCGATCTTATGACGAAACCCATTGCTCAAGATCTTTTTTTTTTTGAGCCTTTATGTTAGACAAATGGGATTATGTTGGTCACGAGTTCTCTATTGTATGTGGTGCTCCTTTTTGCTATGATTGTATTTTTTGACATTATTATCATATTTGCACTTTTGCAGTCATTTTATGTCAATGCGCAACTCTTAATTAGGATTGTAGATCATCAACATTATCTGTAATCACATGTTAAGGTGAATTTATAAATGTCGTCAGGTCATCACCCACTCGCACCGGTGTTTTACCAATCCTAATACACAACAGGTACACAGGGTGTTTATTCGTTGAGGAATAAACCACCCTGTATAAAGGATGAGGCAATGCAAGGCACCACCTTTAGTTATGAGAGTTGAAGATGAGACTGAGTCAAATGACACCTTCAGTTATGAGAGTTGAAGATGAGACTGAGTCAAATGACATGCTTGCAAATCGTATTACAATATCACAGTAATGTCAAGGCCTGCAATATTAGCCAGTTCATTAGAAGTCGAGACGAGTAGGTTCTTACGCAAGAAGACATGCATAGTGTACACCCAACATATATTTATATGGTCTACTTTATGGCGTGAGTGGATCTTTACCTACAGTTGCTTTGATTTGATCTAATCAAAGCATTGTGTGAGTAGCCAGTCTCATAGGTGACTCTTGTGCCTTTAGTTACCTTTGCATACAGGAGGATAGGATTGAGTAATACTACTTTAGTCCACAATAACAAAGGTCACAATGTTTTGGGTCGACTTGGTTACGCTAGGAAAGTAGCTTGATTAATTTTGAGTTACATGTTTGCATGGGGAAGTTCCTTTTATAGCTACATCAAGTTCCTAGGACTGTAAATACACACTTGTGAGACTTATCCACAGGCTGTATCGAGCTTTGAATATTCTTTTATACAAACACTATTTTCTTTTCAAATTATACACACACACACACACACACACACACACACACACAAATGTATGTATGTGTATGTAAATATTATATTACCATGAAATAATATTTACAAATTAAAGTATAAATTAGATAATTGCGTATGTTGGCTGGGTATCTCTAGATTGGGAGACTACCCCATTGGGTGTGGTCATGTGGACTAGGGCAGGCATTGTAGAGCTTGGATCGTTGTGTGCTAGTAGATGATCATGTACTAAACAATTTCCTGTATGGAGACAATGGAATCCCGATTGGTCTCACGTCTTTGATTCATGTTTGGCTAAGGGTGGCAATTGATATGGACAGTGTATCTATACTTTGTCACCACTATGTGGTTGAGTAGTGGATGTCGGAAGTGGCCCATGTGGGGCCCACTTTGGCAACCACTAGTGGACTGTGGATCCTGCTTGATAAGATTGTAGAATCACATTAATGCTATATACTTATGAGTTGCCATATGGGAATATGTAAATGCATTGGGAAATGCATCGGCCGCCTAGAAAGTGGTGAGCCTATTGGAAAATGAAAAAGGCACCACGATAGTATGGGCTTCACCATTAATGGCCCGTGAGAGATGGGCTCTTGGCTGGGCTTCACCTTTAACCTCCACCATTAATGGGCTAAGTCTGTATAAGCTAGCCTCCCATGGTCCCACCCCATTTGTTGCATGTCAATCCGAGTGACCACCTCTTCCTTAGAATACTTGTGCATATCTACCGCCATGTCCACCTTTGACTTTGGTGATCATCTCAACCCTGCTCTTTTTTACTCCACCATTTCGGCTTTTGGTTATCAAGGTCAACTTGTTGAAATAGCCATGTAGATCTGTCTCGATCATTGGGCGCTTCTGCACGTGTGGTCATTTTGGCCTTCATTTATATGACATTATAAGCAATTCCTTGATATGAAACTAAAAACTCCAGCACATTGGCCTATAAAGATGGAAAATTCCCAATAGCTTCTGTTTTTATCTGACATGATGAAAATTTGTCCCTGTCATGTGATTTTATTCGAGACCATATATAATTGTTTTGACTTCCCTGAAACATTGTTGACTACTCTTTTGAAAAGCATGCATGATTTGCGGATCCGATTAGGTTTGTTTTCAGACAAGTTTTGTCCGTGATTGTTTCTAGAAGACTGTTTTCAAAGGCAATGTGCAGTATTCTTTTCTATTGGATTATGGGATTTTGTTGCTTGTAGAAACTCCAAATAAAGGCTATAGCGCCATACGGTTTTTAGTTCCTTGAGAACTGAAGGTGTGGTGCAAACAGATACTATGGTCCGTGAGTCATTGGTTTTGATAGATGTTAAGAATAATTCTTTCTTTAGGTTTTATCACTGGGAATTTGATTTCCAAATTTAGGATTTTCAGGTAATCAAGATTTGGTAGGACCAGTTCCTCTTGCATCAGATCTCTCTTCGTTCCATGAAAATTAAACAAGGAAATCTCCTCTTTTGCGGAGATTCCGAATTTCTTGATTTTGTCGCCGTTCTCTCCAGGAAACAACAGGAGATCTTATGTGGCATGCATGCGTTCCACCAACTATTGATTATCTGAGAATCCTGATTTTGGAAAGTCAGTTAAAATGAAATAAAGAACATCCAACAATTGTTGGCAGCACAAAGTACCACAGTACATTGCATTTCTCTATGCGCTATAGTAAGATTTGTGAAATGAGATGTTTCTCTCACATCACTTCCAGCATTCATTTCTCAGTATGGTACCATGCCCCCCCCCCCCCCCCTTTTCCATTTTTAAAGGGGAAGTGTTTTTAAGTTTAATATTCATCCTGCCTGTATGATATTTTCCTGAAATAGGTCTTGAAGCGAACTTGTACAAGATCCAGGACGGAGTGCAGATATTCTTTGCGGTTCTTTTCTGGATGTCTCTGTTTTTCTGGGCTAGTGCATGGGATGGGAGTGATAGCGGCAGACCAAACAAGGGATCTCGATTTAGAAGGTGATTCATTAGCATTTTAATTGTAATCTTTCCTCAGGAAGTAGAATATAGGTGAGAAAATTGAATATCATCATCATTTAAGCCTTATTCCAACTAAATGGGCTTGGTTTGGCTACATTAATCCTTTTCCGCCATTCCACTCTATCAAGGGCCATAACTTCTAGACCATAGGTAATGAAGTCTTTATGGCCTACTATCAGTTTGGAATGTCATGTTGTTCAGATTCATGTTGGAAGTTTTGGCGTAAGTTTGACACCAGCTCATAGGTGAGAATTGAATATTCTTTACATAAATAGAGCAAGAGAGTTCTGCTGTATAAGTGGCCTGAGATGGATCCTTTTTTCTTTTTTTTGGTTTGTATTACATGATTTTTTAAAAAAAATTTAAATCCAAGCTTATATTCACATGCCAGTACCATGAATATTGCATCCTTATTTTATACAGGTTGGTGAATGGTAGCATCTTTAATTCTTTATTGTGGTACTAAGAGAGGTATGGCATGTGCAACTTAGAGATGTATGGTGTTGGAGCCTAGTTTAGGCTATAGTTTTAAAACTATGGTGACTTGACTCAACACTCAGCTGAGTCAACTTGTGGATTCGGTTGACTCAAACTGATTTTCAGTGACTAGAGCCGAGTCAAGAAGCTGATGAACAGTTAAAGTTAAAATGCAGTTTGTGAGACTTGAACTCTTGACCTGATATGAGGGGGGTAACTGAACTGGCAACCCAAACACAGTTTTGTATCAGCTGAGAGTTATTTTTATTTATTTAAATAAAATTTATGAAATTTCACACATACTATTTAATTTAATTACTAATCATCAAGTCAAGTAACTATTTAATTTAATTACTAATCATCAAGTCAAGTAACTATTTAATTTAATTACTAATCATCAAGTCAAGTAAAGTCTCAGTGTAGCTGTTGGTAAAGTCTCAGTGTAGCTGTTGTTGTTAATAGAGATTCTCTCTTCAGCAGGAGATTAATGCTGGAAATTGGAAAGATGGTTTCAATGCCTCGATTTTGAACTAATTTGAAAGGATCTGATCATTATTTTGCTGGACCTTTTTTTTTAAAAAAAATCTTGGTATGATTATCATTTGCAAGCAACTAATTGGATGGGTAAGATCACCTTATAAGCAAGATATTTAGGGATGACCCATCCAATGATAGGGCCCACCAGATGAATAACTTTGTTTAATGAAAGGTTGGTCTCTACCATTCCATTACCAGGCCAAAGACACAAAAAAAAAATAAAAAAAATAAAAAAAATAAAAAATTATTTCGTCTGAGTTGCCGTGATCTTATTCCCTTACAATATCAGGGTACGTTTGTACGCCCCACTATTTGAACTGCAATTATTAGCTCTGAAATCGCAATTTTCTTGCATAGCATTCATATTGAATCCGGTCTCCAATTTACAATGATTTGATGGAGACTTCCTCATCACTAACGGTAGGAAATATCATTACTATTTCCACTTTTGATTAAACACTTTGTAATTCAATTGAATTGTGCATCCAAACGCCAGGACAGTTTTCTTCTGCCTCATATGCTTTAGGCTTGGCAGGTTGGAGGTGGAAAAATATCTTCAGCAGTTATTGTTCTTGTTCTTGTTATGCTATGCTGCATATGATGCTTGTGAAGAGAAGAAAATCAACTTGCACACTTGGGTTTTCAGTTTATATAGTGTGGTCCATATCTTAGCTATCTCAACCATTGATTTGTTGTGTCCATCTTGGCCTCATATTAACGGTCAAGCACTACAATGAACCGCATTCAACTGAAGAAAGGCCCAAGACTGATGGCTTGATTATTATTTTTTAAAAATTTTTATTTATTTTTTCACTCTGGGGATTTCTTTGGGGTGTGGTCCATCCATTGTGGGGGTCAACAGGCGAATGGTAATCATGGCCCCACATGGACAAAATCAAAACCTTAGTGGCTCAGCATATTCGTGGGTCTGGGCCCTACGATAATGTCTGTTGGTTGTCCGTAAGTGCTAAATTCAGGGTCCTAAAGATAATTGCTTAAAACATATGTATAAAAGAAGATAATGCGCATTGAGTGGTGTAGAATATCATTGCACAGCTAAGTAGGCTAAAGGGATGCATAACACGTGCTACACATGTTGAGGGATTGAAACGGTGAAACGAGGCACACGTGCCAACTTGGCATATGTGTGAGACATCTAGTGTATTCATTTGATGGGTCCAACTGAACATGTGCCTGGCACATAAATCAAGCCCATACACTCATCAGGTGGGCCTAACCCTGTCAGGAAAATAGACGGGTAGAGAGAAAATTACCAATGGTCTACCTAATTTTCAAGTGGGCCCAACCCATATTCTCACAAGGGTGGGCCAGCACGGGATCATCGCCCGTTCCTGCTGTGTACCGATGGTTGCTTAAGCATCACATCGGCCGCCCGTTCCAGCTGTGTACCGATGGTTGGTTAAGCATCACATCGGCGGGTGAATTGAATGATATGAAACTTATATTAATATTCACCATCAATGGCGGATTTCTACCGAATGATGATCTGAGGTGGGGCCCACTGCCAGCCCATATGGAGGTATTGTTTGGTGGGCATGGGTTGGGGCCCAATTCAAATGGAGTGTGAGGTTAGTGGAGGTGAATGCAATGGATTCTTTGATTGAAGATGATGGATTGATTGTATTTGATATCCGGATTCAGTGATCTGCTGTATCTTGTGCAAAAGCTTCTGTGGCTGACATTACCCCAATCTCCTTCAATCACTCCAAGTTGTAACTTCAACGGCTGTATTTCCATCTCCCCCACAAACTCACAAGACTTTTTTTCATCTTCTCTCACTTTCTTTGATATCACTACTTGCCTTTTTCAGACAGAGAGATGGCATTGTTGTTATTTTGCTTGGTGGGACGTAGCAACTTGGTATTGCCTTTCATCACTCATGACTGTAGAGTTTTATCTCATATGAGAAATTATAGGCTAGTACGGCTTCTTTTTGCAAATTCCTTTGCGGCTAAGATCAGCCCACCTGTTATCATGGTGAACCGTTGGATAGGTGGGGATCACCTTTGATTGTATGTGACTCTGAATTGTACGATCAGATGATCACATGCAATTCTGATTAAAAGCCTCCAAAATGGACGGTAGATCCTTCTTTTTTCATGCCTTTAATCTGAAGTGTACGGTGGTTCCTATCATGTTGATAATCAGGGGCATGCACAACCCATGATGAATGCCGCTTGTCCAATCAACGGTGGCGATTGTATATATGGGCCCACTTAGCGGGGCCTACAGAGGAATGTGTACCATAAGGGAAGAATTTGTGGCGGATCATTTCCTGCCTGTGTATCATTCTCGAAGCTATGCCCAAGTATCAAAGTTTTTCTGAAAGCTAAAGGGTGATGTGGATTGGATACTGCCTGCCAGATGCAGATTGGGTACTGCCTGCCAGATGGGAAGGCAGGGTGTTTGATTGGGTGGCAGGTTATCGTCACACAAGTTGTTTTTGAAGTTAACCCTGATAGTAGCGACTGCTATTAGTCGGTGCGGCAAAAGCTCCGTGGCCCTATTGAATGTGTTTTACATTTTGGCTTAAGCCCAAAAATGAGGCAGGTCGAAATCTCAAGTGGACCATATCATAGGAAACAGTGGTGATTGAATGCATACCATTAAAAAATTTTCTAGCAGCTACACAAGTTTTGCATCAAGCTAGTATTTGTGTTTTTTCTTTATCCAAATCTATGTGACGCAGGACATATCATATATACATTCTTATCACGGTGGGACCAAAAAAAGCTCAAATGAAAGCAGAAGTAATTTTTTAAATCAAACCCGGTCTTACATCAGGTATGATGCAATTGGAATTTAGGAGTGTCTGGTTCAAAGAAATTCATTATGGATGAGGAGAAATTACTGCTCGAAGTGTAAATCGTAAATAGGCCGTAACTTATAATCCAAGCGTTGTCACGAAACGCATAACCTATCAATCTTTATATAATGATGCTTCCATAATCAATTGGCTTACTATACTAGCTGAATTCATAAGAAAACACATCCTTCATTTTAACATGCGAATTTTGAAATAAAAACTTATTATTCTTAGTAAATTTTATTTTTGTAGTATCTCCTCATTTTTAGAGTTTTAAATTTTTTCATATTTTTTAAAAATTATTCGTAATAATGTCAGTAATGCTCTAATAAGTTGTTTATACATTCTTAGTTTTGATAAATTAAGTTTTAGAAGAGTTTTACTAGAATTAAGAATTTATAGGCTTTAAAAACGTTTTGTTATTTTAGGTAATTTCGAATTAGGGTTTGATTTTTTTATTAGTGGTGTAATCGAGAAATCAAAGACATTATTTAATAAAATACTCAAAAATTTTCTATTATTTTCTTGTTTATACAAAAAAATTTCTTGTGAATTTAAAGTTTTAATCACTAGAGTAAAATAGTGATATTTCTCTTACTGTTTCAGGCTCTTCCATCCATCACTACGTAACTTACTCCAATAATGGGATGGCAAATAAGCATTTTATGAGACTTAATAAACTTTTAACTGTGGACATGCATTTTGTAGTGTGGTACACTTGAGATTTGCATCCACCACATTTCTTTTGCTCATGCCTTGAGATGAGATGGCAAAATAAATGAATAAGGCCCATAAAACAAATACATCAAGGTAAGGCCCACATAGCACCTATCACTAGCAAGGCGGGACAGTATACAATCCCTGAGGCGGATGTGGTGAACCCAACACCATTGAACTACGTGCTGTAAAGAATTTGTGGGGCCCACTGTGCCGTATGTGTTTTTATCCACACCGTCCGTCACCTCATTTTAGGACATAAGTCAAAATTGAAGCATGTCTAAAACTCAAGTGGACCATACCACATGAATCGGAGTTTAAGCCTAAAGTCAATGATCCGAACAATCCAATCACTGGCTATCAAATGGATGGTTAAAAATAAGTTGGTCAGCGCATCAAAATCAACAGGAACATCTGATGGTTAAGATTCTCCCATCTATGCTGAATCCATAATGGGGGCCGTGATTTGAATGGTCTCGATCTGCATACTAACGCGATGAATCACCACCATTTTCACTATAAGGTAGTTTTGTCCATCTAAGAACCACACACTTTTCTTATCTACAACGGTAATTATTGAACCCATGAAGAAAGTTTCCAAGACACCCAATTGTCTCCTGCTCAATCTTCACCTTCCACTTGTAAGGTCATGATTGGAAATATACAACAAGTGGGTCCCACTATGAATGGAGTAGTGCGTAGAAGTCATGCAAATTGGATGATTCTCTGTCTTAAGTCATACGACTAGTGGGCCGCATGATGGCCCATCAAATGTAAACTATTGATGCAGAGGAGGACGTGTTGAGGTTGAGCACAGTCTTCCTCAAAGGGATAACTGTTCTGAATTCAAGGAAATCCCTAGACTCTTCACGTAGAAATCTTGAATTTATGAAGAAAATTTTTTTTTCAAATTTTAATTTCAAAATAATTTTATTGGCCATGAAAAATGAGCTTACAACCTCGTAAATAATAACATAAACGCTAAGAAGAAGTTTTAGAATTAAACTACAAATAAAATTCTTAGAAATCGTGACTTACTATAAGTAGTAAACCTATTATTTATAGACAGTCATGATCCACTAGTGCGCAAGGTTTTCGGCAAAAAATAGTAAGTGTATTATTTGTCTCAACTGTGTGATTCTCGTAATTATTCTAACCACATTTCATGTTGCGCGCAACTCCTAAAGCTCAACAGATAATAAGATATACTTAAATTAAAACTTATTATTAATAAAAACAAAATTAAAACAATAATTCGACTGTTGATATAGTATTTCATAAATTTGGCGTGCGCAACCTGGCATAGCGGAGTTGGGTGGCTAAAGTAACTCGTCCTACCCAAAATCATATATAGCTCGTCGGATAACAAATTCCGATATGGTCCGGATCACCTCTGCCTCCGATAGAGCCTTTTCTGGTCCATTTTGGCCATAAAATTATCCGTGACCCACTCTACATCAACTATCATCAGTTACCCTCGAAATTAGATGGGCCACACCAGTCCGACAATCCTGACCACTAAGAGGAGTGTTGGGAAAGAAAATAGATGGTTATGGAAAGTAAGTCAACAAAGTTCCTTTACTGTATCTTTCAAAAGATGGTCCAATCATCCAAGGGTTAGAATTGTCCAATTTTCGGAATATGGTCCACCAAATGCAGACCCACATGATGGTCGATTTGGATCATGTACACGTTTAACGTGTACGGAAATCCGAGACACCATTCTGACTTCAACGGTTGCAAAAAGGCATCGACGGTGGGCCCCACTGACTCTATTGTTCCAATTGCGAATCAACACACAAGTGCATGCACCGCAACATCAAGTTGTGCAAGTGAGCAAGTGCTGGACATCTTGGAGGAATCGTGAGATGGGTGGTCCGCATCTTCACACAGTATACACGAGTTTTTTTTAATTATTATTATTATTATTTTTTAAATATATAAATTCTGATAAGTAGGGGCCACAGTTAATGTTATATTTTCAATAATCATAAGTGGGACCCACAGTTAATGTTATATTTTCAATAATGATAAGTAGGGCCATTGTTCTAGTAGAATTCTTCCTTAGGAGTCATGTGATCCTCTACGTATAGAATCCTGGGGATTTAGATACGTGCAAGTGGAGTTCATCATCAATTGATCCGAGACGTTGGTGGGATGGGAACTGTACTGTATGGACCATTCTTGAAAAATCTCCACAAAAGCATAATCCTATCCCTTGAAATCTCCGGGCAAAAAAGAAAACACTTCAACGGTCCACATTAATTAAAAAGGGCAATAATCGGTAATCTAGGATCCTATAGTCTAGGATAAACAACCATGCCCGGCATACCAATGGTCTGGTTCATAGATATATGGACCCTACATTTCACATAAAACCTGGGATTTTTGTGGAAATCTTTAAGCCATTCATATTATTATTATTATTATTATTTAAATGCATGGTCTATTTAATATGTTGAATGGTTTGACATTTGTCCAGAGCATCCACATGCAAAGATCATCCTGATGGATGACTTGGATCTTTCATACGTGTTGCATGGTTTTTAACAAGATGAACTTTTATATGTTAAAAACCACTTACCTTTGGTTAAAAAACAGTGTCTTTGTGCATAAGTTTAGCCCCAGTGAGGTCCGTGGTGAGGTGATCAGAACAGTAGAGTTGGTGGGCTCTACCATAGACATACGGGACATATGTGGCACATACTCAGTTCTTAAAAATTTATGGTGGCACATGTAGCACTAAAGACACATGGGTGGGTGCATTGGACAAATGTGGCTACCTGAAACTAGAGGGCAGCACTTGTATACATTAATGGCACATCGACACATTAACACATGGCATATATGGAGTGATTGGACATGGACATGTGGGTATAAGAGAAGGAGATGGTGGTACATGTGGCACGTAAGCACATGTGGAATACAAGAGTCAATGGATAGTGGTGCACGTGGATTACGAGCGCATGTGAGATGACGTTGTTTGAGCAACTTTCAAACATGCTTTCCAAGACCTAACTCTAACAATAGCACTTGACCTAATCAAATCCTACCCACCCACATCAGTTCTTGGGGTAGTTAGGGAATCGTAAACCATGGAGTGAGGAGTCCACTATGATATATGTATTTTATCCATTAATTTTTCCATATCATTTTCCTGCATGAGCTCAAAATTGTAGCATATCCTTAAGTTCAAGTGAACAGCACCAGAATGGACAGTGGAAATTGAACAATGCAATTGAAATCTTTTTAGAAAGTTTTGAATCTCTCAGAATACCTTTCAATCGTCCAAATTTTTTCAACCACCATTTTCATGCTCTCGCCTGAAATTTAACATGATTAAGTAACCTTAAATTAAAATTATAATATAAAAAATAAAAATTTCTTTAAAAGATTTAAAATTTTGCGCTTCCAACCCCTTTAACAAATGGTGGAAATTTAATTTTATTTCCCAAAATAATATACGGTGGGATCATTGAAGGTTTGGATCTTTCCAAATAACCCTTTTCGGAAAATTTGGACAGAATTTCCTGCCCAAATCCTCCAACTACATGTTAACCCTGAAAATTTTTGCAACCATCCAAAATCCTGGCCCCAGGGATTGGAAAGAAAAGAAGGGGTTTGGAAAAGTAAGGTCATCCTTTCGATCACGATTGGCCCCAACTCAATTTGAATTTCCAATTTTCCGGAATTGGTCCACCAAATGAGCCGGTTCTGATGACCAGAACCGTTTACTGCGGTCACCGACCCTTCCCGACTCAGTAAAAAAGGATCGGAGGTTTGGGCCCATGAACCTTTGCCAAAAGGTTCACCAAAAGTTCAACCCAACTCTTTCAGTGTGGTTTGATCTTGGAAATCTTATTTTGGTCCGCCTTAAACAGGCCGAGTTATTTAATATAATTAATTATTTAAAAAAATTTGGAGGGCCGATGTTCATTGTAATAATGCCCGTATTTTTTTTAAAATAATGAAAAAATTAGTTAAGAACTGAATTTTTAAGGAAATCCAAATACTCTCACAATCTTTAAAATCACAAATGAAACATGTGATAATAAAATCAATGAGTCTCAAACTGGCATCTTTGCAACTAGATGGGGCTTAGATCATTCCCTTTATTTTGGGCCAGAAAATAACTCCCAAAAAAAAGGGTTAATTTAATCAACCTCACGGTAAACCCACCCGGCATCCAGCGGGGTTCAGTAAAGGACCCTTAATCCCCTGGGTTTTGGGAAATCTAAGGCCAATAATTATTAAAATTATTTATCCTGGTAAAAATGGTAGTGGTTTCCTTTGGACCCACATGAATTATTTCATCCATGCCTTATCTTTTTCTAACTTTTATGGTTTTAAAAATGACTAAGGGAAAACCAAATTACCGTAACAGTGCTTTTCCAATTAAATTTACCCCGTAGAAATCCGAGTACCGAACGAAAATGGTGGGCTCCAACCATAAATTTGGGCCCAAAAGGTGGCCCATCTCACCTAAAAAAGGGGCCACCAAAACCTTTGATTGAAAGGGCTACCAACAGGGCAGTTGTATAACTTAAGGAATCAAATTTAGGGCCCAAATATGGATTTATTATAGTGGGTAAGTAGTTCTAATGCAATACAAAACAATTTGAAAAAGAACCATTGGAATTAAATGGATGAAAAAAAGAATCCATCTCTCAACATGAAATCTCTTACCTAATCAAATCCTACCCACCCACATCAGTTCTTGGGGTAGTTAGGGAATCGTAAACCATGGAGTGAGGAGTCCACTATGATATATGTATTTTATCCATTAATTTTTCCATATCATTTTCCTGCATGAGCTCAAAATTGTAGCATATCCTTAAGTTCAAGTGAACAGCACCAGAATGGACAGTGGAAATTGAACAATGCAATTGAAATCTTTTTAGAAAGTTCTGTACCAAGGCGGATATCTTATAAGTAGCCCATGAAGATGTGCGTGCGAGCTTAGTCCTCTCTACATGCCACCATTTGTCATTCTGGCACACATGTTTGAGATCTAAGGCATCCATTGGCCAGGTACGAGCGCTTAGATGGGCAAATTCATACATGATATTAGAAAATAAAAGATTTCTTACAAAAACAGAGCTAAACATTTTCTGCGCTTCATCTATTTCATAAACTTTAACTCAAATGAAAAGTAGAAATTTCAATTTTATTTTCTTATGATGGGAATATACAGAGTGGGACTCATTTTTTGAACGGTTTGGATCTTATACAAATATACCACTTCAGCAAGAAGAAGTGGTTATACACGCAAGTGTTCTGTCCAGAATCCTCCACTGACATGTCAACGAGTAGAGATATTTTCGTCATTCCATACAAATATCCTGCGCCCAGCTCATCTAGAAAGAACACGAGAACGCGCGGTCTGAAAAGAGGAGACGGATTGGTTACTCCCCCTGACACCAGCCAATGGCTGATGGTCGGTTCTCTGTGGGGCCCAACATGATGTCCGTGTTTCATCCATGCCGTCCATCTATTCTTAGAGATCATTTTACGGTACGAGACCAAAAACGAGATATATCTCAATCTCATTTGGACCACATTACAGGAAACAGTGTTGAATAAGTCTCGACCATTAAAAACATTTTGGAGGCCATAAAAGTTTTGGATCAAGATCATTTTTGTTTTTTTCCCTTCATCTGGGCCTGTATGAACTAATCAACAGATTGGATGTCAAATAAACAGTACAGTGGGCCTTAAGAGAATTTTAATGTTGGATATCCAATCACTATTGTTTTCATGTGGTGTGGTCCACCTAAGATTTATATACCTCTCATTTTTGGGATCAAGCTCTAAATTGATCTTTAAAAATGGATGAGCAGAATGGAAGAAACATATACATTATGGTGGGGCCCACAGAGCACCGACCACCAGCCCCGGGGCTAGTGTCAGGGGGAGTAGCCAATCCGTCTCCCTGAAAAGATCATCAGTCCGTAGCACGTGCCGAATTCTTTAAAAGAGTAACACGTGAGAAATTCAAGCCACTATACTACAAATTTCACACGTGGAAGAGAATGCTAGCTTCCATCAGGTGAACCGTCCATACCTCAAATATTAAACTGATCCGCCGATCTCAGCCCAACAATTAGGGATATATATAATCTGGAGCATTCACATTGCCTATTTACTGTCTTTGGGTATCAAAACGAATGCTGATTATTGAGCAATCAGGATCACTTGATCAGTACGGATTTTAAGCTATTGTACCACACTAAAATGAAGGTGAATCTAATGAACGGCCGGGATCTTTTAGGAATTGTCAACCTTTTCATGGCACAGTGGAATAGATGGACAGTTCCAGGAAGATCACCTGGAGCAAACATTGTAACAATTCACTTTTGAGTGGGCCACAAGTATATGTTGAATCAGACCATCGGTTGTGCATCGATTTCAACACCTGGAGTCTTTACGAGTCGTACAAAACAATGGAAAATTAAGAGAAGTTTATTAACGGTTGAAATTCTTTGTAAACAGGTGGCCCATATGACTGTTAGATGAGCCTTGATTTTTACAAGGGGCGTCAAGACAGTGGGGATTGCCTTATGAACGGCTCGGATTTCGTACAAGTGTGATTTGCTCTGAGGTGTGAGCTGAGTACGCTTGCAAAGATGGCAGACGCGGTCCAACGTCTGTAAGAATCTTTTTCTATTTTTGTGGACCACAATCGTCCGTTGCACTTGTTGTACAAAGTGGGTACAACACCTAACATCCGTGGGGCTAGCTTGTTGTTCCCATGATATCCACTCCGTCCATCAGGTGCGAACCTCTATTTTAATATGTGAAATGAAAAGAAAGGCCAATCCACGGTTTAAGTGGGTCACACCACAGGGAACAATGGGGAGAGATGCTGGCCATAGTCATGTGTGTGGGTATCACCACATTTTCTATATTCCATCCAACCCGTTCGTCAGTTTAGCCTCAGCCAGACTGGACAGATATTCAATAAATCAGCCCAATCCAAAACTCTTGTGGACCACACTGCATGAACTTGTGGTTTTAGGCATTGTTCCCAGTGATTTGCCCGCCTGAGCTCTTTCATCAGTGGAACTGATTTTTGGTCTGTACGGCAACAATGAGAAAACTCAACTCATGTGATGGAAACGGATTGGCTACTTCCCTGCCACTAGCCCAGTGGTTGATGCTGTGTGGGCCTCATCATGATCTCTATGTTCATTTCATCCATCTTGTTCATCGATTTTTACGGATCATTTTAGGTCTCGATCCCAAAAATGAGAGGGATATAAATCTCAGGTGGACCACACTATAGGAAAACAATAGTGATATCCACCATTAAAATCCTCCTAAGGCCCAGGTCATACATACCTACATGAAGGGAAAAAACAAAGATCAGCTTGATCCAAAACTTTTATGCAACGTTCATTCAACACTGTTTCCTGTGATGTGGTCCATTTGAGACTGGAATATATCTCGTTCTTAGCCTCACACTCTAAAATGATCTAGAAAAATAGATGAACTGCACACATCATGGTGGGGCCCACAGAGCACCGACCACCTGCCATTAGCAGGTGGCAGGGGAGTAGCCAATCCCTTTCATGTGATACCCACGAGATAGTGGGCCCCACACAGCTGGCGTGTTTCTCCCGCCACGACAGCGATTGCAGAGGATTTCAGTCTTTATGTTTTTTAGCAAAATAAGCCAAGGTATGCACAGATATTACCGTGCAATCATACCATGAAAGGAGTAATTCTGAATAGGCCCACTGAAATGTGACGGGCTCTCACCAAACGTCAGCCACATTAACGACCGAAAAGGTATGGTGGGATATGCCAACCTCAAGGGTCCCACATGGAGTAGCGTACAAGCGAGCCATGGGCCTCACCCCCATCACTTTTTTAGACTTATATTAATGCCTGTAAAAAGATAATGTAAATGCAAAATGGTCCCAATCACAGCAACTTGACGGATGTATAAGGCCTGCCTTGTGTACGCATGTATGATATCACGGTGAGCTTGGGCTGTGGTACTTTAAAGTATAAAAACTGATCCCCAACGACCGATCAGTTGGGTAGGACATCTGAGCCATGCAAATGGTGGGCTCGGCAATGAAAATCACCTATCAGGCTGCTTTCCACATTAGGTGGGCCACACCATCAAAATTCAATGGATGGCTGAATGTCTCACTCGATGATGAACAGCTGTGATCCAGCTAACGAGTGTATCGACAGTTGATCTTCATGGTGGGGCCACCTTTTGAACAGGTCAGATGTGCAATTAGCATGTCACATCATTATTAAATTACTAGTTAAAAATGGACGCATCTGAAACGGGAAATCGGATTGCGTACTGAGTTCCTCAGTGGGCTTTCATAGTACTGCGTAAACTCTGTTAGGCCCAGCGGGAATATATGTTGTTTATCCACGCCGTCCATCCGTTTATTCAGCTCATTGTAGGGCTTGAGATTAAAGTTGAAGCATATTCAAACTCCAAGTGGACCACACCACAAGAAACAGTGGGAATAATGATTTCCACCGTTTAAACTTTCCTAGGGCCCCAGTGATGTTTATTTGTCATCCAATCTGTTCATAAGATCACAAAGATATGGATGAAGGCAAAATACAAATGTCAGCTTGATCCAAAACTTCTGTGGCCCACAAGAAATTTTCAACGGTAAATGTTTAATTTACACTATTTCCTTTGGTGTGGTCCACCTGAGCTTTGGATATTCTTCATTTTTGGGTTCAACCCCTATAATTATCTGGTAAAATGGATGGACAGATTTGATTAAATATATAACTAACAATGGGCCCCACAGAGTTTACTTAGTAGGCTGCCTGCTAAGTTAATCAGGTCGAGGTAGAATAAGATGATCCCTCAGGTCGAGGCCATATGGACCACTGATCTGGTGGACCCTACTTTTCGACGAGGTACTCAAATGGGTCGATCCTAACCATTTGGGATGTTCCATGTGGAGCGTCTAGATCAATGGCCTGATCTCCCAAACCAAGGGCCCACTTGTCAATGAACGACAGGCACAACTCACAGTGCCGAGGGTGCACTCCAAAAGCAAGCGTTTTGAAAAACGATTTTGGTTAACAGAGGGAAATTAGACATTTCACGATTTTATGATGACAGCTCCATTCTTTTAAATGGAACTTTCAATCTTTTTATTTAACAAGGACCATGAAAGCTTGTGGTTGCAATTCATCATATCTGTTGCCCGGATTTTATTTGTTTATTTATTTATTTGATGGCTGGGATGTGTTAGCTAATAAGAGGGTGCCACATCCGCACGCACTCCACAAGAACATTGACACTCTGATCATGTTATTTGTAGGGCCAAGAAGAGATTAATAAAGATATTGGTTGCATTTTTATTTATTTTTTAAATTTATAATACTTATAGAAAGATAATAAATGTATATTTAGTTTTTCAATTTCCTTATATAATGCAAAATAAATAAGTTATCATTATTATTTCAAAAGGCTTGTTTAAATAAGAATTATGGCTCGTAAATCAAGAATTTAATACATGTGTAAAGAAAATTATAACTATTATATTTTTATATTGTAAAACTAAAACTTTTATAATAATATTTTTTGAGTAAAACAAATAATAATAATAAGCGCATTGTAGTCAATGTAAGTAATGTCGCCACACAATTACACGAGTGACTAATCATCACCCATTTTCAGTCATTACTTACAATTGTAATTGAAAAACCAAACATGCCTTTCATGTTAACCACGGTTATTTAACAATCCAATCTATTGAGTTAAGTTAGCCTGAGTCTTTGCATTGACCTGCCCTGAATGACCAACGAGTCAAGTCAAATTTTCAATTTTTCAATCTTTAAACTATGATATGTATTATGGCTAATGAGATACTGTACACTTAAAAACCAAAGGAGCTAAAACACTTTGCGGCTAAAGGCCATCTAATACATCGCAACTATAATTAGTCCAACACTCAATGTGAAGGGATTATTCCAATGCCCAACAATTAATAGAAAATTCGGGCCTAGTGACCAGTGGACATTGAAACACCTAGATCGTCACCTAGAAGTAATCATAAATTTGATATCAAAGATCTTCAATATGTAAAGCTATGGAAGATTAAATTAAAATAGCATAAACATTTTTTATTATTATTATATATTTTTTATTATTGTTTATTTGGTTTTATCTTTTAATCAAGGGTTTTCTCCAAGAGATGTAAATTAAGAGTTTGTTGGTAGAATGTAAATTGTCATCACAAATTAGTAAAACCTTTCAATAGATAATTTTGAGTATAATTCTTTTCTTTTTCTTTTTTTTAAAAAAAAAATCATTTTTAAAAAAAAAAAATCATTTTTTGTATGATTCACTCTACACTTGAAGTAAGAAGTACAAATTTAGTAATCTTAGATAACTATCAATACTAACAATTCAGTCTAAACAAGAGGATCTTGATTGTTGGGCCGCCATCTTTAACATGGGTTAATACAATGTTAGCGTCTCCTTTGCCATTAATATTTGCTAATATATTTATCTCTACTATATATAACATGGTATAGCCTGAGTAGCCTTGGACAACTTTATCTATTTAATTAATAATTTGTGAACCATGGAAAATTTCAAACATGAGAAAGGATAATTAGGTCATTCACGTCTTTATATGCTTGTAACCTGCAACCTTCTCTTTATATGTAGCCTACCTAATGTTACCCGCGTCAATTCCACTTACATTGCATTTCCTTTGCTTGTTACAAACAAGGATTTCATGTTTTCCTACGTCGTGATTGGTCCATGTTGTCAGCATTGCTATATTGAGTACAATTTGTGATGATATGACTCAATTACATTGCAAAATAAAGATTTTTTGTTTATGGCAAGAGAAGGATTCAGGCTTTAATTGCATTGGCATTAAGATGATTTATTAATATAAAATTTCTACCTTCTTCCGTCACAACAATCTAGTGAAAAATCATAACCCTTTTTTAAAGCCATGCAACTTATCATTTTTAAATTGCAACTTGCAATTAAACAGCCTAAACATCTACACCAATGAAAACATAAAATATTATACATTAAGGTAGGCAGGCCACAGTATCTAACTATTTAAAAAATAAAAATAAAAGTACTCAATTAAGAAGATGTGATTTCGCATGTAGACAGGTTTAACATTATGTAGATTTCATGTCCTCACATAGCATTAAGAAACTCATACCACTACTTAAAACACAACATTGAAATGAAAAATATATATTCTTTTGTCTTTTACTTTATTTTTTATTTTATATAATTTTAAATGGAGGGCTTTAATGACCACCAATACCCTGACAATCAGAGAATGAACATGGAACGTAGCCCACCGTCACTATGCCTTCGATGAGAGAGCATGATTTAGACTTCGATTCGGCCTGTGAAGGAGTTGGGTTAACATGGACTCAGTGAGTCAACTAGATAGTCAACGTAAAAAAGAAATGCTCCAGTGCTCTCAGGCACTAAAAGTTATAGTGCTCCTAAGTTGTTTTTAGTTGCATTGGGGCACTTTGACTGTCCAATCCATTGATCTAGGCCGTCCATGAGTCCAATGAAAATTTTGGTGGTTTACCATGCAGGAACCAAACCAATCAATGGTCTTTTGGACGGTCAAGATAATTACATAAAAATAAGTCCAATCAACAATTTTATTCATCCATTTTTTAAAGAGAATCTGAAAGCAGAGGAGCATTTCTTGAATAAAAAAAAATATACAATTAAAAAGGGAAACATGCCACTTTATAGTGCCTGTAGTTAATTCGGGGGAAGCGGTGGTGTGCCACGCGCCACCAACTTTGGTGGTATGTTGACGTCACCAAGTTACGTGGCCCCACCATGATGTATATTTTATATCCATACCGTCCATCCATTTAGTGATATCATTTTAAGTCATAATGTAAAAAATGGAACATATGCAAATTTCAAGTGGATCACAACACAAAAATCAGTAAGGACAATGATTTTCACCGTTGAAACCTTCCTAGGGGGTCACCAATATATTTATTTATAATCAAACCTATTCATGAGGTCACAGAGACCTGGATTAAGGGAAAAACAAATATTAAATCAAAACTTCTATGGCCCCCAAGAAATTTTTCATGATAGACTTTGATCTTCACTACTTTATGTGTTGTGGCCCACTTTAACTTTGGATGTGTCTCATTTTTTGTCCCATTCCTTAAAATGATCTCATAAACTGGATGGAAGATGTGAATACAACACATACATTATGGTAGGGCTCACAGAAGTTGATGATATCAACACACCACACAATCCGTTTACTAACCCGGGAGGCTTAAATAATTCAATACATTGATCTAGATTATTCATTGGTCCAGCCCACGTTTAATAAGCTATCAATCTGAAAAATGTTAGCTATTTGATCAATGGCTTTTTTTTTTTAATGGACAGTTAATACCATATTTTTTTTAAAATGCCTAATTAACAATTTAAGTAATCTATTTGTTATGGCTATCATAGGTTACTCAAGATATAACGAATCACTTTTGTTAATAGTTGTTGACACTTTGGTTTGCTTTTTGTCATATGTAATCTACGCGGACGTGCCAAAACTAAAGGGTGATGTGGATTGGATACTGCCCGCCAGATGCAGATGGTAATGCCCTGTCCGTTGAGAAGGCAGAGTGTTTGATTGGGTGGCAGGTTATTGTCATACAAATTATTTTTGAAAATAACCCTGATAGTAGCGGCTGCTATTAGTCGGTGTGGCAAAAGCTCTTTGGCCCTACATGTGTTTCCTTTTTGGCTTAAGCCCAAAAATGACGGAGGTTCAAATCTTAAGTGGAACATCCCATAAGGAAATAGTGATGATTGAATGCATACCATTAAAACTTTTTTGGGGTGGCTACACAAGTTTTGAATCAAGCCGGTATTTGTTTTTTTTTTTTCAAAAAAAAAAACTCAAGTCTATGTGATGTAGGACATGCTATAAATGCATTCTTAATTACCATAGAAAAGAAGCTCAAATGAAAGTGGAAGTAGTTTTTTAGATTCAACCTTATCCTATATAAGGTATGATGTAATTGGGCTTCAAGGATGTCTGTTCAAAAAAATTCATTCTGAATAAGGAGAAATTATCGCTCCAAGTGTAAATCATAAATCGGCTGTAACTTATAATTGGCTATAACTTATAGAAATCTTGAATTTATGAGGGAAAAAAATAATTCTAATTTTAAATTCAAAATAATTTTTTCGACAATGAAAAATGAGCTTACAACCTCGCTAAGAAGAAGTTTCAAAATTAAACTACAACTAAAATTCTTAGAAATCGTGACTTACTATAAATAGTAAACCTACTATTTATAGGCGGTCATGATTTCCACTAGTGCGCAAGGTTTTCAGCAAAAAATAATACAGTGATTCTCGTAATTATTTTAACCACTTTTCATGTTGCACGCAACTCCTAAAGCCCAACAGATAAAGAGTTATACTTAAATTAAAACTTATTATTAATAAAAACAAAATTAAAACATCAATTCGACCGTTGATCTAACAGTATTTCACAAATTTGGCGTGCGCAACCTGGCGTAGTGGAGTTGGGTGGCTAAAGTAGCTCCTCCTACCCAAAATCATATATGGCACATCGGATAACACATTTTAATTTGTGAGATACATCCATTTTAAGCTCTGATGGTCCAGATCATCTCTGCCTCCGATAGGGCCTTTTCTGGTCCATCTTGGCCATGAAATTATCTGCAACCCACTCTACATCAACTATCATCAGGTACCCTTGAAATTAGATGGGCCACACCAGTCCGACAATCCTGTCCACTCAGATGTTGGGAAAGAAAATAGATGGTTATGGACAGTAAGTCAACCAAAGTTCCTTTACTATCTTCCAAAAGATGGTCCAATCATCCAAGGGTTAGAATTGTCCAATTTTCGGAATATGGTCTACCAAATGAGACCCACATGATGGTCGATTTGGATCATGTACACATTTAACGTGTACGGAAATTTGAGACACCATTCTAACTTCAACGGTTGTAAAAAGGCATCGACGGTGGGCCCCACTGTCTCTATTGTTCCAATTGCGAATCAACAGGCAAGTGCATGCACCGCAATATCAAGTTGTGCAAGTGGGCAAGGGTTGGACATCTTGGAGGAATCGTGAGATGGGTGGTCCGCATCTTCACACAGTATACACGAGTTTTTTTTTTTTGAACTCTGATAAGTGGGGCCCACAGTTAATACTATATTTTCAGTACTGATAAGTGGGGCCCACAGTTAGTGTTATATTTTCAATAATAATAAGTGGGCCCCATTGTTCTAGTAGAATTCTTCCTAAGGAGTCATGGGATCCTCTACATATAGGATCCTCGGGATTTAGGTATGTGCAAGTGGAGTTCATCATCAATTGATCCGAGACGTTTGGAGGATGGGAATTGTATAGTGTATGGACCATTCTTGAAAAATCCTCACAACGGTGTAATACTAACCTTTCAATCTCCGGGCAAAAAAGAAAATACTTCAACGGTCCACATTTTTTATAAAATTTCGTAGGTAGAAGATTGATACCGAGAGGAGTAAAAAAAAATTTACCTTTTAGCGACGAATGTTCCAACGACATTTTTCATCGGTATAACTCATTACTCACACCTACAATTTCCTGTAGTACTAGGATCCTCTAGTCTAGGATAAACAATCATGACCGGCATACCAACGGTCTAGTTCATAGATATATGTGTTGGGTCTAAAACCCAGCTTCCTGCTGACGTGTGGCTGCAGCCACCATGAAACAAAAATCAGTAACTTTTGGAAGAAGAAGAAGAGAGAATTGCAACTGTCTTTATTGGAATAAGAAAATCATATTACACTGCTGCCTATTTATAGGCTTTCTTATTGTGTGAAATTACTAAACTATCCCTGTCTAGATTCATCCTAGGGGTAGCTAAATAAAGAAAAAATAATTCAGAGAAATCTAGAAAGAAATCTACATAACTAGCAATCTAATCTTAGAAGAAAAAAAAATCTAATCTAACAGCTTGCTGCACACGGTTTTTGGATTTGCAAATATCACCGTATCTAACACTCCCCTTCAAACCAAAACCGGCTTCATTCCAAGCATTGATCTAAGTCTCCTGAATGTGTCAGTTGGCAATGCTTTGGTGAAGATATCTGCCACTTGCTCAGTGGTGTGACAGTATTCCAGCTTTACCAATTTCTGCTTTACTTGATCTCTAAGAAAGTGATATCTTGTGTCGATGTGCTTGCTCCTTCCATGCCACATCGGATTTTTGGCAAGTTCGATTGCCGACTTGTTGTCTACATATATAACAGATGGATTCCTCCTGTAGATGCTTCAGCTCCTTTAGCATTCCTTAGCCAGATCGCCTCACATACGGTGGATGAAGCTGCTACATACTCGACTTCACATGTGGACAGGGCGACCACACTCGCTTCTTTGAATTCCAAGTGCAAGATGCTGACGATGAAAGCATAGCCTGTGGTACTTTTTCTTTCATCTTGGTCACCACCCCAATTACTATCAGAGTATCCATACAATATCGCTTCATCATCGTATGGATAAAAGAGACCGAATTCAATAGTCCCTTTGATATACCTCAGTACTCGTTTTGCAGCTAGCCAGTGTGACTCTTTTGGGGCTTCCATATACCGGCTTAGAAGCCCAACACTATAGACTATATCTGGCCTAGTGATTGTGAGGTACCTTAAGCTTCCGATTAGGCTCTTAAATAGGGTTGAGTCGACGTTTCTTCCTTCTCCATCTCTTGTGAGCTTCAGGCCTGTTGTTACAGGTGTATTTACGGCTTTACAATCGACCATCTGAAACTTCTCAAGAAGTTCCTTTGTGTACTTCTTCTGGGATATGTAAATGCCGTCGACTTGTTGCTTCACTTCAATGCCCAAGAAGAAAGACATCAATCCACTATCAGTCATCTTAAACTCTTTGAACATAGCCTGCTTGAATTCTTCAAACATCGTCTGGCTGTTCCCAGTGAACAGCAGATCATCAACATATAAACAAGCGATAAGGATATCACCACGGGCATTCTTCTTTGTGTAGACTGCATGCTCATACGGACATTTGACGAAGCCATTCTCTTGAAGATAACCGTCAATCCGTGCATTCCAAGCACGGGGAGCTTGCTTCAACCCATACAGGGCTTTCTTTAGCCGATACACCTTATGTTCCTCCCCTTGCATGACAAAGCCTTCAGGCTGGTCAACGTATACTTCTTCTTCGAGTACCCCATTTAGGAATGCAGATTTCACATCCAGTTGGTAGATCATCCAACTGTGATGAGCTGCAAGGGAGATAATCATTCTTACAGTGTCAAGGCGAGCAACTGGGGCGAAAACTTCTTCATAGTCTACCCCATATTTCTGTTTGTAGCCTTTTGCTACAAGCCTTGCCTTATATCGTTCGATCTTACCATCGGCATTTCGCTTGATTTTGTACACCCATTTGAGACCAATGGTCTTCTGGCTTTTGGGGAGTGAGGTCAACTCCCATGTTCGATTCTTCTCGATGGCATGAATCTCTTCTTCCATAGCCTTTCTCCAACATTCTTCATTCACAGCCTCCTTGAATGTGAGAGGCTCGTGGTCCGCATACAGGCAGAGTAAATTCACTTCCTCAGTTTCTGCATAGATGTCGTTGAGGCTTTTCATTTTAATGGGAGCCAAGGGTGAAGGAGAATCGGATGAAGATGTGCTGGATGAATTCTGATTTGATGAAGTACTTCCAGGAGAGATGGAGCGTACTCCTGGACTTCTGTGATCCGAAGGGGGTGATGTGGGTGTCTGCTCTTGCTTCTCATGTCTCTCTTCTTCATATTCTTCGACCTCGATTTGCTTTTCTTTGGCTGAGTTTCCCTCGTTCCATTTCCATGCTTCTTCCTCACAAAATACCACATCTCTACTCACCACCAGCTTATTGGTTAGTGGGTTGTAGAGCTTGTATGCCTTTGACTCTTCGTTGTAGCCGATGAAGATGCACTTCTCGCCACGATCATCAAGCTTTTTCCTTCTTGCTTCTGGAACTTGAGCGTAAGCAACACACCCATATATCTTAAGGTGTGCCACGCTCGGCTTGTATCCACTTCATGCTTCTTGCGGTGTTTGAAATCTGACACACTTAGTCGGACACTTATTGAGCAGATAGGCAGTACATGCAACTGCCTCTGCCCAGAAATTCTTTGGCAGACTTTTCTCCTTCAGCATGGTCCTCGTCATATCGAGGATGGTGCGGTTCTTCCGTTCCGCAATTCCATTTTGTTGTGGCGTGTACGCTGCAGTATGTTGTTGCTTAATGCCATGTTCCCTGCAATATTCTCGAAAAACATTTGAGGTGTACTCCCCACCTCTGTCAGATCGAAGAGTTTTGATTTTAAGACCACTTTCTTTTTCAACAAGGGCCTTAAAATTTTTAAAAATAGTAAAAGCAGCAGACTTCTCTTTGATTACATACACTCATAATTTTCTACTGAAATCATCAATGAAGGTAATAAAGTATTTATTACCTCCAAGAGAGATTGGATCTAATGGTCCACAGATGTCAGTGTGAACCAACTGCAACGGTTCTCTTGCTCTTCGGGATACTCCACTCGGAAAGGAGTTCCTTTGTTGTTTCCCAAGTGTGCACGCCTCACACACATGTTCTGAAGCTTCAATAGTAGGCAAACCATGCACCATGCTTGATGAGGACAGAAGTTTCAGGCCACTGAAATTTAGATGGCCAAAGCGAAGATGCCACATCTAGGAATCATTCTTTACTTTTCCATAAAAACACTTCTCAAGCATTGTGTTTATATGGAGAGGAAACATACGGTTCTTCGCCATCTGGACTTTTACAATCAAACGTCCATGTATATCTCTAATGGAAAGAGAAGAGTTCTCCATGTGTATGACATACCTTTTTTCGAGGAGTTGTCCGAGACTCAGTATGTTACTTTTCATGTTAGGCACATAATACACATTGGAGATATAGTTTGGAACACCATTCTTCTGAAAGATTTGAATTTTACCTTTACCTTTCACAGGTGTTTTTGATGAGTCTCCAAACGTTACATCGCCATGAACTCCTTTTGTGAGTTCCACAAAGAGTTTCTTGTCGCCGCACATGTGATTACTTGCACCCGTGTCGAGATACCATACATCATGCTGATCACTACCTTTCTCTTGTGTAAGGAGAAGTGTGGAGCTTTCTTGTTCATGGCTTGATGCTTCGGCATAGTTGGATAGCTCGTCTTGAGTCACCGGCTTGCTCCAGCAATCAGATGCATAGTGGCCAAGCTTGTTGCAATTGTAGCATTGGATGTTCTTTGTACTTCCTCGTCCATGCATAGATCTACCTCTACCATTTTCTCTTCCACGAAAATTGGTATTTTTCTGCTGGTTTTGGCCATGGCTTTGTTGGTATTCGCGCCCTCTGCTTCTTACGCGATTGTTAGCAAAACGTCCACCACGTTGTGAACTTCCACGTCCACCATTGTTATTATTCAGAGTCAATCTTGACTCTAAAGCTTGTTCCATCGGCATGGAACTGACATTCTTCTGCATTCGTTACTCATGAACTTGCAACGATCCCATCAACTCCTCAATGGAGAGTTTCTCAATATCTTTTGATTCTTCGATCGCCACAACCACATGCTCAAACTTGGTTGTGAGGAATCGAAGTATCTTTTCAATAACTCGGACATCTTCAATCTTTTCACAATTTCTTTTCAAATTATTAACAATTACAAGCAAACGTGAAAAATAATCAGTAATATTCTCACCTTCCTTCATGTGAGTTGCTTCAAACTCGGCTCTTAATGTTTGAAGGCGAATCCGCTTCACTCGATCTACACCCTTGAAGATGGTGCCAAGGGTATCCCATGCTTGCTTGCTTGATATTGCTTCGACAATCTTTTCGAAGGTGGATTCATCCAACCCTTGATAGAGGAGAAACAAAGCTTTATTGTCTCTCTTCCTCTGATTTTTTAGAGTGATCTTTTCTTCATTGGTGAAGACGGCTTCTTCTTCCATAGTGGGTTCTTCATACCCATCCGTGATGATTTTCCATAATTCTTGCGACCCGAACAATGCCTTCATTTGGATGTACCATTTTTCATAGTTGTCCTTTGACAACTTAGGAACTTGGTTGGATTGTGCTAGCCATTTTTCTATTTTTTAAAGGAATGGCTGTTTTTTTTGAAAAAAATGAAGGGAGATGGATGAGATAGAAATCGATTATTTTTTTTATAAAAACAGATTTTTTTGGCTAAAATCTGAGGTTTTTTTGTAATCTGATTTTTTGAAAAAGCGATTTTTTTCAACTGATTTTTTGATCAGATTTTTGCTACAATTTGATTTTTTGAAAAAACAGATTTTTCGAAAAACAGATTTTTTCAATCTGATTTTTTTGAAAAACAGATTTTTGCTGGAAACTTTTTCTAAAAAAATGGGACCTGTGGGTTATGGGCCCACCACAACTAACGTTTCAAACAAAACCTAAATAGTAGGCTTGATAGATTTTACAAACAAAAAATCTGGACGTTTCAAACACAATCTGGACAGAAAAAACAAAGATGAAGAAGGAATGCAGTTCAGCCTCCTCACGGCTGATTTGTTGTTGGGTATTTGCAGACCCAAAACTGGTAGTGCAAGACCTACTTTTTTCTGATGAGGCCCAAGGATCAGTATCTCTGATACCACTTTGTTGGGTCTAAAACCCAGCTTCCTGCTGACGTGTGGCTGCAGCCACCATGAAACAAAAATCAGCAAACTTTTGGAAGAAGAAGAAGAGAGAACAGCAACTGTCTTTATTTGAATAAGAAAATCGTATTACACTGCTGCCTATTTATAGGCTTTCTTATTGTGTGAAATTACTAAACTATCCCTGTCTAGATTCATCCTAGGGGTAGCTAAATAAAGAAAAAATAATTCAGAGAAATCTAGAAAGAAATCTACATAAATAGCAATCTAATCTTAGAAGAAAAAAAAAATCTAATCTAACAGCTTACTGCACACGGTTTTTGGATTTGCAAATATCACCGTATCTAACAATATGGACCCTACATTTCACATAAAACCTAGGATTTTTGTGGAGATCTTTAAGCCATTCATTTAAAAAATAATATAAAAAAATTCCTTGGTCTATTTAATAAGTTGAATGGTTTGATATTTGCCCAGAGCATCCACATGCTAAGATCATCATGATGGATGACTAGGATCTTTCATACATGTTGCATGGTTTTAACATGATGATCTTTTATATGTTAAAAACCACTTCCCTTTGGTTAAAAAACAGTGTCTTTGTGCATAAGTTTAGCCCTAGTGAAGCCCTTGGTCAAGTGATCAGAACAGTAGAGTTGGTGGGCTCCGCCATGGATGATGGGTACACTTAAATCAATGAACCATGAGTCATGTGTCTGGTTTTGAGAGAACTAATCTTCACACTAGATGACATAAAAGAGACAGAAGAGAATTTAAAAAAATAAAAAAATAATAATAATAAT
Organism: Magnolia sinica; assembly: GCF_029962835.1. Classification (NCBI taxonomy): domain Eukaryota; kingdom Viridiplantae; phylum Streptophyta; class Magnoliopsida; order Magnoliales; family Magnoliaceae; genus Magnolia; species Magnolia sinica. Next base: position 122,128,098 of record NC_080573.1, read on the forward strand.
AAAACATTATTTCTTTATCAACACAATCTCTAAATTCTCTCTCATTCATGTCACTACATTTCTCTATTTATAATTTCTATAAAGCATCACAACTCACACTTAAAAATAAAAAATCAACTAAAACTTAAAATAGAAATTTACCAAAAAAAAAAAAAAAAATACAAATAGCAGCTAATTTAAATTCTAGTTGTACCGATGCTTGGAAATCAGTTTGCTTGGATAGCTAACAATGATCAATCTTGTTTAGAACTTCTACAAGTTAACCTATCTCAAGATTCCCGAGCTACATTTTACTCTCCCAATTTTATTTTAAAAAAATAGGAATTGAAGACTCCCTCCAAAAAAGGAACTTACATGTACCATTTTTATGGTCACTTGAGGAATAGGATTGGAATCCTACATGTCTCAAACGTGAGGTTCCGGCCTCGGCATATTGCATGCCATGGGCAAAATTATATCAGTCAAAGGCAATCATCGGTGATTCACTTGTGTTAAATTACTAAATAAGCAAATAATAACAACTATTTAAAACAGTATAAATATTCAAAAAAAATTCAGTACATTGGTAGAGTAACTTGACTCTTTAAGAAAAGGTGAGGATTTAAATCTTACAATCCTAGACTTCCATTTTTAACCATGAAAAGCAATTATTAAATGAGTGACTTGGTTTGAGCCATTCCTAAATTTGGCTGAGTTTTAGAATGCCGGTCTCTTTATTTTTACCACTTTCTGTCAAATTTCACTAGCATGAAAATAACCTTAAGAGGTGGTCATACTTATTTTAGTGGAAGGATTGGTCCACGTTTTGTTATTAACCCTCTTGGAAAAATCTCAATTGCTTGCCACTTACTCTTGAACAGTTTAATATGTTATCTATAATCTTAAAATATTCTAGATCACTATCCTTATATAGCTATCCATCTACCTTCAAATGGTTCAAATAGCTAGTTAACTAGTGTTGAATAGTTTAGATCATTGTCTACTGTCTTGACATGATCTAGATCGCTATTCACATACTTACAAATGATCCAAATCGCTATACATGTAGTTATGAACGACTGGGATCATTGTCCACGTTACCACTTCTAACATGCATTTTCATCATTTTTTAAAAAAGGGCAAGTGACCATTGCTTGGATTTGAGAAAAGATGGAGTAAAGAGACCCTTCCAGGTGTGAACGGATACACTGTGGTTGTGTCTAACTAGGCTAAAAAATGGCTGGTATTTCATCAAAGTCACATCTATTTTCTAAATGCATATGGTACTTTATGAGGTTGTTAACCTAATTTTTGAACCATAATTTATAGATTTTTCACCGAATGCCTGTTTGAATTTGTGAAAAGCATGGGAAAGGAAGCAATTCCCAATAAATCGTATTTCCAAGAAAAAGTGGAAAATAAAACATAGTTTTCAATTATTCTCAAAGTTGCTATTTGACAAAAATATTTTTTTTTGAAAAAATAAATCCTAATAATTATTGACATCTACCAATTAGCACATTTTCCACATATGGGATGCAATAAAATGGACAATTGTACATATGACATATACAACATATATGGAACCTTTTAAGCTAAATTGTGACATATGTGGCACATAGTGCTTGAAGATTTATAGTGGCACATCTAGCACTAAAGACACATGAGTGCATTTGACACATGTGGCAACCTGAAGCTAGAGGGCAGCACTTGTATACATTGGCACATCAGCACATTAACACATTACATATATGGAGTGATTGGACATGGACAAGCATGTGTGGGTTGATTTACACATGTGGGTATAAGAGTCTATGGATAGTGGTGCATGTGGGTTACGAGGGCACGTGGGATGCTTTGCATATGTCCCACATAAGAGAAGATAGGTGGCAGCTCACATATCATTGCCACTAGAAGAATGTCAGGCCGGATATTACCTAGAGGATTATCTCTTGTGACTCAGGATAGTAGGATTTGATTGGACTATGACCTTGATTGAGCAACTTTCAAACATACTTTCTATGGCCCATCTCTAACTGTAGCACTTCACCTAATCAAATCCTACACGCCACATCAGTTCTTTAGGTCACTAGGGATGGACGTAAACCATGCAGTGAGGAGTCCATGATGTATGTGTTTTATCCATTAACTTTTCCATATTATTTTAGTGCATGATTTCAAAATTGAAACATATCCTTAACTTCAACTGAACCGCACGGCAAGCAATGATGGAAATTGAACACTTGCTATTGAAATTTATTTAGAAAGTTCTAGATCAAGTTGATATTTGTGTTTTCTATTTATAATGTGGACGTCAATATTCTTGCTGTTTTCTGATAGTCTAGTCCACTTGAGTTTTGAATATGTTTATATTTTGAGCTCATGCCTTAAAATGAGTTGAAAAATAGGTGGAAGCGTCGGATAAAACACATGTATCACGGTGGGCCCACAGACAATCCACACCACGGTGTAACTCCTCGCACCATAGTATGCGTCCATCAGGGAAATCCCCAGCCTCTACTCCCACGTGCGACCACACGTGCTAACCTGGCAATTGCCTCCGTCCTGCCGATGCATAGCCCAAAAATCAGGTCAGCCAACTCAGCCAGTGGTTTACACGTGCAAAATCTATGGTCTTTTTTCTTCTTCTTTTTTCCTTTTTTTTTTAATCCACTAAAAAAGCTTGTGGTCGGTGCTCTGTGGGCCCGCCATGATTTATGTGTTTCATCCATGCCGTCCATCTATTTTTCTAGATCATTTTATGGTATAAGACTAAAAATGAGGTATATCCCAATCTCAAATGGACCACATTACAAAAAACAGTGTTGAATGAACGTCGACCATTAAAAAGTTTTTGGGGGCCATAAAAGTTTTGGATCAAGCTGATGTTTGTTATTTCCCTTCATCTGAGTCTGTATGATCTAATCAACATATTGGATGTCAAATAAACAGTACAGTGGGCCTTAGGAGCATTTAAAAGGTGGATATCTAATCACTATTGTTTTCCTGTGGTGTGGTTCACCTGAGGTTTATATCCCTCTCATTTTTAGTATAAAGTTCTAAAATTATCTGTAAAAATGGATGAATGGAATGGATGAAATACATACATCAAGGTGGGGCCCACAGAGCACCGAACATCAGCCACGGGGCAAGTGGCAGGGGGAGTAGCGAATCCGTTTCCCAATAAGTAACCCATAAAGATGTGCGTGTGAGCTTAGTCCCATCTACACGCCACCCATGTGCCATTGTGGCACACGTGTTTGAGATCCAAGGCATCCATTGGCTAGGTACGAACGCTTAGATGGGCAAATCCACTATGATATTAGAAAATAAAGGATTTCTTAACAAAACAGAGCTAAACATTTTCTGCCCTTCATCTATTTCATAAACTTTAACTCAAATGAGAAGTAGAAATTCCAATTTTATTTTCTCTATGATGGAAATATACAGAGTGGGACTCATTTATTGAACGGTTTGGATCTTGTACAAATATACACGCGAGTAGTCCGTCCAAAATCCTCCACTGACATGTCAACGAGTAGGGGATAACTCCGTCACTCCAATTCCATACAAATACTCTGCCCCTGCCCTACGCGGGGTCTGAAAAGATCATCAGTCCGAAACACGTGACGAAATCTTTAAAAAGAATAACACGTGATAAATACAAGCTACCGTACTGCAAATTTCACACGTGGAAGAGAATGCTAGCTTCCATCGGGTGAACCCCATAGGACCGGGGGTCCATACCTCAAATATTAAACTGATCCGCCAATCTCAGCCCTACAATCAGATATATATATATATATATATATATATATATATATATATATCTATCCGATGATTTAAAGGGGACCCATCAAATGCACAATGCTATGTTCGGCAAGCATCACGGTGGGGCCCACATAGCTCGACCTCATGGGAAGCTCCCATGAGCTCGACCGCATGGTACCTTTTCCTATATATATCATGTGGAGCATTCACATTGCCTATTTACTGTCTTTGGGTATCAAAACGAATGCTGATCATCGAGCAATCAGGATCACTTGACCAGTACGGATTTTGAGCTATTGTGCCACACTAAAATGAAAGTGAATTTGATGAACGGCCGGGATCTTTTAGGAACTGTCCAACCTTTTCACGGCACGGTGGAAAGGATGGACAATTTCACGAAGATCACTTGGAGCAAACATCGAAACAATTCACTTTTGAGTGGGCCACAAGCATATGTTGAATCAGACCATCGGTTGCAGGTCGATTTCAACACCTGGAGTCTTTACGAGTTGAACAAAATAATGGAAAATTAGCAGAAGTTTATTAACAGCTAAAATTCTTTGTAAACAGGTGGCTTATATGACTGTTAGAAGAGCCTTGATTTTCTTTGTAAACAGGTGGCTTATATGACTGTTAGAAGAGCCTTGATTTTCTTTGTAAACAGGTGGCTTATATGACTGTTAGAAGAGCCTTGATTTTTACAAGAGGCGTCGAGACAGGGGGGATTGTTGGAGAATTTGTTGAATTAAATAGACTATTAAAATTGAGAATCAAAAAAAGGAAAATAAAATTTTCAGAAAGAAGAAGTTATTGAATTGAGTCGAGGCGTGACTGAGTCACTCGGCTTGAAATCGAATTTGCTCCCCTTGGACAGCGTCCCAAGTGCAACAGGTTTCCAGAGCAATCGACCTCCAGGATACAATGACTATGACCCGGTCCCAGCGGTGCACTCACTGTACACAGGCTCGAACCACTTGCAGTTTAATCCAAAGGTGCTGAGTTGACTCAGCAATGAACTCAGTAAAATTCTTAAAATCGTATCGGAGAGAGTTTTATAAGAGAGATAATAATTTCGTACATCGAAACTGGAATCGGAAGTCTTTATATAGACTCTGAAGTGGTGCATAAGCACCCTTTACAAAAAGTTAGGTCCATTGGGTTTAAATCCAATAGGGGCGACCAACCGGAAGGGATGCATCTCTCTGGTTTAAAACGAAAAGGCGCAAGTACGAGTATACTCTCGTAAATAAAGTCCCGCGAGTATATACACACACACACCCACGCGAGTACACCCACACCGCACCCGCACCCGCACCCGCGCCCACGCCCAGCCCAACCCGTCTCATCCCGTCCCGTCGCGCATGCGCACACACACACGCACACGGATACGGACTCGGCTGGGCTCGGCTCGGCGCTTGCCCGCGCGCCTGTGGTCAATGATATAGATTAGAGCTATTGGCATAGCTCCCCCACAGGACCAAATTCACATGCCCTTTGAAAAGGGCTCAAGTCTTAGGCAAAAAGACTATCTTTATACAAGATAGTTTACTTTGTCAAATCCGATGTGGAACAAAATCCACAACAAAAAAGTACCATAACTTTTCAAATATAGAGGGAAATCACCGAAATTTTGAAAATTCAAAATTTTAATATTATTTTAAAACAAAATATAACAATCCCCCATATGTTTTAAAATAAAACCCTTTCGGATTAAAGCGCAATAGTTGTGCAATGGTGCCGGTGTTACCATAGACTTGAACCGACATTAGAGTAAGCAAGACAAGTCTACAGGAATCAGGTGACACCATATTCTTGAACCTGAATCCTTTTAATGTAGATCGCAAGTACATGCCACTCACACAACTTTTTCTCTGCAAATGATTCTGCAGTTCGGCCATACACCATTGTCTGGATTTCATGAGTGCTCTAGAGAATTCGCTTAGATTCTCATAGGAAGCGGCCTCCACCTCCACACCCATATAGGTGAATTCCATCAAGTGTATGCAGCAACTGTATACACCACCAAATATATGGCTATGGATCCATTAAGAGTTCTAAAAACTCATCCTTCTTCGTTGTTGCTCGCACTGTACACCATAGAAGGGGCTCATATAACTCAGTGCAATCGTCTACCTCGCGTCTTGTTGTTTACCCATTTAACCTATCTCATAGGATTTCCACTTGTATAGGTTGGGTTGCCGACACCGGCAGCTCATATATTAGGCTCAGGTCCATTCCCTTCGATGTATCATTGACTAACCTTTTAGATAGTCCTTTGATTAGAGGATCTACTAGATTCTTTTCTAACCTCCCAAAGTCAATAGATATGACTCCATCATGCAACATATGTTTCACTATGTTGTGTCTGAGTCTAATATGCATGATTTTTCCATTATATATTTTACTCTTGGCTTTTGCTATAGCTGCTTGACAGTCACAATGAATAGACACGGCCGATACAGGCTTTGACCACAATGGTATATCAGCTAAGAGATTTCTAAGCCACTCGACTTCTGATCCAGCCTTTTCTAAGGCAATAAACTGGGATTTCATAGTCGACCGAGCGATATATGTCTGCTTGGTAGACTTCCAAGAGACTACTCCTCCACCCAAAGTGAAGACATATCGACTTGTAGATTTTGTCTCGTCTGAATCACTGATCTAGTTAGCATCACTATATCCTTCTAATACAACAGGATAAGGCATTCCATGGGCCATACTGTCTTTTAGGTATCTCAAAATCCTAGACAATACATTCCAATGCTTTTTTCCAGGGTTATGTATATATCTACTTAGCCTTCCTACTGCAAAAGCTATGTCTGGTCTAATGCAGTTTGTTAGATACATAAGGCTACCAATTATTCTAGAATATTCCAATTGAGACATACTATTTTCTATATTCTTCATGAGAGTCATACTATAATCATAAGGAGTACTGACAGATAAACAATCAAAATGGTTAAACTTTCTTAATATCTTCTCAATGTAATGAGATTGTGATAATATAATAACACCATTTTTCCTGGTTACTTCAATATCCACGATTACACTAGTCTCTCCTAAGTCTTTCATCTCAAACTTAGATGACAAGAATTTCTTAGTTGTATTAACTAATTTAATATTAGTTCAAAAAATAAGTATGTCATCAACATAAAGGCATATAATAACATAATCATTTTCAGAAATTTTACTATATACACATCTATCTACATCATTTATATGATAACCATTTGATTTTAAAACACCATCAAATTTTTCATGCCATTGTTTAAGAGCCTGTTTTAAACCATATAGTGATTTAATTAGTTTACATGCTTTATTTTCTTTACATGATATTTTATAACCTTCAGGTTGCTCCATATATATTTCTTCTTCTAAGTCTCCATTTAGGAAAGCCGTCTTAACGTCCATCTGGTGTACCACCAGTTTATATATGCAGGCTATCGCTATTAAGACTCTAATAGTTGTAATCGTAGTTACAGGGGAATATATATTAAAGTAGTCTATTCTTTCCTTTTGTTTAAAGCTTTTCGCTACCAACCTAGCCTTAAACTTATCAATAGTTCCATCTGGTTTTAGTTTCTTTCTGAACACTCATTTACAGCCTATTGGTTTGTTTCCAGGTGGTAGGTCTGCAAGTTCCCAAGTGTAATTAGATATAATAGATTCTAACTAATCATTTATTGCTTCCTTCCAAAAGGTTGCATCTGGAGAGTTAATTGCTTCAATATACGTTGTAGGATCATCTTCTACTAAGAAGGTGAAAAAATCATCTCCTAGGTTAGTTTCTTTTCTAATCCTAGTACTTTTTCTTGGTTGTATTTCTTCTAGTACTTTCTCGTAAATATTTTTACTAGTAGACACAATATTTGATTCATTGACTTCCTCTATTCCTATAGATTAAGATTTCATAGGGAATACGTTTTCAAAGAACTCTGCATCCCTAGCTTCTATAATTGTATTAGGATATAGAATATTATCCTTAGTTTTTAAAACTAGAAAGCTATAGGCCACACTATTTTGCGCATAATTTATAAATACACAGTCAATCGTTTTAGGACCTAATTTTCTTTTCTTAGTTTCAGGTAATCCTACTTTAGCAAGACACCCCCACACTTTAATATATTTGTAACTAGGAACATAATTCTTCCAAAGTTCATATGGTGTTTGTTCAGAAGATTTAGAAGGAATCCTATTTGGAATATAACAAGTAGATAGAATTGCTTCTCCCCACATATTTAAGGGTAAGCCTGAACTGTTTAACATGGCATTCATCATCTCTTTTAGAGTTCTATTCTTACGTTCTTCCATTCCATTCTGTTCTGGTGTATAAGGAGCTGTAGTTTCGTGAACTATTCCATTCTTTTCACATAATTATCTAAATTGAGAAGATTCATATTCACCTCCTCTATCTGTTCTAAGTCTTTTAATTTTTATATTTAACTGATTTTCAATTTCAATTTTGTATTTAGAAAAAGCATCTAAAGCTTCATCTTTGTTTCTTAACAAATACACTCTAGTGAACCTAGAGTAGTCATCTACAGAAGTTATATAATATCTTTTTCCACCTCTAGACATGTGATTTCTAAAATCACCTAAGTCACTGTGTATTAACTCTAATAGAACAGATGATCTTTCTATTTGTTTAAAAGGTTTTCTGATGAATTTTGATACGACACATGTTTCACATTTGTCGAATTCTTCATTAGATATACTAGGTAATAAATCTAATCTTTTCATTTTTTTCAAAGATGTTATATTCACATGACCTAATCTACTATGCCATGATAAAAAGGTTTAACGATATAAACAGAACTGAATGTCTTCTTATTATTATCATTGGATACATTTATAATGAATAAACCATCGTTACAATACCCCTTACCAACAAAAGTTCCATTTTTAGTCATTACAAGCTTATTTGAATCAAATACTAACTTAACACCAGCCTTATTGAGGAGTGAACTAGAGACCAAGTTTCTTCTAATGTCAGGCACATGTAGGACATCATTCAACATTAGAGTCTTTCTAGAAGTGAGTTTCAGAAGTACTTTTCCTTTCTCTACAACTGGAGACGTTCTAGCATTACCCATGAATACCTGTTCATCATCTCCTGATTCTTGGTAGGAGGTAAGCATGCTACGATCTTTGCATACGTGCCTAGTTGCACCAGTATCTAATACCCACTCCAAGTTGTTTACAAGGAAGACTTCTGACACCACAGCTACTACCATGTCAGACTCATTGCCTGCTTCTATAAGATTAGCCTGCGGCTTATCTTTATTTTTCTTAAGCCTGCAGGTTTTGACATGATGCCCAGGCTTTCCACAGTTGTAGCAGTTTCCCTTTTTCTTGAATTGATTGTTTACATTCTTCTTTTTGAACCTGCATTCATTTGCATAATGTCCAGGTTTGCCACAGTTATGACAGTTGCCATTTTTCTTATTATTTGCCCGACTTGATTCCGCAAGATTCGCTTTTGAATCTATCTCATTTTTATTTTCTTTTGATCCCTGATTCTATTGGCCTCCTCTATTCGTATATGTACGATAGTAGTTTTCAAAGAAACACCGTTCTTTTTATGCTTCATTCTATTCTTATATTCTTTCTAGGAGGGCGATAACTTTTCTATTAGCACTCCTGATAGAAACACTTCATCCAACTTAATTCCTTCTGTCGATAGTTCGTGAACTAGACTTTGAAAATCATGAATCTAATTTGTGACAGGTATATCGTCTGTCATTTCATAGTGAAGGAAATTAGCAATTGCATGTTTCTTAGCGCCTACATCTTCTAATATGTATTTCTTTTCCAAAGCAGTCCATATGTCTTTAACAGACACGAAAGAAGCATACACATCATATAGTTCGTTGGATAAAGAGTTTAGAATATAGTTTTTACAATTATTTTCATCTGTTACTTCAGTTTGATTTGCTGGATCTATAATAAATGATTCAGATAAAATGTATGAAACTTTCAGGGTGGTCAGAGCGAACACCAATTTTTATTTCCACCGTTTAAATGATTGTCCAGCGAACGGTTCGATTTTGGCTAACTCGGCAGAAGCATTTACTGTTACTGTAGCCATAGTCTATGTAATTCAATAAAATTCGATTTCAAGATTGTTGGAGAATTTGTTGAATTAAATAGACTATTAAAATCGAGAACCAAAAAAAGAAAAATAAAATTTTGAGAAAGAAGAACTTATTGAATTGAGTCGAGGCGTGACTGAGTCACTCGGCTTGAAATCGAATTTGCTCCCCTTGGACAGCGTCCCAAGTGCAACAGGTTTCCAGAGCAATTGACCTCCAGGATACAACGACTATGACCCTGTTCCAGCGGTGCACTCACTGTACACGGGCTCGAACCACTTGCAGTTTAATCCGAAAGTGCTGAGTTGACTCAGCAATGAACTCAGTAAAATTCTTAAAATCGTATCAGAAAGAGTTTTATAAGAGAGACAATAATTTCGTATATCGAAACTGAAATCGGAAGTCTTTATATAGACTCCAAAGTGATGCATAAGCACCCTTTACAAAAGGTTAGGTCCGTTGGGTTTTGTAAGCCCCGTGTCTTACATCGTACCGTTCCATGGACTTCCGCGGTCTTCTCGGTCAAATTTCGGTAACCTTCGACCCTTAACCGGTATTTGCACGTGACCCTTTGTCACACGCCGTCAACTTGAATTGACTCAACCCGAGACTTGTACCCTTGCGACCGTGCCGTTGCCGCGGTTCCAATGTCGCGACTCGCACGCCGATCCGATACCCTGGTCAGGAGATGTGGTCCTCGTTCGGTGCGAGGAAAACGCCGCGCATTTGCAATCCCAAGAGAATCTCTACAACATGTCCCATCAATCAAGTACACATCAATCACTTCATATGTCAAGTACATATCCCATCACTCCCTTACCAAAGCAACTCTAAAGTCAAAGTAACCTATACCCCTCTTACACAAATTACCCCATAAGTCAATAAAGCTCTTACACACCCATCACTTACCTCACCCATCACTCCATCACCCATCCCTCCCTCTCTCCTTATAACTTTCTCTCTCTCTTTTCTCAAACTCATTCCCTAGCAAAACAAGCTCCAACGTATGAGCTTCCCAAGCTCTCATGGAGAAGCTCTAAGGTGGCCCACTTCCTACCTCTCATCTCCCATCTTAACCATCCAATAGTCATCTCCACCGTTGAAATGCATCCCTCGTAGTTCTAGGATGCATTGATGGAAGAAGAGGTCCATGAAGATTAAAGGTGGGTGTTCCTAGCATTAGTTTTTATGATTTGATGGCCCACTTATGGTGAGACCCACTTAATGTATTCATGGTATCGAGGGGCCCATAGTGGCGGGGTCCCTCCTCCATCCGTCTCTCCCTCTCTCCCTCTCTCTCTTGATGTGTGGCCTGTAAGACCCGTGTCCTAATCCGTACCATTCTGTTAGCTTCCGCGGTCCTTCCGGTCAAATTCCGGCAACCTTCTCACCATATTTGGTGTTTGCGCACGATCCTAAGCCAGGTTCCGCGCACCGATGTCGGCTCGATCTGAAACTTATGTCTTGGCGATCGCGTCATCGCCGCGGTTCCAACGCCGTGATTTGCGCACCGAACCGATACCCAGGCAAGAAGATGCCGATCAACGTTTATTCCGAAGAAACACCGCGTGTTGCGGATTTCGAGGGAATCTCTACACAATTAGTCCCACTAATTAACCATAAATGCAACCATACCTCAAAGTACTCCACCCATTCCCTCTTTTTTCAAAAGTCCATCATTCTTTCCACCTCACCACTCCTCTTTTTCAAATTTCAACAACAACCATACACCTTTACATTTTTTTCAACCCAACCCATCACTCCATCACCTCACCTCACCCCTCCATATCTTCTTTCTCTCTCATTTCTCATATCTCTCCCAAGCAACTCAACCCCCCTCACGTCCAAGCTTTCTCTCCCTCTCAAGTGTGGTCCACCTTCCATCTTCCATCTACACCCTCTCATCTCTCATCCCCACCATCAAAAGTCCATCAACCTCCATTAAAAGTGAAGGTAAGGAGCTAAGGAGTCCAAGAGAGCAAGGAGAAGAAAGATAAGGTGGGTGATTATCTATTATTTTAAATTTTAGGGCCCACTTGTTGGTGGGACCCATTTGGATGTATGTGATTTAATCAAGAGGGCCCATAGTGGCGGGGTTCCTCTATCTCATCGTGTATCTCTCTCTCTCTATCTCTCTCTCTTTCTTTCTTTGTAAGGGTGTGGATCCCACCAATATGTGTTACATCTCCCCCGTCCATCTACATCAGATGGTGTGGCCCATTCTATTATAGGTGATGATCCGCACCATCCACTGTTTAGATGGGCCAAATGCTATACATATATATATATATATGTTATATTTTATACGATATATATAATATATATTATATATATAATATAATATATGTATTATATGTGTATATATATATATCTGGTGGGCCACGTCCATGTGGGACCCACCATAATGCATGAGTTTATCCACACCGTCCAGCGTCAGTGGATGCTGGACGGGCGTGGCCTATGGAGTGTGTATACTGACAGTGGTGTGTGCCCACAAGCCAACAAAACTAAAGAAAAAGGGGAAGAAAAAGTGACTTTTTAGTGGGCTGCCCATGCAGGCCCCACCTTGATGTATGTATGTGATCCACACCGTCCAATCTATTCTCCAGTCTTCTTTAGGCGTTGAGCCAAAATTTTAAGGCGATCTGATCATCAGGTGGGTCATACCATCTAAAACTATGTGAAGACATGCCAGATCATAAAAAAAAGTACTCGGTGGGACTCACCTGAAGTTTGGATGCAGGTGAAACTAGTTCTGGACGGGTAGAACAGTGGGATACACATAATGGGCGGGCCGGATTGTGAATCACATCTCGGTGGGCCCCAAAACAAAATAAATAAATAAATAAATTTCAAAGCAGCAGCGCTGCTGCTGCTGCAGTGACGGGCGGCCTCACGGCTCCAGCTGTGGGCCCCATGGTGATGAACTTCGATCATCAACACCGAGCATTTGATGGGTCCCCACGGTTCATCCGTCCACGCCAAAAGTCAGCTGTATATGGAACTCTGGTGAGCCACATCATTTAAAATCATGTGAAGACATGCCTAATATATCTATAAAATCGTTGGTGGGGCCTACCTGAAATTTGGATGCGACTGAAACTTGGTACCCTCAGCCAAGTGGGACCCACATAATGGGCGGGCTGGATTCGTGAACCACACTTCGGTGGGCCCTACATCCACTTCCACATGACCCTTTAAAAAGGGGTTGGACATTATATAAATATTACCGTGGGCTCGGCCCACGTGACTGTCAACAGGTTAGATGAAAGTAAACATTACGGTGGGCCCCTTCACCATGTCCTGTGGATAGGTTGTATGAAAAATAAACATTCCAATGGGCCCCATCCAGTGGGCCCTACCTTGGTTTAAGTGGCTTTATGAACAATTGGGTGGAAAATAAACATTATGTTGGGCCTTAAGTTGGGTGGAAAATAAACATTATATTGGGCCTTAGGGGTGAAAAATAAGCATCATGGTGGGCCCCACTTAAGTAAGTATTGTAAACCACACCCTCCATAGGTGTGGGCTCCATCAGGATGCATGTGTTTCATTCGACTATCCAACCATTTTTGAGATATTTTAAGGCCCATTGTGGAGGCCCATCTTCATGTACTGGTGATCCTTGTTGAGGCCCACCTTGATTTGTATAAGGCCCATATTATGAGGCCCATTGTAACGTACGCAAGGCCCATGTTGATGCATGTGTAGCCCGTCATTGAGGCCCACCTTGATATGTATATATGAGACCTATGTATGGGGCCCATTTAATGTGCTGGAGGCCCATAGGTCAAGGCCCAATAGGACATACATAAGGCCCACTGATAGGCCCATGCTTGCAGTGTAATTCCGCCATGGTATATGTGTTGATTTTGTAACGGGCCACGCCTTGGGAGTAATGCTGGTTTGACGTCCACATTGATAATGTTGGTTAAATGTCCGCATTATAGTTCTCCCTAAGGCCCACTGATAGGCCCAAACTTGTGGTAAGTATGCCGTCTAGGCCCATCTCCATTAGACCTAGAACCCATCTCTTATTGCATGTTTAGTATAGATGCATGATTCATGATCATTCGCACCATATGTATGCCTGATGTGAGGAGTGACCGATCATAGCATATACCTTTGGATAGACCGTTTATGGGCTCCCTGATAGGTGGAGTTGCCTCATATAAGTGCATGGTATATACGGATCTTGCATGACTGATAGTGTGACTCATGCACTTGCATTTGTGTGATTGTAATTCCGTATGCCCTAGCGACATCGGGCCATAGCCTCCATAGACACATCGTGGATGGCCGAATTGGATACCAAATATTTGGTTTCAGCATACGGGCGCCATAGACGTCCCCCGGGTGAAAATCCCTAAACCCGATGGTACCAGAGGATGACTCCAATGTCGAGACCGAGTGGATATATGAGCGCACGAGGGCCGAATACCAGGAGGCCGCATCTCCCACTGTGTCGTGGTCGGTTGGAAAGGAGTGTGGCCTTACTCGCCCGAGGGTAGGGGGCAATACTAGGCTGAGTTTGACCAGCTCGCGAATGGGTCCGCTATCGACGTGCCGGATAGGTATTGGCAGACTCTTGGTCAGGCGGATAGTGAGGTTTCTTACGCTCATTTGACTGCGGCTAGGAGAGCGACAGTGCCATTTGGAGTGTATTGAACCCTGATGATTATAGAACTGTACTGATACATGTTGAGGATTGGCATGCTTGAGTTGCATCTCGCATCGCATGGCTGTGTATGGCCGATAGCATTCATATCTTGCACCGCATAGCCTTGGTACGGCTAATTGCATTCATGTGCTCATCACCATGATTCCGCATCACTCTGACCTTGCATTTTGAGCACGTTTATATTGCGCACACACTTACACCACCCTCTAAGCTTTCCATAAGCTTATGCACGATTGATGCGTGCAGGTGACGCCAGGACGCAGTTGCAGCCATAGTCTGGCCATAGTTGGTGCGTGCAGCCGAGCTTTTGGAGTTTTGTTTCTTTTGTTGCATTGTATTTCCCCTTTCTGCCGCATTGTACTCAAAAGTTTTTGATCATAGTGGATTTTGTGGTGGTGTTCTTGTGGTTATTGTTTGTGGGTTATGCTTTTGTTATGCTCATTATGAATCAGACTGATGACTTGAAATCCTCCTTGTAGTATCCCAGGATCGGAACCTGGTGAATGGGTACCGGGATCCGAAAATGGAGTTCTACGGAGGCTGTCGGCGCCGGATTCGGCGATCAGGAATTTTGTGAGCCCGGTTTCCGAGTTCGGGGCGTGACATGGCCCACCAATGATGCATGCGTTTCATCCATGTAGTGGGGCCAGCCATGATGGATGGGCCTGTCCACACCATCCAAAAACTAGCGTGTGTGAACCACCCTGATTGCATGTGTTGCCCAGCCGTCCATCTGTGTGGGCCCCACCTTGATGTACATGTTGTATGGTGTGGACCCCACCTTGATTTTTTACCTAGGCCGTCATTCAAACCAAGGAGGTGGGCCACCTGGACAAGGTACCCATCCAGATCGTCCGTCAGATGGACGTTCAAGTCTGGACGGTGGGTTAGCAGTCCTCCCAACTGCTGTGTTGACGCAGTAGGTGTTGTAGGTCCATCATGAGGAATGGATTATATCCCTACTGTCCATTCATTAGACATGGACCCCACCATGGCAGCGTGTGGGGCCCACCTTGTACAATATGTGTGATATCCCCAACGTCCAGCAATGGGATGGTGGGATCCACCCACCTGCAGCGTGCTCCTCATTGATGTATGCATTTTATACATTCTGTTCATTTATTTTTGGATGTGGCCCTGCCACACGTGTGACGTGTCAAGAGGGACCCACCTTGATGTTTGTATTCTATACAGCCGTCCATCCAATCGGCGAACTCTGTATAGGCCTTATCTGCACCGTCCACTGTTTGGGACAGTGGGACCCTCATGTGAGGCATGGCTTTGGCGTCCACACCGTCCAGTCCATTGGACGATGGTGCTGGACGCTGGATGTTTTATAATAATAATAATAATAATAATAATAATAATATAATATAATAATAATAAAAATAAAATATCTGGTGGGCCCCACGTGAGACACTTGGTGTGGACGTCGATTAGCTGGAGTACTTCCCTGCTGCGTAGTAGCCGTGGGACCCACTTAGATGTATTTGTTACATCCAAAACTGTCCGTCCATATACACAGACGTGGGGCCACCTTGATGGATGCCTTGCATCCACACGTGTGGGGCCCCACCTTGATTTATGCATATAGCCGTCCATCTGGACGATTATGTTAAGGCCACCTTGATGTGTGATTGATCCACGCCGTCCAGCCTCCTGGATGGTGTGAGATGTATATATAATATAATAAATCATATTATAATAAATATGATGGTGGTCCACCTTGCTATTTGCATTGATCAGCACCATCCAGCAAGGGACAGTGCTGGATCACTATGATGTATCTATTTCATCCCACCATTCAGATAGGACGGTGGGGCCCCTACATAGGTGTAAGTGTTGTATCCTCACCGTCCCGTGGACAGTGGGGCCTACCATGATGTATGTGGACCCACCTTGGTGTATGTATTGTATACCCACTCCATCCACCTGTCAGGATGGTGGTGTGGACCCCACTGTGATGTTTATACACCCGTCCGTCTGATGGGTCCACCTTGATTCGTGTGTTTTAGCCACGCCGCCTAGGTCATTAGACTTGTGGCCCATTTGATTGATGTGTTATATATCCATGTTATTCATTTGGTGGGCCCATTTGGAAGGTGCAGGCCCACCTGCTGGTTGTACAGGGCCCACCTACTACGAGGCCCTTGTATAAGGCCCATTCATGCGGCCCGTTGACGTGGCCCGGCTTGATATATTTATGGCCCATCCATGAGGCCACCTTGATGTATTTGTGGCTCATCTGTTAAGGCCCACTTGATGTTTAGAAGACCCATTGATGCGGCCCACCTGTGATGTATTTGAGGCCTATGGGTTGCAGCCCATTGTGATGTACTAAGGCCCATGGGTCGTGGCCCGATCTAATGTGTATGAGGCCTAGGTGCAAGAACCACCTGTTGTGTCTTTATGACCCCTTTTTGGCGTAGCCCATCGAGTTGAATATTAGACCTAATATAATGTTTTTGTGACCCATTTAGTGCGACCCATCGTGATGTATATTAGGCCCTTGTGCGAGACCATGGGCCCACTTTATGTTTGGCTCTATGTGAGCCACTCCTTGGGAGCGATGTTGGTTTAATGGCCACATTCATAGGCAATGATGGTTTAATGCCCACATTGTGACCTTCCTTTAGGCATTGTTCAACCGATTCCTATTATCATGACCGATTGCCGATCCCCATTGACGTGATCGATATGTCGATTCCGATTATCGATCGATTTCGATTGTCGTTACCGATTGCCGATTCCGATTGATCGATTTGTTAATTCTGACTATTGATCGATCCCGATTGTTGATTCTGATTGACATGACCGATTTGCTGACTCTGATCATCGATCGATTTCGATTATCATGACCGATTGCCGATTGACGTGACCGATTTGTCGATTCTGACTATCGATTGATCCCGATTGTTGTGACCGATTGTTGATTCTGATTGACATGATCGATTTGTTGATTCTAATCATCGATCGATTTCGATTATCATGACCAATTGTCGATTGACGTGACCGATTTATCGATTCTGACTATCGATCGATCCCGATTGTCGTGACCGATTGTTGATTCTGATTGACATGACCGAATTGCCAATTCTGATTATCGATCGATTCCGATTGATCGATTGCCGATCCCGATTGACGCGACCGATTTGCCGATTCCGATTATCGATCAATTCCAATTTGTCGAGGACGATTATATAGGACAATTCCGATTGTATAGGCCGATTCCGATTGTTGAGGCCTATGTGATGAGGCCCATAGTGATGCATTTGAGGGCTAGGCGATGGAGCCCATTGTGATCTATGTTAGGCCCATGTGAAAGGCCCATCGTGATGTGTATTAAACCCTTGAGTAAGGCCCATCGTGTTATATATTAGGCCTTTGTGTGAGGCCATGGGTCCATTATATGTTTGGCTCTATGTGACCATTCCTTGGGGACAATGTTGGTTAAATGTCCACATTGTCGAGGCCGATTATTGATGCTGGTATTGATATCGATTATGAGTATGTGACAGCATAGCATCATAATACATGCCCATACGCATCATCTGCATGTTTGTTATGAGATGTGATTGACTATTGCATATGCCATAGGGCAGGTTATTTATGGGGCTTCCTGATAGGCGGAGTTGCCCCACATGAGAGCACGACATGTGCAGGATTGATGCATGATTGAACTGTGTGACTCATGCATCTCGCATTTGTGTGACATGACCACCGTACGCCCTAGCGACATCAGGGTCGTAGCCTCTACAGGCATATCGTAGATGGCCAGATGGGACACCAAAAATCTGTTCTACATGGGGTGCTATAGATATCCCTAGGTGAAAGTCCCTAAACCCTCTTGGTTCCAGAGGTTGCTTCAACGTCTAGACTGAGTGGATGCATGAGCGCATGAGGGTCATATACCATAAGGCCGCGTCTCCCACTGTGTCGTGGTCGGTTGGAAGGGGGTATTGCCTTACTTGCCCAAGAAGAAGGGGCAATGCTAGGCTGAGTCTGACCACCTCCTGGAATGGGTCCGCTATCGACGAGCCGAGCCCGATATTGGCAGGCGGATAGTGAAGTCTCTTCCACTCACCTTGTTGCGCGCGATGGGGCGGCAATCTGGTTTGGAGTGTAATAGACCCCGGTGATTTTTTAGAGAGCAACCGTATTGATATGTGGACTTATTGAGTAGGAGTTGCATACTCATGCATTTGTTTCATTCACTATCCACTCGGGCTGGTGGTGCGCAATTAATTGTTGTGGACCTTCGCATGGCCAGGATTTCGATTGGGCGTGCGACTAACCTGAGATCAGGAGTTTACCACATTGAGTCTGACTATCCAAATTTAGGTATGGGACTGGTTTGGATAGAAGTCATTTGTGATGGACTCCATAGCCTGTGATACTATGTACTATCATCCCGACTTCACTCTAGCTTGGTCATTTCATTCGCACCGCATATTATATTCCATCTACAGTACTTAGCATTTTGAGTTGACGTGTTTCTGCATTGATATGGCCATTAGTACTCATGCATTGCATCGCATAGCCTTGGTACGACTGATGACACTCATAGACTTGTCAGTATATTTTCGCTTATTTCGATATTGTATGATTTGTGGCATTGTATCATCAGCATCTAATATTTGGCTAACTTTGACTCCTCATTTGCATAACTGACTTGCATTGTGTACCCTAATATTGTATGACTCATAGACTTATCAGTACTTCTGCTTACTCTGATTACTTTGATATTGCGTACTTGGCATTTACCTTGTGCACACACTTTCACCACCAACTAAGTTTTCTATAAGCTTATGCACGATAGATGCGTGCAGGTGGTGTTAGGTTACAGAAGCATTGAGCTTGGAGCATGTAGCGGGCTTGTGGAGCTTTGATTTTTGATAATGTATTTCCCTTTCAACACTGTATTCAACTGTTTATATTAGTGGATATGTGATGATAATGTTGCCTTTGTGATTTAGGTAAACTGGTGGTTATGCTTATTACGAGTTAAATGTACATTTGAAAATCCTCCTTGTAGGATCCCAGGATCGGAATTTGGCGTATGGACGCTGGGAGCCGAGAATGGGGTACTACAGAGGCTGTCGGCACTGGATTCGGCGATCGGTAATTTTGTGAGCCCAGTTTCCGAGTTTGGGGCGTGACAGGTTTAAACTCAATAGGGGCGACCAACCGGAAGGGATGCATCTTTCTGGTTTAAAACGAAAAAGGGATGCATCTTTCTGGTTTAAAACGAAAAGACGCGAGTGCGAGTACACTCTTGCAAATAAAGTCTCGCGAGTACACCCGTACCGCACCCACACCCGCACTCGCGCCCAGCCCAGCCCAGCCCAACCCGTCCCGACCCGTCGTGCACGCGCACACGAACTCGGCTCGGCTCGGCGTGCACGCGCGTGTGTGATCATTGGCATAGATTAGAGCTATTGGTATAGCCCCCCACAGGACCAAATTCATATGCTCCCTGAAAGGGGCTCAAGCCCTAGGCAAAAAGACTATCTTATATACAAGATAGTTTACTTTGTCAAATCCGATGTAGGATAAAACCTACAACAAAAAAAGTACCATAACATTTCAAATATGGAGGGAAATCACCAAAAATTTAAAAATTCAAAATTTTAATATTATTTTAAAACAAAATATAACAAGGGGATTGCCTCATGAGCTGCATGGATTTCGTACACTTGTGATTTGCTATGAGGCGTGAGCTGAGTACGCTTGCAAAGATGGCAGACGCAGTCCCCGTTGTAAGAATCTTTTTCTATTTATGCGGACCACAATCGTCCCTTGCACTTGTTGTACACAGCAGGTACAACACCTAACATCCGTGGGGCCACCTTGTTATTCCCATGATATCCACTCTGTCCATCAGGTGCAAACCTCTATTTTAAGTCTGTGGAATGAAAAGAAAGGCCAATCCACAGGGAACAATGGGGAGAGATGCTGGCCATTGTCATGTGTGTGGGTCTCACTACGTTTTCTATATTCCATCCAACCTGTTCGTCAGTTTAGCCTCAGCCAGACTGGACAGATATTCAAGAAATCAGCCCAATCCAAAACTCTGGTGGGCCACACTGCATGAACTTATGGTTTTAGGCATTATTCCTTGTGATTTGCCCACCTGAGCTCTTTTACAGAGGAACTGATTTTTGGTCTGTGATGGAAACGGATTGGCTACTACCCCGCCGCTAGCCCAGTGTCTGGTGATTGGTGCTCTGTGGGCCCCATCATGATCTCTGTGTTTCATTTCATCCATTCTGTTCATCAATTTTTACGGATCATTTTAAGTCTCGATCCCAAAAATGAGAAGGATATATATCTCAGGTGGACCACACTATAGGAAAACAATAGTGATTGGATATCCACCATTAAAATCCTCCGAGGCCCATTGTACTGTTTATTTGACATCCAATCTGTTGATTAGGTCAAACAGACCTAGATGAAAGGAAAAAACAAAGATCAGCTTGATCCAAAACTTTTACGCAACGTTCATTCAACACTGTTTCCTGTGATGTGGTCCAGTTGAGATTGGGATATATTTCGTTCTTAGTCTCATATCCTAAAATGATCTAGAAAAATAGATAGACGACATAGATGAAACACATACATCATAGTGGGGCCCACAGAGCACTGACCACCAGCCATTAGCTGGTGGCAGGGGAGTAGCCAATCCGTTTCATGTGATACCCACGAGATACTGGGCCCCACAGAGCTGGCGTGTTTCTCTCGCCACAACAGCGATTGCAGACGATTTCAGTCTTTATGTTTTTTTAGCAAAATAAGCCAAGGTATGCGCAGATATTACCGTGCAATCATACCATGAAACGAGTAATTCTCAATGGGCCCACGGAAATGTGACGGGCTCTCACCGAACGTCAGCCACATTAACGACCGAAAAGGTATGGTGGGATATTGAACCCGACCTTAAGTATCCCACATGGAGAAGTGTACAAGCGAGCATGGCCCCCACCCCAATCACCTTTTTTAGACTTATATTAATGCCTGTAAAACAGATACTGTAAATGCAAAATGGTTCCAATCACAGCAAATTGATGGAAGTATAAGGCCTGCCTTGTGTCCGTATGTACGGTGTCAAGGTGAGTGGGCTGAGGTATTTAGTATAAAATCTGATCGCGTCAGTTGGCTAGGACATCTGAGCCATGCAAATGGTGGGCCTGGCAATGAAGATCACCTGTCAGGCTGCTTTCCACATTAGGTGGGCCACACCATCAAAATTCAATGGATGGCTGAACGTCTCACTCGATGAACAG
Source organism: Magnolia sinica (assembly GCF_029962835.1). NCBI lineage: Eukaryota > Viridiplantae > Streptophyta > Magnoliopsida > Magnoliales > Magnoliaceae > Magnolia > Magnolia sinica. The sequence continues at coordinate 122,149,904 of NC_080573.1, forward strand.
ATGTAATCCAGCTAATGAGTGTATTGACAGTTAATCTTCATGGTGGGGCCACCTTTTGAACGGGTCAGATGTGCAATTAGCATGTCACATCATTATTATATTACTAGTTAAAAATTGAGGCATCTGAAACGGGAAATCGGATTGCGTACTGAGTTCCTCTGTAGGCTTTTACGGTACCGCGTAAACTCTGTTGGGCCCAGCGGGAATATATGTCGTTTATCCACGCCGTCCATCCGTTTTTTCAGTTCATTTTAGAGCTTGAGATCAAAATTGAAGCATATTCAATCTTTAAGTGGACCACACCACAAGAAACAGTGGGAATAATGATTTCCACCGTTTAAACTTTCCTAGGGCCCACAGTGATGCTTATTTGTCATCCAATCTGTTCATAAGATCACATGGACATGGATGAAGGTAAAATACAAATGTCAGCCTAATCCAAGACTTCTGTGGCCCACAAGAATTTTTCAATGGTAAATGTTCAATTTACACTGTTTTCTTTGGTGTGGTCCACTTGAGCTTTGGATATTCTTCATTTTTGGGATCAACCCCTAAAATTATCTGGAGAGAGTGGATTAAAAACATAACTAACGGTGGGCCTCACAGAGTTTACTAAGTACGCTGCGTATTGAGTTAATCAGGTCCAGGTCATATGGACCACTGATCAGGTGGACCCCACTTTTTGACGGGGTACTCAAATTGGTCAATCCTAACCATTTGGGATGTTCCATGTGGAGCATCCAGATTAATGACCAGATCTCCCAAACCAAGGGCCCACTTGTCAATGAACGACAGGCACGACTCCCGTGCAGACAGTGCACTCCAAAAGCAAGCGTTTTGAAAATCGATTTTGGTTAGTGTTGAGGTCAAAATCTAGACCACCCTCCACTCAATGTGGTGAACCTCTGACGAACCTTGGTCCTGCACAAGTGGTGAGCAAAGGAGACCCTGGCTGAGCTAGGGGACCCTGGCTGAGCTAGGGGACCCTCCGATGCCTAAGTCAGGTCAAGAAAATCTGGGTCTAAGTTGAATGTAGAGAGAAGGGGTGAGATGTTGCGTACTTGCATCAATGAGGTCCTCTCATATTTATACCCGCATAAAAGGTGATCTCCGTCCATTAATCTCGACACGATTTACTCAATCAGTTGGATACTGTGATCGTGGAGATTTCGACCGCAAGCTAGGGATTATGTAGAGTATCGTGTCTTAGAGGAGCATATCTACGGGCGAGATATCCGGTCATGTCCGCGTAAGGAAGTTTCCTAGTTCAGCGTCCGAAATGTATACAAATAGCTTCGGCCTCGGGCTCTAGGTCTTCGAACCAAGATGCTCTCGACCCCAAGCCTCGGTCCTTGACTAGTTGTTAACAAAGATAGAGGCTAGGAGCCGAGACAGGCTTCGGCCTGGGGTTGAGGGTGAGCTCGGCTTCACTTGTCAATCATGCACTTTTGAGGTCTCCTCTCTGAACTCCGAGGTAGGTAGCGAACTTAGCTCATTGAATTGGATTTCCCCATAACAGAAGCCCCCTACTCTTTTGGTCCGAGCTCGGACTTAGAGAGTAAATGCCTAGGGAAATGGGATGACACCCTCGTATCTCTGCTTGTCAATTGGAATGATCGTGGTGTAATTAATGCGATTCGCTTCTCTTCAATCTCGCGTGCGGCGCAACAGATGCATCCGTTCGGTTTCCTTCCTCTCAGTAGAGGACACATGGCGACAGTTAGGTTTTGCAGACGGTGGGGCAAAGGGAAGGCACCACGTGTACTAGAGGATCGGAGAGGTGCTTGCATCATTAAATGCTAGGAAGATTCTCGCCTTGAAGTACGGGCTCGGACGTATCGTACTTTTCCACGTGTCTAACGGCACTGATGCTGAGTCGTATCAGCCCTCGGTATGGTCGCTAGCAATGATGGCGCTAAGCGATGAGGCTGATTTTAGTATTTTAAGGACCAACTCCCTTTGAAGGGTATTCCGCGGTCCCCCAAAACACACACACACACACGCACACACGAAAGGCGTGCTCAATCGATATTATAGATTTCTAAGGGGCTGACTCTCTTTTGTTAGGGAGTTCGGATGTCTCTGGGACTTAACCCTTGAATTCAAGGGGATCCCTATGTAGATTTTCGTGAGTTTTGCGTCCCAACCCCTTCTCGAAGGGATCGGTCCGTCAAGTTAACCTCTGCTCATCAGGGGTAACTTTTTCTGCTTGTAGATAGTTCGAGATAGGTTGTGCAAGTAGATGTGGAAGGAAAACTTCTTTTATTAGAGGCCTTAAGAGGCTAGTAGCTTCAGGCAGTACATTTATTATGGGGCTTCAGCAGCCATTACATCAATGGTAGTAGACTTTTAGGTGCTCGGCGTTCCAGGGATAGGGGAGCTTACGGCCCTCAAGATCTTCCAAGTGGTAGGAGTTGAGTTTGGTCGATCGGACCACTCGGTATGGCGCTTCCCAATTAGGCCCGAGTGCCCCAGCCCCCAGCTTTATAGTGTTCTGGAAGATTCGACGAAGGACTAAGTCCCCTAGACGAAACCGTCTGGTCTTGACCTTAAAATTGTAGAATCGTGCTACCTGTTGATGTCGAGCAGCCACCCAGAGTCTGGAGATGTCCCTGGCTTCTTCAAGTAGAGCCAGGTTGGCTGCAATCTGCTCGGTGTTTTAATTCTCCTGATAATTTTTTACCTGAGCTGTGTGGAGACCAATCTCGACTGGCACCATTGCCTCTGAACCGTAGGAAAGTGAGAATGGGGTTTCCCCAGTAGACGTCTGAATCATAGTCCTGTAAGCCTAGAGAACGAATGGGTTCTTCGGCCCAGTTGTCCTTTGTTTTCTCCATTTTTGTCTTGAGATGGTGCTTAATGACTTTATTAATAGCCTCCACCTGTCCATTGGATTATGGGTGTCGAGGCGACGAATACGCGTTCGAGATGCTGAGCTCTCGACACATGCCTCAGAACCTATCGTTGTCAAACTGTCTGTCATTATCAGACACAATGGTGCATGGTATCTTGAACCGGCAGATGATATTCTTCTAGACGAAGTCAGCCACCTTCTGCTCTGTGATCTTTGCAACGGGCTCAGCCTCGGCCCACTTGGTGAAGTAGTCAACTGCGACGACGGAAAACTTGACCTGCCCTTTCCCTGTGGGCAGAGGTCCAATGATATCGATCCCCCATTGAGCGAATGGCCACGGTCCGCTCATGGGAGTCATTTCTTCTGCGGGCTGCCTTAGAACAGCCACGTATCATTGACATTTGTCAAACCTTTGAACATAGTTCTTCGAGTCATCCCTGATCGTCGGCCAAAAATATCCCTGGCGGAATATTTTTAGAGCCAGGGCTCGTCCACCAGAGTGATTTCCGCAGATGCCTTCATGGATCTCCCGAATCACATAATCTACCTTATTGGGTCAGAGACACCTGAGATAGGGGTGGGAATGCCCTTTCTTGTACAGGATCTCGTTTAGGATTACGTACCATGCCGCTCTGACTCTCAGGCACCTAGCTTCCAACCTATCCGAGGGGACCTCACCAGATGTGAGGTAGCTATACATCGGATCCATCCAGCTCGGAGTATTATTTACTAGATTGACCGTTTTCTTCTCCGTCTGGTCAATGCTCGGATGTTCTATGAATTCCACGGGAATGATTCGCGGGATCTTCCCTTTCATGGCTGAGGCTAGCTTCGCTAGGGCGTCGGCCCAGGAATTTTCTGCCCTAGGAATCTAACAAATAGTACAGCTTCAAAATCTTTCTATTAATTTCCTTGCTTCGTCCAGGTAAGCGACCATCCTAGTCTCCTTGACCTCATATTCGGTGGAGATATGATTCACCACTAGCTGAGAATCACATCGTACATGAAGAGTCTAGACCCCCAGACTGGCTGCCAGCCTGAGTCTGACCAGTAGAACCTCGTACTCCGCCTCATTGTTAGAGGCCTTGAAACTGAGTCTAATAGCATATCGGATGGGTGTAGAATCAGGCGCGATGAGGACAATTCCTGCTTTGGCACGCTTGGCATTGGACAACCCATCTACATAGAGATTCCATCCTCGATACCATCTCTTGATTACTTGGGGGAACAGGTGAAGGAGTCGTCTCGACTTCGACACTGATCTCGGCTTCGTTCAGGGCGGTGAATTCTGAAATGAAGTCGGCCGCAACTTGGCCCTTGATTGCTATTCTTGGCTAGAAGTGGACGTCGAACTCCTCGAGTTCGATGGCCCACTTGGTTAGCCGACCCGACACTTCGGGCCTCTAGAGAATTGTTTGAGGGGAGAGTCGGCTAACACGACGATGGAATGAGCTTGGAAGTATGGACATAGCCTCCGAGCCGAGACGATGAGACATAGCGTTAACTTTTCCAGAGCTGGATACCTCGTCTCGGTGACTACCATGGCCTTACTCACAAAGTATACGGGATGCTACTTGCCCCCTACTTCTCTAATCAGAGCTGAGCTGACAGCTGAGGCCGAGATCGCAAGATACAAGAACAGGGGCTCGCCTTCTTCGGGCTTAGACAGTAGGGGCGGCGAACCTAAATACTGTTTTTGCTGCTGAAAAGCCTGTTCATATTCCGATGTCCATTTTGCCTTCTTACGACCCTTCAACTGCTGAAAGAAGGAAAGACATTTATCTATACCTCTGAATATGAATCGTCCGAGTGCTGCTACCCGTTCGGTGAGGCATTATATCTCCTTGATAGTCCGAGGCAAACTCATGTCGAGGAGTGGCTTGATCTTGTCGAGGTTCACTTCAATGTCTCTTTGGCTGACTTAAAATCCGAGGAATTTACCGGAGCCAACTCCGAAGGCGCACTTCGCGGGATTCAGCTTCATCTGGTATTCTCGGAGGATGGCGAAGGTTCCTTCGAGGTCTGTTAAGTAATCAGATGCTTTAATGCTCTTGACAAGTATGTCGTCGACATAAATCTCCATAGTGTGCCCGATCTGCTTAGTTAACATTTGGTTCACCAGCCTTTGATATGTAGCCTTAGCGTTCTTCAGGCCAAATGCCATGATCCGGTAACAATAGAGTCCATTGTCAGTGATGAGGGTAGTCTTCTATTTATCTGGAGGATGCATCGCAATCTAGTTATACCCGGAGTAAGCGTCCAGGAATGAGAGTAATTCGTGCCCCACTGTGCTGTCCACCAATTGATCAATCCGAGGCAATGGGAAGCTATCCTTCGGACAGGCCTTGTTCAGATCCGAGTAGTCCACATAGACCCGCCATTTTTCATTGGCTTTCTTGACGAAGACCACCTTTGCAATCCAATCGAGATAGTGCACCTCCTCTATGAAATCAGTGCCGAGCAATACGGAGACTTCATCTACTATGACTTCATACCTCTCGACATCGAACGGTCTTCTCTTCTGTTTCACGAGTTTGATATTCGGGTCCACATTCAGCTTGTGGACCATGACATCTGAAGAGATCCCGGGCATGTCCCCATGTGACCATGCAAAGACATCCCTGTGCTATCGCAGGAAAGCCAGCATTTTGGATCGCTGCTCAAAATTCAACGACGTTCCGAGTTGAACTATTTTGCTCGACTCTTCCTCGTCGAGCGGTACTTTCTCCAGGTCTTCCACAGATGAATCCTCTGCAGGTCCTCTGGGATCTAGCATGTTGACGGTGAGCGTTGCTTCACGGACCCTTTCTTTAATCGCATAACATCTCCGAGCCTCACGTTAGTCACCTCGGAGGTAGCCTATTCCGCCCTCGGTGGGAAATTTCATCATCAGATGATAGGTAGAGACAACTGCCCTCATTATATTGAGAGAAGGTTTGTCCAAAATGACGTTGTGTACTGATGGCACATTGAAAACGAGGAAGTCTACCATGAGGGTGGCTTGATGTTGTCCTTCTCCAACGACACAGGGAGGGAGATGGCTCCCTCGGAGATCACCCTTTCTCCTGCAAAGCCGTGTAAAGGGGTCTTCACAGGTCTAAGACGTGACTTTGAAATCCTCATTCTTTCGAAAGCCTCAGAGTATATCACATTTACTGAGCTTTCGGTGTCGACTAGGATACGGTACACCTTGTGGTTGGCTATAGTCATAGTAACCACTAGAGCGTCGTCGTGATGATGCTAGATTCCGCGCGCATCATCTTCCGTGAAGGTCAGACTGCACGGACTGACCCGAAGTTCCTTGCTCTGCCGCTCGGTCATGTGGATGTTGTGTTCCGGATCAGACTTTCGAAAGTGGGCTTTTCGAGCCCTGTTCGAGTCTACTCCACCGAATGAGCCACCAAAGATAGTGCAGATTTCAGCTGGGTCTTCTGGGGTGTTATCCAGCTGGTCTCGCTTTTCCTTCTGAGTCATTCTCTCTTCCTTGGTATATCGGTGCAGATGACCCTTGCGAATAAGGGTCTCAATCTCATCCTTGAGATCCATGCAGTTGGCCGTGTTGTGGCCATGATCTCGATGGAAACGGCAATACTTGTGTTTATCTCGATGATCCGGGTGGGCCTTCATACAATAAGGCCAATTCAGAAGTTTCTGTCCTCTGATATCCAGTAGAATTTGCTGGGTAGATGTGTTGAGGAGGGTGTAGGAACAGAATTTACCCTCTGATTTTCTGCTCGGACAACGATCGCAAGGAGCGTGGTCATCTGGCCCTTTGCTAGATGGCTAAGGCTCTTCGTTCCTTGGCCTCTTCTCTTTGTCAGTCGGCTCTGTTACTTGAACGTTTTTGTGGGCATTGAAGAATTCCTCGGTGTTAGCATACTTTTGAGATCTGGTGATGAGCTCAGCTAACGTCTTCGGTGGATTCTTCCCAATGGAGAAGGCGAACTTCCCTTCTTTTAGACCACTGAACACTGCAAAGAGCGCCATCTTGTCATCGTAGTCTTCCACCTGTAATGCCTCCTCATTGAAATGAGCGATGTAGTCCTTCAATGACTCCTTAGGCTCTTGCTTAATGGTGAACAAATGAGTATTCAGTTTCCAACTCTTCTTACCGCTTATGAATTGGGTAAGGAATGATCAGCTGAGTTCTGCAAAGGAACCAATAGAATTGAGTTTGAGCTGACGGTACTAACTTCGAGCATATTTTGTGAGTGTAATTGAAAACCCCCTGCACATCATCACGTCAATTGCTGTCTGGATCTGCATCCATGAGCAATAAGCCTCCACATGCTTGGATGGGTCACCAGACCCACAGTATTGGATGACGGGAGGTATCCAGAACCTCTGTGGCATCACCTCGCTCATGATTGCAGAGGTGAAGGGAGGCTCGATCTCTTCCATCATTGCCTGAACAGCGGCAGGAACTGATGACGGCTGCTAATTCTTTTCTTGCGTCAGAATCTTGTTGTTAAGCTCCGCAAACCGTTTTCCCCACGGATCTTTGTTTTCGGCCACTATCTCTTGGGTGTCTTCTACTACGGGAGTTCTCCTTCCCCTCATCCTTTCCAACTCATGACGGAGATCCGTTGGTGTCAGGGCCTAGGTGACCGAGGCATTCCTTGAAACTCGAGTTGTTGTATTCCGGGCCAGAACTCGGATTTGGTCAGGGGAGGGTTCTGAACCGAAGCTGGTGCCTGAGCGGGTTGACATTAAGACCCCTCATACTCCTCGGCGCGGAATGGGCTTCCACTACCGGACCAACCGTTTCCTGAACAACATTTTCCTGAACAAGACGTGGTCACGGCTCCTGTTGCTGCTTTATCTGGTTAATTTCGTTGTGTAGGGATTGTATCTCGCTTTGCATAGCTCGATACTTACTCGCCCGATTGCGAGAACGCTTAGAAGGCCCTAGGGCCGATTCGGCATGAAGTAGTAAAGAGGAACGGGTCTGATTATTTTGCTCAGGTTCCATAGCTGCCACTTTCTTATTTCTTCTTACCATTGTACTTAAGAATAGGAACCTGACCTTTCGATTAGATTCCTACAAACGGTGCCAAAAAATGTTGAGGTCAAAATCTAGACCACCCTCCACTCAATGCAGTGAGCCTCCGACGAACCCTGGTCCTGCACAAGTGGTGAGCAAAGGTGTAAGCCCTGTATCGTAGACTGTACCGTTCCATAGGCTTCCGCGGTCTTCCCGGTCGAATTCCGGTAGCCTTCGACCCTCATCCGGTATTTGCGCGCGACCTGGATTCTCGCGCCGTCAACCTGAGTCGACTCAACCCAGGGCTTATACCTTAGCGACCGCGTCGTCGCCGCGGTTCCGATGCCGCGACTCGCGCGCTGATGCGATGCTCTGGTCGGGAGTTGTGGGCCAGCGTTCGGTGAGAGGAAACGCCCCGCATGCGAATCCCGAGAGAATCTCTACGAGATGTCACATCAATCGATCAATCCCATCATGTCAAGTACACATCAACTTTCACCATTTCCCAAGCAAGCCCCAAAAGTCAAAAGTTTCTTACAACTCATGACTCCTCTTACACATTTTACCAAAAAAGTCATAAAGTTCTTACACCCCCATCCCTCTCTCCCATCCATCACTCCATCACCCATCATTCTCTCTCTCTCTCTCTCTCCCTTACAAGTCTCTCTCTCATTCCATACTCTCCCCTAAGCAAGTCCCATACGTATGAGTCCCCCATGGTGAGAAAATGGCATTTGTGAGGCCCACCTTTCCTACCCCTTCATCTCTCATCTCAACCATCCATTTCTCATCTTCCTCCATCAAAGAGTAGCACAAGGAGCTAAGGAAGCCAAGGGAGCAAGAAGATCAAGTGGTGGGTGCCTTGATAGGGTAGATTTTGATATTTTTAAGATGGGCCAAGTGAGGCCAACCGATCAATGGTTTGGATCTCACTTTGGACCCTAAGATGTGGCCGATGGCCCACTTGGATCATCATGATCATTCCATGATGGGGCCATTCTCCATGGACCCCATCATGATGTTTATTTCTTTATATGCTTAGGGTCATCTAGACCATTTATTTTAGTGGAGAAGGGATCTCCACCGTTGGATTTCGCTTTCATGGATCCACATGTAATGGGACCCACTTGATGTATGATTTAGTGCAAGGGAGGGCCCATAGTGCCGGGGTCCCTCCATTATGCGGGTCTCACTCTCTATCTCTCTCCCTTTTTATTTTATTTTTATTTTATTTTATTTTATTTTATTTTATTTTGTTGTATGATGATAAGGTTGTGTGGCCCACTTGAATGGACCCACCATGAAGTAGGTATTCTATCCGGCCCATTTATAAGTGGGGCCCACCTTATATATGTAATATCATGCCCTCATCACTTGGTGGCCCACTTAAGCAAGGCCCACCTCCAACCAACATAGAAAGTCCAGCGTCCAGGGACGCTGGACGTTGCTGGAAAGACACAAATATCAGCCTTTTTCCAAAGGTTTGGGGTGGTCCACTTGTGTAGGCCCCACCTTGATGTATGTGTTAAATCCACACCATCCATTCCTGTCTCAAGCCATTTTTAGGCGTTGAACCCAAAGATGGGACCGATCAGATTTTCAGGCGGGCCATAACATGGCAAACAGTGGGCTTACCATTGAAACATTCCATATTGCTTCTATACACTGAAACAGGCCCAATATTGGGCTTGTTTTGCCTGTCGTGACGCATGGGGAGCCATTGGACGGAGTGGATTTGCAAGATGTGGACCCCACTTGTAAAATCCATGAGAAAATAGAAAAAAATCAAAAAAAAAATAATAAACTGCAGCAGCAGCGCTGCCTGCGCATTTCAGCGGACGGACGGCTTGGCCGTCGTACAGCCAATCACGGCTGTAGATGTGGGCCCCACATTGATGTTTATTTGTCATCTAATCCATTCATACAGTGGGCCCTAACGTCAGTGGATCACTCCCCAAAAATCAGGCTGATCCAAGACCCAGGTGGCCCACACCGTAGGGAACAGTGGGATTGAACCACTATCATTGAAATCCCATTTTGGGCCCACAGAAGTTTAGGATCAGGGTCCAGGCGACCTTATCAACGGTCTGGATGGAATATAAACATTATGGTGGGCCCCACATGGAGCCCACAGTGATGCATGCATTCTCTGGCCACCGTCCAGGCGGACGGTGGGGCCAGCAATGATGTAAGTGTTTTATTCCCACCGTCCAGGGACGGTGGGCCTGTGAGTGCGTGCGTGTGTGGTGCGTGTGTGTGTGGTGTGTGCGTGTGTATATTTATTATATATATATATACATATATATAATATTATATTATATATGATATTATATGTACTGTATACATATCATATATTATATCATATATAATGTAATGATGGTGGGAGGCCCATCTCGTTGGCCCATGATTGAGGCCCACTTTGATGTGTTATGGGCCCATGGGTCGAGGCCCATTTAATGTGTTAGGAGCCTATGGGTTAAGGCCCGTTAAGAGGTATTAGGACCTACGAGTTAAGGCCCATTTGATGTGCATATGGGGCCCAATTGGCGAGGCCCATTTGATACATATAAGGCCCATGTGAGTAGGCCCATTTGATGCACTCTAAGGCCCACGGGTCATGGTCCATTGCAATGCACATAAGGCCCATTGGTGCGGCCCAATGATGTGGCTCACTTGATGAATATAAGGCCCATATGATATGGCCCATTTGACGTAATTAAGGCCCAATGGGATGTACCTAAGGTCCATTGCAATGTATGACCCCAACATGGGTTATGTAATGATGTTTACGTTGGGCCATGCCTTGGGAGCAATGGTGGTTTGACGTCCACATTGCAAGTATAGTGTGGTTAAATGTCCGCATTATGACTTTCCCTAAGGCCATTGTTAGGCCCGTACGTCTAATGTGTAGGCCGTCTAGGCCTATCTTTATTATGATTATCATCCATCATATTTAGCATGTTTAGTTCCATGATTCATGACCATATGCATCATACGTATGCTTGATATGAGGAATGACTGCTCATCGCATATGCCTTTGGGCAGATTATTTAAGGGCTTTCATACAGGGGGTGTTGCCCTACATGAGCGCACGATACGCGAAGGATTGCTGCATGACTGAATAGTGTGATTCATGCATTCGCATTGTGTGATATGGTTACTATACGCCCTAGCGACATCAGGGCCGTAGCCTCCACAGACGTATCGTGGTTGGCAGGATTGGATACCGGAAATACTGTTCTACATGGGGTGCGATAGATATCCCTGGGTGAAAGTCCCTAAACCCTTATGGTACCAGGAGGTTGCTCCAACGTCTAGACCGAGTGGATGCATGAGCGCTGAGTGCCGATTACCAGACGGTTGCGCTTTCCACTGTGTCGTGGTCGGTTGGAAGGGGGTGCGGCCTTACCCGCCCGAGAGTAGGGGGCAATGCTAGGCTGAGTCTGACCAGCTCGAGGAATGGGTCCGCTATTGACGAGCCGAGCCCGATATTGGCAGGCGGATAGTGAGGTCTTTTTCACTCACCTTATTGCGCGCGATGGGGCGGCAATCTGGCTTGGAGTGTACTAGACCCCGGTGATATTCCAGATTTTAGCCGTATTGACATGTGGACTTAGATGAGGATTTGTATGCTTGACTTGCATTTCGCATTGCATGGCCTTGGTATGGCCGACATCATTCTTTGCACCGCATGGCCTTGGTACGGCTAATGGGATTCTTAGCATTCATCAGCATGTTCCGCATTACTCTGATACTGCATAACTACATTATCACCTTGAGCATACACTTTCACCACCCTCTAAGCTTTCTATAAGCTTATGCACGACCGTTGCGTGCAGGTGACGTTGGATCGCAGCAGCGCTGAGGCTTGGACGCGTGGCTGATCTTTTGGAGCTTTTTGTCTATCATCATTGTATTTCCCTTATGCTCATTGTACTTGTAAAGTTTTTGATTATAGTGGAAATGTGATGGAGTTTTTGGTTGTTGTTTGTGGGTTATGCCTTTGGTTATGCTTATTACGAATCAAACTGATGTACAAAATCCTCCTTGTAGCATCCCAGGATCGGAACCTGGCGAATGGGCGCTGGGAGTCGAGAATGGGGTTCTACGGAGGCTGTCAGCGCCGGATTCGGCGATCGGGAATTTTGTGAGCCCGGTTTCCGAGTTTGGGGCGTGACAAAAGGAGACCCTGGCTGAGCCAGGGGACCCTCCGATGCCTAAGTCAGGTCAAGGGAATTTGGGTCTAAGTTGAATGTAGAGAGAGGGGGCGAGATGTTGCGTACCTGTATCAATGGGGCCCTCTCATATTTATACCTGCGTAATAGGTGATCTGCGTCCGTTAATCTCGACACGATTTACTCAATCAGTTGGATACTGTGATCGTGGAGATTTCGATCGCAATCCTGGAATTATGTAGAGGAGCGTATCTGCGAGCGAGATATCCGGTCATGTTCGCGTAAGGAAGTTTCCTAGTTCAGCGTCCGGAATGAATACATATAGCTTCGGCCTCGGGCTCTAAGTCTTCGAACCAAGATGCTCCCAACCCCAAGCCTCGGTCCTTGACTAGTTGTTAACAAAGATAGAGGCTAGGAGCCGAGACGGGCTTCGGCTTGGGGTTGAGGGTGGGCTCGGCTTCACTTGTCAATCATGCACTTCCGAGGTCTCCTCTCTGAACTCCGAGGTAGGTAGTGAACTTAGCTTGTTGAATTGGATTTCCCCATAACAGTTAGCATATGGAAATTAGACATTTCACAATTTTATGATGATAGCTCCATGGTTTTAAATGGAACTTTTAGTCTTTTTATTTAACAAATATCATGAAAGCTTGTCGTTGCAATTCATCATATCTGTTGCAATCAAAGGCATGCTGATTTTATTTATTTATTTGATGGCAGGGGTGTGTCAGCTAATAAGAGGGTGTCACATCAGCACCCACTCCACAAAGACACTGACACTCTAATCACATGTTATTTGTAGGGCCAAGAAGAGACTTATAAAGATATTGGTTGCATTTTTTATAATAATTATTATTTATAATACTTATAGATAATTAACGTATATTTGGCTTTTCAATTTCCTTATATAATGTAAAATAAATAAGTCATCATTATTATTCCAAGAGATTTGTTTAAATAAAAATTACAGCTCGTAAATTAAGAATTTAATACACATGTAAAGAAAATTATAATCATTATATTTTTATATCATAAAACTAACTCTTTTAAAGTAATATTTTTTCAGTAAAACAAATAATAATAATAAGCTCATTGTAGTCAATATAAGTGATGTCACCACACAATTACACAAGTGACTAATCATCACCCATTTTCAGTCATTACTTACCATTGTAATTGAAAAACCAAACATGCCCTTCGTGTTAACCATGGTTATTTAACAATCTAATCTATTGAGTTAAGTTAGCCCGAGTCTTTGAGTTGACCTTCCCCAGATGACCAACGGGTCAAGTCAATTTTTCAAATTTTAAACCATGATATGCATTATGGCTAATGAGATACACTACACTTAAAAACCAAAGGAGCTAAAACACTTTGCAGCTAAAGGCCATCTAATACATCACAACTATAATTAGTCAAACACTCAATGTGAAGGGATTATTCCAATGCCCAGCAATTAATAGAAAATCCAGGCCTAGTAACCAGTGGACATTGAAACACCTGGATCATCACCTAGAAGTAATCATATATTTGATATCAAAGATCTTCAACATGTAAAGCTACGGAAGATTAAATTAAAATAGCATAAACATTTTTTTAATATATTTTCTATCACTGTTTATTTGGTTTTCTCTTTTAATCAAGGGTTTTGTCCAAGAGATGTAAATTAAGAGTTTGTTGGTAGAATATAAATTGTCCTCACAAATTAGTAAAACCTTTCAACGGATAATTTTGAGTATAATTCTATTTATAAAAAAATCATTTTATGTATGATTCGCTCTACACTTGGAGTAAGAAATACAAATTTAGTACTGTTAGATAACTATCAAAACTAACAAATCAGTCTAAACAAGGGGATCCTGATTGTTGGGCCGCCATCTTCAACATGGGTTAATACACAAATTTAGCGTCTCTTTTACCATTGATATTTGCTAATATATATCTCTACTATATATGACATAGTATAGCCTGGGTAGCCTTGGACAACTTTATCTATTTAATTAATAATTTGTGAACCATGGACAATTTCAAACATGAGAAAGGATATGTACGTAGGTCATTTGCATGATTTCATGTCATTTTATGCTTGTAACTACTGCAACCTTCTCTTTATATGTAGCCTACCTAGTGTTACCGCATCAATCCCATTTATGTTGCAGTATTAGTTTTAATGATGGAATCCTTTACTTGTTACAAACAAGGATTTTATGTTTTCCTACTTCGTAATTCGTCCATGTTGTCAGCGCTGCTACATTAAATACACGCTCAATTACATTGCGAAATAAAGATTTTCTGTTTGTGGCAAGAGACGGATCCAGGATCTAATTGCATTGGCATGACGATGATTTATTAATATAAAATTTCTAGCTTCTCCCGTCACAACTATCTAGTGAAAAATCATGACCCTTTTTTAATGCCATGCAACTTATCATTTTTAAATTGCAACTTGCAATTAAATAGCCTAAACACCTACACCAATGAAAACATAAAATATTATACTTTAAGGTAGGCAGGCCACTGTATCTAACTATTTAAAACATAAAAATAAAAGTACTCAATTAAGAAGATGTGATTTTGCATGTAGACAGGTTTTAAATTACGAAGATTTCATGTTCTCACATAGCATTAAGTAACTTATACAACTACTAAAATACAACATTGAAATAAAAAAATATATATTCTTTTGTCTTTTACTTTATTTTTTATTTTTTACTTTATATAATTTTAAATGGAGGACTTTAATGACCACCAATACCCTGACAATCAGAGAATGAACATGGACTTAGATAAGAGAGCATGATTCAGACTTCCAATCGGCCTGTGAAGGAGTTGGGTTAACATGGACTCAGTGAGTCAACTATCGAGTCAACATAAAAAAGAAATGCTCCAGTGCTCTCAGGCATCAATAGTTATAGTGCCCCTAAGTTGTTTTTAGTTGCATTGGGGCACTTTGACTGTCCAATCCATTGATATAGGCCGTCCATGAGGTCCAATGAAAATTTTGGTAGTTTACCATGCAAGAACCAAACCAATCAATGGTCTTTTGGACGGTCAAGATAATTACATAAAAATAAGTCCAATCAACAATTTTATCCATTCATTTTTTAAAGAGAATCTTAAAGTAGAGGAGCATTTCTTGAATAAAAAAATATATACGATTAAAAAGAGAAATATGCCACTTCATTGTGCCTGTAGTTAATTTGGGGGGAAGCGCTGGTGTGCCACATACCACCAACTTTGGTGGTGTGGTGTGTTGACGTCACCAAGTTACATGGGCCCTACCATGATATATATTTTATATCCACACTGTTCATCCATTTAGTGATATCATTTTAAGTCAATACTTCTGTATACTCTGATAATTCATGATCTTGTTAGTATTTCTGCTTATTTCGACATTATATGATTTATGAATTACTAGTATTTTCGATATTGTATGATTATGACATTATATTGAATACTTGGCACTTACCTTGTGCACATACTTACACCACCCTCTAAGATTTCTATAAGCTTATGCACGATAGATACGTGCAGGTGATGTTAGCTTGCAGCAGTGTTGAGCTTGGAGCGTACAGCAGTCTTCTGGAGCTTGATTTTCGATTTATGTATTCCCCTTTCAACATTGTACTCAAATGATTATATTAGTGGATATGTGATGATGATGTTGCCTTTGTGAATTGGGTAATCTTGTGGTTATGCTTATTATGAGTTAATTGTACAAAAAAAAAATCCTCCTTGTAGAATCCCAGGATCAGAATCTGACATATGAATGATAGGAGCCGAGAATAGGGTACTACGGAGGCTATCGACACCCGATTCGGCGATCGGGATTTCTGTGAATCCGATTTTCAGGTTTGGGGCATGACAAAAGTTAGTATCAGAGCATAACTTGGGAATACCTGAGGATAATATCACATATCTGCTGATAGCTACCCTACATACTCTATAATTGTTGAGAACTTAAAATGATTAGGTCCCCGAGTTCGAATAACTTAGAGACTTTCTGATGGAGCTCATCATTATGTGTACATTCAAGAGTATTTAAGGATAATAGGCGCCTTTATTCTTTCCTATAGGACATACCGCCCAGGAGAGCGACTCCCTCTCCACCACCTGAGGCTCCAGCTTTACCATATATGACTCCCGTTCTGCCCCTTAAGATCCTTGCTCCCCTACCTGAGGATGTCATTTCTCCACCTGAAATCAGTGTGGATCCGACTGTACTTGTGAGTGTCTCTCAGTTATAGTAGATGTTACAGGCTGTGACAGCCACACTTCAAGGACAGGGTAGGCACCCAGTTGTTTCTCCAGCCCAGACAGAGCAGGAGAGTGTGAGTGCACTTCTTCAAGAGTTCAGATAGCTCAATCCTCCGCGCTTCCAGGGCGAGCCAGATCCGATTGCAGCCAAGAGATGGCGTTCCGTGTGGAGAAGATTTTTGATACTATGGCATGAATGACTGAGCAGCGAGTCCGGTTGGCAGTATTTCTTCTCCAGGGCAAGGCCGAGCACTGGTGGACCTATGTTACTCGAGTTGTAGGGCCTGATTTTGTCTGGACATGGGATGATTTTGTAGATCAATTTGAGTAGCAGTACTTCCCTGACCACATTCGTCGTCAGAGAGCACTGGAGTTCGAGACCTTGGTGCAGGGAGACATGACTTGGCACAGACTTGGCACAGTACGCGGCCCGTTTAGTGACGCTATCGAGGTTTGCGCCACATTTGGTTGATAATGAGGGGCAAAAGGCCCGCCGTTTTGAGAATGGCTTATATTATGGTCTCCAAGGCCGTGTGATTGGGCATGAGCTCCCGACTTTTGAGGAGGTAGTATGGAGGGCCCAGATTTATGAGACCGAGTGGGTCAGTTCGTAGAGGGATCGTGACTAAAGAAGAGACCGGAAGAGGCAGGCCTCCTCCAACAACTCCCAGCAGCAGTAGTGTCGACGGCCACAAAGGCATAGGAATCACTTATCCATCCGAGCATCGACAGCACCCCTAACACTACCTCCAAAGCAGTTTATCGGTGTCTGTCATGGGTGCGGCGAGACGAGACACCGTTGGCAGGAGTGTCCCCGCTTTCAGCACCAGCAGCAGCGACAGCAACTCCTACCATCGGGAACCCAGCAGCAATCGTGGCAGCGATAACCATAGAGGAAGACACACCTCCCCAACAAGAGAGACTTTATGCAACCTAGCAGGACCCTCAGTCGTCAAAAGGAGTTGCCGATGATTCGTGCGACTAGTTCTTAGGACCGTCTTGTTAGATTAATCGTTGATAATATTCTGAGGTTGTAAGGCATCCTAATTTGAATCGTTTCTGATCCATGATTTGAAGATAAGGAGGGGTCACCATAGAGCTGATGAGGCATCATGAGAGCGCAAGACCGAGATTCGAGAGCGCTATCCCCACCTCTTTAATGATTAATTGTATGTTGTACCCTGTATACTGTCTCTGATTTTATATGACGATGCCTTATTTCCTCTTCTATTATAAGTTATGTTTACTTGCAATGATTGTATAAATTTTGAGGATAAAATTTTTATTTGGAGGGGAGAGCTGTAAGACCCGTGTCCTAGTCCGTACCATTCCGTATGCTTCCACGATCCTCCCGGTCAAATTTAGGCAACCCTCGACCTGTATCTGACGTTTGCGCGCGAGCCTAAGCCGGGTCTTGCATACTGAAGTTGGCTTGATCCGAAACTTGTACCTTAGCGACCGCGCCGTCGCCGCGGTTCGAACGCCGCGACTCGCACACCAAACCGATACCTAGGCTAGGAGATGTGGGTCGGCGTTCATTCCGAAAAAATGCCGCATGTTGCGAATTTTGAAGGAATCTCTACGATATGTCCCATCAATTAATGTCAAGTAGAAGCCATACCCCAAGTACAACAACTCATCCCTCCTTTTCCCAAAAGTCAACCCTCTCTCTCCCCTCAACATTCCTCTTTTACAAAAAATCTAACTCACCCATATCTCTCATCACCTTTCCTTACACCCACCACTCCATTTATCCCTTTCATCCATTAATTCTCCATTTCTCTCATTTCTTAAAAACTCTCTCCCAAGCAATAAAGTATCAAACGTCTAAGCCCTCCCAAGCTTTCCCAAATCAACAAGTGCGGCCCACCCTCTCATCTCTCATCCCCACCATCAAGACTTCATCATCCACTGTTAAACATTGAGCATAGGTGCATACAAGCCTAAGGAAGCAAGAAGGAGGCCAATAAGGTGGGTGATCTACCATTGATTTGTATTTAAGGGCCCACTTGTAGGTGGGACCCATTTTGATGAATATGTTGTAATCATGAGGGGCCCATAATAGCGGGGCCCCTCCATCACTGTCTTTCTCTCTCTCCCTCTATAAGACCCGTACCCTATACTGTAATATCCATAGGCTTCCGTGGTCCTCCCGGTCGAAATCCGGCGACCTGCGATCTGTTATCGACAATTGCGCGCGATCTTGAGTAGCATCCAGTATATCTGAGTTGACTCAACTTGAAACTTATACCGTCATGACTGCATTGTTGCCGCGGTTCCAACACCACGTCTCGTGCGCCAATCTGACGCTTAGATTATAAATTGTGGATCATACATGATAATGGTCATGGACCGCGCGTTGCGGGACCCACCTATCCAGATTACATATTTCCCTAGTAACCATCATCATGAGGATGATTTCACCCTAGGGGTGACATCACCCTAACTATAGCCCCTAGCCCATAGCCCTAGGCATGCTCTTACAACTCATAATGACCTTAGCCCATGCCTCCCTTACAACTCATGATTGCCTAGCTAGAAAAGCAATCATTTCTCCTTTCTCTCTCTTATCTCTCTCCCTCCCTCTTTCTTTCTTATTTCCTAGCAAGAGAGCTCCCAACGTCCATTAGAGCTCTCCATTTCCAACCCTTTTGCAAGCTCTCCACCCTTAAATCCAACCCTCCAAAATCAATCCCAACCATTGAATCTTGTTCCCTTGGAGCTCTAGATCACATTGGTGGCAGAAGAAATCCAAGATCTAAGGTGGGTGCTTCTCTCTCTCTTTTTCATTTTTGTGTGATATGTGGCCCACTTGGATGGACCCCACCTTGATATATGTCTTATCCAAACCATCCAAGTCATGTGAACTCTACCTTATGGATGATGAGAAAACACTATCAGACCCATTGGCTGGGCCACGTTCATGTGGGACCCACTTTGATAAAGCATAGGCCACATACACGTGGCACCCACCATGATACTGTGTTTATCCATGCCGTCTAGCGTCCCTGGACGCTGGACGTGAAGCTAGCTAACATGGAGTGCGTGTACTGACATGGGTGTGTACTAACAAGCTAACCAAAAATATATAAATATAATATATATACATAACGTCAGTGGGATTTTAGACTTTTGGGTGGGTCATTCATACAGGCCCCACCTTAATGCATTAATTTAATCCAAGCCGTCCATTCCATTCCCCAGATTATTTTAGGCGTTGAGCCGAAAAATAAAGTGAATCTGATTTTCTGACGAGCCATACCATAGAAAATAGTATTTTCTACCATTGAAATCCACCCTAATGTTTCTATACACTCAAAATATCCCAAATATTGGACTCGTTCGGACTGTCTCAAGCCATGGAATGTAATGGATGGAGTGGATTCACCTGATGCGGGTCCCACATGTGAAAAACCTAAAAAACTCAAAATCAAATGTGTATATATATATAGTAGCAGCAGGCGCTGTTGCAGCGACCAGAGGATGCCGCGCAACATCCTGCTACGCTCCTGCACTGCTGTGGACGGACGGGCAGGGACCCACGGTCCAGCCGTGGGCCCCACCATGATATGTACTACACATCAACACCGTGCATTTGATAGGTCCCCTTTGGGAACTGGATTTTACCAAAAATCAACCATTTACAGGACTCAGGTGGTCCACACTTCAAAGCAATAGGGGCTGAACGTTTACCATTGAAACTCTTTTGGGGTCCCAGGAATTTTGGATCGTTATGAAATTTGTTTTTCCTCTTCACCTAGGGTCTGTTTGACCTTATCCATGGTTTGGATGATAGGTAAATGTTATGGTGGGCCCCGCATGGGACCCACTGATGTAAGTGCTTTTCCCACACCGTCCACCCATGTGGAACCTACCATGATCTATGTTTTGTATGCATACCGTTCAGCAGTGGACGGTGGTGCTCATGATGCATGTGTTTCGTGTCCACCCCAAGTGTGGGGCCTCCCTTGATACACGTGAACTCCAAGCCGTACAGGGCCTGGACGTTGCTCTTTCATTTAATATAATATTAATATATTATATTATATTATATTAGTATATGATATAATATATTATATATTATATTATAATATTATATAATACCATATGCAAACATATGAGGGTGGGCCCTACGTGGGACCCACCTCTACTCCCTTTTAATGAAAAGTTGTGCAGCAGTAGCTAAATCTATATAATATATTATATATTTTATATTCATGTGCCTCTTTAATGCATGAAGTTGAGAACAGCTATATATATATATATATATATATATATATATATATATATATATATATATATATATATATATTATAATATGTTGTGTAAACATACTAGGGTGGGACCCACCTTTGTCTTTAATGCAATGGGCTATACGTCAGTGAGCTCGGCGGCCCCCCTCGGGATGTATGTGTTTTATCTGTCCACTGTTTGGGTGGTGGGACCCACCATGATGCATGTGTTGTATCCATGCCATTCAACCATTTGTGAGATCACTTTACGACATGGGAAAAAGAATGATGTTAGATCTAAAGTTTAGGTGGACCCCACCATTTAAATAGTAGATTGTGACATCCACTGTTCAAACTTCTAAGGGCCATGGTAGTTTCCAAATAAGTTGATATTGTTTTCACTTCATTTATCTCTATGCTAACTTATGAATAGGTCGGATCTCAAATATACATAAGGGTGGGCCCGATTTGATATACATGAGGCTATCAGTGCGGCCTATTTGATGTACACGAAGCCCGTTGGTGCGGCCCATGTGATGTGGCCTGCTTGACATAAGAGCCCATGGAGATGTATTCGAGGCCCATGGGCGAGCTCATGGGCATGTACTCAAGGCCCATATGATATATTTAAGGTCTAGGTGCGAGGCTCACCCGTTGTGTATTCAAGGCTCGATGTGATGTACGTTGGCCCATATGACGAGGCCTATGTGACGTAAATGAGGGCCATCATGATTGTACGTGAGGTCATAGGTCCACTATATGTTTAGCACTATGTAAGCCACTCGTTGGGAGCAATGTTAGTAAGATGTCCACATTAATGGGCAATGATGGTTGGATGTCCACATCGTGACCTTCCCTTAGGCCTTATTAGGCCCATTCTCCTCATTCCCTCAGTAGGTTAGCCCAAATAAGTGGGCATCATTCGCTGTAAATGGATGGCTCCGTGCTATCGGATTTGATATAACCTCGGTCGAGTGCTGATCTTTATACTATAGTTGATCGGCTGATCATCTATGAACCTCGCTTTGTTTATCTGTTGATTATCGGTGCCATTGTTGTGACCAATTTACCGACTCTGATTATCGACCGATCCCGATTATCGTGGCCGATTGCCAATTTCGATTGATGTGACCGATTTACCGACTCTGATTATCGATCGATCCCGATTGTCGTGGCCGATTACCAATTTCGATTGACGTGACCGATTTACCGACTCTGATTATCGATCGATCCGATTGTCGTGACCGATTGTTGATTTCGATTGACGTGACCGATTTGCTGACTCTCATTATCGATCGATCCCGATTGTCGTGGCCGATTGCAGATTTCGATTGACGTGACCAAATTGTCGACTCTAATTATCGATCGATCCCGATTATCGTGACCGATTGTCGATTTCGATTGACGTAATCGATTTACCGACTCTGATTATCGATCGATTCAGATTGTCATAGCCGGTTGTCACTTCCGATTGATGTGACCGATTTACCAACTCTGATTATCGATCGATCCCGATTGTCGTGGCTGATTGCTGATTCTGATTGATGTGACCGATTTACCGACTCTGATTATTGATCGATCCCGATTGTCGTGGCCGATTGCCGATTTCTATTGATGCGACCGATTTACCGACTCTGATTATCAATCGATCCCGATTGTTGGGCCGATTGCCAATTCCGATTGTCATAACCGATTTGTCGACTCTGATTATCGATCGGTCCTGATTGTCGTGGCCGATTACATATTTCGATTGACGTGATCAATTTGTCGACTCTGATTATCGATCGATCCCGATTATCGTGATCGATTTGCCAATTCTGATTATCAATCGATTCCGATTGTCGAAGCCAAGTATCAAGGCCGAGTCCGAGTGTCGATTTCGATTGTCGAAGTTGATTTCAATTGTCGAGGCCGATTATCGAGACCTATATGGTGTATATGCAACTCATGGTTGAGGCCCATTATGATGTATGGTCGACTTGTGTTTTAAGCCTAATGTGATGAATATGAGGTCTATGTGATGAGGCCCATTATGATGCATTTGAGGGTCGGGCGATGGAGCCCATTGTGGTGTATGTTAGGCTCATGTGAAAGGCTCATCGTAATGTATATTAAGCTCTTGAGTGAGGCCCATGGTGTTGTATATTTGGCCCTTGTGTAAGGTCATGGGTCCACTATATATTAGGCTCTATGTGGGTCATTCCTTGGGGACAATGTTTGTTAAGTGTCCACATTGTCGAGGTCGATTGTCAATGCCAGTTATTGATACCGATTTATGAGTATGTGACAGCATAGCATCATGATACATGCCCATACACATCATCTACATGTTTGTTATAAGATGTGGTTGACCATTGCATACGTCATTGGGCAGGTTGTTATGAGACTCCCTAATAGGCGGAGGTTATTCACATAAGCGCACGGTATGCGCAGGATTGATGCATGACTGCATTGTATGACTCATACATCTTGCATTGTGTGTTGTGATTATTGTACGCCCTAGCGATATAAGGGTCGTAGCCTGCATAGGTATTTCGTGAATGGCCAGATGGGACACCGAAAATCTGTTCTATATAGGGTGCTATAGATATCCCTGGGTGAAAGTCTCTAAACCCTCTTGGTTCCAGAGGTTGCTCCAACGTCTAGATCGAGTGGATGCATGAGCGCATGAGGGCCGTATACCGTTAGGTCGCGTCTCCCACTGTGTCGTAGTCGGTTGGAAGGGGGTACGGCCTTACCTACCTGAGAGGAGGGGACAATGCTAGGCTGAGTCTGACTAGCTCGAGGAATGGATCGCTATCGACAAGCCAAGCCCTATATTGGCAGGCAGATGTGAGGTCTCTTCCACTCACCTTATTGCGCACGATGGGGCGGCAATCTAGTTTAGAGTGTAATACACCCTGGTGATGATCCTAGAGATGAACTGTACTAATACATGAACTTATTGAGCAGGAGTTGCATACTCATTCATTCATTCATTCACTATCCACTCGGGCTGGTGGTGCGCAACTATTTATTACGTGTACATTCGCAATGGCCAGAATTTTGGTTGGAGCGTGTGACTAACCTGAGATCAGGAGTTTACTACATCGAGTCTGACTGTCTAAATTTAGGTATGAGACTGGTTTGGATAGAAGTCCCTTGTGATGGACCCCATAGCCTGTGATACTACGTACTATCATTCCGACTTCACACTCCAGTGTGGTCATTCCATTCGTACCATATATTGCATTACATCCGCGGCATTTATATGGTCTAGATACGGGTGACATACTTATGAACACATAAGGAATTGTACATTACATTGCATTCTTGACATTTGATATTTGGCTCTTTATGACTCCTCATTTGCATAGCTGATCTGTATTGCATACTCTGCTATTGTATGATTCATGATCTTGTCAGTATTTCTGCTTATTTCGATATTGTACGATTTATAAATTACCAATATTTCTGGTATTGTATGATTATGGTATTGTATTGAATACTTAGCACTTACCTTGTGCACACACTTACACCACCCTCTACGCTTTCTATAAGCTTATGCAAGATAGATGCGTGCAGGTGATGTTAGGTTACAACAGTGTTGAGCTTGGAGCGTACAGCGGTCTTCTGGAGCTTAATTTTCGATTTATGTATTTTCCTTTCAGCATTGTATTCAAATGTTTATATTAGTGGATATATGATGATGATGTTGCTTTTGTGATTTGGGTAAACTTGTGGTTATGCTTCTTACGAGATAAATGTACGTTGGAAAAATCCTCCTTGTAAGATCCCAGGATCGGAACCTGGTACTTAGGCGTTGGGAGCCGAGAATGTTGTACTTTGGAGGCTGTCGGCACCGGATTCGGCGATCAGGATTCCTGTGATTCCGATTTTCAAATTTAGGGCGTGACACCCTCTCTCTCCCTCTCTCTTAAGTGCATCTGCATCCAGGCTGCCCACGGTTTGGACACACCTAAATCCATAGCCCAACTAGCAGACCGAGTAGAGATACCTCGTTTCAACACTCGGTCTTAGTGGGGGTGGCTAACATGAAGTGTGTATACTGACATGTGTGTATACTAACAAGCTAACCTTCACCCTCTCCCACACACACATGCATATAGACATATACATATATGATATATTATTATGTAATACAATATTTTATAATAATAAAAGCTGTGGTGGGCCACTCCCACGTGGGACCCACCTTACCTCAGCAGTGTATTGACGTCAGCTGTAGCTGACATGAGGTGAGATCCTCACCGTCCAGAGGTCTGGACGGTGGGTTTTCCTGCTGATGGACGTACTACATCCAGCCGTCCATCCATTTGGCCAGCCATCCATCCATTATGTGGGACCCACGTTGAGGTGGATTTCATCCACTTGATGTGTGCATCTTATCCAGCCGTCCATCTCGACGCTGGACGTTGCAACCTTGTTATAAAAGAAAAAGAATTATATATATATATATAAAATAATAAATAAATAAATAAATAATATGCATTATAATATACATATAGAGATTACATTGCTGTGGGTCCTACGTGGCCATCCACGTTAAAGTGGATTGCTGGACATCCATACACCAGCTACATAGCTGATGTATTGACGTCAGCAAGTAGGTGGGCCCACCCCACACTTTGGTGTTTGTATTCCACACCATCCACATCACTGGACGGTGGGATCCCACACGTGCAGCAGCAGCGTAGGCTACGGGGATGTGTTGTATCCACGCGGTTTAAAGGGTGGCCCAATTCCAATAGCCAACTACTGCATCACGGTGGCAAATCTTGTGGGTCCGGCCATTTCATTTAAACCGTCCATCCATATGGCAGTTCATATCAAGGCTTAAGACTAAAAAAAAAAAGACAGATCTAATTATCAGGTGGACCACACTACAGAAAACAGTGGGTTTAGACGCCTACAATTGAAACCCCACTGTTTAGGCACCTACAATTGAAACCCTTTGGGTACAGAAGTTTTGGAGCAATATGATACTTGTTTATCCTCTTAATTCAGGTCCTTGTGACCTTATGAACAGATTGGATGAAAAATAAATACTATGGTGGGCCCACTGGAATTTAATAGTAGAAACCATTATCACCACTGTCCATTTGTGGTATGGTCAAGATGATCCTTGGATATAATTCATTTTGTGACAATACTCTAAAATGATCTCTATCTATAGATGAATTATGTGGTTGGTTTAGGCCCATTCGACTTACCCCATTGATTCAGCCCATTCGAATCGACCCATTTGAAAGGCTCAATTGACTCAGCCCATTTGTACCGGTCCATCTGTTTCGGCTCATCTGATTCGACCTATTTGATCGGCCCAATCGATTCGGCTCATTTGTATCGACCCATTTGATCAGCCCATTTGATCGGCCCAATTGACTCAGCCCATTTGTACCGGCCCATCTGTTTCGGCCCATTTGATCAGCCCAATTGATTCAGCCCATTTGTACCGACCCATCTGTTTCGGCCCATTTGATTGGCCTAATTGATTCGGCCCATTTGTATCAACCCATTTGATTCGGCCCATTTGATCGGCCCATTTGTACCGGCCCATCTGTTTCGGCCCATTTGATCGGCCCATTTGATTCAGCCCATTTGTACCGGCCCGTCTGTTTTGGTTCATTTGATCGGCCCATTTGTACCAGCCCAATTGATTCGGCCCATTTGTATCGACCCATTTGATTCGGCCCATTTGATCGGCCCATTTGTATCGGCCCAATTGATTCGGCCCCTTTGTACCGACCCAATTGATTCGGCCCATTCGATCAACCCATTTGATTCATTTGATGTAATTAAGGCCCATGATGATGTTTATTAGGGGCCCTTATGCTAGGCCGTGGGTCCTTATCCGATTGGCCCTATGAGCGTCATTCGTTAGGAGCAATGTTGGTTGAAGGTCCACATTAATGGGCAATAATAGTTTAATGTCCACGTTGTAACCTTCCTTTAGGCATTGTTCGGTCCATTCTCATCAAGGCCGATTATTGATTCCGATTCCGATTATCATGGCCGATTCCCGATTCAAATTATCGTGGCCAATTGCCAATTCCGATTGTCGTGGCCAATTGGCCGATTATCGATCGAGGCCAATTTCGTGACCAATTGCCGATTCTGATTGTCGTGGCTGATTGGCCGATTATCTTTCGAGGCCAATTATCGTGGCCGATTGTCAAGGCCGATTGCCGATTCCGATTGTCGAGGCCCAATGTGATATATATGCGGCCCATATTTGAGGCCCGTTGTGATGTATATTCAGCCCGTGTTTAAGGCCCAATGTGATGTATTTGAGGCCTATGTGATAAGGCCCATTGTGATGCATTTGAGGGCCAGGCGATGGAGCCCATTGTGATGTATGTTAGGCCCATGTGAAAGGCCTGTCGTGATGTGTATTAAACTTTTGAGTGAAGCCCATATGTTGTATATTTGGCCCTTGTATGAGGTCATGGGTCCACTACATGTTAGGCTCTATGTGGGTCATTCCTTGGGGGCAATGTTGGTTAAATATCCACATTATAAAGGTCGATTGTTGATGCCGATTATTGATACCGATTATAAGTATGTGACATCATAGCATCATGATACATGCCCATACGCATCATCTGTATGTTTGTTATGAGGTATGATTGACCATTGCATATGCCATAGTGCCGGTTGTTATGAGACTCACTGATAGGCAGAGATTGTCTCACATGAGCGTACTGTATACGCAGGATTGATGCATGACTGCATTGTAGGACTCATGCATCTTGTATTATGTGTTGTGATTACAGTACGGCCTAGCGACATCAGGGCCGTAGCCTCCATAGGCATATCGTGGATGACCAGATGGGATATTGAAAATCTGTTCTAGCATCGGGCTGCCATAGATGACCCTAGGTGAAAATTCTTAAACCCTCTTAGTACCAGAGGACGCCCCAACGTCGAGACCGAGTGGATATATATGAGCACATGAGGGCCGTATACCAGTAGGCCACATCTCCCACTATGTTGTGGTCAGTTGGGAGGGGGTGTGGCCTTACCCGCCTAAGGGAGCAGGCATAGCTAGGCTGATTTTGACCAGCTCATGAATGGGTCCGTTATCGACATGCCGAGTAGATATTGGCTGACTACTAGCCAGGCGGATAGTGAGGTCTATTCCACTTACCCAGTTGTGCGCTTGATGGGGCGGCAAGCTGGTAGAGAGTGTACTAGACCCCGATGACGATCCCAAAGATGAACTGTATTGATATGTGGACTTATTGAGTAGGAGTTGCATACTCATTCATTTACTATCCACTCGAGCTAGTTGTGCGCAACGATTTGTTACGTGTACCTTCACAGTGGCCAGAATTTCGGTTGGGGCGCGCGACCAACCTGAGATCAGGAGTTTACCACATTGAGTCTGACTATCCAAATTAGGTATGAGACTAGTTTGGATAAAAGTCCATTGTGATGGACCTCATAGCCTGCGATACTACGTACTACCATCCCGACTTCACACCCTAGCATGGTCATTCCATTCGCACCGCATGTTACATTACAGCCGTGGCATATGGCAATTTGGGTTATTGTGTTTCTGTATTTACATGGTCTAGGTATGGTTGACGTTATTTGTGTTACTCATCAGAAATGTATATTGCGTTGCATCCTCTGCATCTGATATTTGACTCTCTATGATTCCTCATTTGCATTGTTGATTTGTATTGCGTATTCTAATATTGTATGACTCATAGACTTATCAATATTTCCGTTTACTCTGTTATCATATGATTTATGATCTTGTCAGTACTTCTGTTTACTCTGATAAATCATGATCTTGTCAGTATTTTTGCTTATTTTGACATTATACGATTTACGGATTACCAGCATTTCCGATATTATATGATTATGGCATTATATCGAATACTTGACCCTTACCTTATACACACATTTACACCACCCTTTAAGCTTTTTATAAGCTTATGCACGATAGATGCGTGTAGGTGATGTTAGGTTGTAGCAGTGTTGAGCTTGGAGCGTACAACAGTCTTCTGGAGCTTGATTTTCGATTTATGTATTTCCCTTTCAGCATTATACTCAAATGATTATATTAGTGGAAATGTGATGATGATGTTGCCTTTGTGAATTTGATAATCTTGTGGTTATGCTTATTATGAGTTAATTGTAAAAATAAATAAATAAATAAATCCTCCTTATAGAATCCTAAGATCGAAATCTGGCATATGAACGCTAGGAGCTGAGAATGGGGTATTACGGAGGTTGTCAACACAGGATTCGGCGATTGGAATTCCTGTGAATCCGATTTCCGGGTTTGGAGCGTGACACACTTTAACTTCGGATGTGCTTCATTTTTTGTCCCATTTCTTAAAATGATGTCATAAACTAGATGGAATGTGTGTATACAATAAATACATCATAGTAGGGCTCACAGAAGCTGGTGATGTCAACACACCACACAATCCATTTACTAACTTCGGGAGGCTTAAATAATTCAATCTATTGCTCTAGATTTTCATTGGGTCAAGCCCACATTTAATAAGCTATCAATCTAAAAAATGTTAGCTATTTGATTAATGGTTTTTTTTTTAATGGTCAGTTAATACCATTTTTTTTTTAAAAAAATGCTGAATTAACAATTTAAGTAATCTATTTGTTATGGCTATCATAGATTACTCGAGATATAATGAATCACTTTTATTAATGGTTGTTGACACTTTGGTTTTCTTTCTGTCATATGTAATGTACGCGGGCGTGCCAAAACTAAAGGGTGATGTGGATTGGATACTGCCTACCAGATGCAGATTGGGTACTGCCCTATCTGTTGAGAAGGCAGGGTGTTTGATTGGGTGGCAGGTTATCGTCACACAAATTAATTTTTGAACTTAACCCTGATAGTAGGGATTATTATTAGTCGGTGCAGCAAAAGCTCTCTGGCCTTACATGTGTGTTTCTATCTTGGCTTAAGCCCAAAAATGACGCAGGTTCAAATCTCAAGTGGACCATACCATATGGAAATAGTGGTGATTTAATGCATACCATTAAAACTTTTTTGGGGCGGCTACACAAGTTTTGAATCAGGCCAGTATTTGTGTTTTTTTTTAAAATAAATAAATCCAAATCTATGTGATGTAGGACATCCTATAGATGCATTCTTAATTACCACGGTGGGACTAAAAGAAGTTCAAACGAAAGTGAAAGTAGTTTTTTAGATTCAGCCTAATCCTACATAAGTTATGATGTAATTGGGCTTCAAGCATGTCTGGTTCAACGAAATTCATTCTAGATAAAAACAAGTTATCGCTTGAAGTGTAAATCATAAATCGGCCGCAACTTATAGAAATCTTGAATTTATGAGGGAAAAAAAATAATTCTAATTTTAAATTCAAAATAATTTTATTGATAATCAAAAATGAACATACAACCTCGCTATGAAGAAGTTTCAAAATTAAACTACAAATAAAATTCTTAGAAATCATGACTTACTATAAATAGTAAACCTACTATTTATAGGCGGTCATGATTTCCACTAGTGCACAAGGTTTTCAGCAAAAAATAGTAAGTGTATTATTTGTCTCAACCGTGTGATTCTCGTAATTATTCTAACCACTTTTCATGTTGTGGGCAACTCCTAAAGCCCAATAGATAAAGAGTTAAATTAAAACTTACTACTAATAAAAACAAAATTAAAACATCAATTCAACCGTTGATCTAACAGTATTTCACAAATTTTGCATGCGCAACTTGGCATAGCGGAGTTGGGTGGCTAAAGTAACTTGTCCTACTCAAAATCATATATGGCACATCGGATAACACATTCCCATTTGTGAGATACATCCATTTTAAGCTCTGATGGTCTAGACCATCTCCGCCTCTGATAGGGCCTTTTCTGGTCCATCTTGGCCATGAAATTATCTGTGACCCACTCTACATTAACTATCATCAGGTACCCTCGAAATTAGATGGGCCACACCAGTCCGACAATCCTGACCACTCAGAGGAGTGTTGGGAAAGAAAATAGATGGTTATATTTACGTCAACCAAAGTTCCTTTACTGCCTTCCAAAAGATGGTCCAATCATCCAAGGGTTAGAATTGTCCAATTTTCGGAATATGGTCCACCAAATGCAGACCCACATGATGGTCGATTTGGATCATGTACACGTTTAACGTGTACGGAAATATGAGACACCATTCTGACTTCAACGGTTGCAAAAAGGCATCGACGGTGGGCCCCACTGACTCTAGTGTTCCAATTGCGAATCAACACACAAGTGCGTGCACCGCAACATCAAGTTGTACAAGTGAGCAAGTGTCGGACATCTTGGAGGAATCGTGAGATGTGTGGTCCGCATCTTCACACAGTATACACGAGTTTTTTTTTTTTTTTTTTTCTAACTCTGATAAGTGGGGCCCACAGTTAATACTATATTTTCAGTACTGATAAGTGGGGCCCACAGTTAGTGTTATATTGTCAATAATAATAAGTGGGGCCCATTGTTCTAGTAGAATTCTTCCTAAGGAGTCATGTTATCCTCTACGTATAGAATCCTCGGGATTTAGATATGTGCAAGTCGAGTTCATCATCAATTAATCCGTGACGTTGGAAGGATGGGAACTGTATAGAGTATGGACCATTCTTGAAAAAATCTCCTCAACGGTGTAATCCTAACCCTTCAATCTCCGGGCAAAAAAGAAAACACTTCAACGGTCCACATTAATTAAAAAGGGCAATGATCAGTAATCTAGGATCCTATAGTCTAGGATGAACAACCATGCCCGGCGTACCAACGGTCTGGTTCATAGATATATAGACCCTACATTTCACATGAAACCTGGGATTTTTGTGGAAATCTTTCAGCCATTCTTTTTTAAAAAATTTAAAAAAAAATAATTCCCATGGTCTATTTTATAAGTTGAATGGTTTGATATTTGCCCAGAGCATCCACATGCTAAGGTCATCACGATGGATGACTAGGATCTTTCATACATGTTGCATGGTTTTAACATGATGATCTTTTATAAGTTAAAAACCACTTACGTTTGGTTAAAAAACAGTGACTTTGAGCATAAGTTTAGCCCTAGTGAGGCCCTTGGTCAGGTGATCAGAACAGTAGAGTTGGTGGGCTCCACTATGGCATACGCCACATTTGTGGCACATACTAAGTTTTTGAAAATTTATGGTAGCACATGTAGCACTAGAGACATGGTGCATCGGCACATTGGCACATCAGCACATTAACACATGGCATATATGGAGTGATTGGACATGGACAAGCATGTGTGGGTTGATTTACACGTGTGGGTATAAGAGAAGGCGATGGTGGTTCATGTAGCACGTAAGCACGTGTGGAATGCAAGAGTCAATGGATAGTGGTGCATGTGGATTACGAGCGCACGTGAGATGACGTTGATTGAGCAACTTTCAAACATACTTCCCACTAACCATCTCTAACAATAGCACTTACCTAATCAAATCCTACCCACCCACATCAGTTCCTCGGGTCACTAGGGATGGACGTGAACCATGCAGTGAGGGGTCTATTATGATGCACGTATTTTATCCATTATTTTTTCAATATCATTTTGGTGCATGAGCTCAGAATTGTAGCATATCCTTTCAGTTCAAGTGAACCGCATCACAAGAGACAATGGAAATTGAACACCTGCTATAGAAATCTTTTTAGAAAGTTCTGTATTAAGTAATATTTGTGTTTTCTATTTATCATGTGGACGTCGTTATCCTTGCTGTTTTCCGATAGCGTAGTCTACTTAGCTTTGAATATGTTTATATTTTGTGCTCGTGCCTTAAAATGAGATGAAAAATATGTGGAGGCGCAGATAAAATACATGCATCACAGTGGGGCCCACAGGCAATCCACACCGCGCGGAGTAGCTCCTCGAAGCACAACATGCGTCCATTAGGGATATCCCCAGCCTTTACTCCCACGTGCGACCACACGTGCTAACCGGGCAATTGCCTCCGTCCTGCCGATGCATAGCCCAAAAATCAGGTCGGCCAACTCAGCCAGTGGCTTACACGTGCAAAAACTATGGTCTTTAAAAAAAAAAAAAAATTATTTAATCCTTTCAAAAAGCTGTAAACGGTCCCTATTGTGTAGCCCGCGCGGATGTCCTCTAAGTAGCCCATGAAGATGTGCGTGCGAGCTTAGCCCCATTTACATGTGCCATTCTGGTACACCTGTTTGAGATCCAAGGCATTCACTGGCCGGGTACGAACGCTTAGATGGGCACATCCTCTATGATATTAGAAAATAAAGGATTACCTACAAAAACAGAGCTAAACATTTTCTGCCCTTCATCTGTTTCATAAACTTCAACTCAAATGAGAAGTAGAAATTTCAATCTTCTTTTCTCTATGATGGCAATATACAGAGTGGGACTCATCTTTTGAACGGTTTGGATCTTGTACAAATCTATCACTTTAGCAATAAGAGGCGGTAGTACATGCGAGCGGCCTGTCCGGAATCCTTCACTGACATGTCAACGAGTAAGGGATATGTTATTCGTACAAGTATCTGGCGCCCTGCTCAACCGTGAAGAACACGAGAACGCGGAGCTTTGCTTCGCTCGGCTGGGTGGGGTCTGAAAAGATCATCAGTCCCATGCGAAACACGTGACGAAATTATTAAAAGAGTAACACGTGGGAAATTCAAGCCACCGTACTACAAAATTCACGCGTGGAAGGGACTGATAGCTTCCATCACGTGAACCCCACAGGACGGGAGTCTATACCTCAAATATTAAACTGATCCTGATCCGCGAATCTCAGACCTACAATCAGGGATATATATATATATAGAGAGAGAGAGAGCATTCACTTTGCCTATTTATTCTCTTTGGATATCAAAACAACTACTGATTATCGAGCAATTCGGATCACTCGACCAGTACGGATTTTGAGCTATTGTGCCACACTGAAATGAAGGCGAATCTGATGAACGGCCGGGGTATTTTAGGAGCTATCCAACCTTTTCACGGCACAGTGGAAAGGGCAGACAGTTCCACGAAGATCACCAGGAGCAAATATTGAAACTACTCACTTTTGAGTGGGCCACAAGCATATGTTGAATAAGACCACCGGTTGTACGTAGATTTCAACACCCGTAGACCATAGCCTTTATGAGTAGTACAAAACAATGGAAAATTAAGCGAAGTTTATAAACGGCTGAAATTCTTGGTAAACGGGTGGCCCATATAACATTTACATGAGCCTTGATTTTTACAAGATTCGTGAAGACAGTGGGCATTGCCTCATGAGCAGCTCGGATTTTGTACACATGTGCTTCGCTCCGATGCGTGAGCTGAGTATGCTTGCAAAGATGGCAGGTGCACTTGTTGTACTCAGGTGGTACAGCACCTAAGATCGGTGGGGCCACCTTGTTGTTCACATGAGGTCCACTCTGTCACCTCTATTTTAAGTATGTGGAATGAAAAGAAAGGCCAATCAATCCACAGTTTAAGTGTGTCACACCACAGGGAACAACGGGGAGAGATGCTGGCCATAGTCACGTGTGTGGGTCTCATCGCGTTTTCTATATTTCATCCAACCCGTTCATCAGTTTAGTCCCAGCCAGACTGGACAGATATTTAAGAAATCAGCCTGATTCAAAACTCTGGTAGGCCACACTGCATGAACTCGTGGTTTTATGCATTATTATTCCCTGTGATTTGCCCACCTGAGCTCACCATAGGAAAACAATAGTGATTGGATATCCACCATTAATATCCTCCCAAGGCCCACTGTACTATTTATTTTACATCTAATCTGTCGATTAGGTCATACAGTCCTACATGAAGGGAAAAAACAAAGATCAACTTGATCCAAAACTTTAATGGGCCCCCAAATTTTTTTAATGGTCAACGTTAATTCAACACTGTTTCCTGTAATGTGGTCCATTTGAAATTGGGATATACCTCGTTCTTGGTCTCATGCCCTAAAATGTTCTAGAAAAATAGATGTACGGCATGGATGAAACACATGCGTCATGATGGGGCCCACAGAGCACCGATCACCTGCCATTAGCCAGTGGCAGGGGGAGTAGCCAATCGGTTTCATGTGATACCCACGAGATAGTGGCCCCACAGAGCGCGTGTTTCTCCCGCCCCAACAGTGATTGCAGAGGATTTCAGTCCTTTTTTTGAAAAAGCAAAATAAGCCAAGGTATGCACAGATATTGCCGTGCAATCATGAAATGAGAATATCTGTGGGCCCACTAAAATGTGACGGGCTGTCACCGAACGTCAGCCACATTAACGACCGAAAAGGTATGGTGGGATTGAACCCATGGCCAACCTCAAGTGTCCCACATGGAGTAGTGTATAAGCGAGTATGGCCCCCACCCCAATCACTTTTTTAGACTTATATTAATGCCTGTAAAAAAGTTAATGTAAATGCAAAACGGTTCCAATCACGGCAAATTGTTGGAAGTATAAGGTCTGCCTTGTGTCCGTATGTACGGTGTCAAGCTGAGCTGGGCTAAGGTACTTTTAAGTATAACATCTGATCACGTCAGTTGGATAGGACATCTGAGCCATGCAAATGGTGGGCCCGGCAATG
Source organism: Magnolia sinica (assembly GCF_029962835.1). NCBI lineage: Eukaryota > Viridiplantae > Streptophyta > Magnoliopsida > Magnoliales > Magnoliaceae > Magnolia > Magnolia sinica. Next base: position 122,184,971 of record NC_080573.1, read on the forward strand.
AAGATCACCTGGCAGGCTGCTTTCCACATTAGGTGGGCCACACCATCAAAATTCAATGGATGGCTGAACGTCTCACTCGCTGAACAGCTGTAATCCAGCTAATGAGTGTATTGACAGTTGATCTTCATGGTGGGGCCACCTTTTGAACGGGTCAGATGTGCAATTAGCATGTCACATCATTATTATATTACTAGTTAAAAATGGACGCATCTGAAACGGGAAATCGGATTGCGTACTGAGTTCCTCAGTGGGCTTTTATAGTACTGCGTAAACTCTGTTGGGCCCAGCGGGAATATATGTTGTTTATCCACGCCGTCCATCCGTTTATTCAGCTCATTGTAGGGCTTGAGATCAAAGTTGAAGCATATTCAAACTCCAAGTGGACCACACCACAAGAAACAGTGGAAATAATGATTTCCACCGTTTAAACTTTCCTAGGGCCCACGGTGATGTTTATTTGTCATCCAATCTGTTCATAAGATCACAAAGATATGGATGAAGGCAAAATACAAATGTCAGCTTGATCCAAAACTTCTGTGGCCCACAAGAATTTTTCAACGGTAAATGTTCAATTTACACTGTTTCCTTTGGTGTGGTCCACATGAACTTTGGATATTCTTCGTTTTTGGGCTCAACTCCTAAAATTACCTGGTAAAATGGATGGACAGAGTGGATAAAATACATAACTAATGGTGGGCCCCACAGAGTTTACTCAGTATGCTGAGTACTAAGTTACTCAGGTCGAGGTGGAATAACATGATCCCTCAGGTCGAGGCCATATGGACCACTGATCTGGTGGACCTCACTTTTAGACAGGGTACTCAAATTGGTTGATCCTAACCATCTGGGATGTTCCATGTGGAGCGTCTAGATCAATGGCCTGATCTTCCAAACCAAGGGCCCACTTGTCAATGAACGACAGGCACAACTCCAGTGCCGAAAGTGCACTCCAGAAGCAAGCGTTTTGAAAATCAAATTTGGTTAACACAGGGAAATTAGACATGTCACGATTTTATGATGACAGCTCCATGCTTTTAAATGGAATTTTCAATCTTTTTATTTAACAAATATCATAAAAGCTTGTGGTTGCAATTCATTATATCTGTTTCAACCAAAGGCATCCTGATTTTATTTATTTATTTATTTATTTGATGGTAGAGGTGTGTTAGCTAATAAGAGGGTGCCACATCTGTACGCACTCCACAAGGACATTGACATTCTAATCACATGTTATTTGTAAGGCCAAGAAGAGACTTATAAAGATATTGGTTGCATTTTTTTAATCTTTTATAATTCTTATAGAAAAATAATTAAGGTATATTTAGTTTTTTATTTTTCTTATATAATGTAAAATAATTAAGTCATCATTATTATTTCAAGAGGATTGTTTAAATAAGAATTATAGCTTGTAGATCAAGAATTAATACACATGGAAAGAAAATTATAATCATTATATTTTTATATCATAAAACTAATACTTTTATAGTATTATTTTTTGAGTAAAACAAATAATAATAATAAACTCATTGCAATCAATGTAAGTGATGCCACTATACAACTACAGACAGGAGTGACTAATCATCATCCGTTTTTAGTCATTACCTACCAATGTAATTGAAAAACCAAATATGCCTTTAGTGTAACCATGGTTATTTAACAATCCAATCTATTGAGTTGAGTTGGCCCAAGTCTTTGAGTTGACCTGACCCAATGACCAATGGGTTAAGTAGAGTTGTACACGAGTCGAGGCGAGCTGAGTATCGCCCTACTCGTACTCGGCTCTTAATGCCCGTGTCCTGCTCATACTCGGCTCTACTCAGCCATCGAGCATGAATTCGCTGCTCGTGCTCTACTTGCTCGAGTATGAGTAGAAAACGAGTACCAGCGAGTACGAGTAGAAAACGACTACCAGTCGGCTTTAATCTGAGAAATTCGGATCTAAATTCACCCCACCACCTGCCGCGTGTCAGCTTTAAAATCTAACGGCCACAGTCAAAAGGAATGGAATCCTCTAAAAACCCTTCCCAGGAAGAGCGTGCAACACCCGACCTGTTTGAGCCACTGTGATGTACGTGTGAAATCCACTCCATGTATCAGTTGCATAACCTCATTTCAAGACCTGGATCCCAAAATCAGAAAGATTCAAACGTCAAGTGGACCACACTATAGAGAGCGGTGGGGATGGGGACACCCACCATAAAAACCTTCCTGGCGTGTACTGTGTTTTCTATAAGTTATTGAATTTGTTCATATGGTGAGCCCTACCCGGACGAAGATCCATACCAAATATCCACTTGATCCAATGGTCAGTTGAGACTAGTTGAATTAAAGTTTTTAGCCGTGATTTTACATTATTCCATGGTGTGGCCCACCACAGTTTCAGATTAATCTTATTTTTGCATGGAGGTGAAGATGAGCTGTTAACGTGTAGTGGATGTTATAGTATGGAGAGTGAGTGAACAAAAACTTACTTTCTCCAAGTGGACCGGATCTGCTTTCTATGAAACCGGTATTATTATTAACAACACGCTCCTGTCTGCAATTTGTACGAGTACAGACCATGTTTGAGTAATCCAGACCATTGATATTAGTCTAACTCAGGTAGATGACCTCTGCACCAAAAACTGCCCATCCTAACAGTCAATTAGGTGTCTAAGAAATAGACAATTGAGAAAGACGGACAACGTGTAGAAAAAAACCACTAGAAAAAAAGATGGACACGAGTCGAGTACCGAGTAGAGTACCGAGTCGAGCACTTCTTTGCTCGTACTCTACTCGAACTCATAACGAGTAGAAAAAAACCACTCGTACTCGGCTCAAACACCTGACGAGTAGAGTCGAGTCGAGTACTTGCGAGTCGAGTCAAGCGAGTACCCGAGCTTTCTTTGCTCGTGTACAGCTCTAGGGTCAAGTCAATTTTTCAAATTTTAAACTATGCTAATGAGATACTCTACACTTTCTAACCAAAGGAGCTAAAACACTTTGTGGCTAAAGGCCTTACGAGACATCACAACTATAATTAGTCCAACTCTCAATGCGAAGGGACTATTCCAATGCCCAACAGTTAATAGAAAATCCAGGCCTAGTGCCCGGTGGACATTGAAACACCTAGATTGTCACCTAGAAGCAATCATAGATTTGACATAAAAGATCTTCAACATGTAAAGGTATGGTAGATTAAATTAAAATAGCATAAATATATATATATCTCTACTATATATAACATAGTATAGCGTGAGTAGCCTTGGACAACTTTATCTAAGCAATTAATAATTTGTGAACCATGGGCAATTTCAAACATGAGAAAGGATATTTAGGTCATTTGCATGATTTCACATCTTTATATGCTTGCAACCTGCATATTTCTCTATTTACATGTAGCCTACCTGGTGTTACCCGTATCAATCCCACATACGATTGCAAGTGCCATTCTCACTCATTAGTTTTAATGACAAAATCCTTTCCCTGTCACAGACAAGCATTTCATGTTTTCCTGCATCAAGATTGGTCCATGTTGTCAGCACTACTACATAAAATACTATCAGTGATGATATAACTCAATTACATTGCAAAATAAAGATTTTCTATTTGTGGCAAGTGAAGGATCCAGACTGCAATTGCACTGGCATTATAATGATTTATTAATATAAAATTTCTACCTTCTTCCGTCATGATCTAGTGAAAAATCATGACCCTTTTTTAAAGCCATGCAACTTATCATTTTTAAATTACAACTTGCAATTAAATAGCCTAAACATCTACACCAATGAAAACATAAAATATTATACTTTTAGGTTTGCAGGCCACAGTATCTAACTATATAACAAATAAAAATAAAAGTACTCACTGAAGAAGATGTGATTTTGCATGTAGACAGGCTTAAAATTATGAAGATTTCATGTCCTCGCATAGCATTAAGTAACTTATACAACTACTAAAATACAACATTGAAATAAAAAATATATATTATTTTGTCCTTTACTCTATTTTTTATTTTTTATTTTATATAATTTTAAATGGAGGACTTTAATAACCACCAAAAGCCTGACAATCAGAGAATGCACATGGAACGTAGCTCACCGTGAGTGTGACTTAGATGAGAGAGCATGATTCAAACTTCGATTGGGCCTGTAAAGGAGTTGGGTCAATATGGACTCAGTGAGTCAACTAGCGAGTCAACATAAAAAAGAAATGCTCCGGTGCTCTCAGGCACTAAAAGTTATAGTGCTCCTAAGTTGTATTTAGTTGCATTAGGGCACTTTGACTGTCCAATCTATTGATCTAGGCCGTCCATGAGGTCCAATGAAAATTTTGGTGATTTACCATGCAAGAACAACACCAATCCAACATAAATTAACCATTAAATCAATGGTCTTTTGGATGGTCAAGATCAATTATATAAAAATAAGTCCAATTAATAATTGGATTCATCTTTTTTTTTTTAAGAGAATCTGAAAGCAGAGGAGCATTTCTTGAATAAAAAAAAATATATACAATTAAAAAGAGAAATATGCCACTTTATGGTGCCTGTAGTTAATTTGGGGGAAGTGGTGGTGTGCCACGCACCACCAACTTCTGTGGTGTGTTGACGTCACCAAGTTACGTGGCCCACTATGTATATTTTGTTATCCATACCGTCCATCCATTTAGCGAGATCATTTTAAGTCATAATATAAAAATGGAACATATCCACACTCAAGTGGACCACATAATAAAATCTATGGTTTTTTTTTCTTTTTCTTGCTTTTCTTTTTTAAATCCTCTAAAAAAGTTGTCAACGGTCGCTATTGTGTAGCCCGCGTGGATGTCCTATAAGTAGCCCGTGAAGATGTGCGTGCGAGCTTAGTCGTACCTACACGCCACCCATGCCATTCTGGCACACATGTTTGAGATCCAAGGCATCCGTTGGCTAGGTACGAACGCTTAGATGGGCATCCACTATGATGTTTGAAAAAAAAGGCTTTCTTACAAAAACATAGCTAAACATTTTCTGCCCTTCATTTGTTTCATAAACTTTAACTCCAATGAGAAGTAAAAATTCCAATTTATTTTCTCTATGATGGGAATATACAAGTGGGACTCATCTTTTGAATGGTTCGGATCTTGTAAAAATGTACCACTTTGGCAAGAAGAAGTGGCTGTACACGCGAGTGGTTTATCCAGATTCCTCCACTGACATGTGGACGAGTAAGGGATATGTTCGTCATGTGAAAAGCACACGAGAACGCGGAGCTTTGCTTCCCTCGGCTGGGGTCTGAAAAGATCATAATTCTCATGCGAAACACGTGACGAAATCGTTAAAAGAGTAACACGTGGAAAATTCAATCCACCATGCTATAAATTTCACACGTGGAAGAGAATGCTAGCTTCCATCAGGTGAACTCCACTGGACTGGGGTCTATACCTCAAATATTAAACTGATCCGCCGATCTCAGCCCTACAATCAGGGAGATATAAATATAATGTGGAGCATTCATACTGCCCATTTATTGTCCTTGGGTATCAAAAAGAACGCTGATTATCGAGCAATCAGGATCACTCGATCAGTACGGATTTTGAGCTATTGTGCCACACTAAAATGAAGGCGAATCTGATGAACGGCCGGGATCTTTTAGGAACTGTCCAACCTTTTCACAACAAAGTTGAAAGGGTGGACAGTTCCGTGGAGATCAACTGGAGCAAACATTGAAACTATTCACTTTTGAGTGGCCCACAAGCATATATTGAATCAGAGCATCGGTTGTACGTTGATTTCAACACCTGTCGTCTTTATGAGTCGTACAAAACAATGGAAAATTAAGAGAAGTCTATTAACGGCTGAAATTCTTTGTAAACGGGTGGCCCATATGACAGTTAAATGAGCCTTGATTTTTACAAGAGGTGTCAAGACAGTGGGGATTGCCTCATGAGCGGCTCGGATTTTGTACACGTGTGCTTTGCTTCGATGTGTGAGCTGAGTACGCTTGCAAAGATGGCAGATGCGGTCCACCGTTTGAAAGAATCTTTTTCTATTTTTGTGGACCACAATCGTCCGTTGCACTTGTTATACTCAGCGGGTACAGCACCTAAGATCCGTCGGGTCACCTTGTTGTTCCCATGAGATCCACTCCGTCCATCAGGTGCGAAACTCCATTTTAAGTCTGTGGAATGAAAAAGAAAGGTCAATCCACAGTTTAAGTGGGTCACACCACAGTGAACAATGGGAAGAGATGCTGGCCATAGTCACGTGCCTGGGTCTCACCACGTTTTCTATATTCCATCCAACCCGTTCGTCAGTTTAGTCCCATCCAGACGGGACAGATATTCAAGAAATCAGCCCAATCCAAAACTCTGGTGGGCCACACTACATGAACTTGTGGTTTTAAGCATTGTTTCCTGTGATTTGCCCACCTGAGCTCTTTTATCAAAGGAAATGATTTTTGTCCTGTACGGTAGCAATGAGAAAACTCAACTCATGTGATGGAAACGGATTAGCTACTCTCATGCCACTGGCCCGGTGTGTGGTGGTAGGTGCTCGGTGGGCCCCACCATGATCTATGTGTTTCATTTCATCCGTTCTGTTCATCGATTGTTACGGATCATTTTAGGTCTTGACCTCAAAAATAAGATCGATATAAATCTCAGGTGGACAACACCATAGGAAAACAATAGTGATGGGATATCCACCATTAAAATCCTCCTAAGGCCCATTGTACTGTTTATTTGACATCCAATCTGTTGATTAAGTCATACAGACCTAAATGATGTGAAAAAATAAAAAATAAAAAATAAAAAAACAAAGATCAGCTTGATCTGAAACTTTTATGGGCCTCATAAAGTTTTTAACAGTTTACATCATTCAACACTGTTTCCTATAATATAGTCCACTTGACATTGGGATATACTCATTTTTGATCTGTATTCTAAAATGATTTAGAAAAATATATAAATGACGTGGATGAAACACATGCATCACCACCGACCATCAGCCATTGGCCGGTGGCAGGGGGAGTAGCCAATCCGTTTCATGTGATGCCCAATAGAGAGTTGCCCCACAGAGCTGGCGTGTTTCACCCGCAAGAGCGATTGCCCAATAGATAACAGTGGATTTCTGTCCTCGTTTTTTTTTTCCCAAAATAAGCCAAGGTTTGCACAGATATTACCGTGCAATCGTACCATGAAACGGGTAATTATCGGTAGGGCCACTAAAATGCGACCGAAAAGGTAAGGTGGAATTGAACCCACGGCCAACCTCAAGTGTCCCTCATGGAGTAGCGTACAAGCGAGCTATGGGCCCCACCCCAATCACTTTTTTAGACTTAAATTAATGCCTGTAAAAAGATAATGTAAATGCAAAATGGTCCCAATCACAGCAAATTGATGGACGTATAAGGCCTGCCTTGTGTACTTATGTATGATGTCAAGGTGAGCCGGGCTAAGGTATTTTAAGTATAAAATCTGATCGCCAACGACCGTCAGTTGGGTAGGACATCTGAGCCATGCAAACGGTGGGTCTGGCAATGAAGATCATCTGGCAGGCTGCTCTCCACATTAGGTGGGCCACACCGTCAAAATTCAATGGATAGCTGAACGTCTCACTCGATGAACAGCTGTAATCCAGCTAATGAGTGTATTGGCAGTTAATCTTCACGGTGGGGCCACCTTTTGAACGGGTCAGATGTGCAATTAGCATGTCACATCATTATTAAATTACTAGTTAAAAATTTGAGGCATCTGAAACGGGAAATCGGATTGCGTACTGAGTTCCTCAGTCGGCTTTTATGGTACTGCGTAAACTCTGTTGGGCCCAGTGGGAATATATGTCATTTATCCACACCGTCCATCCATTTATTCAGCTCATTTTAGGGCTTGAGATCAAAATTGAAGCATGTTCAACTCCAAGTGGACCACACCACAAGAAAAAGTGGGAATAATGATTTCAACCGTTTAAACTTTCCTAGGGCTCACAGTGATGTTTATTTGTCATCCAATCTGTTCATAAGATCACACAGACATGGATGAAGGCCAAATACAAATGTCAGCTTGATCCAAAACTTTTCTGGCCCACAAGAAATTTTCAACGGTAAATGTTCAATTTACACTTTTTCCTTTGGTGTGGTCCACTTGAGCTTTGGATATTCTTCATTTTTGGGTTCAACCCCTATAATTATCTGGTAAAATGGATGGACAGAGTTGATAAAATACATAACTAACGGTGGGCCCCTCAGAGTTTACTCAGTATGCTGCCTACTGAGTTAATCAGGTCGAGGTGGAATAACATGATCCCTCAGATGTTCCATGTGGAGCGTCTAGATCAATGGCCTGATCTCCCAAACCAGGGGCCTACTTGTTAATGAACGACAGGCACGACTCCAGTGCGGAGAGTGCACGCCAAAAGCTAGCATTTTGAAAATCAAATTTGGTTAACACAGGGAAATTAGACATTTCACGATTTTATGATGACAGCTCCATGCTTTCAAATGGAACTTTCAATCTTTTTATTTAACAAATACCATGAAAGCTTGTAGTTGCAATTCATCGTATCTGTTGTCCTGATTTTGTTTGTTTATTTATTTATTTGATGGCAGGGGTGTGTTAGCTAATAAGAGGATGCCACATCTGCACGCACTCCACAAGGACATTGACACTCTAATCACATGTTATTTGTAGGGCCGAGAAGAGACTAATAAAGATATAGGCTGCATTTAAAAAAAATAAAATAAAATTATAATACTTATAGAAAGATAATTAAGGTATATTTAGTTTTTTAATTTCCTTATATAATGCAAAATAAATAAATCATCATTATTATTTCAAGAGATTTGTTTAAATAAGAATTACAACTCGTAAATTAAGAATTTAATACACATGTAAAGAAAATTATAATCATTATATTTTTATATCATAAAACTAACACTTTTATAGTAATATTTTTTGAGTTAAACAAATAATAATAATAAGCTTATTGTAGTCAAAGTAAGTGATGTTATCATACAATTACAGGAGTGACTAATCATCACCCATTTTCAGTCATTACTTACCAGTAATTGAAAAACCAAACATGCCCTTCGTGTTAACCATGGTTATTTAACAATTCAATCTATTGAGATAAGTTAGCCCGAGTCTTTGAGTTGACCTGCCCGGAATGACCAATGGGTCAAGTCAAATTTTCAAAATTTAAACTATGATATGTATTATCGCTAATGAGATACTCTACACTTAAAAACCAAAGGACCTAAAACACTTTGTGGCTAAAGGTCATCCAATACATTACAACTATAATTAGTCCAACACTCAATGTGAATGGATTGTTCTAATGCCCAGCAATTAATAGAAATTCCGGGCCTAGTAACTGGTGAACAATGAAACACCTAGATCGTCACCTAGAAGTAATCATAGATTTGATATCAAAGATCTTCAACATGTAAAGCTAAGGAAGATTAAATTAAAATATCATAAACATTTTTTATATATTTTTTCTATTACTGTTTATTTGATTTTCTCTTTTAATCAAGGGTTTCTTTAAGAGATGTAAATTAAGAGTTTGTTGGTAGAATATAGGGTTGTTCACGAGTCAAGCTAGCTCGAAAAGCTCGCTCGACTCGGCTTGAGTCAGCTCAGATTGACTCGGCTTGAATGACCGATTCGAGCTGAGCCAAGCTAATTATTTGAAGCTTGAGTTGAGTTCAAGCCAAGTTCGACCAGGGGAGGGGTGGGCATTTCAACTCGACTCGACTCGACTCGAAGCTCGAACTTGAGCTCGACTCAGCTCGATTAATAAATATATTAAATGTTATATGTATTATATTATATTATATATATATATATTATTAATATAAGTTTTAAGTTTAAACTTAAAAAAAAAAAAAAAAAAAACAAACCCTAGAGTCTCTACCCGACCGCACGCACCCCCTTTCCCTTTCTTCTCTTTCTCTGCCCATTGCCGGTTGCATGCCCGCCCCGACTACCACCACCAGTTTTCATTTCAGCTCCACAATAGTATGATTTCAATCTCTTGAGATCTACTTTTTAGGCGAGAAATCCAAGAAATTCGAGATGGGTTCTTCTCAAATTTGTTAGATCTTCAAGGAAATCCAATGATCTGATTGGCTAGAGCTCTTTACTTGGATTTCTAATCTGTGTTTTGCTCTGCTTCTTTTCTAGTACTTGAATTTTTGCTGGTGGAAGAAGATCAAGAACAGGTCGGTTCTTACAGGTTTCCTCATCCCATTCGAAGCTTTGTTTGGTTTTTTCATCAGGTTTTACTTTGATTCTCTTAAAATTTTTTAATTTTTCATCAATGGAGGAGGATCAAGAACAGAATCCATTACTCTCTCACCCAACAAGCTTGAGCTCGACTCGAACCACTAGATCGACTCGAACTCGACTCGACAGCTTTGACAAACAAGCCAAGCTTCAATGTTGAGCTCGAGGCCAAGCTCGAGCTCGAACTCGAACTCGAGTACATCATGGACAAGCCAAGCCAAGCTTGGCCCACCGCGACTCGACTCAGCTCGATGCCCACCTCTAGTAGAATATAAATTGTCCTCACAAATTAGTAAAACTTTTCAATAGATAATTTTGAGTATAATTCTTTTTTTAAAAAAAAATAATTTTATGTATGATTCACTCTACACTTAAAGTAAGAAATACAAATTTAGTAATGTTAGATAACTATCAAAACTAACAAATTAGTCTAAACAAGGGGATCTTGATTGTTGGGCCATCTTCAACATGGGGTAATACAATGCTAGTGTCTCTTTTGCCATTAATATTCGCTAATATATATCTCTACTATATATAACATAGTATAATGTGAGTAGCCTTGGACAACTTTATCTATTTAATTAATAATTTGTGAACCATGGACAATTTCAAAAGTCAAAAAGGATATTTAGGTCATTTGCATGATTTCATGTTTTTATTTGCTTATAATATGTAACCTTCTCTCTTTATATGTAGCCCACACTATCTCTATAGTGTCACCCTCACTTATTGGTTCTAATGACGAAATCATTTGCTTGTCACAAACAAGGATTTCCTGTTTTCCTATATTGTGATTGGTACATGTTGTCAGCTCCGCTACATTAAATGTAATATGTGATCATGTGGCTCAATTACATTGCAAAACAAAAATTAATTGTTTGTGGAAAGCAAAAGATCCGGGCTCCCATTGCATTGGCATTACCGTAATTTATTAATATAAAATTTCTATCTACTTCCTGTCATGACCATCTAGTGGAAAATCATGGCCCTTTCTTCAAGCCATGCAACTTACCATTTTTAAATTGCTACTTGCAATTAAATAGCATAAACTTCTACACCAATGAAAACATAAAATATTATACTTTAATGTAGGCAGGCCACAGTATCTAACTATTTAAAAAATAAAAATAAAAGTACTCAATTAAGAAGATGTGATTTCGCACGCAGGCCGGCTTAAAATTATGAAGATTTCTTCTCCTCACATAGCATTAAGTAACTTATACAACTACTAAAATGCCACATTGAAATAAAAATATATATTTTCTTTTGTCTTTTATTTTTTATTTTATATAATTTTAAATGGAGGACTTTGATGACCACCAATACCCTGACAATCAGAGAATGAACATGGAACGTAGCCCGCCATGACTATGACTTAGATGTGAGAGCATGATTCAGACTTCGATTCGGCGTGTAATGGAGTTGGGTCAACATGGACTCACTGAGTCAACTAGCGAGTCAACATAAAAAAGAAATGCTCCAGTGCTCTCAGGCACTAAAAGTTATAGTGCTCCTAAGTTGTTTTTAGTTGCATTGGGGCACTTGACTGTCCAATCCATTGATCTAGACCACCCGTGAGGTCCAATGAAAATTTTGGTGGTTTACCCTGCAAGAACCACAACAATCCAACATAAATTAACCATTAAATCAGTGGTCTTTTGGATGGTCAAGATAATTACGTAAAAATAAGTCCAATCAACAATTTGATTCATCTATCTTTTAAAGAGAATCTAAAAGCAGAAGAGCATTTCTTGAAAAAATATATAAAAAATTAAAAAGAGAAATATGCCACTTTACAGTGCCTGTAGTTAATTTGGGGGAAGCAGTGGTGTGCCATGCACCACCAACTTTGGTGGTGCGTAGACATCACCAAGTTATGTGGACCCCACCATAATGTATATTTTATATCCACACTGTCCATTCATTTGGTGAGATCATTTAAATCATAATGTAAAAAATGGAACATATCCAAACTCAAGTGGACAACATCACAACACCTTGATCCATAGCTCAAGTAGTAGACCGAGGGAAAGATACGTCGTCTCAACACTGAGATCTTGACATTGATTCCCCAGTGGGGGTGGCTAACAGTGAAGTGTGAATTGACAGTGACAGTGGGGTGTACTAACAAGCTAACAAGAGAAAAAAAAGAAAAAGAAAAAGAAAAGTGGACAGCATCACAAAAAGCAATAAGGACCATGATTTTCATAGTTAAAAGCTTCCTAGGGGCCACCAATATATTTATTTATCATCAAACCTATTCATGAGGTCACACGGACCCGGATTAAGGGGAAAAAAAAACTTCTATGGCCCCAAGAAGTTTTCCTTGGTAAACGTTTGATCATCACTACCTTATGTGTTGTGGCCCACTTTAACTTTGGATTTGCCTCATTTTTTGTCCCATTCCTTAAAATGATCTCATAAACTGGATGAAAGGTGTGGATACAACACATACGTCATGATAAGGCTCATAGAAGTTGGTGATGTCAACACATGTTAGCTATTTGATCAATGCCTCTCTTCTTCTTTTTTTCTTTTTTTAATATGGAAGATTAATACCATATTTTTTTAAAAAAAGCCCAATTAACAATTTAAGTTATCTATTTGTTATGGCTATCATAGATTACTTAAGATATAATGAATCATTTTTGTTAATGGTTATTGATACTTTGGTTTGCTTTCTGCTATATATAATTTACGCGGGTGTGTCAAAATTGATATAGCAGCTTGTCCAAGTTGATTGATTTCAACTCCAAGCGTCGAAATAAGTAAATACATTTAATATAAATGTATATGATCAAATTCTAAGAAGATCGATCGCTTACTTAACCACCTGTAGAATTTGATAATGATCGGACAATAATCAGAGGGTGGGGTTCTTCCTCCAAAGATGAGTTACTTTATGCCTTCTTCAAGAAAGGACTTTTAAAATGTTAGTGCAATGAAATAAAAGGAAAAACTCGCAATCGGTTACTAAAAACAAATACAAGAATGCGTCTCTTAAAAGAACTGCGCGATATAGGATAAAGATCAAATTTAGCATATGAGCATAGATTTAGTTTATAACTAAAGATTATTTTTAAGAATTATTGCTACTCCTAGGATAAGTTGAGATAAAAGATAAATTGATTAGTTGTTATGTTGAATTGGTTGTGATGATCTGTTAATTTCCTCTTGAGTTATAGATTTTTATTGTAACTTGTTATTCTATATCCTTCTTTCATTATTGCAATGGTTACAGTAGTTGAAAAGTCTCTCTCTAGATCGCTCTCTTGTTATGTTTTCCTTTATGACTACTCTTTTTTCACTTAGCCAACTTTTGTTTCTCTCAATCGCCAGTCACCCTTCAACCATACATCAGCAGCATCACTTTTGTCGGCCACTTGCCCATGCTCCACTTGATTGCTCTCCGCATCTTTATATTTCAATAGCTTGACCGAGCTTCTCGACTGCATTATGTTTTCTAAATTTTCTCAGTTGCTCGATCTCTTATTGGATAGCTCTCGTCTGCTCAATTTGCTTTTGAACACCTCTTGGTTGTACCTCCTTATGCCTCTTGGCTACTTTGTTTACTTTTGAATACCTAATAACTGTTCCTTATCTTATCATCATATCAAATATGATTTCGTAAAAAAACATTCTAAGTATTCTTAAAGATTTTAGAGTCTATTTGACCGGATGTAATTACATGTATTTTTATGTAATTTCAAATGCATACATTAAACATCACAACATGCGTTTAAAAGGGAAGAGGAGTTGACCTAAACAAATTCCATGATAATTATAAGCTAAAGCTTGGTGGACCCACTATGATATATGTTATATCCACTTCATTCATTCATTAGTATAAATCATTTTAGGGCATGGGCTAAAAAATGAGGCAGATTCAAGGATCAAGTAAACGAGATTGAATGTTGAGCATTTAAATGTTCTTCCCATAATGTGGTCAACTTGAGCGCTAAATCTCTCTTATTTTGTGAGGTATACCTAAAATTTATCTTGCTTTCCATTATGATGGAACCCACATAATTTATCTTGCTTTCCATAACTAAAAGTTGCTGCTGTCGATGCCATATAGCAATTGTAATTAATGCCTTAAAAACTATAAAATATATTTTCTCTTTTTATAACACATGTCCTTTGTAATTGGATTCAGAACAAATAATAATGATAACATTCCATCCCTTGTAAGCTGGCCATTAAACTTATCTTGAATTTACGTACAGTTTGGATTAATTTGATTGGACTCTTTAAGTAAACCGATGCAACTAAGTACACCATATCTCGTGCTGCTCTCAAGGCACGGGAACATTTTTCATTATAAAATGAATAAATAAAATCTATCATATCTCTCTCTTTTTTTTTTCTTTTTTTTTCTTTTTTTGTTTGTGTTTTTTTAAATGGAAACTTTTAAAATATCTCCTTTCGAGGGAGATCCTAGCCTTCAATCTTGGGTACTTCAATTGGACATGGACCGTTGTCTTATTTCTCTCTTTAGGGGCCATCAACCGAAAGGGCCGCGTCGTCCTATCAGACTATATCTCATCATCGACGGTAGGACGCAATCAACCAGGTTTATATCATGGAACCAAGATATATCAGATCTAGCTGCTGGATCATAAGTTATGATATAACTTTTTCCCTCCAATTTATCTCATATAAAAAAAATCCTATCCGTAAAAAAGGTTTCCAACATAATGATAATCATTTATTATGAAAATCTAGCCGTTCCACTCAAAGAATGGTTCACACAAGTAAACTATGTCACACCAATGGCTGTCCATTGATAATTGACGTTATTTCCCTGCTCTATATTTGGATTCACCCGATTTCATATCAAATGACCACCATGGTGTGGCCCACATTTATTTTACCTATTTGACAGGTTGAAGGAAAAGATAACGCTGTATCATAGCTTTGATAGAGCTGGTGTATCAAATCATTTCTCTACTTCCTAACATATAATAAGAGTATTTTTTAGTGTAGACATGACCTAATGCATATTTTCATTGGATCCTATAAAACTTAAATTACTGGATGAATCTAGAAAGATGAAAATACTCATGCTTTTTTCACCCACTTTACTTTAATAGATAAGAGTATTTTTGTTAAAAAAATCAACTTTCATACCGTAAAAATTCAAATTAGTAAAATACTTTTCAAGTGGTGAAAGGAAAAAAAAAAAAAAAAAAGGCCTCGTCCATCGTGCTAACTTTTCCTATAATAAAAATTGAGATATGCTCGGGTGCTCTCGTAGCACTATGTACAGCACTCTATAGTGCTCCTAGTTGTATTAGGAACTTAATGACTAGAATCCATTGATCTGGACCGTTTATTAGGTCCAATGCATATTTCACGGGCTACCATGAGTACATCATGCTGACATATATAAAAAAACGATTTGATCAGTGGTCTTAAAAATGGACGGTCAAGATTATTTATACAAAGTAGGTTCGATCAACCATTTGAGTCATCTATTTTTCAGGGACATCATGGATTGCTTATCAGTCTAAAGAATCACTTTTGTTAGCCAATTCAAAGGATCCAATCCATGGCTCGGAAAAAGGATGGTTAAAGAAAAAGGCCAAATTAATTATAGATTATATCAGCCGTTCAGTTTAAAACCTTCTCATGGTAGCCCAACAAATGTGTTCTGAACTTAATGGACGGTTGAGATCAATCGATTGGACTTTCTAAGTGTCTGAATACATCCACGAGCACTATAAGTCATGATAACACTCCGCACTTCTCATGATTTTTTGTTTTTTAAATAAAAAATAAGAAAGGGTGGTGATTTGTAATAAATCTGAAACCAGAGAAAAAGAAAAGAAAAAATCCACGAAGGCAATTTGCCCGCGGATTCCAGGAAAACACTACACGTGACATAATGAATGTGAGCCGTCTAAATCCACGTCGAGACATATGAGCGGCTAAGGCGGCCCCACGTCACGTGCCCGATCAATATCACGTGGTCAACTTGGGTTACCGTCTGGTGACGTTGGCCGCGAAGCGGCTGCTTCTTCGACCATTCGGGATACGCCACGTTGGATATGCACGTGGGGAGGTGAAATCTCCTTTGTCGCATCCAGGTTGCATTAGAGGCTGAACCAACGGCTGAAATTCGTCCTCGTCTTGTATAAAAGGTCATGGAGATCTTTTCACTTCCTTGCGCCAACGCTCTCAGTAATGGTTGGGTTTTGAGGAGTTGGGTCTTGTGAAAATCGATTTTTCTGAAACGTAGTTTGGAATTCGAAGATCTGGGTTTCGTAATTCCTGGAAAACCTGATCTTCTGAAACCCTGTTTGGGTTATCAAGATCTGGGTTTTTTTGGGGCTTTGGATTGTGGAATTCTTCTAAAAATATCTTATCTTTGAAGCCCGTTTTAGGAATTGCATTTCAAAATGCTTCTCCGAAGCTCTTCGACTCCGCTCTTGAACTCATGGGTGCCTATGTCAAAGGAATCGTCGC
The DNA here is from genome assembly GCF_029962835.1 of Magnolia sinica. NCBI lineage: Eukaryota > Viridiplantae > Streptophyta > Magnoliopsida > Magnoliales > Magnoliaceae > Magnolia > Magnolia sinica. Next base: position 122,201,684 of record NC_080573.1, read on the forward strand.
CCGAACCCGATCATGTCCCTTCGATGCATCGGGCTCGATCGGCTGGCCACCATCTGTCGCCTTCTCTTTCCATAACAGCATCGTCGAATTCTCCGTCCCCGCTCGACGAATCCATGGCTTCGTTGAAGAAGATAACGAGAGCCTCATCAGAAAACGACCTTCGAGAGCTCTCGTTGCCGCCCAGGGCCCATAAACGTAGACCATTTCCTCGGAGCCTCAATGGGCTCTCCTCAATTTCTTCGGAAGAAGGGGAGGAAGGAGAGCGGGGCATCGAATCTGTCGCGTCATCTCTCGATCGTCTGTTTTCGAGCTCGGGCTTGGATGAATCGATTGATGGTGTTCAAGGGTGTTACGTTGGGTTGAAAGATAAGGAATCATCTTTGCCGATGTTTTTGGGTGGTGGGTTTGGGGGTAGTAACGGCGGTGGGATTTGTGGAGGGAGAGGAGGTCGTGATGGGGGTGGAGATGAAGATGGCAGGTCTGATTTTTCGGATTCAAATAATAACGGTAGTGAGAGCATGGAAGCTTACTATAAGAACATGATTGAGGTGAATCCAGGAAACCCGCTTCTGCTTGCGAATTACGCCAAGTATTTGAAAGAGGTATGTCGAAAAACAAGAACCCAATTGTAATTCAATTGAATTCTTTGATTTTGATTGCTGTTTCTCTACAAAAGAATGAATTTTATTTTATTTTTTTGTGTGTGTGTGTGTGTTTTTTGAAGTTGGGTATTTGATTATTGTTTCTAATCAGGTGTATCTACAATTTCATGGGTTTGTTTGTCTTTTATCTTATGATTTTTGGTCTCTCTGTTCTTGTTGAGATGATATTTTCTTATGATTTATCTAAGTCCTCTCTCTCTATTCTTGTCGAGATGATATTTTCTTATGATTTATCTAAGTCCTGATTTCTGTTTTCAATTGCAAAAGGGATAAAAATGTTCTTCCTTTTGTTTGTTTGTTTGTTTGTTTTTTTTTTTTTTTGGGTATTTGTTTGTATGTCAGAAAGCTCTGATTTCTGTTTTCTTTTTCTTTTGTAAAAGATATTAAGAAAATCCCTGTATTTTATTCATGTGATACAGGTACGTGGGGATCTAGGTAAAGCAGAAGAGTATTGTAGCCGGGCAATCCTAGCGAATCCAGGTGATGGAGATGTTCTCTCTCTATATGGTGATCTGATTTGGCAAACACATAAAGATGCTGAACGGGCTGAGAGCTATTTCAATCAAGCTATCCAAGTTGCCCCAGATGACTGGTAAGAAGATAGTTGATCCTAAGTATCTTTTCTCCGGGGATGTTCTTCTTTTCTTTCCTTGTTTGAAGTTTTGATTTTCCTGATTTTACCAAAACAAAGAACTGTTCTTTGGTTGAATGGTTTTCTTCAAAAATAATCTGGACACCCGAAAACCATAAATTCAGCAAAATGGTACTTGCTTTCCCAATAGGCCAGACTGTTGGTGGTGTGCTTTGTGCTCAGGTGAATCGGTTTGCAATCCGTGATGAAATGATGAAAAGATTCACCATTTGCAGCTAATTCATAATTCACTGAATTCAGTTCTAAATTCACGTCTCAGGTTGAATTCTCCAGGTTCTTGATTCGCATTAATTCACCCAAAGATATAAGCTTGAGAAGAATTGATGCCTAAATCAGCTTCTCAATTCGCTCAAGTTGGTGATTTCACCAGCTCCTTGATTGGACCTCCCCATCACCTTAGCTGGTTGAGCAAATGGTTCCTGTTAACTCAGGGAATCCAAACTCCCAGGTCTGTGAATTAATGAATTTATTCTGTGAATTGGATTCACTGGGGAAGTCATTACAGACTTTCCAATCAAACGTGAACTATTCAAACCTTGCAATGGCAATTCAAGCTAAGGAAAACTGGCTAATTTTGCAGTTCCCTCATGCATTATGAATTTTCTTATGGACTTCAAAACACCAACATCTCTATTTGCATGGAAAAACAGGGTTGCAGAGATAATTTTTTGTTTGGCTGGTTTAAGATTTTTCAGTGATCTGCTTTTGCATTTAGCTTAGGAAACTGGTATAGGTGCTGATATTAGATACTCATCTGTTTTGTTATTTACATGTTTTCCATTTTTATTGGCAGTTATGTGATGGCATCATATGCCCAATTTCTTTGGGATGCTGAGGAAGAAGAGGAAGAGGAAGAGGAAGGGAAGGAGACACCCTCTTTCTTCCATGGAGCTGCTGCTCCTTTAGCTGCTGCTTCCTGAGATTCTCTTGTGTGTGTGCGCGCGCACTCACACCCCTTGTAGAATAGCACTGGGTGGTGGTGGTGGTGGTGATGGTGAAAAGAGGCCTGACTGTAAATTGTGTTTTTTGGGGGGGTGGGGTTGACTCTTGAGGTTGGTAAAAATTACTGGATCATTTTTGTTTTGCTTTGTGCTTGGAGTAAAGATTGTATACAAGTATCTAAGAATTTTTCCTATCTCTTCATTGGAGGCATTTTGGGATGCTCTTGTTTGGAAACCACACACCACCTCCTTTTATGTGCAAATCAATGGAATTAACAATATAAAATATTAATGGGCAATAATCACTTCCAACACAAGCAGGCAAATGATCAAACAAGTAGGGTGCAAGAGGCAAAGATTTTTTTTTGTTTTTTTTACGTGGAAAATCTTTCGGTGTGAAGGGAAAAATCACGGGACTTAGTCTAGCAAAATCTACTATAATATAATGTAGATGATACAAGTCTTCTTTAGTTTCAACTAGAGGATCCCAGCAACAGGAGAATAACTTTTTTAATACACAAATTTCATCATAAAGAATCTCATGCTAAAGAGCATGGAGGTTCGAGTCCGCGTTAAGGCATAATATTGAGAATGTTCATTGAATGAACAATTCAGTAACAAATCTTGAACCTAATTGATATATATACCTAGCATATGTTGATATGAAGTATTCATAATCCAAGTCCATATTGTTAGGATTGGAATAGGTTCGGCAGTGAACACGAAATCTTGGCGATAAAATACAATGGGAATCACACAAGGTGCATTAATACAATAGAAACCTCTTGTAAAATGTTCGCTTGTAATCAAACAGATAAAATACATTACAGTCTGTTTTAAGGATTGTCAACCTTCATCGCTAAAAAAGGATACAAGCAAATAAGAGAGGAAATTTCTACCAATTTAGAATTGAACAAGAACCAACAAGAACGAAAAAAGAAAAAGAAAAAAGAGGACTTGATATTGTCTATAAAAACCCCGTTCTCTTTTTCTTTCCCCTCTTCTATTTTTATTTTAAAATGTCTCGCAAGACATCTAAGGACAAAAAGTCTCTTTTTCTTTCTTTCATCCCAGCAAAGGATACTCATGGGTTTGTATTTGGAGGTGAAGATGGCACGGACACATCTAAGATTCTCACCCGGAACATTACACTGTTGGAAGATTCAAAGGAGAAGATAGCTTGTTAGTACACCCACTGAAGTGTGAGCCACCCCCTCCGGGGAATCGATACTAAGACCTCAGCGTTGAAACGAGGTATCTTTCACTCAGTCTACCACTTGAGCTATGGATCAGGGTGTAAAGGAGAAGATCTATTAAATGATCAAAATGCGCACTTATATTTACAGTCTAATCACAGTTAGTCACCCATTAATCATAGAATTATAGTTATATCCCTTGAATTTTATAATACTTTCTTTTATAGCCTTTCGGTAGATTCAAAGGAGAAAATCTATTAAGTTATTATAATACAGTTTTTAATGTAACGTTATTTGTTTTATCCATACTGCTGAAGTCCCTCTTCATATGCCCCCCTCTCAGCGGTAGAACAATCTTAACCTTCCCATCCATGGACAAGAGAGATTTATAAGACGAGAGAAACAAGTCTACATTCCAATGGAAAAAACATCAGTGATGAATCAGTGGGATATTCCAATTCATTCATCAATCTCTTGGAAGCTTGTATCCATTAGTGTCCTTTTATTGTTGCATTGTCTTAACCGTCCAGTTGCATGCCAGGTTAGATCAATCAGGATGAATCTAGGAACCTCCATCCTTGTTGTGGTCCATCAGAACAATGGCTGAGATCTGCAATTCATTAGCCGATAAATGGTGGGAATCGGCCGTAAAGACAAAGTTAGTGTGTTTGGAAGGTGATAAATGGATTCTATTTACCACACTTTAAGCCGATTCAGATACTTGTCAATGGTTATGTTTTTAAATCCCATTACCACCGTTTGTCATGGATGACGACATTAACATCAAAATCAACATTACCCTTGCACCCAAAAATTCTCCAAGAAATAGTGGGCCCCATTGTCATGTTTACATAAAATCTGTCTTGAGTAATAAGTGGGTCCCATTAATTTAACCATAGAGCCTAAAATCAATTAGATGTGTAATTCAGGTGGGCTATACCAAGGAAAAAGTCAGGAGAGAGATGCCCATCCTTGATTTTTATTTTTTATTTTTTTGGGCCTAAAATGATCATTATATGAAATCCACTACAACCGTTGGATACAAAGTTAAAATATAGGCACATGGACAAAAAATTAGGCCCATCTTTGATTCATATGGGCTACACAAAAGGAAACAGTTTGGAGGGTGAGGTTTATTGTTTCCCTTCATATGGTCCACTTGAATCACAAAACAATATGATATTTGGGCCTTACAACCTAAATTAAGTGACACACTTGGTGATCTGGGTAGATTTTATATAAATATCATGATGGTCATGTCCCACAATATTTTTAAGGTCTTATCTTTCTCCATGAAAATGACTTTGTTGGCTTTAAGAATTAATATACCCCACATTAATATTTACATGGAATCCATCCCAATCATTAGGTATGCCTCTCTATTTTAGCCGTAGGGCCCAAAAATCGGCTCAGTTTGTGATTTAGGTGGGCTATATGAAGGGAATAGTTATGAGAGGTATCACCCATATATTGTTTCCAATTGCATGGTTCAACTAAATCATGGACTAAGCTAAGTTTTGGGCCCTATGACTAATATGGAGTGATACACCATGTGATTAGTGATTAGGGTGGATTTCACTTAAATCTTACGGTGTGCCACTATTAGGAATACAGTGAAATGCATGTCATACATAAAGAAAGGTGCCTAACACAAATGCATAATTCCAAATACTTCTTAGGATTTTAATTCACATAAATTTCATGGTAATTAAGATTTAGATTCCAGTTCACAAGGAATCCATGCTGCCAAACAATGTGAGGTGTATATGCAATTGGGCATGGCACACGAGAACAAGTCACACGTGTAGCATTCATCAAGTTAGGAAAAATGTTCAAATTTAGTGGCTCAAAGATCATGCTAATTAACTCATCAGAGCGTCAACACGAGGAAGAGAAGATTTGACACGCTAAGAAAATACAATGAACGGTCTAAATTCAATGTACAATTATGGCCCACCTGACTTTAGACTATACTCATTATTTTGATTGAAAACTAGAAAGTATTTCCCTACTTAATGAACGGCCTGGATTTTTTCAAAAGTTTTATATGGGCTCGTGTACTTCGAAGACCCCTTCCATCTCTCGTGTCATGTGTCATGGGAGGAATCTGTGAGTGAAACGAAGGAATATATATGAGATATTTTCGTTTTTCCAGAAAAGGACAACAGGTAGAAGTTGTAATGTTGGAATTCAAGATGATAATGGAAGGAAAAGATCATGGGCCCCCCACAATATGCTCTGCTGAAATAGGAGGCCACAGCTCTAACGCATCAGGCCCCACCACTTTCTAGGTGTGGGCCTTTGGGTTCTGTCAAAGGCAGTGCCAGGGATATTATCAGACCATCCATCTTTTTCTCCACCGCGGTTTGGGTGGATCCTTAACTGTAGGGCCCACTGTGATGTATGTGCCTTAAATCCACACTGTCCATCCATTTTGAAATCTCATTTCAGGGCATGATTCCAAAAATGAAGCAGGTCCAAATCTTAGGTGGACCATACCATAGGAAACAGTAGTGATTGAATCCTCACCATTAAAAACTTTATGGTGGACACTGGAATGTTTATTTTCCATCCAACCTGTTGATAAGGTCACAAAGACCTATATGAAGATATCACACAAATATCAGATTGATCCAAAACTTTTATAGCTCACGAGAAGTTTTTAATGGTCGAATACCACTGTTTCCAGTATTATGGTCCACCTAAGATTTGGATCTGGTTGATTTTTTGAATCGTGTCCTAGAATGAGTTTTTAAAACGGATGGATGGGGTGGATATGAGACAAATACATCAAAGTGGGCCCTACGTTCAGGGATCCCACCTACCTCAGGATCCACCGGATCCTAAGGCCTTTTCCTCGTATATTTGAACCTTCCCGTGCACAGTTTCATTTGGGCTCGTTTCAATCCACATCACTGATCTGGGACGTCCATTAGGTCCAGCCCTCTATTCAGTGCTTGCCTTGAAATCATCAAACGTGCTGGCAATGCCATGCTAAAACGGATGGACAAGGTTGCAAGTGGCGGATCTTAGGACCGTCCTCTTGCTGTGATGTTTGCCTAGTCAGCGGAAGAAGAACAGACTGGGCATAATGGACGATCCAGATAGGTGATGTGAATGCCAAAAACCTTAAATGCAACTATGTGCCTGGAAACTAGAATAGAAAATGTTTCGTGAACGAATGCACAGAACGTGGGATCATGGATTGAACAGATGAGATTGGTTCTCCTCCATGTAAGTGGATCCCGAATAAGAATTTCATTCGTTTCTAGTTGCTAGGTGGGCCATCTGATTTGTACGATATTTTCTTACATCAACTGTCCAATACACCAATCAGATAGCTGTTGGAAAAGCTCCGTCGGCCCCATCATGATGTATGTATTTTATCCACCCCGCCCATCCATTTTTCCAGCTCATTTAAGGGCATGAGCCCAAAAATGAGGTAGATCCAAAGCTCAAGTGGACCACACCATACCAAACAGTAGAGACTGAACACCTATCGTTGAAAACTTATTGGGGACTACAGTAGTTTTGGATCAAGCTGATATTTATGTTTTCCCTTCATCTAGGGCATAACATACAATGGTTTTTTTATTTTCTTTTTCAAATCCTCGCCCAACAGACTACTGATTTGGGCTCTATTGCAAGAGGGAGATTCTCAAAATCCTCCATTAAATGAACATATGTTGATCGGGTTGCCTTTTAACGATTAAATGGAGGCCATTAGCTGCAACTGTCACTAGAGAAACCACCAAACATATGGTTATCATTATGTGAGAAGGTATGGCCTAATGAAGCACAGATGGTTATCATTATCTGAGAAGGTAAGCTATAATGCAGCCCATGGACCATCCATAAGAGTGGTTAATTCAATCGAGACTGGTATGACACCTTTTCAGCACCGTGTGTTTTGGAACATTATAATGTTCTGGAATTAAACAAAAACATGACAAAGCAGTTCAACAACCTTGTTACAAACAAACACAAATTAAAAATTAAAAATTAAAAAGCAATTTGAAAATAGGGAGGGATATTTACCTTAAAATTCCCCAGCAATTCTGATTTTATCAAAAAATGCCTTGACGATCTGAATTTGCCACAAGGTGTTTTTCAGGGGTTGAAATAACCAAACGCCTCTTTCTTGTTTTTCTTGTTTTTTTCCCTCTAAAAGGTGTAACATCGAGAAATTGTGGGGCTCACATGGTGCAACCATGACATCCAAACTACCCAACCAATGCACCCTAGCATGATGATCAGAATAACCAAAACACAGGCCTATCCCATTGTCAGGTGGGCCACACCATAAAACAATATACAACACCCAAAAAAATCCAAATTCATGTGTCCCGTTTGATTATATTGATCACCATGATTTTTATTTTTTTTTCATCTAATCATCCAGGAGTGCATATGTCAAAAACAGACCACATGGGCCCCACAATTCTCCAGTTCACAACTTCTCAGAGAGAAATTTCGTTTCACTCCCTGAAAAGCAGCACATATTGGAATTGCAGTTTTGTCAAATGCATTATTTGGTAAAATATTTTTGTGCTAAAATCCATTGAAAATAATACAGTATTGCAAATTCAGGCACAAGTTCTAATAGCCAAATATGAAAGCACGCTATAAGCCCAGGTACCTCGCAGCGACTCTGAACAAAAAAATAACATCACAAGCCACAATACAAAATCCTCTCATGCCTTCGTCCATCTAAGACAATTTATCTCCAGTCTTATTGTCGACTTCTTTCTTATTTTAAGAAAAATGCAATCGACATTCCCATTAATACGCCACAATGGACATTCCCATTAATATGTCACACCCTCTTTCATTGCTGCTCTGCCGATGGCTCACCAGAAGCAACTACATTTACAGGCTCCTGCTCAGTGGGCTTTGGTTGCTCCTCGGTCTCGGCAGGCTCATCTGACATGGATTCAGTCTTGTTCTGTCCAATGGTAATAGCTGCCTCAGAATCCAGGTTCATTTCTTTCTGTGGTTGTTTGGGAGTGATTTCTGTTAGATTTTCCGAAGTTGATTTTTCAGAAGGCAATTTGGGAAGGGACTTTCGGTTTGGCTTCTTCATATGTGGGTGGGATTCTTTGGCAAGGCCGTTTCGGGAGACTTTCTCGTCAAGGCTCAACCGACCCGTTTGACAGGAGTGGCTATTGTTTCCTTCGGCTTCAGCTGTCGTAAAGCTCTTTGGACGCCCAAGCTTGGGTGATTTTGCTCTCGTTGGCGGAATCTGCATCAATGGATAAAAAGAATTCACCAATTGATAGAAGTTTTAAGCAAACCTCAGTACTGGGAATGCAGCTGAGATGGCTATTGTTTGGACAGGCCTCTGAGTACTGAGTCCAAACTTGGTTTTCAGGAAAAATTGGCCTGAGTTGATGACCAACTCAGCCAAATCATACTCCATTATTGGAAGAACGCAAAAAAATAAAAATAAATAAATAAAACAAAATCCCAAGCTGAGCCTGAGGCTTCAAAATTTTGGCCTGAGCTCAAAACCAGTTAACATAGAAATAGGCCATTTAATTTGATGAATGTGTGCTTCAGCTATGATAAATCACACACAACAAACATTCGGGGAAAAGATATGCTAGCAAAGATCAACAAGGTTGCTTAATATATGTGTGTGTGTGATCAACAAGGTTGCTTAATATGTGTGTGTGTGTGTGTGTGTGTGTGTGGAGAGATGAGTGTTGCTTTCTACACATACAAGAAACTAACTACGGAAGGTATACACAAACAAGGGACTAAACTTATGCAATAGGGTCAGAAATTAATAGTAACAAAATTGGAGATCTAACATTATTAGAACTGAACACAAGTAACGGGTGAATAGTTAAAAGACAATACCAACCTTAATTCTGAAGCCTCCCACATCTGGAATCCAGTTTAGGCATATCAGTGAGAGGAGCATCCAGTGGTTTCCATTGCTTGGCATTCCGAATGAGAAACACAGGACACATCCAAGCAATACACTATCAACATTGACTAATGATTGGGACCCGTGGTTCAAATCTCACTGGTCATGGCAATAGAAGTTTGGGGACAAAAGGCACATGTGATTTGAGGCCATCTAATGGAGAATTTTCAAATGGACAGGCCTAAAAGTTGAATTGATCCTGGGCTAGTAGCCATTCAATCAGTGACCATCATTTATAGAATAGCCAAAAGAAAAACTGATCCGATGACCATTGGAACAGTGATTGCTCATCCATGGTGGAACCTACAATCTCTGGTCAGCCTTCCTTGCATATATTATTCCATATTGATTGGGCTATCCTAATTTTCTTAGTGGACATCAAATGGATGTATGGTCAAAACTCCAAAACCAATGGGTGAGTGCCCATTTATTAGATGGCCATAATCGTTTGATTATTAGGGCACACCGTGGCCACCATCCTGACTGTGTATCTGTTGTGTGATTCCCTGTGAACGTGCATCATGCAGGGTTCTCACTGGTATACTTTAGAAATCCCCTATTGTTCCCGATAATTTCCTTAAATAAGAATAATGAGTTGCACAATCTTCCTGAATTTGAATGCCGTAACTACGATACAAGATCATATAACTTGGCACAATAATTGGTGAGCCTGTCTGCAGAGCTAAAACTTCCATGAGGATGAGAGCAATCCGACTGTCCGCAGAGCTAAAACTTCCATGTGGATGAGAGCAATCCGACTATCTGCAGAGCTAAAACTTCCATGTGGATGAGAGCAATCTGACTGTCCGCAGAGCTAAAACTTCCATGTGGATGAGAGCAATCCAACTATCTGCACAGCTAAAACTTCCATGTGGATGAGAGCAATCTTAAACTCCTATAGCCCCACTTAGATCGAAAGAAACAAAATGTCATCCACACCAATGTTCGAAATATTGGTATCGCGTTACGTATCGCATCCTTGGGATATAAATACGTATGGTTATCGCACATGATATATCATTTGTATCGGGTAATTTATCATACTTTTTGGGAAACATTGGGAAAATGGTAGAATTTTTCAATGAAACTTCAAGGATTGTTAGAAAAGACTTTACTACACACTTTTAAATAGAGTTGTACACGAGCAGCCTAAGCTCGGTAACTCGCTCGACTCGGCTCGAAAAAGCTCGACTCGACTCGGATCGAAATGCTGTTCGAACCGAGTCGAGCCATATTTTGGGCGCTCGGAACATTTCGAGTCGAGTCCGAGCTAGATGTATCTCGACTCGACTCGACTTTAAGTTAGTATATAAAGGATTTTTAAAAAACCCTACCCAGTATGCCCAAACTAGCAACCTTACCCGTTCTCCCTCCCTTTCGCCCAAATCGCCCCATTTCTCCCTCCAAATTGCCCAAATCGGCCGTCCGTCAGACTACATTTCCTTTTTCCAGCAACTGTTCGATGACATTTCTTTCTTCCAGCGTCTATCCGGACGAGCATTTCCTTTTTCCAGCGTCTGTCTAGACGAGCTCCGCCCAATACTCTCCGCCCGGCGACATTCCCTCTTCCAATGTCTGTCCGGACGAGCTTTTCTTCGAAAGTGAGTCCTATCCTCCACTCTCTCCATTTTTTCCCGGTCATACGAGTAGCGAAACCCATCCGACCAGCAACCATTAGCCGGGCTCGAACTCAACCGAGCCGAGCATGAGCTATTGTTCCGAGCTCGAAGGCCCAGCCGAGCACGAGCTAGGCAAAGCTCGGCTCGGCTCGGCTCGACTCGTGTACACCTCTACTTTTAAATCATAACATCTCAAAAAACAAGTGCATATATTAGGTCTCCTTTGTATAGGGTCATAAGTTATGTATTGTCTAACTGAACTAGTGCAACTGTATTCAAATTGAATGGATAACATTTAAAGTACATGTGATAATCATTTCATCAAACGCTCTTAAATACTTCGAAATTAGTCTCAATTAACAGCTGGTTAAAGGAAAATTTCAAATAATAATAATAATAATAATTTTTTATTAAAAAATAATTTTTATTTTCTAAACATTGACAAGGACTTAACAAATCAATAGATCAACCCTCAAACATGCTTGATTTCATGTTTGGCAAGCAACATTGCAAGCTTAGGAGACTTAAATTTCGAAATTAGAATGTATATGATGATCATTTCATCAAATATTAAAATATTCTTTTTAAAAATTACTTTTATTGTCTGAAAATTGACAAGGACTTAACAAATTAATAGATCAACCCTCATAAATGCTTGATTTCATGTTTGGCGTGCACCATTGCAAGCAATTTAGGAGATATTGGGAAACTTTCAAATTTCTCCAATATTCCCTAAATCGGACCACCTACACTCAAATTTTGAAAGTAGAATATATGTGATGATCATTTCATCAAATACTCTTAAAAACTTTGAAATTAGTCTCAATTGATAGTTGATTGAAGGAAATTTTCGGGAAAAAAAAAATAAAATTGGAGAACAAGAAGAACCAATGGATATCCAAGTGGGGTGTGGCTAACGGTGGGGTGTATACTAATTGTGGGGTGTGTACTGACATGCTAACCTTAAAATTTAAAAAAAAAAAAAATTAAAAAAAAAAAAAAGAACCAATGGATATTGAAATCGAATCTCCAATTCCATGATTTTTCATGCAAAACATGAAGAACCAATGGATTTTATAACCATTTGACACTAATTTAACAGAACTTCAAAAAAAAAAAAAAAAAAGGATCGAAAATTGAAAATGCTCACCGGATCAAACATGTGGGATATATAGGCATTACCTGTGCGTTTTGCATCACATAGGTGGGATACAAGATATATTGTGCGATATATCAACCAATGTCATCGATATTTAAAACGTTGATCCACACTTTTTCATTTGCCTTTTTTTTTTTTTTTGGATGGTTGTTGGAATATAAGGTACTGATAATGCAAATTATATTAAAGCACGGCGAAAATAACAATAGTCATAGAGAATAACAAGTGGAGACTACTATGGAAGACAGAGTGTCTAAGAACACTGTGCTTGGGTAGTATGTTGGCATTGGACTACCCTCCCTAGACATTAAAAAAAAGACAACTGGAATGCGAAACAAAACTTTAAAAGAGTCTAGCACCATGTACTTGAGTAAATCGACCAAAATGAAAAATTTTGCCACCCTGCCGAGCAACCAGTTACAATGTAAAGAATCATGGCTTTATATTTTTTGTCGAGATAGTGATTCAGATATTTGAGACAGCCAATTAGAATTGCTTTAGCATTGTCTGGTCCTATCAGAATTCAGTTCCAACATGGGCACAGAAAGCGAACACAAACTTGGTTTTCCAGATTCCAGATGTTGTAAAGGTTCCCACAGACAATGTTTCTCCCATTCTAGACCCCTAATCTTGTCATCAATATCTAAACCCTGAATTTGAGCCACCAAATTAAGGATTTTTTAATCATTACAAATTCCTCAAAGCGTGAATCTCCCTCCCTCTAAGGCTTCACTTCTACCTCAGCATAAGTTTTTGGCCTTTCGCAACAGATCAAAGTTACGGAGAATGAGAATAAAAGATCCATTTTGAAAGCAGATACCATGATTAAGAGACACTGAGGCCCATTTTCTCAAAGACTAATAATAAGATAACGAACATTTTATATCCCGCATTCCTTTCATTCAAAACAGTTTTAGATTCACAATCCATGGAGCTAAAGATCTCACATGAATGATGGTGTTGTAGATTGTGGATTATGGAAGTCAAGGAAAACAGCATTGGACCATTTAGGTATTCTAAGGAACTGTTTGAGGGCATTAATCGATTTGAGATAGGCCAATTGACAAGGAGATTCTGACGTTGTAGAGTAGGGTTGATAGGGACATTACGCACACACACGCGCCGCCCCTATGCACGCATGGAAGGAGAGGAAGGGCCCCACCGTCGATCTGACTCGATGACGACATCCAGGGAGGGCCTCCTAGTTAGAAAACGGAGTTTTGGTTCATTAGAGTAGGCCCGATAATCAAGTAAAGCCCATCAGGGGATCTCATGACCGGGGCTCACTAGTCGGATTGATTTCATATTTTAGGTTTTGCTTATTTATGTTATTTAGAACATCATGAACGCTTGAGATTTCTTTGATTGATTTTTATTTTAGTTTACTTCATCGCCAAGTAATAGGTTGCGCACATGACGAGTTTTTGAGGTATAAGGTTTGTCCTATAAATAAGCACCCCTTGTAGTTCTTTTGATTCATTCAAGTTTAATAAAAATTCGTGCGAGTTTTTTTCTACTCTCTGAATTTTTGAGTTGTGGAAAAATTCAAGTGGGTGCGAAGCCCTCCCTTTTCGAAGGGCTAAATTCAAGTGGGTGCAAAGCCCTCCTTTTTCGAATGGCTAAATTCAAGTGGGTGCGAAGCCCTCCCTTTTCGAAGGGCTAACTACCGTGGTGCGAAGCCACGTTTATCCCAATCTACCCCTCCATCTTATTTCATCCATCCTTCGATCATCTTCGCCTCAAATCCACTTGTTTTGCAGCTGTTTGTCTTTATACAGCCAGTTTCTAGAATCTGGCCCTACAAGAGGGTTGAAACTTCAACGAAGTACCGCGCCTCGACCGTACGTTAGATTACTATCAAAATTGGAGGGTTTGGAGACCCCCCCTGGTCAACCAAGGCTAAGAAGTCCCTTTTGGGATTCGGGCCTCCTCCACATGTGTGGCCCCCTACTGCACACGTGCGCCGATACCCTGCCCCGTTGTCCGTACGCGGGAATTGTCTTCTAGTTCATGTTTTCTCTTATTTTACCCTCTCATACCTATTTTTTCATAAACTCTAACCCTAGATTGCATTATCCTTAATTTATTTGCCCCTTTCCTCACCCTAGGGTTCCTTAATTTGAAATTGATGAATTCCTTGGATTAAGGATTGATTGTCATGCATGTGTGGATGATTTTTATTTCCCATTGAGTATTGTTTGGTTCATAATTTTTATTGATCCAGCCCTAGCCTGTGTAGGCCTGGACCTGCATAGATTTCCCTTAATTGAATGTTTGGACTTTCATGTGGGATATGGAATTTGTGTAATTGTTTCTGAACTAACATGACCTTAAGCTTGAAATCTTACACATCATATCTGAATTTCATGTCTTGCATCAAGGGTGATTAACATTCTCACTCACAACCATAGGAAATTAATGAAGTTATAGACATTGGCCAAGTAAAGAGATGACGAAAATGCATGGAAAAAATAAATAAATTCCCATGGCTGCATGTATATAATAACTTTGAACCAGCTCAGAAAAGGGGAAAAAAACACACACACACACACACACACCACACACACACACACACAATTCTCTAATCCATCAAAAAGACTGTAGTAACAAAGAACCCATAAGATTATTGGCTAATGAATGAACACCATAAGTAATCGTCTTTGGAGAAGCCAAAAAAATATAGCTTGCAGTAGAAAGATGAACCTACTGCAAGGAATTGACCAATGATTTGCTTGATGAAGTTATTATAAGAGAACAGGCTACTACAAAGCCCTTGACAAATCAAAAGGCATGAGACATAAATCAAGCAAGAGAAGGTTTTCAACAGGAGTTTCAACCCAGAGGTCATGGGTTCAAGTACCCATTGTGGTGGTGTGGGTGTGTGTTTAAAAAAAAATAAAAATTAAGTTGAGCAAGAGAAGGGAGTTGTAGAATTAAAGAATAGTGGATATCAAGATCATTCTAAATGATTTCTCAAAAGAAACAAATATATATATATATATATATATATATATAGAGAGAGAGAGAGAGAGAGAGAGAGAGAGAGAGAGAGAGAGAGATCATTTTGACTGTCAATTGGCTATGAAAGAGAGTCCAAGAGAGCCGACAGGAGGAAGATACATGAGGCATATGACAAGTAAACTGAAGCACATAAAAGAGGAGGCACCTCTCATGAGTTGAACCATTAATAGGGGCCAAACTGTCCATTCTGTGTCATTCACTAAGGTTCCGTACTTTCCATATTTCACTAACATGTTAAATTTATATTATATACATAATTTACATATTTTGTATATTAAACTTCAAGTTCCAAGTGATGGGAGAGTCAAAATATTCACATACAACCTTGTACATAACTTCAACTTTGAAATACAACATTTCTATTATGTGCTATTGTGCCACTTTGGTGGAACATCTGAGCTGTGAAAATTGTGGGACCATACCATGAATGCCAACTTAGAGGGAAAAAAAATGGAACAAGCCACTGATTAGGTAGGCCACACATTTAAGCAGATCACCAACTGAACATTGATTCAACGGTCTAGCCTGCCTGATTAATGGACCATCCTGTCTTTGGCCAGGGTGATTTTTATGATGCGTCCCACGTTGGGCATGGGGTATTATGCCTAAGTAACGTGTTGGCAGGAAAGCATTGTATGTTAAAATTCCCATACAATGTAGTACGAGAACATTTCCCAAGTCTTGTCAAATGGATGGCATAGTGGCTTTGTATGCTAGCATATCGAAAATGGATGCAATTGGGGATTTCCGTTGTTCACTTTATAGAAGGATGCTATGATCAGTGACCATGCCTAAACTAGATAGTTTAGTTCTTAGAAGGGTACCTGAAGAGTTGTCGATTTTGCTAGAGCATGAATTCAATGACGAAGATGTTTTATCAGGGGGCTAGAGATGCACAGGGCTGCAGCTCTGGGCCCACATCGTTTTTCAATGGCTTATTTTCATTCAGGAATTCCATACAAGGTTGAGGTTAAATAAAAGTTTAATACAACTCTTACTACTATTGTCCTAGAAATTAAGATTGGAACAAGTCTACAAGATTTTGGTAATAACACTTCTGTCTTTCAGTTAGAATAAGGAAGGTCATGTGATGCAAGCAGGAATGATGGCAGGAAGCATTCACTAGTTAATATTTTGCTTTTTGGATGTAAAATCTGGATGTTAATGATTTCAATCTAGAATTAGTAAACTCTGGATTTCTAAGATTTTTTTGGATATTTATTTTTGTAACTTGGCCTACATAGGCCATATGTATTGGAGAGTTGATGAATGAGATTAAAATGAAATGTGTGGGCTTAATAGGAAACATTCTCTTAGAGGGAGAAAACCCTAAAAAAATCAACATCTTTGAATTGTGTGCATTGTACAAATATCCTTTCTTATCTTTCCATCATTTTCCCACTTCAAATTGGTATTGGACCAAGTTCATCTGTGGGCTTGTATTAGACGATGGCGAGCAATGAGATGAATGTCTTGGAGGAAAAGATATGATCGTTGAGGGAACACGGAATGAATATTTCCGGTTGATTGGATAGTTTGACAACATCAAAACAACATCAACGAGTGCCTCATGTGCATGAAGGAGGCAACGCCCTAGAATAGAATGTTGGCAATTCTGATGGTGTTTCAATCGATCATCCTCACGATAGAAGAGATGACTAATTGGAGGATCGTGACTCATCTTATGATATAAAACTTGAGATGCCCAAGTTTAACGAAAAATCCGAGAATATCAAAGAAAAAAATTCAAAATTCATTAGGAAAAGCATTTGAAGATCCGACAGATGGAATGCTTGGTGAAAGCATCACAATCCTAGACGATACACATGAAGAGTCTACCTTTGGATTGATTGTGGAATCCCTCAATACATCAACGGATGGATTAGTTGATGGAACAAACGATGGATGGATAACTAGATTGACGGAAAGAAGATTCCTAAAGTTGAGATGAACACATTCGTTCCATCCCAAGGGCAATCAAAGTATGCAGATGATCGAGTGAAACGAGGAATGCACAATCGTGATTCCAACATTTGAGGCAAGTAGTCCTACGGAAGAAGATATGCAAGCCATACTAGAGGACATGAACCGCAGAGAAATGAAACAGGAAATGGCATGCTCTACCAATCCAACTGGTGAGAGAAATCTGTGGCAGGTACATTAACCTCCATCTAATCTTGCCAAATCCTGCGAAGGAGCGAGACAAAGGCAAATGACAGCAACAAATCGATACTGGCCAAACTCATGGATGAACTTTTTGAAGCCAGGGGGAATAATGCAAGCGGGAATAATCACAAGAAGGGTGCGATGAACATGGGGTCCCAAAAGCCCAATTTGCAGCTCCTATGGCCCATTTGGTCAGCCACAAACATGGAGTTAAGTTCAGAGTTTTTAAGGAGATATAGATCCCATGTATGGTTGTAGCTTGATGGTTCAGAGTCTTCATTTAGTAAGGATTTTGGAGGGATCTTTAATAGGAGCTTATGTATCATTAAGTCATTAGCAGTTTTCTATTTTGGGAGATTGAGTAAAGATTTGGAGGAATCTTTAACAGGATCTTATGTATCATTAAGTCATTAGTAGTTTTCTATGTTGGGAGATTTGTCTTGTGGAATCTTTAATAGGATCTTATGCATCATTAAGTCATTAGTTGCTTTCTTTTAGGGAAGATCTTTTAAGATTTTTAATCTTTTTGTATTTCCCTTTTTGGATTTGAAACTCAGAAGTCAATCTCTAGGATATAATTTGGATCTAAAATTAAGAAAGTTTAGATTTGTAAGATGATTGGAATTAGAAAAATGTGTGCGCTTTGGGAGAAATGTTCTCTTGTAGAGGAAGAAAACCCTAAAAGTAAGCCTCTTTGAATTGTGTGGTTTGTGCCTTTCTTTAATAACTTAAAAGTTAAAATTTATTAAAGAATCACAAATGGCAAAGAAATCCATCAAGGAAATGGATAAGAGTTCCCTATACAAAGATTGGATATATATAGAGCTGACTATGCAGTTTGCTTCTATTGGAACATGACAGAGGCTAATAAACAGAAAACGACAATGCCTTCTAATATCATGGAATATAACTTCTAGATCTCAAGGAGGAGGGTCTTTCCCGATACCCGCACTAAGGCCGAAGTAGAGTCCCTTCTAATGATAGTACCTTTGAACCGATGTGTGGAAAAATTGTTATTCTCAGTTTACTCTTTCTCATCCATCCGAAGTCAACATGCGTCTGGTTATATCGTTGAAGGTGGTCACATCTTAGATGGAATTACAACCAACAAATGCATTAATGTAAAGTATCAAGAGTAAGAAGGCTGGATCTTTTACAAAGCTGATATGGAAAAAGCTTATGCCCATGTAGACCCTATTTTCTCTTACTCCCTTGATAAAATGGATTTCAAGATACAGGGGGGGGGTGGTGGGTGGGGGATTAAGGAATCTATTTCCCCAGCATCCTTACTTACACTTGTGAATGGCTCCCCAGCTGGATTATTTGTAAGCTCAAGAGATCTACATCAAGGCGATCCACTCTGTTCTTTCCATTTCTCTTTGCAGCAGAAAGTTTCAGCATACTCCTGTGCTTGGCATCAGATCTCGAGTTCCTCAAACTTGAGGTGGTTAATCCAGAAGCCATCGATTTCCACCTTAAATTTAGGAGTGATAAACTAATATTGGATGATACCTATTTAAGCCAAGTGATGAATTTGGGCATCCTTCGCTGTTTTGAAGTGGTTTTTGGACCGAAAATGAATATAGGCACTAGAGCAATTGGCGAGGTTGCTCTAGCCATGATGACATTAGCCGCTTCACAAAATGACAAGTTCTTAAACGAGGATGATACTTAGGCTTCCCATAGGGGGCAACCACAAGGCACCGTTACTTTGTGATCCAATACTCCAATGGAAAAGAACATAACTTGGAAGAGCAGCTATTTATCTTTGAGAGGTAGGATTACTCTAATCAAATTTGCAATCGCAAATCTCCCAGAATATATCCTATTTTTCTTTAAGATGTTGACAGTGGTGGCAAAGTGGTAAAATCAGAAGGACAAACAAGTTCGTTGATAAAAAATCTAAACAAACTAACCATACATGTTATCTTGATTAATGATCTGGACCAGATCCATGGTCTGATGATAAACTAATGATATCAACAACCATCTAAACACTAAGGGGCCCATGGGATCAATCAAATGGTCTTCAAGTTCATACGATTTACTTGTTTTAATTAATTTTTAGGATTAAATTGAGTCATGACTTAATCAGTCTCCCTGTTGTATTTTCGTTGCTTTTTTTGTTGGCCACTTTTTGGGGCATCAAACAATGTTGAAATAACATTAAATTGCTTTCTTTTAACACCATATTGAGTTAGTTTTCAAGTGAGCCCAAGATCATGGAATTTTGATGCCGTTTGGGTGAGTTATTCCCAATTTACAAAAGGCGTTGTTACGAAATTCAAGGGTATTTTAGATTTTCATGAATTAGGGCTTTCTTTCTTTCACCCTAGACCCATATAAGCCCTCCTTGAGGGATGTGTGGGATTATAGTACACTGGAAATAAAGTTCTTTGAATTCAGTATTTCTTTGCTTTGGAAGGTCTGAGTGGGCTTTTGTGAGCTCTAGTTCTTGTCTAGAGGATTGTTGTGTTCTTGTCCACAATCTTAATTTTCTTTTCTTTGATCCATTTGCATCCTCAGCCGCTACATCACAAAGAATATTGACCATATACAAACTGACTTTTTGTGCAGGGAAAGAGAGGCAAGTCCTACAATTTATCTAATAAAATGGAAAAATGTTCAAAAACTATCTTTCAAAAAAACAAAGCAAAAAACTTTTTTTTAAAAAAAGGTCAAAAGCCGAAAAGGGATGGAGGCATATGGATTGTTTGAGGAAAGAAATCAAGGGCTCCTTACAAAAAAGGGTAGCAAATGGTGGTGGCATGTTGGGAGGAGACAAATGCACTTGCGGAAAGAAGATACAAGGTTTGGATGTTTGGAGGGCGATTAGCATATTGGGGATACTTTGGGAAGATCTTTGAGTGGGTGAAGAAACCCTTGCTTGCTTTGTCCTCGCCCTTTACTGTCTCTCCACTTGTAAAGAGGAGTGCATAAAAAATTGCAATAAACATATAGGCGGAACCATTATCTGGAACATCTTGATTCATTGGAATCTCAAGGACAAGGAAATAGTTTACTCTCAAGATCTTAAGGTGTCTTGGATGGGGCTTATATTGACATTAACGAGGCAGATCATATGATTTGAAGAGGAATTCGAAGCGTGTCTTCTTGTCTTTCTTGCTATCTATTAGACTGTAAGGAAGAACAACTGTGAGCCAAAGCTTGGGCATAACCTCCAAAGGGTAGAGGGCCAAAGGCTCTCACTTGGGCAGCAACTGCACACTTGATTAAATCACTCAGGAAACCTTTAACAAATTCTTTCACCATTTCCAGATATCTCAGATGTTAAAGGTTCCTGAGTGATTTAATCAAGGGTTAGTGGGCAGGACCTTTTGCTATTAGAGGCAATATCATATGGAGAATGGTGTCATTCGCCATTATGTGGGGCATGTGGAAAGAAGAAACATTAGCATCTTTGATAACAAAGTTTCTAGCGTGGATGCAATTAAATGGATGATTATTTCTCCCACTCCTGATTGCAACTTTGCAAGACTTGAGTTCAAAGGTGCCCCACAAAGAGGTTCATCCGAGATTGGAGGTCTGCCACTACTTGAGGGAAGAAATCCAGAGTCATTACTCGTCGGGAGCCCCAGCCACTCAGTTCCTGAAGTCTGATGAGTGCTCCCTTGGCAATCCAAGCCACTCCAAATTTTGAGGCATCTTATGGAACAACAAGAAGGATATTACCAAGTCTCTCTCCAGGCCTTGTAGTGTGACAGGCCCGAATGGGGTGGAGGCCCTCATGCTTTGAAAAGGTCTGCGCATCATTACCAATTCCTACTCCAGGCTGTTCGTTGCAAAGGGAGAAACCCAAAAAACACTATTTGATAGAATTCCAAAGGAGATTTGGGGTATCTTGGGATATCTTGAGAATAAATGGTCTAAACACTCAATATTTACGAAGCTGCGATCTGATAATAGGTAGGGTTTATTTGCACGAAACAATGCCTGTCTGGTCTCCAGGAAAACTCATCATATGTTCCCCAACCATTAAGGGTCCATAGCTGAATTTCACACTGGAATGATCCTAGTGTCCAACCACTGGTGGGATCCACATGCTGGATCTCTACCAATGATTGGACCTTCTCTAGTATGGTCAAAATATGGATCATCTATTTTCCTAGCCATTCATTACACAGTTCGGATCATTCGATAAAAGCAATGTTGTCGAAATCGTAATCGTATTGCAAATCATAATAGGAGTCAAATCGCAAATCGAATCATAAACCATACGATTTTTTATGATTTCTTTAAAAAATCGAAAATTAAGAAAAATCTAAATAAATCAGAAAAAATTAAAAACTCATAAATCATCCTTTTGGCATCAATATGCACCAAGTAATACATTGAAGAGAATATATATCATTTAATCTCTTGTAAAGAACAAAATAACATAATTTACCTTTTTTAAATGATTTTTTTTTCTTTTTACCTGAAAGGTTTTTCTAAACGACTCTTAAAGCCCCCACAAATTTAAAAACATGAAATGAAAGCCAAGTGAAGCTTAAAATAGAAGAGATAGTTTGAATCATAAATCAGGATTTGAATCGTAAATCGTAGGATTCAAATCATAGAATCATAGGATTCATATAAAAAGGTGGGATTCAAATTGTTTCGCTTAAGATTCTACTTCAATCATAAATCGTAAGATTTTGACAACACTGGATAAAAGTGATTTTTTAAGAGGGATGAGTTATCAAAGGTGGGATCCACATGATGGATGGTTTGGATCAATGATTGGACCTTTTTGAGTATAGTCAATAAGGACCATCCATTTTCCTACCCATTGATTGAATGGTCAAGATTATCTGCCCAAAGTGATTTTGAGAGGGATGAGCAATCGAAGGTGGGTACTACATTACAGATGGTCTTGATCAATGATCAGATCTTCTCTAATAGAACTAACACCGTCATCCATTTCCCTACCCATTGATCGGATGGTTAAGATCATCCAACCAAGGTGGGTTTAAGAAGAATGAGAATCCAATGTGGGACCGACATGTATGATCCAGATTAATGATTGAAACTTTTACTAGCACAATCAATATTGAATCATCCATTTCCATTTTTCTAGCCATGGAGGGGGTGGTTAGGAAGGGCAACCAAAGGTGCGGCCCACATGATGGATGATCTAATCATTGATCAACCTTTTTTAATATAATCAATAGGTGTTGTGCATTTACCTAACCATTGATTATATTGCTATGATGATCCAATCAAAGTGATTTTTGAGCAGGATGGGCAACCAAAGATGGACAGTCCATATCAATGATAGATTCTGGTGTAATCGACATGGATGGTCAATTTGTCTAGCCATTGAATGGATGGTTAAGATCATCTCATAAGTGATTTTTGAGAGAGATGGCAATCAAAGGTAGGCCCCGTATGATGGATGGTCTAGGCTAACAGCCGGTGCTTTTCTTGTATACTCAATAACACCTTTCATTTTATGAGCTACCTGACAAGTGAAACAGCCTGATTTTTTAAGCAGAAGATCTACACAAAGAAGCCACCTGATTGGAACTTCAGATCTTGTAAATGTGTGACATTGGAACATATGGATTCTAGGAATTTTCTTCTACCAAACAGTGAAATTCTAGATCCAAGGAATTTTGTTCTCTGTCATCCTAACAAGAAAATTGTGATTTCCGAATCTATGACTCCCTAGAAGCAATGGATCCAGGTTTTCAACCAATTCCAAGATCTTGGGATTTTATATCCAAATAGGCCCCAAGGGCTGGAGAGGAGTGGGAGATTCTACTGCAGAAGCAAGGCAGTAGTGATTTCCACAAAACACGAACAGGATTGCCTAGAAAGTGCTGAAGCGAATTAATATTAACTAATTTCAAACATGCATTTGTAATCACTAAAATATAGAAAATATACTGAGAAGATTGGTGTTTTAGGATTTTGAATATTCAGATACAAAATGAAAACACTACAGCAAGCAAAGTACACAGTTGATTAAGCTAAAGATATTCAAGTCATAACAGCAGTAGTTGGTGGATGAAGCACTTGCAGGCCTGAAATTAGGTAAACAGCAAGATTTTGGAACAGGGAGGTAATGCATTTCAAGGATCTAAATGGTACAAGGAGCATTTCATGTTTGCAGTCTCAACTAATAAGTTGTGATTCCTGGAATAGATTGCATAAATACTTATACTGTTCCAACTTCCACAACATGATGGACTTGGGTTCAGATACAGAATAGTAAGGATATTGAAAAATGAGAGATGCCCCAATGCTCTCAGAGCACTTTTAAGTTATAGTGTCCTAGTTACATTTGGTCACTTGGACAGTCCAATCATTTGATCTGAACACTCTATTACGTCCAGAACACATTTTATTGGCTACCATGCAAACATCACACTGATTGGATGATCCAATCATCCCTGGTTTGTACTTAGTCTTGCAACCACCCTTTTTTTCCGAGCCATGAGCAGATTTGCTAGGATGGCCTACCAAAGTGACTCTTTAGAATCATAAGCAATGTATGGTTGGCCCCAACAAATAAATTGATCAATTTGTTGATTGGACCCATTTTTGCATAAATGATCTTGACCAACATTAAAGGGGAATGATCGTAGGGTTACAATTGTCAAATTGGTGCAATGCTTTCATGGTAGCACATGAAAACTATGTTAGACCTAATGGATGGTCTAGATCAATCAATTGAATTGTCTGTGTCCCCCAATGCAACTAGGAGCACTATAACTTATATTGCTCTGAGAGAAATGGAGCACATCTCTTGAAAGATATAGGTAATAGTTATTTAAAGGCCCAGCTGTCATGACCAGCATGGCTACCAAAGAAATGGCAACACATATTGCATGTTCAATAATCCTAAAACTTATGAATGACACATCCTATATAATTTAATTTGTACACAAATGAGTGGGAAATTTATAACTGATCCAAATAATGTTTCTTGTCAGTTCCTTTTTTGTTTTGATAAAATCATTTCTTGTGAATACTGATTAAGTGGTATTATGCTGGATACCATAAAAGTAATGTAATGCTTACCTTCTTCAACTCCACTTTGGGAGGTGCCGGTTCCTGATAGAAACTTGGCATAGGTGTTGCTTTAAAAGTTAGGCTCTTCCTGAGCAGCTTAATCTCTGCCTCTTGAGTTTCCTGTGAAAGGATGAAGCAGAAAACCATTAAAAAAGGCACAGACTAGAAACAATCAAAATCATTCAATCCAATAAAGAAAAAAACAATCAAACTGTTAATCACCGCTCAGCTTGTAGATTAAAATTGAAATGGTACCACCTTAGATTTGGCCTGCATGGTAGTTTTCTCCACTTCCTTTGCATGAATCTTTTCCTCAAGCTTAGTGTAGAACTGTTTAACAGCATAGTGGAAATTTCTTCAGTTGATGAAGTGTGGAAGCTGTGAGGAATGACCATATACAAAACTAGTACATTTCAGACGAACCTCCTTCCTTTTCTCAGCCCGTTCATTGCATCTAAAATTAAAGCTATAGGAAGGAGTAGAGCCCACTCTTCGGGGTTGTGAACCTGCAGCAGTGGGACTTCTAAAATGTACTTAAGGATAAATGAAAAAACCTTCAATGGATTCTCAATCGCTAGATAAAATAGATATCAAAGAAGCCAAACAACTTGAAAAAAAAAAAAAAAAAAACAGTTTATAGTTATAAAGGATACAAAGAAGAAGAACGAGGGCGCTCTTCAACTTTATTTGGCATCCCCTGTTTCAGAGGCTTAAGATCTTTTACCTGCTCCCTGCATCAAAATAGCAATTTCTCACCTGTTGAATAGCTTCTTTCTTCCACTAGATTAATATTAGAGCTAATGGTATAAAAGAACATACGAATATCATGAAAGACCAATAAGGCTCTGTGAGGAAAAGAAGAGGGAAAAGTGTAAACCAGGATGGCAGAAAACATACTTCAGGCCTTCATGCTGTGAGATATTGGTGGGTGAAGATGATTTAGAGTTTCCAGACAACTGTAAAAAGAAAATAAACAATATTGACCACGATCATTACCCACAAAACTGATATTTTAAAGAGCAAAATATTGTCAAGAATGAACTTGATTTTACATTCTAGCTAGGCCATAAAGTGCAAAGTAAAGATGCCAGCATTTTTACCTTGGAATTAAGAGTAGAGCTTGGTGCAGATGTTGATCTTGCAGGCCCATTCAAATCAACACTTGCATTGCGTTCAACACCCTGCCTTCCATTAAATGAACCCCTGTTAGTTGCAAGGGCTGAAGACTTCTTTGAACGGGAAGTTGAAGTGAGTGAACCATTCGAAACAGAAGCAGTCTCCTCCTGCTTCCCATCTTTGCTCTTTTTCACCCAAGTCGCTACAGTACGTTTGGGGCTTGACGGCATCTCATTCCCAGAAGAAGATTTCTTGGCCTTCCCTTGACCCTTATGTGACTTGGAATGCTTTGCTTGATCAAGATCTTTCTTTCCAGATTCCTATACAAAACAAGGCCCTCAGATGCAATTCAAATTGAATAGACAAATGTTAATTTGTTAAGATCACTCAAAGGCATCTCACCTTAGAAACAGACACACGTTTTCCTTCCTCATGGATAATTGGCTGGCCTTCAACTTTCCCCATAGAAGATTGAACTGTTTCACTCTCTGCCAGATGAGATTTTCCTTCTGAATTCCCATCCAGCTGCCCAGTGTCTTTACTACTATTAAGAGTCCCATTCACTTTGTGCAAAGCTAAACCTTCCCCACCAGAAGAAGTACATTGGTCGAGAACACCATTTCCGTGATCCTTTGTGTTCCCATCATCACTTTGAAGTTTACCGTCATCCATTGTAAGTTTACAATACAACAAGCTCAGAAGCAGAGTTTTGTGTGTTCACAAAATCCCTAGAGAATATCACGTAACAAAGAAGTTATCAGCACATCACTTGCAAGTATCTTCCTCCTGAAGACAAAGGAAAATACAATGACTTGGAATTTCCCAAAAAAAAAAAAAAAAAAAACACCGAAAAGGGGAAAGCTCTTGTAAAATTCCATTGCGACAACGTAAAAAATGTGCTTTTTAGTAAAATATTGAATTCTTAATTTTAAACATCCTTTGTTAGGCAAATATTTATGTCAATGATAGTCCAAAGTTCTCTGGAACCAAACCAATTATCTGCTCAAAAGATAATAATATAAAAAGACACCATTTTAGTGAGAGAAGAATTCCATATATTATTTATAGATTAAACTCTGCTACTATAAGTAGCTTCCTTGCAAGAAAGAGATGATGGGGAGAGAAAGAAAGGCAAAGGAATGATTTTCTGAAAGTTACAATCAGATGCAACAAATCCTTTACACTTCTATTAGTTTTAAATGTAATGCCTTGTCAAATTCTAGAAAATCATATTCTTGAATTCCAAACTCCCTTAGTTATGTAAGTTGTTTTCGAAATTGACCAAAATTTCTTAAATAAACAACCAGAACATGAGAAAAAGCCAAAGATAATAATATAAAAAGACATTTTAATGAGAGAAGAATTCCATATACTATTTATAGATTAAACTTTGCTACTATAAGTAGCTTCCTTGCAAGAAAGAGACGATGGGGGGAGAAAGAAAGGCAAAGGAATGATTTTCTGAAAGTTACAATCAGATGCAACAAATCCTTACACTTCTATTAGTTATAAATGTAATGCCTTATCAAATTCTAGAGAATCATATTCTTGAATTCCAAACTCCCTTAGTTATGTAAGTTGTTTTCGAAATTGACCAAAATTTCTTAAATAAACAACCAGAACATGAGAAAAAACCATTCCTTGGAAGAGATTCAAACTTCCAAACACTAAAGCAGGATGTATCTTGTTTGACCACTACTAAGTTTTTAAGAAAATTTGTATGTATGGTTGGGATAATTGCATTATTTAGTTGCAAGACGGTGAAAGAATGGAGTTGGCAAGTCTCACTTTGTTACGAGCGAACAATACCAGTCACAAATCACGATAACATTCACTATGAGATGGACTTGAAACAAATCAACTGCAATCGTATTGAGAGGAACTAATATTTTTCATAGGAGAAATGTTTTAGATCATTTAGTTCAACATTGCTGAAACTTAATTACTGCAACAAAAAAGGCAATTACACATCCAAACACACCAATAACTTAACATGGAACCAAATTCCAAAGGCCCCAGCACATAACTTTTCAGTGAAACATCAGATTCTTGTACTAAATCGACAACCTTTTCAGTGAACATCCGATTCTTGTACTAAAACGACAACCTCTTCAGTGAAACATCAGATTCTTGAGCTAAAACATCAGTGGCGAAAATTTAATTTCAAAATTGTTGGATAGTTTCATAAAAGAAAGATGGAGATTCAGTGCCATCACTTTCATGATTTCATCTTCGTTATTAAGCACTTGACACATATGCGTGGCATCTGGGAATTTCATCTATTTGGCCCTACTGTGGATGGGTCATACCCCAGAATACACCACTGGATGATAATGGCTGCAAATTGGAAGAAATTTAGTTATTGCCAAAATGAATGATCTAAAAATTCCCACCAAGGGGGCAACATTAAAAGGCAAAAATTTCTCCAATCCATAGATTGGATCATCAGGCAAGTGTACTTTTGGGGGTATAGCCCATCGATAGCAGCACTCAACAGATCAATGGCCCAGATCTCCGTACAAGTGGGCCGCATGTACAGAGATAGTGTGCTCAATGGAAACTTAGACATACATGTTTAGTGGAGGATCCTTCCCTACTTAAAATCAATAACTGATCTAAATGCAATAACTGATCAAATTCAAAAACCATTGGCCCGAGACGTTTTAGTGAAATGTTGAATTTTCAAACAGTGAAAATCTTACAATCCGATCAAATTCCTATCGTTAAAAAAAATAAAAAAGTAGAATATTCAAATTCATACTCGGGAGGAAGATTCATTCTAAAGTTCGTAAGAAAGTTT
This sequence comes from Magnolia sinica, assembly GCF_029962835.1. NCBI lineage: Eukaryota > Viridiplantae > Streptophyta > Magnoliopsida > Magnoliales > Magnoliaceae > Magnolia > Magnolia sinica. Next base: position 122,229,968 of record NC_080573.1, read on the forward strand.
ATAAAATAAATCCTCTTTGCGGAGGAAATGCCATTTCAGCGGCAATCAGCTGCTAGGGCACCAAAGAAGGAGCGATTCCACTGCATTCCTAGGTCACAAATTTTCAAAACTTCTCCATTTCCGAAATCAGATTCCAGAAGAAATCAATCTGCCCAAATCGATTTATAAAAAAATAATAAAAATAAAAAATAAAAATAAAAATCAATTCCTGGCTATGGAAACTCAAAAGCTTGGATTTTGCGGGAATGGCGACGGGTATGAGCATCTTGCCTACCTCTATTTGAAGGGATCGAGCATCAAACCGGAATCCAAAGATATGAGAGAGAATCTGAGATTTGTCTTTTGTACAAGCTAAGGTGAGAGAAAGCGATGGATTGAAAGATGGGACAGTCGGATCACAGACGCCATGATCGTACGGATTCTCGAAGCAGGTGTCGCGAAGAAGAAGGGAGAAAGACGATTAGCTTTTTCGTTCGCCCTCTTTGGGCAGAAAATCGCTCGGAAGCTCCTTTTGTGCGGAAGCGGCTTTGAAATCCCAAAGGAGAGAGATTGAGAGACGGTTATACGGTTAAAATAACAAGCAAAATTAGAAAAATACGGTTTTTCCTCTATACTTATACCCCCGAAAATACTCATTTTAGACGGAGCCGATTGGAAGAATACGACAGAGCTAATCGGACTGTCCAAATCGTGAGCCCTTCTTTGGGTCCAGCATGTACATAGGTTTGCATTTGATTAATGGATCACCACCGTCATTCTTCGTATTTGGACTGCGGCCGCTCTCAACGGCTCGGATCCTAGAGTACCTGTCCCGATCTTACCTAGTTGATGACCCGGTTGTTGGGGTCAAATAAGAGCATTTACATGGTCGGATGGACCACCTTGATGGACGAATTAGATTGTACACACGTGTGCCCCTTTGACACTTATGTGATGTGTCAATGTCAGACTCATTCTGTTGCTAGATTAATTAATTTATATTTGTGATATTTTAATATTACTTAAAAAATTAGCTGGATCAACTCATATTTTATTTAAATCATGTCCATGACGGTGGACCCAACTCAACACCAGCCTAACCTGAATTCTCACGGGCCTAAAAACGGACCTGAACCCGACCCGATTTTTCTAAATAGGTGTGAAAAATCAGACCCTGGCGTGTAAAAATTAGGTATGGTCTATCGGGTGATTGCTGGTCCTGGCACTTGGAGAGGACCCTAGTTGCCCATTGGATAGCCACCAGTGGATAGGTGAGACTCTAGACTCACCAAAGATAATGGTACCCTTACTGTGGGGCTCACCTTGTTGTATGTATTTTGTATCTATGTCTGTTATTCATTTTTTCATATTATTTTAGGACATTATTTAAAAAATGAAATAAATCTAAAGATCATGTAGACTATAGCATAGGAAACTGTAGTGATCTTGGTGTATCTTGTATCCACACATGTCATTTGTTTTTCCATATCATTTTTGCCGTTATTTAAAAAGTGAAGCAGATCCAAATATCATATGGACCATAGCATAAAAAATTGCAGTGATTTTGATATATACCAAACTAGTCATCTATTTTTCCATATTATTTTAGCATATCCAAATATCAATTGGACTATAGCATAGGAAACAATAGTGATCTTGATGTATATATTTTGTATATTTTTTGTCATCTGTTTTTACATATCATTTTTAGGCCATTGTCTCAAAAATAAAGCAGATACAAGTATCATATGGATCATATCATAGGAAATAGTGGTGATTAACTATTAATGGGATACAAAAGTTTTGGATCAAGCTAATATTTGCTTCTTTTTTTTTCCTTCATATGGGCTTATGTGATATTATTAATAGATTGAATGGCTACTAAACTCTACGGAAATATTAAGGTGCACCCCAAGAAGCATTTTATGCCCGGTGTACAATCACCACTGTTTCTCATGGCTTCGTCCACCTAATAAATATATCTATTTCATTTTTAAAACAATGCCCTAAAATGATTTAGAAAATTAGATGGGCAGTGTAGATACAAATACACACATCATGGTCGGCCCTATAACATAGGCGCACCGTCTTGGATAAGGCTGGCGTCTCACCTAAACCACTCCCAGCCAATAATGGTCATCTGGCTCTTTCTTTCTTTTTCTTTTTAGCTTGTTCTTTTTTATCTTTACAGATGAACCCTGCAAGTTTTACCTAGGTTTCGTGAATCATGAGTTGATCTAGTGAGTCTTGTGAAAATGACTACAATGTAGTCTACTTCCTTCTAAAGTGGGTTACATTAAGGGTCAAATCATGTGGGTCACACCAATAGGTGCCCCCACGGATGTTTATATATGATTTTTTATGAATATTAGTGGCATGGATCTCATCTCACACATCCTTTCTCATTTTAAATTTACATAACCACCTCTTAAGTAAATATCATAACGTTGCAAGAATAATTAATATACATTTAATTTGTATATATATATTAGTAAGAAAAATAATCAGACCTCACTTAGACCTGATTAGATTCTAACCAGGTCTAAGATAGCGGACCGACCCAATCCCAACTTAACACAATTTTCTAATAGAGGCAAAATGAAGGACCTGGACCCAAACTGATTTTCTAAATGGGTCTGAAAAATTGGACTGGGACAAGTAAAAGTCGGACGGGGTCCATTGTTTAAGTACGGGCTTGAGCATTCGTAGACAGCCCTGGTTGCCTAGTTGAAAGCCATTAATGGCATGGCTATAATCATTCTCCTTTTTTTACTTCTTTTCCTTTTTGTTCTTTTTTTTTTCTTTCTTTTATGGACCCTACCCCTACGATCTAGATTATTGAAATACTGAATATTATAATATATCATCATATCCTCAGTTTGTTATCAAACCAACTATTGAAATAATCACGGATCGACCCGAGTCTTCTCATCTTCCTCTCTAAACCTACGAGCCCCACACCACACAGATTCCGGTGATGGACTATTCATCACAGAGGGACCCACTAGCTGATCCAAACCATTCCTAGAGAGACTTCAATGATAGCCATTTTCCGCCATTGTTTTGAATTATGTGGCCCATCTTGAATTCAGATCAGCCTCGTTTTTCAGTTCTCAACCTAACTTGATCTGGAAAACCAGATGGACGGATAGATTTCTCATAACTATCACAGTGGACCCCACTTAAACCCCCAGCACTCAAAGGTTCCATTCGAAGCGGAATCCTTCTCTCCACCTTCTTGCGAGCGGCATACCTAAACTAAATGGATCATGGATCGATCTGAACCGTCCAACCTATGGCTTCTCTCCACGATCCGATGACCTGCAACCCACCAACGCATCCTCACATAAAGCAACCCATCGAAAACTCCCCCTTCTTCGTGTTCTTCTCACACAATCAGAGATCATTGTCTTCCCAATCAGGAAACAACTATCACATATTGCCTATAACCACTAATCCTTGGATCAAATCTGTTGGTTTTGAGGCCCATCTGATGAATGTAGGATCAAGGTATTAGAACAAGATCATACCCACAGTGTAGAATTAGAAAACCAAATGAATCCAGATATGTACCTGCACGTTAGATACCTCCAACGCAACTCACTTGCATGCAACTCCTATTCCGAGCCTAATTATTGACTACTATGACTATTAGAATGTGTTACTTATTCGTATGTTGTATTTGAATGAAAAATGAAATCAAATCACGAGTACTCTGTCCGTAGGTCATTCACAAAAATATTGACATGGGTGTTCTATCCTGAGTTCTCCTTAAAAGATCAACATGAACACTCTCCTTTAAGTTATTCCTTAAAGATTAGCATGTGCGCTTTGCCCTAGGTCATTCTTAAAAAGATCAACACGAGTGTTTGTTGTTTTTTATGTCTTAAATCGAGTCAGAAACAAGGCTTGTCGATGCCATCGAACAATGCTCAATCTCATTGAGATTTTCTCTTGTTTGTCATTGGACTAACTAGGTACTTTCTCGATTCTATCGATGAGTGTTCAATGACATTAAAGAACAGTTTGATGCCATCAAAGATGGCTCAATGCAATCAGAGAAAATTGGATTTTCATGTTTTGTCTGTGGACAATTTAGGTGTTAGTTCAATGCTCTCGACATAGTTTCGATACTATCAAAGGATAAGTTTCGACGACATTGAAGTGTGTTTGATGACATCGATCGAATCACACAAATTTACACAGAGTTTTGATTTTGCGGGATTTTTTTTTCAATTTTGCTTGAGATCCTGTGTGTGTGTGTGTGTGTGTGTGTGTGTAAGTGGGATTGGGAGGCACAACTAAGGTTTCTAATTCGTCCAAGGGTTTCAAAGGATATAACAAATGGTGAGATTCAATGTTGTTCAAATTAGGTAAGTTATTTCTCTCTATAATTTCAACTTTCATAGTGATCATATGTCACTTTGGGCCGTGGTTTTTTTCCATAAGGATTTTTCCATGTTAAATCGATGCGTTATCTTTGTGTTTGCTTGGTGTGATTGGATTACTCTCCTAGATTCATCTCTTTATGCTTCTGTGGTCCCCCAACAATATTTTGCCCTAAGTTATTCCTTAAAATATTAGCATGGGTGTTCTACCTTGGGTTCTTCCTAAAATATCAGCACAGGTGCTCTATCCTGGGTTATTTCATAAAAGATCAGCACGAGTGCTTTGTCGTGTGTTAATTCCCTAAAAGATCAGCACATGTGATTTGCCTTGCGTTACTCCCTAAAGGATCAATACGGGTGCTCTCTCCTGAATTCCTCCCTAAAAGATCAGCACATGTGCTTTGTGCTAGATTACTCTTAGAAAATCTCAAGAAATGTTACTATTTAATTTATATTACATGAGTAGTCATAGCAATTGCAATATTCTACAATCTTAATATTTCTCTATTTATGTTCCTTAATTAGTGCTTCAGAATTCATGTATATATTTGAAAATAAATTTAAATTTTTTTAATTTGGAAATGAAATGATCTCACTAGGCTATTGTGCTCGTCGTTAATTAACTATTTCAAGTACTAAGCTGACATTCCTCATTTGTGAAAATCTCTCCCTTTAGCACTTTGGATGTATTAGACATAGTTAAATTTTCATGTAATAAAAAATATAGTACTTCATCCAATATAGCAAATTAGTTGATTTTCAATTAGTGTTGTATTTATAAACCTATGGACATTGACTAGTGAAAGTACATGGGTTCGAATTTATTATTATAAAAATTTTCATATATTTTAAAAGTGAATTGTGATTAATAATATTGCATTAAATTTTAAATAATTATATTTCACAGGCCTGGGATTCAAGTTTCGAGTAGCCCACTTGTGTACTCAGATTTCGGGGCGTGATAGGTGGTGGGATCACGTGGGCATACTAATGATCGCACTATAAGATTTGGATAGTAAATTAGTAGTGGATTCCATATAAAAATCATTGCATTTATCCAGAGTTAATTTACTCAACACAACATATTAGGTGAATATTGTCTTGTTAAAATTGAACTAACTAAAACAATCAACTATAGAAGGAGAATCTTGTAGTGACAACAACTAAATTAAAGTTATCCAAACGAACTCCTCAAGATATCAATGCATCGATTGTGAGATGAACCGAAGGGCTCACATCGATTGTGACCTATGATAGTCAAGTGGAAAATGTAAACATGCATATATACACATAAGTGACTATACGACCTTTGTTGGGGGACCACGGAAGATCATAGAGGTGAATCTAGAAGAGTAATCCAATCAAACCAACCAAACAAAAAGATACACAGTGATTTAATGTGGAAAAATTCTTGTAATAAAAATCACGGCACGAAGCGACAGATGATCACTATGAAATCAGAGATTACAAAGAGAGATTACCCGATTCGAACAATTGCGAATCCCACCCATTCTATACCCTTTGATACCCTTGGACAAATTAAAAACTCTACGAATACCTCCCAATTCCGTTTACACCCATATTTATAAGCTATGGAAAAATCACAAATAAAATTGAAAATATATCCCGCAAAATCATAGCTCTACAAAAATTCGTGCGAATCCTGTCGATGGCATCGAAATAACACCTCAACTATCTAGAGACAAAACATGATTTTCTGAAAATTCTAGATTGCATCAAGCCATGTTCGATGGCATCAAAGGTGTCATCGAATACCCTCCGATGACATTGAAAGAATGCCTTGATAGTCCAATGACCAACTGGAGAAAAAACTGAAAAATCTCTATGAGATCGAGCACTATTCGATGCCATCAAAGGTGACATCAAATAGTTTGCCGATAGCATCGAAGGCGACATCGAACAATTTAAGACATCAAATACAACAGCCTTATATCCAAAACAAAGACATATAACGAAATTCGACTCTCTGGTACTGACATGAAGAGAGGATCAAAAGAATCAATTGCAAAAGAAGACTATTAAATAGGGAATCAATTTTCTCCAGTCAATGATAAAAACTTCCCAAAAACAATTATATATATATATATATATAAAAGTTTAAAAAAGTAAAGAGAAAATCATAAATAGAGATGAATAACCATGAACCAATAGTAAATCTTGAACAAAAACCATACATTAAACAGTAAAAACATTCTATTATTATCTGTGGAGACATCTCCAGCTGATAGCTATTTGTTGCCAAACGTTATCTCATTGTCACTTCGGCACGGACCCTTCACACTGCGTTATTCTCCAACTCATGCTACATCAGGCAGATAGAAATGTCCATATTTAACTAATCAAATGGCTTGAATTTAGCCCATAACAGCCACACATGTTTAATCCATTTCTTAAAAACCAAGAAGATTTATTTTCCCATCTCCCATTCAAGAAAGGCATTTTCACACAGCAAAAACTCACATGTTCCACTGTCAATCTTTCATTCCCTACATGTGCCAATGCCCCACACGTACTAAACATGCTTACCGTCCATCTTCAATCAATGTGCACATATGCACATGTTTGGGGTCAAGGGGCCCCACCATACCGTGATAGGGAAGTTTCTATAAAATTAGGAGACTGTATATACAAGCTATAACAATCTAAAGGAATGCGACTGGACTCAGTGTCCTCTCCTATACTTTTATAGTAAGTCGTTGAGGGCACAAATGGTCCCGCCCTGGTCTGTAGCACGACACTAATCCGGTCGGGATGAATAATGAGTTTGCCAGAGTGTCCGCTGCAGTGGTAGATCGCTGTCATTTTTAAAATGTTGGTGATTCTTCTACTGCACGCATGCATACGTGGCAATCTGGATAATTTAAGTTGTGGGCTGGGCTTAGATGTTTGATTTCAGCCATTGAATTTTGAGCAATGACCATTTTATTTTTAATCATCGAATTTGTATCCAGTAATTGATTGGTTAGGATCGTTTGATCAGTGTGAACTGCTGATTATGCTATATCCAGATTGGACGCTACATTTTGTGGGGTTCATATACTCTGAATGAGTCACCATTATTTGGATAAAAAAAGGTGGTGAACCTAGGTCGTTATTTGATACTCTTGCAGGTCATCATGCTTGATATGCTGGTACTTTAAAACTCTTGGTGTGGTTAAATCAAAGTAAACTGATTAAATTGGAGAACAATACAGGTCCAGCATAAAGTTGGTTGAGAAATCCTAACCTCTGATTTATAGACACTTGTTTGTTGAAATAGGATCATTGGATATTTTTCGTTTTAAACTATTAAAAAAATGTCCGCTAATCTGGTTGTCTCATAATCGAGTAACTGTAACTTTTGGTCCACCATGCATCTCAACGGGGACACATAACTTGGACACTTTTATTTGAATTACTTGCACCCCATATGTTCTTCCTTAGTAATTTTTAATTGCATGTGTATCATCCATCACAATGCTGGAGCATCAAATCCATCGATCATTTCGCAGGATTGTAGGGTATTTCAAATTCAAAAGATTTCAAATTCTCACTTTTAATGAGCTTTGCAATCCTTTCTTTTGGCTTGGATTACCGGTTATCTCCCTTTTTTGCTCATTTTTAACAAGGGAAGATTTGCATGTGTAACATATGTTATTAAGCTACTATTTTTATTTTATTTTTTATTTTTATTTACACATGCACACACACCCCACACACTCACGCTAGTGTAATTTCACCACCTATGGATACTCAAACCCTTGACTGGGTGTTGAAACTCCTGAGAGTCTACCACCCGAGCAAGAGTAAGGATCCTATTAAGCTACTAATTCATTGTACATGTGATTGATGATATCCTAAAACAATTATATTATCAATTGCATCAATAAAATTACATTAATAGAATGATTTGAGGAGTTCAAACATTGGTCATGTAAACTAATTACCAAAAAAATTAGTTAGTCGCTTAGTTGTGATCCTATGCTTGTGGCCCATTCGAGGCATGGAATTCCATCATTTTTTGCTAAAGTATATATATTTTAATAGGCTTATTATAATCATTGTTTTAAACATCATATATGTATCCTAATTAAGAATATTAAAGTTGATTTTGTAATTAAATTTAAACTTTCCTAAATATACTACATAATTTAAGTGCATTGCAATTTTTAGATTAGGGAGACTCATCGGGTTGTGAAACACAATCATGGTATTCGATTCTAATGTATTATAATTAAGGGATTGCCAAGCCAAGCATTTTGCTTCAAGGTACCAAACAAGGCCATCCTATTTTACAACGGACGCAGCTTCCGTGGATTCTTACTTTGGGACCTACTGTAATGCAAATGTCTTATATCGATGCTAATCACCTGTTTTTCTAAATCATTTTAGAGCATGAGTCAAAAACTACGACCACCTGTTTTTCTAAATCATTTTAGAGCATGAGCCAAAAACCACAACAGATCCAAATCTTAAGTAGATCACTCTACAGGAAACAATGGTGCATGAATGTTGACTATTATAAACTTCTAAGGCCCACTGAAATGTTTATTTGCCATCCAACCAGCTGATAAGGTCACAAGACCTGGATGAAATGGGGGTGCAGATTGGGTACTGCTCCCACTAAGAAGTAGTTAGAGATGGACGGTCATGTCGGGCGTTTTGTGGGGGCCTACCTAGATCTATAATTTTATCCATGCTATCCATCTATTTTGACAGATAATTTTAAAGCAGATATAATATTCAAGTAGCACACAACATTAAGCAGCAGGGATTGAAGTCTAATGGTTGAAAACATCCTATGGCTCATCATGATATTTATTTGCCATCCAACCTATTCCTAGGGTCGCATAGACATGTATTTTTGGGAAAACATAAATTTCAGCCTACTCCATAATTTCTATTGCCCTTAATAAGTTTTCAATGGTCAATCACTACTGTTTCTTATGTTGTGGTCCACCTGATATTTGGATCCGCTGCAATTTTGGGCTAATACCCCAAAATGTTATGGTGAAACATATGGACGGCGTGAATGTAAGACACGTGCATCATGGTGGGCCACACGGTTGGGGATCCGCCAACTTTGGGCGGACATCATATAGCTTTCTTTACCCTCTGAAATGATCAAAATACCCTGCACCTGCGATCTGACCCGGGTCAGTCGGTCTTCGTAAAACTGTCGAATAAAAAAAAAAAAATACAAAGAGAGACTTAGAAGCGATGAAGCATCGACAATTTGACAGAAATGAGTGACGAGCGGAAGAGACAAACTCGGGCAATCCGGTTCCAACTCGAGATGGTTGGGGATCGGAGCAAACGGCAGACAATAATGACGTGGCGACAAACCGACCGATAATGCTTGGTTGTCGGTTTCGTTTGGTATACGGGCCCACTCCCAGTTTGCGGGCCACCGTTCAATTTCTAACCGACGCAAAAAACCAATTCAAGAAAAACGTTGATACTCTGGGAGAGTTGATGGTTGATACACAGACACTCAGACAGTATCAAATCGTACATGTGGCATATAGGTAATTCAAACTTAACCATCCAATCCCTGGAACTCAGTTTAGATGGTCATGTATCAAAAACTGGATTGACTTAGTTTTCTATTTGGCTGATCGGTAGGTATTTAGTGGACGACTGAATGAGAGATGGGTTAATGGTCCCAATTCTACGGACGAATGTCAATCAAGCATGGTCAATCTATCTGAAATTTGTGTTGGATTAAAAGAAGTTCAAAAAAAAAAAAAAAAAAGATTTGATTTTTTTTTTTAATTGAATTTTGTTTTCATTAATTGATTTATTTTAATTGTATTTAGTTTTGTCTCATAAGTTATTAAGAAAATTAAGCTTTTATATTAAAACCTCTCGTTAATTTTTGTATTGGAAAATAAGAGTATGCCATGCGAGCAATCTTTCGTGCTGACGACAATGGCCGGAGTGAATTGTGGTATGTGTTTGATCGGATAATTTTTGTTTACTTTTCTTTTATAAAGATATATCATCTCTATATATTACAAAATTGTTCGAAAATTCTCTCTTTTCTGATTTTTTGTGTGTTCTTTATGGACAAATCAATTCAAGTATTATTGAGTTCGTATGGTTGTGATTGATGGTGCACCAAATTTAAGTTGTTCATCTTGGAGGAGAACTGTTATATCTTCGGTACAAATTTGGTAAGACCTGGTACATTATTTATCTTCCTATGGGAGTAAATATGTCTTTAAGACATTGACTGTAATGTGATTCAGCTCTCCAGATTCTTCAGTTATTATTTCTAGTTTATTATTGTGAATTTTTTGCCATATTTTCGTGACTTTAGAACTAACATTTTGATGTAATGAAACTATCTCCGACATGTCACGATATTTGGACAATTTAATTCCAATTAATATATCTAAAGTTTACAACATCTTAGTGCCACATATCAACTATTACACTATATCAGAGTATTAATATAGCTACCTTTTAGCTTTGGACACGGATTGTGTAGTGAGGAACTCACCACTCTAGTGTGTTGCTCACGATGATGTATTTGTTTTATCCAGGCCGTCTATCCATTTTCCTTCCAATTTTAGGGCATGAGCCCAAAGTTAAAGCACTCCAAATCTAAGTAGACCACACTATAGAGAATAGCGGGAATTGAACATCTACCATTGAAAACTTATTAGGGGCTACATAAGTTTTGGATTAAGCTAATATTTGTGTTTTCCCTTCATCCAAGTCCGTGTGGCCTTATGAATAGGCGGATGGAAAATAAAGATTACTATGAGCCCTAAAAAGGTTTTAGCAGTAGATATCATTATCCTTATTATTATTATTATTTAGTATGGTTTGCCTGAGCATGGGATGTGCTTCAATTTTGGGCTAATACCTTAAAATGAGTTAAAAAAAACAAATGAACAATGTAGATAAAACACATATCATGGTAGGCCCTATACAGAGTCCATAACACACTATAGCGTGGTGAGCCCCTCACTACACAATCACCGTGGTCAGTGGATTCCTAACTATGGGGTCCATCGTGATGCATGTGCCTTACAATCTCTCCATCCATCCGATTAGCAAGTACATAAGTTTTGTATTAAGCTAATATTTGTGTTTTTCCTTCATCCAAGACCACGTGGCCTTGTAAATAGGCGGATGGAAAATAAAGATTGCTATGAGCCCTAGAAAGGTTTTAGCGGTACATATCATTATCCTTATTAATATTATTATTATTTTTCAGTATGGTTTACTTGAGCATGGGACATGCTTCAATTTTGGGCTAATACCTTAAAATGAGTTGAAAAAACAAATGAACGGTATAGATAAAACACATATCCTGGTAGGCCCCACAAAGAGTCCATAACACACTATAGCGTGGTGAGCTCCTCACTACACAATCACTGTAGTGGTGGATTCCCGACTATGGGGCCCATTGTGATGCATATGCCTTACAATCTCTCCGTCCATCCAATTAGCAAGTACATAAGTTTTGGATTAAGCTAATATTTGTATTTTCCCTTCATCCAAGTCCATGTGGCCTTATGAATAGGCATATGGAAAATAAAGATTACCATGAGCCATAGAAAGGTTACAGGGGTAGATATCATTATCCTTATTATTAATTTTTTTTAGTATGGTTTATGGGGATATACTTCAATTTTGGGTTAATACCTTAAAATGAGTTAAAAAAACAAATGAATAGCGTGGATAAAACACATATCATGGTAGGCCCCATAAAGAGTCCATGACACACTAGTGTGGTGAGCTCCTCACTACACAATCACTGTAGTCAGTGGATTCTTGACTATAGGCCCATCGTGATGCATGTGCCTTACAATCTTTCCTTCCATCCAATTAGTAAGCACCGCTTATGCGAGGACATGAGCCCAAAATTGAGGCATATTCAAAACTGAAGTGGGCCACGCAAAAGGGAAAATGAACCATTTAAACATTCACAGGGCAGTTCATCAGCTTTGGACAGCATATGAACATCCTGCTGATCACAAGAAGGTTTCAATGGTGGGTATTTTCCTCCCTAAAATTGCCCTATTGTGTGGTCCACCTAGGTTTTGGATTTGCGTCATTTTTAAGCTCATGTCCTTAGCGTGAGCTGTCAAAATGAATATTATACAGGGTGAATTTCTCACAAACATTGCAGTGGACCCCACCTTAAGAACTGGTCCAGGCCCCAGGCAATAGGCAATTTCCAAGATGAAACCTACTGATGTGACAACTCTCTGCCATGTCATCCACCTGTGGAAGGTAGGACCAACATTTCCACTCTCTCTGTCTGTTCTGGCAGCTCATTTTAAAACATGTGCACAAACATGAGGCTGAAACAAAACTCGAGTGATTGAAAAGTAGGAATAAAGACGTGCAATGTTGACACCTAACCATCGAGCCAAAGCCCATGTAGAAAAACAGCAAGCATAAAGATGCTGTGTTGAAACCTGCCCAAAGCCCATTGTTATCTTATATGCCATCTAACCCATTCACAAGATGACTCGAACCTTGATGAAGGGAAAACACAAATATCAGCTTGGTATAATCTTTGGTCCTCAAGAAGATGTCAATCATGGGTGTTAAATTTCTATTGTTTTCTTTAGTGTGGTCCACCTGACTCTAGATCTGCCATATGTTTGAGCTTACATCCTACAATAAGCAGGCAAAATGGATGGATGGCTTGGATCTAACCCATACATCACAGGTTGGGCATGTGACACCTTTTTATTAGATCATGTCTTGTTACATGTAATTTGCATTCTTATTTTTATTTGTACCTAGGGGTGTATATCGGGCCGAACCAAGTCAAATTGGGCTCAACCCGGCCTGGCCCGGTCACCGGGCCAACTTGTCCAGCCCGAACTCGGCCCGGTCAGCAATCGGGCCAGTTTCGGACCCACGATTTGGACGACCTTGATTTCTTTACTCTGCTCCATCTACTCCATGGGAAGGGCTTTGACAAGTAACTTGAACGGCCTTGATTTTTGGGAAGGGCTTTCGCAGGTAATTTGAACGGCCTTGATCTTTGGGAAGGGCTTTTGTCATAGATTTTTAAGACTTTGCTCCATCTACAAAAGAACCCACAATTTGGACGGCCTTGATTGCTATAAATGGTTAGGGTAAATGGGTAAGAATATATATATATATATATATATATATATATATATATATATATATATATATATATAGAGAGAGAGAGAGAGAGAGAGAGAGAGAGAGAGAGAGAGAGTCATGCTCCCCTGCGCACCTACGCACGTGCGCACCTTTGCACATGTGTCATGGGTGTCTAATCTGAACGGTCCATGTGATGCGGAATCCCATGAAACCCCATGTGACAAAATTTTACCCTAATCTAAAATTCTGGTGGGCCATAGCAAAGAGAAATGCAAATCAAGGGAGGAAAATGTTTTCATTTTTCATGGCCCATCAAAGTTTTAGATCAAAGTAAAACTTGGTCCCGGGGGGTTTTACGAGGTGCTGCTTCAAATGAACGGTTCAGATTTTGGATCCACATCACGTATGATGGGTTCTCAAAAAAGTTCGTATGTAGTACGTACGAACTGGTTCGCAAGTGAGCATTTCCGTGTGTGTGTGTGTGTGTGTGTGTGTATATATATATATATATAGGCCGAGTCGGGCCAGGTCGAGTTGGGTTTTGGGCCGAGTTGGGCCGAATTGGAACCTATCCGAACTCGGCCCAAACTTAGTTTCGGGCCAAAGAAAATGGTCCGTCCAGACCCAAACTCAGTTCCGGGTCGGGCTGAGTTGAGCTTTTTTGAGCCGAGTTGAGCGAGTTAATCGGGCTAGCCTGATTCGTGTACAGCCCTATTTGTACCTTCAAGACCTGTTTGGATTATCACAAACTGTGGTAATGTGTTGTAATATATGGTAAATGAGTAATGATTATTATTAGAGGTAAATCATGATAGCAATCCTACTCAATATTCCTCCAATAGTTACACTTTCCATCCGCATGGTATTCTTGGTGGTACGCTATATGTGAATGTACTATCGTTATTACATAATATATCTACATAATCTATCCATTTTGCAATATCATTTTAAGGCGTATCTTAAAAAATGAGGAAGATTTAGTTGAGGAACTGCATAAGCACAGAAAGGCGAATCAAGCAAAGTATATGTAGTTGTACAACCAAATTCAAACACAAACAATCCAAATTTTATGTGAAAAAACTTGTAGGAAAAAACCACCGTATAAAGCAAAAGTATGCATTATGAAAGCAGAAATTACAAGAGATAAAGTGTTAACGATTCAAACAATCCTCGAATCCACTTCACAAGCCCTAGCTATGCCCTTGAAACCCTTAGGAATGATATAGAAAGCCCTAAAACACATCTACTTCACCCAAATTCCAATTACACCCGATATATAAAATATTACAACCGAAATAGAAAACAAATCTCACACTTATTCAACTCTGCACATGCGCTCAATGGGGCTTCGATGGCATCGACCACGCATTGAGGATTTGTCAATGGCATCAAACTTACTTCGATGACATCGAGTAGCAACATTAAAACATTTTAGCAACCAATATGAAAATTTTGAATTTTCTCGATGAAATTGAGTACTTATCGATGGCATCAAGTGGTCTGTCGATGGCATCGACAAACCCTGTTGCTTACAAATTTAAGACATCAATAATAGATTCAACACTTCTGTGCCCCCAAGAACCTTACAATGGTAGGTGTTCGATTCCATTGCTTTTTGTGGTGTGGTCCATTTTTGGTTTGGACCCACCACATTATTTTGTCTCATTCCATAAAATAATTACTCAAGAAGGACGATATGGATACAATAAATACATCATGATGAAGCCCATGAAATTATGCTACATGAACACACTTTCGTCAATTCAATGGTTTCTATTGAGATTTCAAAAAATTATCATGATTTGACTGTCATCAATATCAAATTAAAGACAAGGTGCAATGATGTGAGTTTTACATCACAACACTGCAATAGTCCATTATCCAAATAGCCCCTCGCATTTGTTGCATTTGGTCTTAGGCTCTTACTTGCGAATGATGCCTGTTGGGGGAAAAATATGACAAGTCAATAAAGTTGGCTTATGGAATGGACCAACTCTACTGACATGGCTCGGGTTCACTAAGTGTCGAGTCAGATCGAAGCCCTCATGTCCAGAGCCACAAGGTGAGACCTCTAAGGAGGTCAGTACATCTTTAAGGACACTCAAAGGGTCCTTTGGAGGCTGCTTCATATCGACCCAATTCATGAGTCGGCTATTGATCAAGCACAGACCGACCAGACCTTGACATAACTCTAGCCCGACCTATCCTCTAGGTCGGTGATGGGTCGGCCGACAATCAGCAATAGGTCGATTGCGGATCGACTACACCTCAGCTGGCAACTGATCAAAGGCCAGCCATCCGCAGTCAACTACAGTTTGGCAGAGAATGAATCGGGCAGCGTAAGCCATCCGAGCATACCGATGCTCCGAGGTTGGCCGACGAGCTGGCCGAGCTCCATTAGTCGCTCCCATCTGGACGCTTGGAGCTGAGCCAAGGATATGTCTAATATCAGGATCTCTTTCCAAGATCCTCGGGGGATAAACTCCGATTCCGATAATCTAGGAGATCGAAGATCTCGGGATCTTCTGAGATAAGGATCAATCCGTTCCTGGGAAAGATCCGGACGCCACAGGATCACACCACCCCTATAAATAGAGGACCTACCCACGATGAAAGGTACGAGGCATCCATCTCTCACCCCTAAACCTTTATTGTTAGACCCAAATTCTAAGCCTGACTTAGGCATCGGAGGGCTCCTTGAACTAGCTAAGGTCTCCTTTGTCCTCTTCTTGTGCAGGTAACAGGTACTCGAGTGTAAAAAAGGTGTGAGCTAAAAATTGCATTAACAGATTGGCGTCGTCTGAGGGAACGGCATTATAAGTCATGTTCCACATCATTAATGTACTACGAGTTGCTATGACAAGAGGGAAGAAGAAAACCCAAACCCCTCCAGAAGCAGTTCCAATCGCAACCTTGCCGCCGGTGGAACGTAGGCCGCAAACCGTGGATCAACCAGAATGATAAGAGAGATGTCAAGGCTCTCCGGCTCGTCGAGCCACCTCTGGTCCATCCAGGTATGGACAGTGGGACCCCTGAGGAAGTAGGCGACGCTATTCGCTAGAAAGAGAGGTTGGAGATATGAGAGCCGACATGAACTACATGAAACAGATGCTAGAATGGATACAGCCTCTACAAATGCAGTAGCCCATTCCAGGGGGAGAGCGGTCGAGCGACGTCCGACAGTTCATCAATCCTTAATCACCTGCCCCCCGGGCTGCTCCTCAGTTAAGCAAGCATCAAGGGCCTCCCGAGCCCATCCCGACTCACGTCTCGAAAATGGCTCCGCTGCCCGCTTCCGACCTTTGGCACGAGATAGATCGAAGGAGATGCAACTAATCCCTGACCGAAAGAATGACAGATAACGAAGTACCCTGGAAGGCCACATTCCTAGCTCTGAAAAAAGAAATTACAGACATAAAGTAAAATCGGGCGAGTAATACATCCAGTCTAGAAGAGAAAGAATCACTATTTGTGGTGGACATAATGCTCGCTCAGCTCCTAGATCGGTTTCGCCTGCCTCAGATTGCGTCGTACAACGGGAAAGCCGACCCTACTGAATATACTAAGTCCTTTCGAACTTATATGGAGTTACATGACGCCTCGGATGAGGTAATGTGCCGCGCTTTCTCGCTCACCTTGACTAATGCTGCCCAACTTTGGTTCAAATAATTAAAACCGAGGTCCATTAGCTCGTTCGACGAACTCAGCGAGGCCTTCGTCGTAAACTTCATTGGGGGCAAGAAAAGGCTTAAAGCCTTGGCTCATCTCAACAACATGATCCAGAAAGAAGGAGAGATCCTCAAAGACTACATTTAGCGTTTCAACCTCGAGTATTATAAGTCCGAAAATATTCGGACGAAACATCCCTAAATTCCATTATGCAAGGAGTAAGAGACAAACTGTTTCTCTCTTCCCTAGATAAAAACCCTTCGTCCACTTTGGCCGAATTCATGGCCTGATCGCAAAAGTACTCCAATGCCGAGAAAACCAAAATCGTACAAGAAGTAGCTCAGAACAGAAGCTCCTCGGCCAAGGGATCAGTAAAGAAAAATACCGAGTCAGTCGACGCCGGCAAAAAACAAAGGAAGATCAGTCTGGAGACGAGCGAAGGTCGAGCAAGCGACCAGACAACAAATTCACCAACTACACTCCACTTAATAAGCCCCAGGAACAAGTTCTGATGGAGATAAAAGGTAAACGATTCGTCAACTGGCCAAACAAGTTGCACGGCAATCCTGACTGATGCAACAAAAATAAATATTATCATTTCTTCCGCGATCATGAGCACAACACTAGTAACTGCTACACTCTGAAGCAGGAAATTGAGAGGCTCATTTGTGAAGGTCATCTCGATGAACACGTAGATCAGGGAGCCAACAGGACCATCGCACCACAAGAACACCTGAGTGAAAACCGACCAATGGAAGAAATTCAAACTATCGTCGGGGGTCATAAGGGCGGAGGTGACTCAAACAACACTCGGAAAACCCATGTGAGAAACTTGAGTCAACTTGAGTCTGAGATCATGGTCCTAGCTTGACCCTCGAAGGAAAGGAAACTAGAAAAGTATAGTGTGACCTTTACCATGGCTGACGCTCAAGGCATCCATCATCCACATGATGATGCTTTGGTCGTCACCGTCACAATCACTAATCGCAAACTCTTTAAGATTCTAATCGATACAGGGTCGTCCGCTGACGTGCTATTCACCCAGGCATTCAATAAAATGAGTATCGAACGGTCTACGTTGCGTCCCGTCTGAACTCCTCTGATTAGATTCTCAGGCGGGCAAGCTCTACCCGAGGGAATCATTCAGCTCCCACTCACCGCTAGGACGCGTCGAACCAAACAACAACTATGGTCTACTTTCTGATAGTCGACCAATCTTCAGTTTATAATGATATTCTCGGCCGTCCTTCACTTTGTCTTCTCTGAGCAGTAGTCTCAACATATAACCTTTTCATGAAGTTCCCAACTGAGTCAGGAGTTGGAGTCGTCAAGGGAGATCATCACGTTGCCCGACGTTGTTATGCCACCACTGTAAAAGTTCCATCCGAAGTAGTGACGATTGAGTCCTTGAACCCATGTGACGAAGCTCCCGAACGTGGCCAACCGATGGAAGACCTTGTCCAGGTCCCTCTATATAAGTTTGACCTCTCCAGAACCGTTCGAATTGGCTCGTCCCTAACTCCGCCGCTGAAAGAAAGGTTGGTGGCTCTACTACGCCAATACGCTGACATCTTCGCGTGGTCACATGAAGATATGCTCAGGATCAATCCTTCGATCATCACTCACTGCCTCAACATCGATCTAACCTATAAGCTGATCTGACAGAAACGGCATGCCCTCGGCCCGGAGAGGTATGTTGTCATCGAGGAAGAGGTAAGCAAGCTCCTCAAGCCTAAGTTTGTCGAAGAAGTGTACTACCCCGACTGAATAGCTAACATCATGCTCATTAAAAAGGCCAATGGGAAGTGGCGGGTCAGCACGGATTACACCAACCTAAACAAAGCCTGTCGGAAGGATAGTTTTCCTTTCCTTAGGATCGATCAGTTACTCGATGATACTATGGGGCACGAATTAATTAGTTTTATGGATGCCTACTCAGGGTATAACTAGATTGTAATGCATCCCACTGATAAATCGAAAATCACCTTTATCACTGACAAAGGTCTTTATTGTTACTGAGTAATGCCATTTGGTTTAAAGAATACGGGACCGACCTACCAAAGGTTGGTTAATAAAATGTTTGCCCAATAAATAGAGCGGACGATGGAAGTATACATTGATGACATGCTCGTCAAGAGTATCAAAGCAACCGAGCATAGTACCGACCTTGAAGAGATGTTCCTCATCCTCCAGATATACCAAATGAATCTGAACCCGAGCAAGTGCGCATTCGGCGTAAGTTCGGGTAAGTTTCTCAAATTTTTGATCAGCTAGCGAGGGATCGAGGCAAATCTAGAAAAGATTTAGGCTCTGCTCAATATGGATTCACCAAAGACGATTAAAGATATTCAACGGCTGGCCGGGAGAGTTGCTGCACTTGATCGCTTTGTGTCCCGAGCCACAGATAAATGTTTTCCCTTCTTCAAACATTTGAAGGGTCGACAAATGGTGAACCAGACAGAAGAGTACGAGACCGCCTTCCAACAGTTGAAACAGTACTTGGGATCGCCACTGCTGCTCTCTAAGCCCGAGCCGGGTGAAACACTACTGATCTACTTAGTAGTATCTGACGTAACTGTAAGCTCAGCTCTAATTCGTGAGTATGAGGGGAAACAGTTCCCAGTTTACTACGTTAGCAAAGCATTTATCTCGGCACAAACAAGATATCTGACCTTAGAAAAAAGTGGCCCTCGTGCTGGTTACCTCTTCTTGACGACTACAGCCACATTTGATCATTGTTCTGACTGATCAACCGTTGCAATAGATACTCCAGAAACCAGAAGCATCCAGACACCTCCCCAAATGGGCGATCAAGCTAAGCGAATTCGACATTTAATATAAACCCTGAGTCATAATTAAAGGTCAAGCAGTAGCCGACTTTATAGTTGAAGTCACACAGTAGTTCGAGCCAATCGCGGTCGATCCTCCCCAGGACGATCCACCTAAAAGCTCGACTGACGTTCTAAATTCAGAACAGTCTGATTCCGCTTCCCCACCCTCTCAACCCCATTGGCGACTTTATGTTGGCGGTTCATCCAACTCCAAGGCAAGCGGGGGAGGAGTTTTCCTGGAAACTCCCGATCATACATGCATGCAGTATGCCTTGAGACTCAGATTTCAAGCTTCCAACAATATAGCAAAATATAAAGCATTACTCCTCGGACTCCATTTAGCGGCCAACCTAGGTGTTACTCCTCTAGACGTATACAACGACTCACAATTGGTCGTCAATCAAATATCTAATATCTACTAAACCTAGAAAGAACGGCTGAAGGCTTACCTCCAGAAAGCAAATGAACTTATCGGCGGTTTTCAACACTGTGTCGTCATTCAGATCCCGTAAGCAGAGAATGCCCAAGCCGACTTACTGGTGAAGCTCATTACAGCTGACGAAGGTGAGATCCCCAGGTTCGTCCCAATCAAGTACGTTGTCAGGCCGAACATCAACGAGACCGAAGCTGCAACCGTACTACCAATTGATTCGAAACCATCCTGAGTTGATCCTATCCTCCGTTACTTCGAAGTAGATGAGCTACCAGAAGACCGGACCGAGACCTGACGACTAAAGATCTGAGCCGCTAGTTACACCTTACTCAATGGGATACTATACAAGAAAGGGTACTATGTGCCTCGGTTAAGGTGCTTACGCCCGGGCGAGGCCGACTACGTTCTCAGAGAGATACACGAAGGTATCTGTGGAAATCACTCTGGAGGACGATCCTTAGCTCGTAAGGTGGTACGACAAGGGTATTACTGGCCAACCATTCAATATGATGCATGGAAGCTCATCCAGAGCTGTGACAAATGCTAAAGGTTTTCAGTCGTCCCTCGACAATCGTGCGAAGAGCTCACCCCTGTGGCCAGCCCATGGCCTTTCGCTCAGTGAGGGATCGACATCATCGTACATTTTCCTATGGGAAAGGGACTTCAGACGAAGTTCGCCATTATTGCTGTAGATTATTTCACCAAATGGGCAGAAGCTGAACCATTAGCGAAGATAACCGAGCAAAAAAATCACCGACTTTGTTTAGAAAAACATCGTCTGTCGATTTAGGGTGCCTCGGGCCATTGTCTCCGACAATGGAAAACAGTTCAACAATAAATAGTACCAGAGATGTGCGAGAACCTCGAAATCAGAAACATATATTCGTCTCCGCGCCTTCCTCAAGCAAACGGCTAGGTCGAGGCCGTTAACAAGATCATCAAGTAACATCTCCAAACTAAGCTCGACTAGGCTAAGGGAGCTTAGGCCAAGGAACTTTCAAAAGTTCTATGGGCCTACCGAACTACAACTCGAACCGCGATAGGGGAAACCCCGTTCTCATTGGCATACAGGTCAGAAGCCGTCACCCCGGTTGAGATCGGACTGCCGACCACCCGAGTAAGCTCGTTTGACGAACAAGACAACGAAGAACTCCTAGCAATCGGCCTCGATCTCCTGGATGAACATAGAGAACAAGCTCAACTCTAGACAATCGTCCGCCAATAACAAGTGTCGTGATTGTACAATGTCCGAGTTAAAGTAAGAAGATTTCGAGTTGGGGATCTGGTCCTTTGAAAGACATTCCAGAACATAAAAAAGGTCGGCGCAAGCATGTTGGGGCCTAATTGGGAAGGAACTTATGTAATTACAAACACCATCCGACCTGACACATACCGATTGGAAGACTTAACCGGCCAACTACTGCATCATCCTTAGAATGCCGAACATCTCAAGATATATTATCCCTAAGTCGCTCGACAGACGAAACATCGCCTGCCTAAGTTCTTTTGATAAACATGCAAAAATTCATAACCATGTAGATCATACAATTGAATGCAAGGAAAAAGTATTCATTGATTAGAATAAGATTTACATTGGGAGTATGTCATAATGTACATCGATATTACATTAAGAGAGAAGGAAAGGCACAAAATGCATAAGTATCGACGCTCGGGGTTGCAGATGCTCTCAAGCTTGGTGCTTGGTATGCTTGAAATACTTGAAGCTTAAAAAGGGAGCAGAAAGGAATTTTGCTCCGCAAACTCGACTTTAAGGCCCGACCGTCACATCAAGAGCTAACTCAGGGGCAGCCTCAGAAGTTACCTCGGGATCAACCATGGTCGCCGAAGGACTAGCTGTAGCCGACTCATCCTCGGGATCAACGTCCCCCTTGGCGCCCAAGTCGCCAGATCCCGACCCGCTCTCATCAAAGCTAGAGAGGTCGAGCTGAGAAAAGCTCTCCCTCATCAACCTTACGCACTCCACGTAATTATCTCGGTAAAGATGGTCTCACTCCTTTGTGAAAGATTGGGAGGAGAGAGACTTTTACGCCCTTTGCCCATTCCCGCTCCCACGCCTGATTCTGCGCAATGACAAGAGTGGCTTTGGTTCCGTCCTAAGCTGGTTCGCCACTTCACAGGCTCAAACGTACTCGGCGTGGCATTTGTCATATGCTACCCTAACCCCTTCCAATTGCGAGGCCAAACGAGTATTTTCCATTATGGCCTCATCAAGGGACGCGATTGTCGAGGACAGATCGGCCGTTACAGTGGCAGCCTAAGCCTCAGCAGTCGTTAATCGAGCCTCAGCAGTCGTTAATCGAGCCGCGTGCCTGTTGGCCTTTGACAGCTCGGCGCTGGCCTTCAGCGCACACGGAGCAAACTAGAAAAAAATAATTCTTCACCATCTAACAAAGAAGCCGAATGGAAAATAAAGGATTTCACTCTTACCTCAAGGAGCATCCTCGTCATCTTGGCGAGAGTCCGCTCTATAGAAGACTTGAAGAGGTCAGTAATACCCTCCTCGGTCCCCTGGCAACTCGCCCAAGAGAGAATCCCTTCGATGCTACGAAGGAAGCCCATCCTTTCTTCCTCGGCCGCCTCCCCGCTAGGGGGCTCATGCCCTTCCACTTCCTCTCTCCTCTCAAGGACCTGTTCTGCAACAGGTCCTGGCTCGAGAACCTCCTAAGGCTCAGATGAAGCCACCTCCGCCGCCTCCGTACCCTCGTCCACAACCTCTATGACAATAGGATGAGGAGCGATGACTTTCCCCTGGCTCTTGGAGGCCGCCCTTTGCCTCTTCAAAGGCTGAGTATCGACTCGAGGCTCACCTCGAGGAGGAGCCTTTATCATAGAAGGAGGACGAAGGGTTGATCCAGCCTTAGACATCTCTGCATCAGAAACAAGATTTAACAAGTGTCAGCAAAAAAAAATATTTCGAGAAAATGGGAATTATGCCTAGTACTAATGATCAGCTGTGGGTCATATCAGTCGGGGTCGAATCTAAGTCCGACTCAAAAAGATGCTTTGGTTGGAGAAGCCTTTTACAAGACCTCATCTCCAGGTCTAGTGCTCTCAGATCCCTGATTCGAGCCTCTGAGCTCAATCCAACTTCTTGACGATGTGCGGGGAGGATTGAAGGAGCGCAGACGGTCAAAGGACGCATTAAAAAGGTTTAGCCAATTAAGAAGGAAAAGTAACGAACGCTAAGTCACCTAGCTCAGAAAAAGACCGGGGAACAAAGGGCATGAATGGCTCCGACCTGGCCATCTCCCAGCGACCGCACGCCCAGAAGCATCGATCCCTCCAGTATTTGTTGGAGGAAGGCCGCACTGTAGTGCGACCCGAAAAACCGCTACCGCCCCCGGAGGGGGTCGGTTGGGCAGTTCATTCGGTCGAGGAAGGTTAAGGCCGATAGAGTCAGGGATATGAAATTTGACCCGGATCGCAGGTCGTCCTTAGTCAAAACTGAGGGTACCGGCCCCCTCGGTCCTTCCTCGGCCGAAGCTCTTTCAGCCGCAACTTCGTCGGCTTCCTCGGCTTTGTCATCCTCGTCTACATCAGGGAGGTTGGGCTTGCCTGGAGCAGTTTCTATTACTGCCCTCCGCCTAAGAGATGAGTCAGACGTCCTAAAAGATGCCACCGACCTTTGCGCTGAGGACTCCATCACCCCACACTGTACGGATTCGCCATCAAACGCCCTGTCACGCGTCCACCGCTCATTTGCGACGGCCTCTCACTCGTGCAGCCTTGAGAATTGAATCGACGTGTGTTCAGGATGAGGTAGTCCGCTTCGGTATTCGAACTAGCCGTCATACTAGTAATAACTGCTCCATCATAAGTTCGGACCGTGCATAATCCGACCTAACACCGATTTATTCATCAGCCTTCGTAGGTCGGCACAAGGAGTAGGGGAGCTCACTATTGGGTGAATAATATGACAAGTCAATAAAGTCAGCTTATAGAATGGATCAACTCTACTGACATGGCCCGGGTTCACTAGGCGCCGAGTCAGACTGAGGCCCACATGTCCAGAGCCACAAGGTAAGACCTCTAAGGAGGTCAGTACATCTTTAAGGACACTCAAAGGCTGCTTCATATCGACTCAGTTCATGGGTCAGCTATTGATCAAGCACAGACCGACCAGACCTTGACATAACTCTAGCCCGACCTATCCTCTAGGTCGGTGATGGGTTGGCCGACAGTCTGCAATAGGTCAATTGCGGATCGACTACATCTCAGCTAGCAATTGATCAAAGGCCAGCCATCCGCAGTCAACCACAGTTTGGCGGAGAATGAATCGGGCAGCGTAAGCCATCCGAGCATACCGATGCTCCGGGGTTGGCCGACGATCGGCCGAGCTCCGTTAGTCGCTCCCATCTGGACGCTTGGAGCTGAGCCAAGGATATGTCTAATATCAGGATCTCTTTCCAAGATCCTCGGGGGATAAACTCCGATTCTGGTAATCTAGGACATCGAAGATCTCGGGATCTTCTGAGATAAGGATTAATCCGTTCCTGGGAAAGATCCGGACGCCACAGGATCACACCACCCCTATAAATATAGGGCCTACCCACGGTGAAAGGTACGAGGCATCCATCTCTCACCCCTAAACCTTTATTGTTAGACACAGATTCCAAGCCTGACTTAGGCATCGGAGGGCTCCTTGAACTAGCTAAGGTCTCCTTTGTCCTTTTCTTGTGCAGGTACCAGGTACTTGAGTGTAAAAAGGGGGTGAGTCGAAAACTGCATCAACAATGCCCACTAGAGTAATTGATTTGGCTTATGGGCAATGTATCCATGCTTTTTTAAAATAACCCAATTTTCACACCTCCATGTTAAAGAAAAAAAAAAGAAAAAGAAATTGAAAGACCATTTACTTTTCCATCTACTCTAAAAAAAAAAAGAAAAAGAAATTGTAAGACCATTTACTTTTCCATCTACTCCAATTTTAGGTTTGGGCATGAGCGTTACGTTGAGTGTTATTTCAAATGAAATCAAATGCAACTTCACTAACAAAAGTCCACTTAAATACATCCCAATGTTATGCAATTGATCCATCATCGCTTTATCTTTTGAATCAAGGTTCACTTAGAATGATTCAAATTGTTTACGTGAGATGTCATAGTTTGTACTGTTGAGATAGGGTGAGTAAAATTTATAAAAACTGCATTATATTAATCCTTGATCATTTGGCTCTTTTGCTATCAATATGGACGGCTATTATAAGCTTATACAATTCAACGGTTGAAATGTTCAATCTAAGAGTTCTTTTGTATATCCCCATCTAAGGTGAGACCAATCACATCAACAGTTTGATTCATTGAAAAGAATCCAAAACCAACTAATAAATTTCCCCTGTATAACTAATCATATTGAAATATGTAGCGATGTATTCTACCGAACTTCTAACTGGCATTCCTCGAACCCCATGAGTTGTGGGAGTGATGAATTTGGTAATTCAATACACATGTGGAATCCTGCTTACAGACACCCAGGCTTGTGAGATTTCCACTGGTAGGAAAAAAATACTTACATCTTTGGACTTAAAAAATAATTAGTTTCACTTCTTAAGTTGACGCAATGTATAAATTAAGAATTTTGATCCTTTGGTTGCCATAAGTAGGAAATTCCTATTTTCATACATTGTGATTGGTTCAAGTTATCACTGACATGGTTAGTACTGCTACATTAAAAATTATAATGTGTGATAATGTGGCTCAATTAAATACCAACAAACAAGAAATTTTCATTTGTAACAAATAAAGGATTTGAATTCATAAATTAAAAAGTAGATAAAAGATTTTTCAAATGTTGTGTAGCATGTAGGTTGTGAAATGGCTTGAATTTTAGGTAAAACCATCAAAGAAGTGCATCCCAAATAGAAATGTTCTATTTTGGCAAGTGTTAAGGCTTACGGATGGTAGGGCTTCCTCACGTGTGTGATGACCACGACTCTTGCCAAAAAGGCTTCTTAAGAGAGTTTCGCTATAGTTTGTTCGTATGTATTTCTCTATGATGCATTGGAACTTTACCCTCAGAATTTGGGGATGGGCTTTTTTTGTTCTTTTAACAACAGAGATGGAAAAACTCTTAATTTGAAATGTTTTAATCCTTGATCATTTGATTGTCTTCCTTTTAATATAAACTTGTCTCTTTAACTTTTGGATGAGCAGATGAGAAAATATTTCAATATGAGAGTTTTTCTTAGGTTTTCCCATTCGAAATGAGGCCTATCATTAAAATGGTTTAAGTGATTAAAAATGACCCAATCTATAGCTAAGGTCCACAATACCTATGGATTTATCTTAGCAAATCTCTAGCAAATTTGTGATGGTATGTGAGGCTTGATTCTAGCAAATTTCTCAAAGGTTGAATCATATATAAGTTATTGTAGAAAATGTTTATTGTACAAGAGTTTCTCATTAGACTCATGTTAGATTTTTGGAAACGTCATGAAATTTAAAACATTTCAAAAATTAAGATTATATGATTAAACCTTATGGATCCCAATTTAGATATATTAGAGTTTCTGGAAAAGAAAAACCGTAAATATTATTGCTAAGATTTAAATGATTGAAGACCGCTGATGAACTTGTTGATCTTGCCAATGTTGATCTTCTAATTTACAAAGTCTCTCCCATATCTATTACAAATGGAGGAGAGATGAGAGTAAATTATGTTAGTCCTTATGTGGGGCCAAGGGAGACACTTCATTCATGTAAGTAGACTCCGCACATGTCTCACATGCGATGGTCCAATGGAGGAAGGAGAGAGGGTGCTCTCTCTCTCTCTCTCTCTCTCTCTCTCTCTCTCTCTCTCTCATTGGTGATGCCAAAGTGGGAACATCCAAAGGCCCTTTCCACTTTAGTCTAAGACTCTTCTTATTTGAGATGAGATCTATAAGGAGGGAATTAAGGTTTCAAGGAAACACCATTTATGATACAATACCATCTTACAATCTTTCATATACCCCACTGCAATAAAATTACACGATCTTACCTCTCTCTCTCTCTCTCTCTCTCTCTCTCATTGGTGATGCCAAAGTGGGAACATCCAAAGGCCCTTTCTACTTTAGTATAAGACTCTTCTTATTTGAGATGAGATCTATAAGGAGGAAATTAAGGTTTCAAGGAAACACCATTTATGATACAATACCATCTTATAATCTTTCATATACCCCACTGCAATAAAATTCCGGGATCTTACCTATACCGTGCACTTATAATTATTCCAATCCTTATAGTCTCATGGTCATCCACCAAAGACCTAATATCTATACAAATCAAGTACTGCACTATCAAATCTAGACTATCAAATTATCATCAAGTGCAATCAAAATCATTTTAATAGTCAAAATAAATGTTTAACAGTTGAAAATACTTGTAAAACCTTTTAAGTGTTGGGCCAATGGAAAAAAAAAAAAAAACACTCAATAAACATCAAATCTTCTAAATTTACATCTATGCTAAAAGTATGTTCCTAAGAAACTAGTGGATCTCTTGTTGGTTTATATTAATCTCAATGGACCTTGATGTATGCGCGTCCAGCCACACCCACTTTGACTGGCCAAATAATGACTTTGTAAAGCGAGCCAAAACAGATATAAACATCAAATCTCTTATAACTAAATTTGAGATACAAGTGAGTTTATATTAAATGAATAGATCCCTTGTTGGCCTATTTGAATCTTAATGAGCCTTGATATATGTATCTAGCTACACCCACATTTATTGGATAAATAATGACTTTGTAAAGCGAGTCAAAACACGTACAATGACCTTAATTTAGGTACTTCCTCATGTCTAAGGATTAATAAAATCCATTGCATTCACAAGTCGATCATATATAGTCCAGACATGACAAGCCTCTTGCTCTAGAGAATTGACATTGATTCACCAATGGAAGTGCTCAATATGTCCAAACTAGAAGCTTATATCCATGGCACACTCATACTTCTATGTGAGGTAGGGCGAAGCTATGCCACTCGTCATCATGCCCGATGGTGGAGACACTCCATCCTGTCTCTTCGTTAGTTCTTTCATATAATATTATGTGTTGTGTGGATCAAAACAAATGACCAATGTGTGTTAGTTGGGTACCTATTTTTTTTCTTTACAGATAAAAATCTTGTTGCTCAATCTGGAGGCGTGGCCACATTTGTTACAAACGGCCTAAATTCTATCAAACCTGTGCAATTACGAATAGTGTTAGGTATGCTAGAGTTGTACTCGACTTATATTGATTGAAGGCTTGTGACCTTAGGCGTTAAACTAACCGAATTATTATTAGACTTGTGAAGGTTAATTTGACTATTCATTCATCAATGTTACAATGATAAGGTAATTTAAAATAGAAGGATTAGCTATTCAAATAGGATCTTTTTTACCTTGTGTTAAGGATTTTTCTTTCAACAATAATATTGTTTTCAAGTTTCTTAATAATATGATTATGGATGAGTAAGATTAAAAATAAGGTGGATCATCGATTTTATTGATTTGAATGTAAGAACAATACAATTAGTCAATAAAAATAAACTAAGCAAAGAAACGAAGTAAATTAATTACTTATGTGTAACACCACCATTTTTGCTGCTAGAATGTTATGCTCTTGCAATTGGTTGACATTTATTAGTTGAATTATGATCATCAATACTCTCTCATTCTAATGGATTCATTTTAATAATCCATTTAACCGCCACTAATTTTACAATTGGGATTATGGTTAAGATTGACTTACGTACTACGTTCCATGAGAAATGCCCCACATGATTTGTTAGTGTGTGCATATTAAATGAATTTAGATTGGTTTAAAACACAAAAAGGTATGAGTTATGACTCTAATATGAGGAGAAAACATGGATGAAAGGTGTTTTTGAAATGTTCTCATGCAGGCACAAGATGAGATGATGTTTCCATTGTATGTAATGCCCACCACAATAACTAAAAGAAGAATGTGATTATGATCGGCCCATTTCATGAAGCATGCATCAAAGAATCTCGGTCATCCATGTTGCTCTCATGAATGGTGGTTGCTAATGATGATTTTGTCCAAAAGCAAAGCTATCAAACTATGATAGCTTTGTTAAATTGTCCTCAAATGGATGATTAACTCAAGGTTGAACAAATGAGCAAAGAATCCACATTTAAATGTATAAAAACCAATGGTATTCAGGTGATTAGGATTGTCTAGTCACTCCAACTTTTGGCAATTACCATCTGTATGGACCCATCATATCAATGGTCTATTAACTATGTTTGCATAATGTACTATTTATCAAACTATGAAGATTATTTATACATACTTGAATGAAAAGTCATGTATGATGTTGATGGATAAGTAATGAAACTCGATCTTCCGCATCTCACACACTTTTATAATTCTAAGATCAGAATAGAAGTTTTTTTTTTTTTTTTTAATTATCAGTGGGGGACAAAAATTTTCTTTATAATATAAAGGTTGAAGTAATTCAATCCATCAAGTTTCCACACTATAAGTCTTGGAAATACTATGCATAAATAACACTGCCTAAGTGCATTAGCCCTTACGAATTTTAATTGATCAGAACTACTATAAGGCCATTGGTATGCTTAGTCTAAGTAAATCAAGAGCTATATCCAAACTAGGCCATTGGTATGCTTAGTCTAAGTAAATCAACGGCTATATCCAAACTAATCGATCATGTGGAGCCCAACTAATAGAAGCCTTGCAACCTCTTGATAATCATTAATGCCAAGTGTACACATATCTTAATTGAACGGTTAGACCCAAGCAAATTAAGCATATGGACCCTACCTAGTAGAAGCCTTACAAGCCTATGATAATCGTTAATGCACATGCACATGCATATTGAGGCCTTGCTCCTTGCAACTGAGTAAATTTATTTATTCCCAATTCATTTACCTTCAATTCCATTTCCCATTTACAAGCTTCCAATTGGGCCCATTGTAATAGCATTTCTCCGGATGGACCCAACTTTTCTTGGAATTGTCTTGTATGCGTTTCACATGCCATACTCATAGGGTAGTTTGGTGCATTTTAGGGGCAATTTGGATGGAAGTAAATGAAGGAAATGGAAGGAATTTGGAGTAAATTGAGATAACTGACATTTGTAGTATGTTTGGATGGGAGTAAATGCATGAACATGAAATGAAATGAAATGAAAGTTAACGGGCTTGCAAATGAAATTTTCTTTGTGAGAGAGGATTTGGAAGTATGGGGTGTTGAAATGACTTCTTTGAGCTCCTCAAAGAGTCGCACGAGTAAACAAAAGTGCTGTTATGTACATTTCCTCCATAAATGTAGCATGTTAATGTTACTCCAAAACAATTTAATCAGCGACTACATCACTAAAATCACACCAATAAATTTATCCAATCCAAAGGTTGAACATTAAAATGGATGGTTAAAAACATTGAAAAATTGGTTGTTTGTGATTCTTATGGTTGTGGCCCATCTGTGGCTCAAAATTCTCTCTCTCTCTCTTATAGCTAAAATATATAGTTCAATGGGCTTACTATAATTATTCTATTAAATATCACATATGTACACTTATTTGAGATATTAAATCTGATTTGGAAAATCATATATATTCTATAAATATATTAAAAAAATTGAATGCATTGCAATTCCTTTTTCTTACTCCCAACCAAATTGAACATTTTGATATCAAATGCATTTCATTTACTCCATCCAAACACAACTCAGGGAGTTTTCCTGTTTTATGTGTGAAGGGTACATCTTTCTAACCTTAGTCCATAGGAGTCCTTTGGAGCCTTTGAACGCCTACCATTTCAGTCTTTCAGACATCCACTGGGTCCACGCGGTCATGGAAATCATGCTCACGGGTGATTGTTTTTTTAAAAGATGAATTATTTGATGAGGCTAGTAGAGTACGGCTAGCCATACACACGCACTCAGTTGCTGGACACGTGTAATACATGTCTGCACATCAGAACTCTCAAAATAACGGGCCCTGCTGAGGTGGGCCATCACCACAAAATCGGATTGCTATGACAGTCCTAGCATCTGATTACTAGACACTCTTTTATTGAACACCGACCACTCACTATTCTACATTTGAACCATCGATTAGATGTCAACCAATCAGGAGAATTGGATCATGTATGCCACGTGTGCAGTGGCTGAGTGTGTACGTGCGGATCATCATACTCCACCAAACGTGTGGAAGTTTTCCCATTGAATTGAATTAGATAGGAAGGGCGTGGGACACGTTAGATGAGAGTGACTTCAAAGAGGCAAGGTCACATGAATACTTGTGGCATCAGAGCATGGCCGCAAGGCAGTTGATAAATGCATGTTTTGCTGTCCATCCAAATCCACGACATTCTCTAACAAGGTGCGTGTGCAGTGGGTCCCATAACATAGTTCGTGTGGTTCAGACCTCTAAGATGTCAGAGAGCACGTGGAATGTCATGCAATCAGATCGTACAAACGGTTTTCTAATTCCATATGCGTGTGTCATTATGTGACACGTGTGTGAGATCTGAGCTTTTCATCAGGTGGGCCATATTGTTCAGATCTTGTGCCACAAAAATCAGGCCATTTCACATTCCAGCTGGGTTACAGAAAAAAATAATCAACCTTTAAAAAGTTTGTAGTTTGCGGCCGCTTAAAGAGTGAAATTGTATTAATTTTAGTTAGAATATATGATCATTATTTTCAACCGTATGGAAAGCTCAGATCTTACACACTTGTTTCGTATTTGCGAATGTGTACGGCTCTACATGCGTCTGGATTTAGCAAACGTAGTAAGAGGCTCGAAGCTAGGTGGGGCCTATAGTGATGGTGGTGAAAAATTCATCGTGTCCATTCATTTCGTCGGATCACGTGAGTATATGAGCTCAAACACCAGGTATATCCAAAACTCAAGTGGGTTACATGATAGGAAAATGTGGGTAGAGAAATGACTACGGTTACGTTGTTTATATGTCATCCAAACCGTTGATATATGCTGAAGTAAAAACACAAGAATATCAGCCTCATCCAAGCTTTGAATGTTTCAACTGTCAACATTCAATCCTTATTATTTCTTATGGTGGCCTACTTTAATTTTGGATCTACCTTATTTTTGAACTCATGTTTTTAATATGATCGGACAAAATGGATAGACGGAATTGATTTCACGCAAACATCGCAGTGGACCCCACCTAGCTTCTGGTGCAGGAACTTCCCGTGGCAGTCTAAGC
The DNA here is from genome assembly GCF_029962835.1 of Magnolia sinica. Lineage (NCBI taxonomy): Eukaryota > Viridiplantae > Streptophyta > Magnoliopsida > Magnoliales > Magnoliaceae > Magnolia > Magnolia sinica. Next base: position 122,262,579 of record NC_080573.1, read on the forward strand.
AATTCGCTTCCTCCTTATTATTCAATCAAAGTACGTGTATCCTGCCAATAGCTGGGTCACACGTGGTGAGACGATGAATGGTTACTAACGGGAAAGGCATATCACAATGGGGCCCACAGGTTGAATATCATGTACGGTTGCCACTGGGGTGTAGGATTGAGTAGCTTCTCTGTTGTCACTTGCGAGCGGAGAACCGATTGGCTACTCCCCTGCCACTAGCCAATGGCTAGTGGTCGGTGCTCTGTGGCCCCACCATGATGTATGTGTTTCATCGTGCCATCCATCTATTTTTTAAGATCGTTTTATGTTACAAGCCCAAAATGAGATATATACCAATTTCAAGTGGATCACGTTATAGGAAACAGTGTTGATTGAACGTCGAACCATTAAAAACTTTTTGGGTGCCATAAAAGTCTTTATAACCTAATCAACAGATTGGATGTCACATAAACGGTACCGTGAGCCTTTGGAGGATTTTAATGGTGTATATCTAATCACTATTGTTTTCCTATGGTGTGGTCCACCTAAGATTTATATCCCTCTCATTTTTGGGTTGAAACTTTAAAATAATTTGCAAAAATGAATGAACGGCATGGATAAAAAGACATACTTCATAGTGGGGCCCGCAGAGCACCGACTATTAGCCACCGGAGTAGTGGCAGGGGGAGTAGCTACTTTATCGTCACTCGTTCCCGGACCAAATAGACCAAATATGGTTACTTGAAACAACTGGGCCACAAGGCGTGGTATTCTCCTGTCAAAGCCAAACACATGGCTCTTCCAGACAAGGCAATGTCCATTCCATGATGCTTGCTGCATCGAATTCACTAGCATAAATAGTGGGGCCCACTAAATAAAAGGTTAGGATCGCATGTGTTTCTCGTACCCTTTCCTCACACCATCAGATTGTTCAAATGATCCTAACCGTTGCCTTTGTATATTAGCACTAATGCAACAAGGTGATCAAATTGTTCAAATGATCCTAACCTCTGAATTTTTTATACTTGATTACTGAATTAGGAGCCTTGGCTATTTTTCATCTCAACCGTCCATTAAATGGTTACGGATGGTCTAATTATATAGTGAAATAATTTATTATTTTTTGTTTATGATCCACAAAATTAGGGTTCAAATTTTGGACGGCTCGCTCTCAATTACATATGTGCCACACGTACAACTTCTTATGCATGTGTATCAACTACCAAACTCAATTCTTCTCCACTACCTGATGATCCAGACCGCTCATTTAGAAATTCCTATAGCATATGATTTAAATGGAATGAATCTCTCTGAACCTTCTCATGAACGGTGATAATCTCCATTTAGCCAGACTTCCTTTTTTTTTTTTTCGCATGAGCCATCTAAGGAGGGCCTTCTAGATGAGTGGTCCAGATCTTAACATGACTCCGGACAAGATCTTTCTAGCAGATCTCAAGAAAAGGATATATCAACAGCTAAAAAACAACTCCTGAGTAGCCAAAAGTCTTCATTGCATAAGCATTGATAAAGACCAGAACCGTCTCCAAGTGATTCGGATAACATGGGCAAAGCTTGTGTGCTAGTGCTAGCTGGTGTCAAAGCTCTGTGGGCCCCACCAAGATTTTTGTGTTTTATCCACGTCGTCCATTCATTTTTCAGCTCATTTTAGGCAATTGGCCCATAAATGATGCATATCTTAATCTCATGTGGACCACACCACAGGTAACGGTGAGGATTGAACGCTTATAATTGAAAACTTTTTGGAGGCCACAGAGGTTTTAAATCAAGCTGATATTTGTGATTTTCCTTATCTAGGTCTGTATGACTTTTTCAACAATTTGAATGGCAAATAAACATTACAGCAGCCTAATAAGTTTTTAAAGGTGGACATTCAATCCTCGTTATTTTCTATAGTGTCTCTACCTAAGATTTGAATCAGCCTAATTTTAGGATCATTTCTGAGACTGCATGGATAAAACACATACATCATGGTAGGGTTCACAGAACTTTGAAAACAGCTAGCTGGCTGGTGATGGGTCACTAGTTAAACCGCATCTGGTCCACCGAACACTGATCGTCTCTCACCATCCTTAAACGGTGGGCGAGAATCTCAACACAGATCTCAAAATTAACTTTGTGAAATCCAGATTAATTTCAATTACTATAATTCCGCCAACCTACTTTCTTTCTTTTTTTTTTCACGTTAACTTGTTAGCAAACCCACTATCAGTTCATACATCACTGTTAGCCACCCCACTAGGAATGGATACCAAGACCTCTCCGTTGAAACGAGATATCTTTCATTCAGTTACCACTCAGCCGACATACTATCTTGCGTGCACGACTTATACGCTACCCAAAGAACCAATAACCAATATCTGCCATAAATCAATATCCCAAACGTGTGATTGTAGGTCAGTAGGTAGCCGACGGCATGGATTCCACTAGAAGACAGGAGCCTAGTCAAATCCCAAATGGGATAAATGAGGAAATATACACGTGCAAAAGATATTGAGATCCATGTGACGTATGGCCGCAACAACGGTTAGGCTTGGATCTTTTCAAATTTCCATCTCTCTTTGGCGAACCCACTGTGATGTAATCCACCCTGTACATCCGTTTTATGAGATCATTTTATGCAACCAAAAATGAGGTAGATCCAATACTCAAGTGGGACACACGAAAGGAATAGTGGGGATTTCATGATCACCGTTGAAATATTTTTATGGCCACAAAAGTTACCTACCAGGATAAATTTTTAGTGTTTTCACTTCATCCCAGCGGGAATTACCTTATAAAGGGTTTGGATGACATATAACATCAAGGTAGAGCCCAGGAAGGTTTCAACGGTATAGAACTCTTTGCTCAGTTTTCTCTCTCGTATGGCTCACTTGAGTTTTGGATCCATCTCATTTTCAGTCGTATGTCCTAAAATAACTTTGTAAAACACAAACATCACAGTGGGCCCCAACTGGCATCATAGCGCAGAAACTTACTCCGAAGGGACGCGGATTAGCTAATGACAGGTTGAGTAGCGAGACTCGCCACTGAAGTTACGTCACCAAGTTATGTGGGTCCCATAATAATGTATGTATTGTATCCACACCGTACATCCATTTAGAGAGATCATTTTAGGGCATGGTCCAAAGAATTAGGTAGATCCAAAGCTATGGTAGACCCCACCACAGAAAACAGTGGAAAGAGTGACGCTTACCGTTGAAACCTTCCTAAGGTCTGCCGTGATTTTTATTTGAGATCCAACCTGTTCATAAGTTAACACAAACATTAAGAAAGGGAAAACACAAATATCAGCTTAATCTAATACTTTTGTGTCCCTAAGAAGTTTTTAATGGTGGGTGTCACTCTCTCCACTGTTTTCTGTGGTAGGGTCCACTTGAGCTTTGTATCTGAATCATTCTTTGGCACAGACTATAAAATGGTCTCTCTAAATGGATGTACGGTGTGGATACAAAACATACATCATGATGGGACCACAAAATTTGGTGACATACATCATGATGGGCCTACTCAACCTCTCAGTAGCTAATCCGTGCCCCTCCGAAAGGCTTTTCCAGGAAATCCGCGTCGGTTGAGTTACGGTTGGACAAGAGTCCGAAATCCATGGATTGGTGGGCTCACTTGGTTTTTGTAAAGAGCAAACTAACTGAGGTCTGATTGGCCCACTTGAGAAAGGCCCGTTCTGGTATTTTACTCCATTCGGAACAGCCGTTCATTGAGTGGGCCAAATCCATCTTTCCTACCAACCAAGGACACAGATTGAGTGCTAACCTACCCGGACGTGATGCATGGTGGAATTAGATTAAGCCTGTGGGCCCTATTAGAAATGGAGTTATATAAAGCATGTTAGGAAGTTGTTCGGTAGAAAATGTACTAAATGAATCCATCTTTGACAAATTACTACAAGCCAATCAAATCCTGTAATCTTCCAATGAGCATCCATCAAGCAAAGAAATCTTTGACTTAAAATATCATAGAGTAATAGACTAGGTTAGGTGAGCCCGTTTTGATGACCGCTACATAAGTGAGTACCCTCTGCCAGAAGCTTACATGGGGCCCACAGATATAGCAGTATGAATCCACTATGTCCATCAGTATCAGTTTTTCAAGCTCACTATAAGAGAGGAGTCTAAAAATCAGTGAGAATATAAAAGTCCACTGTTGAAACCTTCCTAGACCTTATATACCATCTAGACCGTTTATAAAGTTATTACAACTGGGATAGACTGTAGCCACAAATATCACTCTGATCCAAGACTTCTGTGGCCACCACAAAATTTCCAACGGTGGGGGTTCAATCACCGCTATTTTATGTGGTGTGGCTCTGCCTGATTTTTGGATTCCTATCATATTGTGAGCTAGAAAAAACTGATGGACAGAGTGGATTTGTCACCGGCATCTCTGTGGGCCCACATAGCTTCCCACCAGGGGGCACATGCAATTTGGGACCATTCAAAACATCTATTTTAGTGGTTGGGCCAAACACCTGTGATTTTGGAACGCCAGATGAGATGATCTACGGATCTAAACGGGCCTACTAAGTGATCTCAACCATCCCACCAGCATACATTTATATTGTTCCGTGTCCAACGCAAATTGAAGCGGGGCGGTGCGAAAGATTGCACCAGTTAGAACCATGGGAAAATCCTAGATGTTCAAATGGACGGTTAAAAATACACATTGATGTCCAGATATGATGATTCTAAAGGTCTGGATAAGTGGACCCACATGATTTAATTATATCTGCATAATTTTAGGACCTTTACAAAGCTGAAGATGGACAGCCCTAATCTGCTTAACTAATATAAAGAAGCATAAAGATACCAATCATCCCTTTGATCCTGGGATTAGGATAGCTCTCAGATACTTCAGTAGTTTAGCTTGTATAAAGGCGGCCTAATAGATACTTGGGTATCTTCTAATTATTTTTCTTGATTTTCTATCTGAGGAATTATTTCAATGTACTCCTTTATTTGAAGAGAAGAACCAAGAGGATTATGAGGCATTCATATATGATAGGACTCATTCCTATGATATTCGAACCCACTATCTTATCACAATCCTCTCCGCTTAATTCTACTTAAAAGTAGAACTTCAAGAGGAAGTAGAATAGAGATATCTACCGGGAGATATCAAGGGTAAAACGGTGTGAGATCTACCAATCAGTTGATTGCCCACAAATGGGTCCCACAGGCCCATATCATATAAATGTAGACAATTGATGTGGCAGGTCCCACCACTGATTTACGATGGCATGAAAATACCTCAATTGGACCATATTAATGTTAGAGAACCATGGAAGCACACAGAGACGAGTAAAACAAAGTACTACTAATCGTATAACTAAGTCCAAACACAAACAATCCAAATTTTATGTGGAAAAATCCTTTCGAGAAAAAAACCACGACATGAAGTGACAAGCAATGCACTATAAAAGCAAAAATTACAAGAGATAAGAGTTACCAATTCCAACAAGCCTTGAATCTACATCACAAGCCCAAGTTATGCCCTTGAAACATTCCGGAACGAATTAGAAAGCCTAGAACACCTCTACTTACTTTTCAAATCCCGATTACACCTAATATATATAGCACCATATAATATTAGAATCGGATAAGAAACAAATCCCGCATTTACACAATTCTATGTGTGTACTTGATGGCACCTTCAATGGGACTTCAACGATTTGTCGATGGTATCTAAAAAAGCACGACTGTCTTATTCTCTACATGAATGCAAAATGCATCCAAATTTCTCAAATACACGTCCTCCTCTATCCGTTTCCTTGATTGATTGCATAAAAACGGATTTTATAAAATCTTGTAAAGTTATACCTTATTTTACTTAGATTGCTTATTCTAAAAGATGAGATCTAATAGATGTTATAACAATATATATCCTAAATTATAAGATCTCAAACTTGTATATATGTGTACGATAGTAATAGTAATACAAAAAACTCAAATAAGTTTTTCACATATTACAAACTTTGTTATGGTATCGGAGCATAAGTTTTAACAAAGAACACTTTTGCAAGAGAGCTCCAAAGAGCGTGAGAAGTAGGAGAATTGACAATAAAAGCAAGGAGAGGCTTAGAGAGAGTGGCGAGGAGCCAACTCATGATGAATTGATCCATACGAAACCACTCAGAATATTGAAGGTTAGAAATGCTGTTGAGAAGTTTCTGACTGGGAGGAGGGATAGAGCCATCTAAATAGCTTGTAAGAGCATGGCTATTGAAGACCGGAAGCAAGGTTGCATGCCAAACCAGGTAGTTCTCTCGGGTCAGTTTGATGCTAGTGATCTTAAGGGTAGGAGAAGAGTTGAACTTGCTTGATAAGTATTCTGAGAGAGAGTCTGATTCTTGTTGGAAGAGACTGAGTTAGAGAAAGAGAGTGGACTCAGTCGACGCCAATGTAGTAGAAGGAAGAAAAAACTAAAGAAGAAAGGGGATCGTTCTATAAGAGGCCAGATGGCTTTGATATGAACATCATTGGTTCAAAATGGGTGTAGAAAATAAAGCAGAAATCTGATGGCTCTATTGAACGCTTGAAGGCACACTTGGTCGCAAAAGGCTTTAATCAGCAGTACGGTCTAGACTATGAGGAGATGTTCTCTCCAGTTGTCAAGCCCACTACCATTCACCTCATTCTCAACCTAGCAACATCTTAAGGATAGCATATACCCCAACTAGATGTCAAGAACGCCTTCTTACATGGCGACTTGACTGAGGTTGTTTACATGAGCCAGCCCCAAGGCTTTGTGGATAGAGACCACCCTCATCATGTTTGCAAGTTATAAAAGGCTCTATATGGCCTTAAACAGGCTACACAAGCTTGGTTTCACAAGTTAAGCTCGGCTCTCATCAAGCATGGTTTTTCTTAGTGTTGCGGAATCCTCTATGTTCGTCTATCATACTGGGACCTATCTCATAGTCTTTCTCATCCATGTAGACGATATCTTGGTGACGGGTACCAATTCTGATCATATTTCGCTCATTATCACTCTCTTGTCTCAAGAATTTGATCTCAAAGATCTTGGACCACTCAACTTTTTCCTTGGTATTCAAGCTCAATATTCTTCGGAAGGTCTATTTCTTAGTCAGCAGAAGTACATTTTAAATATTTTCTCCAAGGCAAAAATGTTGGAAGCAAAGCCTTGTTCCACTCCATTGTCCACCACTATAAGTTGATGTTCTTTCCGATACTACAGAATACCGAAGCTAGTTGGTGCCTTACAGTACCTAACTATCACAAAACTAGATATATCCTACGCAGTTAATCAGGTCTGCCAACACATGCAGACTGCTCGAGCTCCACACATGGCTGCTGTGAAGCGTATACTTTGATATATCAAAGGCTCTCTCCACAAAGGTTTGTTATATTCATCTAAGTCTCCGCAAGTTATTTCACTTTTCTGCACTGCTGATTGGGCTAGCGACAAAGATGATAGATGCTCTACATCGAGGTATTGTGTCTTCCATGGACGTAACCTCACTGGGTGGTCGGCAAAGAAGCAGCTGGTGGTATCCAGATCTAGTACTGAGGCGGAATACGGGTCACTTGCCAATGCCATGGCTGAAGCTATTTGGATCAAACTATTACTTCGTCACCTTCATTATACACATTTGAGTGCACCGGTTCTTTTATGTGATAATATAATTGCCACCTATCTTGCGTCTAATCCGGTCTTACATCAACGATTGAAGCATATTGATGTCTATCACCATTTTATACAGGAGCAAGTTACCCAAGGACACATCAAAATCCAATATATTGCCACCCAGGATCAATTGGCGGACATATTTACAAAGCCCTTATCTTCGCTGCGTTTATCTTATTTATTGAGCAAGCTTCATGTGGTCAAGACCCCTCTCAGCTTGAGGGAGGGTAATAAAAGCACAACTGTCTTATTCTTTGCATGAATGTAGAATGCATCTAAATCCCTCAAATACACCTCCTTCTCTATCAATATTCTTGATTGACTGCATAAAAATGGATATTATAGAATCTTGTAAAATTGTACCTTATCTTACTTAGATTACTTATCCTAAAAGATAAGATCTAATAGACGTTGTAACAATATAGATCCTAAATTATAAGATCTCAAACTTGTATATATGTATACGATAGTAATAGTAATACAGAAAAGTTTTCCACATATTACAAACTTTGTTAGCATCGAGACAACACCGATAGACCCTGTTGTTTACATATTTAAGACATCAACAACAATTAATTGCTTGTGAAGGTCTATCATTTTCCACACTTCCACAGGCACTAAAAGAAAAGGAGGACCACTATAGGATCAACAACGCAAGTATAACCTACACTTTACATGGGAACCATCGCTAGTGATCGAAAACATTCATCAGGTGGGCCCTAAAAGTTGCAATGAATGAACAGTCCCAACCATCAAATTAATAACCTTTTGCTTGATGTGAACAATTGGTTTCCATTCAACTATCTACCTTGCAAGCTGCAGTTGGGCCCACTGAATTGGATAGCTGAGATTTCAAGAATATGAAGAGAAAACTAGCCAAATCTCCTTGTCTTCCATGAAAATGATAGCTCTTAGCTCTCCCAAATTACAAGAAGAAGAAAGCCATATTCTTTTCTTGAAAACATTGCACTCTCCTTGCCTTTTTATCTAGCATTGAGGATGTGATATAGGCATGTCTTACGCAGCATACACTAGCAAAAGCTTGGAAAACAAGGAAGCAAAATCGCTCTCCTTTTCTGTCTCCACATGCGTTGCACATGCCACACCTCCTAGTATTTGTAACAAAAGCATGATCCCACCAAGTTTAAAAAATGCAAAGATCAAGGGCCGAAAAAGAAATCAGCATCTACTTCTCTCCAGTTTTGGGTGGGTAAATCCAAATGATTTTATAGTGGACTTATCACAACAGTTCGGATTTACCAATCCAAAACTGGCAAAAAGGGCCCTCTTGAGAGGCGACAGTTTCTCAACAACTTACCGATAAGCCCAGAGATTTTTATTTTTATTATTATTTATTTTTTTATTTTTTTTACTTTGTCAAGAGAAGGTATTGCCAACAATCATCATCACCAGCTCAAGGAAGAGGGAAGAGGAAATTATTAGGGAAAAGCAAGACCTATGAGTTCAAATGGGCTCTAGTAACTTATAGTTGAGAAGATACTATGAACCAAATCACAATAAAGCTTCACTTCAAGAATACAAGTGAAGGACAAATCAGGTAAATAGAAAAGCACATGACAAGGTTTTTTTTTTTTTTTTAAAAAAATCCCGGGTTAAGTTCCCGTTTCATGAAATGGTGCTAATTTCTTTTTCTTTTTTTTTAAAAATAATTGGCAACTTCTATGGTTGTTTTTCTATTTACCCAAATATTGAAGTTGCTACTAAAAGGCTGCCAAAAAACCTCAACTGCCCCATGCATGAATTAGGCAATTAATTTTTTTGCAGAATTCATGAATTTGGTGCTCATCCAAACACCCATTAGTATGGTTCAAGAACTCAACAATGTTCCATTACTGAAATTCTCTTATAAAATGGGTATATAATTACAGTACATCACATGACATCTTTTATAGGATACTTGGATGCTTTTACATGCTTGACTGACATAATACTAGCTAACTGTTTGATATCGATAATGTCCAAGCTAAGCAACATCACTGACTGTGGAAAGTCATCTTTCTTACAGGTACTAAATACAACTCCATGAATGAGAAAAATGGAGGATGGATTAATGATAAAGATCTCTGGGGAAACTGCTAAAAAAAGATTGAACATGTGGGAGGGATCCAAACACATTCTGCTTTCAATTTCCCTATCTGGGGCACTAAGTTACTTATGGCTATGATCTTCAGCAGGCAGGCAGCACTCCAGGCTAGGAAAGAAGGGTACCAGGTACCGCATTATGCACAGAAGATAGTATAGCAGAGTTCTATTGTATTAGAGAGGACTTTATAGGATCCGCCGATATTGATGGACCACAAAGCAAAGATCTCATCGATGGAACAATCCAGACCTTTCATGTTGTTGCCTGTAAAGAGACAGTTACGGTTCAAGCATGTGCTTCAGCAGTAGATATAGTGCAATTCAACATGGAGGCCTCTGGTTCGAGCCCATAGTTAACTATCGAAAAAAAAAAAAAATGACAGTTAAGGAGAAAAATAAAGAAATGGTCCACATTCAACTGAAACGACTCAAGATCTATGGCTAAGATCTACTGATCTGGAAGATGCTTTGTGGTTGTGGTCCATCTACAATTAGTTACATGACCGATTGTCTCTATCACTGAACAATGGACCTGACTAGCATGAGCTGAACTCCTAGATTAGATTCATCATTTACTGAACTCATGATGGGCCTAATTAATCATGGTAAGATCAGAATTATGTCTTAGATACAAAGATGATGAGTTGCATCTCCTCGTCCTCGTCTATCCATATCAGCGCATCATAGCACATATTTAAACCAGAGGTTTGTTCAAATGCATCCCAACATACTGCAATACAATCTGTTGGGACTTTTGCCTTAGAATCTGGGTCATCTTTTGATGACCCAAACGCCTCACTTTTTATGGTGGAAAGAAAACAAATAAAAGCTCTCAAATGGATTTCAACCAATTGGTAATTTGGCTCTTTTACTTTGAAGATTAACGTTTCTGTATCCTTTGTTTAATCAATAAGTTGCAATATTCTAGCTGAGAGTTTATTTGGGCATCCCCCCATCCAAGGACAACCCTAACAGATAAATGGTTTGTGTAATTGAAAAAGGTCCAGATCCAACGGCTAGAGTCCTGATGTATCTGCTTGTAATGCATTGGATGTATTCAATCAAACCTCTTTAAACCATAGTTTAAAAACTCAAAAACTGAACTTGATGTCCAGCTGGGTCTGCTCGACTCGAAGAGTTGGGTGAGGTTTTACTTAATCCGAATCAATATTTAATACAAGAAATTTTAGATATTTAAAATAGACAATATCAACTAAATAAAATAAAATTGCAAAACATAATGAACTGTGTGGTGCACTGGTAGAGCATGGTAATCAATTACCAGTTTGACTTTGACCAGGTGAGTCACTCGGGCTGAGTCACTACAAGTTGCATCAAGTTGACTGAGTCATTGTTCTGACTTGATGAATATTGTCGAATCGACTAGAGTCAATCGTAGGAGCAAGTTTCATAGTGACTCAAATCAAAATCTTGCCGAGTCAAGTTGAATGGCCGAGTTTCGAGTCAAGTTAGTGAGTTTTAGAACTATGATTTAGTTACAGCATGTTTCAATAAAAGGCTTGACCCATTCAAACAAAAATGGACTTGTACTAAGCCGATAGAAAATGAAATATAAATAAGCAGAGACGAAATCAGTCCTGCAAGTAAGTGGCATCTGAATTACTCTATTTTATTTTCAAAAGACTTACAAATTTAGTAAATATGGCACAATGAATCTACAGACTACACAAAATACAGCGAAGCTTGAAGCTTAACACAGAGCTTCGGCAAATGGAATTCATCAACAGCCTCAAAACCTAGACTCAAGATACATTATTATGATGCACACTTAATGGAATATCTTTGAAATATGGCTCCTGCCATACATACGGCAAATGTGTATGGTAATTGAAACCACTTATATGGTGGGCCACTGCATGGATGGCCAATAGCCCGAGAAGTGATTGGACAATCCTGAGCATCCAATCCCTTCAAGTTCTGACTGTTGAATGCGGACACCTGATTATTCTTTTGCTCAAACTCGATGTTCAGATCGCTTCCATTGTTAGACTGCCTTGCTTTCAGCAAATGGCATGTCCACGTGATGGCCCACAAAATCAACAGTCTGAATTGTGCCATTCATGCATTAAGTGTATGGTAGAGATGTTCTGGTGCACTTCATGGAACTGCATGAAGTGCATGCATCATACTTTTATCTTGAGCAACTATCCCGGTATAGACAGATTAAAAAAACAAGAAAAGAAAAGAGAAATTACAACCTCTGGAAAGCAGCTCTTCCGATCATCTCTGATACTGAATGGGTACCTTCGTTACCTTGGCCCAGATAACCTCACAGCTGAAAGATCACTGTTGCAGTCCGATGGTCCCGAAGAAGTGCCCTCTTCGCTGACTGATTTCAAGAAATTTGAGTATAGCCGGAAACCAAGTTGAGAAGAAGTAGGGGGCTGAGGTACATCTGAAAGGCCTTCGAGCATTTGAACTACTCTAGTCATTGACGGTCTCAAATGCATGTCTTCCTGGATACACCACAAAGCGACCTTGATCGCAATTGAAACTCGTTCATCTAGTTCATCAAACCGTAGCCTCGCATCAAGGATTTCCTTCAATTTTCCTTCCTCCATCTTCTTGAAAACATAAGACGGAAAATGGGCTTTCTCCGAACTCTCTGCTGGATCGAAATTCTTCCTTCCCCCAATGATTTCTAGCAACACCATGCCAAAACTGTATACATCACTCTTCTCTGATATAGCGTAGTTTGTGATCCACTCTGGCGCAAGGTACCCCCTCGTGCCCCTGAGTGTCGTGAACACGTGACTTTGTTCTCGGGTCATCAATTTTGCAAGCCCAAAATCAGAGACCTTCGCTAAGTAATTATCATCTAGAAGCACATTCTCAGGCTTTATGTCACAGTGGACTATTTTCACACTGCAGTCTTCATGAAGATACGCCAACCCTTTCGCAGTTGCCAAAGCTATATTGAATCTCTTGTCCCAGTCTAATAGAGACCCGCCTCGGTTATTCTGAAAAATCCATCTATCCAAAGAACCATTCGCCATGTATTCGTATGCAAGGAGCCGGTGGCTGCCCTCTGCACAGAAGCCACGGAGTCTGACCAGATGGATGTGGTGGATGCTGCCTATGATACTAACTTCAGCTCGGAACTCTTTCTTCCCCTGTCCAATTCCCTCCAGTTGCTTCACAGCGACTTGGCTACCATCTGGAAGCATGCCCTGATAGACTGAGCCAAACCCACCCTGACCAAGTTTCACGGAGAAGTTATTGGTAGCTGTTTCGAGGTCTTTGTAACTGAAACGGATGGGCATGCCGGAGAGATTCTCCAAGAAGTTATCCTCTTCGGAGGAACCTTGTGGCGGTTCAGGTACTTTCTTTTTCCGTAGGCATCGAAATGCCAGATAGATTAAAGTAACAATCACCAGTACAGTCGCCAGAGCTATGATCACAACGAACGGGAATCGTTTCTTGCCACTGCTTCCTTGATCACTGGGATTTGACCCACTGTCACTATTTCTTGGGACCTTAATATATGAAATGTAGCTGGGCGAGTTGTTGCCTGACTGTTGCAAGCTTCCTATATGATCGAACAAAAAACACTTTCCCGCTTTTTCATCGAAGAACAAAGCAATGCATGAGCAGTTACCTCTGCATGAATCTTTGCAACCTGTAAGATCAGCTTTGGCAACGGGCGAAATGAAATTGAGAGCAAAGTAACTAAGCCCATCTTCAATATTCACAAGATCCACCGTGCTGCAAGGAGAAATGATACCTGGATTGCAATTCGGCCCCGAGTTGAGGGCTGAAGGACACCGGCAGCGGTTATTACTGTAACATATAGAATATGGCCCACAGGACTCAGGCGTTTGGCATGAATCTTGAGGAATCTTCATCTGTTCTGCATCACCCGATATTCCATTTTGAAGGTTGTAGAACGAGAACAACCCGTCGCTGCCCAAAATGGCAGCCCATGTGATATTTGAAGTGGAAGAAGGCGAGAAAATGAATTGCCACAGTAGAGTTTGATTCCGATCATAGGCCTTCCATGAATTGGAATCTAAAGCTGCCAAATAGATATCACCGCCAACGTTGTTAATGGTTTTCCTGCTCTCCTTCTGCATAGACCAATAAGGCTGTGGGGCTTGGAAGTCCGCATAAAACATCAAATCCCCCGAATTGATTTCAAGATGAAAACTTAAGTTGTAGCTATTGGGATTGCTTATCAGTTTCATTCCCACCGTGAAGTTCTGACCAGATAAAAGGGTGTCAGTAGGATTGTCAAAACTCTGCCAAAGAGGCATGGAATCATTACTGAGCAAGACCAAGTTGCCTGAATTTTGCAACTCCATGGCGGCTCCTTTCCCTGTAGTATTGGTCGACCAAATCACAGTATTTCCAAGTTCCAAGCGGGCATTTCCATCGTTGCCAAACACGAACTTATCAGAATTACTGACAGGAGAGCCTCTGTTGGCGGACCAGACAACTGTTGAACTGCCGACATGCATCACTACCAGCAGAAATGACGTGATATCTGACAAAGGGTTGAATCCAAATGCGAAGTTCTTGTCCTCAGATAACAGAAACAACCCTTGGTTGTCAATCCAATTCATCTGAGACCCTTCGTAAACAGGGGCAATCCGACCAATGCTCTGAGTACTAGCAATACAAGTATCAAAGAGAAGGACTATAAACAAACAAATGGTCCTCGCTCGATGAACAAGACACCAAATATTCATAGCTGCAACGAATCCCATTTCCACCTTCCAGAGTTCACCTAGTGATAAAAATGGTGGAGAAAAAGAAGAACGAAAAAAAAAGAAGGATTAGCTATGACTCAGGAGCCATGCTGCCTATTAAATACATGCTCTGATCCAAAATTCAATTAAATGAATAATTTCCTTTTTTCATAACAAAAAGAAATATTAGAGTAGGAATTACTATAAATAAAAATAATTTTGTATTATTCCTCTTTATCTCCATAAACGACCTGTTTCATCTTAACCCTATTCCACACAAAAGAACCCAAATGGTTGAGAAGGAAAATGCAATAGTGATGTTTAATAGGGCTTCTTCATCTAACAATTCTACATAAAAACATTTAAAATGACCAGGTTATTTCGAAGGGTGAGATCAGTTGGTGGTATTTAATGGTTTTCTACATCTAAACATGCCATATGAAAAACTTTAAAAAGAAGCACGAATTTAGCCGAAATGATATATATTCATCAGTGGAATTTAATGGCTTTTTCTTCATTTAACCATACTATAATAAACTTTAAGAAAAAAAAAAAAAACCAAATTTTAACTGAAAATGCTAAAGTCATCAGTGATATTTCATGGACTTATCCATCGACCCATGCCATAAACGAAACTACTAAAAGAAGCCAAAATTTACTGTCAAGTGCTAATTTCATCTGTGACATTTGATGGTTTTGTTCATCCAACCACACCATTTCAGAAGCTTACAATTACCCAATTTTAGTGCAAATCCCAGATTCATCAGTGCCAGTTAACAGGCTTTCTTCATCTAACCATGCCATACAAAAAGCTCTTAAAGGCCCCAAATTTAGCATAGGATCCCAGATTTATCAGCAGTATTGATGGGTTCTCTTCATATAAATTATTCCACAGAACCAATGTAACATATTGCTGAGATTTCAAAATTTTCGAGATATCATTAAAAATCTCAGTTGTTTTAATTTTTCACGAAATTATTGCGATTTTAACATTAAAATATTTAGAGGCCGACATAATTCAGTTTATAGTTTTATATCATTTTTAAAACTATTTGATAATATATATATATATATATATATATATATATATATATATATATATATATATATATATATATATATATATATATGTTTTAGAATTTTAGTTTTGGTAAGATTTTCCCAAGATAGTATCATGAGAAAAACGTCAAATCTGAAAATCTCCCAAGAAATTCGAAGGCCAAGAAATTGCCGAGAATGGTGTTCGTCACTATGCAAACAAATTCAGCGGAAAATTTTAGATTAGTCAATGATATTCGGCAGGCTTTCTTCATATAACCACACCACAGAAAGAGAATTCCAGATTCATTAGACGTTTCATCGCTTATATTAATTGGGTTTCTTCATACAATCATGCCATACAAGAAGCTGAATCCTAACCAAACATAGCTGAGTTTAAAATCCTAAATTCATCAATGACATTAAATGGGTTTTTTCTTCATATAACTATGCCACATAAAAAGATATAGAAAACCCCAAACAAAGCTGAAAATTATAAATTATCTAGTATCTTTTATCAGTAAAATAACTGGGTTTTCTTCATAGAACATGTCATTCAAGAAATAAAAAATAAAAAATCAGCTCTTATGGTTAATGGTTTTTCTTCTTCATATTAAAAAGTTCAGATTCAGGAAAAGGGTCTTTCACTAAGCTATCAACCAATGGTGAAAAAGAAAATCCAGAATTCAAAAGTAATTGTTACAAAATTCGAGTTAAGGAATACTATGAAGTAAGAAAATGAAAGAAAGATAAATGAAAAGAGAGGTGACTCACCTCAAATTCTTCAATCTGATGCAGAAAAAACTAGATTTGAATAGATGGGTATTGATTTCTTTTATGAAAAGAACAGAACGGCTCTTCTAATCTGACTGAGAAAATGAAATCTGTGGATTTTGAAGAGGCAGAGAAATAGTGGAATTAAATGCATGACAGTTTTTCTTGTTATTTTAAATTATTTCTTTGATTTTGTATGGATTTTATTTTTGCGGAGTAGGGTGGGTAAAGAAATTGAATGCTCTTCCTCCCTTTCTGGGAAGAAAGCGAGGGTCGGGAAGCAGAGTCAAAGCCCCGGTCTCTCGTTTACATGGCTGTTCATATGATAAATGGGGCCCACTAGTATCATATTTTGGGACGCAGATTGAATACTGAGTAAATTCTGTGTGGTCCACTATTATGTATGTGTCTTATCCACACCGTCCATCCTTTTTTCCAGATCATTTTAAGTAATGAGCCCAAAATTGAAGTGTGCCCAAAGCTCAAGTGGACCACACTACAGTAAACATAGGGATAACGACGTCCACAGACCTTCCTAGGGCCCATATGTGATCTAAAACTACAGTGGCACAGAAGAAGTTTTTAATTGTCAATCACCACCGTTTCCTTGTGGTATGGTGCACCTTAGATTTGGATATATTGCATTTTGGATCATGTCATGAAATGAGCTGAAAAAACGGATGAATGCGTGAATATATGAAACATAGATCACAGTGGGACCCACCGTCAGGGATCTACGATCCACCGACCTCGCGTCCGTGAAACACGAAAGCGGATTGCCCGCTGGCCCCCTCCAGCGAGACCCTGAGGCACCACTACGTGGCCCAAGCTATGTGGGACTCACTGTGGTATATGTATTTTATCCATACGGTTCATCTGTTTTTTTAAATTATTTTAGGCCATAATATAATGCATGTTTAAAGCTCAAGAGCACCACACATCAGAAAACAGTGGAGCTTGATCACCCACCTTTTAAAACTTATCTGGGCTACATAAGTTTTGGATCAAGCTTTTAAAAAAAATATATAAATTTTTAATAAATCCAAATTTGGGTGGCATTATAAATAGGTTGGATGGCAAATAAAACATCACCGTGTACCCTAGTAAGTTTTCAATCCTCACAATTTTCTATTGTGTGTTTCACTGCTTTCGTCATTTTTTAGCTCATGCCCTAAAATGAGCTGTCAATACTAATGCACGGTTAGATAAAACGTATACACTCAGGGATGGACGTGATGAAGTTGATCACAAATAAAATGGATTTTGGACCGTCAACTAGCGTAACGGGTTAGTGGCTAAAGTAGCTTGTCTTATCCAAAATCATACATGATATGTGGAAGAACTCATTCCAATATGTGATATCGGCATGTTTTGAGGTTCAGGCCTTTGCCGGTCCATTTTAAAAATGAAGGTGTTCAAGACCCGCTCTACATCAGTAGCCTCTTGTTTGTCACCGTGGATTGGAGGGGGTTTTCAATCTCCAAGTTGTTAGGCTGCATAAAGTAACCAGGGGTTTCAAATCTAGGGGGTTTCTTGTCCCCTGATTTACAATTCATGGTGAGAGCTTGGATTACACCTAAAATCATTTCAATAATTGCAGGTGTAACGTATGTGTCACTATACACTGTTATTCTATTGGGCACGTTGCCCACAAATGATGATCAACACTGTCCAAATATTGTCTAACATTGTCCAAACATTGTCCATTTAAATCAATAATAAAAAATCATTGGTTAGTCACTTGGACTTGATCTTGTGCTTGTGGCCCATCTAAGGCTTGAAATTTCATTATTTTTGGGCAAAGCATATATTTTGGCGGGCTTATCACAATCATTGTATTAAAAATTATGTATCTTACTAATTAGAGATATTAAAGTTGATTTAGTAATTAAATTCAAATATCTATAAATACACTATAGATGGGTACTTTTGGATTAAAGTTAATTCACACTCTAGGGTGCCAACCACACAGAAAGGATTGGAAATCCAGGGAGTTTCTAATCCCAGAGGTTTCGAATCCGGTTGGTTACCAATCCATGCTCCTAAACAGGCCCTGAAAGTGTCCGCGATTCACTCTATATCAGAGTCACAGGGAAATCCCTGTAGCACCCGCCACCGGCAACCCGGTGGGCCAACAGTGATGAATGCGGTATGTGACATCCACCTTGTCCACGAGCTGAGAAGTAAGCGGATTGCGTCCGGTGGCTGCCTGGCCTTGCAAAGAGCAAGTAAATTTGTGTGGGACCCAACCGGCTTCCAGCTGAGAAATGTCGTGTTACGATTTGAGTCGCGGCCGATTTAAAATTCAGATGGGCCACACGACAGGGACAGAAAACTTACTGTGGCCACCGTCTATGTACGTATATACTGAAAGATAACAGCTTTATTGAAAAACCATGTTGCTTATACGCTATCCAAAGCGTTCATGAATTCGAGTATCAGAAGAGCTAACAGACATCCGAAACATCAAGTGCGTTGATTTAAGCGTGAATTTACGTTGTTCCCGTTGTGTGGCCCACCTGAGTTTTGGATCGATCTCAATTTTGCTATCTGACGGTGAAGATGAGGTTGTGGAACAGTTCCAGGCATACGACACAGCAATACCTTGCGATGTACCGTAGAAAACAACTTAACGTGTGACGCGGATTGCGTCCTACCCCTACCGATCTCTAACCGAGAATGGGCAGTTATGTGGGCGGGCTCACCGTGATGTATCTGTTTATCCACGCCGTCTATCCCTTCTCTCATGTCATTTTAAGTTATATGAAAAAAAAGAGGTAGATCCACACCACATAATAAACTTTGGTGGTATTAAATGCAAGAGTCATTTTTGGTGGGCCCAGTTGAGCGTTGGATCTGCTTATTTTTGTGTACGTACTTTAAAATGATCTGAGAGAAAGGGATGGACGGCGTGGATAAACAGATACGTCACGGCGGGCCCGCCCACAGAAACGCCCACGCGCGTTCGTTGCTAGAGACGGAGATTAAAGGTGGCAGAAACGCCGTATTACTTTGAGAAAGCGATTGATTTGACCAACTGTTTTGACTAGGTCAGCACGAACTGAGATCTCGAAGGAAACGGATTGGCTACTCCCCTGCCATCAGCCCCGTGGCTGGCGGTCAGTGCTCCGTGAGCTCCACCATGCGTATGTGATTCATCTACTCCCACTCCGTTCATCTATTTTTACATATAACTTTAGGCTTGATTTTAAAAATAAGAGGAATATAAATCTCAGGTTAACCACACCACAGGAAAACAACATTGATGGGATATCCACCATTAAAATCCTCATAAGGCCCAATGTAATGTTTATTTGACATCTAATTTGTTAATTAGGTCATACAGGCCTAAATGATGGAAAAAATGAAAATCATCTTGATCCAAAACTTTTATGACCCCTGAAAGGTTTTTAATGATCAATTCATTCAACACTTTTTCCCTAAATATAGTCCATTGGGATATACCTCATTTTTGTCCTATTTCTTTTTTTTTTTTCCTTTGAGTTAGCTTGTTAGTACGTACACACACTCCATGTTAGCCACCCCGGCTGAGGATTGATACCAGGACCTCAAAGTGTTGAAACGAGGTATCTCCACTCAGTCTGCCAGTTGAGCTACTGATCTGGCGATCATTATTGTCCTTATTCGATAGAATGATATGGAAAAATATATAAAAGGCATGGATGAAACACATACATCATGGTGGGGCTCACAGATCACCGACCACCCACCAAGCTGGTGGCAGGGGGAGTAGCCAATCCGTTTCCAATCTGGAAGCCCACGCGCATGACAACCTAGCAGGTGAATAGGACATCCCAACCACACATCAGGTCGGCCTAACATGTAGATGAGGTGTCCCAAAAACAAGAGTCAATCAACTGACTCCACTCTTCAGTCTTTAGGGCCATCTTTGTTTTCACGCATGCATGGCCCATCTACATGGTGGGTCCAGATGAAACTCTGTCAGCCCAGCACGTGATAGGACATCCAAGCCACATATCAGCGCGCCCCTAACATGTAGACAAGGTGTCCAAAAAACAAAGTGCAGATTACGCACTGAGTGGTAGCGTTCTCAATAAACTCTGTGGGGTCCACCTTATTGTATGTCTTTTCCAGGTTATCTATATGTATTTCCAGCTCTTTTATGGGATAAGCCCAAAATTAAAGTATATCCAAAGTTAAGTGGACCACACAATAGAAGGTCTTTGAGTAAAGGAAAAACACAAATATCAGCTTGATCTAAAACTCATGTCCCCCAAAGAAGTTTTCAATGGTAAGAGTTCAATTCCCATTGTTTTTTGTGGTGTGGTCCACTTGAGCTTTGGATATACTTCAATTGTAAGAATATGCCCTCAAATGAGCTCATAAAATGGATGGATGGCATGGATAAGACACACACATCACGGTGGGCACACACAGTTTATTCATTAAGCTATAGCTTACAGAGTAGGCAATCCGCCTCCCAAAAACAAGGCAGGTCAACTGACTCAACTCTTCACGCGAGCCACACGTGTGCAGTCTGGACCACCGGTAATCATTTTTGAACCATTTTGTTTTCACGCATGTACGGGCCCATTTACATGGTGGGTCCACGTGTGAATACCTCTCAGATGAATGGGCTGTGGGTGTAGCAATGTTTTATATAAAGGGATGTTCGGCCCCCTTGAATCTTGAATTCTGGATTTTGAGCCGTTGGAAATTCAAATCTAAGATTTATAAAAGTGGGATCTTTTGGCACACCTGAAAATCCTAAATTTCAGTGCAGGTAGTTCAAATTTTAGAATTTTATTCCATTTTTCAATTCCAGCAGTAAAAGTGTAATCTTTTGGCACTTTTGAAAATTTTAGATTTATGTTTCAAGTACTTTGGCGGCGTAGATTCGAAGGGATGATTGGTGGATGGACTTCTGTGATGTGTTTATATGTCAGTAAGTTCTATAGCCCCATCATGATGTATGTGTTATATCTACATCGTCCTTTCATTTGCCCAGATGGATTTAGATAATGGGAAAAAAAATTGAGACGGATCATAAGCACAAGCAAATCATATCACAAAAAAGCAGTGGGAACAATGATTTTTACAGTTGAAACCTTAATGAGGTTTAATACGATGTTTATTTGTCATCCATCTTGTTCACGGGCTCACATAGATTTGAATGGAGGGAAAAAAACAAATATTAGATTAGTCCAAACCTTTCGTGGGCCTAAGACGTTTGACCACCCTGCCAAACACAAGTGTGGGATTAAAACTTGGGATTAGAAAGTCTATCACATTTAACATTTTCTAATGCCTTGCATTAAACAAGCCTTGTAGGTATTTAAGACGTTTGAGCACCCTACCAAACACAAGTGTGGGATTAAAACTTGGATTAGAAAGTCTATTACATCTAACATTTTCTAATGCCTTGCATTAAACAAGCCTTGTAGGTATTTAAGTGTACTTAGAATTCAAAAGTTATTTGAGAGCATGGATTAAAGGTAATTGAATACACAATTATCATGTGTATTGATATTTTTATATTTTGTTAAGATTCAAAGTGAAATACTTTTTTAATTTTACTCTTTTTAAAGGAAGGAGATTGACATATGTAACAAAGGTGTTATTATGTTTTTAATCCACACTTGGTATACTGATGATACTTAAAACAATTACATTATCGATTACATCACTAAAATCACATCAATAGAATGATCAGAATAATCCAAACATTTGTTGTATAAATCAACAGTTAAAAACAACTAGTGAGACGCTCATTTATAATCCCATGAATATCATTATGTTTTTTTGTCAAAGTAGATATTTCAATGGGCTTATCATAATCATTATGTTAAATATCACATATGTACATTAAATTGATTATTAAAGTTGATTTAGTAATTAAATTCAAATTTCTATAAATATACTATAAAATTTCAATGCATTTTTATTTTGGGATTTCAATGCATTTCCATTACAAGTTGCCAAACATAATTTGGGATTCGAAATCACAATGATTTGTGATTTGGATTACAAAACATTCTAAATACTGACGCGCATTACGCCCTACCCCCGCCAGTCTCTAGAGTTGGGCATCTCGGGACCAATCTAGTGGATCCAATCCGATCCGACCAGATTCGACCCAATTCGCACCGAACCGACGGCATATATCAGTCAGGTTCGAGCACGATCAGGCAGATCCGACCGTTAATTGGATCGGGTTCAGGTCATTGTCAAATCGGACCGCAGTGATCTGAAATCTGATCTGATTGGAACCAAGCTGAACCGATTCGGACCGGACCAGATTTGTTATTAATAGTAATTTACTATTTTACCCTCAGTATACACACACACACACACACACACTTTTACATATTTCATGCTTTTACCATACCCATCTAGCCGTTCCTCTATGGCACACCCGAACCCTAAATCCCCCAAAACCCTACCCGTCCCTCATTACCCGCGCGCGTGGAATTAGCTAGCCCTTCGATGTTCATTATCTGTTTCTATCCTCTAATGGACTCAATTGAGAGAGTTCTACATTTTCAAGGCGTTTCGATCTTACAAGGAAGATGCAGAATTTGAACTTGGAGGTTTCTCCTCACAGAGCTGGTAAATGCAATCCTCTTCTTCTTAGTTCAGTTCTCAGTTGATTTTGGTTTCTGTAATTCTGTCCCACCCACACATGTTAGTGTCCCATTATGTGATTTTGCTAACTTTCGCCCCTGAAGATCTCAGGTAGAACTTTGTGAGAGAGAGGTTAATTTCAGTTCATTGTGTGATGAACCAGTCTTGTTGCATTGCCACTCTACACAATTGGCAGTATACCTGGTCAATCCCTACTGTCTATCAAGTGGGCCTTACTATGTATTGTCCACAGTAAAGAAATGCAGTGCCCCTAATCCCTATCTGTTTCAACTTTGCCCATCAAATGGAGAGTGAAAATAGAAGAAAATGGTCAGTAGTTTACATTCAAGTGGGAAACATCCATGAATCAGGAGGCTAGAATCAAGGTGTCAAAAAAATGGACCGATCCAAACCTTACCCAATCCGATCCGACTCGGTTTTCCTGACCGAGTCGGACTTGGATCGATTCAGGCCAGCATAGGTTAGGGTCGGTTCGAGTCAGATGAGCCGGACTTGGTCCCGGATCGGACCAAGTTTGGGTCATGCCATGTAGAACTCGGATCAAGTCGAGTTGGACCTAAGTCGGTCCGACTCGGTCCGATGCTCAACTCTACCCGTCTTTTGCCGCAGTTCTATAGGCAGGCCCACCGTGATGTATCTATACATCCAAGTCGTCCATCTCTTTTCTCAAATCATTTTAAGTTATTAGCACAAAAAAGAGGCGGATCCAACGCTAAAATAGACGACACCACATATGACTCTTGCATTTAATGGAACTAGCATTTAATGCTTTGTGCATTTAATGCAACCAAACTTATTATTTGGCGTGGTCCACTTGAGCATTGAATCTACCTCATTTTTTATGCTCATGCCCTTAAATGATATGAGAAAATGAATGGACGGCTTGGATGCACATATACATCATGGTGGGCCTGCCCATAGAATTGCCCGTTCAGGTCTAGAGATGGGCGGAGGTAGGACGCGATCCACATCCTCTAAATATAAGCTCCCAAATGAACCAAGCTTGATTTTGAAGTCATCACCAAATGCCATATTACCATCTCCTATTTTTTAGGACAAGTGCCGGTTGTTTGGTTTGGAGTGAAAATTTGGCCTTGAAAATGAAACAAACTCAACCTTGCAATAGGTGGACCTTCTATGATGTACACGTTACATCCATTATATTCTTTCAGTTTTTAAGATCATTTTAGAACATGAGCCCAAAGATAAGGGGATCTAAAGCTCTAGTAGACCACATCACAAAAAATAATGAGGATTAAACGCCTAGCATTGAAAACTTCTTAAGGTTATAAAAGTTTTAGATCTACCTCATTTTTTGGCTCATGCCTTAAAATGATCTAGTAAAATGAATGGACAGCATGGATGCAACACATACATCATGTTAACCTTATAGATTTTACATATGAACAATCCAATCTCATTCCAAAATTTTTATAAGTTAACATCAACCAAACAAATATAAATAAGTCATCATTACTTGCTTACCAACATTTACATGTATATTCAGTTAATCAAACATGCTCTAGGTATTCATATTCATTCACACTATTAAATGGTTTCACTTACATTTGGGTGATGATGACCAAATCATACAAAAGTTAATCTTGGGAGCAATCATTATGCGCCAATCCTACCATTAAGTATTTTCGCTTGCCTTTAGGTGATAATGATTAAATTTTTATAAAATTCAAGTGTATAATCATCACGCAGGGAAAACCACAAGCAAAATTAATAATCATTTGGATATATATATATATATATATATATATATATATAAATTAAAGATTTGATTTGAAATATAAAATTAATAATTCTATTTTTGTAAGGCAACAAAAGTTTGAAATTATCTTATTTTTAGCCAAGATTGTCTTACAATAGACTTAATGCAATGACCATCTTACATTGCACATTAATGCCGTGCTTAAAATATTAGAGAGTAGTTAGTTCATTAACTCATCATCCAATGAACATGCTACAAAAATATTTCCAGAAATCTAAGACCCAAAATTCAGGCTCCCAAACACAATTTATGAAATCTAGCATTTTGAAAATCCATACTAAATAGAATTGAAAATCTAAGATTTCAATTCCATGCTCCGAAACAAGCCCCCGGAATGAGAAAAATCTAAAAAGGAAAGGAGCCTCGGCATGGACGATACATCCAAAATCCGTGTATGTGCCAGCAAGTGGAGATGTACTGTCTTAGACACGTGTGGAATTAGCAAGCCTCGTGTAAGTACGCTTATCAGGAAAAAAAGAAAAAAAAGAAAAAAAAGATGTCATGGGCAGTTGCTCTACCACTTTCAAACCTTTCTTGTATGACACTTAATATCCTTTATCTCTTGAATTTATTTATTTTTCTTCATTAGTGGGCCCCACGAATAAGAGCGCTGATGTCATTTTTTTCCCCACGGCTTTCCTCAACCTTGAATTATAAAATTCTAATTTTTAATCACTAACTAAGGTTGACAGGTAAGGACGCATAAGTCAAGTAGATAGCGTCCATTGCAATGGCCCAATATCAAAATCTGTCTGCGTCCTGACAACACACCTCTTCTTTAATAAATGGAATTGAAGCCATTGAAACGCTTTTGAAAATTTCAACACGATCTCACTTCATAAACAACAACAACAACAACAAATAAGAAAAAATTAAAAAAATAAATGATTTTAACTTTATCTAAGCTTGGAACTGTTGACTTATTCGAAAATCTTTCTAATCCCAAATAGACAATGATGCATTTCTCTCGCTTGTTTTGATTTTATTTTATTATTTTTATTATTTTTTTGCATCTGTACTAAGTGGATTATGGAAAGGCTCATTAGAAGTTTTGGTTGATATCTAGCCAGAATTTCAAAATCGACGGAAAATGGTGGCGTGACCTTCTAACGGATGTGGGCGTTACTTTGGCTGATGTGGATGGAATGACTTCATTTGGATGAGATCTAGAATGTCCATCAGGTCGGCCACACTGTATATGGACCAGGGCTGAAAATAAGCCTCATTCAGCTGTCTACATAGTGGGAAACTGTTGGGATGGGAAGTACTATCATTAAAATTATCCAAATTAGATATGGGATTCACTGTTGTGTATGTGTCATTCAATCGACTCATCTAATGCTTCGGTGGGATGGGATTGCATTTGGTCTCATGCAAAATTCGACCAGCATTTGGAAACAACAGATAGGAATGGATCAATCCCAATATCATATAATCTAATGTCAATAGTAGATAACATGGGAATTCAACAACTTCAGTCGGCCCAAGTTGCTGCATGTGTTTGATCCATTCATATACATCTTTTACACGTCGCATTCAAATGTCACGGATGCATACAGGTGGGTGGTATCATCAGTTGTGAGTATGTTGGTTATAATTCCATACTCCACCTAATGCAGGTTTCAACGAGTACTTGTTTTTATCAAAGGAAGAATTTGATCAGACAATCAAAATACCACGGTATTTTCGGACATGCAATTATTGTGCAATTATTGTGCTAATGTAAAAATTTTATAAGATAGATCTTATTGATCAACAGTCTAGATTGTCCCAAGTGTTGGATAGTATAATCGAGAGTACCAACGGACTCCACTCAGTTGTGATACATCTAAAATCATGTAAGGGGTGATGCAAGATATATATAATATTTTAGTTGATCTGAGATTAACAAATTAATTAGTGTGGAGCTTTAGGGAGAGAAGTTTCGATGTGTTTCAAATTCCTCAACCCTTTAGATTATATAAACAGGGTTGAGACCTGATCCTGCATATCGATCACAGTACTTCTCTCATGATGTCTAAGGTGCAAAGATTACGGCATCAAGTCTCATACACTTTCGTATCGTTTAATCTTGCGTACCAAACAAGCCATGATTTTATTACCTTGCCGGTGGTGTGGCCCACCAAGTCTTCTATTTAGTAAATTTTAGAATCCACGGTGAAAATACGACTAGGCACCTAATGGGCCTGATGCATGTTTGTCCGATGCATCGATTGATTAGTAAGCCCTTCAGTTTCAAAATGGACAAAATGAGAAACTTCCAAAAACTTCAATTTCAAAAGGGAAGTCCAGCATGCAACTTGTCGGGTTACCAAAAAATCATCATCTCAGTGCATAGTTGTCAACATGTCATGCATGTATTATGACATCCAATCCATCCAAAAGGTTGGCCATCACGAATATCACATGGCCCATAAATATAGCTAATCCAATCTGATGTAGAGTGGGTCACGAACGCTTTCATGTCCAAGATGGATAAGAGAAGGCCCGATCGGAAGCAGAAGTCATTAAGATCACCAGAACCTTAAAACAGGCATATCTCGCAAACAGGAATGAGTTACTCAACGTACTATATATGATTTTACGTATACCATATATAATTTTAAGGTAAGACAAGCTACTTTAACCCCATGCCGAGTTTGCAAGATTCCATCATATTGTGACGGCTGAATTCCATGTTTTAGAATTTATTATTTATAGTAAGTTATGAATTTTAGAGAGTTTTAGTTATTGTTTAATTCATAAATTTCTTTATATTTCTTTTTGGAGTAGTTATTCTTGAGGAAGACGGTGATTGGCCTGCATCACAATCATCAGGTGGCCCAGATATGTACATTGGATTTTAACTACCGTTGTCTTAGCTTTTTTTGCATGGGTTGTGGATTGGCCTGATTTATGCATTGGATGCTCTTCTAGGTGGGGCCAATCTCTTGGACGATTGGATGTTACACAATTTTGACATGATGATACTTTCGTTTCATGAGAGATCTTTTCCCTTAAAATGCAAACGTGCGAAGGTAATTGTAGGCATACATTAACATACTTTATACACCCAGGTCCATAGCTCATCTGGTAGACTGAGTGGAGATACCTCGTTTCAACACTTGAGGTCTTGGAATCGATCGTGGATAACATGGAGTGTGTCTGCTGGCATGGGTGTGTAAAAAAAAACAAAATAAAAAATAAAAAAAACATATTTTATAACCGTTGTTAGCCCGTAGGGAGAAGGGGTCCTTGCTCTTGCTCTGGCACACTCACGAGTTTCAACACTTGGTCAAGGGTTTGAGTACCCATAGGTGGTTGCATTGGGCCCTACAATGTCTCAAAATTAAGGCATATCTAATCATCGGGTGGACCGTACCATAGAGTCCATGCATGTATTTACCTAATTTTTGTAGTGTTCCACTTTTAATATGATTGGGAATTAGATGTCATATATACGTCATATATGGTCATGGTGGGGCCCAGCTTATTGCACAAATGTGGACCAGATTCTTCTTTTTCAGATTGTCCCACCCCTTGGAATTGATCGGAGATGTCCGTGTGCACCGAACATTGATAGACAATGTGCGCACGCTGACCTTTTCTATAAACTTTGTTTTTTCTTTTCCTTTTTAAATTTCAAGTTAGAAATAAAAATTCATGAATTGAGTTTAACAAAGAGAGGACGACTAATTACGATGCAAGGAATTATACCCACCATCTCATAATAGAGTGGGTCATATTCATGCACATGTTTCGCGCATATGACATGCATGTATGTCAATCAAGACCGTTAAAATTGTAGGTCCATGATTATAGAGTATCTTTCAAACATTACATTAGTTCTTGTTTTTCTTTTCTTTTCCTTTTCCACTATTCAAATAAACATAAGGTGAGGATCTTATATATCCAGTGTCCATCAGATAAATATAAAATCACCACTCAAAATCCAACGGTTAAAATCATCCAAATCATTTAATCTTTTTTATCCTATCCCAAATGGGGCCTACTGCCTGTGCAGTCATGCTTCCACGTACATAGTGCCAGAGCATGATCCACCGTGCTCTTTCAAGATTATGATACTACTCCCGTGATACTTCATTCTCCTCAGTCTACAAATTTCAAAATGACGGTTTTTCTCATTGGTATCTTATGAGACAGAATAAGAAGAGAGGGTGGGAAGGATCATACGTTTGGACGTATGTGAGTTCCTGCACGTTGGAGCTGTGGGGACCCACCGTGATGTTTTTGTGCCATCTAAACCGTCCATCAGATGTACCCCACTATAGTAGCTCAAGAAATGAAAATCAGTCTAATCCAAAATTCAGGTGGGCCACACCATAGAAGACAATGAAGAGCAATTGGGTGGGGGCACCCCATAGAAACCTCCAGATTGTATGTGAGGCCATCATATATGCCATGTATAACGTACCGCACCTGGATGAGGGGACCCAAAATTCAGCCGATTACATAACTCAGGTGGGCCACACAGTACCCCATGAATCTAGAGGTTTTAGGCGAGATTTTAGATTGTTCCGTGGTGTGGACCATGTAAGTTTTTGATCCACCTAATTTCAGTATGTATTCAGAACATGAGATGGAGCACCTGATGCATGGTTTGGATTCTGCACGCACATCACGGTGGGTCCCACAGAAGCTCAAAATACATGGGAACTCACATGTGTTCGGACGTGCGTGAATCATTACATTGCTGATGAAATAGAACTTATCCCAAGATAATAAATAATCACATTGGGTAACATGGAATGTTAGACAGTCCCTAAGAAAGTCTTACAAATATATATTTTCAAATATTTTTTTATAAAGCTGATGAACATTTGGATCTCTCTTCCATTAAAAATACTTGTACAAATGTATTTTATGTACTTGATTTGTCTACCTAAAAAATGCAGGATGGTGGCCTACCACTTGGGTTTTGGGTTGTTTTCAAAACCATAATATATGCATAAAAAGAAATGATACAAGAGGCCATGTGAGGGTTTTTTAATACTGAATGAGCTGTCACATGCTGGCCTTCCTGTGATTATGTGATGCAATTATAACATCATCCCATGTGTTCTATCCTTCCATAGAGAGTCCTTTGCCACGTGGCATCATCTTGGCATGCAATGCTTCACCCAAGGAACAGGTCTAGTAGATACATTGTACGGAATCGGATTGCGTACTGAGTTACTCAGTACGCTTTTATCGTACTGAGTAAACTCAGTTGGGCCCACTGTTAATGTATGTGGTTTATCCACACCGTCCATCCATTTTTACTGATAATTTTAGGGGTTGATACCAAAATTGAAGTTAATCCAAAGCTCAAGTGGACCATTACACAGGAAACAGTGTGGAATAATGATTTCCACCGTTGAAACTTTCCCAGGGTCCAAATTAATTTTTATTTGCCATCCAACCTGTTCATAAGATCACAAAGACATGGATGAAGAGAAAATACAAACATCAGCTTGATCCAAAACTTCTTTGGCCTCCAAAAAATTTTCAATGGTAGAGGTTCAATCAAACTGTTTCCTGTAGTGTGGTCCATTTGAGATTTTAATTTGCTTCATTTTTTGGTATAGTACTAAAATGATCTTTTAACATGGATTAACGGAGTGGATAAAATAAGTAAATAACATTGGACCCCACAGAGTTTACTCAGTATGCTAAGGGTACGGAGTTACTCAGTACGCAATCCGCTTCCACATTGTACCTAGTTGTATGCAAAAATCAGGAAATTCCTGATGCATGGGTTTCATCAATATTTCAACTAGGGATGCGGATTTTGCCTGCAGCCCCTGGCTGGGGATTTGTCGTGATATTTCAGCTCATTTTAAGACATTATCCCAAGCATAAAACAAATCTAGAGTTTAAGTAGACCATGCCACATGAAGCATGACTAGAACGCTCACTTTGAAAACTTCCCAAGGGTCACAGTTTTGGATCAAGCTGATGTTCATGTTCTCTTCATTCAGGTCAAGTTACCTTATGAACGCATTAGATAACATATAAATATAAGGTGGGCCTTAGGAAAGTTTGAATGATTGAGTCTTTACAATCTCCACGGCTTTGTATAGCGTGGTCCACTTGAGCTTTGGTTCTACCTCGTTTCCTGAACTGAGTTGGCAAAACAGATACATGGAGTGAATAAAACATGTGAATCACTATATGCCCACGGAACTTAGGATTGCAAAACTGCTATAGAGCGGGTCACAAACACTTTATATAAAAAAAATGAACTAGAGAAGACCCGATCGCAAGCGGAAATTATTCAAACTATCATATCCTTAAAACAGTCATATGCCACAAATTAGAATAAGTTTTTCGATATATCATATATGACTTTGGGGAGGAGAAGCTACTTTAGCCAACCAACCCCACTATGACAGGTTGCCTACACTGGATTCGCAAGATTCCATCATATCAATAGTCAAAAGTCCACTTATTTCTCTTTTTATTATAAATGTTAAGTTTTAGTTAAATCATAACTTTTTACCCTTTGAGTGGCTTTAGAAAAACTAGGATAATAACATGATTTGGCCAAATTAGACACTTACTATTTTTCGCCGAAAACCATGAAGTCAAGTAGGCATGGCGACCATCTATAAATAATAAGTATAATCTTTATAATAGTCATATTTTTAGCGTGTTTGAGTTGGAGTTTGAATCTAAAACTCCATCTTGAGTATTAGTTCATTATGTAAAATAGTGTAATTTCATTTTTTTAAGTCATCAATCAATTTACTTTAAATATTTTCAAATTTATTAAAATACGAGGAAGGGCTGTAAGAAGTTAAAAGAGCTCCGTGAATTTAGAGAGGAAGACCATGATCCACCTCATCACGTCCCTCCTGCGCCAAGAATCCGCTACAGCCCTTCATCCCTTGCCAAGGTACATTGTCTTGCAGGTTGATCCATCTGTATGGCAATAACCACACGCGCCTTTGTATGACGTCGGCATATATAATCTTTACAAGAGCCGTGCATAGACGGCCAACTGCAAATTACAAAAATAAAAAATAAAAATGAAAAAGGTAAAGATTGTGCGCGCGCACATTGAGACTGTGCGCAAGTATCCTCACCATCCAAAAGTGGTGGGCGGGAATCTCAACATGCATTTCAGGATTGACATTAGAAAGTTTGCATTTCGAAGTGCTTGACAGGTTCCCGCCAGTTCTTTACTGTTGGCAGGGGATAATGTGCGCACTGACTCTTGCTGCGCACGTGCGCCCCATGTCGTGCTCTACTTCTAAATTCTTTCGTTGGAAAATGATGATTCCTACTTCATTTTATTCAAGAAGAACACATGAATGAACTTTTGCACTGATGAGAAAAAATGCATGAAAAATAAAAAATATAAATAAGTATATAAAAGCATGACCATGTCAAAAGACATCAACTACATATTATTTAAATAAAGAAATCTAGAAAAATGGACAGTCAATGCCATCATATTAGCTTAATTTATTTACCTTTTGTTTGATTGGTAGATGGTGAATCGTATTCCAAGCAATAGGCTACAAGATTAGCTTAGATTACTTAATTACTTTTAATTAATATTATTGATTAATGGTTGATTGTGTTATCCTCTCCACACATAACGACAATTCTCGTTCTCGAAAATTTCTTAGCTCATTATTTTCTCCCTTTAAAATTTGATGTTTTCTCATAATATTATGAAGAAATCTTTCTAGAAGTAATATTTAAAATGGTTCTTTACTCACACTAGATAAGGATTATTTTTTTTTTAGAACTTTAATTTCTAGAAGAGGGGCCTAGTTTGTAGATGTGGGATCACGGTTGGTTTACCCAAGCCATTGATTTGATGGCCCCCATCATGAATGGACCATTTGTCTGAAGATTCAAGGCTAAGATCTTGTAATTTGGGGGTTATTTTGTTGTGTTTTTTAAAATAAAAATAAATTTCAAAAATAAAAGTTATTTTTAGAAAGTAAATAAATATATTAATTATTTAAACCTTCCATAAGTAGTATGTATAGTCAGTCAGTAAGAGAATGAGTTTTTGCTTATGCAACCAGGGTTCAAATCTCTTAGAGGTTTACGCGTGATGTGGGCTGTAGGGCGTACTTAGCACTTCGCACGTACGCATCGTCGCAAGGACCTAAAAGAGCCTTAGTCTTTTTGACACTCGGTTCAAACTTTTTGGGCCATAGTACCCTGATGTTTTATTACCTTTTTTATTGATTGAGAGTAATTGTAACATGATTGTACATGTGGCACCTATGCCATGTGTTGCTTACGTGGATATAGTTTTTCCAGTTGGATAATTGCTTATGTCAAAATAAGTATAAAAATAACTGTCATAGGACAAAGAGTCATGTTCTTTCATGGAAAGCAATTATTTGCTGTGAATTGGTATGAATTTCTTGAAGAGGCACTTTAGCACCTCTTCAGAAAGAAATCCATAACCTTTTAATTGATATAAATCCTAGATACTATAATCTAGAAGAAGAAACTCTTATCCTTAAAATTATATTATCTTCTATGCAATTACTCTCGATCTGATCTCTTGCTTTTTTTTTCTGAACATCTTAAGGTATATTGGTGTCAGAACTAGAGATCTGTTCAACATTTAAATGTGCAAATTTTCGTAATCAAATTGAGAGTTCATTGTATCATGAAGATAATTTGCAGATTTCTTTCATTTGTACTTGCTGGAATTTCTAGAAAATGACAGTAAATCTGTCTTCAGAAATTGACTATTCAAGTCGAGCCTTGAACCCGATAGATCTGATCGTTTTCTTCTATCCTCCATTCTATCTTACTTATTCTTCTAATATATTTTGGAGGAATGGTCCATCCATGACATGGACGTCTAATCAATGGCTTGGATAGAACAAAAATGGGTCCCACATCTACAAATCAAGTTTCAAAGAGGGAAGTTCCATGTTTAGAACAAACATATATTTATTAGAAATTAATAAAAAAATTTAAAATTTTAATATGTAAGCATACCATGAGTTAGTTATTTAATAGTTTAAATATTGTGAGAAATAATTAGTTAATAGTTAACTTCAAAATAATATTGTAAAAATACGCAAAAACTCATACTGGTCTAATCATCATGAGCCTTTCATTCTTTTCATGTTGGAGTGATCCACTAAAGAAATGATCAGCTTGGTTTTCACATTCAGGTATCTTTACTAGGGGTGGATTAGGTGAGTCGGGGGTTAATAACCTAGTTGGTCATGAGTCCTTAACTATGGGCCCCACCTTAATGTATATGTTGTATATTTTTGTTGTCCATCTATCTTGAAAGCTCATTTTAATGCATGGGTCTAAATATGAAGTAGAAAAATGTCATGCAGACCACACCATAGATAAAAATGCGCGTTGAATGCCCATTATTTAAAATTTTTAGGGTTCATTGTATATGTTATTTGCCATTCAACCTGTTGATAAGGTCACACAAACCTGAATAAAGAGAAATATCAAATTAATCCAAAACCTTTGTGGCTTTGAAAAAAGACTTAAAGTCATATATCACCAGGAGATATAGATCTGCTTCATTGTGGGATCATGCCCTAAAATGAGGTGGCATGAATATACAACACATAAATTGAGGCAGTCCTCACATTTAAGGCCTCACCTACTAAGCTGTTAGCCTCGTCTCACCTAATCCACACCCATCTTTTCAATGGGGCCACCTTGTGCACTGGCAAGATAACCCACACCCCGGCCAGCTTGGCACATGTGCTGTGTGCCCCACACACAAACATTAGATTGCTTCTTCAAGTGGATATGGACATAAATTCATCAGCCCAGCTTAAAATATGTATTAGGTGACTATAAAATGACTAAATTTCAACTGAAGGGACCTTTATTTTGTTGAACTTACACCTTTCTTTGTTAAGTGCCTCTAGAACGTTTTGAATTTCAATTTAATTGACCCTAAAAATCTTTGACCTAAGTTACCCTTTTCTTTTTTTTTTAATCCTTTTTTTTTTTTTTTTCTAGCTGAGATTTAGTGGACCATCTAACTTTTAGATTTACTATTTTATTACAAGTGGGCTAAAACTTTCATGTGAGTGCATCCTTGTGGCTTGACAATGGTAAAAAAAGGCACCAATCTGCATATCTCATTGCACATGACTTCCAATAGAAATTATAAATAGGCCCTCATCCTAGGTTGTACTTATTTAATGATCCTGTCCGTTGGTTGGAATTGGCTTTTGATTATTTCTCACTCCAAAAATCTGCTAAATGTCCACTAATCAGCTTGTTAGTATATCTGAATGTGTAACTTTTGCCTTATGATCCATCTAAATTGAGGCTAATGCCCTTTTATGGACTCCAATCTACCATTCTAAAAGTCAGATCTTCAATATCCAAAGAAAAATATCCCCGCGTTTGGAAATACTAATCCACATTAACCTTTTAATTTGGACAGTTGAAAGCGAATGTAGATTAACTTTCCACATGACTTGCTTTGTTTTTTTTTTTTTTTCGTAAAAATAAAAATTAAAAAGTTTCAATTGTGTAGAGCATCCAAGCCGTGCAAAATGTGGGCCCCACCATGTAATCACCCGACGGCAAAATCGGACCAATCTACTACTCAGGTGGGTTGCACATGTACTTTATATCACTTGCTGATTGACCATTGATTTCTTCAAATGAGTGGATCGTGGTTTGTGGCTAAGGTTGTCTTTGCACTGTGGCCCACCTTTTTCACA
The DNA here is from genome assembly GCF_029962835.1 of Magnolia sinica. Classification (NCBI taxonomy): domain Eukaryota; kingdom Viridiplantae; phylum Streptophyta; class Magnoliopsida; order Magnoliales; family Magnoliaceae; genus Magnolia; species Magnolia sinica. The sequence goes on from NC_080573.1 coordinate 122,297,948, forward strand.
GCTGCGCAAGCGAATACGGATGCGGATTGCCTACTGACGCTGTCAGCAGTCAGTAGTTATACTGGACGGTACTCTGTGAGCCCTACCATGATGTAGGTGTCTCAACCATTCCATCTTTCAATTGTTTCGTATGATTTTAAGACATGAGACAAAAAATTTGAGGTACGTCGAAATGTCACGTGGAGCACACCGCAGTAAACAGTGGTGATTGAACGCCCATTAAAAACTTCTCGGGGTCACAAAAGTTCTGGATGAAGCTGATATTTGTGTTTTCCCTTCATCCAGACCTGTGCGACCTAAACAATAGGTTGGATGGTCAATATACATTACAAACGGCTCCAGGAAGTTTTAACGGTGGGCATTCAATCATCATTGTTTTCTTGTGGTGTGGTCCAGTGGAGATTTGGCTCTTTCCAATTGTTGGCATCATACCCTAAAATGATCCGGAAAATTAGATGGACGGCGTGGATATAATGAATATATCGTGGTGGGCGCACATAGCACTGTCCAGTAGCCACCTCGTTATTGGCAGCGCCAGCAGGCAATCCACGTCCAAGCGATACACTGCAAATCTGCAACTTGCAAGGAAACAAAAGCGTCACGTGAAAGTTCGGATGCATAGCTCCACGTGAAAGTTATCTTTTTATATTTTTAGTCTGTGGGTCCCACGCGGAAGTTGTTAATGGGCAGTTGTGAAGAGTTATTGCCTGAAACTAAAGAATCCTACTTGCATTCACGGTACGCAAAACTGAAAAATGCACTCGTCAAGATGGTAGCCCTGTCCAGGATCTGGACCGTTCATCTCGCAGACCCTACAGTGAATGCAACTTCCAACAAAAATCGGGCTATGGGTCACTTGCGGAAGGAAAATTGGTTAGATAAGAAAGAATAATTTACCTTTCAAATTTTACATACATGTGTGCCCCACTTAACAAATGTAATTATCTGAATTTTGGATTAAGATGCATTCACTGTAGTTCCTACCTAATGAACGGCCCCGATGACACTTGTAAGGCCTTTGCATTATGGTTTCTACAAATGCTCGCCGCCCAAACGCAGATGGCTGGAGGAAAGATGCGGGGATTGCGTCCTAACCCCGCCGTCTCTAGCCACGAACTGGCAGATCTACGTGATGAATCTGTTTATCCACGCCGTTTATCCTTTTTTTCATATCATTTCAAGGTACGTGCGGGGTTGCATTAAATGCACGAGTCATCTGTTATGTGGTCCACTTGAGCGTTAGATCTTCCTTGATTTTGAGATAAGACTTTAAAATGATCCAATAAAAGATATGTACGGCATGATAAACAGATAAATCGGGCCCCCGCAGATCTGGCCGTTCATGGCTAGAGGCGGGCGGGTGTAGGACGCAATCCGCGTCCGGAGGAAAGCTGAACGTGTTTTGAGGTTTATGGTCAGTGATGCCACGTAGGTCCCATAATCGGTTCGGGGAGGGGTGGAAGTAGGTATTCGATAATACTCCGACGGAAGTACAATTTATTATTATTTTTTATTTATATATTTTAATATCGTTTCATTATTGTAACAGGTGAGACCACCTTTAGATAAGCCAACTTTGTTCATAAGTGTGTCTGGTCATAGATGGGCTGTTGGTTAATGTTGCCTGTCAGGCGATTCTATCCATCTAAAGAAAAAAAATGAACATTTAACAACAACGGTCCACATTTATGGGAGTTGAATGAGATGAGTAGGATGAGAATATGGGGACACAATGGATGTAATATGTTATGGGAAAAAATTAACGATAAGATTAGGTTGGACATCCGTGTGCACTACGTTGGTCAACAACTAATACAACTAAGAGCTCAACTTTATCCTTAATTCAAGTAGGAAAGGAGATCAACATCGATCTCGTGACACAATTTCCAAAAGTAGGTTGATTGACCGCCTATTCTACTAGGCGCTAGAAGGAGCTCAATAACGACCTGATAGAAGAACCTAGGTTGGCTAAACCCCTCTTCGGAATAATTCTCCACCTCGGCCTCCCATTGCATGCTTCTACTAGTTCCGCCTTGGGATTGATTGCCTATATCTTACAAAACTTACTCGTCCGAGATCCTAGTTGAGGATCTATGGAGACGATTGCAACAAGGGTCTATTCGAGATCTCCGCCAAAGATCTCGAAAGATCTATGCGATACACCGGGGATTTAAATCGCTCTACAATATGTCCCTGCTAAATAGGGAGATCTCCCTTTGCGCCATCGCGTTCTCTTTAACTATAAATAGGAGCACCCTTAATGATGAAATGTACACACAATTCTACACTCTAAAATCTTATGTTCTACTAGACATAACTTGGCTACCTAGCTTTGGCATCGGAGGGTCTCCTGTAGCAGCTAGGGTATCTATCTTTGTCTTATTTTACAGGTTTCAAGTAGTATAAAGAAGATGTCTAGATTTCTACATCAACAATAAGTATTTAATATTCTCATGCCTAAATAGTAGATTTATAAGAATCTCAATATGAGATTATGCGTTCGAGTACCAATGGTGGTAAAATCCTACTTTAGAGTGAGTATATGAGTGTGTGTAAAAAAAGGAAAAAAAAATAATATCACTATTTCCTTGGTGTAGTTCACTTTTAATTATGGAATTACCAGCCAAGCTGCATTCATTGGGTTGGCTTGTATTGACAACGGCTTACTAACCAATTAAATCCTACCATATCAAGAGTAATGGAAGCTCATTCAGTACCTAGTCCACATCCCCATATCACACATGGGTTACTAAAATAGATCCCAAACCACTGCAAGGACCTGTTGAGCCTTCTAATTGTGGTATTAGAGTGGTTTTCCAGTGGCCCCAAACCGTTGATTTGATGGGCATCGTAGTGAACAGAGGATATCCAACAATAAACTCTCACACCCTCAATCCAAGGTGAGAACCATGCTACAAACGGCTTGGATCAGGGAAAGATGACCTACCATCCAAAGGACAAAGGTCCAACTTATTCAGGACATGTTGTCGCTGGCCTGGGATTGTTCATTATGGCTCTCATGCTTTGCAAGGGATCTGGAAATCGTACACCGACAATGGCATTTATGTAATTGTCAAAAAGTGTTTGCCTGTAATTATGGTCTGATACAAATAGGTTCTTGATTCCAAGCCCAGTCCAGCTTCCCGATACAGCCCATCAGTTATTGGGCCTAATTTCTGATTCAAGCCCAGCCCAGCCCAGACCCCTACACAGCCCATCAGTTATTGGGCCTGATGCCGGTCCACTTCCAAAACTTAGCTCGATTTTGTCTGGAAAATAAAATATCAGAGTAGATTATGTCAATTTAATGATGGCTTGAAAGTACCGGAGGACAAGCTACACCTGAATAGGGTGCAACTACTCATCTGCCAGATGTGTAGCATGCATGCATGCGGATTTTTGACCGTCCAAATTGTGGGCCCTTTTCTTGATGAAACATAAGCTGAAAAACCACTTTGATTAGACATCCAATAGTGTTTGATTTCTCCGGTCGAATTTGGACCTCTACAAATTTCTCTTTTATCTTTCTGTTTAATGGTACAAATTGGACTGCCAGGATCCTCAGATCAGTATGGTTTTTAGTCCAAGATTGACCCACAGTGGGGCCCACTGCTCATATTTGTGAAACGTGTAGTGGATGAGTTGCTTGGCTGATTTTACCCTTTTCAAATTGAATCAATGGTGGGGAATCAATGCACTTGGAACGACGGCCCCACTCGGTACGTAGTAAGCCTAAGCAAACAACATTCTATAAGAATAAGTACTTTACTGTGGGTATAGAGGTGGCTAACCTATGCTGGAGGCTCCAGTGACAAGTGGGCCCACATAATCCATGCCATTGTCCCGATGTGTCCCACCTTGGATGGGCCATGCCCGAAAAAACACCCGATCTTTGGATTCTAACCACCAGTTTTGGGACATTTTTCTGTTGAACATGAACCGCGGGGCTGTCAGTAGGCTAGCCTGGGTTCAGCCCAAGGTCTATTCAATCCTGGCCTGCACAGTAAATCCTAGCCCTAAGATGAGCCCGGGTCAATGGTGGGCTGAAACAAACAACCTGCAGTGGATGAGCCTGGCCACCCACATTGGTGCAAGATCCATCTATGATATATGACAAAAATGCCCTTGAACCCAGGTCAGTCTGGGCCAAGTTGATGAGCCCGTCCCCATAAATCTAGGCCCAGGGCTTCTTGGGTCTAGAATCCATCCGAAGCCTGTCTCGGTGTGGGCCGGGCCCGCACATGATGTATTCCTCGAAATTGGATTGCGTAACGCTCTTATCGTACTGAGTAAACTATGTTGGACCCACCGTGAATGCATGTGGTTCATCCACGCCGTCCATACGTTTTTAAAGATCATTGTAGTCGTTGGGACCAAAATTTAAGTATATCCACACCTCAATTTTACCATACCACATGAAATAGTGGAAATATTGATTTCCACCGTTTGATTTCCACAGTTGAAACCTTTGTAAGGCAGGCAGTGATGTTTATTTTTCATCCAACCTGTTCATAAGGTCAAACAGATATGGATGAAGGGAAAAAAACAAATATCAACTTGATCTAAAACTTCTGTGGTCCCCAAGAACTTTTCAACGGTAGAAGTTCAATTCACACTGTTTACGTTGGTGTGGTCCATTTGATCTTGTAATAGGCTTCATTTTTTGGTTAAAGTTCTAAAATTATGTGTTAAAATGCATGAACCGGTTGGATAAAATGCATGAATGAAGGTGGGCCCCACAGAGTTTACTCAGTACGCTTAGGGTACTGAGTTACTCAGTACGCAATCCGAATCCGTATTCCTCTACTTAACCACCCATTCATTGGCCGGAAGCCGGAAATCCAAATCCAACGGTTAGGATGTTTGTCGCACGGTCCATCCACATCTGGACACAAAATACCATTCGTCTACATTCTAAAGCCCGCAGTCTTGATCAGAAGGTTAGGATTATCCTGAAGGAGGGACCCACTGACCCAAATAGATGGTGGGCCCTACAAAGAGGCAGGAAGAAAACGTGCGTTCTCCAAATTCCAACTGCCTCCGTAAAATCTAAAAAGCCGCTTTGTCATTTACAAAAGGGGGCTGAGGCAGAGATCGCTATCGCTTTCTCCGGGAAGGAAGAGGAAGCGAAATGGAGAGAGAAGAAGCAGCACCAGCACCGGCCTCACTCTACGGTGACGGAGGACCCGGCGCCGGCGGGAAGTTCCGGAGGCGGCCCTACCGGAGGCCGCCCGCGACTCCCTACGACCGGCCTCCCCTTCCACCCGCCACCGGCGAGAGGCGTGATGGCTGGCTGTCGAAGCTCGCCAACGGCGCCACCCGCTTCCTCCCTTCTCTCTTTACCAAAGCCCTAACTCATCCCCCTCCTCAATCCGATCAGAGTACGTCTCTTTCTCTTTCTTGTCTTCTTCATTGCACTGCCTAATTTCGAAACTAGGGTTTCTTTGATTGATTTTGGTTTTTTCCTTTTCTTGATATGTTGGCCCTTGGATGACCGATTTTACATACATGGGGAGATACGCAATGTTTTTGGTGCCCTTATATATATATATATATATATATATATATATATATATATATATTGAAGCCTTTTGGATGACTCTACTTACTAAACTCTCTATACAATACCCCATTAAAGAACTCTGGAAACTTCTAGAGATGTTTATGCTACTCTACATACTTATACTATTCTTTTAAATTCTCTACAATTCTCTACACACTTGTATCCTACTATGAAAGTCTTTATGCATTATTCATGAGCATCTTAATCTATAAGAAGAGCCAAAGTTGGCTAAGTCCATGGACTAGCCTTATGGGATTGTTTGCCTGGTGCAGTGTCCATCCATGTTGACGCCTTGTCAACCTCTTGCTGATAATCTTCCGTATCGATTCATTGAACTACCACATTGCATTGTCTTTCCTTCGTGAGCTAACCCATTGAGTCATGGACCAACCTTTCCTTTGTATGGTTGGGCATGCTCCCCTTATTTTCTTTTGCCACATGAGTGGTCTCATTCTCCTTGTCACCCTTGATTGGTTGCAAGGCTGAGATCATCCCAATCTTTTAACTTCCCCTTCCGCGCCACAGGGATCATGCATGGAAGTCTTCACTCTTGATGCTCACCACCCAAAGAAGGGCATTGGAATTGCCTTCACCTCTTTCAAGAAGTCCACACCTAAGGTGACCATGAAGTTGTAATGTACATCAACTCCTGTCCAAGTATTCATTAAAAAAAAAAATCTCATCCAAGTTGCTTGGCCTCATTGCCACATGGCATTACATTGAATTTACGAGACTTATTGTTACCATCCTCGGCTCCTTGTGTTCCTCACTGGCTTGAACTGAGTCAATGTCCCTCTTTCGTAGGCAGCCCTTGGCCCAAAGGTCACCATCACAAACAGCAAGTCTAGCTCAGCTCCTAGCTCTTTGGAGGGTGTTCGGGAGATTTGTTGTTCTAAGTTGGGAGGTTGTTTAGGTGGTGTGTGGTTCTAGGTTACTGCTAATGGAGGGAGCAATGGGAGAGTTTGGATTTGGGAGTCTTTAGGTGTGTTCTCAGTGAAATTGTTTTTCTTCCTTCCTTCCTTCCTTTCTTTCTCTCATGCGTTTATTTTAGAGGATGGGAGAGAGTCAAAGAGGTGGTCTTGAAAAGAAAGTTTTACTTTATGGGATTGGAAAGGGTCAAAGTGTCAACAAATGTTTATATCCACAATGGGAAAAAAGGGCTCCAAACTGTTGTGTTATGTTATGTGTAAGAGATAATGGTGTTAGTCAATGTTTTATATGGCGAATAGTGTGTTATGTTGCATTAACCCTTCGAAGTGCGAGGCATAAGCTACGGTAGTGTGTTTCCTAAGCTACACACTACTTCTTGATTTTTAATTAAGGTTGCACATGGTTGCATCAAAGATCATGAAACATGATATTTAGTGCAACCAAACACATCCTAAAATAATTGAAAAATAGTGCAAAGATTAAGTATAAAGATAAAGAAATAGCAATAAAACTGATTGAATGCTTTTTTTTTTTTTACTAAAGTCATTGAAAGCGTTTACTAGTGTTTATTAAAAATAGTTAAATGTAACAGATCATTAAAACATTGATGAATTTTAATGTTTAGTGAAAATTAACATGTATTGTAAGCTACATGTAATGTAGGCTATGTAGCATGTAGGTGTGCAAATCAGCGTGTAGTAAATGTTACAAGTGGCTTAAGCTATTTTCATGAGCTATGTAGCATGAAGGCTCTAGCTATGTACTGTAAGCTACACATTATGTGATGTAAGCTATTTAAAAAATTGGCATCAGTGGACCACTGCGGCGTAAGCAAATTAAAAAAAAAAAAAAACTAACGTTTATCAGTTCCCGGGCAGTTAGGAATGTGGATTAGTTTCTTTGGTTTGTTTTGTGTTGCTTGGTGTATGCCAAAGTCACTGGGAGACTCTTGCGGGCTCGGGTGGTTGGTCTTTATTTCCCTAGGTGTTGGATTCTTTGAAATCTTGAATTCAATTGGCTGTCCTTTTGTTTATTTGAAGGAGCGGATTAATAGGGTTTTTAGAGATAGAAGCTTGAAAGTAGCAGTGGAGAAAATAAGAGGTAGGCTTATCTCTTGGGCACTGTTTTTGAAATGAATTTGCAAAGGTCGATACTGACGAACTTAAGAGGGTGGGCTGAACTTATAGAAGGAAGAAGGAAAGGGACAAGGTAAGTTGTTAGCCTCCCCATTGGGAGTTTTTAAGCTCAAACGAGAGCTCACCTTTAAAAAATAAATAAAATTAAAATGATGAGAGCTTCTTTGACAATCTAGGCCCAATAGGGGTGGGTCGCATTTTATGGAGTAATTAGGCAATGCTCTCAATCATTTGGAGGGTACTTTTCTATTTGGAATTAGTTTTATTAACTTTGTACAATGTGAGGCTTAGGGAAGAAGAAATCAAATGAAAGCAACGATTGAGGCAAGCCTGGCTCAAAGAAGGGGGCAAATATATAAAATATTTTCACACAATGGCAAGCACCTGAACTAGAACTAACAAGATCTCAAGTGTGGCAATAGTTGGCGAGGATAAGTCAAATGTGTGTGTGCTGCAATTGTTAACTTTTATAAGAATCATCTTTCTAAAGAAGTTGGGAAAGGCCGAGACTTGACAACTTACTTTTTTAACCTGATCTCAAGGAGGCTGAATTTTTGGAAAAACCATCTCTGAAGAAGAAATTAAGGTAGTGGTGGAAGATTTAGGAAGTGAAAGGGCACTTGGAGTGGATGGATTTTCTATCAGTCTTATTTAGAAAATTTGGGAGATAGTAAAAAATTATTTCATAGGCTTCACTGACAAAAATTTCAAATGCGGGCACATTTTAATAGAAGTCGATGCTACTTTCATTGCTCTAATCCCGAAAAGGAAGAAGTTGAGTAATTGGCAGACTTCAAGTTGATTGGTTCACGAAGGTGCTCTTATAAAATTCTAACAAAAATATTGGTTTCTAGATTTCTAAAGGTTATGGTAGGTGTGATTCTAAAATTCTAGGGGCATTTATAGTGGGAAGGTAAGATTACGGACAATGCCTTGATTGCTCACGAATGCATCAATGCACCTTATAGGGAAGGGAAGAATGGAAGTAGTTTGCAAGCTTGATATATAAAAGGCATATGATCATATGGAGTATGATTTTCTAGATTACATGCTTGATCTAATAGGATGTAGACAATTATGGAGGAATTAGGTATAGATGTGTGTGAAATCGGCAAAATTTTCAGTTTTGGTAAATGGATCTCAAAAGGGCAATTTTAGAGGAACTAGAGGCTTGCAGCAAGGGGATCCTTTGTCTCCACATTTGTTTGTGGCGGCAGCAGAGGCTTTGAGTAAGATGTAAGATTGAGGTGTGTGGAAGTATGTCTTATCGATGTTTTAGGGTGGATAAGTCGGATTTTCAAGTTTCTCATATTCAGTATGTGGATGACACTATCCTTTTTTTGTGAGGCATATAAAAGTAATGTGGATAATTTAAGGAAAATCATTATGTGTTGCGAGGCAGTTGTAGGATTGAAGTAGGTAATTAAGCATTCGGTTTCTATGCAAGTCCATTTCCATTTACCGACCTTGGGCTTCCACTTTGCATAGGAAAAGTAATTGAAAGATTTGAAGGTACGCTTTCGATATGGAAAGGTAAATATCTTTCCATGGGTGGAAGGTTGACGCTTATAAAATTGACTATGTCTAATCTTCTGATTTATTTCATGTCCCTCTTTAGATATCTGAAATTAGTATTGGATAGGTTGGACAAATTGGGGTGTGATTTTTTATGGCAAGAGATAGAAGAAAAACTTTAGTATCATCTAATAGAATTGGAAGAGGTATGTTAACCATTTGAGGAAGGAGGAGCGGGGCTTTAGAAGCTAGAATAAATGAACCAAGCTCTTTTAGGGAAATAGATTTGGAGGTTTGGGGCGGAAAAAGGAAATCTATGGAGAGGTGATAGAAAGGAAGTATGGGTTCAAGAAGGGTGGTGCTGGACAAGGGATGCATCTTTCGATAGGGTTTTAGTGGTATGGAAATCAATAGCAATGTTGAGGTGGGAAGTTTATGGAGTATACATGGCTCGTTGTTTCTCCATTTCAAGAAAAGATGTGAGTTAGGTACCCCCCATATCATAGGAATTTGTTCGATGAAGAGATGGAAGATTTGGTTAGGCTTTTGGAGTTATTGTGCAGTGTAAAACTCTTGTTGGGAGCAAAGGATGAGTTGGTGTGGACCAAAGGGAAAGCCGAGTGTTTCTCAGTGACGGCATGGTGTAGTACTAAGTGTCTTCAAGAGGAGGTCACTATAGCCCTATAACTTTGGTTTGGTGCTATGGTGTTTCACCCAAGGTTGCGGCTTTGGTGTGGCTTGCGGGAAGAAATAAGGTGCTTTCAGTTGACAATTTTCACAAAAGAGGGATGGTGCTCTCGATTGTTTGTGTAATGTGCCTTCAAAATGAAGAGACAGTAGATCATCTCTGTATCCATTGCCCATTTGTCTAAGGAATTTGGGATAGCTTCTTGCATTTGTTTGTGGTGTCATGGGTAATGTTGGATGTAACAAGGATATATATATATATATATATATATATATATATATATATATATATATATATATATATATATATATATATATATATTTTAGCATTGCATGGAGGTGGTGTGGGTAAGGTTGGCAAGGTAATTTATAGGATGACGATGTTGGCCTGTTTGTGGTTTATATGGGAGGAAAAGGTATAGTTGCTGTTTTATGAATCAGGGTGGGAAGGTCTCGGTGGTGTTCAATAGGGTAAAATTAAATGTAAAATGGAGTGGGTGGTAACTTCAAACGTATTAGATGAAAGTTTTGTGTTTCCTCTTTCTTGGTCTGATTTGTAATTCTTTTGGCTTCGGCCGTTTCTTAGTAAAATTACGCCTTCAAAAACAACAAAACTTTGTACATGCGTTTACCCAATTGGAAAAGAAAAGCACACAAGTACAATTTCTTGCATTTACATTTGTGTGATTAAATCTTAAATATTGAGTTCCGCAGAAGCAATATGAAACACATTTATATTTATGTTGTGGTAGCATTAGCAAATGACATAGTCAATGCATGCAATTGCTTGTACGAAGGAAAAATAGTCACATAAATAGATAGCAAATTTGACACTTGAGTTCATCAAGAAAGCCATAGGACTTATGATGCAGGACAATTAACCACTTGCTCTAAAAGCTCGAACTTTTAGAGCATGACAAATTAATTCCTCTCTCATAGCCCAGGCCCCACATCTCTTGGAAATTAAATTAAGTGCTAAAATCTTAGTGTGTTGAATTTTAGTACTTACAAGTACTAAAAAATTTGTTTGAAAAAAGTCTTGACATATGAAAATAAGCACTTTTTACACAAAATTGTTTGTTAAACACAAACCACAAAAGTCTAAAAATTAGCAGATTGTCATATTTGCCGCTATTGTGTCATAATACATGGCTTGCTAGAGAGAAAAACAGGTTGATCAAATGACTACATCACGCAGTGTCCAGGGCCAGACCATCAATCCATTGATTTGCCTAGCGTGGTCAAGCTTGTAAATGGGTGATTGGATGGAAATCTGACAATACAAGCTGCTTACATGATTGCATGGGTAGGCTTATAGAAACGAGGGTTCCATACGACTATCATGGGCTGGATGTGTCGCGCCATCACCCAAGGGTGGGCGAGCCCTACATATGCCACACGTGTGGTCACCAATCGTAGATCAATCAGGGATCAAAACACATATGCACATGATCATCAAAGCAACGTGAATCAATTGGCCAAAGATAATCAAGGTAGGTCCATGGATTGATCTGGTTGAATCTCCATGATCGAGCGCTCCATAGACTAATATGAGTTGACGGATGATTCTAGGATGTGCACATTGGGCCAGGGATCAAGTTTGGGCCCAATCCGAATTTATATATGATAAAAAAGTCAGTTTCTAGGCAACTTTTAACAATGGACAGTCCTGGATTTCTATGGACAGATCTGTAAGCTGATTTGACTTGTCCAATCCCATGTGCACGTCCTAAAGAGCACTCAGATAAAATTTCATCACAAATAAATCATTGGATCATAAGATATGGCCCACCCAATGTAGGCCGTTGCTTGCTCAACGGAGAGTCAATCTTATCCATCCAATAACTTTGCGGTTTGAACTCCGATCAAGCAAAACAACCCCATGTTTCGAAGGTGATGTCGGCAACTACAATTCTATTGGCTTAGGTGTCTCAAAGGGGACTATTAGATTTGCGAAAAGTGGGCCACAAGTCAGTTGAAGTCACCTAGGATTGTAGGTCGGATGCACCTGGATAACCCAACTTGTTCCAGCTAGATCTTACCCATCCGATGTCCGTTTGGGTCGTGTGACTACTCATTACGAAGGTATCGATGAGTACTACAAGATGTAAGATCAACAATTTAGTTTAGATCGCAATAAGTGGGTCAAAAGTGGGCCGCAATCCATTTCTTTAGCAATGTCCAACAAGGGCGTGCGCAAGACATTTGCACGTTCAAAACAAGTGGCCCCACAAAATAGTTTAAGTGGGCCCACATGACTAGACATGGCCTACATGACTCACCTTCAAAAGGGGGCCAGGGGTGTGGGGTCCACCCTCCATCAGATCTAGACATGGCCCACATGACTCACACATCACGTACCAAGTGGCCCCACAAAATAGTTTTAAGTGGGCCCACATGGTGACGCTATGACACATGAGTACACGCATAAGGATGGGTTGGATTTTCGTTAACTCAAGTGGGCCGCACATAGATCCTGTATGTTTGGAAAAATCCATGACAAACATGAATTAGGAAACCATATTATTCAAAGATAAGTAAGACACTTCTCAATAGGTAAATATCCTAATTGGATGAAGTGAGAGAGAATCAAGGGAAAATAAGTTGGACTAAGAAACTTCCAAAGTGACTTGTGTGAGGGGGAAAGGGGTGCTGTATGGCACCCCTTGCTCAAGCTTGGGTTCATATGTGCCGTACGTATGGTGGGCTCTACTCTAGACCACGTGAGAGTGATCCCATTCGACCATTCTCTTCTTACAAACTCTAAGGTTACACACGTCATCTCTTCATTCGACAACCATGGCACATGGATCCATATAGATGGTATGGAACTTGTGATGTGAGATCTTACATAAACACCATCATCTCGGTGAATCCGGGCCTACTATGATGGACCTCAAGGTATTTATAATATGTGTAATGATCATTTCATCAAAATTATAAATGTATATTGCCCATCTCATGTAAACAATGATAACGGATAAAAATATAAAACCTTCCATTATGGCCCATCCACACAATCTAAAACCATCAATGAAAAGGCAATATCCATAAGATGGAACGGATGAGAGAATGTTATAGGTTTTGAAAGCCTGAAAGGGCAATGTTGTCATTTTAAATTGTTGGTAGGAATATTTTTTGTCAACATTCATCTAAAAATTTAAGGGAAAATCATATACCGCATTTAGCGATAAGCAATGTTGTCGAATCGTATATGCGATCATGTGCGATCGCATATGCTTATGTGCACATGTGATCGCACGATCACATATGCGACCACAAATTTTTTTTTTTTTTTTTGAAAAATTAAAAAGATAAAAAAATAGGAAAAAAATTAAAAAAATGGAAAAAAAAAGAAACTAAGGGGAACTTTCCTAAGTTAATAGATAACTAATTTTTTATATTTAAAATACGTTTGAGAGAAATAAAATCAATTAAACATCAAGTCATCAACATTCAACAATATAGTTAACAAGTACGAAGTAACAACAAAATCAACAAGCTATTTATTTATTATTGTAGAAAATCAACAAGCTATCTTCCTTGAAACTTGAAAGTGCTTGAATCTTGATCTTCCAACTTCCAAGAAAGAGGGAATGTAGAGAGAGAGAGAGAGAGAGAGAGAGAGAGAGAGAGAGAGAGAGAGAGAGAGCACTTGGAATTAAGAAATGTAAGAGAAGGTAGTAAGAGAGTTTTGGGGTGAGAATATTGCAAATGGAAGAGGTTTGGAAGCCTTTTTATGGGCAAAAAGTTGTTTTTTTTTTTGCTTTTGCAAAAATAAAATAAAAAAATTTAATGTGCCAATTTATGCGATTGCATACTTTTGCATATGGCACATGCGATCGCATGTGCCATGATCGCATATGTGATTTGCATATAGTTATGCACATATGCGGTTGCACATGACGACACTGGCGATAAGTGATAAGTTGAGGGCTGGTAGTTGAAAGAAACCCATAGACGTTGAGTGAAAATTAAAATTAAGTGCTTAATTTTTTTTGTATATACCAAATAGTATGAAATTTAAAAATTATTAAAAATTGTAAAATAGATGTTACACCATGATTTTGAATAAAAAAAGAGAGTTTAAGAAATGACAGATCTATTCACTCTATCACTAACCATGTTGGATTTGGTGTATAGGCTGTAAGAGATGTGAGTCAGCTTGTCCAACAGATTTCTTGAGTGTCTGAGTTTATTTATGGCATGAGTCAACTTGTAAATATGTAATTATATTGAATATATCAACCATTTCTTTATTTTTCGATCGCCTAGAAGGGACAAAAGATGGATTAATGAAAATGTGTAAAAGCTCTACTCGTCTCTGCCATTCTATGAGTCTCGTCCTTTTCGCATATGGCATTGTCACTCCCTTTGGCACCATCTTGGATTCAATAGAAAATAGTCTAAGACTAAATCTAGATTATTTTATTGTGTACTAGATCGATGAGAAAATGAGTCTGATTCTACAAGATCAAACCTATGGGACTTAAGGAATGATGAGAGGGAATAAAAAGGAAAAATAGGGAAAGAAGTTGATCAGATCTAGTATGGATGGATTGTACATGGATGATAGTTGGATTCGGCTCTCCTGAGGTTTGATGTAGGACCAATGCATGAACTCAAATAATGTGAGAGATCAACCAACAAAATCAAATTAATTAATAAAAAACCACAAATCTTGCTAACACCATCACAAATATCAAGATTCTAAGAGGAAAGCATACATAGTTTAAGCCTGAGTTGCCACGCATCGTACTACAAGACCATTAAACATGAAAAACTAGAATCTAATGGATGTAGAGACACCCAAATAGTATAGGGTTAGGTCTATTGTAAATGGGAATGTCTAATACTACCTAGGGTTTACTAGATTTGGGTGTGGGCGAAGCTAGGCTTAGGGAAGTGTGGGGAAAATGGTGAAATTAGGGTTAAATTGGGAAATTGGATGAAGGGATTAAAGGATTTAGGTATTATGAGATGAGGATTAGGGTTTTGGATGTAGGAGAATTAGGGATTTTAGGTTAATTGAAGGATTTAAAGATCTAGGGTTTGGGGATTTGGGATTTTGGGTTAGGGTTAGGGTTTTGGACAAGTGATGATGGGGGTTTGGAAGGAAGGATCAAAGATGCAAAGGGAGAAGGAAAAAGTGGGCCATACAAACTAGTTGTGGGGCTCGTACGTGTGGCCGTACGGTCACACATGTGGTGTCCGGTCGGCTTGGGTTTGGTCCGAAATTGTGGGGTTTTGATGGAGAGGCTAATGAAGAAATGAAAGAGTTCGGAAAGGTTTTGGATGGTTTGGGTGAAGAACAAAAGAGATTTCAATGAAATTCCTCAAACGAAGAAGGAATATTCAAAAGTGGCTAACTGGAAGCTTCGCACTCCTCTGATTGAAGATGGGCATCGCACTGATCTTTGTTCTAAATTGCATGGAACAAGTCTTCACATCACATGAAGAAAAAGAAACAAAGATTTTTTGAGAGAAATCCACCATTAGGGAGCTTCAAACACCAACCCCCCCCCCCCAATAGTCTCAAGAACTTTAGAAAATTACAAAATAGTCCCTGCTTTATGTCTTTGAATCATAATAACTCTAGCCTAAGAAAAAAACATATAAAACATTTATGTCCTATGATGACAAAAAGGGTCCATGATCAATGCTCCGATCATGTAACCCCATGAGATCCAACGGTCCGATCGTCGCGTCCCTCAAATGCAATGGTCCAAATCACTCCTTAAAGCAACCCATGTGCATCTTCCCAGTGTGGGGTCTTCTAGATGCTCGTACATGCACTATGGGGTATTCAACACGGATACGTGCCTAGCCATAGAGAGATTTGGGCCCGCCACCTCCTCTGATATGTGCCCTAAGGTGTACGTGATGTGATGTCCTCATCAAGGTTCCCTCATCTATTTGGTAGATACAAAAAATTAAGTATTTAATTTTAATTTTCATCGAACATTCGTGTTTTTTTTCCCTAGCTACTACCCTCCACTTATCACTTATTGCTAAATGCGGTAAGTGATTTTCCTTTAAATTTTTGGATGAATATTGGTGAAAATATTCCGACCAGCAATTTAAAATGACAACATTACCCTTCTAGGCTTTTAAAACCTATTATGTTCTTTTCTTCTCTCGTTCTCTCATTCGTTCTATCTTATGGATATTGCCTTGGATTGGTTATGATGGAAGGTTCCGTATTTCAAATGATTATCATTGTTTACATGAGACGGCCCATATACACTTATAGTTTTGATGAGAGAATCAGTACATATGTTATAAATACCTTGAGGTCCATCATGGTGGACGTGGATTTATCAAGATGATGGTGTTTATGTGAGAACTTGCATCACGAGTTCCATACCATTATGGATCCATGGGCCATGGTTGTTGGATGAAGAGACGGAGTGTGTAATCTTGGAGTTTACAAGCATGGATAAGAAAATGTTTGGAGTAGATCATGCCCATGTGGTCCGGAGTAGTCCCCACCGTAAGTATAGCTTGTACGAATCCAAGCCTGCACGAGGGGTGCCATATGACCCCCAATTTTCCCTCACATAAGTTTGGAAGTTTCCTATTCCAACTTGTTTTCCCTTCATTCTCTCTTGATCTGATTAAGATATTGTCCTATTAAGAAGTGTTTTATTTCTGTTAGGATATTATTGTTTTCTAATTTATGTTTACCATGGATTTATTTATTTATTTATTTTTTTAAATATGGGTTATGCTGAAGCATTCGAGGAGGAGCCCTCCCGTCCGATACTATTGGGCTTCTGAAATTGTGAGAGGCTTAATAATTTCTTCCTTGGATTATGCTCGACAGAGCATTGTTTTAGCTTCATAAAGTGGGGATCAATACAGCTTGATCTCCAACTTTCTTGTTTTCTCTTGCTTTGTGTTTTCCATTTGGTAGGTATTATATTAGTGCTGAAATTGGCTTTATATTTTGTAATGGAGGACAGTAATAGCATATGACATCAAAGATTCATCAATTATAAAAACACACCTTTTCCCATCCCCATGTATCCTTGAAGTACTTATCTGTAATAGATTCATGTTGAACAGAGGACTTAACAGTTTGCCATGCCTTGTAATTAACTTTTTTTTTTTTGTGTGTGTGTGTGTGTGGTTTGTGCATGATGAATAGAGATGGTGCGAGAGGCCAGTTATGAGTTACCTAACGGCAGTTCTGATGTAAGTTTTCTGCTGTTTTTGTTACATATGATCTTTTATGTGATCCTTGTCAAGTAAATGGTGGTAATCTGCAGTGATTGGGACTTGTTATTATCATACCATCCATTTCTTCTTTGAAGATAATGATTTTGATGGTTTTGTTGCTCAATTTGGTTTTCTACCTATGGACTCATTTAATCAGTTTCTTCCATGTAGATTGAAATGCCAATGCCTTCACAGTTGTTGCATCAATATTCAAAATTCAACATGCCTTCTCTTGCAGTTTTTGGACCAATACTTATTTGTATTTGTATGTTTAGCTATTTTATTTCTTTCTTCTTCTTCTTCTTCTTCTTCTTCTTTTTCCCCACTTAGCATATTTCTGAGGTGAATGCTTCCCTTCTTCAACTGGTAGTAAACAAATTCCACATGATAAATTGAAGGATAAAATGCTCATTGCTCAAGTGCCCAAATGTCCCCTGAAGTCTAAGCCGAGCAACAACATGAGCTAACTTTTGGTTACCTGTGTAGGTTGGACATGTATGCATGATATGGACTGGCAGACTGAGCACATGCTTAAATGATAATATGGAGTAATTCATTATCTAATTTCTGTTCGTGTTTGGTATGAACAAGAACATGGATGTTATATCCAATAAATATATACATATACATATATTTTAAATAAATGGTACAAAGGAGAAGTAAAAGGATAAATTAGTCTGTTTTAAATCATAATCATGAAAGTCTAAACATGATCCATCATGTCCGGCATGGTGTTTCTTGATAACTC
The DNA here is from genome assembly GCF_029962835.1 of Magnolia sinica. Taxonomy (NCBI): domain Eukaryota; kingdom Viridiplantae; phylum Streptophyta; class Magnoliopsida; order Magnoliales; family Magnoliaceae; genus Magnolia; species Magnolia sinica. Next base: position 122,315,748 of record NC_080573.1, read on the forward strand.
TGTTACTTGCACATGGAAATGTGTCGAGCTGGGTATTATGCACTTTGTTAGACACGATAACTATATAAAAGCTGATGCACCAGCAACAGGGTTGTTTTGTTCGGTCAACATGGGTACCACTGCAAGTTGTAATTGAATGCAGTGTTACTATACCTCTTGCTTTGGGACTCGTTGTATCAATGGTCCTTTTATAGAAAAATATTTCTTGATTTCTGTTGAAACTTTTAGGGTGCATTTTCATCTCAGCTTAACTTGTATGGAAGATAACATCCAAGTCTTTGTGTGGGACTAAACCTCGTCAATGCTTGAAATAATGTGAGACTTTCAAGAGATAAACATAAACTAATCATTATCATCATAATTACTATTATAGCCTTGTCCCAGCTCTTTGGATAAGATAATCCTGTTTTCACAAATATTCGGAACATGGAAAACTATTATAAAGGGAGTAATCTAACTGCTGTGTGCAGCTTACCAAGTTAAACATCTTTTGCACTTGATTCAAATTGCGCACATCGCACAGTCCGTGGGTGGGTTCCAATGCGGTCGAATTGTCTTAATGAAACATGCACTTTCAAACGGAGGTAGAAGAGAATATTGCAACAGTCTGCCTTGAATGGAGAAACAGTCCAAGTGAATCTTTTATTCACGGTGACCTTTTCTTAGATTTTGAGGTTGGTTTACATTATTTTGTTTGTCGTTATTTTCTCCTCCATATCTTCATTAAATTCCTATGATAAGCCTGTAGTGCCAGTTTTAATTGTTATTTCTCTGTTGCTTATGTCTACTCTTCCCATGTTCATGTAAAACCTACTGTAAGTTTGTTATTTGGTTTTTCTTTCTACTAATGTCTCAGGCACTGAAGCCAGTCCCAAAAAAAAAAAAAAAAAAAAAAAAAACAAAGAAAAAAGAAAGAAAAAAAGAAAAAGAAAACCATCTAATTTTTGTTTTGAGATGATACCATTGTGATGAATGAATTGATGCTTGTTCTGCTTTGTGACTTCTAATTTTTAACTGTCATATACTGCCACGAAAGAACTGTTTAGCTATTATATCTTATGTGTTTGGCATGTGGTATGAAAAACTTACTTTCTTGATAGCCTTCAATGTCCTGCTCTTGGTATATTTGAAGAAAAATGAGATTTGGAACTTGAGAAGTTTCATGCTCATAGGTCAAGTTTCAAACTGTTTGACTTCTGGAATGCTTCCCTTTTTATGAAACATTCTTTTGTTGCATATCTTAGCTTTTTAATCTTTGCCTATCACGATCGTCATTTCACAGAATCAAATATCTGAATCAATGGAACTAGGAGGTTCCAGCAACACAGGAAAGGAACTAGGAGGTTCCAGCGACACCGAAAAGGAACTAGGAGGTTCCAGTGATGCAGAAAAGGAACTAGGAGGTTCCAGCGATGAAGACAGATCAAAAAGTGGCCGTGACAATGATGAACCTGCAGGAGACAAATCAGTTGATGATAGTGGGCTTGCTCCAATTGAACAGCTGCTGAAACAAAAGACGTTTTCTAGGTAAGTTAGGGCTGTAAATTTTTTCTTAGCATTTTTTCATCTGATGATTATGCAGGTTTTGTTTCATGAAATTCTTCCATTTGTAATTTTCTGTCAGTACTTGTGGGTAGATAGTTATTTCCATATAGGCATGGATATTGTGTGTTCGTGCGTGTTGGCCAATGTTTTAAATAGCGTCACTCTGTAGTGTGTAGGGTATGCAATGTAGTTTAGCATAGCCTACATGCTACGAAGCATGTGAAAACAATGCCTTTCCCTTGTAGCGTACATTATAGGGGCTTAGCATACGCTATGAGCTATGTGGCATCTGCCACACCATACTCAGGCTTCTAATTATAACAGAAAAGGAAATTGTTATCTTGTTGTTTCATTTGTTGATGGAAAAAGGTGGTGGGGCCCATCCTTCTCACACATGGCAATCATGTTGAGCTATCTAGACCATCCAAATAGTGGGTCTTGTTGTGGATGGAGAATAGTTGTACATGTACCCATGTCAGTCAACCTTAACCATCAATAAAAGTGCCTCCACGTGTATGTTTGAGGACTTATGACTATTGTAAATGTGCAAAACTCACATTCTAAATAATATCTTAAAAGTTAAAACATATGGGTTTCGAAAGAGGGCCCTAATACTTGACGGCAAGCAACCTTACGGTCCCCAAATTCGAATTTTTTATTCCCTCGATCCACAAAGCCATTGAAGAGGAGATTTTGGTTGATCAATTGGCCTTACAAAAAGGTTTATTTGCTGTATTTTCAAGAGTGTTGGAACCCAAGTGAAGTTAAAAAAAATACCCCTTTTACATCAGTGCGACTGTGGAGCTAAAAAATTCAGTTGTTTCTAATTGATTGAGTCTCTTTTTGAGCTTGATAGAGGTATGTTCTTGCCCCTTAATATCTCTTAGTGATTTCTTCTTCATTTCGGATAAAAATTCGAGGTTTCTTTTAGGATTTTTTTCAAAATTTTTCTTTCTTTTTAGGAGGTCGGTTCCTATGGAATATTGTAGGATAGGATTTTTTTTGAGAGATAACAACATTTTATTGAAAAACCCATAGAAAGCGAGAAAATAATACAAAAGAAACAACAAAATCATAAGAGAGCAGAAAAACTAGAAGCCAAATTTGCATTTACAGATCCAGCCCAACCCATAACAAGAAACTTGATTTTGCTGATACCAACCTCTACATCAATGCTCTCATTCCAAAAACGCTGCCCATTTCGACCTCCCAAAATAACCCAAAACACGACCATTAGAATCAGCTTCCACTTAGCCTTTTCAACTTTTCCAACTCCTCCCCCAGGCCAAGCCCAAAGGAACTCTTCCACTGATTTTGGCATTACCCAATCAGTCTTAACCAAACCGAAGAAATGCTCCGACACTTTGTGCAAAGGATCAATGGATGAACAAGTGATCTATTGATTCTGTATCTTCCATACACGTGGTGCAAATTAGCGCTCTTCTCTGAAAATTATCAATGGTGAGAACCGTCTTTTGACCAACCAAACGAAGGCTGCCACTCTAGTAGGGGTTCCATAAACCAATGGTGGCAAAATTGCTACCATTTGACTCACTTATCAATATAAAATACAACCGAATAGAGAACCTCCCCAATCTATGTGCCGACCAAACCATCAAATCCCCTAGAAGAGAAGACTGACATGACTTTTCCAAAAGCACAAGAAAATTGGAGAACTCAACAATTTCTTCATCCGTCATATTTATTTGGCAAAGATTCCAAACAACAACACCTCTATACCAATTGAAACAATCTGCCACATAAATGAATCAGTTAGGAGTGAGGGAAGCTACTCTCGGGAAAAGATCTTGAAGCACCCTGTCACCACACCATATATCCACCCTAAATTGTGTATGGAGACCATTCCCTAGCACGAAAGGAATTCCTCTATGAACCAAATATTCTGTCGAAGCAATTGCCTTCCACATACTAGCTCTATATAAAGATGATCTCTTCACAAATCATTCACCTACTTGCATACCATACTTGTAAGCTATGATCTCTCTCCATAGTCTACCCACTTTCGTATTGAACCTTCAAACCCATTTTCCAATGAGAGCTATGTTCATATCCTTCCAAAAAAAAAAAAAAAAAAAAGAAAAAAAAAAGAGAAGAAAAGAAGAAAAGGAGAGCTATGTTCATATCACCCAAATCACGAAGTCTGGCCCCATTTTTTATAATAGGCTTGCAAACCTCCTCCTGTTTGAGGATAAGAAATTTTCTAGCATCTGAAGCTCCTTTCCAAACGAAATCTCTTCTCAATCTTTCAAGCCACCTTAAGACTAATTTGGGGCATTTGAAGAGAGACATAAAGTAGATTGGCATATTAGAAAGAGAGTCGCCTTGAGAAGGGTTAATCTGCTACCCAGAGATGAGTAACTACATTTCCAACTTGCCAACTTTCTCTCGATTTTTTCGATCTTCACGTGAAAACTTATTAGAACAATAAGTTTTCAAGTAAAGATCCTTCGTTTCTTGAAAATCCAATTTCAAAGGATGAGGTAGGTAAAAGAAGTTTTATTTTCTTTGTGTGGGGAGAAGGTCTCGGGTTCAGATTGCTTCTTGTTATTATTCTTTCAGAAATTCAGACATGCGGTTAAGATGGGTGTTTTGGACTACATCGTCGAATGCTCTTAGCAGAGCTACTTATCTAGAGAGCTCGAGGCTATTTTCATTGCTTTAATTCGTAAGGTGGAGGGAGCAGATCATCTTAAGGATTTTTGATTGATCAACCTTTTAGGGGGTCTTTATAAAATTCTAGCCAAGATCATTGTTACCAGGTTCAAAAAAGTTTTATCGAAGGTTATTTCTGATAATCAGGGTGATGTGTGGGCATTTTCACACCGGGCTCGAGTGGGGTGGCTTGTGGGATGCAGGGGCACACTCGTGGTGGGTGACTCACATAACCCATGGATTTGGGGCCTGTGTGAGGTGGAGCCCATGGATTTGGGGTCCACGAGGAGGCGGAACCCATGGATTTAGGGCCCATGAGGGTTCGGCCGAGGACATAACCCATGGATTTGGGGCCTGGGCTATGAGATAAAAGGGATTAATTCGGCATGTTCTAACAGTTCGAGCTTTTAGAGCAAGTGGTTAATTGTCCTGTATCAAAGGGTGTGTTTATTGTGGGGTGAGATTTTGGACAGTGTGCTTATTGAACATGAATGCATTGATTTGAGACTTAAGGAGGGGAAGAGGGGTTTAGTGTCTAAGCTAAATATTGAGAAGGCTTATGACCATGTGGATTAGGATTTTGGGATGTGGAGAGAAGTGAAGAGGATGGATCAAGGAATGCTTGCAATTGGCTCATTTCTCTATTTTGATGAATGGATCGACGAAAGTGTTCTTCAGGGCATCAAGAGGTCTTTGACAAGGGGATCCATTGTCCCCTTGTTTGTTGTGATAGGAGTAGCTCTTAGTTTGATGCTTCGTAAAGGGGAGGAAAATGGATTATTAAGTGGGTTTAAAGCATTTGCCGATGGGCCTCAAATAAGCCACATTCATTATGTAGGTAACACTCTCTTGTTTTGTGAGGCAGATGTGGTTTCAGTTGACATTTTGTGCAAAGTCCTTTTTTTTTTTTTTGTGTGCAGAGTCCTTGTTTGTTTCGAATTTGTGTCGAGTTTGAAAATTAATGTCTCCAAATCGGAAATGTTGGGCATTCGTATTAGCATTGAAGAGTTGAATAGGTTTGATGCCATCTTTGGTCGTAAGCTGGGGTCCGGTCCTTCAACATACTTAGCATAGGATTGTTCTACAACAATTTTCTTGTGTGGGGCTTGCTGTGGTGTGTGTATGGCATGGCATGCAACCATCTAATCATCACGTGGGCCACTGTGCTTTAGTGGAGGTGTTTGGGTGCTCCTGCATTTCTTTCTATAGCGTGGCCCTCATGATGGTTGAGTATGCTTGATTTTAAAAGGTGGCTCACAATTGGCAATTGTTTTCTATGGTGTTTCCTACTGCTCAGTCTGGCAAGGTGGATGATCCACTTTTTCCCTTATCATTTTTGGGGAGTTGGCACTGTGCAATATTGTAGAATAAGCTTGTTCTACAATCATTTATTGTGTGGGGCCCATTTGGTGAGTGTATGTCATGGAATCAACCTGTCCATTTGAACATGCTTTTTGTAAACCTCCCCAACTGTGGACGATCAACAATGACATCGATGGATAGTCTGTGTCAGTAGTTGTAGTCATTAGAGTTTATTATATTGAATGTGTTCAAAAATTTTGCGGCTATGGCTCAAGACCAGAAACACACTATAATAGGTCCAAAACTACATTTTCTACACTCCCCCTCAAGCCGGAGCATATATGTTTTGTATGCCTAGCTTGTTACAAATATGTATGCCCATAGCCCTAGGCGCTCTTGAATGAAGATGTTTGCCAATTTAGATTTTGACTGGACGTGTCTTGTAACAATTTCTTTGGCCACGATCTTCTCTCAAGTAAGGTGATAATCCACTTCTATATGTTTGGTTGTTTCATGGAAAACTGGGTTGTTGGTGATGTGAGTTGCTATTGCCACACTGAAGGACCGTGAGCGGCTCATTAAAGAGACCAAATTCCTGGAGAAGTGATCTCACCCAAATCATCTCGTAAATTGTGTTGCCCATGGCCTTGTATTATGCTTTAGCACTAGATCTACCTACCATATTATGCTTCTTGCTCAACGTAAGTAGATTTCCTCTAATGAACGTGCAATACCCAGAGGTAGATCATCTCTATGTCACGGATACGGCCCAATCAGCATCGGCGTATCCTTCTACCCAAAGATGACCATTGGACCTATACATCAACCCTTGTCTAGGTGAGCCCTTCAAGTATCGTAATATATGAACCATGACTTACTAGTGTCGAGTCGAGGGCTAATGCATAAATAGGTTAACGACTCTTACTACAAAGGATATGTTTGACGGTTTGAACGTGGGATAGATGAGTTTCTCAACTAGCCGATGATACCTTTTAGGATCTTCATACAATTCCCCCTGATCATCAATCAATTTTACAATTTGGCCCCAGTGGAGTATTGCAAGGTTTGCATCCCATCATATTGGTCTTTTCTAGGAGGACGAGAACATACTTTCTTTGGTTGAGAGTAATTCTAGATGCAGAGTGCACCACCTCAATCCCAAGAAAGTATCTCAAGTAGTTGGGATCTTTGGTTTGGAATTGTTGTTGAATGTGACGTTTAACTTCAATAATTTCCACCGCATTGCTGCCTGTGAATATTATCTTATCAATGTACACGATTAGGATCACAATTCTTTTGATTTCACTTTACACAAATTGAGTGGCTCACTTGGCACCGACCAAAGTTGAAGAGGAGAAGCATGTTGCTTAATTTTTTGAACCATGCACATGGTGATTGCTTGAGCCCATATATTGCTTTCGAAAGTTTATAGACGCTCCCCTTCTCCCCCTAGCAACCAACCCATGAGGTTGCTCCATGTAAACTTCTTTAGATAATTTTCATGTAAGATCGCATTCTACGTCAAACTGATAGAGGGAGTTGCAATAGAGAGCAACACTCAAACAATATTTAGTTTGGCTACAGGTGAGAATGTCTATTCATAGTTGAGTCCAGTAGTTTGTATGTAGCCCTTAGCCACAAGTCATGCTTTCTCTCTTTCAATGGAGCCATTTGGTTTGTATTTAATTGTAAATACCCACTGGCATCTGACTATGTGTTCGCTAGGAATACCCACTGGCATTTGATTGTGTTTGCCAGGAGGCAATAGGATTGACGTCTAGGTACTAGTATGATGCATTGCTTCAAATTTGTCTTCCATGGCTTTTCGTCAACCAGGGTAAGCCAAGGCATCTTGGTACGAAGTTAGGACCACATGACCAGACAGGGCTATAGCAAAGGATTTAAAGGATGGGGATAAGCGATGATACGAAACAAAATGAGAGTAGATGTTGGGTGCAATGGGCACATGATCTTGTACGTTTTCGAAGTAGAACGGGTAAGTCGAGATTAAGAATGACCGATGGTGTTCCAAAGACCTTAGTAGGCATTGATTGATGTTTGCTTGAATTTCTAGTTACATTATCCGCGCCAAGAGTAGGATGGGGCGTCACCTCATTTGGCAAGATCTCATCTTGAGGGTCAAAATGTGGGTGAGGTTGGGTTGTAAGAGGTTGATTAGTCAAGTCCATGGCATCCCTTTTTGTCAAATAAAAATGCACTTCAAAGAAGCTCACATGACACTTACATAGACTCAACTTGTAAGAGGATCAAGACAAAGATAACCCTTTTGAGCTCTAGAATATCCAAGAAAAATGCATTTAAGATCTCCAGGGATCATTTTATCTAACTGGGTGCCTAACCTATGAACGAAAGCAATACACCCAAACACTTAAAGAGGTAGGGGAAATGTTTGTTTGTTGGGAAAAGAATAGAAAATGGCATATGGCCACGAAGAATAGATGAGGGTTGACTGTTGATAAGATAATAGGCCATCAAAATTGCATAGCTATAAAGATATTTAGGAACATTCATATGTAGCATGAGAGATCTAGCCATTTCTAGCAAATGCTTATTTTTCTATTTTACTACACCATTTGTTGTAGTATATATGGGCATGAAGTTTGATATAAGATACCAATAAAAGATAGGTAAGTTTGGAAATGGTTAGTTAAATATTCAAGTGCATTATCTGAATGAAGACATAGAATTTCTCTTTGAAACTTTGTTCGAACTTCAACATGAAATAATTTAAAACAGTCTAACACTTCGAATCTATCATGAAGCTTATACACCCAAGTCATACGAGAGTAGTTATCAATAAATGATACAAAATATCTGAATTTATTTAAACTTGGAATCCGAAAGGGACCCTACACGTTTGAATAAACTCATGCAAATAACACAGGTTCACAATTATCAATTTTAGGAATGTAGCTGGATGTAGTTTGTTTTGCCAACTTGGAAGTTTTTCACAATTTATTTGAGATGTAAAAAGTAACAATGGAACAAGTTTACAACAAGACTTGGGAGACAGGTGTCCAAACTGAGCATGCAGTTGGAGAATATTATTTTTGGTACTGGAAAGAGCACATCTATGTCTGCCTGGCTCGAAGTAGTAAATAACTCGAAATTCATTCCCCCCCCCCCCCCCCAAAAAAAAAAAAAAAAAAACGTCGCCTTCGCACTGGGGTCTTGAAATACACAGTGAGACGGGAAGAAGGTTATGGAGAAAATCATCTGTTTTGGAATTTGGCTAACTGAAAGAAGACTGAAAGGAAACTTAGGTGCAAACAAGATAGATGGAAGTGTAATGTTTTTACTAAGATGTATTTTTCCTTTTTCTAAAACATTAGATAATGAACTATCAACAAGTGAAATGGGTGAACAAGTGACTCATCAAGAGAAGAGAAAAGAGGTTGGGTACCTGTCATATGGTCTGTGGCCCCATAGTTAATGACCCTGGGTGATGTATTAGAGGATGTGATCAAGGCATTACCTAGATTGGCGAGGAAAGTAGATGGATTGACGCCTGATTCTGCATCCATATTTATGCTCTACAACTTTTCTAATTCTACTCGAACCATCAACTGTATAGACTTAGCTGAGAGGGACCATTGACATTGGAAGATCCCCCGTCAGGGTAAGTAGCTGAGTATCCTTGGTGAGGAGAAGGCCCCCCATTTTGTTGAATTAGATTGTAGCACTGGTCCACCTTGTGGTTGTTTTTCTTGTAGTAAGTGCAATAGTGCTGTTGCCCAGAGGGCGACCTAGAATTGTCACTAAAAGAGGATCATCCTCGTCTTCTACTGCTAGAACGGCGCCCACGCCATGGTGGTCTAGTTGCCCACCTTTGCTATTGTTGCCCACACCGGAAATTAGTATTTTGTTGTTGCTTGGGTGTTGTGCTATCGTTGCAAAATTAGATGGATTTGGCATGCGAATCATGCGTGCAAACGCATTTGATAAAGTGGGAGTCTTCTCACTAGCCAAAAGTGGGCTTTAATCAGTTTGAGTTAGGGCTGAAACATGGCAAGAAAGAGGGCAACACATATTTCCTACCTCTGATAGTGTTGTTGTGTAATATGCCGAGTAAATGGATGGTGGAGTTTCCATTCATCAACTAACCCCTGAAATTTGGCACAATGATTTTTGAAGCTATCATCTTGTTTTATGTTTTGAAATTCCTTAAAATGGTGTACAAACATTGTATGTTATTTTCATTGGAGTAGAGCTCTTGGAGAATTTGCCCAATTTCCTTTGTGCTATCACCACATGACGGTATTTTCATCACTTGATGATCGTCCTTCTTCCATTTGGACAGATTCTGAATCTTCAGATGGTCCATTGTTAGCGAGGTACGTCAACTTTCTTTTAGAAGCAACGAGGATTTTAATTGAATGGGCTCATGGAAGGAAATTACTCACCCCACGTAATTTCACAGAAGAAATTTGTTGGAGATCCGTTTTTGTTTCTGTTGGAGATGTCATATTCAATTAGAGATGAATCACAATGAGCAATAATATATTGGGGAACAATCTCAATAAATCTAAAGATAAACACAAAGTGCAATGGGTTGGAAGAGATATACTACGAATGAAGATTTGATCCAAACTGAAGCAATGAATGATGAGCAACATGATCACATGCACGATCATATGGAGAAGATGAAGATAACCCACTAGTGATCAGTGGTCCACAAGTAATGGTCCACACTGATAAACAATGATTAGATGTCCACACTCCACACATCTCCACACATACTAGTGATCAATGGCCCACACACGGATCAAATGCCCACACGTACTAGCAATCAATGGCCCACACATGTATAGACGATTTCTTTAGATCTAGAACATTTCAGATCGGAACAACAACAAATAGGGAGTCTTCAATGGTGTAACGATTAAATCATCAACCTGGTGGCTCAACTGGCCTTTGGATCTATCAGATCTATACATAGCACGAGGAAGACGAACAACGTCTTCACACCATCAATGACAACATAGAACCCAACTGGTTTCATGAAGATGAGAGCATGAAGATCAAGGTGTTTTGTATCCGTTACGATACGCCCGTAAAGGCTGATACGTACAGGTAACGGACATGACTATTATGCGATATGGGGGTGAAAAAGGGCAATTAGTTTTTTGAGATTGTATCGGCCGTTATGGTGGCCGTTACAGGGCATAACGACCGTTACTCCTGTAACGGTCGAAAAACGATCACTTTTTTTTTTTTAAAAAAAAAAAATTCATTTTTTTCCTCTTTTTCACTTTTCTCATTTCAAAAACTCTCCTATATCATTTTACAACAAATTTCGACCACTCTTACTATAGTTTTTAAGATTAATACTGTGGATTAAAGTGATTTGAGCAAATGGAATCTCCGAGGGCATTTTTTTCAAAAAATTGAAAAAACAGTTTTTATGCATTTTTCTGATTTCTAGTTCTAATGCTTGATTGTGATGTGTAAACATTAGAGACATAATCATATTAAACAATTCACTAGCTAGCCCGATACAACACTCTCACCAAAGAGTGGACCGTTACACTACCATAAACATGTTCAAAACAAAAATTGAATACATATTTGAAATATTTACATTATTCTTGATTCTCTAGATTTTTTTTTTTCAGAATTTTTCGGGCAAAAGAAAATTTTCCGATACCCTTATTGGTAATGGTGGTGACCGTTACTGCCATTGTTACTGATATGGAATACCTTGATGGAGATGGGTTTAGAATCTCAAATTGGTGACTGCAATAGACTTTTGATCAGACGTTCTTCACTGCTGATCAAAGCAATAAGATTTAGAAGGATCTCAAGCAAGGTATTCCGTAACAGTAATGGTGGCTGTAACGACTACCACCGTTACTTTGACGATATGGATTGTAACAACCGTTACAGTTTTTTTATGGAAAAAATCCAAAAAACTTGTATCGGCCCCATAATGGACCTTTCTGGGGCATGACAAGTCTTTTTTTCTTCTGTAATTGTTGTTATTGCCTTTACGACCCCATAATGTGTAATGCAGAGAGAGAGAGAGAGAGAGAGAGAGAGAGAGAGAGAGAGAGAGAGAGAGAGAGAGAGAGAGAGAGAGAGATGCTGATAAGATTTTTCTAACCATTTCAACCGGCTATAAAATGGAAGTTGAAAGTTAATCCTAGTATTACATCCATAGCTATGAACATAAATGGCTATAGAGGAGGGCAACTTATTGATAGATTCTTCATTTGATCATGTGATTATTTCATGGTAGCCCATGAATTCTATGGCGAAGCTAGTAATGGCCGTAACGGCCACCACCATTACCATTATGATATAGGCTGTAATGGCCATTACGACCTTTTTTATTTTTATTTTTTGAAAAAAACTGTTATGGGGCCGTTACGGTCCATTATAGGGCCGTTACGGGACCTTTATGGACTGTTATGGGACCGTTACAGGGCCTTTACAGTTTTTTTTTTTTTTTTGTAACAGCCATTCTGGCCGTTTTGACTCCATAACACGTAACGGTAACGACCGTTATCGTTACGTAACAACTGTTACGTAACTGATTTTGAATAACTTGGTCCAAGTGTCATTATCAGATTAGAGCAGTACAACTTGCGATGCTTTAGGAACCATGGATTATTTCTCATATATGTACACACACACATAACAGAGGAGAAAATCTTCTCCTTCAGAAAGGATACTTATTTGATATTGTAAACATCTAGCAGCTTGCAATTATGTAAATCACTTAACCTATGCCTAGACTATGACGTGCTTCTGAAGTCATACTTGCTGCTGCTGTCATCTTAAAGATCTTATTTAATAGCAAGGTGTTCTGTATCTGTTACGATACTGATGCATATAGGTATTGGCCATGACCGTTATGTGCTACGGGGGTGAAACGAGGCAGTTGGCTTTTTGGGACTGTATCGGCTGTTACGGTTGTAAAGGCCGTTACGGGGCATAATGACCGTTACCCCCGTAATGGTCCAAAAACAACCCCTTTTTTTTCATTTAAATTCATTTCTCTCTCTCTCTCTCTCTCTCTCTCTCTCTCTCTCTCTAAATCACTTTTCTCATTCCAAAAAATTTCTTACATCATTTTACAATAGATTTCGACCACTCTTACCACAGTTTTAAGATTAAAACCGTAGGTTGAAGTGATTTGAGTGAATAAAAGCTCCGAGGGTTATTTTATTTTTTTTTCAAAAAATTGAAAAAGTTGTATTTATGCTTTTTTATTTTTTATTTTTTTATTTAAATGATTTCTAGTTTTAATGCTTGATTGTGATGTGTAAACATTAGAGACATATAATCATGTTCACAAATTCACTAGACATCCCGATACAACACTCACCAAAGAGTGGATTGTTACACTACCATAAACATGTTTAAAACAAAAAACGAACACATATTTGGAATATTTACATTATTTTAGATTTTCTAGATTTCTTTTTTTTTTTTTTTTTTTCAGAATTTTTCGGGTAAAAGAAAATTTTCAACTGTTACAGGGTTGTAACGGTCGTTACACCCCCATATAGGCCGTTACGGCCGATAACCGTATCGGTAACGGTCATCACCACCATTACTGATATTGAATATGTCATTTCTGCTGACATTATGTTCTTTCTTTAATGCAACACCACTGCTTCAATGCAAATATGGAAAGATGACCTTATTTGAAAGCTTGATTCATCTAATGCAGAGATGAATTCGACCGCCTGATGGGGATTTTACGTTCAAGGACTTCTGAAGTTTCTGATGTTGATATGCCTGGGAACAGAAATCCAAATATGGTTGCAGTAGCTGAAGCTGCAAAGGAAGAATTAAGAAAATCAGTTGAAGTAAGGCAGGCATGCAAACTGGAGAATCAAGTGATTGGGAGGATCCCAAAGCCTCCTGTCCAATCAAATGTAAGCAAACACTAACGCACTGTACAGAAGCATTTTGACTCACCACTCATGCTTATTAAATCTTCTTTCTGCAAACTCTTGTACACACTTTTCATCTTTCATTGGAATAAACATGCAAGGAATTATAAGGAACATTAAACTGATGATATGCATAGCCTCCTTGGGTTTCCATTTTATTTAAAGTGGCCCATGATTCATAATCCAAATTATTGATCTGGTGGGACCCTCTGAGGACCATGCCCATAATGTCTAGTCCATGTGGCAACCCTAGTGTTCCAACTGGTTACTTGCAAATAGGCTGTCATGAAGAGAGATGCAAT